>NC_073234.2:12500-5012500 GCF_029281585.2 Gorilla gorilla gorilla
GCTATCTCTATAAACATGGATATATCTACACCGCTATCTGTATAAACACGGAAATATCTACACTTATCTGTGAAACAGGGAAATATGTACACCGCGATCTCCATAAACATGGAAATATCTACACCACTATCTCTATAATCATGGAAATATCTACACCGCCATCTCTATAAACATGGAAATACATACACCGCCATCTGTAAGAACCTGGAAATATCTGCACCGCCATGTGTATAAAGATGGAAATATCTACACCGCTATCTGTATGAAAATGGAAATATCTACACCGCCATCTGTATAAGCACAGAAATATCTATACCGCCATCTCTATACACATGGAAATATCTACACCGCTATCTGTGTAAACATGCATACATCTTCACCGCTATCTGTATAAACATGGAAATATCTACACCGTTATCCGTATAAAGATGGAAATATCTACATTGCTATCTGAATAAACATGGAAATATCTACACCGCCATCTGTATGAACATGGTAATATCTACACTGCCATCTCTATAAAGATGGAAATATCTACACTGCGGTCTCTATAAACATGGAAATATCTACACCGCCATCTCTATAAACATGGAAAAATATACACCGCCATCTGTATGAACATGGAAATATTTACACAGCCATCTGTATATAGACGGAAATATCTACACCGCTATCTGAATGTACATGGAAATATCTGCACAGCTATCTGTATAAATATGAAAATATCTACACCACTATCTGAATTAACATGGAAATGTCTACACCGCAGTCTCTATAAACATGGAAATAACTACAGAGCTATGTGTATAAACACGGAAATATCTAGACTGGAATCTTTATAAACATGGAAATATCTACACCGCCATCTCTATAAACATGGAAATATATAAACTGCCATCTGTATGAACGTGGATATAACTACACCGACATCTCTATAAAGATGGAATCATCTACACCGCCATCTGTATAAACATGGAAATATCTACACCGCTATCTGAATACAGATGGAAACACCTACACCACTATCTTAATAAACACGGAAATATCTACACTGCCATCTGTATAAACATGGAAATATCTACAGCGCCATCTCTATAAACATGGAAATATCTACACCGCCATCTGTATAAACATGGAAATATCTACACCGCCAACCTTATAAAGATGGAAATATCTACACCGCTATCTTTATGAACATGGAAATATCTACACCGCTATCTGTATAAACATGGAAATACCTACACCGCCATCTGTATGAACATGGAAATATCTACACCGCCATCTGTATGAACATGGAAATATATACACCACCATGTGTAAGAACATGGAAATATCTACACCGCCATCTGTGTGAACACGGAAATATCTTCACCGCCATCTGTATGAACATGGAAATATCTACACTGCCATCTGTATGAACATGCAAATATCTTCACCGCCATCTGTATGAACATGGAAATATCTACACCGCTATCTGTATGAACATGGAAATATCTACACCGCTATCTGTATAAACAAGGAAATATCTACACTGCCATCTCTATAAACATGGAAATACCTACACTGACATCTGTATAAACATGGAAATATCTACACCACTATCCGAATATACATGGAAATATTTACACCGCTATCTGTATAAACATGGAAATATCTACAGTATTATCTGTATAAACATGGAAATAACTACACAGCTATCTCAATAAACATGGATATATCTAAACCGCTATCTGTATAAACATGGAAATATCTACACTGCTATCTGTGAAACAGGGAAATATCTACATCGCTATCTCTATAAACATGGAAATATCTACACCACTATCTCTATAATCATGGAAGTATCTACACCGCCATCTCTATAAACACGGAAATACATACACCGCCATCTGTATGAAGATGGAAATATCTACAACGACATGTGTATAAAGATGGAAATATCTACACTGCTATCTGTATGAGCATGGAAATATCTACACCGTCATGTGTATGAACATGGAAATAAATAAACCGCTATCTGTATGAATATGGAAATATCTACACCGCCATCTCTATAAACATGGAAATATCTAAACCGCCATCTGTATGAACATGGAAATAACTACACCGACATCTGTATAAAGATGGAATCATCTACACCGCCATCTGTATAAACATGGAAATATCTACACCGCTATCTGAATAAAGATGGAAACATCTACACCACTATCTTAATAAACACGGAAATATCTACACTGCCATCTGTATAAACATGGAAGTATCTACAGCGCCATCTCTATAAACATGGAAATATCTACACCTCCATCTGTATGAACATGGAAATATCTACACCGCCAACCTTATAAAGATGGAAATATCTACACCGCTATCTTTATGAACATGGAAATATCTATACCGCAATCTGTATAAACATGGAAATATCTACACCGCTATCTCTATAAACATGGCAATAACTACACCGCTATCTGTATAAATATGGAAATTTCTACAACGCCATCTGTATAGAGATGGAAATATCTACACAGCCATATGAATAAACATGGAAATATCTACACCGCTATCTGTATATACATGGAAATATTTACACTGCTATCCGTATAAACATGGAAATATCTACAGCGTTACTGTATAAACATGGAAATAACTACACCGCTATCTCCATAAACATGGATATATCTACAAAGCTATCTGTATAAACACTGAAATATCTACACTGCTGTCTCTGAAACAGGGATATAACTACACCGCTATCTCTATAAACATGGAAATATCTACACCGCTATCTCTATAATCATGGAAATATCTACACCGCCATCTCTATAAACATGGAAATACATACACCGCTATCTCTACGAACATGGAAATATCTACACCACCATGTGTATAAAGATGGAAATATTTACACGGCTATCTGTATGAGCATGGAAATAGCTACACCGCCATCTGTATAAACACAGAAATATCTATAACTCCATCTCCATACACCTGGAAATATCTACACCGCTATCTGTGTACTGATGGAAATATCTACACAGCCATATGAATAAACTTGGTAATATCTACACAGCCATATGAATAAACATGGAAATATCTACACCGCCATCTGTATAGAGATGGAAATATCTACACAGCCATATGAATAAACATGGAAATATCTACACCGCCATCTGTATAAACATGGTAATAACTACAACACCATCTGAATGAAAATGGAAATATCTACACCGCCATCTGTTTGAACATGGAAATAACTACACCACTGTCTGTATGAACATTGAAATATCTACACTACCATGTGTATGAACATCGAAAGATCTACACCGCTATCTGTATGAACAAGGAAATATCTTCACCTCCATCTGTATGAATATGGAAGTACCTACACCACCATCTGTATGAACATGGAAATATCTACACCGCTATCTGTATAAACATGGAAATAACTACATCACTATCTCTATAAACATGGATATATCTCCACCGCCATCTCAATAAACATGGAAATACATACACCACCATCTGTATGAACATGGAAATATCTACACCGCCATCTGTATAAACACAGAAATATCTATACCGCCATCTCTATACACATGGAAATATCTACACCGCTATCAGAATAAACTTGGAAATATCTACACCGCTATGTGCATGAACATGGAAATATCTATACCGCTTCCTGTATGAACATGGAAATATCTACACCGCTATCTGTATAAAGATGTAAACATCTACACCGCTATCTGCATAAACTTGGAAATATCTACACCGCCATCTCAATAAACATGGAAATATCTAGACCGCCATCTGTATGAACATGGAAATATCTTCACTGCCAACTATATAAACATGGAAATATCTACACCGCCATCAGTATGAACATGGAAATATCGACACCGCCAACCCTATAAACATGGAAATATCTACACCGCTATCTGTATAAACATGGAAATATCTACACCGCTATTTCTGTAAACATGGAAATATCTACACCGCTATCTGTGTAAACATGGAAATATCTACACCGCTATCTCTATAAACATGGAAATATCTACACCGCTACCTGTATGAACATGGAAATATCAGCACCGCTATCTGTATGAACATGGAAATATCAGCCCCTCTATCTGTATGAACATGGAAATATCTTCACCGCCATCTGTATGAACATGGAAATAGCTACACGGCTATCTGTATGAACATGGAAATAGCTGCACCGCCATCTGTATGAACATGGAAATAGCTACACTGCTATCTGTATGAACATGGAAATATCTACACTGCCAACTATATAAACATGGAAATATCTACACCGCCATCAGTATGAACATGGAAATATCTACACCGCCAACCCTATAAACATGGAAATATCTACACCGCTATCAGTATAAACATGGAAATATCTACACAGCTATTTCTGTAAACATGGAAATATCTACACCGCTATCTGTGTAAACATGGAAATATCTACACCGCTATCTCTATAAACATGGAAATATCTACACCGCTATCAGTATAAACATGGAAATATCTACACTGCTATCTCTATAAACACGGAAATATCTACACCGCTATCGGTATAAACACGGAAATATCTACACCGATATCTGTGTAAACATGGAAATAACTACACCGCTATCTGTGTAAACATGGAAATATCTACACCGCTATCTCTATAAACATGGAAATATATGCACAGCCATCAATATAAACATGGAAATATCTACACCGCGATCTGTATAAACCTGGAAACATCTACACCGTTATCTCTATAAACTTGGAAATATCTATACCGCTATCTGTGTAAACATGGAAAAATATACACCGCTATCTGTGTAAACATGGAAATACCTACAGCGCTTTCTCTATAAACATGGAAATATCTACACCGCCATCTGTATGAGCATGGAAGTATCTACACCACCACCTGTATAAACATGGAAATATCTACACCATAATGTGTATAAAGATGGAAATATTTACACCGCTATCTGTATAAACATGGAAATATCCACACCGCCATCTGTACGAACATGGAAATGTCTAAACCGCCATCTCTATAAACATGGAAATATCTACAGGGCCATATGTAGGAACATGGAAATATATACACCGTTTTGTATAAAAATGGAAATATCTACAATGCCATCTGTATGAACATGGAAATATCTACACCGCCATCTGTATCAACATGGAAATATCTACACCGCCATCTGTAGGAACATGGAAATATCTACACCGCCATCTGTATGAACATGGAAATATCTACACTGCCATCTGTAGGAATATGGAAATATCTACACCGCTATCTGTATAAACATGGAAATATCTACACCGCTATCTGCATAAACATGGAAATACATACACCGCTATCTGTATAAAGATGGAAATATCTACACTGCTATCTGTGTAAACATGGAAATATCAACACCGCTATCTGTGTAAAGATGGAAATATCTACACCGCTATCTCTGTAAACATGGAAATATCTACACAGTCATCTGTATAAACATGGAAATATCTACACCGCTATCTCTAAAAACATGGAAATATCTACACCGCTATCTGTGTAAGCATGGATATATCTACACCGCTATCTCTAAAAATATGGAAAGATCTACACTATTATGTGTATTAACATGGAAATAACCTCACCGCCATCTGTATGAACATAGAAATACCTACACTGCCAACTATATAAACATGGAAATATCTGCACCACCATCTGCACAAGTATGGAAATATCTACACCGCCAACTCTGTAAACATGGAAACATCTACACCTCCATCTGTGGGAACATGGAAATATCTACACCGCTATCTCTATAAACATGGAAATATCTACACCGCTATTTCTTAAAACATGGAAATACCTACACCGCTATGTGTATAAAGTTGGAAATATCTACACTGCTATGTGTATAAACATGGAAATATCTACACCGCTATCTGTCTAAAAATGGAAATATCTACTCCGCTCTCTGTATAAACATGTAAATATACACACCGCTATCTGAATAGACATGGAAATATCTACACTTCTATCTGTGTAAACATGGAAATATCTACAGCGCTATCTGAATAAGCATCGAAATAACCACAACGCTATCTCTTAAAAGAAGGAAATATCTACACCGTTATGTGTATAAAGATGGAAATATCTACACCGCTATCTGTATAAACATGGAAATATCTACACCGCTATCAGCATAAACATGGAAATACATACACCGTTATCTTTATAAACATGGAAATATCTACACCGCTACCTCTGTAAACGTGGGAAAATCTACACCACTATCTGTATAAACATGGAAATATCTACACCACTATCTGTACAAACATGGAAATATCTACACCGCTATCTGTGTAAACATGGAAATATCTACACCGCTATCTGTGTAAACATGGAAATATCTACACCGCTATCTCTATAAAGATGGAAATATCTACACAGCCATGTGTATAAACATGGAAATATCTACACCGCTATCTGTGTATACATGGAAATATTATACACCGCTATCTGTGTAAACATGGAAATATCTACACTGCTATTTCTTAAAACATGGAAATATCTACACCGTTATGTGTATAAAGTTGCAAATATCTACACTGCTATCTGTATAAACATGGAAATATCTACAACGCCATCTGTATTAATATGGAAATATCTACACCGCCAACTCCATAAACATGAAAATACCTATACCGCCATCTGTAGGAACATGGAAATATCTACACCGCTATCTCTATAAACATGGAAATATCTACACCGCCATCTGTATAAACATGGAAATAAGTAAACCGCTATGTGGATAAACATGGAAATATCTACACTGCTATATCTATAAACATGGAAATATCTACACCACCATCTGTATGAACATGGAAATATCTACACCGCCATCTGTAAGAACTTGGAAATATCTACACCGCCATCTGTATGAACATGGAAATATCTACACTGCCATCTGTAGGAATATGGAAATATCTACACCGCTATCTGAATAAACATGGAAATATCTACACGGCTATCCGCATAAACATGGAAATACATACACCGCTATCTGTATAAACATGGAAATGTCTACACCGCAACCTGTGTAAACGTGGGAATATCTACACCACTCTCTGTAAAAACATGGAAATAACTACAGCACTATCTGTATAAATATGGAAATACCTACACCGCAACCTGTATAAACATGGAAATATCTACACCGCTATCTCTATATACATGGAAATATCTACACTGCTATCTGTATAAACATGGAAATATCTACACTGCTATCTGTGTAAACATGGAAATATCTACACCGCTATCTGTGTAAACATGGAAATATCTACACCGCTATCTGTGTAAACATGGAAATATCTACACCGCTATCTCTGTAAACATGGAAATATCTACACAGTCATCTGTATAACCATGGAAATATCTACACCGCTATCTCTATAAACATGGAAATATCTACACCGCTATCTGTGTAAGCATGGATATATCTACACCGCTATCCCTAAAAACATGGAAAGATCTACACCATTATGTGTATAAACATGGAAATAACTTCACCGCCATCTGTAAGAACGTAGAAATATCTACACTGCCAACTATATAAACATGGAAATATCTGCACCACCATCTGCATAAATATGGAAATATCTACACCGCCAACTCTATAAACATGGAAGTATCTACACCGCCATCTGTGGGAACATGGAAATATCTACACGGCTATCTCTATAAACATGGAAATATCTACACCGCTATTTCTTAAAACATGGAAATATCTACACCGTTATGTGTATAAAGTTGGAAATATCTACACTGCAATGTGTAAAATCATGGAAATATCTACACTGCCATCTGTATGAATTTGGAAATATCTACACCGTCAACTCTATAAACATGGAAATATCTACACCGCCATCTGTGGGAACATGGAAATATCTACACCGCTATGTCTATAAACATGGAAATATCTACACCGCCATCTGTATAAACATGGAAATAAGTACACCACTATCTGGATAAACATGGAAATATCTAAACCGCTATATCAATAAACATGGAAATATCTACACCGCCATCTGTATGAACATGCAAATATCTACACCGCCATCTGTAGGAACATGGAAATATCTACAATGGTATCTACACCACCTTCTGTATGAACATGGAAATATCTACACTGCAATCTGTAGGAACTTGGGAATATCTACACCGCTATCTGTATAAACATGGAAATATCTACAAGGCTGTCAGCATAAACATGGAAATACATACACCGCTATCTATATAAAGATGGAAATATCTACACCGCTTCCTGTGTAAACGTGGGAATAACGCCACCACTATTTGTATAAACATGGAAATATCTACACTTCTATCTGTGTAAACATGGAAATATCTACACCGCTATCTGTATAAAAATGGAAATATCTACACCGCTGTCTGTATAAACATTTAAATATCTACACTGCTATCTGAATAGACATGGAAATATCTACACCGCTATCTGTGTAAACATGGAAATATCTACACCGCTATCTCTGTAAACATGGAAATATCTACACCATTATGTGTATAAAGTTGGAAATATCTACACTGCAATGTGTATATACATGGAAATATCTACATCGCCATCTGTAAGAACATGTAAATATCTACACCGCTATCTGTATAAACATGGAAATATCTACACCGCCATCTGTATAAACGTGAAAATAAGTACACCGCTATCTGGCTAAACCTGGAAATATCTACACCGCTATATCTATAAACATGGAAATATCTACACCGCCATCTGTATAAACATGAAAATAAGTACACCGCTATCTGGTTAAACCTGGAAATATCTACACCGCTATATCTATAAACATGGAAATATCTACACCGCCATCTGTAGGAACATGGAAATATCTACACTGGTATCTACACCACCTTCTGTATGAACATGGAAATACCTACACCGCAATATATAGGAACTTGGAAGTACCTACACCGCTATCTGTATAAACATGGAAATATCTACACCACTGTCTGCATAAACATGGAAATACATACACCGTTATCTTTATAAACATGGAAATATCTACACCGCTACCTGTGTAAACGTGGCAACATCTACACCACTATCTCTATAAACATGGAAATATCTACACCGCTATCTGTATAAAAATGGAAATATCTACACCGCTATCTGTATAAACATGCAAATATCTGCACTGCTATGTGAATAGACATGGAGATATCTACACCGCTATTTGTATAAACATGGAAATATCTACACTTCTATCTGTGTAAACAGGGAAATATCTACACAGCTATCTGTGTAAACATGGAAATATCTACAACGCTATCTCTAAAAAGAAGGAAATATCTACACCGTTATGTGTATAAAGATGGAAATATCTACACCGCTATCTGTATAAACATGGAAATATATGCACAGCCATCTGTAGGAACATGCAAATATCTACACCGCTATCTCTATAAACTTGGAAATTTCTACACCGCTATCTGTATAAACATGGAAATATCTACACCGCTATCTGTGTAAACATGGAAATATCTACACCACTATTTCTTAAAACATGGAAATATCTACACCGTTACGTGTATAAACGTGGAAATATCTACACTGCTCTCTGTATAAACATGGAAATATCTACATCACCATCTGTATGAATATGGAAATATCTACACTGCCAACTCTGTAAACATGGAAATATCTACACCGCCATCTGTAGAAACATAGAAATAACTACACCGCTATCTCTATAAACATGGAAATAGGTACACCGTTATCTGGATAAACATGGAAATATCTACACCGCTATATCTATAAACATGGAAATATCTACAACGCCATCTGTATGAACATGGAAATATCTACACCGCCATCTGTAGAAACATGGAAATATCTACACCGGTATCTACACCACCTTCTGTATGAACATGGAAATATCTACACCGCCATCTGTTGGAACATGGAAATATCTACACTGCTATCTCTATAAAAATGGAAATATCCACACCGCTATCTGTATATACATGGTAATATCTACACCGCTATCTCTATAAACGTGGAAATATCTACACCGCTATCCATATAAACATGGAAATAGATACACCGCTATCTGTATAAACATGGAAATATCTACACCGCTATCTGTATAAACATGGAAATATTGACACCGTTATCTGTACAAACATGAAAATATCTACACTGCAATCTGTAAAAACATGGAAATATCTACACCGCTATCCGTGTAAAGATGGAAATATCTACATTGCTATCTGTGTAAACTTGGAAATATCTACACCGCTATCTGTGTAAAAATCGAAATATCTACACCGCTATCTCTAAAAAGATGCAAATAACTTCACGGTTATGTGTGTAAAGATGGAAATATCTAAACCGCTATCTGTATAAACATGGAAAGAACTACACCGCCATCTGTATGAACATGGAAATGTCTAAACCGCCAACTGTATAAACATGGAAATATCTACACCGCCCTCTGTAGGAACATGGAGATATCTACACCGCTATCTGTTTAAACATGGAAATATCTACACCGCTATCTGTCTAAAAGTGGAAATATTTACCCGGCTATCTGCAAAAACTTGGAAATATCTACACTGCTATCTGTGTAAACATGGAAATATCTACACCTCTATCTGTGTAAACATGGAAATATCTAAAACGCTATGTGTGTTAATATGGAAATATCTACACCGCTATCTCTGTAAACATGGAAATATCTACACCGTTATGTGTATAAAGTTGGAAATATCTACACTGCTTTGTGTATAAACATGGAAATATCTACACCGACATCTGTATGAATATGGAAATATCTACACCGTGATCTCTATAAACATGGAAATATCTACACCGCCATCAGTAGGAACATGGAAATATCTACACCGCTATCTCTATAAACATGGAAATATCTACACCGCCATCTGTATAAACATGGAAATATCTACACCGCTATCTGGCTAAACATGGAAATATCTACACCGCTATATCTATAAACATGGAAATATCTACACCGCCATCTGTATGAACATGCAAATATCTACACCGCCATCTGTAGGAACATGGAAATATCTACACCGCTATCTGAATAAACATGGAAACACATACACCAGTATCTATTTAAACATGGAAATATCTACACCGCTACCTGTGAAAACGTGGAAATATCTACACCACTATCTGTATAAACATGGAAATATCTACACCGCTATCTGTATAAATTGGAAACATCTACACCGCTGTCTGTATGAACATGCAAATATCTCCACCGCTAACTGAATAGACATGGAAATATCTACACCGCTATCTGTATAAACATGGAAATATCTACAATTCTATCTGTGTAAACATGGAAATATCTACACCGCTATCTGTGTAAACATGGAAATATCCACAACACTATGTCTAAAAAGAAGGAAATATCTACACCGTTAAGTGTATAAAGATGGAAATATCTACAGCGCTATCTGTTTAAAGATGGAAATATCTACACCGCTGTCTGCATAAACATGGAAATACATACAGCGCTATCTATATAAACATAGAAATATCTGCACTGCTACCTGTGTAAATGTGGGAATATCTACACCGCTCACTGTAAAAACATGGAAATAACTACACCGGTATCTGAATACACATGGAAATATATACACCGCTATCTGTATAAACATGCAAATAACTACACCGCTATCTGTATAAAGATGGAAATATCTATACCGCTATTTGTATAAACATGGAAATATCTACACTTCTATCTGTGTAAACTTGGAAATATCTCCACCGCTATCTATGTAAACATGGAAATATCTACACCGCTATCTCTAAAAAGAAGGAAATATCTACACCGTTATGTGTATAAAGATGGAAATATCTACACCGCTTTCTATATAAACATAGAAATATCTACACCGCCATCTGTTTAAACACGGAAATATGTACACCGCTATCTGGATAAACATGGAAATATCTACACCGCTATCAGTGTAAACATGGAAATATCTACAACACTATCTGTTAAAGCTTGGAAATATCTACACCGTTATGTGCATAAAGATGGAAATACCTTCACCGCCATTTGTATGAACATGGAAATATCTACACTGCCAACTATATAAACATGGAAATATCTACACCGCTATCTGTGTAAACACGGAAATATCTACACCACTATCTGTGTAAACATGGAAATATCTACACCACTATCTCTATAAACATGGAAATATCTACAGCGCTATCTCAATAAACGTGGAAATAACTACACCACTATCTGCATAAACATGGAAATACTTACACCGATATCTGTATAAACATGAAAATAGCTACAGCGCTATCTGTGTAAACATGGAAATATCTACACCGCTATCTGTATAAACATGGAAATATCGACACCGCTATCTGTATAAACATGGAAATGTCTACACAGCTATCTGCATAAACATGGAAATATCTACACCGCTCTCTGGGTAAACAAGGAAATATTTACACCGCTATCTCTAAAAACATGGAAATATCCACACCGTTATGTGTATAAAGATGGAAATATCTACACCGCTATCTGTGTAAATATGGGAATATCTTCACCGCCATTGGTATGAACATGGAAATATCTACACTGCCAAATATACAAACATGGAAATATGTACACCGCCGTCTGCATGAACATGGAAATATCTACACCGCCAACTCTAAAAGATGGAAATATCTACACCACTATCTGTATAAACATTTAAGTAACTACACTGCTATCTGTATAAACATGGAAATATCTACACCGCTATCTGCATAAACATGGAAATACATACACCGTTATCTTTATAAACATGGAAATATCTACACCGCTACCTGTGTAAACGTGGGAACATCTACACCACTATCCCTATAAACATGGAAATATCTACACCGCTATCTGTATAAAAATGGAAATATCTACACCGCTGTCTGTATAAACATGCAAATATCTACACCGCTATCTGAATAGACATGGAAATATCTACACCGCTATTTGTATAAACATGGAAATATCTACACTTCTATCTGTGTAAACAGGGAAATATCTACACAGCTATCTGAGTAAACATGAAAATACCTACAACGCTATCTCTAAAAAGAAGGAAATATCTACACCGTTATGTGTATAAAGATGGAAATATCTACACCGCTATCTGTATAAACATGGAAATATCTACACAGCCATCTGTAGGAACATGCAAATATCTACACCGCTATCTCTATAAACATGGAAATATCTACAACGCTATCTGTGAAAACATGGAAATATCTACACCGCCATCTGTAGAAACATGGAAATATCGACACCGCTATCTCTATAAATATGGAAATAGGTACACCGTTATCTGAATAAACATGGAAATATCTACACCGCTATATCTATAAACATGGAAATATCTACAACGCCATCTGTATGAACATGGAAATATCTACACTGCCAACTATATAAACATGGAAATATCTACACCGCTATCTGTGTAAACACGGAAATATCTACACCACTATCTGTGTAAACATGGAAATATCTACACCACTATCTCTATAAACATGGAAATATCTACAGTGCTATCTCAATAAACGTGGAAATAACTACACCACTATCTGCATAAACATGGAAATACTTACACCGATATCTGTATAAACATGAAAATAGCTACAGCGCTATCTGTGTAAACATAGAAATATCTACACCGCTATCTGTATAAACATGGAAATATCGACACCGCTATCTGTATAAACATGGAAATGTCTACACAGCTATCTGCATAAACATGGAAATATCTACACCGCTCTCTGGGTAAACAAGGAAATATTTACACCGCTATCTCTAAAAACATGGAAATATCCACACCGTTATGTGTATAAAGATGGAAATATCTACACCGCTATCTGTGTAAATATGGGAATATCTTCACCGCCATTGGTATGAACATGGAAATATCTACACTGCCAAATATACAAACATGGAAATATGTACACCGCCGTCTGCATGAACATGGAAATATCTACACCGCCAACTCTAAAAGATGGAAATATCTACACCACTATCTGTATAAACATTTAAGTAACTACACTGCTATCTGTATAAACATGGAAATATCTACACCGCTATCTGCATAAACATGGAAATACATACACCGTTATCTTTATAAACATGGAAATATCTACACCGCTACCTGTGTAAACGTGGGAACATCTACACCACTATCCCTATAAACATGGAAATATCTACACCGCTATCTGTATAAAAATGGAAATATCTACACCGCTGTCTGTATAAACATGCAAATATCTACACCGCTATCTGAATAGACATGGAAATATCTACACCGCTATTTGTATAAACATGGAAATATCTACACTTCTATCTGTGTAAACAGGGAAATATCTACACAGCTATCTGAGTAAACATGAAAATACCTACAACGCTATCTCTAAAAAGAAGGAAATATCTACACCGTTATGTGTATAAAGATGGAAATATCTACACCGCTATCTGTATAAACATGGAAATATCTACACAGCCATCTGTAGGAACATGCAAATATCTACACCGCTATCTCTATAAACATGGAAATATCTACAACGCTATCTGTGAAAACATGGAAATATCTACACCGCCATCTGTAGAAACATGGAAATATCGACACCGCTATCTCTATAAATATGGAAATAGGTACACCGTTATCTGAATAAACATGGAAATATCTACACCGCTATATCTATAAACATGGAAATATCTACAACGCCATCTGTATGAACATGGAAATATCTACACCGCCATCTGTAGGAACATGGAAATATCTACACCGGTATCTACACCACCTTCTGTATGAACATGGAAATATCTACACCGCCATCTGTTGGAACATGGAAATATCTACACTGCTATCTCTATAAACATGGAAATATCCACACCGCTATCTGTATATACATGGTAATATCTACACCGCTATCTCTATAAACGTGGAAATATCTACACCGCTATCCATATAAACATGGAAATAGATACACCGCTATCTGTATAAACATGGAAATATTGACACCGTTATCTGTATAAACATGCAAATATCTACACTGCAATCTGTAAAAACATGGAAATATCTAAACCGCTATCCGTGTAAAGATGGAAATATCTACACTGCTATCTGTGTAAACTTGGAAATATCTACACCGCTATCTGTGTAAAAATCGAAATATCTACACCGCTATCTCTAAAAAGATGCAAATAACTTCACGGTTATGTGTATAAAGATGGAAATATCTAAACCGCTATCTGTATAAACCTGGAAATAACTACACCGCCATCTGTATGAACATGGAAATGTCTAAACCGCCAACTGTATAAACATGGAAATATCTACACCGCCCTCTGTAGGAACATTGAGATATCTACACCGCTATCTGTTTAAACATGGAAATATCTACACCGCTATCTCTCTAAAAGTGGAAATATCTACCCGGCTATCTGCAAAAACTTGGAAATACCTACACCGCTATCTGTGTAAACATGGAAATATCTACACCGCTATCTGTGTAAAAATCGAAATATCTACACCGCTATCTCTAAAAAGATGCAAATAACTTCACGGTTATGTGTATAAAGATGGAAATATCTAAACCGCTATCTGTATAAACATGGAAATAACTACACCGCCATCTGTATGAACATGGAAATGTCTAAACCGCCAACTGTATAAACATGGAAATATCTACACCGCCCTCTGTAGGAACATGGAGATATCTACACAGCTATCTGTTTAAACATGGAAATATCTACACTGCTACCTGTGTAAACGTGGGAACATCTACACCACTATCCCTATAAACATGGAAATATCTACACCGCTATCTGTATAAAAATGGAAATATCTACACCGCTGTCTGTATAAACATGCAAATATCTACACCGCTATCTGACTAGACATGGAAATATCTACACCGCTATTTGTATAAACATGGAAATATCTACACTTCTATCTGTGTAAACAGGGAAATATCTACACAGCTATCTGAGTAAACATGAAAATACCTACAACGCTATCTCTAAAAAGAAGGAAATATCTACACCGTTATGTGTATAAAGATGGAAATATCTACACCGCTATCTGTATAAACATGGAAATATCTACACAGCCATCTGTAGGAACATGCAAATATCTACACCGCTATCTCTATAAACATGGAAATATCTACAACGCAATCTGTGAAAACATGGAAATATCTACACCGCCATCTGTAGAAACATGGAAATATCGACACCGCTATCTCTATAAACATGGAAATAGGTACACCGTTATCTGAATAAACATGGAAATATCTACACCGCTATATCTATAAACATGGAAATATCTACAACGCCATCTGTATGAACGTGGAAATATCTACACCGCCATCTGTAGGAACATGGAAATATCTACACCGGTATCTACACCACCTTCTGTATGAACATGGAAATATCTACACCGCCATCTGTTGGAACATGGAAATATCTACACTGCTATCTGTATAAACATGGAAATATCCACACCGCTATCTGTATATACATGGTAATATCTACACCGCTATCTCTATAAACGTGGAAATATCTACACCGCTATCCATATAAACATGGAAATAGATACACCGCTATCTGTATAAACATGGAAATATTGACACCGTTATCTGTACAAACATGAATATATATACACTGCAATGTGTAAAAACATGGAAATATCTACACTGCTATCCGCGTAAAGATGGAAATACCTACACTGCTATCTGTGTAAACTTGGAAATATCTACACCGCTATCTGTGTAAAAATCGAAATATCTACACCGCTATCTCTAAAAAGATGCAAATAACTTCACGGTTATGTGTATAAAGATGGAAATATCTAAACCGCTATCTGTATAAACATGGAAAGAACTACACCGCCATCTGTATGAACATGGAAATGTCTAAACCGCCAACTGTATAAACATGGAAAAATCTACACCCCCCTCTGTAGGAACATGGAGATATATACACCGCTATCTGTTTAAACATGGAAATATCTACATCGCTATCTGTCTAAAAGTGGAAATATCTACCCGGCTATCTGCAAAAACTTGGAAATATCTACACCGCTATCTGTGTAAAGATGGAAATATCTGCACCGCTATCTGTGTAAGCATCTAAATATCCACAACGCTATCTCTATATACATGGAAATATCTACACCGCTATCTGTATAAACATGGAAATATCTACACTGCTATCTGTGTAAACATGGAAATATCTAAAACGCTATGTGTGTTAATATGGAAATATCTACACCGCTATCTCTGTAAACATGGAAATATCTACACCGTTATGTGTATAAAGTTGGAAATATCTACACTGTTATGTGTATAAACATGGAAATATCTACACCGACATCTGTATGAATATGGAAATATCTACACCGCGAACTCTATAAACATGGAAATATCTACACCGCCATCTGTATAAACATGGAAATAAGTACACTGCTATCTGGCTAAACATGGAAATATCTACACCGCTATATTTATAAACATGGAAATATATACACCGCCATCTGTATGAACATGCAAATATCTACACCGCCATCTGTAGGAACATGGAAATATCTACACCGGTATCTGCATAAACATGGAAACACATACACCTGTATCTATTTAAACATGGAAATATCTACACCGCTACCTGTGTAAACGTGGAAATATCTACACCGCTATCTGTATAAATTGGAAACATCTACACCGCTGTCTGTATAAACATGCAAATATCTCCACCGCTAACTGAATAGACATGGAAATATCTACACCGCTATCTGTATAAACATGGAAATATCTACACTTCTATCTGTGTAAACATGGAAATATCTACACCGCTATCTGTGTAAACATGGAAGTATCCACAACACTATCTCTCAAAAGCAGGAAATATCTACACCGGTAAGTGTATAAAGATGGAAATATCTACAGCGCTATCTGTTTAAAGATGGAAATATCTACACCGCTATCTGCATAAACATGGAAATACATACAGCGCTATCTATATAAACATAGAAATATCTGCACTGCTACCTGTGTAAACGTGGGAATATCTTCACCGCTCACTGTAAAAACATGGAAATAACTACACTGGTATCTGTATAAACATGGAAATATCTACACCGCTATCTGTATAAACATGCAAATATCTACACCGCTATCTCTATAAACATGGAAATATCTACACCACCATCTGTATAAACATTGAAATAAGTACACCGCTATCTGGCTAAACATGGAAATATCTACACCGCTATATCTATAAACATGGAAATATCTACACCACTATCTGTATGAACATGCAAATATCTACACCGCCATCTGTAGGAACATGGAAATATCTACACCGGTATCTGCATAAACATGGAAACACATACACCAGTATCTATTTAAACATGGAAATATCTACACCGCTACCTGTGTAAACGTGGAAATATCTACACCACTATCTGTATAAACATGGAAATATCTACACCGCTATCTGCATAAATTGGAAACATCTACTCCGCTGTCTGTATAAAAATGCAAATATCTCCACCGCTAACTGAATAGACATGGAAATATCTACACCGCTATCTGTATAAACATGGAAATATCTATACTTCTATCTGTGTAAACATGGAAATATCTACACCGCTATCTGTGTAAACATGGAAATATCCACAACACTATCTCTAAAAAGAAGGAAATATCTACACTGTTAAGTGTATAAAGATGGAAATATCTACAGCGCTATCTGTTTAAAGATGGAAATATCTACACCGCTGTCTGCATAAACATGGAAATACATACAGCGCTATCTATATAAACATAGAAATATCTGCACTGCTACCTGTGTAAATGTGGGAATATCTACACCGCTCACTGTAAAAACATGGAAATAACTACACCGGTATCTATATAAACATGGAAATATCTACACCGCTATCTGTATAAACATGCAAAAAACTACACCGCTATCTGTATAAAGATGGAAATATCTATACCGCTATTTGTATAAACATGGAAATATCTACACTTCTATCTGTGTAAACTTGGAAATATCTCCACCGCTATCTATGTAAACATGGAAATATCTACACCGCTATCTCTAAAAAGAAGGAAATATCTACACCGTTATGTGTATAATGATGGAAATATCTACACCGCTTTCTGTATAAACATAGAAATATCTACACCGCCATCTGTTTAAACACGGAAATATGTACACCGCTATCTGGATAAACATGGAAATATCTACACCGCTATCAGTGTAAACATGGAAATATCTACACCACTATCTCTTAAAGCTTGGCAATATCTACACCGTTATGTGCATAAAGATGGAAATACCTTCACCGCCATTTGTATGAACATGGAAATATCTACACTGCCAACTATATAAACATGGAAATATCTACACCGCTATCTGTGTAAACACGGAAATATCTACACCGCTATCTGTGTAAACATGGAAATATCTACACCGCTATCTCTATAAACATGGAAATATCTACAGCGCTATCTCAATAAACGTGGAAATAACTACACCACTATCTGTATAAACATGGAAATACTTACACCGATATCTGTATAAACATGAAAATAGCTACAGCGCTATCTGTGTAAACATGGAAATATCTACACCGCAATCTGTATAAACATGGAAATATCGACACCGCTATCTGTATAAACATGGAAATGTCTACACCGCTATCTGCATAAACATGGAAATATCTACACCGCTCTCTGGGTAAACAAGGAAATATTTACACTGCTATCTCTAAAAACATGGAAATATCCACACCGTTATGTGTATAAAGATGGAAACATCTACACCGCTATCTGTGTAAATATGGGAATATCTTCACCGCCATTGGTATGAACATGGAAATATCTACACTGCCAACTATACAAACTTGGAAATATGTACACCGCCGTCTGCATGAACATGGAAATATCTACACCGCCAACTCTAAAAGATGGAAATATCTACACCACTATCTGTATAAACATTTAAGTAACTACACCGCTATCTGTATAAACATGGAAATACCTACACCGCTATCTGCATAAACATGGAAATACATACACCGTTATCTTTATAAACATGGAAATATCTACACCGCTACCTGTGTAAACGTGGGAACATCTACACCACTATCTGTATAAACATGGAAATATCTACACCGCTATCTGTATAAAAATGGAAATATCTACACGGCTGTCTGTATAAACATGCAAATATCTACACCGCTATCTGAATAGACATGGAAATATCTACACCGCTATTTGTATAAACATGGAAATATCTACACTTCTATCTGTGTAAACAGGGAAATATCTACACAGCTATCTGTGTAAACATGAAAATACCTACAACGCTATCTCTAAAAAGAAGGAAATATCTACACCGTTATGTGTATAAAGATGGAAATATCTACACCGCTATCTGTATAAACATGGAAATATCTACACAGCCATCTGTAGGAACATGCAAATATCTACACCACTATCTCTATAAACATGGAAATATCTACAACGCTATCTGTGTAAACATAGAAATATCTACACCGCCATCTGTAGAAACATGGAAATATCGACACCGCTATCTCTATAAACATGGAAATAGGTACACCGTTATCTGAATAAACATGGAAATATCTACACCGCTATATCTATAAACATGGAAATATCTACAGCGCTATCTCAATAAACGTGGAAATAACTACACCACTATCTGTATAAACATGGAAATACTTACACCGATATCTGTATAAACATGAAAATAGCTACAGCGCTATCTGTGTAAACATGGAAATATCTACACCGCAATCTGTATAAACATGGAAATATCGACACCGCTATCTGTATAAACATGGAAATGTCTACACCGCTATCTGCATAAACATGGAAATATCTACACCGCTCTCTGGGTAAACAAGGAAATATTTACACTGCTATCTCTAAAAACATGGAAATATCCACACCGTTATGTGTATAAAGATGGAAACATCTACACCGCTATCTGTGTAAATATGGGAATATCTTCACCGCCATTGGTATGAACATGGAAATATCTACACTGCCAACTATACAAACTTGGAAATATGTACACCGCCGTCTGCATGAACATGGAAATATCTACACCGCCAACTCTAAAAGATGGAAATATCTACACCACTATCTGTATAAACATTTAAGTAACTACACCGCTATCTGTATAAACATGGAAATACCTACACCGCTATCTGCATAAACATGGAAATACATACACCGTTATCTTTATAAACATGGAAATATCTACACCGCTACCTGTGTAAACGTGGGAACATCTACACCACTATCTGTATAAACATGGAAATATCTACACCGCTATCTGTATAAAAATGGAAATATCTACACGGCTGTCTGTATAAACATGCAAATATCTACACCGCTATCTGAATAGACATGGAAATATCTACACCGCTATTTGTATAAACATGGAAATATCTACACTTCTATCTGTGTAAACAGGGAAATATCTACACAGCTATCTGTGTAAACATGAAAATACCTACAACGCTATCTCTAAAAAGAAGGAAATATCTACACCGTTATGTGTATAAAGATGGAAATATCTACACCGCTATCTGTATAAACATGGAAATATCTACACAGCCATCTGTAGGAACATGCAAATATCTACACCACTATCTCTATAAACATGGAAATATCTACAACGCTATCTGTGTAAACATAGAAATATCTACACCGCCATCTGTAGAAACATGGAAATATCGACACCGCTATCTCTATAAACATGGAAATAGGTACACCGTTATCTGAATAAACATGGAAATATCTACACCGCTATATCTATAAACATGGAAATATCTACAACGCCATCTGTATGAACGTGGAAATATCTACACCGCCATCTGTAGGAACATGGAAATATCTACACCGGTATCTACACCACATTCTGTATGAACATGGAAGTATCTACACCGCCATCTGTGGGAACATGGAAATATCTACACTGCTATCTCTATAAACATGGAAATATCCACACTGCTATCTGTATATACATGGTAATATCTACACCGCTATCTCTATAAACGTGGAAATATCTACACCGCTATCCATATAAACATGGAAATAGATACACCGCTATCTGTATAAACATGGAAATATTGACACCGTTATCTGTATAAACATGCAAATATCTACACTGCAATCTGTAAAAACATGGAAATATCTAAACCGCTATCCGTGTAAAGATGGAAATATCTAAACTGCTATCTGTGTAAACTTGGAAATATCTACACAGCTATCTGTGTAAAAATCGAAATATCTACACCGCTATCTCTAAAAAGATGCAAATAACTTCACGGTTATGTGTATAAAGATGGAAATATCTAAACCGCTATCTGTATAAACATGGAAATAACTACACCGCCATCTGTATGAACATGGAAATGTCTAAACCGCCAACTGTATAAACATGGAAATATCTACACCGCCCTCTGTAGGAACTTGGAGATATCTACACCGCTATCTGTTTAAACATGGAAATATCTACACCGCTATCTGTCTAAAAGTGGAAATATCTACCCGGCTATCTGCAAAAACTTGGAAATATCTACACCGCTATCTGTGTAAACATGGAAATATCTGCACCGCTATCTGTGTAAGCATCTAAATATCCACAACGCTATCTCTATATACATGGAAATATCTACACCGCTATCTGTATAAACATGCAAATAACTACACCGCTATCTGTATAAAGATGGAAATATCTATACCGCTATTTGTATAAACATGGAAATATCTACACTTCTATCTGTGTAAACTTGGAAATATCTCCACCGCTATCTATGTAAACATGGAAATATCTACAACGCTATCTCTAAAAAGAAGGAAATATCTACACCGTTATGTGTATAAAGATGGAAATATCTACACCGCTTTCTGTATAAACATAGAAATATCTACACCGCCATCTGTATAAACACGGAAATATGTACACCGCTATCTGGATAAACATGGAAATATCTACACCGCTAACTGAATAGACATGGAAATATCTACACCGCTATCTGTATAAACATGGAAATATCTATACTTCTATCTGTGTAAACATGGAAATATCCACAACACTATCTCTAAAAAGAAGGAAATATCTACACTGTTAAGTGTATAAAGATGGAAATATCTACAGCGCTATCTGTTTAAAGATGGAAATATCTACACCGCTGTCTGCATAAACATGGAAATACATACAGCGCTATCTATATAAACATAGAAATATCTGCACTGCTACCTGTGTAAATGTGGGAATATCTACACCGCTCACTGTAAAAACATGGAAATAACTACACCGGTATCTATATAAACATGGAAATATCTACACCGCTATCTGTATAAACATGCAAAAAACTACACCGCTATCTGTATAAAGATGGAAATATCTATACCGCTATTTGTATAAACATGGAAATATCTACACTTCTATCTGGGTAAACTTGGAAATATCTCCACCGCTATCTATGTAAACATGGAAATATCTACACCGCTATCTCTAAAAAGAAGGAAATATCTACACCGTTATGTGTATAATGATGGAAATATCTACACCGCTTTCTGTATAAACATAGAAATATCTACACCGCCATCTGTTTAAACACGGAAATATGTACACCGCTATCTGGATAAACATGGAAATATCTACACCGCTATCAGTGTAAACATGGAAATATCTACACCACTATCTCTTAAAGCTTGGCAATATCTACACCGTTATGTGCATAAAGATGGAAATACCTTCACCGCCGTTTGTATGAACATGGAAATATCTACACTGCCAACTATATAAACATGGAAATATCTACACCGCTATCTGTGTAAACACGGAAATATCTACACCGCTATCTGTGTAAACATGGAAATACCTACACCGCTATCTCTATAAACATGGAAATATCTACAGCGCTATCTCAATAAACGTGGAAATAACTACACCACTATCTGTATAAACATGGAAATACTTACACCGATATCTGTATAAACATGAAAATAGCTACTGCGCTATCTGTGTAAACATGGAAATATCTACACCGCAATCTGTATAAACATGGAAATATCGACACCGCTATCTGTATAAACATGGAAATGTCTACACCGCTATCTGCATAAACATGGAAATATCTACACCGCTCTCTGGGTAAACAAGGAAATATTTACACTGCTATCTCTAAAAACATGGAAATATCCACACCGTTATGTGTATAAAGATGGAAACATCTACACCGCTATCTGTGTAAATATGGGAATATCTTCACCGCCATTGGTATGAACATGGAAATATCTACACTGCCAACTATACAAACTTGGAAATATGTACACCGCCGTCTGCATGAACATGGAAATATCTACACCGCCAACTCTAAAAGATGGAAATATCTACACCACTATCTGTATAAACATTTAAGTAACTACACCGCTATCTGTATAAACATGGAAATACCTACACCGCTATCTGCATAAACATGGAAATACATACACTGTTATCTTTATAAACATGGAAATATCTACACCGCTACCTGTGTAAACGTGGGAACATCTACACCACTATCTGTATAAACATGGAAATATCTACACCGCTATCTGTATAAAAATGGAAATATCTACACGGCTGTCTGTATAAACATGCAAATATCTACACCGCTATCTGAATAGACATGGAAATATCTACACCGCTATTTGTATAAACATGGAAATATCTACACTTCTATCTGTGTAAACAGGGAAATATCTACACAGCTATCTGTGTAAACATGAAAATACCTACAACGCTATCTCTAAAAAGAAGGAAATATCTACACCGTTATGTGTATAAAGATGGAAATATCTACACCGCTATCTGTATAAACATGGAAATATCTACACAGCCATCTGTAGGAACATGCAAATATCTACACCACTATCTCTATAAACATGGAAATATCTACAACGCTATCTGTGTAAACATAGAAATATCTACACCGCCATCTGTAGAAACATGGAAATATCGACACCGCTATCTCTATAAACATGGAAATAGGTACACCGTTATCTGAATAAACATGGAAATATCTACACCGCTATATCTATAAACATGGAAATATCTACAGCGCTATCTCAATAAACGTGGAAATAACTACACCACTATCTGTATAAACATGGAAATACTTACACCGATATCTGTATAAACATGAAAATAGCTACAGCGCTATCTGTGTAAACATGGAAATATCTACACCGCAATCTGTATAAACATGGAAATATCGACACCGCTATCTGTATAAACATGGAAATGTCTACACCGCTATCTGCATAAACATGGAAATATCTACACCGCTCTCTGGGTAAACAAGGAAATATTTACACTGCTATCTCTAAAAACATGGAAATATCCACACCGTTATGTGTATAAAGATGGAAACATCTACACCGCTATCTGTGTAAATA
The DNA here is from genome assembly GCF_029281585.2 of Gorilla gorilla gorilla. Lineage (NCBI taxonomy): Eukaryota > Metazoa > Chordata > Mammalia > Primates > Hominidae > Gorilla > Gorilla gorilla. The sequence continues at coordinate 38,078 of NC_073234.2, forward strand.
TGGGAATATCTTCACCGCCATTGGTATGAACATGGAAATATCTACACTGCCAACTATACAAACTTGGAAATATGTACACCGCCGTCTGCATGAACATGGAAATATCTACACCGCCAACTCTAAAAGATGGAAATATCTACACCACTATCTGTATAAACATTTAAGTAACTACACCGCTATCTGTATAAACATGGAAATACCTACACCGCTATCTGCATAAACATGGAAATACATACACCGTTATCTTTATAAACATGGAAATATCTACACCGCTACCTGTGTAAACGTGGGAACATCTACACCACTATCTGTATAAACATGGAAATATCTACACCGCTATCTGTATAAAAATGGAAATATCTACACGGCTGTCTGTATAAACATGCAAATATCTACACCGCTATCTGAATAGACATGGAAATATCTACACCGCTATTTGTATAAACATGGAAATATCTACACTTCTATCTGTGTAAACAGGGAAATATCTACACAGCTATCTGTGTAAACATGAAAATACCTACAACGCTATCTCTAAAAAGAAGGAAATATCTACACCGTTATGTGTATAAAGATGGAAATATCTACACCGCTATCTGTATAAACATGGAAATATCTACACAGCCATCTGTAGGAACATGCAAATATCTACACCACTATCTCTATAAACATGGAAATATCTACAACGCTATCTGTGTAAACATAGAAATATCTACACCGCCATCTGTAGAAACATGGAAATATCGACACCGCTATCTCTATAAACATGGAAATAGGTACACCGTTATCTGAATAAACATGGAAATATCTACACCGCTATATCTATAAACATGGAAATATCTACAACGCCATCTGTATGAACGTGGAAATATCTACACCGCCATCTGTAGGAACATGGAAATATCTACACCGGTATCTACACCACATTCTGTATGAACATGGAAGTATCTACACCGCCATCTGTGGGAACATGGAAATATCTACACTGCTATCTCTATAAACATGGAAATATCCACACTGCTATCTGTATATACATGGTAATATCTACACCGCTATCTCTATAAACGTGGAAATATCTACACCGCTATCCATATAAACATGGAAATAGATACACCGCTATCTGTATAAACATGGAAATATTGACACCGTTATCTGTATAAACATGCAAATATCTACACTGCAATCTGTAAAAACATGGAAATATCTAAACCGCTATCCGTGTAAAGATGGAAATATCTAAACTGCTATCTGTGTAAACTTGGAAATATCTACACAGCTATCTGTGTAAAAATCGAAATATCTACACCGCTATCTCTAAAAAGATGCAAATAACTTCACGGTTATGTGTATAAAGATGGAAATATCTAAACCGCTATCTGTATAAACATGGAAATAACTACACCGCCATCTGTATGAACATGGAAATGTCTAAACCGCCAACTGTATAAACATGGAAATATCTACACCGCCCTCTGTAGGAACTTGGAGATATCTACACCGCTATCTGTTTAAACATGGAAATATCTACACCGCTATCTGTCTAAAAGTGGAAATATCTACCCGGCTATCTGCAAAAACTTGGAAATATCTACACCGCTATCTGTGTAAACATGGAAATATCTGCACCGCTATCTGTGTAAGCATCTAAATATCCACAACGCTATCTCTATATACATGGAAATATCTACACCGCTATCTGTATAAACATGCAAATAACTACACCGCTATCTGTATAAAGATGGAAATATCTATACCGCTATTTGTATAAACATGGAAATATCTACACTTCTATCTGTGTAAACTTGGAAATATCTCCACCGCTATCTATGTAAACATGGAAATATCTACAACGCTATCTCTAAAAAGAAGGAAATATCTACACCGTTATGTGTATAAAGATGGAAATATCTACACCGCTTTCTGTATAAACATAGAAATATCTACACCGCCATCTGTATAAACACGGAAATATGTACACCGCTATCTGGATAAACATGGAAATATCTACACCGCTAACTGAATAGACATGGAAATATCTACACCGCTATCTGTATAAACATGGAAATATCTATACTTCTATCTGTGTAAACATGGAAATATCCACAACACTATCTCTAAAAAGAAGGAAATATCTACACTGTTAAGTGTATAAAGATGGAAATATCTACAGCGCTATCTGTTTAAAGATGGAAATATCTACACCGCTGTCTGCATAAACATGGAAATACATACAGCGCTATCTATATAAACATAGAAATATCTGCACTGCTACCTGTGTAAATGTGGGAATATCTACACCGCTCACTGTAAAAACATGGAAATAACTACACCGGTATCTATATAAACATGGAAATATCTACACCGCTATCTGTATAAACATGCAAAAAACTACACCGCTATCTGTATAAAGATGGAAATATCTATACCGCTATTTGTATAAACATGGAAATATCTACACTTCTATCTGGGTAAACTTGGAAATATCTCCACCGCTATCTATGTAAACATGGAAATATCTACACCGCTATCTCTAAAAAGAAGGAAATATCTACACCGTTATGTGTATAATGATGGAAATATCTACACCGCTTTCTGTATAAACATAGAAATATCTACACCGCCATCTGTTTAAACACGGAAATATGTACACCGCTATCTGGATAAACATGGAAATATCTACACCGCTATCAGTGTAAACATGGAAATATCTACACCACTATCTCTTAAAGCTTGGCAATATCTACACCGTTATGTGCATAAAGATGGAAATACCTTCACCGCCGTTTGTATGAACATGGAAATATCTACACTGCCAACTATATAAACATGGAAATATCTACACCGCTATCTGTGTAAACACGGAAATATCTACACCGCTATCTGTGTAAACATGGAAATACCTACACCGCTATCTCTATAAACATGGAAATATCTACAGCGCTATCTCAATAAACGTGGAAATAACTACACCACTATCTGTATAAACATGGAAATACTTACACCGATATCTGTATAAACATGAAAATAGCTACTGCGCTATCTGTGTAAACATGGAAATATCTACACCGCAATCTGTATAAACATGGAAATATCGACACCGCTATCTGTATAAACATGGAAATGTCTACACCGCTATCTGCATAAACATGGAAATATCTACACCGCTCTCTGGGTAAACAAGGAAATATTTACACTGCTATCTCTAAAAACATGGAAATATCCACACCGTTATGTGTATAAAGATGGAAACATCTACACCGCTATCTGTGTAAATATGGGAATATCTTCACCGCCATTGGTATGAACATGGAAATATCTACACTGCCAACTATACAAACATGGAAATATGTACACCGCCGTCTGCATGAACATGGAAATATCTACACCGCCAACTCTAAAAGATGGAAATATCTACACCACTATCTGTATAAACATTTAAGTAACTACACCGCAATCTGTATAAACATGGAAATACCTACACCGCTATCTGCATAAACATGGAAATACATACACCGTTATCTTTATAAACATGGAAATATCTACACCGCTACCTGTGTAAACGTGGGAACATCTACACCACTATCTGTATAAACATGGAAATATCTACACCGCTATCTGTATAAAAATGGAAATATCTACACGGCTGTCTGTATAAACATGCAAATATCTACACCGCTATCTGAATAGACATGGAAATATCTACACCGCTATTTGTATAAACATGGAAATATCTACACTTCTATCTGTGTAAACAGGGAAATATCTACACAGCTATCTGTGTAAACATGAAAATACCTACAACGCTATCTCTAAAAAGAAGGAAATATCTACACCGTTATGTGTATAAAGATGGAAATATCTACACCGCTATCTGTATAAACATGGAAATATCTACACAGCCATCTGTAGGAACATGCAAATATCTACACCACTATCTCTATAAACATGGAAATATCTACAACGCTATCTGTGTAAACATAGAAATATCTACACCGCCATCTGTAGAAACATGGAAATATCGACACCGCTATCTCTATAAACATGGAAATAGGTACACCGTTATCTGAATAAACATGGAAATATCTACACCGCTATATCTATAAACATGGAAATATCTACAACGCCATCTGTATGAACGTGGAAATATCTACACCGCCATCTGTAGGAACATGGAAATATCTACACCGGTATCTACACCACATTCTGTATGAACATGGAAGTATCTACACCGCCATCTGTGGGAACATGGAAATATCTACACTGCTATCTCTATAAACATGGAAATATCCACACTGCTATCTGTATATACATGGTAATATCTACACCGCTATCTCTATAAACGTGGAAATATCTACACCGCTATCCATATAAACATGGAAATAGATACACCGCTATCTGTATAAACATGGAAATATTGACACCGTTATCTGTATAAACATGCAAATATCTACACTGCAATCTGTAAAAACATGGAAATATCTAAACCGCTATCCGTGTAAAGATGGAAATATCTAAACTGCTATCTGTGTAAACTTGGAAATATCTACACAGCTATCTGTGTAAAAATCGAAATATCTACACCGCTATCTCTAAAAAGATGCAAATAACTTCACGGTTATGTGTATAAAGATGGAAATATCTAAACCGCTATCTGTATAAACATGGAAATAACTACACCGCCATCTGTATGAACATGGAAATGTCTAAACCGCCAACTGTATAAACATGGAAATATCTACACCGCCCTCTGTAGGAACTTGGAGATATCTACACCGCTATCTGTTTAAACATGGAAATATCTACACCGCTATCTGTCTAAAAGTGGAAATATCTACCCGGCTATCTGCAAAAACTTGGAAATATCTACACCGCTATCTGTGTAAACATGGAAATATCTGCACCGCTATCTGTGTAAGCATCTAAATATCCACAACGCTATCTCTATATACATGGAAATATCTACACCGCTATCTGTATAAACATGCAAATAACTACACCGCTATCTGTATAAAGATGGAAATATCTATACCGCTATTTGTATAAACATGGAAATATCTACACTTCTATCTGTGTAAACTTGGAAATATCTCCACCGCTATCTATGTAAACATGGAAATATCTACAACGCTATCTCTAAAAAGAAGGAAATATCTACACCGTTATGTGTATAAAGATGGAAATATCTACACCGCTTTCTGTATAAACATAGAAATATCTACACCGCCATCTGTATAAACACGGAAATATGTACACCGCTATCTGGATAAACATGGAAATATCTACACCGCTAACTGAATAGACATGGAAATATCTACACCGCTATCTGTATAAACATGGAAATATCTATACTTCTATCTGTGTAAACATGGAAATATCCACAACACTATCTCTAAAAAGAAGGAAATATCTACACTGTTAAGTGTATAAAGATGGAAATATCTACAGCGCTATCTGTTTAAAGATGGAAATATCTACACCGCTGTCTGCATAAACATGGAAATACATACAGCGCTATCTATATAAACATAGAAATATCTGCACTGCTACCTGTGTAAATGTGGGAATATCTACACCGCTCACTGTAAAAACATGGAAATAACTACACCGGTATCTATATAAACATGGAAATATCTACACCGCTATCTGTATAAACATGCAAAAAACTACACCGCTATCTGTATAAAGATGGAAATATCTATACCGCTATTTGTATAAACATGGAAATATCTACACTTCTATCTGGGTAAACTTGGAAATATCTCCACCGCTATCTATGTAAACATGGAAATATCTACACCGCTATCTCTAAAAAGAAGGAAATATCTACACCGTTATGTGTATAATGATGGAAATATCTACACCGCTTTCTGTATAAACATAGAAATATCTACACCGCCATCTGTTTAAACACGGAAATATGTACACCGCTATCTGGATAAACATGGAAATATCTACACCGCTATCAGTGTAAACATGGAAATATCTACACCACTATCTCTTAAAGCTTGGCAATATCTACACCGTTATGTGCATAAAGATGGAAATACCTTCACCGCCGTTTGTATGAACATGGAAATATCTACACTGCCAACTATATAAACATGGAAATATCTACACCGCTATCTGTGTAAACACGGAAATATCTACACCGCTATCTGTGTAAACATGGAAATACCTACACCGCTATCTCTATAAACATGGAAATATCTACAGCGCTATCTCAATAAACGTGGAAATAACTACACCACTATCTGTATAAACATGGAAATACTTACACCGATATCTGTATAAACATGAAAATAGCTACTGCGCTATCTGTGTAAACATGGAAATATCTACACCGCAATCTGTATAAACATGGAAATATCGACACCGCTATCTGTATAAACATGGAAATGTCTACACCGCTATCTGCATAAACATGGAAATATCTACACCGCTCTCTGGGTAAACAAGGAAATATTTACACTGCTATCTCTAAAAACATGGAAATATCCACACCGTTATGTGTATAAAGATGGAAACATCTACACCGCTATCTGTGTAAATATGGGAATATCTTCACCGCCATTGGTATGAACATGGAAATATCTACACTGCCAACTATACAAACATGGAAATATGTACACCGCCGTCTGCATGAACATGGAAATATCTACACCGCCAACTCTAAAAGATGGAAATATCTACACCACTATCTGTATAAACATTTAAGTAACTACACCGCAATCTGTATAAACATGGAAATACCTACACCGCTATCTGCATAAACATGGAAATACATACACCGTTATCTTTATAAACATGGAAATATCTACACCGCTACCTGTGTAAACGTGGGAACATCTACACCACTATCTGTATAAACATGGAAATATCTACACCGCTATCTGTATAAAAATGGAAATATCTACACGGCTGTCTGTATAAACATGCAAATATCTACACCGCTATCTGAATAGACATGGAAATATCTACACCGCTATTTGTATAAACATGGAAATATCTACACTTCTATCTGTGTAAACAGGGAAATATCTACACAGCTATCTGTGTAAACATGAAAATACCTACAACGCTATCTCTAAAAAGAAGGAAATATCTACACCGTTATGTGTATAAAGATGGAAATATCTACACCGCTATCTGTATAAACATGGAAATATCTACACAGCCATCTGTAGGAACATGCAAATATCTACACCACTATCTCTATAAACATGGAAATATCTACAACGCTATCTGTGTAAACATAGAAATATCTACACCGCCATCTGTAGAAACATGGAAATATCGACACCGCTATCTCTATAAACATGGAAATAGGTACACCGTTATCTGAATAAACATGGAAATATCTACACCGCTATATCTATAAACATGGAAATATCTACAACGCCATCTGTATGAACGTGGAAATATCTACACCGCCATCTGTAGGAACATGGAAATATCTACACCGGTATCTACACCACATTCTGTATGAACATGGAAGTATCTACACCGCCATCTGTGGGAACATGGAAATATCTACACTGCTATCTCTATAAACATGGAAATATCCACACTGCTATCTGTATATACATGGTAATATCTACACCGCTATCTCTATAAACGTGGAAATATCTACACCGCTATCCATATAAACATGGAAATAGATACACCGCTATCTGTATAAACATGGAAATATTGACACCGTTATCTGTATAAACATGCAAATATCTACACTGCAATCTGTAAAAACATGGAAATATCTAAACCGCTATCCGTGTAAAGATGGAAATATCTAAACTGCTATCTGTGTAAACTTGGAAATATCTACACAGCTATCTGTGTAAAAATCGAAATATCTACACCGCTATCTCTAAAAAGATGCAAATAACTTCACGGTTATGTGTATAAAGATGGAAATATCTAAACCGCTATCTGTATAAACATGGAAATAACTACACCGCCATCTGTATGAACATGGAAATGTCTAAACCGCCAACTGTATAAACATGGAAATATCTACACCGCCCTCTGTAGGAACTTGGAGATATCTACACCGCTATCTGTTTAAACATGGAAATATCTACACCGCTATCTGTCTAAAAGTGGAAATATCTACCCGGCTATCTGCAAAAACTTGGAAATATCTACACCGCTATCTGTGTAAACATGGAAATATCTGCACCGCTATCTGTGTAAGCATCTAAATATCCACAACGCTATCTCTATATACATGGAAATATCTACACCGCTATCTGTATAAACATGCAAATAACTACACCGCTATCTGTATAAAGATGGAAATATCTATACCGCTATTTGTATAAACATGGAAATATCTACACTTCTATCTGTGTAAACTTGGAAATATCTCCACCGCTATCTATGTAAACATGGAAATATCTACAACGCTATCTCTAAAAAGAAGGAAATATCTACACCGTTATGTGTATAAAGATGGAAATATCTACACCGCTTTCTGTATAAACATAGAAATATCTACACCGCCATCTGTATAAACACGGAAATATGTACACCGCTATCTGGATAAACATGGAAATATCTACACCGCTAACTGAATAGACATGGAAATATCTACACCGCTATCTGTATAAACATGGAAATATCTATACTTCTATCTGTGTAAACATGGAAATATCCACAACACTATCTCTAAAAAGAAGGAAATATCTACACTGTTAAGTGTATAAAGATGGAAATATCTACAGCGCTATCTGTTTAAAGATGGAAATATCTACACCGCTGTCTGCATAAACATGGAAATACATACAGCGCTATCTATATAAACATAGAAATATCTGCACTGCTACCTGTGTAAATGTGGGAATATCTACACCGCTCACTGTAAAAACATGGAAATAACTACACCGGTATCTATATAAACATGGAAATATCTACACCGCTATCTGTATAAACATGCAAAAAACTACACCGCTATCTGTATAAAGATGGAAATATCTATACCGCTATTTGTATAAACATGGAAATATCTACACTTCTATCTGGGTAAACTTGGAAATATCTCCACCGCTATCTATGTAAACATGGAAATATCTACACCGCTATCTCTAAAAAGAAGGAAATATCTACACCGTTATGTGTATAATGATGGAAATATCTACACCGCTTTCTGTATAAACATAGAAATATCTACACCGCCATCTGTTTAAACACGGAAATATGTACACCGCTATCTGGATAAACATGGAAATATCTACACCGCTATCAGTGTAAACATGGAAATATCTACACCACTATCTCTTAAAGCTTGGCAATATCTACACCGTTATGTGCATAAAGATGGAAATACCTTCACCGCCGTTTGTATGAACATGGAAATATCTACACTGCCAACTATATAAACATGGAAATATCTACACCGCTATCTGTGTAAACACGGAAATATCTACACCGCTATCTGTGTAAACATGGAAATACCTACACCGCTATCTCTATAAACATGGAAATATCTACAGCGCTATCTCAATAAACGTGGAAATAACTACACCACTATCTGTATAAACATGGAAATACTTACACCGATATCTGTATAAACATGAAAATAGCTACTGCGCTATCTGTGTAAACATGGAAATATCTACACCGCAATCTGTATAAACATGGAAATATCGACACCGCTATCTGTATAAACATGGAAATGTCTACACCGCTATCTGCATAAACATGGAAATATCTACACCGCTCTCTGGGTAAACAAGGAAATATTTACACTGCTATCTCTAAAAACATGGAAATATCCACACCGTTATGTGTATAAAGATGGAAACATCTACACCGCTATCTGTGTAAATATGGGAATATCTTCACCGCCATTGGTATGAACATGGAAATATCTACACTGCCAACTATACAAACATGGAAATATGTACACCGCCGTCTGCATGAACATGGAAATATCTACACCGCCAACTCTAAAAGATGGAAATATCTACACCACTATCTGTATAAACATTTAAGTAACTACACCGCAATCTGTATAAACATGGAAATACCTACACCGCTATCTGCATAAACATGGAAATACATACACCGTTATCTTTATAAACATGGAAATATCTACACCGCTACCTGTGTAAACGTGGGAACATCTACACCACTATCTGTATAAACATGGAAATATCTACACCGCTATCTGTATAAAAATGGAAATATCTACACGGCTGTCTGTATAAACATGCAAATATCTACACCGCTATCTGAATAGACATGGAAATATCTACACCGCTATTTGTATAAACATGGAAATATCTACACTTCTATCTGTGTAAACAGGGAAATATCTACACAGCTATCTGTGTAAACATGAAAATACCTACAACGCTATCTCTAAAAAGAAGGAAATATCTACACCGTTATGTGTATAAAGATGGAAATATCTACACCGCTATCTGTATAAACATGGAAATATCTACACAGCCATCTGTAGGAACATGCAAATATCTACGCCACTATCTCTATAAACATGGAAATATCTACAACGCTATCTGTGTAAACATAGAAATATCTACACCGCCATCTGTAGAAACATGGAAATATCGACACCGCTATCTCTATAAACATGGAAATAGGTACACCGTTATCTGAATAAACATGGAAATATCTACACCGCTATATCTATAAACATGGAAATATCTACAACGCCATCTGTATGAACGTGGAAATATCTACACCGCCATCTGTAGGAACATGGAAATATCTACACCGGTATCTACACCACATTCTGTATGAACATGGAAGTATCTACACCGCCATCTGTGGGAACATGGAAATATCTACACTGCTATCTCTATAAACATGGAAATATCCACACTGCTATCTGTATATACATGGTAATATCTACACCGCTATCTCTATAAACGTGGAAATATCTACACCGCTATCCATATAAACATGGAAATAGATACACCGCTATCTGTATAAACATGGAAATATTGACACCGTTATCTGTATAAACATGCAAATATCTACACTGCAATCTGTAAAAACATGGAAATATCTAAACCGCTATCCGTGTAAAGATGGAAATATCTAAACTGCTATCTGTGTAAACTTGGAAATATCTACACAGCTATCTGTGTAAAAATCGAAATATCTACACCGCTATCTCTAAAAAGATGCAAATAACTTCACGGTTATGTGTATAAAGATGGAAATATCTAAACCGCTATCTGTATAAACATGGAAATAACTACACCGCCATCTGTATGAACATGGAAATGTCTAAACCGCCAACTGTATAAACATGGAAATATCTACACCGCCCTCTGTAGGAACTTGGAGATATCTACACCGCTATCTGTTTAAACATGGAAATATCTACACCGCTATCTGTCTAAAAGTGGAAATATCTACCCGGCTATCTGCAAAAACTTGGAAATATCTACACCGCTATCTGTGTAAACATGGAAATATCTGCACCGCTATCTGTGTAAGCATCTAAATATCCACAACGCTATCTCTATATACATGGAAATATCTACACCGCTATCTGTATAAACATGCAAATAACTACACCGCTATCTGTATAAAGATGGAAATATCTATACCGCTATTTGTATAAACATGGAAATATCTACACTTCTATCTGTGTAAACTTGGAAATATCTCCACCGCTATCTATGTAAACATGGAAATATCTACAACGCTATCTCTAAAAAGAAGGAAATATCTACACCGTTATGTGTATAAAGATGGAAATATCTACACCGCTTTCTGTATAAACATAGAAATATCTACACCGCCATCTGTATAAACACGGAAATATGTACACCGCTATCTGGATAAACATGGAAATATCTACACCGCTAACTGAATAGACATGGAAATATCTACACCGCTATCTGTATAAACATGGAAATATCTATACTTCTATCTGTGTAAACATGGAAATATCCACAACACTATCTCTAAAAAGAAGGAAATATCTACACTGTTAAGTGTATAAAGATGGAAATATCTACAGCGCTATCTGTTTAAAGATGGAAATATCTACACCGCTGTCTGCATAAACATGGAAATACATACAGCGCTATCTATATAAACATAGAAATATCTGCACTGCTACCTGTGTAAATGTGGGAATATCTACACCGCTCACTGTAAAAACATGGAAATAACTACACCGGTATCTATATAAACATGGAAATATCTACACCGCTATCTGTATAAACATGCAAAAAACTACACCGCTATCTGTATAAAGATGGAAATATCTATACCGCTATTTGTATAAACATGGAAATATCTACACTTCTATCTGGGTAAACTTGGAAATATCTCCACCGCTATCTATGTAAACATGGAAATATCTACACCGCTATCTCTAAAAAGAAGGAAATATCTACACCGTTATGTGTATAATGATGGAAATATCTACACCGCTTTCTGTATAAACATAGAAATATCTACACCGCCATCTGTTTAAACACGGAAATATGTACACCGCTATCTGGATAAACATGGAAATATCTACACCGCTATCAGTGTAAACATGGAAATATCTACACCACTATCTCTTAAAGCTTGGCAATATCTACACCGTTATGTGCATAAAGATGGAAATACCTTCACCGCCGTTTGTATGAACATGGAAATATCTACACTGCCAACTATATAAACATGGAAATATCTACACCGCTATCTGTGTAAACACGGAAATATCTACACCGCTATCTGTGTAAACATGGAAATACCTACACCGCTATCTCTATAAACATGGAAATATCTACAGCGCTATCTCAATAAACGTGGAAATAACTACACCACTATCTGTATAAACATGGAAATACTTACACCGATATCTGTATAAACATGAAAATAGCTACTGCGCTATCTGTGTAAACATGGAAATATCTACACCGCAATCTGTATAAACATGGAAATATCGACACCGCTATCTGTATAAACATGGAAATGTCTACACCGCTATCTGCATAAACATGGAAATATCTACACCGCTCTCTGGGTAAACAAGGAAATATTTACACTGCTATCTCTAAAAACATGGAAATATCCACACCGTTATGTGTATAAAGATGGAAACATCTACACCGCTATCTGTGTAAATATGGGAATATCTTCACCGCCATTGGTATGAACATGGAAATATCTACACTGCCAACTATACAAACATGGAAATATGTACACCGCCGTCTGCATGAACATGGAAATATCTACACCGCCAACTCTAAAAGATGGAAATATCTACACCACTATCTGTATAAACATTTAAGTAACTACACCGCAATCTGTATAAACATGGAAATACCTACACCGCTATCTGCATAAACATGGAAATACATACACCGTTATCTTTATAAACATGGAAATATCTACACCGCTACCTGTGTAAACGTGGGAACATCTACACCACTATCTGTATAAACATGGAAATATCTACACCGCTATCTGTATAAAAATGGAAATATCTACACGGCTGTCTGTATAAACATGCAAATATCTACACCGCTATCTGAATAGACATGGAAATATCTACACCGCTATTTGTATAAACATGGAAATATCTACACTTCTATCTGTGTAAACAGGGAAATATCTACACAGCTATCTGTGTAAACATGAAAATACCTACAACGCTATCTCTAAAAAGAAGGAAATATCTACACCGTTATGTGTATAAAGATGGAAATATCTACACCGCTATCTGTATAAACATGGAAATATCTACACAGCCATCTGTAGGAACATGCAAATATCTACACCACTATCTCTATAAACATGGAAATATCTACAACGCTATCTGTGTAAACATAGAAATATCTACACCGCCATCTGTAGAAACATGGAAATATCGACACCGCTATCTCTATAAACATGGAAATAGGTACACCGTTATCTGAATAAACATGGAAATATCTACACCGCTATATCTATAAACATGGAAATATCTACAACGCCATCTGTATGAACGTGGAAATATCTACACCGCCATCTGTAGGAACATGGAAATATCTACACCGGTATCTACACCACATTCTGTATGAACATGGAAGTATCTACACCGCCATCTGTGGGAACATGGAAATATCTACACTGCTATCTCTATAAACATGGAAATATCCACACTGCTATCTGTATATACATGGTAATATCTACACCGCTATCTCTATAAACGTGGAAATATCTACACCGCTATCCATATAAACATGGAAATAGATACACCGCTATCTGTATAAACATGGAAATATTGACACCGTTATCTGTATAAACATGCAAATATCTACACTGCAATCTGTAAAAACATGGAAATATCTAAACCGCTATCCGTGTAAAGATGGAAATATCTAAACTGCTATCTGTGTAAACTTGGAAATATCTACACAGCTATCTGTGTAAAAATCGAAATATCTACACCGCTATCTCTAAAAAGATGCAAATAACTTCACGGTTATGTGTATAAAGATGGAAATATCTAAACCGCTATCTGTATAAACATGGAAATAACTACACCGCCATCTGTATGAACATGGAAATGTCTAAACCGCCAACTGTATAAACATGGAAATATCTACACCGCCCTCTGTAGGAACTTGGAGATATCTACACCGCTATCTGTTTAAACATGGAAATATCTACACCGCTATCTGTCTAAAAGTGGAAATATCTACCCGGCTATCTGCAAAAACTTGGAAATATCTACACCGCTATCTGTGTAAACATGGAAATATCTGCACCGCTATCTGTGTAAGCATCTAAATATCCACAACGCTATCTCTATATACATGGAAATATCTACACCGCTATCTGTATAAACATGCAAATAACTACACCGCTATCTGTATAAAGATGGAAATATCTATACCGCTATTTGTATAAACATGGAAATATCTACACTTCTATCTGTGTAAACTTGGAAATATCTCCACCGCTATCTATGTAAACATGGAAATATCTACAACGCTATCTCTAAAAAGAAGGAAATATCTACACCGTTATGTGTATAAAGATGGAAATATCTACACCGCTTTCTGTATAAACATAGAAATATCTACACCGCCATCTGTATAAACACGGAAATATGTACACCGCTATCTGGATAAACATGGAAATATCTACACCGCTATCAGTGTAAACATGGAAATATCTACACCACTATCTCTTAAAGCTTGGAAATATCTACACCGTTATGTGTATAAAGATGGAAATACCTTCACCGCCATTTGTATGAACATGGAAATATCTACACTGCCAACTATATAAACATGGAAATACCTACACCGCTATCTGTGTAAACACGGAAATATCTACACCGCTATCTGTGTAAACATGGAATTATCTACACCGCTATCTGTATAAACATGCAAATATCTACACCGCTATCTGTATAAACATGGAAATATTGACACCGTTATCTGTATAAACATGCAAATATCTACACTGCAATCTGTAAAAACATGGAAATATCTACACCGCTATCCGTGTAAAGATGGAAATATCTACACAGCTATCTGTGTAAAAATCGAAATATCTACACTGCTATCTCTAAAAAGATGCAAATAACTTCACGGTTATGTGTATAAAGATGGAAATATCTAAACCGCTATCTGTATAAACATGGAAATAACTACACCGCCATCTGTATGAACATGGAAATGTCTAAACCGCCAACTGTATAAACATGGAAATATCTACACCGCCCTCTGTAGGAACATGGAGATATCTACACCGCTATCTGTTTAAACATGGAAATATCTACACCGCTATCTGTCTAAAAGTGGAAATATCCACCCGGCTATCTGCAAAAACTTGGAAATATCTACACCGCTATCTGTGTAAACATGGAAATATCTGCACCGCTATCTGTGTAAGCATCTAAATATCCACAACGCTATCTCTATATACATGGAAATATCTACACCGCTATCTGTATAAACATGGAAATATCTACACCGCTATCTGTGTAAACATGGAAATATCTAAAACGCTATGTGTGTTAATATGGAAATATCTAAACCGCTATCTCTGTAAACATGGAAATATCTACACCGTTATGTGTATAAAGTTGGAAATATCTACACCGCTATCTGGATAAACATGGAAATATCTACACCGCTATCAGTGTAAACATGGAAATATCTGCACCACTATCTCTTAAAGCTTGGAAATATCTACACCGTTATGTGTATAAAGATGGAAATACCTTCACCGCCATTTGTATGAACATGGAAATAACTACACTGCCAACTATATAAACAAGGAAATATCTACACCGCTATCTGTGTAAACACGGAAAATCTACACCGCTATCTGTGTAAACATGGAATTATCTACACCGCTATCTGTATAAACATGCAAATATCTACACCGCTATCTGTATAAACATGGAAATATTGACACCGTTATCTGTATAAACATGCAAATATCTACACTGCAATCTGTAAAAACATGGAAATGTCTACACCGCTATCCGTGTAAAGATGGAAATATCTACACTGCTATCTGTGTAAACTTGGAAATATCTACACCGCTATCTGTGTAAAAATCGAAATATCTACACCGGTATCTCTAAAAAGATGCAAATAACTTCACGGTTATGTGTATAAAGATGGAAATATCTAAACCGCTATCTGTATAAACATGGAAATAACTACACGGCCATCTGTATGAACATGGAAATGTCTAAACCGCCAACTGTATAAACATGGAAATATCTACACCGCCCTCTGTAGGAACATGGAGATATCTACACCGCTATCTGTTTAAACATGGAAATATCTACACCGCTATCTGTCTAAAAGTGGAAATATCCACCCGGCTATCTGCAAAAACTTGGAAATATCTACACCGCTATCTGTGTAAACATGGAAATATCTGCACCGCTATCTGTGTAAGCATCTAAATATCCACAACGATATCTCTATATACATGGAAATATCTACACCGCTATCTGTATAAACATGGAAATACCTACACCACTATCTGCATAAACATGGAAATACATACACCGTTATCTTTATAAACATGGAAATATCTACACCGCTACCTGTGTAAATGTGGGAACATCTACACCACTATCTGTATAAACATGGAAATATCTACACCGCTATCTGTGTAAACATGGAAATATCTAAAACGCTATGTGTGTTAATATGAAAATATCTAAACCGTTATCTCTGTAAACATGGAAATATCTACACCGTTATGTGTATAAAGTTGGAAATATCTACACTGCTATGTGTATAAACATGGAAATATCTACACCGACATCTGTATGAATATGGAAATATCTACACCGTGAACTCTATAAACATGGAAATATCTACACCGCCATCAGTAGGAACATGGAAATATCTACACCGCTATCTCTATAAACATGGAAATATCTACACCGCCATCTGTATAAACATGGAAATAAGTACACCGCTATCTGGCTAAACATGGAAATATCTCCACCGCTATATCTATAAACATGGAAATATCTACACCGCCATCTGTATGAACATGCAAATATCTACACCGCCATCTGTAGGAACATGGAAATATCTACACCGGTATCTGCATAAACATGGAAACACATACACCAGTATCTATTTAAACATGGAAATATCTACACCGCTAAATGTGTAAACGTGGAAATATCTACACCACTATCTGCATAAACATGGAAATATCTACACCGCTATCTGTATAAATTGGAAACATCTACACCGCTGTCTGTATAAACATGCAAATATCTCCACCGCTAACTGAAGAGACATGGAAATATCTACACCGCTATCTGTATAAACATGGAAATATCTACACTTCTATCTGTGTAAACATGGAAATATCTACACCGCTATCTGTGTAAACATGGAAATATCCACAACACTATCTCTAAAAAGAAGGAAATATCTACACCGTTAAGTGTATAAAGATGGAAATATCTACAGCGCTGTCTGTTTAAAGATGGAAATATCTACACCGCTGTCTGCATAAACATGGAAATACATACAGCGCTATCTATATAAACATAGAAATATCTGCACTGCTACCTGTGTAAATGTGGGAATATCTACACCGCTCACTGTAAAAACATGGAAATAACTACACCATTATCTGTATACACATGGAAATATCTACACCGCTATCTGTATAAACATGCAAATAACTACACCGCTATCTGTATAAAGATGGAAATATCTATACCGCTATTTGTATAAACATGGAAATATCTACACTTCTATCTGTGTAAACTTGGAAATATCTCCACCGCTATCTATGTAAACATGGAAATATCTACACCGCTATCTCTAAAAAGAAGGAAATATCTACACCGTTATGTGTATAAAGATGGAAATATCTACACCGCTTTCTGTATAAACATAGAAATATCTACACTGCCATCTGTATAAACACGGAAATATGTGCACCGCTATCTGGATAAACATGGAAATATCTACAGCGCTATCTCAATAAACGTGGAAATAACTACACCACTATCTGTATAAACATGGAAATACTTACACCGATATCTGTATAAACATGAAAATAGCTACAGCGCTATCTGTGTAAACATGGAAATATCTACACCGCTATCTGTATAAACATGGAAATATCGACACCGCTATCTGTATAAACATGGAAATGTCTACACCGCTATCTGCATAAACATGGAAATATCTACACCGCTCTCTGGGTAAACAAGGAAATATTTACACCGCTATCTCTAAAAACATGGAAATATCCACACCGTTATGTGTATAAAGATGGAAATATCTACACCGCTATCTGTGTAAATATGGGAATATCTTCACCGCCATCTGTGTAAATATGGGAATATCTTCACCGCCATTTGTATGAACATGGAAATATCTACACTGCCAACTATACAAACATGGAAATATGTACACCGCCGTCTGCAAGAACATGGAAATATCTACACCGCCAACTCTAAAAGATGGAAATATCTACACAACTATCTGTATAAACATTTAAGTATCTACACCGCTATGTGTATAAACATGGAAATATCTACACTGCTATCTGCATAAACAAGGAAATACATACACCGTTATCTTTATAAACATGGAAATATCTACACCGCTACCTGTGTAAACGTGGGAACATCTACACCACTATCTCTATAAACATGGAAATATCTACACCGCTATCTGTATAAAAATGGGAATATCTACACTGCTGTCTGTATAAACATGCAAATATCTACACCGCTATCTGAACAGACATGGAAATATCTACATCGCTATTTGTATAAACATGGAAATACCTACACTTCTATCTGTGTAAACAGGGAAATATCTACACAGCTATCTGTGTAAACATGGAAATATCTACAATGCTATCTCTAAAAAGAAGGAAATATCTACACCGTTATGTGTATAAAGATGGAAACATCTTCACCGCTATCTGTATAAACATGGAAATATATACACAGCCATCTGTAGGAACATGCAAATATCTACACCGCTATCTCTATCAACATGGAAATATCTACAACGCTATCTGTGTAAACATGGAAATATCTACACCGCCATCTGTAGAAACATGGAAATATCGACACCGCTATCTCTATAAACATGGAAATAGGTACACCGTTATCTGGATAAACATGGAAATATCTACACCGCTATATCTATAAACATGGAAATATCTACAACGCCATCTGTATGAACATGGAAATATCTACACCGCCATCTGTAGGAACATGGAAATATCTACACCGGTATCTACACCACCTTCTGTATGAACATGGAAATATCTAAACCGCCATCTGTTGGAACATGGAAATATCTACACTGCTATCTCTATAAACATGGAAATATCCACTCCGCTATCTGTATATACATGGTAATATCTACACCGCTATCTCTATAAACGTGGAAATATCTACACCGCTATCCATATAAACATGGAAATAGATACACTGCTATCTGTATAAACATGGAAATATTGACACCGTTATCTGTATAAAAATGCAAATATCTACACTGCAATCTGTAAAAACATGGAAATATCTACACCGCTATCCGTGTAAAGATGGAAATATCTACACTGCTATCTGTGTAAACTTGGAAATATCTACACCGCTCTCTGTGTAAAAATTGAAATATCTACACCGCTATCTCTAAAAAGATGCAAATAACTTCACGGTTATGTGAATAAAGATGGAAATATCTAAACCGCTATCTGTATAAACATGGAAATAACTACACCGCCATCTGTATGAACATGGAAATATCTAAACCGCCAACTGTATAAACATGGAAATATCTACACTGCCCTCTGTAGGAACATGGAGATATCTACACCGCCATCTGTTTAAACATGGAAATATCTACACCGCTATCTGTCTAAAAGTGGAAATATCTACCCGGCTATCTGCAAAAACTTGGAAATATCTACACCGCTATCTGTGTAAACATGGAAATATCTGCACCGCTATCTGTGTAAGCATCTAAATATCCACAACGCTATCTCTATATACAAGGAAATATCTACACTGCTATCTGTATAAACATGGAAATATCTACACCGCTATCTGTGTAAACATGGAAATATCTAAAACGCTATGTGTGTTAATATGGAAATATCTAGACCGCTATCTCTGTAAACATGGAAATATCTACAACGTTATGTGTATAAAGTTGGAAATATCTACACTACTATGTGTATAAACATGGAAATATCTACACCGACATCTGTATGAATATGGAAATATCCACACCGTGAACTCTATAAACATGGAAATATCTACACCGCCATCAGAAGAAACATGGAAATATCTACACCGCTATCTCTATAAACATGGAAATATCTACACCGCCATCTGTATAAACATGGAAATAAGTACACCGCTATCTGGCTAAACATGGAATTATCTACACCGCTATCAGTGTAAACATGGAAATATCTACACCACTATCTCTTAAAGCTTGGAAATATCTACACCGTTATGTGTATAAAGATGGAAATACCTTCACCGCCATTTGTATGAACATGGAAATATCTACACTGCCAACTATATAAACATGGAAATATCTACACCGCTATCTGTGTAAACACGGAAATATCTACACCGCTATCTGTGTAAACATGGAAATATCTACACCGCTCTCTATAAACATGGAAATATCTACAGCGCTATCTCAATAAACGTGGAAATAACTACACCACTATCTGTATAAACATGGAAATACTTACACCGATATCTGTATAAACATGAAAATAGCTACAGCGCTATCTGTGTAAACATGGAAATATCTACACCGCAATCTGTATAAACATGGAAATATCGACACCGCTATCTGTATAAACATGGAAATGTCTACACCGCTATCTGCATAAACATGGAAATATCTACACCGCTCTCTGGGTAAAGAAGGAAATATTTACACTGCTATCTCTAAAAACATGGAAATATCCACACCGTTATGTGTATAAAGATGGAAACATCTACACCGCTATCTGTGTAAATATGGGAATATCTTCACCGCCATTGGTATGAACATGGAAATATCTACACTGCCAACTATACAAACATGGAAATATGTACACCGCCGTCTGCATGAACATGGAAATATCTACACCGCCAACTCTAAAAGATGGAAATATCTACACCACTATCTGTATAAACATTTAAGTAACTACACCGCTATCTGTATAAACATGGAAATACCTACACCGCTTTCTGCATAAACATGGAAATACATACACCGTTATCTTTATAAACATGGAAATATCTACACCGCTACCTGTGTAAATGTGGGAACATCTACACCACTATCTGTATAAACATGGAAATATCTACACCGCTATCTGTATAAAAATGGAAATATCTACACCGCTGTCTGTATAAACATGCAAATATCTACACCGCTATCTGAATAGACATGGAAATATCTACACCGCTATTTGTATAAACATGGAAATATCTACACTTCTATCTGTGTAAACAGGGAAATATCTACACAGCTATCTGTGTAAACATGAAAATACCTACAACGCTATCTCTAAAAAGAAGGAAATATCTACACCGTTATGTGTATAAAGATGGAAATATCTACACCGCTATCTGTATAAACATGGAAATATCTACACAGCCATCTGTAGGAACATGCAAATATCTACACCACTATCTCTAAAAACATGGAAATATCTACAACGCTATCTGTGTAAACATGGAAATATCTACACCGCCATCTGTAGAAACATGGAAATATCGACACCGCTATCTCTATAAACATGGAAATAGGTACACCGTTATCTGAATAAACATGGAAATATCTACACCGCTATATCTATAAACATGGAAATATCTACAACGCCATCTGTATGAACATGGAAATATCTACACCGCCATCTGTAGGAACATGGAAATATCTACACCGGTATCTACACCACATTCTGTATGAACATGGAAGTATCTACACCGCCATCTGTTGGAACATGGAAATATCTACACTGCTATCTCTATAAACCTGGAAATATCCACACTGCTATCTGTATATACATGGTAATATCTACACCGCTATCTCTATAAACGTGGAAATATCTACACCGCTATCCATATAAACATGGAAATAGATACACCGCTATCTGTATAAACATGGAAATATTGACACCGTTATCTGTATAAACTTGCAAATATCTACACTGCAATCCGTAAAAACATGGAAATATCTAAACCGCTATCCGTGTAAAGATGGAAATATCTAAACTGCTATCTGTGTAAACTTGGAAATATCTACACAGCTATCTGTGTAAAAATCGAAATATCTACACCGCTATCTCTAAAAAGATGCAAATAACTTCACGGTTATGTGTATAAAGATGGAAATATCTAAACCGCTATCTGTATAAACATGGAAATAACTACACTGCCATCTGTATGAACATGGAAATGTCTAAACCGCCAACTGTATAAACATGGAAATATCTACACCGCCCTCTGTAGGAACTTGGAGATATCTACACCGCTATCCGTTTAAACATGGAAATATCTACACCGCTATCTGTCTAAAAGTGGAAATATCTACCCGGCTA
Source organism: Gorilla gorilla gorilla (assembly GCF_029281585.2). Lineage (NCBI taxonomy): Eukaryota > Metazoa > Chordata > Mammalia > Primates > Hominidae > Gorilla > Gorilla gorilla. The sequence continues at coordinate 61,115 of NC_073234.2, forward strand.
TCTGCAAAAACTTGGAAATATCTACACCGCTATCTGTGTAAACATGGAAATATCTGCACCGCTATCTGTGTAAGCATCTAAATATCCACAACGCTATCTCTATATACATGGAAATATCTACACCGCTATCTGTATAAACATGCAAATAACTACACCGCTATCTGTATAAAGATGGAAATATCTATACCGCTACTTGTATAAACATGGAAATATCTACACTTCTATCTGTGTAAACTTGGAAATATCTCCACCGCTATCTATGTAAACATGGAAATATCTACAACGCTATCTCTAAAAAGAAGGAAATATCTACACCGTTATGTGTATAAAGATGGAAATATCTACACCGCTTTCTATATAAACATAGAAATATCTACACTGCCATCTCTATAAACACGGAAATATGTACACCGCTATCTGGATAAACATGGAAATATCTACACCGCTATCAGTGTAAACATGGAAATATCTACACCACGATCTCTTAAACCTTGGAAATATCTACACCATTATGTGTATAAAGATGGAAATACCTTCACCGCCATTTGTATGAACATGGAAATATCTACACTGCCAACTATATAAACATGGAAATATCTACACCGCTATCTGTGTAAACACGGAAATATCTACACCGCTATCTGTGTAAACATGGAATTATCTACACCGCTATCTGTATAAACATGGAAATATCTACACCGCTATCTGTATAAACATGGAAATATTGACACCGTTATCTGTATAAACATGCAAATATCTACACTGCAATCTGTAAAAACATGGAAATGTCTACACCACTATCCGTGTAAAGATGGAAATATCTACACTGATATCTGTGTAAACTTGGAAATATCTACACCGTTATCTGTGTAAAAATCGAAATATCTACACCGCTATCTCTAAAAAGATGCAAATAACTTCACGGTTATGTGTATAAAGATGGAAATATCTAAACCGCTATCTGTATAAACATGGAAATAACTACACCACCATCTGTATGAACATGGAAATGTCTAAACCGCCAACTGTATAAACATGGAAATATCTACACCGCCCTCTGTAGGAACATTGAGATATCTACACCGCTATCTGTCTAAAAGTGGAAATATCTACCCGGCTATCTGCAAAAACTTGGAAATATCTACACCGCTATCTGTGTAAACATGGAAATATCTGCACCGCTATCTGTGTAAGCATCTAAATATCCACAACGCTATCTCTATATACATGGAAATATCTACACCGCTATCTGTATAAACATGGAAATATCTACACCGCTATCAGTGTAAACATGGAAATATCTAAAACGCTATGTGTGTTAATATGGAAATATCTAAACCGCTATCTCTGTAAACATGGAAATATCTACACCGTTATGTGTATAAAGTTGGAAATATATACACTGCTATGTGTATAAACATGGAAATATCTACACCGACATCTGTATGAATATGGAAATATCTACGCCGTGAACTCCATAAACATGGAAATATCTACACCGCCATCAGTAGGAACATGGAAATATCTACACCGCTATCTCTATAAACATGGAAATATCTACACCACCATCTGTATAAACATGGAAATAAGTACACCGCTATCTGGCTAAACATGGAAATATCTCCACCGCTATATCTATAAACATGGAAATATCTACACCGCCATCTGTATGAACATGCAAATATCTACACCGCCATCTGTAGGAACATGGAAATATCTACACCGGTATCTGCATAAACATGGAAACACATACACCAGTATCTATTTAAACATGGAAATATCTACACCGCTAAATGTGTAAACGTGGAAATATCTACACCACTATCTGCATAAACATGGAAATATCTACACCGCTATCTGTATAAATTGGAAACATCTACACCGCTGTCTGTATAAACATGCAAATATCTCCACCGCTAACTGAATAGACATGGAAATATCTACACCGCTATCTGTATAAACATGGAAATATCTACACTTCTATCTGTGTAAACATGGAAATATCTACACCGCTATCTGTGTAAACATGGAAATATCCACAACACTATCTCTAAAAAGAAGGAAATATCTACACCGTTAAGTGTATAAAGATGGAAATATCTACAGCGCTATCTGTTTAAAGATGGAAATATCTACACCGCTGTCTGCATAAACATGGAAATACATACAGCGCTATCTATATAAACATAGAAATATCTGCACTGCTACCTGTGTAAATGTGGGAATATCTACACCGCTCACTGTAAAAACATGGAAATAACTACACCGGTATCTGTATACACATGGAAATATCTACACCGCTATCTGTATAAACATGCAAATAACTACACCGCTATCTGTATAAAGATGGAAATATCTATACCGCTATTTGTATAAACATGGAAATATCTACACTTCTATCTGTGTAAACTTGGAAATATCTCCACCGCTATCTATGTAAACATGGAAATATCTACACCGCTATCTCTAAAAAGAAGGAAATATCTACACCGTTATGTGTATAAAGATGGAAATATCTACCCTGCTTTCTGTATAAACATAGAAATATCCTCACTGCCATCTGTATAAACACGGAAATATGTGCACCGCTATCTGGATAAACATGGAAATATCTACAGCGCTATCTCAATAAACGTGGAAATAACTACACCACTATCTGTATAAACATGGAAATACTTACACCGTTATCTGTATAAACATGAAAATAGCTACAGCGCTATCTGTGTAAACATGGAAATATCTACACCACTATCTGTATAAACATGGAAATATCGACACCGCTATCTGTATAAACATGGACATGTCTACACCGCTATCTGCATAAACATGGAAATATCTATACCGCTCTCTGGGTAAACAAGGAAATATTTACACCGCTATCTCTAAAAACATGGAAATATCCACACCGTTATGTGTGTAAAGATGGAAATATCTACACCGCTATCTGTGTAAATATGGGAATATCTTCACCGCCATTTGTATGAACATGGAAATATCTACACTGCCAACTATACAAACATGGAAATATGTACACCGCCGTCTGCAAGAACATGGAAATATCTATACCGCCAACTCTAAAAGATGGAAGTATCTACACCACTATCTGTATAAACATTTAAGTATCTACACCGCTATCTGTATAAACATGGAAATATCTACACCGCTATCTGCATAAACAAGGAAATACATACACCGTTATCTTTATAAACATGGAAATATCTACACCGCTACCTGTGTAAACGTGGGAACATCTACACCACTATCTCTATAAACATGGAAATATCTACACCGCTATCTGTATAAAAATGGAAATATCTACACCGCTGTCTGTATAAACATGCAAATATCTACACCGCTATCTGAATAGACATGGGAATATCTACACCGCTATTTGTATAAACATGGAAATACCTACACTTCTATCTGTGTAAACAGGGAAATAGCTACACAGCTATCTGTGTAAACATGGAAATATCCACAATGCTATCTCTAAAAAGAAGGAAATATCTACACCGTTATGTGTATAAAGATGGAAATATCTACACCGCTATCTGTATAAACATGGAAATATCTACACAGCCATCTGTAGGAACATGCAAATATCTACACCGCTATCTCTATCAACATGGAAATATCTACAACGCTACCTGTGTAAACATGGAAATATCTACACCGCCATCTGTAGAAACATGGAAATATCGACACCGCTATCTCTATAAACATGGAAATAGGTACACCGTTATCTGGATAAACATGGAAATATCTACACCGCTATATCTATAAACATGGAAATATCTACAACGCCATCTGTATGAACATGGAAATATCTACACCACCATCTGTAGGAACATGGAAATATCTACACCGGTATCTACACCACCTTCTGTATGAACATGGAAATATCTAAACCGCCATCTGTTGGAACATGGAAATATCTACACTGCTATCTCTTTAAATATGGAAATATCCACTCCGCTATCTGTATATACATGGTAATATCTACACCGCTATCTCTATAAACGTGGAAATATCTACACCGCTATCCATATAAACATGGAAATAGATACACCGCTATCTGTAAAAACATGGAAATATTGACACCGTTATCTGTATAAACATGCAAATATCTACACTGCAATCTGTAAAAACATGGAAATATCTACACCGCTATCCGTGTAAAGATGGAAATATCTACACTGCTATCTGTGTAAACTTGGAAATATCTACACCGCTATCTGTGTAAAAATCGAAATATCTACACCGCTATCTATAAAAAGATGCAAATAACTTCACGGTTATGTGAATAAAGATGGAAATATCTAAACCGCTATCTGTATAAACATGGAAATAACTACACCGCCATCTGTATGAACATGGAAATATCTAAACCGCCAACTGTATAAACATGGAAATATCTACACTGCCCTCTGTAGGAACATGGAGATATCTACACCGCCATCTGTTTAAACATGGAAATATCTACACCGCTATCTGTCTAAAAGTGGAAATATCTACCCGGCTATCTGCAAAAACTTGGAAATATCTACACCGCTATCTGTGTAAACATGGAAATATCTGCACCGCTATCTGTGTAAGCATCTAAATATCCACAACGCTATCTCTATATACAAGGAAATATCTACACTGCTATCTGTATAAACATGGAAATATCTACACCGCTATCTGTGTAAACATGGATATATCTAAAACGCTATGTGTGTTAATATGGAAATATCTACACCGCTATCTCTGTAAACATGGAAATATCTACACCGTTATGTGTATAAAGATGGAAATATCTACACTACTATGTGTATAAACATGGAAATATCTACACCGTCATCTGTATGAATATGGAAATATCCACACCGTGAACTCTATAAACATGGAAATATCTACACCGCCATCAGAAGAAACATGGAAATATCTACACCGCTATCTCTATAAACATGGAAATATCTACACCGCCATCTGTATAAACATGGAAATAAGTACACCGCTATCTGGCTAAACATGGAAATATCTCCACCGCTATATCTATAAACATGGAAATATCTACACCGCCATCTGTATGAACATGCAAATATCTACACCGCCATCTGTAGGAACATGGAAATATCTTCACCGGTATCTGCATAAACATGGAAACACATACACCAGTATCTATTTAAACATGGAAATATCTACACCGCTACCTGTGTAAACGTGGAAATATCTACACCACTATCTGTATAAACATGGAAATATCTACACCGCTATCTGTATAAATTGGAAACATCTACACTGCTGTCTGTATAAACATGCAAATATCTCCAACGCTAACTGAATAGACATGGAAATATCTACACCGCTATCTGTATAAACATGGAAATATCTACACTTCTATCTGTGTAAACATGGAAATATCTACACCGCTATCTGTGTAAACATGGAAATATCCACAACACTATCTCTAAAAAGAAGGAAATATCTACACCATTAAGTGTATAAAAATGGAAATATCTACAGCGCTATCTGTTTAAAGATGGAAATATCCACACCGCTGTCTGCATAAACATGGAAATACATACAGCACTATCTATATAAACATAGAAATATCTGCACTGCTACCTGTGTAAATGTGGGAATATCTACACCGCTCACTGTAAAAACATGGAAATAACTACACCGGTATCAGTATAAACATGGAAATATCTACACCGCTATCTGTATAAACATGCAAATAACTACACCGCTAACTGTATAAAGATGGAAATATCTATACCGCTATTTGTATAAACATGGAAATATCTACACTTCTATCTGTGTAAACTTGGAACTATCTCCACCGCTATCTGTGTAAACATGGAAATATCTACACCGCTATCTCTAAAAAGAAGGAAATATCTACACCGTTATGTGTATAAAGATGGAAATATCTAAACCGCTTTCTGTACAAACATAGAAATATCTACACCGCCAACTGTATAAACACGGAAATATGTACACCGCTATCTGGATAAACTTGGAAATATCTACACCGCTATCAGTGTAAACCTGGAAATATCTACACCACTATCTCTTAAAGCTTGGAAATATCTACACCGTTATGTGTATAAAGATGGAAATACCTTCACCGCCATTTGTATGAACATGGAAATACCTACACTGCCAACTATATAAACATGGAAATATCTACACCGCTATCTGTGTAAACACGGAAATATCTACACCGCTATCTGTGTAAACATGGAAATATCTACACCGCTATCTCTATAAACATGGAAATATCTACAGCGCTATCTCAATAAACGTGGAAATAACTACACCACTATCTGTATAAACATGGAAATACTTACACCGCTATCTGTATAAACATGGAAATATCTACTCCGCTATTTGTATAAACATGGAAATGTCTACACCGCTATCTGCATAAACATGGAAATATCTACACCGCTCTCTGGGTAAACAAGGAAATATCTATACCGCCAACTCCATACACATGGAAATATCTACACCGCTATGTGTACAGAGATGGAAATATCTACACAGCCATATGAATAAACATGGAAATATCTACACCGCAATCTGCATAAACATGGAAATATCTACGCCGCCATCTGTATAGAGATGGAAATACCTATACAGCCATATGAATATACATGGAAATATCTACAGCGCCATCTGCATAAACATGGAAATATCTACACCGCCATCTGTATCAACATGGAAATACCTGCAACGCCTTCTGTATAATCATGAAAATATCTACACCGCCATCTGTATGAACATGGAAATATCTACACCGCTATCTGTATGAACATGGAAATAACTACGCCGCTATCTGTATAAACAAGGAAATATCTACACTGCCATCTCTATAAACATGGAAATATCTACACTGCCATCTGTATAAACATGGAAATATCTACACCACTATCCGTATATACATGGAAATATTTACACCGCTATCCGTATTAACTTGGAAATATCTACAGTGTTATCTGTATAAACATGGAAATAACTACACCGCTATCTCAATAAACATGGATATATCTACACCGCTATCTGTATAAACATGGAAATATCTACACTGCTATCTGTGAAACAGGGAAATATCTACATCACTATCTCTATAAACATGGAAATATCTACACCACTATCTCTATAATCATGGAGGTATCTACACCGCCATCTCTATAAACACGGAAATACATAAACCGCCATCTGTATGAAGATGGAAATATCTACAACGCCATGTGTATAAAAATGGAAATATCTACACTGCTATCTGTATGAGCATGGAAATATCTACACCGTCATGTGTATGAACATGGAAATATCTACACCGCTATCTGCATGAATATGGAAATATCTACACCGCCATCTCTATAAACATGGAAATATATAAACCGCCATCTGTATGAACATGGAAATAACTACACCGACATCTCTATAAAGATGGAATCATCTACACCGCCATCTGTATAAACATGGAAATATCTACACCGCTATCTGAATAAAGATGGAAACATCTACACCGCTATCTTAATAAACACGGAAATATCTACACTGCCATCTGTATAAACATGGAAATATCTACAGCGCCATCTCTATAAACATGGAAATATCTACACCGCCATCTGTATGAACATGGAAATATCTACACCGCCAACCTTATAAAGATGGAAATATCTACACCGCTATCTTTATGAACATGGAAATATCTATACCGCAATCTGTATAAACATGGAAATATCTACACCGCTATCTCTATAAACATGGCAATATCTACACCGTTATCTGTATAAATATGGAAATTTCTACACCGCCATCTGTATAGAGATGGAAATATCTACACAGCCATATGAATAAACATGGAAATATCTACACCACCATGTGTATGGACATGGAAATATCTACATCGCTATCTGTATGAACATGGAAATATCTACACCGCTATCTCTGAAACAGGGAAATATCTACATCGCTATCTCTATAAACATGGAAATATCTACACCACTATCTGTATAATCATGGAAGTATCTACACCGCCATCTCTATAAACATGGAAATACATACACCGCCATATGTAAGAACATGGAAATATCTACAACGACATGTGTATAAAGATGGAAATATCTACTCCGCTATCTGTATGAGCATGGAAGTATCTACACCGCCATCTGTATAAACACAGAAATATGAATACCGCCATCTTCATACACATGGAAATAAGTACACCGCTATCAGTATAGAGATGGAAATATCTACACAGCCATATGAATAAACATGGAAATAAGTACACCGCCATCTGTATAGAGATGGAAATATCTACACAGCCATATGAATAAACATGGAAATATCTACACCACCATATGTATAGAGATGGAAATATCTACACCGCCATCTGTATAAACATGGAAATGTCTACACCTTCATCTGTATGAACATGGAAATATCTACAACGCCATCTGTATGAACATGGAAATATCTACACCACCATGTGTATGAACATGGAAATATGTACACCGCCATCTGTATGAACATGGAAATGTCTTCACCGCCATCTGTATCAACATGGAAATATCTACACCGCTATCTGTATGAACATGGAAATATCTACACCGCTATCTGTATAAACAAGGAAATATCTACACTGCCATCTCTATAAACATGGAAATATCTACACTGCCATCTGTATAAACATAGAAATATCTACACCACTCTCCGTATATACATGGTAATATTTACACCGCTATCCGTATAAACATAGAAATATCTACAGTGTTATCTGTATAATCATGGAAATAACTACACCGCTATCTCTGTAAACATGGATATATCTACACCGCTATCTGTATAAACATGGAAATATCTACACTGCTATCTGTGAAACAGGGAAATATCTACATCGCTATCTCTAGAAACATGGAAATATCCACACCACGATCTCTATAATCATGGAAGTATCTGCACCGCCATCTCTATAAACATGGAAATACATACACCACCATCTGTATGAAGATGGAAATATCTACAACGCCATGTGTATAAAAATGGAAATATCTACACCGCTATCTGTATGAGCATGGAAATATCTACACCGCCATCTGTATAAACACAGAAACATCTATACCGCCAACTCCATACACATGGAAATATCTACACCGCTATGTGTATAGAGATGGAAATATCTACACAGCCATATGAATAAACATGGAAATATCTACACCGCCATCTGCATAAACATGGAAATATCTACACCGACATCTGTATAGAGATGGAAATACCTACACAGCCATATGAATATACATGGAAATATCTACAGCGCCATCTGCATAAACATGGAAATATCTACACCGCCATGTGTATGAACATGGAAATATCTACAACGCCATCTGTATAATCATGGAAATATCTACACCGCCATCTGTATGAACATGGAAATATATACAAAGCCATCTCAATGAACATGGAAATATCTACACCACCATGTGTATGAACTTGGAAATATCAACACCTCCATCTGTATGAACATGTAAATATCTACACCGCCATCTGTATGAACATGGAAATATCTACAGCGCTATCTGTATGAACATGGAAATATCTACACCGCTATCTGTATGAACATGGAAATATCTACACCGCAATCACTATGAACATGGAAATATCTACACCGCTATCCGTATAAACATGGAAATATCTACAGTGTTATCTGTGTAAACATGGAAATAATTACACTGCTATCTCTATAAACATGGATATATCTACACCGCTATCTGTATAAACACGGAAATATCTACACTTATCTGTGAAATAGGGAAATATGTACACCGCGATCTCTATTAACATGGAAATATCTACACCACTATCTCTATAATCATGGAAATATCTACACCTCCATCTCTATAAACATGAAAATACATACACCGCCATCTGTATGAACCTGGAAATATCTGCACCGCCGTGTGTATAAAGATGGAAATATCGACACCGCTATCTGTACGAAAATGGAAATATCTACATAGCTATCTGAATAAACATGGAAATATCTACACCGCCATCTGTATGAACATGGTAATATCTACACCGCCATCTCTATAAAGATGGAAATATCTACACCGCGGTCTTTATAAACATGGAAATATCTACACCGCCATCTCTATAAACATGGAAATATATACACCGCCATCTGTATGAACATGGAAATATTTACACAGCCATCTGTATATAGATGGAAATATCTACACCGCTATCTGAATGAACATGGAAATATCTGCACAGCTATCTGTATAAATATGAAAATATCTACACCACTATCTGAATTAACATGGAAATATCTACACCGCAGTCTCTATAAACATGGAAGTAACTACAGAGCTATGTGTATAAAAACGGAAATATCTAGACCGCCATCTTTATAAACATGGAAATATCTACACCGCCATCTCTATAAACATGGAAATATATAAACCACCATCTGTATGAGCATGGAAATAACTACACCGAAATCTCTATAAAGATGGAATCATCTACACCGCCATGTGTATAAACATGGAAATATCTACACCGCTATCTGAATACAGATTTAAACACCTACACCGCTATCTTAATAAACACGGAAATATCTACACTGCCATCTGTATAAACATGGAAATATCTACAGCGCCATCTCTATAAACATGGAAATATCTACACCGCCATCTGTATGAACATGGAAATATCTACACCGCCAACATTATAAAGATGGAAATATCTACACCGCTATATTTATGAACATGGAAATATCTACACCGCTATCTGTATAAACATGGAAATATCTACACCTTCATCTGTATGAACATGGAAATATCTACACCGCCATCTGTATGAACATGGAAATATCTACACCACCATGTGTAAGAACATGGAAATATCTACACCGCCATCTGTATGAACACGGAAATATCTTCACCGCCATCTGTATGAACATGGAAATATCTACACCGCCATCTGTATGAACATGCAAATATCTTCACCGCCATCTGTATGAACATGGAAATATCTACACCGCTATCTGTATGAACATGGAAATAACTACGCCGCTATCTGTATAAACAAGGAAATATCTACACTGCCATCTCTATAAACATGGAAATATCTACACTGCCATCTGTATAAACATGGAAATATCTACACCACTATCCGTATATACATGGAAATATTTACACCGCTATCCGTATTAACTTGGAAATATCTACAGTGTTATCTGTATAAACATGGAAATAACTACACCGCTATCTCAATAAACATGGATATATCTACACCGCTATCTGTATAAACATGGAAATATCTACACTGCTATCTGTGAAACAGGGAAATATCTACATCACTATCTCTATAAACATGGAAATATCTACACCACTATCTCTATAATCATGGAGGTATCTACACCGCCATCTCTATAAACACGGAAATACATAAACCGCCATCTGTATGAAGATGGAAATATCTACAACGCCATGTGTATAAAAATGGAAATATCTACACTGCTATCTGTATGAGCATGGAAATATCTACACCGTCATGTGTATGAACATGGAAATATCTACACCGCTATCTGCATGAATATGGAAATATCTACACCGCCATCTCTATAAACATGGAAATATATAAACCGCCATCTGTATGAACATGGAAATAACTACACCGACATCTCTATAAAGATGGAATCATCTACACCGCCATCTGTATAAACATGGAAATATCTACACCGCTATCTGAATAAAGATGGAAACATCTACACCGCTATCTTAATAAACACGGAAATATCTACACTGCCATCTGTATAAACATGGAAATAACTACAGCGCCATCTCTATAAACATGGAAATATCTACACCGCCATCTGTATGAACATGGAAATATCTACACCGCCAACCTTATAAAGATGGAAATATCTACACCGCTATCTTTATGAACATGGAAATATCTATACCGCAATCTGTATAAACATGGAAATATCTACACCGCTATCTCTATAAACATGGCAATATCTACACCGCTATCTGTATAAATATGGAAATTTCTACACCGCCATCTGTATAGAGATGGAAATATCTACACAGCCATATGAATAAACATGGAAATATCTACACCGCTATCTGTATACACATGGAAATATTTACAATGCTATCCGTATAAACATGGAAATATCTACAGCGTTACTGTATAAACATGGAAATAACTACACCGCTATCTCCATAAACATGGATATATCTACACCGCTATCTGTTTAAACATTGAAATATCTACACTGCTATCTCTGAAACAGGGATATAACTACACCGCTATCTCTATAAACATGGAAATATCTACACCGCTATCTCTATAATCAAGGAAATATCTACAACGCCATCTCTATAAACATGGAAATACATACACCGCCATCTGTACGAACATGGAAATATCTACACCACCATGTGTATAAAGATGGAAATATCTACACGGCTATCTGTATGAGCATGGAAATAGCTACACCGCCATCTGTATAAACACAGAAATATCTATAACGCCATCTCCATACACCTGGAAATATCTACACCGCTATCTGTATAAACATGGAAATAATTACATCACTATCTCTATAAACATGGATATATCTCCACCGCCATCTCTACAAACATGGAAATACATACACCGCCATCTGTATGAACATGGAAATATCTACACCGCCATCTGTATAAACTCAGAAATATCTATATTGCCATCTCTATACACATGGAAATATCTACACCGCTATCTGTGTAAACATGGAAATATCTACACTTCTATCTGTGTAAACATGGAAATATCTACACCGCTATCTGTGTAAACATAGAAATATCTACACCGCCATCTGTATAAACACGGAAATACGTACACCGCTGTCTGGATAAACATGGAAATATCTACACCGCTATCAGTGTAAACCTGGAAATATCTACACCACTATCTCTTAAAGCTTGGAAATATCTACACCGTTATGTGTATAAAGATGGAAATACCTTCACCGCCATTTGTATGAACATGGAAATATCTACACTGCCAACTATATAAACATGGAAATATCTACACCGCTCTCTGTGTAAACACGGAAATATCTACACCGCTATCTGTGTAAACATGGAAATATCTACACCGCTATCTCTATAAACATGGAGATATCTACAGCGCTATCTCAATAAACGTGGAAATAACTACACCACTATCTGTATAAACATGGAAATACTTACACCGATATCTGTATAAACATGAAAATAGCTGCAGCGCTATCTGTGTAAACATGGAAATATCTACACCGCTATCTGTATAAACATGGAAATATCGACACCGCTATCTGTATAAACATGGAAATGTCTACACCGCTATCTGCATAAACATGGAAATATCTACACCGCTCTCTGGGTAAACAAGGAAATATTTACACCGCTATCTCTAAAAACATGGAAATATCCACACCGTTATGTGTATAAAGATGGAAATATCTACACCGCTATCTGTGTAAACATGGGAATATCTTCACCGCCATTTGTATGAACATGGAAATATCTACACTGCCAACTATAAAAACATGGAAATAGGTACACCGCCGTCTGCATGAACATGGAAATATCTACACCGCCAACTCTATAAAGATGGAAATACCTACACCACTATCTGTATAAACATGGAAGTATCTACACCGCTTTCTGTATAAACATGGAAATATCTACACCGCTATCTGCATAAACATGGAAATACATACACCGTTATCTTTATAAACATGGAAATATCTAAACCGCTACCTGTGTAAACGTGGGAAAATCTACACCACTATCTGTATAAACATGGAAATATCTACACCGCTATCTGTATAAAAATGGAAATATCTACACCGCTGTCTGTATAAACATGCAAATATGTACAACGCTATCTGAATAGACATGGAAATATCTACACCGCTATTTGTATAAACATGGAAATATATACACTTCTATCTGTGTAAACATGGAAATATCTACACCGCCATCTGTATTAATATGGAAATATCTACACCGCCAACTCTATAAACATGGAAATATCTACACCGCCATCTGTAGGAACATGGAAATATCTACACCGGTATCTACACCACCTTCTGTATGAACATGGAAATATCTACACCGCCATCTGTTGGAACATGGAAATATCTACACTGCTATCTCTATAAACATGGAAATATCCACACCGCTATCTGTATGTACATGGTAATATCTACACCGCTATCTCTATAAACGTGGAAATATCTACACCGCTATCTATGTAAACATGGAAATAGATACACCGCTATCTGTATAAACATGGAAATATCTACACCGCTATCTGTATAAACATGGAAATATTGACACCGTTATCTGTATAAACATGCAAATATCTTCACTGCAATCTGTAAAAACATGGAAATATCTACACCGCTATCCGTGTAAAGATGGAAATATCTACACTGCTATCTGTGTAAACTTGGAAATATCTACACCACTATCTGTGTAAAAATCGAAATATCTACACCGCTATCTCTAAAAAGATGCAAATAACTTCACGGTTATGTGTATAAAGATGGAAATATCTAAACCGCTATCTGTATAAACATGGAAAAAACTACACCGCCATCTGTATGAACACGGAAATGTCTAAACCGCCAACTGTATAAACATGGAAATATCTACACCGCCCTCTGTAGGAACATGGAGATATCTACACCGCTATCTGTTTAAACATGGAAATATCTACACCGCTATCTGTCTAAAAGTGGAAATATCTACCCGGCTATCTGCAAAAACTTGGAAATATCTACACCGCTATCTGTGTAAACATGGAAATATCTGCACCGCTATCTGTGTAAGCATCTAAATATCCACAACGCTATCTCTATATACATGGAAATATCTACACCGCTATCTGTATAAACATGGAAATATCTACACCGCTATCTGTGTAAACATGGAAATATCTAAAACGCTATGTGTGTTAATATGGAAATATCTACACCGCTATCTCTGTAAACATGGAAATATCTACACCGTTATGTGTATAAAGTTGGAAATACCTACACTGCTATGTGTATAAACATGGAAATATCTACACCGACATCTGTATGAATATGGAAATATCTACACCGCGAACTCTATAAACATGGAAATATCTACACCGCCATCAGTAGGAACATGGAAATATCTACACCGCTATCTCTATAAACATGGAAATATCTACACCGCCATCAGTATAAACATGGAAATAAGTACACCGCTATCTGGCTAAACATGGAAATATCTACACTGCTATATCTATAAACATGGAAATATCTACACCGCCATCTGTATGAACATGCAAATATCTACAACGCCATCTGTAGGAACATGGAAATATCTACACTGGTATCTGCATAAACTTGGAAACACATACACCAGTATCTATTTAAATATGGAAATATCTACACCGCTACCTGTGTAAACGTGGAAATAACTACACCGCTACCTGTGTAAACGTGGAAATATCTACACCGCTATCTGTATAAATTGGAAACATCTACAAAGCTGTCTGTATAAACATGCAAATACCTCCACCGCTAACTGAATAGACTTGGAAATATCTACACCGCTATCTGTATAAACATGGAAATATCTACACTTCTATCTGTGTAAACATGGAAATATCTACACCGCTATCTGTGTAAACATGGAAATATCCACAACACTATCTCTAAAAAGAAGGAAATATCTACACCGGTAAGTGTATAAAGACGGAAATATCTACAGCGCTATCTGTTTAAAGATGGAAATATCTACACCGCTATCTGCATAAACATGGAAATACATACAGCACTATCTATATAAACATAGAAATATCTGCACTGCTACCTGTGTAAACGTGGGAATATCTACACCGCTCACTGTAAAAACTTGGAAATAACTACACCGGTATCTGTATAAACATGGAAATATCTACACCGCTATCTGTATAAACATGCAAATATCTACACCGCTATCTGTATAAAGATGGAAATATCTATACAGCTATTTTTATAAACATGGAAATATCTACACTTCTATCTGTGTAAACATGGAAATATCTACACCGCTATCTCTAAAAAGAAGGAAATATCTACACCGTTATGTGTATAAAGATGGAAATATCTACATCGCTTTCTGTATAAACATAGAAATATCTACACCGCCATCTGTATAAACACGGAAATATGTACACAGATATCTGGATAAACATGGAAATATCTACACCGCAATCTCTATGAACATGGAAATATCTACACCGCTATCCGCATAAACACGGAAATATTTACAGTGTTATCTGTGTAAACATGGAAATAATTACACTGCTATCTCTATAAACATGGATATAACTACACCGCTATCTGTATAAAATGGAAATATCTATACCGCTATTTGTATAAACATGGAAATATCTACACTTCTATCTGTGTAAACTTGGAAATATCTCCACCGCTATCTGTGTAAACATGGAAATATCTACACCGCTATCTCTAAAAAGAAGGAAATATCTATACCGTTATGTGTATAAAGATGGAAATATCTACACCGCTTTCTGTATAAACATAGAAATATCTACACCGCCATCTGTATAAACACGGAAATATGTACACCGCTATCGGGATAAACATGGAAATATCTACACCGCTATCAGTGTAAACATGGAAATATCTACACCACTATCTCTTAAAGCTTGGAAATATCTACACCGTTATGTGTATAAAGATGGAAATACCTTCACCGCCATTTGTATGAACATGGAAATATCTACACTGCCAACTATATAAACATGGAAATATCTACACCGCTATCTGTGTAAACACGGAAATATCTACACCGCTATCTGTGTAAACATGGAAATATCTACACCGCTATCTCTATAAACATGGAAATATCTACAGCGCTATCTCAATAAACGTGGAAATAACTACACCACTATCTGTATAAACATGGAAATACACCGATATCTGTATAAACATGAAAATAGCTACAGCGCTATCTGTGTAAACATGGAAATATCTACACCGCTATCTGTATAAACATGGAAATATCGACACCGCTATCTGTATAAACATGGAAATGTCTACACCGCTATCTGCATAAACATGGACATATCTACACCGCTCTCTGGCTAAACAAGGAAATATCTACACCGCCATCTCTAAAAACGAGAAAAAAATCCACACCGTTATGTGTATAAACATGGAAATATCTACACCGCTATCTGTGTAAACATGGGAATATCTTCACCACCATTTGTATGAACATGGAAATATCTACACTGCCAACTATATAAACATGGAAATATGTACACCGCCGTCTGCATGAACATGGAAATAACTACACCGCCAACTCTATAAAGATGGAAATATCTACACCACTATCTGTATAAACATGGAAGTATCTACACCGCTATCTGTGTAAACATGGAAATATCTACAACGCTATCTCTGTGAACATGGAAATATCTACAACGCTATGTCTATAAACATGGGAATATCTACACCGCCATCTGTAAGAACATGGAAATATCTACACCGCCATCCGTATGAACATGGAAATACCTACACCGCCATCTGTATGAACATGGAAATATCTACACTGCTATCTGTATAAACATGGAAATATCTCCACCGATATCTCTATAAACATGGAAATATCTACACAGCTATCTGTATGAACATGGAAATATCTACACCGCTATCTGTGTAAACAAGGAAATAGCTACACCACTATCTGTGTAAACACGGAAATATCTACACCGCTATCTCTATAAACATAGAAATATCTACACAGCCATCTCTATAAACATGGAAATATCTACACTGCTATCTGTGTAAACATGGAAATATCTACACCGCTATCTGTGTAAACATGGAATTATCTACACGGCTATTTCTTAAAACATGGAAATATCTACACCATTATGTGTATAAAGATGGAAATATCTACACTGCTATCTGTATAAAAATCGAAATATCTACACCGCCATCTGTATGAATATAGAAATATCTACACCGCCAACTCTGTAAACATGGAAATATCTACACCGCTATCTCTATAATCATAGAAATACCTACAATGCTATCTGTATAAACATGGAAATATCTACACAGCCATCTATAGGAACATGGAAATATCTAGACCGCTATCTCTATAAGCATGGAAAAAACTACACCGATATCTGTATAAGCATGGAAATATCTACAGCGCTATCTGTATGAACATTTAAATATCTACACCGCTATCTGTATGAACATGGAAATACATACACCGCTATCTGTTTGAACATGGAAATATCTACACTGCTATCTGCATATACAGGGAAATATCTACACAGCTATCTCTTTACACATGGAAATAACTACTCCGCTATCTGTATGAACATGGAAATATCTACACCGCTATCTGTATGAACATGGAAATATCTACACCGCTATCTGTATGAACATGGAAACATCTACACCGCTATCTGTATGAACATGGAAATATATACACCGCTATCTGTATGAACATGGAAATATCTACACCGCTATCTGTATAAACATGGAAATATCTACACCGCTATCTGTATGAACATGGAAATATCTACACCGCTATCTGTATAAACATGGAAATATCTACACCGCTATCTGTATAAACATGGAAATATCTACACCACTATCTGTATAAACATGGAAATACTTACACCGATATCTGTATAAACATGAAAACAGTTGCAGCGCTATCTGTGTAAACATGGAAATATCTACACCGCTATCTGTATAAACATGGAAATATCGACACCGCTATCTGTATAAACATGGAAATATCGACACCGCTATCTGTATAAACATGGAAATGTCTACACCGCTCTCTGCATAAACATGGAAATATCTACACCGCTCTCTGGGTAAACAAGGAAATATTTACACCGCTATCTCTAAAAACATGGAAATATCCACACCGTTATGTGTATAAAGATGGAAATATCTACACCGCTATCTGTGTAAACATGGGAATATCTTCACAGCCATTTGTATGAACATGGAAATATCTACACTGCCAACTATGCAAACATGGATATAGGTACACCGCCGTCTGCATGAACATGGAAATATCTACACCGCCAACTCTATAAAGATGGAAATACCTACACCACTATCTGTATAAACATGGAAGTATCTACACCGCTATCTGTATAAACATGGAAATATCTACACCGCTATCTGCATAAACATGGAAACACATACACCGTTATCTTTATAAACATGGAAATATCTACACCGCTACCTGTGTAAACGTGGGAAAATCTACACCAGTATCTGTATAAACATGGAAATATCTACACCGCTATCTGTATAAAAATGGAAATATCTACACCGCTGTCTGTATAAACATGCAAATATCTACAACGCTATCTGAATAGACATGGAAATATCTACACCGCTATTTGTATAAACATGGAAATATCTACACTTCTATCTGTGTAAACATGGAAATATCTACACCGCCATCTGTATTAATGTGGAAATATCTACACCGCCAACTCTATAAACATGGAAATATCTACACCGCCATCTGTAGGAACATGGAAATATCTACACCGTTATCTGTATAAACATGGAAATATCTACACCGCCATATGTATAAACATGAAAATATGTACACCGCTATCTGGCTAAACATGGAAATATCTACACCGCTATATCTATAAACATGGAAATATCTACAACGCCATCAGTATGAACATGGAAATATCTACACTGCCATCTGTAGGAACATGGAAATATCTTCACCGGTATCAACACCACCTTCTGTATGAACATGGAAATATCTACACCGCCATCTGTTGGAACATGGAAATATCTACACTGCTATCTCTATAAACATGGAAATATCCACACCGCTATCTGTATATACATGGTAATATCTACACCGCTATCTCTATAAACGTGGAAATATCTACACCGCTATCTATGTAAACATGGAAATGGATACACCGCTATCTGTATAAACATGGAAATATCTACACCGCTATCTGTATAAATTGGAAACATCTACAAAGCTGTCTGTATAAACATGCAAATACCTCCACCGCTAACTGAATAGACTTGGAAATATCTACACCGCTATCTGTATAAACATGGAAATATCTACACTTCTATCTGTGTAAACATGGAAATATCTACACCGCTATCTGTGTAAACATGGAAATATCCACAACACTATCTCTAAAAAGAAGGAAATATCTACACCGGTAAGTGTATAAAGACGGAAATATCTACAGCGCTATCTGTTTAAAGATGGAAATATCTACACCGCTATCTGCATAAACATGGAAATACATACAGCACTATCTATATAAACATAGAAATATCTGCACTGCTACCTGTGTAAACGTGGGAATATCTACACCGCTCACTGTAAAAACTTGGAAATAACTACACCGGTATCTGTATAAACATGGAAATATCTACACCGCTATCTGTATAAACATGCAAATATCTACACCGCTATCTGTATAAAGATGGAAATATCTATACCGCTATTTTTATAAACATGGAAATATCTACACTTCTATCTGTGTAAACATGGAAATATCTACACCGCTATCTCTAAAAAGAAGGAAATATCTACACCGTTATGTGTATAAAGATGGAAATATCTACATCGCTTTCTGTATAAACATAGAAATATCTACACCGCCATCTGTATAAACACGGAAATATGTACACAGATATCTGGATAAACATGGAAATATCTACACCGCAATCTCTATGAACATGGAAATATCTACACCGCTATCCGCATAAACACGGAAATATTTACAGTGTTATCTGTGTAAACATGGAAATAATTACACTGCTATCTCTATAAACATGGATATAACTACACCGCTATCTGTATAAAATGGAAATATCTATACTGCTATTTGTATAAACATGGAAATATCTACACTTCTATCTGTGTAAACTTGGAAATATCTCCACCGCTATATGTGTAAACATGGAAATATCTACACCGCTATCTCTAAAAAGAAGGAAATATCTATACCGTTATGTGTATAAAGATGGAAATATCTACACCGCTTTCTGTATAAACATAGAAATATCTACACCGCCATCTGTATAAACACGGAAATATGTACACCGCTATCGGGATAAACATGGAAATATCTACACCGCTATCAGTGTAAACATGGAAATATCTACACCACTATCTCTTAAAGCTTGGAAATATCTACACCGTTATGTGTATAAAGATGGAAATACCTTCACCGCCATTTGTATGAACATGGAAATATCTACACTGCCAACTATATAAACATGGAAATATCTACACCGCTATCTGTGTAAACACGGAAATATCTACACCGCTATCTGTGTAAACATGGAAATATCTACACAGCTATCTCTATAAACATGGAAATATCTACAGCGCTATCTCAATAAACGTGGAAATAACTACACCACTATCTGTATAAACATGGAAATACACCGATATCTGTATAAACATGAAAATAGCTACAGCGCTATCTGTGTAAACATGGAAATATCTACACCGCTATCTGTATAAACATGGAAATATCGACACCGCTATCTGTATAAACATGGAAATGTCTACACCGCTATCTGCATAAACATGGACATATCTACACCGCTCTCTGGCTAAACAAGGAAATATCTACACCGCCATCTCTAAAAACGAGAAAAAAATCCACACCGTTATGTGTATAAACATGGAAATATCTACACCGCTATCTGTGTAAACATGGGAATATCTTCACCACCATTTGTATGAACATGGAAATATCTACACTGCCAACTATATAAACATGGAAATATGTACACCGCCGTCTGCATGAACATGGAAATAACTACACCGCCAACTCTATAAAGATGGAAATATCTACACCACTATCTGTATAAACATGGAAGTATCTAAACCGCTATCTGTGTAAACATGGAAATATCTACAAAGCTATCTCTGTGAACATGGAAATATCTACAACGCTATGTCTATAAACATGGGAATATCTACACCGCCATCTGTAAGAACATGGAAATATCTACACCGCCATCCGTATGAACATGGAAATACCTACACCGCCATCTGTATGAACATGGAAATATCTACACTGCTATCTGTATAAACATGGAAATATCTCCACCGATATCTCTATAAACATGGAAATATCTACACAGCTATCTGTATGAACATGGAAATATCTACACCGCTATCTGTGTAAACAAGGAAATAGCTACACCACTATCTGTGTAAACACGGAAATATCTACACCGCTATCTCTATAAACATAGAAATATCTACACAGCCATCTCTATAAACATGGAAATATCTACACTGCTATCTGTGTAAACATGGAAATATCTACACCGCTATCTGTGTAAACATGGAATTATCTACACGGCTATTTCTTAAAACATGGAAATATCTACACCATTATGTGTATAAAGATGGAAATATCTACACTGCTATCTGTATAAAAATCGAAATATCTACACCGCCATCTGTATGAATATAGAAATATCTACACCGCCAACTCTGTAAACATGGAAATATCTACACCGCTATCTCTATAATCATAGAAATACCTACAATGCTATCTGTATAAACATGGAAATATCTACACAGCCATGTATAGGAACATGGAAATATCTAGACCGCTATCTCTATAAGCATGGAAAAAACTACACCGCTATCTGTATAAGCATGGAAATATCTACAGCGCTATCTGTATGAACATTTAAATATCTACACCGCTATCTGTATGAACATGGAAATACATACACCGCTATCTGTTTGAACATGGAAATATCTACACTGCTATCTGCATATACAGGGAAATATCTACACAGCTATCTCTTTACACATGGAAATAACTACTCCGCTATCTGTATGAACATGGAAATATCTACACCGCTATCTGTATGAACATGGAAATATCTACACCGCTATCTGTATGAACATGGAAACATCTACACCGCTATCTGTATGAACATGGAAATATATACACCGCTATCTGTATGAACATGGAAATATCTACACCGCTATCTGTATAAACATGGAAATATCTACACCGCTATCTGTATGAACATGGAAATATCTACACCGCTATCTGTATAAACATGGAAATATCTACACCGCTATCTGTATAAACATGGAAATATCTACACCACTATCTGTATAAACATGGAAATACTTACACCGATATCTGTATAAACATGAAAATAGTTACAGCGCTATCTGTGTAAACATGGAAATATCTACACCGCTATCTGTATAAACATGGAAATATCGACACCGCTATCTGTATAAACATGGAAATATCGACACCGCTATCTGTATAAACATGGAAATGTCTACACCGCTATCTGCATAAACATGGAAATATCTACACCGCTCTCTGTGTAAACAAGGAAATATTTACACCGCTATCTCTAAAAACATGGAAATATCCACACCGTTATGTGTATAAAGATGGAAATATCTACACCGCTATCTGTGTAAACATGGGAATATCTTCACAGCCATTTGTATGAACATGGAAATATCTACACTGCCAACTATACAAACATGGAAATAGGTACACCGCCGTCTGCATGAACATGGAAATATCTACACCGCCAACTCTATAAAGATGGAAATACCTACACCACTATCTGTATAAACATGGAAGTATCTACACCGCTATCTGTATAAACATGGAAATATCTACACCGCTATCTGCATAAACATGGAAATACATACACCGTTATCTTTATAAACATGGAAATATCTACACCGCTACCTGTGTAAACGTGGGAAAATCTACACCACTATCTGTATAAACATGGAAATATCTACACCGCTATCTGTATAAAAATGGAAATATCTACACCGCTGTCTGTATAAACATGCAAATATCTACAACGCTATCTGAATAGACATGGAAATATCTACACCGCTATTTGTATAAACATGGAAATATCTACACTTCTATCTGTGTAAACATGGAAATATCTACACCGCCATCTGTATTAATGTGGAAATACCTACACCGCCAACTCTATAAACATGGAAATATCTACACCGCCATCTGTAGGAACATGGAAATATCTACACCGTTATCTGTATAAACATGGAAATATCTACACCGCCATCTGTATAAACATGAAAATAAGTACACCGCTATCTGGCTAAACATGGAAATATCTACACCGCTATATCTATAAACATGGAAATATCTACAACGCCATCAGTATGAACATGGAAATATCTACACTGCCATCTGTAGGAACATGGAAATATCTTCACCGGTATCAACACCACCTTCTGTATGAACATGGAAATATCTACACCGCCATCTGTTGGAACATGGAAATATCTACACTGCTATCTCTATAAACATGGAAATATCCACACCGCTATCTGTATATACATGGTAATATCTACACCGCTATCTCTATAAACGTGGAAATATCTACACCGCTATCTATGTAAACATGGAAATGGATACACCGCTATCTGTATAAACATGGAAATATCTACACCGCTATCTGTATAAACATGGAAATATTGACACCGTTATCTGTATAAACATGCAAATATCTACACTGCAATCTGTAAAAACATGGAAATATCTACACCGCTATCCGTGTAAAGATGGAAATATCTACACTGCTATCTGTGTAAACTTGGAAATATCTACACCGCTATCTGTGTAAAAATCGAAATATCTACACCGCTATCTCTAAAAAGATGCAAATAACTTCACGGTTATGTGTATAAAGATGGAAATATCTAAACCGCTATCTGTATAAACATGGAAATAACTACACCGCCATCTCTATGAACATGGAAATAACCGCACCGCCATCTGTATGAACACGGAAATGTCTAAACCGCCAACTGTATAAACATGGAAATATCTACACCGCCCTCTGTAGGAACATGGAGATATCTACACCGCTATCTGTTTAAACATGGAAATATCTACACCGCTATCTGTCTAAAAGTGGAAATATCTACCCGGCTATCTGCAAAAACTTGGAAATATCTACACCGCTATCTGTGTAAACATGGAAATATCTGCACCGCTATCTGTGTAAACATGGAAATATCCCCAACACTATCTCTAAAAAGAAGGAAATATCTACACCATTAAGTGTATAAAGATGGAAATATCTACAGCGCTATCTGTTTAAAGATGGAAATATCTACACCGCTGTCTGCATAAACATTGAAATACATACAGCGCTATCTATATAAACATAGAAATATCTGCACTGCTACCTGTGTAAATGTGGGAATATCTACACCGCTCACTGTAAAAACATGGAAATAACTACACCGGTATCTGTATAAACATGGAAATATCTACACCGCTATCTGTATAAACATGCAAATAACTACACCGCTATCTGTATAAAGATGGAAATATCTATACCGCTATTTGTATAAACATGGAAATATCTACACTTCTATCTGTGTAAACTTGGAAATATCTCCACGGCTATCAATGTAAACATGGAAATATCTACACCACTATCTCTAAAAAGAAGGAAATATCTACACCGTTATGTGTATAAAGATGGAAATATCTACACCGCTTTCTGTATAAACATAGAAATATCTACACCGCCATCTGTATAAACACGGAAATATGTACACTGCAATCTGGATAAACATGGAAATATCTTCACCGCTATCAGTGTAAACATGGAAATATCTACACCACTATCTCTTAAAGCTTGGAAATATCTACACCGTTATGTGTATAAAGATGGAAATACCTTCACCGCCATTTGTATGAACATGGAAATATCTACACTGCCAACTATATAAACATGGAAATATCTACACCGCTATCTGTGTAAACACGGAAATATCTACACCGCTATCTGTGTAAACATGGAAATATCTACACCGCTATCTCTATAAACATGGAAATATCTACAGCGCTATCTCAATAAACGTGGAAATAACTACACCACTATCTGTATAAACATGGAAATACTTACACCGATATCTGTATAAACATGAAAATAGCTACAGCGCTATCTGTGTAAACATGGAAATATCTACACCGCTATCTGTATAAACATGGAAATATCGACAACGCTATCTGTATAAACATGGAAGTGTCTACACCGCTATCTGCATAAACATGGAAATATCTACACTGCTCTCTGGGTAAACAAGGAAATATTTACCCCGCTATCTCTAAAAACATGGAAATATCCACACCGTTATGTGTATAAAGATGGAAATATCTACACCGCTATCTGTGTAAACATGGGAATATCTTCACCGCCATTTGTATGAACATGGAAATATCTACACTGCCTACTATGCAAACATGGAAATATGTACACCGCCGTCTGCATGAACATGGAAATATCTACACCGCCAACTCTAAAAGATGGAAATATCTACACCACTATCTGTATAAACATTTAAGTATCTACACCGCTATCTGTATAAACATGGAAATATCTACACCGCTATCTGCATAAACATGGAAATACATACACCGTTATCTTTATGAACATGGAAATATCTACACCGCTACCTGTGTAAACGTGGGAACATCTACACCACTATCTGTATAAACATGGAAATATCTACACCGCTATCTGAATAGACATGGAAATATCTACACCGCTATTTGTATAAACATGGAAATATCTACACTTCTATCTGTGTAAACATGGAAATATCTACACCGCCATCTGTATTAATATGGAAATATCTACACCGCCAACTCTATAAACATGGAAATGTCTACACCGCCATCTGTAGGAACATGGAAATATCTACACCGCTACCTGTATAAACATGGAAATATTGACACCGTTATCTGTACAAACATGGAAATATCTACACTGCAATCTGTAAAAACATGGAAATATCTACACCGCTATCTGTATAAACATGGAAATAACTACACCGCCATCTGTATGAACATGGAAATGTCTAAACCGCCAACTGTATAAACATGGAAATATCTACACCGCCCTCTGTAGGAACATGGAGATATCTACACCGCTATCTGTTTAAACATGGAAATATCTACACTGCTATCTGTCTAAAAGTGGAAATATCTACCCGGCTATCTGCAAAAGCTTGGAAATATCTACACCGCTATCTGTGTAAACATGGAAATATCTGCACCGCTATCTGTGTAAGCATCTAAATATCCACAACGCTATCTCTATATACATGGAAATATCTACACCGCTATCTGTATAAACATGGAAATATCTACACCGCTATCTGTGTAAACATGGAAATAACTAAAACGCTATGTGTGTTAATATGGAAATATCTACACCGCTATCTCTGTAAACATGGAAATATCTACACCGTTATGTGTATAAAGTTGGAAATATCTACACTGCTATGTGTATATACATGGAAATATCTACACCGACATCTGTATGAATATGGAAATATCTACACCGCGAACTCTATAAACATGGAAATATCTACACGGCCATCAGTAGGAACATGGAAATATCTACACCGCTATCTCTATAAACATGGAAATATCTACACCGCCATCTGTATAAACATGGAAATAAGTACACCGCTATCTGGCTAAACATGAAAATATCTACACCGTTATATCTATAAACATGGAAATATCTACACCGCCATCTGTATGAACATGCAAATATCTACACCGCCATCTTTAGGAACATGGAAATATCTACACCGGTATCTGCATAAACATGGAAACACATACACCAGTATCTATTTAAATATGGAAATATCTACACCGCTACCTGTGTAAACGTGGAAATATCTACACCGCTATCTGTATAAATTGGAAACATCTACACCGCTGTCTGTATAAACATGCAAATATCTCCACCGCTAACTGAATATACTTGGAAATATCTACACCGCTATCTGTATAAACATGGAAATATCTACACTTCTATCTGTGTAAACATGGAAATGTCTACACAGCTATCTGTGTAAATATGGAAATATCCACAACACTATCTCTAAAAAGAAGGAAATATCTACACCGGTAAGTGTATAAAGATGGAAATATCTACAGCGCTATCTGTTTAAAGATGGAAATATCTACACCGCTATCTGCATAAACATGGAAATACATACAGCGCTATCTATATAAACATAGAAATATCTGCAATGCTACCTGTGTAAACGTGGGAATATCTACACCGCTCACTGTAAAAACATGGAAATAACTACACCGGTATCTGTATAAACATGGAAATATCCACACCGCTATCTGTATAAACATGCAAATATCTACACCGCTATCTGTATAAAGATGGAAATATCTATACCGCTATTTGTATAAACATGGAAATATCTACACTTCTATCTGTGTAAACTTGGAAATATCTCCACCGCTATCTGTGTAAACATGGAAATATCTACACCGCTATCTCTAAAAAGAAGGAAATATCTATACCGTTATGTGTATAAAGATGGAAATATCTACACCGCTTTCTGTATAAACATAGAAATATATACACCGCCATCTGTATAAACACGGAAATATGTACACGGCTATCGGGATAAACATGGAAATATCTACACCGCTATCTCTGTAAACATGGAAATATCTACACCACTACCTCTTAAAACTTGGAAATATCTACACCGTTAAGTGTATAAACATGGAAATACCTTCACCGCCATTTGTATGAACATGGAAATATCTACACTGCCAAATATATAAACATGGAAATACCTTCACTGCCATTTGTATGAACATGGAAATATCTACACTGCCAAATATATAAACATGGAAATTTCTACACCACTATCTGTGTAAACATGGAAATGTCTACACCGCTATCTCTATAAACATGGAAGTATCTACACCGCCATCTGTATGAACTTGCAAATATCTACACTGCCATCTCTATAAAGATGTAAATATCTACACCGCCGTCTCTATAAACATGGAAATATCTAAACCGCCATCTGTATGAACATGGAAATATCTACACCGCCATCTGTATAGAGATGGAAATATCTACACAGCCATATGAATAAACATGGAAATATCTACACCACCATGTGTATGGACATGGAAATATCTACACCGCTATCTGTATGAACATGGAAATATCTACACCGCTATCTCTGAAACAGGAAAATATCTACATCGCTATCTCTATAAACATGGAAATATCTACACCACTATCTCTATAATCATGGAAGTATCTACACCGACATCTCTATAAACATGGAAATACATACACCGCCATATGTAAGAACATGGAAATATCTACAACGACATGTGTATAAAGATGGAAATATCTACACCGCTATCTGTATGAGCATGGAAATATCTACACCGCCATCTGTATAAACACAGAAATATGAATACCGCCATCTTCATACACATGGAAATAAGTACACCGCTATCAGTATAGAGATGGAAATATCTACACAGCCATATGAATAAACATGGAAATATCTACACCGCCATCTGTATAGAGATGGAAATATCTACACAGCCATATGAATAAACATGGAAATATCTACACCACCATATGTATAGAGATGGAAATATCTACACCGCCATCTGTATAAACATGGAAATGTCTACACCTTCATCTGTATGAACATGGAAATATCTACACCGCCATCTGTATGAACATGGAAATATCTACACCACCATGTGTATGAACATGGAAATATGTACACCGCCATCTGTATGAACATGGAAATATCTACACTGCTATCTGTATGAACATGGAAATATCTACACCGCTATCTGTATAAACAAGGAAATATCTACACTGCCATCTCTATAAACATGGAAATATCTACACTGCCATCTGTATAAACATGGAAATATCTACACCACTATCCGTATATACATGGAAATATTTACACCGCTATCCGTATAAACATAGAAATATCTACAGTGTTATCTGTATAATCATGGAAATAATTACACCGCTATCTCTGTAAACATGGATATATCTACACCGCTACCTGTATAAACATGGAAATATCTACACTGCTATCTGTGAAACAGGGAAATATCTACATCGCTATCTCTATAAACATGGAAATATCCACACCACCGTCTCTATAATCATGGAAGTATCTGCACCGCCTTCTCTATAAACATGGAAATACATACACCGCCATCTGTATGAAGATGGAAATATCTACAACGCCATGTGTATAAAGATGGAAATATCTACACCGCTATCTGTATGAGCATGGAAATATCTACACCGCCATCTGTATAAACACAGAAATATCTATACC
Organism: Gorilla gorilla gorilla; assembly: GCF_029281585.2. Classification (NCBI taxonomy): domain Eukaryota; kingdom Metazoa; phylum Chordata; class Mammalia; order Primates; family Hominidae; genus Gorilla; species Gorilla gorilla. The sequence goes on from NC_073234.2 coordinate 91,405, forward strand.
GCCAACTCCATACACATGGAAATATCTACACCGCTATGTGTATAGAGATGGAAATATCTACACAGCCATATGAATAAACATGGAAATATCTACACCGCCATCTGCATAAACATGGAAATATCTACACCGACATCTGTATAGAGATGGAAATACCTACACAGCCATATGAATATACATGGAAATATCTACAGCGCTATCTGCATAAATATGGAACTATCTACACCGCTATCTGTATTAACATGGAAATATCTACAACGCCATCTGTATAATCATGGAAATATCTACACCGCCATCTGTATGAACATGGAAATATCTACAACGCCATCTCTATGAACATGGAAATATCTACACCACCATGTGTATGAACTTGGAAATGTCTACACCTCCATCTGTATGAACATGGAAATATCTACACCGCCATCTGTATGAACATGGAAATATCTACACCGCCATCTGTATGAACATGGAAATATCTACACCGCTATCTGTATGAACATGGAAATATCTACACCGCAATCTCTATGAACATGGAAATATCTACACCGCTATCCGTATAAACATGGAAATATCTACAGTGTTATCTGTGTAAACATGGAAATAATTACACTGCTATCTCTATAAACATGGATATATCTACACCGCTATCTGTATAAACACGGAAATATCTACACTTATCTGTGAAATAGGGAAATATGTACACCGCGATCTCTACAAACATGGAAATATCTACACCACTATCTCTATAATCATGGAAATATCTACACCGCCATCTCTATAAACATGAAAATACATACACCGCCATCTGTATGAACCTGGAAATATCAGCACCGCCGTGTGTATAAAGATGGAAATATCTACACCGCTATCTGTACGAAAATGGAAATATCTACATCGCTATCTGAAGAAACATGGAAATATCTACACCGCCATCTGTATGAACATGGTAATATCTACACCGCCATCTCTATAAAGATGGAAATATCTACACCGCGGTCTTTATAAACATGGAAATATCTACACCGCCATCTCTATAAACATGGAAATATATACACCGCCATCTGTATGAACATGGAAATGTCTAAACCGACAACTGTACAAGCATGGAAATATCTACACCGCCCTCTGTAGGAACATGGAGATATCTACACCGCTATCTGTTTAAACATGGAAATATCTACACCGCTATCTGTCTAAAAGTGGAAATATCTACCCGGCTATCTGCAAAAACTTGGAAATATCTACACCGCTATCTGTGTAAACATGGAAATATCTGCACCGCTATCTGTGTAAACATGGAAATATCCACAACACTATCTCTAAAAAGAAGGAAATATCTACACCGGTAAGTGTATAAAGATGGAAATATCTACAGCGCTATCTGTTTAAAGATGGAAATATCTACACCGCTGTCTGCATAAACATTGAAATACATACAGTGCTATCTATATAAACATAGAAATATCTGCACCGCTACCTGTGTAAATGTGGGAATATCTACACCGCTCACTGTAAAAACATGGAAATAACTACACCGGTATCTGTATAAAAATGGAAATATCTACACCGCTGTCTGTATAAACATGCAAATATCTACACCGCTATCTGAATAGACATGGAAATATCTACACCGCTATCTGTATAAACATGCAAATAACTACACCGCTATCTGTATAAAGATGGAAATATCTATACCGCTATTTGTATAAACATGGAAATATCTACACTTCTATGTGTGTAAACTAGGAAATATCTCCACCGCTATCTATGTAAACATGGAAATATCTACACCGCTATCTCTAAAAAGAAGGAAATATCTACACCGTTATGTGTATAAAGATGGAAATTTCTACACCGCTTTCTGTATAAACATAGAAATATCTACACCGCCATCTGTATAAACACGGAAATATGTACACCACTATCTGGATAAACATGGAAATATCTACACCGCTATCAGTGTAAACATGGAAATATCTACACCACTATCCCTTAAAGCTTGGAAATATCTAAACCGTTATGTGTATAAAGATGGAAATACCTTCACCGCCATTTGTATGAACATGGAAATATCTACACTGCCAACTATATAAACATGGAAATATCTACACCGCTATCTGTGTAAACACGGAAATATCTACACCACTATCTGTGTAAACATGGAAATATCTACACCGCTATATCTATAAACATGGAAATATCTACACCGACATCTGTATGAACATGCAAATATCTACACCGCCGTCTGTAGGAACATGGAAATATCAACACCGGTATCTACACCACCTTCTGTATGAACATGGAAATACCTACACCGCAATATGTAGGAACTTGGAAGTACCAACAACGCTATCTGTATAAACATGGAAATATCTACACCGCTATCAGCATAAACATGGAAATACATACACCGTTATCTTTATAAACATGGAAATATCTACACCGCTACCTGTGTAAACGTGGGAACATCTACACCACTATCTCTATAAACATGGAAATATCTACACCGCTATCTGTATAAACATGGAAATAGCTACACCGCTATCTATGTAAACATGGAAATATCTATGCCGCTATCTCTATAAACATGGAAATACCTACACAGCCATCTGTATACACATGGAATTATCTACACCACTATCTGTATAAACATGGAAATATCTACACCGCTATCTGTGTAAACATGAAAATACCTACACCGCTATCTGTGTAAACATGGAAATATCTACACCGCTATCTGTATAAACATGGAAGTATCTACACAACCATCCGTGGGAACATGGAAATATCTACACCGCAGTCTGTAGGAACTTGGAAATATCTACACTGCTATCTGTATGAACATGGAAATATCTATTCCGCTATCTGTTTTACCACGGAAATATCTACACCGCTATCTCTTAAAACTTGGAAATATCTACACCGTTATGTGAATAAACATGGAAATATCTACACAGCCATCTGTATAAACATGGAAACATCTACACCGCTTTCTGTATAAACATCGAAATATCTACACCGATATCTCTATAAACATGGAAATACCTACACCGCTATCTGTATAAATATGGAAATATCTACACCGCTATCTGTGTAAACATGGAAATATCTACACCGCAATCTGTAAAAACATGGAAATAAGTACACTGCTATCTAGATAAACATGGAAATATCTACACCGCTATATCTATAAACATGGAAATATCTACACCGCCATCTGTATGAACATGCAAATATCTACACCGCCATCTGTAGGAACATGGAAATATCTACACCAGTATCTACACCACCTTCTGTATTATCATGGAAAAATCCACACCGCAATCTGTAGGAACTTGGAAATATCTACATCGCTATCAGTATAAACATGGAAATATCAACACCGCTATCTGCATAAACATGTAAACACATATACCAGTACCTATTTAAACATGGAAAAATCTACACCGCTACCTGTGTAAACGTGGGAATACCTACACCACTATCTGTATAAACATGGAAATATCTACAAAGCTATCTGTATCAAAATGGAAATATCTACACCGCTGTCTGTATAAACATGCAAATATCTCCACCGCTATCTGAATAGACATGGAAATTTCTACACCGCTATCTGTATAAACACGGAAATATCTACACATCTATCTGTGTAAACATGGAAATATCTACAGCGCTATCTGTGTAAACATGGAAATATCCACAACACTATCTCTAAAAAGAAGGAAATATCTACACCGTTAAGTGTATAAAGATGGAAATATCTACACCGCTATCTGTATAAACATGGAAATATCTACACCGCTATCTGCATAAACATGGAAATACATACACCGCTATCTATATAAACATGGAAATATCTGCACCGCTACCTGTGTAAACCTGGGAATATCTACACCGCTCTCTGTAAAAACATGGAAATAACTACACCACAATCTGTATAAACATGGAAATATCTACACCGCTATCTGTATAAACATGCAAATATCTACACCGCTATCTATATAAAGATGGAAATATCTATACCGCTATTTGTATAAACATGGAAATATCTACACTTCTGTCTGTGTAAACATGGGAATATCTCCACCGCTATCTGTGTAAACATGGAAATATCTACACCGCTATCTCTAAAAAGAAGGAAATATCTACACCGTTATGTGTATAAAGATGGAAACATCTACACCACTTTCTGTATAAACATAGAAATATCTACACCGCCATCTGTATAAACATGGAATTATGTACACCGCTATCTGGATAAACATGGAAATATCTACACCGCTATTTCAATAAACATGGAAATATCTACACCGCTATCTGTATGAAATAGGAAATATCTACAACGCCATCTGTAGGAACATGGAAATATCTACACCGGTATCTACACCACCTTCTGTATGAACATGGAAATCTCTACACTGCCATCTCTAGGAACATGGAAATATCTACATCGCTATCTCTATAAACATGGAAATATCTGCACCGCTATCTGTATATACATGGAAATATCTACACTGCTATCTCTTTAAACGTGGAAATATCTACATCGCTATCTGTATAAACATGGAAATAGATACACCGCTATCTATATAACCATGGAAATATCTACACCGATATCTGTGTAAACATGGATATATCTACACCGCTATCTCTAAAAACATGAAAAGATCTACACCATTATGTGTATAAAGATGGAAATATCTACACTGTCATCTGTATGGACTTGGAAATGTCTAAACCGCCAGCTCTATAAAAATATAAATATCTACACTGCCCTCTTTAGGAACATGGAAATATCGACACCGCCATCTGTTTAAACATGGAAATATCTACACTGCTATCTGTGCAAACATGGAAATATCTACACCGCTATCTGTGTAAACATGGAAAGATCTACACTGCTGTCTCTTAAAACTTGATAATATCTACACCGTTAATTGAATAAACATGGAAATAACTTCACCGCCATCTGTTTGAACACGGAAATACCAACACTGCCAACTATATAAACATGGAAATATCTGCACCACCATCTGGATAAACATGGAAATATCTACACCGCCATATCTATAAACAAGGAAATAGCTACACCGCTATCTGTATAAACATGGAGATATCTACATCGCCATATGTATGAACATGGAAATGTCTGAACCGCCAACTCTATAAACATGGAAATATCTACACCGCCATCTGTAGGAACATGGAAATATCTACACCGCTTTCTGTATAAACATGAAAATATCTACTCCGCTATCTGCATAAAATTGGAAATATCTACACCGCTATCTGCATAAACTTGGAAATATCTACACCGCTCTCTGTGTAAACATGGAAATATCTACACCTCTATCTCTATAAATATGGAAATATCTACACCGCTATCTCCATAAACATGGAAAGATCTACACCACTGTCTGTATAAACATGGAAATATCTACAAAGCCATCTGTAAGAACATGTAAGTATCTACACGGCTATCTGTATACACATGGAAATATCAACACCGCTATCTGTATAAGCATTTAAATATCTATTCCGCTATCTGTGTAAACACGGAAATATCTACACCGCTATCTCTTAAAACTTGGAAATATATACACTGTTATGTGTATAAACACGGAAATAACTTCACCGCCATCTGTATGAACATGGAAATATCTACACTGCCAACTATATAAACATGGAAATATCTACAACGCCATCTGAATGAACATGGAAATATCTACACCGCTATCTGTGTAAACATGGAAATAACTACACCGCTATCTGTATAAACATGGAAATATCTACACCGCTATCTGTGTAAACATGGGAATATCTACACCGCTATCTGTGTAAACATGGGAATATCTACACCGCTATATACATAAACATGGAAATATCTACACCGCCGTCTGTATGAACATGGAAATATCTACACCGTCATCTGTATGAACACGGAATTATCTACACCGCCATCTGCAGTAACATGGAAATATCTTCACCGGTATCTACACCACCTTCTGTATGAACATGGAAATATCGACACCACCTTCTCTATGAACATGGAAATATCTACACCGCCATCTGTATGAACATGGAAATATCTACACCGCTATCTGTGTAAACATGGAAATATCTACACTGCTATCTGTGTAAACATGGAAATAGATACACCGCTATCTGTATAAACATGCAAATATCTACACCGCTATCTGTGTAAACATGGAAAAATCTACACCGCTGTCTCTATAAACATGGAGATATTTTCGCAGCCATCTGTATAAACATGGAAATATCTACACTGCTATCTGTATAAACATGGAAATATCTACACCGATATCTCTATAAACATGGAAATACCTACACCGCTATCTGTATAAACATGGAAATATCGACACCGTTATCTGTATAAACATGCAAATATCTACACTGCAATCTGTAAAAATATGGAAATATCTACACCGCTCTCCGTGTAAAGATGGAAATATCTACACTGCTATCTGTGTAAACATGGAAATATCTACACTGCTATCTGTGTAAACATGGAAATAGATACACCGCTATCTGTATAAACATGCAAATATCTACACCGCTATCAGTGTAAACATGGAAAAATCTACACCGCTATCTCTATAAACATGGAAATATTTTCGCAGCCATCTGTATAAACATGGAAATAGCTACACCGCTATCTGTATAAACATGGAAATATCTACACCGCTATCTGTATAAACATGGAAATATCTACACCGCTATCTGTATAAACATGGAAATATCGACACCGTTATCTGTATAAACATGCAAATATCTACACTGCAATCTGTAAAAACATGGAAATATCTACACCGCTCTCCGTGTAAAGATGGAAATATCTACACTGCTATCTGTGTAAACATGGAAATATCTACACTGCTATCTGTGTAAAAATCGAAATATCTACACCGCTACCTCTAAAAAGATGCAAATAACTTCACGGTTATGTTGTTAAAGATGGAAATATCTAAACCGCTATCTGTATAAACATGGAAATAACTACACCGCCACCTGTATGAACATGGAAATGTCTAAACCGCCAACTGTATAAACATGGAAATATCTGCACCGCCCTCTGTAGGAACATGGAGTTATCTACACCGCTATCTGTTTAAACATGGAAATATCTACACCGCTATCTGCCTAAAAGTGGAAATATCTACCTAGCTATCTGCAAAAACTTGGAAATATCTACACCAACAACTGTAGGAACATGGAATTATCTACACCGCTATCTCTATAAAGATGGAAATATGTACACAAATATCTCTATGAACATGGAAATATCTACACTGCTATCTGTACAAACATGGAAATATCTACACTGCTATCTGTGTAAACATGGAAATATCTACACCGCTATCTGTGTAAACATGGAAATATCTACACCGGTATCTCTATAAACATGGAAATATCTAAACAGCCATCTGTCTAAACATGGAAATATCTACACCGCTATCTGTGTAAACATGGAAATATCTACACCGCTATCTGTGTAAACATGGAAATATCTTCACCGCTATTTCTTAAAACATGGAAATATCTACACCGTTATGTGTATAAAGTTGCAAATATCTACACTGCTATCTGTATAAACATGGGAATATCTACACCGCCATCTGTATGAATATGGAAATATCTACACCGCCAACTCTATAAACATGAAAATATCTATGCCGCCATCCATAGGAACATGGAAATAACTACACCGCTATCTCTATAAACATGGAAATATCTACACCGCCATCTGTATAAACATGGAAATATCTACACCGCCATCAGTATAAACATGGAATTATCTACACCGCCATCTGTATGAATTTGGAAATATCTACACCGACAACTGTATTAACTTGGAAATATCTACACCGCCAACCTTATAAAGATGGAAATATCTACACCGCTATCTTTATGAACATGGAAATATCTATACCGCAATCTGTATAAATATGGAAATTTCTACACCGCCATCTGTATAGAGATGGAAATATCTACACAGCCATATGAATAAACATGGAAATATCTACACCGCTATCTGTATATACATGGAAATATTTACACTGCTATCGGTATAAACATGGAAATATCTACAGCGTTACTGTAAACATGGAAATAACTACACCGCTATCTCCATAAACATGGATATATCTACACCGCTGTCTGTATAAACATTGAAATATCTACACTGCTATCTCTGAAACAGGGATATAACTACACCGCTATCTCTATAAACATGGAAATATCTACACCGCTATCTCTATAATCATGGAAATATCTACAACGCCATCTCTATAAACATGGAAATACATACACCGCCATCTGTACGAACATGGAAATATCTACACCACCATGTGTATAAAGATGGAAATATCTACACGGCTATCTGTATGAGCATAGAAATAGCTACACCGCCATCTGTATAAACACAGAAATATCTATAACGCCATCTCCATACACCTGGAAATATCTACACCGCTATCTGTATAGTGATGGAAATATCTACACAGCCATATGAATAAACTTGGAAATAACTAGACAGCCATATGAATAAACATGGAAATATCTACACCGCCATCTGTATAGAGATGGAAATATCTACACAGCCATATGAATAAACATGGAAATATCTACACCGCCATCTGTATAAACATGGTAATATCTACACCACCATCTGAATGAACATGGAAATATCTACACCGCCATCTGTTTGAACATGGAAATAACTACACCACTGTCTGTATGAACATGGAAATATCTACACCACCATGTGTATGAACATCGAAAGATCTACGCCGCTATCTGTATGAAGAAGGAAATATCTTCAACCCAACTGTATGAATATGGAAGTATCTACACCACCATCTGTATGAACATGGAAATATCTACACCGCTATCTGTATAAACATGGAAATAACTACATCACTATCTCTATAAACATGGATATATCTCCACCGCCATCTCTACAAACATGGAAATACATACACCGCCATCTGTATCAACATGGAAATATCTACACCGCCATCTGTATAAACACAGAAATATCTATACTGCCATCTCTATACACATGGAAATATCTACACCGCTATCTGTGTAAACATGGAAATATCTACACTTCTATCTGTGTAAACATGGAAATATCTACACCGCTATCTGTGTAAACATGGAAATATCTACACTTCTATCTGTGTAAACATGGAAATATCTACACCGCTATCTGTGTAAACATAGAAATATCTACACCGCCATCTGTATAAACACGGAAATATGTACACCGCTATCTGGATAAACATGGAAATATCTACACCGCTATCAGTGTAAACCTTGAAATATCTACACCACTATCTCTTAAAGCTTGGAAATATCTACACCGTTATGTGTATAAAGATGGAAATACCTTCACCGCCATTTGTATGAACATGGAAATATCTACACTGCCAACTATATAAACATGGAAATATCTACACCACTAAATGTGTAAACACGGAAATATCTACACCGCTATCTGTGTAAACATGGAAATATCTACACCGCTATCTCTATAAACATGGAGATATCTACAGCGCTATCTCAATAAACGTGGAAATAACTACACCACTATCTGTATAAACATGGAAATACTTACACCGATATCTGTATAAACATGAAAATAGCTACAGCGCTATCTGTGTAAACATGGAAATATCTACACCGCTATCTGTATAAACATGGAAATATCGACACCGCTATCTGTATAAACATGGAAATGTCTACACCGCTATCTGCATAAACATGGAAATATCTACACCGCTCTCTGGGTAAACAAGGAAATATTTACACCGCTATCTCTAAAAACATGGAAATATCCACACCGTTATGTGTATAAAGATGGAAATATCTACACCGCTATCTGTGTAAACATGGGAATATCTTCACCGCCATTTGTATGAACATGGAAATATCTACACTGCCAACTATAGAAACATGGAAATATGTACACCGCCGTCTGCATGAACATGGAAATATCTACACCGCCAACTCTATAAAGATGGAAATACCTACACCAATATCTGTATAAACATGGAAGTATCTACACCACTATCTGTATAAACATGGAAATATCTACACCGCTATCTGCATAAACATGGAAATACATACACCGTTATCTTTATAAACATGGAAATATCTACACCGCTACCTGTGTAAACGTGGGAAAATCTACACAACTATCTGTATAAACATGGAAATATCTACACCGCTATCTGTATAAAAATGGAAATATCTACACCGCTGTCTGTATAAACATGCAAATATCTACAACGCTCTCTGAATAGACATGGAAATATCTACACCGCTATTTGTATAAACATGGAAATATATACACTTCTATCTGTGTAAACATGGAAATATCTACACCGCCATCTGTATTAATATGGAAATATCTACACCGCCAACTCTATAAACATGGAAATATCTACACCGCCATCTGTAGGAACATGGAAATATTTACACCGCTATCCATATAAACATGGAAATATCTACACCGCCATCTGTATAAACATGAAAATAAGTACACCGCTATCTGGCTAAACATGGAAATATCTACACCTCCAACTCTATAAACATGGAAATATCTACACCGCCATCTGTAGGAACATGGAAATATCTACACTGCTATCCATATAAACATGGAAATATCTACACCGCCATCTGTATAAACATGAAAATAAGTACACCGCTATCTGGCTAAACATGGAAATATCTACACCGCTATATCTATAAACATGGAAATATCTACAACGCCATCTGTATGAACATGGAAATATCTACACCGACATCTGTAGGAACATGGAAATATCTACACCGGTATCAACACCACCTTCTGTATGAACATGGAAATATCTACACCGCCATCTGTTGGAACATGGAAATATCTACACTGCTATCTCTATAAACATGGAAATATCCACACCGCTATCTGTATATACATGGTAATATCTACACCGCTATCTCTATAAACGTGGAAATATCTACACCGCTATCTATGTAAACATGGAAATAGATACACCGCTATCTGTATAAACATGGAAATATCTACACCGCTATCTGTATAAACATGGAAATATTGACACCGTTATCTGTATAAACATGCAAATACCTTCACTGCAATCTGTAAAAACATGGAAATATCTACACCGCTATCCGTGTAAAGATGGAAATATCTACACTGCTATCTGTGTAAACTTGGAAATATCTACACCGCTATCTGGTAAAAATCGAAATATCTACACCGCTATCTCTAAAAAGATGCAAATAACTTCACGGTTATGTGTATAAAGATGGAAATATCTAAACCGCTATCTGTATAAACATGGAAATAACTACACCGCCATCTGTATGAACATGGAAATGTCTAAACCGCCAACTGTATAAACATGGAAATATCTACACCGCCCTCTGTAGGAACATGGAGATATCTACACCGCTATCTGTTTAAACATGGAAATATCTACACTGCTATCTGTCTAAAAGTGGAAATATCTACCCGGCTATCTGCAAAAACTTGGAAATATCTACACCGCTATCTGTGTAAACATGGAAATATCTGCACCGCTATCTGTGTAAGCATCTAAATATCCACAACGCTATCTCTATATACATGGAAATATCTACACCGCTATCTGTATAAACATGGAAATATCTACACCGCTATCTGTGTAAACATGGAAATATCTAAAACGCTATGTGTGTTAATATGGAAATATCTACACCGCTATCTCTGTAAACATGGAAATATCTACACCGTTATGTGTATAAGGTTGGAAATATCTACACTGCTATGTGTATAAACATGGAAATATCTACACCGACATCTGTATGAATATGGAAATATCTACACCGCGAACTCTATAAACATGGAAATATCTACACCGCCATCAGTAGGAACATGGAAATATCTACACCGCTATCTCTATAAACATGGAAATATCTACACCGCCATCTGTATAAACATGGAAATAAGTACACCGCTATCTGGCTAAACATGGAAATATCTGCACCGCTATATCTATAAACATGGAAATATCTACACCGCCATCTGTATGAACATGCAAATATCTACACCGCCATCTGTAGGAGCATGGAAATATCTACACCGGTATCTGCATAAACATGGAAACACATACACCAGTATCTATTTAAACATGGAAATATCTACACCGCTACCTGTGTAAACGTGGAAATATCTACACCACTATCTGTATAAACATGGAAATATCTACACCGCTATCTGCATAAATTGGAAACATCTACACTGCTGTCTGTATAAACATGCAAATATCTCCAACGCTAACTGAATAGACATGGAAATATCTACACCGCTATCTGTATAAACATGGAAATATCTACACTTCTATCTGTAAACATGGAAATATCTACACCGCTATCTGTGTAAACATGAAAATATCCACAACACTATCTCTAAAAAGAAGGAAATATCTACACCGGTAAGTGTATAAAGATGGAAATATCTACAGCGCTATCTGTTTAAAGATGGAAATATCTACACCGCTATCTCCATAAACATGGAAATACATACAGCGCTATCTATATAAACATAGAAATATCTGCACTGCTACCTGTGTAAACGTGGGAATATCTACACCGCTCACTGTAAAAACATGGAAATAACTACACCGGTATCTGTATAAACATGGAAATATCTACACCGCTATCTGTATAAACATGCAAATATCTACACCGCTATCTGTATAAAGATGGAAATATCTATACCGCTATTTTTATAAACATGGAAATATCTACACTTCTATCTGTGTAAACTTGGAAATATCTCCACCGCTATCTGTGTAAACATGGAAATATCTACACCGCTATCTCATAAAAGAAGGAAATATCTACACCGTTATGTGTATAAAGATGGAAATATCTACACCGCTTTCTGTATAAACATAGAAATATATTCACCGCCATCTGTATAAACACGGAAATATGTACACAGATATCTGGATAAACATGGAAATATCTACACCGCTATCTCTGTAAACATGGAAATATCTACACCACTACCTCTTAAAACTTGGAAATATCTACACCGTTAAGTGTATAAACATGGAAATACCTTCACCGCCATTTGTATGAACATGGAAATATCTACACTGCCAAATATATAAACATGGAAATTTCTACACCACTATCTGTGTAAACATGGAAATGTCTACACCGCTATCTCTATAAACATGGAAGTATCTACACCGCCATCTGTATGAACTTGCAAATATCTACACTGCCATCTCTATAAAGATGTAAATATCTACACCGCCGTCTCTATAAACATGGAAATATCTAAACCGCCATCTGTATGAACATGGAAATATCTACACCGCCATCTGTATAGAGATGGAAATATCTACACAGCCATATGAATAAACATGGAAATATCTACACCACCATGTGTATGGACATGGAAATATCTACACCGCTATCTGTATGAACATGGAAATATCTACACCGCTATCTCTGAAACAGGAAAATATCTACATCGCTATCTCTATAAACATGGAAATATCTACACCACTATCTCTATAATCATGGAAGTATCTACACCGACATCTCTATAAACATGGAAATACATACACCGCCATATGTAAGAACATGGAAATATCTACAACGACATGTGTATAAAGATGGAAATATCTACACCGCTATCTGTATGAGCATGGAAATATCTACACTGCCATCTGTATAAACACAGAAATATGAATACCGCCATCTTCATACACATGGAAATAAGTACACCGCTATCAGTATAGAGATGGAAATATCTACACAGCCATATGAATAAACATGGAAATATCTACACCGCCATCTGTATAGAGATGGAAATATCTACACAGCCATATGAATAAACATGGAAATATCTACACCACCATATGTATAGAGATGGAAATATCTACACCGCCATCTGTATAAACATGGAAATGTCTACACCTTCATCTGTATGAACATGGAAATATCTACAATGCCATCTGTATGAACATGGAAATATCTACACCACCATGTGTATGAACATGGAAATATGTACACCGCCATCTGTATGAACATGGAAATATCTACACTGCTATCTGTATGAACATGGAAATATCTACACCACCATCTCTATAAACATGAAAATACATACACCGCCATCTGTATGAACCTGGAAATATCAGCACCGCCGTGTGTATAAAGATGGAAATATCTACACCGCTATCTGTACGAAAATGGAAATATCTACATCGCTATCTGAATAAACATGGAAATATCTACACCGCCATCTGTATGAACATGGTAATATCTACACCGCCATCTCTATAAAGATGGAAATATCTACACCGCGGTCTTTATAAACATGGAAATATCTACACCGCCATCTCTATAAACATGGAAATATATACACCGCCATCTGTATGAACATGGAAATGTCTAAACCGACAACTGTATAAACATGGAAATATCTACACCGCCCTCTGTAGGAACATGGAGATATCTACACCGCTATCTGTTTAAACATGGAAATATCTACACCGCTATCTGTCTAAAAGTGGAAATATCTGCCCGGCTATCTGCAAAAACATGGAAATATCTACACCGCTATCTGTGTAAACATGGAAATATATGCACCGCTATCTGTGTAAACATGGAAATATCCACAACACTATCTCTAAAAAGAAGGAAATATCTACACCGGTAAGTGTATAAAGATGGAAATATCTACAGCGCTATCTGTTTAAAGATGGAAATATCTACACCGCTGTCTGCATAAACATTGAAATACATACAGTGCTATCTATATAAACATAGAAATATCTGCACTGCTACCTGTGTAAATGTGGGAATATCTACACCGCTCACTGTAAAAACATGGAAATAACTACACCGGTATCTGTATAAACATGGAAATATCTACACCGCTATCTGTATAAACATGCAAATAACTACACCGCTATCTGTATAAAGATGGAAATATCTATACCGCTATTTGTATAAACATGGAAATATCTACACTTCTATCTGTGTAAACTTGGAAATATCTCCACCGCTATCTATGTAAACATGGAAATATCTACACCGCTATCTCTAAAAAGAAGGAAATATCTACACCGTTATGTGTATAAAGATGGAAATTTCTACACCGCTTTCTGTATAAACATAGAAATATCTACACCGCCATCTGTATAAACACGGAAATATGTACACCGCTATCTGGATAAACATGGAAATATCTACACCGCTATCAGTGTAAACATGGAAATATCTACACCACTATCTCTTAAAGCTTGGAAATATCTACACCGTTATGTGTATAAAGATGGAAATACCTTCACCGCCATTTGTATGAACATGGAAATATCTACACTGCCAACTATATAAACATGGAAATATCTACACCGCTATCTGTGTAAACACGGAAATATCTACACCGCTATCTGTGTAAACATGGAAATATCTACAGCGCTATCTCTATAAACATGGAAATATCTACAGCGCTATCTCAATAAACGTGGAAATAACTACACCACTATCTGTATAAACATGGAAATACTTACACCGATATCTGTATAAACATGAAAATAGCTACAGCGCTATCTGTGTAAACATGGAAATATCTACACCGCTATCTGTATAAACATGGAAATATCGACAACGCTATCTGTATAAACATGGAAATGTCTACACCGCTATCTGCATAAACATGCAAATATCTACACTGCAATCTGTAGGAACATGGAAATATCTACACCGGTATCTGCATAAACATGGAAACACATACACCAGTATCTATTTAAATATGGAAATATCTACACCGCTATATATATAAACATGGAAATAACAACACCGTCATCTGTATGAACACAGAAATATCTACACCGCCATCTGTAGTAACATGGAAATATCTGCACCGCTATCTGTATATACATGGAAATATCTACACTGCTATCACTATAAACGTGGAAATATCTACACCGCTATCCGTATAAACATGGAAATAGATACACTGCTATCTGTATAAACATGGAAATATCTACACCGCTATCTGAGTAAACATGGAAATATCTACAACGCTATCTCAATAAACATGGAAATATCTACACAGCCATCTGTATAAACATGGAAATATCTACACCGCTATCTGTATAAGCATGGAAATATCTACACCGATATCTCTATAAACATGGAAATATCTACACCGCTATCCGTATAAACATGGAAATATCTACCCCGCTATCTGTGTAAGGATTGAAATATCTACTCCGCTATCTGTGTAAACATGGAAATATCTACACCGCTATCTGAGTAAACACGGAAATATCTACACCACTATCTGTTTAAACATGGAAATATCTATACCGCCATCTGTATGAGCATGGAAATATCTACACCGCCATCTGTAAAAACATGGACATATCTACACCGTTATATGTATAAAGATGGAAATATCTACACCGCTATCTGTACAAACATGGAAATATCTACATCGCCATCTGTATGAACATGGAAATGTCTAAACCGCCAACTCTATAAACATGGAAATATCTACAGCGCCATCTGCAGGAACATGGAAATATCTACACCGCCATCTGCAGGAACATGGAAATGTCTACACGGCCATCTGTATAAACATGGAAATATGTACTCCGATATCTCTATAAACATGGAAATATCTACACCGCTTTCTGTATAAACATGGAAATATCTACACCGCTATCTATGTAAACATGGAAATATCTACGCCGCCATCTCTATAAACATGGAAATACCTACACAGCCATCTGTATACACATGGAATTATCTACAACGCTATCTGTATAAACATGGAAATATCTACACCGCTATCTGTGTAAACATGAAAATACCTACACCGCTATCTGTGTAAACATGGAAATATCTACACCGCTATCTGTATAAACATGGAAGTATCTACACAACCATCCGTGGGAACATGGAAATATCTACACCGCAGTCTGTAGGAACTTGGAAATATCTACACCGCTATCTGTATGAACATGGAAATATCTATTCCGCTATCTGTTTTACCACGGAAATATCTACACCGCTATCTCTTAAAACTTGGAAATATCTACACCGTTATGTGAATAAACATGGAAATATCTTCACCGCCATCTGTATGAACATGGAAATATATAGACTGCCAACTATATAAACATGGAAATATCTACACTGCCATCTGTATGAACATGGAAATATATACACCGCTATCTGTATAAACTTGGAAATATCTACACCGCTATGTGTGTGTACATGGAAATATCTACACCGCTATCTGTATAAAAATGGAAATATCTACACCGCTGTCTGTATAAACATGCAAATATCTACACCGCTATCTGAATAGACATGGAAATATCTATACCGCTATTTGTATAAACATGGAAATATCTACACTTCTATCTGTGTAAACATGGAAATATCTACACCGCCATCTGTATTAATATGGAAATATCTACACCGCCAACTCTATAAACATGGAAATGTCTACACCGCCATCTGTAGGAACATGGAAATATCTACACCGCTATCTGTATAAACATGGAAATATCTACACCGCCATCTGTATAAACATGAAAATAAGTAAACCGCTATCTGGCTAAACATGGAAATATCTACACCGCTATATCTATAAACATGGAAATATCTACACCGCCATCTGTATGAACATGCAAATATCTACACCGCCGTCTGTAGGAACATGGAAATATCTACACCGGTATCTACACCACCTTCTGTATGAACATGGAAATACCTACACCGCATTATGTAGGAACTTGGAAGTACCAACAACGCTATCTGTATAAAGATGGAAATATCTACACCGCTATCAGCATAAACATGGAAATACATACACCGTTATCTTTATAAACATGGAAATATCTACACCGCCATCTGTTGGAACATGGAAATATCTACACTGCTATCTCTATAAACATGGAAATATCCACACCACTATCTGTATATACATGGTAATATCTACACCGCTATCTCAATAAACGTGGAAATATCTACACCGCTACCCATATAAACATGGAAATAGATACACCGCTATCTGTATAAACATGGAAATATCTACACCGCTATCTGTATAAACATGGAAATATTGACACCGTTATCTGTAAAAACATGCAAATATCTACACTGCAATCTGTAGGAACATGGAAATATCTACACCGGTATCTGCATAAACATGGAAACGCATACACCAGTATCTATTTAAATACGGAAATATCTACACCGCTATATATATAAACATGGAAATAACAACACCGTCATCTGTATGAACACAGAAATATCTACACCGCCATCTGTAGTAACATGGAAATATCTGCACCGCTATCTGTATATACATGGAAATATCTACACTGCTATCACTATAAACGTGGAAATATCTACACCGCTATCCGTATAAACATGGAAATAGATACACTGCTATCTGTATAAACATGGAAATATCTACACCGCTATCTGAGTAAACATGGAAATATCTACAACGCTATCTCAATAAACATGGAAATATCTACACAGCCATCTGTATAAACATGGAAATATCTACACCGCTATCTGTATAAGCATGGAAATATCTACACCGATATCTCTATAAACATGGAAATATCTACACCGCTATCCGTATAAACATGGAAATATCTACCCCGCTATCTGTGTAAGGATGGAAATATCTACTCCGCTATCTGTGTAAACATGGAAATATCTACACCGCTATCTGAGTAAACACGGAAATATCTACACCACTATCTGTTTAAACATGGAAATATCTATACCGCCATCTGTATGAGCATGGAAATATCTACACCGCCATCTGTAAAAACATGGACATATCTACACCGTTATATGTATAAAGATGGAAATATCTACACCGCTATCTGTATAAACATGGAAATATCTACATCGCCATCTGTATGAACATGGAAATGTCTAAACCGCCAACTCTATAAACATGGAAATATCTACAGCGCCATCTGCAGGAACATGGAAATATCTACACCGCCATCTGCAGGAACATGGAAATGTCTACACGGCCATCTGTATAAACATGGAAATATGTACTCCGATATCTCTATAAATATGGAAATATCTACACCGCTTTCTGTATAAACATGGAAATATCTACACCGCTATCTATGTAAACATGGAAATATCTACGCCGCTATCTCTATAAACATGGAAATACCTACACAGCCATCTGTATACACATGGAATTATCTACAACGCTATCTGTATAAACATGGAAATATCTACACCGCTATCTGTGTAAACATGAAAATACCTACACCGCTATCTGTGTAAACATGGAAATATCTACACCGCTATCTGTATAAACATGGAAGTATCTACACAACCATCCGTGGGAACATGGAAATATCTACACCGCAGTCTGTAGGAACTTGGAAATATCTACACCGCTATCTGTATGAACATGGAAATATCTATTCCGCTATCTGTTTTACCACGGAAATATCTACACCGCTATCTCTTAAAACTTGGAAATATCTACACCGTTATGTGAATAAACATGGAAATATCTTCACCGCCATCTGTATGAACATGGAAATATATAGACTGCCAACTATATAAACATGGAAATATCTACACTGCCATCTGTATGAACATGGAAATATCTACACCGCTATCTGTATAAACTTGGAAATATCTACACCGCTATGTGTGTGTACATGGAAATATCTACACCGCTATCAGTATAAAGATGGAAATATCCTCACCGCCATCTGCATGAACCTGGAAATACCTACACCGCCATCTGTATGAACATGGAAATGTCTACACCGCTATCTGTACAAACATGGAAATATGTACTCCGATATCTCTATAAACATGGAAATATCTACATAGCTCTCTGTATAAACATGGAAATATCTACACCGCTATCTGTGTAAACATAGAAATATCTACACCGCTATATATGTAAACATGGAAATATCTACACCGCTATCTCTATAAACATGGAAATATCTACACAGCCATCTGTATAAACAGGGAAATATCTACACCGCTATCTGTATGTAGATGGAAATAACTAAACCGCTATCAGTGTAAACATGGAAATATCTACACAGTTATCTGTGTAAACATGGAAATATATACACCGCTGTCTCTATAAACATGGAAATATCTACACAGCCATCTGTATAAACATGGAAACATCTACACCGCTTTCTGTATAAACATCGAAATATCTACACCGATATCTCTATAAACATGGAAATACCTACACCGCTATCTGTATAAACATGGAAATATCTACACCGCTATCTGTGTAAACATGGAAATATCTACACCGCAATCTGTAAAAACATGGAAATAAGTACACTGCTATCTAGATAAACATGGAAATATCTACACCGCTATATCTATAAACATGGAAATATCTACACCGCCATCTGTATGAACATGCAAATATCTACACTGCCATCTGTAGGAACATGGAAATATCTACACCGGTATCTACACCACCTTCTGTATTATCATGGAAAAATCCACACCGCAATCTGTAGGAACTTGGAAATATCTACATCGCTATCACTATGAACATGGAAATATCAACACCGCTATCTGCATAAACATGTAAACACATATACCAGTATCTATTTAAACATGGAAATATCTACACCGCTACCTGTGTAAACGTGGGAATACCTACACCACTATCTGTATAAACATGGAAATATCTACACTGCTATCTGTATAAAAATGGAAATATCTACACCGCTGTCTGTATAAACATGCAAATATCTCCACCGCTATCTGAATAGACATGGAAATTTCTACACCACTATCTGTATAAACACGGAAATATCTACACATCTATCTGTGTAAACATGGAAATATCTACAGCGCTATCTGTGTAAACATGGAAATATCCACAACGCTATCTCTAAAAAGAAGGAAATATCTACACCGTTAAGTGTATAAAGATGGAAATATCTACACCGCTATCTGTATAAACATGGAAATATCTACACCGCTATCTGCATAAACATGGAAATACATACACCGCTATCTATATAAACATGGAAATATCTGCACCGCTACCTGTGTAAACCTGGGAATATCTACACCGCTCTCTGTAAAAACATGGAAATAACTACACCACAATCTGTATAAACATGGAAATATCTACACCGCTATCTGTATAAACATGCAAATATCTACACCGCTATCTGTATAAAGATGGAAATATCTATACTGCTATTTGTATAAAGATGGAAATATCTACACTTCTGTCTGTGTAAACATGGGAATATCTCCACCGCTATCTGTGTAAACATGGAAATATCTACACCGCTATCTCTAAAAAGAAGGAAATATCTACACCGTTATGTGTATAAAGATGGAAACATCTACACCACTTTCTGTATAAACATAGAAATATCTACACCGCCATCTGTATAAACATGGAATTATGTACACCGCTATCTGGATAAACATGTAAATATCTACACCGCTATGGCAATAAACATGGAAATATCTACACCGCTATCTGTATGAAATAGGAAATATCTACAACGCCATCTGTAGGAACATGGAAATATCTACACCGGTATCTACACCACCTTCTGTATGAACATGGAAATCTCTACACCGCCATCTCTAGGAACATGGAAATATCTACATCGCTATCTCTATAAACATGGAAATATCTGCACCGCTATCTGTATATACATGGAAATATCTACACTGCTATCTCTTTATACGTGGAAATATCTACAACGCTATCTGTATAAACATGGAAATAGATACACCGCTATCTATATAACCATGGAAATATCTACACCGATATCTGTGTAAACATGGATATATCTACACCGCTATCTCTAAAAACATGAAAAGATCTACACCATTATGTGTATAAAGATGGAAATATCTACACCGTCATCTGTATGGACTTGGAAATGTCTAAACCGCCAGCTCTATAAAAATATAAATATCTACACTGCCGTCTTTAGGAACATGGAAATATCGACACCGCCATCTGTTTAAACATGGAAATATCTACACTGCTATCTGTGCAAACATGGAAATATCTACACCGCTATCTGTGTAAACATGGAAAGATCTACACTGCTGTCTCTTAAAACTTGATAATATCTACACCGTTAATTGAATAAACATGGAAATAACTTCACCGCCATCTGTTTGAACACGGAAATACCAACACTGCCAACTATATAAACATGGAAATATCTGCACCACCATCTGGATAAACATGGAAATATCTACACCGCCATATCTATAAACAAGGAAATATCTACACCGCTATCTGTATAAACATGGAGATATCTACATCGCCATATGTATGAACATGCAAATGTCTGTACCGCCAACTCTATAAACATGGAAATATCTACACCGCCATCTGTAGGAACATGGAAATATCTACACCGCTTTCTGTATAAACATGAAAATATCTACTCCGCTATCTGCATAAAATTGGAAATATCTACACCGCTATCTGCATAAACTTGGAAATATCTACACCGCTCTCTGTGTAAACATGGAAATATCTACACCTCTATCTCTATAAATATGGAAATATCTACACCGCTATCTCCATAAACATGGAAAGATCTACACCACTGTCTGTATAAACATGGAAATATCTACAAAGCCATCTGTAAGAACATGTAAGTATCTACACGGCTATCTGTATACACATGGAAATATCAACACCGCTATCTGTATAAGCATTTAAATATCTATTCCGCTATCTGTGTAAACACGGAAATATCTACACCGCTATCTCTTAAAACTTGGAAATATATACACTGTTATGTGTATAAACACGGAAATAACTTCACCGCCATCTGTATGAACATGGAAATATCTACACTGCCAACTATATAAACATGGAAATATCTACAACGCCATCTGAATGAACATGGAAATATCTACACCGCTATCTGTGTAAACATGGAAATAACTACACCGCTATCTGTATAAACATGGAAATATCTACACCGCTATCTGTGTAAACATGGGAATATCTACACCGCTATCTGTGTAAAGATGGAAATATCTACACCGCTATATACATAAACATGGAAATATCTACACCGCCGTCTGTATGAACATGGAAATATCTACACCGTCATCTGTATGAACACGGAATTATCTACACCGCCATCTGCAGTAACATGGAAATATCTTCACCGGTATCTACACCACCTTCTGTATGAACATGGAAATATCGACACCACCTTCTCTATGAACATGGAAATATCTACACCGCCATCTGTATGAACATGGAAATATCTAGACCGCTATCTGTGTAAACATGGAAATATCTACACTGCTATCTGTGTAAACATGGAAATAGATACACCGCTATCTGTATAAACATGCAAATATCTACACCGCTATCTGTGTAAACATGGAAAAATCTACACCGCTGTCTCTATAAACATGGAGATATTTTCGCAGCCATCTGTATAAACATGGAAATATCTACACCGATATCTCTATAAACATGGAAATACCTACACCGCTATCTGTATAAACATGGAAATATCGACACCGTTATCTGTATAAACATGCAAATATCTACACTGCAATCTGTAAAAATATGGAAATATCTACACCGCTCTCCGTGTAAAGATGGAAATATCTACACTGCTATCTGTGTAAACATGGAAATATCTACACTGCTATCTGTGTAAACATGGAAATAGATACACCGCTATCTGTATAAACATGCAAATATCTACACCGCTATCAGTGTAAACATGGAAAAATCTACACCGCTATCTCTATAAACATGGAAATATTTTCGCAGCCATCTGTATAAACATGGAAATAGCTACACCGCTATCTGTATAAACATGGAAATATCTACACCGCTGTCTGTATAAACATTGAAATATCTACACCGCTATCTGTATAAACATGGAAATATCGACACCGTTATCTGTATAAACATGCAAATATCTACACTGCAATCTGTAAAAACATGGAAATATCTACACCGCTCTCCGTGTAAAGATGGAAATATCTACACTGCTATCTGTGTAAACATGGAAATATCTACACTGCTATCTGTGTAAAAATCGAAATATCTACACCGCTACCTCTAAAAAGATGCAAATAACTTCACGGTTATGTTGTTAAAGATGGAAATATCTAAACCGCTATCTGTATAAACATGGAAATAACTACACCGCCACCTGTATGAACATGGAAATGTCTAAACCGCCAACTGTATAAACATGGAAATATCTGCACCGCCCTCTGTAGGAACATGGAGTTATCTACACCGCTATCTGTTTAAACATGGAAATATCTACACCGCTATCTGCCTAAAAGTGGAAATATCTACCTAGCTATCTGCAAAAACTTGGAAATATCTACACCAACAACTGTAGGAACATGGAATTATCTACACCGCTATCTCTATAAAGATGGAAATATGTACACAAATATCTCTATGAACATGGAAATATCTACACTGCTATCTGTACAAACATGGAAATATCTACACTGCTATCTGTGTAAACATGGAAATATCTACACCGCTATCTGTGTAAACATGGAAATATCTACACCGGTATCTCTATAAACATGGAAATATCTAAACAGCCATCTGTCTAAACATGGAAATATCTACACCGCTATCTGTGTAAACATGGAAATATCTACACCGCTATCTGTGTAAACATGGAAATATCTTCACCGCTATTTCTTAAAACATGGAAATATCTACACCGTTATGTGTATAAAGTTGCAAATATCTACACTGCTATCTGTATAAACATGGGAATATCTACACCGCCATCTGTATGAATATGGAAATATCTACACCGCCAACTCTATAAACATGAAAATATCTATGCCGCCATCTGTAGGAACATGGAAATATCTACACCGCTATCTCTATAAACATGGAAATATCTACACCGCCATCTGTATAAACATGGAAATATCTACACCGCCATCAGTATAAACATGGAATTATCTACACCGCCATCTGTATGAATTTGGAAATATCTACACCGACAACTGTATTAACTTGGAAATATCTACACCGCCATCTGTGGAAACATGGAAATTTCTACACCGCCATCTGTGGGAATATGGAAATATCTACACCGCAATCTGTATGAACATGGAAATGTCTAAACCACCAACTCTATAAAAAAGGAAATATCTACAGTGCCATCTGTAGGAACATGGAAATATCTACACCGCTTTCTGTATAAACATGGAAATATCTACACCGCTATCTGCATAAAAGTGGAAATATCTACACCGCTATCTGCATAAACTGGGAAATATCTACACCGCTATCTGTGTAAACATGGAAATATCTACACCACCAACTGTACGAACATGGAAATATGTACACTGCTATCTCTATAAACATGGAAATATCTACAGCGCCATCAGTATGAACATGCAAATATCTACACCGCCATCTGTAGGAACATGGAAATATCTACACCGGTATCTGCATAAACATGGAAACACATACACCAGTACCTATTTAAATATGGAAATATCTACACCGCTACCTGTGTAAACGTGGAAATATCTACACCGCTATCTGTATAAATTGGAAACATCTACACCGCTGTCTGTATAAACATGCAAATATCTCCACCGCTAACTGAATAGACTTGGAAATATCTACACCGCTATCTGTATAAACATGGAAATATCTACACTTCTATCTGTGTAAACATGGAAATATCTACACCGCTATCTGTGTAAACATGGAAATATCCACAACACTATCTCTAAAAAGAAGGAAATATCTACACTGGTAAGTGTATAAAGATGGAAATATCTACAGCGCTATCTGTTTAAAGATGGAAATATCTACACCGCTATCTGCATAAGCATGGAAATACATACAGCGCTATCTATATAAACATAGAAATATCTGCACTGCTACCTGTGTAAACGTGGGTATATCTACACCGCTCACTGTAAAAACATGGAAATAACTACACCGGTATCTGTATAAACATGGAAATATCTACACCGCTATCTGTATAAACATGCAAATATCTACACCGCTATCTGTATAAAGATGGAAATATCTATACCGCTATTTGTATAAACATGGAAATATCTACACTTCTATCTGTGTAAACTTGGAAATAACTCCACCGCTATCTGTGTAAACATGGAAATATCTACACCGCTATCTCTAAAAAGAAGGAAATATCTATACCGTTATGTGTATAAAGATGGAAATATCTACACCGCTTTCTGTATAAAAATAGAAATATATTCACCGCCATCTGTATAAACACGGAAATATGTACACGGCTATCGGGATAAACATGGAAATATCTACAGTGCTATCTCTGTAAACATGGAAATATCTACACCACTACCTCTTAAAACTTGGAAATATCTACACCGTTAAGTGTATAAACATGGAAATACCTTCACCGCCATTTGTATGAACATGGAAATATCTACACTGCCAAATATATAAACATGGAAATACCTTCACTGCCATTTGTATGAACATGGAAATATCTACACTGCCAAATATATAAACATGGAAATTTCTACACCACTATCTGTGTAAACATGGAAATGTCTACACCGCTATCTCTATAAACATAGAAATATCTACACCGCCATCTGTATGAACTTGCAAATATCTACACTGCCATCTCTATAAAGATGTAAATATCTACACCGCCGTCTCTATAAACATGGAAATATCTAAACCGCCATCTGTATGAACATGGAAATATCTACACCGCCATCTGTATAGAGATGGAAATATCTACACAGCCATATGAATAAACATGGAAATATCTACATCACCATGTGTATGGACATGGAAATATCTACACCGCTATCTGTATGAACATGGAAATATCTACACCGCTATCTCTGAAACAGGGAAATATCTACATCGCTATCTCTATAAACATGGAAATATCTACACCACTATCTCTATAATCATGGAAGTATCTACACCGCCATCTCTATAAACATGGAAATACATACACCGCCATATGTAAGAACATGGAAATATCTACAACGACATGTGTATAAAGATGGAAATATCTACACCGCTATCTGTATGAGCATGGAAATATCTACACCGCCATCTGTATAAACACAGAAATATGAATACCGCCATCTTCATACACATGGAAATAAGTACACCGCTATCAGTATAGAGATGGAAATATCTACACAGCCATATGAATAAACATGGAAATATCTACACCGCCATCTGTATAGAGATGGAAATATCTACACAGCCATATGAATAAACATGGAAATATCTACACCACCATATGTATAGAGATGGAAATATCTACACCGCCATCTGTATAAACATGGAAATGTCTACACCTTCATCTGTATGAACATGGAAATATCAACAACGCCATCTGTATGAACATGAAATATCTACACCACCATGTGTATGAACCTGGAAATATGTACACCGCCATCTGTAAGAACATGGAAATGTCTTCACCGCCATCTGTATCAACATGGAAATATCTACACCGCTATCTGTATGAACATGGAAATATCTACAGTGCTATCTGTATAAACAAGGAAATATCTACACTGCCATCTCTATAAACATGGAAATATCTACATTGCCATCTGTATAAACATGGAAATATCTACACCACTATCCGTATATACATGGAAATATTTACACCGCTATCCGTATAAACATAGAAATATCTACAGTGTTATCTGTATAATCATGGAAATAACTACACCGCTATCTCTGTAAACATGGATATATCTACACCGCTATCTGTATAAACATGGAAATATCTACACTGCTATCTGTGAAACAGGGAAATATCTACATCGCTATCTCTATAAACATGGAAATATCCACACCACCGTCTCTATAATCATGGAAGTATCTGCA
This sequence comes from Gorilla gorilla gorilla, assembly GCF_029281585.2. Taxonomy (NCBI): domain Eukaryota; kingdom Metazoa; phylum Chordata; class Mammalia; order Primates; family Hominidae; genus Gorilla; species Gorilla gorilla. Next base: position 119,366 of record NC_073234.2, read on the forward strand.
CCGCCATCTCTATAAACATGGAAATACATACACCGCCATCTGTATGAAGATGGAAATATCTACAACGCCATGTGTATAAAGATGGAAATATCTACACCGCTATCTGTATGAGCATGGAAATATCTACACCGCCATCTGTATAAACACAGAAATATCTATACCGCCAACTCCATACACATGGAAATATCTACACCGCTATGTGTATAGAGATGGAAATATCTACACAGCCATATGAATAAACATGGAAATATCTACACCGCCATCTGCATAAACATGGAAATATCTACACCGCCAATTGTATAGAGATGGAAATACCTACACAGCCATATGAATATACATGGAAATATCTACAGCGCCATCTGCATAAACATGGAACTATCTACACCGCTATCTGTATGAACATGGAAATATCTACAACGCCATCTGTATAATCATGGAAATATCTACACCGCCATCTGTATGAACATGGAAATATCTACAACGCCATCTCTATGAACATGGAAATATCTACACCACCATGTGTATGAACTTGGAAATATCTACACCTCCATCTGTATGAACATGGAAATATCTACCCCGCCATCTGTATGAACATGGAAATATCTACACCGCCATCTGTATGAACATGGAAATATCTGCACAGCTATCTGTATAAATATGAAAATATCTACACCACTATCTGAATTAACATGGAAATATCTACACCGCAGTCTCTATAAACATGGAAGTAACTACAGAGCTATGTGTATAAAAACGGAAACATCTAGACCGCCATCTTTATAAACATGGAAATATCTCCACCGCCATTTCTATAAACATGGAAATATATAAACCGCCATCTGTATGAACATGGAAATAACTACACCCACATCTCTATAAAGATGGAATCATCTACACCGCCATGTGTATAAACATGGAAATATCTACACCGCTATCTGAATACAGATTTAAACACCTACACCGCTATCTTAATAAACACGGAAATATCTACACTGCCATCTGTATAAACATGGAAATATCTACAGCGCCATCTCTATAAACATGGAAATATCTACACCGCCATCTGTATGAACATGGAAATATCTACACCGCCAACATTATAAAGATGGAAATATCTACACCGCTATATTTATGAACATGGAAATATCTACACCGCTATCTGTATAAACATGGAAATATCTACACCTTCATCTGTATGAAAATGGAAATATGTACACCGCCATCTGTATGAACATGGAAATATCTACACCACCATGTGTAAGAACATGGAAATATCTACACCGCCATCTGTATGAACACGGAAATATCTTCACCGCCATCTGTATGAACATGGAAATATCTACACCGCCATCTGTATGAACATGCAAATATCTTCACCGACATCTGTATGAACATGGAAATATCTACACCGCTATCTGTATGAACATGGAAATAACTTCGCCGCTATCTGTATAAACAAGGAAATATCTACACTGCCATCTCTATAAACATGGAAATATCTACACTGCCATCTGTATAAACATGGAAATATCTACACCACTATCCGTATATATATGGAAATATTTACACCGCTATCCGTATTAACTTGGAAATATCTACAGTGTTATCTGTATAAACATGGAAATAACTACGCCGCTATCTCATTAAACATGGATATATCTACACCGCTATCTGTATAAACATGGAAATATCTACACTGCTATCTGCGAAACAGGGAAATATCTACATCGCTATCTCTATAAACATGGAAATATCTACACCACTATCTCTATAATCATGGAGGTATCTACACCGCCATCTCTATAAACACGGAAATACATACACCGCCATCAGTATGAAGTTGGAAATATCTACAACGCCATGTGTATAAAGATGGAAATATCTACACTGCTATCTGTATGAGCATGGAAATATCTACACCGTCATGTGTATGAACATGGAAATATCTACACCGCCAACCTTATAAAGATGGAAATATCTACACCGCTATCTTTATGAACATGGAAATATCTATACCGCAATCTGTATAAATATGGAAATTTCTACACCGCCATCTGTATAGAGATGGAAATATCTACACAGCCATATGAATAAACATGGAAATATCTACACCGCTATCTGTATATACATGGAAATATTTATTCTGCTATCCGTATAAACATGGAAATATCTACAGCGTAACTGTATAAACATGGAAATAACTACACCGCTATCTCCATAAACATCGATATATCTACACCGCTGTCTGTATAAACATTGAAATATCTACACTGCTATCTCTGAAACAGGGATATAACTACACCGCTATCTCTATAAACATGGAAATATCTACACCGCTATCTCTATAATCATGGAAATATCTACAACGCCATCTCTATAAACATGGAAATACATACACCGCCATCTGTACGAACATGGAAATATCTACACCACCATGTGTATAAAGATGGAAATATCTACACGGCTATCTGTATGAGCATGGAAATAGCTACACCGCCATCTGTATAAACACAGAAATATCTATAACGCCATCTCCATACACCTGGAAATATCTACACCGCTATCTGTATAGTGATGGAAATATCTACACAGCCATATGAATAAACTTGGAAATAACTAGACAGCCATATGAATAAACATGGAAATATCTACACCGCCATCTGTATAGAGATGGAAATATCTACACAGCCATATGAATAAACATGGAAATATCTACACCGCCATCTGTATAAACATGGTAATATCTACACCGCCATCTGAATGAACATGGAAATATCTACACCGCCATCTGTTTGAACATGGAAATAACTACACCACTGTCTGTATGAACATGGAAATATCTACAACACCATGTGTATGAACATCGAAAGATCTACGCCGCTATCTGTATGAAGAAGGAAATACCTTCACCCACATCTGTATGAATATGGAAGTATCTACACCACCATCTGTATGAACATGGAAATATCTACACCGCTATCTGTATAAACATGGAAATAATTACATCACTATCTCTATAAACATGGATATATCTCCACCGCCATCTCTACAAACATGGAAATACATACACCGCCATCTGTATGAACATGGAAATATCTACACCGCCATCTGTATAAACACAGAAATATCTATACTGCCATCTCTATACACATGGAAATATCTACACCGCTATCTGTGTAAACATGGAAATATCTACACTTCTATCTGTGTAAACATGGAAATATCTACACCGCTATCTGTGTAAACATGGAAATATCTACACTTCTATCTGTGTAAACATAGAAATATCTACACCGCTATCTGTGTAAACATAGAAATATCTACACCGCCATCTGTATAAACACGGAAATATGTACACCGCTATCTGGTTAAACATGGAAATATCTACAACGCTATCAGTGTAAACCTGGAAATATCTACACCACTATCTCTTAAAGCTTGGAAATATCTACACCGTTATGTGTATAAAGATGGAAATACCTTCACCGCCATTTGTATGAACATGGAAATATCTACACTACCAACTATATAAACATGGAAATATCTACACCACTATCTGTGTAAACACGGAAATATCTACACCGCTATCTGTGTAAACATGGAAATATCTACACCGCTATCTCTATAAACATGGAGATATCTACAGCGCTATCTCAATAAACGTGGAAATAACTACACCACTATCTGTATAAACATGGAAATACTTACAGCGATATCTGTATAAACATGAAAATAGCTGCAGCGCTATCTGTGTAAACATGGAAATATCTACACCGCTATCTGTATAAACATGGAAATATCGACACCGCTATCTGTATAAACATGGAAATGTCTACACCGCTATCTGCATAAACATGGAAATATCTACACCGCTCTCTGGGTAAACAAGGAAATATTTACACCGCTATCTGTAAAAACATGGAAATATCCACACCGTTATGTGTATAAAGATGGAAATATCTACACCGCTATCTGTGTAAACATGGGAATATCTTCACCGCCATTTGTATGAACATGGAAATATCTACACTGCCAACTATAGAAACATGGAAATAGGTACACCGCCGTCTGCATGAACATGGAAATATCTACACCGCCAAATCTATAAAGATGGAAATACCTACACCACTGTCTGTATAAACATGGAAGTATCTACACCGCTATCTGTATAAACATGGAAATATCTACACCGCTATCTGCATAAACATGGAAATACATACACCGTTATCTTTATAAACATGGAAATATCTACACCGCTATCTGCATAAACATGGAAATACATACACCGTTATCTTTATAAACATGGAAATATCTACACCGCTACCTGTGTAAACGTGGGAAAATCTACACAACTATCTGTATAAACATGCAAATATCTACAACGCTATCTGAATAGACATGGAAATATCTACACCGCTATTTGTATAAACATGGAAATATATACACTTCTATCTGTGTAAACAAGGAAATATCTACACCGCCATCTGTATTAATATGGAAATATCTACACCGCCAACTCTATAAACATGGAAATATCTACACCGCCATCTGTAGGAACATGGAAATATCTACACCGCTATCCGTATAAACATGGAAATATCTACACCGCCATCTGTATAAACATGAAAATAAGTACACCGCTATCTGGCTAAACATGGAAATATCTACACCGCTATATCTATAAACATGGAAATATCTACAACGCCATCTGTATGAACATGGAAATATCTACACCGCCATCTGTAGGAACATGGAAATATCTACACCGGTATCTACACCACCTTCTGTATGAACATGGAAATATCTACACCGCCATCTGTTGGAACATGGAAATATCTACACTGCTATCTCTATAAACATGGAAATATCCACACCGCTATCTGTATATACATGGTAATATCTACACCGCTATCTCTATAAACGTGGAAATATCTACACCGCTATCTATGTAAACATGGAAATAGATACACCGCTATCTGTATAAACATGGAAATATCTACACCGCTATCTGTATAAACATGGAAATATTGACACCGTTATCTGTATAAACATGCAAATATCTTCACTGCAATCTGTAAAAACATGGAAATATCTACACCGTTATCCGTTTAAAGATGGAAATATCTACACTGCTATCTGTGTAAACTTGGAAATATCTACACCGCTATCTGTGTAAAAATCGAAATATCTACACCGCTATCTCTAAAAAGATGCAAATAACTTCACGGTTATGTGTATAAAGATGGAAATATCTAAACCGCTATCTGTATAAACATGGAAATAACTACACCGCCATCTGTATGAACATGGAAATGTCTAAACCGCCAACTGTATAAACATGGAAATATCTACACCGCCCTCTGTAGGAACATGGAGATATCTACACCGCTATCTGTTTAAACATGGAAATATCTACACCGCTATCTGTCTAAAAGTGGAAATATCTACCCGGCTATCTGCAAAAACTTGGAAATATCTACACCGCTATCTGTGTAAACATGGAAATATCTGCACCGCTATGTGTGTAAGCATCTAAATATCCACAATGCTATCTCTATATACATGGAAATATCTACACCGCTATCTGTATAAACATGGAAATATCTACACCGCTATCTGTGTAAAAATGGAAATATCTAAAACGCTATGTGTGTTAATATGGAAATATCTACACCGCTATCTCTGTAAACATGGAAATATCTACACCGTTATGTGTATAAATTTGGAAATATCTACACTGCTATGTGTATAAACATGGAAATATCTACACCGCCATCAGTAGGAACATGGAAATATCTACACCGCTATCTCTGTAAACATGGAAATATCTACACCGCCATCTGTAGGAACATGGAAATATCTACACTGGTATCTGCATAAACTTTGAAACACATACACCAGTATCTATTTAAATATGGAAATATCTACACCGCTACCTGTGTAAACGTGGAAATAACTACACCGCTACCTGTGTAAACGTGGAAATATCTACACCGCTATCTGTATAAATTGGAAACATCTACAAAGCTGTCTGTATAAACATGCAAATACCTCCACCGCTAACTGAATAGACTTGGAAATATCTACACCGCTATCTGTATAAACATGGAAATATCTACACTTCTATCTGTGTAAACATGGAAATATCTACACCGCTATCTGTGTAAACATGGAAATATCCACAACACTATCTCTAAAAAGAAGGAAATATCTACACCGGTAAGTGTATAAAGATGGAAATATCTACACCGCTATCTGTGTAAACATAGAAATATCTACACCGCCATCTGTATAAACACGGAAATATGTACACCGCTATCTGGTTAAACATGGAAATATCTACAACGCTATCAGTGTAAACCTGGAAATATCTACACCACTATCTCTTAAAGCTTGGAAATATCTACACCGTTATGTGTATAAAGATGGAAATACCTTCACCGCCATTTGTATGAACATGGAAATATCTACACTACCAACTATATAAACATGGAAATATCTACACCACTATCTGTGTAAACACGGAAATATCTACACCGCTATCTGTGTAAACATGGAAATATCTACACAGCTATCTCTATAAACATGGAGATATCTACAGCGCTATCTCAATAAACGTGGAAATAACTACACCACTATCTGTATAAACATGGAAATACTTACAGCGATATCTGTATAAACATGAAAATAGCTGCAGCGCTATCTGTGTAAACATGGAAATATCTACACCGCTATCTGTATAAACATGGAAATATCGACACCGCTATCTGTATAAACATGGAAATGTCTACACCGCTATCTGCATAAACATGGAAATATCTACACCGCTCTCTGGGTAAACAAGGAAATATTTACACCGCTATCTCTAAAAACATGGAAATATCCACACCGTTATGTGTATAAAGATGGAAATATCTACACCGCTATCTGTGTAAACATGGGAATATCTTCACCGCCATTTGTATGAACATGGAAATATCTACACTGCCAACTATAGAAACATGGAAATAGGTACACCGCCGTCTGCATGAACATGGAAATATCTACACCGCCAACTCTATAAAGATGGAAATACCTACACCACTATCTGTATAAACATGGAAGTATCTACACCGCTATCTGTATAAACATGGAAATATCTACACCGCTATCTGCATAAACATGGAAATACATACACCGTTATCTTTATAAACATGGAAATATCTACACCGCTACCTGTGTAAACGTGGGAAAATCTACACAACTATCTGTATAAACATGGAAATATCTACACCGCTATCTGTATAAAAATGGAAATATCTACACCGCTGTCTGTATAAACATGCAAATATCTACAACGCTATCTGAATAGACATGGAAATATCTACACCGCTATTTGTATAAACATGGAAATATATACACTTCTATCTGTGTAAACAAGGAAATATCTACACCGCCATCTGTATTAATATGGAAATATCTACACCGCCAACTCTATAAACATGGAAATATCTACACCGCCATCTGTAGGAACATGGAAATATCTACACCGCTATCCGTATAAACATGGAAATATCTACACCGCCATCTGTATAAACATGAAAATAAGTACACCGCTATCTGGCTAAACATGGAAATATCTACACCGCTATATCTATAAACATGGAAATATCTACAACGCCATCTGTATGAACATGGAAATATCTACACCGCCATCTGTAGGAACATGGAAATATCTACACCGGTATCTACACCACCTTCTGTATGAACATGGAAATATCTACACCGCCATCTGTTGGAACATGGAAATATCTACACTGCTATCTCTATAAACATGGAAATATCCACACCGCTATCTGTATATACATGGTAATATCTACACCGCTATCTCTATAAACGTGGAAATATCTACACCGCTATCTATGTAAACATGGAAATAGATACACCGCTATCTGTATAAACATGGAAATATCTACACCGCTATCTGTATAAACATGGAAATATTGACACCGTTATCTGTATAAACATGCAAATATCTTCACTGCAATCTGTAAAAACATGGAAATATCTACACCGTTATCCGTTTAAAGATGGAAATATCTACACTGCTATCTGTGTAAACTTGGAAATATCTACACCGCTATCTGTGTAAAAATCGAAATATCTACACCGCTCTCTCTAAAAAGATGCAAATTACTTCACGGTTATGTGTATAAAGATGGAAATATCTAAACCGCTATCTGTATAAACATGGAAATAACTACACCGCCATCTGTATGAACATGGAAATGTCTAAACCGCCAACTGTATAAACATGGAAATATCTACACCGCCATCTGTATAAACATGGTAATATCTACACCGCCATCTGAATGAACATGGAAATATCTACACCGCCATCTGTTTGAACATGGAAATAACTACACCACTGTCTGTATGAACATGGAAATATCTACACCACCATGTGTATGAACATCGAAAGATCTACGCCGCTATCTGTATGAAGAAGGAAATACCTTCACCCCCATCTGTATGAATATGGAAGTATCTACACCACCATCTGTATGAACATGGAAATATCTACACCGCTATCTGTATAAACATGGAAATAATTACATCACTATCTCTATAAACATGGATATATCTCCACCGCCATCTCTACAAACATGGAAATACATACACCGCCATCTGTATGAACATGGAAATATCTACACCGCCATCTGTATGAACATGGAAATATCTACACCGCCAACATTATAAAGATGGAAATATCTACACCGCTATATTTATGAACATGGAAATATCTACACCGCTATCTGTATAAACATGGAAATATCTACACCTTCATCTGTATGAAAATGGAAATATGTACACCGCCATCTGTATGAACATGGAAATATCTACACCACCTTGTGTAAGAACATGGAAATATCTACACCGCCATCTGTATGAACACGGAAATATCTTCACCGCCATCTGTATGAACATGGAAATATCTACACCGCCATCTGTATGAACATGCAAATATCTTCACCGCCATCTGTATGAACATGGAAATATCTACACCGCTATCTGTATGAACATGGAAATAACTTCGCCGCTATCTGTATAAACAAGGAAATATCTACACTGCCATCTCTATAAACATGGAAATATCTACACTGCCATCTGTATAAACATGGAAATATCTACACCACTATCCGTATATATATGGAAATATTTACACCGCTATCCGTATTAACTTGGAAATATCTACAGTGTTATCTGTATAAACATGGAAATAACTACGCCGCTATCTCAATAAACATGGATATATCTACACCGCTATCTGTATAAACATGGAAATATCTACACTGCTATCTGCGAAACAGGGAAATATCTACATCGCTATCTCTATAAACATGGAAATATCTACACCACTATCTCTATAATCATGGAGGTATCTACACCGCCATCTCTATAAACACGGAAATACATACACCGCCATCAGTATGAAGTTGGAAATATCTACAACGCCATGTGTATAAAGATGGAAATATCTACACTGCTATCTGTATGAGCATGGAAATATCTACACCGTCATGTGTATGAACATGGAAATATCTACACCGCCAACCTTATAAAGATGGAAATATCTACACCGCTATCTTTATGAACATGGAAATATCTATACCGCAATCTGTATAAACATGGAAATTTCTACACCGCCATCTGTATAGAGATGGAAATATCTACACAGCCATATGAATAAACATGGAAATATCTACACCGCTATCTGTATATACATGGAAATATTTATTCTGCTATCCGTATAAACATGGAAATATCTACAGCGTAACTGTATAAACATGGAAATAACTACACCGCTATCTCCATAAACATCGATATATCTACACCGCTGTCTGTATAAACATTGAAATATCTACACTGCTATCTCTGAAACAGGGATATAACTACACCGCTATCTCTATAAACATGGAAATATCTACACCGCTATCTCTATAATCATGGAAATATCTACAACGCCATCTCTATAAACATGGAAATACATACACCGCCATCTGTACGAACATGGAAATATCTACACCACCATGTGTATAAAGATGGAAATATCTACACGGCTATCTGTATGAGCATGGAAATAGCTACACCGCCATCTGTATAAACACAGAAATATCTATAACGCCATCTCCATACACCTGGAAATATCTACACCGCTATCTGTATAGTGATGGAAATATCTACACAGCCATATGAATAAACTTGGAAATAACTAGACAGCCATATGAATAAACATGGAAATATCTACACCGCCATCTGTATAGAGATGGAAATATCTACACAGCCATATGAATAAACATGGAAATATCTACAACGCCATCTGTATAAACATGGTAATATCTACACCGCCATCTGAATGAACATGGAAATATCTACACCGCCATCTGTTTGAACATGGAAATAACTACACCACTGTCTGTATGAACATGGAAATATCTACACCACCATGTGTATGAACATCGAAAGATCTATGCCGCTATCTGTATGAAGAAGGAAATACCTTCACCCCCATCTGTATGAATATGGAAGTATCTACACCACCATCTGTATGAACATGGAAATATCTACACCGCTATCTGTATAAACATGGAAATAATTACATCACTATCTCTATAAACATGGATATATCTCCACCGCCATCTCTACAAACATGGAAATACATACACCGCCATCTGTATGAACATGGAAATATCTACACCGCCATCTGTATGAACATGGAAATATCTACAACGCCATCTCTATGAACATGGAAATATCTACACCACCATGTGTATGAACTTGGAAATGTCTACACCTCCATCTGTATGAACATGGAAATATCTACACCGCCATCTGTATGAACATGGAAATATCTACACCGCCATCTGTATGAACATGGAAATATCTACACCGCTATCTGTATGAACATGGAAATATCTACACCGCAATCTCTATGAACATGGAAATATCTACACCGCTATCCGTATAAACATGGAAATATCTACAGTGTTATCTGTGTAAACATGGAAATAATTACACTGCTATCTCTATAAACATGGATATATCTACACCGCTATCTGTATAAACACGGAAATATCTACACTTATCTGTGAAATAGGGAAATATGTACACCGCGATCTCTACAAACATGGAAATATCTACACCACTATCTCTATAATCATGGAAATATCTACACCGCCATCTCTATAAACATGAAAATACATACACCGCCATCTGTATGAACCTGGAAATATCAGCACCGCCGTGTGTATAAAGATGGAAATATCTACACCGCTATCTGTACGAAAATGGAAATATCTACATCGCTATCTGAAGAAACATGGAAATATCTACACCGCCATCTGTATGAACATGGTAATATCTACACCGCCATCTCTATAAAGATGGAAATATCTACACCGCGGTCTTTATAAACATGGAAATATCTACACCGCCATCTCTATAAACATGGAAATATATACACCGCCATCTGTATGAACATGGAAATGTCTAAACCGACAACTGTATAAGCATGGAAATATCTACACCGCCCTCTGTAGGAACATGGAGATATCTACACCGCTATCTGTTTAAACATGGAAATATCTACACCGCTATCTGTCTAAAAGTGGAAATATCTACCCGGCTATCTGCAAAAACTTGGAAATATCTACACCGCTATCTGTGTAAACATGGAAATATCTGCACCGCTATCTGTGTAAACATGGAAATATCCACAACACTATCTCTAAAAAGAAGGAAATATCTACACCGGTAAGTGTATAAAGATGGAAATATCTACAGCGCTATCTGTTTAAAGATGGAAATATCTACACCGCTGTCTGCATAAACATTGAAATACATACAGTGCTATCTATATAAACATAGAAATATCTGCACCGCTACCTGTGTAAATGTGGGAATATCTACACCGCTCACTGTAAAAACATGGAAATAACTACACCGGTATCTGTATAAAAATGGAAATATCTACACCGCTGTCTGTATAAACATGCAAATATCTACACCGCTATCTGAATAGACATGGAAATATCTACACCGCTATCTGTATAAACATGCAAATAACTACACCGCTATCTGTATAAAGATGGAAATATCTATACCGCTATTTGTATAAACATGGAAATATCTACACTTCTATGTGTGTAAACTAGGAAATATCTCCACCGCTATCTATGTAAACATGGAAATATCTACACCGCTATCTCTAAAAAGAAGGAAATATCTACACCGTTATGTGTATAAAGATGGAAATTTCTACACCGCTTTCTGTATAAACATAGAAATATCTACACCGCCATCTGTATAAACACGGAAATATGTACACCGCTATCTGGATAAACATGGAAATATCTACACCGCTATCAGTGTAAACATGGAAATATCTACACCACTATCCCTTAAAGCTTGGAAATATCTACACCGTTATGTGTATAAAGATGGAAATACCTTCACCGCCATTTGTATGAACATGGAAATATCTACACTGCCAACTATATAAACATGGAAATATCTACACCGCTATCTGTGTAAACACGGAAATATCTACACCACTATCTGTGTAAACATGGAAATATCTACACCGCTATCTCTGTAAACATGGAAATATCTACAGCGCTATCTCAATAAACGTGGAAATAACTACACCACTAACTGTATAAACATGGAAATACTTACACCGATATCTGCATAAACATGAAAATAGCTACAGCGCTATCTGTGTAAACATGGAAATATCTACACCGCTATCTGTATAAACATGGAAATATCGACAACGCTATCTGTATAAACATGGAAATGTCTACACCGCTATCTGCATAAACATGGAAATATCTACACTGCTCTCTGGGTAAACAAGGAAATATTTACACCGCTATCTCTAAAAACATGGAAATATCCACACCGTTATGTGTATAAAGATGGAAATATCTACACCGCTATCTGTGTAAACAAGGGAATATCTTCACCGCCATTTGTATGAACATGGAAATATCTACACTGCCAACTATACAAACACGGAAATATGTACACCGCCGTCTGCATGAACATGGAAATATCTACACCGCCAACTCTAAAAGATGGAAATATCTACACCACTATCTGTATAAACATTTAAGTATCTACACCGCTATCTGTATAAACATGGAAATATCTACACCGCTATCTGCATAAACATGGAAATACATACACCGTTATCTTTATAAACATGGAAATATCTACACCGCTATTTGTATAAACATGGAAATATCTACACTTCTATCTGTGTAAACATGGAAATATCTACACCGCCATCTGTATTAATATGGAAATATCTACACCGCCAACTCTATAAACATGGAAATGTCTACACCGCCATCTGTAGGAACATGGAAATATCTACACCGCTATCTGTATAAACATGGAAATATCTACACCGCCATCTGTATAAACATGAAAATAAGTACACCGCTATCTGGCTAAACATGGAAATATCTACACCGCTATATCTATAAACATGGAAATATCTACACCGACATCTGTATGAACATGCAAATATCTACACCGCCGTCTGTAGGAACATGGAAATATCAACACCGGTATCTACACCACCTTCTGTATGAACATGGAAATACCTACACCGCAATATGTAGGAACTTGGAAGTACCAACAACGCTATCTGTATAAACATGGAAATATCTACACCGCTATCAGCATAAACATGGAAATACATACACCGTTATCTTTATAAACATGGAAATATCTACACCGCTACCTGTGTAAACGTGGGAACATCTACACCACTATCTCTATAAACATGGAAATATCTACACCGCTATCTGTATAAACATGGAAATAGCTACACCGCTATCTATGTAAACATGGAAATATCTATGCCGCTATCTCTATAAACATGGAAATACCTACACAGCCATCTGTATACACATGGAATTATCTACACCGCTATCTGTATAAACATGGAAATATCTACACCGCTATCTGTGTAAACATGAAAATACCTACACCGCTATCTGTGTAAACATGGAAATATCTACACCGCTATCTGTATAAACATGGAAGTATCTACACAACCATCCGTGGGAACATGGAAATATCTACACCGCAGTCTGTAGGAACTTGGAAATATCTACACTGCTATCTGTATGAACATGGAAATATCTATTCCGCTATCTGTTTTACCACGGAAATATCTACACCGCTATCTCTTAAAACTTGGAAATATCTACACCGTTATGTGAATAAACATGGAAATATCTACACAGCCATCTGTATAAACATGGAAACATCTACACCGCTTTCTGTATAAACATCGAAATATCTACACCGATATCTCTATAAACATGGAAATACCTACACCGCTATCTGTATAAATATGGAAATATCTACACCGCTATCTGTGTAAACATGGAAATATCTACACCGCAATCTGTAAAAACATGGAAATAAGTACACTGCTATCTAGATAAACATGGAAATATCTACACCGCTATATCTATAAACATGGAAATATCTACACCGCCATCTGTATGAACATGCAAATATCTACACCGCCATCTGTAGGAACATGGAAATATCTACACCGGTATCTACACCACCTTCTGTATTATCATGGAAAAATCCACACCGCAATCTGTAGGAACTTGGAAATATCTACATCGCTATCAGTATAAACATGGAAATATCAACACCGCTATCTGCATAAACATGTAAACACATATACCAGTATCTATTTAAACATGGAAAAATCTACACCGCTACCTGTGTAAACGTGGGAATACCTACACCACTATCTGTATAAACATGGAAATATCTACAAAGCTATCTGTATCAAAATGGAAATATCTACACCGCTGTCTGTATAAACATGCAAATATCTCCACCGCTATCTGAATAGACATGGAAATTTCTACACCGCTATCTGTATAAACACGGAAATATCTACACATCTATCTGTGTAAACATGGAAATATCTACAGCGCTATCTGTGTAAACATGGAAATATCCACAACGCTATCTCTAAAAAGAAGGAAATATCTACACCGTTAAGTGTATAAAGATGGAAATATCTACACCGCTATCTGTATAAACATGGAAATATCTACACCGCTATCTGCATAAACATGGAAATACATACACCGCTATCTATATAAACATGGAAATATCTGCACCGCTACCTGTGTAAACCTGGGAATATCTACACCGCTCTCTGTAAAAACATGGAAATAACTACACCACAATCTGTATAAACATGGAAATATCTACACCGCTATCTGTATAAACATGCAAATATCTACACCGCTATCTATATAAAGATGGAAATATCTATACCGCTATTTGTATAAACATGGAAATATCTACACTTCTGTCTGTGTAAACATGGGAATATCTCCACCGCTATCTGTGTAAACATGGAAATATCTACACCGCTATCTCTAAAAAGAAGGAAATATCTACACCGTTATGTGTATAAAGATGGAAACATCTACACCACTTTCTGTATAAACATAGAAATATCTACACCGCCATCTGTATAAACATGGAATTATGTACACCGCTATCTGGATAAACATGGAAATATCTACACCGCTATTTCAATAAACATGGAAATATCTACACCGCTATCTGTATGAAATAGGAAATATCTACAACGCCATCTGTAGGAACATGGAAATATCTACACCGGTATCTACACCACCTTCTGTATGAACATGGAAATCTCTACACCGCCATCTCTAGGAACATGGAAATATCTACATCGCTATCTCTATAAACATGGAAATATCTGCACCGCTATCTGTATATACATGGAAATATCTACACTGCTATCTCTTTAAACGTGGAAATATCTACATCGCTATCTGTATAAACATGGAAATAGATACACCGCTATCTATATAACCATGGAAATATCTACACCGATATCTGTGTAAACATGGATATATCTACACCGCTATCTCTAAAAACATGAAAAGATCTACACCATTATGTGTATAAAGATGGAAATATCTACACTGTCATCTGTATGGACTTGGAAATGTCTAAACCGCCAGCTCTATAAAAATATAAATATCTACACTGCCCTCTTTAGGAACATGGAAATATCGACACCGCCATCTGTTTAAACATGGAAATATCTACACTGCTATCTGTGCAAACATGGAAATATCTACACCGCTATCTGTGTAAACATGGAAAGATCTACACTGCTGTCTCTTAAAACTTGATAATATCTACACCGTTAATTGAATAAACATGGAAATAACTTCACCGCCATCTGTTTGAACACGGAAATACCAACACTGCCAACTATATAAACATGGAAATATCTGCACCACCATCTGGATAAACATGGAAATATCTACACCGCCATATCTATAAACAAGGAAATAGCTACACCGCTATCTGTATAAACATGGAGATATCTACATCGCCATATGTATGAACATGGAAATGTCTGAACCGCCAACTCTATAAACATGGAAATATCTACACCGCCATCTGTAGGAACATGGAAATATCTACACCGCTTTCTGTATAAACATGAAAATATCTACTCCGCTATCTGCATAAAATTGGAAATATCTACACCGCTATCTGCATAAACTTGGAAATATCTACACCGCTCTCTGTGTAAACATGGAAATATCTACACCTCTATCTCTATAAATATGGAAATATCTACACCGCTATCTCCATAAACATGGAAAGATCTACACCACTGTCTGTATAAACATGGAAATATCTACAAAGCCATCTGTAAGAACATGTAAGTATCTACACGGCTATCTGTATACACATGGAAATATCAACACCGCTATCTGTATAAGCATTTAAATATCTATTCCGCTATCTGTGTAAACACGGAAATATCTACACCGCTATCTCTTAAAACTTGGAAATATATACACTGTTATGTGTATAAACACGGAAATAACTTCACCGCCATCTGTATGAACATGGAAATATCTACACTGCCAACTATATAAACATGGAAATATCTACAACGCCATCTGAATGAACATGGAAATATCTACACCGCTATCTGTGTAAACATGGAAATAACTACACCGCTATCTGTATAAACATGGAAATATCTACACCGCTATCTGTGTAAACATGGGAATATCTACACCGCTATCTGTGTAAACATGGGAATATCTACACCGCTATATACATAAACATGGAAATATCTACACCGCCGTCTGTATGAACATGGAAATATCTACACCGTCATCTGTATGAACACGGAATTATCTACACCGCCATCTGCAGTAACATGGAAATATCTTCACCGGTATCTACACCACCTTCTGTATGAACATGGAAATATCGACACCACCTTCTCTATGAACATGGAAATATCTACACCGCCATCTGTATGAACATGGAAATATCTACACCGCTATCTGTGTAAACATGGAAATATCTACACTGCTATCTGTGTAAACATGGAAATAGATACACCGCTATCTGTATAAACATGCAAATATCTACACCGCTATCTGTGTAAACATGGAAAAATCTACACCGCTGTCTCTATAAACATGGAGATATTTTCGCAGCCATCTGTATAAACATGGAAATATCTACACTGCTATCTGTATAAACATGGAAATAACTACACCGATATCTCTATAAACATGGAAATACCTACACCGCTATCTGTATAAACATGGAAATATCGACACCGTTATCTGTATAAACATGCAAATATCTACACTGCAATCTGTAAAAATATGGAAATATCTACACCGCTCTCCGTGTAAAGATGGAAATATCTACACTGCTATCTGTGTAAACATGGAAATATCTACACTGCTATCTGTGTAAACATGGAAATAGATACACCGCTATCTGTATAAACATGCAAATATCTACACCGCTATCAGTGTAAACATGGAAAAATCTACACCGCTATCTCTATAAACATGGAAATATTTTCGCAGCCATCTGTATAAACATGGAAATAGCTACACCGCTATCTGTATAAACATGGAAATATCTACACCGCTATCTGTATAAACATGGAAATATCTACACCGCTATCTGTATAAACATGGAAATATCGACACCGTTATCAGTATAAACATGCAAATATCTACACTGCAATCTGTAAAAACATGGAAATATCTACACCGCTCTCCGTGTAAAGATGGAAATATCTACACTGCTATCTGTGTAAACATGGAAATATCTACACTGCTATCTGTGTAAAAATCGAAATATCTACACCGCTACCTCTAAAAAGATGCAAATAACTTCACGGTTATGTTGTTAAAGATGGAAATATCTAAACCGCTATCTGTATAAACATGGAAATAACTACACCGCCACCTGTATGAACATGGAAATGTCTAAACCGCCAACTGTATAAACATGGAAATATCTGCACCGCCCTCTGTAGGAACATGGAGTTATCTACACCGCTATCTGTTTAAACATGGAAATATCTACACCGCTATCTGCCTAAAACTGGAAATATCTACCTAGCTATCTGCAAAAACTTGGAAATATCTACACCAACAACTGTAGGAACATGGAATTATCTACACCGCTATCTCTATAAAGATGGAAATATGTACACAAATATCTCTATGAACATGGAAATATCTACACTGCTATCTGTACAAACATGGAAATATCTACACTGCTATCTGTGTAAACATGGAAATATCTACACCGCTATCTGTGTAAACATGGAAATATCTACACCGGTATCTCTATAAACATGGAAATATCTAAACAGCCATCTGTCTAAACATGGAAATATCTACACCGCTATCTGTGTAAACATGGAAATATCTACACCGCTATCTGTGTAAACATGGAAATATCTTCACCGCTATTTCTTAAAACATGGAAATATCTACACCGTTATGTGTATAAAGTTGCAAATATCTACACTGCTATCTGTATAAACATGGGAATATCTACACCGCCATCTGTATGAATATGGAAATATCTACACCGCCAACTCTATAAACATGAAAATATCTATGCCGCCATCCATAGGAACATGGAAATAACTACACCGCTATCTCTATAAACATGGAAATATCTACACCGCCATCTGTATAAACATGGAAATATCTACACCGCCATCAGTATAAACATGGAATTATCTACACCGCCATCTGTATGAATTTGGAAATATCTACACCGACAACTGTATTAACTTGGAAATATCTACACCGCCAACCTTATAAAGATGGAAATATCTACACCGCTATCTTTATGAACATGGAAATATCTATACCGCAATCTGTATAAATATGGAAATTTCTACACCGCCATCTGTATAGAGATGGAAATATCTACACAGCCATATGAATAAACATGGAAATATCTACACCGCTATCTGTATATACATGGAAATATTTACACTGCTATCGGTATAAACATGGAAATATCTACAGCGTTACTGTAAACATGGAAATAACTACACCGCTATCTCCATAAACATGGATATATCTACACCGCTGTCTGTATAAACATTGAAATATCTACACTGCTATCTCTGAAACAGGGATATAACTACACCGCTATCTCTATAAACATGGAAATATCTACACCGCTATCTCTATAATCATGGAAATATCTACAACGCCATCTCTATAAACATGGAAATACATACACCGCCATCTGTACGAACATGGAAATATCTACACCACCATGTGTATAAAGATGGAAATATCTACACGGCTATCTGTATGAGCATAGAAATAGCTACACCGCCATCTGTATAAACACAGAAATATCTATAACGCCATCTCCATACACCTGGAAATATCTACACCGCTATCTGTATAGTGATGGAAATATCTACACAGCCATATGAATAAACTTGGAAATAACTAGACAGCCATATGAATAAACATGGAAATATCTACACCGCCATCTGTATAGAGATGGAAATATCTACACAGCCATATGAATAAACATGGAAATATCTACACCGCCATCTGTATAAACATGGTAATATCTACACCACCATCTGAATGAACATGGAAATATCTACACCGCCATCTGTTTGAACATGGAAATAACTACACCACTGTCTGTATGAACATGGAAATATCTACACCACCATGTGTATGAACATCGAAAGATCTACGCTGCTATCTGTATGAAGAAGGAAATATCTTCAACCCAACTGTATGAATATGGAAGTATCTACACCACCATCTGTATGAACATGGAAATATCTACACCGCTATCTGTATAAACATGGAAATAACTACATCACTATCTCTATAAACATGGATATATCTCCACCGCCATCTCTACAAACATGGAAATACATACACCGCCATCTGTATCAACATGGAAATATCTACACCGCCATCTGTATAAACACAGAAATATCTATACTGCCATCTCTATACACATGGAAATATCTACACCGCTATCTGTGTAAACATGGAAATATCTACACTTCTATCTGTGTAAACATGGAAATATCTACACCGCTATCTGTGTAAACATGGAAATATCTACACTTCTATCTGTGTAAACATGGAAATATCTACACCGCTATCTGTGTAAACATAGAAATATCTACACCGCCATCTGTATAAACACGGAAATATGTACACCGCTATCTGGATAAACATGGAAATATCTACACCGCTATCAGTGTAAACCTTGAAATATCTACACCACTATCTCTTAAAGCTTGGAAATATCTACACCGTTATGTGTATAAAGATGGAAATACCTTCACCGCCATTTGTATGAACATGGAAATATCTACACTGCCAACAATATAAACATGGAAATATCTACACCACTAAATGTGTAAACACGGAAATATCTACACCGCTATCTGTGTAAACATGGAAATATCTACACCGCTATCTCTATAAACATGGAGATATCTACAGCGCTATCTCAATAAACGTGGAAATAACTACACCACTATCTGTATAAACATGGAAATACTTACACCGATATCTGTATAAACATGAAAATAGCTACAGCGCTATCTGTGTAAACATGGAAATATCTACACCGCTATCTGTATAAACATGGAAATATCGACACCGCTATCTGTATAAACATGGAAATGTCTACACCGCTATCTGCATAAACATGGAAATATCTACACCGATCTCTGGGTAAACAAGGAAATATTTACACCGCTATCTCTAAAAACATGGAAATATCCACACCGTTATGTGTATAAAGATGGAAATATCTACACCGCTATCTGTGTAAACATGGGAATATCTTCACCGCCATTTGTATGAACATGGAAATATCTACACTGCCAACTATAGAAACATGGAAATATGTACACCGCCGTCTGCATGAACATGGAAATATCTACACTGCCAACTCTATAAAGATGGAAATACCTACACCAATATCTGTATAAACATGGAAGTATCTACACCACTATCTGTATAAACATGGAAATATCTACACCGCTATCTGCATAAACATGGAAATACATACACCGTTATCTTTATAAACATGGAAATATCTACACCGCTACCTGTGTAAACGTGGGAAAATCTACACAACTATCTGTATAAACATGGAAATATCTACACCGCTATCTGTATAAAAATGGAAATATCTACACCGCTGTCTGTATAAACATGCAAATATCTACAACGCTCTCTGAATAGACAGGGAAATATCTACACCGCTATTTGTATAAACATGGAAATATATACACTTCTATCTGTGTAAACATGGAAATATCTACACCGCCATCTGTATTAATATGGAAATATCTACACCGCCAACTCTATAAACATGGAAATATCTACACCGCCATCTGTAGGAACATGGAAATATTTACACCGCTATCCATATAAACATGGAAATATCTACACCGCCATCTGTATAAACATGAAAATAAGTACACCGCTATCTGGCTAAACATGGAAATATCTACACCTCCAACTCTATAAACATGGAAATATCTACACCGCCATCTGTAGGAACATGGAAATATCTACACTGCTATCCATATAAACATGGAAATATCTACACCGCCATCTGTATAAACATGAAAATAAGTACACCGCTATCTGGCTAAACATGGAAATATCTACACCGCTATATCTATAAACATGGAAATATCTACAACGCCATCTGTATGAACATGGAAATATCTACACCGACATCTGTAGGAACATGGAAATATCTACACCGGTATCAACACCACCTTCTGTATGAACATGGAAATATCTACACCGCCATCTGTTGGAACATGGAAATATCTACACTGCTATCTCTATAAACATGGAAATATCCACACCGCTATCTGTATATACATGGTAATATCTACACCGCTATCTCTATAAACGTGGAAATATCTACACCGCTATCTATGTAAACATGGAAATAGATACACCGCTATCTGTATAAACATGGAAATATCTACACCGCTATCTGTATAAACATGGAAATATTGACACCGTTATCTGTATAAACATGCAAATACCTTCACTGCAATCTGTAAAAACATGGAAATATCTACACCGCTATCCGTGTAAAGATGGAAATATCTACACTGCTATCTGTGTAAACTTGGAAATATCTACACCGCTATCTGGTAAAAATCGAAATATCTACACCGCTATCTCTAAAAAGATGCAAATAACTTCACGGTTATGTGTATAAAGATGGAAATATCTAAACCGCTATCTGTATAAACATGGAAATAACTACACCGCCATCTGTATGAACATGGAAATGTCTAAACCGCCAACTGTATAAACATGGAAATATCTACACTGCTATCTGTCTAAAAGTGGAAATATCTACCCGGCTATCTGCAAAAACTTGGAAATATCTACACCGCTATCTGTGTAAACATGGAAATATCTGCACCGCTATCTGTGTAAGCATCTAAATATCCACAACGCTATCTCTATATACATGGAAATATCTACACCGCTATCTGTATAAACATGGAAATATCTACACCGCTATCTGTGTAAACATGGAAATATCTAAAACGCTATGTGTGTTAATATGGAAATATCTACACCGCTATCTCTGTAAACATGGAAATATCTACACCGTTATGTGTATAAGGTTGGAAATATCTACACTGCTATGTGTATAAACATGGAAATATCTACACCGACATCTGTATGAATATGGAAATATCTACACCGCGAACTCTATAAACATGGAAATATCTACACCGCCATCAGTAGGAACATGGAAATATCTACACCGCTATCTCTATAAACATGGAAATATCTACACCGCCATCTGTATAAACATGGAAATAAGTACACCGCTATCTGGCTAAACATGGAAATATCTGCACCGCTATATCTATAAACATGGAAATATCTACACCGCCATCTGTATGAACATGCAAATATCTACACCGCCATCTGTAGGAACATGGAAATATCTACACTGGTATCTGCATAAACTTGGAAACACATACACCAGTATCTATTTAAATATGGAAATATCTACACCGCTACCTGTGTAAACGTGGAAATAACTACACCGCTACCTGTGTAAACGTGGAAATATCTACACCGCTATCTGTATAAATTGGAAACATCTACAAAGCTGTCTGTATAAACATGCAAATACCTCCACCGCTAACTGAATAGACTTGGAAATATCTACACCGTTATCTGTATAAACATGGAAATATCTACACTTCTATCTGTGTAAACATGGAAATATCTACACCGCTATCTGTGTAAACATGAAAATATCCACAACACTATCTCTAAAAAGAAGGAAATATCTACACCGGTAAGTGTATAAAGATGGAAATATCTACAGCGCTATCTGTTTAAAGATGGAAATATCTACACCGCTATCTCCATAAACATGGAAATACATACAGCGCTATCTATATAAACATAGAAATATCTGCACTGCTACCTGTGTAAACGTGGGAATATCTACACCGCTCACTGTAAAAACATGGAAATAACTACACCGGCATCTGTATAAACATGGAAATATCTACACCGCTATCTGTATAAACATGCAAATATCTACACCGCTATCTGTATAAAGATGGAAATATCTATACCGCTATTTTTATAAACATGGAAATATCTACACTTCTATCTGTGTAAACTTGGAAATATCTCCACCGCTATCTGTGTAAACATGGAAATATCTACACCGCTATCTCTTAAAAGAAGGAAATATCTACACCGTTATGTGTATAAAGATGGAAATATCTACACCGCTTTCTGTATAAACATAGAAATATATTCACCGCCATCTGTATAAACACGGAAATATGTACACAGATATCTGGATAAACATGGAAATATCTACACCGCTATCTCTGTAAACATGGAAATATCTACACCACTACCTCTTAAAACTTGGAAATATCTACACCGTTAAGTGTATAAACATGGAAATACCTTCACCGCCATTTGTATGAACATGGAAATATCTACACTGCCAAATATATAAACATGGAAATTTCTACACCACTATCTGTGTAAACATGGAAATGTCTACACCGCTATCTCTATAAACATGGAAGTATCTACACCGCCATCTGTATGAACTTGCAAATATCTACACTGCCATCTCTATAAAGATGTAAATATCTACACCGCCGTCTCTATAAACATGGAAATATCTAAACCGCCATCTGTATGAACATGGAAATATCTACACCGCCATCTGTATAGAGATGGAAATATCTACACAGCCATATGAATAAACATGGAAATATCTACACCACCATGTGTATGGACATGGAAATATCTACACCGCTATCTGTATGAACATGGAAATATCTACACCGCTATCTCTGAAACAGGAAAATATCTACATCGCTATCTCTATAAACATGGAAATATCTACACCACTATCTCTATAATCATGGAAGTATCTACACCGACATCTCTATAAACATGGAAATACATACACCGCCATATGTAAGAACATGGAAATATCTACAACGACATGTGTATAAAGATGGAAATATCTACACCGCTATCTGTATGAGCATGGAAATATCTACACCGCCATCTGTATAAACACAGAAATATGAATACCGCCATCTTCATACACATGGAAATAAGTACACCGCTATCAGTATAGAGATGGAAATATCTACACAGCCATATGAATAAACATGGAAATATCTACACCGCCATCTGTATAGAGATGGAAATATCTACACAGCCATATGAATAAACATGGAAATATCTACACCACCATATGTATAGAGATGTAAATATCTACACCGCCATCTGTATAAACATGGAAATGTCTACACCTTCATCTGTATGAACATGGAAATATCTACAACGCCATCTGTATGAACATGGAAATATCTACACCACCATGTGTATGAACATGGAAATATGTACACCGCCATCTGTATGAACATGGAAATATCTACACTGCTATCTGTATGAACATGGAAATATCTACACCACCATCTCTATAAACATGAAAATACATACACCGCCATCTGTATGAACCTGGAAATATCAGCACCGCCGTGTGTATAAAGATGGAAATATCTACACCGCTATCTGTACGAAAATGGAAATATCTACATCGCTATCTGAATAAACATGGAAATATCTACACCGCCATCTGTATGAACATGGTAATATCTACACCGCCATCTCTATAAAGATGGAAATATCTACACCGCGGTCTTTATAAACATGGAAATATCTACACCGCCATCTCTATAAACATGGAAATATATACACCGCCATCTGTATGAACATGGAAATGTCTAAACCGACAACTGTATAAACATGGAAATATCTACACCGCCCTCTGTAGGAACATGGAGATATCTACACCGCTATCTGTTTAAACATGGAAATATCTACACCGCTATCTGTCTAAAAGTGGAAATATCTGCCCGGCTATCTGCAAAAACATGGAAATATCTACACCGCTATCTGTGTAAACATGGAAATATATGCACCGCTATCTGTGTAAACATGGAAATATCCACAACACTATCTCTAAAAAGAAGGAAATATCTACACCGGTAAGTGTATAAAGATGGAAATATCTACAGCGCTATCTGTTTAAAGATGGAAATATCTACACCGCTGTCTGCATAAACATTGAAATACATACAGTGCTATCTATATAAACATAGAAATATCTGCACTGCTACCTGTGTAAATGTGGGAATATCTACACCGCTCACTGTAAAAACATGGAAATAACTACACCGGTATCTGTATAAACATGGAAATATCTACACCGCTATCTGTATAAACATGCAAATAACTACACCGCTATCTGTATAAAGATGGAAATATCTATACCGCTATTTGTATAAACATGGAAATATCTACACTTCTATCTGTGTAAACTTGGAAATATCTCCACCGCTATCTATGTAAACATGGAAATATCTACACCGCTATCTCTAAAAAGAAGGAAATATCTACACCGTTATGTGTATAAAGATGGAAATTTCTACACCGCTTTCTGTATAAACATAGAAATATCTACACCGCCATCTGTATAAACACGGAAATATGTACACCGCTATCTGGATAAACATGGAAATATCTACACCGCTATCAGTGTAAACATGGAAATATCTACACCACTATCTCTTAAAGCTTGGAAATATCTACACCGTTATGTGTATAAAGATGGAAATACCTTCACCGCCATTTGTATGAACATGGAAATATCTACACTGCCAACTATATAAACATGGAAATATCTACACCGCTATCTGTGTAAACACGGAAATATCTACACCGCTATCTGTGTAAACATGGAAATATCTACAGCGCTATCTCTATAAACATGGAAATATCTACAGCGCTATCTCAATAAACGTGGAAATAACTACACCACTATCTGTATAAACATGGAAATACTTACACCGATATCTGTATAAACATGAAAATAGCTACAGCGCTATCTGTGTAAACATGGAAATATCTACACCGCTATCTGTATAAACATGGAAATATCGACAACGCTATCTGTATAAACATGGAAATGTCTACACCGCTATCTGCATAAACATGGAAATATCTACACTGCTCTCTGGGTAAACAAGGAAATATTTACACCGCTATCTCTAAAAACATGGAAATATCCACACCGTTATGTGTATAAAGATGGAAATATCTACACCGCTATCTGTGTAAACAAGGGAATATCTTCACCGCCATTTGTATGAACATGGGAATATCTACACTGTCAACTATACAAACATGGAAATAGGTACACCGTCGTCTGCATGAACATGGAAATATCTACACCGCCAACTCTAAAAGATGGAAATATCTACACCACTATCTGTATAAACATTTAAGTATCTACACCGCTATCTGTATAAACATGGAAATATCTACACCGCTATCTGCATAAACTTGGAAATACATACACCGTTATCTTTATAAACATGGAAATATCTACACCGCTACCTGTGTAAACGTGGGGACATCTACACCACTATCTGTATAAACATGGAAATATCTACACCGCTATCTGTATAAAAATGGAAATATCTACACCGCTGTCTGTATAAACATGCAAATATCTACACCGCTATCTGAATAGACATGGAAATATCTATACCGCTATTTGTATAAACATGGAAATATCTACACTTCTATCTGTGTAAACATGGAAATATCTACACCGCCATCTGTATTAATATGGAAATATCTACACCGCCAACTCTATAAACATGGAAATGTCTACACCGCCATCTGTAGGAACATGGAAATATCTACACCGCTATCTGTATAAACATGGAAATATCTACACCGCCATCTGTATAAACATGAAAATAAGTACACCGCTATCTGGCTAAACATGGAAATATCTACACCGCTATATCTATAAACATGGAAATATCTACACCGCCATCTGTATGAACATGCAAATATCTACACCGCCGTCTGTAGGAACATGGAAATGTCTACACCGGTATCTACACCACCTTCTGTATGAACATGGAAATACCTACACCGCAATATGTAGGAACTTGGAAGTACCAACAACGCTATCTGTATAAAGATGGAAATATCTACACCGCTATCAGCATAAACATGGAAATACATACACCGTTATCTTTATAAACATGGAAATATCTACACCGCTACCTGTGTAAACGTGGGAACATCTACACCACTATCTCTATAAACATGGAAATATCTACACCGCTATCTGTATAAAAATGTAAATATCTACACCGCTGTCTGTATAAACATGCAAATATCCACACCGCTATCTGAATAGACATGGAAATATCTACACCGATATTTGTATAAACATGGAAATATCTACACTTCTATCTGTGTAAACAGGGAAATATCTACACAGCTATTTGTGTAAACATGGAAATACCTACAACGCTATCTCTAAAAAGAAGGAAATATCTACACCGTTATGTGAATAAAGATGGAAATATCTACACCGCTATCTGTATAAACGTGGAAATATCTACACAGCCATCTGTAGGAACATGCAAATATCTACACCGCTATCTCTATAAACATGGAAATATCTACACCGCTATCTGTGTAAACATGGAAATATCTACACCGCCATCTGTAGAAACATGGAAATATTGACACCGCTATCTCTATAAACATGGAAACAGGTACACCATTATCTGGATAAACATGGAAATATCTACACCGCTATATCTATAAACATGGAAATATCTACAACGCCATCTGTATGAACATGGAAATATCTACACCGCCATCTGTAGGAACATGGAAATATCTACACCGGTATCTACACCACCTTCTGTATGAACATGGAAATATCTACACCGCCATCTGTTGGAACATGGAAATATCTACACTGCTATCTCTATAAACATGGAAATATCCACACCACTATCTGTATATACATGGTAATATCTACACCGCTATCTCAATAAACGTGGAAATATCTACACCGCTACCCATATAAACATGGAAATAGATACACCGCTATCTGTATAAACATGGAAATATCTACACCGCTATCTGTATAAACATGGAAATATTGACACCGTTATCTGTAAAAACATGCAAATATCTACACTGCAATCTGTAGGAACATGGAAATATCTACACCGGTATCTGCATAAACATGGAAACACATACACCAGTATCTATTTAAATATGGAAATATCTACACCGCTATATATATAAACATGGAAATAACAACACCGTCATCTGTATGAACACAGAAATATCTACACCGCCATCTGTAGTAACATGGAAATATCTGCACCGCTATCTGTATATACATGGAAATATCTACACTGCTATCACTATAAACGTGGAAATATCTACACCGCTATCCGTATAAACATGGAAATAGATACACTGCTATCTGTATAAACATGGAAATATCTACACCGCTATCTGAGTAAACATGGAAATATCTACAACGCTATCTCAATAAACATGGAAATATCTACACAGCCATCTGTATAAACATGGAAATATCTACACCGCTATCTGTATAAGCATGGAAATATCTACACCGATATCTCTATAAACATGGAAATATCTACACCGCTATCCGTATAAACATGGAAATATCTACCCCGCTATCTGTGTAAGGATTGAAATATCTACTCCGCTATCTGTGTAAACATGGAAATATCTACACCGCTATCTGAGTAAACACGGAAATATCTACACCACTATCTGTTTAAACATGGAAATATCTATACCGCCATCTGTATGAGCATGGAAATATCTACACCGCCATCTGTAAAAACATGGACATATCTACACCGTTATATGTATAAAGATGGAAATATCTACACCGCTATCTGTACAAACATGGAAATATCTACATCGCCATCTGTATGAACATGGAAATGTCTAAACCGCCAACTCTATAAACATGGAAATATCTACAGCGCCATCTGCAGGAACATGGAAATATCTACACCGCCATCTGCAGGAACATGGAAATGTCTACACGGCCATCTGTATAAACATGGAAATATGTACTCCGATATCTCTATAAACATGGAAATATCTACACCGCTTTCTGTATAAACATGGAAATATCTACACCGCTATCTATGTAAACATGGAAATATCTACGCCGCCATCTCTATAAACATGGAAATACCTACACAGCCATCTGTATACACATGGAATTATCTACAACGCTATCTGTATAAACATGGATATATCTACACCGCTATCTGTGTAAACATGAAAATACCTACACCGCTATCTGTGTAAACATGGAAATATCTACACCGCTATCTGTATAAACATGGAAGTATCTACACAACCATCCGTGGGAACATGGAAATATCTACACCGCAGTCTGTAGGAACTTGGAAATATCTACACCGCTATCAGTATGAACATGGAAATATCTATTCCGCTATCTGTTTTACCACGGAAATATCTACACCGCTATCTCTTAAAACTTGGAAATATCTACACCGTTATGTGAATAAACATGGAAATATCTTCACCGCCATCTGTATGAACATGGAAATATATAGACTGCCAACTATATAAACATGGAAATATCTACACTGCCATCTGTATGAACATGGAAATATATACACCGCTATCTGTATAAACTTGGAAATATCTACACCGCTATGTGTGTGTACATGGAAATATCTACACCGCTATCTGTATAAAAATGGAAATATCTACACCGCTGTCTGTATAAACATGCAAATATCTACACCGCTATCTGAATAGACATGGAAATATCTATACCGCTATTTGTATAAACATGGAAATATCTACACTTCTATCTGTGTAAACATGGAAATATCTACACCGCCATCTGTATTAATATGGAAATATCTACACCGCCAACTCTATAAACATGGAAATGTCTACACCGCCATCTATAGGAACATGGAAATATCTACACCGCTATCTGTATAAACATGGAAATATCTACACCGCCATCTGTATAAACATGAAAATAAGTAAACCGCTATCTGGCTAAACATGGAAATATCTACACCGCTATATCTATAAACATGGAAATATCTACACCGCCATCTGTATGAACATGCAAATATCTACACCGCCGTCTGTAGGAACATGGAAATATCTACACCGGTATCTACACCACCTTCTGTATGAACATGGAAATACCTACACCGCATTATGTAGGAACTTGGAAGTACCAACAACGCTATCTGTATAAAGATGGAAATATCTACACCGCTATCAGCATAAACATGGAAATACATACACCGTTATCTTTATAAACATGGAAATATCTACACCGCCATCTGTTGGAACATGGAAATATCTACACTGCTATCTCTATAAACATGGAAATATCCACACCACTATCTGTATATACATGGTAATATCTACACCGCTATCTCAATAAACGTGGAAATATCTACACCGCTACCCATATAAACATGGAAATAGATACACCGCTATCTGTATAAACATGGAAATATCTACACCGCTATCTGTATAAACATGGAAATATTGACACCGTTATCTGTAAAAACATGCAAATATCTACACTGCAATCTGTAGGAACATGGAAATATCTACACCGGTATCTGCATAAACATGGAAACGCATACACCAGTATCTATTTAAATACGGAAATATCTACACCGCTATATATATAAACATGGAAATAACAACACCGTCATCTGTATGAACACAGAAATATCTACACCGCCATCTGTAGTAACATGGAAATATCTGCACCGCTATCTGTATATACATGGAAATATCTACACTGCTATCACTATAAACGTGGAAATATCTACACCGCTATCCGTATAAACATGGAAATAGATACACTGCTATCTGTATAAACATGGAAATATCTACACCGCTATCTGAGTAAACATGGAAATATCTACAACGCTATCTCAATAAACATGGAAATATCTACACAGCCATCTGTATAAACATGGAAATATCTACACCGCTATCTGTATAAGCATGGAAATATCTACACCGATATCTCTATAAACATGGAAATATCTACACCGCTATCCGTATAAACATGGAAATATCTACCCCACTATCTGTGTAAGGATGGAAATATCTACTCCGCTATCTGTGTAAACATGGAAATATCTACACCGCTATCTGAGTAAACATGGAAATATCTACACCACTATCTGTTTAAACATGGAAATATCTATACCGCCATCTGTATGAGCATGGAAATATCTACACCGCCATCTGTAAAAACATGGACATATCTACACCGTTATATGTATAAAGATGGAAATATCTACACCGCTATCTGTATAAACATGGAAATATCTACATCGCCATCTGTATGAACATGGAAATGTCTAAACCGCCAACTCTATAAACATGGAAATATCTACAGCGCCATCTGCAGGAACATGGAAATATCTACACCGCCATCTGCAGGAACATGGAAATGTCTACACGGCCATCTGTATAAACATGGAAATATGTACTCCGATATCTCTATAAACATGGAAATATCTACACCGCTTTCTGTATAAACATGGAAATATCTACACCGCTATCTATGTAAACATGGAAATATCTACGCCGCTATCTCTATAAACATGGAAATACCTACACAGCCATCTGTATACACATGGAATTATCTACAACGCTATCTGTATAAACATGGAAATATCTACACCGCTATCTGTGTAAACATGAAAATACCTACACCGCTATCTGTGTAAACATGGAAATATCTACACCGCTATCTGTATAAACATGGAAGTATCTACACAACCATCCGTGGGAACATGGAAATATCTACACCGCAGTCTGTAGGAACTTGGAAATATCTACACCGCTATCTGTATGAACATGGAAATATCTATTCCGCTATCTGTTTTACCACGGAAATATCTACACCGCTATCTCTTAAAACTTGGAAATATCTACACCGTTATGTGAATAAACATGGAAATATCTTCACCGCCATCTGTATGAACATGGAAATATATAGACTGCCAACTATATAAACATGGAAATATCTACACTGCCATCTGTATGAACATGGAAATATCTACACCGCTATCTGTATAAACTTGGAAATATCTACACCGCTATGTGTGTGTACATGGAAATATCTACACCGCTATCAGTATAAAGATGGAAATATCCTCACCGCCATCTGCATGAACCTGGAAATACCTACACCGCCATCTGTATGAACATGGAAATGTCTACACCGCTATCTGTACAAACATGGAAATATGTACTCCGATATCTCTATAAACATGGAAATATCTACATAGCTCTCTGTATAAACATGGAAATATCTACACCGCTATCTGTGTAAACATAGAAATATCTACACCGCTATATATGTAAACATGGAAATATCTACACCGCTATCTCTATAAACATGGAAATATCTACACAGCCATCTGTATAAACAGGGAAATATCTACACCGCTATCTGTATGTAGATGGAAATAACTAAACCGCTATCAGTGTAAACATGGAAATATCTACACAGTTATCTGTGTAAACATGGAAATATATACACCGCTGTCTCTATAAACATGGAAATATCTACACAGCCATCTGTATAAACATGGAAACATCTACACCGCTTTCTGTATAAACATCGAAATATCTACACCGATATCTCTATAAACATGGAAATACCTACACCGCTATCTGTATAAACATGGAAATATCTACACCGCTATCTGTGTAAACATGGAAATATCTACACCGCAATCTGTAAAAACATGGAAATAAGTACACTGCTATCTAGATAAACATGGAAATATCTACACCGCTATATCTATAAACATGGAAATATCTACACCGCCATCTGTATGAACATGCAAATATCTACACTGCCATCTGTAGGAACATGGAAATATCTACACCGGTATCTACACCACCTTCTGTATTATCATGGAAAAATCCACACCGCAATCTGTAGGAACTTGGAAATATCTACATCGCTATCAGTATGAACATGGAAATATCAACACCGCTATCTGCATAAACATGTAAACACATATACCAGTATCTATTTAAACATGGAAATATCTACACCGCTACCTGTGTAAACGTGGGAATACCTACACCACTATCTGTATAAACATGGAAATATCTACACTGCTATCTGTATAAAAATGGAAATATCTACACCGCTGTCTGTATAAACATGCAAATATCTCCACAGCTATCTGAATAGACATGGAAATTTCTACACCACTATCTGTATAAACACGGAAATATCTACACATCTATCTGTGTAAACATGGAAATATCTACAGCGCTATCTGTGTAAACATGGAAATATCCACAACGCTATCTCTAAAAAGAAGGAAATATCTACACCGTTAAGTGTATAAAGATGGAAATATCTACACCGCTATCTGTATAAACATGGAAATATCTACACCGCTATCTGCATAAACATGGAAATACATACACCGCTATCTATATAAACATGGAAATATCTGCACCGCTACCTGTGTAAACCTGGGAATATCTACACCGCTCTCTGTAAAAACATGGAAATAACTACACCACAATCTGTATAAACATGGAAATATCTACACCGCTATCTGTATAAACATGCAAATATCTACACCGCTATCTGTATAAAGATGGAAATATCTATACTGCTATTTGTATAAAGATGGAAATATCTACACTTCTGTCTGTGTAAACATGGGAATATCTCCACCGCTATCTGTGTAAACATGGAAATATCTACACCGCTATCTCTAAAAAGAAGGAAATATCTACACCGTTATGTGTATAAAGATGGAAACATCTACACCACTTTCTGTATAAACATAGAAATATCTACACCGCCATCTGTATAAACATGGAATTATGTACACCGCTATCTGGATAAACATGTAAATATCTACACCGCTATGGCAATAAACATGGAAATATCTACACCGCTATCTGTATGAAATAGGAAATATCTACAACGCCATCTGTAGGAACATGGAAATATCTACACCGGTATCTACACCACCTTCTGTATGAACATGGAAATCTCTACACCGCCATCTCTAGGAACATGGAAATATCTACATCGCTATCTCTATAAACATGGAAATATCTGCACCGCTATCTGTATATACATGGAAATATCTACACTGCTATCTCTTTAAACGTGGAAATATCTACATCGCTATCTGTATAAACATGGAAATAGATACACCGCTATCTATATAACCATGGAAATATCTACACCGATATCTGTGTAAACATGGATATATCTACACCGCTATCTCTAAAAACATGAAAAGATCTACACCATTATGTGTATAAAGATGGAAATATCTACACCGTCATCTGTATGGACTTGGAAATGTCTAAACCGCCAGCTCTATAAAAATATAAATATCTACACTGCCGTCTTTAGGAACATGGAAATATCGACACCGCCATCTGTTTAAACATGGAAATATCTACACTGCTATCTGTGCAAACATGGAAATATCTACACCGCTATCTGTGTAAACATGGAAAGATCTACACTGCTGTCTCTTAAAACTTGATAATATCTACACCGTTAATTGAATAAACATGGAAATAACTTCACCGCCATCTGTTTGAACACGGAAATACCAACACTGCCAACTATATAAACATGGAAATATCTGCACCACCATCTGGATAAACATGGAAATATCTACACCGCCATATCTATAAACAAGGAAATATCTACACCGCTATCTGTATAAACATGGAGATATCTACATCGCCATATGTATGAACATGCAAATGTCTGTACCGCCAACTCTATAAACATG
Source organism: Gorilla gorilla gorilla (assembly GCF_029281585.2). Classification (NCBI taxonomy): domain Eukaryota; kingdom Metazoa; phylum Chordata; class Mammalia; order Primates; family Hominidae; genus Gorilla; species Gorilla gorilla. Next base: position 155,094 of record NC_073234.2, read on the forward strand.
GAAATATCTACACCGCCATCTGTAGGAACATGGAAATATCTACACCGCTTTCTGTATAAACATGAAAATATCTACTCCGCTATCTGCATAAAATTGGAAATATCTACACCGCTATCTGCATAAACTTGGAAATAACTACACCGCTCTCTGTGTAAACATGGAAATATCTACACCTCTATCTCTATAAATATGGAAATATCTACACCGCTATCTCCATAAACATGGAAAGATCTACACCACTGTCTGTATAAACATGGAAATATCTACAAAGCCATCTGTAAGAACATGTAAGTATCTACACGGCTATCTGTATACACATGGAAATATCAACACCGCTATCTGTATAAGCATTTAAATATCTATTCCGCTATCTGTGTAAACACGGAAATATCTACACCGCTATCTCTTAAAACTTGGAAATATATACACTGTTATGTGTATAAACACGGAAATAACTTCACCGCCATCTGTATGAACATGGAAATATCTACACTGCCAACTATATAAACATGGAAATATCTACAACGCCATCTGAATGAACATGGAAATATCTACACCGCTATCTGTGTAAACATGGAAATAACTACACCGCTATCTGTATAAACATGGAAATATCTACACCGCTATCTGTGTAAACATGGGAATATCTACACCGCTATCTGTGTAAAGATGGAAATATCTACACCGCTATATACATAAACATGGAAATATCTACACCGCCGTCTGTATGAACATGGAAATATCTACACCGTCATCTGTATGAACACGGAATTATCTACACCGCCATCTGCAGTAACATGGAAATATCTTCACCGGTATCTACACCACCTTCTGTATGAACATGGAAATATCGACACCACCTTCTCTATGAACATGGAAATATCTACACCGCCATCTGTATGAACATGGAAATATCTAGACCGCTATCTGTGTAAACATGGAAATATCTACACTGCTATCTGTGTAAACATGGAAATAGATACACCGCTATCTGTATAAACATGCAAATATCTACACCGCTATCTGTGTAAACATGGAAAAATCTACACCGCTGTCTCTATAAACATGGAGATATTTTCGCAGCCATCTGTATAAACATGGAAATATCTACACCGATATCTCTATAAACATGGAAATACCTACACCGCTATCTGTATAAACATGGAAATATCGACACCGTTATCTGTATAAACATGCAAATATCTACACTGCAATCTGTAAAAATATGGAAATATCTACACCGCTCTCCGTGTAAAGATGGAAATATCTACACTGCTATCTGTGTAAACATGGAAATATCTACACTGCTATCTGTGTAAACATGGAAATAGATACACCGCTATCTGTATAAACATGCAAATATCTACACCGCTATCTGTGTAAACATGGAAAAATCTACACCGCTATCTCTATAAACATGGAAATATTTTCGCAGCCATCTGTATAAAGATGGAAATATCTACACCGCTATCTGTATAAACATGGAAATATCTACACCGCTATCTGTATAAACATGGAAATATCTACACCGCTATCTGTATAAACATGGAAATATCGACACCGTTATCTGTATAAACATGCAAATATCTACACTGCAATCTGTAAAAACATGGAAATATCTACACCGCTCTCCGTGTAAAGATGGAAATATCTACACTGCTATCTGTGTAAACATGGAAATATCTACACTGCTATCTGTGTAAAAATCGAAATATCTACACCGCTACCTCTAAAAAGATGCAAATAACTTCACGGTTATGTTGTTAAAGATGGAAATATCTAAACCGCTATCTGTATAAACATGGAAATAACTACACCGCCACCTGTATGAACATGGAAATGTCTAAACCGCCAACTGTATAAACATGGAAATATCTGCACCGCCCTCTGTAGGAACATGGAGTTATCTACACCGCTATCTGTTTAAACATGGAAATATCTACACCGCTATCTGCCTAAAACTGGAAATATCTACCTAGCTATCTGCAAAAACTTGGAAATATCTACACCAACAACTGTAGGAACATGGAATTATCTACACCGCTATCTCTATAAAGATGGAAATATGTACACAAATATCTCTATGAACATGGAAATATCTACACTGCTATCTGTACAAACATGGAAATATCTACACTGCTATCTGTGTAAACATGGAAATATCTACACCGCTATCTGTGTAAACATGGAAATATCTACACCGGTATCTCTATAAACATGGAAATATCTAAACAGCCATCTGTCTAAACATGGAAATATCTACACCGCTATCTGTGTAAACATGGAAATATCTACACCGCTATCTGTGTAAACATGGAAATATCTTCACCGCTATTTCTTAAAACATGGAAATATCTACACCGTTATGTGTATAAAGTTGCAAATATCTACACTGCTATCTGTATAAACATGGGAATATCTACACCGCCATCTGTATGAATATGGAAATATCTACACCGCCAACTCTATAAACATGAAAATATCTATGCCGCCATCTGTAGGAACATGGAAATATCTACACCGCTATCTCTATAAACATGGAAATATCTACACCGCCATCTGTATAAACATGGAAATATCTACACCGCCATCAGTATAAACATGGAATTATCTACACCGCCATCTTTATGAATTTGGAAATATCTACACCGACAACTGTATTAACTTGGAAATATCTACACCGCCATCTGTGGAAACATGGAAATTTCTACACCGCCATCTGTGGGAATATGGAAATATCTACACCACAATCTGTATGAACATGGAAATGTCTAAACCACCAACTCTATAAAAAAGGAAATATCTACAGTGCCATCTGTAGGAACATGGAAATATCTACACCGCTTTCTGTATAAACATGGAAATATCTACACCGCTATCTGCATAAAAGTGGAAATATCTACACCGCTATCTGCATAAACTGGGAAATATCTACACCGCTATCTGTGTAAACATGGAAATATCTACACCACCAACTGTACGAACATGGAAATATGTACACTGCTATCTCTATAAACATGGAAATATCTACAGCGCCATCAGTATGAACATGCAAATATCTACACCGCCATCTGTAGGAACATGGAAATATCTACACCGGTATCTGCATAAACATGGAAACACATACACCAGTACCTATTTAAATATGGAAATATCTACACCGCTACCTGTGTAAACGTGGAAATATCTACACCGCTATCTGTATAAATTGGAAACATCTACACTGCTGTCTGTATAAACATGCAAATATCTCCACCGCTAACTGAATAGACTTGGAAATATCTACACCGCTATCTGTATAAACATGGAAATATCTACACTTCTATCTGTGTAAACATGGAAATATCTACACCGCTATCTGTGTAAACATGGAAATATCCACAACACTATCTCTAAAAAGAAGGAAATATCTACACTGGTAAGTGTATAAAGATGGAAATATCTACAGCGCTATCTGTTTAAAGATGGAAATATCTACACCGCTATCTGCATAAGCATGGAAATACATACAGCGCTATCTATATAAACATAGAAATATCTGCACTGCTACCTGTGTAAACGTGGGTATATCTACACCGCTCACTGTAAAAACATGGAAATAACTACACCGGTATCTGTATAAACATGGAAATATCTACACCGCTATCTGTATAAACATGCAAATATCTACACCGCTATCTGTATAAAGATGGAAATATCTATACCGCTATTTGTATAAACATGGAAATATCTACACTTCTATCTGTGTAAACTTGGAAATAACTCCACCGCTATCTGTGTAAACATGGAAATATCTACACCGCTATCTCTAAAAAGAAGGAAATATCTATACCGTTATGTGTATAAAGATGGAAATATCTACACCGCTTTCTGTATAAAAATAGAAATATATTCACCGCCATCTGTATAAACACGGAAATATGTACACCGCTATCGGGATAAACATGGAAATATCTACAGTGCTATCTCTGTAAACATGGAAATATCTACACCACTACCTCTTAAAACTTGGAAATATCTACACCGTTAAGTGTATAAACATGGAAATACCTTCACCGCCATTTGTATGAACATGGAAATATCTACACTGCCAAATATATAAACATGGAAATACCTTCACTGCCATTTGTATGAACATGGAAATATCTACACTGCCAAATATATAAACATGGAAATTTCTACACCACTATCTGTGTAAACATGGAAATGTCTACACCGCTATCTCTATAAACATAGAAATATCTACACCGCCATCTGTATGAACTTGCAAATATCTACACTGCCATCTCTATAAAGATGTAAATATCTACACCGCCGTCTCTATAAACATGGAAATATCTAAACCGCCATCTGTATGAACATGGAAATATCTACACCGCCATCTGTATAGAGATGGAAATATCTACACAGCCATATGAATAAACATGGAAATATCTACACCACCATGTGTATGGACATGGAAATATCTACACCGCTATCTGTATGAACATGGAAATATCTACACCGCTATCTCTGAAACAGGGAAATATCTACATCGCTATCTCTATAAACATGGAAATATCTACACCACTATCTCTATAATCATGGAAGTATCTACACTGCCATCTCTATAAACATGGAAATACATACACCGCCATATGTAAGAACATGGAAATATCTACAACGACATGTGTATAAAGATGGAAATATCTACACCGCTATCTGTATGAGCATGGAAATATCTACACCGCCATCTGTATAAACACAGAAATATGAATACCGCCATCTTCATACACATGGAAATAAGTACACCGCTATCAGTATAGAGATGGAAATATCTACACAGCCATATGAATAAACATGGAAATATCTACACCGCCATCTGTATAGAGATGGAAATATCTACACAGCCATATGAATAAACATGGAAATATCTACACCACCATGTGTATGAACCTGGAAATATGTACACCGCCATCTGTAAGAACATGGAAATGTCTTCACCGCCATCTGTATCAACATGGAAATATCTACACCGCTATCTGTATGAACATGGAAATATCTACAGTGCTATCTGTATAAACAAGGAAATATCTACACTGCCATCTCTATAAACATGGAAATATCTACATTGCCATCTGTATAAACATGGAAATATCTACACCACTATCCGTATATACATGGAAATATTTACACCGCTATCCGTATAAACATAGAAATATCTACAGTGTTATCTGTATAATCATGGAAATAACTACACCGCTATCTCTGTAAACATGGATATATCTACACCGCTATCTGTATAAACATGGAAATATCTACACTGCTATCTGTGAAACAGGGAAATATCTACATCGCTATCTCTATAAACATGGAAATATCCACACCACCGTCTCTATAATCATGGAAGTATCTGCACCGCCATCTCTATAAACATGGAAATACATACACCGCCATCTGTATGAAGATGGAAATATCTACAACGCCATGTGTATAAAGATGGAAATATCTACACCGCTATCTGTATGAGCATGGAAATATCTACACCGCCATCTGTATAAACACAGAAATATCTATACCGCCAACTCCATACACATGGAAATATCTACACCGCTATGTGGATAGAGATGGAAATATCTACACAGCCATATGAATAAACATGGAAATATCTACACCGCCATCTGCATAAACATGGAAATATCTACACCGCCAATTGTATAGAGATGGAAATACCTACACAGCCATATGAATATACATGGAAATATCTACAGCGCCATCTGCATAAACATGGAACTATCTACACCGCTATCTGTATGAACATGGAAATATCTACAACGCCATCTGTATAATCATGGAAATATCTACACCGCCATCTGTATGAACATGGAAATATCTACAACGCCATCTCTATGAACATGGAAATATCTACACCACCATGTGTATGAACTTGGAAATATCTACACCTCCATCTGTATGAACATGGAAATATCTACCCCGCCATCTGTATGAACATGGAAATATCTACACCGCCATCTGTATGAACATGGAAATATCTGCACAGCTATCTGTATAAATATGAAAATATCTACACCACTATCTGAATTAACATGGAAATATCTACACCGCAGTCTCTATAAACATGGAAGTAACTACAGAGCTATGTGTATAAAAACGGAAACATCTAGACCGCCATCTTTATAAACATGGAAATATCTCCACCGCCATTTCTATAAACATGGAAATATATAAACCGCCATCTGTATGAACATGGAAATAACTACACCCACATCTCTATAAAGATGGAATCATCTACACCGCCATGTGTATAAACATGGAAATATCTACACCGCTATCTGAATACAGATTTAAACACCTACACCGCTATCTTAATAAACACGGAAATATCTACACTGCCATCTGTATAAACATGGAAATATCTACAGCGCCATCTCTATAAACATGGAAATATCTACACCGCCATCTGTATGAACATGGAAATATCTACACCGCCAACATTATAAAGATGGAAATATCTACACCGCTATATTTATGAACATGGAAATATCTACACCGCTATCTGTATAAACATGGAAATATCTACACCTTCATCTGTATGAAAATGGAAATATGTACACCGCCATCTGTATGAACATGGAAATATCTACACCACCATGTGTAAGAACATGGAAATATCTACACCGCCATCTGTATGAACACGGAAATATCTTCACCGCCATCTGTATGAACATGGAAATATCTACACCGCCATCTGTATGAACATGCAAATATCTTCACCGACATCTGTATGAACATGGAAATATCTACACCGCTATCTGTATGAACATGGAAATAACTTCGCCGCTATCTGTATAAACAAGGAAATATCTACACTGCCATCTCTATAAACATGGAAATATCTACACTGCCATCTGTATAAACATGGAAATATCTACACCACTATCCGTATATATATGGAAATATTTACACCGCTATCCGTATTAACTTGGAAATATCTACAGTGTTATCTGTATAAACATGGAAATAACTACGCCGCTATCTCATTAAACATGGATATATCTACACCGCTATCTGTATAAACATGGAAATATCTACACTGCTATCTGCGAAACAGGGAAATATCTACATCGCTATCTCTATAAACATGGAAATATCTACACCACTATCTCTATAATCATGGAGGTATCTACACCGCCATCTCTATAAACACGGAAATACATACACCACCATCAGTATGAAGTTGGAAATATCTACAATGCCATGTGTATAAAGATGGAAACATCTACACTGCTATATGTATGAGCATGGAAATATCTACACCGTCATGTGTATGAACATGGAAATATCTACACCGCCAACCTTATAAAGATGGAAATATCTACACCGCTATCTTTATGAACATGGAAATATCTATACCGCAATCTGTATAAATATGGAAATTTCTACACCGCCATCTGTATAGAGATGGAAATATCTACACAGCCATATGAATAAACATGGAAATATCTACACCGCTATCTGTATATACATGGAAATATTTATTCTGCTATCCGTATAAACATGGAAATATCTACAGCGTAACTGTATAAACATGGAAATAACTACACCGCTATCTCCATAAACATCGATATATCTACACCGCTGTCTGTATAAACATTGAAATATCTACACTGCTATCTCTGAAACAGGGATATAACTACACCGCTATCTCTATAAACATGGAAATATCTACACCGCTATCTCTATAATCATGGAAATATCTACAACGCCATCTCTATAAACATGGAAATACATACACCGCCATCTGTACGAACATGGAAATATCTACACCACCATGTGTATAAAGATGGAAATATCTACACGGCTATCTGTATGAGCATGGAAATAGCTACACCGCCATCTGTATAAACACAGAAATATCTATAACGCCATCTCCATACACCTGGAAATATCTACACCGCTATCTGTATAGTGATGGAAATATCTACACAGCCATATGAATAAACTTGGAAATAACTAGACAGCCATATGAATAAACATGGAAATATCTACACCGCCATCTGTATAGAGATGGAAATATCTACACAGCCATATGAATAAACATGGAAATATCTACACCGCCATCTGTATAAACATGGTAATATCTACACCGCCATCTGAATGAACATGGAAATATCTACACCGCCATCTGTTTGAACATGGAAATAACTACACCACTGTCTGTATGAACATGGAAATATCTACACCACCATGTGTATGAACATCGAAAGATCTACGCCGCTATCTGTATGAAGAAGGAAATACCTTCACCCCCATCTGTATGAATATGGAAGTATCTACACCACCATCTGTATGAACATGGAAATATCTACACCGCTATCTGTATAAACATGGAAATAATTACATCACTATCTCTATAAACATGGATATATCTCCACCGCCATCTCTACAAACATGGAAATACATACACCGCCATCTGTATGAACATGGAAATATCTACACCGCCATCTGTATAAACACAGAAATATCTATGCTGCCATCTCTATACACATGGAAATATCTACACCGCTATCTGTGTAAACATGGAAATATCTACACTTCTATCTGTGTAAACATGGAAATATCTACACCGCTATCTGTGTAAACATGGAAATATCTACACTTCTATCTGTGTAAACATGGAAATATCTACACCGCTATCTGTGTAAACATAGAAATATCTACACCGCCATCTGTATAAACACGGAAATATGTACACCGCTATCTGGTTAAACATGGAAATATCTACAACGCTATCAGTGTAAACCTGGAAATATCTACACCACTATCTCTTAAAGCTTGGAAATATCTACACCGTTATGTGTATAAAGATGGAAATACCTTCACCGCCATTTGTATGAACATGGAAATATCTACACTACCAACTATATAAACATGGAAATATCTACACCACTATCTGTGTAAACACGGAAATATCTACACCGCTATCTGTGTAAACATGGAAATATCTACACCGCTATCTCTATAAACATGGAGATATCTACAGCGCTATCTCAATAAACGTGGAAATAACTACACCACTATCTGTATAAACATGGAAATACTTACAGCGATATCTGTATAAACATGAAAATAGCTGCAGCGCTATCTGTGTAAACATGGAAATATCTACACCGCTATCTGTATAAACATGGAAATATCGACACCGCTATCTGTATAAACATGGAAATGTCTACACCGCTATCTGCATAAACATGGAAATATCTACACCGCTCTCTGGGTAAACAAGGAAATATTTACACCGCTATCTCTAAAAACATGGAAATATCCACACCGTTATGTGTATAAAGATGGAAATATCTACACCGCTATCTGTGTAAACATGGGAATATCTTCACCGCCATTTGTATGAACATGGAAATATCTACACTGCCAACTATAGAAACATGGAAATAGGTACACCGCCGTCTGCATGAACATGGAAATATCTACACCGCCAAATCTATAAAGATGGAAATACCTACACCACTGTCTGTATAAACATGGAAGTATCTACACCGCTATCTGTATAAACATGGAAATATCTACACCGCTATCTGCATAAACATGGAAATACATACACCGTTATCTTTATAAACATGGAAATATCTACACCGCTACCTGTGTAAACGTGGGAAAATCTACACAACTATCTGTATAAACATGGAAATATCTACACCGCTATCTGTATAAAAATGGAAATATCTACACCGCTGTCTGTATAAACATGCAAATATCTACAACGCTATCTGAATAGACATGGAAATATCTACACCGCTATTTGTATAAACATGGAAATATATACACTTCTATCTGTGTAAACAAGGAAATATCTACACCGCCATCTGTATTAATATGGAAATATCTACACCGCCAACTCTATAAACATGGAAATATCTACACCGCCATCTGTAGGAACATGGAAATATCTACACCGCTATCCGTATAAACATGGAAATATCTACACCGCCATCTGTATAAACATGAAAATAAGTACACCGCTATCTGGCTAAACATGGAAATATCTACACCGCTATATCTATAAACATGGAAATATCTACAACGCCATCTGTATGAACATGGAAATATCTACACCGCCATCTGTAGGAACATGGAAATATCTACACCGGTATCTACACCACCTTCTGTATGAACATGGAAATATCTACACCGCCATCTGTTGGAACATGGAAATATCTACACTGCTATCTCTATAAACATGGAAATATCCACACCGCTATCTGTATATACATGGTAATATCTACACCGCTATCTCTATAAACGTGGAAATATCTACACCGCTATCTATGTAAACATGGAAATAGATACACCGCTATCTGTATAAACATGGAAATATCTACACCGCTATCTGTATAAACATGGAAATATTGACACCGTTATCTGTATAAACATGCAAATATCTTCACTGCAATCTGTAAAAACATGGAAATATCTACACCGTTATCCGTTTAAAGATGGAAATATCTACACTGCTATCTGTGTAAACTTGGAAATATCTACACCGCTATCTGTGTAAAAATCGAAATATCTACACCGCTATCTCTAAAAAGATGCAAATAACTTCACGGTTATGTGTATAAAGATGGAAATATCTAAACCGCTATCTGTATAAACATGGAAATAACTACACCGCCATCTGTATGAACATGGAAATGTCTAAACCGCCAACTGTATAAACATGGAAATATCTACACCGCCCTCTGTAGGAACATGGAGATATCTACACCGCTATCTGTTTAAACATGGAAATATCTACACCGCTATCTGTCTAAAAGTGGAAATATCTACCCGGCTATCTGCAAAAACTTGGAAATATCTACACCGCTATCTGTGTAAACATGGAAATATCTGCACCGCTATGTGTGTAAGCATCTAAATATCCACAATGCTATCTCTATATACATGGAAATATCTACACCGCTATCTGTATAAACATGGAAATATCTACACCGCTATCTGTGTAAAAATGGAAATATCTAAAACGCTATGTGTGTTAATATGGAAATATCTACACCGCTATCTCTGTAAACATGGAAATATCTACACCGTTATGTGTATAAAGTTGGAAATATCTACACTGCTATGTGTATAAACATGGAAATATCTACACCGCCATCAGTAGGAATATGGAAATATCTACACCGCTATCTCTGTAAACATGGAAATATCTACACCGCCATCTGTAGGAACATGGAAATATCTACACTGGTATCTGCATAAACTTTGAAACACATACACCAGTATCTATTTAAATATGGAAATATCTACACCGCTACCTGTGTAAACGTGGAAATAACTACACCGCTACCTGTGTAAACGTGGAAATATCTACACCGCTATCTGTATAAATTGGAAACATCTACAAAGCTGTCTGTATAAACATGCAAATACCTCCACCGCTAACTGAATAGACTTGGAAATATCTACACCGCTATCTGTATAAACATGGAAATATCTACACTTCTATCTGTGTAAACATGGAAATATCTACACCGCTATCTGTGTAAACATGGAAATATCCACAACACTATCTCTAAAAAGAAGGAAATATCTACACCGGTAAGTGTATAAAGATGGAAATATCTACACCGCTATCTGTGTAAACATAGAAATATCTACACCGCCATCTGTATAAACACGGAAATATGTACACCGCTATCTGGTTAAACATGGAAATATCTACAACGCTATCAGTGTAAACCTGGAAATATCTACACCACTATCTCTTAAAGCTTGGAAATATCTACACCGTTATGTGTATAAAGATGGAAATACCTTCACCGCCATTTGTATGAACATGGAAATATCTACACTACCAACTATATAAACATGGAAATATCTACACCACTATCTGTGTAAACACGGAAATATCTACACCGCTATCTGTGTAAACATGGAAATATCTACACCGCTATCTCTATAAACATGGAGATATCTACAGCGCTATCTCAATAAACGTGGAAATAACTACACCACTATCTGTATAAACATGGAAATACTTACAGCGATATCTGTATAAACATGAAAATAGCTGCAGCGCTATCTGTGTAAACATGGAAATATCTACACCGCTATCTGTATAAACATGGAAATATCGACACCGCTATCTGTATAAACATGGAAATGTCTACACCGCTATCTGCATAAACATGGAAATATCTACACCGCTCTCTGGGTAAACAAGGAAATATTTACACTGCTATCTCTAAAAACATGGAAATATCCACACCGTTATGTGTATAAAGATGGAAATATCTACACCGCTATCTGTGTAAACATGGGAATATCTTCACCGCCATTTGTATGAACATGGAAATATCTACACTGCCAACTATAGAAACATGGAAATAGGTACACCGCCGTCTGCATGAACATGGAAATATCTACACCGCCAACTCTATAAAGATGGAAATACCTACACCACTATCTGTATAAACATGGAAGTATCTACACCGCTATCTGTATAAACATGGAAATATCTACACCGCTATCTGCATAAACATGGAAATACATACACCGTTATCTTTATAAACATGGAAATATCTACACCGCTACCTGTGTAAACGTGGGAAAATCTACACAACTATCTGTATAAACATGGAAATATCTACACCGCTATCTGTATAAAAATGGAAATATCTACACCGCTGTCTGTATAAACATGCAAATATCTACAACGCTATCTGAATAGACATGGAAATATCTACACCACTATTTGTATAAACATGGAAATATATACACTTCTATCTGTGTAAACAAGGAAATATCTACACCGCCATCTGTATTAATATGGAAATATCTACACCGCCAACTCTATAAACATGGAAATATCTACACCGCCATCTGTAGGAACATGGAAATATCTACACCGCTATCCGTATAAACATGGAAATATCTACACCGCCATCTGTATAAACATGAAAATAAGTACACCGCTATCTGGCTAAACATGGAAATATCTACACCGCTATATCTATAAACATGGAAATATCTACAACGCCATCTGTATGAACATGGAAATATCTACACCGCCATCTGTAGGAACATGGAAATATCTACACCGGTATCTACACCACCTTCTGTATGAACATGGAAATATCTACACCGCCATCTGTTGGAACATGGAAATATCTACACTGCTATCTCTATAAACATGGAAATGTCCACACCGCTATCTGTATATACATGGTAATATCTACACCGCTATCTCTATAAACGTGGAAATATCCACACCGCTATCTATGTAAACATGGAAATAGATACACCGCTATCTGTATAAACATGGAAATATCTACACCGCTATCTGTATAAACATGGAAATATTGACACCGTTATCTGTATAAACATGCAAATATCTTCACTGCAATCTGTAAAAACATGGAAATATCTACACCGTTATCCGTTTAAAGATGGAAATATCTACACTGCTATCTGTGTAAACTTGGAAATATCTACACCGCTATCTGTGTAAAAATCGAAATATCTACACCGCTCTCTCTAAAAAGATGCAAATTACTTCACGGTTATGTGTATAAAGATGGAAATATCTAAACCGCTATCTGTATAAACATGGAAATAACTACACCGCCATCTGTATGAACATGGAAATGTCTAAACCGCCAACTGTATAAACATGGAAATATCTACACCGCCATCTGTATAAACATGGTAATATCTACACCGCCATCTGAATGAACATGGAAATATCTACACCGCCATCTGTTTGAACATGGAAATAACTACACCACTGTCTGTATGAACATGGAAATATCTACACCACCATGTGTATGAACATCGAAAGATCTACGCCGCTATCTGTATGAAGAAGGAAATACCTTCACCCCCATCTGTATGAATATGGAAGTATCTACACCACCATCTGTATGAACATGGAAATATCTACACCGCTATCTGTATAAACATGGAAATAATTACATCACTATCTCTATAAACATGGATATATCTCCACCGCCATCTCTACAAACATGGAAATACATACACCGCCATCTGTATGAACATGGAAATATCTACACCGCCATCTGTATGAACGTGGAAATATCTACACCGCCAACATTATAAAGATGGAAATATCTACACCGCTATATTTATGAACATGGAAATATCTACACCGCTATCTGTATAAACATGGAAATATCTACACCTTCATCTGTATGAAAATGGAAATATGTACACCGCCATCTGTATGAACATGGAAATATCTACACCACCTTGTGTAAGAACATGGAAATATCTACACCGCCATCTGTATGAACACGGAAATATCTTCACCGCCATCTGTATGAACATGGAAATATCTACACCGCCATCTGTATGAACATGCAAATATCTTCACCGCCATCTGTATGAACATGGAAATATCTACACCGCTATCTGTATGAACATGGAAATAACTTCGCCGCTATCTGTATAAACAAGGAAATATCTACACTGCCATCTCTATAAACATGGAAATATCTACACTGCCATCTGTATAAACATGGAAATATCTACACCACTATCCGTATATATATGGAAATATTTACACCGCTATCCGTATTAACTTGGAAATATCTACAGTGTTATCTGTATAAACATGGAAATAACTACGCCGCTATCTCAATAAACATGGATATATCTACACCGCTATCTGTATAAACATGGAAATATCTACACTGCTATCTGCGAAACAGGGAAATATCTACATCGCTATCTCTATAAACATGGAAATATCTACACCACTATCTCTATAATCATGGAGGTATCTACACCGCCATCTCTATAAACACGGAAATACATACACCGCCATCAGTATGAAGTTGGAAATATCTACAACGCCATGTGTATAAAGATGGAAATATCTACACTGCTATCTGTATGAGCATGGAAATATCTACACCGTCATGTGTATGAACATGGAAATATCTACACCGCCAACCTTATAAAGATGGAAATATCTACACCGCTATCTTTATGAACATGGAAATATCTATACCGCAATCTGTATAAACATGGAAATTTCTACACCGCCATCTGTATAGAGATGGAAATATCTACACAGCCATATGAATAAACATGGAAATATCTACACCGCTATCTGTATATACATGGAAATATTTATTCTGCTATCCGTATAAACATGGAAATATCTACAGCGTAACTGTATAAACATGGAAATAACTACACCGCTATCTCCATAAACATCGATATATCTACACCGCTGTCTGTATAAACATTGAAATATCTACACTGCTATCTCTGAAACAGGGATATAACTACACCGCTATCTCTATAAACATGGAAATATCTACACCGCTATCTCTATAATCATGGAAATATCTACAACGCCATCTCTATAAACATGGAAATACATACACCGCCATCTGTACGAACATGGAAATATCTACACCACCATGTGTATAAAGATGGAAATATCTACACGGCTATCTGTATGAGCATGGAAATAGCTACACCGCCATCTGTATAAACACAGAAATATCTATAACGCCATCTCCATACACCTGGAAATATCTACACCGCTATCTGTATAGTGATGGAAATATCTACACAGCCATATGAATAAACTTGGAAATAACTAGACAGCCATATGAATAAACATGGAAATATCTACACCGCCATCTGTATAGAGATGGAAATATCTACACAGCCATATGAATAAACATGGAAATATCTACACCGCCATCTGTATAAACATGGTAATATCTACACCGCCATCTGAATGAACATGGAAATATCTACACCGCCATCTGTTTGAACATGGAAATAACTACACCACTGTCTGTATGAACATGGAAATATCTACACCACCATGTGTATGAACATCGAAAGATCTATGCCGCTATCTGCATGAAGAAGGAAATACCTTCACCCCCATCTGTATGAATATGGAAGTATCTACACCACCATCTGTATGAACATGGAAATATCTACACCGCTATCTGTATAAACATGGAAATAATTACACCACTATCTCTATAAACATGGATATATCTCCACCGCCATCTCTACAAACATGGAAATACATACACCGCCATCTGTATGAACATGGAAATATCTACACCGCCATCTGTATGAACATGGAAATATCTACAACGCCATCTCTATGAACATGGAAATATCTACACCACCATGTGTATGAACTTGGAAATGTCTACACCTCCATCTGTATGAACATGGAAATATCTACACCGCCATCTGTATGAACATGGAAATATCTACACCGCCATCTGTATGAACATGGAAATATCTACACCGCTATCTGTATGAACATGGAAATATCTACACCGCAATCTCTATGAACATGGAAATATCTACACCGCTATCCGTATAAACATGGAAATATCTACAGTGTTATCTGTGTAAACATGGAAATAATTACACTGCTATCTCTATAAACATGGATATATCTACACCGCTATCTGTATAAACACGGAAATATCTACACTTATCTGTGAAATAGGGAAATATGTACACCGCGATCTCTACAAACATGGAAATATCTACACCACTATCTCTATAATCATGGAAATATCTACACCGCCATCTCTATAAACATGAAAATACATACACCGCCATCTGTATGAACCTGGAAATATCAGCACCGCCGTGTGTATAAAGATGGAAATATCTACACCGCTATCTGTACGAAAATGGAAATATCTACATCGCTATCTGAAGAAACATGGAAATATCTACACCGCCATCTGTATGAACATGGTAATATCTACACCGCCATCTCTATAAAGATGGAAATATCTACACCGCGGTCTTTATAAACATGGAAATATCTACACCGCCATCTCTATAAACATGGAAATATATACACCGCCATCTGTATGAACATGGAAATGTCTAAACCGACAACGGTATAAACATGGAAATATCTACACCGCCCTCTGTAGGAACATGGAGATATCTACACCGCTATCTGTTTAAACATGGAAATATCTACACCGCTATCTGTCTAAAAGTGGAAATATCTACCCGGCTATCTGCAAAAACTTGGAAATATCTACACCGCTATCTGTGTAAACATGGAAATATCTGCACCGCTATCTGTGTAAACATGGAAATATCCACAACACTATCTCTAAAAAGAAGGAAATATCTACACCGGTAAGTGTATAAAGATGGAAATATCTACAGCGCTATCTGTTTAAAGATGGAAATATCTACACCGCTGTCTGCATAAACATTGAAATACATACAGTGCTATCTATATAAACATAGAAATATCTGCACCGCTACCTGTGTAAATGTGGGAATATCTACACCGCTCACTGTAAAAACATGGAAATAACTACACCGGTATCTGTATAAAAATGGAAATATCTACACCGCTGTCTGTATAAACATGCAAATATCTACACCGCTATCTGAATAGACATGGAAATATCTACACCGCTATCTGTATAAACATGCAAATAACTACACCGCTATCTGTATAAAGATGGAAATATCTATACCGCTATTTGTATAAACATGGAAATATCTACACTTCTATGTGTGTAAACTAGGAAATATCTCCACCGCTATCTATGTAAACATGGAAATATCTACACCGCTATCTCTAAAAAGAAGGAAATATCTACACCGTTATGTGTATAAAGATGGAAATTTCTACACCGCTTTCTGTATAAACATAGAAATATCTACACCGCCATCTGTATAAACACGGAAATATGTACACCGCTATCTGGATAAACATGGAAATATCTGCACCGCTATCAGTGTAAACATGGAAATATCTACACCACTATCCCTTAAAGCTTGGAAATATCTACACCGTTATGTGTATAAAGATGGAAATACCTTCACCGCCATTTGTATGAACATGGAAATATCTACACTGCCAACTATATAAACATGGAAATATCTACACCGCTATCTGTGTAAACACGGAAATATCTACACCACTATCTGTGTAAACATGGAAATATCTACACCGCTATCTCTGTAAACATGGAAATATCTACAGCGCTATCTCAATAAACGTGGAAATAACTACACCACTAACTGTATAAACATGGAAATACTTACACCGATATCTGCATAAACATGAAAATAGCTACAGCGCTATCTGTGTAAACATGGAAATATCTACACCGCTATCTGTATAAACATGGAAATATCGACAACGCTATCTGTATAAACATGGAAATGTCTACACCGCTATCTGCATAAACATGGAAATATCTACACTGCTCTCTGGGTAAACAAGGAAATATTTACACCGCTATCTCTAAAAACATGGAAATATCCACACCGTTATGTGTATAAAGATGGAAATATCTACACCGCTATCTGTGTAAACAAGGGAATATCTTCACCGCCATTTGTATGAACATGGAAATATCTACACTGCCAACTATACAAACACGGAAATATGTACACCGCCGTCTGCATGAACATGGAAATATCTACACCGCCAACTCTAAAAGATGGAAATATCTACACCACTATCTGTATAAACATTTAAGTATCTACACCGCTATCTGTATAAACATGGAAATATCTACACCGCTATCTGCATAAACATGGAAATACATACACCGTTATCTTTATAAACATGGAAATATCTACACCGCTACCTGTGTAAACGTGGGGACATCTACACCACTATCTGTATAAACATGGAAATATCTACACCGCTATCTGTATAAAAATGGAAATATCTACACCGCTGTCTGTATAAACATGCAAATATCTACACCGCTATCTGAATAGACATGGAAATATCTACACCGCTATTTGTATAAACATGGAAATATCTACACTTCTATCTGTGTAAACATGGAAATATCTACACCGCCATCTGTATTAATATGGAAATATCTACACCGCCAACTCTATAAACATGGAAATGTCTACACCGCCATCTGTAGGAACATGGAAATATCTACACCGCTATCTGTATAAACATGGAAATATCTACACCGCCATCTGTATAAACATGAAAATAAGTACACCGCTATCTGGCTAAACATGGAAATATCTACACCGCTATATCTATAAACATGGAAATATCTACACCGACATCTGTATGAACATGCAAATATCTACACCGCCGTCTGTAGGAACATGGAAATATCAACACCGGTATCTACACCACCTTCTGTATGAACATGGAAATACCTACACCGCAATATGTAGGAACTTGGAAGTACCAACAACGCTATCTGTATAAACATGGAAATATCTACACCGCTATCAGCATAAACATGGAAATACATACACCGTTATCTTTATAAACATGGAAATATCTACACCGCTACCTGTGTAAACGTGGGAACATCTACACCACTATCTCTATAAACATGGAAATATCTACACCGCTATCTGTATAAACATGGAAATAGCTACACCGCTATCTATGTAAACATGGAAATATCTATGCCGCTATCTCTATAAACATGGAAATACCTACACAGCCATCTGTATACACATGGAATTATCTACACCGCTATCTGTATAAACATGGAAATATCTACACCGCTATCTGTGTAAACATGAAAATACCTACACCGCTATCTGTGTAAACATGGAAATATCTACACCGCTATCTGTATAAACATGGAAGTATCTACACAACCATCCGTGGGAACATGGAAATATCTACACCGCAGTCTGTAGGAACTTGGAAATATCTACACTGCTATCTGTATGAACATGGAAATATCTATTCCGCTATCTGTTTTACCACGGAAATATCTACACCGCTATCTCTTAAAACTTGGAAATATCTACACCGTTATGTGAATAAACATGGAAATATCTACACAGCCATCTGTATAAACATGGAAACATCTACACCGCTTTCTGTATAAACATCGAAATATCTACACCGATATCTCTATAAACATGGAAATACCTACACCGCTATCTGTATAAATATGGAAATATCTACACCGCTATCTGTGTAAACATGGAAATATCTACACCGCAATCTGTAAAAACATGGAAATAAGTACACTGCTATCTAGATAAACATGGAAATATCTACACCGCTATATCTATAAACATGGAAATATCTACACCGCCATCTGTATGAACATGCAAATATCTACACCGCCATCTGTAGGAACATGGAAATATCTACACCGGTATCTACACCACCTTCTGTATTATCATGGAAAAATCCACACCGCAATCTGTAGGAACTTGGAAATATCTACATCGCTATCAGTATAAACATGGAAATATCAACACCGCTATCTGCATAAACATGTAAACACATATACCAGTATCTATTTAAACATGGAAAAATCTACACCGCTACCTGTGTAAACGTGGGAATACCTACACCACTATCTGTATAAACATGGAAATATCTACAAAGCTATCTGTATCAAAATGGAAATATCTACACCGCTGTCTGTATAAACATGCAAATATCTCCACCGCTATCTGAATAGACATGGAAATTTCTACACCGCTATCTGTATAAACACGGAAATATCTACACATCTATCTGTGTAAACATGGAAATATCTACAGCGCTATCTGTGTAAACATGGAAATATCCACAACGCTATCTCTAAAAAGAAGGAAATATCTACACCGTTAAGTGTATAAAGATGGAAATATCTACACCGCTATCTGTATAAACATGGAAATATCTACACCGCTATCTGCATAAACATGGAAATACATACACCGCTATCTATATAAACATGGAAATATCTGCACCGCTACCTGTGTAAACCTGGGAATATCTACACCGCTCTCTGTAAAAACATGGAAATAACTACACCACAATCTGTATAAACATGGAAATATCTACACCGCTATCTGTATAAACATGCAAATATCTACACCGCTATCTATATAAAGATGGAAATATCTATACCGCTATTTGTATAAACATGGAAATATCTACACTTCTGTCTGTGTAAACATGGGAATATCTCCACCGCTATCTGTGTAAACATGGAAATATCTACACCGCTATCTCTAAAAAGAAGGAAATATCTACACCGTTATGTGTATAAAGATGGAAACATCTACACCACTTTCTGTATAAACATAGAAATATCTACACCGCCATCTGTATAAACATGGAATTATGTACACCGCTATCTGGATAAACATGGAAATATCTACACCGCTATTTCAATAAACATGGAAATATCTACACCGCTATCTGTATGAAATAGGAAATATCTACAACGCCATCTGTAGGAACATGGAAATATCTACACCGGTATCTACACCACCTTCTGTATGAACATGGAAATCTCTACACCGCCATCTCTAGGAACATGGAAATATCTACATCGCTATCTCTATAAACATGGAAATATCTGCACCGCTATCTGTATATACATGGAAATATCTACACTGCTATCTCTTTAAACGTGGAAATATCTACATCGCTATCTGTATAAACATGGAAATAGATACACCGCTATCTATATAACCATGGAAATATCTACACCGATATCTGTGTAAACATGGATATATCTACACCGCTATCTCTAAAAACATGAAAAGATCTACACCATTATGTGTATAAAGATGGAAATATCTACACTGTCATCTGTATGGACTTGGAAATGTCTAAACCGCCAGCTCTATAAAAATATAAATATCTACACTGCCCTCTTTAGGAACATGGAAATATCGACACCGCCATCTGTTTAAACATGGAAATATCTACACTGCTATCTGTGCAAACATGGAAATATCTACACCGCTATCTGTGTAAACATGGAAAGATCTACACTGCTGTCTCTTAAAACTTGATAATATCTACACCGTTAATTGAATAAACATGGAAATAACTTCACCGCCATCTGTTTGAACACGGAAATACCAACACTGCCAACTATATAAACATGGAAATATCTGCACCACCATCTGGATAAACATGGAAATATCTACACCGCCATATCTATAAACAAGGAAATAGCTACACCGCTATCTGTATAAACATGGAGATATCTACATCGCCATATGTATGAACATGGAAATGTCTGAACCGCCAACTCTATAAACATGGAAATATCTACACCGCCATCTGTAGGAACATGGAAATATCTACACCGCTTTCTGTATAAACATGAAAATATCTACTCCGCTATCTGCATAAAATTGGAAATATCTACACCGCTATCTGCATAAACTTGGAAATATCTACACCGCTCTCTGTGTAAACATGGAAATATCTACACCTCTATCTCTATAAATATGGAAATATCTACACCGCTATCTCCATAAACATGGAAAGATCTACACCACTGTCTGTATAAACATGGAAATATCTACAAAGCCATCTGTAAGAACATGTAAGTAACTACACGGCTATCTGTATACACATGGAAATATCAACACCGCTATCTGTATAAGCATTTAAATATCTATTCCGCTATCTGTGTAAACACGGAAATATCTACACCGCTATCTCTTAAAACTTGGAAATATATACACTGTTATGTGTATAAACACGGAAATATCTTCACCGCCATCTGTATGAACATGGAAATATCTACACTGCCAACTATATAAACATGGAAATATCTACAACGCCATCTGAATGAACATGGAAATATCTACACCGCTATCTGTGTAAACATGGAAATAACTACACCGCTATCTGTATAAACATGGAAATATCTACACCGCTATCTGTGTAAACATGGGAATATCTACACCGCTATCTGTGTAAACATGGGAATATCTACACCGCTATATACATAAACATGGAAATATCTACACCGCCGTCTGTATGAACATGGAAATATCTACACCGTCATCTGTATGAACACGGAATTATCTACACCGCCATCTGCAGTAACATGGAAATATCTTCACCGGTATCTACACCACCTTCTGTATGAACATGGAAATATCGACACCACCTTCTCTATGAACATGGAAATATCTACACCGCCATCTGTATGAACATGGAAATATCTACACCGCTATCTGTGTAAACATGGAAATATCTACACTGCTATCTGTGTAAACATGGAAATAGATACACCGCTATCTGTATAAACATGCAAATATCTACACCGCTATCTGTGTAAACATGGAAAAATCTACACCGCTGTCTCTATAAACATGGAGATATTTTCGCAGCCATCTGTATAAACATGGAAATATCTACACTGCTATCTGTATAAACATGGAAATATCTACACCGATATCTCTATAAACATGGAAATACCTACACCGCTATCTGTATAAACATGGAAATATCGACACCGTTATCTGTATAAACATGCAAATATCTACACTGCAATCTGTAAAAATATGGAAATATCTACACCGCTCTCCGTGTAAAGATGGAAATATCTACACTGCTATCTGTGTAAACATGGAAATATCTACACTGCTATCTGTGTAAACATGGAAATAGATACACCGCTATCTGTATAAACATGCAAATATCTACACCGCTATCAGTGTAAACATGGAAAAATCTACACCGCTATCTCTATAAACATGGAAATATTTTCGCAGCCATCTGTATAAACATGGAAATAGCTACACCGCTATCTGTATAAACATGGAAATATCTACACCGCTGTCTGTATAAACATTGAAATATCTACACCGCTATCTGTATAAACATGGAAATATCGACACCGTTATCTGTATAAACATGCAAATATCTACACTGCAATCTGTAAAAACATGGAAATATCTACACCGCTCTCCGTGTAAAGATGGAAATATCTACACTGCTATCTGTGTAAACATGGAAATATCTACACTGCTATCTGTGTAAAAATCGAAATATCTACACCGCTACCTCTAAAAAGATGCAAATAACTTCACGGTTATGTTGTTAAAGATGGAAATATCTAAACCGCTATCTGTATAAACATGGAAATAACTACACCGCCACCTGTATGAACATGGAAATGTCTAAACCGCCAACTGTATAAACATGGAAATATCTGCACCGCCCTCTGTAGGAACATGGAGTTATCTACACCGCTATCTGTTTAAACATGGAAATATCTACACCGCTATCTGCCTAAAAGTGGAAATATCTACCTAGCTATCTGCAAAAACTTGGAAATATCTACACCAACAACTGTAGGAACATGGAATTATCTACACCGCTATCTCTATAAAGATGGAAATATGTACACAAATATCTCTATGAACATGGAAATATCTACACTGCTATCTGTACAAACATGGAAATATCTACACTGCTATCTGTGTAAACATGGAAATATCTACACCGCTATCTGTGTAAACATGGAAATATCTACACCAGTATCTCTATAAACATGGAAATATCTAAACAGCCATCTGTCTAAACATGGAAATATCTACACCGCTATCTGTGTAAACATGGAAATATCTACACCGCTATCTGTGTAAACATGGAAATATCTTCACCGCTATTTCTTAAAACATGGAAATATCTACACCGTTATGTGTATAAAGTTGCAAATATCTACACTGCTATCTGTATAAACATGGGAATATCTACACCGCCATCTGTATGAATATGGAAATATCTACACCGCCAACTCTATAAACATGAAAATATCTATGCCGCCATCCATAGGAACATGGAAATAACTACACCGCTATCTCTATAAACATGGAAATATCTACACCGCCATCTGTATAAACATGGAAATATCTACACCGCCATCAGTATAAACATGGAATTATCTACACCGCCATCTGTATGAATTTGGAAATATCTACACCGACAACTGTATTAACTTGGAAATATCTACACCGCCAACCTTATAAAGATGGAAATATCTACACCGCTATCTTTATGAACATGGAAATATCTATACCGCAATCTGTATAAATATGGAAATTTCTACACCGCCATCTGTATAGAGATGGAAATATCTACACAGCCATATGAATAAACATGGAAATATCTACACCGCTATCTGTATATACATGGAAATATTTACACTGCTATCGGTATAAACATGGAAATATCTACAGCGTTACTGTAAACATGGAAATAACTACACCGCTATCTCCATAAACATGGATATATCTACACCGCTGTCTGTATAAACATTGAAATATCTACACTGCTATCTCTGAAACAGGGATATAACTACACCGCTATCTCTATAAACATGGAAATATCTACACCGCTATCTCTATAATCATGGAAATATCTACAACGCCATCTCTATAAACATGGAAATACATACACCGCCATCTGTACGAACATGGAAATATCTACACCACCATGTGTATAAAGATGGAAATATCTACACGGCTATCTGTATGAGCATAGAAATAGCTACACCGCCATCTGTATAAACACAGAAATATCTATAACGCCATCTCCATACACCTGGAAATATCTACACCGCTATCTGTATAGTGATGGAAATATCTACACAGCCATATGAATAAACTTGGAAATAACTAGACAGCCATATGAATAAACATGGAAATATCTACACCGCCATCTGTATAGAGATGGAAATATCTACACAGCCATATGAATAAACATGGAAATATCTACACCGCCATCTGTATAAACATGGTAATATCTACACCACCATCTGAATGAACATGGAAATATCTACACCGCCATCTGTTTGAACATGGAAATAACTACACCACTGTCTGTATGAACATGGAAATATCTACACCACCATGTGTATGAACATCGAAAGATCTACGCCGCTATCTGTATGAAGAAGGAAATATCTTCAACCCAACTGTATGAATATGGAAGTATCTACACCACCATCTGTATGAACATGGAAATATCTACACCGCTATCTGTATAAACATGGAAATAATTACATCACTATCTCTATAAACATGGATATATCTCCACCGCCATCTCTACAAACATGGAAATACATACACCGCCATCTGTATGAACATGGAAATATCTACACCGCCATCTGTATAAACACAGAAATATCTATACTGCCATCTCTATACACATGGAAATATCTACACCGCTATCTGTGTAAACATGGAAATATCTACACTTCTATCTGTGTAAACACGGAAATATCTACACCGCTATCTGTGTAAACATGGAAATATCTACACTTCTATCTGTGTAAACATGGAAATATCCACACCGCTATCTGTGTAAACATAGAAATATCTACACCGCCATCTGTATAAACACGGAAATATGTACACCGCTATCTGGATAAACATGGAAATATCTACACCGCTATCAGTGTAAACCTTGAAATATCTACACCACTATCTCTTAAAGCTTGGAAATATCTACACCGTTATGTGTATAAAGATGGAAATACCTTCACCGCCATTTGTATGAACATGGAAATATCTACACTGCCAACTATATAAACATGGAAATATCTACACCACTAAATGTGTAAACACGGAAATATCTACACCGCTATCTGTGTAAACATGGAAATATCTACACCGCTATCTCTATAAACATGGAGATATCTACAGCGCTATCTCAATAAACGTGGAAATAACTACACCACTATCTGTATAAACATGGAAATACTTACACCGATATCTGTATAAACATGAAAATAGCTACAGCGCTATCTGTGTAAACATGGAAATATCTACACCGCTATCTGTATAAACATGGAAATATCGACACCGCTATCTGTATAAACATGGAAATGTCTACACCGCTATCTGCATAAACATGGAAATATCTACACCGCTCTCTGGGTAAACAAGGAAATATTTACACCGCTATCTCTAAAAACATGGAAATATCCACACCGTTATGTGTATAAAGATGGAAATATCTACACCGCTATCTGTGTAAACATGGGAATATCTTCACCGCCATTTGTATGAACATGGAAATATCTACACTGCCAACTATAGAAACATGGAAATATGTACACCGCCGTCTGCATGAACATGGAAATATCTACACCGCCAACTCTATAAAGATGGAAATACCTACACCAATATCTGTATAAACATGGAAGTATCTACACCGCTATCTGTATAAACATGGAAATATCTACACCGCTATCTGCATAAAAATGGAAATACATACACCGTTATCTTTATAAACATGGAAATATCTACACCGCTACCTGTGTAAACGTGGGAAAATCTACACAACTACCTGTATAAACATGGAAATATCTACACCGCTATCTGTATAAAAATGGAAATATCTACACCGCTGTCTGTATAAACATGCAAATATCTACAACGCTATCTGAATAGACATGGAAATATCTACACCGCTATTTGTATAAACATGGAAATATATACACTTCTATCTGTGTAAACATGGAAATATCTACACCGCCATCTGTATTAATATGGAAATATCTACACCGCCAACTCTATAAACATGGAAATATCTACACCGCCATCTGTAGGAACATGGAAATATCTACACCGCTATCCATATAAACATGGAAATATCTACACCGCCATCTGTATAAACATGAAAATAAGTACACCGCTATCTGGCTAAACATGGAAATATCTACACCGCCAACTCTATAAACATGGAAATATCTACACCGCCATCTGTAGGAACATGGAAATATCTACACCGCTATCCATATAAACATGGAAATATCTACACCGCCATCTGTATAAACATGAAAATAAGTACACCGCTATCTGGCTAAACATGGAAATATCTACACCGCTATATCTATAAACATGGAAATATCTACAACGCCATCTGTATGAACATGGAAATATCTACACCGACATCTGTAGGAACATGGAAATATCTACACCGGTATCTACACCACCTTCTGTATGAACATGGAAATATCTACACCGCCATCTGTATAAACATGGAAATATCTACACCGCCATCAGTATAAACATGGAATTATCTACACCGCCATCTATATGAATTTGGAAATATCTACACCGACAACTGAATTAACTTGGAAATATCTACACCGCCAACCTTATAAAGATGGAAGTATCTACACCGCTATCTTTATGAACATGGAAATATCTACACCGCAATCTGTATAAATATGGAAATTTCTACACCGCCATCTGTATAGAGATGGAAATATCTACACAGCCATATGAATAAACATGGAAATATCTACACCGCTATCTGTATATACATGGAAATATTTACACTGCTATCCGTATAAACATGGAAATATCTACAGCGTTACTGTAAACATGGAAATAACTACACCGCTATCTCCATAAACATGGATATATCTACACCGCTGTCTGCATAAACATTGAAATATCTACACTGCTATCTCTGAAACAGGGATATAACTACACCGCTATCTCTATAAACATGGAAATATCTACACCGCTATCTCTATAATCATGGAAATATCTACAACGCCATCTCTATAAACATGGAAATACATACACCGCCATCTGTACGAACATGGAAATATCTACACCACCATGTGTATAAAGATGGAAATATCTACACGGCTATCTGTATGAGCATAGAAATAGCTACACCGCCATCTGTATAAACACAGAAATATCTATAACGCCATCTCCATACACCTGGAAATATCTACACCGCTATCTGTATAGTGATGGAAATATCTACACAGCCATATGAATAAACTTGGAAATAACTAGACAGCCATATGAATAAACATGGAAATATCTACACCGCCATCTGTATAGAGATGGAAATATCTACACAGACATATGAATAAACATGGAAATATCTACACCGCCATCTGTATAAACATGGTAATATCTACACCACCATCTGAATGAACATGGAAATATCTACACCGCCATCTGTTTGAACATGGAAATAACTACACCACTGTCTGTATGAACATGGAAATATCTACACCACCATGTGTATGAACATCGAAAGATCTACGCCGCTATCTGTATGAAGAAGGAAATATCTTCAACCCAACTGTATGAATATGGAAGTATCTACACCACCATCTGTATGAACATGGAAATATCTACACTGCTATCTGTATAAACATGGAAATAACTACATCACTATCTCTATAAACATGGATATATCTCCACCGCCATCTCTACAAACATGGAAATACATACACCGCCATCTGTATCAACATGGAAATATCTACACCGCCATCTGTATAAACACAGAAATATCTATACTGCCATCTCTATACACATGGAAATATCTACAACGCTATCTGTGTAAACATGGAAATATCTACACTTCTATCTGTGTAAACATGGAAATATCTACACCGCTATCTGTGTAAACATGGAAATATCTACACTTCTATCTGTGTAAACATGGAAATATCTAAACCGCTATCTGTGTAAACATAGAAATATCTACACCGCCATCTGTATAAACACGGAAATATGTACACCGCTATCTGGATAAACATGGAAATATCTACACCGCTATCAGTGTAAACCTGGAAATATCTACACCACTATCTCTTAAAGCTTGGAAATATCTACACCGTTATGTGTATAAAGATGGAAATACCTTCACCGCCATTTGTATGAACATGGAAATATCTACACTGCCAACTATATAAACATGGAAATATCTACACCACTAAATGTGTAAACACGGAAATATCTACACCGCTATCTGTGTAAACATGGAAATATCTACACCGCTATCTCTATAAACATGGAGATATCTACAGCGCTATCTCAATAAACGTGGAAATAACTACACCACTATCTGTATAAACATGGAAATACTTACACCGATATCTGTATAAACATGAAAATAGCTACAGCGCTATCTGTGTAAACATGGAAATATCTACACCGCTATCTGTATAAACATGGAAATATCGACACCGCTATCTGTATAAACATGGAAATGTCTACACCGCTATCTGCATAAACATGGAAATATCTACACCGCTCTCTGGGTAAACAAGGAAATATTTACACCGCTATCTCTAAAAACATGGAAATATCCACACCGTTATGTGTATAAAGATGGAAATATCTACACCGCTATCTGTGTAAACATGGGAATATCTTCACCGCCATTTGTATGAACATGGAAATATCTACACTGCCAACTATAGAAACATGGAAATATGTACACCGCCGTCTGCATGAACATGGAAATATCTACACCGCCAACTCTATAAAGATGGAAATACCTACACCAATATCTGTATAAACATGGAAGTATCTACACCACTATCTGTATAAACATGGAAATATCTACACCGCTATCTGCATAAACATGGAAATACATACACCGTTATCTTTATAAACATGGAAATATCTACACCGCTACCTGTGTAAACGTGGGAAAATCTACACAACTATCTGTATAAACATGGAAATATCTACACCGCTATCTGTATAAAAATGGAAATATCTACACCGCTGTCTGTATAAACATGCAAATATCTACAACGCTCTCTGAATAGACATGGAAATATCTTCACCGCTATTTGTATAAACATGGAAATATATACACTTCTATCTGTGTAAACATGGAAATATCTACACCGCCATCTGTATTAATATGGAAATATCTACACCGCCAACTCTATAAACATGGAAATATCTACACCGCCATCTGTAGGAACATGGAAATATTTACACCGCTATCCATATAAACATGGAAATATCTACACCGCCATCTGTATAAACATGAAAATAAGTACACCGCTATCTGGCTAAACATGGAAATATCTACACCTCCAACTCTATAAACATGGAAATATCTACACCGCTATCCATATAAACATGGAAATATCTACACCGCCATCTGTATAAACATGAAAATAAGTACACCGCTATCTGGCTAAACATGGAAATATCTACACCGCTATATCTATAAACATGGAAATATCTACAACGCCATCTGTATGAACATGGAAATATCTACACCGACATCTGTAGGAACATGGAAATATCTACACCGGTATCAACACCACCTTCTGTATGAACATGGAAATATCTACACCGCCATCTGTTGGAACATGGAAATATCTACACTGCTATCTCTATAAACATGGAAATATCCACACCGCTATCTGTATATACATGGTAATATCTACACCGCTATCTCTATAAACGTGGAAATATCTACACCGCTATCTATGTAAACATGGAAATAGATACACCGCTATCTGTATAAACATGGAAATATCTACACCGCTATCTGTATAAACATGGAAATATTGACACCGTTATCTGTATAAACATGCAAATACCTTCACTGCAATCTGTAAAAACATGGAAATATCTACACCGCTATCCGTGTAAAGATGGAAATATCTACACTGCTATCTGTGTAAACTTGGAAATATCTACACCGCTATCTGGTAAAAATCGAAATATCTACATCGCTATCTCTAAAAAGATTCAAATAACTTCACGGTTATGTGTATAAAGATGGAAATATCTAAACCACTATCTGTATAAACATGGAAATAACTACACCGCCATCTGTATGAACATGGAAATGTCTAAACCGCCAACTGTATAAACATGGAAATATCTACACCGCCCTCTGTAGGAACATGGAGATATCTACACCGCTTTCTGTTTAAACATGGAAATATCTACACTGCTATCTGTCTAAAAGTGGAAATATCTACCCGGCTATCTGCAAAAACTTGGAAATATCTACACCGCTATCTGTGTAAACATGGAAATATCTGCACCGCTATCTGTGTAAGCATCTAAATATCCACAACGCTATCTCTATATACATGGAAATATCTACACCGCTATCTGTATAAACATGGAAATATCTACACCGCTATCTGTGTAAACATGGAAATATCTAAAACGCTATGTGTGTTAATATGGAAATATCTACACCGCTATCTCTGTAAACATGGAAATATCTACACCGTTATGTGTATAAGGTTGGAAATATCTACACTGCTATGTGTATAAACATGGAAATATCTACACCGACATCTGTATGAATATGGAAATATCTACACCGCGAACTCTATAAACATGGAAATATCTACACCGCCATCAGTAGGAACATGGAAATATCTACACCGCTATCTCTATAAACATGGAAATATCTACACCGCCATCTGTATAAACATGGAAATAAGTACACCGCTATCTGGCTAAACATGGAAATATCTGCACCGCTATATCTATAAACATGGAAATATCTACACCGCCATCTGTATGAACATGCAAATATCTACACCGCCATCTGTAGGAACATGGAAATATCTACACTGGTATCTGCATAAACTTGGAAACACATACACCAGTATCTATTTAAATATGGAAATATCTACACCGCTACCTGTGTAAACGTGGAAATAACTACACCGCTACCTGTGTAAACGTGGAAATATCTACACCGCTATCTGTATAAATTGGAAACATCTACAAAGCTGTCTGTATAAACATGCAAATACCTCCACCGCTAACTGAATAGACTTGGAAATATCTACACCGTTATCTGTATAAACATGGAAATATCTACACTTCTATCTGTGTAAACATGGAAATATCTACACCGCTATCTGTGTAAACATGAAAATATCCACAACACTATCTCTAAAAAGAAGGAAATATCTACACCGGTAAGTGTATAAAGATGGAAATATCTACAGCGCTATCTGTTTAAAGATGGAAATATCTACACCGCTATCTCCATAAACATGGAAATACATACAGCGCTATCTATATAAACATAGAAATATCTGCACTGCTACCTGTGTAAACGTGGGAATATCTACACCGCTCACTGTAAAAACATGGAAATAACTACACCGGTATCTGTATAAACATGGAAATATCTACACCGCTATCTGTACAAACATGCAAATATCTACACCGCTATCTGTATAAAGATGGAAATATCTATACCGCTATTTTTATAAACATGGAAATATCTACACTTCTATCTGTGTAAACTTGGAAATATCTCCACCGCTATCTGTGTAAACATGGAAATATCTACACCGCTATCTCTTAAAAGAAGGAAATATCTACACCGTTATGTGTATAAAGATGGAAATATCTACACCGCTTTCTGTATAAACATAGAAATATATTCACCGCCATCTGTATAAACACGGAAATATGTACACAGATATCTGGATAAACATGGAAATATCTACACCGCTATCTCTGTAAACATGGAAATATCTACACCACTACCTCTTAAAACTTGGAAATATCTACACCGTTAAGTGTATAAACATGGAAATACCTTCACCGCCATTTGTATGAACATGGAAATATCTACACTGCCAAATATATAAACATGGAAATTTCTACACCACTATCTGTGTAAACATGGAAATGTCTACACCGCTATCTCTATAAACATGGAAATATCTAAACCGCCATCTGTATGAACATGGAAATATCTACACCGCCATCTGTATAGAGATGGAAATATCTACACAGCCATATGAATAAACATGGAAATATCTACACCACCATGTGTATGGACATGGAAATATCTACACCGCTATCTGTATGAACATGGAAATATCTACACCGCTATCTCTGAAACAGGAAAATATCTACATCGCTATCTCTATAAACATGGAAATATCTACACCACTATCTCTATAATCATGGAAGTATCTACACCGACATCTCTATAAACATGGAAATACATACACCGCCATATGTAAGAACTTGGAAATATCTACAACGACATGTGTATAAAGATGGAAATATCTACACCGCTATCTGTATGAGCATGGAAATATCTACACCGCCATCTGTATAAACACAGAAATATGAATACCGCCATCTTCATACACATGGAAATAAGTACACCGCTATCAGTATAGAGATGGAAATATCTACACAGCCATATGAATAAACATGGAAATATCTACACCGCCATCTGTATAGAGATGGAAATATCTACACAGCCATATGAATAAACATGGAAATATCTACACCACCATATGTATAGAGATGGAAATATCTACACCGCCATCTGTATAAACATGGAAATGTCTACACCTTCATCTGTATGAACATGGAAATATCTACAACGCCATCTGTATGAACATGGAAATATCTACACCACCATGTGTATGAACATGGAAATATGTACACCGCCATCTGTATGAACATGGAAATATCTACACTGCTATCTGTATGAACATGGAAATATCTACACCGCTATCTGTATAAACAAGGAAATATCTACACTGCCATCTCTATAAACATGGAAATATCTACACTGCCATCTGTATAAACATGGAAATATCTACACCACTATCCGTATATACATGGAAATATTTACACCGCTATCCATATAAACATACAAATATCTACAGTGTTATCTGTATAATCATGGAAATAATTACACCGCTATCTCTGTAAACATGGATATATCTACACCGCTACCTGTATAAACATGGAAATATCTACACTGCTATCTGTGAAACAGGGAAATATCTACATCGCTATCTCTATAAACATGGAAATATCCACACTACCGTCTCTATAATCATGGAAGTATCTGCACCGCCTTCTCTATAAACATGGAAATACATACACCGCCATCTGTATGAAGATGGAAATACCTACAACGCCATGTGCATAAAGATGGAAATATCTACACCGCTATCTGTATGAGCATGGAAATATCTACACCGCCATCTGTATAAACACAGAAATATCTATACCGCCAACTCCATACACATGGAAATATCTACACCACTATGTGTATAGAGATGGAAATATCTACACAGCCATATGAAAAAACATGGAAATATCTACACCGCCATCTGCATAAACATGGAAATATCTACACCGCCATCTGTATAGAGATGGAAATACCTACACAGCCATATGAATATACATGGAAATATCTACAGCGCCATCTGCATAAACATGGAACTATCTACACCGCTATCTGTATGAACATGGAAATATCTACAACGCCATCTGTATAATCATGGACATATCTACACCGCCATCTGTATGAACATGGAAATATCTACAACGCCATCTCTATGAACATGGAAATATCTACACCACCATGTGTATGAACTTGGAAATGTCTACACCTCCATCTGTATGAACATGGAAATATCTACACCACCATCTGTATGAACATGGAAATATCTACACCGCCATCTGTATGAACATGGAAATATCTACACCGCTATCTGTATGAACATTGAAATATCTACACCACCATCTCTATAAACATGAAAATACATACACCGCCATCTGTATGAACCTGGAAATATCAGCACCGCCGTGTGTATAAAGATGGAAATATCTACACCGCTATCTGTACGAAAATGGAAATATCTACATCGCTATCTGAATAAACATGGAAATATCTACACCGCCATCTGTATGAACATGGTAATATCTACACCGCCATCTCTATAAAGATGGAAATATCTACACCGCGGTCTTTATAAACATGGAAATATCTACACCGCCATCTCTATAAACATGGAAATATATACACCGCCATCTGTATGAACATGGAAATGTCTAAACCGACAACTGTATAAACATGGAAATATCTACACCGCCCTCTGTAGGAACATGGAGATATCTACACCGCTATCTGTTTAAACATGGAAATATCTACACCGCTATCTGTCTAAAAGTGGAAATATCTGCCCGGCTATCTGCAAAAACATGGAAATATCTACACCGCTATCTGTGTAAACATGGAAATATATGCACCGCTATCTGTGTAAACATGGAAATATCCACAACACTATCTCTAAAAAGAAGGAAATATCTACACCGGTAAGTGTATAAAGATGGAAATATCTACAGCGCTATCTGTTTAAAGATGGAAATATCTACACCGCTGTCTGCATAAACATTGAAATACATACAGTGCTATCTATATAAACATAGAAATATCTGCACTGCTACCTGTGTAAATGTGGGAATATCTACACCGCTCACTGTAAAAACATGGAAATAACTACACCGGTATCTGTATAAACATGGAAATATCTACACCGCTATCTGTATAAACATGCAAATAACTACACCGCTATCTGTATAAAGATGGAAATATCTATACCGCTATTTGTATAAACATGGAAATATATACACTTCTATCTGTGTAAACTTGGAAATATCTCCACCGCTATCTATGTAAACATGGAAATATCTACACCGCTATCTCTAAAAAGAAGGAAATATCTACACCGTTATGTGTATAAAGATGGAAATTTCTACACCGCTTTCTGTATAAACATAGAAATATCTACACCGCCATCTGTATAAACACGGAAATATGTACACCGCTATCTGGATAAACATGGAAATATCTACACCGCTATCAGTGTAAACATGGAAATATCTACACCACTATCTCTTAAAGCTTGGAAATATCTACACCGTTATGTGTATAAAGATGGAAATACCTTCACCGCCATTTGTATGAACATGGAAATATCTACACTGCCAACTATATAAACATGGAAATATCTACACCGCTATCTGTGTAAACACGGAAATATCTACACCGCTATCTGTGTAAACATGGAAATATCTACAGCGCTATCTCTATAAACATGGAAATAT
Organism: Gorilla gorilla gorilla; assembly: GCF_029281585.2. Taxonomy (NCBI): domain Eukaryota; kingdom Metazoa; phylum Chordata; class Mammalia; order Primates; family Hominidae; genus Gorilla; species Gorilla gorilla. The sequence continues at coordinate 191,565 of NC_073234.2, forward strand.
CTACAGCGCTATCTCAATAAACGTGGAAATAACTACACCACTATCTGTATAAACATGGAAATACTTACACCGATATCTGTATAAACATGAAAATAGCTACAGCGCTATCTGTGTAAACATGGAAATATCTACACCGCTATCTGTATAAACATGGAAATATCGACAACGCTATCTGTATAAACATGGAAATGTCTACACCGCTATCTGCATAAACATGGAAATATCTACACTGCTCTCTGGGTAAACAAGGAAATATTTACACCGCTATCTCTAAAAACATGGAAATATCCACACCGTTATGTGTATAAAGATGGAAATATCTACACCGCTATCTGTGTAAACAAGGGAATATCTTCACCGCCATTTGTATGAACATGGAAATATCTACACTGTCAACTATACAAACATGGAAATAGGTACACCGTCGTCTGCATGAACATGGAAATATCTACACCGCCAACTCTAAAAGATGGAAATATCTACACCACTATCTGTATAAACATTTAAGTATCTACACCGCTATCTGTATAAACATGGAAATATCTACACCGCTATCGGCATAAACTTGGAAATACATACACCGTTATCTTTATAAACATGGAAATATCTACACCGCTACCTGTGTAAACGTGGGGACATCTACACCACTATCTGTATAAACATGGAAATATCTACACCGCTATCTGTATAAAAATGGAAATATCTACACCGCTGTCTGTATAAACATGCAAATATCTACACCGCTATCTGAATAGACATGGAAATATCTATACCGCTATTTGTATAAACATGGAAATATCTACACTTCTATCTGTGTAAACATGGAAATATCTACACCGCCATCTGTATTAATATGGAAATATCTACACCGCCAACTCTATAAACATGGAAATGTCTACACCGCCATCTGTAGGAACATGGAAATATCTACACCGCTATCTGTATAAACATGGAAATATCTACACCGCCATCTGTATAAACATGAAAATAAGTACACCGCTATCTGGCTAAACATGGAAATATCTACACCGCTATATCTATAAACATGGAAATATCTACACCGCCATCTGTATGAACATGCAAATATCTACACCGCCGTCTGTAGGAACATGGAAATGTCTACACCGGTATCTACACCACCTTCTGTATGAACATGGAAATACCTACACCGCAATATGTAGGAACTTGGAAGTACCAACAACGCTATCTGTATAAAGATGGAAATATCTACACCGCTATCAGCATAAACATGGAAATACATACACCGTTATCTTTATAAACATGGAAATATCTACACCGCTACCTGTGTAAACGTGGGAACATCTACACCACTATCTCTATAAACATGGAAATATCTACACCGCTATCTGTATAAAAATGTAAATATCTACACCGCTGTCTGTATAAACATGCAAATATCCACACCGCTATCTGAATAGACATGGAAATATCTACACCGATATTTGTATAAACATGGAAATATCTACACTTCTATCTGTGTAAACAGGGAAATATCTACACAGCTATTTGTGTAAACATGGAAATACCTACAACGCTATCTCTAAAAAGAAGGAAATATCTACACCGTTATGTGAATAAAGATGGAAATATCTACACCGCTATCTGTATAAACGTGGAAATATCTACACAGCCATCTGTAGGAACATGCAAATATCTACACCGCTATCTCTATAAACATGGAAATATCTACACCGCTATCTGTGTAAACATGGAAATATCTACACCGCCATCTGTAGAAACATGGAAATATTGACACCGCTATCTCTATAAACATGGAAACAGGTACACCATTATCTGGATAAACATGGAAATATCTACACCGCTATATCTATAAACATGGAAATATCTACAACGCCATCTGTATGAACATGGAAATATCTACACCGCCATCTGTAGGAACATGGAAATATCTACACCGGTATCTACACCACCTTCTGTATGAACATGGAAATATCTACACCGCCATCTGTTGGAACATGGAAATATCTACACTGCTATCTCTATAAACATGTTAATATCCACACCACTATCTGTATATACATGGTAATATCTACACCGCTATCTCAATAAACGTGGAAATATCTACACCGCTACCCATATAAACATGGAAATAGATACACCGCTATCTGTATAAACATGGAAATATCTACACCGCTATCTGTATAAACATGGAAATATTGACACCGTTATCTGTAAAAACATGCAAATATCTACACTGCAATCTGTAGGAACATGGAAATATCTACACCGGTATCTGCATAAACATGGAAACACATACACCAGTATCTATTTAAATATGGAAATATCTACACCGCTATATATATAAACATGGAAATAACAACACCGTCATCTGTATGAACACAGAAATATCTACACCGCCATCTGTAGTAACATGGAAATATCTGCACCGCTATCTGTATATACATGGAAATATCTACACTGCTATCACTATAAACGTGGAAATATCTACACCGCTATCCGTATAAACATGGAAATAGATACACTGCTATCTGTATAAACATGGAAATATCTACACCGCTATCTGAGTAAACATGGAAATATCTACAACGCTATCTCAATAAACATGGAAATATCTACACAGCCATCTGTATAAACATGGAAATATCTACACCGCTATCTGTATAAGCATGGAAATATCTACACCGATATCTCTATAAACATGGAAATATCTACACCGCTATCCGTATAAACATGGAAATATCTACCCCGCTATCTGTGTAAGGATGGAAATATCTACTCCGCTATCTGTGTAAACATGGAAATATCTACACCGCTATCTGAGTAAACACGGAAATATCTACACCACTATCTGTTTAAACATGGAAATATCTATACCGCCATCTGTATGAGCATGGAAATATCTACACCGCCATCTGTAAAAACATGGACATATCTACACCGTTATATGTATAAAGATGGAAATATCTACACCGCTATCTGTATAAACATGGAAATATCTACATCGCCATCTGTATGAACATGGAAATGTCTAAACCGCCAACTCTATAAACATGGAAATATCTACAGCGCCATCTGCAGGAACATGGAAATATCTACACCGCCATCTGCAGGAACATGGAAATGTCTACACGGCCATCTGTATAAACATGGAAATATGTACTCCGATATCTCTATAAACATGGAAATATCTACACCGCTTTCTGTATAAACATGGAAATATCTACACCGCTATCTATGTAAACATGGAAATATCTACGCCGCTATCTCTATAAACATGGAAATACCTACACAGCCATCTGTATACACATGGAATTATCTACAACGCTATCTGTATAAACATGGAAATATCTACACCGCTATCTGTGTAAACATGAAAATACCTACACCGCTATCTGTGTAAACATGGAAATATCTACACCGCTATCTGTATAAACATGGAAGTATCTACACAACCATCCGTGGGAACATGGAAATATCTACACTGCAGTCTGTAGGAACTTGGAAATATCTACACCGCTATCTGTATGAACATGGAAATATCTATTCCGCTATCTGTTTTACCACGGAAATATCTACACCGCTATCTCTTAAAACTTGGAAATATCTACACCGTTATGTGAATAAACATGGAAATATCTTCACCGCCATCTGTATGAACATGGAAATATATAGACTGCCAACTATATAAACATGGAAATATCTACACTGCCATCTGTATGAACATGGAAATATATACACCGCTATCTGTATAAACTTGGAAATATCTACACCGCTATGTGTGTGTACATGGAAATATCTACACCGCTATCTGTATAAAAATGGAAATATCTACACCGCTGTCTGTATAAACATGCAAATATCTACACCGCTATCTGAATAGACATGGAAATATCTATACCGCTATTTGTATAAACATGGAAATATCTACACTTCTATCTGTGTAAACATGGAAATATCTACACCGCCATCTGTATTAATATGGAAATATCTACACCGCCAACTCTATAAACATGGAAATGTCTACACCGCCATCTGTAGGAACATGGAAATATCTACACCGCTATCTGTATAAACATGGAAATATCTACACCGCCATCTGTATAAACATGAAAATAAGTAAACCGCTATCTGGCTAAACATGGAAATATCTACACCGCTATATCTATAAACATGGAAATATCTACACCGCCATCTGTATGAACATGCAAATATCTACACCGCCGTCTGTAGGAACATGGAAATATCTACACCGGTATCTACACCACCTTCTGTATGAACATGGAAATACCTACACCGCAATATGTAGGAACTTGGAAGTACCAACAACGCTATCTGTATAAAGATGGAAATATCTACACCGCTATCAGCATAAACATGGAAATACATACACCGTTATCTTTATAAACATGGAAATATCTACACCGCCATCTGTTGGAACATGGAAATATCTACACTGCTATCTCTATAAACATGGAAATATCCACACCACTATCTGTATATACATGGTAATATCTACACCGCTATCTCAATAAACGTGGAAATATCTACACCGCTACCCATATAAACATGGAAATAGATACACCGCTATCTGTATAAACATGGAAATATCTACACCGCTATCTGTATAAACATGGAAATATTGACACCGTTATCTGTAAAAACATGCAAATATCTACACTGCAATCTGTAGGAACATGGAAATATCTACACTGGTATCTGCATAAACATGGAAACGCATACACCAGTATCTATTTAAATACGGAAATATCTACACCGCTATATATATAAACATGGAAATAACAACACCGTCATCTGTATGAACACAGAAATATCTACACCGCCATCTGTAGTAACATGGAAATATCTGCACCGCCATCTGTATATACATGGAAATATCTACACTGCTATCACTATAAACGTGGAAATATCTACACCGCTATCCGTATAAACATGGAAATAGATACACTGCTATCTGTATAAACATGGAAATATCTACACCGCTATCTGAGTAAACATGGAAATATCTACAACGCTATCTCAATAAACATGGAAATATCTACACAGCCATCTGTATAAACATGGAAATATCTACACCGCTATCTGTATAAGCATGGAAATATCTACACCGATATCTCTATAAACATGGAAATATCTACACCGCTATCCGTATAAACATGGAAATATCTACCCCGCTATCTGTGTAAGGATGGAAATATCTACTCCGCTATCTGTGTAAACATGGAAATATCTACACCGCTATCTGAGTAAACACGGAAATATCTACACCACTATCTGTTTAAACATGGAAATATCTATACCGCCATCTGTATGAGCATGGAAATATCTACACCGCCATCTGTAAAAACATGGACATATCTACACCGTTATATGTATAAAGATGGAAATATCTACACCGCTATCTGTATAAACATGGAAATATCTACATCGCCATCTGTATGAACATGGAAATGTCTAAACCGCCAACTCTATAAACATGGAAATATCTACAGCGCCATCTGCAGGAACATGGAAATATCTACACCGCCATCTGCAGGAACATGGAAATGTCTACACGGCCATCTGTATAAACATGGAAATATGTACTCCGATATCTCTATAAACATGGAAATATCTACACCGCTTTCTGTATAAACATGGAAATATCTACACCGCTATCTATGTAAACATGGAAATATCTACGCCGCTATCTCTATAAACATGGAAATACCTACACAGCCATCTGTATACACATGGAATTATCTACAACGCTATCTGTATAAACATGGAAATATCTACACCGCTATCTGTGTAAACATGAAAATACCTACACCGCTATCTGTGTAAACATGGAAATATCTACACCGCTATCTGTATAAACATGGAAGTATCTACACAACCATCCGTGGGAACATGGAAATATCTACACCGCAGTCTGTAGGAACTTGGATATATCTACACCGCTATCTGTATGAACATGGAAATATCTATTCCGCTATCTGTTTTACCACGGAAATATCTACACCGCTATCTCTTAAAACTTGGAAATATCTACACCGTTATGTGAATAAACATGGAAATATCTTCACCGCCATCTGTATGAACATGGAAATATATAGACTGCCAACTATATAAACATGGAAATATCTACACTGCCATCTGTATGAACATGGAAATATCTACACCGCTATCTGTATAAACTTGGAAATATCTACACCGCTATGTGTGTGTACATGGAAATATCTACACCGCTATCAGTATAAAGATGGAAATATCCTCACCGCCATCTGCATGAACCTGGAAATACCTACACCGCCATCTGTATGAACATGGAAATGTCTACACCGCTATCTGTACAAACATGGAAATATGTACTCCGATATCTCTATAAACATGGAAATATCTACATAGCTCTCTGTATAAACATGGAAATATCTACACCGCTATCTGTGTAAACATAGAAATATCTACACCGCTATATATGTAAACATGGAAATATCTACACCGCTATCTCTATAAACATGGAAATATCTACACAGCCATCTGTATAAACAGGGAAATATCTACACCGCTATCTGTATGTAGATGGAAATAACTAAACCGCTATCAGTGTAAACATGGAAATATCTACACAGTTATCTGTGTAAACATGGAAATATATACACCGCTGTCTCTATAAACATGGAAATATCTACACAGCCATCTGTATAAACATGGAAACATCTACACCGCTTTCTGTATAAACATCGAAATATCTACACCGATATCTCTATAAACATGGAAATACCTACACCGCTATCTGTATAAACATGGAAATATCTACACCGCTATCTGTGTAAACATGGAAATATCTACACCGCAATCTGTAAAAACATGGAGATAAGTACACTGCTATCTAGATAAACATGGAAATATCTACACCGCTATATCTATAAACATGGAAATATCTACACCGCCATCTGTATGAACATGCAAATATCTACACTGCCATCTGTAGGAACATGGAAATATCTACACCGGTATCTACACCACCTTCTGTATTATCATGGAAAAATCCACACCGCAATCTGTAGGAACTTGGAAATATCTACATCGCTATCAGTATGAACATGGAAATATCAACACCGCTATCTGCATAAACATGTAAACACATATACCAGTATCTATTTAAACATGGAAATATCTACACCGCTACCTGTGTAAACGTGGGAATACCTACACCACTATCTGTATAAACGTGGAAATATCTACACTGCTATCTGTATAAAAATGGAAATATCTACACCGCTGTCTGTATAAACATGCAAATATCTCCACCGCTATCTGAATAGACATGGAAATTTCTACACCACTATCTGTATAAACACGGAAATATCTACACATCTATCTGTGTAAACATGGAAATATCTACAGCGCTATCTGTGTAAACATGGAAATATCCACAACGCTATCTCTAAAAAGAAGGAAATATCTACACCGTTAAGTGTATAAAGATGGAAATATCTACACCGCTATCTGTATAAACATGGAAATATCTACACCGCTATCTGCATAAACATGGAAATACATACACCGCTATCTATATAAACATGGAAATATCTGCACCGCTACCTGTGTAAACCTGGGAATATCTACACCGCTCTCTGTAAAAACATGGAAATAACTACACCACAATCTGTATAAACATGGAAATATCTACACCGCTATCTGTATAAACATGCAAATATCTACACCGCTATCTGTATAAAGATGGAAATATCTATACTGCTATTTGTATAAAGATGGAAATATCTACACTTCTGTCTGTGTAAACATGGGAATATCTCCACCGCTATCTGTGTAAACATGGAAATATCTACACCGCTATCTCTAAAAAGAAGGAAATATCTACACCGTTATGTGTATAAAGATGGAAACATCTACACCACTTTCTGTATAAACATAGAAATATCTACACCGCCATCTGTATAAACATGGAATTATGTACACCGCTATCTGGATAAACATGTAAATATCTACACCGCTATGGCAATAAACATGGAAATATCTACACCGCTATCTGTATGAAATAGGAAATATCTACAACGCCATCTGTAGGAACATGGAAATATCTACACCGGTATCTACACCACCTTCTGTATGAACATGGAAATCTCTACACCGCCATCTCTAGGAACATGGAAATATCTACATCGCTATCTCTATAAACATGGAAATATCTGCACCGCTATCTGTATATACATGGAAATATCTACACTGCTATCTCTTTAAACGTGGAAATATCTACATCGCTATCTGTATAAACATGGAAATAGATACACCGCTATCTATATAACCATGGAAATATCTACACCGATATCTGTGTAAACATGGATATATCTACACCGCTATCTCTAAAAACATGAAAAGATCTACACCATTATGTGTATAAAGATGGAAATATCTACACCGTCATCTGTATGGACTTGGAAATGTCTAAACCGCCAGCTCTATAAAAATATAAATATCTACACTGCCGTCTTTAGGAACATGGAAATATCGACACCGCCATCTGTTTAAACATGGAAATATCTACACTGCTATCTGTGCAAACATGGAAATATCTACACCGCTATCTGTGTAAACATGGAAAGATCTACAGTGCTGTCTCTTAAAACTTGATAATATCTACACCGTTAATTGAATAAACATGGAAATAACTTCACCGCCATCTGTTTGAACACGGAAATACCAACACTGCCAACTATATAAACATGGAAATATCTGCACCACCATCTGGATAAACATGGAAATATCTACACCGCCATATCTATAAACAAGGAAATATCTACACCGCTATCTGTATAAACATGGAGATATCTACATCGCCATATGTATGAACATGGAAATGTCTGTACCGCCAACTCTATAAACATGGAAATATCTACACCGCCATCTGTAGGAACATGGAAATATCTATACCGCTTTCTGTATAAACATGAAAATATCTACTCCGCTATCTGCATAAAATTGGAAATATCTACACCGCTATCTGCATAAACTTGGAAATATCTACACCGCTCTCTGTGTAAACATGGAAATATCTACACCTCTATCTCTATAAATATGGAAATATCTACACCGCTATCTCCATAAACATGGAAAGATCTACACCACTGTCTGTATAAACATGGAAATATCTACAAAGCCATCTGTAAGAACATGTAAGTATCTACACGGCTATCTGTATACACATGGAAATATCAACACCGCTATCTGTATAAGCATTTAAATATCTATTCCGCTATCTGTGTAAACACGGAAATATCTACACCGCTATCTCTTAAAACTTGGAAATATATACACTGTTATGTGTATAAACACGGAAATAACTTCACCGCCATCTGTATGAACATGGAAATATCTACACTGCCAACTATATAAACATGGAAATATCTACAACGCCATCTGAATGAACATGGAAATATCTACACCGCTATCTGTGTAAACATGGAAATAACTACACCGCTAACTGTATAAACATGGAAATATCTACACCGCTATCTGTGTAAACATGGGAATATCTACACCGCTATCTGTGTAAAGATGGAAATATCTACACCGCTATATACATAAACATGGAAATATCTACACCGCCGTCTGTATGAACATGGAAATATCTACACCGTCATCTGTATGAACACGGAATTATCTACACCGCCATCTGCAGTAACATGGAAATATCTTCACCGGTATCTACACCACCTTCTGTATGAACATGGAAATATCGACACCACCTTCTCTATGAACATGGAAATATCTACACCGCCATCTGTATGAACATGGAAATATCTAGACCGCTATCTGTGTAAACATGGAAATATCTACACTGCTATCTGTGTAAACATGGAAATAGATACACCGCTATCTGTATAAACATGCAAATATCTACACCGCTATCTGTGTAAACATGGAAAAATCTACACCGCTGTCTCTATAAACATGGAGATATTTTCGCAGCCATCTGTATAAACATGGAAATATCTACACCGATATCTCTATAAACATGGAAATACCTACACCGCTATCTGTATAAACATGGAAATATCGACACCGTTATCTGTATAAACATGCAAATATCTACACTGCAATCTGTAAAAATATGGAAATATCTACACCGCTCTCCGTGTAAAGATGGAAATATCTACACTGCTATCTGTGTAAACATGGAAATATCTACACTGCTATCTGTGTAAACATGGAAATAGATACACCGCTATCTGTATAAACATGCAAATATCTACACCGCTATCTGTGTAAACATGGAAAAATCTACACCGCTATCTCTATAAACATGGAAATATTTTCGCAGCCATCTGTATAAACATGGAAATATCTACACCGCTATCTGTATAAACATGGAAATATCTACACCGCTATCTGTATAAACATGGAAATATCTACACCGCTATCTGTATAAACATGGAAATATCGACACCGTTATCTGTATAAACATGCAAATATCTACACTGCAATCTGTAAAAACATGGAAATATCTACACCGCTCTCCGTGTAAAGATGGAAATATCTACACTGCTATCTGTGTAAACATGGAAATATCTACACTGCTATCTGTGTAAAAATCGAAATATCTACACCGCTACCTCTAAAAAGATGCAAATAACTTCACGGTTATGTTGTTAAAGATGGAAATATCTAAACCGCTATCTGTATAAACATGGAAATAACTACACCGCCACCTGTATGAACATGGAAATGTCTAAACCGCCAACTGTATAAACATGGAAATATCTGCACCGCCCTCTGTAGGAACATGGAGTTATCTACACCGCTATCTGTTTAAACATGGAAATATCTACACCGCTATCTGCCTAAAACTGGAAATATCTACCTAGCTATCTGCAAAAACTTGGAAATATCTACACCAACAACTGTAGGAACATGGAATTATCTACACCGCTATCTCTATAAAGATGGAAATATGTACACAAATATCTCTATGAACATGGAAATATCTACACTGCTATCTGTACAAACATGGAAATATCTACACTGCTATCTGTGTAAACATGGAAATATCTACACCGCTATCTGTGTAAACATGGAAATATCTACACCGGTATCTCTATAAACATGGAAATATCTAAACAGCCATCTGTCTAAACATGGAAATATCTACACCGCTATCTGTGTAAACATGGAAATATCTACACCGCTATCTGTGTAAACATGGAAATATCTTCACCGCTATTTCTTAAAACATGGAAATATCTACACCGTTATGTGTATAAAGTTGCAAATATCTACACTGCTATCTGTATAAACATGGGAATATCTACACCGCCATCTGTATGAATATGGAAATATCTACACCGCCAACTCTATAAACATGAAAATATCTATGCCGCCATCTGTAGGAACATGGAAATATCTACACCGCTATCTCTATAAACATGGAAATATCTACACCGCCATCTGTATAAACATGGAAATATCTACACCGCCATCAGTATAAACATGGAATTATCTACACCGCCATCTGTATGAATTTGGAAATATCTACACCGACAACTGTATTAACTTGGAAATATCTACACCGCCATCTGTGGAAACATGGAAATTTCTACACCGCCATCTGTGGGAATATGGAAATATCTACACCGCAATCTGTATGAACATGGAAATGTCTAAACCACCAACTCTATAAAAAAGGAAATATCTACAGTGCCATCTGTAGGAACATGGAAATATCTACACCGCTTTCTGTATAAACATGGAAATATCTACACCGCTATCTGCATAAAAGTGGAAATATCTACACCGCTATCTGCATAAACTGGGAAATATCTACACCGCTATCTGTGTAAACATGGAAATATCTACACCACCAACTGTACGAACATGGAAATATGTACACTGCTATCTCTATAAACATGGAAATATCTACAGCGCCATCAGTATGAACATGCAAATATCTACACCGCCATCTGTAGGAACATGGAAATATCTACACCGGTATCTGCATAAACATGGAAACACATACACCAGTACCTATTTAAATATGGAAATATCTACACCGCTACCTGTGTAAACGTGGAAATATCTACACCGCTATCTGTATAAATTGGAAACATCTACACCGCTGTCTGTATAAACATGCAAATATCTCCACCGCTAACTGAATAGACTTGGAAATATCTACACCGCTATCTGTATAAACATGGAAATATCTACACTTCTATCTGTGTAAACATGGAAATATCTACACCGCTATCTGTGTAAACATGGAAATATCCACAACACTATCTCTAAAAAGAAGGAAATATCTACACTGGTAAGTGTATAAAGATGGAAATATCTACAGCGCTATCTGTTTAAAGATGGAAATATCTACACCGCTATCTGCATAAGCATGGAAATACATACAGCGCTATCTATATAAACATAGAAATATCTGCACTGCTACCTGTGTAAACGTGGGTATATCTACACCGCTCACTGTAAAAACATGGAAATAACTACACCGGTATCTGTATAAACATGGAAATATCTACACCGCTATCTGTATAAACATGCAAATATCTACACCGCTATCTGTATAAAGATGGAAATATCTATACCGCTATTTGTATAAACATGGAAATATCTACACTTCTATCTGTGTAAACTTGGAAATAACTCCACCGCTATCTGTGTAAACATGGAAATATCTACACCGCTATCTCTAAAAAGAAGGAAATATCTATACCGTTATGTGTATAAAGATGGAAATATCTACACCGCTTTCTGTATAAAAATAGAAATATATTCACCGCCATCTGTATAAACACGGAAATATGTACACCGCTATCGGGATAAACATGGAAATATCTACAGTGCTATCTCTGTAAACATGGAAATATCTACACCACTACCTCTTAAAACTTGGAAATATCTACACCGTTAAGTGTATAAACATGGAAATACCTTCACCGCCATTTGTATGAACATGGAAATATCTACACTGCCAAATATATAAACATGGAAATACCTTCACTGCCATTTGTATGAACATGGAAATATCTACACTGCCAAATATATAAACATGGAAATTTCTACACCACTATCTGTGTAAACATGGAAATGTCTACACCGCTATCTCTATAAACATAGAAATATCTACACCGCCATCTGTATGAACTTGCAAATATCTACACTGCCATCTCTATAAAGATGTAAATATCTACACCGCCGTCTCTATAAACATGGAAATATCTAAACCGCCATCTGTATGAACATGGAAATATCTACACCGCCATCTGTATAGAGATGGAAATATCTACACAGCCATATGAATAAACATGGAAATATCTACACCACCATGTGTATGGACATGGAAATATCTACACCGCTATCTGTATGAACATGGAAATATCTACACCGCTATCTCTGAAACAGGGAAATATCTACATCGCTATCTCTATAAACATGGAAATATCTACACCACTATCTCTATAATCATGGAAGTATCTACACCGCCATCTCTATAAACATGGAAATACATACACCGCCATATGTAAGAACATGGAAATATCTACAACGACATGTGTATAAAGATGGAAATATCTACACCGCTATCTGTATGAGCATGGAAATATCTACACCGCCATCTGTATAAACACAGAAATATGAATACCGCCATCTTCATACACATGGAAATAAGTACACCGCTATCAGTATAGAGATGGAAATATCTACACAGCCATATGAATAAACATGGAAATATCTACACCGCCATCTGTATAGAGATGGAAATATCTACACAGCCATATGAATAAACATGGAAATATCTACACCACCATATGTATAGAGATGGAAATATCTACACCGCCATCTGTATAAACATGGAAATGTCTACACCTTCATCTGTATGAACATGGAAATATCAACAACGCCATCTGTATGAACATGGAAATATCTACACCACCATGTGTATGAACCTGGAAATATGTACACCGCCATCTGTAAGAACATGGAAATGTCTTCACCGCCATCTGTATCAACATGGAAATATCTACACCGCTATCTGTATGAACATGGAAATATCTACAGTGCTATCTGTATAAACAAGGAAATATCTACACTGCCATCTCTATAAACATGGAAATATCTACATTGCCATCTGTATAAACATGGAAATATCTACACCACTATCCGTATATACATGGAAATATTTACACCGCTATCTGTATAAACATAGAAATATCTACAGTGTTATCTGTATAATCATGGAAATAACTACACCGCTATCTCTGTAAACATGGATATATCTACACCGCTATCTGTATAAACATGGAAATATCTACACTGCTATCTGTGAAACAGGGAAATATCTACATCGCTATCTCTATAAACATGGAAATATCCACACGACCGTCTCTATAATCATGGAAGTATCTGCACCGCCATCTCTATAAACATGGAAATACATACACCGCCATCTGTATGAAGATGGAAATATCTACAACGCCATGTGTATAAAGATGGAAATATCTACACCGCTATCTGTATGAGCATGGAAATATCTACACCGCCATCTGTATAAACACAGAAATATCTATACCGCCAACTCCATACACATGGAAATATCTACACCGCTATGTGTATAGAGATGGAAATATCTACACAGCCATATGAATAAACATGGAAATATCTACACCGCCATCTGCATAAACATGGAAATATCTACACCGCCAATTGTATAGAGATGGAAATACCTACACAGCCATATGAATATACATGGAAATATCTACAGCGCCATCTGCATAAACATGGAACTATCTACACCGCTATCTGTATGAACATGGAAATATCTACAACGCCATCTGTATAATCATGGAAATATCTACACCGCCATCTGTATGAACATGGAAATATCTACAACGCCATCTCTATGAACATGGAAATATCTACACCACCATGTGTATGAACTTGGAAATATCTACACCTCCATCTGTATGAACATGGAAATATCTACCCCGCCATCTGTATGAACATGGAAATATCTACACCGCCATCTGTATGAACATGGAAATATCTGCACAGCTATCTGTATAAATATGAAAATATCTACACCACTATCTGAATTAACATGGAAATATCTACACCGCAGTCTCTATAAACATGGAAGTAACTACAGAGCTATGTGTATAAAAACGGAAACATCTAGACCGCCATCTTTATAAACATGGAAATATCTCCACCGCCATTTCTATAAACATGGAAATATATAAACCGCCATCTGTATGAACATGGAAATAACTACACCCAAATCTCTATAAAGATGGAATCATCTACACCGCCATGTGTATAAACATGGAAATATCTACACCGCTATCTGAATACAGATTTAAACACCTACACCGCTATCTTAATAAACACGGAAATATCTACACTGCCATCTGTATAAACATGGAAATATCTACAGCGCCATCTCTATAAACATGGAAATATCTACACCGCCATCTGTATGAACATGGAAATATCTACACCGCCAACATTATAAAGATGGAAATATCTACACCGCTATATTTATGAACATGGAAATATCTACACCGCTATCTGTATAAACATGGAAATATCTACACCTTCATCTGTATGAAAATGGAAATATGTACACCGCCATCTGTATGAACATGGAAATATCTACACCACCATGTGTAAGAACATGGAAATATCTACACCGCCATCTGTATGAACACGGAAATATCTTCACCGCCATCTGTATGAACATGGAAATATCTACACCGCCATCTGTATGAACATGCAAATATCTTCACCGCCATCTGTATGAACATGGAAATATCTACACCGCTATCTGTATGAACATGGAAATAACTTCGCCGCTATCTGTATAAACAAGGAAATATCTACACTGCCATCTCTATAAACATGGAAATATCTACACTGCCATCTGTATAAACATGGAAATATCTACACCACTATCCGTATATATATGGAAATATTTACACCGCTATCCGTATTAACTTGGAAATATCTACAGTGTTATCTGTATAAACATGGAAATAACTACGCCGCTATCTCATTAAACATGGATATATCTACACCGCTATCTGTATAAACATGGAAATATCTACACTGCTATCTGCGAAACAGGGAAATATCTACATCGCTATCTCTATAAACATGGAAATATCTACACCACTATCTCTATAATCATGGAGGTATCTACACCGCCATCTCTATAAACACGGAAATACATACACCGCCATCAGTATGAAGTTGGAAATATCTACAACGCCATGTGTATAAAGATGGAAATATCTACACTGCTATCTGTATGAGCATGGAAATATCTACACCGTCATGTGTATGAACATGGAAATATCTACACCGCCAACCTTATAAAGATGGAAATATCTACACCGCTATCTTTATGAACATGGAAATATCTATACCGCAATCTGTATAAATATGGAAATTTCTACACCGCCATCTGTATAGAGATGGAAATATCTACACAGCCATATGAATAAACATGGAAATATCTACACCGCTATCTGTATATACATGGAAATATTTATTCTGCTATCCGTATAAACATGGAAATATCTACAGCGTAACTGTATAAACATGGAAATAACTACACCGCTATCTCCATAAACATCGATATATCTACACCGCTGTCTGTATAAACATTGAAATATCTACACTGCTATCTCTGAAACAGGGATATAACTACACCGCTATCTCTATAAACATGGAAATATCTACACCGCTATCTCTATAATCATGGAAATATCTACAACGCCATCTCTATAAACATGGAAATACATACACCGCCATCTGTACGAACATGGAAATATCTACACCACCATGTGTATAAAGATGGAAATATCTACACGGCTATCTGTATGAGCATGGAAATAGCTACACCGCCATCTGTATAAACACAGAAATATCTATAACGCCATCTCCATACACCTGGAAATATCTACACCGCTATCTGTATAGTGATGGAAATATCTACACAGCCATATGAATAAACTTGGAAATAACTAGACAGCCATATGAATAAACATGGAAATATCTACACCGCCATCTGTATAGAGATGGAAATATCTACACAGCCATATGAATAAACATGGAAATATCTACACCGCCATCTGTATAAACATGGTAATATCTACACCGCCATCTGAATGAACATGGAAATATCTACACCGCCATCTGTTTGAACATGGAAATAACTACACCACTGTCTGTATGAACATGGAAATATCTACACCACCATGTGTATGAACATCGAAAGATCTACGCCGCTATCTGTATGAAGAAGGAAATACCTTCACCCCCATCTGTATGAATATGGAAGTATCTACACCACCATCTGTATGAACATGGAAATATCTACACCGCTATCTGTATAAACATGGAAATAATTACATCACTATCTCTATAAACATGGATATATCTCCACCGCCATCTCTACAAACATGGAAATACATACACCGCCATCTGTATGAACATGGAAATATCTACACCGCCATCTGTATAAACACAGAAATATCTATACTGCCATCTCTATACACATGGAAATATCTACACCGCTATCTGTGTAAACATGGAAATATCTACACTTCTATCTGTGTAAACATGGAAATATCTACACCGCTATCTGTGTAAACATGGAAATATCTACACTTCTATCTGTGTAAACATGGAAATATCTACACCGCTATCTGTGTAAACATAGAAATATCTACACCGCCATCTGTATAAACACGGAAATATGTACACCGCTATCTGGTTAAACATGGAAATATCTACAACGCTATCAGTGTAAACCTGGAAATATCTACACCACTATCTCTTAAAGCTTGGAAATATCTACACCGTTATGTGTATAAAGATGGAAATACCTTCACCGCCATTTGTATGAACATGGAAATATCTACACTACCAACTATATAAACATGGAAATATCTACACCACTATCTGTGTAAACACGGAAATATCTACACCGCTATCTGTGTAAACATGGAAATATCTACACCGCTATCTGTATAAACATGGAAATATCTACACCGCTATCTGTATAAACATGGAAATATCAGCACCGCTATCTGTATGAACATGGAAATATCTACACCGCTATCTGTATGAACGTGGAAATATATTCACCGCCAAATGTATGAATATGGATATATCTACAGAGCCATCTGGATGAACATGGAAATATCTACACCGCTATCTGTATAAACATGGAAATATCTATTCCGCTATTTGTGTAAACACGGAAATATCTATACCGATATCTGTTAAAACACTGAAATATCTATACCGTTATGTGTATAAACATGGAAATATCTTCACCGCCATCTGTATGAACATGGAAATATCTACACTGCCAACTATATGAACATGGAAATATCTTCACTGCCAACTATATAAACATGGAAATATCAACACCGCCATCTGTATGAACATGGAAATATCTACACCGCTATCTGTGTAAACATGGAAATAGCTACACCGCTATCTGTGTTAACATGGAAATATCCACACCGCTATCTGTATAAACATGGAAATATCTTCACCGCCATCTGTATGAACCTGGAAATATCCACACCGCCATCTGTATGAACATGGAAATGTCTACACCGCTATCTGTATAAACATGGAAATATGTACTCCGATATCTCTATAAACATGGAAATATCAACACCGCTTTCTGTATAAACATGGAAATATCTACACCGATATCTGTATGAACATGGAAATATCTACACCGCTATCTCTTAAAACTTGGAAATATCTACACCGTCATATGTATAAACATGGAAATACCTTCACCGCCATCTGTATGAACATGGAAATATCTACACCGCCATCTGTATGAACATGGAAATATCTCCACCGATATCTGTGTAAACATGGATATATCTACACAGCTATCTCTAAAAACATGGAAAGATATACACCATTATGTGCATAAAGATGGAAATATCTACACCGCCATCTGTATGAACTTGGAAATGTCTAAACCGCCAACTCTATAAACATGTAAATATCTACACCGCCCTCTTTAGGAACATGGAAATATCGACACCGCTATCTGTTTAAACATGGTAATATCTACACCACTATCTGTGGAAACATGGAAATACCTACACTGCTATCTGTGTAAACATGGAAAGATCTACACTGCTATCTCTTAAAACTTGGTAAAATCTACACCGTTAATTGAATAAACATGGAAATATCTTCACCACCATCTGTTTGAACACGGAAATATCTACACTGCCAACTAAATAAACATGGAAATATCTGCACCACCATCTGGATAAACATGGAAATATCTAAACCGCCAAATCTATAAACATGGAAATATTTACACCGCTATCTGTATAAACATGCATATATCTACACCCCTATCTGTGTAGACATGGAAATATCTACACCGCTATCTGTGTAAACATGGAAATATCTACACCGCTATATCTATAAACATGGAAATGTCTACACAGCCGTCTGTATAAACATGGAAATATCTACACCGCTATCTGAGTAAACATGGAAATATCTACACCAATATCTCTATAAACATGGAAATATCTACACAGCTATCTGTATAAACATGGAAATATCTACCCCGCTATCTGTGTAAACATGGAATTATCTACACCGCTACCTGTGTATACATGGAAATATCTACACCGTTATCTCCATAAACATGGAAATATCTACACCGCCGTCTGTATGAGCATGGAAGTATCTACACCGCCATCTGTATAAACATGGAAATATCTACACCGTTATGTGTATAAAGATGGAAATACCTACACCGCTATCTGAATAAACATGGAAGTATCTATACCGGCATCTGTATGAACATGGAAATGTCTAAACTGCCAACTATATAAACATGGAAATATCTACACCGCCATGTGTAGGAACATGGAAATATCTACACCGCTTTCTGTATAAACATGGAAATATCTACTCCGCTATCTGCATAAAAGTGGAAATATCACCACCGCTATCTGCATAAACTTGGAAATATCTACACCACTGTCTGTGTAAACATGGAAATACCTACAGCACCAACTGTAGGAAGATGGAAATATATACATCGCTATCTATATAAACATGGAAAAATCTACACAGCTATCTGAATAAACATGGAAATAACTACACAGCCATCTGTAGGAACATGTAAATATCTACACCGTTATCTGTATACACATGGAAATATCTACACCGCCAACTCTATAAACATGGAAATATCTACAACGCTATCTGTGTAAACATGAAAATATGTACACCGCTATCTCTTAAAACTTGGAAATATCTACACCGTTATGTGAATAAACATTTAAATATCTTCACCGCCATCTGTTTGAACACGGAAATATCTACACTGCCAACTATATAAACATGGAAATATCTACACCGCTATATGTATAAACACGGAAATATCTACACCGCTATCTCTATAAACATGGAAATATCTACACCGCTATCTGTATAAACATGTAAATATCTACACCGCTATCTGTGTAAACATGGAAATATCTACACCACCAACAGTAGGGACATGGAAATATCTACACCGCTATCTCTATAAACCTGGAAATGTCTACAAAGCCATCTGTAGGAACATGGAAATATCTACACCGATTTCTGTATAAACATGGAAATAACTACACCGCTATCTGCATTAAAGTGGAAATATCTCCACCGCTATCTGCATAAACTTGGAAATATCTACACCGCTATCTGTGTATACATGGAAATATCTACACCACCAACTGTAGGAACATGGAAATATCTACACCGCAATCTCTATAAACATGGAAATATCTACACAGCCATCTGTAGGAATATGCAAATATCTACACCTTTATCTGTATACACATGGAATTATCTACACCGCTATCTGTATAAACATGGAAGTATCTACACAACCATCTGTAGGAACAAGGAAATATCTACACCGCAATCTGTAGGAACTTGGAAATATCTACACCGCTATCAGTATGAACATGGAAATATCTATTCCGCTATCTGTTTTAACACGGAAATATCTACACCGCTATCTCTTAAAACTTGGAAATATCTACACCGTTATGTGAATAAACATGGAAATATCTTCACCGCCATCAGTATTAACATGGAAATATATACACTGCCAACTATATAAACATGGAAATATCTACACTGCCATCTGTATGAACATGGCAATATCTACCCCGCTATCTGTGTAAACATGGAAATATCTACACCGCTATGTGTGTGAACATGGAAATATCTACCCTGCTATCTGTGTAAACATGGAAATATCTACACCGCTATGTGTATGAACCTGGAAATATCTACACCGCCATCTGTATGAACATGGAAATGTCTACACCGCTATCTGTACAAACATGGAAATATGTACTCCGATATCTCTATAAACATGGAAATATCTACATAGCTCTCTGTATAAACATGGAAATATCTACACCGCTTTATGAATAAAAATGGAAATATCTACACCGCTATCTCTATATACATGGAAATATCTACACCGCTATCTGTATAAGCATGGAAATATCTACACCGCTATCTGTGTAAACATGGAAATATCTACCCCGCTATCTGTGTAAACATGGAAATATCTACACCACTATCTCTGTAAACATGAAAATATCTACACAGTCAACTGTATAAACATGGAAATATCTACACTGCTATCTGTATAAACATGGAAATATCTACACCGCTATCTGTGAAAACATGGATATATCTACACCGCTATCTCTAAAAACATTGAAAGATCTACACCATTATGTGTATTAACATGGAAATATCTACACCACTATCTGTATAAACATGGAAATATCTACACCGCCATCTGTATGAACAATTAAATGTCAAAACCGCCAAATCATAAACATGTAATTATCTACACCGCCCTCTGTAGGAACATGGAAATATCTACACCGCTATCTGTTTAAACATGGAAATGTCTACACCGCTATCTGCATAAACTTGGGAATATCTACACCGCAATCTGTGAAAAGATGGAAATATCCACACCACCAACTGTAGGAACATTGAAATATATACACCGCCACCTCTATAAACATGGAAATGTCTACAAAGCCATCTGTAGGAATATGGAAATATCTACACCAATTTCTGTATAAACATGGAAATATCTACACCGCTATCTGCATAAAAGTAGAAATTTCTCCACCGCTATCTGCATAAACTTGGAAATATCTACATCGCTATCTGTGTATACATGGAAATATCTACACCACGAACTGTAGGAACATGGAAATATCTACACCGCTATCTCTATAAACATGGAAATATCTACACAGCCATCTGTAGGAATATGTAAATATCTACTCCGTTATCTGTATACACATGGAATTATCTACACCGCTATCTGTATAAACATGGAAATATCTACACCACTATCTGTGTAAACGTGAAAATACCTACACCGCTATCTGTGAAAACATGGAAATATCTACTCCGCTATCTGTATAAACGTGGAAGTATCTACACAACCATCTGTAGGAACATGGAAATATCTACACCGCAATCTGTAGGAACTTGGAAATATCTACACCGCTATCTGTATGAACATGGAAATATCTCTTCCTCTATCTGTTTTAACACGGAAATATCTACACCGCTATCTCTTAAAACTTGGAAATATCTACACCGTTGTGTGAATATACATGGAAATATCTTCACCGCCATCTGTATGAAAATGGAAATATATACAGTGTCAACTATATAAAGATGGAAATATCTACACTGCCATCTGTATGAACATGGAAATATCTACACCGCTATCTGTGTAAACATGGAAATATCTACACCGCTATATGTGTGAACATGGAAATATCTACACCGCTATCTGTATAAACATGGAAATATCTTCACCGCCATCTGTATGAACCTGGAAATACCTACACCGCCATCTGTGTGAACATGGAAATGTCTACACCGCTATCAATACAAACATGGAAATAAGTACTCCGATATCTCTATAAACATGGAAATATCTACATAGCTCTCTGTATAAACATGGAAATATCTACACGGCTTTCTGTATAAAGATGGAAATATCTACACCGATATCTCTATAAACATGGATAAATCTACACCGCTATCTGTATACACATGGAAATATCTACACCGCTATCTGTATAAACATGGAAATATCTGTTCTGCTATTTGTGTAAACACGGAAATATCTACACCGCTATCTCTTAAAACTTGGAAATGTCTACACCGTTGTGTGTATAAACATGGAAATATCTTCACCGCCATCTGTATGAACATGGAAATATCTACACTGCCAACTATATGAACATGGAAATATCTTCACTGCCAACTATATAAACATGGAAATATCAACACCGCCATCTGAATGAACATGGAAATATCTACACCGCTATCTGTGTTAACATGGAAATATCTACACCGCTATCTGTATAAACATGGAAATAACTTCACCGCCATCTGTATGAACCTGGAAATATGCACACCGCCATCAGTATGAACACGGAAATGTCTACACCGCTATCTCTATAAACATGGAAATATGTACTCCGATATATCTATAAACATGGAAATATCAACACAGCTATCTCCATAAATATGGAAAGATCTACACCGCTGTCTGTATAAACATGGAAATATCTACACAGCCGTCTGTAGGAACATGTAAGTATCTACACGGCTATCTGTATACACATGGAAATATCAACACCGCTATCTGTATAAGCATTTAAATATCTATTCCGCTATCTGTGTAAACACGGAAATATCTAAACTGCTATCTCTTAAAACTTGGAAATATCCACACTGTTATGTGCATAAACATGGAAATACCTTCATGGCCATCTGTATGAACATGGAAATATCTACACTGCCAACTACATAAACATGGAAATATCTACACCGCCATCTGTATGAACATGGAAATATCAACACCGCTATCTGTGTAAACATGGAAATAACTACACCGCTATCTGTATAAACATGGAAATATCTACACCGCTATCTGTGTAAACATGGAAATATCTACACCGCTATCTGTGTAAAGATGGAAATATCTACACCGCTATCTCTATAAACCTGGAAATGTCTACAAAGCCATCTGTAGGAACATGGAAATATCTACACCGATTTCTGTATAAACATGGAAATAACTACACCGCTATCTGCATTAAAGTGGAAATATCTCCACCGCTATCTGCATAAACTTGGAAATATCTACACCGCTATCTGTGTATACATGGAAATATCTACACCACCAACTGTAGGAACATGGAAATATCTACACCGCAATCTCTATAAACATGGAAATATCTACACAGCCATCTGTAGGAATATGTAAATATCTACACCTTTATCTGTATACACATGGAATTATCTACACCGCTATCTGTATAAACATGGAAGTATCTACACAACCATCTGTAGGAACAAGGAAATATCTACACCGCAATCTGTAGGAACTTGGAAATATCTACACCGCTATCAGTATGAACATGGAAATATCTATTCCGCTATCTGTTTTAACACGGAAATATCTACACCGCTATCTCTTAAAACTTGGAAATATCTACACCGTTATGTGAATAAACATGGAAATATCTTCACCGCCATCAGTATTAACATGGAAATATATACACTGCCAACTATATAAACATGGAAATATCTACACTGCCATCTGTATGAACATGGCAATATCTACCCCGCTATCTGTGTAAACATGGAAATATCTACACCGCTATGTGTGTGAACATGGAAATATCTGCCCTGCTATCTGTGTAAACATGGAAATATCTACACCGCTATGTGTATGAACCTGGAAATATCTACACCGCCATCTGTATGAACATGGAAATGTCTACACCGCTATCTGTACAAACATGGAAATATGTACTCCGATATCTCTATAAACATGGAAATATCTACATAGCTCTCTGTATAAATATGGAAATATCTACACCGCTTTATGTATAAAAATGGAAATATCTACACCGCTATCTCTATATACATGGAAATATCTACACCGCTATCTGTATAAGCATGGAAATATCTACACCGCTATCTGTGTAAACATGGAAATATCTACCCCGCTATCTGTGTAAACATGGAAATATCTACACCACTATCTCTGTAAACATGAAAATATCTACACAGTCAACTGTATAAACATGGAAATATCTACACTGCTATCTGTATAAACATGGAAATATCTACACCGCTATCTGTGAAAACATGGATATATCTACACCGCTATCTCTAAAAACATTGAAAGATCTACACCATTATGTGTATTAACATGGAAATATCTACACCACTATCTGTATAAACATGGAAATATCTACACCGCCATCTGTATGAACAATTAAATGTCAAAACCGCCAAATCATAAACATGTAATTATCTACACCGCCCTCTGTAGGAACATGGAAATATCTACACCGCTATCTGTTTAAACATGGAAATATCTACACCGCTATCTGCATAAACTTGGGAATATCTACACCGCAATCTGTGAAAAGATGGAAATATCCACACCACCAACTGTAGGAACATTGAAATATATACACCGCCACCTATATAAACATGGAAATGTCTACAAAGCCATCTGTAGGAATATGGAAATATCTACACCAATTTCTGTATAAACATGGAAATATCTACACCGCTATCTGCATAAAAGTAGAAATTTCTCCACCGCTATCTGCATAAACTTGGAAATATCTACACCGCTATCTGTGTATACATGGAAATATCTACACCACGAACTGTAGGAACATGGAAATATCTACACCGCTATCTCTATAAACATGGAAATATCTACACAGCCATCTGTAGGAATATGTAAATATCTACTCCGTTATCTGTATACACATGGAATTATCTACACCGCTATCTGTATAAACATGGAAATATCTACACCACTATCTGTGTAAACGTGAAAATACCTACACCGCTATCTGTGAAAACATGGAAATATCTACTCCGCTATCTGTATAAACGTGGAAGTATCTACACAACCATCTGTAGGAACATGGAAATATCTACACCGCAATCTGTAGGAACTTGGAAATATCTACACCGCTATCTGTATGAACACGGAAATATCTCTTCCTCTATCTGTTTTAACACGGAAATATCTACACCGCTATCTCTTAAAACTTGGAAATATCTACACCGTTGTGTGAATATACATGGAAATATCTTCACCGCCATCTGTATGAAAATGGAAATATATACAGTGTCAACTATATAAACATGGAAATATCTACACTGCCATCTGTATGAACATGGAAATATCTACACCGCTATCTGTGTAAACATGGAAATATCTACACCGCTATATGTGTGAACATGGAAATATCTAAACCGCTATCTGTATAAACATGGAAATATATTCACCGCCATCTGTATGAACCTGGAAATACCTACACTGCCATCTGTGTGAACATGGAAATGTCTACACCGCTATCAATACAAACATGGAAATAAGTACTCCGATATCTCTATAAACATGGAAATATCTACATAGCTCTCTGTATAAACATGGAAATATCTACACGGCTTTCTGTATAAAGATGGAAATATCTACACCGATATCTCTATAAACATGGATAAATCTACACCGCTATCTGTATACACATGGAAATATCTACACCGCTATCTGTATAAACATGGAAATATCTATTCTGCTATTTGTGTAAACACGGAAATATCTACACCGCTATCTCTTAAAACTTGGAAATGTCTACACCGTTGTGTGTATAAACATGGAAATATCTTCACCGCCATCTGTATGAACATGGAAATATCTACACTGCCAACTATATGAACATGGAAATATCTTCACTGCCAACTATATAAACATGGAAATATCAACACCGCCATCTGAATGAACATGGAAATATCTACACCGCTATCTGTGTTAACATGGAAATATCTACACCGCTATCTGTATAAACATGGAAATAACTTCACCGCCATCTGTATGAACCTGGAAATATGCACACCGCCATCAGTATGAACACGGAAATGTCTACACCGCTATCAATATAAACATGGAAATATGTACTCCGATATATCTATAAACATGGAAATATCAACACAGCTATCTCCATAAATATGGAAAGATCTACACCGCTGTCTGTATAAACATGGAAATATCTACACAGCCGTCTGTAGGAACATGTAAGTATCTACACGGCTATCTGTATACACATGGAAATATCAACACCGCTATCTGTATAAGCATTTAAATATCTATTCCGCTATCTGTGTAAACACGGAAATATCTAAACTGCTATCTCTTAAAACTTGGAAATATCCACACTGTTATGTGCATAAACATGGAAATACCTTCATGGCCATCTGTATGAACATGGAAATATCTACACTGCCAACTACATAAACATGGAAATATCTACACCGCCATCTGTATGAACATGGAAATATCAACACCGCTATCTGTGTAAACATGGAAATAACTACACCGCTATCTGTATAAACATGGAAATATCTACACCGCTATCTGTGTAAACATGGAAATATCTACACCGCTATCTGTGTAAAGATGGAAATATCTACACCGCTATATATATAAACATGGAAATATCTACACCGCCGTCTGTATGAACATGGAAATATGCACACCGTCATCTGTATGAACACGGAAATATCTACACCGCCATCTGTAGTAACACGGAAATATCTTCACCGGTATCTACATCATCTTCTGTATGAACATGGAAATATCTACACCGCTATCTGTGTAAACATGGAAATATCTACACCGCTATCTGCATAAAATTGGAAATATCTACACCGTTATCTGCATAAACTTGGAAATATCTACACCGCTATCTGTATAAACATGGAAATATCTACACTGCTATCTCCATAAACAAGGAAATATCTACACCGCTATCTGTATAAACATGGAAATATCTACCCCGCTATCTGTGTAAACATGGAAATATCTACATCGCCATCTGTATGAACATGGAAATGTCTAAACCGCCAGGTCTATAAACATGGAAATATCTACACAGCCATCTGTAGGAACATGGAAATATCTACACCGCTTTCTGTATAAACATGGAAATATCTACACCGCTATCTGCATAAAATTGGAAATATCTACACCGTTATCTGCATAAACTTGGAAATATCTACACCGCTCTCTGTATAAACAAGAAAATACCTACACCGCTATCTGTGTAAACATGCAAATATCTATACCGCTATCTGTATAAACATGGAAGTATCTACACAACCATCTGTAGGAACATGGAAATATCTACACCGCAATCTGTAGGAACTTGGAAATATCTACACCGCTATCTGTAAGAACATGGAAATATCTATTCCGCTATCTGTTTTAACACGGAGATATCTACACCGCTATCTCTTAAAACTTGGAAATATCTATACCGTTATGTGAAAAAACAAGGAAATATCTTCACCGCCATCTGTATGAACATGGATATATATACACTGCCAACTATATAAACATGGAAATATCTACACTGCCGTCTGTATTAACATGGAAATAGCTACACCGCTATCTGTATAAACATGGAAATATCTACACCGCTATCTGTGTAGACATGGAAATTTCTACACCGCTGTCTGTATAAACATGGAAATATCTATACCGCTATCTGTATAAACATGGAAATATCTACACCACTATCTGTATAAACATGAAAATAATAACACTGCTATCTGTATAAACATGGAAACATCTACATCGCTATCTGTGTAAACATGGAAATATCTACACCACCAACTGTAGGAACATGGAATTATCTACACCGCTATCTCTACGAACATGGAAATATCTATACCGCTATCTGTATAAACATGGATATATCTACACCACTACTTGAATAAACATGGAAATATCGACAGCGCTATCTGTGTAAACATGGAAATATCTACACCGCTATCTGCCTAAAAGTGGAAATATCTACGCCACTATCGGCATAAACTTGGAAATATCTACACCGCTATCTGTGTAAACATGGAAATATCTACACCGCCATTTCTTAAAACATGGAAATATCTACACCGTTATGTGTATAAAGTTAGAAATATCTACCCTGCTATCTGTATAAACATGGAAATATCTACACAGCCATCTGTATGAATATGGAAATATCTACAACGCCATCTGTATAAACATAGAAATATCTACACCGCCATCTGTATAAACATGGAAATAAGTACACCGCTATCTGGATAAACATGGAAATATCTACACCGCTATATCTATAAACGTGGAAATATCTACACCGCCATCTCTATGAACATGGAAATATCTACACCGCCATCAGTAGGAACATGGAAATATCTACACCGGTATCTACACCACCTTCTGTATGAACATGGAAATATCTACACCGCCATCTGTAGGAACATGGAAATATCTACACCGCTATCTGTACAAATATGGAAATATCTACACTGCTATCTGCATAAACATGGAAATACGTACACCGCTATCTACCTAAACATGTAAATATCTACACCGCTTCCTGTGTAAGCGTGGGAATATCTACACCGCTATCTGTATAAACATGGAAATAACTACACTGCTATCTGTATAAACATGGAAATATCTACACTACTATCTGCATAAACATGGAAATATATACACCGCTATCTACATAAACATGGAAATATCTACACCGCTTCCTGTGTAAATGTGGGAATATCTACACCGCTATCTGTATAATCATGGAAATAGCTACACTTCTATCTGTGTAAACATGGAAATATCTACACTGCTATCTGTGTAAACATGAAAATATCTACACCGCTATCTGTATAAACATGGAAATATCTACACCGCTACCTGTATAAACTTGGAAATATCTACACCGATATCTCTATAAACATGGAAATATCTACAAGGATATCTGTATAAACATGGAAACATCTACACCGCTACCTGTATAAACTTGGAAATATCTACACTGATATCTCTATAAACATGGAAATATCTACAAGGCTATCTGTATAAACATGGAAATATCTACACCGCCATCTGTAGGAATATGTTAATATCTACACCGTTATCGGTATACACGTGGAATTATCTACACCATTATCTGTATAAACATGGAAATATCTACAACGCTATCTGTGTGAACATGGAAGTACCTACTCCGATATCTCTATAAACTTGGAAATACCTACACAACTTTCCGTATAAACTTGGAAATATCTACACCGCTATCTGTATAAACCTGGAAATATCTACACCGCTATATGTGTAAACAAGGGAATATCTACAATGCTATCTGTGTAAACATGGAAATATCTACACCGCTATCTCTTAAAACTTGGAAATATCTACACCGTTATGTGTATAAACATGGAAATATCTTCACCACCATCGGTATGAACATGGAAATATCTCCACTGCCAACTATATAAACATGGAAATATCTACACCGCCATCTCTATAAACATGGAAATATCTACACCACTATCTGTATAAACATGGAAATATCTACACCGCTGTATGTGTAAACATAGAAACATCTACACAGCTATCTGTGTAAACATGGAAATATCTACACCGCTATCCCTATAAAGATGGAAAAACCTACACCGCCATCTGTATGAAAATTTAAATATCTACACCGCAATCAGTATGAACATGGAAGTATCTATACCGCTATCTGTATAAACATGGAAATATCTACACCGTTATCTGTGTAAACAAGGAAATATCTACACCGCTAACTATGTAAACATTGAAATATCTATGCCGCTATCTCTATAAACATAGAAATATCTACACAGCCATCTTTATAAACATGGAAATATCTACACCGCTATCTGTATAAACATGGAAATATCTACACCGATATCTGTATAAACATGGAAATATCTACACCGCTATCAGTATAAACATGGAAATGTCTACACCGCTATCTGTGTAAACATGGAAATGTCTACACCGCTATCTCTATAAACATGGACATGCCTACACCGCCATCTGTATGAGCATGGAAATATCCACACTGCCATCTGTATAAACATGGATATATCTACACCGCTATCTGTATAAACATGGAAATATCTACACCGCTATCTGTGTAAACATGGAAATATCTACACCGCTATCTCTAAAAACATGGAAAGATCTACAACATTATGTGTATAAAGATGGAAATATCTACACCGCTATCTGTATAAACTTGGAAATATCTACCCCGCTATCTGTGTAAACATGGAAATATCTACACCACCAACTATAGGAACATGGAAATATCTACACCACTATCTCTATAAACATGGAAATATCTACACCGCTATCTGTATAAACATCGAAATATCTACACAGCCATCTGTAGGAACATGTAAATATCTATACCACTATCTCTATAAAAATGGAAAATCTACACCGCTATCTGTATAAACATGAAAATATCTACATCGCCATCTGTATGAACATGGAAATGTCTAAACCGCCAGGTCTATAAACATGGAAATATCTACACAGCCATCTGTAGGAACATGGAAATATCTACACCGCTTTCTGTATAAACATGGAAATATCTACACCGCTATCTGCATAAAATTGGAAATATCTACACCGTTATCTGCATAAACTTGGAAATATCTACACCGCTCTCTGTATAAACAAGAAAATACCTACACCGCTATCTGTGTAAACATGCAAATATCTACACCGCTATCTGTATAAACATGGAAGTATCTACACAACCATCTGTAGGAACATGGAAATATCTACACCGCAATCTGTAGGAACTTGGAAATATCTACACCGCTATCTGTAAGAACATGGAAATATCTATTCCGCTATCTGTTTTAACACGGAGATATCTACACCGCTATCTCTTAAAACTTGGAAATATCTATACCGTTATGTGAAAAAACAAGGAAATATCTTCACCGCCATCTGTATGAACATGGATATATATACACTGCCAACTATATAAACATGGAAATATCTACACTGCCATCTGTATTAACATGGAAATATCTACACCGCTATCTGTATAAACATGGAAATATCTACACCGCTATCTGTGTAGACATGGAAATTTCTACACCGCTGTCTGTATAAACATGGAAATATCTATACCGCTATCTGTATAAACATGGAAATATCTACACCACTATCTGTATAAACATGAAAATAATAACACTGCTATCTGTATAAACATGGAAACATCTACATCGCTATCTGTTTAAACATGGAAATATCTACACCACTATCTGCGTAAAAGTGGAAATATCTACCCCGCTATCTGCAAAAACTTGGAAATATCTACACCGCTATCTGTGTAAACATGGAAATATCTACACCACCAACTGTAGGAACATGGAATTATCTACACCGCTATCTCTACGAACATGGAAATATCTATACCGCTATCTGTATAAACATGGATATATCTACACCACTACTTGAATAAACATGGAAATATCGACAGCGCTATCTGTGTAAACATGGAAATATCTACAACCCTATCTGTGTAAACATGGAAATGTCTACACCGCTATCACTTAAAACTTGGAAATATCTACACCATTATGTGTATAAACATGGAAATAACTACAGCGCCATCTTTATGAACATGGCAATATCTACACTGACAAGTATATAAACTTGGAAATATCTACACCGCCATGTGTATGAACATGGAAATATCTCCACCGCCATCTCTATAAACATGGAAATATCTACAAAGATTTCTCTGTAAACATGGAAATATCTACACCGCTATCTCTTAAAACTTGGAAATATCTACACCGTTATGTGTATAAACATGGAAATATCTTCACCGCCATCGGTATGAACATGGAAATATCTCCACTGACAACTATATAACCATGGAAATATCTACACCGCCAAGTCTATAAACATGGAAATACCTACACCGCTATCAGTATAAACATGGAAATATCTACACCGCTATATGTGTAAACATGGAAATATCTTCACCGCTATAAGTGTAAACATGGAAATATCTACACAGCTATTTGTGTAAACACGGAAATATCTACACCGCTATCCCTAGAAAGATGGATATATCTACAATGCCATCTGAATGAACATGGAAATATCTACACCGCCATCTGTATGAACATGGAAATATCTACACCGTTATCTGTATAAACATGGAGATATCTACACCGCTATCTCTATATACTTGCAAATACCTACACCGCTATCTGTATAAACATGGAAATATCTATACCGCTATCTGTGGAAACATGGAAATATCTACACCGCTATCTGTGTAAACGTGGAAATATCTACACCGCTCTCTGTATAAACATGGAAATATCTACAACGCACTCTGAAGGAACATGGAAATATCTACACCAATATCTCTATAAACATGGAAATATCTACACCCCTAACTGTATAAACATGGAAATATCTACACAGACATCTGTAGGAACATGTAAATATCTACACCACTATCTCTATAAACATGGAAATATCTACACTGCTATCTGTATAAACATGGAAATATCTACTCCATCATCTGTTTGAACGTGGAAATGTCTAAACTGCCAACTCTATAAACATGTAAATATCTACACCGCCCTCTGTAGGAACACGGAAATATCTACAACGCTATCTGTTTAAACATGGAAATATCTACACCGCTATCTGCCTAAAAGTGGAAATATCTATGCCACTATCCGCATAAACTTGGAAATATCTACACCGCTATCTGTGTAAACATGGAAATATCTACACCGCCATTTCTTAAAACATGGAAATATCTACACCGTTATGTGTATAAAGTTAGAAATATCTACCCTGCTATCTGTATAAACATGGAAATATCTACACAGCCATCTGTATGAATATGGAAATATCTACAACGCCATCTGTATAAACATAGAAATATCTACACCGCCATCTGTATAAACATGGAAATAAGTACACCGCTATCTGGATAAACATGGAAATATCTACACCGCTATATCTATAAACGTGGAAATATCTACACCGCCATCTCTATGAACATGGAAATATCTACACCGCCATCAGTAGGAACATGGAAATATCTACACCGGTATCTACACCACCTTCTGTATGAACATGGAAATATCTACACCGCCATCTGTAGGAACATGGAAATATCTACACCGCTATCTGTACAAATATGGAAATATCTACACTGCTATCTGCATAAACATGGAAATACGTACACCGCTATCTACCTAAACATGTAAATATCTACACCGCTTCCTGTGTAAGCGTGGGAATATCTACACCGCTATCTGTATAAACATGGAAATAACTACACTGCTATCTATATAAACATGGAAATATCTACACTGCTATCTGCATAAACATGGAAATATATACACCGCTATCTACATAAACATGGAAATATCTACACCGCTTCCTGTGTAAATGTGGGAATATCTACACCGCTATCTGTATAATCATGGAAATAGCTACACTTCTATCTGTGTAAACATGGAAATATCTACACTGCTATCTGTGTAAACATGAAAATATCTACACCGCTATCTGTATAAACATGGAAATATCTACACAGCTACCTGTATAAACTTGGAAATATCTACACCGATATCTCTATAAACATGGAAATATGTACAAGGATATCTGTATAAACATGGAAATATCTACACCGCTACCTGTATAAACTTGGAAATATCTACACTGATATCTCTATAAACATGGAAATATCTACAAGGCTATCTGTATAAACATGGAAATATCTACACCGCCATCTGTAGGAATATGTTAATATCTACACCGTTATCGGTATACACGTGGAATTATCTACACCATTATCTGTATAAACATGGAAATATCTACAACGCTATCTGTGTGAACATGGAAGTACCTACTCCGATATCTCTATAAACTTGGAAATACGTACACAACTTTCCATATAAACTTGGAAATATCTACACCGCTATCTGTATAAACCTGGAAATATCTACACCGCTATATGTGTAAACAAGGGAATATCTACAATGCTATCTGTGTAAACATGGAAATATCTACACCGCTATCTCTTAAAACTTGGAAATATCTACACCGTTATGTGTATAAACATGGAAATATCTTCACCACCATCGGTATGAACATGGAAATATCTCCACTGCCAACTATATAAACATGGAAATATCTACACCGCCATCTCTATAAACATGGAAATATCTACACCACTATCTGTATAAACATGGAAATATCTACACCGCTGTATGTGTAAACATGGAAACATCTACACAGCTATCTGTGTAAACATGGAAATATCTACACCGCTATCCCTATAAAGATGGAAAAACCTACACCGCCATCTGTATGAACATTTAAATATCTACACCGCAATCAGTATGAACATGGAAGTATCTACACCGCTATCTGTATAAACATGGAAATATCTACACCGTTATCTGTGTAAACAAGGAAATATCTACACCGCTATCTATGTAAACATTGAAATATCTATGCCACTATCTCTATAAACATAGAAATATCTACACAGCCATCTTTATAAACATGGAAATATCTACACCGCTATCTGTATAAACATGGAAATATCTACACCGATATCTGTATAAACATGGAAATATCTACACCGCTATCTGTATAAACATGGAAATGTCTACACCGCTATCTGTGTAAACATGGAAATGTCTACACCGCTATCTCTATAAACATGGACATGCCTACACCGCCATCTGTATGAGCATGGAAATATCCACACTGCCATCTGTATAAACATGGATATATCTACACCGCTATCTGTATAAACATGGAAATATCTACACCGCTATCTGTGTAAACATGGAAATATCTACACCGCTATCTCTAAAAACATGGAAAGATCTACAACATTATGTGTATAAAGATGGAAATATCTACACCGCTATCTGTATAAACTTGGAAATATCTACCCCGCTATCTGTGTAAACATGGAAATATCTACACCACCAACTATAGGAACATGGAAATATCTACACCACTATCTCTATAAACATGGAAATATCTACACCGCTATCTGTATAAACATCGAAATATCTACACAGCCATCTGTAGGAACATGTAAATATCTATACCACTATCTCTATAAAAATGGAAAATCTACACCGCTATCTGTATAAACATGAAAATATCTACATTGCCATCTTTATGAACATGAAAATGCCTTAACCGCTAACTCTATAAACATGGAAATACCTATAGCACCATCTGTAGGAAAATGGAAATATCTACACCGCTATCTGTATAAACATGGAAATATCTACACCGCTATCTGCATAAAAGCGGAAATGTCTACCCCACTATCTGCATAAACTTGGAAATATCTACACCGCTATCTGTGTAAACATGGAAATATCTACACCGCTATCTGTGTGAACATGGAAACATCTACTCCGATATCTCTATAAACATGGAAATATCTACAACGCTTTTTGTATAAACATGGAAATATCTACACCGCTATCTGTGTACACAAGGAAATGTCTACACCGCTACCTGTGTAAACATGTAAATATCTACACCACCAACTGTAGGAACGTGGGAATATCTACACCGCTATCTCTATAAACATGGAAATATCTACACCGCTATCGGTATAAACATGGAAATATCTACACAGCCATCTGTAGTAATATGCAAATATCTACAAAATTATCTGAATACACAAGGAAATATCTACACCGCTTTCTGTATAAACATGGAAATACCTATACCGCTATCTGCATAAAAGTGGAAATATCTTCACCGCTATCTGTGTAAACATGGAAATATCTACACCGCCATTTCTTAAAACATGGAAATATCTACACCGTTATCTGTATAAAGTCAGAAATATCTACACTGCTATCTGTATAAACATGGAAATATCTACACCACCATCTGTATGAATATGGAAATATCTACACCGCCAACTCTATAAACATGGAAATATCTACACCGCCATCTGTAGGAACACGGAAATATCTACACAGCTATCTGTATAAACATGGAAATATCTACACCGCTATATCTATAAACATGGAAATATCTACACCGCTATCTGTATGAACCTGGAAATATCTATACCGCTATCAGTATAAACATGGAAATATCTACACAGCCATCTGTAGGAATATGTAAATATCTACACCGTTATCTGTATACACATGGAATTATCTACACCGCTATCTGTATAAACATGGAAATATTTACACCGCAATCTGTGTAAACATGAAAATATCTACACCGCTATCTCTTAAAACTTGGAAATATCTACACCGTTATGTGTATAAACGTGGAAACATCTTCACCGCCATCTGTATGAACTTGGAAATATCTACACCACCAACTCTATAAACATGGAAATATCTACACAGCTATCTGCATAAATATGGAAATATCTACACCGCCATCTGTATAAACATGGAAATATCTACACCACTATCTGTGTAAACATGGAAATATCTACACTGCTATCTGTGTAAACATGGAAACATCTACACCGCTATCTCTGTAAACATAGAAATATCTACACAGTCGTCTGTATAAACATGGAAATATCTACACCGCTATCTCTATAAACATGGAAATATCTACACCGCTATCTGTATGAACCTGGAAATATCTATACCGCTATCTGTATGAGCATGGAAATACCTATACCGCTATCTGTATCAACATGGAAATATCTACAAAGCTATCTGTGTAAACATGTTAATATCCACACCGCTATCTGTGAAAACATGGAAATATCTACACCGCTATCTGTGTAAACATGGAAATATCTACACCGCTATCTGTATAAACATGGAAATATCTACACCGCTATCTGCATAAAAGCGGAAATGTCTACCCCACTATCTGCATAAACTTGGAAATATCTACACCGCTATCTGTGTAAACTTGGAAATATCTACACCGCTATCTGTGTGAACATGGAAACATCTACTCCGATATCTCTATAAACATGGAAATATCTACAACGCTTTTTGTATAAACATGGAAATATCTACACCGCTATCTGTGTACACAAGGAAATGTCTACACCGCTACCTGTGTAAACATGTAAATATCTACACCACCAACTGTAGGAACGTGGGAATATCTACACCGCTATCTCTATAAACATGGAAATATCTACACCGCTATCGGTATAAACATGGAAATATCTACACAGCCATCTGTAGTAATATGCAAATATCTACAAAATTATCTGAATACACATGGAAATATCTACACCGCTTTCTGTATAAACATGGAAATACCTATACCGCTATCTGCATAAAAGTGGAAATATCTTCACCGCTATCTGTGTAAACATGGAAATATCTACACCGCCATTTCTTAAAACATGGAAATATCTACACCGTTATCTGTATAAAGTCAGAAATATCTACACTGCTATCTGTATAAACATGGAAATATCTACACCACCATCTGTATGAATATGGAAATATCTACACCGCCAACTCTATAAACATGGAAATATCTACACCGCCATCTGTAGGAACACGGAAATATCTACACAGCTATCTGTATAAACATGGAAATATCTACACCGCTATATCTATAAACATGGAAATATCTACACCGCTATCTGTATGAACCTGGAAATATCTATACCGCTATCAGTATAAACATGGAAATATCTACACAGCCATCTGTAGGAATATGTAAATATCTACACCGTTATCTGTATACACATGGAATTATCTACACCGCTATCTGTATAAACATGGAAATATTTACACCGCAATCTGTGTAAACATGAAAATATCTACACCGCTATCTCTTAAAACTTGGAAATATCTACACCGTTATGTGTATAAACGTGGAAACATCTTCACCGCCATCTGTATGAACTTGGAAATATCTACACCACCAACTCTATAAACATGGAAATATCTACACAGCTATCTGCATAAATATGGAAATATCTACACCGCCATCTGTATAAACATGGAAATATCTACACCACTATCTGTGTAAACATGGAAATATCTACACTGCTATCTGTGTAAACATGGAAACATCTACACCGCTATCTCTGTAAACATAGAAATATCTACACAGTCGTCTGTATAAACATGGAAATATCTACACCGCTATCTCTATAAACATGGAAATATCTACACCGCTATCTGTATGAACCTGGAAATATCTATACCGCTATCTGTATGAGCATGGAAATACCTATACCGCTATCTGTATCAACATGGAAATATCTACAAAGCTATCTGTGTAAACATGTTAATATCCACACCGCTATCTGTGAAAACATGGAAATATCTACACCGCTATCTGTGTAAACATGGAAATATCTACACCGCTTTCTGTGTAAACATGGAAATACCTACACTGCTATCTGTGTAAACATGGAAATACCTACACCGCTATCTCTATAAACATGGAAATACCTACACCGCCATCTGTATGAGTATGGAAATATCTACACCGCCGTCTGTATAAACATGGAAATATCTACACCGTTTTGTGTATAAAGATGGAAATATCTACATTGATATCTGTATAAACATGGAAATATCTACACCACCATCTGTATGAACATGGAAATGTCTAAACCGTCAATTCTGTAAACATGGAAATATCTACGGCGCCATCTACAGGAACATGGAAATATCTACACCGCTTTCTGTATAAACATGGAAATAAATACACCGCTATCTGCATAAAAGTAGAGACATCTCCACTGCTATCTGCATATACTTGGAAATATCTGCACCACTATCTGTATAAACATGGAAATATCTACACCACCAAATGTAGGAACACGGAAATATCAACACCGCTATATCTATAAACATGGAAATATCTACACCGCTATGTGTATAAACTTGGAAATATCTACACAGCCATCTGTAGGAACATGTAAATATCTACACCGTTATCTGTATAAACATGGAAATATCTACACCGCCATCTGTATGAACATGGAAATATCTACACCGCCATCTGTATGAACATGGAAACATCTACACGGCCATCTGTAAGAACATGGAAATATCTACAACGTCATCTGTATGTACATGGAGATATCTACACTGCTATCTCTATAAACTTGGAGACTTCGACACCGATACCTGTGTAAACGAGGAAATATCTTCACTGCCATATCTATAAGCATGGACATACCTTCACTGCCATCTGTATAAACATGGAAATATCTACACCGCTATCTGTATAAACATGAAAATATCTACACCGATATCTGTATAAACATGGAAATATCTACACCGCTATCTGTATAAACATGGAAATGTCTACACCGCTATCTGTGTAAACATGGAAATGTCTACACCGCTATCTCTATAAACATGGACATGCCTACACCGCCATCTGTATGAGCATGGAAATATCCACACTGCCATCTGTATAAACATGGATATATCTACACCGCTATCTGTATAAACATGGAAATATCTACACCACTATCTGTGTAAACATGGAAATATCTACACCGCTATCTCTAAAAACATGGAAAGATCTACAACATTATGTGTATAAAGATGGAAATATCTACACCGCTATCTGTATAAACTTGGAAATATCTACCCCGCTATCTGTGTAAACATGGAAATATCTACACCACCAACTATAGGAACATGGAAATATCTACACCACTATCTCTATAAACATGGAAATATCTACACCGCTATCTGTATAAACATCGAAATATCTACACAGCCATCTGTAGGAACATGTAAATATCTATACCACTATCTCTATAAAAATGGAAAATCTACACCGCTATCTGTATAAACATGAAAATATCTACATTGCCATCTTTATGAACATGAAAATGCCTTAACCGCTAACTCTATAAACATGGAAATACCTATAGCACCATCTGTAGGAAAATGGAAATATCTACACCGCTATCTGTATAAACATGGAAATATCTACACCTCTATCTGCATAAAAGCGGAAATGTCTACCCCACTATCTGCATAAACTTGGAAATATCTACACCGCTATCTGTGTAAACATGGAAATATCTACACCGCTATCTGTGTGAACATGGAAACATCTACTCCGATATCTCTATAAACATGGAAATATCTACAACGCTTTTTGTATAAACATGGAAATATCTACACCGCTATCTGTGTACACATGGAAATGTCTACACCGCTACCTGTGTAAACATGTAAATATCTACACCAGCAACTGTAGGAACGTGGGAATATCTACACCGCTATCTCTATAAACATGGAAATATCTACACCGCTATCGGTATAAACATGGAAATATCTACACAGCCATCTGTAGTAATATGTAAATATCTACAAAATTATCTGAATACACATGGAAATATCTACACCGCTTTCTGTATAAACATGGAAATACCTATACCGCTATCTGCATAAAAGTGGAAATATCTTCACCGCTATCTCTGTAAACATGGAAATATCTACACCGCCATTTCTTAAAACATGGAAATAACTACACCGTTATCTGTATAAAGTCAGAAATATCTACACTGCTATCTGTATAAACATGGAAATATCTACACCACCATCTGTATGAATATGGAAATATCTACACCGCCAACTCTATAAACATGGAAATATCTACACCGCCATCTGTAGGAACACGGAAATATCTACACAGCTATCTGTATAAACATGGAAATATCTACACCGCTATATCTATAAACATGGAAATATCTACACCGCTATCTGTATGAACCTGGAAATATCTATACCGCTATCAGTATAAACATGGAAATATCTACACAGCCATCTGTAGGAATATGTAAATATCTACACTGTTATCTGTATACACATGGAATTATCTACACCGCTATCTGTATAAACATGGAAATATTTACACCGCAATCTGTGTAAACATGAAAATATCTACACCGCTATCTCTTAAAACTTGGAAATATATACACCGTTATGTGTATAAACGTGGAAACATCTTCACCGCCATCTGTATGAACTTGGAAATATCTACACCACCAACTCTATAAACATGGAAATATCTACACAGCTATTTGCATAAATATGGAAATATCTACACCGCCATCTGTATAAACATGGAAATATCTACACCACTATCTGTGTAAACATGGAAATATCTACACTGCTATCTGTGTAAACATGGAAATATCTACACCGCAATCTCTGTAAACATAGAAATATCTACACAGTCGTCTGTATAAACATGGAAATATCTACACCGCTATCTCTATAAACATGGAAATATCTACACCGCTATCTGTATGAACCTGGAAATATCTATACCGCTATCTGTATGAGCATGGAAATACCTATACCGCTATCTGTATCAACATGGAAATATCTACAAAGCTATCTGTGTAAACATGTTAATATCCACACCGCTATCTGTGAAAACATGGAAATATCTACACCGCTATCTGTGTAAACATGGAAATATCTACACCGCTATCTGTGTAAACATGGAAATACCTACACTGCTATCTGTGTAAACATGGAAATACCTACACCGCTATCTCTATAAACATGGAAATACCTACACCGCCATCTGTATGAGTATGGAAATATCTACACCGCCGTCTGTATAAACATGGAAATATCTACACCGTTTTGTGTATAAAAATGGAAATATCTACATTGATATCTGTATAAACATGGAAATATCTACACCACCATCTGTATGAACATGGAAATGTCTAAACCGTCAACTCTGTAAACATGGAAATATCTACGGCGCCATCTACAGGAACATGGAAATATCTACACCGCTTTCTGTATAAACATGGAAATAACTACACCGCTATCTGCATAAAAGTAGAGACATCTCCACTGCTATCTGCATATACTTGGAAATATCTGCACCACTATCTGTATAAACATGGAAATATCTACACCACCAAATGTAGGAACACGGAAATATCAACACCGCTATATCTATAAACATGGAAATATCTACACCGCTATGTGTATAAACTTGGAAATATCTACACAGCCATCTGTAGGAACATGTAAATATCTACACCGTTATCTGTATAAACATGGAAATATCTACACCGCCATCTGTATGAACATGGAAATATCTACACCGCCATCTGTATGAACATGGAAACATCTACACGGCCATCTGTAAGAACATGGAAATATCTACAACGTCATCTGTATGTACATGGAGATATCTACACTGCTATCTCTATAAACTTGGAAACTTCGACACCGATACCTGTGTAAAGGAGGAAATATCTTCACTGCCATATCTATAAGCATGGACATACCTTCACTGCCATCTGTATAAACATGGAAATATCTACACCGCTATCTGTATAAACATGGAAATATCTACACCGATATCTGTATAAACATGGAAATATCTACACCGCTATCTGTATAAACATGGAAATGTCTACACCGCTATCTGTGTAAACATGGAAATGTCTACATCGCTATCTCTATAAACATGGACATGCCTACACCGCCATCTGTATGAGCATGGAAATATCCACACTGCCATCTGTATAAACATGGATATATCTACACCGCTATCTGTATAAACATGGAAATATCTACACCACTATCTGTGTAAACATGGAAATATCTACACCGCTATCTCTAAAAACATGGAAAGATCTACATTATGTGTATAAAGATGGAAATATCTACACCGCTATCTGTACAAACACGGAAATATCTACACCGCCATCTCTATAAACATGGAAATATCTACAACGCCATCTCTATAAACATGGAAATATCTACTCCGCCATCTGTATAAACATGGAAATATCTACACCGCCATCTCTATAAATATGGAAATATCTACACCGCCATCTGTATGAACATGGAAATATCTACACCGCCATGTGTATAAAGTTGGAAATATCTCCACCGCCATCTGTATCAACATGGAGCTATCTACACCGCTATCTGTGTAAACATGGAAATATCTACACCACCAATCTACACCGCCATCTCTATAAACATGGAAATGTCTTCACCGCCATCTGTATAAACATGGAAATATCTACACCGCTATCTGTATAAGGATGGAAATATCTACACCACTTTCTGTATGAACATGGAAATATCTTCACTGCTATCTGTATAAACATGGAAGTATCTACAGCGATATCTGCATAAAAGTGGAAATACCTCCACCGCTATCTGCATATACTTGGAAATATCTGCACCACTATCTGTGTAAACATGGAACTATCTACACAGCCATCAGTAGGAACATGTAAATATCTACACCGTTATCTGAATACACACGGAAATATGTACACCGCTATCTGTAAAAATGTGGAAATATATACACCGCTATCTGTGTAAACATGGAAATATCTACACCGCTATCTCTTAAAACTTGGATATTTCTACGCCGTTATGTGTATAAACATGGAAATAACCTCACCGCCATCTCTATGAACATGGAAATATCTACACTGCCAACTATATAAACATGGAAATATCTACACCGCCATCTGTATGAACGTGGAAATATCTGCACCGCCAACTCTATAAACATGGAAATATCTACACCACTATCTGTATAAACATGGAAATATCTACGCTGCTATCTGTGTAAACATGGAAATATCTACACCGCTATCTGTGTAAACATGGAAATACCTACACCGCT
This sequence comes from Gorilla gorilla gorilla, assembly GCF_029281585.2. Classification (NCBI taxonomy): domain Eukaryota; kingdom Metazoa; phylum Chordata; class Mammalia; order Primates; family Hominidae; genus Gorilla; species Gorilla gorilla. The sequence goes on from NC_073234.2 coordinate 236,257, forward strand.
ATCTCTATGAACATGGAAATATCTACACCTCTATCTGTGTAAGCATGGAAATATCTACACCGCTATCTGTATGAACATGGAAATATCTACACCGCCATCTGCATGAACATAGAAATATCTACACCGCTATCTATATAAACATGGAAATATCTACACCGATATCTCTATAAACATGGAGATATCTACACCGCTAACTGTATAAGGATGGAAATATCCACACCGCTATCTGTGTAAACATGGAAATATCTAAAACGCAATCTGTGTAAACATGGAAATATCTACACCACTATCTCTATAAACATGGAAATATCTACAAAGCCATCTGTATAAACATGGAAATATCTACACCGCTATCTGTATAAACATGCAAATATCTACACCAATATCTCTGTAAACATGGAAATATCTACACCGCTATCTGTACAAACACGGAAATATCTACACCGCTATCTGTGTAAACATGGAAATATCTACACCACAATCTCTATAAACATGGAAATAACTACACCGCCATCTCTATAAACATGGAAATATCTACACAGCTATCTGCATAAACAAGGAAATATCTACAGCTCTATCTCTATAAACATGGAAATATCTACACCGCTATGCCTATTAACATGGAAACAACTACACCGCTATCTGTATAAACATGGAAATATCTACACCGCCATCTCTATAAACATGGAAATGTCTACACCGCCATCTCTATAAACATGGAAATATCTACAGTGCCATCTGTATAAACGTGGAAATATCTACACCGCCATATCTATAAACATGGAAATATCTACACCACCATCTGCATGAACATGGAAATATCTACACCGCAATCTGTGTAAAGATGGAAATATCTACACCGCCATCTGTATAAACACGGAAATATCTACACCGAGATCTGTATAGGGATTTAAATACCTACACCACCATCAGTATGAACACGAAAATATCTACACTGCTATCTGTATATACATGGAAATGTCTACACCGCTATCTCTATAAACATGGCAATATCTACACCGCTATCGGAATAAACAAGGAAATATCTACACCTCAATCTCTACAAACATGGAAATATCTACACCACTATGCCTATTAACATGGAAATAACTACACCGCTATCTCTATAAATATGGATATATCTATACTGCCATCTCTATAAACATGGAAATATCTTCACCGCCATCTGTATAAACATGGAAATATCTACAGCGCTATCTGTATAAGGATGGAAATATCCACACCACTTTCTGTATGAACATGGAAATATCTTCACTGTTATCTGTATAAACATGGAAGTATCTACAGCGTTATCTGCATAAAAGTGGAAATACCTCCACCGCTATCTGCATATACTTGGAAATATCTGCACCACTATCTGTGTAAACATGGAAATATCTACACAGCCATCAGTAGGAACATGTAAATATCTACACCGTTATCTGAATACACACGGAAATATGTACACCGCTATCTGTAAAAACGTGGAAATATGTACACAGCTATCTGTGTAAACATGGAAATATCTACACCACTATCTCTTAAAACTTGGATATATCTACGCCGTTATGTGTATAAACATGGAAATAACCTCACCGCCATCTCTATGAACATGGAAATATCTACACTGCCAACTATATAAACATGGAATTATCTACACCGCCATCTGTATCAACGTGGAAATATCTGCACCGCCAACTCTATAAACATGGAAATATCTACACCGCTATCTGTATAAACATGGAAATATCTACGCTGCTATCTGTGTAAACATGGAAATATCTACACCGCTATCTGTGTAAACATGGAAATACCTACACCGCTATCTCTATGAACATGGAAATACCTACACCTCTATCTGTGTAAACATGGAAATATCTACACCGCTATCTGTATGAACATGGAAATATCTACACAGCAATCTGTATGAACATGGAAATATCTACACCGCTATCTGTATAAACATAGAAATATCTACACCGATATCTCTATAAACATGGAGATATCTATACCGCTAACTGTATAAGGATGGAAATATCCACACCGCTATCTGTGTAAACATGGAAATATATAAAACGCAATCTGTGTAAACATGGAAATATCTACACCACTATCTCTATAAACATGGAAATATCTACAAAGCCATCTGTATAAACATGGAAATGTCTACACCGCTATCTGTACAAACATGGAAATATCTACACCGCCATCTCTATAAACATGGAAATATCTACAACGCCATCTCTATAAACATGGAAATATCTACACCGCCATCTCTATAAACATGAAAATATCTACTCCGCCATCTGTATAAACATGGAAATATCTACACCGCCATCTCTATAAACATGGAAATATCTACTCCGCCATCTGTATAAACATGGAAATATCTACACCGCCATCTCTATAAACATGGAAATATCTACTCCGCCATCTGTATGAACATGGAAATATCTACACCGCCATCTCTATAAATATGGAAATATCTACACCGCCATCTGTATGAACATGGAAATATCTACACCGCCATGTGTATAAAGTTGGAAATATCTCCACCGCCATCTGTATCAACATGGAGCTATCTACACCGCTATCTGTGTAAACATGGAAATATCTACACCACCAATCTACACCGCCATCTCTATAAACATGGAAATGTCTTCACCGCCATCTGTATAAACATGGAAATATCTACACCGCTATCTGTATGAGGATGGAAATATCTACACCACTTTCTGTATGAACATGGAAATATCTTCACTGCTATCTGTATAAACATGGAAGTATCTACAGCGATATCTGCATAAAAGTGGAAATACCTCCACCGCTATCTGCATATACTTGGAAATATCTGCACCACTATCTGTGTAAACATGGAACTATCTACACAGCCATCAGTAGGAACATGTAAATATCTACACCGTTATCTGAATACACACGGAAATATGTACACCGCTATCTGTAAAAATGTGGAAATATATACACCGCTATCTGTGTAAACATGGAAATATCTACACCGCTATCTCTTAAAACTTGGATATTTCTACGCCGTTATGTGTATAAACATGGAAATAACCTCACCGCCATCTCTATGAACATGGAAATATCTACACTGCCAACTATATAAACATGGAAATATCTACACCGCCATCTGTATGAACGTGGAAATATCTGCACCGCCAACTCTATAAACATGGAAATATCTACACCACTATCTGTATAAACATGGAAATATCTACGCTGCTATCTGTGTAAACATGGAAATATCTACACCGCTATCTGTGTAAACATGGAAATACCTACACCGCTATCTCTATGAACATGGAAATATCTACACCTCTATCTGTGTAAGCATGGAAATATCTACACCGCTATCTGTATGAACATGGAAATATCTACACCGCCATCTGCATGAACATGGAAATATCTACACCGCTATCTATATAAACATGGAAATATCTACACCGATATCTCTATAAACATGGAGATATCTACACCGCTAACTGTATAAGGATGGAAATATCCACACCGCTATCTGTGTAAACATGGAAATATCTAAAACGCAATCTGTGTAAACATGGAAATATCTACACCACTATCTCTATAAACATGGAAATATCTACAAAGCCATCTGTATAAACATGGAAATATCTACACCGCTATCTGTATAAACATGCAAATATCTACACCAATATCTCTGTAAACATGGAAATATCTACACCGCTATCTGTACAAACACGGAAATATCTACACCGCTATCTGTGTAAACATGGAAATATCTACACCACAATCTCTATAAACATGGAAATAACTACACCGCCATCTCTATAAACATGGAAATATCTACACAGCTATCTGCATAAACAAGGAAATATCTACAGCTCTATCTCTATAAACATGGAAATATCTACACCGCTATGCCTATTAACATGGAAACAACTACACCGCTATCTGTATAAACATGGAAATATCTACACCGCCATCTCTATAAACATGGAAATGCTTACACCGCCATCTCTATAAACATGGAAATATCTACAGTGCCATCTGTATAAACGTGGAAATATCTACACCGCCATATCTATAAACATGGAAATATCTACACCACCATCTGCATGAACATGGAAATATCTACACCGCAATCTGTGTAAAGATGGAAATATCTACACCGCCATCTGTATAAACACGGAAATATCTACACCGAGATCTGTATAGGGATTTAAATACCTACACCACCATCAGTATGAACACGAAAATATCTACACTGCTATCTGTATATACATGGAAATGTCTACACCGCTATCTCTATAAACATGGCAATATCTACACCGCTATCGGAATAAACAAGGAAATATCTACACCTCAATCTCTACAAACATGGAAATATCTACACCACTATGCCTATTAACATGGAAATAACTACACCGCTATCTCTATAAATATGGATATATCTATACCGCCATCTCTATAAACATGGAAATATCTTCACCGCCATCTGTATAAACATGGAAATATCTACAGCGCTATCTGTATAAGGATGGAAATATCCACACCACTTTCTGTATGAACATGGAAATATCTTCACTGTTATCTGTATAAACATGGAAGTATCTACAGCGTTATCTGCATAAAAGTGGAAATACCTCCACCGCTATCTGCATATACTTGGAAATATCTGCACCACTATCTGTGTAAACATGGAAATATCTACACAGCCATCAGTAGGAACATGTAAATATCTACACCGTTATCTGAATACACACGGAAATATGTACACCGCTATCTGTAAAAACGTGGAAATATGTACACAGCTATCTGTGTAAACATGGAAATATCTACACCACTATCTCTTAAAACTTGGATATATCTACGCCGTTATGTGTATAAACATGGAAATAACTTCACCGCCATCTCTATGAACATGGAAATATCTACACTGCCAACTATATAAACATGGAATTATCTACACCGCCATCTGTATCAACGTGGAAATATCTGCACCGCCAACTCTATAAACATGGAAATATCTACACCGCTATCTGTATAAACATGGAAATATCTACGCTGCTATCTGTGTAAACATGGAAATATCTACACCGCTATCTGTGTAAACATGGAAATACCTACACCGCTATCTCTATGAACATGGAAATACCTACACCTCTATCTGTGTAAACATGGAAATATCTACACCGCTATCTGTATGAACATGGAAATATCTACACAGCAATCTGTATGAACATGGAAATATCTACACCGCTATCTGTATAAACATAGAAATATCTACACCGATATCTCTATAAACATGGAGATATCTATACCGCTAACTGTATAAGGATGGAAATATCCACACCGCTATCTGTGTAAACATGGAAATATATAAAACGCAATCTGTGTAAACATGGAAATATCTACACCACTATCTCTATAAACATGGAAATATCTACAAAGCCATCTGTATAAACATGGAAATGTCTACACCGCTATCTGTACAAACATGGAAATATCTACACCGCCATCTCTATAAACATGGAAATATCTACAACGCCATCTCTATAAACATGGAAATATCTACACCGCCATCTCTATAAACATGAAAATATCTACTCCGCCATCTGTATAAACATGGAAATATCTACACCGCCATCTCTATAAACATGGAAATATCTACTCCGCCATCTGTATAAACATGGAAATATCTACACCGCCATCTCTATAAACATGGAAATATCTACTCCGCCATCTGTATGAACATGGAAATATCTACACCGCCATCTCTATAAATATGGAAATATCTACACCGCCATCTGTATGAACATGGAAATATCTACACCGCCATGTGTATAAAGTTGGAAATATCTCCACCGCCATCTGTATCAACATGGAGCTATCTACACCGCTATCTGTGTAAACATGGAAATATCTACACCACCAATCTACACCGCCATCTCTATAAACATGGAAATGTCTTCACCGCCATCTGTATAAACATGGAAATATCTACACCGCTATCTGTATGAGGATGGAAATATCTACACCACTTTCTGTATGAACATGGAAATATCTTCACTGCTATCTGTATAAACATGGAAGTATCTACAGCGATATCTGCATAAAAGTGGAAATACCTCCACCGCTATCTGCATATACTTGGAAATATCTGCACCACTATCTGTGTAAACATGGAACTATCTACACAGCCATCAGTAGGAACATGTAAATATCTACACCGTTATCTGAATACACACGGAAATATGTACACCGCTATCTGTAAAAATGTGGAAATATATACACCGCTATCTGTGTAAACATGGAAATATCTACACCGCTATCTCTTAAAACTTGGATATTTCTACGCCGTTATGTGTATAAACATGGAAATAACCTCACCGCCATCTCTATGAACATGGAAATATCTACACTGCCAACTATATAAACATGGAAATATCTACACCGCCATCTGTATGAACGTGGAAATATCTGCACCGCCAACTCTATAAACATGGAAATATCTACACCACTATCTGTATAAACATGGAAATATCTACGCTGCTATCTGTGTAAACATGGAAATATCTACACCGCTATCTGTGTAAACATGGAAATACCTACACCGCTATCTCTATGAACATGGAAATATCTACACCTCTATCTGTGTAAGCATGGAAATATCTACACCGCTATCTGTATGAACATGGAAATATCTACACCGCCATCTGCATGAACATGGAAATATCTACACCGCTATCTATATAAACATGGAAATATCTACACCGATATCTCTATAAACATGGAGATATCTACACCGCTAACTGTATAAGGATGGAAATATCCACACCGCTATCTGTGTAAACATGGAAATATCTAAAACGCAATCTGTGTAAACATGGAAATATCTACACCACTATCTCTATAAACATGGAAATATCTACAAAGCCATCTGTATAAACATGGAAATATCTACACCGCTATCTGTATAAACATGCAAATATCTACACCAATATCTCTGTAAACATGGAAATATCTACACCGCTATCTGTACAAACACGGAAATATCTACACCGCTATCTGTGTAAACATGGAAATATCTACACCACAATCTCTATAAACATGGAAATAACTACACCGCCATCTCTATAAACATGGAAATATCTACACAGCTATCTGCATAAACAAGGAAATATCTACAGCTCTATCTCTATAAACATGGAAATATCTACACCGCTATGCCTATTAACATGGAAACAACTACACCGCTATCTGTATAAACATGGAAATATCTACACCGCCATCTCTATAAACATGGAAATGCTTACACCGCCATCTCTATAAACATGGAAATATCTACAGTGCCATCTGTATAAACGTGGAAATATCTACACCGCCATATCTATAAACATGGAAATATCTACACCACCATCTGCATGAACATGGAAATATCTACACCGCAATCTGTGTAAAGATGGAAATATCTACACCGCCATCTGTATAAACACGGAAATATCTACACCGAGATCTGTATAGGGATTTAAATACCTACACCACCATCAGTATGAACACGAAAATATCTACACTGCTATCTGTATATACATGGAAATGTCTACACCGCTATCTCTATAAACATGGCAATATCTACACCGCTATCGGAATAAACAAGGAAATATCTACACCTCAATCTCTACAAACATGGAAATATCTACACCACTATGCCTATTAACATGGAAATAACTACACCGCTATCTCTATAAATATGGATATATCTATACCGCCATCTCTATAAACATGGAAATATCTTCACCGCCATCTGTATGAACATGGAAATATCTACAGCGCTATCTGTATAAGGATGGAAATATCCACACCACTTTCTGTATGAACATGGAAATATCTTCACTGTTATCTGTATAAACATGGAAGTATCTACAGCGTTATCTGCATAAAAGTGGAAATACCTCCACCGCTATCTGCATATACTTGGAAATATCTGCACCACTATCTGTGTAAACATGGAAATATCTACACAGCCATCAGTAGGAACATGTAAATATCTACACCGTTATCTGAATACACACGGAAATATGTACACCGCTATCTGTAAAAACGTGGAAATATGTACACAGCTATCTGTGTAAACATGGAAATATCTACACCACTATCTCTTAAAACTTGGATATATCTACGCCGTTATGTGTATAAACATGGAAATAACCTCACCGCCATCTCTATGAACATGGAAATATCTACACTGCCAACTATATAAACATGGAATTATCTACACCGCCATCTGTATCAACGTGGAAATATCTGCACCGCCAACTCTATAAACATGGAAATATCTACACCGCTATCTGTATAAACATGGAAATATCTACGCTGCTATCTGTGTAAACATGGAAATATCTACACCGCTATCTGTGTAAACATGGAAATACCTACACCGCTATCTCTATGAACATGGAAATACCTACACCTCTATCTGTGTAAACATGGAAATATCTACACCGCTATCTGTATGAACATGGAAATATCTACACAGCAATCTGTATGAACATGGAAATATCTACACCGCTATCTGTATAAACATAGAAATATCTACACCGATATCTCTATAAACATGGAGATATCTATACCGCTAACTGTATAAGGATGGAAATATCCACACCGCTATCTGTGTAAACATGGAAATATATAAAACGCAATCTGTGTAAACATGGAAATATCTACACCACTATCTCTATAAACATGGAAATATCTACAAAGCCATCTGTATAAACATGGAAATGTCTACACCGCTATCTGTACAAACATGGAAATATCTACACCGCCATCTCTATAAACATGGAAATATCTACAACGCCATCTCTATAAACATGGAAATATCTACACCGCCATCTCTATAAACATGAAAATATCTACTCCGCCATCTGTATAAACATGGAAATATCTACACCGCCATCTCTATAAACATGGAAATATCTACTCCGCCATCTGTATAAACATGGAAATATCTACACCGCCATCTCTATAAACATGGAAATATCTACTCCGCCATCTGTATAAACATGGAAATATCTACACCGCCATCTCTATAAATATGGAAATATCTACACCGCCATCTGTATGAACATGGAAATATCTACACCGCCATGTGTATAAAGTTGGAAATATCTCCACCGCCATCTGTATCAACATGGAGCTATCTACACCGCTATCTGTGTAAACATGGAAATATCTACACCACCAATCTACACCGCCATCTCTATAAACATGGAAATGTCTTCACCGCCATCTGTATAAACATGGAAATATCTACACCGCTATCTGTATAAGGATGGAAATATCTACACCACTTTCTGTATGAACATGGAAATATCTTCACTGCTATCTGTATAAACATGGAAGTATCTACAGCGATATCTGCATAAAAGTGGAAATACCTCCACCGCTATCTGCATATACTTGGAAATATCTGCACCACTATCTGTGTAAACATGGAACTATCTACACAGCCATCAGTAGGAACATGTAAATATCTACACCGTTATCTGAATACACACGGAAATATGTACACCGCTATCTGTAAAAATGTGGAAATATATACACCGCTATCTGTGTAAACATGGAAATATCTACACCGCTATCTCTTAAAACTTGGATATTTCTACGCCGTTATGTGTATAAACATGGAAATAACCTCACCGCCATCTCTATGAACATGGAAATATCTACACTGCCAACTATATAAACATGGAAATATCTACACCGCCATCTGTATGAACGTGGAAATATCTGCACCGCCAACTCTATAAACATGGAAATATCTACACCACTATCTGTATAAACATGGAAATATCTACGCTGCTATCTGTGTAAACATGGAAATATCTACACCGCTATCTGTGTAAACATGGAAATACCTACACCGCTATCTCTATGAACATGGAAATATCTACACCTCTATCTGTGTAAGCATGGAAATATCTACACCGCTATCTGTATGAACATGGAAATATCTACACCGCCATCTGCATGAACATGGAAATATCTACACCGCTATCTATATAAACATGGAAATATCTACACCGATATCTCTATAAACATGGAGATATCTACACCGCTAACTGTATAAGGATGGAAATATCCACACCGCTATCTGTGTAAACATGGAAATATCTAAAACGCAATCTGTGTAAACATGGAAATATCTACACCACTATCTCTATAAACATGGAAATATCTACAAAGCCATCTGTATAAACATGGAAATATCTACACCGCTATCTGTATAAACATGCAAATATCTACACCAATATCTCTGTAAACATGGAAATATCTACACCGCTATCTGTACAAACACGGAAATATCTACACCGCTATCTGTGTAAACATGGAAATATCTACACCACAATCTCTATAAACATGGAAATAACTACACCGCCATCTCTATAAACATGGAAATATCTACACAGCTATCTGCATAAACAAGGAAATATCTACAGCTCTATCTCTATAAACATGGAAATATCTACACCGCTATGCCTATTAACATGGAAACAACTACACCGCTATCTGTATAAACATGGAAATATCTACACCGCCATCTCTATAAACATGGAAATGTCTACACCGCCATCTGTATAAACATGGAAATATCTACAGTGCCATCTGTATAAACGTGGAAATATCTACACCGCCATATCTATAAACATGGAAATATCTACACCACCATCTGCATGAACATGGAAATATCTACACCGCAATCTGTGTAAAGATGGAAATATTTACACCGCCATCTGTATAAACACGGAAATATCTACACCGAGATCTGTATAGGGATTTAAATACCTACACCACCATCAGTATGAACACGAAAATATCTACACTGCTATCTGTATATACATGGAAATGTCTACACCGCTATCTCTATAAACATGGCAATATCTACACCGCTATCGGAATAAACAAGGAAATATCTACACCTCAATCTCTACAAACATGGAAATATCTACACCACTATGCCTATTAACATGGAAATAACTACACCGCTATCTCTATAAATATGGATATATCTATACCGCCATCTCTATAAACATGGAAATATCTTCACCGCCATCTGTATAAACATGGAAATATCTACAGCGCTATCTGTATAAGGATGGAAATATCTACACCACTTTCTGTATGAACATGGAAATATCTTCACTGTTATCTGTATAAACATGGAAGTATCTACAGCGTTATCTGCATAAAAGTGGAAATACCTCCACCGCTATCTGCATATACTTGGAAATATCTGCACCACTATCTGTGTAAACATGGAAATATCTACACAGCCATCAGTAGGAACATGTAAATATCTACACCGTTATCTGAATACACACGGAAATATGTACACCGCTATCTGTAAAAACGTGGAAATATGTACACAGCTATCTGTGTAAACATGGAAATATCTACACCACTATCTCTTAAAACTTGGATATATCTACGCCGTTATGTGTATAAACATGGAAATAACCTCACCGCCATCTCTATGAACATGGAAATATCTACACTGCCAACTATATAAACATGGAAATATCTACACCGCCATCTGTATGAACGTGGAAATATCTGCACCGCCAAATCTATATACATGGAAATATCTACACCGCTATCTGTATAAACATGGAAATATCTACGCTGCTATCTGTGTAAACATGGAAATATCTACACCGCTATCTGTGTAAACATGGAAATACCTACACCGCTATCTCTATGAACATGGAAATACCTACACCTCTATCTGTGTAAACATGGAAATATCTACACCGCTATCTGTATGAACATGGAAATATCTACACAGCAATCTGTATGAACATGGAAATATCTACACCGCTATCTGTATAAACATAGAAATATCTACACCGATATCTCTATAAACATGGATATATCTACACCGCTAACTGTATAAGGATGGAAATATCCACACCGCTATCTGTGTAAACATGGAAATATATAAAATGCAATCTGTGTAAACATGGAAATATCTACACCACTATCTCTATAAACATGGAAATATCTACAAAGCCATCTGTATAAACATGGAAATATCTACACCGCTATCTGTACAAACATGGAAATATCTACACCGCCATCTCTATAAACATGGAAATATCTACAACGCCATCTCTATAAACATGGAAATATCTACACCGCCATCTCTATAAACATGGAAATATCTACCCCGCCATCTGTATAAACATGGAAATATCTACACCGCCATCTCTATAAACATGGAAATATCTACTCGGCCATCTGTATAAACATGGAAATATCTACACCGCCATCTCTATAAACATGGAAATATCTACTCCGCCATCTGTATAAACATGGAAATATCTACACCGCCATCTCTATAAATATGGAAATATCTACACCGCCATCTGTATGAACATGGAAATATCTACACCGCCATGTGTATAAAGTTGGAAATATCTCCACCGCCATCTGTATCAACATGGAGCTATCTACACCGCTATCTGTGTAAACATGGAAATATCTACACCACCAATCTACACCGCCATCTCTATAAACATGGAAATGTCTTCACCGCCATCTGTATAAACATGGAAATATCTACACCGCTATCTGTATAAGGATGGAAATATCTACACCACTTTCTGTATGAACATGGAAATATCTTCACTGCTATCTGTATAAACATGGAAGTATCTACAGCGATATCTGCATAAAAGTGGAAATACCTCCACCGCTATCTGCATATACTTGGAAATATCTGCACCACTATCTGTGTAAACATGGAACTATCTACACAGCCATCAGTAGGAACATGTAAATATCTACACCGTTATCTGAATACACACGGAAATATGTACACCGCTATCTGTAAAAATGTGGAAATATATACACCGCTATCTGTGTAAACATGGAAATATCTACACCGCTATCTCTTAAAACTTGGATATTTCTACGCCGTTATGTGTATAAACATGGAAATAACCTCACCGCCATCTCTATGAACATGGAAATATCTACACTGCCAACTATATAAACATGGAAATATCTACACCGCCATCTGTATGAACGTGGAAATATCTGCACCGCCAACTCTATAAACATGGAAATATCTACACCACTATCTGTATAAACATGGAAATATCTACGCTGCTATCTGTGTAAACATGGAAATATCTACACCGCTATCTGTGTAAACATGGAAATACCTACACCGCTATCTCTATGAACATGGAAATATCTACACCTCTATCTGTGTAAGCATGGAAATATCTACACCGCTATCTGTATGAACATGGAAATATCTACACCGCCATCTGCATGAACATGGAAATATCTACACCGCTATCTATATAAACATGGAAATATCTACACCGATATCTCTATAAACATGGAGATATCTACACCGCTAACTGTATAAGGATGGAAATATCCACACCGCTATCTGTGTAAACATGGAAATATCTAAAACGCAATCTGTGTAAACATGGAAATATCTACACCACTATCTCTATAAACATGGAAATATCTACAAAGCCATCTGTATAAACATGGAAATATCTACACCGCTATCTGTATAAACATGCAAATATCTACACCAATATCTCTGTAAACATGGAAATATCTACACCGCTATCTGTACAAACACGGAAATATCTACACCGCTATCTGTGTAAACATGGAAATATCTACACCACAATCTCTATAAACATGGAAATAACTACACCGCCATCTCTATAAACATGGAAATATCTACACAGCTATCTGCATAAACAAGGAAATATCTACAGCTCTATCTCTATAAACATGGAAATATCTACACCGCTATGCCTATTAACATGGAAACAACTACACCGCTATCTGTATAAACATGGAAATATCTACACCGCCATCTCTATAAACATGGAAATGTCTACACCGCCATCTCTATAAACATGGAAATATCTACAGTGCCATCTGTATAAACGTGGAAATATCTACACCGCCATATCTATAAACATGGAAATATCTACACCACCATCTGCATGAACATGGAAATATCTACACCGCAATCTGTGTAAAGATGGAAATATCTACACCGCCATCTGTATAAACACGGAAATATCTACACCGAGATCTGTATAGGGATTTAAATACCTACACCACCATCAGTATGAACACGAAAATATCTACACTGCTATCTGTATATACATGGAAATGTCTACACCGCTATCTCTATAAACATGGCAATATCTACACCGCTATCGGAATATACAAGGAAATATCTACACCTCAATCTCTACAAACATGGAAATATCTACACCACTATGCCTATTAACATGGAAATAACTACACCGCTATCTCTATAAATATGGATATATCTATACCGCCATCTCTATAAACATGGAAATATCTTCACCGCCATCTGTATAAACATGGAAATATCTACAGCGCTATCTGTATAAGGATGGAAATATCTACACCACTTTCTGTATGAACATGGAAATATCTTCACTGTTATCTGTATAAACATGGAAGTATCTACAGCGTTATCTGCATAAAAGTGGAAATACCTCCACCGCTATCTGCATATACTTGGAAATATCTGCACCACTATCTGTGTAAACATGGAAATATCTACACAGCCATCAGTAGGAACATGTAAATATCTACACCATTATCTGAATACACACGGAAATATGTACACCGCTATCTGTAAAAACGTGGAAATATGTACACAGCTATCTGTGTAAACATGGAAATATCTACACCACTATCTCTTAAAACTTGGATATATCTACGCCGTTATGTGTATAAACATGGAAATAACCTCACCGCCATCTCTATGAACATTGAAATATCTACACTGCCAACTATATAAACATGGAAATATCTACACCGCCATCTGTATGAACGTGGAAATATCTGCACCGCCAACTCTATAAACATGGAAATATCTACACCGCTATCTGTATAAACATGGAAATATCTACGCTGCTATCTGTGTAAACATGGAAATATCTACACCGCTATCTGTGTAAACATGGAAATACCTACACCGCTATCTCTATGAACATGGAAATACCTACACCTCTATCTGTGTAAACATGGAAATATCTACACCGCTATCTGTATGAACATGGAAATATCTACACAGCAATCTGTATGAACATGGAAATATCTACACCGCTATCTGTATAAACATAGAAATATCTACACCGATATCTCTATAAACATGGAGATATCTACACCGCTAACTGTATAAGGATGGAAATATCCACACCGCTATCTGTGTAAACATGGAAATATATAAAACGCAATCTGTGTAAACATGGAAATAACTTCACCACTATCTCTATAAACATGGAAATATCTACAAAGCCATCTGTATAAACATGGAAATATCTACACCGCTATCTGTATAAACATTGAAATATCTACACCAATATCTCTGTAAACTTGGAAATATCTACACCGCTATCTGTACAAACATGGAAATATCTACACCGCCATCTCTATAAACATGGAAATATCTACAACGCCATCTCTATAAACATGGAAATATCTACACCGCCATCTCTATAAACATGGAAATATCTACTCCGCCATCTGTATAAACATGGAAATATCTACACCGCCATCTCTATAAACATGGAAATACCTACTCTGCCATCTGTATAAACATGGAAATATCTACACCGCCATCTCTATAAACATGGAAATATCTACTCCGCCATCTGTATAAACATGGAAATATCTACACCGCCATCTCTATAAATATGGAAATATCTACACCGCCATCTGTATGAACATGGAAATATCTACACCGCCATGTGTATAAAGTTGGAAATATCTCCACCGCCATCTGTATCAACATGGAACTATCTACACCGCTATCTGTGTAAACATGGAAATATCTACACCACCAATCTACACCGCCATCTCTATAAACATGGAAATGCCTTCACCGCCATCTGTATAAACATGGAAATATCTACACCGCTATCTGTATAAGGATGGAAATATCTACACCACTTTCTGTATGAACATGGAAATATCTTCACTGCTATCTGTATAAACATGGAAGTATCTACAGCGATATCTGCATAAAAGTGGAAATACCTCCACCGCTATCTGCATATACTTGGAAATATCTGCACCACTATCTGTGTAAACATGGAACTATCTACACAGCCATCAGTAGGAACATGTAAATATCTACACCGTTATCTGAATACACACGGAAATATGTACACCGCTATCTGTAAAAATGTGGAAATATATACACCGCTATCTGTGTAAACATGGAAATATCTACACCGCTATCTCTTAAAACTTGGATATTTCTACGCCGTTATGTGTATAAACATGGAAATAACCTCACCGCCATCTCTATGAACATGGAAATATCTACACTGCCAACTATATAAACATGGAAATATCTACACCGCCATCTGTATGAACGTGGAAATATCTGCACCGCCAACTCTATAAACATGGAAATATCTACACCACTATCTGTATAAACATGGAAATATCTACGCTGCTATCTGTGTAAACATGGAAATATCTACACCGCTATCTGTGTAAACATGGAAATACCTACACCGCTATCTCTATGAACATGGAAATATCTACACCTCTATCTGTGTAAGCATGGAAATATCTACACCGCTATCTGTATGAACATGGAAATATCTACACCGCCATCTGCATGAACATGGAAATATCTACACCGCTATCTATATAAACATGGAAATATCTACACCGATATCTCTATAAACATGGAGATATCTACACCGCTAACTGTATAAGGATGGAAATATCCACACCGCTATCTGTGTAAACATGGAAATATCTAAAACGCAATCTGTGTAAACATGGAAATATCTACACCACTATCTCTATAAACATGGAAATATCTACAAAGTCATCTGTATAAACATGGAAATATCTACACCGCTATCTGTATAAACATGCAAATATCTACACCAATATCTCTGTAAACATGGAAATATCTACACCGCTATCTGTACAAACACGGAAATATCTACACCGCTATCTGTGTAAACATGGAAATATCTACACCACAATCTCTATAAACATGGAAATAACTACACCGCCATCTCTATAAACATGGAAATATCTACACAGCTATCTGCATAAACAAGGAAATATCTACAGCTCTATCTCTATAAACATGGAAATATCTACACCGCTATGCCTATTAACATGGAAACAACTACACCGCTATCTGTATAAACATGGAAATATCTACACCGCCATCTCTATAAACATGGAAATGTCTACACCGCCATCTCTATAAACATGGAAATATCTACAGTGCCATCTGTATAAACGTGGAAATATCTACACCGCCATATCTATAAACATGGAAATATCTACACCACCATCTGCATGAACATGGAAATATCTACACCGCAATCTGTGTAAAGATGGAAATATCTACACCGCCATCTGTATAAACACGGAAATATCTACACCGAGATCTGTATAGGGATTTAAATACCTACACCACCATCAGTATGAACACGAAAATATCTACACTGCTATCTGTATATACATGGAAATGTCTACACCGCTATCTCTATAAACATGGCAATATCTACACCGCTATCGGAATATACAAGGAAATATCTACACCTCAATCTCTACAAACATGGAAATATCTACACCACTATGCCTATTAACATGGAAATAACTACACCGCTATCTCTATAAATATGGATATATCTATACCGCCATCTCTATAAACATGGAAATATCTTCACCGCCATCTGTATAAACATGGAAATATCTACAGCGCTATCTGTATAAGGATGGAAATATCTACACCACTTTCTGTATGAACATGGAAATATCTTCACTGTTATCTGTATAAACATGGAAGTATCTACAGCGTTATCTGCATAAAAGTGGAAATACCTCCACCGCTATCTGCATATACTTGGAAATATCTGCACCACTATCTGTGTAAACATGGAAATATCTACACAGCCATCAGTAGGAACATGTAAATATCTACACCATTATCTGAATACACACGGAAATATGTACACCGCTATCTGTAAAAACGTGGAAATATGTACACAGCTATCTGTGTAAACATGGAAATATCTACACCACTATCTCTTAAAACTTGGATATATCTACGCCGTTATGTGTATAAACATGGAAATAACCTCACCGCCATCTCTATGAACATTGAAATATCTACACTGCCAACTATATAAACATGGAAATATCTACACCGCCATCTGTATGAACGTGGAAATATCTGCACCGCCAACTCTATAAACATGGAAATATCTACACCGCTATCTGTATAAACATGGAAATATCTACGCTGCTATCTGTGTAAACATGGAAATATCTACACCGCTATCTGTGTAAACATGGAAATACCTACACCGCTATCTCTATGAACATGGAAATACCTACACCTCTATCTGTGTAAACATGGAAATATCTACACCGCTATCTGTATGAACATGGAAATATCTACACAGCAATCTGTATGAACATGGAAATATCTACACCGCTATCTGTATAAACATAGAAATATCTACACCGATATCTCTATAAACATGGAGATATCTACACCGCTAACTGTATAAGGATGGAAATATCCACACCGCTATCTGTGTAAACATGGAAATATATAAAACGCAATCTGTGTAAACATGGAAATAACTTCACCACTATCTCTATAAACATGGAAATATCTACAAAGCCATCTGTATAAACATGGAAATATCTACACCGCTATCTGTATAAACATTGAAATATCTACACCAATATCTCTGTAAACTTGGAAATATCTACACCGCTATCTGTACAAACATGGAAATATCTACACCGCCATCTCTATAAACATGGAAATATCTACAACGCCATCTCTATAAACATGGAAATATCTACACCGCCATCTCTATAAACATGGAAATATCTACTCCGCCATCTGTATAAACATGGAAATATCTACACCGCCATCTCTATAAACATGGAAATACCTACTCTGCCATCTGTATAAACATGGAAATATCTACACCGCCATCTCTATAAACATGGAAATATCTACTCCGCCATCTGTATAAACATGGAAATATCTACACCGCCATCTCTATAAATATGGAAATATCTACACCGCCATCTGTATGAACATGGAAATATCTACACCGCCATGTGTATAAAGTTGGAAATATCTCCACCGCCATCTGTATCAACATGGAACTATCTACACCGCTATCTGTGTAAACATGGAAATATCTACACCACCAATCTACACCGCCATCTCTATAAACATGGAAATGCCTTCACCGCCATCTGTATAAACATGGAAATATCTACACCGCTATCTGTATAAGGATGGAAATATCTACACCACTTTCTGTATGAACATGGAAATATCTTCACTGCTATCTGTATAAACATGGAAGTATCTACAGCGATATCTGCATAAAAGTGGAAATACCTCCACCGCTATCTGCATATACTTGGAAATATCTGCACCACTATCTGTGTAAACATGGAACTATCTACACAGCCATCAGTAGGAACATGTAAATATCTACACCGTTATCTGAATACACACGGAAATATGTACACCGCTATCTGTAAAAATGTGGAAATATATACACCGCTATCTGTGTAAACATGGAAATATCTACACCGCTATCTCTTAAAACTTGGATATTTCTACGCCGTTATGTGTATAAACATGGAAATAACCTCACCGCCATCTCTATGAACATGGAAATATCTACACTGCCAACTATATAAACATGGAAATATCTACACCGCCATCTGTATGAACGTGGAAATATCTGCACCGCCAACTCTATAAACATGGAAATATCTACACCACTATCTGTATAAACATGGAAATATCTACGCTGCTATCTGTGTAAACATGGAAATATCTACACCGCTATCTGTGTAAACATGGAAATACCTACACCGCTATCTCTATGAACATGGAAATATCTACACCTCTATCTGTGTAAGCATGGAAATATCTACACCGCTATCTGTATGAACATGGAAATATCTACACCGCCATCTGCATGAACATGGAAATATCTACACCGCTATCTATATAAACATGGAAATATCTACACCGATATCTCTATAAACATGGAGATATCTACACCGCTAACTGTATAAGGATGGAAATATCCACACCGCTATCTGTGTAAACATGGAAATATCTAAAACGCAATCTGTGTAAACATGGAAATATCTACACCACTATCTCTATAAACATGGAAATATCTACAAAGTCATCTGTATAAACATGGAAATATCTACACCGCTATCTGTATAAACATGCAAATATCTACACCAATATCTCTGTAAACATGGAAATATCTACACCGCTATCTGTACAAACACGGAAATATCTACACCGCTATCTGTGTAAACATGGAAATATCTACACCACAATCTCTATAAACATGGAAATAACTACACCGCCATCTCTATAAACATGGAAATATCTACACAGCTATCTACATAAACAAGGAAATATCTACAGCTCTATCTCTATAAACATGGAAATATCTACACCGCTATGCCTATTAACATGGAAACAACTACACCGCTATCTGTATAAACATGGAAATATCTACACCGCCATCTCTATAAACATGGAAATGTCTACACCGCCATCTGTATAAACATGGAAATATCTACAGTGCCATCTGTATAAACGTTGAAATATCTACACCGCCATATCTATAAACATGGAAATATCTACACCACCATCTGCATGAACATGGAAATATCTACACCGCAATCTGTGTAAAGATGGAAATATCTACACCGCCATCTGTATAAACACGGAAATATCTACACCGAGATCTGTATAGGGATTTAAATACCTACACCACCATCAGTATGAACACGAAAATATCTACACTGCTATCTGTATATACATGGAAATGTCTACACCGCTATCTCTATAAACATGGCAATATCTACACCGCTATCGGAATAAACAAGGAAATATCTACACCTCAATCTCTACAAACATGGAAATATCTACACCACTATGCCTATTAACATGGAAATAACTACACCGCTATCTCTATAAATATGGATATATCTATACCGCCATCTCTATAAACATGGAAATATCTTCACCGCCATCTGTATAAACATGGAAATATCTACAGCGCTATCTGTATAAGGATGGAAATATCTACACCACTTTCTGTATGAACATGGAAATATCTTCACTGTTATCTGTATAAACATGGAAGTATCTACAGCGTTATCTGCATAAAAGTGGAAATACCTCCACCGCTATCTGCATATACTTGGAAATATCTGCATCACTATCTGTGTAAACATGGAAATATCTACACAGCCATCAGTAGGAACATGTAAATATCTACACCATTATCTGAATACACACGGAAATATGTACACCGCTATCTGTAAAAACGTGGAAATATGTACACAGCTATCTGTGTAAACATGGAAATATCTACACCACTATCTCTTAAAACTTGGATATATCTATGCCGTTATGTGTATAAACATGGAAATAACCTCACCGCCATCTCTATGAACATGGAAATATCTACACTGCCAACTATATAAACATGGAAATATCTACACCGCCATCTGTATGAACGTGGAAATATCTGCACCGCCAACTCTATAAACATGGAAATATCTACACCGCTATCTGTATAAACATGGAAATATCTACGCTGCTATCTGTGTAAACATGGAAATATCTACACCGCTATCTGTGTAAACATGGAAATACCTACACCGCTATCTCTATGAACATGGAAATACCTACACCTCTATCTGTGTAAACATGGAAATATCTACACCGCTATCTGTATGAACATGGAAATATCTACACAGCAATCTGTATGAACATGGAAATATCTACACCGCTATCTGTATAAACATAGAAATATCTACACCGATATCTCTATAAACATGGAGATATCTACACCGCTAACTGTATAAGGATGGAAATATCCACATCGCTATCTGTGTAAACATGGAAATATATAAAACGCAATCTGTGTAAACATGGAAATATCTACACCACTATCTCTATAAACATGGAAATATCTACAAAGCCATCTGTATAAACATGGAAATATCTACACCGCTATCTGTATAAACATTGAAATATCTACACCAATATCTCTGTAAACTTGGAAATATCTACACCGCTATCTGTACAAACATGGAAATATCTACACCGCCATCTCTATAAACATGGAAATATCTACAACGCCATCTCTATAAACATGGAAATATCTACACCGCCATCTCTATAAACATGGAAATATCTACTCCGCCATCTGTATAAACATGGAAATATCTACACCGCCATCTCTATAAACATGGAAATATCTACTCCGCCATCTGTATAAACATGGAAATATCTACACCGCCATCTCTATAAACATGGAAATATCTACTCCGCCATCTGTATAAACATGGAAATATCTACACCGCCATCTCTATAAATATGGAAATATCTACACCGCCATCTGTATGAACATGGAAATATCTACACCGCCATGTGTATAAAGCTGGAAATATCTCCACCGCCATCTGTATCAACATGGAACTATCTACACCGCTATCTGTGTAAACATGGAAATATCTACACCACCAACTGTAGGAACATGGAAATATCTACACCGCTATCTCTATTAACAGGAAAATATCTACACCGCTATCTGTATAAACATGGAAATATCTACACAGCCATCTGTAGGAACATGTAAATATCTACACCGTTATCTGTATACACATGGAAATATCTACACCGCTATCTGTATAAACATAGAAATATCTACACCGATATCTCTATAAACATGGAGATATCTACACCGCTAACTGTATAAAGATGGAAATATCCACACCGCTATCTGTGTTAACATGGAAATATCTAAAACGCAATCTGTGTAAACATGGAAATAACTACACCACTATCTCTATAAACATGGAAATATCTACAAAGCCATCTGTATAAACATGGAAATATCTACACCGCTATCTGTACAAACACGGAAATATCTACACCGCCATCTCTATAAACATGGAAATATCTACAACTCCATCTCTATAAACATGGAAATATCTACTCCGCCATCTGTATAAACATGGAAATATCTACACCGCCATCTCTATAAATATGGAAATATCTACACCGCCATCTGTATGAACATGGAAATATCTACACCGCCATGTGTATAAAGTTGGAAATATCTGCACCGCCATCTTTATCAACATGGAACTATCTACACCGCTATCTGTGTAAACATGGAAATATCTACACCAACAATCTACACCGCCATCTCTATAAACATGGAAATATCTTCACCGCCATCTGTATAAACATGGAAATATCTACACCGCTATCTGTATAAGGATGGAAATATCTACACCACTTTCTGTATGAACATGGAAATATCTTCACTGCTATCTATATAAACATGGAAGTATCTACAGCGCTATGTGCATAAAAGTGGAAATACCTCCACCACTATCTGCATATACTTGGAAATATCTGCACCACTATCTGTGTAAACCTGGAAATATCTACACAGCCATCAGTAGGAACATGTAAATATCTACACCGTTATCTGAATACACACGGAAATATGTACACCGCTATCCGTAAAAACGTGGAAATATGTACACCGCTATCTGTGTAAACATGGAAATATCTACACTGCTATCTCTTAAAACTTGGATATATCTATGCTGTTATGTGTATAAACATGGAAATAACCTCACCGCCATCTCTATGAACATGGAAATATCTACACTGCCAACTATATAAACATGGAAATATCTACACCGCCATCTGTATGAACGTGGAAATATCTGCACCGCCAACTCTATAAACATGGAAATATCTACACCACTATCTGTATAAACATGGAAATATCTACGCTGCTATCTGTGTAAACATGGAAATATCTACACCGCTATCTGTGTAAACATGGAAATACCTACACCGCTATCTCTATGAACATGGAAATATCTACACCTCTATCTGTGTAAACATGGAAATATCTACACCGCTATCTGTATGAACATGGAAATATCTACACCGCCATCTGCATGAACATGGAAATATCTACACCGCTATCTATATAAACATGGAAATATCTACACCGATATCTCTATAAACATGGAGATATCTACACTGCTAACTGTATAAGGATGGAAATATCCACACCGCTATCTGTGTAAACATGGAAATATCTAAAACGCAATCTGTGTAAACATGGAAATATCTACACCACTATCTCTATAAACATGGAAATATCTACAAAGTCATCTGTATAAACATGGAAATATCTACACCGCCATCTGTATAAACATGCAAATATCTACACCAATATCTCTGTAAACATGGAAATATCTACACCGCTATCTGTACAAACACGGAAATATCTACACCGCTATCTGTGTAAACATGGAAATATCTACACCACAATCACTATAAACATGGAAATAACTACACCGCCATCTGTATAAACATGGAAATATCTACACAGCTATCTGCATAAACAAGGAAATATCTACAGCTCTATCTCTATAAACATGGAAATATCTACACCGCTATGCCTATTAACATGGAAACAACTACACCGCTATCTGTATAAACATGGAAATATCTACACCGCCATCTCTATAAACATGGAAATGTCTACACCGCCATCTCTATAAACATGGAAATATCTACAGTGCCATCTGTATAAACGTGGAAATATCTACACCGCCATATCTATAAACATGGAAATATCTACACCACCATCTGCATGAACATGGAAATATCTACACCGCAATCTGTGTAAAGATGGAAATATCTACACCGCCATCTGTATAAACACGGAAATATCTACACCGATATCTGTATAGGGATTTAAATACCTACACCACAATCAGTATGAACACGAAAATATCTACACTGCTATCAGTATATACATGGAAATGTCTACACCGCTATCTCTATAAACATGGCAATATCTACACCGCTATCTGAATAAACAAGGAAATATCTACACCTCAATCTCTACAAACATGGAAATATCTACACCACTATGCCTATTAACATGGAAATAACTACACCGCTATCTCTATAAATATGGATATATCTATACCGCCATCTCTATAAACATGGAAATATCTTCACCGCCATCTGTATAAACATGGAAATATCTACACCGCTATCTGTATAAGGATGGAAATATCTACACCACTTTCTGTATGAACATGGAAATATCTTCACTGCTGTCTGTATAAACATGGAAGTATCTACAGCGTTATCTGCATAAAAGTGGAAATACCTCCACCGCTATCTGCATATACTTGGAAATATCTGCACCACTATCTGTGTAAACATGGAAATATCTACACAACCATCAGTAGGAACATGTAAATATCTACACCGTTATCTGAATACACACGGAATTATGTACACCGCTATCTGTAAAAACGTGGAAATATGTACAACGCTATCTGTGTAAACATGGAAATATCTACACCGCTATCTCTTAAAACTTGGATATATCTATGCCGTTATGTGTATAAACATGGAAATAACCTCACCGCCAAATCTATGAACATGGAAATATCTACACTGCCAACTATATAAACATGGAAATATCTACACCGCCATCTGTATGAACGTGGAAATATCTGCACCGCCAACTCTATAAACATGGAAATATCTACACCGCTATCTGTATAAACATGGAAATATCTATGCTGCTATCTGTGTAAACATGGAAATATCTACACCGCTATCTCTGTAAACATGGAAATACCTACACCGCTATCTCTATGAACATGGAAATACCTACACCTCTATCTGTGTAAACATGGAAATATCTACACCGCTATCTGTATGAACATGGAAATATCTACACCGCCATCTGTATGAACATGGAAATATCTACACTGCTATCTTTATAAACATGGAAATATCTACACCGATATCTCTAAAACATGGAGATATATACACCGCTAACTGTATAAGGATGGAAATATCCACACCGCTATCTGTGTAAACATGGAAATATCTAAAACGCAATCTGTGTAAACATGGAAATATCTAAACCACTATCTCTATAAACATGGAAATATCTACAAAGCCATCTGTATAAACATGGCAATATCTACACCGCTATCTGTATAAATATGGAAATATCTACACCAACATCTCTGTAAACATGGAAATATCTACACTGCTATCAGTACAAACATGGAAATATCTACACCGCCATCTCTATAAAGATGGAAATATCTACACCGCCATCTCTATAAACATGGAAATATCTACACCGCCATCTCTATAAACATGGAAATATCTACCCTGCCATCTGTATAAACATGGAAATATCTACACCGCCATCTCTATAAATATGGAAATATCTACACCGCCATCTGTATGAACATGGAAATATCTACACCGCCATGTGTATAAAGTTGGAAATATCTCCACCGCCATCTGTATCAACATGGAACTATCTACACCGCTATCTGTGTAAACATGGAAATATCTACACCACCAACTGTAGGAACATGGAAATATCTACACCGCTATCTCTATTAACAGGAAAATATCTACACCGCTATCTGTATAAACATGCAAATATCTACACAGCCATCTGTAGGAACATGTAAATATCTACACCGTTATGTGTATACACATGGAAATATCTACACCGCTATCTGTATAAACATGGAAATATCTACTGCGCTATCTGTGTAAACATGGAAATATCTACACCTCTATCTGTGTAAAGATGGAAATATGTACACTGCTATCTGTATAAAAGTGGAAATATCTACACAGCCATCTTTAGGAATATGTAAATATCTACAGCGTTATCTGCATACACATGGAATTATCTACACCGCTATCTGTATGAACATGGAAATATCTACATCACCATCTGTATGAGCATGGAAATGTCTAAACCGCCAACACCATAAACATGGAAATATCTACACCGCCATCTGTATAAACATGGAAATATCTACACCGCCATCTCTATAAACATGGAAATATCTAGAGAGCCATCTGTATAAACATGGAAATACCTACACCGTCATCTGTATAAACATGGAAATATCTACACCGCCATCTCTATAAACATGGAAATATCTACACGGCCATGTGTATAAACATGGAAATTTCTACACCGCCATCTATATAAACACAGAAATATCTACACCGCCATCTGTATGAACATGGAAATATCTACACCGCCATCTGTGTAAAGATGGAAATATCTACACAGCTATCTGTATAAACATGGAAATATCTACACCGCTATCTGTGTAAACATGGAAATATCTACACCACAATCTCTATAAACATGGAAATAACTACACCGCCATCTGTATAAACATGGAAATATCTACACAGCTATCTGCATAAACAAGGAAATATCTACAGCTCTATCTCTATAAACATGGAAATATCTACACCGCTATCTGTATAAGGATGGAAATATCTACACCACTTTCTGTATGAACATGGAAATATCTTCACTGCTATCTGTATAAACATGGAAGTATCTACAGCGATATCTGCATAAAAGTGGAAATACCTCCACCGCTATCTGCATATACTTGGAAATATCTGCACCACTATCTGTGTAAACATGGAAATATCTACACAGCCATCAGTAGGAACATGTAAATATCTACACCGTTATCTGAATACACACGGAAATATGTACACCGCTATCCGTAAAAACGTGGAAATATGTACACCGCTATCTGTGTAAACATGGAAATATCTACACCGCTATCTCTTAAATCTTGGATATATCTACGCCGTTATGTGTATAAACATGGAAATAACCTCACCGCCATCTCTATGAACATGGAAATATCTACACTGCCAACTATATAAACATGGAAATATCTACACCGCCATCTGTATGAACGTGGAAATATCTGCACCGCCAACTCTATAAACATGGAAATATCTACACCGCTATCTGTATAAACGTGGAAATATCTACGCTGCTATCTGTGTAAACATGGAAATATCTACACCGCTATCTGTGTAAACATGGAAATACCTACACCGCTATCTCTATGAACATGGAAATACCTACACCTCTATCTGTGTAAACATGGAAATATCTAAAACGCAATCTGTGTAAACATGGAAATATCTACACCACTATCTCTATAAACATTGCAATATCTACACCGCTATCTGAATAAACAAGGAAATATCTACACCTCAATCTCTACAAACATGGAAATATCTACACCACTATGCCTATTAACATGGAAATAACTACACCGCTATCTCTATAAATATGGATATATCTATACCGCCATCTCTATAAACATGGAAATATCTTCACCGCCATCTGTATAAACATGGAAATATCTACACCGCTATCTGTATAAGGATGGAAATATCTACACCACTTTCTGTATGAACATGGAAATATCTTCACTGCTATCTGTATAAACATGGAAGTATCTACAGCGATATCTGCATAAAAGTGGAAATACCTCCACCGCTATCTGCATATACTTGGAAATATCTGCACCACTATCTGTGTAAACATGGAAATATCTACACAGCCATCAGTAGGAACATGTAAATATCTACACCGTTATCTGAATACACACGGAAATATGTACACCGCTATCCGTAAAAACGTGGAAATATGTACACCGCTATCTGTGTAAACATGGAAATATCTACACCGCTATCTCTTAAATCTTGGATATATCTACGCCGTTATGTGTATAAACATGGAAATAACCTCACCGCCATCTCTATGAACATGGAAATATCTACACTGCCAACTATATAAACATGGAAATATCTACACCGCCATCTGTATGAACGTGGAAATATCTGCACCGCCAACTCTATAAACATGGAAATATCTACACCGAAATCTGTATAAACATGGAAATATCTACGCTGCTATCTGTGTAAACATGGAAATATCTACACCGCTATCTGTGTAAACATGGAAATACCTACACCGCTATCTCTATGAACATGGAAATATCTACACCTCTATCTGTGTAAACATGGAAATATCTACACCGCTATCTGTATGAACATGGAAATATCTACACCGCCATCTGTATGAACATGGAAATATCTACACAGCTATCTGTATCAAAATGGAAATATCTACACCGATATCTCTATAAACATGGAGATATCTACACCGCTAACTGTATTAGGATGGAAATATCTACACCGCTATCTCTAAAAAGAAGGAAATATCTACACCGTTATGTGTATAAAGATGTAAATATCTACACCGCTATCTCTATAAACATGGAAATATCTACACTGCCATCTCTATAAACATGGAAATATCTACACCGCCATCTGTATAAACGTGGAAATATCTACACCGCCATCTGTTTAAACATGCAAATATCTACACCGCCATCTGTAAAAAGATGGAAATGTCTACACTGATATCTGTATAAACATGGAAATATCTACACGGCCATCTGTAAAAACATGGAAATATCTACACGGCCATCTCTATAAACAAGGAAATATCTACACCGACATCTCTATAAACATGGAAATATCTACACCGCTATCTGTATAAGGATGGAAATATCTACACCACCATCTGTATGAACATGGAAATATCTACACCGCTATCTGTATAAACTTGGAATTGTCTACACCGGTATCTCAATAAAGATGGAAATGTCTACACCGATGTCTGTATTAACAAGGAAATATCTACAACTCTATCTCTATAAACATGGAAATATCTACACCGCTATCTGTGTAATCATGGAAATACCTACAACGCTATCTCTATGAACATGGAAATATCTACACCTCTATCTCTATAAACATGGAAATATCTACACCGCTATGCCTATTAACATGAAAATAACAACTCCGCTTTCTCTATAAACATGGAAATATCTACACCGCCATCTGTATAAACACGGAAATATCTACACCGATATCTGTATAGGGATTTAAATACCTACACCACCATCAGTATGAACACGAAAATATCTACACTGCTATCTGTATATACATGGAAATGTCTACACCGCTATCTCTATAAACATGGCAATATCTACACCGCTATCTGAATAAACAAGGAAATATCTACACCTCAATCTCTACAAACATGGAAATATCTACACCACTATGCCTATTAACATGGAAATAACTACACCGCTATCTCTATAAATATGGATATATCTATACCGCCATCTCTATAAACATGGAAATATCTTCACCGCCATCTGTATAAACATGGAAATATCTACACCGCTATCTGTATAAGGATGGAAATATCTACACCACTTTCTGTATGAACATGGAAATATCTTCACTGCTATCTGTATAAACATGGAAGTATCTACAGCGATATCTGCATAAAAGTGGAAATACCTCCACCGCTATCTGCATATACTTGGAAATATCTGCACCACTATCTGTGTAAACATGGAAATATCTACACAGCCATCAGTAGGAACATGTAAATATCTACACCGTTATCTGAATACACACGGAAATATGTACACCGCTATCCGTAAAAACGTGGAAATATGTACACCGCTATCTGTGTAAACATGGAAATATCTACACCGCTATCTCTTAAAACTTGGATATATCTACGCCGTTATATGTATAAACATGGAAATAACCTCACCGCCATCTCTATGAACATGGAAATATCTACACTGCCAACTATATAAACATGGAAATATCTACACC
Organism: Gorilla gorilla gorilla; assembly: GCF_029281585.2. NCBI lineage: Eukaryota > Metazoa > Chordata > Mammalia > Primates > Hominidae > Gorilla > Gorilla gorilla. The sequence continues at coordinate 267,032 of NC_073234.2, forward strand.
GCCATCTGTATGAACGTGGAAATATCTGCACCGCCAACTCTATAAACATGGAAATATCTACACCGCTATCTGTATAAACATGGAAATATCTACGCTGCTATATGTGTAAACATGGAAATATCTACACCGCTATCTGTGTAAACATGGAAATACCTACAACGCTATCTCTATGAACATGGAAATATCTACACCTCTATCTCTGTAAACATGGAAATATCTACACCGCTATCTGTATGAACATGGAAATATCTACACCGCTATCTGTATAAACATGGAAATATCTACACCGGTATCTCTATAAACATGGAGATATCTACACCGCTAACTGTATAAGGATGGAAATATCCACACCGCTATCTGTGTAAACATGGAAATATCTAAAACGCAATCTGTGTAAACATGGAAATATCTACACCACTATCTCTATAAACATGGCAATATCTACACCGCTATCTGAATAAACAAGGAAATATCTACACCTCAATCTCTACAAACATGGAAATATCTACACCACTATGCCTATTAACATGGAAATAACTACACCGCTATCTCTATAAATATGGATATATCTATACCGCCATCTCTATAAACATGGAAATATCTTCACCGCCATCTGTATAAACATGGAAATATCTACACCGCTATCTGTATAAGGATGGAAATATCTACACCACTTTCTGTATGAACATGGAAATATCTTCACTGCTATCTGTATAAACATGGAAGTATCTACAGCGATATCTGCATAAAAGTGGAAATACCTCCACCGCTATCTGCATATACTTGGAAATATCTGCACCACTATCTGTGTAAACATGGAAATATCTACACAGCCATCAGTAGGAACATGTAAATATCTACACCGTTATCTGAATACACACGGAAATATGTACACCGCTATCCGTAAAAACGTGGAAATATGTACACCGCTATCTGTGTAAACATGGAAATATCTACACCGCTATCTCTTAAATCTTGGATATATCTACGCCGTTATGTGTATAAACATGGAAATAACCTCACCGCCATCTCTATGAACATGGAAATATCTACACTGCCAACTATATAAACATGGAAATATCTACACCGCCATCTGTATGAACGTGGAAATATCTGCACCGCCAACTCTATAAACATGGAAATATCTACACCGCTATCTGTATAAACATGGAAATATCTACGCTGCTATCTGTGTAAACATGGAAATATCTACACCGCTATCTGGGTAAACATGGAAATACCTACACCGCTATCTCTATGAACATGGAAATATCTACACCTCTATCTGTGTAAACATGGAAATATCTACACCGCTATCTGTATGAACATGGAAATATCTACACCGCCATCTGTATGAACATGGAAATATCTACACAGCTATCTGTATCAAAATGGAAATATCTACACCGATATCTCTATAAACATGGAGATATCTACACCGCTAACTGTATTAGGATGGAAATATCTACACCGCTATCTCTAAAAAGAAGGAAATATCTACACCGTTATGTGTATAAAGATGTAAATATCTACACCGCTATCTCTATAAACATGGAAATATCTACAAAGCCATCTGTATAAACATGGAAATATCTACACCGCTATCTGTATAAACATGGAAATATCTACACCAATATCTCTGTAAACATGGAAATATCTACACCGCAATCTGTACAAACACGGAAATATCTACACCGCCATCTCTATAAACATGGAAATATCTACAGCGCCATCTCTATAAACATGGAAATATCTACACCGCCATCTCTATAAACATGGAAATATCTACTCCGCCATCTGTATAAACATGGAAATATCTACACCGCCATCTCAATAAATATGGAAATATCTACACCGCCATCTGTATGAACATAGAAACATCTACACCGCCATGTGTATAAAGTTGGAAATATCTCCACCGCCATCTGTATCAACATGGAACTATCTACACCGCTATCTGTGTAAACATGGAAATATCTACACCACCAACTGTAGGAACATGGAAATATCTACACCGCTATCTCTATTAACAGGAAAATATCTACACCGCTATCTGTATAAACATGGAAATATCTACACAGCCATCTGTAGGAACATGTAAATATCTACACCGTTATCTGTATACACATGGAAATATCTACACCGCTATCTGTATAAACATGGAAATATCTACTGCGCTATCTGTGTAAACATGGAAATATCTACACCTCTATCTGTGTAAAGATGGAAATATGTACACTGCTATCTGTATAAAACTGGAAATATCTACACAGCCATCTGTAGGAATATGTAAATATCTACACCGTTATCTGTATACACATGGAACTTTCTACACCGCTATCTGTATGAACATGGAAATATCTACACCACCATCTGTATGAACATGGAAATGTCTAAACCGCCAACACCATAAACATGGAAATATCTACAGCGCCAACTGTAGGAACATGGAAATATCTACACCGCTTTCTGTATAAACATGGAAATATCTACACCGCTATCTGCATAAAAGTGGAAACACCTCCACCGCTATCTGCATATACTTGGAAATATCTACACCACTATCTGTGTAAACATGGAAAAAACTACACGACCAACTGTAGGAACATGGAAATATCTACACCGCTATCTCTATAAACATGGAAATATCTACACAGCCATCTGCAGGAATATGTAAATATCTACACCGTTATCTGTATACACATGGAAATAAGTACACCGCTATCTGTATAAGCATGGAAATATCTACACCGCTATCTGTGTAAACATGGAAATATCTACACCGCTATCTCTAAAAAGAAGGAAATATCTACACCGTTATGTGTATAAAGATGTAAATATCTACACCGCTATCTGTATAAACATGGAAATATCTACACCGCCATCTCTATAAACATGGAAATATCTACACCGCCATCTGTATAAACGTGGAAATATCTACACCGCCATCTGTTTAAACATGCAAATATCTACACCGCCATCTGTATAAAGATGGAAATGTCTACACAGATATCTGTATAAACATGGAAATATCTACACGGCCATCTGTAAAAACATGGAAATATCTACACGGCCATCTCTATAAACAAGGAAATATCTACACCGACATATCTATAAACATGGAAATATCTACACCGCTATCTGTATAAGGATGGAAATATCTACACCACCATCTGTATGAACATGGAAATATCTACACCGCTATCTGTATAAACTTGGAATTGTCTACACCGCTATCTCAATAAAGATGGAAATGTCTACACCGATGTCTGTATTAACAAGGAAATATCTACAACTCTATCTCTATAAACATGGAAATATCTACACCGCTATCTGTGTAAACATGGAAATACCTACAACGCTATCTCTATGAACATGGAAATATCTACACCTCTATCTCTATAAACATGGAAATATCTACACCGCTATGCCTATTAACATGAAAATAACAACTCCGCTTTCTCTATAAACATGGAAATATCTACACCGCCATCTGTATAAACACGGAAATATCTACACCGATATAAGTATAGGGATTTAAATACCTACACCACCATCAGTATGAACACGAAAATATCTACACTGCTATCTGTATATACATGGAAATGTCTACACCGCTATCTCTATAAACATGGCAATATCTACACCGCTGTCTGAATAAACAGGGAAATACCTACACCTCAATCTCTACAAACATGGAAATATCTACACCACTATGCCTATTAACATGGAAATAACTAAACCGCTATCTCTATAAATATGGATATATCTATACCGCCATCTCTATAAACATGGAAATATCTTCACCGCCATCTGTATAAACATGGAAATATCTACACCGCTATCTGAATAAGGATGGAAATATCTACACCACTTTCTGTATGAACATGGAAATAACTTCACTGCTATCTGTATAAACATGGAAGTATCTACAGCGATATCTGCATAAAAGTGGAAATACCTCCACCGCTATCTGCATATACTTGGAAATATCTGCACCACTATCTGTGTAAACATGGAAATATCTACACAGCCATCAGTAGGAACATGTAAATATCTACACCGTTATCTGAATACACACGGAAATATGTACACCGCTATCCGTAAAAACGTGGAAATATGTACACCGCTATCTGTGTAAACATGGAAATATCTACACCGCTATCTCTTAAAACTTGGATATATCTACGCCGTTATGTGTATAAACATGGAAATAACCTCACCGCCATCTCTATGAACATGGAAATATCTACACTGCCAACTATATAAACATGGAAATATCTACACCGCCATCTGTATGAACGTGGAAATATCTGCACCGCCAACTCTATAAACATGGAAATATCTACACCGCTATCTGTATAAACATGGAAATATCTACGCTGCTATATGTGTAAACATGGAAATATCTACACCGCTATCTGTGTAAACATGGAAATACCTACAACGCTATCTCTATGAACATGGAAATATCTACACCTCTATCTCTGTAAACATGGAAATATCTACACCGCTATCTGTATGAACATGGAAATATCTACACCGCTATCTGTATAAACATGGAAATATCTACACCGGTATCTCTATAAACATGGAGATATCCACACCGCTAACTGTATAAGGATGGAAATATCCACACCGCTATCTGTGTAAACATGGAAATATCTAAAACGCAATCTGTGTAAACATGGAAATATCTACACCGCTATCTCTATAAACATGGCAATATCTACACCGCTATCTGAATAAACAAGGAAATATCTACACCTCAATCTCTACAAACATGGAAATATCTACACCACTATGCCTATTAACATGGAAATAACTACACCGCTATCTCTATAAATATGGATATATCTATACCGCCATCTCTATAAACATGGAAATATCTTCACCGCCATCTGTATAAACATGGAAATATCTACACCGCTATCTGTATAAGGATGGAAATATCTACACCTTTCTGTATGAACATGGAAATATCTTCACTGCTATCTGTATAAACATGGAAGTATCTACAGCGATATCTGCATAAAAGTGGAAATACCTCCACTGCTATCTGCATATACTTGGAAATATCTGCACCACTATCTGTGTAAACATGGAAATATCTACACAGCCATCAGTAGGAACATGTAAATATCTACACCGTTATCTGAATACACACGGAAATATGTACACCGCTATCCGTAAAAACGTGGAAATATGTACACCGCTATCTGTGTAAACATGGAAATATCTACACCGCTATCTCTTAAAACTTGGATATATCTACGCCGTTATGTGTATAAACATGGAAATAACCTCACCGCCATCTCTATGAACATGGAAATATCTACACTGCCAACTATATAAACATGGAAATATCTACACCGCCATCTGTATGAACGTGGAAATATCTGCACCGCCAACTCTATAAACATGGAAATATCTACACCGCTATCTGTATAAACATGGAAATATCTACGCTGCTATATGTGTAAACATGGAAATATCTACACCGCTATCTGTGTAAACATGGAAATACCTACAACGCTATCTCTATGAACATGGAAATATCTACACCTCTATCTCTGTAAACATGGAAATATCTACACCGCTATCTGTATGAACCTGGAAATATCTACACCGCTATCTGTATAAACATGGAAATATCTACACCGGTATCTCTATAAACATGGAGATATCTACACCACTAACTGTATAAGGATGGAAATATCCACACCGCTATCTGTGTAAACATGGAAATATCTAAAACGCAATCTGTGTAAACATGGAAATATCTACACCACTATCTCTATAAACATGGCAATATCTACACCGCTATCTGAATAAACAAGGAAATATCTACACCTCAATCTCTACAAACATGGAAATATCTACACCACTATGCCTATTAACATGGAAATAACTACACCGCTATCTCTATAAATATGGATATATCTATACCGCCATCTCTATAAACATGGAAATATCTTCACCGCCATCTGTATAAACATGGAAATATCTACACCGCTATCTGTATAAGGATGGAAATATCTACACCACTTTCTGTATGAACATGGAAATATCTTCACTGCTATCTGTATAAACATGGAAGTATCTACAGCGATATCTGCATAAAAGTGGAAATACCTCCAACGCAATCTGCATATACTTGGAAATATCTGCACCACTATCTGTGTAAACATGGAAATATCTACACAGCCATCAGTAGGAACATGTAAATATCTACACCGTTATCTGAATACACACGGAAATATGTACACCGCTATCCGTAAAAACGTGGAAATATGTACACCGCTATCTGTGTAAACATGGAAATATCTACACCACTATCTCTTAAATCTTGGATATATCTACGCCGTTATGTGTATAAACATGGAAATAACCTCACCGCCATCTCTATGAACATGGAAATATCTACACTGCCAACTATATAAACATGGAAATATCTACACCGCCATCTGTATGAACGTGGAAATATCTGCACCGCCAACTCTATAAACATGGAAATATCTACACCGCTATCTGTATAAACGTGGAAATATCTACGCTGCTATCTGTGTAAACATGGAAATATCTACACCGCTATCTGTGTAAACATGGAAATACCTACACCGCTATCTCTATGAACATGGAAATACCTACACCTCTATCTGTGTAAACATGGAAATATCTAAAACGCAATCTGTGTAAACATGGAAATATCTACACCACTATCTCTATAAACATTGCAATATCTACACCGCTATCTGAATAAACAAGGAAATATCTACACCTCAATCTCTACAAACATGGAAATATCTACACCACTATGCCTATTAACATGGAAATAACTACACCGCTATCTCTATAAATATGGATATATCTATACCGCCATCTCTATAAACATGGAAATATCTTCACCGCCATCTGTATAAACATGGAAATATCTACACCGCTATCTGTATAAGGATGGAAATATCTACACCACTTTCTGTATGAACATGTAAATATCTTCACTGCTATCTGTATAAACATGGAAGTATCTACAGCGATATCTGCATAAAAGTGGAAATACCTCCACCGCTATCTGCATATACTTGGAAATATCTGCACCACTATCTGTGTAAACATGGAAATATCTACACAGCCATCAGTAGGAACATGTAAATATCTACACCGTTATCTGAATACACACGGAAATATGTACACCGCTATCCGTAAAAACGTGGAAATATGTACACCGCTATCTGTGTAAACATGGAAATATCTACACCGCTATCTCTTAAATCTTGGATATATCTACGCCGTTATGTGTATAAACATGGAAATAACCTCACCGCCATCTCTATGAACATGGAAATATCTACACTGCCAACTATATAAACATGGAAATATCTACACCGCCATCTGTATGAACGTGGAAATATCTGCACCGCCAACTCTATAAACATGGAAATATCTACACCGAAATCTGTATAAACATGGAAATATCTACGCTGCTATCTGTGTAAACATGGAAATATCTACACCGCTATCTGTGTAAACATGGAAATACCTACACCGCTATCTCTATGAACATGGAAATATCTACACCTCTATCTGTGTAAACATGGAAATATCTACACCGCTATCTGTATGAACATGGAAATATCTACACCGCCATCTGTATGAACATGGAAATATCTACACAGCTATCTGTATCAAAATGGAAATATCTACACCGATATCTCTATAAACATGGAGATATCTACACCGCTAACTGTATTAGGATGGAAATATCTACACCGCTATCTCTAAAAAGAAGGAAATATCTACACCGTTATGTGTATAAAGATGTAAATATCTACACCGCTATCTCTATAAACATGGAAATATCTACACTGCCATCTCTATAAACATGGAAATATCTACACCGCCATCTGTATAAACGTGGAAATATCTACACCGCCATCTGTTTAAACATGCAAATATCTACACCGCCATCTGTAAAAAGATGGAAATGTCTACACTGATATCTGTATAAACATGGAAATATCTACACGGCCATCTGTAAAAACATGGAAATATCTACACGGCCATCTCTATAAACAAGGAAATATCTACACCGACATCTCTATAAACATGGAAATATCTACACCGCTATCTGTATAAGGATGGAAATATCTACACCACCATCTGTATGAACATGGAAATATCTACACCGCTATCTGTATAAACTTGGAATTGTCTACACCGGTATCTCAATAAAGATGGAAATGTCTACACCGATGTCTGTATTAACAAGGAAATATCTACAACTCTATCTCTATAAACATGGAAATATCTACACCGCTATCTGTGTAATCATGGAAATACCTACAACGCTATCTCTATGAACATGGAAATATCTACACCTCTATCTCTATAAACATGGAAATATCTACACCGCTATGCCTATTAACATGAAAATAACAACTCCGCTTTCTCTATAAACATGGAAATATCTACACCGCCATCTGTATAAACACGGAAATATCTACACCGATATCTGTATAGGGATTTAAATACCTACACCACCATCAGTATGAACACGAAAATATCTACACTGCTATCTGTATATACATGGAAATGTCTACACCGCTATCTCTATAAACATGGCAATATCTACACCGCTATCTGAATAAACAAGGAAATATCTACACCTCAATCTCTACAAACATGGAAATATCTACACCACTATGCCTATTAACATGGAAATAACTACACCGCTATCTCTATAAATATGGATATATCTATACCGCCATCTCTATAAACATGGAAATATCTTCACCGCCATCTGTATAAACATGGAAATATCTACACCGCTATCTGTATAAGGATGGAAATATCTACACCACTTTCTGTATGAACATGGAAATATCTTCACTGCTATCTGTATAAACATGGAAGTATCTACAGCGATATCTGCATAAAAGTGGAAATACCTCCACCGCTATCTGCATATACTTGGAAATATCTGCACCACTATCTGTGTAAACATGGAAATATCTACACAGCCATCAGTAGGAACATGTAAATATCTACACCGTTATCTGAATACACACGGAAATATGTACACCGCTATCCGTAAAAACGTGGAAATATGTACACCGCTATCTGTGTAAACATGGAAATATCTACACCGCTATCTCTTAAAACTTGGATATATCTACGCCGTTATATGTATAAACATGGAAATAACCTCACCGCCATCTCTATGAACATGGAAATATCTACACTGCCAACTATATAAACATGGAAATATCTACACCGCCATCTGTATGAACGTGGAAATATCTGCACCGCCAACTCTATAAACATGGAAATATCTACACCGCTATCTGTATAAACATGGAAATATCTACGCTGCTATATGTGTAAACATGGAAATATCTACACCGCTATCTGTGTAAACATGGAAATACCTACAACGCTATCTCTATGAACATGGAAATATCTACACCTCTATCTCTGTAAACATGGAAATATCTACACCGCTATCTGTATGAACATGGAAATATCTACACCGCTATCTGTATAAACATGGAAATATCTACACCGGTATCTCTATAAACATGGAGATATCTACACCGCTAACTGTATAAGGATGGAAATATCCACACCGCTATCTGTGTAAACATGGAAATATCTAAAACGCAATCTGTGTAAACATGGAAATATCTACACCACTATCTCTATAAACATGGCAATATCTACACCGCTATCTGAATAAACAAGGAAATATCTACACCTCAATCTCTACAAACATGGAAATATCTACACCACTATGCCTATTAACATGGAAATAACTACACCGCTATCTCTATAAATATGGATATATCTATACCGCCATCTCTATAAACATGGAAATATCTTCACCGCCATCTGTATAAACATGGAAATATCTACACCGCTATCTGTATAAGGATGGAAATATCTACACCACTTTCTGTATGAACATGGAAATATCTTCACTGCTATCTGTATAAACATGGAAGTATCTACAGCGATATCTGCATAAAAGTGGAAATACCTCCACCGCTATCTGCATATACTTGGAAATATCTGCACCACTATCTGTGTAAACATGGAAATATCTACACAGCCATCAGTAGGAACATGTAAATATCTACACCGTTATCTGAATACACACGGAAATATGTACACCGCTATCCGTAAAAACGTGGAAATATGTACACCGCTATCTGTGTAAACATGGAAATATCTACACCGCTATCTCTTAAATCTTGGATATATCTACGCCGTTATGTGTATAAACATGGAAATAACCTCACCGCCATCTCTATGAACATGGAAATATCTACACTGCCAACTATATAAACATGGAAATATCTACACCGCCATCTGTATGAACGTGGAAATATCTGCACCGCCAACTCTATAAACATGGAAATATCTACACCGCTATCTGTATAAACATGGAAATATCTACGCTGCTATCTGTGTAAACATGGAAATATCTACACCGCTATCTGTGTAAACATGGAAATACCTACACCGCTATCTCTATGAACATGGAAATATCTACACCTCTATCTGTGTAAACATGGAAATATCTACACCGCTATCTGTATGAACATGGAAATATCTACACCGCCATCTGTATGAACATGGAAATATCTACACAGCTATCTGTATCAAAATGGAAATATCTACACCGATATCTCTATAAACATGGAGATATCTACACCGCTAACTGTATTAGGATGGAAATATCTACACCGCTATCTCTAAAAAGAAGGAAATATCTACACCGTTATGTGTATAAAGATGTAAATATCTACACCGCTATCTCTATAAACATGGAAATATCTACAAAGCCATCTGTATAAACATGGAAATATCTACACCGCTATCTGTATAAACATGGAAATATCTACACCAATATCTCTGTAAACATGGAAATATCTACACCGCAATCTGTACAAACACGGAAATATCTACACCGCCATCTCTATAAACATGGAAATATCTACAGCGCCATCTCTATAAACATGGAAATATCTACACCGCCATCTCTATAAACATGGAAATATCTACTCCGCCATCTGTATAAACATGGAAATATCTACACCGCCATCTCAATAAATATGGAAATATCTACACCGCCATCTGTATGAACATAGAAACATCTACACCGCCATGTGTATAAAGTTGGAAATATCTCCACCGCCATCTGTATCAACATGGAACTATCTACACCGCTATCTGTGTAAACATGGAAATATCTACACCACCAACTGTAGGAACATGGAAATATCTACACCGCTATCTCTATTAACAGGAAAATATCTACACCGCTATCTGTATAAACATGGAAATATCTACACAGCCATCTGTAGGAACATGTAAATATCTACACCGTTATCTGTATACACATGGAAATATCTACACCGCTATCTGTATAAACATGGAAATATCTACTGCGCTATCTGTGTAAACATGGAAATATCTACACCTCTATCTGTGTAAAGATGGAAATATGTACACTGCTATCTGTATAAAACTGGAAATATCTACACAGCCATCTGTAGGAATATGTAAATATCTACACCGTTATCTGTATACACATGGAACTTTCTACACCGCTATCTGTATGAACATGGAAATATCTACACCACCATCTGTATGAACATGGAAATGTCTAAACCGCCAACACCATAAACATGGAAATATCTACAGCGCCAACTGTAGGAACATGGAAATATCTACACCGCTTTCTGTATAAACATGGAAATATCTACACCGCTATCTGCATAAAAGTGGAAACACCTCCACCGCTATCTGCATATACTTGGAAATATCTACACCTCTATCTGTGTAAACATGGAAAAAACTACACGACCAACTGTAGGAACATGGAAATATCTACACCGCTATCTCTATAAACATGGAAATATCTACACAGCCATCTGCAGGAATATGTAAATATCTACACCGTTATCTGTATACACATGGAAATAAGTACACCGCTATCTGTATAAGCATGGAAATATCTACACCGCTATCTGTGTAAACATGGAAATATCTACACCGCTATCTCTAAAAAGAAGGAAATATCTACACCGTTATGTGTATAAAGATGTAAATATCTACACCGCTATCTGTATAAACATGGAAATATCTACACCGCCATCTCTATAAACATGGAAATATCTACACCGCCATCTGTATAAACGTGGAAATATCTACACCGCCATCTGTTTAAACATGCAAATATCTACACCGCCATCTGTATAAAGATGGAAATGTCTACACAGATATCTGTATAAACATGGAAATATCTACACGGCCATCTGTAAAAACATGGAAATATCTACACGGCCATCTCTATAAACAAGGAAATATCTACACCGACATATCTATAAACATGGAAATATCTACACCGCTATCTGTATAAGGATGGAAATATCTACACCACCATCTGTATGAACATGGAAATATCTACACCGCTATCTGTATAAACTTGGAATTGTCTACACCGCTATCTCAATAAAGATGGAAATGTCTACACCGATGTCTGTATTAACAAGGAAATATCTACAACTCTATCTCTATAAACATGGAAATATCTACACCGCTATCTGTGTAAACATGGAAATACCTACAACGCTATCTCTATGAACATGGAAATATCTACACCTCTATCTCTATAAACATGGAAATATCTACACCGCTATGCCTATTAACATGAAAATAACAACTCCGCTTTCTCTATAAACATGGAAATATCTACACCGCCATCTGTATAAACACGGAAATATCTACACCGATATAAGTATAGGGATTTAAATACCTACACCACCATCAGTATGAACACGAAAATATCTACACTGCTATCTGTATATACATGGAAATGTCTACACCGCTATCTCTATAAACATGGCAATATCTACACCGCTGTCTGAATAAACAGGGAAATACCTACACCTCAATCTCTACAAACATGGAAATATCTACACCACTATGCCTATTAACATGGAAATAACTAAACCGCTATCTCTATAAATATGGATATATCTATACCGCCATCTCTATAAACATGGAAATATCTTCACCGCCATCTGTATAAACATGGAAATATCTACACCGCTATCTGTATAAGGATGGAAATATCTACACCACTTTCTGTATGAACATGGAAATAACTTCACTGCTATCTGTATAAACATGGAAGTATCTACAGCGATATCTGCATAAAAGTGGAAATACCTCCACCGCTATCTGCATATACTTGGAAATATCTGCACCACTATCTGTGTAAACATGGAAATATCTACACAGCCATCAGTAGGAACATGTAAATATCTACACCGTTATCTGAATACACACGGAAATATGTACACCGCTATCCGTAAAAACGTGGAAATATGTACACCGCTATCTGTGTAAACATGGAAATATCTACACCGCTATCTCTTAAAACTTGGATATATCTACGCCGTTATGTGTATAAACATGGAAATAACCTCACCGCCATCTCTATGAACATGGAAATATCTACACTGCCAACTATATAAACATGGAAATATCTACACCGCCATCTGTATGAACGTGGAAATATCTGCACCGCCAACTCTATAAACATGGAAATATCTACACCGCTATCTGTATAAACATGGAAATATCTACGCTGCTATATGTGTAAACATGGAAATATCTACACCGCTATCTGTGTAAACATGGAAATACCTACAACGCTATCTCTATGAACATGGAAATATCTACACCTCTATCTCTGTAAACATGGAAATATCTACACCGCTATCTGTATGAACATGGAAATATCTACACCGCTATCTGTATAAACATGGAAATATCTACACCGGTATCTCTATAAACATGGAGATATCCACACCGCTAACTGTATAAGGATGGAAATATCCACACCGCTATCTGTGTAAACATGGAAATATCTAAAACGCAATCTGTGTAAACATGGAAATATCTACACCGCTATCTCTATAAACATGGCAATATCTACACCGCTATCTGAATAAACAAGGAAATATCTACACCTCAATCTCTACAAACATGGAAATATCTACACCACTATGCCTATTAACATGGAAATAACTACACCGCTATCTCTATAAATATGGATATATCTATACCGCCATCTCTATAAACATGGAAATATCTTCACCGCCATCTGTATAAACATGGAAATATCTACACCGCTATCTGTATAAGGATGGAAATATCTACACCTTTCTGTATGAACATGGAAATATCTTCACTGCTATCTGTATAAACATGGAAGTATCTACAGCGATATCTGCATAAAAGTGGAAATACCTCCACTGCTATCTGCATATACTTGGAAATATCTGCACCACTATCTGTGTAAACATGGAAATATCTACACAGCCATCAGTAGGAACATGTAAATATCTACACCGTTATCTGAATACACACGGAAATATGTACACCGCTATCCGTAAAAACGTGGAAATATGTACACCGCTATCTGTGTAAACATGGAAATATCTACACCGCTATCTCTTAAAACTTGGATATATCTACGCCGTTATGTGTATAAACATGGAAATAACCTCACCGCCATCTCTATGAACATGGAAATATCTACACTGCCAACTATATAAACATGGAAATATCTACACCGCCATCTGTATGAACGTGGAAATATCTGCACCGCCAACTCTATAAACATGGAAATATCTACACCGCTATCTGTATAAACATGGAAATATCTACGCTGCTATATGTGTAAACATGGAAATATCTACACCGCTATCTGTGTAAACATGGAAATACCTACAACGCTATCTCTATGAACATGGAAATATCTACACCTCTATCTCTGTAAACATGGAAATATCTACACCGCTATCTGTATGAACCTGGAAATATCTACACCGCTATCTGTATAAACATGGAAATATCTACACCGGTATCTCTATAAACATGGAGATATCTACACCACTAACTGTATAAGGATGGAAATATCCACACCGCTATCTGTGTAAACATGGAAATATCTAAAACGCAATCTGTGTAAACATGGAAATATCTACACCACTATCTCTATAAACATGGCAATATCTACACCGCTATCTGAATAAACAAGGAAATATCTACACCTCAATCTCTACAAACATGGAAATATCTACACCACTATGCCTATTAACATGGAAATAACTACACCGCTATCTCTATAAATATGGATATATCTATACCGCCATCTCTATAAACATGGAAATATCTTCACCGCCATCTGTATAAACATGGAAATATCTACACCGCTATCTGTATAAGGATGGAAATATCTACACCACTTTCTGTATGAACATGGAAATATCTTCACTGCTATCTGTATAAACATGGAAGTATCTACAGCGATATCTGCATAAAAGTGGAAATACCTCCAACGCAATCTGCATATACTTGGAAATATCTGCACCACTATCTGTGTAAACATGGAAATATCTACACAGCCATCAGTAGGAACATGTAAATATCTACACCGTTATCTGAATACACACGGAAATATGTACACCGCTATCCGTAAAAACGTGGAAATATGTACACCGCTATCTGTGTAAACATGGAAATATCTACACCGCTATCTCTTAAATCTTGGATATATCTACGCCGTTATGTGTATAAACATGGAAATAACCTCACCGCCATCTCTATGAACATGGAAATATCTACACTGCCAACTATATAAACATGGAAATATCTACACCGCCATCTGTATGAACGTGGAAATATCTGCACCGCCAACTCTATAAACATGGAAATATCTACACCGCTATCTGTATAAACATGGAAATATCTACGCTGCTATCTGTGTAAACATGGAAATATCTACACCGCTATCTGGGTAAACATGGAAATACCTACACCGCTATCTCTATGAACATGGAAATATCTACACCTCTATCTGTGTAAACATGGAAATATCTACACCGCTATCTGTATGAACATGGAAATATCTACACCGCCATCTGTATGAACATGGAAATATCTACACAGCTATCTGTATCAAAATGGAAATATCTACACCGATATCTCTATAAACATGGAGATATCTACACCGCTAACTGTATTAGGATGGAAATATCTACACCGCTATCTCTAAAAAGAAGGAAATATCTACACCGTTATGTGTATAAAGATGTAAATATCTACACCGCTATCTCTATAAACATGGAAATATCTACAAAGCCATCTGTATAAACATGGAAATATCTACACCGCTATCTGTATAAACATGGAAATATCTACACCAATATCTCTGTAAACATGGAAATATCTACACCGCAATCTGTACAAACACGGAAATATCTACACCGCCATCTCTATAAACATGGAAATATCTACAGCGCCATCTCTATAAACATGGAAATATCTACACCGCCATCTCTATAAACATGGAAATATCTACTCCGCCATCTGTATAAACATGGAAATATCTACACCGCCATCTCAATAAATATGGAAATATCTACACTGCCATCTGTATGAACATAGAAACATCTACACCGCCATGTGTATAAATTTGGAAATATCTCCACCGCCATCTGTATCAACATGGAACTATCTACACCGCTATCTGTGTAAACATGGAAATATCTACACCACCAACTGTAGGAACATGGAAATATCTACACCGCTATCTCTATTAACAGGAAAATATCTACACCGCTATCTGTATAAACATGGAAATATCTACACAGCCATCTGTAGGAACATGTAAGTATCTACACCGTTATCTGTATACACATGGAAATATCTACACCGCTATCTGTATAAACATGGAAATATCTACTGCGCTATCTGTGTAAACATGGAAATATCTACACCTCTATCTGTGTAAAGATGGAAATATGTACACTGCTATCTGTATAAAAGTGGAAATATCTACACAGCCATCTGTAGGAATATGTAAATATCTACACCGTTATCTGTATACACATGGAACTTTCTACACCGCTATCTGTATGAACATGGAAATATCTACACCACCATCTGTATGAACATGGAAATGTCTAAACCGCCAACACCATAAACATGGAAATAACTACAGCGCCAAATGTAGGAACATGGAAATATCTACACCGCTTTCTGTATAAACATGGAAATATCTACACCGCTATCTGCATAAAAGTGGAAACACCTCCACCGCTATCTGCATATACTTGGAAATATCTACACCACTATCTGTGTAAACATGGAAATAACTACACGACCAACTGTAGGAACATGGAAATATCTACACCGCTATCTCTATAAACATGGAAATATCTACACCGCTATCTGTATAAACATGGAAATATCTACACAGCCATCTGAAGGAATATGTAAATATCTACACCGTTATCTGTATACACATGGAAATAAGTACACCGCTATCTGTATAAGCATGGAAATATCTACACCGCTATCTGTGTAAACATGGAAATATCTACACCGCTATCTCTAAAAAGAAGGAAATATCTACACCGTTATGTGTATAAAGATGTAAATATCTACACCGCTATCTGTATAAACATGGAAATATCTACACCGCCATCTCTATAAACATGGAAATATCTACACCGCCATCTGTATAAACGTGGAAATATCTACACCGCCATCTGTTTAAACATGCAAATATCTACACCGCCATCTGTATAAAGATGGAAATGTCTACACAGATATCTGTATAAACATGGAAATATCTACACGGCCATCTGTAAAAACATGGAAATATCTACACGGCCATCTCTATAAACAAGGAAATATCTACACCGACATCTCTATAAACATGGAAATATCTACACCGCTATCTGTATAAGGATGGAAATATCTACACCACCATCTGTATGAACATGGAAATATCTACACCGCTATCTGTATAAACTTGGAATTGTCTACACCGCTATCTCAATAAAGATGGAAATGTCTACACCGATGTCTGTATTAACAAGGAAATATCTACAACTCTATCTCTATAAACATGGAAATATCTACACCGCTATCTGTGTAAACATGGAAATACCTACAACGCTATCTCTATGAACATGGAAATATCTACACCTCTATCTCTATAAACATGGAAATATCTACACCGCTATGCCTATTAACATGAAAATAACAACTCCGCTTTCTCTATAAACATGGAAATATCTACACCGCCATCTGTATAAACACGGAAATATCTACACCGATATCTGTATAGGGATTTAAATACCTACACCACCATCAGTATGAACACGAAAATATCTACACTGCTATCTGTATATACATGGAAATGTCTACACCGCTATCTCTATAAACATGGCAATATCTACACCGCTGTCTGAATGAACAAGGAAATACCTACACCTCAATCTCTACAAACATGGAAATATCTACACCACTATGCCTATTAACATGGAAATAACTACACCGCTATCTCTATAAATATGGATATATCTATACCGCCATCTCTATAAACATGGAAATATCTTCACCGCCATCTGTATAAACATGGAAATATCTACACCGCTATCTGTATAAGGATGGAAATATCTACACCACTTTCTGTATGAACATGGAAATATCTTCACTGCTATCTGTATAAACATGGAAGTATCTACAGCGATATCTGCATAAAAGTGGAAATACCTCCACCGCTATCTGCATATACTTGGAAATATCTGCACCACTATCTGTGTAAACATGGAAATATCTACACAGCCATCAGTAGGAACATGTAAATATCTACACCGTTATCTGAATACACACGGAAATATGTACACCGCTATCCGTAAAAACGTGGAAATATGTACACCGCTATCTGTGTAAACATGGAAATATCTACACCGCTATCTCTTAAAACTTGGATATATCTACGCCGTTATGTGTATAAACATGGAAATAACCTCACCGCCATCTCTATGAACATGGAAATATCTACACTGCCAACTATATAAACATGGAAATATCTACACCGCCATCTGTATGAACGTGGAAATATCTGCACCGCCAACTCTATAAACATGGAAATATCTACACCGCTATCTGTATAAACATGGAAATATCTACGCTGCTATATGTGTAAACATGGAAATATCTACACCGCTATCTGTGTAAACATGGAAATACCTACAACGCTATCTCTATGAACATGGAAATATCTACACCTCTATCTCTGTAAACATGGAAATATCTACACCGCTATCTGTATGAACATGGAAATATCTACACCGCTATCTGTATAAACATGGAAATATCTACACCGGTATCTCTATAAACATGGAGATATCTACACCGCTAACTGTATAAGGATGGAAATATCCACACCGCTATCTGTGTAAACATGGAAATATCTAAAACGCAATCTGTGTAAACATGAAAATATCTACACCGCTATCTCTATAAACATGGCAATATCTACACCGCTATCTGAATAAACAAGGAAATATCTACACCTCAATCTCTACAAACATGGAAATATCTACACCACTATGCCTATTAACATGGAAATAACTACACCGCTATCTCTATAAATATGGATATATCTATACCGCCATCTCTATAAACATGGAAATATCTTCACCGCCATCTGTATAAACATGGAAATATCTACACCGCTATCTGTATAAGGATGGAAATATCTACACCACTTTCTGTATGAACATGGAAATATCTTCACTGCTATCTGTATAAACATGGAAGTATCTACAGCGATATCTGCATAAAAGTGGAAATACCTCCACCGCTATCTGCATATACTTGGAAATATCTGCACCACTATCTGTGTAAACATGGAAATATCTACACAGCCATCAGTAGGAACATGTAAATATCTACACCGTTATCTGAATACACACGGAAATATGTACACCGCTATCCGTAAAAACGTGGAAATATGTACACCGCTATCTGTGTAAACATGGAAATATCTACACCGCTATCTCTTAAAACTTGGATATATCTACGCCGTTATGTGTATAAACATGGAAATAACCTCACCGCCATCTCTATGAACATGGAAATATCTACACTGCCAACTATATAAACATGGAAATATCTACACCGCCATCTGTATGAACGTGGAAATATCTGCACCGCCAACTCTATAAACATGGAAATATCTACACCGCTATCTGTATAAACATGGAAATATCTACGCTGCTATATGTGTAAACATGGAAATATCTACACCGCTATCTGTGTAAACATGGAAATACCTACAACGCTATCTCTATGAACATGGAAATATCTACACCTCTATCTCTGTAAACATGGAAATATCTACACCGCTATCTGTATGAACATGGAAATATCTACACCGCTATCTGTATAAACATGGAAATATCTACACCGGTATCTCTATAAACATGGAGATATCTACACCGCTAACTGTATAAGGATGGAAATATCCACACCGCTATCTGTGTAAACATGGAAATATCTAAAACGCAATCTGTGTAAACATGGAAATATCTACACCGCTATCTCTATAAACATGGCAATATCTACACCGCTATCTGAATAAACAAGGAAATATCTACACCTCAATCTCTACAAACATGGAAATATCTACACCACTATGCCTATTAACATGGAAATAACTACACCGCTATCTCTATAAATATGGATATATCTATACCGCCATCTCTATAAACATGGAAATATCTTCACCGCCATCTGTATAAACATGGAAATATCTACACCGCTATCTGTATAAGGATGGAAATATCTACACCACTTTCTGTATGAACATGGAAATATCTTCACTGCTATCTGTATAAACATGGAAATATCAGCACCGCTATCAGTATGAACATGGAAATATCTACATCGCCATCTGTATGAACATGGAAATATCTTCACCGCCATCTGAATGAACATGGAAATATCTGCACCGCCATCTGTATGAACATATAAATATCTACACCGCCATCTGTATTAAGATGGAGATATCTACACCGCTATCTGTATAAACATGGAAATATCTACACCGCTATATGTATAAACATGGAAATATCTACACCGCTATCTGTATAAACATGGAAATATCTACACCGCTACCAGTAAAACATGGAAATATCAGCACCGCAATCGGTATAAACATGGAAATATCTACACCGCCATCTGTATGAACATGGAATTATCTACACAGCCATCTGGATGAACATGGAAATATCTACACCGCTATCTGTATGAACATGGGAATATCTACACCGCTATCTGTATGAACATGGAAATATCTACACAGCCCTCTGGATGAACATGGAAATATCTACACCGCTATCTGTATGAACATGGAAATACATACACCGGTATCTGTATGAACATGGAAATATCTACACCGCCATCTGTATGAACATGGAAATATCTACACCGCTATATGTATGAACATGGAAATACCTTCACCGCCATCTGAATGAACATGGATATATCTACACAGCCATCTGGATGAACATGGAAATATCTACACCGCTATCTGTGTAAACATGCATACATCTTCACCGCTATCTGTGTAAACATGGAAATATCTACACCGCTATCTTTATGAACGTGGAAATATCTACACCGCTAACTGTTTGAACAGGGAAATATATACACCGCTATCTGCATGAAAATGGAAATATCTGCACCGCTATATGTATGAACATGGAAATACATACAACGCTATCTGTATGAACATGGAAATATCTATACCGCTATCTGTATGAACTTGGAAATATCCACACCGCTATCTGTATGAACATGGAAATATCTTCACCGCCATATGTATGAACATGAATATATCTACACAGCCATCTGGATGAACATGGAAATATCTGTACCGCTACGTGTATGAACATGGAAATATCTACACCGCTATCTGTATAAACATGGAAATATCTACACCGCTACCTGTATAAACATGGAAATATCAGCACCGCTATGAGTATGAACATGGAAATATCTACACCGCCATCTGTATGAACATGGAAATATCTTCACCGCTATCTCTAAGAACATGGAAATATGTACACAGCCATCTGGATGAACATGTAAATCTCTACACCGCTATCTGTATGAACTTGGAAATATCTACACCGCTATCTGTATGAACATGGAAATACCTTCACCGCCATATGTATGAACATGAATATATCTACACAGCCATCTGGATGAACATGGAAATATCTACACCGCTATCTGTGTAAACATGCATACATCTTCACCGCTATCTGTATAGACATGTAAATATCTACACCGCTTTCTGTATGAACTTGGAAATATCTACACCACTATCTGTGTAAACATGCATACATCTTCACCGTTATCTGTATAAAGCTGGAAATATCTACACCGCTATCTGTTTGAACATGGAAATATCTACACCGCTATCTGCATGAAAATGGAAATACCTACACAGCTATCTGCACATACATGGAAATATCTACAAAGCTATCTCTTTACACATGGAAATAACTACACCGCTATCTCTATAAACATGGAAATACCTACACCGCCTTCTGTATGAGCATGGAAATATCTGCACCGCCATCTGTATGAACATATAAATATCTACACCGCCTTCTGTATTAAGATGGAGATACCTACACCTCTGTCTGAATAAACATGGAAATATCTACACCGCTACCTATATAAAGATGGAAATATCTACACCGCTATGTGTATAAACATGGAAATATCTACACCGCTACCTGTATAAACATGGAAATATCAGCACCGCTATCTGTATGAACATGGAAATATCTACACCGCTATTTGTATGATCATGGAAATATCTACACCGAAATCTGTATGAACATGGAAATATCTTCACCGCCATCTCTATGAACATGGATATATCTACACAGCCATCTGGATGAACAAGGAAATATCAGCACCGCTGTCTGTATGAACATGGAAATAAATACACCGCTATCTGTATGAAGATGGAAATATCTACACCGCTATCTGTTTGAACATGGAAATAGGTACACCGCTATCTGCATGAAAATGGAAATATCTACACAGCTATCTGCATATACATGGAAATATCTACACAGGTATCTCTTTACACATGGAAATAACTACACTGCTATCTCTATAAACATGGAAATATCTACACCGCCATCTGCAAGAACATGGAAATATCTGCACCGCCATCTGTATGAACATATAAATATCTACACCGCCATCTGTATTAAGATGGAGATACCTACACCGCTATCTGTATAAACTTGAAAATATCTACACCGCTATCTGTCTAAACATGGAAATATCTACACCGCTACCTGTATAAACATGGAAATATCAGCACCGCTGTCTGTATGAACATGGAAATAGCTTCACAGCCATCTGGATGAACATGGAAATATCTACACCGCTATCTGTATGAACATGGAAATAGCTACACCGCTATCTGTAAGAACATGGTAATATCTACACCGCCATCTGTATGAACATGGAAATATCTTCTCCGCCATCTGTATGAACATGGATATATCTACACAGCCATCTGGATGAACATGGAAATATCTACACCGCTATCTGTATGAACATGGAAATATCTACACCGCCATCTGTATGAACATGGATATATCTACACAGCCATCTGTATAAACATGGAAATATCTACACCGCTATCTGTATGAACATGGAAATATCTACACCGCTATCTGTTTGAACATGGAAATATCTACACCGCTATCTGCATGAAAATGGAAATATCTACACAGCTATCTGCATATACATGGAAATATCTACACAGCTATCTCTTTACACATGGAAATAACTACACTGCTATCTCTATAAACATGGAAATATCTACACCGCCATCTGCAAGAACATGGAAATATCTGCACCGCCATCTGTATGAACATATAAATATCTACACCGCCATCTGTATTAAGATGGAGATACCTACACCGCTATCTGTATAAACTTGAAAATATCTACACCGCTATCTGTCTAAACATGGAAATATCTACACCGCTACCTGTATAAACATGGAAATATCAGCACCGCTGTCTGTATGAACATGGAAATAGCTTCACAGCCATCTGGATGAACATGGAAATATCTACACCGCTATCTGTATGAACATGGAAATAGCTACACCGCTATCTGTAAGAACATGGTAATATCTACACCGCCATCTGTATGAACATGGAAATATCTTCTCCGCCATCTGTATGAACATGGATATATCTACACAGCCATCTGGATGAACATGGAAATATCTACACCGCTATCTGTATGAACATGGAAATATCTACACCGCCATCTGTATGAACATGGATATATCTACACAGCCATCTGTATAAACATGGAAATATCTACACCGCTATCTGTATGAACATGGAAATATCTACACCGCTATCTGTTTGAACATGGAAATATCTACACCGCTATCTGCATGAAAATGGAAATATCTACACAGCTATCTGCATATACATGGAAATATCTACACAGCTATCTCTTTACACATGGAAATAACTACACTGCTATCTCTATAAACATGGAAATATCTACACCGCCATCTGTATGAACATGGAAATATCTGCACCGCCATCTGTATGAACATATAAATATCTACACCGCCATCTGTATTAAGAAGGAGATATCCTCACTGCTATCTGTATAAACATGGAAATATCTACACCGCTATCTGTATGAACATGGAAATATCTACACCGCCGTCTGTATTAAGAAGGAGATATCTACACCGCTATCTGTATAAACATGGAAATATCTACACCGCTATCTGTATTAGCATGGAAATATCTACACCGCTATCTGTATAAACACGGAAACATGTACACCGCTACCTGTATAAACATGGAAGTATCAGCACCACTATGTGTATGAACATGGCAATATCTACACGGCTATCTGTATGAACATGGAAATATCTACACCACTATCTGTATGAACATGGAAATATCTTCACCGCCATCTGTATGAACATGGATATATCTACACAGCCATCTGGATGAACATGGAAATATCTACACCACTCTCTGTTTGAACATGGAAATATCTACACCACTATCTGCATGAAAATGGAAATATCTACACAGCTATCTGCATATCCATGGAAATATCTACACAGCTATCTCTTTACACTTGGAAATAAATACACCGCTATCTCTATAAACATGGAAATATCTACACCACCATCTGTATGAACATGGAAATACCTGCACCGACATCTGTATGAACATATAAATATCTACACCGACATCTGTATGAAGAAGGAGATATCTACACCGCTATCTGTATGATCATGGAAATATCTACACCGCTATCTGTATGAACATGGAAATAACTTCACCGCCATCTGTATGAACATGGATATGTCTCCACAGCCATCTGGATGAACATGGAAATATCTACACTGCTATCTGTATGAACATGGATATATCTACACAGCCATCTGGATGAACATGGAAATATCTACACCGCTATCTGTATGAACATGGAAATACATACACCGCTATCTGTATGAACATGGAAATATCTACACTGCTATCTGTATGAACATGGAAATTTCTACACCGCTATCAGTATGAACATGGAAATATCTTCCCCGCCATCTGTATGAACATGGATATATCTACACAGCCATCTGGATGAACATGGAAATATCTGCACCGCTATCTGTATGAACATGGAAATATCTAAACCCCTATCTGCATGAAAATGGAAATAACTCCACAGCTGTCTGCATATACATGGAAATATCTACACAGCTATCTCTTTACACATGGAAATAACTACACCGCTACCTCCATAAACATGGAAATATCTACACCGCCATCTGTATGAACATGGAAATATCTGCACCACCATCTGTATGAACATATATATATCTACACCGCCATCTGTATTAAGAAGGAGATATCTACACCGCTATCTGTATAAACATGGAAATATCAACACCGCTATCTGTATGAAAATGGAAATATCTACACCGCTATCTGCATAAACATGGAAATATGTACACCGCTACCTGTATAAACATGGAAGTATCAGCACCGCTATCGGTATGAACATGGCAATATCTACACGGTTATCTGTATGAACATGGAAATATCTACACCGCTATCTGTATGAACATGGAAATATCTTCACCGCCATCTGTATGAACATGGATATATCTACACAGCCACCTGGATGAACATGGAAATATCTACACCGTTATCTGTATGAACATGGAAATATCTACACCGCTATCTGTATGAACATGGAATTATCTACACCGCTATCTGTATGAACATGGAAATATCTACACCGCTATCTGTATGAACATGGAAATATCTACACCGCTATCTGTATGAACATGGAAATATATACACCGCTATCTGTATGAACATGGAAATATCTTCTCCGCCATCTGTATGAACATAGATATATCTACACAGCCATCTGGATGAACATGGAAATATCAACACCGCTATCTGTATGAACATGGAAATATCTACACCGCTATCTGTGTAAACATACATACATCTTCACCGCTATCTGCATGAAAATGGAAATATCTACACAGCTATCTGCATATACATGGAAATATCTACAAAGCTATCTCTTTAGACATGGAAATAACTACACTGCTATCTCTATAAACATGGAAATATCTACACCACTTTCTGTATGAACATGGAAATATCTTCACTGCTATCTGTATAAACATGGAAATATCAGCACCGCTATCAGTATGAACATGGAAATATCTACATCGCCATCTGTATGAACATGGAAATATCTTCACCGCCATCTGAATGAACATGGAAATATCTGCACCGCCATCTGTATGAACATATAAATATCTACACCGCCATCTGTATTAAAATGGAGATATCTACACCGCTATCTGTATAAACATGGAAATATCTACACCGCTATATGTATAAACATGGAAATATCTACACCGCTATCTGTATAAACATGGAAATATCTACACCGCTACCAGTAAAACATGGAAATATCAGCACCGCAATCGGTATAAACATGGAAATATCTACACCGCCATCTGTATGAACATGGAATTATCTACACAGCCATCTGGATGAACATGGAAATATCTACACCGCTATCTGTATGAACATGGGAATATCTACACCGCTATCTGTATGAACATGGAAATATCTACACAGCCCTCTGGATGAACATGGAAATATCTACACCGCTATCTGTATGAACATGGAAATACATACACCGGTATCTGTATGAACATGGAAATATCTACACCGCCATCTGTATGAACATGGAAATATCTACACCGCTATATGTATGAACATGGAAATACCTTCACCGCCATCTGAATGAACATGGATATATCTACACAGCCATCTGGATGAACATGGAAATATCTACACCGCTATCTGTGTAAACATGGAAATATCTACACCGCTATCTTTATGAACGTGGAAATATCTACACCGCTAACTGTTTGAACAGGGAAATATATACACCGCTATCTGCATGAAAATGGAAATATCTGCACCGCTATATGTATGAACATGGAAATACATACAACGCTATCTGTATGAACATGGAAATATCTATACCGCTATCTGTATGAACTTGGAAATATCCACACCGCTATCTGTATGAACATGGAAATATCTTCACCGCCATATGTATGAACATGAATATATCTACACAGCCATCTGGATGAACATGGAAATATCTGTACCGCTACGTGTATGAACATGGAAATATCTACACCGCTATCTGTATAAACATGGAAATATCTACACCGCTACCTGTATAAACATGGAAATATCAGCACCGCTATGAGTATGAACATGGAAATATCTACACCGCCATCTGTATGAACATGGAAATATCTTCACCGCTATCTGTAAGAACATGGAAATATGTACACAGCCATCTGGATGAACATGTAAATCTCTACACCGCTATCTGTATGAACTTGGAAATATCTACACCGCTATCTGTATGAACATGGAAATACCTTCACCGCCATATGTATGAACATGAATATATCTACACAGCCATCTGGATGAACATGGAAATATCTACACCGCTATCTGTGTAAACATGCATACATCTTCACCGCTATCTGTATAGACATGTAAATATCTACACCGCTTTCTGTATGAACTTGGAAATATCTACACCACTATCTGTGTAAGCATGCATACATCTTCACCGTTATCTGTATAAAGCTGGAAATATCTACACCGCTATCTGTTTGAACATGGAAATATCTACACCGCTATCTGCATGAAAATGGAAATACCTACACAGCTATCTGCACATACATGGAAATATCTACAAAGCTATCTCTTTACACATGGAAATAACTACACCGCTATCTCTATAAACATGGAAATACCTACACCGCCTTCTGTATGAGCATGGAAATATCTGCACCGCCATCTGTATGAACATATAAATATCTACACCGCCTTCTGTATTAAGATGGAGATACCTACACCTCTGTCTGAATAAACATGGAAATATCTACACCGCTACCTATATAAAGATGGAAATATCTACACCGCTATGTGTATAAACATGGAAATATCTACACCGCTACCTGTATAAACATGGAAATATCAGCACCGCTATCTGTATGAACATGGAAATATCTACACCGCTATTTGTATGATCATGGAAATATCTACACCGAAATCTGTATGAACATGGAAATATCTTCACCGCCATCTCTATGAACATGGATATATCTACACAGCCATCTGGATGAACAAGGAAATATCAGCACCGCTGTCTGTATGAACATGGAAATAAATACACCGCTATCTGTATGAAGATGGAAATATCTACACCGCTATCTGTTTGAACATGGAAATAGGTACACCGCTATCTGCATGAAAATGGAAATATCTACACAGCTATCTGCATATACATGGAAATATCTACACAGGTATCTCTTTACACATGGAAATAACTACACTGCTATCTCTATAAACATGGAAATATCTACAACGCCATCTGCAAGAACATGGAAATATCTGCACCGCCATCTGTATGAACATATAAATATCTACACCGCCATCTGTATTAAGATGGAGATACCTACACCGCTATCTGTATAAACTTGAAAATATCTACACCGCTATCTGTCTAAACATGGAAATATCTACACCGCTACCTGTATAAACATGGAAATATCAGCACCGCTGTCTGTATGAACATGGAAATAGCTTCACAGCCATCTGGATGAACATGGAAATATCTACACCGCTATCTGTATGAACATGGAAATAGCTACACCGCTATCTGTCAGAACATGGTAATATCTACACCGCCATCTGTATGAACATGGAAATATCTTCTCCGCCATCTGTATGAACATGGATATATCTACACAGCCATCTGGATGAACATGGAAATATCTACACCGCTATCTGTATGAACATGGAAATATCTACACCGCCATCTGTATGAACATGGATATATCTACACAGAAATGTGTATAAACATGGAAATATCTACACCACTATCTGTATGAACATGGAAATATCTACACCGCTATCTGTTTGAACATGGAAATATCTACACCGCTATCTGCATGAAAATGGAAATATCTACACAGCTATCTGCATATACATGGAAATATCTACACAGCTATCTCTTTACACATGGAAATAACTACACTGCTATCACTATAAACATGGAAATATCTACACCGCCATCTGCAAGAACATGGAAATATCTGCACCGCCATCTGTATGAACATATAAATATCTACACCGCCATCTGTATTAAGATGGAGATACCTACACCGCTATCTGTATAAACTTGAAAATATCTACACCGCTATCTGTCTAAACATGGAAATATCTACACCGCTACCTGTATAAACATGGAAATATCAGCACCGCTGTCTGTATGAACATGGAAATAGCTTCACAGCCATCTGGATGAACATGGAAATATCTACACCGCTATCTGTATGAACATGGAAATAGCTACACCGCTATCTGTAAGAACATGGTAATATCTACACCGCCATCTGTATGAACATGGAAATATCTTCTCCGCCATCTGTATGAACATGGATATATCTACACAGCCATCTGGATGAACATGGAAATATCTACACCGCTATCTGTATGAACATGGAAATATCTACACCGCCATCTGTATGAACATGGATATATCTACACAGCCATCTGTATAAACATGGAAATATCTACACCGCTATCTGTATGAACATGGAAATATCTACACCGCTATCTGTTTGAACATGGAAATATCTACACCGCTATCTGCATGAAAATGGAAATATCTACACAGCTATCTGCATATACATGGAAATATCTACACAGCTATCTCTTTACACATGGAAATAACTACACTGCTATCTCTATAAACATGGAAATATCTACACCGCCATCTGTATGAACATGGAAATATCTGCACCGCCATCTGTATGAACATATAAATATCTACACCGCCATCTGTATTAAGAAGGAGATATCCTCACTGCTATCTGTATAAACATGGAAATATCTACACCGCTATCTGTATGAACATGGAAATATCTACACCGCCGTCTGTATTAAGAAGGAGATATCTACACCGCTATCTGTATAAACATGGAAATATCTACACCGCTATCTGTATTAGCATGGAAATATCTACACCGCTATCTGTATAAACACGGAAACATGTACACCGCTACCTGTATAAACATGGAAGTATCAGCACCACTATGTGTATGAACATGGCAATATCTACACGGCTATCTGTATGAACATGGAAATATCTACACCACTATCTGTATGAACATGGAAATATCTTCACCGCCACCTGTATGAACATGGATATATCTACACAGCCATCTGGATGAACATGGAAATATCTACACCACTCTCTGTTTGAACATGGAAATATCTACACCACTATCTGCATGAAAATGGAAATATCTACACAGCTATCTGCATATCCATGGAAATATCTACACAGCTATCTCTTTACACTTGGAAATAAATACACCGCTATCTCTATAAACATGGAAATATCTACACCACCATCTGTATGAACATGGAAATACCTGCACCGACATCTGTATGAACATATAAATATCTACACCGACATCTGTATGAAGAAGGAGATATCTACACCGCTATCTGTATGAACATGGAAATATCTACACCGCTATCTGTGTAAACATGCATACATCTTCACCGTTATCTGTATAAACATGGAAATATCTACACCGCTACCTGTATAAACATGGAAATATCAGCACCGCTATCGTTATGAACATGGAAATATCTACACCACCATCTGTAAGAACATGGA
Source organism: Gorilla gorilla gorilla (assembly GCF_029281585.2). Taxonomy (NCBI): domain Eukaryota; kingdom Metazoa; phylum Chordata; class Mammalia; order Primates; family Hominidae; genus Gorilla; species Gorilla gorilla. The sequence continues at coordinate 298,310 of NC_073234.2, forward strand.
AATATCTTCACCGCCATCTGTGTGAACATGGATATATCTACACAGAAATCTGTATGAACATGGAAATATCTACCCCGCTATCTGTATGATCATGGAAATATCTACACCGCTATCTGTATGAACATGGAAATAACTTCACCGCCATCTGTATGAACATGGATATGTCTCCACAGCCATCTGGATGAACATGGAAATATCTACACTGCTATCTGTATGAACATGGAAATACATACACCGCTATCTGTATGAACATGGAAATATCTACACTGCTATCTGTATGAACATGGAAATATCTACACCGCTATCAGTATGAACATGGAAATATCTTCCCCGCCATCTGTATGAACATGGATATATCTACACAGCCATCTGGATGAACATGGAAATATCTGCACCGCTATCTGTATGAACATGGAAATATCTACAACGCTATCTGTATGAACATGGATATATCTACACAGCCATCTGTATGAACATGGAAATATCTACAACGCTATCTGTTTGAACATGGAAATATCTAAACCGCTATCTGCATGAAAATGGAAATAACTCCACAGCTATCTGCATATACATGGAAATATCTACACAGCTATCTCTTTACACATGGAAATAACTACACCGCTACCTCCATAAACATGGAAATATCTACACCGCCATCTGTATGAACATGGAAATATCTGCACCACCATCTGTATGAACATATATATATCTACACCGCCATCTGTATTAAGAAGGAGATATCTACACCGCTATCTGTATAAACATGGAAATATCAACACCGCTATCTGTATGAAAATGGAAATATCTACACCGCTATCTGCATAAACATGGAAATATGTACACCGCTACCTGTATAAACATGGAAGTATCAGCACCGCTATCGGTATGAACATGGCAATATCTACACGGTTATCTGTATGAACATGGAAATATCTACACCGCTATCTGTATGAACATGGAAATATCTTCACCGCCATCTGTATGAACATGGATATATCTACACAGCCACCTGGATGAACATGGAAATATCTACACCGTTATCTGTATGAACATGGAAATATCTACACCGCTATCTGTATGAACATGGAATTATCTACACCGCTATCTGTATGAACATGGAAATATCTACACCGCTATCTGTATGAACATGGAAATATCTACACCGCTATCTGTATGAACATGGAAATATATACACCGCTATCTGTATGAACATGGAAATATCTTCTCCGCCATCTGTATGAACATAGATATATCTACACAGCCATCTGGATGAACATGGAAATATCAACACCGCTATCTGTATGAACATGGAAATATCTACACCGCTATCTGTGTAAACATACATACATCTTCACCGCTATCTGCATGAAAATGGAAATATCTACACAGCTATCTGCATATACATGGAAATATCTACAAAGCTATCTCTTTAGACATGGAAATAACTACACTGCTATCTCTATAAACATGGAAATATCTACACCACTTTCTGTATGAACATGGAAATATCTTCACTGCTATCTGTATAAACATGGAAATATCAGCACCGCTATCAGTATGAACATGGAAATATCTACATCGCCATCTGTATGAACATGGAAATATCTTCACCGCCATCTGAATGAACATGGAAATATCTGCACCGCCATCTGTATGAACATATAAATATCTACACCGCCATCTGTATTAAGATGGAGATATCTACACCGCTATCTGTATAAACATGGAAATATCTACACCGCTACCAGTAAAACATGGAAATATCAGCACCGCAATCGGTATAAACATGGAAATATCTACACCGCCATCTGTATGAACATGGAATTATCTACACAGCCATCTGGATGAACATGGAAATATCTACACCGCTATCTGTATGAACATGGGAATATCTACACCGCTATCTGTATGAACATGGAAATATCTACACAGCCCTCTGGATGAACATGGAAATATCTACACCGCTATCTGTATGAACATGGAAATACATACACCGGTATCTGTATGAACATGGAAATATCTACACCGCCATCTGTATGAACATGGAAATATCTACACCGCTATATGTATGAACATGGAAATACCTTCACCGCCATCTGAATGAACATGGATATATCTACACAGCCATCTGGATGAACATGGAAATATCTACACCGCTATCTGTGTAAACATGCATACATCTTCACCGCTATCTGTGTAAACATGGAAATATCTACACCGCTATCTTTATGAACGTGGAAATATCTACACCGCTAACTGTTTGAACAGGGAAATATATACACCGCTATCTGCATGAAAATGGAAATATCTGCACCGCTATATGTATGAACATGGAAATACATACAACGCTATCTGTATGAACATGGAAATATCTATACCGCTATCTGTATGAACTTGGAAATATCCACACCGCTATCTGTATGAACATGGAAATATCTTCACCGCCATATGTATGAACATGAATATATCTACACAGCCATCTGGATGAACATGGAAATATCTGTACCGCTACGTGTATGAACATGGAAATATCTACACCGCTATCTGTATAAACATGGAAATATCTACACCGCTACCTGTATAAACATGGAAATATCAGCACCGCTATGAGTATGAACATGGAAATATCTACACCGCCATCTGTATGAACATGGAAATATCTTCACCGCTATCTGTAAGAACATGGAAATATGTACACAGCCATCTGGATGAACATGTAAATCTCTACACCGCTATCTGTATGAACTTGGAAATATCTACACCGCTATCTGTATGAACATGGAAATACCTTCACCGCCATATGTATGAACATGAATATATCTACACAGCCATCTGGATGAACATGGAAATATCTACACCGCTATCTGTGTAAACATGCATACATCTTCACCGCTATCTGTATAGACATGTAAATATCTACACCGCTTTCTGTATGAACTTGGAAATATCTACACCACTATCTGTGTAAACATGCATACATCTTCACCGTTATCTGTATAAAGCTGGAAATATCTACACCGCTATCTGTTTGAACATGGAAATATCTACACCGCTATCTGCATGAAAATGGAAATACCTACACAGCTATCTGCACATACATGGAAATATCTACAAAGCTATCTCTTTACACATGGAAATAACTACACCGCTATCTCTATAAACATGGAAATACCTACACCGCCTTCTGTATGAGCATGGAAATATCTGCACCGCCATCTGTATGAACATATAAATATCTACACCGCCTTCTGTATTAAGATGGAGATACCTACACCTCTGTCTGAATAAACATGGAAATATCTACACCGCTACCTATATAAAGATGGAAATATCTACACCGCTATGTGTATAAACATGGAAATATCTACACCGCTACCTGTATAAACATGGAAATATCAGCACCGCTATCTGTATGAACATGGAAATATCTACACCGCTATTTGTATGATCATGGAAATATCTACACCGAAATCTGTATGAACATGGAAATATCTTCACCGCCATCTCTATGAACATGGATATATCTACACAGCCATCTGGATGAACAAGGAAATATCAGCACCGCTGTCTGTATGAACATGGAAATAAATACACCCCTATCTGTATGAAGATGGAAATATCTACACCGCTATCTGTTTGAACATGGAAATAGGTACACCGCTATCTGCATGAAAATGGAAATATCTACACAGCTATCTGCATATACATGGAAATATCTACACAGGTATCTCTTTACACATGGAAATAACTACACTGCTATCTCTATAAACATGGAAATATCTACACCGCCATCTGCAAGAACATGGAAATATCTGCACCGCCATCTGTATGAACATATAAATATCTACACCGCCATCTGTATTAAGATGGAGATACCTACACCGCTATCTGTATAAACTTGAAAATATCTACACCGCTATCTGTCTAAACATGGAAATATCTACACCGCTACCTGTATAAACATGGAAATATCAGCACCGCTGTCTGTATGAACATGGAAATAGCTTCACAGCCATCTGGATGAACATGGAAATATCTACACCGCTATCTGTATGAACATGGAAATAGCTACACCGCTATCTGTAAGAACATGGTAATATCTACACCGCCATCTGTATGAACATGGAAATATCTTCTCCGCCATCTGTATGAACATGGATATATCTACACAGCCATCTGGATGAACATGGAAATATCTACACCGCTATCTGTATGAACATGGAAATATCTACACCGCCATCTGTATGAACATGGATATATCTACACAGCCATCTGTATAAACATGGAAATATCTACATAGCTATCTGTATGAACATGGAAATATCTACACCGCTATCTGTTTGAACATGGAAATATCTACACCGCTATCTGCATGAAAATGGAAATATCTACACAGCTATCTGCATATACATGGAAATATCTACACAGCTATCTCTTTACACATGGAAATAACTACACTGCTATCTCTATAAACATGGAAATATCTACACCGCCATCTGCAAGAACATGGAAATATCTGCACCGCCATCTGTATGAACATATAAATATCTACACCGCCATCTGTATTAAGATGGAGATACCTACACCGCTATCTGTATAAACTTGAAAATATCTACACCGCTATCTGTCTAAACATGGAAATATCTACACCGCTACCTGTATAAACATGGAAATATCAGCACCGCTGTCTGTATGAACATGGAAATAGCTTCACAGCCATCTGGATGAACATGGAAATATCTACACCGCTATCTGTATGAACATGGAAATAGCTACACCGCTATCTGTAAGAACATGGTAATATCTACACCGCCATCTGTATGAACATGGAAATATCTTCTCCGCCATCTGTATGAACATGGATATATCTACACAGCCATCTGGATGAACATGGAAATATCTACACCGCTATCTGTATGAACATGGAAATATCTACACCGCCATCTGTATGAACATGGATATATCTACACAGCCATCTGTATAAACATGGAAATATCTACACCGCTATCTGTAGGAACATGGAAATATCTACACCGCTATCTGTTTGAACATGGAAATATCTACACCGCTATCTGCATGAAAATGGAAATATCTACAAAGCTATCTGCATATACATGGAAATATCTACACAGCTATCTCTTTACACATGGAAATAACTACACCGCTATCTCTATAAACATGGAAATATCTATACCGCTACCTGTATAAACATGGAAATATCAGCAACACTATCTGTATGAATAAGGAAATATCTACAGCGCTATCTGTATGAACTTGGAAATATCTACACCAATATCCATATGAACATGGAAATATCTTCACCGCCATCTGTATGAACATGGATATATCTACACAGCCATCTGGATGAACAAGGAAATATCAGCACCGCTGTCTGTATGAACATGGAAATATCTACACCTCTATCTGTTTGAAAATGGATATATCTACTCCGCTATCTGTATGAACTTTTAAATATCTTCACCGCCATTTGTATGAACATGGATATATCTACACAGCCATCTGGATGAACATGGAAATATCTACACCGCTATCTGTATGAACATGGAAATATCTACACCGCTATCTGTGTAAACATGCATATATCTTCACCGCTATCTTTATAAACATGGAAATATCTACAATGCTATCTGTATGAACATGGAAATATCTACACCGCTATCTGTTCGAACATGGAAATATCTACACCGCTATCTGCATGAAAATGGAAATATGTACACAGCTATCTGCATATACATGGAAATATCTATACAGCTATCTCTTTCCGCATGGAAATAACTACACCGCTATCTCTTTAAACATGGAAATATCTACACCGCCATCTGTATGAACATGGAAATATCTGCACCGCCATCTGTATGAACATATAAATATCTACACTGCCATCTGTATTAAGATGGAGATATCTACACCGCTATCTGTATAAAAATGGAAATATCTACAAAGCTATCTGTATAAACATGGAAATATCTACACCGCTATCTGTATAAACATCGAAATATCTACACTGCTACCTGTATAAACATGGAAATATCAGCACCGCAATCTGTATGAATATGGAAATATCTACACCGCTATCTGTATGAATATGGAAATATCTACACCACTATCTGTATGAACATGGAAATAGCTACACAGCCATCTGGATGAACATGGAAATATCTACACCGCTATCTGTATGAAGATGGAAATACATACACCGCTATCTGTATGAACATGGAAATATCTACACCGCTATCTGTATGAACATGGAAATATCTACACCGCTATCTGTACGAACATGGAAATATCTTCACCGCCATCTGTATGAACATGGATATATCTACACAGCCATCTGGATGAACATGGAAATATCTGCACCGCTATCTGTTTGAACATGGAATTATCTACACCGCTATCTGTACGAACATGTATATATCTACACAGCCATCTGGATGAACATGGAAATATCTACACCGCTATCTGTGTAAACATGCATACATCTTAACCGCTATCTGTATAAACATGTAAATATCTACACCGCTTTCTGTATGAACATGGAAATATCTACACCACTATCTGTGTAAACATGCATACGTCTTCACCGCTATCTGTATAAACATGGAAATATCTACACCGCTATCTGTTTGAACATGGAAATATCTACACCGCTATCTGCATGAAAATGGAAATATCTACACAGCTATCTGCACATACATGGAAATATCTACAAAGCTATCTCTTTACACATAGAAATAACTACACCGCTATCTCTATAAACATGGAAATACCTACACCGCCGTCTGAATGAACATGGAAATATCTGCACCGCCATCTGTATGAACATATAAATATCTACACCGCCATCTGTATTAAGATGGAGATACCTACACCGCTATCTGTCTAAACATGGAAATATCTACACCGCTACCTGTATAAACATGGAAATATCTACACCGCTATGTGTATAAACATGGAAGTATCTACACCGCTACCTGTATAAACATGGAAATATCAGCACCGCGATCTGTATGAAAATGGAAATATCTACACCGCTATTTGTATGATCATGGAATTATCTACACCAATACCTGTATGAACATGGAAATATCTACACAGCCATCTCTATGAACATGGATATATCTACACAGCCATCTGGATGAACAAGGAAAAATCAGCACCGCTGTCTGTATGAACATGGAAATATCTACACCGCTATCTGTATGAAGATGGAAATATCTACACCGCTATCTGTATGAACATGGAAATATCTTCACCGCCATCTGTATGAACATAGATATATCTACACAGACATCTGGATGAACATGGAAATATCTACACAGCTATCTGCATGAAAATGGAAATATCTACACAGCTATCTGCATATACATGGAAATATCTACACAGCAATCTCTTTACACATAGAAATAACTACACCGCTATCTCTATAAACATGGAAATATATACACCGCCTTCTGTATGAACATGGAAATATCTGCACCGCCATCTGTATGAACATATAAATATCTACACCGCCATCTGTATTAAGAAGGAGATATCTACACCACTATCTGTATAAACATGGAAATATCTACTCCGCTATCTGTATAAACACGGAAAAATGTACAACGCTACCTGTATAAACATGGAAGTATCAGCACCGCTATCGGTATGAACATGGCAATATGTACACGGCTATCTGTATGAACATGGAAATATCTACACAGCTATCTGTATGAACATGGAAATATCTTCACCGCCATCTGTATGAACATGGATATATCTACACAGCCATCTGGATGAACATGGAAATATCTACACCGCTCTCTGTATGAACATGGAAATATCTACACCGCTATCTGTATGAACATGGAAACATCTAAACAGCCATCTGGATGAACATGGAAATATCTACACCGCTATCTGTATGAACATGGAAATACATACACCGCTATCTGTATGAACATGGAAATATCTACACCGCTATCTGTATGAACATGAAAATATCTTCACCGCCATCTGTATGAACATGGATATATCTACACAGCCATCTGGATGAACATGGAAATATCTGCACCGCTATCTGTATGAACATGGAAACATCTACACCGCTATCTGTATGAACATGGATATATCTACACAGCCATCTGGATGAACATGGAAATATCTACACCGTTATCTGTGTAAAAATGCATACATCTTCACCGCTATCTGTATAAACATGCAAATATCAACACCGCTATCTTTATGAACATGGAAATATCTACACCGCTAACTGTTTGAACAGGGTAATATATACACCGCTATCTGCATGAAAATGGAAATATCTACACAGCTATCTGCATATACATGGAAATATCTACACCGCTATCTGTATGAACATGGAAATATCTACACAGCCATCTGGATGAACATGGAAATGTCTACACCGCTATCTGTATGAACATGGAAATACATACACCGCTATCTGTATGAACATGGAAATACCTACACCGGTATCTGTATGAACATGGAAATATCTACACCGCTATCTGTATGAACATGGAAATATCTTCTCCGCCATCTGTATGAACATGGATATATCTACACAGCCATCTGGATGAACATGGAAATATCTACACCGCTATCTGCATGAAAATGGAAATATCTACACAGCTATCTGCACATACATGGAAATATCTACAAAGCTATCTCTTTACACATGGAAATAACTACACCGATATCTCTATAAACATGGAAATATCTACACCGCCATCTGTATGAACATGGAAATATCTACACCGCTATGTGTATAAACATGGAAATATCTACACTGCTACCTGTATAAACATGGAAATATCAGCACCGCTATCTGTATGAACATGGAAATATCTACACCGCTATTTGTATGATCATGGAAATATCTACACCGATATCTGTATGAACATGGAAATATCTTCACCGCCATCTCTATGAACATGGATATATCTACACAGGCATCAGGATGAACAAGGAAATATCAGCACCGCTGTCTGTATGAACATGGAAATATCTACACCGCTATCTGTATGAAGATGGAAATATCTACACCGCTATCTGTATGTACATGGAAATATATTCACCGCCATCTGTATGAAAATAGATATATCTACACAGCCATCTGGATGAACATGGAAATATCTACACCGCTATCTGCATGAACATGGAAATATCTACACTGCTGTCTGTGTAAACGTGCAAACATCTTCACCGCTATCTGTATAAACATGGAAATAACAACACTGCTATCTGTATGAACATGGAAATATCTACACCGCTATCTGTTTGAACATGGAAATATCTACACCGCTATCTGCATGAAAATGGAAATATCTACACAGCTATCTGCATATACATGGAAATATCTATACAGCTATCACTTTACACATGGAAATAACTACACCGGTATCCCTATAAACATGGTAGTATCTACACCACCACCTGTATGAACATGGAAATATCTGAACCGCCATCTGTTTGAACATATACATATCTACACCGCCATCTGTATTAAGATGGAGATATCTACACCGCTATCTGTATTAACATGGAAATATCTACACCGCTATCTATGTAAACATGGAAATATCTACACTGCTATCTGTATAAACATGGAAATATCTACACCGCTACCTGTATAAACATGGAAATATCAGCACCGCAATCTATAGGAACATGGAATTATCTACACCGCTATCTGAATGAACATGGAAATATCTACACCACTATCTGTATGAACATGGAAATAGCTACACAGCCATCTGGATGAACATGGAAATATCAGCACCGCTATCTGTATGAACATGGAAATATCTACACCGCCATCTGTATGAACATGGAAATATCTGCACCGCTATCTGTATGAAGATATAAATATCTACACCACCATCTGTATTAAGATGGAGATATCTACACCGCTATCTGCATAAACATGGAAATATATACACCGCTATCTGTATAAACATGGAAATATCTACACCGCTACCTGTATAAACATGGAAATATCAGCACCGCTGTCTGTATGAACATGGAAATATCTACACCGCTATCTGTATGAACATGGAAATAACTGCACCGCTATCTGTATGAACATGGAAATATCTACACCGCTATCTGTATGAACATGGAAATATCTACACCGCTATCTGTATGAACATGGATATATCCACACAGCCATCAGGATGAACAAGGAAATATCTACAGCGCTATCTGTATGAACTTGGATATATCTACACCGCTATCTGTGTTAACATGCATACATCTTCACCGCTATCTGTATAAACATGGATATATCTTCACCGCTATCTGTATGAACATGGAAATATCTACACCGCTATCTCTTTGAACATGGAAATATCTAAACCGCTATCTGCATGAAAATGGAAATATCTACACAGCTATCTGCATATACATGGAAATATCTACACAGCTATCTCTTTACACATGGAAATAACTACACCGCTATCGGTATGAACATGGAAATATCTACACCGCCATCTGTATGAACATGGAAATATCTGCACGGCCATCTGTATGAACATATAAATATCTAAACCGCCATCTGTATTAAGATGGAGATATCTACACCACTATCTGTATAAACATGGAAATATCCACACCGCTATCTGTATAAACATGGAAATGTCTACACCGCTATCTGTATAAACTTGGAAATATCTACACCGCTACCTGTATAAACATGGTAATATCAGCACCGCTATCTGTATGAACATGGAAATATCAGCCCCTCTATCTGTATGAACATGGAAATATCTACACCACTATCTGTATAAACATGGAAATATCTACACCGCTATCTGTATGAAGATGGAAATATCTTCACTGCCATCTGTATAAACATGGATATATCAACACAGCCATCTGGATGAACATGGAAATATGTACACCGCTATCTGTATGAACATGGAAATAGATACACCGCTTTCTGTATGAACATGGAAATATCTACACCACTCTCTGTATGAACATGGAAATATCTATACCGCCATCTGATTGAACATGGAAATATCTACACCGCTATCTGCATGAAAATGGAAATATCTACAAAGCTATCTGCATATACATGGAAATATCTACAAAGCTATCTCTTTACACGTGGAAATAACTACACCACTATCTGTATAAACACGGAAATATCTACACCGCCATCTGTATGAACATGGAAATATCTGCACGGCCATCTGTATGAACATATAAATATCTAAACCGCCATCTGTATTAAGATGGAGATATCTACACCGCTATCTGTATAAACATGGAAATATCCACACCGCTATCTGTATAAACATGGAAATGTCTACACCGCTATCTGTATAAACTTGGAAATATCTACACCGCTACCTGTATAAACTTGGTAATATCAGCACCGCTATCTGTATGAACATGGAAATATCAGCCCCTCTATCTGTATGAACATGGAAATATCTACACCACTATCTGTATAAACATGGAAATATCTACACCGCTATCTGTATGAAGATGGAAATATCTTCACTGCCATCTGTATAAACATGGATATATCTACACAGCCATCTGGATGAACATGGAAATATGTACACCGCTATCTGTATGAACATGGAAATAGATACACCGCTTTCTGTATGAACATGGAAATATCTACACCACTCTCTGTATGAACATGGAAATATCTATACCGCCATCTGATTGAACATGGAAATATCTACACCGCTATCTGCATGAAAATGGAAATATCTACAAAGCTATCTGCATATACATGGAAATATCTACAAAGCTATCTCTTTACACGTGGAAATAACTACACCACTATCTGTATAAACACGGAAATATCTACACCGCCATCTGTATGAACATGGAAATATCTGCACGGCCATCTGTATGAACATATAAATATCTACACCGCCATCTGTATTAAGATGGAGATATCTACACCGCTATCTGTATAAACTTGGAAATACCTACACCGCTATCTGTATAAACATGGAAATATCTACTCCGCCATCTGTATAAACATGGAAATATCTACACCGCTATCTGTATAAACATGGAAATATAAGCACCGCTATCTGCATGAACATGGAAATATCTACACCGCTATCTGTACGAACATGGAAATATCTACACCGCTATCTGTATGAACATGGAAATAGCTGCACCGCTATCTGTATGAACATGGAAATATCTACAGCACTATCTGTATAAACATGGAAATATCTACACCGCTATCTGTATGAACATGGATATATCTACACAGCCATCTGGATGAAGATGGAAATATCTACACCGCTATCTGTATAAACATGGAAATATCTACACCGCTATCTGTGTAAACATGCATACATCTTCACCGCTATCGGTATAAACATGGATATATCTACAAAGCTATCTGTATGAACATGGAAATACCTACACCGCTATCTGTTTGAACATGGAAATATCTAAACCGCTATCTGCATGAAAATGGAAATATCTACACAGCTATCTGCATATACATGGAAATATCTACACAGCTATCTCTTTACACATGGAAATAACTACACCGCTATCTGTATGAACATGGATATATCTACACCGCCATCTGTATGAACATGGAAATATCTGCACGGCCATCTGTATGAACATATAAATATCTACACGGCCATCTGTATTAAGATGGAGATATCTACACCGCTATCTGTATAAACATGGAAATATCTACACCGTTATCTGTATAAACATGGAAATGTCTACACCGCTATCTGTATAAACCAGGAAATATCTACACCGCTACCTGTATAAACATGGAAATATCTACACCGCTATCTGTATGAACATGGAAATATCTTCACAGCCATCTGTATGAACATGGATATCTCTACACAGCCATCTGGATGAACATGAAAATACCTACACCGCTATCTGTATGAACATGGAAATATCTTCACCGCCATCTGTATGAACATGGATATCTCTACACAGCCATCTGGATGAAAATGAAAATATCTACACCGCTATCTCCATGAACATGGAAATAGCTACACCGCCATCTGTATGAACATGCAAATATCTACACCGCCATCTGTATGAACATGGAAATATCTGCACCGACAGCTGTATGAACATATAAATAACTACACCGCCATCTGTATTAAGATGGAGATATCTACACCGCTATCTGTATAAACCTGGAAATATCTACACCGCTATCTGTATAAACATGGAAATATCTACACCGCTACCTGTATAAACATGGAAATACCAGCACCGCTATCTGTATGAACATGGAAATATCAGCCCCTCTATCTGTATGAACATGGAAATATCTAGACCACAATCTGTATGAACATGGAAATATCTACACCGCTATCTGTATGAACATGGAATTATCTTCACCGCCATCTGTATGAACATGGATATGTCTACACAGCCATCTGGATGAACATGGAAATATCTACACCGCTATCTGTATGAACATGGAAATATCTACACCGCTATCTGTATGAACATGGAAATATCTACACCGCTATCTGTATGAACATGGAAATATCTACACCGCTATCAGTATGAACATGGAAATATCTTCACCGCCATCTGTATGAACATGGATATATCTACACAGCCATCTGTATGAACATGGGAATATCTGCACCGCTATCTGTATAAACATGGAAATATCTACACCGCTATCTGTATAAACATGGAAATATCTACTCCGCTACCTGTATAAACATGGAAATATAAGCACCGCTAACTGTATGAATATGGAAATATCTACACCGCTATCTGTTTGAACAAGGAAATATCTACACTGCTATCTGTATGAACATGGAAATAGCTACACCGCTATCTGCATGAAAATGGAATTATCTACAAAGCTATCTGTATGAACATGGATATATCTACACAGCCATCTGGATGAACATGGAAATATCCACAACGCTATCTGTGTAAACAAGCATACATCTTCACCGCTATCTGTATAAACATGGAAATATCTACACCGCTATCTGTATGAACATGGAAATATCTACACCGCTATCTGTATGAACATGGAAATATCTACACCGATATCTGTTTGAAGATGGAAATATATACACGGCTATCTGCATGAAAATGGAAATATCTACACAGCTATCTGCATATACATGGAAATCTCTACACAGCTATCTCTTTACACATGGAAATAACTACACCGCCATCTGTATGAACATATAAATATCTACACCGCCATCTGTATTAAGATGGAGATATCTACACCGCTATCTGAATAAACATGGAAATATCTACACCACTATCTGTCTAAACATGGAAATACCTACACCGCTATCTGTATAAACATGGAAATATCTACACTGCTACCTGTATAAACATGGAAATATCCACACCGCTATCGGTATGAACATGGAAATATCCACACCGCTATCTGTATGAACATGGAAATATCTACACCGCTGTCTGTATGAACATGGAAATATCTACAAAGCTATCTGAATGAACATGGAAATATCTACACCGCTATCTGTTTGAACATGTAAATATCTACACCGCTATCTCCATGAAAATGGAATTATCTACAAAGCTATCTGCATATACATGGAAATATCTACACAGCCATCTCTTTACACATGGAAATAACTACACCACTATATCTATAAACACGGAAATATCTACACCGCCATCTGTATGAACATGGAAATATCTGCAACGCCATCTGTATGAACATATAAATACCTACACCACCATCTGTATTAAGAAGGTGATATCTACACCGCTATCTGTATAAACATGGAAATATCCACACCGCTGCCTGTATAAACATGGAAATATCAGCACCGCTATCTGTATGAACATGGAAATATCTACACCGCTACCTGCATGAACATGGAAATATCTACACCGCTATCTGTATGAACATGGAAATATCTACACCGCTATCTGTATGAACATGGATATATCTACACAGCCATCTGGATGAACATGGAAATATCTACACTTCTATCTGTATGAACGTGGAAATATCTACACCGCGATCTGTATGAACATGGATATATCTACACAGCCATCTGGATGAACATGGAAATATCTACACCACTATCTGTGTAAACATGCATACATCTTCACCGCAATCTCTATAAACATGGAAATATCTACACTGCTATCTGTATGAACATGGAAATATCTACACCGCTATCTGTATGAACTTGGAAATATCTACACAGCTATCTGTTTGAACACGGAAATATCTACACCGCTATCTGCTTGAAAATGGAAATATCTACACTGCTATCTGCATATACATTGAAATATCTACACAGCTATCTCTTTACACATGGAAATAACTACACCGCTATCTGTATGAACATGGAAATATCTTCACCGCCATCTGTATGAACATGGATATCTCTACACAGCCATCTGGATGAACATGAAAATACCTACACCGCTATCTGTATGAACATGGAAATATCTTCACCGCCATCTGTATGAACATGGATATCTATACACAGCCATCTGGATGAACATGAAAATATCTACACCGCTATCTCCATGAACATGGAAATAGCTACACCGCCATCTGTATGAACATGCAAATATCTACACCGCCATCTGTATGAACATGGAAATATCTGCACCGACAGCTGTATGAACATATAAATAACTACACCGCCATCTGTATTAAGATGGAGATATCTACACCGCTATCTGTATAAACCTGGAAATATCTACACCGCTATCTGTATAAACATGGAAATATCTACACCACTACCTGTATAAACATGGAAATACCAGCACCGCTATCTGTATGAACATGGAAATATCAGCCCCTCTATCTGTATGAACATGGAAATATCTAGACCACAATCTGTATGAACATGGAAATATCTACACCGCTATCTGTATGAACATGGAATTATCTTCACCGCCATCTGTATGAACATGGATATGTCTACACAGCCATCTGGATGAACATGGAAATATCTACACCGCTATCTGTATGAACATGGAAATATCTACACCGCTATCTGTATGAACATGGAAATATCTACACCGCTATCTGTATGAACATGGAAATATCTACACCGCTATCAGTATGAACATGGAAATATCTTCACCGCCATCTGTATGAACATGGATATATCTACACAGCCATCTGTATGAACATGGAAATATCTGCACCGCTATCTGTATAAACATGGAAATATCTACACCGCTATCTGTATAAACATGGAAATATCTACTCCGCTACCTGTATAAACATGGAAATATAAGCACCGCTAACTGTATGAATATGGAAATATCTACACCGCTATCTGTTTGAACAAGGAAATATCTACACTGCTATCTGTATGAACATGGAAATAGCTACACCGCTATCTGCATGAAAATGGAATTATCTACAAAGCTATCTGTATGAACATGGATATATCTACACAGCCATCTGGATGAACATGGAAATATCCACAACGCTATCTGTGTAAACAAGCATACATCTTCACCGCTATCTGTATAAACATGGAAATATCTACACCGCTATCTGTATGAACATGGAAATATCTACACCGCTATCTGTATGAACATGGAAATATCTACACCGATATCTGTTTGAAGATGGAAATATATACACGGCTATCTGCATGAAAATGGAAATATCTACACAGCTATCTGCATATACATGGAAATCTCTACACAGCTATCTCTTTACACATGGAAATAACTACACCGCCATCTGTATGAACATATAAATATCTACACCGCCATCTGTATTAAGATGGAGATATCTACACCGCTATCTGAATAAACATGGAAATATCTACACCACTATCTGTCTAAACATGGAAATACCTACACCGCTATCTGTATAAACATGGAAATATCTACACTGCTACCTGTATAAACATGGAAATATCCACACCGCTATCGGTATGAACATGGAAATATCCACACCGCTATCTGTATGAACATGGAAATATCTACACCGCTGTCTGTATGAACATGGAAATATCTACAAAGCTATCTGAATGAACATGGAAATATCTACACCGCTATCTGTTTGAACATGTAAATATCTACACCGCTATCTCCATGAAAATGGAATTATCTACAAAGCTATCTGCATATACATGGAAATATCTACACAGCCATCTCTTTACACATGGAAATAACTACACCACTATATCTATAAACACGGAAATATCTACACCGCCATCTGTATGAACATGGAAATATCTGCAACGCCATCTGTATGAACATATAAATACCTACACCACCATCTGTATTAAGAAGGTGATATCTACACCGCTATCTGTATAAACATGGAAATATCTACACCGCTGCCTGTATAAACATGGAAATATCAGCACCGCTATCTGTATGAACATGGAAATATCTACACCGCTACCTGCATGAACATGGAAATATCTACACCGCTATCTGTATGAACATGGAAATATCTACACCGCTATCTGTATGAACATGGATATATCTACACAGCCATCTGGATGAACATGGAAATATCTACACTTCTATCTGTATGAACGTGGAAATATCTACACCGCGATCTGTATGAACATGGATATATCTACACAGCCATCTGGATGAACATGGAAATATCTACACCACTATCTGTGTAAACATGCATACATCTTCACCGCAATCTCTATAAACATGGAAATATCTACACTGCTATCTGTATGAACATGGAAATATCTACACCGCTATCTGTATGAACTTGGAAATATCTACACAGCTATCTGTTTGAACACGGAAATATCTACACCGCTATCTGCTTGAAAATGGAAATATCTACACTGCTATCTGCATATACATTGAAATATCTACACAGCTATCTCTTTACACATGGAAATAACTACACCGCTATCTGTATGAACATGGAAATATCTACACCGCCATCTGTATGAACATGGAAATATCTGCACCGCCATCTGTATGAAGATATAAATATCTACACCACCATCTGTATTAAGATGGAGATATCTACACCGCTATCTGCATAAACATGGAAATATATACACCGCTATCTGTATAAACATGGAAATATCTACACCGCTACCTGTATAAACATGGAAATATCAGCACCGCTGTCTGTATGAACATGGAAATATCTACACCGCTATCTGTATGAACATGGAAATAACTGCACCGCTATCTGTATGAACATGGAAATATCTACACCGCTATCTGTATGAACATGGAAATATCTACACCGCTATCTGTATGAACATGGATATATCCACACAGCCATCAGGATGAACAAGGAAATATCTACAGCGCTATCTGTATGAACTTGGAAATATCTACACCGCTGTCTGTGTTAACATGCATACATCTTCACCGCTATCTGTATAAACATGGATATATCTTCACCGCTATCTGTATGAACATGGAAATATCTACACCGCTATCTCTTTGAACATGGAAATATCTAAACCGCTATCTGCATGAAAATGGAAATATCTACACAGCTATCTGCATATACATGGAAATATCTACACAGCTATCTCTTTACACATGGAAATAACTACACCGCTATCGGTATGAACATGGAAATATCTACACCGCCATCTGTATGAACATGGAAATATCTGCACGGCCATCTGTATGAACATATAAATATCTAAACCGCCATCTGTATTAAGATGGAGATATCTACACCGCTATCTGTATAAACATGGAAATATCCACACCGCTATCTGTATAAACATGGAAATGTCTACACCGCTATCTGTATAAACTTGGAAATATCTACACCTCTACCTGTTTAAACATGGTAATATCAGCACCGCTATCTGTATGAACATGGAAATATCAGCCCCTCTATCTGTATGAACATGGAAATATCTACACCACTATCTGTATAAACATGGAAATATCTACACCGCTATCTGTATGAAGATGGAAATAACTTCACTGCCATCTGTATAAACATGGATATATCTACACAGCCATCTGGATGAACATGGAAATATCTACACCGCTATCTGTATGAACATGGAAATAGATACACCGCTTTCTGTATGAACATGGAAATATCTACACCACTCTCTGTATGAACATGGAAATATCTATACCGCCATCTGATTGAACATGGAAATATCTACACCGCTATCTGCATGAAAATGGAAATATCTACAAAGCTATCTGCATATACATGGAAATATCTACAAAGCTATCTCTTTACACGTGGAAATAACTACACCACTATCTGTGTAAACATGGAAATATCTACACCGCCATCTGTATGAACATGGAAATATCTGCACGGCCATCTGTATGAACATATAAATATCTACACCGCCATCTGTATTAAGATGGAGATATCTACACCGCTATCTGTATAAACTTGGAAATACCTACACCGCTATCTGTATAAACATGGAAATATCTACTCCGCCATCTGTATAAACATGGAAATATCTACACCGCTATCTGTATAAACATGGAAATATAAGCACCGCTATCTGCATGAACATGGAAATATCTACACCGCTATCTGTACGAACATGGAAATATCTACACCGCTATCTGTATGAACATGGAAATAGCTGCACCGCTATCTGTATGAACATGGAAATATCTACAGCACTATCTGTATAAACATGGAAATATCTACACCGCTATCTGTATGAACATGGATATATCTACACAGCCATCTGGATGAAGATGGAAATATCTACACCGCTATCTGTATAAACATGGAAATATCTACACCGCTATCTGTGTAAACATGCATACATCTTCACCGCTATCGGTATAAACATGGATATATCTACAATGCTATCTGTATGAACATGGAAATACCTACACCGCTATCTGTTTGAACATGGAAATATCTAAACCGCTATCTGCATGAAAATGGAAATATCTACACAGCTATCTGCATATACATGGAAATATCTACACAGCTATCTCTTTACACATGGAAATAACTACACCGCTATCTGTATGAACATGGATATATCTACACCGCCATCTGTATGAACATGGAAATATCTGCACGGCCATCTGTATGAACATATAAATATCTACACCGCCATCTGTATTAAGATGGAGATATCTACACCGCTATCTGTATAAACATGGAAATATCTACACCGTTATCTGTATAAACATGGAAATGTCTACACCGCTATGTGTATAAACCTGGAAATATCTACACCGCTACCTGTATAAACATGGAAATATCAGCACCGCTATCTTTATGAATATGGAATTATCAGCCCCACTATCTGTATGAACATGGAAATATCTACACCAATATCTGTATGAACATGGAAATATCTACACCGCTATCTGTATGAACATGGAAATATCTTCACCGCCATGTGTATGAACCTGGATATCTCTACACAGCCATCTGGATGAACATGAAAATATCTACACCGCTATCTCCATGAACATGGAAATAGCTACACCGCCATCTGTATGAACATGCAAATATCTACACTGCCATCTGTATGAACATGGAAATATCTGCACCGACAGCTGTATGAACATATAAATAACTACAGCGCCATCTGTATTAAGATGGAGATATCTACACCGCTATCTGTATAAACCTGGAAATATCTACACCGCTATCTGTATAAACATGGAAATATCTACACCACTATCTGTATAAACATGGAAATATCAGCACCGCTATCTGTATGAACATGGAAATATCTACACCGCTATCTGTGCGAACATGGAAATATCTACCCCACTATCTGTATGAACATGGAAATAGCTACACCTCTTTCTGTATGAACATGGAAATAGCTACACCACTATCTGTATGAACATGGAAATATCTACACCGCTATCTGTGTAAACATGCATACATTTTCACCGCTATCTGTATAAAAATGGAAATATCTACACCGCTATCTGTATGAACATGGAACTTAAACAAATTTACAAGAAAAAAACAACCCCATCAAAAAGTGGGAAAAGGATATGAACAGACACTTCTCAAAAGAAGACATTTATGCGGCCAATAAACACATGAGAAAAAGCTCATCATAGGCTGGGCGTGGTGGCTCACGCCTGTAATCCCATCACTTTGGGATGCCAAGGCGAGTGGATCACTAGGTCAGGAGTTTGAGACTTGCCTGGCCACTATGGTGAAACTCTGTCTCTGCCAAAAACACACAAAAAAACTTTAGCCAGGCGTGGTGGTATATATCTGTAATCCCAGCTACTCAAGAGGCTAAGGCAGGAGAATTGCTTGAACCCATTAGGTGGAGGTTGCAGTGAGCCGAAATTGTGCCACTGCACTCCACCCTGGGTGACAGAGTGAGGCTGTCTCGAAGAAAAAAAAAAAAAAGCTCATCACCCCTGGTCCAATGAGATACCATCTCACGCCAGTTAGAATGGCAATCATTAAAAAGTCAGGAAACAACAGGTGCTAGAGAGGATGTGGAGAAATAGGAATGCTTTTACACTGTTGGTGGGAGTGTAAATTAGTTCAACCATTGTGGAAGACAGTGTAGCAATTCCTCAAGGATCCAGAACTAGAAATATCATTTGACCTAACAGTCTCATTACTAGGTACACATCCAAAGGATTATAAATCATTCTACTATAAAGACACATTCACACATATGTTTATTGCAGCACTATTCACAAGAGCAAAGACTAGGGACCAACCCAAATGCCCATCAATGATAGACTGGATAAAGAATATGTGGCACATATACACCATGGAATACCATGCAGCTATAAAAAAGGATGGATTAATGTCTTTTGCAGAGACATGGATGAAGCTGGAAACCATCATTCTCAGCAAACTATCACAAGAACAGAAAACCAAACACCACATGTTCTCACTCATAAGTGGGAGTTGAACAATGAGAACACATAGACACAGGGAGGGGAACATCACACACTGGGGCCTGTCAGTGGGTAGGAAGGAAAGAGGAGGGATAGGATTAGGAGAAATACTTAATGTAGATGAGGAGTTGATGGGTGCAGCAAACCACGACAGCACATGTATACCTATTTCACAAAACTGCAAGTTCTGCAAATGTATCCCAGAACTTAAAGTGTATGTATGTGTGTATATATATATACACACAAATGTAAATGTAAATGTAAATAAATTGAAAATGGTAAAAATAGAAATATGTTTCCTACACAAATAGTGACATAATAAAGCAAGATAGAATGTATGTTTGAGTTAAAAAAAATTGCTTAGAAGACAACTTGAATTCCATTCCAAGGAACTAGTTTTCAAAAGTTTACAACCAGATTTCAGTTTGGCAAGAGGCAACAATGCTGTTTTGAAAATAATTTCTGAAAAGAGCTTCCCCAGCAGTTCCAAATGGCAGTCCTGATACAAGGAAGTAGGGGCAATTTTGTTACCACCAGGAACACTGAATTTATTTTCAGACCTTGAAATTCTGGGAGGCCCTCGAATAATAATCAACTACAATATTTTACTTTACATAGAAATATTGTTTTAATGTTAATATAAAAGCTTGTATATGAACTAAAATTGTCAATCTGCCACTTTTAAGAAAGAAGAATCCATTATGTCCCTAATCTATAGTGAGTTGATATGTTCCATAAGCAGTTCTGGAAGGAGGCTACACTTAGAGCATAAATTGGTATAGATCGCTTTGCTCTCACAGATAGCGACACAATATTTTCTGCTGAATGGGAAAAAGTTTGAAGGCATAAATCAAGATAAAGCAATCATCTGACAAAGAATTACAAAGAGGCCCCATACCTTTTTCTTAGTGAACTCCATGTGACACATTGATTTTCCACTGAAGATAAAAGCCAAAATCATGTGTCATCAATAGAAAGCAAGCAAAACTATTTGGTTCAATATGTTATGGTACTTAACAAAAAAAACTTGCAGAGAAAAGACAAATCTAAAATGTTGCACATGATTCAAACAAGTCTGGATCAGAAGAGACATTTCAGAGGTCACTGCTAGAGAGTCAAGGATACATTAGAGAGAAATAAACTCCTGCTTTTTTGTTTATCTACTTACATACACAGATACTGTCTGATGAAGATGATTGATATCAGGTATGGTATTTGATGGTATAGTCATTTACAAAATAATTCATCCCTTATGATCTAATGCAATTCTCTTCATATTACACGTGTATATTTAAATACTTCCTTGTGAAGTGGAGGCTAGCCAGGCTGCTGTTAGCATATCCAGTACATTTCTGCAAATTCCAAAATGGCAAATCCCACAGTTGAAATTTCAACCTCTCTAGCGTCCCTCGGCTGGAGTGCATAATCACGGCAAAAGTCTGCAACATCAGAGGTGGCCGCCACAGACACAAAGTCTATGTTTCTCATTCCATTCTACCAAATCTATTCAGCAGTCTGGGTGAGGGGGCTTGGCAGTATCTATGAGCAGAAAGCATTCAAATGGCTGGTATATGTGCTTCCGGGGAAACTAAGGGGAAAAAAGAGAGAGGGAGGGAGGGAGGGAACAAGAAAGAAGAAGGAAACTCAAGGAGAGAGGAAGGGAAGGAGGCTGGCAAGAAGGGATGGAGGGAGCAAGGGAGGGAGGAATAAAGGAAGGAAGTTACACCAAGTTTCAAAACTGGCCACGGACTGAGAAGGATTAAGAGACAAACGGAATTGAAAGCACTTATGTTCATACTCGGTATTTTTCTTACCCATTCTTGCAAATTAGTAATTTAAAAATTTTCATTTCCACAAATCCACGTGTTTTCTTGTTCCTCTCTCTCCGCTCTTTTTCCTTCTTTCCTTCCTGCCTTTCTTCTTTCTTTTCAACGTAGGTTATATAAATGTGTGAGAGCTATCACTAGTCTACATTAATCATCAGGATTTTCCTGTGTATTTCCAATTAAGATGACCCATAATAATATTCTACTGTAATTTTGGAGGGTCCAAAATACTAGATGGCATTTAGTGTTTTGGAAATCATGACAAGTCTAACAGGACTTTAAAAAACCTATCAAGACATCTGATGTGTTTTCTTGCCCATACACTCTTTAATGAGGTCTGCTTGACCCTTTCTTCTTCCCTTCTCTAGTCATGGGTTCTTCACACTGAAAACTAAGCTTTGCATCAGTGTTTGACGAACAGGTGACATAATAAACTGCAGTTACATTTTAAATTCAGCTCAAGATGGTAGATGAGAAATCTAAGATTGTGAAGTGAGATTTAGCATGCTGTTCAGTATGCAACAAATCTGAGTGTTGCTCACACAGGATTCATACCAACAGGCTCCTTCCAAAACCTTTCAATGCAAATTCTAGCAAATGCACACTTGGAAGAAAAATGTTCCATGAAGTTGTATATGTAAATTTATACTTTCAGCATTTATGTATATAATTTCAGGGGAAGTGGGATCAACTTAACATTATTAAACATAGTCCAATGATATTTACAACATAACTTCAGAAACATTTTATTACTAGAAGTATTTTAAAAAGGATGTACCATTTAGGATTTAAGACACACCCCACAAATGAAAAAACAAATGAGATTATAAACAACATTTTTAAAAAAATTATGCCATCTTTTCACTACAAAATCCTTCTGGGGGAAAAATATCTTTTCCTTCATTATTAAAGGATGTTATCAGAGCACAGTGGAATTCTTTCAGATTTAGTCAGAAGGTTCTCTGGAGTTGACAGATCTATTGGAGAATATTTTCTTTGAAAGTCCATGTCCTTTCCCCAGGCCTACATCATATATAAATAAACATTTCAGAAAAGGAGCCATGTTAAGAAAAAGTGGGTTGAAGATTGTAAGACCTGGTTCCTGGGTGCCAAATAATTCACAAGTTGGAATAAGCTGGGTTTCTGTAACACTTCTCTATGACTGCCATTGATACTGAACTATGCCAAGGAACTAAGTCCTACCAAGGAAAAGCAGGAGGAAAACAGGTGTAAGAAAACATTTCCTGTCAGTGTGTCCAGAGATAGCATGAGTCAACAGCGGCTCCTCATGAAGCCATCGATTCGTAACACTGGAGTATCTAGAATGCATCTGGGTCGAATTATTAAAAAGAAAGTTCTTCTCAAGCTAGTTGTAATGGTAGCTAATTTAAAAAATTAATGTTCTGCGATTCTGATAAAAACCTATGTGGTGAACCAACAATAAAGGCGGCTGGAGATATTGGTATGAAATAGTTATTTTTCCTTATATACCTGGACGTTCATGTAAGAAATTATACTTTTGGAAGGTCTGTCATATTCTCAGTGTATAAGAGTTGAATCATTTTTAGAAGTTATTGCCAGAATTTTGCTTTAATAGTGCAATAAAGTGTGCATTCTCTCTCTCTCATTTTCATTCAACAGCCTCTACAAATTGAGCCTGGCTCAAAGGTCTTTCCCTCTTGGAATATGACTCCTCCCCTGTCCCTCTACATAGGCTGTTCTATAACAAATTATTTTGCTGTCTTGATTTTTCAGAGACCTCATGCTAGTAGTAGAGAGCCAGGAGAAAGTGAGATGTCCTATATAAAAGGCCTGCTAGAAAAAGAAATCAGCACTGAGTTCTAAGGATACTGAACAACTTTTTAAAAAACAAGCAAGCCATATTAAACACATTAGTTACAACCAAATTAGATAAAACCATGAAAATTATCCAAGAAGAAAAAGTACATCACCTGTCTAGGTTTAAAATTGCTTAAGGCTGCCATCCAAGGACCATCTATGATAACAAATACAGTAGTCTGTATTGACACAAAGTTTTAGTGATAGACGTAATTACATTCTTCTGCTGGTGGTGTTCTAGAATAAATGGAATATCTGCTGATCAAATCTGAATGCATCTCATAATATTAGCATGTAGGATCCCAGATCTGCAGGCACTATCTCTTTCTCAGATCTACACTTTGAATATTATGTTAGTTAAAATGAGAAGTATGTTAGAAAATGTCTTTTACAAAAGAAATATTGGCTGAGTATGGTGGCTCATGCCTGTAATCCCAACACTCTGGGAGGCCAAGGTGAGAAGATCTCTTGAGCTCAAGAATTTGAGACCAGCTTGGGCAACATATCTATAAAAAATTTTAAAACTTAGCCGGTGTGGTGGTGCACACCTATAGGCACAGCTACTTCAGAGGCTGAATCAAGAGGATCACTTGAGCTTGGGAGTTTGAGGTTGCAGTGAACTATGAACATGGCACTGAACTCCAGTCTGGGCAACAGAGTGAGAACTTGTCTTCAAAAAAATAAAAAAGAAGAAAAAAATAGGAAATATTGTGTTCACATCTGCTATGGTACTCTTTCTTATATAAACTATTTCTTTGCAGTATTCTAGAGGATTTAAGACAAATTTACCACTGAATAATTTCATATGGTATATTATTGCATTAGTATAGTATGTTATTATATAATTAGTATAAGTGACCAGTGCTGCAACAACCACATTCCAAAAAGTATTGTGATCCTCCAAAATTACAATGTCTAAATGACATTATTCTCCTTCATGAGACCATTATACCTTAATTTTTCAGCACCATGAAAATCTACAAATGCCCTCTAAAATATATTTAGAAAACGTGGGGAAAAAACAGATACAGTTTCAGAGATACATATATTTTGAAAATTAGCCTTTTTGGAATAAATTATTCTTTATGACATATAAATAAACACATTTTTCAGACTGGCGGGGTAACATTTGCATCAGTCAAAATAATTAGATTACTAAAACCTGTAATCTTATTAGAAAAATGGTTTATTCAGAGAATCATTGGAATTATTAGCCTTCAAGCTGCTATAGATTGAATCTGATCAAAATAATTAAGATAATATTATTTCATTTTTCAGTATAATATCTCCTTAGTATTTTTGTTTCTTATTTAATATGTGATTATATTTACTTCTGTGAATAATATGGATGAAGATCATTACAGTGTCAAGATCACTGGGTTCAGAGCACAGAAACCTCAAGTCTATTCTTTTTTCTTAAATACCTGTAAGACTTTAAAGAAGACAGAGTTTCTGGACTCTAATTTCTCTATCTGTAGAATAAATGGGTTAGACCAAATAACAACTTTCTGCTTATAAATTTTCTAATTATATGACTGAGCTTACACCTGGAAAACAGTCTATCTCCTGTATAAATTAATGATAGAAATGAAAACCACCACGTTTCATGAAATTAACCACATAAATATCAACATCAACTGCTCAGAAGGACTTAAGTGCAAGTATCACAGGAATTCTGAAGCACAGAGAACTAAATATAAGAAATGTAACACTCTTCGTATTTTCAAAGAAGATTTTAATAATATATGTAAACACAGTAGCCTGTTCATAAGAAAAAAGAAAAGGGACGTCTTAGCATATTCAGGGTTCAACCAAAACTACTACTGGAATGTAAATCAAAGTAATATTCACCTAACTGTCATAATTGGCATGAATAATTTTAAGTAAAACACTTTTATTTGATATTAAATGTGAACAATAAGCCAAAACAGAGAAAATTAATAAATTGATCATTTATTGAAACTGAAATAAAAATATATAATTATTGAAGCCTCTTATATACATAAACCAATCATTGCTTAAATGAGCTGACATACTAGCTCCATAGTTTTATGTCACTAAGGAACTCTTTTGAACACAATAAAGAAACCAGAATTGAGCACAAAGAATGATGAACTGGGAAGTTCATGGCTTTCTATCTACTAATTAGGAGTACAATCATTCAGTCAAACAGCCACTCAACAAACATTTAGCATACAGCTTCTGGATACCAGGTACTGGTGTAGGTGCTAGAGCAACAAGGAAATAGTCCCTGCATTCAGTGAGCTCACAGGCAAGTAAACAAGTAAGTATAAAGACTGCATGACTGATTGGGAGCGGTGGTTCATGCCTGTAATCCCAGCACTTTGGGAGGCCAACGTGGGCAGATCACGAGGTCAAGAGATCGAGACCATCCTGGCCAACATAGTGAAACCCCGTCTCTACTAAAAATACAAAAATTAGCTGGGCACGGTGGTGCACGCCTGTAGTTACTTGGGAGGCTGAGGCAAGAGAATCAGTTGAACCTGGAAGGTAAAGGTTGCAGTGAGCTGAGATCACACCACTGCACTCCAGCCTGGTGACAGAGTGAGACTCTGTCTCAAAAAAAAAAAAAAAAAAAAAAGACTCCATGATAAGTGTGTATCTACAAAGGGCACAAAAGAATGAGTAGCTAATCCCCAAAGCCATATGGAGCAGTCAGTATAAGCTTCAGGAAAAGAAACTGAAGTAAAAAACTAACCTGAATCTGAAAAAAATGAGTAGGTATTTTCCAAGCACGTTTCAGGGGAAAAGTTGCAGGATGCAGAAGTCCTCCCAAGTACAAAAAGAGAATGAACTCTGGACAACTGGCAATTTATGGCACACAGGAATCAGTAAATGTAGGGATGAGAGGCACACAGAAACATGGGCAAAAACAGGAATTTTGACTTTATTCCATAAATCATGGAAAGCCACCAATGGGTTTTAAGTAATAAAATACTAAGACCAGGTTTGCATTTTAGAAAGATCAATTTGATTTCAGTGAGGAGGTCCAAAAATGAGAGCAGCAAGGCCAGATAGAAGGTCCTACTGCAACTAGCTATGGTTAGAGATGCAGACCAAAACTAAGGTGAAATCATTTAGAAGAAAGAACGTGGATATAAGAGCCATTGGTTTGGCCTCTCCACATCATTTTTTTAATTTTATTTTCATTTATTTATTTATTTATTTTTTGAGACAGAGTCTCGCTCTGTCACCCAGGCTGGAGTGCAGTGGCGTGATCTTGGCTCACTGCAAGTTCTGCCTCCCGGGTTCACACTATTCTCCTGCCTCAGCCTCCCGAGTAGCTGGGACTACAGGCACGCGCCACCACGCCCAGCTAATTTTTTCTATTTTTTAGTAGAGATGGGGTTTCACCGTGTTAGCCAGGATGGTCTCGATCTCCTGACCTCGTGATCCACCCACCTCGGCCTCCCAATGTGCTGGGATTGCAGGCTTGAGCCACCATGCCCAGCTGGCCTCTCCACATCTTTACTGTTATACTGATAACATGGGGATGAAAATAAATATTATTTGTATTTAAACTATTATTGTTATGTGAAAATTAAACAAATAACATACTATGATAACATCGGAGGTTCAAGAAATATTAAGTCTTGAAAATAGGAAAGATGAAAGGAAGGAAACAGGGAGTGGGGAGGAAAGTAGGAGAAAGGAGAGAATATAGGAATGAGAGAGGAGGAAAATAATAAGAAAGAAGTAGAAAGCTAGGTACGGTGGCTCATGACTGTAATCCCAGCGCTTTGGGAGGCCGAGTCAGGCAGATCACAAGGTCAGGAGTTCAAGACCAGCCTGGCCAATATGGTGAAACCTTGTCTCCACTAAAAATACAAAAATTAGCTGGGTGTGGTGGCAGGCACCTATAGTCCCAGCTACTCGGGAGGCTGAGGCAGGAGAATCACTTGACCCTGGGAGGCAGAGGTTGCAGTGAGCTGAGATCACACCACTGCACTCCAGCCTGGGTGACAGAGAAAGATGCTGTCTCAAAAAAAAAAAAAAAGAAAAAAAAAAAAAGAAAGAAGTAGAAAAAGATATAGTATTTCTTAATCAGCAGAAGCTACTCTTATTTTTCAATACTCTACCTTTCTAATGTATCACTGACAAGGAAAGGTCTTGAATAATTGACTGAAGTCAGAATAGGTAAGGCACTCTACCTGTGGATACATGAGAGGCCTTAAAAAGTTCATGGAAAATGTATATTATGAAAAAAACTATGCAAAGGTTTCAATTTTGGCAGCAAAATAAACTCATACTAATTTATTATAGCATGTTTGAACAGGATCTAGTTTGAGACAGTAAGAAGGAGTAGACATTAGTTTGAAAAGAGCCTCTAGCAGAGCAATGTAAATTCTGCTAAAATTGAAGCAAGAACAAACATTAGATTATGATGAAGCTTGAGTGAAAGAATGGTGAAATCACTGATGCTTTAGAAGAAGCTTGAGGGGACAATGCACCAAAGAAATCAGTAGTTCACAAGCGGACAGCTTTTTTAAAGAAGAAACGAGATGATGTGGAAGATGAAGTCCACAGGGACAGATCATCCATATCAATTTGCAAGGAAAAAAATTAATCTTGTTTGTGCCCTAATTGAAGAGGACTGATAATCAACAGCACAAACAATAGCCAACATCATAGACATCTTAATTGGTTCAGCTTACACAGTTCTGACTAAAAAATTAAAGTTGAACCAACTTTCCACTGCATGGGTGCCAAAAGTGTTGTGCTCAGATCAGCTGCAGACAAGAGGAGAGCTCTCAATGGAAATTTTAAAGAACTAGGGTCAAGATCCTGAAGGATTTCTTTGAAGAATTGTAACAGAAGATAAAACATGGCTTTCCCAGTATGATCCTGAGGGCAAAACACAATCAAAGCAATGGCTACCAAAGGTGGAAGTGGTCCAGTCAAAGCTAAGGGGGATCACTCAAGAGCAAAGGTCACGGCAACAGTTTTTTGGGGACATTCCAGGCATTTTGCTTGTTGACTTTGTGGAAGGTCAAAGAACAATAATATCTGCATATCATGAGAGTGTTTTGAATAAGTTAGCCAAAGTTTTAGGGCAAAATACCTGGGAAAGCTTTAGCAGACAGTCCTCTAACACCACAATGTTTCTGCTCATTCCTGTCATCAAGCAAAGGCAATTTTGTGAGAGTCTCAATGGGAAATTGTCAGGCATCCACCTTACAGCTCTGATTTGGCTCCTTCTGACTTCTTTATGTTTCCCAATCTCAACAAATGTGGAAAGGGCACCCATTTTTCTTAAGTTAATAATGTATAAGAGACTGCATTGACATTGTTAAGTTCCCAGGACCATCAGTTCTTTAGGGATGAAAACCGAAGATCACATTTTCAATGTTTATCTTGTAACTTCATTTTTCCACAAACTTTTTGAAGTTTCTCCATACAAATGTCTCCATACAAATGAGCACTTGCAAAATAAGCAGAGAGTCTCATTCAATGGACAGAAAGTTCTGTGCCATCTAAAAATTATCTTAAGCAAGTTCAATGTGTAGCAACAGACTGTATTGAGAAATATCAGTTAGGTTGACTTCTGCAATGACCATGATGGAGTAACAAGAACTAGACTTTCTCTCCCTCCTGAAACAACCAAAAAAATGGCCAAAATGTATGCCACAAAAGTTTGCAAGACCCTGTAAAGTCAGTCTCAAACAAGGTGAGCCTATCAACTGCCCTAATTTATGCCTGGAGAAAGTTTTCCAGCCCACTACTGCAGGAGAAAAGCCCAAGAGGAGCCCATTGTTCTCCCTGAGCTGAGGGGACAGAGCTGAGAGTCCACAGAAACCATGTTGACATGAGCTCTCAGGACAAGGTTTCCGAGAAGAAGGGGCTGCACAGAAAGAGAACTCCAGAGCTCTGCAAAGGGTCCCCCTAAAGTACATAGCTAAGTAATTGTTAGGACAGGCCTAGAGAAAAGTACCTACGGTTGGGGAAACAACACCCAGATAAGATGAAAAGTAACAGTACACATGCTCACCAAGGTCCAGTAATAGTGCTTATTTTATCAGCCAAACCAGAAACACCTCAAGATTCCCAGGGATACCCAGAAGGATCTTGCCTCACTAGTTGGGAGTGATTAGCTCTAAAATGAGAACTGGTCTGATCCCACCTAATGAATTTTTAAAGCAAGACCAAAAAGAGTCAAACTCTTTCCAACTAAACTTAAATACATACCAATACAAAGATCAAGAATATTTATATATACTTCCAGCACTCAATAAGATAAAAGTCACCATATCTGACATCCAGACACAGTTTAGCAGAGACACAACAGTAACAACAAAAGACAGAAGAACGTGGCTCATAAGAAGGAGAAAAATCACTGAGTCAGAACTGATCCAGAGTAAATCAAGGTGCCAGAGTTATCAGTTAAGAACATTCAAATGCTTATTGAAACAGTATTCTATATGTTCTAAAATAGAGACATGCAAGATACACTAAAGGAGGCTGGGCGCAGTGGCTCACGCCTGTAATCTCAGCATTTTGCGAGGCCGAGGCAGGTGGATCACGAAGTCAGGAGTTCAGGACCAGCCTGACCAATATGGTGAAATCCCATCTCTACTAAAAATACAAAAATTAGCGGGGCATAGTAGCATGCGGCTGTAGTCCCAGCTACATGGTAGGCTGATAGCACATTAGTCATTACAGAAGAAAAGATAGACACCTCTCAAAATAAAATAGAGAGAGAAAATAAATTTTTAAAAAACATGAACAGAGCAATAGTAGACAGTAAATTTCAAGTAACTGAATTTACGTGTAATCTCAGTTCCCAAAGGAGAGGAGAGGGAAGATGTGAAAACATTTGGGACTTTGAGTCAGGCAAAGCTTTCTTTGATATGACCCCACAGCATGATTTATATAATAATATATTGATAAGAAGAACTCATCCAATTTAAAAAAAAGAATCTGCTCTTCAAAAGAATCTATTAAGAGACTGAAAAGACAAGCTGCAGGCTGGGAGAAAATATTTGCAATTCATATATCTGATGAAAGGCTTGCATCAAAAATATATTTTAAAAGCTCAAAATTTAATAATGAAAAACAAACAACCCCATTTAAAACTTGGGTGAAAGACTGGAACAGACATTACAAAGTAGACATTTGTTTGGTAAATAAGCACATATGCTCAACATAATTAATGCTTAGGGCAATGCAAATTAAAACCAAAATGAGACGCCACTATCTATTTTTAAATAGCTAAGATTAGCATGACTGATAACAGCCAAGCACTGGCTTGGATGTGGAGAAGCTGAAACTCTCATACACTGCTGATGGGAATACAAAAAAGTGTAACCTTTGAAAAACAGTTTAAGAGTCCCTTAAAAAGTTAAACATACTTCTGCCGTAAGACTCAGCCATTGCACTCCTGGGTATTTACCCAAGAGAGATAAAAGTAGGTGTTCATATAATGATATCAACACAAATGTTCATAGCACATGTATTCATAATAGCCCAAACTAGAAACAGTCTAAATATCAATCAATACATTAATGAATTAACTTGCTTTATCCGAATTAATTATGGATACATACTATAACATGAATGAATCTCAAAATAACTATACTAAGTGAAACAAGGCAGACTCTAGAGGTAAAACATGCAGAGAAAAAAACATAAAATGTCAGACAAAAAAGTGCATAGTGTAAAATTTTATTTATATACATTTTTTGACTGTATAAATTACTGTCCAGTGACAGAAAGCAGTTTGGTGGTTTTTAAGGGCCAGGAATGAGGGGCCAGAGAAATGTATTATAAAGAGGCATCAGGAAACTGGAGGTGAAGTATATTTCCATCACCTCGATTGCGTGCTGATGGTTTCTAAACTTTCAATATTTTTAGTTTATTATATGTTATACAAAATAAAGCTTGTAATAAAAATCAAAAGATTGAGCCGTCCTTATTTTCTCTATAAAAGAGCAGAATTCTCCTTTTAGAGATTTGGAAAGATTATTAAAAGATAAGTTACAAAATACAGTACCTGACACGTATAAAATATTAAATAAATACTAGCCATGCTTAATTATTTTGTTTTAAGTCTATATGAGTCAAGTTTTAGTAGAAATATGGGCTAGAAAAAAAAAACAGAAAGCGGGACTCTGTGATCCGACTTGGGCTTATAGAACAGACTGCACTAGTTTGTTCTCATGCTGCTAATAAAGTCATACCCAAGACCGGGTAATTTAGAAAGGAAAGAGGTTTAAGGAACTCACAATTCCACATGGCTGGGGAGGCCTCACAGTCACGGCAGAAGGCAAAAAAGAAGCAAAGGCACATCTTAAATGGTAGCAGAGAAGAAAGCTTGTGTAGGGAAGCTCCCATTTTAAAAGCATCAGATCTCGTGAGACTTATTCGCTACCAGGAGAACAGTAGGGGGAACCCGCCCCTATGATTCAATGATCTCCACCTGACTCCATCCTTGACATGCGGGGATAATTACAATCAAGGTGAGATTCGGATGGAGACACAGCCGAATCATATCAATGACTAATGAGAGTTATGTCCAGAACCTAATGAAAACCTGTCTGAGGCCACATTGCCTGTAAAGCAGATTTGAGATAGAGATTTGTGTAGAGAACATTTAACTGGGTAAAATCCTAGGAACCAACAACTGTGGCGAAAAAGCTGAATTGGATAAAGGGAGTTGAGATGTGAGGCAGTCACAACAAATACCTCAGCTAATCTCAAGGGGGAGCTGAGAAGCTGGGGCGACCCTTCAGAGTTGCCCTAAATTGAGGCAGGAGTATGGAGTTTTAATACCTTTCACTGGCCATTCTTCAGATACGAGTTGTCCCCAACGATGGACATCAGCTTGACAAGTTATTAATTAGATCTCCTGAGAATAAATTCTAGAGAGAATCAGCTGAGAGGCATGATTTGCCAACACTCCCAATAGCTGGGCAAACTTCAGTTTTGAGGGAGGATTTGGGTCACACACAAAAGTCTCCACAACCAATTATTCATGGGAAATTCTATGTAGGCAGAGCTATCTCATGGCCAGTTAATCAAAACTACATAATCTATTTGGTTAAGCAAAAGAAATTAAAAAGGTAAAATAAAACCTATATATTAACACTCAAAAGTTTTTTAATGCATTTGCCTTGCATTTCGTATGTTTTGCCTTGCATTTCATATGTTTTGCCTTGCATTTGTTTATTTGCTTTCAAGAACCTTTAGAGAGCAATAATTACTAATATAATATGGAGTAGCACAGCATAGACGAGGGAAGCTAACTCTCTCCCTTTTCCCAGAACCTGGAACAGCTAAAGATCCTAAGCATTGTCAGCTTTGGTATCTGACATAGTTTGGATGTTTGTCCCCTTCAAATCTCACGTTAAAATGTGATCCCCAATGTTGGAGATAGATGCCTCCTGAATGGCTTGGTGCTGTCCTCTTGGTAATGAATGAGTTCTTACCCTGTGAGTTCATGCGATATCTGGTTGTTTAAAAGAGACTGACACCTCCTCCCTGTCTCTCTTGCTTCCTCTCTCACCATGTGATATGCTGGTTTCCCTTCACCTTCCACCATGATTGGAAGGTTCCTGAGGCCCTCCCTGGAAGCAGGTGCCAGTACTATGCTTCACGTACAGCCTTCAGAACAAGGAGCCAAATAAACCTCATTTCTTTATTAATTACCCAACCTCAGGTATTTCTTTATAACAATGCAAATGGGCTAACAGAGTATCATTCATGGACAGTGAGTGTATTAGTCAATTTTCATGCTGCTGATAAAGACATACCCAAGACTGGGTAATTTATAAAGAAAAAGAGGTTTAATGAATTCACATATCTGCACCGCTACCTGTACAAATATGGAAATATCAACAGCGCTACCTGTATAAACATGGAAATATCTACAGCGCTATCCGTATGAACATGGAAATATCTACACCGCTATCTGTATAAACAAGGAAATAACTACACCGCCATCTCTATAAACATGGATATATCTACAGGGCCATCTGTATAAACATGGAAATAACTACACCGCTATCTGTATATACATGGAAATATATAAACCGCTATCTCTATAAACATGGAAATATCTACACCGTTATCTGTATAAACATGGAAATAACTACACCTCTATCTCTATAAACATGGAAATATCTACACTGCTATCTGCATAAACATGGAAATATCTAAACCGCTACCTGTAAAACAGGGAAATATCTACACCGCTATCTCTATAAACATTGAAACATCTACACTGCTATCTTTAAAAACATTGAAATACCTACACTGCTATTTGTATAAACATGGAAATATCTACAACTCTATCTCTATAAACATGGAAATAACTACACCGCTATCTCTATAAATGTGGAAATATCTACACCACCATCTGTATGAACATGAAATTATCTACAACGCCATCTGTATGAACATTGAAATATCTTCACCGCTATCTGTATAAACATGGAAATATCTACACCGCTATCTGTATATACATGGAAATATCAACACCGCTATCTCTATCAACAAGGAAATATCTACACCGCTATCTCTATAAACATGGAAATACCTACACCGCCATCTGTATTGACATGAAAATATCTACACAGCCACCTGTATAAACATGAAAATATCTACACTGCTATCTGTATTAAGATGGAAATATCTAAACCGCCATCTATATAAACATGGAAATATTTACACCGCCATCTGTATGAACATGGAAATATCTACAGGGCAATTTCTATAAAGATGGAAATATCTACACCGCAATCTGTTTAAACATGGAAATATCTACACCTCTGTCTGTATTAAGATGGAAATATCTACACTGCCATCTCTATAAAGATGGAAATATCTATACCGCCATCTGTATGAACATGGAAATATCTACACCGCTATCTGTATATACATGGAAATATCTACACAGCTATCTCTATAAACATGGAAATATCTAAACTGCTACCTGTAAAACAGGGAAATATCTACACCGCTATCTCTATAAACATTGAAATATCTACACTGCAATCTTTATAAACATTGAAATACCTACACTGCTATTTGTATAAACATGGAAATATCTAGAATGCTATCTCTATAAACATGGAAATAATTACACCGCTATCCCTATAAACGTGGAAATATCTACACCGCCAACTGTATGAACATGGAAATATCTACAACGCCATCTGTATGAACATTGAAATATCTACACCACTATCTGTATAAACATGGAAGTATCTACACCGCTATCTGTATATACATGGAAATATCTACACCGCTATCTCTATCAACATGGAAATATCTACACCGCTCTCTCTATAAACATGGAAATACCTACACCGCCATCTGTATCGACGTGAAAATATCTACACCGCCATCTGCATAAACATGGAAATATCTACACCGCTATCTGTATTAAGATGGAAATATCTACACCGCCATCTATATAAACATGGAAATATCTACACCGCCATCTGTATGAATATGGAAATATCTACAGCGCAATCTCTATAAAGATGGAAATAACTACACCGCCATCTGTTTAAACATGGAAATATCCACACTTCTACCTGTATTAAGATGGAAATATCTACACTGCCATCTCTATAAAGATGGAAATATCTACAGCGCCATCCCTATGAACATGGAAATATCTACATCGCCATCTGTATAAACATGGAAATATCTACACAGCTATCTGTAAAAACATGGAAATATCTACAGCGTAATGTGTATAAACATGGAAATACCTACCCCGCTATCTGTATTAACATGGAAATATCTGCACCGCCATCTGTATGAACGTGGAAATATCTACACCGCCAACTCTGTAAACATGGAAATATCTACACCGCCATCTGTAGGAACATGGAAATATCTACAACGCTATCTCTATAAACATGGAAATGTCTACAAAGCCATCTGTATATACATGGAAATACGAACACCGCTATCTGGATAAACATGGAAATATCTACACCGCTATATTTATAAACACGGAAATATCTACACCGCTATTTGTATGCACATGGAAATATCTACAGCACCATCTGTAGGAACATGGAAATGTCTAAACCGATATCTCTATAAACTTGGAAATACCTACACCGCAATCTGTATAAACATGGAAATATCTACACCACTAACTCTATAAACGTGGAAATGTCTACACCGATATCTGTATAAACAAGGAAATACATACAAAGCTATCTGTATAGACATGGAAATATCTACTCCGCTATCTGTGTAAACATGGAAATATCTACACCGCTATCAGTATAAACATGGAAATATCTACAATGCTCTCTGTACATACATGGAAATATCTACACCGCTGTCTGTGTAAACATGGAAATATCTACACCGCTGTCTCTTAAAACATGGAAATATCTACAACGTAATGTGTACAAACATGGAAATGCCTACACCGCTATCTGTATAAACATGGAAATACCTACACCGCCATCTGTAGGAACATGTACATATCTAAACCGCCAACTCTATAAACATGGAAATATCTACACCGCCATCTGTAGGAATATGGAAATATCTACACCGCTTTCTCTATAAACATGGAAATATCTTCACCACCATCTGTATAAATATGGAAATACGTACACCGCTATCTGGATAAACATGGAAATATCTACACTGCTTTCTGTATGAACATGGAAATACCTTCACCTCTATCTGTATAAAGATGGAAATTTCTACACTGCCATCTGCATAAACATGGAAATATCCACACCGCTATCTTTTTATACATGGAAATATCTACACCGCTATCCGTATAAACATGGAAATTACTTCATCACTATCTCTATCAACATCGAAATATCTACACCGCTATCTCTGTAAACATGGAAATATCTACACTGCTATCTGTATGAACATGGAAATATCTACACCGCTATCTGTGTAAACATGCATACATCTTCACCGCTATCTGCATGAAAATGGAAATATCCACACAGCTATCTGCATATACAAGGAAATATCTACAAAGCTATCTCTTTACACATGGAAATAACTACACTGCTATCTCTATAAACATGGAAATATCTACACCACCATCTGTATGAACATGGAAATATCTACACCGATATCTGAATAAACATGGAAATATCTACAACGCTATCTGTGTAAACATGGAAATATCTAAACCGCTATCTCTTAAAACATGGAGATATCTAAACCGCTACCTTTATAAACATCGAAATATCTACACTGCTATCTGCATAAAAGTGGAAATATCTACACCGCTATCCGCATAAACTTGGAAATATCTACACCGCTGTCTGTGTAATCATGGAAATATCTACACCACAAACTGGGGGAACATGGAAATATCTATACCGTTCTCTCTATAAACATGCAAATATCTACCCAGCCATCTGTAGAAACATGGAAATATCTACATCGCGATCTGTATAAACATGGAAATATCTACACTGATATCTCTATAAATATGGAAATATCTACAATGCTATCTGTATAAACATGGAAATATCTACACCGCTATCTGTGTAAACATGGAAATATCTACACCGCTCTCTGTGTAAACATGGAAATATCTACACCGCTATTTCTTAAAACATGGAAATATCTACACCGTTATGTGTATAAAGATGGAAATATCTACACTGCTGTCTGTATAAACATGGAAATATCTACACTGCCAACCGTATGAAGATGGAAATATCTACACCGCTCACTGTATGAACATGGAAATATCTACACCGCTATCTGTATGAACATGGAAATATCTACACCGCTATCTCTATAAACATGGCAATATCTACACCGCTATCTGCATAAACATGGAAATATCTACCCCGCTATCTGTATAAACATGGAAATATCTACACCGCTATCTCTATAAACATGGAAATAACTACACCGCTATCTGCATAAAGATGGAAATATCTAGACAGCCATCTCTATAAACATGGGAATGTCTACAGCACCCTCTGTATTAGCATGGAAATATCTACACCGCCACCTGTATAAAGATGGAAATATCTACAGCGCTATCTGTATAAACATGGAAATATCTACACCGCTATCTGAATAAACATGGAAATATCTACAGTGCTATCTGTACAAACATGGAAATAGCTACACCGCTATCTGTATAAACATGGAAATATCTACACCGCTATCTCAATAAACATGGAAAAATCTTCACCGCTATCTGTATAAACTTGGAAATATCTACACCGCTATCTGTATGAACATGGAAATATGTACACTGCTATCTGTATGAACATGGAAATATCTACACCGCTATCTGTATGAACATGGATATATCTACACAGCCATCTGTATGAACATGGAAATATCTACACCGCTATCAGTATGAACATGGAAGTATCTACACCGCCATCTGTATGAACATTTAAATATCTTCACCGCCATCTGTATGAACATGGATATATCTACACAGCCATCTGTATGAACATGGAAATATCTTCACCGCCATCTGTATGAACATGGATATATCTACACACCATCTGGATGAACATGGAAATATCTACACTGCTATCTGTATGAATATGGATATAGCTACACCGCTATCTGTATGAACATGGAAATATCTACTCCGCTATCTGTATGAACATGGAAATATCTACACCGCTATCTGTATGAACATGGAAATATCTTCACCGCCATCTGTACGAACATGGATATATCTACACTGCCATCTGGATGAACATGGAAATATCTACACCGCTTTCTGTATGAACATGGAAATATCTACACCGATATGTGTGTAAACATGCATACATTTTCACCGCTTTCTGTATAAACATGGAAATATCTACACCGCTATGTGTATGAACATGGAAACACCTACACGGCTATCTGTTTGAACATGGAAATATCTACACAGCTATCTGCATATACATGGAAATATCTACAAAGCTATCTCTTTACACATGGAAATAACTACACTGCTATCTCTATAAACATGGAAATATCTACACCGCCATCTGTATGAACATGGAAATATCTGCACCGCCATCTGTATGAACATATAAATATCTGAACCGCCATCTGTATTAAGATGGAGATATCTACAACGGTTTCTGTATAAACATGGAAATATCTACACCGCTATCTTTATAAACATGGAAATATCTACACCGGTTTCTGTATAAACATGGAAATATCTACACCACTACCTGTATAAACATGGAAATTTCAGCACCGCTATCTGTATGAACATGGAAATAGCTACACAGCCATCTGGATGAACATGGAAATATCTACACCGCTATCTGTATGAACATGGAAATAGCTACACCGCTATCTGTATGAACATGGAAATATCTACACCACTATCTGTATGAACATGGAATTATCTACACCGCTATCAGTATGAACATGGAAATATCTTCACCGCCATCTGTATGAACATGGATATATCTACACACAATCTGGATGAACATGGAAATATCTACACTGCTATCTGTATGAACATGGATATAGCTACACCGCTATCTGTATGAACATGGAAATATCTACACCGCTATCTGAATGAGCATGGAAATATCTACACTGCTATCTGTATGAACATGGAAATATCTTCACCGCCATCTGTACGAACATGGATATATCTACACTGCCATCTGGATGAACATGGAAATATCTACACCACTATCTGTATGAACGTGGAAATATCTACAGCGATATGTGTGTAAACATGCATACATCTTCACCGCTATCTGTATAAACATGGAAATATCTACACCGCTATGTGTATGAACATGGAAATATCTACACCGCTATCTGTTTGAACATGGAAATATCTACACTGCTATCTGCATGAAAATGGAAATATCTACACAGCTATCTGCATAGACATGGTAATATCTACAAAGCTATCTCTTTACACATGGAAATAACTACACTGCTATCTCTATAAACATGGAAATATCTACACCGCCATCTGTATGAACATGGAAATATCTGCACCGCCATCTGTATAAACATGGAAATAGCTACACAGCCATCTGGATGAACATGGAAATATCTACACCACTATCTGTATGAACACGGAAATATCTACACCGCTATCTGTGTAAACATGGAAATATCTACACCACTATCTGTGTAAACATAGAAATATCTACACCGCCATCTCTATAAACATGGAAATATCTTCACCGGCATCTGAATCAACATGGAAATATCTACACCACCATCTGTATGATCATGGAAATATCTACACCGATATCTCTATAAACATGGAAATATCTACAACGCTATCTGTATGAACATGGAAATATCTACACCGCTATCTGTATGAACCTGGAAATATCTACACCGCTATCTGCATAAACATGGAAATATCTACAGTGCTATCTGTATGAACATGGAAATATCTACACTGCTATCTGTATGAAGATGGTAATATCTACACCGCTATCTGTATAAACATGGAAATATCTACAACGCTACCTCTATGTCTTGGAAATATCTAAACATCTCTCTGTATAAGCAAGGAAATATCTACAACGCCATCTCTATAAACATGGAAATGTCTACACCGCCATCTGCATAAATATGGAAATATCTACACCGCTATCTGTAAGAACATGTTAATATGTACATCCCTATCTGTATAAACATGGAAATATCTACATCGCTATCTCTATAACATGGAAATGTCTACACCGCTATCTGTATAAAGAAGGAAATAACTACACCGCCATCTGTATAAACATGGAAATATCTACACCGCTATGTGTATGAATATGAAAATATCTACAGCGCCATCGGTATAAAATTGCAAGTATCTAAACCGCTATCTCTATAAAGATGGAAATATCTACACTGCCATCTGTATGAACATGGAAATATGTACACCGCCATCTGTATGAACATGGAAATATCTACACCACTATCTCTACAAACATGGAAATATATACACCGCTATCTGTTTAAACAAGGAAATATCTACAACGCCATGTCTATAAATATGGAGATATCTACACTGCCACCTCAATAAACAGGGAAATAGCTAAACCATCATCCGTATGAGCATGGAAATATCTACACCGCGATATCTCTAAAGATGCAAACACCTACACCGCCATCTGTATAAACATGGGAATAACTACACCGCTATCTGTAAAAACATGGAAATATCTACACTGCTTTCTGTATGAACATGGAAATACCTTCACCTCTATCTGTATAAAGATGGAAATTTCTACACTGCCATCTGCATAAACATGGAAATATCTACACCGCTATCTTTATATACATGGAAATATCTACACCGCTATCCGTATAAATATGGAGATTACTTCATCGCTATCTCTATCAACATCGAAATATCTACACCGCTATCTCTGTAAACATGGAAATATCTACACTGCTATCTGTATGAACATGGAAATATCTACACCGCTATCAGTATGAACATGGAAATATCTTCACCGCCATCTGTATGAACATGGATATATCTACACACCATCTGGATGAACATGGAAATATCTACACCGCTATCTGTGTAAACATGCCTACATTTTCACCGCTATCTGTATAAACATGGAAATATCTACACCGCTATCTTTATGAACATGGAAATATCTAAACCGCTAACTGTTTGAACATGGAAGTATATACACCGCTATCTGCTTGAAAATGGAAATATATACACCGCTAACTGTATGAACATGGAAATATCTACACCGCCATCTGTATGAACATGGAAATATCTACACCGCTATCTGTATGAACCTGGAAATATCTACACCGCTATCTGTATGAACATGGAAATATCTACACCGCCATCTGTATGAACATGGAAATATCTGCACCGCCATCTGAATGAAAATATAAATATCTACACCGCCATCTGTATTAAGATGTAGATATCTACACCGCTATCTGTATAAACATGGAAATATCTACACCGCAATGTGTATAAACATGGAAATATCTACACCGCTATCTGTATAAACATGGAAATATCTACACCGCTACCTGTATAAAAATGGAAATATCAGCACCGCTATCTGCATGAACATGGAAATATCTACAACGCCATCTGTATGAACATGGAAATATCTTCACCGCCATCTGTATGAACATGGAAATATCTGCACCGCCATCTGAATGAAAATATAAATATCTACACCGCCATCTGTATTAAGATGTAGATATCTACACAGCTATCTGTATAAACATGGAAATATCTACACCGCAATGTGTATAAACATGGAAAAATCTACACCGCTATCTGTATAAACATGGAAATATCTACACCGCTACCTGTATTAACATGGAAATATAAGCACCGCTATCTGCATGAACATGGAAATATCTACACCGCCATCTGTATGAACATGGAAGTATCTTCACCCCCATCTGTATGAACAAGGATATACCTACAGTGCCATC
Organism: Gorilla gorilla gorilla; assembly: GCF_029281585.2. NCBI lineage: Eukaryota > Metazoa > Chordata > Mammalia > Primates > Hominidae > Gorilla > Gorilla gorilla. The sequence continues at coordinate 342,202 of NC_073234.2, forward strand.
TGTATGAACATGGAAATATCTTCACCGCCATCTGTATGAACATGGATATGTCTACACAGCCATCTGGATGAACATGGAAATATCTACACCGCTATCTGTATGAACATGGAAATATCTACACCGCTATCTGTGTAAACATGCATACATCTTCACCGCTATCTGTATAAACATGGAAATATCTACACCGCTATCTGAATGAACATGGAAATATCTACACCGGTATCTGTTTCAACATGGAAATATCTACACCGCTATCTTCATGAAAATGGAAATATCTACACAGCTGTCTGCATATACTTGGAAATATCTACACAGCTATCTCTTTACACATGGAAATAACTACACCGCTATCTCTATAAACATGGAAATATCTACACCGCCATCTGTATGTACATGAAAATATCTGCACCGCCATCTGTATGAACATATAAATATCTACACCGCCATCTGTATTAAGAAGGAGATATCTACACCGCTATCTGTATAAACATGGAAATATCTACACTGCTATCTGTATGAACATGGAAATATCTACACCGCTATCTGTATGAACATGGAAATATCATCACCGCCTTCTGTATCAACATGGATATATCTACACAGCCATCTGGATGAACACGGAAATATCTACACCGCTATCTGTATGAACATGGAAATATCTACACCGCTATCTGTATGAACATGGAAATATCTACACAGCCATCTGGATGAACATGGAAATATCTACACGGCTATCTGCATGAACATGGAAATACATACAACGCTATCTGTATGAACATGGAAATATCTACACCGCTATCTGTATGAACATGGAAATATCTACACCGCAATCTGTATGAACATGGAAATATCTTCACCGCCATCTGTATGAACATGGATATATCTACACAGCCATCTGGATGAACATGGAAATATCTGCACCGCTATCTGTATGAACATGGAAATATCTACACCGCTATCTGTATGAACATGGATATATCTGCACAACCATCTGGATGAACATGGAAATATCTACACCGCTATCTGTGTAAACATGGAAATATCTTCACCGCCATCTGTATGAACATGGATACATCTACACACCATCTGGATGAACATGGAAATATCTACACTGCTATCTGTATGAACATGGATATAGCTACACCGCTATCTGTATGAACATGGAAATAGCTACACCACCATCTGTATGAACATGGAAATATCTGCAACGCCATCTGTATGAACATATAAATATCTACACCGCCATCCGTATTAAGATGGAGATATCTACACCGCTATCTGTATAAACCTGGAAATATCTACACCGCTATCTGTATAAACATGGAAATATCCACCCCGCTACCTGTATAAACATGGAAATATCAGCACCGCTATCTGTATGATCATGGAAATATCTACACCGCTATCTGTACGAACATGGAAATATCTACACCGCTATCTGTATGAACATGGAAATAGCTACACCGCTATCTGTATGAACATGGAAATATCTACACCACTATCTGTATGAACATGGAAATATCTACACCGCTATCTGTATGAACATGGATATACCTACACAGCCATCTGGATGAACATGGAAATATCTACACCGCTATCCGTATGAACATGGAAATATCTACACCGCTATCTGTATGAACATGGAAATAGTTACACCGCTATCTGTATGAACATGGAAATATCTACACCGCTATCTGTTTGAACATGGAAATATCTACACCGCTATCTGCATGAAAATGGAAATATCTACACAGCTATCTCCATATAAATGGAAATGTCTACATAGCTATCCCTTTACACATGGAAATAACTAAACCACTATCTCTATAAACATGGAAATATCTACACCGCCATCTGTATGAACATGGAAATATCTGTAACGCCATCTGTATGAACATATAAACATCTACACCGCTATCTGTATGAACATGGAAATATCTGCACCGCCATCTTTATGAACATATAAATATCTACACCGCCATCTGTATTAAGATGGAGATATCTACACCGCTATCTGTATAAACATGGAAATATCTACACCGCTATCTGTATTAACATGGAAATATCTACACCAATATCTGTATAAACATGGAAATATCTACACCACTATCTGTACGAACATGGAAATATCTTCACCGCCATCTGAATGAACATGGATATATCTACACAGCCATCTGGATGAACATGGAAATATCTGCACCGCTATGTGTATGAAGATGGAAATATCTACACTGCTATCTGTATAAACATGGAAATATCTGCACAGCTACATGTATAAACATGGAAATATCAGCACCGCTATCAGTATGAACATGGAAATATCTACACCGCTATCTGTATGAACATGGATATAACTACACAGCCATCTGGATGAACATGGAAATATCTACACCGCTATCTGTGTAAACATGCATACATCTTCACCGCTATCTGTATAAACATGTAAATATCTACACCGCTTTCTGTATGAACATGGAAATATCTACACCACTATCTGTGTAAACATGCATACATCTTCACCGCTATCTGTATAAACATGGAAATATCTACACCGCTATCTGTTTGAACATGGAAATATCTACACCGCTAGCTGCATGAAAATGGAAATATCTACACAGCTATCTGCACATACATGGAAATATCTACAAAGCTATATCTTTACACATGGAAATAACTACACCGCTATCTCTATAAACATGGAAATACCTACACCGCCATCTGTATGAGCATGGAAATATCTGCACCGCCATCTGTATGAACTTATAAATATCTACACCGCCATCTGTATTAAGATGGAGATACCTACACCTCTATCTGAATAAACATGGAAATATCCACACCGCTACCTATATAAACATGGAAATATCTACACCGCTATGTGTATAAACATGGAAATATCTACACCGCTACCTGTATAAACATGGAAATATCAGCACCGCTATCTGTATGAACATGGAAATATCTACACAGCTATTTGTATGATCATGGAAATATCTTCACCGATATCTGTATGAACATGGAAATATCTTCACCGCCATCTCTATGAACATGGATATATCTACACAGCCAACTGGATGAACAAGGAAATATCAGCACCGCTGTCTGTATGAACATGGAAATATCTACACCGTTATCTGTATGAAGATGGAAATATCTACACCGCTATCTGTAGGAACATGGAAATATCTTCACCGCCATCTGTATGAACATAGATATATCTACACAGCCATCTGGATGAGCATGGAAATATCTACACCGCTATCTGCATGAGCATGGATATATCTACACAGCCATCTGTATGAACATGGAAATATCTACACCGCTACCTGTATGAACATGGATATATCTACACAGCCATCTGTATGAACATGGAAATATCTACACAGCTATCTGTGTAAACATGCACACATCTTCACCGCTATCTGTATGAACATGGAAATATCTACACCGCTATCTGTTTGAACATGGAAATATCTACACCGCTGTCTGCATGAAAATGGAAATATCTACACAGCTATCTGGACATACATGGAAATATCTACAAAGCTATCTCTCTACACATGGAAATAACTACACCGCTATCTGTATGAACATGGAAATATCTACACCGCCATCTGTATGAACATGGAAATATCTGCACCGCCATCTGAATGAACATATAAATATCTACACCGCCATCTGAATTAAGATGGAGATATCTACAACGCTATCTGTATAAACATGGAAATATCTACACCGCTATGTGTATAAATATGGAAATATCTACACCGCTATCTGTATAAACATGGAAATATCTACACCGCTACATGCATAAACATGGAAATATCAGCAACGCTATCAGTATGAACATGGAAATATCTACATCACCATCTGTATGAACATGGAAATACCTTCACCGCCATCTGTACGAACATGGAAATATCTGCACCGCCATCTGTATGAACATATAAATATCTATACCGCCATCTGTATTAAGATGGAGATATCTACACCGCTATCTGTATAAAAATGGAAATATCTACACCACTATATTTATAAACATGGAAATTTCTACACCGCTATCTGTATAAACATGGGAATATCTACACCGCTACCAGTATAAACATGGAAATATCAGCACCGCTATAAGTATGAACATGGAAATATCTACACCGCCATCTGTATGAACATGGAGTTATCTACACAGCCATCTGTATGAACATGGAAATATCTACACCGCTATCTGTATGAACATGGAAATATCTACACCGCTATCTGTATGAACATGGAAATATCTACACAGCCATCTGGATGAACATGGAAATATCTACACCGCTATCTGTTTGAACATGGAAATACATACACCGGTATCTGTATGAACATGGAAATATCTACACCTCTATCTGTATGAACATGGAAATATCTTCACCGCTATATGTATGAATATGGAAATATCTTCACCGCCATCTGAATGAACATGGATATATCTACACAGCCATCTGGATGAACATGGAAATATCTACACCGCTATCTGTGTAAACATGCATACAACTTCACCGCTATCTGTGTAAACATGGAAATATCTACACCGCTATCCTTATGAACGTGGAAATATCTACACCGCTAACTGTTTGAACAGGGAAATATATACACCGCTATCTGCATGAAAATGGAAATACCTACACCGCTATCTGTATGAACATGGAAATATATACAACACTATCTGTATGAACATGGAAATATCTACACCGCTATCTGTATGAACTTGGAAATATCTACACTGCTATCGGTATGAACATGGAAATATCTTCACCGCCATATGTATGAACATGAAAATCTCTACACAGCCATCTGGATGAACATGGAAATATCTGCACCGCTATGTGTATGAACATGGAAATATCTACACCGCTATCTGTATAAACATGGAAATATCTTCACTGACATCTGTATGAACATGGAAATATCTGCACCGCCATCTGTATGAACGTATAAATATCTACACCGCCATCTGTATGAAGAAGGAGATATCTACACCGCAATCTGTATAAACATGGAAATATGTACACCGCTATCTGTATGAACATGGAAATATCAACATCGCTATCTGTATAAACACGGAAATATGTACACCGCTACCTGTATAAACATGGAAGTATCAGCACCGCTATCTGTATGAACATGGCAATATCTACACGGCTATCTGTATGAACATGGAAATATCTACACCGCTATCTGTATGAACATGGAAATATCTTCACCGCCATCTGTATGAACATGGATATATCTACACAGCCATCTGGATGAATATGGAAATATCTACACCGCTATCTGTATGAAAATGGAAATATCTACACCGCTATCTGTATCAACTTGGAAATATCTACACAGCCATCTGAATGAACATGGAAATGTCTACACCGCTATCAGTATGAACATGGAAATACATACACCGCTATCTGTATGAACATGGGAATATCTACACCGCTATCTGTATGAACATGGAAATATCTACACCGCTATCCGTATGAACATGGAAATATCTTCACCGCCATCTGTATGAGCATGGATATATCTACACAGCCATCTGGATGAACATGGAAATATCTGCACCGCTATCTGTATGAACATGGAAATATCTACACCGCTATCTGTATGAACATGGATATATCTACACAGCCATCTGGATGAACATGGAAATATCTACACCGCTATCTGTGTAAACATGCATACATCTTCACCGCTATCTGTATAAACATGTAAATATCTACACCGCTTTCTGTATGAACATGGAAATATCTTCACCACTATCTGTGTAAACATGCATACATCTTCACCGCTATCTGTATAAACATGGAAATATCTACACCGCTATCTGTTTGAACATGGAAATATCTACACCGCTATCTGCATGAAAATGGAAATATCTACACAGCTATCTGCACATACATGGAAATATCTACAAAGCTATCTCTCTACACATGGAAATAACTACAACGCTATCTGTATGAACATGGACATATCTACACCGCCATCTATATGAACATGGAAATATCTGCACAGCCATCTGAATGAACATATAAATATCTACACCGCCATCTGTATTAAGATGGAGATATCTACACCGCTATCTGTATAAACATGGAAATATCAACACCGCTATCTGTATGAACATGGAAATACATACACCGCTATCTGTATGAACATGGAAATATCTACACCGCTATCTGTATGAACATGGAAATATCTACACCGCTATCTGTATGAACATGGAAATATCTTCCCCGCCATCTGTATGAACATGGATATATCTACACAGCCATCTGGATGAACATGGAAATATCTGCACCGCTATCTGTATGAACATGGAAATATCTACAACGCTATCTGTATGAACATGGATATATCTACACAGCCATCTGGATGAACATGGAAATATCTACACCGCTATCTGTGAAAACATGCATACATCTTCACCGCTATCTGTATAAACATGGAAATGTCTACCCCGCTATCTTTATGAACATGGAAATATGTACACCGCTACCTGTATAAACATGGAAGTATCAGCACCGCTATCGGTATGAACATGGCAATATCTACACGGTTATCTGTATGAACATGGAAATATCTACACCGCTATCTGTATGAACATGGAAATATCTTCACCGCCATCTGTATGAACATGGATATATCTACACAGCCACCTGGATGAACATGGAAATATCTACACCGCTATCTGTACGAACATGGAAATATCTACACCGCTCTCTGTGTAAACATGCATACATCTTCACCGCTATCTGTATAAACATGGAAATAACTACACCGCTCACTGTATGAACATGGAAATATCTACACCGCTATCTGTTTGAACATGGAAATATCTAAACCGCTATCTTCATGAAAATGGAAATATCTCCACAGCTATCTGCATATACATGGAAATATCTACACAGCTATCTCTTTACACACGGAAATAACTACACCGCTATCTCTATAAACATGGAAATATCTACACCGCTATCTGTATGAACATGGAAATATCTGCACCGCCATCTGTATGAACATATAAATATCTACACCGCCATCTGTATTAAGATGGAGATATCTACACCGCTATCTGAATAAACTTGGGAATATCTACACCGCTATCTGTATAAACATGGAAATATCTACACCGCTTTCTGTATAAACATGGAAATATCTACACCGCTAACTGGATAAAAATGGAAATATCAGCACCGCTATCTGTATGAACATGGAAATAGCTACACCGCTATCTGTATGAACATGGAAATAACTTCACCGCCATCTGTATGAACATGGATATATCTACACAGCCATCTGGATGAACATGGAAATACCTACACCGCTATCTCTATGAACATGGAAATAGCTTCACTGCTATCTGTATGAACATGGAAATATCTACACCGCTATCTGTATGAACATGGAAATATCCACATCGCTATCTGTATAAACATGGAAATATCTACACCGCTACCTGTATAAACATGGAAATATCAGCACCGCTATCTGAATGAATATGGAAATATCTACAGCGTAATCTGCATGAACTTGGAAATATATACACCAATATCAGTATGAACATGGAAATATCTTCACCGCCATGTGTATGAACATAGATATATCTACACAGCCATCTGGATGAACAAGGAAATATCAGCACCGCTGTCTGTATGAACATGGAAATATCTACAGCGCTATCTGTTTCAACATGGAAATATCTACACCGCTATCTGTATGAACTTTTAAATATCTTCACCGCGATTTGTATGAACATGGATATATCTACACAGCCATCTGGATGAACATGGAAATATCTACACCGCTATCTGTATGAACATGGAAATATCTACACAGCTATCTGTGTAAACATGCATACATCTTCACCGCTATCTTTATAAACATGGAAATATCTACAATGCTATCTGTATGAACACGGAAATATCTACACCAATATCTGTTTGAACATGGAAATATCTACACCGCTATCTGCATGAAAATGGAAATATGTACACAGCTATCTGCACATACATGGAAATATCTATACAGCTATCTCTTTCCACATGAAAATAACTACTCCGCTATCTCTATAAACATGGAAATATCTACACCGCCATCTGTATGAACATGGAAATATCTGCACCGCCATCTGTATGAACATATAAATATCTACACCGCCATCTGTATTAAGATGGAGATATCTACACCGCTATCTGTATAAACATGGAAATATCTACACCGCTATCTGTATGAACATGGAAATATCTACACCGCTATCTGTATAAACATCTAAATATCTACACTGCTACCTGTATAAACATGGAAATATCAGCACCGCAATCTGTATGAACATGGAAATATCTACACCGCTATCTGTATGAATATGGAAATGTCTACACCACTATCTGTATGAACATGGAAATAGCTACACATCCATCTGGAAGAACATGGAAATATCTACACCACTATCTGTATGAAGATGGAAATACATACACCGCTATCTGTATGAACATGGAAATACCTACACCGCAATCTGTATGAACATAGAAATATCTTCACCGCCATCTGTGTGAACATGGATATATCTACACAGCCATGTGGATGAACATGGAAATATCTGCACCGCTATCTGTATGAACATGGAAATATCTACACCGCTATCTGTATGAACATGGATACATCTACACAGACATCTGGATGAACATGGAAATATCTACACCGCTATCTGTGCAAACATGCATACATCTTCACCGCTATCTGGATAAACATGGAAATATCTACACCGCTAACTGTTTGAACAGGGAAATATATACACCGCTATCTGCATGAAAATGGAAATATCTACACAGCTATCTGCATATACATGGAAATATCTACACAGCTATATCTCTAAACACGGAAATAACTACACCGCTATCTGTATGAACATGGAAATATCTACACCGCCATCTGTATGAACATGGAGATATCTGCACCGCCATCTGTATGAACATATAAATATCTACACCGCCATCTGTATTAAGAAGGAGATATCTACACCGCTATCTGTATAAACATGGAAATATCTACACCGCTATGTGTATAAACATGGAAATATCTACACCGCTATCTGTATAAACATGGAACTGTCTACACCGCTACCTGTATAAACATGGAAATATCAGCACCGCTATCAGTATGAACATGGAAATATCTACACCGCCATCTGTATGAACATGGAAATATCTTCACCACCATCTGTATGAACATGGAAATATCTGCACCGCCATCTGTATGAACATATAAATATCTACACCGCCATCTGTATTAAGATGGAGATATCTACACCGCTATCTGTATAAACATGGAAATATCTACACTGCTATATGTATAAGCATGGAAATATCTACACCGCTACCTGTATAAACATGGAAATATCTACACCGCTACCCGTATAAACATGGAAATATCAGCACCGCTATCTGTATGAACATGGAAATATCTGCACCGCTATATGTATGAACATTGAAATATCTACACCGCTATCTGTGTAAACATCATGGAAATATCTACACTGCTATCTTTATGAACGTGGAAATATCTACACCGCTAACTGTTTGAACAGGGAAATATATACACCGCTATCTGCATGAAAATGGAAATATCTACCCCGCTATCTGTATGAACATGGAAATACATACACCGCTATCTGTATGAACATGGAAATATCTACACCGCTATCTGTATGAACATGGAAATATCTACACCGCTATCTGTATGAACATAGAAATATCTTCACCGCCATCTGTATGAACATGGATAAATCTACACAGCCATCTGGATGAACATGGAAATATCTGCACCGCTATGTGTATGAACATGGAAATATCTACACCGCTACCTGTATAAACATGGAAATATCAGCACCGCTATCAGTATGAACATGGAAATATCTAGACCGCCACCTGTATGAACATGGAAATATCTTCACCGCCATGTGTTTGAACATGGAAATATCTGCACCGACATCTGTATGAACATATAAATATCTACAACGCCATCTGTATTAAGATGGAGATATCTACACCGCTATCTGTATAAACATGGAAATATCTACACCGCTATGTGTATAAACATGCAAATATCTACACCGCTACCTGTATAAACATGGAAATATCTACACCGCTACCTGTATAAACATGGAAATATCAGCACCGCCATCGGTATGAACATGGAAATATCTACACCGCCATCTGGATGAACATGGAAATATCTACACAGCCATCTGGATGAACATGGAAATATCTACACCGCTATCTGTATGAACATGGAAATATCTACACAGCCATCTGGATGAACATGGAAATATCTACACCGCTATCTGTATGAACATGGAAATACATACACCGGTATCTGTATGAACATGGAAATATCTACACCGCTATCTGTATGAACATGGAAATATCTACACCGCTATCTGTATGAACATGGAAATATCTTCACCGCCATCTGTATGAACATGGATATATCTACACAGCCATCTGGATGAACATGGAAATATCTACACCGCTATCTTTGTAAACATGCATACATCTTCACCGCTCTCAGTATAAACATGGAAATATCTACACCGCTATCTTTATGAACATGGAAATAGCTACAATGCTATCTGTTTGAACAGGGAAATATATACACCGCTATCTGCATGAAAATGGAAATATCTACACAGCTATCTGCATATACATGGAAATATCTACACAGCTATCTCTTTTCACATGGAAATAACTACACCGCTATCTGTATGAACATGGTAATATCTACACCGCCATCAGTATGAACATGGAAATATCTGCCCCGCCATCTGTATGAACATATAAATATCTACACCGCCGTCTGTATTAAGATGGAGATATCTACTCCGCTATCTGCATAAACATGGAAATATCTACACCGCTATCTGTATAAACATGGAAATATCTACACCGCTATGTGTATAAACATGGAAATATCTACACCGCTATCTGTATAAAGATGGAAATATCTACACAGCTACCTGTATAAACATGGAAATTTCAGCACCGCTATCGGTATGAACATGGAAATATCTACACCGCCATCAGTATGAACATGGAAATATCTGCACCGCCATCTGTATGAACATATAAATATCTACACCGCCATCTGTATTAAGATGGAGATATCTACTCCGCTATCTGTATAAACATGGAAATATCTACACCGCTATCTGTATGAACATGGAAATATCAACACCGCTCTCTGTATAAACACAGAAATATGTACACCGCTACCTGTATAAACATGGAAGTATCAGCACCGCTATCGGTATGAACATGGCAATATCTACACGGCTATCTGTATGAACATGGAAATATCTACACCGCTATCTGTATGAACATGGAAATATCTTCACTGCCATCTGTATGAACATGGATATATCTACACAGCCATCTGGATGAACATGGAAATATCTACACCGCTATCTGTATGAACATGGAAATATCTACACCGCTATCTGTATGAACATGGAAATATCTACACAGCCATCTGGATGAACATGGAAATGTCTACACCGCCATCTGTATGAACATGGAAATACATACACCGCTATCTGTATTAACATGGGAATATCTACACCGCTATCTGTATGAACACGGAAATATCTACACCGCTATTTGTATGAACATGGAAATATCTTCACCGCCATCTGTATGAACATGGATATATCTACACAGCCATCTGGATGAACATGGAAATATCTGCACCGCTATCTGTTTGAACATGGAATTATCTACACCGCTATCTGTACGAACATGTATATATCTACACAGCCATCTGGATGAACATGGAAATATCTACACCGCTATCTGTGTAAACATGCATACATCTTCACCGCTATCTGTATAAACATGTAAATATCTACACCGCTTTCTGTATGAACATGGAAATATCCACACCACTATCTGTGTAAACATGCATACGTCTTCACCGCTATCTGTATAAACATGGAAATATCTACACCGCTATCTGTTTGAACATGGAAATATCTACACCGCTATCTGCATGAAAATGGAAATATCTACACAGCTATCTGCACATACATGGAAATTTCTACAAAGCTATCTCTTTACACATAGAAATAACTACACCGCTATCTCTATAAACATGGAAATACCTACACCGCCGTCTGTATGAACATGGAAATATCTGCACCGCCAAGTGTATGAACATATAAATATCTACACCGCCATCTGTATTGAGATGGAGATACCTACACCGCTATCTGTATAAACATGGAAATATCTACACAGCTACCTGTATAAACATGGAAATATCTACACCGCTATGTGTATAAACATGGAAGTATCTACACCGCTACCTGTATAAACATGGAAATAGCACCGCTATCTGTATGAAAATGGAAATATCTACACCGCTATTTGTATGATCATGGAAATATCTACACCAATATCTGTATGAACATGGAAATATCTTCACCGCCATCTCTATGAACATGGATATATCTACACAGCCATCTGGATGAACATGGAAATATCTACACCGCTATCTTTATGAGCATGGAAATACATACACCGCTATCTGTATGAACATGGAAATATCTACACCGCTATCTGTATGAACATGAAAATATCTTCACTGCCATCTGTATGAACATGGATATATCTACACAGCCATCTGGATGAACATGGAAATAACTGCACCGCTATCTGTATGAACATGGAAATATCTGCACCGCTATCTGTATGAACATGGATATATCTACACAGCCATCTGGATGAACATGGAAATATCTACACCGTTATCTGTGTAAACATGCATACATCTTCACCGCTATCTGTATAAACATGGAAATATCAACACCGCTATCTTTATGAACATGGAAATATCTACACCGCTAACTGTTTGAACAGGGAAATATATACACCGCTATCTGCATGAAAATGGAAATATCTTCACAGCTATCTGCATATACATGGAAATATCTACACCGCTATCTGTATGACCATTTAAATATCTACACAGCCATCTGGATGAACATGGAAATGTCTACACCGCTATCTGTATGAACATGGAAATACATACACCGCTATCTGTATGAACATGGAAATATCTACACCGGTATCTGTATGAACATGGAAATATCTACACCGCTATCTGTATGAACATGGAAATATCTACACCGCTACCTGTATAAACTTGGAAATATCTACACCGCTATGTGTATAAACATGGAAATATCTACACCGCTACCTGTATAAACATGGAAATATCAGCACCGCTATCTGTATGAACATGGAAATATCTACACCGATATCTGTATGAACATGGAAATATCTTCACCGCCATCTCTATGAACATGGATATATCTACACAGCCATCAGGATGAACAAGGAAATATCAGCACCGCTGTCTGTATGAACATGGAAATATCTACAGCGCTATCTGTATGAAGATGGAAATATCTACACCGCTATCTGTATGTACATGGAAATATCTTCACCGCCATCTGTATGAAAATAGATATATCTACACAGCCATCTGGATGAACATGGAAATATCTACACCGCTATCTGCATGAACATGGAAATATCTACACTGCTGTCTGTGTAAACGTGCAAACATCTTCACCGCTATCTGTATAAACATGGAAATAACAACACTGCTATCTGTATGAACATGGAAATATCTACACCGCTATCTGTTTGAACATGGAAATATCTACACCGCTATCTGCATGAAAATGGAAATATCTACACAGCTATCTGCATATACATGGAAATATCTATACAGCTATCTCTTTACACATGGAAATAACTACACCGCTATCTCTATAAACATGGTAATATCTACACCGCCATCTGTATGAACATGGAAATATCTGCACCGCCATCTGTTTGAACATATACATATCTACACCGCCATCTGTATTAAGATGGAGATATCTACACCGCTATCTGTATTAACATGGAAATATCTACACCGCTATCTAAGTAAACATGGAAATATCTACACCGCTATCTGTATAAACATGGAAATATCTACACCGCTACCTGTATAAACATGGAAATATCAGCACCGCAATCTGTAGGAACATGGAAATATCTACACCGCTATCTGAATGAACATGGAAATATCTACACCACTATCTGTATGAACATGGAAATAGCTACACAGCCATCTGGATGAACATGGAAATATCAGCACCGCTATATGTATGAACATGGAAATATCTACACCGCTATTTGTATGATCATGGAAATATCTACACCTATATCTGTATGAACATGGAAATATATTCACCGCCATCTCTATGAACATGGATATATCTACACAGCCATCAGGATGAACAAGGAAATATCAGCACCGCTGTCTGTATGAACATGGAAATATCTACACCGCTATCTGTATGAAGATGGAAATATCTACACCGCTATCTGTATGTTCATGGAAATATCTTCACCGCCATCTGTATGAAAATAGATATATCTACACAGCCATCTGGATGAACATGGAAATATCTACACCGCTATCTGCATGAACATGGAAATATCTACACTGCTGTCTGTGTAAACATGCAAACATCTTCACCGCTATCTGTATAAACATGGAAATAACAACACTGCTATCTGTATGAACATGGAAATATCTACACCGCTATCTGTTTGAACATGGAAATATCTACACCGCTATCTGCATGAAAATGGAAATATCTACACAGCTATCTGCATATACATGGAAATATCTATACAGCTATCTCTTTACACATGGAAATAACTACACCGCTATCTCTATAAACATGGTAATATCTACACCGCCATCTGTATGAACATGGAAATATCTGCACCGCCATCTGTTTGAACATATACATATCTACACCGCCATCTGTATTAAGATGGAGATATCTACACCGCTATCTGTATTAACATGGAAATATCTACACCGCTATCTGTGTAAACATGCATACATCTTCACCGCTATCTGTATAATCATGGAAATATATGCACCGCTATGTTTGTGAACATGGAAATATCTACACCGCTAACTTTTTGAACAGGGAAATATATACACCGCTATCTGCATGAAAATGGAAATATCTACACAGCTATCTGCATATACATGGAAATATCTACACAGGTATCTCTTTTCACATGGAAATAACTACACCGCTATCTGTATGAACATGGAAATATCTACACCGCTATCTGTTTGAACATGGAAATATCTACACCGCTATCTGCATGAAAATGGAAATATCTACACAGCTTTCTGCATATACATGGAAATATCTATACAGCTATCTCTTTACACATGGAAATAACTACACCGCTATCTCTATAAACATGGGAATATCTACACCGCCATCTATATGAAGATGGAAATATCTGCACCGCCATCTGTTTGAACATATACATATCTACACCGCCATCTGTATTAAGATGGAGATATCTACACTGCTATCTGTATAAACATGGAAATATCTACACCGCTATATGTATAAACATGGAAATATCTACACCGCTATCTGTATAAAGATGGAAATATCTACATCGCTACCTGTATAAACATGGAAATATCAGCTCCGCAATCTGTAGGAACATGGAAATATCTACACCGCTATCTGTATGAACATGGAAATATCTACACCACTATCTGTATGAACATGGAAATAGCTACACAGCCATCTGGATGAACATGGAAATATCTACACCGCTATCTGTATGAACATGGATATATCTACACAGCCATCTGGATGAACATGGAAATATCTACACCGCTATCTATAAGAACATGGAAATACATACACCGCTATCTGTATGAACATGGAAATATCTACACCGCTATCTGTATGAACATGGAAATATCTACAGCGCTACCTGTATGAACATGGAAATATCTTCACCGCCATCTGTATGAACATGGATATATCTACACCGATATCCGTATGAACATGGAAATATCTTCACCGCCATCTGTATGAACATGGACATATGTACACAGCCATCTGGATGAACAAGGAAATATCAGCACCGCTGTCTGTATGAACATGGAAATATCTACACCGCTATCTGTATGAAGATGGAAATATCTACACCGCTATCTGTATGTTCATGGAAATATCTTCACCGCCATCTGTATGAAAATAGATATATCTACACAGCCATCTGGATGAACATGGAAATATCTACACCGCTATCTGCATGAACATGGAAATATCTACACTGCTGTCTGTGTAAACATGCAAACATCTTCACCGCTATCTGTATAAACATGGAAATAACAACACTGCTATCTGTATGAACATGGAAATATCTACACCGCTATCTGTTTGAACATGGAAATATCTACACCGCTATCTGCATGAAAATGGAAATATCTACACAGCTACCTGCATATACATGGAAATATCTATACAGCTATCTCTTTACACATGGAAATAACTACACCGCTATCTCTATAAACATGGTAATATCTACACCGCCATCTGTATGAACATGGAAATATCTGCACCGCCATCTGTTTGAACATATACATATCTACACCGCCATCTGTATTAAGATGGAGATATCTACACCGCTATCTGTATTAACATGGAAATATCTACACCGCTATCTGTGTAAACATGCATACATCTTCACCGCTATCTGTATAATCATGGAAATATATGCACCGCTATGTTTGTGAACATGGAAATATCTACACCGCTAACTTTTTGAACAGGGAAATATATACACCGCTATCTGCATGAAAATGGAAATATCTACACAGCTATCTGCATATACATGGAAATATCTACACAGGTATCTCTTTTCACATGGAAATAACTACACCGCTATCTGTATGAACATGGAAATATCTACACCGCTATCTGTTTGAACATGGAAATATCTACACCGCTATCTGCATGAAAATGGAAATATCTACACAGCTTTCTGCATATACATGGAAATATCTATACAGCTATCTCTTTACACATGGAAATAACTACACCGCTATCTCTATAAACATGGGAATATCTACACCGCCATCTATATGAAGATGGAAATATCTGCACCGCCATCTGTTTGAACATATACATATCTACACCGCCATCTGTATTAAGATGCAGATATCTACACTGCTATCTGTATAAACATGGAAATATCTACACCGCTATATGTATAAACATGGAAATATCTACACCGCTATCTGTATAAAGATGGAAATATCTACATCGCTACCTGTATAAACATGGAAATATCAGCTCCGCAATCTGTAGGAACATGGAAATATCTACACCGCTATCTGTATGAACATGGAAATATCTACACCACTATCTGTATGAACATGTAAATAGCTACACAGCCATCTGGATGAACATGGAAATATCTACACCGCTATCTGTATGAACATGGATATATCTACACAGCCATCTGGATGAACATGGAAATATCTACACCGCTATCTATAAGAACATGGAAATACATACACCGCTATCTGTATGAACATGGAAATATCTACACCGCTATCTGTATGAACATGGAAATATCTACAGCGCTACCTGTATGAACATGGAAATATCTTCACCGCCATCTGTATGAACATGGATATATCTACACCGATATCCGTATGAACATGGAAATATCTTCACCGCCATCTGTATGAACATGGACATATGTACACAGCCATCTGGATGAACAAGGAAATATCAGCACCGCTGTCTGTATGAACATGGAAATATCTACACCGCTATCTGTTTGAACATGGAAATCTCTGCAAAGCTATCTGTATGAACTTTTAAATATCTTCCCGCCATTTGTATGAACATGGATATATCTACTCAGCCATCTGGATGAACATTGATATATCTACACCACTATCTGTATGAAGATGGAAATACATACACCGCTATCTGTATGAACATGGAAATATCTACACCGCTATCTGTATGAACATGGAAATACCTACACCGCTATCTGTATGAACATGGAAATATCTTCACCGCCATGTGTATGAACATGGATATATCTACACAGCCATGTGGATGAACATGGAAATATCTGCACCGCTATCTGTATGAACATGGAAATATCTACACCGCTATCTGTATGAACATGGATACATCTACACAGCCATCTGGATGAACATGGAAATATCTACACCGCTATCTGTGCAAACATGCATACATTTTCACCGCTATCTGGATAAACATGGAAATATCTACACCGCTAACTGTTTGAACAGGGAAATATATACACCGCTATCTGCATGAAAATGGAAATATCTACACAGCTATCTGCACATACATGGAAATATCTACACAGCTATATCTCTACACACGGAAATAACTACACCGCTATCTGTATGAACATGGAAATATCTACACCGCCATCTGTATGAACATGGAAATATCTGCACCGCCATCTGAATGAACATATAAATATCTATACCGCCATCTGTATTAAGAAGGAGATATCTACACCGCTATCTGTATAAACATGGAAATATCTACACCACTATGTGTATAAACATGGAAATATCTACACCGCTATCTGTATAAACATGGAAATGTCTACACCGCTACCTGTATAAACATGGAAATATCAGCACCGCTATCAGTATGAACATGGAAATATCTACACCGCCATCTGTATGAACATGGAAATATCTTCACCGCCATCTGTATGAACAT
Organism: Gorilla gorilla gorilla; assembly: GCF_029281585.2. Taxonomy (NCBI): domain Eukaryota; kingdom Metazoa; phylum Chordata; class Mammalia; order Primates; family Hominidae; genus Gorilla; species Gorilla gorilla. Next base: position 360,899 of record NC_073234.2, read on the forward strand.
GGAAATATCTGCACCGCCATCTGTATGAACATATAAATATCTACACCGCCATCTGTATTAAGATGGAGATATCTACACCGCTATCTGTATAAACATGGAAATACCTACACTGCTATATGTATAAGCATGGAAATATCTACACCGCTACCTGTATAAACATGGAAATATCTACAACGCTACCCGTATAAACATGGAAATATCAGCACCGCTATCGGTATGAACATGGAAATATCTACACCGCCATCTGTATGAACATGGAATTATCTACACAGCCATCTGGATGAACATGGAAATATCTACACCGCTATCTGTATGAACATGGAAATATCTACACCGCTATCTGTATGAACATGGAAATATCTACACAGCCATCTGGATGAACATGGAAATATCTACACCGCTCTCTGTATGAACATGAAAATTCATACACCGGTATCTGTACGAACATGGAAATATCTACACCGCTATCTGTATGAACATGGAAATATCTGCACCGCTATATGTATGAACATGGAAATATCTACACCGCTATCTGTGTAAACATGCATACATCTTCACCGCTATCTGTGTAAACATCATGGAAATATCTACACTGCTATCTTTATAAACGTGGAAATATCTACACCGCTAACTGTTTGAACAGGGAAATATATACACCGCTATCTGCATGAAAATGGAAATATCTACACCGCTATCTGTATGAACATGGAAATACATACACCGCTATCTGTATGAACATGGAAATATCTACACCGCTATCTGTATGAACATGGAAATATCTACACCGCTATCTGTATGAACATAGAAATATCTTCACCGCCATCTGTATGAACATGGATATATCTACACAGCCATCTGGATGAACATGGAAATATCTGCACCGCTATGTGTATGAACATGGAAATATCTACACCGCTACCTGTATAAACATGGAAATATCAGCACCGCTATCAGTATGAACATGGAAATATCTAGACCGCCATCTCTATGAACATGGAAATATCTTCACCGCCATCTGTTTGAACATGGAAATATCTGCACCGACATCTGTATGAACATATAAATATCTACAGCGCCACCTGTATTAAGATGGAGATATCTACACCGCTATCTGTATAAACATGGAAATATCTACACCGCTATGTGTATAAACATGCAAATATCTACACCGCTACCTGTAGAAACATGGAAATATCTACACCGCTACCTGTATAAACATGGAAATATCAGCACCGCTATCGGTATGAACATGGAAATATCTACACCGCCATCTGTATGAACATGGAAATATCTACACAGCCATCTGGATGAACATGGAAATATCTACACCGCTATCTGTATGAACATGGAAATATCAGCACCGCTATCTGTATGAACATGGAAATATCTACACCGCTATTTGTTTGATCATGGAAATATCTACACCGATATCTGTATGAACGTGGAAATATCTTCACCGCCATCTCTATGAACATGGATATATCTACACAGCCATCTGGATGAACAAGGAAATATCAGCACCGCTGTCTGTATGAACATGGAAATAAATACACCGCTATCTGTATGAAGATGGAAATATCTACACCGCTATCTGTTTGAACATGGAAATAGGTACACCGCTATCTGCATGAAAATGGAAATATCTACACAGCTATCCGCATATACATGGAAATATCTACACAGGTATCTCTTTACACATGGAAATAACTACACTGCTATCTCTATAAACATGGAAATATCTACACCGCCATCTGTAAGAAGATGGAAATATCTGCACCGCCGTCTGTATGAACATATAAATATCTACACCGCCATCTGTATTAAGATGGAAATACCTACACCACTATCTGTATAAACTTGAAAATATCTACACCGCTATCTGTCTAAACATGGAAATATCTACACCGCTACCTGTATAAACATGGAAATATCAGCACCACTGTCTGTATGAACATGGAAATAGCTACACAGCCATCTGGATGAACATGGAAATATCTACACCACTATCTGTATGAACTTGGAAATAGCTACACCGCTATCTGTAAGAACATGGAAATATCTACACCGCCATCTGTATGAACATGGATATATCTACACAGCCATCTGGATGAACATGGAAATATCTACACCGCTATCTGTATGAACATGGAAATATCTACACCGCCATCTGTATGAACATGGATATATCTACACAGCCATCTGTATAAACATGGAAATATCTACACCGCTATCTGTATGAACATGGAAATATCAACACCGCTATCTGTTTGAACATGGAAATATCTGCACCGCTATCTGCATGAAAATGGAAATATCTACACAGCTATCTGCATATACATGGAAATATCTACACAGCTATCTCTTTACACATGGAAATAACTACACTGCTATCTCTATAAACATGGAAATATCTGCACCGCCATCTGTATGAACATGGAAATATCTGCACCGCCATCTGTATGAACATATAAATATCTACACCGCCATCTGTATTAAGAAGGAGATATCCTCACTGGTATCTGAATAAACATGGAAATATCTACACCACTATCTGTATGAACATGGAAATATCTACACCGCCGTCTGTATTAAGAAGGAGATAACTACACGGCTACCTGTATAAACATGGAAATATCTACACCGCTATCTGTATGAGCATGGAAATATCTACACCGCTATCTGTATAAACACGGAAGTATGTACACCGATACCTGTATAAACATGGAAGTATCAGCACCACTATGTGTATGAACATGGCAATATCTACACGGCTATCTGTATGAACATGGAAATATCTACACCGCTATCTGTATGAACATGGAAATATCTTCACCGCCATCTGTATGAACATGGATATATCTACACAGCCATCTGGATGAACATGGAAATATCTACACCGCTATCTGTATGAACATGGAAATATCTACACCGCTATCTGCATGAAAATGGAAATATCTACACAGCTATCTGCATATTCATGGAAATATCTACACAGCTATCTCTTTACACATGGAAATAACTACACCGCTATCTCTATAAACATGGAAATATCTACACCACCATCTGTATGAACATGGAAATATCTCCACCGCCATCTGTATGAACATATAAATATCTACACCGCCATCTGTATGAAGAAGGAGATATCTACACCGCTATCTGTATAAACATGGAAATATCTACACCGCTATCTGTATGAACAGGGAAATATCTACACCGCTGTCTGTATAAACACAGAAATATGTACACCGCTACCTGTATAAACATGGAAGTATCAGCACCACTATCGGTATAAACATGGCAATATCTACACGGCTATCTGTATGAACATGGAAATATCTATACCGCTACCTGTATGAAAATGGAAATATCTTCACCGCCATCTGTATGAACATGGATATATCTACACAGCCATCTGGATGAACATGGAAATATCTACACCGCTATCTGTATGAACATGGAAATACCTTCACCGCCATCTGTATGAAAATAGATATATCTACACAGCCATCTGGATGAACATGGAAATATCTACACCGCTATCTGCATGAACATGGCAATATCTACACCGCTGTCTGTACGAACATGGAAATATCTACACCACTATCTGTTTGAACATGGAAATAGGTACACCGCTATCTGCCTGAAAATGGAAATATCTATACAGCTATCTGCATATACATGGAAATATCTACACAGGTATCTCTTTACACATGGAAATAACTACACCGCTATCTCTATAAACTTGGAAATATCTACACCGACATCTGTATGAACTTGGAAATATCTGCACCGCCATCTGTATGAACATATAAATATCTACACCGCCATCAGTATGAAGTAGGAGATATCTACACCGCTATCAGTATAAACATGGAAATATCTACACCGCTATCTGTATGAACATGGAAATATCAACACCGCTATCTGTATAAACACAGAAATATGTACACCGCTACCTGTATAAACATGGAAGTATCAGCACCGCTATCGGTATGAACATGGCAATATCTACACGGCTATCTGTATGAACATGGAAATATCTACACCGCTATCTGTATGAACATGGAAATATCTTCACCGCCATCTGTATGAACATGGATATATCTACACAGCCATCTGGATGAACATGGAAATATCTACACCGCTATCTGTATGAACATGGAAATATCTACACCGCTATCTGTATGAACATGGAAATATCTACACAGCCATCTGGATGAACATGGAAATGTCTACACCGCTATCTGTATGAACATGGAAATACATACACCGCTATCTGTATTAACATGGGAATATCTACACCGCTATCTGTATGAACATGGAAATATCTACACCGCTATCTGTATGAACATGGAAATATCTTCACCGCCATCTGTATGAACATGGATATATCTACACAGCCATCTGGATGAACATGGAAATATCTGCACCGCTATCTGTTTGAATATGGAATTATCTACACCGCTATCTGTACGAACATGTATATATCTACACAGCCATCTGGATGAACATGGAAATACCTACACCGCTATCTCTATGAACATGGAAATAGCTTCACTGCTATCTGTATGAACATGGAAATATCTACACCGCTATCTGTATGAACATGGAAATATCTACATCGCTATCTGTATAAACATGGAAATATCTACACAGCTACCTGTATAAACATGGAAATATCAGCACCGCTATCTGAATGAATATGGAAATATCTACAGCGTAATCTGCATGAACTTGGAAATATATACACCAATATCAGTATGAACATGGAAATATCTTCACCGCCATGTGTATGAACATAGATATATCTACACAGCCATCTAGATGAACAAGGAAATATCAGCACCGCTGTCTGTATGAACATGGAAATATCTACAGCGCTATCTGTTTCAACATGGAAATATCTACACCGCTATCTGTATGAACTTTTAAACATCTTCACCGCCATTTGTATGAACATGGATATATCTACACAGCCATCTGGATGAACATGAAAATATCTACACCGCTATCTGTATGAACATGGAAATATCTACACAGCTATTTGTGTAAACATGCATACATCTTCACCGCTATCTTTATAAACATGGAAATATCTACACCGCCATCTGTATGAACATGGAATTATATACACAGCCATCTGTATGAACATGGAAATATCTACACCGCTATCTGTATGAACATGGAAATATCTACACCGCTATCTGTATGAACATGGAAATATCTACACAGCCATCTGGATGAACATGGAAATATCTACACCGCTATCTGTATGAACATGGAAATATCTTCACCGCCATCTGAATGAACATGGTTATATCTACACAGCCATCTGGATGAACATGGAAATATCTACACCGCTATCTGTGTAAACATGCATACATCTTCACCGCTATCTGTGTAAACATGGAAATATCTACACCGCTATCTTTATGAACGTGGAAATATCTACACCGCTAGCTGTTTGAACAGGGAAATATATACACCGCTATCTGCATGAAAATGGAAATATCTACACCGCTATCTGTATGAACATGGAAATACATACAACGCTATCTGTATGAACATGGAAATATCTACACCGCTATCTGTATGAACTTGGAAATATCTACACCGCTATCTGTATGAACCTGGAAATATCTTCACCGCCATCTGTATGAACATGAATATATCTACACAGCCATCTGGATGAACATGGAAATATCTACACCGCTATCTGTGCAAACATGCATACATCTTCACCGCTATCTGGATAAACATGGAAATATCTACACCGCTATCTTTATGAACATGGAAATATCTACACCGCAAACTGTTTGAACAGGGAAATATATACACCGCTATCTGCATGAAAATGGAAATATCTACACAGCTATCTGCATATACATGGAAATATCTACACAGCTATCTCTCTACACATGGAAATAACTACACCGCTATCTGTATAAACATGGAAATATCTATACCGCTATGTGTATAAACATGGAAATATCTACACCGCTATCTGTATAAACATGGAAATATCTACACCGCTACCAGTATAAACATGGAAATATCAGCACCGCTATCGGTATGAACATGGAAATATCTACACCGCCATCTGTATGAACATGGAATTATCTACACAGCCATCTGGATGAACATGGAAATATCTACACCGCCATCTGTATGAACATGGAAATATCTACACAGCCATCTGGATGAACATGGAAATATCTACACCGCTATCTGTATGAACATGGAAATACATACACCGGTATCTGTATGAACATGGAAATATCTACGCCGCGATCTGTATGAACATGGAAATATCTACACCGCTATCTGCATGAAAATGGAAATATCTACACCGCTATCTGTATGAACATGGAAATACATACAACGCTATCTGTATGAACATGGAAATATCTACACCGCTATCTGTAAGAACTTGGAAATATCTAAACCGCTATCTGTATGAACATGGAAATATCTTAAGTGCCATCTGTATGAGAATGAATATATCTACACAGCCATCTGGATGAACATGGAAATATCTGCACCGCTATGTGTATGAACATGGAAATATCTACACCGCTATCTGTATAAACATGGAAATATCTACACCGCTACCTGTATAAACATGGAAATATCAGCACCGCTATCAGTATGAACATGGAAATATCTACACTGCCATCTGTATGAACATGGAAATAACTTCACCGCCATCTGTATGAACAATGAAATATCTACACCGCCATCTGTATGAACATATAAATATCTACACCGCCATCTGTATTAAGATGGAGATATCTACACCGCTATCTGTATGAACATGGAAATATCTACACCGCTATCTGTATCAACATGGAAATATCTACACCGCTATCTGTATAAACATGGAAATATCTACACCGCTACCTGTATAAACATGGAAATATCAGCACCGCTATCGGTATGAACATGGAAATATCTACACCGCCATCTGTATGAACATGGAAATATCTACACAGCCATCTGGATGAACATGGAAATATCTACACCGCTATCTGTATGAACATGGAAATATCTACACAGCCATCTGGATGAACATGGAAATATCTACACCGCCATCTGTATGAACTTGGAAATATCTGCACCGCCATCTGAATGAACATATAAATATCTACACCGCCATCTGTATTAAGATGGAGATATCTACACCACTATCTGTATAAACATGGAAATATCTACACCGCTATCTGTATAAACATGGAAATATCTACACCGCTACCTGTATAAACATGGAAATATCAGCACCGCTATCAGTATGAACATGGAAATATCTACACTGCCATCTGTATGAACATGGAAATAACTTCACCGCCATCTGTATGAACAATGAAATATCTACACCGCCATCTGTATGAACATATAAATATCTACACCGCCATCTGTATTAAGATGGAGATATCTACACCGCTATCTGTATGAAAATGGAAATATCTACACCGCTATCTGTATAAACATGGAAATATCTACACCGCTATCTGTATAAACATGGAAATATCTACACCGCTACCTGTATAAACATGGAAATATCAGCACCGCTATCGGTATGAACATGGAAATATCTACACCGCCATCTGTATGAACATGGAAATATCTACACAGCCATCTGGATGAACATGGAAATATCTACACCGCTATCTGTATGAACATGGAAATATCTACACAGCCATCTGGATGAACATGGAAATATCTACACCGCCATCTGTATGAACATGGAAATATCTGCACCGCCATCTGAATGAACATATAAATATCTACACCGCCATCTGTATTAAGATGGAGATATCTACACCGCTATCTGTATAAACATGGAAATATCTACACCGCTATCTGTATAAACATGGAAATATCTACACCGCTACCTGTATAAACATGGAAATATCAGCACCGCTATCAGTATGAACATGGAAATATCTACACTGCCATCGGTATGAACATGGAAATATCTTCACCGCCATCTGTATGAACATGGAAATATCTGCACCATCATCTGTATGAATATATAAATATCTACACCGCCATCTGTATTAAGATGGAGATATCTACACCGCTATCTGTATAAACATGGAAATAGCAACACCGCTATCTGTATAAACATGGAAATATCTACACCGCTACCTGTATAAACATGGAAATAGCACCGCTATCAGTATGAACATGGAAATATCTACACCGCCATCTGTATGAACATGGAAATATCTTCACCGCCATCTGTATGAATATGGATATATCTACACAGCCATCTGTATGAACATGGAAATATCTTCACCGCCATCTGTATGAACATGGATATGTCTTCACAGCCGTGTGCATGAACATGGAAATATCAACACCGCTATCTGTATGAACATGGAAATATCTACACCGCTATCTGTGTAAACATGCATACATCTTCACCGCTATCTGTATAAACATGGAAATATCTACACCGCTATCTGTATGAACATGGAAATATCTACACCGCTATCTGTTTGAACATGGAAATATCTACACCGCTATCTGCATGAAAATGGAAATACCTACAAAGCTATCTGCATATACATGGAAATATCTACACAGCTATCTCTTTACACATGGAAATAACTACACCGCTATCTCTATAAACATGGAAATATCTACACCGCTACCTGTATAAACATGGAAATATCAGCACCGCTATCTGTGTGAATATGGAAATATCTACAACGCTATCTGTATGAACTTGGAAATATCTACACCGATATCCATATGAACATGGAAATATCTTCACCGCCATCTGTGTGAACATGGATATATCTACACAGCCATCTGGATGAACAAGGAAATATCAGCACAGCTGTCTGTATGAACATGGAAATATCTACACCGCTATCTTTTTTAAAATGGAATTATCTACTCCGCTATCTGCATGAAAATGGAAATATCTACACAGCTATCTGCATATACATGGAAATATCTACACAGCTATCTCTTTTAACATGGAAATAACTACACCGCTATCTGTAAGAACATGGAAATATCTACACCGCCATCAGTATGAACATGGAAATATCTGCACCGCCATCTGTATGAACATATAAATATTTACACCGCCATCGGTATTAAGATGGAGATATCTACTCCGCTATCTGCGTAAACATGGAAATATCTACACCGCTATCTGTATAAACATGGAAATATCTACACCACTCTGTGTATAAACACGGAAATATCTACACAGCTATCTGCATATACATGGAAATATCTACACAGCTATCTCTCTACACATGGAAATAACTACACCGCTATCTGTATAAACATGGAAATATCTATACCGCTATGTGTATAAACATGGAAATATCTACACCGCTATCTGTATAAACATGGAAATATCTACACCGCTACCTGCATAAACATGGAAATATCACCACCGCTATCAGTATGAACATGGAAATATCTACATCGCCATCTGTATGAACATGGAAATATCTTCACCGCCATCTGTATGAACATGGAAATATCTACCCCGCAATCTGTATGAACATATAAATATCTACAACGCCATGTGTATTAAGATGGAGATATCAACACTGCTATCTGTATAAACATGGAAATATCTACACCGCTATATGTATAAACATGGAAATATCTACACCGCTATCTGTATAAAGATGGAAATATCTACACCGCTACCAGTATAAACATGGAAATATCAGCACCGCTATCGGTATGAACATGGAAATATCTACACCGCCATCTGTATGAACATGGAATTATCTACACAGCCATCTGGATGAACATGGAAATATCTAAACCGCCATCTGTATGAACATGGAAATATCTACACAGCCATCTGGATGAACATGGAAATATCTACACCGCTATCTGTATGAACATGGAAATACATACACCGGTATCTGTATGAACATGGAAATATCTACACCGCTATCTGCATGAAAATGGAAATATCTACACCGCTATCTGTATGAACATGGAATTACATACAACGCTATCTGTATGAACATGGAAATATCTACACCGCTATCTGTAAGAACTTGGAAATATCTAAACCGCTATCTGTATGAACATGGAAATATCTTCAGTGCCATCTGTATGAGAATGAATATATCTACACAGCCATCTGCATGAACATGGAAATATCTGCACCGCTATGTGTATGAACATGGAAATATCTACACCGCTATCTGTATAAACATGGAAATATCTACACCGCTACCTGTATAAACATGGAAATATCAGCACCGCTATCAGTATGAACATGGAAATATCTACACTGCCATCTGTATGAACATGGAAATAACTTCACCGCCATCTGTATGAACAATGAAATATCTACACCGCCATCTGTATGAACATATAAATATCTACACCGCCATCTGTATTAAGATGGAGATATCTACACCGCTATCTGTATGAACATGGAAATATCTACACCGCTATCTGTATCAACATGGAAATATCTACACCGCTATCTGTATAAACATGGAAATATCTACACCGCTACCTGTATAAACATGGAAATATCAGCACCGCTATCGGTATGAACATGGAAATATCTACACCGCCATCTGTATGAACATGGAAATATCTACACAGCCATCTGGATGAACATGGAAATATCTACACCGCTATCTGTATGAACATGGAAATATCTACACAGCCATCTGGATGAACATGGAAATATCTACACCGCCATCTGTATGAACTTGGAAATATCTGCACCGCCATCTGAATGAACATATAAATATCTACACCGCCATCTGTATTAAGATGGAGATATCTACACCACTATCTGTATAAACATGGAAATATCTACACCGCTATCTGTATAAACATGGAAATATCTACACCGCTACCTGTATAAACATGGAAATATCAGCACCGCTATCAGTATGAACATGGAAATATCTACACTGCCATCTGTATGAACATGGAAATAACTTCACCGCCATCTGTATGAACAATGAAATATCTACACCGCCATCTGTATGAACATATAAATATCTACACCACCATCTGTATTAAGATGGAAATATCTACACCGCTATCTGTATGAAAATGGAAATATCTACACCGCTATCTGTATAAACATGGAAATATCTACACCACTATCTGTATAAACATGGAAATATCTACACCCCTACCTGTATAAACATGGAAATATCAGCACCGCTATCGGTATGAACATGGAAATATCTACACCGCCATCTGGATGAACATGGAAATATCTACACAGCCATCTGGATGAACATGGAAATATCTACACCGCTATCTGTATGAACATGGAAATATCTACACAGCCATCTGGATGAACATGGAAATATCTACACCGCCATCTGTATGAACATGGAAATATCTGCACCGCCATCTGAATGAACATATAAATATCTACACCGCCATCTGTATTAAGATGGAGATATCTACACCGCTATCTGTATAAACATGGAAATATCTACACCGCTATCTGTATAAACATGGAAATATCTACACCGCTACCTGTATAAACATGGAAATATCAGCACCGCTATCAGTAAGAACATGGAAATATCTACACTGCCATCGGTATGAACATGGAAATATCTTCACCGCCATCTGTATGAACATGGAAATATCTGCACCATCATCTGTATGAATATATAAATATCTACACCGCCATCTGTATTAAGATGGAGATATCTACACCGCTATCTGTATAAACATGGAAATATCTACACCGCTATGTGTATAAACATGGAAATAGCAACACCGCTATCTGTATAAACATGGAAATATCTACACCGCTACCTGTATAAACATGGAAATAGCACCGCTATCTGTATGAACATGGAAATATCTACACCGCCATCTGTATGAACATGGAAATATCTTCACCGCCATCTCTATGAATATGGATATATCTACACAGCCATCTGTATGAACATGGAAATATCTTCACCGCCATCTGTATGAACATGGATATGTCTTCACAGCCGTCTGCATGAACATGGAAATATCTACACCGCTATCTGTATGAACATGGAAATATCTACACCGCTATCTGTGTAAACAAGCATACATCTTCACCGCTATCTGTATAAACATGGAAATATCTACACCGCTATCTGTATGAACATGGAAATATCTACACCGCTATCTGTTTGAACATGGAAATATCTACACCGCTATCTGCATGAAAATGGAAATATCTACAAAGCTATCTGCATATACATGGAAATATCTACACAGCTATCTCTTTACACATGGAAATAACTACACCGCTATCTCTATAAACATGGAAATATCTACACCGCTACCTGTATAAACATGGAAATATCAGCACCGCTATCTGTATGAATATGGATATATCTACAACGCTATCTGTATGAACTTGGAAATATCTACACCGATATCCATATGAACATGGAAATATCTTCTCCGCCATCTGTGTGAACATGGATATATCTACACAGCCATCTGGATGAACAAGGAAATATCAGCACAGCTGTCTGTATGAACATGGAAATATCTACACCGCAATCTGTTTGAAAATGGAAATATCTACTCCGCTATCTGTATGAACTTTTAAATATCTTCACCGCCATTTGTATGAACATGGATATATCTACACAGCCATCTGGATGAACATGGAAATATCTACACCGCTATCTGTATGAACATGGAAATATCTACACCGCTATCTGTGTAAACATGCACACATCTTCACCGCTATCTTTATAAACATGGAAATATCTACAATGCTATCTGTATGAACATGGAAATATCTACACCGCTATCTGTTTGAACATGGAAATATCTACACCGCTATCTGCATGAAAATGGAAATATGTACACAGCTATCTGCATATACATGGAAATATCTATACAGCTATCTCTTTCCACATGGAAATAACTACACCGCTATCTCTTTAAACATGGAAATATCTACACCGCCATCTGTATGAACATGGAAATATCTGCACCGCCATCTGTATGAACATATAAATATCTACACCGCCATCTGTATTAAGATGGGGATATCTACACCGCTATCTGTATAAACATGGAAATACCTACACCGCTATCTGTATAAACATCGAAATATCTACACTGCTACCTGTATAAACATGGAAATATCAGCACCGCAATCTGTATGAACATGGAAATATCTACACCGCTATCTGTATGAATATGGAAATATCTACACCACTATCTGTATGAACATGGAAATAGCTACACAGCCATCTGGATGAACATGGAAATATCTGCACCGCTATCTGTATGAAGATGGAAATACATACACCGCTATCTGTATGAACATGGAAATATCTACACCGCTATCTGTATGAACATGGAAATATCTACACCACTATCTGTATGAACATGGAAATATCTTCACCGCCATCTATATGAACATGGATATGTCTACACAGCCATCAGGATGAACATGGAAATATCTACACCGCTATCTGTATGAACATGGAAATAGCTACACCGCTATCTGTATGAACATGGAAATAGCTACACCACTGTCTGTATAAACATCGAAATATCTACACCGCTATCTGTATGAACATGGAAGTATCTTCACCGCCATCTGTATGAACATGGATATATCTACACAGCCATCTGGATGAACATGGAAATATCTGCACGGCCATCTGTATGAACATATAAATATCTACACCGCCATCTGTATTAAGATGGATATATCTACACCGCTACCTGTATAAACATGGAAATATCTACACCGCTATCTGTATAAACATGGAAATGTCTACAAAGCTATCTGTATAAACTTGGAAATACCTACACCGCTACCTGTATAAACATGGAGATATCAGCACCGCTATCTGTATGAACATGGAAATATCAGCCCCTCTATCTGTATGAACATGGAAATATCTACACCGCTATCTGTATGAACATGGAAATATCTACACCGCTATCTGTATGAACATGGAAATATCTTCACCGCCATCTGTATGAACATGGATATATCTACACAGCCATCTGGATGAACATGGAAATATCTACACCGCTATCTGTATGAACATGGAAATAGCTACACCGCTATCTGTATGAACATGGAAATATCTACACCACTATCTGTATGAACATGGAAATATCTACTCTGCTATCTGTTTGAACATGGAAATATCTACACCGCTATCTGCATGAAAATGGAAATATCTACACAGCTATCTGCATATACATGGAAATATCTACAAAGCTATCTCTTTACACATGGAAATAACTACACCACTATCTCTATAATCAAGGAAATATCTACACCCCCATCTGTATGAACATGGAAATATCTGCACCGCCATCTGTGTGAACATATAAATATCTACACCGCCATCTGTATTAAGATGGAGATATCTACTTCGCTATCTGTATAAACTTGGAAATATCTACACCGCTATCTGTATAAACATGGAAATATCTACACCGCTATCTGTATAAACATGGAAATATCTACACCGCTATCTGTATAAACATGGAAATATAAGCACCGCTATCTGTATGAACATGGAAATACCTACACCGCTACCTTTGTAAACATGGAAATATCAGCACCGCTATCTGTATGAACATGGAAATATCAGCCCCCCTATATGTATGAACATGGAAATATCTACATCACTATCTGTATGAACATGGAAATATCTACACCGCTATCTGCATGAACATGGAAATATCTTCACCGCCATCTGTATGAACATGGATATCTCTGCACAGCCATCTGGACGAACATGGAAATATCAACACCACTATCTCCATGAACATGGAAATAGCTACACCGCCATCTGTATGAACATGCAAATATCTACACCGCAATCTGTATGAACATGGAAATATCTGCACCGCCATCTATATGAACATATAAATAACTACACCGCCATCTGTATTAAGATGGAGATATCTACACCGCTATCTGTATAAACCTGGAAATATCTACACCGCTATCTGTATAAACATGGAAATATCAGCACCGCTATCTGTACGAACATGGAAATATCTACACCGCTATCTGTATGAACATGGAAATACCAACACCGCTATCTGTATGAACATGGAAATATCTACACCGCTATCTGTATGAACATGGAAATATCTACACCGCTATCTGTATGAACTTGGATATAACTACACAGCCGTCTGGATGAACATTGAAATATCTACACCGCTATCTGTATGAACTTGGAAATATCTACACCGCTATCTGTGTAAACATGCATACATCTTCACCGCTACCTGTATAAACATGGAAATATCTACACCGCTATCTGTTTGAACATGGAAATATCTAAACCGCTATCTGCATGAAAAAGGAAATATCTACACAGCTATCTGCATATACATGGAAATATCTACACAGCTATCTCTTTGCACATGGAAATAACTACACCGCTATCTGTAAGAACATGGAAATATCTACACCGCCATCTGTATGAACGTGGAAATATCTGCACGGCCATCTGAATGAACATATCAATATCTACACTGCCATCTGTATTAAGATGGAGATATCTACACCGCTATCTGTATAAACATGGAAATATCTACACCGCTATCTGTAAAAACATAGAAATCTCTACACCGCTACCTGTATAAACATGGAAATACCAGCACCGCTATCTGTATGAACATGGAAGTATCAGCCCCTCTATCTGTATGAACATGGAAATATCAAAACCGCTATCTGTATGAACATGGAAATATCTACACCGCTATCTGTATGAACATGGAAATATCTTCACCGCCATCTGTATGAACATGGATACATCTACACAGCCATCTGGATGAACATGGAAATATCTGTACCGCTATCTGTATAAACATGGAAATATCTACACCGCTATCTGTATAAACATGGAAATATCTACACCGCTACCTGTATAAACATGGAAATATAAGCATCGCTATCTGTATGAATATGGAAATATCTACACCGCTATCTGTTTGAACATGGAAATATCTACACTGCTATCTGTATGAACATGGAAATAGCTACACCGCTATCTGCATGAAAATGGAATTATCTACAAAGCTATCTGTATGAACATGGATATATCTACACAGCCATCTGGATGAACATGGAAATATCCACACCGCTATCTGTGTAAACAAGCATACACCTTCACCACTATCTGTATAAACATGGAAATATCTACACCGCTATCTGTATGAACATGGAAATATCTACACCGCTATCTGTATGAACATGGAAATATCTACACCGATATCTGTTTGAAGATGGAAATACATACACGGCTATCTGCATGAAAATGGAAATATCTACACAGCTATCTGCATATACATGGAAATATCTACACAGCTATCTCTTTACACATGGAAATAACTAAACCGCCATCTGTATGAACATATAAATATCTACACCGCCATCTGTATTAAGATGGAGATATCTACACCGCTATCTGAATAAACATGGAAATATCTACACCGCTATCTGTATAAACATGGAAATACCTACACCGCTATCTGTATAAACATGGAAATATCTACACGCTACCTGTATAAACATGGAAATATCAGCACCGCTATCGGTATGAACATGGAAATATCCACACCGCTATCTGTATGAACATGGAAATATCTACACCGCTATCTGTATGAACATGGAAATATCTACAAAGCTATCTGAATGAACATGGAAATATCTACACCGCTATCTTTTTGAACATGTAAATATCTACACCGCTATCTCCATGAAAATGGAATTATCTACAAAGCTATCTGCATATACATGGAAATATCTACACAGCCATCTCTTTACACATGGAAATAACTACACCACTATATCAATAAACATGGAAATATCTACACCGCCATCTGTATGAACATGGAAATATCTGCAACGCCATCTGTATGAACATATAAATACCTACACCACCATCTGTATTAAGAAGGTGGTATCTACACCGCTATCTGTATAAACATGGAAATATCTACACCGCTGCCTGTATAAACATGGAAATACCAGCACCGCTATCTGTATGAACATGGAAATATCTACACCGCTATCTGTATGAACTTGGAAATATCTACACAGCTATCTGTTTGAACACGGAAATATCTACACCGCTATCTGCTTGAAAATGGAAATATCTACACTGCTATCTTCATATACATGGAAATATCTACACAGCTATCTCTTTACACATGGAAATAACTACACCGCTATCTGTATGAACATGGAAATATCTACACCGCCATCTGTATGAACATGGAAATATCTGCACCGCCATCTGTATGAAGATATAAATATCTACAACGCCATCTGTATTAAGATGGAGATATCTACACCGCTATCTGCATAAACATGGAAATATATACATCGCTATCTGTATAAACATGGAAATATCTACACTGCTACCTGTATAAACATGG
This sequence comes from Gorilla gorilla gorilla, assembly GCF_029281585.2. Lineage (NCBI taxonomy): Eukaryota > Metazoa > Chordata > Mammalia > Primates > Hominidae > Gorilla > Gorilla gorilla. Next base: position 378,305 of record NC_073234.2, read on the forward strand.
AAATATCAGCACCGCTGTCTGTATGAACATGGAAATATCTACACCGCTATCTGTATGAACATGGAAATAACTGCACCGCTATCTGTATGAACATGGAAATATCTACAGCACTATCTGTATGAACATGGAAATATCTACACCGCCAGCTGTATGAACATGGATATATCCACACAGCCATCAGGATGAACAAGGAAATATCTACAGCACTATCTGTATGAACTTGGAAATATCTACACCGCTATCTGTGTAAACATGCATCCATCTTCACCGCTATCTGTATAAACATGGATATATCTTCACCGCTATCTGTATGAACATGGAAATATCTACACCGCTACCTGTATAAACATGGAAATATCAGCACCGCTATCTGTATGAACATGGAAATATCTACACCGCTATCTGTATGAACATGGAAATATCTACACCGCTATCTGTATAAACATGGAAATATCTACACCGCTATCTGTATGAACATGGAAATATCTACACCGCTATCTGTATGAACATGGATATATCTACACAGCCATCTGGATGAACATGGAAATATCTACACCGCTATCTGTGTAAACATGCATACATCTTCACCACTATCTGTATAAACATGGAAATATCCACACCGCTATCTGTATAAACATGGAAATGTCTACACCGCTATCTGTATAAACTTGGAAATATCTACACCGCTACCTGTATAAACATGGTAATATCAGCACCGCTATCTGTATGAACATGGAAATATCAGCCCCTCTATCTGTATGAACATGGAAACATCTACACCACTATCTGTATGAACATGGAAATATCTACACCGCTATCTGTATGAAGATGGAAATATCTTCACTGCCATCTGTATGAACATGGATATATCTACACAGCCATCTGGATGAACATGGAAATATCTACACCGCTATCTGTATGAACATGGAAATAGCTACACCGCTATCTGTATGAACATGGAAATATCTACACCACTATCTGTATGAACATGGAAATATCTATACCGCCATCTGATTGAACATGGAAATATCTACACCGCTATCTGCATGAAAATGGAAATATCTACAAAGCTATCTGCATATACATGGAAATATCTACAAAGCTATCTCTTTACACGTGGAAATAACTACACCACTATCTCTATAAACATGGAAATATCTACACCGCCATCTGTATGAACATGGAAATATCTGCACGGCCATCTGTATGAATATATAAATATCTACACCGCCATCTGTATTAAGATGGAGATATCTACACCGCTATCTGTATAAACTTGGAAATATCTACACCGCTATCTGTATAAACATGGAAATATCTACTCCGCCATCTGTATAAACATGGAAATATCTACACCGCTATCTGTATAAACATGGAAATATAAGCACCGCTATCTGTATGAACATGGAAACATCTACACCGCTATCTGTACAAACATGGAAATATCTACACCGCTATCTGTATGAACATGGAAATATCTACACCGCTATCTCTTTGAACATGGAAATATCTAAACCGCTTTCTGCATGAAAATGGAAATATCTACACAGGTATCTGCATATACATGGAAATATCTACACAGCTATCTCTTTACACATGGAAATAACTAAACCGCTATCGGTATGAACATGGAAATATCTACACCGCCATCTGTATGAACATGGAAATATCTGCACGGCCATCTGTATGAACATATAAATATCTAAACCGCCATCTGTATTAAGATGGAGATATCTACACCGCTATCTGTATAAACATGGAAATATCCACACCGCTATCTGTATAAACATGGAAATGTCTACATCGCTATCTGTATAAACTTGGAAATATCTACACCGCTACCTGTATAAACATGGTAATATCAGCACCGCTATCTGTATGAACATGGAAATATCAGCCCCTCTATCTGTATGAACATGGAAATATCTACACCACTATCTGAACATGGAAATATCTACACCGCTATCTGTATGAAGATGGAAATATCTTCACTGCCATCTGTATGAACATTGATATATCTACACAGCCATCTGGATGAACATGGAAATATCTACACCGCTATCTGTATGAACATGGAAATAGCTACACCGCTATCTGTATGAACATGGAAATATCTACACCACTATCTGTATGAACATGGAAATATCTATACCGCCATCTGATTGAACATGGAAATATCTAAACCGCTATCTGCATGAAAATGGAAATATCTACCCAGCTATCTGCATATACATGGAAATATCTACACAGCTATCTCTTTAAACGTGGAAATAACTACACCACTATCTCTATAAACATGGAAATATCTACACCGCCATCTGTATGAACATGGAAATATCTGCACGGCCATCTGTATGAACATATAAATATCTACACCGCCATCTGTATTAAGATGGAGATATCTACACCGCTATCTGTATAAACTTGGAAATATCTACACCGCTATCTGTATAAACATGGAAATATAAGCACCGCTATCTGTATGAACATGGAAATATCTACACCGCTATCTGTACGAACATGGAAATATCTACACCGCTATCTGTATGAACATGGAAATAGCTGCACCGCTATCTGTATGAACATGGAAATATCTACAGCACTATCTGTATAAACATGGAAATATCTACACCGCTATCTGTATGAACATGGATATATCTACACAGCCATCTGGATGAAGATGGAAATATCTACACCGCTATCTGTATAAACATGGAAATATCTACACCGCTGTCTGTGTTAACATGCATACATCTTCACCGCTATCTGTATAAACATGGATATATCTTCACCGCTATCTGTATGAACATGGAAATATCTACACCGCTATCTCTTTGAACATGGAAATATCTAAACCGCTATCTGCATGAAAATGGAAATATCTACACAGCTATCTGCATATACATGGAAATATCTACACAGCTATCTCTTTACACATGGAAATAACTACACCGCTATCGGTATGAACATGGAAATATCTACACCGCCATCTGTATGAACATGGAAATATCTGCACGGCCATCTGTATGAACATATAAATATCTAAACCGCCATCTGTATTAAGATGGAGATATCTACACCGCTATCTGTATAAACATGGAAATATCCACACCGCTATCTGTATAAACATGGAAATGTCTACACCGCTATCTGTATAAACTTGGAAATATCTACACCTCTACCTGTTTAAACATGGTAATATCAGCACCGCTATCTGTATGAACATGGAAATATCAGCCCCTCTATCTGTATGAACATGGAAATATCTACACCACTATCTGTATAAACATGGAAATATCTACACCGCTATCTGTATGAAGATGGAAATAACTTCACTGCCATCTGTATAAACATGGATATATCTACACAGCCATCTGGATGAACATGGAAATATCTACACCGCTATCTGTATGAACATGGAAATAGATACACCGCTTTCTGTATGAACATGGAAATATCTACACCACTCTCTGTATGAACATGGAAATATCTATACCGCCATCTGATTGAACATGGAAATATCTACACCGCTATCTGCATGAAAATGGAAATATCTACAAAGCTATCTGCATATACATGGAAATATCTACAAAGCTATCTCTTTACACGTGGAAATAACTACACCACTATCTGTGTAAACATGGAAATATCTACACCGCCATCTGTATGAACATGGAAATATCTGCACGGCCATCTGTATGAACATATAAATATCTACACCGCCATCTGTATTAAGATGGAGATATCTACACCGCTATCTGTATAAACTTGGAAATACCTACACCGCTATCTGTATAAACATGGAAATATCTACTCCGCCATCTGTATAAACATGGAAATATCTACACCGCTATCTGTATAAACATGGAAATATAAGCACCGCTATCTGCATGAACATGGAAATATCTACACCGCTATCTGTACGAACATGGAAATATCTACACCGCTATCTGTATGAACATGGAAATAGCTGCACCGCTATCTGTATGAACATGGAAATATCTACAGCACTATCTGTATAAACATGGAAATATCTACACCGCTATCTGTATGAACATGGATATATCTACACAGCCATCTGGATGAAGATGGAAATATCTACACCGCTATCTGTATAAACATGGAAATATCTACACCGCTATCTGTGTAAACATGCATACATCTTCACCGCTATCGGTATAAACATGGATATATCTACAATGCTATCTGTATGAACATGGAAATACCTACACCGCTATCTGTTTGAACATGGAAATATCTAAACCGCTATCTGCATGAAAATGGAAATATCTACACAGCTATCTGCATATACATGGAAATATCTACACAGCTATCTCTTTACACATGGAAATAACTACACCGCTATCTGTATGAACATGGATATATCTACACCGCCATCTGTATGAACATGGAAATATCTGCACGGCCATCTGTATGAACATATAAATATCTACACCGCCATCTGTATTAAGATGGAGATATCTACACCGCTATCTGTATAAACATGGAAATATCTACACCGTTATCTGTATAAACATGGAAATGTCTACACCGCTATGTGTATAAACCTGGAAATATCTACACCGCTACCTGTATAAACATGGAAATATCAGCACCGCTATCTTTATGAATATGGAATTATCAGCCCCACTATCTGTATGAACATGGAAATATCTACACCAATATCTGTATGAACATGGAAATATCTACACCGCTATCTGTATGAACATGGAAATATCTTCAGCGCCATGTGTATGAACCTGGATATCTCTACACAGCCATCTGGATGAACATGAAAATATCTACACCGCTATCTCCATGAACATGGAAATAGCTACACCGCCATCTGTATGAACATGCAAATATCTACACTGCCATCTGTATGAACATGGAAATATCTGCACCGACAGCTGTATGAACATATAAATAACTACAGCGCCATCTGTATTAAGATGGAGATATCTACACCGCTATCTGTATAAACCTGGAAATATCTACACCGCTATCTGTATAAACATGGAAATATCTACACCACTATCTGTATAAACATGGAAATATCAGCACCGCTATCTGTATGAACATGGAAATATCTACACCGCTATCTGTGCGAACATGGAAATATCTACCCCACTATCTGTATGAACATGGAAATAGCTACACCTCTTTCTGTATGAACATGGAAATAGCTACACCACTATCTGTATGAACATGGAAATATCTACACCGCTATCTGTGTAAACATGCATACATTTTCACCGCTATCTGTATAAAAATGGAAATATCTACACCGCTATCTGTATGAACATGGAACTTAAACAAATTTACAAGAAAAAAACAACCCCATCAAAAAGTGGGAAAAGGATATGAACAGACACTTCTCAAAAGAAGACATTTATGCGGCCAATAAACACATGAGAAAAAGCTCATCATAGGCTGGGCGTGGTGGCTCACGCCTGTAATCCCATCACTTTGGGATGCCAAGGCGAGTGGATCACTAGGTCAGGAGTTTGAGACTTGCCTGGCCACTATGGTGAAACTCTGTCTCTGCCAAAAACACACAAAAAAACTTTAGCCAGGCGTGGTGGTATATATCTGTAATCCCAGCTACTCAAGAGGCTAAGGCAGGAGAATTGCTTGAACCCATTAGGTGGAGGTTGCAGTGAGCCGAAATTGTGCCACTGCACTCCACCCTGGGTGACAGAGTGAGGCTGTCTCGAAGAAAAAAAAAAAAAAGCTCATCACCCCTGGTCCAATGAGATACCATCTCACGCCAGTTAGAATGGCAATCATTAAAAAGTCAGGAAACAACAGGTGCTAGAGAGGATGTGGAGAAATAGGAATGCTTTTACACTGTTGGTGGGAGTGTAAATTAGTTCAACCATTGTGGAAGACAGTGTAGCAATTCCTCAAGGATCCAGAACTAGAAATATCATTTGACCTAACAGTCTCATTACTAGGTACACATCCAAAGGATTATAAATCATTCTACTATAAAGACACATTCACACATATGTTTATTGCAGCACTATTCACAAGAGCAAAGACTAGGGACCAACCCAAATGCCCATCAATGATAGACTGGATAAAGAATATGTGGCACATATACACCATGGAATACCATGCAGCTATAAAAAAGGATGGATTAATGTCTTTTGCAGAGACATGGATGAAGCTGGAAACCATCATTCTCAGCAAACTATCACAAGAACAGAAAACCAAACACCACATGTTCTCACTCATAAGTGGGAGTTGAACAATGAGAACACATAGACACAGGGAGGGGAACATCACACACTGGGGCCTGTCAGTGGGTAGGAAGGAAAGAGGAGGGATAGGATTAGGAGAAATACTTAATGTAGATGAGGAGTTGATGGGTGCAGCAAACCACGACAGCACATGTATACCTATTTCACAAAACTGCAAGTTCTGCAAATGTATCCCAGAACTTAAAGTGTATGTATGTGTGTATATATATATACACACAAATGTAAATGTAAATGTAAATAAATTGAAAATGGTAAAAATAGAAATATGTTTCCTACACAAATAGTGACATAATAAAGCAAGATAGAATGTATGTTTGAGTTAAAAAAAATTGCTTAGAAGACAACTTGAATTCCATTCCAAGGAACTAGTTTTCAAAAGTTTACAACCAGATTTCAGTTTGGCAAGAGGCAACAATGCTGTTTTGAAAATAATTTCTGAAAAGAGCTTCCCCAGCAGTTCCAAATGGCAGTCCTGATACAAGGAAGTAGGGGCAATTTTGTTACCACCAGGAACACTGAATTTATTTTCAGACCTTGAAATTCTGGGAGGCCCTCGAATAATAATCAACTACAATATTTTACTTTACATAGAAATATTGTTTTAATGTTAATATAAAAGCTTGTATATGAACTAAAATTGTCAATCTGCCACTTTTAAGAAAGAAGAATCCATTATGTCCCTAATCTATAGTGAGTTGATATGTTCCATAAGCAGTTCTGGAAGGAGGCTACACTTAGAGCATAAATTGGTATAGATCGCTTTGCTCTCACAGATAGCGACACAATATTTTCTGCTGAATGGGAAAAAGTTTGAAGGCATAAATCAAGATAAAGCAATCATCTGACAAAGAATTACAAAGAGGCCCCATACCTTTTTCTTAGTGAACTCCATGTGACACATTGATTTTCCACTGAAGATAAAAGCCAAAATCATGTGTCATCAATAGAAAGCAAGCAAAACTATTTGGTTCAATATGTTATGGTACTTAACAAAAAAAACTTGCAGAGAAAAGACAAATCTAAAATGTTGCACATGATTCAAACAAGTCTGGATCAGAAGAGACATTTCAGAGGTCACTGCTAGAGAGTCAAGGATACATTAGAGAGAAATAAACTCCTGCTTTTTTGTTTATCTACTTACATACACAGATACTGTCTGATGAAGATGATTGATATCAGGTATGGTATTTGATGGTATAGTCATTTACAAAATAATTCATCCCTTATGATCTAATGCAATTCTCTTCATATTACACGTGTATATTTAAATACTTCCTTGTGAAGTGGAGGCTAGCCAGGCTGCTGTTAGCATATCCAGTACATTTCTGCAAATTCCAAAATGGCAAATCCCACAGTTGAAATTTCAACCTCTCTAGCGTCCCTCGGCTGGAGTGCATAATCACGGCAAAAGTCTGCAACATCAGAGGTGGCCGCCACAGACACAAAGTCTATGTTTCTCATTCCATTCTACCAAATCTATTCAGCAGTCTGGGTGAGGGGGCTTGGCAGTATCTATGAGCAGAAAGCATTCAAATGGCTGGTATATGTGCTTCCGGGGAAACTAAGGGGAAAAAAGAGAGAGGGAGGGAGGGAGGGAACAAGAAAGAAGAAGGAAACTCAAGGAGAGAGGAAGGGAAGGAGGCTGGCAAGAAGGGATGGAGGGAGCAAGGGAGGGAGGAATAAAGGAAGGAAGTTACACCAAGTTTCAAAACTGGCCACGGACTGAGAAGGATTAAGAGACAAACGGAATTGAAAGCACTTATGTTCATACTCGGTATTTTTCTTACCCATTCTTGCAAATTAGTAATTTAAAAATTTTCATTTCCACAAATCCACGTGTTTTCTTGTTCCTCTCTCTCCGCTCTTTTTCCTTCTTTCCTTCCTGCCTTTCTTCTTTCTTTTCAACGTAGGTTATATAAATGTGTGAGAGCTATCACTAGTCTACATTAATCATCAGGATTTTCCTGTGTATTTCCAATTAAGATGACCCATAATAATATTCTACTGTAATTTTGGAGGGTCCAAAATACTAGATGGCATTTAGTGTTTTGGAAATCATGACAAGTCTAACAGGACTTTAAAAAACCTATCAAGACATCTGATGTGTTTTCTTGCCCATACACTCTTTAATGAGGTCTGCTTGACCCTTTCTTCTTCCCTTCTCTAGTCATGGGTTCTTCACACTGAAAACTAAGCTTTGCATCAGTGTTTGACGAACAGGTGACATAATAAACTGCAGTTACATTTTAAATTCAGCTCAAGATGGTAGATGAGAAATCTAAGATTGTGAAGTGAGATTTAGCATGCTGTTCAGTATGCAACAAATCTGAGTGTTGCTCACACAGGATTCATACCAACAGGCTCCTTCCAAAACCTTTCAATGCAAATTCTAGCAAATGCACACTTGGAAGAAAAATGTTCCATGAAGTTGTATATGTAAATTTATACTTTCAGCATTTATGTATATAATTTCAGGGGAAGTGGGATCAACTTAACATTATTAAACATAGTCCAATGATATTTACAACATAACTTCAGAAACATTTTATTACTAGAAGTATTTTAAAAAGGATGTACCATTTAGGATTTAAGACACACCCCACAAATGAAAAAACAAATGAGATTATAAACAACATTTTTAAAAAAATTATGCCATCTTTTCACTACAAAATCCTTCTGGGGGAAAAATATCTTTTCCTTCATTATTAAAGGATGTTATCAGAGCACAGTGGAATTCTTTCAGATTTAGTCAGAAGGTTCTCTGGAGTTGACAGATCTATTGGAGAATATTTTCTTTGAAAGTCCATGTCCTTTCCCCAGGCCTACATCATATATAAATAAACATTTCAGAAAAGGAGCCATGTTAAGAAAAAGTGGGTTGAAGATTGTAAGACCTGGTTCCTGGGTGCCAAATAATTCACAAGTTGGAATAAGCTGGGTTTCTGTAACACTTCTCTATGACTGCCATTGATACTGAACTATGCCAAGGAACTAAGTCCTACCAAGGAAAAGCAGGAGGAAAACAGGTGTAAGAAAACATTTCCTGTCAGTGTGTCCAGAGATAGCATGAGTCAACAGCGGCTCCTCATGAAGCCATCGATTCGTAACACTGGAGTATCTAGAATGCATCTGGGTCGAATTATTAAAAAGAAAGTTCTTCTCAAGCTAGTTGTAATGGTAGCTAATTTAAAAAATTAATGTTCTGCGATTCTGATAAAAACCTATGTGGTGAACCAACAATAAAGGCGGCTGGAGATATTGGTATGAAATAGTTATTTTTCCTTATATACCTGGACGTTCATGTAAGAAATTATACTTTTGGAAGGTCTGTCATATTCTCAGTGTATAAGAGTTGAATCATTTTTAGAAGTTATTGCCAGAATTTTGCTTTAATAGTGCAATAAAGTGTGCATTCTCTCTCTCTCATTTTCATTCAACAGCCTCTACAAATTGAGCCTGGCTCAAAGGTCTTTCCCTCTTGGAATATGACTCCTCCCCTGTCCCTCTACATAGGCTGTTCTATAACAAATTATTTTGCTGTCTTGATTTTTCAGAGACCTCATGCTAGTAGTAGAGAGCCAGGAGAAAGTGAGATGTCCTATATAAAAGGCCTGCTAGAAAAAGAAATCAGCACTGAGTTCTAAGGATACTGAACAACTTTTTAAAAAACAAGCAAGCCATATTAAACACATTAGTTACAACCAAATTAGATAAAACCATGAAAATTATCCAAGAAGAAAAAGTACATCACCTGTCTAGGTTTAAAATTGCTTAAGGCTGCCATCCAAGGACCATCTATGATAACAAATACAGTAGTCTGTATTGACACAAAGTTTTAGTGATAGACGTAATTACATTCTTCTGCTGGTGGTGTTCTAGAATAAATGGAATATCTGCTGATCAAATCTGAATGCATCTCATAATATTAGCATGTAGGATCCCAGATCTGCAGGCACTATCTCTTTCTCAGATCTACACTTTGAATATTATGTTAGTTAAAATGAGAAGTATGTTAGAAAATGTCTTTTACAAAAGAAATATTGGCTGAGTATGGTGGCTCATGCCTGTAATCCCAACACTCTGGGAGGCCAAGGTGAGAAGATCTCTTGAGCTCAAGAATTTGAGACCAGCTTGGGCAACATATCTATAAAAAATTTTAAAACTTAGCCGGTGTGGTGGTGCACACCTATAGGCACAGCTACTTCAGAGGCTGAATCAAGAGGATCACTTGAGCTTGGGAGTTTGAGGTTGCAGTGAACTATGAACATGGCACTGAACTCCAGTCTGGGCAACAGAGTGAGAACTTGTCTTCAAAAAAATAAAAAAGAAGAAAAAAATAGGAAATATTGTGTTCACATCTGCTATGGTACTCTTTCTTATATAAACTATTTCTTTGCAGTATTCTAGAGGATTTAAGACAAATTTACCACTGAATAATTTCATATGGTATATTATTGCATTAGTATAGTATGTTATTATATAATTAGTATAAGTGACCAGTGCTGCAACAACCACATTCCAAAAAGTATTGTGATCCTCCAAAATTACAATGTCTAAATGACATTATTCTCCTTCATGAGACCATTATACCTTAATTTTTCAGCACCATGAAAATCTACAAATGCCCTCTAAAATATATTTAGAAAACGTGGGGAAAAAACAGATACAGTTTCAGAGATACATATATTTTGAAAATTAGCCTTTTTGGAATAAATTATTCTTTATGACATATAAATAAACACATTTTTCAGACTGGCGGGGTAACATTTGCATCAGTCAAAATAATTAGATTACTAAAACCTGTAATCTTATTAGAAAAATGGTTTATTCAGAGAATCATTGGAATTATTAGCCTTCAAGCTGCTATAGATTGAATCTGATCAAAATAATTAAGATAATATTATTTCATTTTTCAGTATAATATCTCCTTAGTATTTTTGTTTCTTATTTAATATGTGATTATATTTACTTCTGTGAATAATATGGATGAAGATCATTACAGTGTCAAGATCACTGGGTTCAGAGCACAGAAACCTCAAGTCTATTCTTTTTTCTTAAATACCTGTAAGACTTTAAAGAAGACAGAGTTTCTGGACTCTAATTTCTCTATCTGTAGAATAAATGGGTTAGACCAAATAACAACTTTCTGCTTATAAATTTTCTAATTATATGACTGAGCTTACACCTGGAAAACAGTCTATCTCCTGTATAAATTAATGATAGAAATGAAAACCACCACGTTTCATGAAATTAACCACATAAATATCAACATCAACTGCTCAGAAGGACTTAAGTGCAAGTATCACAGGAATTCTGAAGCACAGAGAACTAAATATAAGAAATGTAACACTCTTCGTATTTTCAAAGAAGATTTTAATAATATATGTAAACACAGTAGCCTGTTCATAAGAAAAAAGAAAAGGGACGTCTTAGCATATTCAGGGTTCAACCAAAACTACTACTGGAATGTAAATCAAAGTAATATTCACCTAACTGTCATAATTGGCATGAATAATTTTAAGTAAAACACTTTTATTTGATATTAAATGTGAACAATAAGCCAAAACAGAGAAAATTAATAAATTGATCATTTATTGAAACTGAAATAAAAATATATAATTATTGAAGCCTCTTATATACATAAACCAATCATTGCTTAAATGAGCTGACATACTAGCTCCATAGTTTTATGTCACTAAGGAACTCTTTTGAACACAATAAAGAAACCAGAATTGAGCACAAAGAATGATGAACTGGGAAGTTCATGGCTTTCTATCTACTAATTAGGAGTACAATCATTCAGTCAAACAGCCACTCAACAAACATTTAGCATACAGCTTCTGGATACCAGGTACTGGTGTAGGTGCTAGAGCAACAAGGAAATAGTCCCTGCATTCAGTGAGCTCACAGGCAAGTAAACAAGTAAGTATAAAGACTGCATGACTGATTGGGAGCGGTGGTTCATGCCTGTAATCCCAGCACTTTGGGAGGCCAACGTGGGCAGATCACGAGGTCAAGAGATCGAGACCATCCTGGCCAACATAGTGAAACCCCGTCTCTACTAAAAATACAAAAATTAGCTGGGCACGGTGGTGCACGCCTGTAGTTACTTGGGAGGCTGAGGCAAGAGAATCAGTTGAACCTGGAAGGTAAAGGTTGCAGTGAGCTGAGATCACACCACTGCACTCCAGCCTGGTGACAGAGTGAGACTCTGTCTCAAAAAAAAAAAAAAAAAAAAAGACTCCATGATAAGTGTGTATCTACAAAGGGCACAAAAGAATGAGTAGCTAATCCCCAAAGCCATATGGAGCAGTCAGTATAAGCTTCAGGAAAAGAAACTGAAGTAAAAAACTAACCTGAATCTGAAAAAAATGAGTAGGTATTTTCCAAGCACGTTTCAGGGGAAAAGTTGCAGGATGCAGAAGTCCTCCCAAGTACAAAAAGAGAATGAACTCTGGACAACTGGCAATTTATGGCACACAGGAATCAGTAAATGTAGGGATGAGAGGCACACAGAAACATGGGCAAAAACAGGAATTTTGACTTTATTCCATAAATCATGGAAAGCCACCAATGGGTTTTAAGTAATAAAATACTAAGACCAGGTTTGCATTTTAGAAAGATCAATTTGATTTCAGTGAGGAGGTCCAAAAATGAGAGCAGCAAGGCCAGATAGAAGGTCCTACTGCAACTAGCTATGGTTAGAGATGCAGACCAAAACTAAGGTGAAATCATTTAGAAGAAAGAACGTGGATATAAGAGCCATTGGTTTGGCCTCTCCACATCATTTTTTTAATTTTATTTTCATTTATTTATTTATTTATTTTTTGAGACAGAGTCTCGCTCTGTCACCCAGGCTGGAGTGCAGTGGCGTGATCTTGGCTCACTGCAAGTTCTGCCTCCCGGGTTCACACTATTCTCCTGCCTCAGCCTCCCGAGTAGCTGGGACTACAGGCACGCGCCACCACGCCCAGCTAATTTTTTCTATTTTTTAGTAGAGATGGGGTTTCACCGTGTTAGCCAGGATGGTCTCGATCTCCTGACCTCGTGATCCACCCACCTCGGCCTCCCAATGTGCTGGGATTGCAGGCTTGAGCCACCATGCCCAGCTGGCCTCTCCACATCTTTACTGTTATACTGATAACATGGGGATGAAAATAAATATTATTTGTATTTAAACTATTATTGTTATGTGAAAATTAAACAAATAACATACTATGATAACATCGGAGGTTCAAGAAATATTAAGTCTTGAAAATAGGAAAGATGAAAGGAAGGAAACAGGGAGTGGGGAGGAAAGTAGGAGAAAGGAGAGAATATAGGAATGAGAGAGGAGGAAAATAATAAGAAAGAAGTAGAAAGCTAGGTACGGTGGCTCATGACTGTAATCCCAGCGCTTTGGGAGGCCGAGTCAGGCAGATCACAAGGTCAGGAGTTCAAGACCAGCCTGGCCAATATGGTGAAACCTTGTCTCCACTAAAAATACAAAAATTAGCTGGGTGTGGTGGCAGGCACCTATAGTCCCAGCTACTCGGGAGGCTGAGGCAGGAGAATCACTTGACCCTGGGAGGCAGAGGTTGCAGTGAGCTGAGATCACACCACTGCACTCCAGCCTGGGTGACAGAGAAAGATGCTGTCTCAAAAAAAAAAAAAAAGAAAAAAAAAAAAAGAAAGAAGTAGAAAAAGATATAGTATTTCTTAATCAGCAGAAGCTACTCTTATTTTTCAATACTCTACCTTTCTAATGTATCACTGACAAGGAAAGGTCTTGAATAATTGACTGAAGTCAGAATAGGTAAGGCACTCTACCTGTGGATACATGAGAGGCCTTAAAAAGTTCATGGAAAATGTATATTATGAAAAAAACTATGCAAAGGTTTCAATTTTGGCAGCAAAATAAACTCATACTAATTTATTATAGCATGTTTGAACAGGATCTAGTTTGAGACAGTAAGAAGGAGTAGACATTAGTTTGAAAAGAGCCTCTAGCAGAGCAATGTAAATTCTGCTAAAATTGAAGCAAGAACAAACATTAGATTATGATGAAGCTTGAGTGAAAGAATGGTGAAATCACTGATGCTTTAGAAGAAGCTTGAGGGGACAATGCACCAAAGAAATCAGTAGTTCACAAGCGGACAGCTTTTTTAAAGAAGAAACGAGATGATGTGGAAGATGAAGTCCACAGGGACAGATCATCCATATCAATTTGCAAGGAAAAAAATTAATCTTGTTTGTGCCCTAATTGAAGAGGACTGATAATCAACAGCACAAACAATAGCCAACATCATAGACATCTTAATTGGTTCAGCTTACACAGTTCTGACTAAAAAATTAAAGTTGAACCAACTTTCCACTGCATGGGTGCCAAAAGTGTTGTGCTCAGATCAGCTGCAGACAAGAGGAGAGCTCTCAATGGAAATTTTAAAGAACTAGGGTCAAGATCCTGAAGGATTTCTTTGAAGAATTGTAACAGAAGATAAAACATGGCTTTCCCAGTATGATCCTGAGGGCAAAACACAATCAAAGCAATGGCTACCAAAGGTGGAAGTGGTCCAGTCAAAGCTAAGGGGGATCACTCAAGAGCAAAGGTCACGGCAACAGTTTTTTGGGGACATTCCAGGCATTTTGCTTGTTGACTTTGTGGAAGGTCAAAGAACAATAATATCTGCATATCATGAGAGTGTTTTGAATAAGTTAGCCAAAGTTTTAGGGCAAAATACCTGGGAAAGCTTTAGCAGACAGTCCTCTAACACCACAATGTTTCTGCTCATTCCTGTCATCAAGCAAAGGCAATTTTGTGAGAGTCTCAATGGGAAATTGTCAGGCATCCACCTTACAGCTCTGATTTGGCTCCTTCTGACTTCTTTATGTTTCCCAATCTCAACAAATGTGGAAAGGGCACCCATTTTTCTTAAGTTAATAATGTATAAGAGACTGCATTGACATTGTTAAGTTCCCAGGACCATCAGTTCTTTAGGGATGAAAACCGAAGATCACATTTTCAATGTTTATCTTGTAACTTCATTTTTCCACAAACTTTTTGAAGTTTCTCCATACAAATGTCTCCATACAAATGAGCACTTGCAAAATAAGCAGAGAGTCTCATTCAATGGACAGAAAGTTCTGTGCCATCTAAAAATTATCTTAAGCAAGTTCAATGTGTAGCAACAGACTGTATTGAGAAATATCAGTTAGGTTGACTTCTGCAATGACCATGATGGAGTAACAAGAACTAGACTTTCTCTCCCTCCTGAAACAACCAAAAAAATGGCCAAAATGTATGCCACAAAAGTTTGCAAGACCCTGTAAAGTCAGTCTCAAACAAGGTGAGCCTATCAACTGCCCTAATTTATGCCTGGAGAAAGTTTTCCAGCCCACTACTGCAGGAGAAAAGCCCAAGAGGAGCCCATTGTTCTCCCTGAGCTGAGGGGACAGAGCTGAGAGTCCACAGAAACCATGTTGACATGAGCTCTCAGGACAAGGTTTCCGAGAAGAAGGGGCTGCACAGAAAGAGAACTCCAGAGCTCTGCAAAGGGTCCCCCTAAAGTACATAGCTAAGTAATTGTTAGGACAGGCCTAGAGAAAAGTACCTACGGTTGGGGAAACAACACCCAGATAAGATGAAAAGTAACAGTACACATGCTCACCAAGGTCCAGTAATAGTGCTTATTTTATCAGCCAAACCAGAAACACCTCAAGATTCCCAGGGATACCCAGAAGGATCTTGCCTCACTAGTTGGGAGTGATTAGCTCTAAAATGAGAACTGGTCTGATCCCACCTAATGAATTTTTAAAGCAAGACCAAAAAGAGTCAAACTCTTTCCAACTAAACTTAAATACATACCAATACAAAGATCAAGAATATTTATATATACTTCCAGCACTCAATAAGATAAAAGTCACCATATCTGACATCCAGACACAGTTTAGCAGAGACACAACAGTAACAACAAAAGACAGAAGAACGTGGCTCATAAGAAGGAGAAAAATCACTGAGTCAGAACTGATCCAGAGTAAATCAAGGTGCCAGAGTTATCAGTTAAGAACATTCAAATGCTTATTGAAACAGTATTCTATATGTTCTAAAATAGAGACATGCAAGATACACTAAAGGAGGCTGGGCGCAGTGGCTCACGCCTGTAATCTCAGCATTTTGCGAGGCCGAGGCAGGTGGATCACGAAGTCAGGAGTTCAGGACCAGCCTGACCAATATGGTGAAATCCCATCTCTACTAAAAATACAAAAATTAGCGGGGCATAGTAGCATGCGGCTGTAGTCCCAGCTACATGGTAGGCTGATAGCACATTAGTCATTACAGAAGAAAAGATAGACACCTCTCAAAATAAAATAGAGAGAGAAAATAAATTTTTAAAAAACATGAACAGAGCAATAGTAGACAGTAAATTTCAAGTAACTGAATTTACGTGTAATCTCAGTTCCCAAAGGAGAGGAGAGGGAAGATGTGAAAACATTTGGGACTTTGAGTCAGGCAAAGCTTTCTTTGATATGACCCCACAGCATGATTTATATAATAATATATTGATAAGAAGAACTCATCCAATTTAAAAAAAAGAATCTGCTCTTCAAAAGAATCTATTAAGAGACTGAAAAGACAAGCTGCAGGCTGGGAGAAAATATTTGCAATTCATATATCTGATGAAAGGCTTGCATCAAAAATATATTTTAAAAGCTCAAAATTTAATAATGAAAAACAAACAACCCCATTTAAAACTTGGGTGAAAGACTGGAACAGACATTACAAAGTAGACATTTGTTTGGTAAATAAGCACATATGCTCAACATAATTAATGCTTAGGGCAATGCAAATTAAAACCAAAATGAGACGCCACTATCTATTTTTAAATAGCTAAGATTAGCATGACTGATAACAGCCAAGCACTGGCTTGGATGTGGAGAAGCTGAAACTCTCATACACTGCTGATGGGAATACAAAAAAGTGTAACCTTTGAAAAACAGTTTAAGAGTCCCTTAAAAAGTTAAACATACTTCTGCCGTAAGACTCAGCCATTGCACTCCTGGGTATTTACCCAAGAGAGATAAAAGTAGGTGTTCATATAATGATATCAACACAAATGTTCATAGCACATGTATTCATAATAGCCCAAACTAGAAACAGTCTAAATATCAATCAATACATTAATGAATTAACTTGCTTTATCCGAATTAATTATGGATACATACTATAACATGAATGAATCTCAAAATAACTATACTAAGTGAAACAAGGCAGACTCTAGAGGTAAAACATGCAGAGAAAAAAACATAAAATGTCAGACAAAAAAGTGCATAGTGTAAAATTTTATTTATATACATTTTTTGACTGTATAAATTACTGTCCAGTGACAGAAAGCAGTTTGGTGGTTTTTAAGGGCCAGGAATGAGGGGCCAGAGAAATGTATTATAAAGAGGCATCAGGAAACTGGAGGTGAAGTATATTTCCATCACCTCGATTGCGTGCTGATGGTTTCTAAACTTTCAATATTTTTAGTTTATTATATGTTATACAAAATAAAGCTTGTAATAAAAATCAAAAGATTGAGCCGTCCTTATTTTCTCTATAAAAGAGCAGAATTCTCCTTTTAGAGATTTGGAAAGATTATTAAAAGATAAGTTACAAAATACAGTACCTGACACGTATAAAATATTAAATAAATACTAGCCATGCTTAATTATTTTGTTTTAAGTCTATATGAGTCAAGTTTTAGTAGAAATATGGGCTAGAAAAAAAAAACAGAAAGCGGGACTCTGTGATCCGACTTGGGCTTATAGAACAGACTGCACTAGTTTGTTCTCATGCTGCTAATAAAGTCATACCCAAGACCGGGTAATTTAGAAAGGAAAGAGGTTTAAGGAACTCACAATTCCACATGGCTGGGGAGGCCTCACAGTCACGGCAGAAGGCAAAAAAGAAGCAAAGGCACATCTTAAATGGTAGCAGAGAAGAAAGCTTGTGTAGGGAAGCTCCCATTTTAAAAGCATCAGATCTCGTGAGACTTATTCGCTACCAGGAGAACAGTAGGGGGAACCCGCCCCTATGATTCAATGATCTCCACCTGACTCCATCCTTGACATGCGGGGATAATTACAATCAAGGTGAG
Source organism: Gorilla gorilla gorilla (assembly GCF_029281585.2). Lineage (NCBI taxonomy): Eukaryota > Metazoa > Chordata > Mammalia > Primates > Hominidae > Gorilla > Gorilla gorilla. The sequence goes on from NC_073234.2 coordinate 396,690, forward strand.
ATTCGGATGGAGACACAGCCGAATCATATCAATGACTAATGAGAGTTATGTCCAGAACCTAATGAAAACCTGTCTGAGGCCACATTGCCTGTAAAGCAGATTTGAGATAGAGATTTGTGTAGAGAACATTTAACTGGGTAAAATCCTAGGAACCAACAACTGTGGCGAAAAAGCTGAATTGGATAAAGGGAGTTGAGATGTGAGGCAGTCACAACAAATACCTCAGCTAATCTCAAGGGGGAGCTGAGAAGCTGGGGCGACCCTTCAGAGTTGCCCTAAATTGAGGCAGGAGTATGGAGTTTTAATACCTTTCACTGGCCATTCTTCAGATACGAGTTGTCCCCAACGATGGACATCAGCTTGACAAGTTATTAATTAGATCTCCTGAGAATAAATTCTAGAGAGAATCAGCTGAGAGGCATGATTTGCCAACACTCCCAATAGCTGGGCAAACTTCAGTTTTGAGGGAGGATTTGGGTCACACACAAAAGTCTCCACAACCAATTATTCATGGGAAATTCTATGTAGGCAGAGCTATCTCATGGCCAGTTAATCAAAACTACATAATCTATTTGGTTAAGCAAAAGAAATTAAAAAGGTAAAATAAAACCTATATATTAACACTCAAAAGTTTTTTAATGCATTTGCCTTGCATTTCGTATGTTTTGCCTTGCATTTCATATGTTTTGCCTTGCATTTGTTTATTTGCTTTCAAGAACCTTTAGAGAGCAATAATTACTAATATAATATGGAGTAGCACAGCATAGACGAGGGAAGCTAACTCTCTCCCTTTTCCCAGAACCTGGAACAGCTAAAGATCCTAAGCATTGTCAGCTTTGGTATCTGACATAGTTTGGATGTTTGTCCCCTTCAAATCTCACGTTAAAATGTGATCCCCAATGTTGGAGATAGATGCCTCCTGAATGGCTTGGTGCTGTCCTCTTGGTAATGAATGAGTTCTTACCCTGTGAGTTCATGCGATATCTGGTTGTTTAAAAGAGACTGACACCTCCTCCCTGTCTCTCTTGCTTCCTCTCTCACCATGTGATATGCTGGTTTCCCTTCACCTTCCACCATGATTGGAAGGTTCCTGAGGCCCTCCCTGGAAGCAGGTGCCAGTACTATGCTTCACGTACAGCCTTCAGAACAAGGAGCCAAATAAACCTCATTTCTTTATTAATTACCCAACCTCAGGTATTTCTTTATAACAATGCAAATGGGCTAACAGAGTATCATTCATGGACAGTGAGTGTATTAGTCAATTTTCATGCTGCTGATAAAGACATACCCAAGACTGGGTAATTTATAAAGAAAAAGAGGTTTAATGAATTCACATATCTGCACCGCTACCTGTACAAATATGGAAATATCAACAGCGCTACCTGTATAAACATGGAAATATCTACAGCGCTATCCGTATGAACATGGAAATATCTACACCGCTATCTGTATAAACAAGGAAATAACTACACCGCCATCTCTATAAACATGGATATATCTACAGGGCCATCTGTATAAACATGGAAATAACTACACCGCTATCTGTATATACATGGAAATATATAAACCGCTATCTCTATAAACATGGAAATATCTACACCGTTATCTGTATAAACATGGAAATAACTACACCTCTATCTCTATAAACATGGAAATATCTACACTGCTATCTGCATAAACATGGAAATATCTAAACCGCTACCTGTAAAACAGGGAAATATCTACACCGCTATCTCTATAAACATTGAAACATCTACACTGCTATCTTTAAAAACATTGAAATACCTACACTGCTATTTGTATAAACATGGAAATATCTACAACTCTATCTCTATAAACATGGAAATAACTACACCGCTATCTCTATAAATGTGGAAATATCTACACCACCATCTGTATGAACATGAAATTATCTACAACGCCATCTGTATGAACATTGAAATATCTTCACCGCTATCTGTATAAACATGGAAATATCTACACCGCTATCTGTATATACATGGAAATATCAACACCGCTATCTCTATCAACAAGGAAATATCTACACCGCTATCTCTATAAACATGGAAATACCTACACCGCCATCTGTATTGACATGAAAATATCTACACAGCCACCTGTATAAACATGAAAATATCTACACTGCTATCTGTATTAAGATGGAAATATCTAAACCGCCATCTATATAAACATGGAAATATTTACACCGCCATCTGTATGAACATGGAAATATCTACAGGGCAATTTCTATAAAGATGGAAATATCTACACCGCAATCTGTTTAAACATGGAAATATCTACACCTCTGTCTGTATTAAGATGGAAATATCTACACTGCCATCTCTATAAAGATGGAAATATCTATACCGCCATCTGTATGAACATGGAAATATCTACACCGCTATCTGTATATACATGGAAATATCTACACAGCTATCTCTATAAACATGGAAATATCTAAACTGCTACCTGTAAAACAGGGAAATATCTACACCGCTATCTCTATAAACATTGAAATATCTACACTGCAATCTTTATAAACATTGAAATACCTACACTGCTATTTGTATAAACATGGAAATATCTAGAATGCTATCTCTATAAACATGGAAATAATTACACCGCTATCCCTATAAACGTGGAAATATCTACACCGCCAACTGTATGAACATGGAAATATCTACAACGCCATCTGTATGAACATTGAAATATCTACACCACTATCTGTATAAACATGGAAGTATCTACACCGCTATCTGTATATACATGGAAATATCTACACCGCTATCTCTATCAACATGGAAATATCTACACCGCTCTCTCTATAAACATGGAAATACCTACACCGCCATCTGTATCGACATGAAAATATCTACACCGCCATCTGCATAAACATGGAAATATCTACACCGCTATCTGTATTAAGATGGAAATATCTACACCGCCATCTATATAAACATGGAAATATCTACACCGCCATCTGTATGAATATGGAAATATCTACAGCGCAATCTCTATAAAGATGGAAATAACTACACCGCCATCTGTTTAAACATGGAAATATCCACACTTCTACCTGTATTAAGATGGAAATATCTACACTGCCATCTCTATAAAGATGGAAATATCTACAGCGCCATCCCTATGAACATGGAAATATCTACATCGCCATCTGTATAAACATGGAAATATCTACACAGCTATCTGTAAAAACATGGAAATATCTACAGCGTAATGTGTATAAACATGGAAATACCTACCCCGCTATCTGTATTAACATGGAAATATCTGCACCGCCATCTGTATGAACGTGGAAATATCTACACCGCCAACTCTGTAAACATGGAAATATCTACACCGCCATCTGTAGGAACATGGAAATATCTACAACGCTATCTCTATAAACATGGAAATGTCTACAAAGCCATCTGTATATACATGGAAATACGAACACCGCTATCTGGATAAACATGGAAATATCTACACCGCTATATTTATAAACACGGAAATATCTACACCGCTATTTGTATGCACATGGAAATATCTACAGCACCATCTGTAGGAACATGGAAATGTCTAAACCGATATCTCTATAAACTTGGAAATACCTACACCGCAATCTGTATAAACATGGAAATATCTACACCACTAACTCTATAAACGTGGAAATGTCTACACCGATATCTGTATAAACAAGGAAATACATACAAAGCTATCTGTATAGACATGGAAATATCTACTCCGCTATCTGTGTAAACATGGAAATATCTACACCGCTATCAGTATAAACATGGAAATATCTACAATGCTCTCTGTACATACATGGAAATATCTACACCGCTGTCTGTGTAAACATGGAAATATCTACACCGCTGTCTCTTAAAACATGGAAATATCTACAACGTAATGTGTACAAACATGGAAATGCCTACACCGCTATCTGTATAAACATGGAAATACCTACACCGCCATCTGTAGGAACATGTACATATCTAAACCGCCAACTCTATAAACATGGAAATATCTACACCGCCATCTGTAGGAATATGGAAATATCTACACCGCTTTCTCTATAAACATGGAAATATCTTCACCACCATCTGTATAAATATGGAAATACGTACACCGCTATCTGGATAAACATGGAAATATCTACACTGCTTTCTGTATGAACATGGAAATACCTTCACCTCTATCTGTATAAAGATGGAAATTTCTACACTGCCATCTGCATAAACATGGAAATATCCACACCGCTATCTTTTTATACATGGAAATATCTACACCGCTATCCGTATAAACATGGAAATTACTTCATCACTATCTCTATCAACATCGAAATATCTACACCGCTATCTCTGTAAACATGGAAATATCTACACTGCTATCTGTATGAACATGGAAATATCTACACCGCTATCTGTGTAAACATGCATACATCTTCACCGCTATCTGCATGAAAATGGAAATATCCACACAGCTATCTGCATATACAAGGAAATATCTACAAAGCTATCTCTTTACACATGGAAATAACTACACTGCTATCTCTATAAACATGGAAATATCTACACCACCATCTGTATGAACATGGAAATATCTACACCGATATCTGAATAAACATGGAAATATCTACAACGCTATCTGTGTAAACATGGAAATATCTAAACCGCTATCTCTTAAAACATGGAGATATCTAAACCGCTACCTTTATAAACATCGAAATATCTACACTGCTATCTGCATAAAAGTGGAAATATCTACACCGCTATCCGCATAAACTTGGAAATATCTACACCGCTGTCTGTGTAATCATGGAAATATCTACACCACAAACTGGGGGAACATGGAAATATCTACACCGTTCTTTCTATAAACATGCAAATATCTACCCAGCCATCTGTAGAAACATGGAAATATCTACATCGCGATCTGTATAAACATGGAAATATCTACACTGATATCTCTATAAATATGGAAATATCTACAATGCTATCTGTATAAACATGGAAATATCTACACCGCTATCTGTGTAAACATGGAAATATCTACACCGCTCTCTGTGTAAACATGGAAATATCTACACCGCTATTTCTTAAAACATGGAAATATCTACACCGTTATGTGTATAAAGATGGAAATATCTACACTGCTGTCTGTATAAACATGGAAATATCTACACTGCCAACCGTATGAAGATGGAAATATCTACACCGCTCACTGTATGAACATGGAAATATCTACACCGCTATCTGTATGAACATGGAAATATCTACACCGCTATCTCTATAAACATGGCAATATCTACACCGCTATCTGCATAAACATGGAAATATCTACCCCGCTATCTGTATAAACATGGAAATATCTACACCGCTATCTCTATAAACATGGAAATAACTACACCGCTATCTGCATAAAGATGGAAATATCTAGACAGCCATCTCTATAAACATGGGAATGTCTACAGCACCCTCTGTATTAGCATGGAAATATCTACACCGCCACCTGTATAAAGATGGAAATATCTACAGCGCTATCTGTATAAACATGGAAATATCTACACCGCTATCTGAATAAACATGGAAATATCTACAGTGCTATCTGTACAAACATGGAAATAGCTACACCGCTATCTGTATAAACATGGAAATATCTACACCGCTATCTCAATAAACATGGAAAAATCTTCACCGCTATCTGTATAAACTTGGAAATATCTACACCGCTATCTGTATGAACATGGAAATATGTACACTGCTATCTGTATGAACATGGAAATATCTACACCGCTATCTGTATGAACATGGATATATCTACACAGCCATCTGTATGAACATGGAAATATCTACACCGCTATCAGTATGAACATGGAAGTATCTACACCGCCATCTGTATGAACATTTAAATATCTTCACCGCCATCTGTATGAACATGGATATATCTACACAGCCATCTGTATGAACATGGAAATATCTTCACCGCCATCTGTATGAACATGGATATATCTACACACCATCTGGATGAACATGGAAATATCTACACTGCTATCTGTATGAATATGGATATAGCTACACCGCTATCTGTATGAACATGGAAATATCTACTCCGCTATCTGTATGAACATGGAAATATCTACACCGCTATCTGTATGAACATGGAAATATCTTCACCGCCATCTGTACGAACATGGATATATCTACACTGCCATCTGGATGAACATGGAAATATCTACACCGCTTTCTGTATGAACATGGAAATATCTACACCGATATGTGTGTAAACATGCATACATTTTCACCGCTTTCTGTATAAACATGGAAATATCTACACCGCTATGTGTATGAACATGGAAACACCTACACGGCTATCTGTTTGAACATGGAAATATCTACACAGCTATCTGCATATACATGGAAATATCTACAAAGCTATCTCTTTACACATGGAAATAACTACACTGCTATCTCTATAAACATGGAAATATCTACACCGCCATCTGTATGAACATGGAAATATCTGCACCGCCATCTGTATGAACATATAAATATCTGAACCGCCATCTGTATTAAGATGGAGATATCTACAACGGTTTCTGTATAAACATGGAAATATCTACACCGCTATCTTTATAAACATGGAAATATCTACACCGGTTTCTGTATAAACATGGAAATATCTACACCACTACCTGTATAAACATGGAAATTTCAGCACCGCTATCTGTATGAACATGGAAATAGCTACACAGCCATCTGGATGAACATGGAAATATCTACACCGCTATCTGTATGAACATGGAAATAGCTACACCGCTATCTGTATGAACATGGAAATATCTACACCACTATCTGTATGAACATGGAATTATCTACACCGCTATCAGTATGAACATGGAAATATCTTCACCGCCATCTGTATGAACATGGATATATCTACACACAATCTGGATGAACATGGAAATATCTACACTGCTATCTGTATGAACATGGATATAGCTACACCGCTATCTGTATGAACATGGAAATATCTACACCGCTATCTGAATGAGCATGGAAATATCTACACTGCTATCTGTATGAACATGGAAATATCTTCACCGCCATCTGTACGAACATGGATATATCTACACTGCCATCTGGATGAACATGGAAATATCTACACCACTATCTGTATGAACGTGGAAATATCTACAGTGATATGTGTGTAAACATGCATACATCTTCACCGCTATCTGTATAAACATGGAAATATCTACACCGCTATGTGTATGAACATGGAAATATCTACACCGCTATCTGTTTGAACATGGAAATATCTACACTGCTATCTGCATGAAAATGGAAATATCTACACAGCTATCTGCATAGACATGGTAATATCTACAAAGCTATCTCTTTACACATGGAAATAACTACACTGCTATCTCTATAAACATGGAAATATCTACACCGCCATCTGTATGAACATGGAAATATCTGCACCGCCATCTGTATAAACATGGAAATAGCTACACAGCCATCTGGATGAACATGGAAATATCTACACCACTATCTGTATGAACACGGAAATATCTACACCGCTATCTGTGTAAACATGGAAATATCTACACCACTATCTGTGTAAACATAGAAATATCTACACCGCCATCTCTATAAACATGGAAATATCTTCACCGGCATCTGAATCAACATGGAAATATCTACACCACCATCTGTATGATCATGGAAATATCTACACCGATATCTCTATAAACATGGAAATATCTACAACGCTATCTGTATGAACATGGAAATATCTACACCGCTATCTGTATGAACCTGGAAATATCTACACCGCTATCTGCATAAACATGGAAATATCTACAGTGCTATCTGTATGAACATGGAAATATCTACACTGCTATCTGTATGAAGATGGTAATATCTACACCGCTATCTGTATAAACATGGAAATATCTACAACGCTACCTCTATGTCTTGGAAATATCTAAACATCTCTCTGTATAAGCAAGGAAATATCTACAACGCCATCTCTATAAACATGGAAATGTCTACACCGCCATCTGCATAAATATGGAAATATCTACACCGCTATCTGTAAGAACATGTTAATATGTACATCCCTATCTGTATAAACATGGAAATATCTACATCGCTATCTCTATAACATGGAAATGTCTACACCGCTATCTGTATAAAGAAGGAAATAACTACACCGCCATCTGTATAAACATGGAAATATCTACACCGCTATGTGTATGAATATGAAAATATCTACAGCGCCATCGGTATAAAATTGCAAGTATCTAAACCGCTATCTCTATAAAGATGGAAATATCTACACGGCCATCTGTATGAACATGGAAATATGTACACCGCCATCTGTATGAACATGGAAATATCTACACCACTATCTCTACAAACATGGAAATATATACACCGCTATCTGTTTAAACAAGGAAATATCTACAACGCCATGTCTATAAATATGGAGATATCTACACTGCCACCTCAATAAACAGGGAAATAGCTAAACCATCATCCGTATGAGCATGGAAATATCTACACCGCGATATCTCTAAAGATGCAAACACCTACACCGCCATCTGTATAAACATGGGAATAACTACACCGCTATCTGTAAAAACATGGAAATATCTACACTGCTTTCTGTATGAACATGGAAATACCTTCACCTCTATCTGTATAAAGATGGAAATTTCTACACTGCCATCTGCATAAACATGGAAATATCTACACCGCTATCTTTATATACATGGAAATATCTACACCGCTATCCGTATAAATATGGAGATTACTTCATCGCTATCTCTATCAACATCGAAATATCTACACCGCTATCTCTGTAAACATGGAAATATCTACACTGCTATCTGTATGAACATGGAAATATCTACACCGCTATCAGTATGAACATGGAAATATCTTCACCGCCATCTGTATGAACATGGATATATCTACACACCATCTGGATGAACATGGAAATATCTACACTGCTATCTGTATGAACATGGATATAGCTACACTGCTATCTGTATGAACATGGAAATATCTACACCGCTATCTGTATGAACATGGAAATATCTACACCGCTATCTGTATGAACGTGGAAATATCTTCACCGCCATCTGTATGAACATGGATATATCTACACTGCCATCTGGATGAACATGGAAATATCTACACCGCTTTCTGTATGAACATGGAAATATCTACACCGCTATCTGTATGAACATGGAAATATCTGCACCGCTATCTGTATGAACATGGAAATATCTACACCGCTATCTGTATGAACATAGAAATATCTACACCGCTATCTGTTTGAACATGGAAATATCTAAACCGCTGTCTGCATGAAAATGGAAATATCTACACAGATATCTGCATATACATGTTAATATCTACACAGCTATCTCTTTACACATGGAAATAACAATACTGCTATCTCTATAAACATGGAAATATCTACACCGCCATCTGTATGAACATGGTAATATCTGCAACGCCATCTGTATGAACATATAAATATCTACACCGCCATCTGTATTAATATGGAGATAACTATACCGGTTTCTGTATAAACATGGAAATCTCTACACCGCTATCTGTATAAACGTGGAAATATCTACACCGGTTTCTGTATATACATGGAAATATCTGCACTACGACCTGAATAAACATGGAAATATCAGCACCGCTATCTGTATGAACATGGAAATAGCTACACAGCCATCTGTGTAAACATGGAAATATCTACACCACTATCTGTGTAAACATGGAAATATCTACACCGCCATCTCTATAAACATGGAAATATCTTCACCGCCATCTGAATCAACATGGAAATATCTACACCGCCATCTGTATGATCATGTAAATATCTACACCGATATCTCTATAAACATGGAAATATCTACAACGCTATCTGTATGAACATGGAAATATCTACACCGCTATCTGTATGAACCTGGAAATATCTACACCGCTATCTGTATGAACATGGAAATATCTACACCGCCATCTGTATGAACATGGAAATATCTGCACCGCCATCTGAATGAAAATATAAATATCTACACCGCCATCTGTATTAAGATGTAGATATCTACACCGCTATCTGTATAAACATGGAAATATCTACACCGCAATGTGTATAAACATGGAAATATCTACACCGCTATCTGTATAAACATGGAAATATCTACACCGCTACCTGTATAAAAATGGAAATATCAGCACCGCTATCTGCATGAACATGGAAATATCTACAACGCCATCTGTATGAACATGGAAATATCTTCACCGCCATCTGTATGAACATGGAAATATCTGCACCGCCATCTGAATGAAAATATAAATATCTACACCGCCATCTGTATTAAGATGTAGATATCTACACCGCTATCTGTATAAACATGGAAATATCTACACCGCAATGTGTATAAACATGGAAAAATCTACACCGCTATCTGTATAAACATGGAAATATCTACACCGCTACCTGTATTAACATGGAAATATAAGCACCGCTATCTGCATGAACATGGAAATATCTACACCGCCATCTGTATGAACATGGAAGTATCTTCACCCCCATCTGTATGAACAAGGATATACCTACAGTGCCATCTGTATGAACATGGAAATATCTTCACCGCCATCTGTATGAACATGGATATGTCTACACAGCCATCTGGATGAACATGGAAATATCTACACCGCTATCTGTATGAACATGGAAATATCTACACCGCTATCTGTGTAAACATGCATACATCTTCACCGCTATCTGTATAAACATGGAAATATCTACACCGCTATCTGAATGAACATGGAAATATCTACACCGGTATCTGTTTCAACATGGAAATATCTACACCGCTATCTTCATGAAAATGGAAATATCTACACAGCTGTCTGCATATACTTGGAAATATCTACACAGCTATCTCTTTACACATGGAAATAACTACACCGCTATCTCTATAAACATGGAAATATCTACACCGCCATCTGTATGTACATGAAAATATCTGCACCGCCATCTGTATGAACATATAAATATCTACACCGCCATCTGTATTAAGAAGGAGATATCTACACCGCTATCTGTATAAACATGGAAATATCTACACTGCTATCTGTATGAACATGGAAATATCTACACCGCTATCTGTATGAACATGGAAATATCATCACCGCCTTCTGTATCAACATGGATATATCTACACAGCCATCTGGATGAACACGGAAATATCTACACCGCTATCTGTATGAACATGGAAATATCTACACCGCTATCTGTATGAACATGGAAATATCTACACAGCCATCTGGATGAAAATGGAAATATCTACACGGCTATCTGCATGAACATGGAAATACATACAACGCTATCTGTATGAACATGGAAATATCTACACCGCTATCTGTATGAACATGGAAATATCTACACCGCAATCTGTATGAACATGGAAATATCTTCACCGCCATCTGTATGAACATGGATATATCTACACAGCCATCTGGATGAACATGGAAATATCTGCACCGCTATCTGTATGAACATGGAAATATCTACACCGCTATCTGTATGAACATGGATATATCTGCACAACCATCTGGATGAACATGGAAATATCTACACCGCTATCTGTGTAAACATGGAAATATCTTCACCGCCATCTGTATGAACATGGATACATCTACACACCATCTGGATGAACATGGAAATATCTACACTGCTATCTGTATGAACATGGATATAGCTACACCGCTATCTGTATGAACATGGAAATAGCTACACCACCATCTGTATGAACATGGAAATATCTGCAACGCCATCTGTATGAACATATAAATATCTACACCGCCATCCGTATTAAGATGGAGATATCTACACCGCTATCTGTATAAACCTGGAAATATCTACACCGCTATCTGTATAAACATGGAAATATCCACCCCGCTACCTGTATAAACATGGAAATATCAGCACCGCTATCTGTATGATCATGGAAATATCTACACCGCTATCTGTACGAACATGGAAATATCTACACCGCTATCTGTATGAACATGGAAATAGCTACACCGCTATCTGTATGAACATGGAAATATCTACACCACTATCTGTATGAACATGGAAATATCTACACCGCTATCTGTATGAACATGGATATACCTACACAGCCATCTGGATGAACATGGAAATATCTACACCGCTATCCGTATGAACATGGAAATATCTACACCGCTATCTGTATGAACATGGAAATAGTTACACCGCTATCTGTATGAACATGGAAATATCTACACCGCTATCTGTTTGAACATGGAAATATCTACACCGCTATCTGCATGAAAATGGAAATATCTACACAGCTATCTCCATATAAATGGAAATGTCTACATAGCTATCCCTTTACACATGGAAATAACTAAACCACTATCTCTATAAACATGGAAATATCTACACCGCCATCTGTATGAACATGGAAATATCTGTAACGCCATCTGTATGAACATATAAACATCTACACCGCTATCTGTATGAACATGGAAATATCTGCACCGCCATCTTTATGAACATATAAATATCTACACCGCCATCTGTATTAAGATGGAGATATCTACACCGCTATCTGTATAAACATGGAAATATCTACACCGCTATCTGTATTAACATGGAAATATCTACACCAATATCTGTATAAACATGGAAATATCTACACCACTATCTGTACGAACATGGAAATATCTTCACCGCCATCTGAATGAACATGGATATATCTACACAGCCATCTGGATGAACATGGAAATATCTGCACCGCTATGTGTATGAAGATGGAAATATCTACACTGCTATCTGTATAAACATGGAAATATCTGCACAGCTACATGTATAAACATGGAAATATCAGCACCGCTATCAGTATGAACATGGAAATATCTACACCGCTATCTGTATGAACATGGATATAACTACACAGCCATCTGGATGAACATGGAAATATCTACACCGCTATCTGTGTAAACATGCATACATCTTCACCGCTATCTGTATAAACATGTAAATATCTACACCGCTTTCTGTATGAACATGGAAATATCTACACCACTATCTGTGTAAACATGCATACATCTTCACCGCTATCTGTATAAACATGGAAATATCTACACCGCTATCTGTTTGAACATGGAAATATCTACACCGCTAGCTGCATGAAAATGGAAATATCTACACAGCTATCTGCACATACATGGAAATATCTACAAAGCTATATCTTTACACATGGAAATAACTACACCGCTATCTCTATAAACATGGAAATACCTACACCGCCATCTGTATGAGCATGGAAATATCTGCACCGCCATCTGTATGAACTTATAAATATCTACACCGCCATCTGTATTAAGATGGAGATACCTACACCTCTATCTGAATAAACATGGAAATATCCACACCGCTACCTATATAAACATGGAAATATCTACACCGCTATGTGTATAAACATGGAAATATCTACACCGCTACCTGTATAAACATGGAAATATCAGCACCGCTATCTGTATGAACATGGAAATATCTACACAGCTATTTGTATGATCATGGAAATATCTTCACCGATATCTGTATGAACATGGAAATATCTTCACCGCCATCTCTATGAACATGGATATATCTACACAGCCAACTGGATGAACAAGGAAATATCAGCACCGCTGTCTGTATGAACATGGAAATATCTACACCGTTATCTGTATGAAGATGGAAATATCTACACCGCTATCTGTAGGAACATGGAAATATCTTCACCGCCATCTGTATGAACATAGATATATCTACACAGCCATCTGGATGAGCATGGAAATATCTACACCGCTATCTGCATGAGCATGGATATATCTACACAGCCATCTGTATGAACATGGAAATATCTACACCGCTACCTGTATGAACATGGATATATCTACACAGCCATCTGTATGAACATGGAAATATCTACACAGCTATCTGTGTAAACATGCACACATCTTCACCGCTATCTGTATGAACATGGAAATATCTACACCGCTATCTGTTTGAACATGGAAATATCTACACCGCTGTCTGCATGAAAATGGAAATATCTACACAGCTATCTGGACATACATGGAAATATCTACAAAGCTATCTCTCTACACATGGAAATAACTACACCGCTATCTGTATGAACATGGAAATATCTACACCGCCATCTGTATGAACATGGAAATATCTGCACCGCCATCTGAATGAACATATAAATATCTACACCGCCATCTGAATTAAGATGGAGATATCTACAACGCTATCTGTATAAACATGGAAATATCTACACCGCTATGTGTATAAATATGGAAATATCTACACCGCTATCTGTATAAACATGGAAATATCTACACCGCTACATGCATAAACATGGAAATATCAGCAACGCTATCAGTATGAACATGGAAATATCTACATCACCATCTGTATGAACATGGAAATACCTTCACCGCCATCTGTACGAACATGGAAATATCTGCACCGCCATCTGTATGAACATATAAATATCTATACCGCCATCTGTATTAAGATGGAGATATCTACACCGCTATCTGTATAAAAATGGAAATATCTACACCACTATATTTATAAACATGGAAATTTCTACACCGCTATCTGTATAAACATGGGAATATCTACACCGCTACCAGTATAAACATGGAAATATCAGCACCGCTATAAGTATGAACATGGAAATATCTACACCGCCATCTGTATGAACATGGAGTTATCTACACAGCCATCTGTATGAACATGGAAATATCTACACCGCTATCTGTATGAACATGGAAATATCTACACCGCTATCTGTATGAACATGGAAATATCTACACAGCCATCTGGATGAACATGGAAATATCTACACCGCTATCTGTTTGAACATGGAAATACATACACCGGTATCTGTATGAACATGGAAATATCTACACCTCTATCTGTATGAACATGGAAATATCTTCACCGCTATATGTATGAATATGGAAATATCTTCACCGCCATCTGAATGAACATGGATATATCTACACAGCCATCTGGATGAACATGGAAATATCTACACCGCTATCTGTGTAAACATGCATACAACTTCACCGCTATCTGTGTAAACATGGAAATATCTACACCGCTATCCTTATGAACGTGGAAATATCTACACCGCTAACTGTTTGAACAGGGAAATATATACACCGCTATCTGCATGAAAATGGAAATACCTACACCGCTATCTGTATGAACATGGAAATATATACAACACTATCTGTATGAACATGGAAATATCTACACCGCTATCTGTATGAACTTGGAAATATCTACACTGCTATCGGTATGAACATGGAAATATCTTCACCGCCATATGTATGAACATGAAAATCTCTACACAGCCATCTGGATGAACATGGAAATATCTGCACCGCTATGTGTATGAACATGGAAATATCTACACCGCTATCTGTATAAACATGGAAATATCTTCACTGACATCTGTATGAACATGGAAATATCTGCACCGCCATCTGTATGAACGTATAAATATCTACACCGCCATCTGTATGAAGAAGGAGATATCTACACCGCAATCTGTATAAACATGGAAATATGTACACCGCTATCTGTATGAACATGGAAATATCAACATCGCTATCTGTATAAACACGGAAATATGTACACCGCTACCTGTATAAACATGGAAGTATCAGCACCGCTATCTGTATGAACATGGCAATATCTACACGGCTATCTGTATGAACATGGAAATATCTACACCGCTATCTGTATGAACATGGAAATATCTTCACCGCCATCTGTATGAACATGGATATATCTACACAGCCATCTGGATGAATATGGAAATATCTACACCGCTATCTGTATGAAAATGGAAATATCTACACCGCTATCTGTATCAACTTGGAAATATCTACACAGCCATCTGAATGAACATGGAAATGTCTACACCGCTATCAGTATGAACATGGAAATACATACACCGCTATCTGTATGAACATGGGAATATCTACACCGCTATCTGTATGAACATGGAAATATCTACACCGCTATCCGTATGAACATGGAAATATCTTCACCGCCATCTGTATGAGCATGGATATATCTACACAGCCATCTGGATGAACATGGAAATATCTGCACCGCTATCTGTATGAACATGGAAATATCTACACCGCTATCTGTATGAACATGGATATATCTACACAGCCATCTGGATGAACATGGAAATATCTACACCGCTATCTGTGTAAACATGCATACATCTTCACCGCTATCTGTATAAACATGTAAATATCTACACCGCTTTCTGTATGAACATGGAAATATCTTCACCACTATCTGTGTAAACATGCATACATCTTCACCGCTATCTGTATAAACATGGAAATATCTACACCGCTATCTGTTTGAACATGGAAATATCTACACCGCTATCTGCATGAAAATGGAAATATCTACACAGCTATCTGCACATACATGGAAATATCTACAAAGCTATCTCTCTACACATGGAAATAACTACAACGCTATCTGTATGAACATGGAAATATCTACACCGCCATCTATATGAACATGGAAATATCTGCACAGCCATCTGAATGAACATATAAATATCTACACCGCCATCTGTATTAAGATGGAGATATCTACACCGCTATCTGTATAAACATGGAAATATCAACACCGCTATCTGTATGAACATGGAAATACATACACCGCTATCTGTATGAACATGGAAATATCTACACCGCTATCTGTATGAACATGGAAATATCTACACCGCTATCTGTATGAACATGGAAATATCTTCCCCGCCATCTGTATGAACATGGATATATCTACACAGCCATCTGGATGAACATGGAAATATCTGCACCGCTATCTGTATGAACATGGAAATATCTACAACGCTATCTGTATGAACATGGATATATCTACACAGCCATCTGGATGAACATGGAAATATCTACACCGCTATCTGTGAAAACATGCATACATCTTCACCGCTATCTGTATAAACATGGAAATGTCTACCCCGCTATCTTTATGAACATGGAAATATGTACACCGCTACCTGTATAAACATGGAAGTATCAGCACCGCTATCGGTATGAACATGGCAATATCTACACGGTTATCTGTATGAACATGGAAATATCTACACCGCTATCTGTATGAACATGGAAATATCTTCACCGCCATCTGTATGAACATGGATATATCTACACAGCCACCTGGATGAACATGGAAATATCTACACCGCTATCTGTACGAACATGGAAATATCTACACCGCTCTCTGTGTAAACATGCATACATCTTCACCGCTATCTGTATAAACATGGAAATAACTACACCGCTCACTGTATGAACATGGAAATATCTACACGCTATCTGTTTGAACATGGAAATATCTAAACCGCTATCTTCATGAAAATGGAAATATCTCCACAGCTATCTGCATATACATGGAAATATCTACACAGCTATCTCTTTACACACGGAAATAACTACACCGCTATCTCTATAAACATGGAAATATCTACACCGCTATCTGTATGAACATGGAAATATCTGCACCGCCATCTGTATGAACATATAAATATCTACACCGCCATCTGTATTAAGATGGAGATATCTACACCGCTATCTGAATAAACTTGGGAATATCTACACCGCTATCTGTATAAACATGGAAATATCTACACCGCTTTCTGTATAAACATGGAAATATCTACACCGCTAACTGGATAAAAATGGAAATATCAGCACCGCTATCTGTATGAACATGGAAATAGCTACACCGCTATCTGTATGAACATGGAAATAACTTCACCGCCATCTGTATGAACATGGATATATCTACACAGCCATCTGGATGAACATGGAAATACCTACACCGCTATCTCTATGAACATGGAAATAGCTTCACTGCTATCTGTATGAACATGGAAATATCTACACCGCTATCTGTATGAACATGGAAATATCTACATCGCTATCTGTATAAACATGGAAATATCTACACCGCTACCTGTATAAACATGGAAATATCAGCACCGCTATCTGAATGAATATGGAAATATCTACAGCGTAATCTGCATGAACTTGGAAATATATACACCAATATCAGTATGAACATGGAAATATCTTCACCGCCATGTGTATGAACATAGATATATCTACACAGCCATCTGGATGAACAAGGAAATATCAGCACCGCTGTCTGTATGAACATGGAAATATCTACAGCGCTATCTGTTTCAACATGGAAATATCTACACCGCTATCTGTATGAACTTTTAAATATCTTCACCGCGATTTGTATGAACATGGATATATCTACACAGCCATCTGGATGAACATGGAAATATCTACACCGCTATCTGTATGAACATGGAAATATCTACACAGCTATCTGTGTAAACATGCATACATCTTCACCGCTATCTTTATAAACATGGAAATATCTACAATGCTATCTGTATGAACACGGAAATATCT
Source organism: Gorilla gorilla gorilla (assembly GCF_029281585.2). Lineage (NCBI taxonomy): Eukaryota > Metazoa > Chordata > Mammalia > Primates > Hominidae > Gorilla > Gorilla gorilla. Next base: position 415,301 of record NC_073234.2, read on the forward strand.
ACACCAATATCTGTTTGAACATGGAAATATCTACACCGCTATCTGCATGAAAATGGAAATATGTACACAGCTATCTGCACATACATGGAAATATCTATACAGCTATCTCTTTCCACATGAAAATAACTACTCCGCTATCTCTATAAACATGGAAATATCTACACCGCCATCTGTATGAACATGGAAATATCTGCACCGCCATCTGTATGAACATATAAATATCTACACCGCCATCTGTATTAAGATGGAGATATCTACACCGCTATCTGTATAAACATGGAAATATCTACACCGCTATCTGTATGAACATGGAAATATCTACACCGCTATCTGTATAAACATCTAAATATCTACACTGCTACCTGTATAAACATGGAAATATCAGCACCGCAATCTGTATGAACATGGAAATATCTACACCGCTATCTGTATGAATATGGAAATGTCTACACCACTATCTGTATGAACATGGAAATAGCTACACATCCATCTGGAAGAACATGGAAATATCTACACCACTATCTGTATGAAGATGGAAATACATACACCGCTATCTGTATGAACATGGAAATACCTACACCGCAATCTGTATGAACATAGAAATATCTTCACCGCCATCTGTGTGAACATGGATATATCTACACAGCCATGTGGATGAACATGGAAATATCTGCACCGCTATCTGTATGAACATGGAAATATCTACACCGCTATCTGTATGAACATGGATACATCTACACAGCCATCTGGATGAACATGGAAATATCTACACCGCTATCTGTGCAAACATGCATACATCTTCACCGCTATCTGGATAAACATGGAAATATCTACACCGCTAACTGTTTGAACAGGGAAATATATACACCGCTATCTGCATGAAAATGGAAATATCTACACAGCTATCTGCATATACATGGAAATATCTACACAGCTATATCTCTAAACACGGAAATAACTACACCGCTATCTGTATGAACATGGAAATATCTACACCGCCATCTGTATGAACATGGAGATATCTGCACCGCCATCTGAATGAACATATAAATATCTACACCGCCATCTGTATTAAGAAGGAGATATCTACACCGCTATCTGTATAAACATGGAAATATCTACACCGCTATGTGTATAAACATGGAAATATCTACACCGCTATCTGTATAAACATGGAACTGTCTACACCGCTACCTGTATAAACATGGAAATATCAGCACCGCTATCAGTATGAACATGGAAATATCTACACCGCCATCTGTATGAACATGGAAATATCTTCACCACCATCTGTATGAACATGGAAATATCTGCACCGCCATCTGTATGAACATATAAATATCTACACCGCCATCTGTATTAAGATGGAGATATCTACACCGCTATCTGTATAAACATGGAAATATCTACACTGCTATATGTATAAGCATGGAAATATCTACACCGCTACCTGTATAAACATGGAAATATCTACACCGCTACCCGTATAAACATGGAAATATCAGCACCGCTATCTGTATGAACATGGAAATATCTGCACCGCTATATGTATGAACATTGAAATATCTACACCGCTATCTGTGTAAACATCATGGAAATATCTACACTGCTATCTTTATGAACGTGGAAATATCTACACCGCTAACTGTTTGAACAGGGAAATATATACACCGCTATCTGCATGAAAATGGAAATATCTACCCCGCTATCTGTATGAACATGGAAATACATACACCGCTATCTGTATGAACATGGAAATATCTACACCGCTATCTGTATGAACATGGAAATATCTACACCGCTATCTGTATGAACATAGAAATATCTTCACCGCCATCTGTATGAACATGGATAAATCTACACAGCCATCTGGATGAACATGGAAATATCTGCACCGCTATGTGTATGAACATGGAAATATCTACACCGCTACCTGTATAAACATGGAAATATCAGCACCGCTATCAGTATGAACATGGAAATATCTAGACCGCCATCTGTATGAACATGGAAATATCTTCACCGCCATGTGTTTGAACATGGAAATATCTGCACCGACATCTGTATGAACATATAAATATCTACAACGCCATCTGTATTAAGATGGAGATATCTACACCGCTATCTGTATAAACATGGAAATATCTACACCGCTATGTGTATAAACATGCAAATATCTACACCGCTACCTGTATAAACATGGAAATATCTACACCGCTACCTGTATAAACATGGAAATATCAGCACCGCCATCGGTATGAACATGGAAATATCTACACCGCCATCTGGATGAACATGGAAATATCTACACAGCCATCTGGATGAACATGGAAATATCTACACCGCTATCTGTATGAACATGGAAATATCTACACAGCCATCTGGATGAACATGGAAATATCTACACCGCTATCTGTATGAACATGGAAATACATACACCGGTATCTGTATGAACATGGAAATATCTACACCGCTATCTGTATGAACATGGAAATATCTACACCGCTATCTGTATGAACATGGAAATATCTTCACCGCCATCTGTATGAACATGGATATATCTACACAGCCATCTGGATGAACATGGAAATATCTACACCGCTATCTTTGTAAACATGCATACATCTTCACCGCTCTCAGTATAAACATGGAAATATCTACACCGCTATCTTTATGAACATGGAAATAGCTACAATGCTATCTGTTTGAACAGGGAAATATATACACCGCTATCTGCATGAAAATGGAAATATCTACACAGCTATCTGCATATACATGGAAATATCTACACAGCTATCTCTTTTCACATGGAAATAACTACACCGCTATCTGTATGAACATGGTAATATCTACACCGCCATCAGTATGAACATGGAAATATCTGCCCCGCCATCTGTATGAACATATAAATATCTACACCGCCGTCTGTATTAAGATGGAGATATCTACTCCGCTATCTGCATAAACATGGAAATATCTACACCGCTATCTGTATAAACATGGAAATATCTACACCGCTATGTGTATAAACATGGAAATATCTACACCGCTATCTGTATAAAGATGGAAATATCTACACAGCTACCTGTATAAACATGGAAATTTCAGCACCGCTATCGGTATGAACATGGAAATATCTACACCGCCATCAGTATGAACATGGAAATATCTGCACCGCCATCTGTATGAACATATAAATATCTACACCGCCATCTGTATTAAGATGGAGATATCTACTCCGCTATCTGTATAAACATGGAAATATCTACACCGCTATCTGTATGAACATGGAAATATCAACACCGCTCTCTGTATAAACACAGAAATATGTACACCGCTACCTGTATAAACATGGAAGTATCAGCACCGCTATCGGTATGAACATGGCAATATCTACACGGCTATCTGTATGAACATGGAAATATCTACACCGCTATCTGTATGAACATGGAAATATCTTCACTGCCATCTGTATGAACATGGATATATCTACACAGCCATCTGGATGAACATGGAAATATCTACACCGCTATCTGTATGAACATGGAAATATCTACACCGCTATCTGTATGAACATGGAAATATCTACACAGCCATCTGGATGAACATGGAAATGTCTACACCGCCATCTGTATGAACATGGAAATACATACACCGCTATCTGTATTAACATGGGAATATCTACACCGCTATCTGTATGAACACGGAAATATCTACACCGCTATTTGTATGAACATGGAAATATCTTCACCGCCATCTGTATGAACATGGATATATCTACACAGCCATCTGGATGAACATGGAAATATCTGCACCGCTATCTGTTTGAACATGGAATTATCTACACCGCTATCTGTACGAACATGTATATATCTACACAGCCATCTGGATGAACATGGAAATATCTACACCGCTATCTGTGTAAACATGCATACATCTTCACCGCTATCTGTATAAACATGTAAATATCTACACCGCTTTCTGTATGAACATGGAAATATCCACACCACTATCTGTGTAAACATGCATACGTCTTCACCGCTATCTGTATAAACATGGAAATATCTACACCGCTATCTGTTTGAACATGGAAATATCTACACCGCTATCTGCATGAAAATGGAAATATCTACACAGCTATCTGCACATACATGGAAATTTCTACAAAGCTATCTCTTTACACATAGAAATAACTACACCGCTATCTCTATAAACATGGAAATACCTACACCGCCGTCTGTATGAACATGGAAATATCTGCACCGCCAAGTGTATGAACATATAAATATCTACACCGCCATCTGTATTGAGATGGAGATACCTACACCGCTATCTGTATAAACATGGAAATATCTACACAGCTACCTGTATAAACATGGAAATATCTACACCGCTATGTGTATAAACATGGAAGTATCTACACCGCTACCTGTATAAACATGGAAATATCAGCACCGCTATCTGTATGAAAATGGAAATATCTACACCGCTATTTGTATGATCATGGAAATATCTACACCAATATCTGTATGAACATGGAAATATCTTCACCGCCATCTCTATGAACATGGATATATCTACACAGCCATCTGGATGAACATGGAAATATCTACACCGCTATCTTTATGAGCATGGAAATACATACACCGCTATCTGTATGAACATGGAAATATCTACACCGCTATCTGTATGAACATGAAAATATCTTCACTGCCATCTGTATGAACATGGATATATCTACACAGCCATCTGGATGAACATGGAAATATCTGCACCGCTATCTGTATGAACATGGAAATATCTGCACCGCTATCTGTATGAACATGGATATATCTACACAGCCATCTGGATGAACATGGAAATATCTACACCGTTATCTGTGTAAACATGCATACATCTTCACCGCTATCTGTATAAACATGGAAATATCAACACCGCTATCTTTATGAACATGGAAATATCTACACCGCTAACTGTTTGAACAGGGAAATATATACACCGCTATCTGCATGAAAATGGAAATATCTTCACAGCTATCTGCATATACATGGAAATATCTACACCGCTATCTGTATGACCATTTAAATATCTACACAGCCATCTGGATGAACATGGAAATGTCTACACCGCTATCTGTATGAACATGGAAATACATACACCGCTATCTGTATGAACATGGAAATATCTACACCGGTATCTGTATGAACATGGAAATATCTACACCGCTATCTGTATGAACATGGAAATATCTACACCGCTACCTGTATAAACTTGGAAATATCTACACCGCTATGTGTATAAACATGGAAATATCTACACCGCTACCTGTATAAACATGGAAATATCAGCACCGCTATCTGTATGAACATGGAAATATCTACACCGATATCTGTATGAACATGGAAATATCTTCACCGCCATCTCTATGAACATGGATATATCTACACAGCCATCAGGATGAACAAGGAAATATCAGCACCGCTGTCTGTATGAACATGGAAATATCTACAGCGCTATCTGTATGAAGATGGAAATATCTACACCGCTATCTGTATGTACATGGAAATATCTTCACCGCCATCTGTATGAAAATAGATATATCTACACAGCCATCTGGATGAACATGGAAATATCTACACCGCTATCTGCATGAACATGGAAATATCTACACTGCTGTCTGTGTAAACGTGCAAACATCTTCACCGCTATCTGTATAAACATGGAAATAACAACACTGCTATCTGTATGAACATGGAAATATCTACACCGCTATCTGTTTGAACATGGAAATATCTACACCGCTATCTGCATGAAAATGGAAATATCTACACAGCTATCTGCATATACATGGAAATATCTATACAGCTATCTCTTTACACATGGAAATAACTACACCGCTATCTCTATAAACATGGTAATATCTACACCGCCATCTGTATGAACATGGAAATATCTGCACCGCCATCTGTTTGAACATATACATATCTACACCGCCATCTGTATTAAGATGGAGATATCTACACCGCTATCTGTATTAACATGGAAATATCTACACCGCTATCTAAGTAAACATGGAAATATCTACACCGCTATCTGTATAAACATGGAAATATCTACACCGCTACCTGTATAAACATGGAAATATCAGCACCGCAATCTGTAGGAACATGGAAATATCTACACCGCTATCTGAATGAACATGGAAATATCTACACCACTATCTGTATGAACATGGAAATAGCTACACAGCCATCTGGATGAACATGGAAATATCAGCACCGCTATATGTATGAACATGGAAATATCTACACCGCTATTTGTATGATCATGGAAATATCTACACCTATATCTGTATGAACATGGAAATATATTCACCGCCATCTCTATGAACATGGATATATCTACACAGCCATCAGGATGAACAAGGAAATATCAGCACCGCTGTCTGTATGAACATGGAAATATCTACACCGCTATCTGTATGAAGATGGAAATATCTACACCGCTATCTGTATGTTCATGGAAATATCTTCACCGCCATCTGTATGAAAATAGATATATCTACACAGCCATCTGGATGAACATGGAAATATCTACACCGCTATCTGCATGAACATGGAAATATCTACACTGCTGTCTGTGTAAACATGCAAACATCTTCACCGCTATCTGTATAAACATGGAAATAACAACACTGCTATCTGTATGAACATGGAAATATCTACACCGCTATCTGTTTGAACATGGAAATATCTACACCGCTATCTGCATGAAAATGGAAATATCTACACAGCTATCTGCATATACATGGAAATATCTATACAGCTATCTCTTTACACATGGAAATAACTACACCGCTATCTCTATAAACATGGTAATATCTACACCGCCATCTGTATGAACATGGAAATATCTGCACCGCCATCTGTTTGAACATATACATATCTACACCGCCATCTGTATTAAGATGGAGATATCTACACCGCTATCTGTATTAACATGGAAATATCTACACCGCTATCTGTGTAAACATGCATACATCTTCACCGCTATCTGTATAATCATGGAAATATATGCACCGCTATGTTTGTGAACATGGAAATATCTACACCGCTAACTTTTTGAACAGGGAAATATATACACCGCTATCTGCATGAAAATGGAAATATCTACACAGCTATCTGCATATACATGGAAATATCTACACAGGTATCTCTTTTCACATGGAAATAACTACACCGCTATCTGTATGAACATGGAAATATCTACACCGCTATCTGTTTGAACATGGAAATATCTACACCGCTATCTGCATGAAAATGGAAATATCTACACAGCTTTCTGCATATACATGGAAATATCTATACAGCTATCTCTTTACACATGGAAATAACTACACCGCTATCTCTATAAACATGGGAATATCTACACCGCCATCTATATGAAGATGGAAATATCTGCACCGCCATCTGTTTGAACATATACATATCTACACCGCCATCTGTATTAAGATGGAGATATCTACACTGCTATCTGTATAAACATGGAAATATCTACACCGCTATATGTATAAACATGGAAATATCTACACCGCTATCTGTATAAAGATGGAAATATCTACATCGCTACCTGTATAAACATGGAAATATCAGCTCCGCAATCTGTAGGAACATGGAAATATCTACACCGCTATCTGTATGAACATGGAAATATCTACACCACTATCTGTATGAACATGGAAATAGCTACACAGCCATCTGGATGAACATGGAAATATCTACACCGCTATCTGTATGAACATGGATATATCTACACAGCCATCTGGATGAACATGGAAATATCTACACCGCTATCTATAAGAACATGGAAATACATACACCGCTATCTGTATGAACATGGAAATATCTACACCGCTATCTGTATGAACATGGAAATATCTACAGCGCTACCTGTATGAACATGGAAATATCTTCACCGCCATCTGTATGAACATGGATATATCTACACCGATATCCGTATGAACATGGAAATATCTTCACCGCCATCTGTATGAACATGGACATATGTACACAGCCATCTGGATGAACAAGGAAATATCAGCACCGCTGTCTGTATGAACATGGAAATATCTACACCGCTATCTGTATGAAGATGGAAATATCTACACCGCTATCTGTATGTTCATGGAAATATCTTCACCGCCATCTGTATGAAAATAGATATATCTACACAGCCATCTGGATGAACATGGAAATATCTACACCGCTATCTGCATGAACATGGAAATATCTACACTGCTGTCTGTGTAAACATGCAAACATCTTCACCGCTATCTGTATAAACATGGAAATAACAACACTGCTATCTGTATGAACATGGAAATATCTACACCGCTATCTGTTTGAACATGGAAATATCTACACCGCTATCTGCATGAAAATGGAAATATCTACACAGCTACCTGCATATACATGGAAATATCTATACAGCTATCTCTTTACACATGGAAATAACTACACCGCTATCTCTATAAACATGGTAATATCTACACCGCCATCTGTATGAACATGGAAATATCTGCACCGCCATCTGTTTGAACATATACATATCTACACCGCCATCTGTATTAAGATGGAGATATCTACACCGCTATCTGTATTAACATGGAAATATCTACACCGCTATCTGTGTAAACATGCATACATCTTCACCGCTATCTGTATAATCATGGAAATATATGCACCGCTATGTTTGTGAACATGGAAATATCTACACCGCTAACTTTTTGAACAGGGAAATATATACACCGCTATCTGCATGAAAATGGAAATATCTACACAGCTATCTGCATATACATGGAAATATCTACACAGGTATCTCTTTTCACATGGAAATAACTACACCGCTATCTGTATGAACATGGAAATATCTACACCGCTATCTGTTTGAACATGGAAATATCTACACCGCTATCTGCATGAAAATGGAAATATCTACACAGCTTTCTGCATATACATGGAAATATCTATACAGCTATCTCTTTACACATGGAAATAACTACACCGCTATCTCTATAAACATGGGAATATCTACACCGCCATCTATATGAAGATGGAAATATCTGCACCGCCATCTGTTTGAACATATACATATCTACACCGCCATCTGTATTAAGATGCAGATATCTACACTGCTATCTGTATAAACATGGAAATATCTACACCGCTATATGTATAAACATGGAAATATCTACACCGCTATCTGTATAAAGATGGAAATATCTACATCGCTACCTGTATAAACATGGAAATATCAGCTCCGCAATCTGTAGGAACATGGAAATATCTACACCGCTATCTGTATGAACATGGAAATATCTACACCACTATCTGTATGAACATGGAAATAGCTACACAGCCATCTGGATGAACATGGAAATATCTACACCGCTATCTGTATGAACATGGATATATCTACACAGCCATCTGGATGAACATGGAAATATCTACACCGCTATCTATAAGAACATGGAAATACATACACCGCTATCTGTATGAACATGGAAATATCTACACCGCTATCTGTATGAACATGGAAATATCTACAGCGCTACCTGTATGAACATGGAAATATCTTCACCGCCATCTGTATGAACATGGATATATCTACACCGATATCCGTATGAACATGGAAATATCTTCACCGCCATCTGTATGAACATGGACATATGTACACAGCCATCTGGATGAACAAGGAAATATCAGCACCGCTGTCTGTATGAACATGGAAATATCTACACCGCTATCTGTTTGAACATGGAAATCTCTGCAAAGCTATCTGTATGAACTTTTAAATATCTTCCCGCCATTTGTATGAACATGGATATATCTACTCAGCCATCTGGATGAACATTGATATATCTACACCACTATCTGTATGAAGATGGAAATACATACACCGCTATCTGTATGAACATGGAAATATCTACACCGCTATCTGTATGAACATGGAAATACCTACACCGCTATCTGTATGAACATGGAAATATCTTCACCGCCATGTGTATGAACATGGATATATCTACACAGCCATGTGGATGAACATGGAAATATCTGCACCGCTATCTGTATGAACATGGAAATATCTACACCGCTATCTGTATGAACATGGATACATCTACACAGCCATCTGGATGAACATGGAAATATCTACACCGCTATCTGTGCAAACATGCATACATTTTCACCGCTATCTGGATAAACATGGAAATATCTACACCGCTAACTGTTTGAACAGGGAAATATATACACCGCTATCTGCATGAAAATGGAAATATCTACACAGCTATCTGCACATACATGGAAATATCTACACAGCTATATCTCTACACACGGAAATAACTACACCGCTATCTGTATGAACATGGAAATATCTACACCGCCATCTGTATGAACATGGAAATATCTGCACCGCCATCTGAATGAACATATAAATATCTATACCGCCATCTGTATTAAGAAGGAGATATCTACACCGCTATCTGTATAAACATGGAAATATCTACACCACTATGTGTATAAACATGGAAATATCTACACCGCTATCTGTATAAACATGGAAATGTCTACACCGCTACCTGTATAAACATGGAAATATCAGCACCGCTATCAGTATGAACATGGAAATATCTACACCGCCATCTGTATGAACATGGAAATATCTTCACCGCCATCTGTATGAACATGGAAATATCTGCACCGCCATCTGTATGAACATATAAATATCTACACCGCCATCTGTATTAAGATGGAGATATCTACACCGCTATCTGTATAAACATGGAAATACCTACACTGCTATATGTATAAGCATGGAAATATCTACACCGCTACCTGTATAAACATGGAAATATCTACAACGCTACCCGTATAAACATGGAAATATCAGCACCGCTATCGGTATGAACATGGAAATATCTACACCGCCATCTGTATGAACATGGAATTATCTACACAGCCATCTGGATGAACATGGAAATATCTACACCGCTATCTGTATGAACATGGAAATATCTACACCGCTATCTGTATGAACATGGAAATATCTACACAGCCATCTGGATGAACATGGAAATATCTACACCGCTCTCTGTATGAACATGAAAATTCATACACCGGTATCTGTACGAACATGGAAATATCTACACCGCTATCTGTATGAACATGGAAATATCTGCACCGCTATATGTATGAACATGGAAATATCTACACCGCTATCTGTGTAAACATGCATACATCTTCACCGCTATCTGTGTAAACATCATGGAAATATCTACACTGCTATCTTTATAAACGTGGAAATATCTACACCGCTAACTGTTTGAACAGGGAAATATATACACCGCTATCTGCATGAAAATGGAAATATCTACACCGCTATCTGTATGAACATGGAAATACATACACCGCTATCTGTATGAACATGGAAATATCTACACCGCTATCTGTATGAACATGGAAATATCTACACCGCTATCTGTATGAACATAGAAATATCTTCACCGCCATCTGTATGAACATGGATATATCTACACAGCCATCTGGATGAACATGGAAATATCTGCACCGCTATGTGTATGAACATGGAAATATCTACACCGCTACCTGTATAAACATGGAAATATCAGCACCGCTATCAGTATGAACATGGAAATATCTAGACCGCCATCTCTATGAACATGGAAATATCTTCACCGCCATCTGTTTGAACATGGAAATATCTGCACCGACATCTGTATGAACATATAAATATCTACAACGCCACCTGTATTAAGATGGAGATATCTACACCGCTATCTGTATAAACATGGAAATATCTACACCGCTATGTGTATAAACATGCAAATATCTACACCGCTACCTGTAGAAACATGGAAATATCTACACCGCTACCTGTATAAACATGGAAATATCAGCACCGCTATCGGTATGAACATGGAAATATCTACACCGCCATCTGTATGAACATGGAAATATCTACACAGCCATCTGGATGAACATGGAAATATCTACACCGCTATCTGTATGAACATGGAAATATCAGCACCGCTATCTGTATGAACATGGAAATATCTACACCGCTATTTGTTTGATCATGGAAATATCTACACCGATATCTGTATGAACGTGGAAATATCTTCACCGCCATCTCTATGAACATGGATATATCTACACAGCCATCTGGATGAACAAGGAAATATCAGCACCGCTGTCTGTATGAACATGGAAATAAATACACCGCTATCTGTATGAAGATGGAAATATCTACACCGCTATCTGTTTGAACATGGAAATAGGTACACCGCTATCTGCATGAAAATGGAAATATCTACACAGCTATCCGCATATACATGGAAATATCTACACAGGTATCTCTTTACACATGGAAATAACTACACTGCTATCTCTATAAACATGGAAATATCTACACCGCCATCTGTAAGAAGATGGAAATATCTGCACCGCCGTCTGTATGAACATATAAATATCTACACCGCCATCTGTATTAAGATGGAAATACCTACACCACTATCTGTATAAACTTGAAAATATCTACACCGCTATCTGTCTAAACATGGAAATATCTACACCGCTACCTGTATAAACATGGAAATATCAGCACCACTGTCTGTATGAACATGGAAATAGCTACACAGCCATCTGGATGAACATGGAAATATCTACACCACTATCTGTATGAACTTGGAAATAGCTACACCGCTATCTGTAAGAACATGGAAATATCTACACCGCCATCTGTATGAACATGGATATATCTACACAGCCATCTGGATGAACATGGAAATATCTACACCGCTATCTGTATGAACATGGAAATATCTACACCGCCATCTGTATGAACATGGATATATCTACACAGCCATCTGTATAAACATGGAAATATCTACACCGCTATCTGTATGAACATGGAAATATCAACACCGCTATCTGTTTGAACATGGAAATATCTGCACCGCTATCTGCATGAAAATGGAAATATCTACACAGCTATCTGCATATACATGGAAATATCTACACAGCTATCTCTTTACACATGGAAATAACTACACTGCTATCTCTATAAACATGGAAATATCTGCACCTCCATCTGTATGAACATGGAAATATCTGCACCGCCATCTGTATGAACATATAAATATCTACACCGCCATCTGTATTAAGAAGGAGATATCCTCACTGGTATCTGAATAAACATGGAAATATCTACACCACTATCTGTATGAACATGGAAATATCTACACCGCCGTCTGTATTAAGAAGGAGATAACTACACGGCTACCTGTATAAACATGGAAATATCTACACCGCTATCTGTATGAGCATGGAAATATCTACACCGCTATCTGTATAAACACGGAAGTATGTACACCGATACCTGTATAAACATGGAAGTATCAGCACCACTATGTGTATGAACATGGCAATATCTACACGGCTATCTGTATGAACATGGAAATATCTACACCGCTATCTGTATGAACATGGAAATATCTTCACCGCCATCTGTATGAACATGGATATATCTACACAGCCATCTGGATGAACATGGAAATATCTACACCGCTATCTGTATGAACATGGAAATATCTACACCGCTATCTGCATGAAAATGGAAATATCTACACAGCTATCTGCATATTCATGGAAATATCTACACAGCTATCTCTTTACACATGGAAATAACTACACCGCTATCTCTATAAACATGGAAATATCTACACCACCATCTGTATGAACATGGAAATATCTCCACCGCCATCTGTATGAACATATAAATATCTACACCGCCATCTGTATGAAGAAGGAGATATCTACACCGCTATCTGTATAAACATGGAAATATCTACACAGCTATCTGTATGAACAGGGAAATATCTACACCGCTGTCTGTATAAACACAGAAATATGTACACCGCTACCTGTATAAACATGGAAGTATCAGCACCACTATCGGTATAAACATGGCAATATCTACACGGCTATCTGTATGAACATGGAAATATCTATACCGCTACCTGTATGAAAATGGAAATATCTTCACCGCCATCTGTATGAACATGGATATATCTACACAGCCATCTGGATGAACATGGAAATATCTACACCGCTATCTGTATGAACATGGAAATACCTTCACCGCCATCTGTATGAAAATAGATATATCTACACAGCCATCTGGATGAACATGGAAATATCTACACCGCTATCTGCATGAACATGGCAATATCTACACCGCTGTCTGTACGAACATGGAAATATCTACACCACTATCTGTTTGAACATGGAAATAGGTACACCGCTATCTGCCTGAAAATGGAAATATCTATACAGCTATCTGCATATACATGGAAATATCTACACAGGTATCTCTTTACACATGGAAATAACTACACCGCTATCTCTATAAACTTGGAAATATCTACACCGACATCTGTATGAACTTGGAAATATCTGCACCGCCATCTGTATGAACATATAAATATCTACACCGCCATCAGTATGAAGTAGGAGATATCTACACCGCTATCAGTATAAACATGGAAATATCTACACCGCTATCTGTATGAACATGGAAATATCAACACCGCTATCTGTATAAACACAGAAATATGTACACCGCTACCTGTATAAACATGGAAGTATCAGCACCGCTATCGGTATGAACATGGCAATATCTACACGGCTATCTGTATGAACATGGAAATATCTACACCGCTATCTGTATGAACATGGAAATATCTTCACCGCCATCTGTATGAACATGGATATATCTACACAGCCATCTGGATGAACATGGAAATATCTACACCGCTATCTGTATGAACATGGAAATATCTACACCGCTATCTGTATGAACATGGAAATATCTACACAGCCATCTGGATGAACATGGAAATGTCTACACCGCTATCTGTATGAACATGGAAATACATACACCGCTATCTGTATTAACATGGGAATATCTACACCGCTATCTGTATGAACATGGAAATATCTACACCGCTATCTGTATGAACATGGAAATATCTTCACCGCCATCTGTATGAACATGGATATATCTACACAGCCATCTGGATGAACATGGAAATATCTGCACCGCTATCTGTTTGAATATGGAATTATCTACACCGCTATCTGTACGAACATGTATATATCTACACAGCCATCTGGATGAACATGGAAATACCTACACCGCTATCTCTATGAACATGGAAATAGCTTCACTGCTATCTGTATGAACATGGAAATATCTACACCGCTATCTGTATGAACATGGAAATATCTACATCGCTATCTGTATAAACATGGAAATATCTACACAGCTACCTGTATAAACATGGAAATATCAGCACCGCTATCTGAATGAATATGGAAATATCTACAGCGTAATCTGCATGAACTTGGAAATATATACACCAATATCAGTATGAACATGGAAATATCTTCACCGCCATGTGTATGAACATAGATATATCTACACAGCCATCTAGATGAACAAGGAAATATCAGCACCGCTGTCTGTATGAACATGGAAATATCTACAGCGCTATCTGTTTCAACATGGAAATATCTACACCGCTATCTGTATGAACTTTTAAACATCTTCACCGCCATTTGTATGAACATGGATATATCTACACAGCCATCTGGATGAACATGAAAATATCTACACCGCTATCTGTATGAACATGGAAATATCTACACAGCTATTTGTGTAAACATGCATACATCTTCACCGCTATCTTTATAAACATGGAAATATCTACACCGCCATCTGTATGAACATGGAATTATATACACAGCCATCTGTATGAACATGGAAATATCTACACCGCTATCTGTATGAACATGGAAATATCTACACCGCTATCTGTATGAACATGGAAATATCTACACAGCCATCTGGATGAACATGGAAATATCTACACCGCTATCTGTATGAACATGGAAATATCTTCACCGCCATCTGAATGAACATGGTTATATCTACACAGCCATCTGGATGAACATGGAAATATCTACACCGCTATCTGTGTAAACATGCATACATCTTCACCGCTATCTGTGTAAACATGGAAATATCTACACCGCTATCTTTATGAACGTGGAAATATCTACACCGCTAGCTGTTTGAACAGGGAAATATATACACCGCTATCTGCATGAAAATGGAAATATCTACACCGCTATCTGTATGAACATGGAAATACATACAACGCTATCTGTATGAACATGGAAATATCTACACCGCTATCTGTATGAACTTGGAAATATCTACACCGCTATCTGTATGAACCTGGAAATATCTTCACCGCCATCTGTATGAACATGAATATATCTACACAGCCATCTGGATGAACATGGAAATATCTACACCGCTATCTGTGCAAACATGCATACATCTTCACCGCTATCTGGATAAACATGGAAATATCTACACCGCTATCTTTATGAACATGGAAATATCTACACCGCAAACTGTTTGAACAGGGAAATATATACACCGCTATCTGCATGAAAATGGAAATATCTACACAGCTATCTGCATATACATGGAAATATCTACACAGCTATCTCTATACACATGGAAATAACTACACCGCTATCTGTATAAACATGGAAATATCTATACCGCTATGTGTATAAACATGGAAATATCTACACCGCTATCTGTATAAACATGGAAATATCTACACCGCTACCAGTATAAACATGGAAATATCAGCACCGCTATCGGTATGAACATGGAAATATCTACACCGCCATCTGTATGAACATGGAATTATCTACACAGCCATCTGGATGAACATGGAAATATCTACACCGCCATCTGTATGAACATGGAAATATCTACACAGCCATCTGGATGAACATGGAAATATCTACACCGCTATCTGTATGAACATGGAAATACATACACCGGTATCTGTATGAACATGGAAATATCTACGCCGCGATCTGTATGAACATGGAAATATCTACACCGCTATCTGCATGAAAATGGAAATATCTACACCGCTATCTGTATGAACATGGAAATACATACAACGCTATCTGTATGAACATGGAAATATCTACACCGCTATCTGTAAGAACTTGGAAATATCTAAACCGCTATCTGTATGAACATGGAAATATCTTCAGTGCCATCTGTATGAGAATGAATATATCTACACAGCCATCTGGATGAACATGGAAATATCTGCACCGCTATGTGTATGAACATGGAAATATCTACACCGCTATCTGTATAAACATGGAAATATCTACACCGCTACCTGTATAAACATGGAAATATCAGCACCGCTATCAGTATGAACATGGAAATATCTACACTGCCATCTGTATGAACATGGAAATAACTTCACCGCCATCTGTATGAACAATGAAATATCTACACCGCCATCTGTATGAACATATAAATATCTACACCGCCATCTGTATTAAGATGGAGATATCTACACCGCTATCTGTATGAACATGGAAATATCTACACCGCTATCTGTATCAACATGGAAATATCTACACCGCTATCTGTATAAACATGGAAATATCTACACCGCTACCTGTATAAACATGGAAATATCAGCACCGCTATCGGTATGAACATGGAAATATCTACACCGCCATCTGTATGAACATGGAAATATCTACACAGCCATCTGGATGAACATGGAAATATCTACACCGCTATCTGTATGAACATGGAAATATCTACACAGCCATCTGGATGAACATGGAAATATCTACACCGCCATCTGTATGAACTTGGAAATATCTGCACCGCCATCTGAATGAACATATAAATATCTACACCGCCATCTGTATTAAGATGGAGATATCTACACCACTATCTGTATAAACATGGAAATATCTACACCGCTATCTGTATAAACATGGAAATATCTACACCGCTACCTGTATAAACATGGAAATATCAGCACCGCTATCAGTATGAACATGGAAATATCTACACTGCCATCTGTATGAACATGGAAATAACTTCACCGCCATCTGTATGAACAATGAAATATCTACACCGCCATCTGTATGAACATATAAATATCTACACCGCCATCTGTATTAAGATGGAGATATCTACACCGCTATCTGTATGAAAATGGAAATATCTACACCGCTATCTGTATAAACATGGAAATATCTACACCGCTATCTGTATAAACATGGAAATAACTACACCGCTACCTGTATAAACATGGAAATATCAGCACCGCTATCGGTATGAACATGGAAATATCTACACCGCCATCTGTATGAACATGGAAATATCTACACAGCCATCTGGATGAACATGGAAATATCTACACCGCTATCTGTATGAACATGGAAATATCTACACAGCCATCTGGATGAACATGGAAATATCTACACCGCCATCTGTATGAACATGGAAATATCTGCACCGCCATCTGAATGAACATATAAATATCTACACCGCCATCTGTATTAAGATGGAGATATCTACACCGCTATCTGTATAAACATGGAAATATCTACACCGCTATCTGTATAAACATGGAAATATCTACACCGCTACCTGTATAAACATGGAAATATCAGCACCGCTATCAGTATGAACATGGAAATATCTACACTGCCATCGGTATGAACATGGAAATATCTTCACCGCCATCTGTATGAACATGGAAATATCTGCACCATCATCTGTATGAATATATAAATATCTACACCGCCATCTGTATTAAGATGGAGATATCTACACCGCTATCTGTATAAACATGGAAATAGCAACACCGCTATCTGTATAAACATGGAAATATCTACACCGCTACCTGTATAAACATGGAAATAGCACCGCTATCAGTATGAACATGGAAATATCTACACCGCCATCTGTATGAACATGGAAATATCTTCACCGCCATCTGTATGAATATGGATATATCTACACAGCCATCTGTATGAACATGGAAATATCTTCACCGCCATCTGTATGAACATGGATATGTCTTCACAGCCGTGTGCATGAACATGGAAATATCAACACCGCTATCTGTATGAACATGGAAATATCTACACCGCTATCTGTGTAAACATGCATACATCTTCACCGCTATCTGTATAAACATGGAAATATCTACACCGCTATCTGTATGAACATGGAAATATCTACACCGCTATCTGTTTGAACATGGAAATATCTACACCGCTATCTGCATGAAAATGGAAATACCTACAAAGCTATCTGCATATACATGGAAATATCTACACAGCTATCTCTTTACACATGGAAATAACTACACCGCTATCTCTATAAACATGGAAATATCTACACCGCTACCTGTATAAACATGGAAATATCAGCACCGCTATCTGTGTGAATATGGAAATATCTACAACGCTATCTGTATGAACTTGGAAATATCTACACCGATATCCATATGAACATGGAAATATCTTCACCGCCATCTGTGTGAACATGGATATATCTACACAGCCATCTGGATGAACAAGGAAATATCAGCACAGCTGTCTGTATGAACATGGAAATATCTACACCGCTATCTTTTTTAAAATGGAATTATCTACTCCGCTATCTGCATGAAAATGGAAATATCTACACAGCTATCTGCATATACATGGAAATATCTACACAGCTATCTCTTTTAACATGGAAATAACTACACCGCTATCTGTAAGAACATGGAAATATCTACACCGCCATCAGTATGAACATGGAAATATCTGCACCGCCATCTGTATGAACATATAAATATTTACACCGCCATCGGTATTAAGATGGAGATATCTACTCCGCTATCTGCGTAAACATGGAAATATCTACACCGCTATCTGTATAAACATGGAAATATCTACACCACTCTGTGTATAAACACGGAAATATCTACACAGCTATCTGCATATACATGGAAATATCTACACAGCTATCTCTCTACACATGGAAATAACTACACCGCTATCTGTATAAACATGGAAATATCTATACCGCTATGTGTATAAACATGGAAATATCTACACCGCTATCTGTATAAACATGGAAATATCTACACCGCTACCTGCATAAACATGGAAATATCACCACCGCTATCAGTATGAACATGGAAATATCTACATCGCCATCTGTATGAACATGGAAATATCTTCACCGCCATCTGTATGAACATGGAAATATCTACCCCGCAATCTGTATGAACATATAAATATCTACAACGCCATGTGTATTAAGATGGAGATATCAACACTGCTATCTGTATAAACATGGAAATATCTACACCGCTATATGTATAAACATGGAAATATCTACACCGCTATCTGTATAAAGATGGAAATATCTACACCGCTACCAGTATAAACATGGAAATATCAGCACCGCTATCGGTATGAACATGGAAATATCTACACCGCCATCTGTATGAACATGGAATTATCTACACAGCCATCTGGATGAACATGGAAATATCTAAACCGCCATCTGTATGAACATGGAAATATCTACACAGCCATCTGGATGAACATGGAAATATCTACACCGCTATCTGTATGAACATGGAAATACATACACCGGTATCTGTATGAACATGGAAATATCTACACCGCTATCTGCATGAAAATGGAAATATCTACACCGCTATCTGTATGAACATGGAATTACATACAACGCTATCTGTATGAACATGGAAATATCTACACCGCTATCTGTAAGAACTTGGAAATATCTAAACCGCTATCTGTATGAACATGGAAATATCTTCAGTGCCATCTGTATGAGAATGAATATATCTACACAGCCATCTGCATGAACATGGAAATATCTGCACCGCTATGTGTATGAACATGGAAATATCTACACCGCTATCTGTATAAACATGGAAATATCTACACCGCTACCTGTATAAACATGGAAATATCAGCACCGCTATCAGTATGAACATGGAAATATCTACACTGCCATCTGTATGAACATGGAAATAACTTCACCGCCATCTGTATGAACAATGAAATATCTACACCGCCATCTGTATGAACATATAAATATCTACACCGCCATCTGTATTAAGATGGAGATATCTACACCGCTATCTGTATGAACATGGAAATATCTACACCGCTATCTGTATCAACATGGAAATATCTACACCGCTATCTGTATAAACATGGAAATATCTACACCGCTACCTGTATAAACATGGAAATATCAGCACCGCTATCGGTATGAACATGGAAATATCTACACCGCCATCTGTATGAACATGGAAATATCTACACAGCCATCTGGATGAACATGGAAATATCTACACCGCTATCTGTATGAACATGGAAATATCTACACAGCCATCTGGATGAACATGGAAATATCTACACCGCCATCTGTATGAACTTGGAAATATCTGCACCGCCATCTGAATGAACATATAAATATCTACACCGCCATCTGTATTAAGATGGAGATATCTACACCACTATCTGTATAAACATGGAAATATCTACACCGCTATCTGTATAAACATGGAAATATCTACACCGCTACCTGTATAAACATGGAAATATCAGCACCGCTATCAGTATGAACATGGAAATATCTACACTGCCATCTGTATGAACATGGAAATAACTTCACCGCCATCTGTATGAACAATGAAATATCTACACCGCCATCTGTATGAACATATAAATATCTACACCACCATCTGTATTAAGATGGAAATATCTACACCGCTATCTGTATGAAAATGGAAATATCTACACCGCTATCTGTATAAACATGGAAATATCTACACCACTATCTGTATAAACATGGAAATATCTACACCCCTACCTGTATAAACATGGAAATATCAGCACCGCTATCGGTATGAACATGGAAATATCTACACCGCCATCTGGATGAACATGGAAATATCTACACAGCCATCTGGATGAACATGGAAATATCTACACCGCTATCTGTATGAACATGGAAATATCTACACAGCCATCTGGATGAACATGGAAATATCTACACCGCCATCTGTATGAACATGGAAATATCTGCACCGCCATCTGAATGAACATATAAATATCTACACCGCCATCTGTATTAAGATGGAGATATCTACACCGCTATCTGTATAAACATGGAAATATCTACACCGCTATCTGTATAAACATGGAAATATCTACACCGCTACCTGTATAAACATGGAAATATCAGCACCGCTATCAGTAAGAACATGGAAATATCTACACTGCCATCGGTATGAACATGGAAATATCTTCACCGCCATCTGTATGAACATGGAAATATCTGCACCATCATCTGTATGAATATATAAATATCTACACCGCCATCTGTATTAAGATGGAGATATCTACACCGCTATCTGTATAAACATGGAAATATCTACACCGCTATGTGTATAAACATGGAAATAGCAACACCGCTATCTGTATAAACATGGAAATATCTACACCGCTACCTGTATAAACATGGAAATAGCACCGCTATCTGTATGAACATGGAAATATCTACACCGCCATCTGTATGAACATGGAAATATCTTCACCGCCATCTCTATGAATATGGATATATCTACACAGCCATCTGTATGAACATGGAAATATCTTCACCGCCATCTGTATGAACATGGATATGTCTTCACAGCCGTCTGCATGAACATGGAAATATCTACACCGCTATCTGTATGAACATGGAAATATCTACACCGCTATCTGTGTAAACAAGCATACATCTTCACCGCTATCTGTATAAACATGGAAATATCTACACCGCTATCTGTATGAACATGGAAATATCTACACCGCTATCTGTTTGAACATGGAAATATCTACACCGCTATCTGCATGAAAATGGAAATATCTACAAAGCTATCTGCATATACATGGAAATATCTACACAGCTATCTCTTTACACATGGAAATAACTACACCGCTATCTCTATAAACATGGAAATATCTACACCGCTACCTGTATAAACATGGAAATATCAGCACCGCTATCTGTATGAATATGGATATATCTACAACGCTATCTGTATGAACTTGGAAATATCTACACCGATATCCATATGAACATGGAAATATCTTCTCCGCCATCTGTGTGAACATGGATATATCTACACAGCCATCTGGATGAACAAGGAAATATCAGCACAGCTGTCTGTATGAACATGGAAATATCTACACCGCAATCTGTTTGAAAATGGAAATATCTACTCCGCTATCTGTATGAACTTTTAAATATCTTCACCGCCATTTGTATGAACATGGATATATCTACACAGCCATCTGGATGAACATGGAAATATCTACACCGCTATCTGTATGAACATGGAAATATCTACACCGCTATCTGTGTAAACATGCACACATCTTCACCGCTATCTTTATAAACATGGAAATATCTACAATGCTATCTGTATGAACATGGAAATATCTACACCGCTATCTGTTTGAACATGGAAATATCTACACCGCTATCTGCATGAAAATGGAAATATGTACACAGCTATCTGCATATACATGGAAATATCTATACAGCTATCTCTTTCCACATGGAAATAACTACACCGCTATCTCTTTAAACATGGAAATATCTACACCGCCATCTGTATGAACATGGAAATATCTGCACCGCCATCTGTATGAACATATAAATATCTACACCGCCATCTGTATTAAGATGGGGATATCTACACCGCTATCTGTATAAACATGGAAATACCTACACCGCTATCTGTATAAACATCGAAATATCTACACTGCTACCTGTATAAACATGGAAATATCAGCACCGCAATCTGTATGAACATGGAAATATCTACACCGCTATCTGTATGAATATGGAAATATCTACACCACTATCTGTATGAACATGGAAATAGCTACACAGCCATCTGGATGAACATGGAAATATCTGCACCGCTATCTGTATGAAGATGGAAATACATACACCGCTATCTGTATGAACATGGAAATATCTACACCGCTATCTGTATGAACATGGAAATATCTACACCACTATCTGTATGAACATGGAAATATCTTCACCGCCATCTATATGAACATGGATATGTCTACACAGCCATCAGGATGAACATGGAAATATCTACACCGCTATCTGTATGAACATGGAAATAGCTACACCGCTATCTGTATGAACATGGAAATAGCTACACCACTGTCTGTATAAACATCGAAATATCTACACCGCTATCTGTATGAACATGGAAGTATCTTCACCGCCATCTGTATGAACATGGATATATCTACACAGCCATCTGGATGAACATGGAAATATCTGCACGGCCATCTGTATGAACATATAAATATCTACACCGCCATCTGTATTAAGATGGATATATCTACACCGCTACCTGTATAAACATGGAAATATCTACACCGCTATCTGTATAAACATGGAAATGTCTACAAAGCTATCTGTATAAACTTGGAAATACCTACACCGCTACCTGTATAAACATGGAGATATCAGCACCGCTATCTGTATGAACATGGAAATATCAGCCCCTCTATCTGTATGAACATGGAAATATCTACACCGCTATCTGTATGAACATGGAAATATCTACACCGCTATCTGTATGAACATGGAAATATCTTCACCGCCATCTGTATGAACATGGATATATCTACACAGCCATCTGGATGAACATGGAAATATCTACACCGCTATCTGTATGAACATGGAAATAGCTACACCGCTATCTGTATGAACATGGAAATATCTACACCACTATCTGTATGAACATGGAAATATCTACTCTGCTATCTGTTTGAACATGGAAATATCTACACCGCTATCTGCATGAAAATGGAAATATCTACACAGCTATCTGCATATACATGGAAATATCTACAAAGCTATCTCTTTACACATGGAAATAACTACACCACTATCTCTATAATCAAGGAAATATCTACACCCCCATCTGTATGAACATGGAAATATCTGCACCGCCATCTGTATGAACATATAAATATCTACACCGCCATCTGTATTAAGATGGAGATATCTACTTCGCTATCTGTATAAACTTGGAAATATCTACACCGCTATCTGTATAAACATGGAAATATCTACACCGCTATCTGTATAAACATGGAAATATCTACACCGCTATCTGTATAAACATGGAAATATAAGCACCGCTATCTGTATGAACATGGAAATACCTACACCGCTACCTTTGTAAACATGGAAATATCAGCACCGCTATCTGTATGAACATGGAAATATCAGCCCCCCTATATGTATGAACATGGAAATATCTACATCACTATCTGTATGAACATGGAAATATCTACACCGCTATCTGCATGAACATGGAAATATCTTCACCGCCATCTGTATGAACATGGATATCTCTGCACAGCCATCTGGACGAACATGGAAATATCAACACCACTATCTCCATGAACATGGAAATAGCTACACCGCCATCTGTATGAACATGCAAATATCTACACCGCAATCTGTATGAACATGGAAATATCTGCACCGCCATCTATATGAACATATAAATAACTACACCGCCATCTGTATTAAGATGGAGATATCTACACCGCTATCTGTATAAACCTGGAAATATCTACACCGCTATCTGTATAAACATGGAAATATCAGCACCGCTATCTGTACGAACATGGAAATATCTACACCGCTATCTGTATGAACATGGAAATACCAACACCGCTATCTGTATGAACATGGAAATATCTACACCGCTATCTGTATGAACATGGAAATATCTACACCGCTATCTGTATGAACTTGGATATAACTACACAGCCGTCTGGATGAACATTGAAATATCTACACCGCTATCTGTATGAACTTGGAAATATCTACACCGCTATCTGTGTAAACATGCATACATCTTCACCGCTACCTGTATAAACATGGAAATATCTACACCGCTATCTGTTTGAACATGGAAATATCTAAACCGCTATCTGCATGAAAAAGGAAATATCTACACAGCTATCTGCATATACATGGAAATATCTACACAGCTATCTCTTTGCACATGGAAATAACTACACCGCTATCTGTAAGAACATGGAAATATCTACACCGCCATCTGTATGAACGTGGAAATATCTGCACGGCCATCTGAATGAACATATCAATATCTACACTGCCATCTGTATTAAGATGGAGATATCTACACCGCTATCTGTATAAACATGGAAATATCTACACCGCTATCTGTAAAAACATAGAAATCTCTACACCGCTACCTGTATAAACATGGAAATACCAGCACCGCTATCTGTATGAACATGGAAGTATCAGCCCCTCTATCTGTATGAACATGGAAATATCAAAACCGCTATCTGTATGAACATGGAAATATCTACACCGCTATCTGTATGAACATGGAAATATCTTCACCGCCATCTGTATGAACATGGATACATCTACACAGCCATCTGGATGAACATGGAAATATCTGTACCGCTATCTGTATAAACATGGAAATATCTACACCGCTATCTGTATAAACATGGAAATATCTACACCGCTACCTGTATAAACATGGAAATATAAGCATCGCTATCTGTATGAATATGGAAATATCTACACCGCTATCTGTTTGAACATGGAAATATCTACACTGCTATCTGTATGAACATGGAAATAGCTACACCGCTATCTGCATGAAAATGGAATTATCTACAAAGCTATCTGTATGAACATGGATATATCTACACAGCCATCTGGATGAACATGGAAATATCCACACCGCTATCTGTGTAAACAAGCATACACCTTCACCACTATCTGTATAAACATGGAAATATCTACACCGCTATCTGTATGAACATGGAAATATCTACACCGCTATCTGTATGAACATGGAAATATCTACACCGATATCTGTTTGAAGATGGAAATACATACACGGCTATCTGCATGAAAATGGAAATATCTACACAGCTATCTGCATATACATGGAAATATCTACACAGCTATCTCTTTACACATGGAAATAACTAAACCGCCATCTGTATGAACATATAAATATCTACACCGCCATCTGTATTAAGATGGAGATATCTACACCGCTATCTGAATAAACATGGAAATATCTACACCGCTATCTGTATAAACATGGAAATACCTACACCGCTATCTGTATAAACATGGAAATATCTACACGCTACCTGTATAAACATGGAAATATCAGCACCGCTATCGGTATGAACATGGAAATATCCACACCGCTATCTGTATGAACATGGAAATATCTACACCGCTATCTGTATGAACATGGAAATATCTACAAAGCTATCTGAATGAACATGGAAATATCTACACCGCTATCTTTTTGAACATGTAAATATCTACACCGCTATCTCCATGAAAATGGAATTATCTACAAAGCTATCTGCATATACATGGAAATATCTACACAGCCATCTCTTTACACATGGAAATAACTACACCACTATATCAATAAACATGGAAATATCTACACCGCCATCTGTATGAACATGGAAATATCTGCAACGCCATCTGTATGAACATATAAATACCTACACCACCATCTGTATTAAGAAGGTGGTATCTACACCGCTATCTGTATAAACATGGAAATATCTACACCGCTGCCTGTATAAACATGGAAATACCAGCACCGCTATCTGTATGAACATGGAAATATCTACACCGCTATCTGTATGAACTTGGAAATATCTACACAGCTATCTGTTTGAACACGGAAATATCTACACCGCTATCTGCTTGAAAATGGAAATATCTACACTGCTATCTTCATATACATGGAAATATCTACACAGCTATCTCTTTACACATGGAAATAACTACACCGCTATCTGTATGAACATGGAAATATCTACTCTGCTATCTGTTTGAACATGGAAATATCTACACCGCTATCTGCATGAAAATGGAAATATCTACACAGCTATCTGCATATACATGGAAATATCTACAAAGCTATCTCTTTACACATGGAAATAACTACACCACTATCTCTATAATCAAGGAAATATCTACACCCCCATCTGTATGAACATGGAAATATCTGCACCGCCATCTGTATG
Source organism: Gorilla gorilla gorilla (assembly GCF_029281585.2). NCBI lineage: Eukaryota > Metazoa > Chordata > Mammalia > Primates > Hominidae > Gorilla > Gorilla gorilla. The sequence continues at coordinate 443,476 of NC_073234.2, forward strand.
AACATATAAATATCTACACCGCCATCTGTATTAAGATGGAGATATCTACTTCGCTATCTGTATAAACTTGGAAATATCTACACCGCTATCTGTATAAACATGGAAATATCTACACCGCTATCTGTATAAACATGGAAATATCTACACCGCTATCTGTATAAACATGGAAATATAAGCACCGCTATCTGTATGAACATGGAAATACCTACACCGCTACCTTTGTAAACATGGAAATATCAGCACCGCTATCTGTATGAACATGGAAATATCAGCCCCCCTATATGTATGAACATGGAAATATCTACATCACTATCTGTATGAACATGGAAATATCTACACCGCTATCTGCATGAACATGGAAATATCTTCACCGCCATCTGTATGAACATGGATATCTCTGCACAGCCATCTGGACGAACATGGAAATATCAACACCACTATCTCCATGAACATGGAAATAGCTACACCGCCATCTGTATGAACATGCAAATATCTACACCGCAATCTGTATGAACATGGAAATATCTGCACCGCCATCTATATGAACATATAAATAACTACACCGCCATCTGTATTAAGATGGAGATATCTACACCGCTATCTGTATAAACCTGGAAATATCTACACCGCTATCTGTATAAACATGGAAATATCAGCACCGCTATCTGTACGAACATGGAAATATCTACACCGCTATCTGTATGAACATGGAAATACCAACACCGCTATCTGTATGAACATGGAAATATCTACACCGCTATCTGTATGAACATGGAAATATCTACACCGCTATCTGTATGAACTTGGATATAACTACACAGCCGTCTGGATGAACATTGAAATATCTACACCGCTATCTGTATGAACTTGGAAATATCTACACCGCTATCTGTGTAAACATGCATACATCTTCACCGCTACCTGTATAAACATGGAAATATCTACACCGCTATCTGTTTGAACATGGAAATATCTAAACCGCTATCTGCATGAAAAAGGAAATATCTACACAGCTATCTGCATATACATGGAAATATCTACACAGCTATCTCTTTGCACATGGAAATAACTACACCGCTATCTGTAAGAACATGGAAATATCTACACCGCCATCTGTATGAACGTGGAAATATCTGCACGGCCATCTGAATGAACATATCAATATCTACACTGCCATCTGTATTAAGATGGAGATATCTACACCGCTATCTGTATAAACATGGAAATATCTACACCGCTATCTGTAAAAACATAGAAATCTCTACACCGCTACCTGTATAAACATGGAAATACCAGCACCGCTATCTGTATGAACATGGAAGTATCAGCCCCTCTATCTGTATGAACATGGAAATATCAAAACCGCTATCTGTATGAACATGGAAATATCTACACCGCTATCTGTATGAACATGGAAATATCTTCACCGCCATCTGTATGAACATGGATACATCTACACAGCCATCTGGATGAACATGGAAATATCTGTACCGCTATCTGTATAAACATGGAAATATCTACACCGCTATCTGTATAAACATGGAAATATCTACACCGCTACCTGTATAAACATGGAAATATAAGCATCGCTATCTGTATGAATATGGAAATATCTACACCGCTATCTGTTTGAACATGGAAATATCTACACTGCTATCTGTATGAACATGGAAATAGCTACACCGCTATCTGCATGAAAATGGAATTATCTACAAAGCTATCTGTATGAACATGGATATATCTACACAGCCATCTGGATGAACATGGAAATATCCACACCGCTATCTGTGTAAACAAGCATACACCTTCACCACTATCTGTATAAACATGGAAATATCTACACCGCTATCTGTATGAACATGGAAATATCTACACCGCTATCTGTATGAACATGGAAATATCTACACCGATATCTGTTTGAAGATGGAAATACATACACGGCTATCTGCATGAAAATGGAAATATCTACACAGCTATCTGCATATACATGGAAATATCTACACAGCTATCTCTTTACACATGGAAATAACTAAACCGCCATCTGTATGAACATATAAATATCTACACCGCCATCTGTATTAAGATGGAGATATCTACACCGCTATCTGAATAAACATGGAAATATCTACACCGCTATCTGTATAAACATGGAAATACCTACACCGCTATCTGTATAAACATGGAAATATCTACACGCTACCTGTATAAACATGGAAATATCAGCACCGCTATCGGTATGAACATGGAAATATCCACACCGCTATCTGTATGAACATGGAAATATCTACACCGCTATCTGTATGAACATGGAAATATCTACAAAGCTATCTGAATGAACATGGAAATATCTACACCGCTATCTTTTTGAACATGTAAATATCTACACCGCTATCTCCATGAAAATGGAATTATCTACAAAGCTATCTGCATATACATGGAAATATCTACACAGCCATCTCTTTACACATGGAAATAACTACACCACTATATCAATAAACATGGAAATATCTACACCGCCATCTGTATGAACATGGAAATATCTGCAACGCCATCTGTATGAACATATAAATACCTACACCACCATCTGTATTAAGAAGGTGGTATCTACACCGCTATCTGTATAAACATGGAAATATCTACACCGCTGCCTGTATAAACATGGAAATACCAGCACCGCTATCTGTATGAACATGGAAATATCTACACCGCTATCTGTATGAACTTGGAAATATCTACACAGCTATCTGTTTGAACACGGAAATATCTACACCGCTATCTGCTTGAAAATGGAAATATCTACACTGCTATCTTCATATACATGGAAATATCTACACAGCTATCTCTTTACACATGGAAATAACTACACCGCTATCTGTATGAACATGGAAATATCTACACCGCCATCTGTATGAACATGGAAATATCTGCACCGCCATCTGTATGAAGATATAAATATCTACAACGCCATCTGTATTAAGATGGAGATATCTACACCGCTATCTGCATAAACATGGAAATATATACATCGCTATCTGTATAAACATGGAAATATCTACACTGCTACCTGTATAAACATGGAAATATCAGCACCGCTGTCTGTATGAACATGGAAATATCTACACCGCTATCTGTATGAACATGGAAATAACTGCACCGCTATCTGTATGAACATGGAAATATCTACAGCACTATCTGTATGAACATGGAAATATCTACACCGCCAGCTGTATGAACATGGATATATCCACACAGCCATCAGGATGAACAAGGAAATATCTACAGCACTATCTGTATGAACTTGGAAATATCTACACCGCTATCTGTGTAAACATGCATCCATCTTCACCGCTATCTGTATAAACATGGATATATCTTCACCGCTATCTGTATGAACATGGAAATATCTACACCGCTACCTGTATAAACATGGAAATATCAGCACCGCTATCTGTATGAACATGGAAATATCTACACCGCTATCTGTATGAACATGGAAATATCTACACCGCTATCTGTATAAACATGGAAATATCTACACCGCTATCTGTATGAACATGGAAATATCTACACCGCTATCTGTATGAACATGGATATATCTACACAGCCATCTGGATGAACATGGAAATATCTACACCGCTATCTGTGTAAACATGCATACATCTTCACCACTATCTGTATAAACATGGAAATATCCACACCGCTATCTGTATAAACATGGAAATGTCTACACCGCTATCTGTATAAACTTGGAAATATCTACACCGCTACCTGTATAAACATGGTAATATCAGCACCGCTATCTGTATGAACATGGAAATATCAGCCCCTCTATCTGTATGAACATGGAAACATCTACACCACTATCTGTATGAACATGGAAATATCTACACCGCTATCTGTATGAAGATGGAAATATCTTCACTGCCATCTGTATGAACATGGATATATCTACACAGCCATCTGGATGAACATGGAAATATCTACACCGCTATCTGTATGAACATGGAAATAGCTACACCGCTATCTGTATGAACATGGAAATATCTACACCACTATCTGTATGAACATGGAAATATCTATACCGCCATCTGATTGAACATGGAAATATCTACACCGCTATCTGCATGAAAATGGAAATATCTACAAAGCTATCTGCATATACATGGAAATATCTACAAAGCTATCTCTTTACACGTGGAAATAACTACACCACTATCTCTATAAACATGGAAATATCTACACCGCCATCTGTATGAACATGGAAATATCTGCACGGCCATCTGAATGAATATATAAATATCTACACCGCCATCTGTATTAAGATGGAGATATCTACACCGCTATCTGTATAAACTTGGAAATATCTACACCGCTATCTGTATAAACATGGAAATATCTACTCCGCCATCTGTATAAACATGGAAATATCTACACCGCTATCTGTATAAACATGGAAATATAAGCACCGCTATCTGTATGAACATGGAAATATCTACACCGCTATCTGTACAAACATGGAAATATCTACACCGCTATCTGTATGAACATGGAAATATCTACACCGCTATCTCTTTGAACATGGAAATATCTAAACCGCTTTCTGCATGAAAATGGAAATATCTACACAGGTATCTGCATATACATGGAAATATCTACACAGCTATCTCTTTACACATGGAAATAACTAAACCGCTATCGGTATGAACATGGAAATATCTACACCGCCATCTGTATGAACATGGAAATATCTGCACGGCCATCTGTATGAACATATAAATATCTAAACCGCCATCTGTATTAAGATGGAGATATCTACACCGCTATCTGTATAAACATGGAAATATCCACACCGCTATCTGTATAAACATGGAAATGTCTACATCGCTATCTGTATAAACTTGGAAATATCTACACCGCTACCTGTATAAACATGGTAATATCAGCACCGCTATCTGTATGAACATGGAAATATCAGCCCCTCTATCTGTATGAACATGGAAATATCTACACCACTATCTGAACATGGAAATATCTACACCGCTATCTGTATGAAGATGGAAATATCTTCACTGCCATCTGTATGAACATTGATATATCTACACAGCCATCTGGATGAACATGGAAATATCTACACCGCTATCTGTATGAACATGGAAATAGCTACACCGCTATCTGTATGAACATGGAAATATCTACACCACTATCTGTATGAACATGGAAATATCTATACCGCCATCTGATTGAACATGGAAATATCTAAACCGCTATCTGCATGAAAATGGAAATATCTACCCAGCTATCTGCATATACATGGAAATATCTACACAGCTATCTCTTTAAACGTGGAAATAACTACACCACTATCTCTATAAACATGGAAATATCTACACCGCCATCTGTATGAACATGGAAATATCTGCACGGCCATCTGTATGAACATATAAATATCTACACCGCCATCTGTATTAAGATGGAGATATCTACACCGCTATCTGTATAAACTTGGAAATATCTACACCGCTATCTGTATAAACATGGAAATATAAGCACCGCTATCTGTATGAACATGGAAATATCTACACCGCTATCTGTACGAACATGGAAATATCTACACCGCTATCTGTATGAACATGGAAATAGCTGCACCGCTATCTGTATGAACATGGAAATATCTACAGCACTATCTGTATAAACATGGAAATATCTACACCGCTATCTGTATGAACATGGATATATCTACACAGCCATCTGGATGAAGATGGAAATATCTACACCGCTATCTGTATAAACATGGAAATATCTACACCGCTGTCTGTGTAAACATGCATACATCTTCACCGCTATCGGTATAAACATGGATATATCTACAAAGCTATCTGTATGAACATGGAAATATCTACACCGCTATCTGTTTGAACATGGAAATATCTAAACCGCTATCTGCATGAAAATGGAAATATCTACACAGCTATCTGCATATACATGGAAATATCTACACAGCTATCTCTTTACACATGGAAATAACTACAGCGCTATCTGTATGAACATGGATATATCTACACCGCCATCTGTATGAACATGGAAATATCAGCACGGCCATCTGTATGAACATATAAATATCTACACCGCCATCTGTATTAAGATGGAGATATCTTCACCGCTATCTGTATAAACATGGAAATATCTACACCGTTATCTGTATAAACATTGAAATGTCTACACCGCTATCTGTATAAATCTGGAAATATCTACACCGCTACCTGTATAAACATGGAAATATCAGCACCGCTATCTGTATGAACATGGAAATATCAGCCCCACTATCTGTATGAACATGGAAATATCTACACCAATATCTGTATGAACATGGAAATATGTACACCGCTATCTGTATGAACATGGAAATATCTTCACCGCCATCTGTATGAACATGGATATCTCTACACTGCCATCTGGATGAACATGAAAATATCTACACCGCTATCTCCATGAACATGGAAATAGCTACACCGCCATCTGTATGAACATGCAAATATCTACACCGCCATCTGTATGAACATGGAAATATCTGCACCGACAGCTGTATGAACATATAAATAACTACACCGCCATCTGTATTAAGATGGAGATATCTACACCGCTATCTGTATAAACCTGGAAATATCTACACCGCTATCTGTATAAACATATATATATCTACACCACTATCTGTATAAACATGGAAATATCAGCACCGCTATCTGTATGAACATGGAAATATCTACACCGCTATCTGTGCGAACATGGAAATATCTTCACCACTATCTGTATGAACATGGAAATAGCTACACCTCTATCTGTATGAACATGGAAATAGCTACACCACTATCTGTATGAACATGGAAATATCTACACCGCTATCTGTGTAAACATGCATACATCTTCACCGCTATCTGTATAAAAATGGAAATATCTACACCGCTATCTGTATGAACATGGAACTTAAACAAATTTACAAGAAAAAAACAACCCCATCAAAAAGTGGGAAAAGGATATGAACAGACACTTCTCAAAAGAAGACATTTATTCGGCCAATAAACACATGAGAAAAAGCTCATCATAGGCTGGGCGTGGTGGCTCACGCCTGTAATCCCATCACTTTGGGATGCCAAGGCGAGTGGATCACTAGGTCAGGAGTTTGAGACTTGCCTGGCCACTATGGTGAAACTCTGTCTCTGCCAAAAACACACAAAAAAACTTTAGCCAGGCGTGGTGGTATATATCTGTAATCCCAGCTACTCAAGAGGCTAAGGCAGGAGAATTGCTTGAACCCATTAGGTGGAGGTTGCAGTGAGCCGAAATTGTGCCACTGCACTCCACCCTGGGTGACAGAGTGAGGCTGTCTCGAAGAAAAAAAAAAAAAAAGCTCATCACCCCTGGTCCAATGAGATACCATCTCGCGCCAGTTAGAATGGCAATCATTAAAAAGTCAGGAAACAACAGGTGCTAGAGAGGATGTGGAGAAATAGGAATGCTTTTACACTGTTGGTGGGAGTGTAAATTAGTTCAACCATTGTGGAAGACAGTGTAGCAATTCCTCAAGGATCCAGAACTAGAAATATCATTTGACCTAACAGTCTCATTACTAGGTACACATCCAAAGGATTATAAATCATTCTACTATAAAGACACATTCACACATATGTTTATTGCAGCACTATTCACAAGAGCAAAGACTAGGGACCAACCCAAATGCCCATCAATGATAGACTGGATAAAGAATATGTGGCACATATACACCATGGAATACCATGCAGCTATAAAAAAGGATGGATTAATGTCTTTTGCAGAGACATGGATGAAGCTGGAAACCATCATTCTCAGCAAACTATCACAAGAACAGAAAACCAAACACCACATGTTCTCACTCATAAGTGGGAGTTGAACAATGAGAACACATAGACACAGGGAGGGGAACATCACACACTGGGGCCTGTCAGTGGGTAGGAAGGAAAGAGGAGGGATAGCATTAGGAGAAATACTTAATGTAGATGAGGAGTTGATGGGTGCAGCAAACCACGACAGCACATGTATACCTATTTCACAAAACTGCAAGTTCTGCAAATGTATCCCAGAACTTAAAGTGTATGTATGTGTGTATATATATATACACACAAATGTAAATGTAAATGTAAATAAATTGAAAATGGTAAAAATAGAAATATGTTTCCTACACAAATAGTGACATAATAAAGCAAGATAGAATGTATGTTTGAGTTAAAAAAAATTGCTTAGAAGACAACTTGAATTCCATTCCAAGGAACTAGTTTTCAAAAGTTTACAACCAGATTTCAGTTTGGCAAAAGGCAACAATGCTGTTTTGAAAATAATTTCTGAAAAGAGCTTCCCCAGCAGTTCCAAATGGCAGTCCTGATACAAGGAAGTAGGGGCAATTTTGTTACCACCATGAACACTGAATTTATTTTCAGACCTTGAAATTCTGGGAGGCCCTCGAATAATAATCAACTACAATATTTTACTTTACATAGAAATATTGTTTTAATGTTAATATAAAAGCTTGTATATGAACTAAAATTGTCAATCTGCCACTTTTAAGAAAGAAGAATCCATTATGTCCCTAATCTATAGTGAGTTGATATGTTCCATAAGCAGTTCTGGAAGGAGGCTACACTTAGAGCATAAATTGGTATAGATCGCTTTGCTCTCACAGATAGCGACACAATATTTTCTGCTGAATGGGAAAAAGTTTGAAGGCATAAATCAAGATAAAGCAATCATCTGACAAAGAATTACAAAGAGGCCCCATACCTTTTTCTTAGTGAACTCCATGTGACACATTGATTTTCCACTGAAGATAAAAGCCAAAATCATGTGTCATCAATAGAAAGCAAGCAAAACTATTTGGTTCAATATGTTATGGTACTTAACAAAAAAAACTTGCAGAGAAAAGACAAATCTAAAATGTTGCACATGATTCAAACAAGTCTGGATCAGAAGAGACATTTCAGAGGTCACTGCTAGAGAGTCAAGGATACATTAGAGAGAAATAAACTCCTGCTTTTTTGTTTATCTACTTACATACACAGATACTGTCTGATGAAGATGATTGATATCAGGTATGGTATTTGATGGTATAGTCATTTACAAAATAATTCATCCCTTATGATCTAATGCAATTCTCTTCATATTACACGTGTATATTTAAATACTTCCTTGTGAAGTGGAGGCTAGCCAGGCTGCTGTTAGCATATCCAGTACATTTCTGCAAATTCCAAAATGGCAAATCCCACAGTTGAAATTTCAACCTCTCTAGCGTCCCTCGGCTGGAGTGCATAATCACGGCAAAAGTCTGCAACATCAGAGGTGGCCGCCACAGACACAAAGTCTATGTTTCTCATTCCATTCTACCAAATCTATTCAGCAGTCTGGGTGAGGGGGCTTGGCAGTATCTATGAGCAGAAAGCATTCAAATGGCTGGTATATGTGCTTCCGGGGAAACTAAGGGGAAAAAAGAGAGAGGGAGGGAGGGAGGGAACAAGAAAGAAGAAGGAAACTCAAGGAGAGAGGAAGGGAAGGAGGCTGGCAAGAAGGGATGGAGGGAGCAAGGGAGGGAGGAATAAAGCAAGGAAGTTACACCAAGTTTCAAACCTGGCCACGGACTGAGAAGGATTAAGAGACAAACGGAATTGAAAGCATTTATGTTCATACTCGGTATTTTTCTTACCCATTCTTGCAAATTAGTAATTTAAAAATTTTCATTTCCACAAATCCACGTGTTTTCTTGTTCCTCTCTCTCCGCTCTTTTTCCTTCTTTCCTTCCTGCCTTTCTTCTTTCTTTTCAACGTAGGTTATATAAATGTGTGAGAGCTATCACTAGTCTACATTAATCATCAGGATTTTCCTGTGTATTTCCAATTAAGATGACCCATAATAATATTCTACTGTAATTTTGGAGGGTCCAAAATACTAGATGGCATTTAGTGTTTTGGAAATCATGACAAGTCTAACAGGACTTTAAAAAACCTATCAAGACATCTGATGTGTTTTCTTGCCCATACACTCTTTAATGAGGTCTGCTTGACCCTTTCTTCTTCCCTTCTCTAGTCATGGGTTCTTCACACTGAAAACTAAGCTTTGCATCAGTGTTTGACGAACAGGTGACATAATAAACTGCAGTTACATTTTAAATTCAGCTCAAGATGGTAGATGAGAAATCTAAGATTGTGAAGTGAGATTTAGCATGCTGTTCAGTATGCAACAAATCTGAGTGTTGCTCACACAGGATTCATACCAACAGGCTCCTTCCAAAACCTTTCAATGCAAATTCTAGCAAATGCACACTTGGAAGAAAAATGTTCCATGAAGTTGTATATGTAAATTTATACTTTCAGCATTTATGTATATAATTTCAGGGGAAGTGGGATCAACTTAACATTATTAAACATAGTCCAATGATATTTACAACATAACTTCAGAAACATTTTATTACTAGAAGTATTTTAAAAAGGATGTACCATTTAGGATTTAAGACACACCCCACAAATGAAAAAACAAATGAGATTATAAACAACATTTTTAAAAAAATTATGCCATCTTTTCACTACAAAATCCTTCTGGGGGAAAAATATCTTTTCCTTCATTATTAAAGGATGTTATCAGAGCACAGTGGAATTCTTTCAGATTTAGTCAGAAGGTTCTCTGGAGTTGACAGATCTATTGGAGAATATTTTCTTTGAAAGTCCATGTCCTTTCCCCAGGCCTACATCATATATAAATAAACATTTCAGAAAAGGAGCCATGTTAAGAAAAAGTGGGTTGAAGATTGTAAGACCTGGTTCCTGGGTGCCAAATAATTCACAAGTTGGAATAAGCTGGGTTTCTGTAACACTTCTCTATGACTGCCATTGATACTGAACTATGCCAAGGAACTAAGTCCTACCAAGGAAAAGCAGGAGGAAAACAGGTGTAAGAAAACATTTCCTGTCAGTGTGTCCAGAGATAGCATGAGTCAACAGCGGCTCCTCATGAAGCCATCGATTCGTAACACTGGAGTATCTAGAATGCATCTGGGTCGAATTATTAAAAAGAAAGTTCTTCTCAAGCTAGTTGTAATGGTAGCTAATTTAAAAAATTAATGTTCTGCGATTCTGATAAAAACCTATGTGGTGAACCAACAATAAAGGCGGCTGGAGATATTGGTATGAAATAGTTATTTTTCCTTATATACCTGGACGTTCATGTAAGAAATTATACTTTTGGAAGGTCTGTCATATTCTCAGTGTATAAGAGTTGAATCATTTTTAGAAGTTATTGCCAGAATTTTGCTTTAATAGTGCAATAAAGTGTGCATTCTCTCTCTCTCATTTTCATTCAACAGCCTCTACAAATTGAGCCTGGCTCAAAGGTCTTTCCCTCTTGGAATATGACTCCTCCCCTGTCCCTCTACATAGGCTGTTCTATAACAAATTATTTTGCTGTCTTGATTTTTCAGAGACCTCATGCTAGTAGTAGAGAGCCAGGAGAAAGTGAGATGTCCTATATAAAAGGCCTGCTAGAAAAAGAAATCAGCACTGAGTTCTAAGGATACTGAACAACTTTTTAAAAAACAAGCAAGCCATATTAAACACATTAGTTACAACCAAATTAGATAAAACCATGAAAATTATCCAAGAAGAAAAAGTACATCACCTGTCTAGGTTTAAAATTGCTTAAGGCTGCCATCCAAGGACCATCTATGATAACAAATACAGTAGTCTGTATTGACACAAAGTTTTAGTGATAGACGTAATTACATTCTTCTGCTGGTGGTGTTCTAGAATAAATGGAATATCTGCTGATCAAATCTGAATGCATCTCATAATATTAGCATGTAGGATCCCAGATCTGCAGGCACTATCTCTTTCTCAGATCTACACTTTGAATATTATGTTAGTTAAAATGAGAAGTATGTTAGAAAATGTCTTTTACAAAAGAAATATTGGCTGAGTATGGTGGCTCATGCCTGTAATCCCAACACTCTGGGAGGCCAAGGTGAGAAGATCTCTTGAGCTCAAGAATTTGAGACCAGCTTGGGCAACATATCTATAAAAAATTTTAAAACTTAGCCGGTGTGGTGGTGCACACCTATAGGCACAGCTACTTCAGAGGCTGAATCAAGAGGATCACTTGAGCTTGGGAGTTTGAGGTTGCAGTGAACTATGAACATGGCACTGAACTCCAGTCTGGGCAACAGAGTGAGAACTTGTCTTCAAAAAAATAAAAAAGAAGAAAAAAATAGGAAATATTGTGTTCACATCTGCTATGGTACTCTTTCTTATATAAACTATTTCTTTGCAGTATTCTAGAGGATTTAAGACAAATTTACCACTGAATAATTTCATATGGTATATTATTGCATTAGTATAGTATGTTATTATATAATTAGTATAAGTGACCAGTGCTGCAACAACCACATTCCAAAAAGTATTGTGATCCTCCAAAATTACAATGTCTAAATGACATTATTCTCCTTCATGAGACCATTATACCTTAATTTTTCAGCACCATGAAAATCTACAAATGCCCTCTAAAATATATTTAGAAAACGTGGGGAAAAAACAGATACAGTTTCAGAGATACATATATTTTGAAAATTAGCCTTTTTGGAATAAATTATTCTTTATGACATATAAATAAACACATTTTTCAGACTGGCGGGGTAACATTTGCATCAGTCAAAATAATTAGATTACTAAAACCTGTAATCTTATTAGAAAAATGGTTTATTGAGAGAATCATTGGAATTATTAGCCTTCAAGCTGCTATAGATTGAATCTGATCAAAATAATTAAGATAATATTATTTCATTTTTCAGTATAATATCTCCTTAGTATTTTTGTTTCTTATTTAATATGTGATTATATTTACTTCTGTGAATAATATGGATGAAGATCATTACAGTGTCAAGATCACTGGGTTCAGAGCACAGAAACCTCAAGTCTATTCTTTTTTCTTAAATACCTGTAAGACTTTAAAGAAGACAGAGTTTCTGGACTCTAATTTCTCTATCTGTAGAATAAATGGGTTAGACCAAATAACTCCTTTCTGCTTATAAATTTTCTAATTATATGACTGAGCTTACACCTGGAAAACAGTCTATCTCCTGTATAAATTAATGATAGAAATGAAAACCACCACGTTTCATGAAATTAACCACATAAATATCAACATCAACTGCTCAGAAGGACTTAAGTGCAAGTATCACAGGAATTCTGAAGCACAGAGTACTGAATATAAGAAATGTAACATTCTTCGTATTTTCAAAGAAGATTTTAATAATATATGTAAACACAGTAGCCTGTTCATAAGAAAAAAGAAAAGGGACGTCTTAGCATATTCAGGGTTCAACCAAAACTACTACTGGAATGTAAATCAAAGTAATATTCACCTAACTGTCATAATTGGCATGAATAATTTTAAGTAAAACACTTTTATTTGATATTAAATGTGAACAATAAGCCAAAACAGAGAAAATTAATAAATTGATCATTTATTGAAACTGAAATAAAAATATATAATTATTGAAGCCTCTTATATACATAAACCAATCATTGCTTAAATGAGCTGACATACTAGCTCCATAGTTTTATGTCACTAAGGAACTCTTTTGAACACAATAAAGAAACCAGAATTGAGCACAAAGAATGATGAACTGGGAAGTTCATGGCTTTCTATCTACTAATTAGGAGTACAATCATTCAGTCAAACAGCCACTCAACAAACATTTAGCATACAGCTTCTGGATACCAGGTACTGGTGTAGGTGCTAGAGCAACAAGGAAATAGTCCCTGCATTCAGTGAGCTCACAGGCAAGTAAACAAGTAAGTATAAAGACTGCATGACTGATTGGGAGCGGTGGTTCATGCCTGTAATCCCAGCACTTTGGGAGGCCAACGTGGGCAGATCACGAGGTCAAGAGATCGAGACCATCCTGGCCAACATAGTGAAACCCCGTCTCTACTAAAAATACAAAAATTAGCTGGGCACGGTGGTGCACGCCTGTAGTTACTTGGGAGGCTGAGGCAAGAGAATCAGTTGAACCTGGAAGGTAAAGGTTGCAGTGAGCTGATATCACACCACTGCACTCCAGCCTGGTGACAGAGTGAGACTCTGTCTCAAAAAAAAAAAAAAGACTCCATGATAAATGTGTATCTACAAAGGGCACAAAGGAATGAGTAGCTAATCCCCAAAGCCATATGGAGCAGTCAGTATAAGCTTCAGGAAAAGAAACTGAAGTAAAAAGCTAACCTGAATCTGAAAAAAATGAGTAGGTATTTTCCAAGCACGTTTCAGGGGAAAAGTTGCAGGATGCAGAAGTCCTCCCAAGTACAAAAAGAGAATGAACTCTGGACAACTGGCAATTTATGGCACACAGGAATCAGTAAATGTAGGGATGAGAGGCACACAGAAACATGGGCAAACACAGGAATTTTGACTTTATTCCATAAATCATGGAAAGCCACCAATGGGTTTTAAGTAATAAAATACTAAGACCAGGTTTGCATTTTAGAAAGATCAATTTGATTTCAGTGAGGAGGTCCAAAAATGAGAGCAGCAAGGCCAGATAGAAGTCCTGCTGCAACTAGCTATGGTTAGAGATGCAGACCAAAACTAAGGTGAAATCATTTAGAAGAAAGAACATGGATATAAGAGCCATTGGTTTGGCCTCTCCACATCATTTTTTTAATTTTATTTTCATTTATTTATTTATTTATTTTTTGAGACAGAGTCTCGCTCTGTCACCCAGGCTGGAGTGCAGTGGCGTGATCTTGGCTCACTGCAAGTTCTGCCTCCCGGGTTCACACTATTCTCCTGCCTCAGCCTCCCGAGTAGCTGGGACTACAGGCACGCGCCACCACGCCCAGCTAATTTTTTCTATTTTTTAGTAGAGATGGGGTTTCACCGTGTTAGCCAGGATGGTCTCGATCTCCTGACCTCGTGATCCACCCACCTCGGCCTCCCAATGTGCTGGGATTGCAGGCTTGAGCCACCATGCCCAGCTGGCCTCTCCACATCTTTACTGTTATACTGATAACATGGGGATGAAAATAAATATTATTTGTATTTAAACTATTATTGTTATGTGAAAATTAAACAAATAACATACTATGATAACATCGGAGGTTCAAGAAATATTAAGTCTTGAAAATAGGAAAGATGTAAGGAAGGAAACAGGGAGTGGGGAGGAAAGTAGGAGAAAGGAGAGAATATAGGAATGAGAGAGGAGGAAAATAATAAGAAAGAAGTAGAAAGCTAGGTACGGTGGCTCATGACTGTAATCTCAGCGCTTTGGGAGGCCGAGTCAGGCAGATCACAAGGTCAGGAGTTCAAGACCAGCCTGGCCAATATGGTGAAACCTTGTCTCCACTAAAAATACAAAAATTAGCTGGGTGTGGTGGCAGGCACCTATAGTCCCAGCTACTCGGGAGGCTGAGGCAGGAGAATCACTTGACCCTGGGAGGCAGAGGTTGCAGTGAGCTGAGATCACACCACTGCACTCCAGCCTGGGTGACAGAGAAAGATGTTGTCTCAAAAAAAAAAAAAAAAAAAAAAAAAAAAGAAAGAAGTAGAAAAAGATATAGTATTTCTTAATCAGCAGAAGCTACTCTTATTTTTCAATACTCTACCTTTCTAATGTATCACTGACAAGGAAAGGTCTTGAATAATTGACTGAAGTCAGAATAGGTAAGGCACTCTACCTGTGGATACATGAGAGGCCTTAAAAAGTTCATGGAAAATGTATATTATGAAAAAAACTATGCAAAGGTTTCAATTTTGGCAGCAAAATAAACTCATACTAATTTATTATAGCATGTTTGAACAGGATCTAGTTTGAGACAGTAAGAAGGAGTAGACATTAGTTTGAAAAGAGCCCCTAGCAGAGCAATGTAAATTCTGCTAAAATTGAAGCAAGAACAAACATTAGATTATGATGAAGCTTGAGTGAAAGAATGGTGAAATCACTGATGCTTTACAAGAAGCTTGAGGGGACAATGCACCAAAGAAATCAGTAGTTCACAAGCGGACAGCTTTTTTAAAGAAGAAACGAGATGATGTGGAAGATGAAGTCCACAGGGACAGATCATCCATATCAATTTGCAAGGAAAAAAATTAATCTTGTTTGTGCCCTAATTGAAGAGGACTGATAATCAACAGCACAAACAATAGCCAACATCATAGACATCTTAATTGGTTCAGCTTACACAGTTCTGACTAAAAAATTAAAGTTGAACCAACTTTCCACTGCATGGGTGCCAAAAGTGTTGTGCTCAGATCAGCTGCAGACAAGAGGAGAGCTCTCAATGGAAATTTTAAAGAACTAGGGTCAAGATCCTGAAGGATTTCTTTGAAGAATTGTAACAGAAGATAAAACATGGCTTTCCCAGTATGATCCTGAGGGCAAAACACAATCAAAGCAATGGCTACCAAAGGTGGAAGTGGTCCAGTCAAAGCTAAGGGGGATCACTCAAGAGCAAAGGTCACGGCAACAGTTTTTTGGGGACATTCCAGGCATTTTGCTTGTTGACTTTGTGGAAGGTCAAAGAACAATAATATCTGCATATCATGAGAGTGTTTTGAATAAGTTAGCCAAAGTTTTAGGGCAAAATACCTGGGAAAGCTTTAGCAGACAGTCCTCTAACACCACAATGTTTCTGCTCATTCCTGTCATCAAGCAAAGGCAATTTTGTGAGAGTCTCAATGGGAAATTGTCAGGCATCCACCTTACAGCTCTGATTTGGCTCCTTCTGACTTCTTTTTGTTTCCCAATCTCAACAAATGTGGAAAGGGCACCCATTTTTCTTAAGTTAATAATGTATAAGAGACTGCATTGACATTGTTAAGTTCCCAGGACCATCAGTTCTTTAGGGATGAAAACCGAAGATCACATTTTCAATGTTTATCTTGTAACTTCATTTTTCCACAAACTTTTTGAAGTTTCTCCATACAAATGTCTCCATACAAATGAGCACTTGCAAAATAAGCAGAGAGTCTCATTCAATGGACAGAAAGTTCTGTGCCATCTAAAAATCATCTTAAGCAAGTTCAATGTGTAGCAACAGACTGTATTGATAAATATCAGTTAGTTTGACTTCTGCAATGACCATGATGGAGTAACAAGAACTAGACTTTCTCTCCCTCCTGAAACAACCAAAAAAATGGCCAAAATGTATGCCACAAAAGTTTGCAAGACCCTGTAAAGTCAGTCTCAAACAAGGTGAGCCTATCAACTGCCCTAATTTATGCCTGGAGAAAGTTTTCCAGCCCACTACTGCAGGAGAAAAGCCCAAGAGGAGCCCATTGTTCTCCCTGAGCTGAGGGGACAGAGCTGAGAGTCCACAGAAACCATGTTGACATGAGCTCTCAGGACAAGGTTTCCGAGAAGAAGGGGCTGCACAGAAAGAGAACTCCAGAGCTCTGCAAAGGGTCCCCCTAAAGTACATAGCTAAGTAATTGTTAGGACAGGCCTAGAGAAAAGTACCTACGGTTGGGGAAACAACACCCAGATAAGATGAAAAGTAACAGTACACATGCTCACCAAGGTCCAGTAATAGTGCTTATTTTATCAGCCAAACCAGAAACACCTCAAGATTCCCAGGGATACCCAGAAGGATCTTGCCTCACTAGTTGGGAGTGATTAGCTCTAAAATGAGAACTGGTCTGATCCCACCTAATGAATTTTTAAAGCAAGACCAAAAAGAGTCAAACTCTTTCCAACTAAACTTAAATACATACCAATACAAAGATCAAGAATATTTATATATACTTCCAGCACTCAATAAGATAAAAGTCACCATATCTGACATCCAGACACAGTTTAGCAGAGACACAACAGTAACAACAAAAGACAGAAGAACGTGGCTCATAAGAAGGAGAAAAATCACTGAGTCAGAACTGATCCAGAGTAAATCAAGGTGCCAGAGTTATCAGTTAAGAACATTCAAATGCTTATTGAAACAGTATTCTATATGTTCTAAAATAGAGACATGCAAGATACACTAAAGGAGGCTGGGCGCAGTGGCTCACGCCTGTAATCTCAGCATTTTGCGAGGCCGAGGCAGGTGGATCACGAAGTCAGGAGTTCAGGACCAGCCTGACCAATATGGTGAAATCCCATCTCTACTAAAAATACAAAAATTAGCGGGGCATAGTAGCATGCGGCTGTAGTCCCAGCTACATGGTAGGCTGATAGCACATTAGTCATTACAGAAGAAAAGATAGACACCTCTCAAAATAAAATAGAGAGAGAAAATAAATTTTTAAAAAACATGAACAGAGCAATAGTAGACAGTAAATTTCAAGTAACTGAATTTACGTGTAATCTCAGTTCCCAAAGGAGAGGAGAGGGAAGATGTGAAAACATTTGGGACTTTGAGTCAGGCAAAGCTTTCTTTGATATGACCCCACAGCATGATTTATATAATAATATATTGATAAGAAGAACTCATCCAATTTAAAAAAAAGAATCTGCTCTTCAAAAGAATCTATTAAGAGACTGAAAAGACAAGCTGCAGGCTGGGAGAAAATATTTGCAATTCATATATCTGATGAAAGGCTTGCATCAAAAATATATTTTAAAAGCTCAAAATTTAATAATGAAAAACAAACAACCCCATTTAAAACTTGGGTGAAAGACTGGAACAGACATTACAAAGTAGACATTTGTTTGGTAAATAAGCACATATGCTCAACATAATTAATGCTTAGGGCAATGCAAATTAAAACCAAAATGAGACGCCACTATCTATTTTTAAATAGCTAAGATTAGCATGACTGATAACAGCCAAGCACTGGCTTGGATGTGGAGAAGCTGAAACTCTCATACACTGCTGATGGGAATACAAAAAAGTGTAACCTTTGAAAAACAGTTTAAGAGTCCCTTAAAAAGTTAAACATACTTCTGCCGTAAGACTCAGCCATTGCACTCCTGGGTATTTACCCAAGAGAGATAAAAGTAGGTGTTCATATAATGATATCAACACAAATGTTCATAGCACATGTATTCATAATAGCCCAAACTAGAAACAGTCTAAATATCAATCAATACATTAATGAATTAACTTGCTTTATCCGAATTAATTATGGATACATACTATAACATGAATGAATCTCAAAATAACTATACTAAGTGAAACAAGGCAGACTCTAGAGGTAAAACATGCAGAGAAAAAAACATAAAATGTCAGACAAAAAAGTGCATAGTGTAAAATTTTATTTATATACATTTTTTGACTGTATAAATTACTGTCCAGTGACAGAAAGCAGTTTGGTGGTTTTTAAGGGCCAGGAATGAGGGGCCAGAGAAATGTATTATAAAGAGGCATCAGGAAACTGGAGGTGAAGTATATTTCCATCACCTCGATTGCGTGCTGATGGTTTCTAAACTTTCAATATTTTTAGTTTATTATATGTTATACAAAATAAAGCTTGTAATAAAAATCAAAAGATTGAGCCGTCCTTATTTTCTCTATAAAAGAGCAGAATTCTCCTTTTAGAGATTTGGAAAGATTATTAAAAGATAAGTTACAAAATACAGTACCTGACACGTATAAAATATTAAATAAATACTAGCCATGCTTAATTATTTTGTTTTAAGTCTATATGAGTCAAGTTTTAGTAGAAATATGGGCTAGAAAAAAAAAACAGAAAGCGGGACTCTGTGATCCGACTTGGGCTTATAGAACAGACTGCACTAGTTTGTTCTCATGCTGCTAATAAAGTCATACCCAAGACCGGGTAATTTAGAAAGGAAAGAGGTTTAAGGAACTCACAATTCCACATGGCTGGGGAGGCCTCACAGTCACGGCAGAAGGCAAAAAAGAAGCAAAGGCACATCTTAAATGGTAGCAGAGAAGAAAGCTTGTGTAGGGAAGCTCCCATTTTAAAAGCATCAGATCTCGTGAGACTTATTCGCTACCAGGAGAACAGTAGGGGGAACCCGCCCCTATGATTCAATGATCTCCACCTGACTCCATCCTTGACATGCGGGGATAATTACAATCAAGGTGAGATTCGGATGGAGACACAGCCGAATCATATCAATGACTAATGAGAGTTATGTCCAGAACCTAATGAAAACCTGTCTGAGGCCACATTGCCTGTAAAGCAGATTTGAGATAGAGATTTGTGTAGAGAACATTTAACTGGGTAAAATCCTAGGAACCAACAACTGTGGCGAAAAAGCTGAATTGGATAAAGGGAGTTGAGATGTGAGGCAGTCACAACAAATACCTCAGCTAATCTCAAGGGGGAGCTGAGAAGCTGGGGCGACCCTTCAGAGTTGCCCTAAATTGAGGCAGGAGTATGGAGTTTTAATACCTTTCACTGGCCATTCTTCAGATACGAGTTGTCCCCAACGATGGACATCAGCTTGACAAGTTATTAATTAGATCTCCTGAGAATAAATTCTAGAGAGAATCAGCTGAGAGGCATGATTTGCCAACACTCCCAATAGCTGGGCAAACTTCAGTTTTGAGGGAGGATTTGGGTCACACACAAAAGTCTCCACAACCAATTATTCATGGGAAATTCTATGTAGGCAGAGCTATCTCATGGCCAGTTAATCAAAACTACATAATCTATTTGGTTAAGCAAAAGAAATTAAAAAGGTAAAATAAAACCTATATATTAACACTCAAAAGTTTTTTAATGCATTTGCCTTGCATTTCGTATGTTTTGCCTTGCATTTCATATGTTTTGCCTTGCATTTGTTTATTTGCTTTCAAGAACCTTTAGAGAACAATAATTACTAATATAATATGTAGTAGCACAGCATAGACGAGGGAAGCTAACTCTCTCCCTTTTCCCAGAACCTGGAACAGCTAAAGATCCTAAGCATTGTCAGCTTTGGTATCTGACATAGTTTGGATGTTTGTCCCCTTCAAATCTCACGTTAAAATGTGATCCCCAATGTTGGAGATAGATGCCTCCTGAATGGCTTGGTGCTGTCCTCTTGGTAATGAATGAGTTCTTACCCTGTGAGTTCATGCGATATCTGGTTGTTTAAAAGAGACTGACACCTCCTCCCTGTCTCTCTTGCTTCCTCTCTCACCATGTGATATGCTGGTTTCCCTTCACCTTCCACCATGATTGGAAGGTTCCTGAGGCCCTCCCTGGAAGCAGGTGCCAGTACTATGCTTCACGTACAGCCTTCAGAACAAGGAGCCAAATAAACCTCATTTCTTGATAAATTACCCAACCTCAGGTATTTCTTTATAACAATGCAAATGGGCTAACAGAGTATCATTCATGGACAGTGAGTGTATTAGTCAATTTTCATGCTGCTGATAAAGACATACCCAAGACTGGGTAATTTATAAAGAAAAAGAGGTTTAATGAATTCACATATCTGCACCGCTACCTGTACAAATATGGAAATATCAACAGCGCTACCTGTATAAACATGGAAATATCTACAGCGCTATCCGTATGAACATGGAAATATCTACACCGCTATCTGTATAAACAAGGAAATAACTACACCGCCATCTCTATAAACATGGATATATCTTCAGGGCCATCTGTATAAACATGGAAATAACTACACCGCTATCTGTATATACATGGAAATATATAAACCGCTATCTCTATAAACATGGAAATATCTACACCGTTATCTGTATAAACATGGAAATAACTACACCTCTATCTCTATAAACATGGAAATATCTACACTGCTATCTGCATAAACATGGAAATATCTAAACCGCTACCTGTAAAACAGGGAAATATCTACACCGCTATCTCTATAAACATTGAAACATCTACACTGCTATCTTTAAAAACATTGAAATACCTACACTGCTATTTGTATAAACATGGAAATATCTACAACTCTATCTCTATAAACATGGAAATAACTACACCGCTATCTCTATAAATGTGGAAATATCTACACCACCATCTGTATGAACATGAAATTATCTACAACGCCATCTGTATGAACATTGAAATATCTTCACCGCTATCTGTATAAACATGGAAATATCTACACCGCTATCTGTATATACATGGAAATATCAACACCGCTATCTCTATCAACAAGGAAATATCTACACCGCTATCTCTATAAACATGGAAATACCTACACCGCCATCTGTATCGACATGAAAATACCTACACAGCCATCTGTATAAACATGAAAATATCTACACTGCTATCTGTATTAAGATGGAAATATCTAAACCGCCATCTATATAAACATGGAAATATCTACACCGCCATCTGTATGAACATGGAAATATCTACAGGGCAATTTCTATAAAGATGGAAATATCTACACCGCAATCTGTTTAAACATGGAAATATCTACACCTCTATCTGTATTAAGATGGAAATATCTACACTGCCATCTCTATAAAGATGGAAATATCTATACCGCCATCTGTATGAACATGGAAATATCTACACCGCTATCTGTATATACATGGAAATATCTACACAGCTATCTCTATAAACATGGAAATATCTAAACTGCTACCTGTAAAACAGGGAAATATCTACACCGCTATCTCTATAAACACTGAAATATCTACACTGCAATCTTTATAAACATTGAAATACCTACACTGCTATTTGTATAAACATGGAAATATCTACAATGCTATCTCTATAAACATGGAAATAACTACACCGCTATCCCTATAAACGTGGAAATATCTACACCGCCAACTGTATGAACATGGAAATATCTACAACGCCATCTGTATGAACATTGAAATATCTACACCGCTATCTGAATAAACATGGAAGTATCTACACCGCTATCTGTATATACATGGAAATATCTACACCGCTATCTCTATCAACATGGAAATATCTACACCGCTCTCTCTATAAACATGGAAATACCTACACCGCCATCTGTATCGACATGAAAATATCTACACCGCCATCTGCATAAACATGGAAATATCTACACCGCTATCTGTATTAAGAAGGAAATATCTACACCGCCATCTATATAAACATGGAAATATCTACACCGCCATCTGTATGAATATGGAAATATCTACAGCGCAATCTCTATAAAGATGGAAATAACTACACCGCCATCTGTTTAAACATGGAAATATCCACACTTCTATCTGTATTAAGATGGAAATATCTACACTGCCATCTCTATAAAGATGGAAATATCTACAACGCCATCCCTATGAACATGGAAATATCTACATCGCCATCTGTATAAACATGGAAATATCTACACAGCTATCTGTAAAAACATGGAAATATCTACAGCGTAATGTGTATAAACATGGAAATACCTACCCCACTATCTGTATTAACATGGAAATATCTGCACCGCCATCTGTATGAACGTGGAAATATCTACACCGCCAACTCTGTAAACATGGAAATATCTACACCGCCATCTGTAGGAACATGGAAATATCTACAACGCTATCTCTATAAACATGGAAATGTCTACAAAGCCATCTGTATATACATGGAAATACGAACACCGCTATCTGGATAAACATGGAAATATCTACACCGCTATATTTATAAACACGGAAATATCTACACCGCTATTTGTATGCACATGGAAATATCTACAGCACCATCTGTAGGAACATGGAAATGTCTAAACCGATATCTCTATAAACTTGGAAATACCTACACCGCTATCTGTATAAACATGGAAATATCTACACCACTATCTCTATAAACGTGGAAATGTCTACACCGATATCTGTATAAACAAGGAAATACATACAAAGCTATCTGTATAGACATGGAAATATCTACTCCGCTATCTGTGTAAACATGGAAATATCTACACCGCTATCAGTATAAACATAGAAATATCTACAATGCTCTCTGTACATACATGGAAATATCTACACCGCTGTCTGTGTAAACATGGAAATATCTACACCGCTGTCTCTTAAAACATGGAAATATCTACAACGTAATGTGTACAAACATGGAAATGCCTACACCGCTATCTGTATAAACATGGAAATACCTACACCGCCATCTGTAGGAACATGTACATTTCTAAACCGCCAACTCTATAAACATGGAAATATCTACACCGCCATCTGTAGGAATATGGAAATATCTACACCGCTTTCTCTATAAACATGGAAATATCTTCACCACCATCTGTATAAATCTGGAAATACGTACACCACTATCTGGATAAACAAGGAAATATCTACACTGCTTTCTGTATGAACATGGAAATACCTTCACCTCTATCTGTATAAAGATGGAAATTTCTACACTTCCATCTGCATAAACATGGAAATATCCACACCGCTATCTTTTTATACATGGAAATATCTACACCGCTATCCGTATAAACATGGAAATTACTTCATCGCTATCTCTATCAACATCGAAATATCTACACCGCTATCTCTGTAAACATGGAAATATCTACACTATTATCAGTATGAACATGGAAATATCTACACCGCTATCTGTGTAAACATGCATACATCTTCACCGCTATCTGCATGAAAATGGAAATATCCACACAGCTATCTGCATATACAAGGAAATATCTACAAAGCTATCTCTTTACACATGGAAATAACTACACTGCTATCTCTATAAACATGGAAATATCTACACCGCCATCTGTATGAACATGGAAATATCTACACCGATATCTGAATAAACATGGAAATATCTACAACGCTATCTGTGTAAACATGGAAATATCTAAACCGCTATCTCTTAAAACATGGAGATATCTAAACCGCTACCTTTATAAACATCGAAATATCTACACTGCTATCTGCATAAAAGTGGAAATATCTACACCGCTATCCGCATAAACTTGGAAATATCTACACCGCTGTCTGTGTAATCATGGAAATATCTACACCACAAACTGGGGGAACATGGAAATATCTACACTGTTCTCTCTATAAACATGCAAATATCTACCCAGCCATCTGTAGAAACATGGAAATATCTACATCGTGATCTGTATAAACATGGAAATATCTACACTGATATCTCTATAAATATGGAAATATCTACAATGCTATCTGTATAAACATGGAAATATCTACACCGCTATCTGTGTAAACATGGAAATATCTACACCGCTATTTCTTAAAACATGGAAATATCTACACCGTTATGTGTATAAAGATGGAAATATCTACACTGCTGTCTGTATAAACATGGAAATATCTACACTGCCAACAGTATGAAGATGGAAATATCTACACCGATCACTGTATGAACATGGAAATATCTACACCGCTATCTGTATGAACATGGAAATATCTACACCGCTATCTCTATAAACATGGCAATATCTACACCGCTATCTGTATAAACATGGAAATATCTACCCCGCTATCTGTATAAACATGGAAATATCTACACCGCTATCTCTATAAACATGGAAATAACTACACCGCTATCTGCATAAAGATGGAAATATCTAGACAGCCATCTCTATAAACATGGGAATGTCTACAACACCCTCTGTATTAGCATTGAAATATCTACACCGCCACCTCTATAAAGATGGAAATATCTACACCGCTATCTCAATAAACATGGAAAAATCTTCACCGCTATCTGTATAAACTTGGAAATATCTACACCGCTATCTGCATAAACATGGAAATATCTACAGTGCTATCTGTATGAACATGGAAATATCTACACCGCTATCTGTATGAAGATGGTAATATCTACACCGCTATCTGTATAAACATGGAAATATCTACAACGCTACCTCTATGACTTGGAAATATCTAAACAGCTCTCTGTATAAGCAAGGAAATATCTACAACGCCATCTCTGTAAACATGGAAATGTCTACACCTCCATCTGCATAAATATGGAAATATCTACACCGCTATCCGTAAGAACATGTTAATATGTACATCCCTATCTGTATAAACATGGAAATATCTACATCGCTATCTCTATAACATGGAAATGTCTACACCGCTATCTGTATAAAGAAGGAAATATCTACACCGCCATCTGTATAAACATGGAAATATCTACACCGCTATGTGTATGAATATGAAAATATCTACAGCGCCATCGGTATAAAATTGCAAGTATCTAAACCGCTATCTCTATAAAGATGGAAATATCTACACTGCCATCTGTATGAACTTGGAAATATGTACACCGCCATCTGTATGAACATGGAAATATCTACACCACTATCTCTATAAACATGGAAATATATACACCGCTATCTGTTTCAACAAGGAAATATCTACAACGCCATGTCTATAAATATGGAAATATCTACACTGACACCTCTATAAACAGGGAAATAGCTAAACCATCATCCGTATGAGCATGGAAATATCTACACCGCGATCTCTCTAAAGATGCAAATACCTACACCGCCGTCTGTATAAACATGGGAATACCTAAACCGCTATCTGTAAAAACATGGAAATATCTACACTGCTTTCTGTATGAACATGGAAATACCTTCACCTCTATCTGTATAAAGATGGAAATTTCTACACTGCCATCTGCATAAACATGGAAATATCTACACCGCTATCTTTATATACATGGAAATATCTACACCGCTATCCGTATAAACATGGAAATTACTTCATCGCTATCTCTATCAACATCGAAATATCTACACCGCTATCTCTGTAAACATGGAAATATCTACACTATTATCTGTATGAACATGGAAATATCTACACCGCTATCTGTGTAAACATGTTACATCTTCACCGCTATCTGCATGAAAATGGAAATATCTACACAGCTATCTGCATATACATGGAAATATCTACATAGCTATCTCTTTACACATGGAAATAACTACACTGCTATCTCTATAAACATGGAAATATCTACACCGCCATCTGTATGAACATGGAAATATCTGCACCGCCATATGTATGAACATATAAATATCTACACCGCCATCTGTATTAAGATGGAGATATCTACACCGGTTTCTGTATAAACATGGAAATATCTACACCGCTATCTGTATAAACATGGAAATATCTACACCGGTTTCTGTATAAACATGGAAATATCTACACCACTACCTGTATAAACAAGGAAATATCAGCACCGCTATCTGTATGAACATGGAAATAGCTACACAGCCATCTGGATGAACATGGAAATATCTACACCGCTATCTGTATGAACATGGAAATAGCTACACCGCTATCTGTATGAACATGGAAATATCTACACCACTATCTGTATGAACATGGAAATATCTACACCGCTATCAGTATGAACATGGAAATATCTTCACCGCCATCTGTATGAACATGGATATATCTACACACCATCTGGATGAACATGGAAATATCTACACTGCTATCTGTATGAACATGGATATAGCTACACCGCTATCTGAATGAACATGGAAATATCTACACCGCTATCTGTATGAACATGGAAATATCTACACCGCTATCTGTACGAACATGGAAATATCTTAACCGCCATCTGTACGAACATGGATATATCTACACTGCCATCTGGATGAACATGGAAATATCTACACCGCTTTCTCTATGAACATGGAAATATCTACACCGATATGTGTGTAAACATGCATACATTTTCACCGCTTTCTTTATAAACATGGAAATATCTACACTGCTATGTGTATGAACATGGAAATATCTACACGGCTATCTGTTTGAACATGGAAATATCTACACAGCTATCTGCATATAAATGGAAATATCTACAAAGCTATCTCTTTACACATGGAAATAACTACACTGCTATCTCTATAAACATGGAAATATCTACACCGCCATCTGTATGAACATGGAAATATCTGCACCGCAATCTGTATGAACATATAAATAACTACACCGCCATCTGTATTAAGATGCAGATATCTACACCGGTTTCTGTATAAACATGGAAATATCTACACCGCTATCTGTATAAACATGGAAATATCTACACCGGTTTCTGTATAAACATGGAAATATCTACACCACTACCTGTATAAACATGGAAATATCAGCACCGCTATCTGTATGAACATGGAAATAGCTACACAGCCATCTGGATGAACATGGAAATATCTACACCGCTATCTGTAGAAACATGGAAATAGCTACACCGCTATCTGTATGAACATGGAAATATCTACACCACTATCTGTATGAACATGGAAATATCTACACCGCTATCTTTATGAACATGGAAATATCTTCACCGCCATCTGTATGAACATGGATATATCTACACACCATCTGGATGAACATGGCAATATCTACACTGCTATCTGTATGAACATGGATATAGCTACACCGCTATCTGTATGAACATGGAAATATCTACACCACTATCTGTATGAACATGGAAATATCTACAACGCTATCTGTATGAACATGGAAATATCTACACCGCTATCTGTATGAACATGGAAATATCTTCCCCGCCAGCTGTACGAACATGGATATATCTACACTGCCATCTGGATGAACATGGAAATATCTACACCGCTTTCTGTATGAACATGGAAATATCTACACTGATATGTGTATAAACATGCATACATTTTCACCGCTTTCTGTATAAACATGGAAATATCTACACCGCTATGTGTATGAACATGGAAATATCTACACGGCAATCTGTTTGAACATGGAAATATCTACACAGCTATCTGCATATACATGGAAATATCTACAAAGCTATCTCTTTACACTTGGAAATAACTACAATGCTATCTCTATAAACATGGAAATATCTACACCGCCATCTGTATGAACATGGAAATATCTGCACCGCCATCTGTATGAACATATAAATATCTACACCGCCATCTGTATTAAGATGGAGATATCTACACCGGTTTCTGTATAAACATGGAAATATCTACACCGCTATCTGTATAAACATGGAAATATCTACACCGGTTTCTGTATAAACATGGAAATATCTACACCACTACCTGTATAAACATGGAAATATCAGCACCGCTATCTGTATGAACATGGAAATAGCTACACCGCTATCTGTATGAACATGGAAATATCTACACCACTATCTGTAGGAACATGGAATTATCTACACCGCTATCAGTATGAACATGGAAATATCTTCACCGCCATCTGTATGAACATGGATATATCTACACACCATCTGGATGAACATGGAAATATCTACACTGCTATCTGTATGAACAGGGATATAGCTACACCGCTATCTGTATGAACATGGAAATATCTACACTGCTATCTGAATGAGCATGGAAATATCTTCACCGCCATCTGTACGAACATGGATATATCTACACTGCCATCTGGATGAACATGGAAATATCTACACTGCTATCTGCATGAAAATGGAAATATCTACACAGCTATCTGCATATACATGGAAATATCTACAAAGCTATCTCTTTACACATGGAAATATCTACACTGCTATCCCTATAAACATGGAAATATCTACACCGCCATCTGTATGAACGTGGAAATATCTACACCGATATGTGTGTAAACATGCATACATCTTCACCGCTATCTGTATAAACATGGAAATATCTACACCGCTATGTGTATGAACATGGAAATATCTACACCGCTATCTGTTTGAACATGGAAATATCTACACTGCTATCTGCATGAAAATGGAAATATCTACACAGCTATCTGCATATACATGGAAATATCTACAAAGCTATCTCTTTACACATGGAAATATCTACACTGCTATCCCTATAAACATGGAAATATCTACACCGCCATCTGTATGAACATGGAAATATCTGCACCGCCATCTGTATGAACATGGAAATAGCTACACAGCCATCTGGATGAACATGGAAATATCTACACCACTATCTGTATGAACATGGAAATATCTACACCGCTATCTGTGTAAACATGGAAATATCTACACCACTATCTGCGTAAACATGGAAATATCTACACCGCCATCTCTATAAACATGGAAATATCTTCACCGGCATCTGAATCAACATGGAAATATCTACACCGCCATCTGTATGATCATGGAAATATCTACACCGATATCTCTATAAACATGGAAATATCTACAACGCTATCTGTATGAACATGGAAATATCTACACCGCTATCTGTATGAACCTGGAAATATCTACACCGCTATCTGCATAAACATGGAAATATCTACAGTGCTATCTGTATGAACATCGAAATATCTACACTGCTATCTGTATGAAGATGGTAATATCTACACCGCTATCTGTATAAACATGGAAATATCTACAACGCTACCTCTATGTCTTGGAAATATCTAAACATCTCTCTGTATAAGCAAGGAAATATCTACAACGCCATCTCTATAAACATGGAAATGTCTACACCGCCATCTGCATAAATATGGAAATATCTACACCGCTATCTGTAAGAACATGTTAATATGTACATCCCTATCTGTATAAACATGGAAATATCTACATCGCTATCTCTATAACATCGAAATGTCTACACCGCTATCTGTATAAAGAAGGAAATATCTACACCGCCATCTGTATAAACATGGAAATATCTACACCGCTATGTGTATGAATATGAAAATATCTACAGCGCCATCGGTATAAAATTGCAAGTATCTAAACCGCTATCTCTATAAAGATGGAAATATCTACACTGCCATCTGTATGAACATGGAAATATGTACACCGCCATCTGTATGAACATGGAAATATCTACACCACTATCTCTATAAACATGGAAATATATACACCGCTATCTGTTTAAACAAGGAAATATCTACAACGCCATGTCTATAAATATGGAAATATCTACACTGCCACCTCTATAAACAGGGAAATAGCTAAACCATCATCCGTATGAGCATGGAAATATCTACACCGCGATCTCTCTAAAGATGCAAATACCTACACCGCCGTCTGTATAAACATGGGAATAACTACACCGCTATCTGTAAAAACATGGAAATATCTACACTGCTTTCTGTATGAACATGGAAATACCTTCACCTCTATCTGTATAAAGATGGAAATTTCTACACTGCCATCTGCATAAACATGGAAATATCTACACCTCTATCTTTATATACATGGAAATATCTACACCGCTATCCGTATAAATATGGAAATTACTTCATCGCTATCTCTATCAACATCGAAATATCTACACCGCTATCTCTGTAAACATGGAAATATCTACACTGCTATCTATATGAACATGGAAATATCTACACCGCTATCAGTATGAACATGGAAATATCTTCACCGCCATCTGTATGAACATGGATATATCTACACACCATCTGGATGAACATGGAAATATCTACACTGCTATCTGTATGAACATGGATATAGCTACACTGCTATCTGTATGAACATGGAAATATCTACACCGCTGTCTGTATGAACATGGAAATATCTACACCGCTATCTGTTTGAACATGGAAATATCTACAACGCTGTCTGCATGAAAATGGAAATATCTACACAGCTATCTGCATATACATGTTAATATCTACACAGCTATCTCTTTACACATGGAAATAACTACACTGCTATCTCTATAAAGATGGAAATATCTACACCGCCATCTGTATGAACATGGAAATATCTGCAACGCCATCTGTATGAACATATAAATATCTACACCTCCATCTGTATTAATATGGAGATATCTATACCGGTTTCCGTATAAACATGGAAATATCTACACCGCTATCTGTATAAACATGGAAATATATACACCGGTTTCTGTATATACATGGAAATATCTACACCACGACCTGTATAAACATGGAAATATCAGCACCGCTATCTGTATGAACATGGAAATAGCTACACAGCCATCAGTGTAAACATGGAAATATCTACACCACTATCTGTGTAAACATGGAAATATCTACACCGCCATCTCTATAAACATGGAAATATCTTCACCGCCATCTGAATCAACATGGAAATATCTACACCGCCATCTGTATGATCATGTAAATATCTACACCGATATCTCTATAAACATGGAAATATCTACAACGCTATCTGTATGAACATGGAAATATCTACACCGCTATCTGTATGTACCTGGAAATATCTACACCGCTATCTGTATGAACATGGAAATATCTACACCGCCGTCTGTATGAACATGGAGATATCTGCACCGCCATCTGAATGAAAATATAAATATCTACACCGCCATCTGTATTAAGGTGTAGATATCTACACCGCTGTCTGTATAAACATGGAAATATCTAAACCGCAATGTGTATAAACATGGAAATATCTACACCGCTATCTGTATAAACATGGAAATATGTGCACCGCTACCTATATAAACATGGAAATATCAGCACCGCTATCTGTATGAGCATGGAAATATCAGCCCCTCTATCAGTATGAACATGGAAATAACTACACCACTATCTGTATGAACATGGAAATATCTACACCGCTATCTGTATGAACATGGAATTATCTTCACCACCATCTGTATGAACATGGATATGTCTACACAGCCATCTGGATGAACATGGAAATATCTACACCGCTATCTGTATAAACATGGAAATAGCTACAGCACTATCTGTATGAACATGGAAATATCTACACCAATATCTGTATGAACTTGGAAATACCCACACCGCTATCTGTATGAACATGGAAATATCTTCACCGCCATCTGTATGAACATGGATATCTCTACACAGCCATCTGGATGAACATGGAAATATCTACACCGCTATCTCCATGAACATGGAAATAGCTACACCGCCATCGGAATGAACATGCAAATATCTACACCGCCATCTGTATGAACATGGAAATATCTGCACCGCCATCTGTATGAACATATAAATAATTACACCGCCATCTGTATTAAGATGGAGATATCTACACAGCTATCTGTATAAACCTGGAAATACCTACACCGCTATCTGTATAAACATGGAAATATCTACACCGCTATCTGTATAAACATGGAAATATCTGCACCGCTACCTGTATAAACATGGAAATATCAGCACCGCTATCTGTATGAACAAGGAAATATCTACACCGCTATATGTACGGACATGGAAATATCTACACTGCTATCTGTATGAACATGGAAATAGCTACACCGCTATCTGTATGAACATGGAAATATCTACACCGCTATCTGTATGAACATGGAAATATCTACACCGCTATCTGTATGAACATGGATATATCTACACAGCCATCTGGATGAACATGGAAATATCTACACTGCTATCTGTATGAATATGGAAATAACTACACCGCTATCTGTGTAAACATGCATACATCTTCACCGCTATCTGTATAAACATGGAAATATCTACACAGCTATCTGTATGAACATGGAAATATCTACACTGCTATCTGTTTGAACATGGAAATATCTAAACCGCTATCTGCATGAAAATGGAAATATCTACACAGCTATCTGCAAATACATGGAAATATCTACACAGCTATCTCTTTGCACATGGAAATAACTTCAGCACTATCTGTGTGAACATGGAAATATCTACACCGCCATCTGTATTAACATGGAAATATCTGCACGGCCATCTGTATGAACATATAAATATCTACACTGCCATCTGTATTAAGATGGAGATATCTACACCGCTATCTGTATAAACATGGAAATATCTACACCGCTATCTGTATAAACATGGAAATATCTGCACCGCTATCTGTATAAAAATAGAAATATCTACACCGCTATCTGTATAAACATGGAAATATCCACAGCGCTACCTATTTAAACAAGGAAATATCAGCACCGCTATGTGTATGAACATGGAAGTTTCTACACCGCTATCTGTACGAACATGGAAATATCTACACCGCTATCTGTATGAACATGGAAATAGCTACACCGCTATCTGTATGAACATGGAAATATCTACACCGCTATCTGTATGAACATGGAAATAACTACACTGCTATCTGTGTAAACATGCATACATCTTCACCGCTATCTGTATAAACATGGAAATATCTACACCGCTATCTGTATGAACATGGAGATATCTACACTGCTATCTGTTTGAACATGGAAATATCTAAACCGCTATCTGCATGAAAATGGAAATATCTACACAGCTATCTGCAAATACATGGAAATATCTACACAGCTATCTCTTTGCATATGGAAAGAACTACACCGCTATCTGTATGAAAATGGAAATATCTACACCGCCATCTCTATTAACATGGAAATATCTGCACGGACATCTGTATGAACATATAAATATCTACACTACCATCTGTATTAAGATAGAGATATCTACACCGCTATCTGTATAAACATAGAAATATCTACACCGCTATCTGTATAAACATGGAAATATCTACACCGCTACCTGTATAAACATGGAAATATCAGCACCGCTATCTGTATGAGCATGGAAATATCAGCCCCTCTATCAGTATGAACATGGAAATATCTACACCACTATCTGTATGAACATGGAAATATCTACACCGCTATCTGTATGAACATGGAATTATCTTCACCACCATCTGTATGAACATGGATATGTCTACACAGCCATCTGGATGAACATGGAAATATCTACACCGCTATCTGTATAAACATGGAAATAGCTACAGCACTATCTGTATGAACATGGAAATATCTACACCAATATCTGTATGAACTTGGAAATACCCACACCGCTATCTGTATGAACATGGAAATATCTTCACCGCCATCTGTATGAACATGGATATCTCTACACAGCCATCTGGACGAACATGGAAATATCTACACCGCTATCTCCATGAACATGGAAATAGCTACACCGCCATCGGAATGAACATGCAAATATCTACACCGCCATCTGTATGAACATGGAAATATCTGCAACGCCATCTGTATGAACATATAAATAATTACACCGCCATCTGTATTAAGATGGAGATATCTACACAGCTATCTGTATAAACCTGGAAATACCTACACCGCTATCTGTATAAACATGGAAATATCTACAACGCTATCTGTATAAACATGGAAATATCTGCACCGCTACCTGTATAAACATGGAAATATCAGCACCGCTATCTGTATGAACAAGGAAATATCTACACCGCTATATGTACGGACATGGAAATATCTACACTGCTATCTGTATGAACATGGAAATAGCTACACCGCTATCTGTATGAACATGGAAATATCTACACCACTATCTGTATGAACATGGAAATATCTACACCGCTATCTGTATGAACATGGATATATCTACACAGCCATCTGGATGAACATGGAAATATCTACACTGCTATCTGTATGAATATGGAAATAACTACACCGCTATCTGTGTAAACATGCATACATCTTCAATGCTATCTGTATAAACATGGAAATATCTACACAGCTATCTGTATGAACATGGAAATATCTACACTGCTATCTGTTTGAACATGGAAATATCTAAACCGCTATCTGCATGAAAATGGAAATATCTACACAGCTATCTGCAAATACATGGAAATATCTACACAGCTGTCTCTTTGCACATGGAAATAACTTCAGCACTATCTGTATGAACATGGAAATATCTACACCGCCATCTGTATTAACATGGAAATATCTGCACGGCCATCTGTATGAACATATAAATATCTACACTGCCATCTGTATTAAGATGGAGATATCTACACCGCTATCTGTATAAACATGGAAATATCTACACCGCTATCTGTATAAACATGGAAATATCTGCACCGCTATCTGTATAAAAATAGAAATATCTACACCGCTATCTGTATAAACATGGAAATATCCACAGCGCTACCTATATAAACAAGGAAATATCAGCACCGCTATGTGTATGAACATGGAAGTTTCTACACCGCTATCTGTACGAACATGGAAATATCTACACCGCTATCTGTATGAACATGGAAATAGCTACACCGCTATCTGTATGAACATGGAAATATCCACACCGCTATCTGTATGAACATGGAAATATCTTCAGCACTATCTGTATGAACATGGAAATATCTACACAGCTATCTGCAAATACATGGAAATATCTACACAGCTATCTCTTTGCACATGGAAATAACTTCAGCACTATCTGTATGAACATGGAAATATCTACACCGCCATCTGTATTAACATGGAAATATCTGCACGGCCATCTGTATGAACATATAAATATCTACACTGCCATCTGTATTAAGATGGAGATATCTACACTGCTATCTGTATAAACATGGAAATATCTACACCGCTATCTGTATAAACATGGAAATATCTGCACCGCTACCTGTATAAACATGGAAATATCAGCACAGCTATCTGTATGATCATGGAAATATCAGCCCCTCTATCTGTATGAACATGGAAATATCTACACCACTATCTCTATGAACATGGAAATATCTACACTGCTATCTGTACGAACATGGAAATATCTTCACCGCCATCTGTATGAACATGGATATATCTACACAGCCATCTGGATGAACATGGAAATATCTACACCGCTATCTGTGTAAACATGCAAACATCTTCACCGCTATCTGTATGAACATGGAAATATCTACACCGCTATCTGTTTGAACATGGAAATATCTACACCGCTATCGGCATGAAAATGGAAATATCTACACAGCTATCTGCATATACATGGAAATATCTACAAAGCTATCTCTTTACACATGGAAATAACGACACCACTATCTCTATAATCATGGAAATATCTACACCGCCATCTGTATGAACATGGAAATATCTGCACCGCCATCTGTATGAACATATAAATATCTACACCGCCATCAGTATTAAGATGGAGATATCTACACCGCTATCTGTATAAACTTGGAAATATCTACACCGCTATCTGTATAAACATGGAAATATCTACAGCACTATCTGTATGAACATGGAAATATCTACACCGCTATCAGTATAAACATGGAAATATAAGCACCGCTATCTGTATGAACATGGAAATATCTACACCGCTATCTGTACGAACATGGAAATATCTACACCGCTATCTGTATGAACATGGAAATAGCTGCACCGCTATCTGTATGAGCATGGAAATATCTACAGCACTATCTGTATGAAGATGGAAATATCTACACCGCTATCTGTATAAACATGGAAATATCTACACTGCTATCTGTGTAAACATGCATACATCTTCACCGCTATCTGTATAAACATGGATATATCTACAAAGCTATCTGTATGAACATGGAAACATCTACACCGCTATCTGTTTGAACATGGAAATATCTAAACTGCTATCTGCATGAAAATGGAAATATCTCCACAGCTATCTGCATATACATGGAAATATCTACACAGCTATCTCTTTACACATGGAAATAACTACACCGCTATCTCTATGAACATGGATATATCTACACCGCCATCTGTATGAACACGGAAATATCTGCACGGCCACCTGTATGAACATATAAATATCTACACCGCCATCTGTATTAAGATGGAGATATCTACACCGCTATCTGTATAAACTTGGAAATATCTACACCGCTATCAGTATAAACATGGAAATGTCTACACCGCTATCTGTATAATCCTGGAAATATCTACACCGCTACCTGTATAAACATGGAAATATCAGCACCGCTATCTGCATGAACATGGAAATATCAGCCCCCCTATCTGTATGAACATAGAAATATCTACACCACTATCTGTATGAACATGGAAATATCTACACCGCTATCTGTATGAACATGGAAATATCTTCAGCGCCATCTGTATGAACATGGATAACTCTACACAGCCATCTGGAGGAACATGGAAATATCTACACCGCTATCTCCATGAACATGGAAATAGCAACACCGCCATCTGTATGAACATGCAAATATCTACACCGCCATCTGTATGAACATGGAACTATCTGCACCGCCGTCTGTATGAACATATGAATAACTACACTGCCATCTGTATTAAGATGGAGATATCTACACCGCTATCTGTATAAACCTGGAAATATCTACACCGCTATCTGTATAAACATGGAAATATCTACACCGCTATCTGTATAAACATGGAAATATCTGCACCGCTACCTGTATAAACATGGAAATATCAGCACCGCTATCTGTATGAACAAGGAAATATCTACACCGCTATCTGTACGAACAAGGAAATATCTACACCGCTATCTGTACGAACATGGAAATATCTACACCGCTATCTGTATGAACATGGAAATAGCTACACCGCTATCTGTATGAACATGGAAATATCTACACCACTATCTGTATGAACATGGAAATATCTACACCGCTATCAGTATGAACATGGATATATCTACACAGCCATCTGGATGAACATGGAAATATCTACACCGCTATCTGTATGAACATGGAAATAACTACACCGCTATCTGTGTAAACATGCATACAACTTCACCGCTATCTGTATAAACATGGAAATATCTACACCGCTATCTGTATGAACATGGAGATATCTACACTGCTATCTGTTTGAACATGGAAATATCTAAACCGCTATCTGCGTGAAAATGGAAATATCTACAAAGCAATCTGCAAGTACATGGAAATATCTACACAGCTATCTCTTTGCACATGGAAATAACTACACCGCTATCTGTATGAACAGGGAAATATCTACACCGCCATCTGTATTAACATGGAAATATCTGCACGGCCATCTGTATGAACATATAAATATCTACACTGCCATCTGTATTAAGATGGAGATATCTACACCGCTATCTGTATAAACATGGAAATATCTACACCGCTGTCTGTATAAACATGGAAATATCTACACCGCTACCTGTAAAAACATGGAAATATCAGCACCGCTATCTGTATGAACATGGAAATATCAGCCCCTCTATCTGTATGAACATGGAAATATCTATACCACTATCTGTATGAACATGGAATTATCTTCACCACCATCTGTATGAACATGGATATGTCTACACAGCCATCTGGATGAACATGGAAATATCTACACCGCTATCTGTATAAACCTGGAAATATCTACACCGCTATCTCTATAAACATGGAAATATCTACACCGCTACCTGTATAAACATGGAAATATCAGCAACACTATCTGTACGAACATGGAAATATCAGCCCCTCTATCTGTATGAACATGGAAATATCTTCACCACTATCTGCATGAACATGGAAATATCTACACCGCTATCTGTATGAACTTGGAATTATCTTCACCACCATCTGTATGAACATGGATATGTCTACACAGCCATCTGGATGAACATGGAAATATCTACACCGCTATCTGTATGAACATGGAAATAGCTACTCCACTATCTGTATGAACATGGAAATATCTACACCAGTATCTGTATGAACATGGAAATACCTACACCGCTATCTGTATGAACATGGAAATATCTTCACGGCCATCTGTATGAATATGGATATATCTACACAGCCATCTGGATGAACTTGGAAATATCTACACCGCTATCTGTATAAACATGGAAATATCTACACCGCTATCTGTATAAACATGGAAATATCTGCACCGCTACCTTTATAAACATGGAAATATAAGCACCGCTATCTGTATGAACATGGAAATATCTACACCGCTATCTGTTTGAACATGGAAATATCTACACTGCTATCTGTATGAACATGGAAATAGCTACACCGCTATCTGTATGAACATGGAAATATCTACAGAACTATCTGTATGAACATGGAAATATCTACACCGCTATCTGTATGAACATGGATATATCTACACAGCCATCTGGATGAACATGGAAATATCTACACGGCTATCTGTATGAACATGGAAATATCTACACCGCTATCTGTGTAAACACGCATACATCTTCACCGCTGTCTGTATTAACATGGATATATCTACACCGCTATCTGTATGAACATGGAAATATCTACACCGCTATCAGTTTGAACATGGAAATATCTAAACTGCTATCTGCATGAAAATGGAAATATCTACACAGCTATCTGCATATACATGGAAATATCTACACAGCTATCTCTTTACAGATGGAAATAACTACACCGCTATCTGTATGAACATGGAAATATCTACACCGCCATCTGTATGAACATGGAAATAACTGCACGGCCATCTATATGAACATATAAATATCTACACCGCCATCTGTATTAAGATGGAGATATCTACACCGCTATCTGTATAAACATGCAAATATCTACACCGCCATCTGTATGAACAATGAAATAACTGCACGGCCATCTGTTTGAACATATAAATATCTACACCGGCATCTGTATTAAGATGGAGATATCTACACAGCTTTCTGTATAAACATGGAAATATCTACACCGCTATCTGTATAAACATGGAAATATCTACACCGCTATCTTTATAAACATGGAAATATCTACACCGCTACCTGTATGAACGTGGAAATATCAGCACCGCTATCTGTATGAACATGGAAATATCAGCCCCTCTATCTGTATGAACATGGAAATATCTTCACCGCCATCTGTATGAACATGGAAATAGCTACACTGCTATCTGTATGAACATGGAAATAGCTACACCGCAATCTGTATGAACATGGAAATAGCTACACTGCTATCTGTATGAACATGGAAATAGCTTCACCGCCATCTGTACGAACATGGATATATCTACACAGCCATCTGGATGAACATGGAAATATCTACACCGCTATCTGTATGAACATGGAAATATCTTCACCACCATCTGTATGAACATAGAAATAGCTACACTGCTATCTGTATGAACATGCAAATAGCTACACCGCCATCTGTATGAACATGGAAATATCTGCACCACCATCGGTATGAATATATAAATATCTACACCGGCATCTGTATTAAGATGGAGATATCTACACCGCTATCTGTATAAAGTTGGAAATATCGACACCGCTATCTGTATAAAAATGGAAGTATCTACACCGCTATCTGCATAAACATGGAAATATCCACAGCGCTACCTATATAAACAAGGAAATATCAGCACCGCTATGTGTATGAACATGGAACTTTCTACACCGCTATCTGTACTAACATGGAAATATCTACACCGCTATCTGTATGAACATGGAAATATCTACACCGCTATCTGTATGAACATGGATATATCTACACTGCCATCTGGATGAACATTTAAATATCTACACCGCTATCTGGATTAACATGGAAATATCTACACCGCTATCTGTGTAAACTTGTATACATCTTCACCGCTATCTGTATAAACATGGAAATATGTACACCGCTATCTGTATGAACATGGAAATATCTACACCGCTACCTGTATAAACATGGAAATATCAGCACCGCTATCTGTATGAACATGGAAATATCAGCCCCTCTATCTGTATGAACATGGAAATATCTACACCACTATCTGTATGAACATGGAAGTATCTTCACCGCCATCTGTATGAACATGGATATATCTACACAGCCATCTGGATGAACATGGAAATATCTACACCGCTATCTGCATGAACATGGAAATATCTACACCGCTATCTGTGTAAACATGCAAACATCTTCACCGCTATCTGTATAAACATGGAAATATCTACACCGCTATCTGTATGAACATGGAAATATCTACAACGCTATCTGTTTGAACATGAAAATATCTAAACAGCTATCTGCATGGAAATGGAAATATTTACACAGCTCTCTGCCTATACATGGAAATATCTACAAAGCTACCTCTTTACACATGGAAATAACTACACCACTATCTCTATAAACATGGAAATAACTACACCGCCATCTATATTAAGATGGAGATATCTACACCGCTATCTGTATAAACATGGAAATATCTACACCGCTGTCTGTATAAACAAGGAAATGTCTACACCACTATCTGTATAAACATGGAAATATCTACACCGCTACCTGTATAAACATGGAAATATCAGCACCGCTATCTGTATGAACATGGAAATATCAGCCCCTCTATCTGTATGAACATGGAAATATCTACACCACTATCTGTATGAACATGGAAGTATCTTCACCGCCATCTGGATGAACATGGATATATCTACACAGCCATCTGGATGAACATGGAAATATCTACACCGCTATCTGCATGAACATGGAAATAGCTACACCGCTATCCGTATGAACATGGAAATATCTACACCAACATCTGTATGAACAAGGAAATATCTACATCGCTATCTGTACGAACATGGAAATATCTTCACCGCCATCTGTATGAACATGGATATATCTACACAGCCATCTGGATGAACATGGAAATATCTACACCGCTATCTGCATGAAAATGGAAATATCTACACAGCTATCTGCATATACATGGAAATATCTACAAAGCTATCTCTTAACACATGGAAATAACTACAACACTATCTCTATAAACATGGAAATATCTACACCGCTATCTGTATAAACTTGGAAATATCTACACCGCTATCTGTATAAACATGGAAATATAAGCACCGCTATCTGTATGAACATGGAAATATCTACACCGCTATCTGTACGAACATGGAAATATCTACACCGCTATCTGTATGAATATGGAAATACCTGCACCGCTATCTGTATGTACATGGAAATATCTACAGCACTATCCGTATGAACTTGGAAATATCTACACCATTATCTGTATGAACATGGATATGTCTACACAGCCATCTGGATGAACATGGAAATATCTACACCGCTATCTGTATAAACATGGAAATATCTACACAGCTATCTGTGTAAACATGCATACATCTTCACTGCTATCTGTATAAACTTTGATATATCTACAAAGCTATCTGTATGAACATGGAAATATCTACACCGCTATCTGAACATGGAAATATCTAAACCGCTATCTGCTTCAAAATGGAAATACCTACACAGCTATCTGCATATACATGGAAATATCTACACAGCTATCTCTTTACACATGGAAATAACTACACCGCTATCTGTATGAACATGGAAATATCTTCACCGCTATCTGTATTAATATGGAAATATCTGCACGGCCATCTGTATGAACATATAAATATCTACACTGCCATCTGTATTAAGATGGAGATATCTACACCACTATCTGTATAAACATGGAAATATCTACACCGCTATCAGTATAAACATGGAAATGTCTACACCGCTATCTGTATAATCCTGGAAATATCTACACCGCTACCTGTATAAACATGGAAATATCAGCACCGCTATCTGTATGAACATGGAAATATCTACACCGCAATCTGTATGAACATGGAAATATCTACACCGCTATCTGTATGAACATGGAAATATCTACACCGCTATCTGAACATGGAAATATCTAAACTGCTCTCTGCTTCAAAATGGAAATATCTACACAGCTATCTGCATATACATGGAAATATCTACACAGCTATCTCTTTACACATGGAAATAACTACACCGCTATCTGTATGAACATGGAAATATCTACACCGCTATCTGTACGAACATGGAAATATCTACACCGCCATCTGAATGAACATGGAAATAGCTACACCGCTATCTGTATGAACATGGAAATATCTACACCACTATCTGTATGAACATGGAAATATCTACACCGCTATCTGTATGACCATGAATATATCTACACAGACATCTGGATGAACATGGAAATATCTACACCGCTATCTGTGTAAACATGCATACATCTTCACCGCTACCTGTATAAACATGGAAATATCTACAATGCTATCTGTATGAACATGGAAATATCTACACCGCTATGTGTTTGAACATGGAAATTTCTAAACAGCTTTCTGCATGAAAATGGAACTATCTTCACAGCTATCTGCATATACATGGAAATATCTACACAGCTATCTCTTTACACATGGAAATAACTACACCGCTATCTGTATGAACATGGAAATATCTGCACCGCCATCTGTATGAACATGGAAATATCTGCACGGCCATCTGTATGAACATATACATATCTACACCGCCATCTGTATTAAGATGGAGAAATCTACACCGCTATCTGTGTAAACATGGAAATATCTACACCGCTATCTGTATAAACATGGAAATATCTACACCGCTATCTGTATAAACATGGAAATATCTACACCGCTACCTGTATAAACATGGAAATACCTACACCGCTATCTGTATGAACATGGAAATATCTACAGCGCTATCTGAATGAGCATGGAAATATCTTCACCGCCATCTGTATGAACATGGATATATCTACACAGCCATCTGGATGAACATGGAAATATCTACACCGCTATGTGTATGAACATGGAAATAGCTACACCGCTATCTGTATGAACATGGAAATATCTACAGCACTATCTGTATGAACATGGAAATATCCACACCGCTATCTGTATGAACATGGAAATATCTTCACCGCCATCTGTATGAACATGGATATATCTACACAGCCATATGGATGAACATGGATATATCTACACCGCTATCTACATGAACATGGAAATATCTACACCGCTATCTGTATAAACATGGAAATAGCTACACCGCCATCTGTATGAACATGGAAATATCTCCACCGCCATCTGTATGAACATATAAATATCTACACCGCCATCTGTATTAAGATGGAGATATCTACACCGCTATCTGTATAAACCTGGAAATATCTACACCGCTATCTGTATAAACATGGAAATATCAGCACCGCTATCTGTATGAACATGGAAATATCTACACCGCTA
The DNA here is from genome assembly GCF_029281585.2 of Gorilla gorilla gorilla. NCBI lineage: Eukaryota > Metazoa > Chordata > Mammalia > Primates > Hominidae > Gorilla > Gorilla gorilla. Next base: position 488,181 of record NC_073234.2, read on the forward strand.
TCTGTTTGAACATGGAAATATCTAAACCGCTATCTGCATGAAAATGGAAATATCTACACAGCTATCTGCATATACATGGAAATATCTTCACCGCTATCTCTTTAGACATGGAAATATCTACACCGCTATCTGTATGAACATGGAAATATCTACAAGGCCATCTGTATGAACATGGAAATATCTGCACGGCCATCTGTATGAACATATAAATATCTACACCGCCATCTGTATTAAGATGGAGATATCTACACCGCTATATGTATAAACATGGAAACATCTACACCGCTATCTGTATGAACATGTAAATATCTACACCGCTACCTGTATAAACATGGAAATATCAGCACCGCTATCTGTATGAACATGGAAATAGCCCCTCTATCTGTATGAACATGGAAATATCTACACCGCTACCTGTATAAACATGGAAATATCAGCACCGCTATCTATATGAACATGGAAATATCAGCCCCTCTATCTGTATAAACATGGAAATATCTACACCACTATCAGTATGAACATGGAAATATCTACACAGCTATCTGTACGAACATGGAAATATCTACACCGCTATCTGTATGAACATGGAAATAGCTGCACCGCTATCTGTATGTACATGGAAATATCTACAGCACTATCCATATGAACATGGAAATATCTACACCATTATCTGTATGAACATGGATATGTCTACACAGCCATCTGGATGAACATGGAAATATCTACACCGCTATCTGTATAAACATGGAAATATCTACACAGCTATCTGTGTAAACATGCATACATCTTCACTGCTATCTGTATAAACATTGATATATATACAAAGCTATCTGTATGAACATGGAAATATCTACACTGCTATCTGTTTGAACATGGAAATATCTAAACCGCTATCTGCTTCAAAATGGAAATATCTACACAGCTATCTGCATATACATGGAAATATCTACACAGCTATCTCTTTACACATGGAAATAACTACACCGCTATCTGTATGAACATGGATATATCTACTCCGCCATCTGTATGAACATGGAAATATCTGCACGGCCATCTGTATGAACATATAAATATCTACACCGACATCTGTATTAAGATGGAGATATCTACACCACTATCTGTATAAACATGGAATTATCTACACCGCTACCTGTATAAACCTGGAAATATCTACACCGTTACATGTATAAACATGGAAATAACAGCACCGCTATCTGTATGAACATGGAAATATCAGCCCCCCTATCTGTATGAACATCTAAATATCTACACCGCTATCTGTATGAACATGGAAATATCTTCACCGCCATCTGTATTAACATGGAAATATCTGCAAGGCCATCTGTATGAACATATAAATATCTACACCGCCATCTGTATTAAGATGGAGAAATCTACACCGCTATCTGTATAAACATGGAAATAACTACACCGCTATCTGTATAAACATGGAAATATCTACACCGCTATCTGTATAAACATGGAAATATCTACACCGCTACCTGTATAAACATGGAAATATCAGCACCGCTATCTGTATGAACATGGTAATATCAGCCCCTCTATCTGTATGAACATGGAAATACCTACACTACTATCTGTATGAACATGGAAATATGTACACCGCTATCTGTATGAACATGAAAATATCTTCACCGCCATCTGTATGGACATGGATATCTCTACACAGCCTTCTGGATGAACATGGAAATATCTACACCGCTATCTTTATAAACATGGAAATATCTACACCGCTTCCTGTATAAACATGGAAATATCAGAACCGCTATCTGTATGAACATGGAAATGTCTACACCGCTATCTGTACGAACATGGAAATATCTACACCGCTATCTGAATGAACATGGAAATAGCTACACCGCTATCTGTATGAACATGGAAATATCTACACCACTATCTGTATGAACATGGAAATATCTACACCGCTATCTGTATGACCATGAATATATCTACACAGACATCTGGATGAACATGGAAATATCTACACCGCTATCTGTATGAACATGGAAATATATACACCGCTATCTGTGTAAACATGCATACATCTTCACCGCTATCTGTATAAACATGGAAATATCTACAATGCTATCTGTATGAACATGGAAATATCTACACCGCTATCTGTTTGAACATGGAAATTTCTAAACAGCATTCTGCATGAAAATGGAACTATCTTCACAGCTATCTGCATATACATGGAAATATCTACACAGCTATCTCTTTACACATGGAAATAACTACACCGCTATCTGTATGAACATGGAAATATCTGCACCGCCATCTGTATGAACATGGAAATATCTGCACGGCCATCTGTATGAACATATAAATATCTACACCGCCATCTGTATTAAGATGGAGAAATCTACACCGCTATCTGTATAAACATGGAAATATCTACACGGCTATCTGTATAAACATGGAAATATCTAAACCGCTATCTGCATGAAAATGGAAATATCGACACGTATATCTGCATATACATTTATATATCTACACAGCTATCTCTTTACACATGGAAATAACTACACCGCTATCTGTATGAACATGGAAATATCTACACCACTATCTGTATGAACATGGAAATATCTACACCGCTATCTGTATGAAAATGGATATATCTACACAGCCATCTGGATGAACATGGAAATATCTACACTGCTATCTGTATGAATATGGAAATAACTACACCGCTATCTGTGTAAACATGCATACATCTTCACCGCTATCTGTATAAACATGGAAATATCTACACCGCTATCTGTATGAACATGGACATATCTACACTGCTATCTGTTTGAACATGGAAATATCTAAACCGCTATCTGCATGAAAATGGAAATATCTACACAGCTATCTGCAAATACATGGAAATATCGACACAGCTATCTCTTTGCACATGGAAATAACTACAGCGCTATCTGTATGAACAAGGAAATATCTACACTGCCATCTTTATTAACATGGAAATATCTGCACGGCCATCTGTATGAACATATAAATATCTACACTGCCATCTGTATTAAGATGGAGATATCTACACCGCTATCTGTATATACATGGAAATATCTACACCGCTATCTGTATAAACATGGAAATATCTGCACCGCTACCTGAATAAACATGGAAATATCAGCACCGCTATCTGTATGATCATGGAAATATCAGCCCCTCTATCTGTATGAAAATGGAAATATCTACACCACTATCTGTATGAACATGGAAATAGCTACACCACCATCTGTATGAACATGGATATATCTACACAGCCATCTGGATGAACATGGAAATATCTACACCGCTATCTGTGTAAACATGCAAACATCTTCACCGCTATCTGTATAAACATGGAAATATCTACACCGCTATCTGTATGAACATGGAAATATCTACACCGCTATCTGTTTGAACATGGAAATATCTACATCGCTATCTGCATGAAAATGGAAATATCTACACAGCTATCTGCATATACATGGAAATATCTACAAAGCTATCTCTTTACACATGGAAATAACTACACCACTATCTCTATAATCATGGAAATATCTACACCGCCATCTGTATGAACATGGAAATATCTGCACCGCCATCTGTATGAACATATAAATATCTACACCGCCATCTGTATTAAGATGGAGATATCTACACCGCTATCTGTATAAACACGGAAATATCTACACCGCTATCTGTATAAACATGGAAATATCTACAGCACTATCTGTATGAACATGGAAATATCTACACCGCTATCTGTATGAACATGGATATATCTACACAGCCATCTGGATGAACATGGAAGTATCTACACCGCTATCTGTATGAACATGGAAATATCTACACCGCTATCTGTGTAAACATGCATACATCTTCACCGCTATCTGTATAAACATGGATATATCTACACCGCTATCTGTATGAACAAGGAAATATCTACACCGCTATCTGTTTGAACATGGAAATATCTAAACCGCTATCTGCATGAAAATGGAAATATCTACACAGATATCTGCATATACATGGAAATATCTATACAGCTATCTCTTTACACATGGAAATAACTACACCGCTATCGGTATACACATGGAAATATCTACACCGCCATCTGAATGAACATGGAAATATCTGCACGGCCATGTGTATGAACATATAAATATCTACACCGCCATCTGTATTTAGATGGAGATATCTACACCGCTATCTGTAAAAACACGGAAATATCTACACCGCTATCTGTATAAACATGGAAATGTCTACACCGCTATCTGTATAAACTTGGAAATATCTACACCGCTACATGTATAAACATGGAAATATCAGCACCGCTATCTGTATGAACATGGAAATATCATCGCCCCTATCTGTATCAACATGGAAATATCTACACCACTATCTGTATGAACATGGGAATAGCTACACCGCTATCTGTATGAACATGGAAATATCATCCCCCCTATCTGTATCAACATGGAAATATCTACACCTCTATCTGTATGAACATGGAAATATCTACACCGCTATCTGTATGAACATGGAAATATCTTCACCGCCATCTGTATGAACATGGATATCTCTACACAGCCATCTGGAGGAACATGGAAATATCTACACCGCTATCTCCATGAACATGGAAATAGCTACACCGCCATCTGTATGAACATGCAAATATGTACACCGCCATCTGTATGAACATGGAAATATCTGCACCGCCATCTGTATGAACATATAAATAACTACACCGCCATCTGTATTAAGATGGAGATATCTACACCGCTATCTGTATAAACCTGGAAATATCTACACCGCTTTCTGTATAAACATGGAAATATCTACACCGCTATCTGTATAAACATGGAAATATCTGCACCGCTACCTGTATAAACATGGAAATATCAGCACCGCTATCTGTATGAACAAGGAAATAACTACACCGCTATCTGTACGAACATGGAAATATATACACCGCTATCTGTATGAACATGGAAATAGCTACACCGCTGTCTGTATGAACATGGAAATATCTACACCACTATCTGTATGAACATGGAAATATCTACACCGCTATCTGTATGAACATGGATATATCTACACAGCCATCTGGATGAACATGGAAATATCTACACCGCTATCTGTATGAACATGGAAATAACTACACCGCTATCTGTGTAAACATGCATACATCTTCACCGCTATCTGTATGAACATGGAAATATCTACACTGCTATCTGTTTGAACATGGAAATATCTAAACCGCTATCTGCATGAAAATGGAAATATCTACACAGCTATCTGCAAATACATGGAAATATCTACACAGCTATCTCTTTGCACATGGAAATAACTACACCGCTATCTGTATGAACAGGGAAATATCTACACCGCCATCTGTATTAACATGGAAATATCTGCACGGCCATCTGTATGAACATATAAATATCTACACTGCCGTCTGTATTAAGATGGAGATATCTACACTGCTATCTGTATAAACATGGAAATATCTACCCCGCTTTCTGTATAAACATGGAAATATCTAAACCGCTACCTGTAAAAACATGGAAATATCAGCACCGCTATCTGTATGAACATGGAAATATCAGCCCCTCTATCTGTATGAACATGGAAATATCTATACACTATCTGTATGAACATGGAATTATCTTCACCACCATTTGTATGATCATGGATATGTCTACGCAGCCATCTGGATGAACATGGAAATATCTACACCGCTATATGTATGAACATGGAAATATCTACACCGCTATCTGTGTAAACATGCATACATCTTCACCGCTATCTGTATAAACATGGATATATCTACACCGCTATCTGTATGAACAAGGAAATATCTACACTGCTATCTGTTTGAACATGGAAATATCTAAACCGCTATCTGCATGAAAATGGAAATATCTACACAGATATCTGCATATACATGGAAATATCTATACAGCTATCTCTTTACACATGGAAATAACTACACCGCTATCGGTATAAACATGGAAATATCTACACCGCCATCTGAATGAACATGGAAATATCTGCACGGCCATGTGTATGAACATATAAATATCTACACCGCCATCTGTATTTAGATGGAGATATCTACACCGCTATCTGTAAAAACACGGAAATATCTACACCGCTATCTGTATAAACATGGAAATGTCTACACCGCTATCTGTATAAACTTGGAAATATCTACACCGCTACATGTATAAACATGGAAATATCAGCACCGCTATCTGTATGAACATGGAAATATCATCGCCCCTATCTGTATCAACATGGAAATATCTACACCACTATCTGTATGAACATGGGAATATCTACACCGCTATCTGTATGAACATGGAAATATCATCCCCCCTATCTGTATCAACATGGAAATATCTACACCTCTATCTGTATGAACATGGAAATATCTACACCGCTATCTGTATGAACATGGAAATATCTTCACCGCCATCTGTATGAACATGGATATCTCTACACAGCCATCTGGAGGAACATGGAAATATCTACACCGCTATCTCCATGAACATGGAAATAGCTACACCGCCATCTGTATGAACATGCAAATATGTACACCGCCATCTGTATGAACATGGAAATATCTGCACCGCCATCTGTATGAACATATAAATAACTACACCGCCATCTGTATTAAGATGGAGATATCTACACCGCTATCTGTATAAACCTGGAAATACCTACACCGCTTTCTGTATAAACATGGAAATATCTACACCGCTATCTGTATAAACATGGAAATATCTGCACCGCTACCTGTATAAACATGGAAATATCAGCACCGCTATCTGTATGAACAAGGAAATAACTACACCGCTATCTGTACGAACATGGAAATATATACACCGCTATCTGTATGAACATGGAAATAGCTACACCGCTGTCTGTATGAACATGGAAATATCTACATCACTATCTGTATGAACATGGAAATATCTACACCGCTATCTGTATGAACATGGATATATCTACACAGCCATCTGGATGAACATGGAAATATCTACACCGCTATCTGTATGAACATGGAAATAACTACACCGCTATCTGTGTAAACATGCATACATCTTCACCGCTATCTGTATGAACATGGAAATATCTACACTGCTATCTGTTTGAACATGGAAATATCTAAACCGCTATCTGCATGAAAATGGAAATATCTACACAGCTATCTGCAAATACATGGAAATATCTACACAGCTATCTCTTTGCACATGGAAATAACTACACCGCTATCTGTATGAACAGGGAAATATCTACACCGCCATCTGTATTAACATGGAAATATCTGCACGGCCATCTGTATGAACATATAAATATCTACACTGCCGTCTGTATTAAGATGGAGATATCTACACTGCTATCTGTATAAACATGGAAATATCTACCCCGCTTTCTGTATAAACATGGAAATATCTAAACCGCTACCTGTAAAAACATGGAAATATCAGCACCGCTATCTGTATGAACATGGAAATATCAGCCCCTCTATCTGTATGAACATGGAAATATCTATACACTATCTGTATGAACATGGAATTATCTTCACCACCATTTGTATGATCATGGATATGTCTACGCAGCCATCTGGATGAACATGGAAATATCTACACCGCTATATGTATGAACATGGAAATAGCTACACCTCTATCTGTATGAACATGGAAATATCTACACCACTATCGGTATGAACATGGAAATACCTACACTGCTGTCTGTATGAAGATGGAAATATCTTCACCGCCATCTGTATGAACATGGATATATCTACACAGCCATCTGGATGAACATGGAAATATCTACACCGCTATCTGTGTAAACATGGAAATATCTACACCGCTATCTGTATAAACATGGAAATACCTACACCGCTACCTTTATAAACATGGAAATATAAGCACCGCTATCTGTATGAACATGGAAATATCTACACCGCTATCTGTTTGAACATGGAAATATCTACACTGCTATCTGTATGAACATGGAAATAGCTACACCGCTATCTGTATGAACATGGAAATATCTACAGCACTATCTGTATGAACATGGAAATATCTACACCGCTATATGTATGAACATGGATATATCTACAAAGCCATCTGGATGAACATGGAAATATCTACACCGCTATCTGTATGAACATGGAAATATCTACACCGATATCTGTGTAAACACGCATACATCTTCACCGCTATCTGTATAAACATGGATATATCTACACCGCTATCTGTATGAACATGGAAATATCTACACCGCTATCAGTTTGAACACGGAAATATCTAAACCGCTATCTGCATGAAAATGGAAATATCGACACGTATATCTGCATATACATTTATATATCAACACAGCTATCTCTTTACTCATGGAAATAACTACACCGCTATCTGTATGAACATGGAAATATGTACACCGCCATCTGTATGAACAATGAAATAACTGCACGGCCATCTGTATGAACATATAAATATCTACACCGCCATCTGTATTAAGATGGAGATATCTACACCGCTATCTGTATAAACATGGAAATATCTACACCGCTATCTGTATAAACATGGAAATGTCTACACCGCTATCTTTATAAACTTGGAAATATCTACACCGCTACCTGTATAAACATGGAAATATCAGCACAGCTATCTGTATGAACATGGAAATATCAGCCCATCTATCTGTATGAACATGGAAATATCTACACCACTATCTGTATGAACATGGAAATATCTACACCGGTATCTGTATGAACATGTATATATCTACACAGCCATCTGGATGAACATGGAAATATCTACACCGCTATCTCTAAGAACATGGAAATAACTAAACCACTATCTGTGTAAACATGCATACATCTTCACCGCTATCTGTATAAACATGGAAATATCTACACCGATATCTGTATGAACATGGAGATATCTACACTGCTATCTGTTTGAACATGGAAATATCTAAACCGCTATGTGCATGAAAATGGAAATATCTACACAGCTATCTGCAAATACATGGAAATATCTACACAGCTATCTCTTTGCACATGGAAATAACTACACCGCTATCTGTATGAATATGGAAATATCTACACCGCCATCTGTATTAACATGGAAATATCTTCACGGCCATGTGTATGAACATATAAATATCTACACTGCCATCTGTATTAAGATGGAGATATCTACACCGCTATCTGTATAAACATGGAAATATCTACACCGCTATCTGTATAAACATGGAAATATCTACACCGCTACCTGTATAAACATGGAAATATCAGCAACGCTATCTGTATGAACATGGAAATATCAGCCCCTCTATCTGTATGAACATGGAAATATCTTCACCACTATCTGTATGAACATGGAAATATCTACTCCGCTATCTGTATGAACATGGAATTATCTTCACCACCATCTGTATGAACATGGATATGTCTACACAGCCATCTGGATGAACATGGAAATATCTACACCGCTATCTGTATGAACATGGAAATAGCTACACCACTATCTGTATGAACATGGAAATACCTACACCACTATCTGTATGAACATGGAAATACCTACACCGCTATCTGTATGAACATGGAAATATCTTCACCGCCATCTGTATGAACATGGATATATCTACACAGCCATCTGGATGAACATGGAAATATCTACACCGCTATCTGTATCAACATGGAAATATCTACACCGCTATCTGTGTAAACACGCATACATCTTCAACGCTATCTGTATAAACATGGATATATCTACACCGCTATCTGTATGAACATGGAAATATCTACACCGCTATCAGTTTGAACATGGAAATATCTAAACCGCAATCTGCATGAAAATGGAAATAACTTCACAGCTATCTGCAAATACATGGAAACCTCTACACAGCTATCTCTTTACACATGGAAATAACTACACCGCTATCTGTATGAACATGGAAATATCTACTCTGCCATCTGTATGAACATGGAAATATCTGCACGGCCATCTGTATGAACATATAAATATCTACACCAACATCTGTATTAAGATGGAGAAATTTACACCGCTATCTGTATAAACATGGAAATATCTACATCGCTATCTGTATAAACATGGAAATATCTACACCGCTATCTGTATAAACATGGAAATATCTACACCGCTACCTGTATAAACATGGAAATACCAGCACCGCTCTCTGTATGAACATGGAAATATCAGCCACTCTATCTGTATGAACATGGAAATATCTACACCACTATCTGTATGAACATGGAAATATCTACACCGCTATCCGTATGAACATGGAAATATCTTCACCGCCATCTGTATGAACATGGATATATCTAAACAGCCATGTGGATGAACACGGAAATATCTACACCGCTATCTGGATGAACATGGAAATATCTACACTGCTATCTGTATGAACATGGTAATAGCTACACCACTATCTGTATGAACATGGAAATATCTACACCGCTATATGTATGAACATGGAAATATCTTCACCGCCATCTGTATGAACATGGATATATCTACACAGCAATATGGATGAACATGCAAATATCTACACCGCTATCTGAATGAACATGGAAATAGCTACACGGCTATCTGTATGAACATGGGAATAGCTACAACGCCATCTGTGTGTATATGGAAATATCTGCACCGCCATCTGTATGAACATACAAATATCTACACCGCCATCTGTATTAAGATGGAGATATCTACACCGCTATCTGTATAAACCTGGAAATATCTACACTGCTATCTGTAGAAACATGGAAATATCCACACCGCTATCTGTATAAACATGGAAATATCCACACAGCTACCTGTATAAACATGGAAATATCAGCACCGCCATCTGTATGAACATGGATATCTCTACACAGCCATCTGGAGGAACATGGAAATATCTACACCGCTATCTCCATGAACATGGAAATAGCTACACCGCCATCTGTATGAACATGCAAATATGTACACCGCCATCTGTATGAACATGGAAATATCTGCACCGCCATCTGTATGAACATATAAATAACTACACCGCCATCTGTATTAAGATGGAGATATCTACACCGCTATCTGTATGAACATGGAAATATCAGCCCCTCTATCTGTATGAACATGGAAATATCTATACACTATCTGTATGAAAATGGAATTATCTTCACCACCATTTGTATGATCATGGATATGTCTACGCAGCCATCTGGATGAACATGGAAATATCTACACCGCTATATGTATGAACATGGAAATATCTACACCGCTATCTGTGTAAACATGCATACATCTTCACCGCTATCTGTATAAACACGGATATATCTACACCGCTATCTGTATGAACAAGGAAATATCTACACTGCTATCTGTTTGAACATGGAAATATCTAAACCGCTATCTGCATGAAAATGGAAATATCTACACAGATATCTGCATATACATGGAAATATCTATACAGCTATCTCTTTACACATGGAAATAACTACACCGCTATCGGTATAAACATGGAAATATCTACACCGCCATCTGAATGAACATGGAAATATCTGCACGGCCATGTGTATGAACATATAAATATCTACACCGCCATCTGTATTTACATGGAGATATCTACACCGCTATCTGTAAAAACACGGAAATATCTACACCGCTATCTGTATAAACATGGAAATGTCTACACCGCTATCTGTATAAACTTGGAAATATCTACACCGCTACATGTATAAACATGGAAATATCAGCACCGCTATCTGTATGAACATGGAAATATCATCGCCCCTATCTGTATCAACATGGAAATATCTACACCACTATCTGTATGAACATGGGAATATCTACACCGCTATCTGTATGAACATGGAAATATCATCCCCCCTATCTGTATCAACATGGAAATATCTACACCTCTATCTGTATGAACATGGAAATATCTACACCGCTATCTGTATGAACATGGAAATATCTTCACCGCCATCTGTATGAACATGGATATGTCTACACAGCCATCTGGAGGAACATGGAAATATCTACACCGCTATCTCCATGAACATGGAAATAGCTACACCGCCATCTGTATGAACATGCAAATATGTACACTGCCATCTGTATGAACATGGAAATATCTGCACCGCCATCTGTATGAACATATAAATAACTACACCGCCATCTGTATTAAGATGGAGATATCTACACCGCTATCTGTATAAACCTGGAAATATCTACACCGCTTTCTGTATAAACATGGAAATATCTACACCGCTATCTGTATAAACATGGAAATATCTGCACCGCTACCTGTATAAACATGGAAATATCAGCACCGCTATCTGTATGAACAAGGAAATAACTACACCGCTATCTGTACGAACATGGAAATATATACACCGCTATCTGTATGAACATGGAAATAGCTACACCGCTGTCTGTATGAACATGGAAATATCTACACCACTATCTGTATGAACATGGAAATATCTACACCGCTATCTGTATGAACATGGATATATCTACACAGCCATCTGGATGAACATGGAAATATCTACACCGCTATCTGTATGAACATGGAAATAACTACACCGCTATCTGTGTAAACATGCATACATCTTCACCGCTATCTGTATGAACATGGAAATATCTACACTGCTATCTGTTTTAACATGGAAATATCTAAACCGCTATCTGCATGAAAATGGAAATATCTACACAGCTATCTGCAAATACATGGAAATATCTACACAGCTATTTCTTTGCACATGGAAATAACTACACCGCTATCTGTATGAACAGGGAAATATCTACACCGCCATCTTTATTAACATGGAAATATCTGCACGGCCATCTGTATGAACATATAAATATCTACACTGCCGTCTGTATTAAGATGGAGATATCTACACTGCTATCTGTATAAACATGGAAATATCTACCCCGCTTTCTGTATAAACATGGAAATATCTAAACCGCTACCTGTAAAAACATGGAAATATCAGCACCGCTATCTGTATGAACATGGAAATATCAGCCCCTCTATCTGTATGAACATGGAAATATCTATACACTATCTGTATGAACATGGAATTATCTTCACCACCATTTGTATGATCATGGATATGTCTACGCAGCCATCTGGATGAACATGGAAATATCTACACCGCTATATGTATGAACATGGAAATATCTACACCGCTATCTGTGTAAACATGCATACATCTTCACCGCTATCTGTATAAACATGGATATATCTACACCGCTATCTGTATGAACAAGGAAATATCTACACCGCTATCTGTTTGAACATGGAAATATCTAAACCGCTATCTGCATGAAAATGGAAATATCTACACAGATATCTGCATATACATGGAAATATCTATACAGCTATCTCTTTACACATGGAAATAACTACACCGCTATCGGTATAAACATGGAAATATCTACACTGCCATCTGAATGAACATGGAAATATCTGCACGGCCATGTGTATGAACATATAAATATCTACACCGCCATCTGTATTTAGATGGAGATATCTACACCGCTATCTGTAAAAACACGGAAATATCTACACCGCTATCTGTATAAACATGGAAATGTCTACACCGCTCTCTGTATAAACTTGGAAATATCTACACCGCTACATGTATAAACATGGAAATATCAGCACCGCTATCTGTATGAACATGGAAATATCATCGCCCCTATCTGTATCAACATGGAAATATCTACACCACTATCTGTATGAACATGGGAATATCTACACCGCTATCTGTATGAACATGGAAATATCATCCCCCCTATCTGTATCAACATGGAAATATCTACACCTCTATCTGTATGAACATGGAAATATCTACACCGCTATCTGTATGAACATGGAAATATCTTCACCGCCATCTGTATGAACATGGATATCTCTACACAGCCATCTGGAGGAACATGGAAATATCTACACCGCTATCTCCATGAACATGGAAATAGCTACACCGCCATCTGTATGAACATGCAAATATGTACACCGCCATCTGTATGAACATGGAAATATCTGCACCGCCATCTGTATGAACATATAAATAACTACACCGCCATCTGTATTAAGATGGAGATATCTACACCGCTATCTGTATAAACCTGGAAATACCTACACCGCTTTCTGTATAAACATGGAAATATCTACACCGCTATCTGTATAAACATGGAAATATCTGCACCGCTACCTGTATAAACATGGAAATATCAGCACCGCTATCTGTATGAACAAGGAAATAACTACACCGCTATCTGTACGAACATGGAAATATATACACCGCTATCTGTATGAACATGGAAATAGCTACACCGCTGTCTGTATGAACATGGAAATATCTACACCACTATCTGTATGAACATGGAAATATCTACACCGCTATCTGTATGAACATGGATATATCTACACAGCCATCTGGATGAACATGGAAATATCTACACCGCTATCTGTATGAACATGGAAATAACTATACCGCTATCTGTGTAAACATGCATACATCTTCACCGCTATCTGTATAAACATGGAAATATCTACACCGATATCTGTATGAACATGGAGATATCTACACTGCTATCTGTTTGAACATGGAAATATCTAAACCGCTATGTGCATGAAAATGGAAATATCTACACAGCTATCTGCAAATACATGGAAATATCTACACAGCTATCTCTTTGCACATGGAAGTAACTACACCGCTATCTGTATGAACAGGGAAATATCTACACCGCCATCTGTATTAACATGGAAATATCTGCACGGCCATCTGTATGAACATATAAATATCTACACTGCCGTCTGTATTAAGATGGAGATATCTACACTGCTATCTGTATAAACATGGAAATATCTACCCCGCTTTCTGTATAAACATGGAAATATCTAAACCGCTACCTGTAAAAACATGGAAATATCAGCACCGCTATCTGTATGAACATGGAAATATCAGCCCCTCTATCTGTATGAACATGGAAATATCTATACACTATCTGTATGAACATGGAATTATCTTCACCACCATTTGTATGATCATGGATATGCCTACGCAGCCATCTGGATGAACATGGAAATATCTACACTGCTATATGTATGAACATGGAAATAGCTACACCTCTATCTGTATGAACATGGAAATATCTACACCACTATCGGTATGAACATGGAAATACCTACACTGCTGTCTGTATGAAGATGGAAATATCTTCACCGCCATCTGTATGAACATGGATATATCTACACAGCCATCTGGATGAACATGGAAATATCTACACCGCTATCTGTGTAAACATGGAAATATCTACACCGCTATCTGTATAAACATGGAAATACCTACACCGCTACCTTTATAAACATGGAAATATAAGCACCGCTATCTGTATGAACATGGAAATATCTACACCGCTATCTGTTTGAACATGGAAATATCTACACTGCTATCTGTATGAACATGGAAATAGCTACACCGCTATCTGTATGAACATGGAAATATCTACAGCACTATCTGTATGAACATGGAAATATCTACACCGCTATAGGTATGAACATGGATATATCTACAAAGCCATCTGGATGAACATGGAAATATCTACACTGCTATCTGTATGAACATGGAAATATCTACACCGATATCTGTGTAAACACGCATACATCTTCACCGCTATCTGTATAAACATGGATATATCTACACCGCTATCTGTATGAACATGGAAATATCTACACCGCTATCAGTTTGAACACGGAAATATCTAAACCGCTATCTGCATGAAAATGGAAATATCGACACGTATATCTGCATATACATTTATATATCAACACAGCTATCTCTTTACACATGGAAATAACTACACCGCTATCTGTATGAACATGGAAATATCTACACCGCCATCTGTATGAACAATGAAATAACTGCACGGCCATCTGTATGAACATATAAATATCTACACCGCCATCTGTATTAAGAGGGAGATATCTACACCGCTATCTGTATAAACATGGAAATATCTACACCGCTATCTGTATAAACATGGAAATGTCTACACCGCTATCTTTATAAACTTGGAAATATCTACACCGCTACCTGTATAAACATGGAAATATCAGCACAGCTATCTGTATGAACATGGAAATATCAGCCCATCTATCTGTATGAACATGGAAATATCTACACCACTATCTGTATGAACATGGAAATATCTACACCGGTATCTGTATGAACATGGATATATCTACACAGCCATCTGGATGAACATGGAAATATCTACACCGCTATCTCTATGAACATGGAAATAACTAAACCACTATCTGTGTAAACATGCATACATCTTCACCGCTATCTGTATAAACATGGAAATATCTACACCGATATCTGTATGAACATGGAGATATCTACACTGCTATCTGTTTGAACATGGAAATATCTAAACCGCTATGTGCATGAAAATGGAAATATCTACACAGCTATCTGCAAATACATGGAAATATCTACACATCTATCTCTTTGCACATGGAAATAACTACACCGCTATCTGTATGAATATGGAAATATCTACACCGCCATCTGTATTAACATGGAAATATCTGCACGGCCATCTGTATGAACATATAAATATCTACACTGCCATCTGTATTAAGATGGAGATATCTACACCGCTATCTGTATAAACATGGAAATATCTACACCGCTATCTGTATAAACATGGAAATATCTACACCGCTACCTGTATAAACATGGAAATATCAGCAACGCTATCTGTATGAACATGGAAATATCAGCCCCTCTATCTGTATGAACATGGAAATATCTTCACCACTATCTGTATGAACATGGAAATATCTACTCCGCTATCTGTATGAACATGGAATTATCTTCACCACCATCTGTATGAACATGGATATGTCTACACAGCCATCTGGATGAACATGGAAATATCTACACCGCTATCTGTATGAACATGGAAATAGCTACACCACTATCTGTATGAACATGGAAATACCTACACCACTATCTGTATGAACATGGAAATACCTACACCGCTATCTGTATGAACATGGAAATATCTTCACCGCCATCTGTATGAACATGGATATATCTACACAGCCATCTGGATGAACATGGAAATATCTACACCGCTATCTGTATCAACATGGAAATATCTACACCGCTATCTGTGTAAACACGCATACATCTTCAACGCTATCTGTATAAACATGGATATATCTACACCGCTATCTGTATGAACATGGAAATATCTACACCGCTATCAGTTTGAACATGGAAATATCTAAACCGCAATCTGCATGAAAATGGAAATAACTTCACAGCTATCTGCAAATACATGGAAACCTCTACACAGCTATCTCTTTACACATGGAAATAACTACACCGCTATCTGTATGAACATGGAAATATCTACTCTGCCATCTGTATGAACATGGAAATATCTGCACGGCCATCTGTATGAACATATAAATATCTACACCAACATCTGTATTAAGATGGAGAAATTTACACCGCTATCTGTATAAACATGGAAATATCTACATCGCTATCTGTATAAACATGGAAATATCTACACCGCTATCTGTATAAACATGGAAATATCTACACCGCTACCTGTATAAACATGGAAATATCAGCACCGCTCTCTGTATGAACATGGAAATATCAGCCACTCTATCTGTATGAACATGGAAATATCTACACCACTATCTGTATGAACATGGAAATATCTACACCGCTATCCGTATGAACATGGAAATATCTTCACCGCCATCTGTATGAACATGGATATATCTAAACAGCCATGTGGATGAACACGGAAATATCTACACCGCTATCTGGATGAACATGGAAATATCTACACTGCTATCTGCATGAACATGGTAATAGCTACACCACTATCTGTATGAACATGGAAATATCTACACCGCTATATGTATGAACATGGAAATATCTTCACCGCCATCTGTATGAACATGGATATATCTACACAGCAATATGGATGAACATGCAAATATCTACACCGCTATCTGAATGAACATGGAAATAGCTACACGGCTATCTGTATGAACATGGGAATAGCTACAACGCCATCTGTGTGTATATGGAAATATCTGCACCGCCATCTGTATGAACATACAAATATCTACACCGCCATCTGTATTAAGATGGAGATATCTACACCGCTATCTGTATAAACCTGGAAATATCTACACTGCTATCTGTAGAAACATGGAAATATCCACACCGCTATCTGTATAAACATGGAAATATCCACACAGCTACCTGTATAAACATGGAAATATCAGCACCGCCATCTGTATGAACATGGATATCTCTACACAGCCATCTGGAGGAACATGGAAATATCTACACCGCTATCTCCATGAACATGGAAATAGCTACACCGCCATCTGTATGAACATGCAAATATGTACACCGCCATCTGTATGAACATGGAAATATCTGCACCGCCATCTGTATGAACATATAAATAACTACACCGCCATCTGTATTAAGATGGAGATATCTACACCGCTATCTGTATAAACCTGGAAATATCTACACCGCTTTCTGTATAAACATGGAAATATCTACACCGCTATCTGTATAAACATGGAAATATCTGCACCGCTACCTGTATAAACATGGAAATATCAGCACCTCTATCTGTATGAACAAGGAAATAACTACACCGCTATCTGTACGAACATGGAAATATATACACCGCTATCTGTATGAACATGGAAATAGCTACACCGCTGTCTGTATGAACATGGAAATATCTACACCACTATCTGTATGAACATGGAAATATCTACACCGCTATCTGTATGAACATGGATATATCTACACAGCCATCTGGATGAACATGGAAATATCTACACCGCTATCTGTATGAACATGGAAATAACTACACCGCTATCTGTGTAAACATGCATACATCTTCACCGCTATCTGTATGAACATGGAAATATCTACACTGCTATCTGTTTGAACATGGAAATATCTAAAGCGCTATCTGCATGAAAATGGAAATATCTACACAGCTATCTGCAAATACATGGAAATATCTACACAGCTATCTCTTTGCACATGGAAATAACTACACCGCTATCTGTATGAACAGGGAAATATCTACACCGCCATCTGTATTAACATGGAAATATCTGCACGGCCATCTGTATGAACATATAAATATCTACACTGCCGTCTGTATTAAGATGGAGATATCTACACTGCTATCTGTATAAACATGGAAATATCTACCCCGCTTTCTGTATAAACATGGAAATATCTAAACCGCTACCTGTAAAAACATGGAAATATCAGCACCGCTATCTGTATGAACATGGAAATATCAGCCCCTCTATCTGTATGAACATGGAAATATCTATACACTATCTGTATGAAAATGGAATTATCTTCACCACCATTTGTATGATCATGGATATGTCTACGCAGCCATCTGGATGAACATGGAAATATCTACACCGCTATATGTATGAACATGGAAACATCTACACCGCTATCTGTGTAAACATGCATACATCTTCACCGCTATCTGTATAAACACGGATATATCTACACCGCTATCTGTATGAACAAGGAAATATCTACACCGCTATCTGTTTGAACATGGAAATATCTAAACCGCTATCTGCATGAAAATGGAAATATCTACACAGATATCTGCATATACATGGAAATATCTATACAGCTATCTCTTTACACATGGAAATAACTACACCGCTATCGGTATAAACATGGAAATATCTACACCGCCATCTGAATGAACATGGAAATATCTGCACGGCCATGTGTATGAACATATAAATATCTACACCGCCATCTGTATTTAGATGGAGATATCTACACCGCTATCTGTAAAAACACGGAAATATCTACACCGCTATCTGTATAAACATGGAAATGTCTACACCGCTCTCTGTATAAACTTGGAAATATCTACACCGCTACATGTATAAACATGGAAATATCAGCACCGCTATCTGTATGAACATGGAAATATCATCGCCCCTATCTGTATCAACATGGAAATATCTACACCACTATCTGTATGAACATGGGAATATCTACACCGCTATCTGTATGAACATGGAAATATCATCCCCCCTACCTGTATCAACATGGAAATATCTACACCTCTATCTGTATGAACATGGAAATATCTACACCGCTATCTGTATGAACATGGAAATATCTTCACCGCCATCTGTATGAACATGGATATCTCTACACAGCCATCTGGAGGAACATGGAAATATCTACACCGCTATCTCCATGAACATGGAAATAGCTACACCGCCATCTGTATGAACATGCAAATATGTACACCGCCATCTGTATGAACATGGAAATATCTGCACCGCCATCTGTATGAACATATAAATAACTACACCGCCATCTGTATTAAGATGGAGATATCTACACCGCTATCTGTATAAACCTGGAAATATCTACACCGCTTTCTGTATAAACATGGAAATATCTGCACCGCTACCTGTATAAACATGGAAATATCAGCACCGCTATCTGTATGAACAAGGAAATAACTACACCGCTATCTGTACGAACATGGAAATATATACACCGCTATCTGTATGAACACGGAAATAGCTACACTGCTGTCTGTATGAACATGGAAATATCTACACCACTATCTGTATGAACATGGAAATATCTACACCGCTATCTGTATGAACATGGATATATCTACACAGCCATCTGGATGAACATGGAAATATCTACACCGCTATCTGTATGAACATGGAAATAACTACACCGCTATCTGTGTAAATATGCATACATCTTCACCGCTATCTGTATGAACATGGAAATATCTACACTGCTATCTGTTTGAACATGGAAATATCTAAACCGCTATCTGCATGAAAATGGAAATATCTACACAGCTATCTGCAAATACATGGAAATATCTACACAGCTATCTCTTTGCACATGGAAATAACTACCCCGCTATCTGTATGAACAGGGAAATATCTACACCGCCATCTGTATTAACATGGAAATATCTGCACGGCCATCTGTATGAACATATAAATATCTACACTGCCGTCTGTATTAAGATGGAGATATCTACACTGCTATCTGTATAAACATGGAAATATCTACCCCGCTTTCTGTATAAACATGGAAATATCTAAACCGCTACCTGTAAAAACATGGAAATATCAGCACCGCTATCTGTATGAACATGGAAATATCAGCCCCTCTATCTGTATGAACATGGAAATATCTATACACTATCTGTATGAACATGGAATTATCTTCACCACCATTTGTATGATCATGGATATGTCTACGCAGCCATCTGGATGAACATGGAAATATCTACACCGCTATATGTATGAACATGGAAATAGCTACACCTCTATCTGTATGAACATGGAAATATCTACACCACTATCGGTATGAACATGGAAATACCTACACCGCTGTCTGTATGAAGATGGAAATATCTTCACCGCCATCTGTATGAACATGGATATATCTACACAGCCATCTGGATGAACATGGAAATATCTACACCGCTATCTGTGTAAACATGGAAATATCTACACCGCTATCTGTATAAACATGGAAATACCTACACAGCTACCTTTATAAACATGGAAATATAAGCACCGCTATCTGTATGAACATGGAAATATCTACACCGCTATCTGTTTGAACATGGAAATATCTACACTGCTATCTGTATGAACATGGAAATAGCTACACCGCTATCTGTATGAACATGGAAATATCTACAGCACTATCTGTATGAACATGGAAATATCTACACCGCTATATGTATGAACATGGATATATCTACACAGCCATCTGGATGAACATGGAAATATCTACACCGCTATCTGTATGAACATGGAAATATCTACACCGATATCTGTGTAAACACGCATACATCTTCACCGCTATCTGTATAAACATGGATATATCTACACCGCTATCTGTATGAACATGGAAATATCTACACCGCTATCAGTTTGAACACGGAAATATCTAAACCGCTATCTGCATGAAAATGGAAATATCGACACGTATATCTGCATATACATTTATATATCTACACAGCTATCTCTTTACACATGGAAATAACTACACCGCTATCTGTATGAACATGGAAATATCTACACCGCCATCTGTATGAACAATTAAATAACTGCACGTCCATCTGTATGAACATATAAATATCTACACCGCCATCTGTATTAAGATGGAGATATCTACACCGCTATCTGTATAAACATGGAAATATCTACACCGCTATCTGTATAAACATGGAAATGTCTACACCGCTATCTTTATAAACTTGGAAATATCTACACCGCTACCTGTATAAACATGGAAATATCAGCACAGCTATCTGTATGAACATGGAAATATCAGCCCATCTATCTGTATGAACATGGAAATATCTACACCACTATCTGTATGAACATGGAAATATCTACACCGCTATCTGTATGAACATGGATATATCCACACAGCCATCTGGATGAACATGGAAATATCTACACCGCTATCTCTATGAAAATGGAAATAACTAAACCACTATCTGTGTAAACATGCATACATCTTCACCGCTATCTGTATAAACATGGAAATATCCACACCGATATCTGTATGAACATGGAGATATCTACACTGCTATCTGTTTGAACATGGAAATATCTAAACCGCTATCTGCATGAAAATGGAAATATCTACACAGCTATATGCAAATACATGGAAATATCTACACAGCTATCTCTTTGCACATGGAAATAACTACACCGCTATCTGTATGAATATGGAAATATCTACACTGCCATCTGTATTAACATGGAAATATCTGCACGGCCATCTGTATGAACATATAAATAACTACACTGCCATCTGTATTAAGATGGAGATATCTACACCGCTATCTGTATAAACATGTAAATATCTACACCGCTATCTGTATAAACATGGAAATATCTACACCGCTACCTGTATAAACATGGAAATATCAGCAACGCTATCTGTATGAACATGGAAATATCAGCCCCTCTATCTGTATGAACATGGAAATATCTTCACCACTATCTGTATGAACATGGAAATATCTACTCCGCTATCTGTATGAACATGGAATTATCTTCACCACCATCTGTATGAACATGGATATGTCTACACAGCCATCTGGATGAACATGGAAATATCTACACCGCTATCTGTATGAACATGGAAATAGCTACACCACTATCTGTATGAACATGGAAATATCTACACCACTATCTGTATGAACATGGAAATACCTACACCGCTATCTGTATGAACATGGAAATATCTTCACCGCCATCTGTATGAACATGGATATATCTACACAGCCATCTGGATGAACATGGAAATATCTACACCGCTATCTGTATCAACATGGAAATATCTACACCGCTATCTGTGTAAACACGCATACATCTTCACCGCTATCTGTATAAACATGGATATATCTACACCGCTATCTGTATGAACATGGAAATATCTACACCGCTATCAGTTTGAACATGGAAATATCTAAACCGCAATCTGCATGAAAATGGAAATAACTTCACAGCTATCTGCATATACATGGAAACCTCTACACAGCTATCTCTTTACACATGGAAATAACTACACCGCTATCTGTATGAACATGGAAATATCTACACTGCCATCTGTATGAACATGGAAATATCTGCACGGCCATCTGTATGAACATATAAATATCTACACCAACATCTGTATTAAGATGGAGAAATTTACACCGCTATCTGTATAAACATGGAAATATCTACATCGCTATCTGTATAAACATGGAAATATCTACACCGCTATCTGTATAAACATGGAAATATCTACACCGCTACCTGTATAAACATGGAAATATCAGCACCGCTCTCTGTAAGAACATGGAAATATCAGCCCCTCTATCTGTATGAACATGGAAATATCTACACCACTATCTGTATGAACATGGAAATATCTACACCGCTATCCGTATGAACATGGAAATATCTTCACTGCCATCTGTATGAACATGGATATATCTAAACAGCCATGTGGATGAACACGGAAATATCTACACCGCTATCTGGATGAACATGGAAATATCTACACTGCTATCTGTATGAACAAGGTAATAGCTACACCACTATCTGTATGAACATGGAAATATCTACACCGCTATATGTATGAACATGGAAATATCTTCACCGCCATCTGTATGAACATGGATATATCTACACAGCCATCTGGATGAACATGGAAATATCTACACTGCTATCTGTATGAATATGGAAATAACTACACCGCTATCTGTGTAAACATGCATACATCTTTACCGCTATCTGTATAAACATGGAAATATCTACACCGCTATCTGTATGAACATGGACATATCTACACTGCTATCTGTTTGAACATGGAAATATCTAAACCGCTATCTGCATGAAAATGGAAATATCTACACAGCTATCTGCAAATACATGGAAATATCTACACAGCTATCTCTTTGCACATGGAGTTAACTACAGCGCTATCTGTATGAACAAGGATATATCTACACTGCCATCTTTATTAACATGGAAATATCTGCACGGCCATCTGTATGAACATATAAATATCTACACTGCCATCTGTATTAAGATGGAGATATCTACACCGCTATCTGTATATACATGGAAATATCTACACCGCTATCTGTATAAACATGGAAATATCTGCACCGCTACCTGTATAAACATGGAAATATCAGCACCGCTATCTGTATGATCATGGAAATATCAGCCCCTCTATCTGTATGAACATGGAAATATCTACACCACTATCTGTATGAACATGGAAATAGCTACACCACCATCTGTATGAACATGGATATATCTACACAGCCATCTGGATGAACATGGAAATATCTACACCGCTATCTGTGTAAACGTGCAAACATCTTCACCGCTATCTGTATAAACATGGAAATATCTACACCGCTATCTGTATGAACATGGAAATATCTACACCGCTATCTGTTTGAACATGGAAATATCTGCACCGCTATCTGCATGAAAATGGAAATATCTACACAGCTATCTGCATATACATGGAAATATCTACAAAGCTATCTCTTTACACATGGAAATAACTACACCACTATCTCTATAATCATGGAAATATCTACACCGCCATCTGTATGAACATGGAAATGTCTGCACTGCCATCTGTATGAACATATAAATATCTACACCGCCATCTGTATTAAGATGGAGATATCTACACCGCTATCTGTATAAACACGGAAATATCTACACCGCTATCTGTATAAACATGGAAATATCTACAGCACTATCTGTATGAACATGGAAATATCTACACCGCTATCTGTATGAACATGGATATATCTACACAGCCATCTGGATGAACATGGAAGTATCTACACCGCCATCTGTATGAACATGGAAATATCTACACCGCTATCTGTGTAAACATGCATACATCTTCACCGCTATCTGTATAAACATGGATATATCTACACCGCTATCTGTATGAACAAGGAAATATCTACACCGCTATCTGTTTGAACATGGAAATATCTAAACCGCTATCTGCATGAAAATGGAAATATCTACACAGATATCTGCATATACATGGAAATATCTATACAGCTATCTCTTTACACATGGAAATAACTACACCGCTATCGGTATAAACATGGAAATATCTACACCGCCATCTGAATGAACATGGAAATATCTGCACGGCCATGTGTATGAACATATAAATATCTACACCGCCATCTGTATTTAGATGGAGATATCTACACCGCTATCTGTAAAAACACGGAAATATCTACACCGCTATCTGTATAAACATGGAAATGTCTACACCGCTATCTGTATAAACTTGGAAATATCTACACCGCTACATGTATAAACATGGAAATATCAGCACCGCTATCTGTATGAACATGGAAATATCATCGCCCCTATCTGTATCAACATGGAAATATCTACACCACTATCTGTATGAACATGGGAATAGCTACACCGCTATCTGTATGAACATGGAAATATCATCCCCCCTATCTGTATCAACATGGAAATATCTACACCTCTATCTGTATGAACATGGAAATATCTACACCGCTATCTGTATGAACATGGAAATATCTTCACCGCCATCTGTATGAACATGGATATCTCTACACAGCCATCTGGAGGAACATGGAAATATCTACACCGCTATCTCCATGAACATGGAAATAGCTACACCGCCATCTGTATGAACATGCAAATATGTACACCGCCATCTGTATGAACATGGAAATATCTGCACCGCCATCTGTATGAACATATAAATAACTACACCGCCATCTGTATTAAGATGGAGATATCTACACCGCTATCTGTATAAACCTGGAAATATCTACACCGCTTTCTGTATAAACATGGAAATATCTACACCGCTATCTGTATAAACATGGAAATATCTGCACCGCTACCTGTATAAACATGGAAATATCAGCACCGCTATCTGTATGAACAAGGATATAACTACACCGCTATCTGTACGAACATGGAAATATATACACCGCTATCTGTATGAACATGGAAATAGCTACACCGCTGTCTGTATGAACATGGAAATATCTACACCACTATCTGTATGAACATGGAAATATCTACACCGCTATCTGTATGAACATGGATATATCTACACAGCCATCTGGATGAACATGGAAATATCTACACCGCTATCTGTATGAACATGGAAATAACTACACCGCTATCTGTGTAAACATGCATACATCTTCACCGCTATCTGTATGAACATGGAAATATCTACACTGCTATCTGTTTGAACATGGAAATATCTAAAGCGCTATCTGCATGAAAATGGAAATATCTACACAGCTATCTGCAAATACATGGAAATATCTACACAGCTATCTCTTTGCACATGGAAATAACTACACCGCTATCTGTATGAACAGGGAAATATCTACACCGCCATCTGTATTAACATGGAAATATCTGCACGGCCATCTGTATGAACATATAAATATCTACACTGCCGTCTGTATTAAGATGGAGATATCTACACTGCTATCTGTATAAACATGGAAATATCTACCCCGCTTTCTGTATAAACATGGAAATATCTAAACCGCTACCTGTAAAAACATGGAAATATCAGCACCGCTATCTGTACGAACATGGAAATATCAGCCCCTCTATCTGTATGAACATGGAAATATCTATACACTATCTGTATGAACATGGAATTATCTTCACCACCATTTGTATGATCATGGATATGTCTACGCAGCCATCTGGATGAACATGGAAATATCTACACCGCTATATGTATGAACATGGAAATATCTACACCGCTATCTGTGTAAACATGCATACAACTTCACCGCTATCTGTATAAACATGGATATATCTACACCGCTATCTGTATGAACAAGGAAATATCTACACCGCTATCTGTTTGAACATGGAAATATCTAAACCGCTATCTGCATGAAAATGGAAATATCTACACAGATATCTGCATATACATGGAAATATCTATACAGCTATCTCTTTACACATGGAAATAACTACACCGCTATCGGTATAAACATGGAAATATCTACACCGCCATCTGAATGAACATGGAAATATCTGCACGGCCATGTGTATGAACATATAAATATCTACACCGCCATCTGTATTTAGATGGAGATATCTACACCGCTATCTGTAAAAACACGGAAATATCTACACCGCTATCTGTATAAACATGGAAATGTCTACACCGCTATCTGTATAAACTTGGAAATATCTACACCGCTACATGTATAAACATGGAAATATCAGCACCGCTATCTGTATGAACATGGAAATACCATCGCCCCTATCTGTATCAACATGGAAATATCTACACCACTATCTGTATGAACATGGGAATATCTACACCGCTATCTGTATGAACATGGAAATATCATCCCCCCTATCTGTATCAACATGGAAATATCTACACCTCTATCTGTATGAACATGGAAATATCTACACCGCTATCTGTATGAACATGGAAATATCTTCACGGCCATCTGTATGAACATGGATATCTCTACACAGCCATCTGGAGGAACATGGAAATATCTACACCGCTATCTCCATGAACATGGAAATAGCTACACCGCCATCTGTATGAACATGCAAATATGTACACCGCCATCTGTATGAACATGGAAATATCTGCACCGCCATCTGTATGAACATATAAATAACTACACCGCCATCTGTATTAAGATGGAGATATCTACACCGCTATCTGTATAAACCTGGAAATATCTACACCGCTTTCTGTATAAACATGGAAATATCTACACCGCTATCTGTATAAACATGGAAATATCTGCACCGCTACCTGTATAAACATGGAAATATCAGCACCGCTATCTGTATGAACAAGGAAATAACTACACCGCTATCTGTACGAACATGGAAATATATACACCGCTATCTGTATGAACATGGAAATAGCTACACCGCTGTCTGTATGAACATGGAAATATCTACACCACTATCTGTATGAACATGGAAATATCTACACCGCTATCTGTATGAACATGGATATATATACACAGCCATCTGGATGAACATGGAAATATCTACACCGCTATTTGTATGAACATGGAAATAACTACACCGCTATCTGTGTAAACATGCATACATCTTCACCGCTATCTGTATGAACATGGAAATATCTACACTGCTATCTGTTTGAACATGGAAATATCTAAACCGCTATCTGCATGAAAATGGAAATATCTACACAGCTATCTGCAAATACATGGAAATATCTACACAGCTATCTCTTTGCACATGGAAATAACTACACCGCTATCTGTATGAACAGGGAAATATCTACACCGCCATCTGTATTAACATGGAAATATCTGCACGGCCATCTGTATGAACATATAAATATCTACACTGCCGTCTGTATTAAGATGGAGATATCTACACTGCTATCTGTATAAACATGGAAATATCTACCCCGCTTTCTGTATAAACATGGAAATATCTAAACCGCTACCTGTAAAAACATGGAAATATCAGCACCGCTATCTGTATGAACATGGAAATATCAGCCCCTCTATCTGTATGAACATGGAAATATCTATACACTATCTGTATGAACATGGAATTATCTTCACCACCATTTGTATGATCATGGATATGTCTACGCAGCCATCTGGATGAACATGGAAATATCTACACCGCTATATGTATGAACATGGAAATAGCTACACCTCTATCTGTATGAACATGGAAATATCTACACCACTATCGGTATGAACATGGAAATACCTACACCGCTGTCTGTATGAAGATGGAAATATCTTCACCGCCATCTGTATGAACATGGATATATCTACACAGCCATCTGGATGAACATGGAAATATCTACACCGCTATCTGTGTAAACATGGAAATATCTACACCGCTATCTGTATAAACATGGAAATACCTACACCGCTACCTTTATAAACATGGAAATATAAGCACCGCTATCTGTATGAACATGGAAATATCTACACCGCTATCTGTTTGAACATGGAAATATCTACACTGCTATCTGTATGAACATGGAAATAGCTACACCGCTATCTGTATGAACATGGAAATATCTACAGCACTATCTGTATGAACATGGAAATATCTACACCGCTATATGTATGAACATGGATATATCTACACAGCCATCTGGATGAACATGGAAATATCAACACCGCTATCTGTATGAACATGGAAATATCTACACCGCTATCAGTTTGAACACGGAAATACCTAAACCGCTATCTGCATGAAAATGGAAATATCGACACGTATATCTGCATATACATTTATATATCTACACAGCTATCTCTTTACACATGGAAATAACTACACCGCTATATCTATAAACATGGAAATATCTACACTGCTATCTGTATAAACATGGAAATATCTACACCGCTATCTGTATGAATATGGAAATATCTACACCGCCATCTGTATTAACATGGAAATATCTGCACGGCCATATGTATGAACATATAAATATCTACACTGCCATCTGTATTAAGATGGAGATATCTACACCGCTATCTGTATAAACATGGAAATATCTACACCGCTATCTGTATAAACATGGAAATATCTACACCGCTACCTGTATAAACATTGAAATATCAGCAACGCTATCTGTATGAACATGGAAATATCAGCCCCTCTATCTGTATGAACATGGAAATATATACACCGCTATCTGTGTAAACATGCATACATCTTCACCGCTATCTGTATAAACATGGAAATATCTACAATGCTATCTGTATGAACATGGAAATATCTACACCGCTATCTGTTTGAACATGGAAATTTCTAAACAGCTTTCTGCATGAAAATGGAACTATCTTCACAGCTATCTGCATATACATGGAAATATCTACACAGCTATCTCTTTACACATGGAAATAACTACACCGCTATCTGTATGAACATGGAAATATCTGCACCGCCATCTGTATGAACATGGAAATATCTGCACGGCCATCTGTATGAACATATAAATATCTACACCGCCATCTGTATTAAGATGGAGAAATCTACACCGCTATCTGTATAAACATGGAAATATCTACACCGCTATCTGTATAAACATGGAAATATCTACACCGCTATCTGTATAAACATGGAAATATCTACACCGCTACCTGTATAAACATGGAAATACCTACACCGCTATCTGTATGAACATGGAAATATCTACAGCGCTATCTGAATGAGCATGGAAATATCTTCACCGCCATCTGTATGAACATAGATATACCTACACAGCCATCTGGATGAACATGGAAATATCTACACTGCTATGTGTATGAACATGGAAATAGCTACACCGCTATCTGTATGAACATGGAAATATCTACACCACTATCTGTATGAACATGGAAATATCTATATCGTTATCTGTATGAACATGGAAATATCTTCACCGCCATCTGTATTAACATGGATATATCTACACAGCCATATGGATGAACATGGAAATATCTACACCGCCATCTGTATGAACAATGAAATAACTGCACGGCCATCTGTATGAACATATAAATATCTACACCGCCAACTGTATTAAGATGGAGATATCTACACCGCTATCTGTATAAACATGGAAATATCTACACCGCTATCTGTATAAACATGGAAATGTCTACACCGCTATCTTTATAAACTTGGAAATATCTACACCGCTACCTGTATAAACATGGAAATATCAGCACAGCTATCTTTATGAACATGGAAATATCAGCCCATC
The DNA here is from genome assembly GCF_029281585.2 of Gorilla gorilla gorilla. NCBI lineage: Eukaryota > Metazoa > Chordata > Mammalia > Primates > Hominidae > Gorilla > Gorilla gorilla. The sequence goes on from NC_073234.2 coordinate 519,655, forward strand.
TATCTGTATGAACATGGAAATATCTACACCACTATCTGTATGAACATGGAAATATCTACACCGCTATCTGTATGAACATGGATATATCTACACAGCCATCTGGATGAACATGGAAATATCTACACCGCTATCTCTATGAACATGGAAATAACTAAACCACTATCTGTGTAAACATGCATACATCTTCACCGCTATCTGTATAAACATGGAAATATCTACACCGATATCTGTATGAACATGGAGATATCTACACTGCTATCTGTTTGAACATGGAAATATCTAAACCGCTATGTGCATGAAAATGGAAATATCTACACAGCTATCTGCAAATACATGGAAATATCTACACAGCTATCTCTTTGCACATGGAAATAACTACACCGCTATCTGTATGAATATGGAAATATCTACACCGCCATCTGTATTAACATGGAAATATCTGCACGGCCATCTGTATGAACATATAAATATCTACACTGCCATCTGTATTAAGATGGAGATATCTACACCGCTATCTGTATAAACATGGAAATATCTACACCGCTATCTGTATAAACATGGAAATATCTACACCGCTACCTGTATAAACATGGAAATATCAGCAACGCTATCTGTATGAACATGGAAATATCAGCCCCTCTATCTGTATGAACATGGAAATATATACACCGCTATCTGTGTAAACATGCATACATCTTCACCGCTATCTGTATAAACATGGAAATATCTACAATGCTATCTGTATGAACATGGAAATATCTACACCGCTATCTGTTTGAACATGGAAATTTCTAAACAGCTTTCTGCATGAAAATGGAACTATCTTCACAGCTATCTGCATATACATGGAAATATCTACACAGCTATCTCTTTACACATGGAAATAACTACACCGCTATCTGTATGAACATGGAAATATCTGCACCGCCATCTGTATGAACACGGAAATATCTGCACGGCCATCTGTATGAACATATAAATATCTACACCGCCATCTGTATTAAGATGGAGAAATCTACACCGCTATCTGTATAAACATGGAAATATCTACACCGCTATCTGTATAAACATGGAAATATCTACACCGCTATCTGTATAAACATGGCAATATCTACACCGCTACCTGTATAAACATGGAAATACCTACACCGCTATCTGTATGAACATGGAAATATCTACAGCGCTATCTGAATGAGCATGGAAATACCTTCACCGCCATCTGTATGAACATGGATATACCTACACAGCCATCTGGATGAACATGGAAATATCTACACTGCTATGTGTATGAACATGGAAATAGCTACACCGCTATCTGTATGAACATGGAAATATCTACACCACTATCTGTATGAACATGGAAATATCTATATCGTTATCTGTATGAACATGGAAATATCTTCACCGCCATCTGTATTAACATGGATATATCTACACAGCCATATGGATGAACATGGAAATATCTACACCGCTATCTACATGAACATGGAAATATCTACACCGCTATCTGTATAAACATGGAAATAGCTACACCGCCATCTGTATGAACATGGAAATATCTGCACCGCCATCTGTATGAACATATAAATATCTACACCGCCATCTGTATTAAGATGGGGATATCTACACCGCTATCTGTATATACATGGAAATATCTACACCGCTATCTGTATAAACATGGAAATATCTGCACCGCTACCTGTATAAACATGGAAATATCAGCACCGCTATCTGTATGATCATGGAAATATCAGCCCCTCTATCTGTATGAACATGGAAATATCTACACCACTATCTGTATGAACATGGAAATAGCTACACCACCATCTGTATGAACATGGATATATCTACACAGCCATCTGGATGAACATGGAAATATCTACACCGCTATCTGTGTAAACATGCAAACATCTTCACCGCTATCTGTATAAACATGGAAATATCTACACCGCTATCTGTATGAACATGGAAATATCTACACCGCTATCTGTTTGAACATGGAAATATCTACACCGCTATCTGCATGAAAATGGAAATATCTACACAGCTATCTGCATATACATGGAAATATCTACAAAGCTATCTCTTTACATATGGAAATAACTACACCACTATCTCTATAATCATGGAAATATCTACACCGCCATCTGTATGAACATGGAAATATCTGCACCGCCATCTGTATGAACATATAAATATCTACACCGCCATCTGTATTAAGATGGAGATATCTACACCGCTATCTGTATAAACACGGAAATATCTACACCGCTATCTGTATAAACATGGAAATATCTACAGCACTATCTGTATGAACATGGAAATATCTACACCGCTATCTGTTTGAACATGGAAATATCTACACTGCTATCTATATGAACATGGAAATAGCTACACCGCTATCTGTATGAACATGGAAATATCTACAGCACTATCTGTATGAACATGGAAATATCTACACCGCTATATGTATGAACATGGATATATCTACACAGCCATCTGGATGAACATGGAAATATCTACACCGCTATCTGTATGAACATGGAAATATCTACACCGATATCTGTGTAAACACGCATACATCTTCACCGCTATCTGTATAAACATGGATATATCTACACCGCTATCTGTATGAACATGGAAATATCTACACCGCTATCAGTTTGAACACGGAAATATCTAAACCGCTATCTGCATGAAAATGGAAATATCGACACGTATATCTGCATATACATTTATATATCTACACAGCTATCTCTTTACACATGGAAATAACTACACCGCTATCTGTATGAACATGGAAATATCTACACCACTATCTGTATGAACATGGAAATATCTACACCGCTATCTGTATGAAAATGGATATATCTACACAGCCATCTGGATGAACATGGAAATATCTACACTGCTATCTGTATGAATATGGAAATAACTACACCGCTATCTGTGTAAACATGCATACATCTTCACCGCTATCTGTATAAACATGGAAATATCTACACCGCTATCTGTATGAACATGGACATATCTACACTGCTATCTGTTTGAACATGGAAATATCTAAACCGCTATCTGCATGAAAATGGAAATATCTACACAGCTATCTGCAAATACATGGAAATATCTACACAGCTATCTCTTTGCACATGGAAATAACTACAGCGCTATCTGTATGAACAAGGAAATATCTACACTGCCATCTTTATTAACATGGAAATATCTGCACGGCCATCTGTATGAACATATAAATATCTACACTGCCATCTGTATTAAGATGGAGATATCTACACCGCTATCTGTATATACATGGAAATATCTACACCGCTATCTGTATAAACATGGAAATATCTGCACCGCTACCTGTATAAACATGGAAATATCAGCACCGCTATCTGTATGATCATGGAAATATCAGCCCCTCTATCTGTATGAACATGGAAATATCTACACCACTATCTGTATGAACATGGAAATAGCTACACCACCATCTGTATGAACATGGATATATCTACACAGCCATCTGGATGAACATGGAAATATCTACACCGCTATCTGTGTAAACATGCAAACATCTTCACCGCTATCTGTATAAACATGGAAATATCTACACCGCTATCTGTATGAACATGGAAATATCTACACCGCTATCTGTTTGAACATGGAAATATCTACACCGCTATCTGCATGAAAATGGAAATATCTACACAGCTATCTGCATATACATGGAAATATCTACAAAGCTATCTCTTTACACATGGAAATAACTACACCACTATCTCTATAATCATGGAAATATCTACACCGCCATCTGTATGAACATGGAAATATCTGCACCGCCATCTGTATGAACATATAAATATCTACACCGCCATCTGTATTAAGATGGAGATATCTACACCGCTATCTGTATAAACACGGAAATATCTACACCGCTATCTGTATAAACATGGAAATATCTACAGCACTATCTGTATGAACATGGAAATATCTACACCGCTATCTGTATGAACATGGATATATCTACACAGCCATCTGGATGAACATGGAAGTATCTACACCGCTATCTGTATGAACATGGAAATATCTACACGGCTATCTGTGTAAACATGCATACATCTTCACCGCTATCTGTATAAACAGGGATATATCTACACCGCTATCTGTATGAACAAGGAAATATCTACACCGCTATCTGTTTGAACATGGAAATATCTAAACCGCTATCTGCATGAAAATGGAAATATCTACACAGATATCTGCATATACATGGAAATATCTATACAGCTATCTCTTTACACATGGAAATAACTACACCGCTATCGGTATAAACATGGAAATATCTACACCGCCATCTGAATGAACATGGAAATATCTGCACGGCCATGTGTATGAACATATAAATATCTACACCGCCATCTGTATTTAGATGGAGATATCTACACCGCTATCTGTAAAAACACGGAAATATCTACACCGCTATCTGTATAAACATGGAAATGTCTACACCGCTATCTGTATAAACTTGGAAATATCTACACCGCTACATGTATAAACATGGAAATATCAGCACCGCTATCTGTATGAACATGGAAATATCATCGCCCCTATCTGTATCAACATGGAAATATCTACACCACTATCTGTATGAACATGGGAATAGCTACACCGCTATCTGTATGAACATGGAAATATCATCCCCCCTATCTGTATCAACATGGAAATATCTACACCTCTATCTGTATGAACATGGAAATATCTACACCGCTATCTGTATGAACATGGAAATATCTTCACCGCCATCTGTATGAACATGGATATCTCTACACAGCCATCTGGAGGAACATGGAATTATCTTCACCACCATCTGTATGAACATGGATATGTCTACACAGCCATCTGGATGAACATGGAAATATCTATACCGCTATCTGTATGAACATGGAAATAGCTACACCACTATCTGTATGAACATGGAAATACCTACACCACTATCTGTATGAACATGGAAATACCTACACCGCTATCTGTATGAACATGGAAATATCTTCACCGCCATCTGTATGAACATGGATATATCTACACAGCCATCTGGATGAACATGGAAATATCTACACCGCTATCTGTATCAACATGGAAATATCTACACCGCTATCTGTGTAAACACGCATACATCTTCACCGCTATCTGTATAAACATGGATATATCTACACCGCTATCTGTATGAACATGGAAATATCTACACCGCTATCAGTTTGAACATGGAAATATCTAAACCGCAATCTGCATGAAAATGGAAATAACTTCACAGCTATCTGCAAATACATGGAAACCTCTACACAGCTATCTCTTTACACATGGAAATAACTACACCGCTATCTGTATGAACATGGAAATATCTACTCTGCCATCTGTATGAACATGGAAATATCTGCACGGCCATCTGTATGAACATATAAATATCTACACCAACATCTGTATTAAGATGGAGAAATTTACACCGCTATCTGTATAAACATGGAAATATCTACATCGCTATCTGTATAAACATGGAAATATCTACACCGCTATCTGTATAAACATGGAAATATCTACACCGCTACCTGTATAAACATGGAAATATCAGCACCGCTCTCTGTATGAACATGGAAATATCAGCCACTCTATCTGTATGAACATGGAAATATCTACACCACTATCTGTATGAACATGGAAATATCTACACCGCTATCCGTATGAACATGGAAATATCTTCACCGCCATCTGTATGAACATGGATATATCTAAACAGCCATGTGGATGAACACGGAAATATCTACACCGCTATCTGGATGAACATGGAAATATCTACACTGCTATCTGTATGAACATGGTAATAGCTACACCACTATCTGTATGAACATGGAAATATCTACACCGCTATATGTATGAACATGGAAATACCTTCACCGCCATCTGTATGAACATGGATATATCTACACAGCAATATGGATGAACATGCAAATATCTACACCGCTATCTGAATGAACATGGAAATAGCTACACGGCTATCTGTATGAACATGGGAATAGCTACAACGCCATCTGTGTGTATATGGAAATATCTGCACCGCCATCTGTATGAACATACAAATATCTACACCGCCATCTGTATTAAGATGGAGATATCTACACCGCTATCTGTATAAACCTGGAAATATCTACACTGCTATCTGTAGAAACATGGAAATATCCACACCGCTATCTGTATAAACATGGAAATATCCACACATCTACCTGTATAAACATGGAAATATCAGCACCGCCATCTGTATGAACATGGATATCTCTACACAGCCATCTGGAGGAACATGGAAATATCTACACCGCTATCTCCATGAACATGGAAATAGCTACACCGCCATCTGTATGAACATGCAAATATGTACACCGCCATCTGTATGAACATGGAAATATCTGCACCGCCATCTGTATGAACATATAAATAACTACACCGCCATCTGTATTAAGATGGAGATATCTACACCGCTATCTGTATAAACCTGGAAATATCTACACCGCTTTCTGTATAAACATGGAAATATCTACACCGCTATCTGTATAAACATGGAAATATCTGCACCGCTACCTGTATAAACATGGAAATATCAGCACCTCTGTCTGTATGAACAAGGAAATAACTACACCGCTATCTGTACGAACATGGAAATATATACACCGCTATCTGTATGAACATGGAAATAGCTACACCGCTGTCTGTATGAACATGGAAATATCTACACCACTATCTGTATGAACATGGAAATATCTACACCGCTATCTGTATGAACATGGATATATCTACACAGCCATCTGGATGAACATGGAAATATCTACACCGCTATCTGTATGAACATGGAAATAACTACACCGCTATCTGTGTAAACATGCATACATCTTCACCGCTATCTGTATGAACATGGAAATATCTACACTGCTATCTGTTTGAACATGGAAATATCTAAACCGCTATCTGCATGAAAATGGAAATATCTACACAGCTATCTGCAAATACATGGAAATATCTACACAGCTATCTCTTTGCACATGGAAATAACTACACCGCTATCTGTAATAACAGGGAAATATCTACACCGCCATCTGTATTAACATGGAAATATCTGCACGGCCATCTGTATGAACATATAAATATCTACACTGCCGTCTGTATTAAGATGGAGATATCTACACTGCTATCTGTATAAACATGGAAATATCTACCCCGCTTTCTGCATAAACATGGAAATATCTAAACCGCTACCTGTAAAAACATGGAAATATCAGCACCGCTATCTGTATGAACATGGAAATATCAGCCCCTCTATCTGTATGAACATGGAAATATCTATACACTATCTGTATGAAAATGGAATTATCTTCACCACCATTTGTATGATCATGGATATGTCTACGCAGCCATCTGGATGAACATGGAAATATCTACACCGCTATATGTATGAACATGGAAATATCTACACCGCTATCTGTGTAAACATGCATACATCTTCACCGCTATCTGTATAAACACGGATATATCTACACCGCTATCTGTATGAACAAGGAAATATCTACACCGCTATCTGTTTGAACATGGAAATATCTAAACCGCTATCTGCATGAAAATGGAAATATCTACACAGATATCTGCATATACATGGAAATATCTATACAGCTATCTCTTTACACATGGAAATAACTACACCGCTATCGGTATAAACATGGAAATATCTACACCGCCATATGAATGAACATGGAAATATCTGCACGGCCATGTGTATGAACATATAAATATCTACACCGCCATCTGTATTTAGATGGAGATATCTACACCGCTATCTGTAAAAACACGGAAATATCTACACCGCTATCTGTATAAACATGGAAATGTCTACACCGCTCTCTGTATAAACTTGGAAATATCTACACCGCTACATGTATAAACATGGAAATATCAGCACCGCTATCTGTATGAACATGGAAATATCATCGCCCCTATCTGTATCAACATGGAAATATCTACACCACTATCTGTATGAACATGGGAATAGCTACACCGCTATCTGTATGAACATGGAAATATCATCCCCCCTATCTGTATCAACATGGAAATATCTACACCTCTATCTGTATGAACATGGAAATATCTACACCGCTATCTGTATGAACATGGAAATATCTTCACCGCCATCTGTATGAACATGGATATCTCTACACAGCCATCTGGAGGAACATGGAAATATCTACACCGCTATCTCCATGAACATGGAAATAGCTACACCGCCATCTGTATGAACATGCAAATATGTACACCGCCATCTGTATGAACATGGAAATATCTGCACCGCCATCTGTATGAACATATAAATAACTACACCGCCATCTGTATTAAGATGGAGATATCTACACCGCTATCTGTATAAACCTGGAAATATCTACACCGCTTTCTGTATAAACATGGAAATATCTACACCGCTATCTGTATAAACATGGAAATATCTGCACCGCTACCTGTATAAACATGGAAATATCAGCACCGCTATCTGTATGAACAAGGAAATAACTACACCGCTATCTGTACGAACATGGAAATATATACACCGCTATCTGTATGAACATGGAAATAGCTACACCGCTGTCTGTATGAACATGGAAATATCTACACCACTATCTGTATGAACATGGAAATATCTACACCGCTATCTGTATGAACATGGATATATCTACACAGCCATCTGGATGAACATGGAAATATCTACACCGCTATCTGTATGAACATGGAAATAACTACACCGCTATCTGTGTAAACATGCATACATCTTCACCGCTATCTGTATGAACATGGAAATATCTACACTGCTATCTGTTTGAACATGGAAATATCTAAACCGCTATCTGCATGAAAATGGAAATATCTACACAGCTATCTGCAAATACATGGAAATATCTACACAGCTATCTCTTTGCACATGGAAATAACTACACCGCTATCTGTATGAACAGGGAAATATCTACACCGCCATCTCTATTAACATGGAAATATCTGCACGGCCATCTGTATGAACATATAAATATCTACACTGCCGTCTGTATTAAGATGGAGATATCTACACTGCTATCTGTATAAAAATGGAAATATCTACCCCGCTTTCTGTATAAACATGGAAATATCTAAACCGCTACCTGTAAAAACATGGAAATATCAGCACCGCTATCTGTATGAACATGGAAATATCAGCCCCTCTATCTGTATGAACATGGAAATATCTATACACTATCTGTATGAACATGGAATTATCTTCACCACCATTTGTATGATCATGGATATGTCTACGCAGCCATCTGGATGAACATGGAAATATCTACACCGCTATATGTATGAACATGGAAATATCTACACCGCTATCTGTGTAAACATGCATACATCTTCACCGCTATCTGTATAAACATGGATATATCTACACCGCTATCTGTATGAACAAGGAAATATCTACACCGCTATCTGTTTGAACATGGAAATATCTAAACCGCTATCTGCATGAAAATGGAAATATCTACACAGATATCTGCATATACATGGAAATATCTATACAGCTATCTCTTTACACATGGAAATAACTACACCGCTATCGGTATAAACATGGAAATATCTACACTGCCATCTGAATGAACATGGAAATATCTGCACGGCCATGTGTATGAACATATAAATATCTACACCGCCATCTGTATTTAGATGGAGATATCTACACCGCTATCTGTAAAAACACGGAAATATCTACACCGCTATCTGTATAAACATGGAAATGTCTACACCGCTATCTGTATAAACTTGGAAATATCTACACCGCTACATGTATAAACATGGAAATATCAGCACCGCTATCTGTATGAACATGGAAATATCATCGCCCCTATCTGTATCAACATGGAAATATCTACACCACTATCTGTATGAACATGGGAATATCTACACCGCTATCTGTATGAACATGGAAATATCATCCCCCCTATCTGTATCAACATGGAAATATCTACACCTCTATCTGTATGAACATGGAAATATCTACACCGCTATCTGTATGAACATGGAAATATCTTCACCGCCATCTGTATGAACATGGATATCTCTACACAGCCATCTGGAGGAACATGGAAATATCTACACCGCTATCTCCATGAACATGGAAATAGCTACACCGCCATCTGTATGAACATGCAAATATGTACACCGCCATCTGTATGAACATGGAAATATCTGCACCGCCATCTGTATGAACATATAAATAACTACACCGCCATCTGTATTAAGATGGAGATATCTACACCGCTATCTGTATAAACCTGGAAATACCTACACCGCTTTCTCTATAAACATGGAAATATCTACACCGCTATCTGTATAAACATGGAAATATCTGCACCGCTACCTGTATAAACATGGAAATATCAGCACCGCTATCTGTATGAACAAGGAAATAACTACACCGCTATCTGTACGAACATGGAAATATATACACCGCTATCTGTATGAACATGGAAATAGCTACACCGCTGTCTGTATGAACATGGAAATATCTACACCACTATCTGTATGAACATGGAAATATCTACACCGCTATCTGTATGAACATGGATATATCTACACAGCCATCTGGATGAACATGGAAATATCTACACCGCTATCTGTATGAACATGGAAATAACTACACCGCTATCTGTGTAAACATGCATACATCTTCACCGCTATCTGTATGAACATGGAAATATCTACACTGCTATCTGTTTGAACATGGAAATATCTAAACCGCTATCTGCATGAAAATGGAAATATCTACACAGCTATCTGCAAATACATGGAAATATCTACACAGCTATCTCTTTGCACATGGAAATAACTACACCGCTATCTGTATGAACAGGGAAATATCTACACCGCCATCTGTATTAACATGGAAATATCTGCACGGCCATCTGTATGAACATATAAATATCTACACTGCCGTCTGTATTAAGATGGAGATATCTACACTGCTATCTGTATAAACATGGAAATATCTACCCCGCTTTCTGTATAAACATGGAAATATCTAAACCGCTACCTGTAAAAACATGGAAATATCAGCACCGCTATCTGTATGAACATGGAAATATCAGCCCCTCTATCTGTATGAACATGGAAATATCTATACACTATCTGTATGAACATGGAATTATCTTCACCACCATTTGTATGATCATGGATATGCCTACGCAGCCATCTGGATGAACATGGAAATATCTACACCGCGATATGTATGAACATGGAAATAGCTACACCTCTATCTGTATGAACATGGAAATATCTACACCACTATCGGTATGAACATGGAAATACCTACACTGCTGTCTGTATGAAGATGGAAATATCTTCACCGCCATCTGTATGAACATGGATATATCTACACAGCCATCTGGATGAACATGGAAATATCTACACCGCTATCTGTGTAAACATGGAAATATCTACACCGCTATCTGTATAAACATGGAAATACCTACACCGCTACCTTTATAAACATGGAAATATAAGCACCGCTATCTGTATGAACATGGAAATATCTACACCGCTATCTGTTTGAACATGGAAATATCTACACTGCTATCTGTATGAACATGGAAATAGCTACACCGCTATCTGTATGAACATGGAAATATCTACAGCACTATATGTATGAACATGGAAATATCTACACCGCTATATGTATGAACATGGATATATCTACAAAGCCATCTGGATGAACATGGAAATATCTACACCGCTATCTGTATGAACATGGAAATATCTACACCGATATCTGTGTAAACACGCATACATCTTCACCGCTATCTGTATAAACATGGATATATCTACACCGCTATCTGTATGAACATGGAAATATCTACACCGCTATCTGTTTGAACATGGAAATATCTAAACCGCTATCTGTGTAAACATGCATACATCTTCACCGCTATCTGTATGAACATGGAAATATCTACACTGCTATCTGTTTGAACATGGAAATATCTAAACCGCTATCTGCATGAAAATGGAAATATCTACACAGCTATCTGCAAATACATGGAAATATCTACACAGCTATCTCTTTGCACATGGAAATAACTACACCGCTATCTGTATGAACAGGGAAATATCTACACCGCCATCTGTATTAACATGGAAATATCTGCACGGCCATCTGTATGAACATATAAATATCTACACTGCCGTCTGTATTAAGATGGAGATATCTACACTGCTATCTGTATAAACATGGAAATATCTACCCCGCTTTCTGTATAAACATGGAAATATCTAAACCGCTACCTGTAAAAACATGGAAATATCAGCACCGCTATCTGTATGAACATGGAAATATCAGCCCCTCTATCTGTATGAACATGGAAATATCTATACACTATCTGTATGAACATGGAATTATCTTCACCACCATTTGTATGATCATGGATATGTCTACGCAGCCATCTGGATGAACATGGAAATATCTACACCGCTATATGTATGAACATGGAAATATCTACACCGCTATCTGTGTAAACATGCATACATCTTCACCGCTATCTGTATAAACATGGATATATCTACACCGCTATCTGTATGAACAAGGAAATATCTACACCGCTATCTGTTTGAACATGGAAATATCTAAACCGCTATCTGCATGAAAATGGAAATATCTACACAGATATCTGCATATACATGGAAATATCTATACAGCTATCTCTTTACACATGGAAATAACTACACCGCTATCGGTATAAACATGGAAATATCTACACTGCCATCTGAATGAACATGGAAATATCTGCACGGCCATGTGTATGAACATATAAATATCTACACCGCCATCTGTATTTAGATGGAGATATCTACACCGCTATCTGTAAAAACACGGAAATATCTACACCGCTATCTGTATAAACATGGAAATGTCTACACCGCTATCTGTATAAACTTGGAAATATCTACACCGCTACATGTATAAACATGGAAATATCAGCACCGCTATCTGTATGAACATGGAAATATCATCGCCCCTATCTGTATCAACATGGAAATATCTACACCACTATCTGTATGAACATGGGAATATCTACACCGCTATCTGTATGAACATGGAAATATCATCCCCCCTATCTGTATCAACATGGAAATATCTACACCTCTATCTGTATGAACATGGAAATATCTACACCGCTATCTGTATGAACATGGAAATATCTTCACCGCCATCTGTATGAACATGGATATCTCTACACAGCCATCTGGAGGAACATGGAAATATCTACACCGCTATCTCCATGAACATGGAAATAGCTACACCGCCATCTGTATGAACATGCAAATATGTACACCGCCATCTGTATGAACATGGAAATATCTGCACCGCCATCTGTATGAACATATAAATAACTACACCGCCATCTGTATTAAGATGGAGATATCTACACCGCTATCTGTATAAACCTGGAAATACCTACACCGCTTTCTGTATAAACATGGAAATATCTACACCGCTATCTGTATAAACATGGAAATATCTGCACCGCTACCTGTATAAACATGGAAATATCAGCACCGCTATCTGTATGAACAAGGAAATAACTACACCGCTATCTGTACGAACATGGAAATATATACACCGCTATCTGTATGAACATGGAAATAGCTACACCGCTGTCTGTATGAACATGGAAATATCTACACCACTATCTGTATGAACATGGAAATATCTACACCGCTATCTGTATGAACATGGATATATCTACACAGCCATCTGGATGAACATGGAAATATCTACACCGCTATCTGTATGAACATGGAAATAACTACACCGCTATCTGTGTAAACATGCATACATCTTCACCGCTATCTGTATGAACATGGAAATATCTACACTGCTATCTGTTTGAACATGGAAATATCTAAACCGCTATCTGCATGAAAATGGAAATATCTACACAGCTATCTGCAAATACATGGAAATATCTACACAGCTATCTCTTTGCACATGGAAATAACTACACCGCTATCTGTATGAATAGGGAAATATCTACACCGCCATCTGTATTAACATGGAAATATCTGCACGGCCATCTGTATGAACATATAAATATCTACACTGCCGTCTGTATTAAGATGGAGATATCTACACTGCTATCTGTATAAACATGGAAATATCTACCCCGCTTTCTGTATAAACATGGAAATATCTAAACCGCTACCTGTAAAAACATGGAAATATCAGCACCGCTATCTGTATGAACATGGAAATATCAGCCCCTCTATCTGTATGAACATGGAAATATCTATACACTATCTGTATGAACATGGAATTATCTTCACCACCATTTGTATGATCATGGATATGCCTACGCAGCCATCTGGATGAACATGGAAATATCTACACCGCTATATGTATGAACATGGAAATAGCTACACCTCTATCTGTATGAACATGGAAATATCTACACCACTATCGGTATGAACATGGAAATACCTACACTGCTGTCTGTATGAAGATGGAAATATCTTCACCGCCATCTGTATGAACATGGATATATCTACACAGCCATCTGGATGAACATGGAAATATCTACACCGCTATCTGTGTAAACATGGAAATATCTACACCGCTATCTGTATAAACATGGAAATACCTACACCGCTACCTTTATAAACATGGAAATATAAGCACCGCTATCTGTATGAACATGGAAATATCTACACCGCTATCTGTTTGAACATGGAAATATCTACACTGCTATCTGTATGAACATGGAAATAGCTACACCGCTATCTGTATGAACATGGAAATATCTACAGCACTATCTGTATGAACATGGAAATATCTACACCGCTATATGTATGAACATGGATATATCTACAAAGCCATCTGGATGAACATGGAAATATCTACACCGCTATCTGTATGAACATGGAAATATCTACACCGATATCTGTGTAAACACGCATACATCTTCACCGCTATCTGTATAAACATGGATATATCTACACCGCTATCTGTATGAACATGGAAATATCTACACCGCTATCTGTTTGAACATGGAAATATCTAAACCGCTATCTGCATGAAAATGGAAATATCTACACAGATATCTGCATATACATGGAAATATCTATACAGCTATCTCTTTACACATGGAAATAACTACACCGCTATCGGTATAAACATGGAAATATCTACACCGCCATATGAATGAACATGGAAATATCTGCACGGCCATGTGTATGAACATATAAATATCTACACCGCCATCTGTATTTAGATGGAGATATCTACACCGCTATCTGTAAAAACACGGAAATATCTACACCGCTATCTGTATAAACATGGAAATGTCTACACCGCTATCTGTATAAACTTGGAAATATCTACACCGCTACATGTATAAACATGGAAATATCAGCACCGCTATCTGTATGAACATGGAAATATCATCGCCCCTATCTGTATCAACATGGAAATATCTACACCACTATCTGTATGAACATGGGAATAGCTACACCGCTATCTGTATGAACATGGAAATATCATCCCCCCTATCTGTATCAACATGGAAATATCTACACCTCTATCTGTATGAACATGGAAATATCTACACCGCTATCTGTATGAACATGGAAATATCTTCACCGCCATCTGTATGAACATGGATATCTCTACACAGCCATCTGGAGGAACATGGAAATATCTACACCGCTATCTCCATGAACATGGAAATAGCTACACCGCCATCTGTATGAACATGCAAATATGTACACCGCCATCTGTATGAACATGGAAATATCTGCACCGCCATCTGTATGAACATATAAATAACTACACCGCCATCTGTATTAAGATGGAGATATCTACACCGCTATCTGTATAAACCTGGAAATATCTACACCGCTTTCTGTATAAACATGGAAATATCTACACCGCTATCTGTATAAACATGGAAATATCTGCACCGCTACCTGTATAAACATGGAAATATCAGCACCGCTATCTGTATGAACAAGGAAATAACTACACCGCTATCTGTACGAACATGGAAATATATACACCGCTATCTGTATGAACATGGAAATAGCTACACCGCT
This sequence comes from Gorilla gorilla gorilla, assembly GCF_029281585.2. NCBI lineage: Eukaryota > Metazoa > Chordata > Mammalia > Primates > Hominidae > Gorilla > Gorilla gorilla. Next base: position 535,843 of record NC_073234.2, read on the forward strand.
GTCTGTATGAACATGGAAATATCTACACCACTATCTGTATGAACATGGAAATATCTACACCGCTATCTGTATGAACATGGATATATCTACACAGCCATCTGGATGAACATGGAAATATCTACACCGCTATCTGTATGAACATGGAAATAACTACACTGCTATCTGTGTAAACATGCATACATCTTCACCGCTATCTGTATGAACATGGAAATATCTACACTGCTATCTGTTTGAACATGGAAATATCTAAACCGCTATCTGCATGAAAATGGAAATATCTACACAGCTATCTGCAAATACATGGAAATATCTACACAGCTATCTCTTTGCACATGGAAATAACTACACCGCTATCTGTATGAACAGGGAAATATCTACACCGCCATCTGTATTAACATGGAAATATCTGCACGGCCATCTGTATGAACATATAAATATCTACACTGCCGTCTGTATTAAGATGGAGATATCTACACTGCTATCTGTATAAACATGGAAATATCTACCCCGCTTTCTGTATAAACATGGAAATATCTAAACCGCTACCTGTAAAAACATGGAAATATCAGCACCGCTATCTGTATGAACATGGAAATATCAGCCCCTCTATCTGTATGAACATGGAAATATCTATACACTATCTGTATGAACATGGAATTATCTTCACCACCATTTGTATGATCATGGATATGTCTACGCAGCCATCTGGATGAACATGGAAATATCTACACCGCTATATGTATGAACATGGAAATAGCTACACCTCTATCTGTATGAACATGGAAATATCTACACCACTATCGGTATGAACATGGAAATACCTACACCGCTGTCTGTATGAAGATGGAAATATCTTCACCGCCATCTGTATGAACATGGATATATCTACACAGCCATCTGGATGAACATGGAAATAACTACACCGCTATCTGTATGAACATGGAAATAACTACACCGCTATCTGTGTAAACATGCATACATCTTCACCGCTATCTGTATGAACATGGAAATATCTACACCGCCATCTGTATGAACAATGAAATAACTGCACGGCCATCTGTATGAACATATAAATATCTACACCGCCATCTGTATTAAGATGGAGATATCTACACCGCTATCTGTATAAACATGGAAATATCTACACCGCTATCTGTATAAACATGGAAATGTCTACACCGCTATCTTTATAAACTTGGAAATATCTACACCGCTACCTGTATAAACATGGAAATATCAGCACAGCTATCTGTATGAACATGGAAATATCAGCCCATCTATCTGTATGAACATGGAAATATCTACACCACTATCTGTATGAACATGGAAATATCTACACCGGTATCTGTATGAACATGGATATATCTACACAGCCATCTGGATGAACATGGAAATATCTACACCGCTATCTCTATGAACATGGAAATAACTAAACCACTATCTGTGTAAACATGCATACATCTTCACCGCTATCTGTATAAACATGGAAATATCTACACCGATATCTGTATGAACATGGAGATATCTACACTGCTATCTGTTTGAACATGGAAATATCTAAACCGCTATGTGCATGAAAATGGAAATATCTACACAGCTATCTGCAAATACATGGAAATATCTACACAGCTATCTCTTTGCACATGGAAATAACTACACCGCTATCTGTATGAATATGGAAATATCTACACCGCCATCTGTATTAACATGGAAATATCTGCACGGCCATCTGTATGAACATATAAATATCTACACTGCCATCTGTATTAAGATGGAGATATCTACACCGCTATCTGTATAAACATGGAAATATCTACACCGCTATCTGTATAAACATGGAAATATCTACACCGCTACCTGTATAAACATGGAAATATCAGCAACGCTATCTGTATGAACATGGAAATATCAGCCCCTCTATCTGTATGAACATGGAAATATCTTCACCACTATCTGTATGAACATGGAAATATCTACTCCGCTATCTGTATGAAAAAGGAATTATCTTCACAACCATCTATATGAACATGGATATGTCTACACAGCCATCTGGATGAACATGGAAATATCTACACCGCTATCTGTATGAACATGGAAATAGCTACACCGCTATCTGTATGAACATGGAAATACCTACACCACTATCTGTATGAACATGGAAATAGCTACACCGCTATCTGTATGAACATGGAAATATCTTCACCGCCATCTGTATGAACATGGATATATCTACACAGCCATCTGGATGAACATGGAAATATCTACACAGCTATCTGTATCAACATGGAAATATCTACACCGCTATCTGTGTAAACACGCATACATCTTCACCGCTATCTGTATAAACATGGATATATCTACACCGCTATCTGTATGAACATGGAAATATCTACACCGCTATCAGTTTGAACATGGAAATATCTAAACCGCAATCTGCATGAAAATGGAAATAACTTCACAGCTATCTGCAAATACATGGAAACCTCTACACAGCTATCTCTTTACACATGGAAATAACTACACCGCTATCTGTATGAACATGGAAATATCTACTCTGCCATCTGTATGAACATGGAAATATCTGCACGGCCATCTGTATGAACATATAAATATCTACACCAACATCTGTATTAAGATGGAGAAATTTACACCGCTATCTGTATAAACATGGAAATATCTACATCGCTATCTGTATAAACATGGAAATATCTACACCGCTATCTGTATAAACATGGAAATATCTACACCGCTACCTGTATAAACATGGAAATATCAGCACCGCTCTCTGTATGAACATGGAAATATCAGCCACTCTATCTGTATGAACATGGAAATATCTACACCACTATCTGTATGAACATGGAAATATCTACACCGCTATCCGTATGAACATGGAAATATCTTCACCGCCATCTGTATGAACATGGATATATCTAAACAGCCATGTGGATGAACACGGAAATATCTACACCGCTATCTGGATGAACATGGAAATATCTACACTGCTATCTGTATGAACATGGTAATAGCTACACCACTATCTGTATGAACATGGAAATATCTACACCGCTATATGTATGAACATGGAAATATCTTCACCGCCATCTGTATGAACATGGATATATCTACACAGCAATATGGATGAACATGCAAATATCTACACCGCTATCTGAATGAACATGGAAATAGCTACACGGCTATCTGTATGAACATGGGAATAGCTACAACGCCATCTGTGTGTATATGGAAATATCTGCACCGCCATCTGTATGAACATACAAATATCTACACCGCCATCTGTATTAAGATGGAGATATCTACACCGCTATCTGTATAAACCTGGAAATATCTACACTGCTATCTGTAGAAACATGGAAATATCCACACCGCTATCTGTATAAACATGGAAATATCCACACAGCTACCTGTATAAACATGGAAATATCAGCACCGCCATCTGTATGAACATGGATATCTCTACACAGCCATCTGGAGGAACATGGAAATATCTACACCGCTATCTCCATGAACATGGAAATAGCTACACCGCCATCTGTATGAACATGCAAATATGTACACCGCCATCTGTATGAACATGGAAATATCTGCACCGCCATCTGTATGAACATATAAATAACTACACCGCCATCTGTATTAAGATGGAGATATCTACACCGCTATCTGTATAAACCTGGAAATATCTACACCGCTTTCTGTATAAACATGGAAATATCTACACCGCTATCTGTATAAACATGGAAATATCTGCACCGCTACCTGTATAAACATGGAAATATCAGCACCGCTATCTGTATAAACATGGAAATACCTACACCGCTACCTTTATAAACATGGAAATATAAGCACCGCTATCTGTATGAACATGGAAATATCTACACCGCTATCTGTTTGAACATGGAAATATCTACACCGCTATCTGTTTGAACATGGAAATATCTACACTGCTATCTGTATGAACATGGAAATAGCTACACCGCTATCTGTATGAACATGGAAATATCTACAGCACTATCTGTATGAACATGGAAATATCTACACCGCTATATGTATGAACATGGATATATCTACACAGCCATCTGGATGAACATGGAAATATCTACACCGCTATCTGTATGAACATGGAAATATCTACACCGATATCTGTGTAAACACGCATACATCTTCACCGCTATCTGTATAAACATGGATATATCTACACCGCTATCTGTATGAACATGGAAATATCTACACCGCTATCAGTTTGAACACGGAAATATCTAAACCGCTATCTGCATGAAAATGGAAATATCGACACGTATATCTGCATATACATTTATATATCTACACAGCTATCTCTTTACACATGGAAATAACTACACCGCTATCTGTATGAACATGGAAATATCTACACCGCCATCTGTATGAACAATGAAATAACTGCACGGCCATCTGTATGAACATATAAATATCTACACCGCCATCTGTATTAAGATGGAGATATCTACACCGCTATCTGTATAAACATGGAAATATCTACACCGCTATCTGTATAAACATGGAAATGTCTACACCGCTATCTTTATAAACTTGGAAATATCTACACCGCTACCTGTATAAACATGGAAATATCAGCACAGCTATCTGTATGAACATGGAAATATCAGCCCATCTATCTGTATGAACATGGAAATATCTACACCACTATCTGTATGAACATGGAAATATCTACACCGCTATCTGTATGAACATGGATATATCCACACAGCCATCTGGATGAACATGGAAATATCTACACCGCTATCTCTATGAAAATGGAAATAACTAAACCACTATCTGTGTAAACATGCATACATCTTCACCGCTATCTGTATAAACATGGAAATATCTACACCGATATCTGTATGAACATGGAGATATCTACACTGCTATCTGTTTGAACATGGAAATATCTAAACCGCTATCTGCATGAAAATGGAAATATCTACACAGCTATCTGCAAATACATGGAAATATCTACACAGCTATCTCTTTGCACATGGAAATAACTACACCGCTATCTGTATGAATATGGAAATATCTACACCGCCATCTGTATTAACATGGAAATATCTGCACGGCCATCTGTATGAACATATAAATATCTACACTGCCATCTGTATTAAGATGGAGATATCTACACCGCTATCTGTATAAACATGGAAATATCTACACCGCTATCTGTATAAACATGGAAATATCTACACCGCTACCTGTATAAACATGGAAATATCAGCAACGCTATCTGTATGAACATGGAAATATCAGCCCCTCTATCTGTATGAACATGGAAATATCTTCACCACTATCTGTATGAACATGGAAATATCTACTGCGCTATCTGTATGAACATGGAATTATCTTCACCACCATCTGTATGAACATGGATATGTCTACACAGCCATCTGGATGAACATGGAAATATCTACACCGCTATCTGTATGAACATGGAAATAGCTACACCACTATCTGTATGAACATGGAAATATCTACACCACTATCTGTATGAACATGGAAATACCTACACCGCTATCTGTATGAACATGGAAATATCTTCACCGCCATCTGTATGAACATGGATATATCTACACAGCCATCTGGATGAACATGGAAATATCTACACCGCTATCTGTATCAACATGGAAATATCTACACTGCTATCTGTGTAAACACGCATACATCTTCACCGCTATCTGTATAAACATGGATATATCTACACCGCTATCTGTATGAACATGGAAATATCTACACCGCTATCAGTTTGAACATGGAAATATCTAAACCGCAATCTGCATGAAAATGGAAATAACTTCACAGCTATCTGCATATACATGGAAACCTCTACACAGCTATCTCTTTACACATGGAAATAACTACACCGCTATCTGTATGAACATGGAAATATCTACACTGCCATCTGTATGAACATGGAAATATCTGCACGGCCATCTGTATGAACATATAAATATCTACACCAACATCTGTATTAAGATGGAGAAATTTACACCGCTATCTGTATAAACATGGAAATATCTACATCGCTATCTGTATAAACATGGAAATATCTACACCGCTATCTGTATAAACATGGAAATATCTACACCGCTACCTGTATAAACATGGAAATATCAGCACCGCACTCTGTAAGAACATGGAAATATCAGCCCCTCTATCTGTATGAACATGGAAATATCTACACCACTATCTGTATGAACATGGAAATATCTACACCGCTATCCGTATGAACATGGAAATATCTTCACTGCCATCTGTATGAACATGGATATATCTAAACAGCCATGTGGATGAACACGGAAATATCTACACCGCTATCTGGATGAACATGGAAATATCTACACTGCTATCTGTATGAACATGGTAATAGCTACACCACTATCTGTATGAACATGGAAATATCTACACCGCTATATGTATGAACATGGAAATATCTTCACCGCCATCTGTATGAACATGGATATATCTACACAGCAATATGGATGAACATGCAAATATCTATACCGCTATCTGAATGAACATGGAAATAGCTACACGGCTATCTGTATGAACATGGGAATAGCTACAACGCCATCTGTGTGTATATGGAAATATCTGCACCGCCATCTGTATGAACATACAAATATCTACACCGCCATCTGTATTAAGATGGAGATATCTACACCGCTATCTGTATAAACCTGGAAATATCTACACCGCTATCTGTATAAACATGGAAATATCCACACCGCTATCTGTATAAACATGGAAATATCCACACAGCTACCTGTATAAACATGGAAATATCAGCACCGCTATCTGTATGAACATGGAAATATCTACACCGCTATCTGTACAAACATGGAAATATCTACACCGCTATCTGTATGAACATGGAAATATCTACACCGCTATCTGTATGAACATGGATATATCTACACTGCCATCTGGATGAACATTTAAATATCTACACCGCTATCTGGATGAACATGGAAATATCTACACCGCTATCTGTGTAAACTTGCATACATCTTCACCGCTATCTGTATAAATATGGAAATATGTACACCGCTATCTGTATGAATATGGAAATATCTACACCGCTATCTGTTTGAACATGGAAATATCCAAACCGCTATCTGCATGAAAATGGAAATATCTACACAGCTATCTTCATATACATGGAAATATCTACACAGCTATCTCTTTACACATGGAAATAACTACACCGCTATCTGTATGAACATGGAAATATCTACAACGCCATCTGTATGAACATGGAAATATCTGCACCACCATCTGTATGAACGTATAAATATCTACACCGCCATCTGTATTAAGATGGAGATATCTACACCGCAATCTGAATAAACATGGAAATATCTACAGCGCTACCAGTAAAAACATGGAAATATCAGCACCGCTATCTGTATGAACATGGAAATATCAGCCCCTCTATCTGTATGAACATGGAAATATCTATACACTATCTGTATGAACATGGAATTATCTTCACCACCATTTGTATGATCATGGATATGTCTACGCAGCCATCTGGATGAACATGGAAATATCTACACCGCTATATGTATGAACATGGAAATATCTACACCGCTATCTGTGTAAACATGCATACATCTTCACCGCTATCTGTATAAACACGGATATATCTACACCGCTATCTGTATGAACAAGGAAATATCTACACCGCTATCTGTTTGAACATGGAAATATCTAAACCGCTATCTGCTTGAAAATGGAAATATCTACACAGATATCTGCATATACATGGAAATATCTATACAGCTATCTCTTTACACATGGAAATAACTACACCGCTATCGGTATAAACATGGAAATATCTACACCGCCATATGAATGAACATGGAAATATCTGCACGGCCATGTGTATGAACATATAAATATCTACACCGCCATCTGTATTTAGATGGAGATATCTACACCGCTATCTGTAAAAACACGGAAATATCTACACCGCTATCTGTATAAACATGGAAATGTCTACACCGCTATCTGTATAAACTTGGAAATATCTACACCGCTACATGTATAAACATGGAAATATCAGCACCGCTATCTGTATGAACATGGAAATATCATCGCCCCTATCTGTATCAACATGGAAATATCTACACCACTATCTGTATGAACATGGGAATATCTACACCGCTATCTGTATGAACATGGAAATATCATCCCCCCTATCTGTATCAACATGGAAATATCTACACCTCTATCTGTATGAACATGGAAATATCTACACCGCTATCTGTATGAACATGGAAATATCTTCACCGCCATCTGTATGAACATGGATATCTCTACACAGCCATCTGGAGGAACATGGAAATATCTACACCGCTATCTCCATGAACATGGAAATAGCTACACCGCCATCTGTATGAACATGCAAATATGTACACCGCCATCTGTATGAACATGGAAATATCTGCACCGCCATCTGTATGAACATATAAATAACTACACCGCCATCTGTATTAAGATGGAGATATCTACACCGCTATCTGTATAAACCTGGAAATATCTACACCGCTTTCTGTATAAACATGGAAATATCTACACCGCTATCTGTATAAACATGGAAATATCTGCACCGCTACCTGTATAAACATGGAAATATCAGCACCGCTATCTGTATGAACAAGGAAATAACTACACCGCTATCTGTACGAACATGGAAATATATACACCGCTATCTGTATGAACATGGAAATAGCTACACCGCTGTCTGTATGAACATGGAAATATCTACACCACTATCTGTATGAACATGGAAATATCTACACCGCTATCTGTATGAACATGGATATATCTACACAGCCATCTGGATGAACATGGAAATATCTACACCGCTATCTGTATGAACATGGAAATAACTACACCGCTATCTGTGTAAACATGCATACATCTTTACCACTATCTGTATGAACATGGAAATATCTACACTGCTATCTGTTTGAACATGGAAATATCTAAACCGCTATCTGCATGAAAATGGAAATATCTACACAGCTATCTGCAAATACATGGAAATATCTACACAGCTATCTCTTTGCACATGGAAATAACTACACCGCTATCTGTATGAACAGGGAAATATCTACACCGCCATCTGTATTAACATGGAAATATCTGCACGGCCATCTGTATGAACATATAAATATCTACACTGCCGTCTGTATTAAGATGGAGATATCTACACTGCTATCTGTATAAACATGGAAATATCTACCCCGCTTTCTGTATAAACATGGAAATACCTAAACCGCTACCTGTAAAAACATGGAAATATCAGCACCGCTATCTGTATGAACATGGAAATATCAGCCCCACTATCTGTATGAACATGGAAATATCTATACACTATCTGTATGAACATGGAATTATCTTCACCACCATTTGTATGATCATGGATATGTCTACGCAGCCATCTGGATGAACATGGAAATATCTACACCGCTATATGTATGAACATGGAAATAGCTACACCTCTATCTGTATGAACATGGAAATATCTACACCACTATCGGTATGAACATGGAAATACCTACACCGCTGTCTGTATGAAGATGGAAATATCTTCACCGCCATCTGTATGAACATGGATATATCTACACAGCCATCTGGATGAACATGGAAATATCTACACCGCTATCTGTGTAAACATGGAAATATCTACACCGCTATCTGTATAAACATGGAAATACCTACACCGCTACCTTTATAAACATGGAAATATAAGCACCGCTATCTGTATGAACATGGAAATATCTACACCGCTATCTGTTTGAACATGGAAATATCTACACTGCTATCTGTATGAACATGGAAATAGCTACACAGCTATCTGTATGAACATGGAAATATCTACAGCACTATCTGTATGAACATGGAAATATCTACACCGCTATATGTATGAACATGGATATATCTACACCGCTATCTGTATGAACATGGAAATATCTACACCGCTATCTGTATGAACATGGAAATAGCTACACCGCTATTTGTATGAACATGGAAATATCTACACCTCTATCTGTATGAACATGGAAATATCTACACCGCTAACTTTATAAACATGGAAATATAAGCACCGCTATCTGTATGAACATGGAAATATCTACACCGCTATCTGTACGAACATGGAAATATCTACACCGCTATCTGTATGAACATGGAAATAGCTGCACCGCTATCTGTATGTACACTGAAATATCTACAGCACTATCTGTATGAACATGGAAATATCTACACTGTTATCTCTATGATAATGGATATATCTACACAGACATCTGGATGAACATGGAAATATCTACACCGCTATCTGTATAAACATGGAAATATCTACACAGCTATCTGTGTAAACATGCATACACCTTCACTGCTATCTGTGTAAACATGGATATATCTACACAGCTATCTCTTTACACATGGAAATAACTACACCGCTATCTGTATGAACATGGATATATCTACACAGCCATCTAGATGAACATGGAATAATCTGCACGGCCATCTGTATGAACATAAAAATATCTACACCGCCATCTGTATTAAGAAAGAGATATCTACTCCGCTATCTTTATAAACATGGAATTATCTACACCGCTACCTGTATAAACCTGCAAATATCTACACCGCTACCTGTAGAAACATGGAAATAACAGCACCGCTATCTGTATGAACATGGAAATATCAGCCCCCCTGTCTGTATGAACATGGAAATATCTACACCACTATCTGTATGACCATGAAAATATGTACACCGCTATCTGTATGAACATGGAAATATCTTCACCGCCATCTGTATGAAAATGGATATCTCTACACAGCCATCTGGATGAACATGGAAATATCTACACCGCTATCTCCATGAACATGGAAATAGCTACACCGCCATCTGTATGAACATGCAAATATCTACACCGCCATCTGTATGAACATGGAAATATGTGCACCGCCCTCTGTATGAACATATAAATAACTACACCGCCATCTGCATTAAGATGGAGATATCTACACCGCTATCTGTATAAACCTGGAAATATCTACACCGCTATGTGTATAAACATGGAAATATCTGCACAGCCATCTGGATGAACATGGAAATAACTACACCGCTATCTGTATGAACATGGAAATATCTACACAGCCATCTGGATGAACATGGAAATATCTACACCGCTATCTGTATGAACATGGAAATATCTACACCGCTATCTGCATGAACATGGATATATCTACACCGCTATCTGTATGAACATGGAAATATTTTCACCGACATCTATATGAACATGGATATATCTACACAGCCATCTGGATGAACATGGAATTATCTACACCGCTATCTGTGTAAACATGCCTACATTTTCACCGCTATCTGTATAAACAAGGAAATATCTACACCGCTATCTTTATGAACATGGAAATATCTACACCGCTAACTGTTTGAACATGGAAGTATATACACCGCTATCTGCTTGAAAATGGAAATATATACACCGCTAACTGTATGAACATGGAAATACATACACCGCTATCTGTTTGAACATGGAAATATCAACACCGCTTTCTGTATGAACATGGAAATATCTACACCGCTATCTGTATGAACATGGAAATATCTTCACCGCCATCTGTATGAAGATGGATATATCTACATAGCATTCTGGATGAACATGGAAATATCTACACCGCTATCTGTGTAAACATGCATACATTTTCACCGCTATCTGTATAAACATGGAAATATCTACACCGCTATCTTTATGAACATGGAAATAGCTAAACCGCTAACTGTTTGAACAGGGAAATATATACACCGCTATCTGCATAAAAATGGAAATATCTACACCGCTATCTGTATGAACATGGAAATACATACACCGCTATCTGTATGAACATGGATATATCTACACAGCCATCTGGATGAACATGGAAATATCTAAACCGCTATCTGTATGAAGATGGAAATATCTACACCGCCATCTGTATGAACATGGATATATCTACACAGCCATCTGTATAAACATGGAAATATATACACCGCTACCTGTATAAACATGGAAGTATCAGCACCGCTATCGGTATGAACATGGCAATATCTACACGGCAATCTGTATGAACATGGAAATATCTACACCGCTATCTGTATGTACATGGAAATCTCTTCACCGCCATCTGTATGAACATGGATATATCTACGCAGCCATCTGGATGAACATAGAAATATCTACACCGCTATCTGTATGAACATGGAATTAGCTACACCGCTATCTGTGTAAACATGCATACATTTTCACCGCTATCTGTATAAACATGGAAATATCTACACCGCTATCTTTATGAACATGGAAATATCTACACCGCTAACTGTTTGAACATGGAAATATATACACCGCTATCTGCTTGAAAATGGAAATATCTACACCGCTATCTGTATGAACATGGAAATACATACACCGCTATCTGTTTGAACATGGAAATATCTACACCGCTTTCTCTATGAACATGGAAATATCTACACCGCTATCTGTATGAACATGGAAATATCTTCACCGCCATCTGTATGAACATGTATATATCAACACAGCCAACTGAATGAACATGGAAATATCTGCACCGCTATCTGTATGAACATGGAAATATCTACACCGCTATCTGTATGAACATGGATATATCTACACAGCCATCTGGATGAACATGGAAATATCTACACTGCTATCTGTGTAAACATGCATACATCTTCACCGCTATCTGTATAAACATGGAAATATCTACACCGCTATCTTTCTGAATATGGAAATATCTACACCGCTAACTGTTTGAACAGGGGAATATATACACCGCTATCTGCATGAATATGGAAATATCTACACAGCTATCTGCATATACATGGAAATATCTACAAAGCTATCTCTTTACACATGGAAATAACTACACCGCTATCTGTATGAACATGGAAATATCTACACCGCCATCTGTAGGAAAATGGAAATATCTGCACCGCCATCTGTATGAACATATAAATATCTACACCGCCATCTGTATTAAAATGGAGATATCTACACCGCTATCTGTATAAACATGGAAATATCTACACCGCTATCTGTATAAACATGGAAATATCTACACCGCTATCTGTATAAACATGGAAATATCTTCACGGCTACCTGTAAAAACATGGAAATATCAGTACCGCTATCTGTATGAACATGGAAATATCTACACCGCTATCTGTATGAACATGGAAATATCTACACCGCTATCTGTATGAACATGGAAATATCTACACCGCTATCTGTTTAAATAGGGAAATATATACACCACTGTCTGCATGAAAATGGAAATTGCTACACCGCTATCTGCATATACATGGAAATATCTACACAGGTATCTCTTTACACATGGAAATAACTACACCGCTATCTGTATGAAAATGGAAATATCTACACCGCCATCTGTATGAACATGGAAATATCTCCACCGCTATCTGTATGAACATGGAAATACCTACACCGCTATCTGTATGAACATGGAAATATCTACACCGCTATCTGTATGAACATGGAAATATTTTCACCGCCATCTATATGAACATGGATATATCTACACAGCCATCTGGATGAACATGGAAATATCTACACCGCTATTTGTTTAAACATGCCTACATTTTCACCGCTATGTGTATAAACATGGAAATATCTACACTGCTACCTGTAAAAACATGGAAATATCAGCACTGCTATCTGTATGAACATGGAAATATCTACACCGCTCTCTGTATGAACATGGAAATATCTACACCGCTATCTGTATGAACATGGAAATATCTACAACGCTATCTGTTTGAACAGGGAAGTATATACACCGCTGTCTGCATGAAAATGGAAATTGCTACACAGCTATCTGCATATACACGGAAATATCTACACAGGTATCTCTTTACACATGGAAATAACTACACCGCTATCTGTATGAAAATGGAAATAACTACACCGCCATCAGTATGAACATGGAAATATCTACACCGCTATCTGTATGAACATGGAAATATCTACACCGCTATCTGTATGAACATGGAAATATCTACACAGCCATCTGGATGAACATGGAAATATCTACACCGCTATCTGTATGAACATGGAAATATCTACACCGCTATCTGTATGAACATGGAAATATCTACACCGCTATCTGTATGAACATGGAAATATTTTCACCGCCATCTGTATGAACATGGATATATCTACACAGCCATCTGGATGAACATGGAAATATCTACACCGCTATCTGTGTAAACATGCCTACCTTTTCACCGCTATCTGTATAAACATGGAAATATCTACACCGCTATCTTTATGAACATGGAAATAACTACACCGCTAACTGTTTGAACATGGAAATATATACACCGCTATCTGCTTGAAAATGGAAATATCTACATCGCTATCTGTATGAACATGGAAATACATACACCGCTATCTGTTTGAACATGGAAATATCTACACCGCTTTCCTTATGATACATGGAAATATCTACACCGCTATCTGTATGAACATGGAAATATCTTCACCGCCATCTGTATGAACATAGATATATCTACACAGCCATCTGGATGAACATGGAAATATCTGCACCGCTATCTGTATGAACATGGAAATATCTACACCGCTATCTGTACGAACATGGATATATCTACACTGCCATCTGGATGAACATGGAAATATCTACACCGCTATCTGTGTAAACATGCATACATCTTCACCGCTATCTGTATAAACATGGAAATATCTACACCGCTATCTTTCTGAACATGGAAATATCTACACAGCTAACTGTTTTAACAGGGAAATATATACACCGCTATCTGCATGAAAATGGAAATATCTACACAGCTATCTGCATATACATGGAAATATCTACACAGCAATCTCTTTACTCATGGAAATAACTACACCGCTATCTGTATGAACATGGAAATATCTACACCGCCATCTGTATGAAAATGGAAATCTCTGAACCGCCATCTGTATGAACATATAAATATCTACACCGCCATCTGTATTAAAATGGAGATATCTACACAGATATCTGTATAAACATGGAAATATCAACACCGCTATCTGTATAAACATGGAAATATCTACACCGCTATCTGTATAAACATGGAAATAGCTTCCCCGCTACCTGTAAAAACATGGAAATTTCAGCACCGCTATCTGTATGAACATGGAAATATCTACACCGCAATCTGTATGAACATGGAAATATCTACACCACTATCTGTATGAACATGGAAATATCTACACCGCTATCTGTTTGAACAGGGAAATATATACACCGCTGTCTACATGAAAATGGAAATTGCTACACAGCTATCTGCATATACATCGTAATATCTACACAGGTATCTCTTTACACATGGAAATAACTACACCGCTATCTGTATGAACATGGAAATATCTACACCGCCATCTGTATGAACATGGAAATATCTGCACCGCCATCTGTATGAACATATAAATATCTACACCGCCATCTGTATTAAGATGGAGATATCTACACTGCTATCTGTATCAACATGGAAATATCTACACCGCTATCTGTATAAACATGGAAATATCTACACCGCTATCTGTATAAACATGGAAATATCTACACCGCTATCTTTATGAACATGGAAATATCTACACTGCTATCTGTATGAACATGGAAATATCTACACCGCTATCTGTATGAACATGGAAATATCTACACAGCCATCTGGATGAATACGGAAATATCAGCACCGCTATCTGTATGAACATGGATATATCTACACAGCCATCTGGATGAACATGGAAATATCTGCACCGCTATCTGTATGAACATGGAAATATCTACACCGCTATCTGTATGAACATGGATATATCTACACAGCCATCTGGATGAACATGGAAATATCTACACCGCTATCTGTGTAAACATGCATACATCTTCACCGCTATCTGTATAAAAATGGAAATATCTACACCGCTATCTTTCTGAACATGGAAATATCTACACCGCTAACTGTTTGAACAGGGAAATATATACACCGCTATCTGCATGAAAATGGAAATATCTACACAGCTATCTGCATATACATGGAAATATCTACACAGCTATCTCTTTACACATGGAAATAACTACACCGCTATCTGTATGAACATGGAAATATCTACACCGCCATCTGTATGAACATGGAAATATCTGCACCGCCACCTGTATGAACATATAAATATCTACACCGCCATCTGTATTAAGATGGAGATATCTACACCGCTATCTGTATCAACATGGAAATATCTACACCGCTACCTGTATAAACATGGAAATATCTACACCGCTATCTGTATAAACATGGAAATATCTACACCGGAACCTGTATGAACATGGAAATATCAGCACCGCTATCTGTATGAACATGGAAATATCCACACCGCTATCTGTATGAACATGGAAATATCTTCACCGCCATCTGTATGAACATAGATATATCTACACAGCCATCTGGATGAACATGGAAATATGTACACGGCTATCTGTGTAAACATGCATACATCTTCACCGCTATCTGTATAAACATGGAAATATCTACACCGCTATCTTTATGAACATGGAAATATCTAAACCGATAACTGTTTGAACAGGGAAATATATACACCGCTATCTGCATGAAAATGGAAATATCTACACCGCTATCTGTATGAACATGGAAATACATAAACCGCTATCTGTATGAACATGGAAATATCTACACCGCTATCTGTATGAACATGGAAATACCTACACCGCTATCTGTATGAACATGGAAATATCTACACCGCCATCTGTATGAACATGGAAATATCTTCTCCGCCATCTGTATGAACATGGATATATCTACACAGCCATCTGGATGAACATGGAAATATCTAAACCGCTATCTGTATGAACATGGAAATATCTACACCGCCATCTGTACGAACATGGATATATCTACACAGCCATCTTTATAAACACGGAAATATGTACACCGCTACCTGTATAAACATGGAAGTATCAGCACCGCTATCGGTATGTACAAGGCAATATCTACACGGCTATCTGTATGAACATGGAAATATCTACACCGCTATCTGTATGTACATGGAAATATCTTCACCGCCATCTGTATGAACATGGATATATCTACGCAGCCATCTGGATGAACATGGAAATATCTACACCGCTATCTGTATGGACATGGAAATATCTACACCGCTATCTGTATGAACATGGAAATACCTACACAGCCATCTGGATGAACATGGAAATATCTACACCGTTATCTGTATGAACATGGAAATACAAACACCGCTATCTGTATGAACATGGAAATATCAACACCGCTATCTGTATGAACATGGAAATATCTACACCGCTATCTGTATGAACATGGAAATATCTTCACCGCCATCTGTATGAACATGGATATATCTACACAGCCATCTGGATGAACATGGAAATATCTACACCGCTATGTGTGTAAACATGCATACATTTTCACCGCTATCTGTATAAACATGGAAATCTCTACACCGCTATCTTTATGAACATGGAAATATCTACACCGCTAACTGTTTGAACTTGGAAATATATACACCGCTATCTGCTTGAAAATGGAAATATCTAAACCGCTATCTGTATGAACATGGAAATACATACACCGCTATCCGTTTGAACATGGAAATATCTACACCGCTTTCTGTATGAACATGGAAATATCTACACCGCTATCTTTATGAACATGGAAATATCTTCACCGTCATCTGTATGAACATGGATATATCTACACAGCCATCTGGATGAACATGGAAATATCTGCACCGCTATCTGTATGAACATGGAAATATCTACACCGCTATCTGTATGAACATGGATATATCTAAACAGCCATCTGGATGAACATGGAAATATCTACACCGCTATCTGTGTAAACATGCATACAACTTCGCCGCTATCTGTATAAACATGGAAATATCTACACCGCTATCTTTCTGAATATGGAAATATCAACACCGCTAACTGTTTGAACAGGGAAATATATACACCGCTATCTGCATGAGAATTGAAATATCTACACAGGTATCTGCATATACATGGAAATATCTACACAGCTATCTCTATACACATGGAAATAACTACACCGCTATCTGTATGAACATGGAAATATCTACACCGCCATCTGTATGAACATGGAAATATCTGAACCGCCATCTGTATGAACATGTAAATATCTACACCGCCATCTGTATTAAGATGGAGATATCTACTCCGCTATCTGTATAAACATGGAAATATCTACACCGCTATCTGTATAAACATGGAAATATCTACACCGCTATCTGTATAAACATGGAAATAGCTTCACCGCTACTGTAAAAACATGGAAATATCAGCAACGGTATCTGTATGAACATGGAAATATCTACACCGCTATCTGTTTGAACAGGGAAATATATACACCGCTATCTGCATGAAAATGGAAATTGCTACACAGCTATCTGCATATACATGGAAATATCTACACAGGTATCTCTTTACACATGGAAATAACTACACCGCTATCTGTATGAACATGGAAATATCTACACCGCCATCTGTATGAACATGGAAATATCTGCACCACCATCTGTATGAACATATAAATATCAACACCGCCATCTGTATTAAGATGGAGATATCTACACCGCTATCTGTATCAACATGGAAATATCTACACCGCTATCTGAATAAACATGGAAATATCAGCACCGCTATCTGTGGTGAACATGGAAATATCTACACCGCTACCTGTATGAACATGGAAATATCTACACCGCTATCTGTATGAGCATGGAAATATCTTCACCGCCATCTGTATGGACATGGATATATCTACACAGCCATCTGGATGAACATGGAAATATGTACACGGCTAACTGTGTAAACATGCATACATCTTCACCGCTATCTGTATAAACATGGAAATATCTACACCGCTATCTTTATGAACATGGAAATACCTAAACCGATAACAGTTTGAACAGGGAAATATATACACCGCTATCTGCATGAAAATGGAAATATCTACACCGCTATCTGTATGAACATGGAAATACATACACCGCTATTTGTGTGAACATGGAAATATCTACACCACTATCTGTATAAACACGGAAATACGTACACTGCTATCTGTATAAACATGGAAGTATCAGCACCGCTATCGGTATGAACATGGCAATATCTACACGGCTATCTGTATGAACATGGAAATATCTACACCGCTATCTGTATAAACATGGAAATATCTCCACCGCTACCTGTATAAACATGAAAATATCAGCACCGCTATCGGAATGAATATGGAAATATCTACACCGCCATCTCTATGAACATGGAAATATCTTCACCGCCATCTGTATGAACATGGATATATCTACACAGCCATCTGTATGAACATGGAAATATCTACACCGCTATCTGCATGAAAATGGAAATATCTACACAGATATCTGCATATACATGGAAATATCTACACAGCTATCTCTTTACACATGGAAATAACTACACTGCTATCTCTATAAACATGGAAATACCTATACCGCCATCTGTATGAACATGGAAATATCTGCACTGCCATCTGTATTAACATACAAATATCTACACCGTCATCTGTATTAAGATGGAGATATCTACTCCGCTATCTGTATAAACTTGGAAATATCTACACCGCTATCTGTATAAACATGGAAATATCTACACCGCTATCTGTATAAACATGGAAATATCTACACCGCTACCTGTATAAACACGGAAATATCAGCACCGCTATCTGTATGAACATGGAAATATCTACACAGCCATCTGGATGAACATGGAAATATCTACAATGCTATCTGTATGAACATGGAAATAGCTACACCGCTATCTATATGAACATGGAAATATCTACACCACTATCTGTATGAACATGTAAATACCTACACCGCCATCTGTATTAAGAAGGAGATATCTACACCGCTATCTGCATAAACATGGAAATATCTACACCGCTATTTGTATGAACATGGAAATATCTACACCGCTTTCTGTATAAACATGGAAATATGTACACAGCTACCTGTATAAACATGGAAGTATCAGTACCGCTATCGGTATGAACATGGCAATATCTACACGGCTATCTGTATGAACATGGAAATATCTACACCGCTCTCTGTATGAACATGGAAATATCTTCACCGCCATCTGTATGAACATGGATATATCTACACAGCCATCTGGATGAACATGGAAATAACTACACCGCTATCTGTACGAACATGGAAATATCTACACCGCTATCTGTATGAAAATGGAAATATCTACACCGCTATCTGTATGAAGATGGAAATATCTTCACCGCCATCTGTATGAACATGGATATGTCTACACAGCCATCTGGATGAACATGGAAATATCTACACCGCTATCTATATGAAGATGGAAATATCTTCACCGCCATCTGTATGAACATGGATATGTCTACACAGCCATCTGGATGAACATGGAAATATCTACACCGCTATCTGTATGAACATGGAAATATCTTCACCACCGTCTGTATGAACATGGATATATCTACACAGCATTCTGGATGAACATGGAAATATCTACACCGCTATCTGTGTAAACATGCATACATTTTCACCGCTATCTGTATAAACATGGAAATATCTCCACCGCTATCTTTTGAACATGGAAATATCTAAACCGCTAACTGTTTGAGCAGGGGAATATATACACGGCTATCTGCATAAAAATGGAAATATCTACACCGCTATCTGTATGAACATGGAAATACATTCACCGCTATCTGAATGAACATGGAAATATCTACACCGCTATATGTATGAACATGGAAATATCTACACCGCTATCTGTATGGACATGGAAATATCTACACAGCCATCTGTATGAACATGGAAATATCTTCTCCGCCATCAGTATGAACATGGATATATCTACACAGCCATCTGGATGAACATGGAAATATCTACACCGCTATCTCTATGAACATGGAAATATCTACACCGCTATCTGTATGAAAATGGAAATACATACACCGCTATCTGTATGAACATGGAAATATCTACACCGCTATCTGTATGAACATGGAAATATCTTCACCGCCATCTGCATGAACATGGATATATCTACACAGCATTCTGGATGAACATGGAAATATCAAAACCGCTATCTGTATGAACATGGAAATATCTACACCGCTATCTGTATGAACATGGAAATGTCTTCACCGCTATCTGTATGAACATGGATATATCTACACAGCCATCTGGATGAACATGGAAATATCTGCAACGCTATCTGTATGAACATGGAAATATCTACACCGCTATCTGTATGAACATTGATATATCTACAGAGCCATCTGGATGAACATGGAAATATCTACAACGCTATCTGTGTAAACATGCATACATCTTCACTGCTCTCTGTATAAACATGGAAATATCTACACCACTATCTTTATGAACATGGAAATATCTACACCGCTATCTGTGTAAATATGCATACATCTTCACCGCAATCTGTATAAACTTGGAAATATCTACACCGCTATCTGTATGAACATGGAAATATCTACACCGCTATCTGTTTGAACATGGAAATATCTACACCGCTATCTGCATGAAAATGGAAATATCTTCACAGCTATCTGCATATACATGGAAATATCTACACAGCTATCTCTTTACACAAGGAAATAACTACACCTCTATCTGTATGAACATGGAAATATCTTCACCGCCATCTGTATGAACATGGATATATCTACACAGCCATCTGGATGAACATGGAAATATCTACACCGCTATCTGTATGAACATGGAAATATCTACACCGCTATCTGTGTAAACATGCATATATCTTCACCGCTATCTGTATAACCATGGAAATATCTACACAGCTATCTTTATGAACATGGAAATATCTACACCGCTAACTGTTTGAACAGGGAAATATATACACTGCTATCTGCATGAAAATGGGAATATCTACACAGCTATCTGCATATACATGGAAATATGTACACAGCTATCTCTTTACACATGGAAATAACTACACCGCTATCTGTATGAATTTGGAAATATCTTCACCGCCATCTGTATGAACATGGAAATATCTGCACCGCCATCTGTATGAACATGTAAATATCTACACCGCCATCTGTATTAAGATGGAGATATCTACACCGCTATCTGTATAAACATGGAAATATCTACACCGCTATGTGTATAAACATGGAAATATCTACACCGCTATCTGTATAAACATGGAAATATCTACACCGCTACCTGTATAAACATGGAAATATCAGCACAGCTATCGGAATGAATATGGAAATATCTACACCGCCATCTCTATGAACATGGAAATAACTTCACCGCCATCTGTATGAACATGGATATATCTACACAGCCATCTGTATGAACATGGAAATATCTACACCGCTATCTGCATGAAAATGGAAATATCTACACAGATATCTGCATATACATGGAAATATCCACACAGCTATCTCTTTACACATGGAAATAACTACACTGCTATCTCTATAAACATGGAAATACCTATACCGCCATCTGTATGAACATGGAAATATCTGCACCGCCATCTGTATTAACATACAAATATCTACACCGTCATCTGTATTAAGATGGAGATATCTGCTCCGCTATCTGTATAAACTTGGAAATATCTACACCGCTATCTGTATAAACATGGAAATATCTACACCGCTATCTGTATAAACATGGAAATATCTACACCGCTACCTGTATAAACATGGAAATATCAGCACCGCTATCTGTATGAACATGGAAATATCTACACAGCCATCTGGATGAACATGAAAATATCTACAATGCTATCTGTATGAAAATGGAAATAGCTACACCGCTATCTGTATGAACATGGAAATATCTACACCACTATCTGTATGAACATGTAAATACCTACACCGCCATCTGTATTAAGAAGGAGATATCTACACCGCTATCTGCATAAACATGGAAATATCTACACCGCTATCTGTATGAACATGGAAATATCTACACCGCTTTCTGTATAAACATGGAAATATGTACACAGCTACCTGTATAAACATGGAAGTATCAGTACCGCTATCGGTATGAACATGGCAATATCTACACGGCTATCTGTATGAACATGTTAATATCTACACCGCTATCTGTATGAACATGGAAATATCTTCACCGCCATCTGTATGAACATGGATATATCTACACAGCCATCTGGATGAACATGGAAATAACTACACCGCTATCTGTACGAACATGGAAATATCTACACCGCTATCTGTATGAACATGGAAATATCTACACCGCTATCTGTATGAACATGGAAATATCTACACCGCTATCTGTATGAACAT
This sequence comes from Gorilla gorilla gorilla, assembly GCF_029281585.2. NCBI lineage: Eukaryota > Metazoa > Chordata > Mammalia > Primates > Hominidae > Gorilla > Gorilla gorilla. The sequence continues at coordinate 559,406 of NC_073234.2, forward strand.
GGAAATATCTTCTCCGCCATCTGTATGAACATGGATATATCTACACAGCCATCTGGATGAACATGGAAATATCTACACCGCTATCTGTATGAACATGGAAATATCTTCTCTGCCATCTGTATGTATGAACATGGATATATCTACACAGCCATCTGGATGAACATGGAAATATCTACACCTCTATCAGTATGAACATGGAAAAATCTACACCGCCTTCTGTATGAACATGGATATATCTACATAGCCATCTGTATAAACATGGAAATATCTACACCGCTATCTGTATGAACATGGAAATATCTACACAGCTATCTGTTTGAACATGGAAATATCTACACCGCTATCTGAATGAAAATGGAAATATCTACACAGCTATCTGCATATATATGGAAATATCTACACAGCTATCTCTTTACACTTGGAAATAACTACACCGCTATCTCTATAAACATGGAAATATCTACACCGCTACCTGTATAAACATGGAAGTATCAGCACCGCTATCGGTATGAACATGGCAATATCTACACTGCTATCTGTATGAACATGGAAATATCTACACCGCTATCTGTATGAACATGGAAATATCTTCATCGCCCTCAGTATGAACATGGATATATCTACACAGCCATCTGGATGAACATGGAAATATCTACACCGCTATCTGCATGAACATGGAAATATCTACACAGCCATCTGGATGAACATGGAAATATCTACACCGCTATCTGCATGAACATGGAAATATCTACACAGCCAACTGTATGAACATGGAAATATCTAAACCGCTATCTGTATGAACATGGAAATATCTACACCGCCAACTGTATGAACATGGATATATCTACACAGCCATCTGTATAAACACGGAAATATGTACACCGCTACCTGTATAAACATGGAAGTATCAGCACAGCTATCGGTATGAACATTGCAATATCTACACGGCTATCTGTATGAACATGGAAATATCTACACCGCTATCTGTATGAACATGGAAATACATACACCGTTATCTGTATGAACATGGAAATATCTACACCGCTATCTGTATGAACATGGAAATATCTACACCGCTATCTGTATGAACATGGAAATATCTTCACCGCCATCTGCATGAACATGGATATATCTACACAGCCATCTGGATGAACATGGAAATATCTACACCGCTATCTGTATGAACATGGAAATATCTACACCGCTATCTGTGTAAACATGCATATATCTTCACTGCTATCTGTATAACCATGCAAATATCTACACAGCTATCTTTATGAACATGGAAATATCTACACCGCTAACTGTTTGAACAGGGAAATATATACACTGCTATCTGCATGAAAATGGGAATATCTACACAGCTATCTGCATATACATGGAAATATGTACACAGCTATCTCTTTACACATGGAAATAACTACACCGCTATCTGTATGAATTTGGAAATATCTTCACCGCCATCTGTATGAACATGGAAATATCTGCACCGCCATCTGTATGAACATGTAAATATCTACACCGCCATCTGTATTAAGATGGAGATATCTACACCGCTATCTGTATAAACATGGAAATATCTACACCGCTATGTGTATAAACATGGAAATATCTACACCGCTATCTGTATAAACATGGAAATATCTACACCGCTACCTGTATAAACATGGAAATATCAGCACAGCTATCGGAATGAATATGGAAATATCTACACCGCCATCTCTATGAACATGGAAATATCTTCACCGCCATCTGTATGAACATGGATATATCTACACAGCCATCTGTATGAACATGGAAATATCTACACCGCTATCTGCATGAAAATGGAAATATCTACACAGATATCTGCATATACATGGAAATATCCACACAGCTATCTCTTTACACATGGAAATAACTACACTGCTATCTCTATAAACATGGAAATACCTATACCGCCATCTGTATGAACATGGAAATATCTGCACCGCCATCTGTATTAACATACAAATATCTACACCGTCATCTGTATTAAGATGGAGATATCTACTCCGCTATCTGTATAAACTTGGAAATATCTACACCGCTATCTGTATAAACATGGAAATATCTACACCGCTATCTGTATAAACATGGAAATATCTACACCGCTACCTGTATAAACATGGAAATATCAGCACCGCTATCTGTATGAACATGGAAATATCTACACAGCCATCTGGATGAACATGGAAATATCTACAATGCTATCTGTATGAACATGGAAATAGCTACACCGCTATCTGTATGAACATGGAAATATCTACACCACTATCTGTATGAACATGTAAATACCTACACCGCCATCTGTATTAAGAAGGAGATATCTACACCGCTATCTGCATAAACATGGAAATATCTACACCGCTATCTGTATGAACATGGAAATATCTACACCGCTTTCTGTATAAACATGGAAATATGTACACAGCTACCTGTATAAACATGGAAGTATCAGTACCGCTATCGGTATGAACATGGCAATATCTACACGGCTATCTGTATGAACATGGAAATATCTACACCGCTATCTGTATGAACATGGAAATATCTTCACCGCCATCTGTATGAACATGGATATATCTACACAGCCATCTGGATGAACATGGAAATAACTACACCGCTATCTGTACGAACATGGAAATATCTACACCGCTATCTGTATGAACATGGAAATATCTACACCGCTATCTGTATGAACATGGAAATATCTACACCGCTATCTGTATGAACATGGAAATATCTTCTCCGCCATCTGTATGAACATGGATATATCTACACAGCCATCTGGATGAACATGGAAATATCTACACCGCTATCTGTATGAACATGGAAATATCTTCTCTGCCATCTGTATGTATGAACATGGATATATCTACACAGCCATCTGGATGAACATGGAAATATCTACACCTCTATCAGTATGAACATGGAAAAATCTACACCGCCTTCTGTATGAACATGGATATATCTACATAGCCATCTGTATAAACATGGAAATATCTACACCGCTATCTGTATGAACATGGAAATACCTACACAGCTATCTGTTTGAACATGGAAATATCTACACCGCTATCTGAATGAAAATGGAAATATCTACACAGCTATCTGCATATATATGGAAATATCTACACAGCTATCTCTTTACACTTGGAAATAACTACACCGCTATCTCTATAAACATGGAAATATCTACACCGCTACCTGTATAAACATGGAAGTATCAGCACCGCTATCGGTATGAACATGGCAATATCTACACTGCTATCTGTATGAACATGGAAATATCTACACCGCTATCTGTATGAACATGGAAATATCTTCATCGCCCTCAGTATGAACATGGATATATCTACACAGCCATCTGGATGAACATGGAAATATCTACACCGCTATCTGCATGAACATGGAAATATCTACACAGCCATCTGGATGAACATGGAAATATCTACACCGCTATCTGCATGAACATGGAAATATCTACACAGCCAACTGTATGAACATGGAAATATCTAAACCGCTATCTGTATGAACATGGAAATATCTACACCGCCAACTGTATGAACATGGATATATCTACACAGCCATCTGTATAAACACGGAAATATGTACACCGCTACCTGTATAAACATGGAAGTATCAGCACAGCTATCGGTATGAACATTGCAATATCTACACGGCTATCTGTATGAACATGGAAATATCTACACCGCTATCTGTATGAACATGGAAATACATACACCGTTATCTGTATGAACATGGAAATATCTACACCGCTATCTGTATGAACATGGAAATATCTACACCGCTATCTGTATGAACATGGAAATATCTTCACCGCCATCTGCATGAACATGGATATATCTACACAGCCATCTGGATGAACATGGAAATATCTACACCGCTATCTGTGTAAACATGCATACATTTTCACCGCTATCTGTATAAACATGGAAATATCTACACCGCTGTCTTTATGAACATGGAATTATCTACTCCGCTAACTGTTTGAACATGGAAATATATACACCGTTAACTGCTTGAAAAAGGAAATATCTACAACGCTATCTGTATGAACATGGAAATACATACACCGCTATCTGTTTGAACATGGAAATTTCTACACCGCTTTCTCTATGAACATGGAAATATCTACACCGCTATCTGTAGGAACATGGAAATATCTTCACCGCCATCTGTATGAACATGGATATATCAACACAGCCATCTGGATGAACATGGAAATATCTGCACTGCTATCTGTATGAACATGGAAATATCTACACCGCTATCTGTATGAACATGGATATATCTACACAGCCATCTGGATGAACATGGAAATATCTACACTGCTATCTGTATGAACATGGAAATATCTTCACCGCCATCTGTATGAACATGGATATATCTACACAGCCATCTGGATGAACATGGAAATAACTACACCGCTATCTGTACGAACATGGAAATATCTACACCGCTATCTGTATGAACATGGAAATATCTACACCGCTATCTGTATGAACATGGAAATATCTACACCGCTATCTGTATGAACATGGAAATATCTTCTCCGCCATCTGTATGAACATGGATATATCTACACAGCCATCTGGATGAACATGGAAATATCTACACCGCTATCTGTATGAACATGGAAATATCTTCTCTGCCATCTGTATGTATGAACATGGATATATCTACACAGCCATCTGGATGAACATGGAAATATCTACACCTCTATCAGTATGAACATGGAAAAATCTACAACGCCTTCTGTATGAACATGGATATATCTACATAGCCATCTGTATAAACATGGAAATATCTACACCGCTATCTGTATGAACATGGAAATATCTACACAGCTATCTGTTTGAACATGGAAATATCTACACCGCTATCTGAATGAAAATGGAAATATCTACACAGCTATCTGCATATATATGGAAATATCTACACAGCTATCTCTTTACACTTGGAAATAACTACACCGCTATCTCTATAAACATGGAAATATCTACACCGCTACCTGTATAAACATGGAAGTATCAGCACCGCTATCGGTATGAACATGGCAATATCTACACTGCTATCTGTATGAACATGGAAATATCTACACCGCTATCTGTATGAACATGGAAATATCTTCATCGCCCTCAGTATGAACATGGATATATCTACACAGCCATCTGGATGAACATGGAAATATCTACACCGCTATCTGCATGAACATGGAAATATCTACACAGCCATCTGGATGAACATGGAAATATCTACACCGCTATCTGCATGAACATGGAAATATCTACACAGCCAACTGTATGAACATGGAAATATCTAAACCGCTATCTGTATGAACATGGAAATATCTACACCGCCAACTGTATGAACATGGATATATCTACACAGCCATCTGTATAAACACGGAAATATGTACACCGCTACCTGTATAAACATGGAAGTATCAGCACAGCTATCGGTATGAACATTGCAATATCTACACGGCTATCTGTATGAACATGGAAATATCTACACCGCTATCTGTATGAACATGGAAATACATACACCGTTATCTGTATGAACATGGAAATATCTACACCGCTATCTGTATGAACATGGAAATATCTACACCGCTATCTGTATGAACATGGAAATATCTTCACCGCCATCTGCATGAACATGGATATATCTACACAGCCATCTGGATGAACATGGAAATATCTACACCGCTATCTGTGTAAACATGCATACATTTTCACCGCTATCTGTATAAACATGGAAATATCTACACCGCTGTCTTTATGAACATGGAATTATCTACACCGCTAACTGTTTGAACATGGAAATATATACACCATTAACTGCTTGAAAAAGGAAATATCTACAACGCTATCTGTATGAACATGGAAATACATACACCGCTATCTGTTTGAACATGGAAATTTCTACACCGCTTTCTCTATGAACATGGAAATATCTACACCGCTATCTGTAGGAACATGGAAATATCTTCACCGCCATCTGTATGAACATGGATATATCAACACAGCCATCTGGATGAACATGGAAATATCTGCACTGCTATCTGTATGAACATGGAAATATCTACACCGCTATCTGTATGAACATGGATATATCTACACAGCCATCTGGATGAACATGGAAATATCTACACTGCTATCTGTGTAAACATGCATACATCTTCACCGCTATCTGTATAAACATGGAAATATCTACACCGCTATCTTTCTGAACATGGAAATATCTACACCGCTAACTGTTTGAACAGGGAAATATATACACCGCTATCTGCATGAATATGGAAATATCTACACAGCTATCTGCATATACATGGAAATATCTACAAAGCTATCTCTTTACACATGGAAATAACTACACCGCTATCTGTATGAACATGGAAATATCTACGCCGCCATCTGTATGAAAATGGAAATATAGGAACCGCCATCTGTATGAACATAAAAATATCTACACCGCCATCTGTATTAAAATGGAGATATCTACACCACTATCTGTATAAACATGGAAATATCTACACCGCTATCTGTATAAACATGGAAATATCTACACCGCTATCTGTTTGAACAGGGAAATTTATACACCGCTGTCTGCATGAAAATGGAAATTGCTACACAGCTATCTGCATATACATGGAAATATCTACACAGGTATCCCTTTACACATGGAAATAACTACACCGCTATCTGTATGAAAATGGAAATATCTACACCGCCATCTGTATGAACATGGAAATGTCTGCACCGCTATCTGTATGAACATGGAAATATCTACACCGCTATCTGTAAGAACATGGAAATATCTACACCGCTATCTGTATGAACATGGAAATATCTACACAGCCATCTGGATGAACATGGAAATAACTACACCGCTATCTGTATGAACATGGAAATATCAACACAGCCATCTGGATGAACATGGAAATAACTACACCGCTATCTGTGTAAACATGCCTACATTTTCACCGCTATCTGTATAAACATGGAAATATCTACACCGCTATCTGTATGAACATGGAAATATCTACACCGCTAACTGTTCGAACATGGAAGTATATACACCGCTATCTGCTTGAAAATGGAAATATATACACCGCTAACTGTATGAACATGGAAATACATACACCGCTATCTGTTTGAACATGGAAATGTCAACACCGCTTTCTGTATGAACATGGAAATATCTACACCGCTATCTGTATGAACATGGAAATATCTTCACCGCCATCTGTATGAAGATGGATATATCTACACAGCATTCTGGATGAACATGGAAATATCTACACCGTTATCTGTGTAAACATGCATACATTTTCACCGCTATCTGTATAAACATGGAAATATCTACACCGCTATCTTTATGAACATGGAAATAGCTAAACCGCTAACTGTTTGAACAGGGAAATATATACACCGCTATCTGGATAAAAATGGAAATATCTACACCGCTATCTGTATGAACATGGAAATACATACACCGCTATCTGTATGAACATGGATATATCTACACAGCCATCTGGATGAACATGGAAATATCTAAACCGCTATCTGTATGAAGATGGAAATATCTACACCGCCATCTGTATGAACATGGATATATCTACACAGCCATCTGTATAAACACGGAAATATGTACACCGCTACCTGTATAAACATGGAAGTATCAGCACCGCTATCGGTATGAACATGGCAATATCTACACGGCTATCTGTATGAACATGGAAATATCTACACCGCTATCTGTATGTACATGGAAATATCTTCACCGCCATCTGTATGAACATGGATATATCTACGCAGCCTTCTGGATGAACATAGAAATATCTACACCGCTATCTGTATGAACATGGAAATATCTACACCGCTATCTGTATGAACACGGAAATATCTACACAGCCATCTGGATGAACATGGAAATATCTACACCGCTATCTGTATGAACATGGAAATACATACACCGCTATCTGTATGAACATGGAAATATCTACACCGCTATCTGTATGAACATGGAAATATCTACACCGCTATCTGAATGAACATGGAAATATCTTCACCGCCATCTGTATGAACATGGAAATATCTACACAGCCATCTGGATGAAAATGGAAATATCTACACCGCTATCTGTGTAAACATGCATACATTTTCACCGCTATCTGTATAAACATGGAAATATCTACTCCGCTATCTTTATGAACATGGAAATATCTACACCGCTAACTGTTTGAACATGGAAATATATACACCGCTATCTGCTTGAAAATGGAAATATCTACACCGCTATCTGTATGAACATGGAAATACATACACCGCTATCTGTTTGAACATGGAAATATCTACACCGCTTTCTCTATGAACATGGAAATATCTACACCGCTATCTGTATGAACATGGAAATATCTTCACCGCCATCTGTATGAACATGGATATATCAACGCAGCCATCTGAATGAACATGGAAATATCTGCACCGCTATCTGTATGAACATGGAAATATCTGTTTGAACATGGAAATATCAACACCGCTTTCTGTATGAACATGGAAATATCTACACCGCTATCTGTATGAACATGGAAATATCTTCACCGCCATCTGTATGAAGATGGATATATCTACACAGCATTCTGGATGAACATGGAAATATCTACACCGCTATCTGTGTAAACATGCATACATTTTCACCGCTATCTGTATAAACATGGAAATATCTACACCGCTATCTTTATGAACATGGAAATAGCTAAACCGCTAACTGTTTGAACAGGGAAATATATACACCGCTATCTGCATAAAAATGGAAATATCTACACCGCTATCTGTATGAACATGGAAATACGTACACCGCTATCTGTATGAACATGGATATATCTACAAAGCCATCTGGATGAACATGGAAATATCTAAACCGCTATCTGTATGAAGATGGAAATATCTACACCGCCATCTGTATGAACATGGATATATCTACACAGCCATCTGTATAAACACGGAAATATGTACACCGCTACCTGTATAAACATGGAAGTATCAGCACCGCTATCGGTATGAACATGGCAATATCTACACTGCTATCTGTATGAACATGGAAATATCTACACCGCTATCTGTATGTACATGGAAATATCTTCACCGCCATCTGTATGAACATGGATATATCTACGCAGCCATCTGGATGAACATAGAAATATCTACACCGCTATCTGTATGAACATGGAAATATCTACACCGCTATCTGTATGAACACGGAAATATCTACACAGCCATCTGGATGAACATGGAAATATCTACACCGCTATCTGTATGAACATGGAAATACATACACCGCTATCTGTATGAACATGGAAATATCTACACCGCTATCTGTATGAACATGGAAATATCTACACCGCTATCTGTATGAACATGGAAATATCTTCACCGCCATCTGTATGAACATGGATATATCTACACAGCCATCTGGATGAACATGGAAATATCTACACCGCTATAAGTGTAATCATGCATACATTTTCACCGCTATCTGTATAAAGATGGAAATATCTACACCGCTATCTTTATGAACATGGAAATATCTACACCGCTAACTGTTTGAACATGGAAATATATACACCGCTATCTGCTTGAAAATGGAAATATCTTCACCGCTATCTGTATGAACATGGAAATACATACACCGCTATCTGTTTGAACATGGAAATATCTACACCGCTTTCTCTATGAACATGGAAATATCTACACCGCTATCTGTATGAACATGGAAATATCTTCACCGCCATCTGTATGAACATGGATATATCAACACAGCCATCTGAATGAACATGGAAATATCTGCACCGCTATCTGTATGAACATGGGAATATCTTCTCTGCCATCTGTATGAACATGGATATATCTACACAGCCATCTGGATGAACATGGAAATATCTACACCGCTATCTGTGTAAACATGCATACAACTTCGCCGCTATCTGTATAAACATGGAAATATCTACACCGCTATCTTTCTGAATATGGAAATATCAACACCGCTAACTGTTTGAACAGGGAAATATATACACCTCTATCTGCATGAGAATTGAAATATCGACACAGCTATCAGCATATACATGGAAATATCTACACAGCTATCTCTATACACATGGAAATAACTACACCGCTATCTGTATGAACATATAAATATCTACACCGCCATCTGTATTAAGATGGAGATATCTACTCCGCTATCTGTATAAACATGGAAATATCTACACCGCTATCTGTATAAACATGGAAATATCTACACCGCTATCTGTATAAACATGGAAATAGCTTCACCGCTACTGTAAAAACATGGAAATATCAGCACCGCTATCTGTATGAACATGGAAATATCTACACCGCTATCTGTTTGAACAGGGAAATATATACAACGCTATCTGCATGAAAATGGAAATTGCTACACAGCTATCTGCATATACATGGAAATATCTACACAGGTATCTCTTTACACATGGAAATAACTACACCGCTATCTGTATGAACATGGAAATATCTACACCGCCATCTGTATGAACATGGAAATATCTGCACCGCCATCTGTATGAACATATATATATCAACACCGCCATCTGTATTAAGATGGAGATATCTACACCGCTATCTGTATCAACATGGAAATATCTACACCGCTATCTGAATAAACATGGAAATATCAGCACCGATATCTGTGGTGAACATGGAAATATCTACACCGCTACCTGTATGAACATGGAAATATCTACACCGCTATCTGTATGAGCATGGAAATATCTTCACCGCCATCTGTATGAACATGGATATATCTACACAGCCATCTGGATGAACATGGAAATATGTACACGGCTAACTGTGTAAACATGCATACATCTTCACCGCTATCTGTATAAACATGGAAATATCTACACCGCTATCTTTATGAACATGGAAATATCTAAACCGATAACTGTTTGAACAGGGAAATATATACACCGCTATCTGCATGAAAATGGAAATATCTACACCGCTATCTGTATGAACAAGGAAATACATACACCGCTATCTGTGTGAACATGGAAATATCTACACCACTATCTGTATAAACACGGAAATACGTACACCGCTACCTGTATAAACATGGAAGTATCAGCACCGCTATAGGTATGAACATGGCAATATCTACACGGCTATCTGTATGAACATGGAAATATCTACACCGCAATCTGTATGAACATGGAAATATCTTCACCGCCATCTGTATGAACATGGATATATCTACTCAGCCATCTGGATTAACAATGGAAATATCTACACCGCTATCTGTATGAACATGGAAATATCTACACCGCTATCTGCATGAACATGGAAATATCTACACAGCCATCTGGGTGAACATGGAAATATCTACACCGCCATCTGTATGAACATATAAATACCTACACCACCATCTGTATTAAGATGGAGATATCTACACCGCTATCTGTATAAACATGGAAATATCTACACCGCTATCTGTATATACATGGATATATCTGTACCGCTATGTGTATAAACATGGAAATATCTACACCGCTATCTGTATAAACATGGAAATATCTACACCGCTACCTGCATAAACATGGAAATATCAGCACCGCTATCGGAATGAACATGGAAATATCTACACCGCCATCTGTATGAACATGGAAATATCTTCACCGCCATCTGTATGTACATGGATATATCTACACAGCCATCTCTATTAACATGGAAATATCTACACCGCTATCTGTATGAACATGGAAATATCTACACCGCTATCTGTATGAAGATGGAAATATCTTCACCGCCATCTGTATGAACATGGATATATCTACACAGCCATCTGGATGAACATGGAAATATCTACACCGCTATCTGTATGAACATGGAAATATCTTCACCGCCATCTGTATGAACATGGATATATCTACACAGCATTCTGGATGAACATGGAAATATCTACACTGCTATCTGTGTAAACATGCATACATTTTCACCGCTATCTGTATAAACATGGAAATATCTACACCGCTATCTTTATGAACATGGAAATATCTAAACCGCTAACTGTTTGAGCAGGGGAATATATACACCGCTATCTGCATAAAAATGGAAATATCTACACCGCTATCTGTATGAACATGGAAATACATACACCGCTATCTGTATGAACATGGAAATATCTACACCGCTATCTGTATGAACATGGAAATATCTACACCGCTATCTGCATGGACATGGAAATATCTACACAGCCATCTGTATGAACATGGAAATATCTTCTCCGCCATCAGTATGAACATGGATATATCTACACAGCCATCTGGATGAACATGGAAATATCTACACCGCTATCTCTATGAACATGGAAATATCTACACCGCTATCTGCATGAACATGGAAATATCTACACAGCCATCTGGATGAACATGGAAATATCTACACCGCTATCTGTATGAACATGGAAATACATACACCGCTATCTGTATGAACATGGAAATATCTACACCGCTATCTGTATGAACATGGAAATATCTTCACCGCCATCTGCATGAACATGGATATATCTACACAGCATTCTGGATGAATATGGAAATATCTCCACCGCTATCTGTGTAAACACGCATACATCTTCACCGCTATCTGTATAAACATGGAAATATCTACACGGCTATCTTTATGAACATGGAAATATCTAAACCGCTAACTGTTTGAACAGGGGAATATATACACCGCTATCTGCATAAAAATGGAAATATCTACACCGCTATCTGTATGAACATGGAAATACATACACCGCTATCTGTATGAACATGGAAATATCTACACCGCTATCTGTATGAACATGGAAATATCTACACCGCTATCAGTATGAACATGGAAACATCTACACCGCCATCTGTATGAACATGGGAATATCTTCTCCGCCATCTGTATGAACATGGATATATCTACACAGCCATCTGGATGAACATGGAAATATCAAAACCGCTATCTGTATGAACATGGAAATATCTACACCGCTATCTGTATGAACATGGAAATATCTACACCGCTATCTGTATGAACATGGAAATATCTTCACCGCTATCTGTATGAACATGGATATATCTACACAGCCATCTGGATGAACATGGAAATATCTGCAACGCTATCTGTATGAACATGGAAATATCTACACCGCTATCTGTATGAACATTGATATATCTACACAGCCATCTGGATGAACATGGAAATATCTACACCGCTATCTGTGTAAACATGCATACATCTTCACTGCTCTCTGTATAAACATGGAAATATCTACACCGCTATCTTTATGAACATGGAAATATCTACACCGCTATCTGTTTGAACATGGAAATATCAGCCCCTCTATGTGTATGAACATGGAAATATCTGCACCACTATCTGTATGAACATGTAAATACCTACACCGCCATCTGTATTAAGAAGGAGATATCTACACCGCTATCTGCATAAACATGGAAATATCTACACCGCTATCTGCATAAACATGGAAATATCTACACCGCTATCTGTATGAACATGGAAATATCTACACCGCTTTCTGTATAAACATGGAAATATGTACACAGCTACCTGTATAAACATGGAAGTATCAGTACCGCTATCGGTATGAACATGGCAAAAACTACACGGCTATCTGTATGAACATGGAAATATCTACACCGCTATCTGTATGAACATGGAAATATCTTCACCGCCATCTGTATGAACATGGATATATCTACACAGCCATCTGGATGAACATGGAAATAACTACACCGCTATCTGTACGAACATGGAAATATCTACACCGCTAACTGTATGAACATGGAAATATCTACACCGCTATCTGTATGAACATGGAAATATCTACACCGCTATCTGTATGAAGATGGAAATATCTTCTCCGCCATCTGTATGAACATGGATATATCTATACAGCCATCTGGATGAACATGGAAATATCTACACCGCTATCTGTATGAACATGGAAATATTTACACCGCTATCTGTATGAACATGGAAATATCTACACCGCTATCTTTATGAACATGGAAATACCTAAACCGCTAACTGTTTGAACAGGGGAATATATACACCGCTATCTGCATAAAAATGGAAATATCTACACCGCTATCTGTATGAACATGGAAATACATACACCGCTATCTGTATGAACATGGAAATATCTACACCGCTATCTGTATGAACATGGAAATATCTACACCGCTATCTGTATGAACATGGAAACATCTACACCGCCATCTGTATGAACATGGGAATATCTTCTCCGCCATCTGTATGAACATGGATATATCTACACAGCCATCTGGATGAACATGGAAATATCAAAACCGCTATCTGTATGAACATGGAAATATCTACACCGCTATCTGTATGAACATGGAAATATCTACACCGCTATCTGTATGAACATGGAAATATCTTCACCGCTATCTGTATGAACATGGATATATCTACACAGCCATCTGGATGAACATGGAAATATCTGCAACGCTATCTGCATGAAAATGGAAATATCTACACAGCTATCTGCATATACATGGAAATATCTACACAGCTATCTCTTTACACAAGGAAATAACTACACCTCTATCTGTATGAACATGGAAATAGCTTCACCGCCATCTGTATGAACATGGATATATCTACACAGCCATCTGGATGAACATGGAAATATCTACACCGCTATCTGTATGAACATGGAAATATCTACACCGCTTTCTGTATAAACATGGAAATATGTACACAGCTACCTGTATAAACATGGAAGTATCAGTACCGCTATCGGTATGAACATGGCAATATCTACACGGCTATCTGTATGAACATGGAAATATCTACACCGCTCTCTGTATGAACATGGAAATATCTTCACCGCCATCTGTATGAACATGGATATATCTACACAGCCATCTGGATGAACATGGAAATAACTACACCGCTATCTGTACGAACATGGAAATATCTACACCGCTATCTGTATGAACATGGAAATATCTACACCGCTATCTGTATGAAGATGGAAATATCTTCACCGCCATCTGTATGAACATGGATATGTCTACACAGCCATCTGGATGAACATGGAAATATCTACACCGCTATCTGTATGAAGATGGAAATATCTTCACCGCCATCTGTATGAACATGGATATGTCTACAGAGCCATCTGGATGAACATGGAAATATCTACACCGCTATCTGTATGAACATGGAAATATCTTCACCGCCATCTGTATTAACATGGATATATCTACACAGCATTCTGGATGAACATGGAAATATCTACACCGCTATCTCTGTAAACATGCATACATTTTCACCGCTATCTGTATAAACATGGAAATATCTACACCGCTATCTTTATGAACATGGAAATATCTAAACCGCTAACTGTTTGAGCAGGGGAATATATACACCGCTATCTGCATAAAAATGGAAATATCTACACCGCTATCTATATGAACATGGAAATACATACACCGCTATCTGAATGAACATGGAAATATCTACACCGCTATCTGTATGAACATGGAAATATCTACACAGCCATCTGGATGAACATGGAAATATCTACACCGCTATCTGTATGAACATGGAAATACATACACCGCTATCTGTATGAACATGGAAATATCTACACCGCTATCTGTATGAACATGGAAATATCTACACCGCCATCTGCATGAACATGGATATATCTACACAGCATTCTGGATGAACATGGAAATATCTACACCGCTATCTGTGTAAACACGCATACATTTTCACCGCTATCTGTATAAACATGGAAATATCTACACCGCTATCTTTATGAACATGGAAATATCTAAACCGCTAACTGTTTGAACAGGGGAATATATACACCGCTATCTGCATAAAAATGGAAATATCTACACCGCTATCTGTATGAACATGGAAATACATACACCGCTATCTGTATGAACATGGAAATATCTACACCGCTATCTGTATGAACATGGAAATATCTACAGCGCTATCTGTATGAACATGGAAATATCTAAACCGCCATCTGTATGAACATGGGAATATCTTCTCCGCCATCTGTATGAACATGGATATATCTACACAGCCATCTGGATGAACATGGAAATATCAAAACCGCTATCTGTATGAACATGGAAATATCTACACCGCTATCTGTATGAACATGGAAATATCTACACCGCTATCTGTTTGAACATGGAAATATCTACACCGCTATCTGTATGAACATTGAAATATCTACACCGCTATCTGTTTGAACATGGAAATATCTACACCGCTATCTGTTTGAACATGGAAATATCAGCCCCTCTATGTGTATGAACATGGAAATATCTGCACCACTATCTGTATGAACATGTAAATACCTACACCGCCATCTGTATTAAGAAGGAGATATCTACACCGCTATCTGCATAAACATGGAAATATCTACACCGCTATCTGCATAAACATGGAAATATCTACACCGCTATCTGTATGAACATGGAAATATCTACACCGCTTTCTGTATAAACATGGAAATATGTACACAGCTACCTGTATAAACATGGAAGTATCAGTACCGCTATCGGTATGAACATGGCAAAAACTACACGGCTATCTGTATGAACATGGAAATATCTACACCGCTATCTGTATGAACATGGAAATATCTTCACCGCCATCTGTATGAACATGGATATATCTACACAGCCATCTGGATGAACATGGAAATAACTACACCGCTATCTGTACGAACATGGAAATATCTACACCGCTATCTGTATGAACATGGAAATATCTACACCGCTATCTGTATGAACATGGAAATATCTACACCGCTATCTGTATGAAGATGGAAATATCTTCTCCGCCATCTGTATGAACATGGATATATCTATACAGCCATCTGGATGAACATGGAAATATCTACACCGCTATCTGTATGAACATGGAAATATTTACACCGCTATCTGTATGAACATGGAAATATCTACACCGCTATCTTTATGAACATGGAAATATCTAAACCGCTAACTGTTTGAACAGGGGAATATATACACCGCTATCTGCATAAAAATGGAAATATCTACACCGCTATCTGTATGAACATGGAAATACATACACCGCTATCTGTATGAACATGGAAATATCTACACCGCTATCTGTATGAACATGGAAATATCTACACCGCTATCTGTATGAACATGGAAACATCTACACCGCCATCTGTATGAACATGGGAATATCTTCTCCGCCATCTGTATGAACATGGATATATCTACACAGCCATCTGGATGAACATGGAAATATCAAAACCGCTATCTGTATGAACATGGAAATATCTACACCGCTATCTGTATGAACATGGAAATATCTACACCGCTATCTGTATGAACATGGAAATATCTTCACCGCTATCTGTATGAACATGGATATATCTACACAGCCATCTGGATGAACATGGAAATATCTGCAACGCTATCTGTATGAACATGGAAATATCTACACCGCTATCTGTATGAACATTGATATATCTACACAGCCATCTGGATGAACATGGAAATATCTACACCGCTATCTGTGTAAACATGCATACATCTTCACTGCTCTCTGTATAAACATGGAAATATCTACACCGCTATCTTTATGAACATGGAAATATCTACACCGCTATCTGTGTAAATATGCATACATCTTCACCGCAATCTGTATAAACTTGGAAATATCTACACCGCTATCTGTATGAACATGGAAATATCTACACCGCTATCTGTTTGAACATGGAAATATCTACACCGCTATCTGCATGAAAATGGAAATATCTACACAGCTATCTGCATATACATGGAAATATCTACACAGCTATCTCTTTACACAAGGAAATAACTACACCTCTATCTGTATGAACATGGAAATAGCTTCACCGCCATCTGTATGAACATGGATATATCTACACAGCCATCTGGATGAACATGGAAATATCTACACCGCTATCTGTATGAACATGGAAATATCTACACCGCTATCTGTGTAAACATGCATACATCTTCACCGCTATCTGTATAAACATGGAAATATCTACACAGCTATCTTTATGAACATGGAAATATCTACACCGCTAACTGTTTGAACAGGGAAATATATACAGTGCTATCTGCATGAAAATGGGAATATCTACACAGCTATCTGCATATACATGGAAATATCTACACAGCTATCTCTTTACACATGGAAATAACTACACCGCTATCTGTATGAATTTGGAAATGTCTTCACCGCCATCTGTATGAACATGGAAATATCTGCACCGCCATCTGTATGAACATATAAATATCTACACCGCCATCTGTATTAAGATGGAGATATCTACACCGCTATCTGTATAAACATGGAAATATCTACACCGCTATGTGTACAAACATGGAAATATCTACACCGCTATCTGTATAAACATGGAAATATCTCCACCGCTACCTGTATAAACATGGAAATATCAGCACCGCTATCGGAATGAATATGGAAATATCTACACCGCCATCTCTATGAACATGGAAATATCTTCACCGCCATCTGTATGAACATGGATATATCTACACAGCCATCTGTATGAACATGGAAATATCTACACCGCTATCTGCATGAAAATGGAAATATCTACACAGATATCTGCATATACATGGAAATATCTACACAGCTATCTCTTTACACATGGAAATAACTACACTGCTATCTCTATAAACATGGAAATACCTATACCGCCATCTGTATGAACATGGAAATATCTGCACCGCCATCTGTATTAACATACAAATATCTACACCGTCATCTGTATTAAGATGGAGATATCTACTCCGCTATCTGTATAAACTTGGAAATATCTACACCGCTATCTGCATAAACATGGAAATATCTACACCGCTATCTGTATAAACATGGAAATATCTACACCGCTACCTGTATAAACATGGAAATATCAGCACCGCTATCTGTATGAACATGGAAATATATACACAGCCATCTGGATGAACATGGAAATATCTACAATGCTATCTGCATGAACATGGAAATAGCTACACCGCTATCTGTATGAACATGGAAATATCTACACCACTATCTGTATGAACATGTAAATACCTACACCACCATCTGTATTAAGAAGGAGATATCTACACCGCTATCTGCATAAACATGGAAATATCTACACCGCTATCTGTATGAACATGGAAATATCTACACCGCTTTCTGTATAAAC
The DNA here is from genome assembly GCF_029281585.2 of Gorilla gorilla gorilla. Taxonomy (NCBI): domain Eukaryota; kingdom Metazoa; phylum Chordata; class Mammalia; order Primates; family Hominidae; genus Gorilla; species Gorilla gorilla. Next base: position 578,765 of record NC_073234.2, read on the forward strand.
ATGGAAATATGTACACAGCTACCTGTATAAACATGGAAGTATCAGTACCGCTATCGGTATGAACATGGCAATATCTACACGGCTATCTGTATGAACATGGATATATCTACACCGCTCTCTGTATGAACATGGAAATATCTTCACCGCCATCTGTATGAACATGGATATATCTACACAGCCATCTGGATGAACATGGAAATAACTACACCGCTATATGTACGAACATGGAAATATCTACACCGCTATCTGTATGAACATGGAAATATCTACACCGCTATCTGTATGAAGATGGAAATATCTTCACCGCCATCTGTATGAACATGGATATGTCTACACAGCCATCTGGATGAACATTTAAATATCTACACCGCTATCTGTATGAAGATGGAAATATCTTCACCGCCATCTGTATGAACATGGATATGTCTACAGAGCCATCTGGATGAACATGGAAATATCTACACCGCTATCTGTATGAACATGGAAATATCTTCACCGCCATCTGTATTAACATGGATATATCTACACAGCATTCTGGATGAACATGGAAATATCTACACCGCTATCTCTGTAAACATGCATACATTTTCACCGCTATCTGTATAAACATGGAAATATCTACACCGCTATCTTTATGAACATGGAAATATCTAAACCGCTAACTGTTTGAGCAGGGGAATATATACACCGCTATCTGCATAAAAATGGAAATATCTACACCGCTATCTGTATGAACATGGAAATACATACACCGCTATCTGAATGAACATGGAAATATCTACACCGCTATCTGTATGAACATGGAAATATCTACACAGCCATCTGGATGAACATGGAAATATCTACACCGCTATCTGTATGAACATGGAAATACATACACCGCTATCTGTATGAACTTGGAAATATCTACACCGCTATCTGTATGAACATGGAAATATCTTCACCGCCATCTGCATGAACATGGATATATCTACACAGCATTCTGGATGAACATGGAAATATCTACACCGCTATCTGTGTAAACACGCATACATTTTCACCGCTATCTGTATAAACATGGAAATATCTACACCGCTATCTTTATGAACATGGAAATATCTAAACCGCTAACTGTTTGAACAGGGGAATATATACACCGCTATCTGCATAAAAATGGAAATATCTACACCGCTATCTGTATGAACATGGAAATACATACACCGCTATCTGTATGAACATGGAAATATCTACACCGCTATCTGTATGAACATGGAAATATCTACAGCGCTATCTGTATGAACATGGAAATATCTACACCGCCATCTGTATGAACATGGGAATATCTTCTCCGCCATCTGTATGAACATGGATATATCTACACAGCCATCTGGATGAACATGGAAATATCAAAACCGCTATCTGTATGAACATGGAAATATCTACACCGCTATCTGTATGAACATGGAAATATCTACACCGCTATCTGTTTGAACATGGAAATATCTACACCGCTATCTGTATGAACATGGAAATATCTACACCGCTATCTGTTTGAACATGGAAATATCTACACCGCTATCTGTTTGAACATGGAAATATCAGCCCCTCTATGTGTATGAACATGGAAATATCTACACCACTATCTGTATGAACATGTAAATACCTACACCGCCATCTGTATTAAGAAGGAGATACCTACACCGCTATCTGCATAAACATGGAAATATCTACACCGCTATCTGCATAAACATGGAAATATCTACACCGCTATCTGTATGAACATGGAAATATCTACACCGATTTCTGTATAAACATGGAAATATGTACACAGCTACCTGTATAAACATGGAAGTATCAGTACCGCTATCGGTATGAACATGGCAAAAACTACACGGCTATCTGTATGAACATGGAAATATCTACACCGCTATCTGTATGAACATGGAAATATCTTCACCGCCATCTGTATGAACATGGATATATCTACACAGCCATCTGGATGAACATGGAAATAACTACACCGCTATCTGTACGAACATGGAAATATCTACACCGCTATCTGTATGAACATGGAAATATCTACACCGCTATCTGTATGAACATGGAAATATCTACACCGCTATCTGTATGAAGATGGAAATATCTTCTCCGCCATCTGTATGAACATGGATATATCTATACAGCCATCTGGATGAACATGGAAATATCTACACCGCTATCTGTATGAACATGGAAATATTTACACCGCTATCTGTATGAACATGGAAATATCTTCTCTGCCATCTGTATGTATGAACATGGATATATCTACACAGCCATCTGGATGAACATGGAAATATCTACACCTCTATCAGTATGAACATGGAAAAATCTACACCGCCATCTGTATCAACATGGATATATCTACACAGCCATCTGTATAAACATGGAAATATCTACACCGCTATCTGTATGAACATGGAAATATCTACACAGCTATCTGTTTGAACATGGAAATATCTACACCGCTATCTGCATGAAAATGGAAATATCTACACAGCTATCTGCATATATATGGAAATATCTACACAGCTATCTCTTTACACTTGGAAATAACTACACCGCTATCTCTATAAACATGGAAATATCTACACCGCTACCTGTATAAACATGGAAGTATCAGCACCGCTATCGGTATGAACATGGCAATATCTACACTGCTATCTGTATGAACATGGAAATATCTACACCGCTATCTGTATGAACATGGAAATATCTTCATCGCCCTCTGTATGAACATGGATATATCTACACAGCCATCTGGATGAACATGGAAATATCTACACTGCTATCTGCATGAATATGGAAATATCTACACAGCCATCTGGATGAACATGGAAATATCTACACCGCTATCTGCATGAACATGGAAATATCTACACAGCCAACTGTATGAACATGGAAATATCTAAACCGCTATCTGTATGAACATGGAAATATCTACACCGCCAACTGTATGAACATGGATATATCTACACAGCCATCTGTATAAACACGGAAATATGTACACCGCTACCTGTATAAACATGGAAGTATCAGCACAGCTATCGGTATGAACATTGCAATATCTACACGGCTATCTGTATGAACATGGAAATATCTACACCGCTATCTGTATGAACATGGAAATATCTACACCGATTTCTGTATAAACATGGAAATATGTACACAGCTACCTGTATAAACATGGAAGTATCAGTACCGCTATCGGTATGAACATGGCAAAAACTACACGGCTATCTGTATGAACATGGAAATATCTACACCGCTATCTGTATGAACATGGAAATATCTTCACCGCCATCTGTATGAACATGGATATATCTACACAGCCATCTGGATGAACATGGAAATAACTACACCGCTATCTGTACGAACATGGAAATATCTACACCGCTATCTGTATGAACATGGAAATATCTACACCGCTATCTGTATGAACATGGAAATATCTACACCGCTATCTGTATGAAGATGGAAATATCTTCTCCGCCATCTGTATGAACATGGATATATCTATACAGCCATCTGGATGAACATGGAAATATCTACACCGCTATCTGTATGAACATGGAAATATTTACACCGCTATCTGTATGAACATGGAAATATCTTCTCTGCCATCTGTATGTATGAACATGGATATATCTACACAGCCATCTGGATGAACATGGAAATATCTACACCTCTATCAGTATGAACATGGAAAAATCTACACCGCCATCTGTATCAACATGGATATATCTACACAGCCATCTGTATAAACATGGAAATATCTACACCGCTATCTGTATGAACATGGAAATATCTACACAGCTATCTGTTTGAACATGGAAATATCTACACCGCTATCTGCATGAAAATGGAAATATCTACACAGCTATCTGCATATATATGGAAATATCTACACAGCTATCTCTTTACACTTGGAAATAACTACACCGCTATCTCTATAAACATGGAAATATCTACACCGCTACCTGTATAAACATGGAAGTATCAGCACCGCTATCGGTATGAACATGGCAATATCTACACTGCTATCTGTATGAACATGGAAATATCTACACCGCTATCTGTATGAACATGGAAATATCTTCATCGCCCTCTGTATGAACATGGATATATCTACACAGCCATCTGGATGAACATGGAAATATCTACACTGCTATCTGCATGAATATGGAAATATCTACACAGCCATCTGGATGAACATGGAAATATCTACACCGCTATCTGCATGAACATGGAAATATCTACACAGCCAACTGTATGAACATGGAAATATCTAAACCGCTATCTGTATGAACATGGAAATATCTACACCGCCAACTGTATGAACATGGATATATCTACACAGCCATCTGTATAAACACGGAAATATGTACACCGCTACCTGTATAAACATGGAAGTATCAGCACAGCTATCGGTATGAACATTGCAATATCTACACGGCTATCTGTATGAACATGGAAATATCTACACCGCTATCTGTATGAACATGGAAATACATACACCGTTATCTGTATGAACATGGAAATATCTACACCGCTATCTGTATGAACATGGAAATATCTACACCGCTATCTGTATGAACATGGAAATATCTTCACCGCCATCTGTATGAACATGGATATATCCACACAGCCATCTGGATGAACATGGAAATATCTACACCGCTATCTGTGTAAACATGCATACATTTTCACCGCTATCTGTATAAACATGGAAATATCTACAAAGCTGTCTTTATGAACATGGAAATATCTACACCGCTAACTGTTTGAACATGGATATATATACACCGCTAACTGCTTGAAAAAGGAAATATCTACAACGCTATCTGTATGAACATGGAAATACATACACCGCTTTCTGTTTGAACATGGAAATTTCTACACCGCTTTCTCTATGAACACGGAAATATCTACACCGCTATCTGTAGGAACATGGAAATATCTTCACCGCCATCTGTATGAACATGGATACATCAACACAGCCACCTGGATGAACATGGAAATATCTGCACCGCTATCTGTATGAACATGGAAATATCTACACCGCTATCTGTATGAAGATGGATATATCTACACAGCCATCTTGATGAACATTAAAATATCTACACTGCTATCTGTGTAAACATGCATACATCTTCACCGCTATCTGTATAAACATGGAAATATCTACACCGCTATCTTTCTGAACATGGAAATATCTACACCCCTAACTGTTTGAACAGGGAAATATATACACCGCTATCTGCATGAATATGGAAATATCTACACAGCTATCTGCATATACATGGAAATATCTACAAAGCTACCTCTTTACACATGGAAATAACTACACCGCTATCTGTATGAACATGGAAATATCTACACCGCCATCTGTATGAAAATGGAAATATAGGAACCGCCATCTGTATGAACATAAAAATATCTACACCGCCATCTGTATTAAAATGGAGATATCTACACCACTATCTGTATAAACATGGAAATATCTACACCGCTATCTGTATAAACATGGAAATATCTACACCGCTATCTGTTTGAACAGGGAAATTTATACACCGCTGTCTGCATGAAAATGGAAATTGCTACACAGCTATCTGCATATACATGGAAATATCTACACAGTTATCCCTTTACACATGGAAATAACTACACCGCTATCTGTATGAAAATGGAAATATCTACACCGCCATCTGTATGAACATGGAAATATCTACACCGCTATCTGTATGAACATGGAAATATCTACACCGCTATCTGTATGAACATGGAAATATCTACACAGCCATCTGGATGAACATGGAAATAACTACACCGCTATCTGTATGAACATGGAAATATCTACACAGCCATCTGGATGAACATGGAAATATCTACACCGCTATCTGTATGAACATGGAAATATCTACACCGCTATCTGTATGAACATGGAAATATCTACACCGCTATCTGTATGAACATGGAAATATATTCACCGCCATCTATATGAACATGGATATATCTACACAGCTATCTGGATGAACATGGAAATATCTACACCGCTATCTGTGTAAACATGCCTACATTTTCACCGCTATCTGTATAAACATGGAAATATCTACACCGCTATCTTTATGAACATGGAAATATCTACACCGCTAACTGTTTGAACATGGAAGTATATACACCGCTATCTGCTTGAAAATGGAAATATATACACCGCTAACTGTATGAACATGGAAATACATACACCGCTATCTGTTTGAACATGGAAATGTCAACACCGCTTTCTGTATGAACATGGAAATATCTACACCGCTATCTGAATGAACATGGAAATATCTTCACCGCCATCTGTATGAACATCGATATATCTACACAGCCATCTGGATGAAAATGGAAATATCTACACCGCTATCTGTGTAAACATGCATACATTTTCTCCGCTATCTGTATAAACATGGAAATATCTACTCCGCTATCTTTATGAACATGGAAATATCTACACCGCTAACTGTTTGAACATGGAAATATATACACCGCTATCTGCTTGAAAATGGAAATATCTACACCGCTATCTGTATGAACATGGAAATACATACACCGCTATCTGTTTGAACATGGAAATATCTACACCGCTTTCTCTATGAACATGGAAATATCTACACCGCTATCTGTATGAACATGGAAATATCTTCACCGCCATCTGTATGAACATGGATATATCAAAACAGCCATCTGAATGAACATGGAAATATCTGCACCGCTATCTGTATGAACATGGAAATATCTGTTTGAACATGGAAATATCAACACCGCTTTCTGTATGAACATGGAAATATCTACACCGCTATCTGTATGAACATGGAAATATCTTCACCTCCATCTGTATGAAGATGGATATATCTACACAGCATTCTGGATGAACATGGAAATATCTACACCGCTATCTGTGTAAACATGCATACATTTTCACCGCTATCTGTGTAAACATGGAAATATCTACACCGCTATCTTTATGAACATGGAAATAGCTAAACCGCTAACTGTTTGAACAGGGAAATATATACACCGCTATCTGCATAAAAATGGAAATATCTACACCGCTATCTGTATGAACATGGAAATACGTACACCGCTATCTGTATGAACATGGATATATCTACAAAGCCATCTGGATGAACATGGAAATATCTAAACCGCTATCTGTATGAAGATGGAAATATCTACACCGCCATCTGTATGAACATGGATATATCTACACAGCCATCTGTATAAACACGGAAATATGTACACCGATACCTGTATAAACATGGAAGTATCAGCACCGCTATCGGTATGAACATGGCAATATCTACACTGCTATCTGTATGAACATGGAAATATCTACACCGCTATCTGCATGTACATGGAAATATCTTCACCGCCATCTGTATGAACATGGATATAACTACGCAGCCATCTGGATGAACATAGAAATATCTACACCGCTATCTGTATGAACATGGAAATATCTACACCGCTATCTGTATGAACACGGAAATATCTACACAGCCATCTGGATGAACATGGAAATATCTACACCGCTATCTGTATGAACATGGAAATACATACACCGCTATCTGTATGAACATGGAAATATCTACACCGCTATCTGTATGAACATGGAAATATCTACACCGCTATCTGTATGAACATGGAAATATCTTCACCGCCATCTGTATGAACATGGATATATCTACACAGCCATCTGGATGAACATGGAAATATCTACACCGCTATATGTGTAATCATGCATACATTTTCACCGCTATCTGTATAAACATGGAAATATCTACACCGCTATCTTTAAGAACATGGAAATATCTACACCGCTAACTGTTTGAACATGGAAATATATACACCGCTATCTGCTTGAAAATGGAAATATCTTCACCGCTATCTGTATGAACATGGAAATACATACACCGCTATCTGTTTGAACATGGAAATATCTACACCGCTTTCTCTATGAACATGGAAATATCTACACCGCTATCTGTATGAACATGGATATATCATCACAGCCATCTGAATGAACATGGAAATATCTGCACCGCTATCTGTATGAACATGGAAATATCTACACCGCTATCTGTATGAAAATGGATATATCTACACAGCCATCTGGATGAACATGGAAATATCTCCACTGCTATCTGTGTAAACATGCATTCATCTTCACCGCTATCTGGATGAACATGGAAATATCTACACCGCTATCTGTATGAAAATGGATATATCTACACAGCCATCTGGATGAACATGGAAATATCTACACTGCTATCTGTGTAAACATGCATTCATCTTCACCGCTATCTGTATAAACATGGAAATATCTACACCGCTATCTTTCTGAACATGGAAATATCTACTCCGCTAACTGTTTGAACAGGGAAATATATACACCGCTATCTGCATGAATATGGAAATATCTACACAGCTATCTGCATATACATGGAAATATCTACAAAGCTATCTCTTTACACATGGAAATAACTACACCGCTCTCTGTATGAACATGGAAATATCTACACCGCTATCTGTTTAAACAGGGAAATATATACACCGTTGTCTGCATGAAAATGGAAATTGCTACACAGCTATCTGCATATACATGGAAATATCTACACAGGTATCTCTTTACACATGGAAATAACTACACCTCTATCTGTATGAAAATGGAAATATCTACACCGCCATCGGTATGAACATGGAAATATCTACACCGCTATCTGTATGAACATGGAAATATCTACACCGCTATCTGTATGAACATGGAAATATCTACACCGCTATCTGTATGAACATGGAAATATTTTCACCGCCATCTATATGAACATGGATATATCTACACAGCCATCTTGATGAACATGGAAATATCTACACCGCTATCTGTGTAAACATGCCTACATTTTCACCGCTATCTGTATAAACATGGAAATATCTACACCGCTACCTGTAAAAACATGGAAATATCAGCACCGCTATCTGTATGAACATGGAAATATCTACACCGCTATCTGTATGAACATGGAAATACCTTCACCGCCATCTGTATGAACATGGATATATCTACACAGCCATCTGGATGAACATGGAAATATCTACACCGCTATCTGTACGAACATGGAAATATCTACACCGCTATCTGTATGAACATGGAAATATCTACACCGCTATCTGTATGAACATGGAAATATCTACACCGCTATCTGTATGAACATGGAAATATCTACACCGCTAACTGAACAGGGAAATATATACACCGCTATGTGCATGAAAATGGAAATATCTACACCGTTATCTGTATGAATATGGAAATACATACACCGCTATCTGTATGAACATGGAAATATCTACACCGCTATCTGTATGAACATGGAAATATCTACACCGCTATCTGTATGAACATGGAAATATCTTCACCGATATCTGTATGAACATGGATATATCTACACAGCCATCTGGATGAACTTGGAAATATCTGCACCGCTATCTGTATGAACATGGAAATATCTACACCGCTATCTGTATGAAAATGGATATATCTACACAGCCATCTGGATGAACATGGAAATATCTACACTGCTATCTGTGTAAACATGCATTCATCTTCACCGCTATCTGTATGAACATGGAAATATCTACACCGCTATCTGTATGAAAATGGATATATCTACACAGCCATCTGGATGAACATGGAAATATCTACACTGCTATCTGTGTAAACATGCATTCATCTTCACCGCTATCTGTATAAACATGGAAATATCTACACCGCTATCTTTCTGAACATGGAAATATCTACTCCGCTAACTGTTTGAACAGGGAAATATATACACCGCTATCTGCATGAATATCGAAATATCTACACAGCTATCTGCATATACATGGAAATATCTACAAAGCTATCTCTTTACACATGGAAATAACTACACCGCTCTCTGTATGAACATGGAAATATCTACACCGCTATCTGTTTAAACAGGGAAATATATACACCGTTGTCTGCATGAAAATGGAAATTGCTACACAGCTATCTGCATATACATGGAAATATCTACACAGGTATCTCTTTACACATGGAAATAACTACACCTCTATCTGTATGAAAATGGAAATATCTACACCGCCATCGGTATGAACATGGAAATATCTACACCGCTATCTGTATGAACATGGAAATATCTACACCGCTATCTGTATGAACATGGAAATATCTACACCGCTATCTGTATGAACATGGAAATATTTTCACCGCCATCTATATGAACATGGATATATCTACACAGCCATCTTGATGAACATGGAAATATCTACACCGCTATCTGTGTAAACATGCCTACATTTTCACCGCTATCTGTATAAACATGGAAATATCTACACCGCTACCTGTAAAAACATGGAAATATCAGCACCGCTATCTGTATGAACATGGAAATATCTACACCGCTATCTGTATGAACATGGAAATACCTTCACCGCCATCTGTATGAACATGGATATATCTACACAGCCATCTGGATGAACATGGAAATATCTACACCGCTATCTGTACGAACATGGAAATATCTACACCGCTATCTGTATGAACATGGAAATATCTACACCGCTATCTGTATGAACATGGAAATATCTACACCGCTATCTGTATGAACATGGAAATATCTACACCGCTAACTGAACAGGGAAATATATACACCGCTATGTGCATGAAAATGGAAATATCTACACCGTTATCTGTATGAATATGGAAATATATACACCGCTATCTGTATGAACATGGAAATATCTACACCGCTATCTGTATGAACATGGAAATATCTACACCGCTATCTGTATGAACATGGAAATATCTTCACCGATATCTGTATGAACATGGATATATCTACAGAGCCATCTGGATGAACTTGGAAATATCTGCACCGCTATCTGTATGAACATGGAAATATCTACACCGCTATCTGTATGAACATGGATATATCTACACAGCCATCTGGATGAACATGGAAATATCTACACTGCTATCTGTGTAAACATGCATTCATCTTCACCGCTATCTGTATGAACATGGAAATATCCACACCGCTATCTGTATGAAAATGGATATATCTACACAGCCATCTGGATGAACATGGAAATATCTACACTGCTATCTGTGTAAACATGCATTCATCTTCACCGCTATCTGTATAAACATGGAAATATCTACACCGCTATCTTTCTGAACATGGAAATATCTACTCCGCTAACTGTTTGAACAGGGAAATATATACACCGCTATCTGCATGATTATCGAAATATCTACACAGCTATCTGCATATACATGGAAATATCTACAAAGCTATCTCTTTACACATGGAAATAACTACACCGCTCTCTGTATGAACATGGAAATATCTACACCGCTATCTGTTTAAACAGGGAAATATATACACCGTTGTCTGCATGAAAATGGAAATTGCTACACAGCTATCTGCATATACATGGAAATATCTACACAGGTATCTCTTTACACATGGAAATAACTACACCTCTATCTGTATGAAAATGGAAATATCTACACCGCCATCGGTATGAACATGGAAATATCTACACCGCTATCTGTATGAACATGGAAATATCTACACCGCTATCTGTATGAACATGGAAATATCTACACCGCTATCTGTATGAACATGGAAATATTTTCACCGCCATCTATATGAACATGGATATATCTACACAGCCATCTTGATGAACATGGAAATATCTACACCGCTATCTGTGTAAACATGCCTACATTTTCACCGCTATCTGTATAAACATGGAAATATCTACACTGCTACCTGTAAAAACATGGAAATATCAGCACCGCTATCTGTATGAACATGGAAATATCTACACCGCTATCTGTATGAACATGGAAATACCTTCACCGCCATCTGTATGAACATGGATATATCTACACAGCCATCTGGATGAACATGGAAATATCTACACCGCTATCTGTACGAACATGGAAATATCTACACCGCTATCTGTATGAACATGGAAATATCTACACCGCTATCTGTATGAACATGGAAATATCTACACCGCTATCTGTATGAACATGGAAATATCTACACCGCTAACTGAACAGGGAAATATATACACCGCTATGTGCATGAAAATGGAAATATCTACACCGTTATCTGTATGAATATGGAAATACATACACCGCTATCTGTATGAACATGGAAATATCTACACCGCTATCTGTATGAACATGGAAATATCTACACCGCTATCTGTATGAACATGGAAATATCTTCACCGATATCTGTATGAACATGGATATATCTACACAGCCATCTGGATGAACTTGGAAATATCTGCACCGCTATCTGTATGAACATGGAAATATCTACACCGCTATCTGTATGAACATGGATATATCTACACAGCCATCTGGATGAACATGGAAATATCTACACCGCTATCTGTGTAAACATGCATACACCTTAACCTCTGTCTGTATAAAGATGGAAATATCTACACCGCTATCTTTATGAACATGGAAATATCTACACCGCTATCTGTGTAAATATGCATATATGTTCACCGCAATCTGTATAAACATGGAAATATCTACACCGCTATCTGTATGAACATGGAAATATCTACACCGCTATCTGTTTGAACATGGAAATATCTACACCTCTATCTGCATGAAAATGGAAATATCTACACAGCTATCTGCATATACATGGAAATATCTACACAGCTATCTCTTTACACATGGAAATAACTACACCGCTATCTGTATGAACATGGATATAACTACACAGCCATCTGGATGAACATGGAAATATGTACACGGCTATCTGTGTAAACATGCATACATCTTCACCGCTATCTGTATAAACATGGAAATATCTACACCGCTATGTTTATGAACATGGAAATATCTAAACCGATAACTGTTTGAACAGGGAAATATATACACCGCTATCTGCATGAAAATGGAAATATCTACACCGCTATCTGTATGAACATGGAAATACATACACCGCTGTCTGTATGAAAATGGAAATATCTACACGGCTATCTGTATGAATATGGAAATACCTACACCGCTATCTGTATGAACATGGAATTATCTACACCGCCATCTGTATGAACATGGAAATATCTTCTCCGCCATCTGTATGAACATGAATATATCAACACAGCCATCTGGATGAACATGGAAATATCTAAACCGCTATCTGTATGAACATGGATATATCTACACAGCCATCTGTATAAACACGGAAATATGTACACCGCTACCTGTATAAACATGGAAGTATCAGCACCGCTATCGGAATGAACATGGCAATATTTACACGGCTATCTTTATGAACATGGAAATATCTACACCGCTATCTGTATGTACATGGAAATATCTTCTCCGCCATCTGTATGAACATGGATATATCTACACAGCCATCTGGATGAACATGGAAATATCTGCACCGATATCTGTATGAACATGGAAATATCTACACCGCTATCTGTATGAACATGGAAATATCTACACCGCTATCTGTATGAACATGGAAATATCTACACCGCTATCTGTATGAACATGGAAATATCTACACCGCTAACTGAACAGGGAAATATATACACCGCTATGTGCATGAAAATGGAAATATCTACACCGTTATCTGTATGAATATGGAAATACATACACCGCTATCTGTATGAACATGGAAATATCTACACCGCTATCTGTATGAAAATGGAAATATCTACACCGCTATCTGTATGAACATGGAAATATCTTCACCGATATCTGTATGAACATGGATATATCTACACAGCCATCTGGATGAACTTGGAAATATCTGCACCGCTATCTGTATGAACATGGAAATATCTACACCGCTATCTGTATGAAAATGGATATATCTACACAGCCATCTGGATGAACATGGAAATATCTACACTGCTATCTGTGTAAACATGCATTCATCTTCACCGCTATCTGTATGAACATGGAAATATCTACACCGCTATCTGTATGAAAATGGATATATCTACACAGCCATCTGGATGAACATGGAAATATCTACACTGCTATCTGTGTAAACATGCATTCATCTTCACCGCTATCTGTATAAACATGGAAATATCTACACCGCTATCTTTCTGAACATGGAAATATCTACTCCGCTAACTGTTTGAACAGGGAAATATATACACCGCTATCTGCATGAATATCGAAATATCTACACAGCTATCTGCATATACATGGAAATATCTACAAAGCTATCTCTTTACACATGGAAATAACTACACCGCTCTCTGTATGAACATGGAAATATCTACACCGCTATCTGTTTAAACAGGGAAATATATACACCGTTGTCTGCATGAAAATGGAAATTGCTACACAGCTATCTGCATATACATGGAAATATCTACACAGGTATCTCTTTACACATGGAAATAACTACACCTCTATCTGTATGAAAATGGAAATATCTACACCGCCATCGGTATGAACATGGAAATATCTACACCGCTATCTGTATGAACATGGAAATATCTACACCGCTATCTGTATGAACATGGAAATATCTACACCGCTATCTGTATGAACATGGAAATATTTTCACCGCCATCTATATGAACATGGATATATCTACACAGCCATCTTGATGAACATGGAAATATCTACACCGCTATCTGTGTAAACATGCCTACATTTTCACCGCTATCTGTATAAACATGGAAATATCTACACCGCTACCTGTAAAAACATGGAAATATCAGCACCGCTATCTGTATGAACATGGAAATATCTACACCGCTATCTGTATGAACATGGAAATACCTTCACCGCCATCTGTATGAACATGGATATATCTACACAGCCATCTGGATGAACATGGAAATATCTACACCGCTATCTGTACGAACATGGAAATATCTACACCGCTATCTGTATGAACATGGAAATATCTACACCGCTATCTGTATGAACATGGAAATATCTACACCGCTATCTGTATGAACATGGAAATATTTTCACCGCCATCTATATGAACATGGATATATCTACACAGCCATCTTGATGAACATGGAAATATCTACACCGCTATCTGTGTAAACATGCCTACATTTTCACCGCTATCTGTATAAACATGGAAATATCTACACCGCTACCTGTAAAAACATGGAAATATCAGCACCGCTATCTGTATGAACATGGAAATATCTACACCGCTATCTGTATGAACATGGAAATACCTTCACCGCCATCTGTATGAACATGGATATATCTACACAGCCATCTGGATGAACATGGAAATATCTACACCGCTATCTGTACGAACATGGAAATATCTACACCGCTATCTGTATGAACATGGAAATATCTACACCGCTATCTGTATGAACATGGAAATATCTACACCGCTATCTGTATGAACATGGAAATATCTACACCGCTAACTGAACAGGGAAATATATACACCGCTATGTGCATGAAAATGGAAATATCTACACCGTTATCTGTATGAATATGGAAATATATACACCGCTATCTGTATGAACATGGAAATATCTACACCGCTATCTGTATGAACATGGAAATATCTACACCGCTATCTGTATGAACATGGAAATATCTTCACCGATATCTGTATGAACATGGATATATCTACAGAGCCATCTGGATGAACTTGGAAATATCTGCACCGCTATCTGTATGAACATGGAAATATCTACACCGCTATCTGTATGAACATGGATATATCTACACAGCCATCTGGATGAACATGGAAATATCTACACTGCTATCTGTGTAAACATGCATTCATCTTCACCGCTATCTGTATGAACATGGAAATATCCACACCGCTATCTGTATGAAAATGGATATATCTACACAGCCATCTGGATGAACATGGAAATATCTACACTGCTATCTGTGTAAACATGCATTCATCTTCACCGCTATCTGTATAAACATGGAAATATCTACACCGCTATCTTTCTGAACATGGAAATATCTACTCCGCTAACTGTTTGAACAGGGAAATATATACACCGCTATCTGCATGATTATCGAAATATCTACACAGCTATCTGCATATACATGGAAATATCTACAAAGCTATCTCTTTACACATGGAAATAACTACACCGCTCTCTGTATGAACATGGAAATATCTACACCGCTATCTGTTTAAACAGGGAAATATATACACCGTTGTCTGCATGAAAATGGAAATTGCTACACAGCTATCTGCATATACATGGAAATATCTACACAGGTATCTCTTTACACATGGAAATAACTACACCTCTATCTGTATGAAAATGGAAATATCTACACCGCCATCGGTATGAACATGGAAATATCTACACCGCTATCTGTATGAACATGGAAATATCTACACCGCTATCTGTATGAACATGGAAATATCTACACCGCTATCTGTATGAACATGGAAATATTTTCACCGCCATCTATATGAACATGGATATATCTACACAGCCATCTTGATGAACATGGAAATATCTACACCGCTATCTGTGTAAACATGCCTACATTTTCACCGCTATCTGTATAAACATGGAAATATCTACACTGCTACCTGTAAAAACATGGAAATATCAGCACCGCTATCTGTATGAACATGGAAATATCTACACCGCTATCTGTATGAACATGGAAATACCTTCACCGCCATCTGTATGAACATGGATATATCTACACAGCCATCTGGATGAACATGGAAATATCTACACCGCTATCTGTACGAACATGGAAATATCTACACCGCTATCTGTATGAACATGGAAATATCTACACCGCTATCTGTATGAACATGGAAATATCTACACCGCTATCTGTATGAACATGGAAATATCTACACCGCTAACTGAACAGGGAAATATATACACCGCTATGTGCATGAAAATGGAAATATCTACACCGTTATCTGTATGAATATGGAAATACATACACCGCTATCTGTATGAACATGGAAATATCTACACCGCTATCTGTATGAACATGGAAATATCTACACCGCTATCTGTATGAACATGGAAATATCTTCACCGATATCTGTATGAACATGGATATATCTACACAGCCATCTGGATGAACTTGGAAATATCTGCACCGCTATCTGTATGAACATGGAAATATCTACACCGCTATCTGTATGAACATGGATATATCTACACAGCCATCTGGATGAACATGGAAATATCTACACCGCTATCTGTGTAAACATGCATACACCTTAACCTCTGTCTGTATAAAGATGGAAATATCTACACCGCTATCTTTATGAACATGGAAATATCTACACCGCTATCTGTGTAAATATGCATATATGTTCACCGCAATCTGTATAAACATGGAAATATCTACACCGCTATCTGTATGAACATGGAAATATCTACACCGCTATCTGTTTGAACATGGAAATATCTACACCTCTATCTGCATGAAAATGGAAATATCTACACAGCTATCTGCATATACATGGAAATATCTACACAGCTATCTCTTTACACATGGAAATAACTACACCGCTATCTGTATGAACATGGATATAACTACACAGCCATCTGGATGAACATGGAAATATGTACACGGCTATCTGTGTAAACATGCATACATCTTCACCGCTATCTGTATAAACATGGAAATATCTACACCGCTATGTTTATGAACATGGAAATATCTAAACCGATAACTGTTTGAACAGGGAAATATATACACCGCTATCTGCATGAAAATGGAAATATCTACACCGCTATCTGTATGAACATGGAAATACATACACCGCTGTCTGTATGAAAATGGAAATATCTACACGGCTATCTGTATGAATATGGAAATACCTACACCGCTATCTGTATGAACATGGAATTATCTACACCGCCATCTGTATGAACATGGAAATATCTTCTCCGCCATCTGTATGAACATGAATATATCAACACAGCCATCTGGATGAACATGGAAATATCTAAACCGCTATCTGTATGAACATGGATATATCTACACAGCCATCTGTATAAACACGGAAATATGTACACCGCTACCTGTATAAACATGGAAGTATCAGCACCGCTATCGGAATGAACATGGCAATATTTACACGGCTATCTGTATGAACATGGAAATATCTACACCGCTATCTGTATGTACATGGAAATATCTTCTCCGCCATCTGTATGAACATGGATATATCTACACAGCCATCTGGATGAACATGGAAATATCTGCACCGATATCTGTATGAACATGGAAATATCTACACCGCTATCTGTATGAACATGGATATATCTACACAGCCATCTGGATGAACATGGAAATATCTACACCGCTATCTGTATGAACATGGAAATATCTACACCGCTATCTGTATGAACATGGAAATATCTTCACCGCCATCTGTATGAACATGGATATATCTACACAGCCATCTGGATGAACATGGAAATATCTACACTGCTATGTGTGTAAACATGCATACATTTTCACTGCTATCTGTATAAACATGGAAATATCTACACCGCTATCTTTATGAACATGGAAATATCTACACCGCTAACTGTTTGAACTTGGAAATATATACACCGCTATCTGCATGAGAATTGAAATATCTACACAGCTATCTGCATATACATGGAAATATCTACACAGCTATCTCTTTACACATGGAAATAACTACACCGCTATCTGTATGAATTTGGAAATGTCTTCACCGCCATCTGTATGAACATGGAAATATCTGCACCGCCATCTGTATGAACATATAAATATCTACACCGCCATCTGTATTAAGATGGAGATATCTACACCGCTATCTGTATAAACATGGAAATATCTACACCGCTATGTGTATAAACATGGAAATATCTACACCGCTATCTGTATAAACATGGAAATATCTCCACCGCTACCTGTATAAACATGGAAATATCAGCACCGCTATCGGAATGAATATGGAAATATCTACACCGCCATCTCTATGAACATGGAAATATCTTCACCGCCATCTGTATGAACATGGATATATCTACACAGCCATCTGTATGAACATGGAAATATCTACACCGCTATCTGCATGAAAATGGAAATATCTACACAGATATCTGCATATACATGGAAATATCTACACAGCTATCTCTTTACACATGGAAATAACTACACTGCTATCTCTATAAACATGGAAATACCTATACCGCCATCTGTATGAACATGGAAATATCTGCACCACCATCTGTATTAACATACAAATATCTACACCGTCATCTGTATTAAGATGGAGATATCTACTCCGCTATCTGTATAAACTTGGAAATATCTACACCGCTATCTGCATAAACATGGAAATATCTACACCGCTATCTGTATAAACATGGAAATATCTACACCGCTACCTGTATAAACATGGAAATATCAGCACCGCTATCTGTATGAACATGGAAATATCTACACAGCCATCTGGATGAACATGGAAATATCTACAATGCTATCTGTATGAACATGGAAATAGCTACACCGCTATCTGTATGAACATGGAAATATCTACACCACTATCTGTATGAACATGTAAATACCTACACCGCCATCTGTATTAAGAAGGAGATATCTACACCGCTATCTGCATAAACATGGAAATATCTACACCGCTATCTGTATGAACATGGAAATATCTACACCGCTTTCTGTATAAACATGGAAATATGTACACAGCTACCTGTATAAACATGGAAGTATCAGTACCGCTATCGGTATGAACATGGCAATATCTACACGGCTATCTGTATGAACATGGAAATATCTACACCGCTCTCTGTATGAACATGGAAATATCTTCACCGCCATCTGTATGAACATGGATATATCTACACAGCCATCTGGATGAACATGGAAATAACTACACCGCTATCTGTACGAACATGGAAATATCTACACCGCTATCTGTATGAACATGGAAATATCTACACCGCTATCTGTATGAAGATGGAAATATCTTCACCGCCATCTGTATGAACATGGATATGTCTACACAGCCATCTGGATGAACATGGAAATATCTACACCGCTATCTGTATGAAGATGGAAATATCTTCACCGCCATCTGTATGAACATGGATATGTCTACAGAGCCATCTGGATGAACATGGAAATATCTACACCGCTATCTGTATGAACATGGAAATATCTTCACCGCCATCTGTATTAACATGGATATATCTACACAGCATTCTGGATGAACATGGAAATATCTACACCGCTATCTCTGTAAACATGCATACATTTTCACCGCTATCTGTATAAACATGGAAATATCTACACCGCTATCTTTATGAACATGGAAATATCTAAACCGCTAACTGTTTGAGCAGGGGAATATATACACCGCTATCTGCATAAAAATGGAAATGTCTACACCGCTATCTGTATGAACATGGAAATACATACACCGCTATCTGAATGAACATGGAAATATCTACACCGCTATCTGTATGAACATGGAAATATCTACACAGCCATCTGGATGAACATGGAAATATCTACACCGCTATCTGTATGAACATGGAAATACATACACCGCTATCTGTATGAACATGGAAATATCTACACCGCTATCTGTATGAACATGGAAATATCTTCACCGCCATCTGCATGAACATGGATATATCTACACAGCATTCTGGATGAACATGGAAATATCTACACCGCTATCTGTGTAAACACGCATACATTTTCACCGCTATCTGTATAAACATGGAAATATCTACACCGCTATCTTTATGAACATGGAAATATCTAAACCGCTAACTGTTTGAACAGGGGAATATATACACCGCTATCTGCATAAAAATGGAAATATCTACACCGCTATCTGTATGAACATGGAAATACATACACCGCTATCTGTATGAACATGGAAATATCTACACCGCTATCTGTATGAACATGGAAATATTTACACCGCTATCTGTATGAACATGGAAATATCTTCTCTGCCATCTGTATGTATGAACATGGATATATCTACACAGCCATCTGGATGAACATGGAAATATCTACACCTCTATCAGTATGAACATGGAAAAATCTACACCGCCATCTGTATGAACATGGATATATCTACACAGCCATCTGTATAAACATGGAAATATCTACACCGCTATCTGTATGAACATGGAAATATCTACACAGCTATCTGTTTGAACATGGAAATATCTACACCGCTATCTGCATGAAAATGGAAATATCTACACAGCTATCTGCATATATATGGAAATATCTACACAGCTATCTCTTTACACTTGGAAATAACTACACCGATATCTCTATAAACATGGAAATATCTACACCGCTACCTGTATAAACATGGAAGTATCAGCACCGCTATCGGTATGAACATGGCAATATCTACACTGCTATCTGTATGAACATGGAAATATCTACACCGCTATCTGTATGAACATGGAAATATCTTCATCGCCCTTTGTATGAACATGGATATATCTACACAGCCATCTGGATGAACATGGAAATATCTACACCGCTATCTGCATGAACATGGAAATATCTACACAGCCATCTGGATGAACATGGAAATATCTACACCGCTATCTGCATGAACATGGAAATATCTACACAGCCAACTGTATGAACATGGAAATATCTAAACCGCTATCTGTATGAACATGGAAATATCTACACCGCCAACTGTATGAACATGGATATATCTACACAGCCATCTGTATAAACACGGAAATATGTACACCGCTACCTGTATAAACATGGAAGTATCAGCACAGCTATCGGTATGAACATTGCAATATCTACACGGCTATCTGTATGAACATGGAAATATCTACACCGCTATCTGTATGAACATGGAAATATCTACACCGCTATCTGTATGAACATGGAAATATCTACACCGCTATCTGTATGAACATGGAAATATCTTCACCGCCATCTGTATGAACATGGATATATCCACACAGCCATCTGGATGAACATGGAAATATCTACACCGCTATCTGTGTAAACATGCATACATTTTCACCGCTATCTGTATAAACATGGAAATATCTACACCGCTGTCTTTATGAACATGGAAATATCTACACCGCTAACTGTTTGAACATGGAAATATATACACCACTAACTGCTTGAAAAAGGAAATATCTACAACGCTATCTGTATGAACATGGAAATACATACACCGCTATCTGTTTGAACATGGAAATTTCTACACCGCTTTCTCTATGAACACGGAAATATCTACACCGCTATCTGTAGGAACATGGAAATATCTTCACCGCCATCTGTATGAACATGGATATATCAACACAGCCATCTGGATGAACATGGAAATATCTGTACCGCTATCTGTATGAACATGGAAATATCAGCACCGCTATCTGTATGAACATGGAAATATCTACACAGCCATCTGGATGAACATGGAAATATCTACAATGCTATCTGTATGAACATGGAAATAGCTACACCGCTATCTGTATGAACATGGAAATATCTACACCACTATCTGTATGAACATGTAAATACCTACACCGCCATCTGTATTAAGAAGGAGATATCTACACCGCTATCTGCATAAACATGGAAATATCTACACCGCTATCTGTATGAACATGGAAATATCTACACCGCTTTCTGTATAAACATGGAAATATGTACACAGCTACCTGTATAAACATGGAAGTATCAGTACCGCTATCGGTATGAACATGGCAATATCTACACGGCTATCTGTATGAACATGGAAATATCTACACCGCTCTCTGTATGAACATGGAAATATCTTCACCGCCATCTGTATGAACATGGATATATCTACACAGCCATCTGGATGAACATGGAAATAACTACACCGCTATCTGTACGAACATGGAAATATCTACACCGCTATCTGTATGAACATGGAAATATCTACACCGCTATCTGTATGAAGATGGAAATATCTTCACCGCCATCTGTATGAACATGGATATGTCTACACAGCCATCTGGATGAACATGGAAATATCTACACCGCTATCTGTATGAAGATGGAAATATCTTCACCGCCATCTGTATGAACATGGATATGTCTACAGAGCCATCTGGATGAACATGGAAATATCTACACCGCTATCTGTATGAACATGGAAATATCTTCACCGCCATCTGTATTAACATGGATATATCTACACAGCATTCTGGATGAACATGGAAATATCTACACCGCTATCTCTGTAAACATGCATACATTTTCACCGCTATCTGTATAAACATGGAAATATCTACACCGCTATCTTTATGAACATGGAAATATCTAAACCGCTAACTGTTTGAGCAGGGGAATATATACACCGCTATCTGCATAAAAATGGAAATGTCTACACCGATATCTGTATGAACATGGAAATACATACACCGCTATCTGAATGAACATGGAAATATCTACACCGCTATCTGTATGAACATGGAAATATCTACACAGCCATCTGGATGAACATGGAAATATCTACACCGCTATCTGTATGAACATGGAAATACATACACCGCTATCTGTATGAACATGGAAATATCTACACCGCTATCTGTATGAACATGGAAATATCTTCACCGCCATCTGCATGAACATGGATATATCTACACAGCATTCTGGATGAACATGGAAATATCTACACCGCTATCTGTGTAAACACGCATACATTTTCACCGCTATCTGTATAAACATGGAAATATCTACACCGCTATCTTTATGAACATGGAAATATCTAAACCGCTAACTGTTTGAACAGGGGAATATATACACCGCTATCTGCATAAAAATGGAAATATCTACACCGCTATCTGTATGAACATGGAAATACATACACCGCTATCTGTATGAACATGGAAATATCTACACCGCTATCTGTATGAACATGGAAATATTTACACCGCTATCTGTATGAACATGGAAATATCTTCTCTGCCATCTGTATGAATGAACATGGATATATCTACACAGCCATCTGGATGAACATGGAAATATCTACACCTCTATCAGTATGAACATGGAAAAATCTACACCGCCATCTGTATGAACATGGATATATCTACACAGCCATCTGTATAAACATGGAAATATCTACACCGCTATCTGTATGAACATGGAAATATCTACACAGCTATCTGTTTGAACATGGAAATATCTACACCGCTATCTGCATGAAAATGGAAATATCTACACAGCTATCTGCATATATATGGAAATATCTACACAGCTATCTCTTTACACTTGGAAATAACTACACCGATATCTCTATAAACATGGAAATATCTACACCGCTACCTGTATAAACATGGAAGTATCAGCACCGCTATCGGTATGAACATGGCAATATCTACACTGCTATCTGTATGAACATGGAAATATCTACACCGCTATCTGTATGAACATGGAAATATCTTCATCGCCCTTTGTATGAACATGGATATATCTACACAGCCATCTGGATGAACATGGAAATATCTACACCGCTATCTGCATGAACATGGAAATATCTACACAGCCATCTGGATGAACATGGAAATATCTACACCGCTATCTGCATGAACATGGAAATATCTACACAGCCAACTGTATGAACATGGAAATATCTAAACCGCTATCTGTATGAACATGGAAATATCTACACCGCCAACTGTATGAACATGGATATATCTACACAGCCATCTGTATAAACACGGAAATATGTACACCGCTACCTGTATAAACATGGAAGTATCAGCACAGCTATCGGTATGAACATTGCAATATCTACACGGCTATCTGTATGAACATGGAAATATCTACACCGCTATCTGTATGAACATGGAAATATCTACACCGCTATCTGTATGAACATGGAAATATCTACACCGCTATCTGTATGAACATGGAAATATCTTCACCGCCATCTGTATGAACATGGATATATCCACACAGCCATCTGGATGAACATGGAAATATCTACACCGCTATCTGTGTAAACATGCATACATTTTCACCGCTATCTGTATAAACATGGAAATATCTACACCGCTGTCTTTATGAACATGGAAATATCTACACCGCTAACTGTTTGAACATGGAAATATATACACCACTAACTGCTTGAAAAAGGAAATATCTACAACGCTATCTGTATGAACATGGAAATACATACACCGCTATCTGTTTGAACATGGAAATTTCTACACCGCTTTCTCTATGAACACGGAAATATCTACACCGCTATCTGTAGGAACATGGAAATATCTTCACCGCCATCTGTATGAACATGGATATATCAACACAGCCATCTGGATGAACATGGAAATATCTGTACCGCTATCTGTATGAACATGGAAATATCTACACCGCTATCTGTATGAACATGGATATATCTACACAGCCATCTGGATGAACATGGAAATATCTACACTGCTATCTGTGTAAACATGCATACATCTTCACCGCTATCTGTATAAACATGGAAATATCTACACCGCTATCTTTCTGAACATGGAAATATCTACACCGCTAACTGTTTGAACAGGGAAATATATACACCGCTATCTGCATGAATATGGAAATATCTACACAGCTATCTGCATATACATGGAAATATCTACAAAGCTACCTCTTTACACATGGAAATAACTACACCGCTATCTGTATGAACATGGAAATATCTACACCGCCATCTGTATGAAAATGGAAATATAGGAACCGCCATCTGTATGAACATAAAAATATCTACACCGCCATCTGTATTAAAATGGAGATATCTACACCACTATCTGTATAAACATGGAAATATCTACACCGCTATCTGTATAAACATGGAAATATCTACACCGCTATCTGTTTGAACAGGGAAATTTATACACCGCTGTCTGCATGAAAATGGAAATTGCTACACAGCTATCTGCATATACATGGAAATATCTACACAGGTATCCCTTTACACATGGAAATAACTACACCGCTATCTGTATGAAAATGGAAATATCTACACCGCCATCTGTATGAACAAGGAAATATCTACACCGCTATCTGTATGAACATGGAAATATCTACACCGCTATCTGTATGAACATGGAAATATCTACACAGCCATCTGGATGAACATGGAAATAACTACACCGCTATCTGTATGAACATGGAAATATCTACACAGCCATCTGGATGAACATGGAAATATCTACACCGCTATCTGTATGAACATGGAAATATCTACACCGCTATCTGTATGAACATGGAAATATCTACACCGCTATCTGTATGAACATGGAAATATCTTCACCGCCATCTATATGAACATGGATATATCTACACAGCTATCTGGATGAACATGGAAATATCTACACCGCTATCTGTGTAAACATGCCTACATTTTCACCGCTATCTGTATAAACATGGAAATATCTACACCGCTATCTTTATGAACATGGAAATATCTAAACCGCTAACTGTTTGAACATGGAAGTATATACACCGCTATCTGCTTGAAAATGGAAATATATACACCGCTAACTGTATGAACATGGAAATACATACACCGCTATCTGTTTGAACATGGAAATGTCAACACCGCTTTCTGTATGAACATGGAAATATCTACACCGCTATCTGTATGAACATGGAAATATCTTCATCGCCATCTGTATGAAGATGGATATATCTACACAGCATTCTGGATGAACATGGAAATATCTACACCATTATCTGTGTAAACATGCATACATTTTCACCGCTATCTGTATAAACATGGAAATATCTACACCGCTATCTTTATGAACATGGAAATAGCTAAACCGCTAACTGTTTGAACAGGGAAATATATACACCGCTATCTGCATAAAAATGGAAATATCTACACCGCTATCTGTATGAACATGGAAATACATACACCGCTATCTGTATGAACATGGATATATCTACACAGCCATCTGGATGAACATGGAAATATCTAAACCGCTATCTGTATGAAGATGGAAATATCTACACCGCCATCTGTATGAACATGGATATATCTACACAGCCATCTGTATAAACACGGAAATATGTACACCGCTACCTGTATAAACATGGAAGTATCAGCACCGCTATCGGTATGAACATGGCAATATCTACACGGCTATCTGTATGAACATGGAAATATCTACACCGCTATCTGTATGTACATGGAAATATCTTCACCGCCATCTGTATGAACATGGATATATCTACGCAGCCTTCTGGATGAACATAGAAATATCTACACCGCTATCTGTATGAACATGGAAATATCTACACCGCTATCTGTATGAACACGGAAATATCTACACAGCCATCTGGATGAACATGGAAATATCTACACCGCTATCTGTATGAACATGGAAATACATACACCGCTATCTGGATGAACATGGAAATATCTACACCGCTATCTGTATGAACATGGAAATATCTACACCGCTATCTGAATGAACATGGAAATATCTTCACCGCCATCTGTATGAACATCGATATATCTACACAGCCATCTGGATGAAAATGGAAATATCTACACCGCTATCTGTGTAAACATGCATACATTTTCTCCGCTATCTGTATAAACATGGAAATATCTACTCCGCTATCTTTATGAACATGGAAATATCTACACCGCTAACTGTTTGAACATGGAAATATATACACCGCTATCTGCTTGAAAATGGAAATATCTACACAGCTATCTGCATATACATGGAAATATCTACACAGCTATCTCTTTACACATGGAAATAACTACACCGCTATCTGTATGAACATGGATATAACTACACAGCCATCTGGATGAACATGGAAATATGTACACGGCTATCTGTGTAAACATGCATACATCTTCACCGCTATCTGTATAAACATGGAAATATCTACACCGCTATGTTTATGAACATGGAAATATCTAAACCGATAACTGTTTGAACAGGGAAATATATACACCGCTATCTGCATGAAAATGGACATATCTACACCGCTATCTGTATGAACATGGAAATACATACACCGCTGTCTGTATGAAAATGGAAATATCTACACGGCTATCTGTATGAATATGGAAATACCTACACCGCTATCTGTATGAACATGGAATTATCTACACCGCCATCTGTATGAACATGGAAATATCTTCTCCGCCATCTGTATGAACATGAATATATCAACACAGCCATCTGGATGAACATGGAAATATCTAAACCGCTATCTGTATGAACATGGATATATCTACACAGCCATCTGTATAAACACGGAAATATGTACACCGCTACCTGTATAAACATGGAAGTATCAGCACCGCTATCGGTATGAACATGGCAATATTTACACGGCTATCTGTATGAACATGGAAATATCTACACCGCTATCTGTATGTACATGGAAATATCTTCTCCGCCATCTGTATGAACATGGATATATCTACACAGCCATCTGGATGAACATGGAAATATCTGCACCGATATCTGTATGAACATGGAAATATCTACACCGCTATCTGTATGAACATGGATATATCTACACAGCCATCTGGATGAACATGGAAATATCTACACCGCTATCTGTATGAACATGGAAATATCTACACCGCTATCTGTATGAACATGGAAATATCTTCACCGCCATCTGTATGAACATGGATATATCTACACAGCCATCTGGATGAACATGGAAATATCTACACTGTTATGTGTGTAAACATGCATACATTTTCACTGCTATCTGCATAAACATGGAAATATCTACACCGCTATCTTTATGAACATGGAAATATCTACACCGCTAACTGTTTGAACTTGGAAATATATACACCGCTATCTGCATGAGAATTGAAATATCTACACAGCTATCTGCATATACATGGAAATATCTACACAGCTATCTCTTTACACATGGAAATAACTACACCGTTATCTGTATGAATTTGGAAATGTCTTCACCGCCATCTGTATGAACATGGAAATATCTGCACAGCCATCTGTATGAACATATAAATATCTACACCGCCATCTGTATTAAGATGGAGATATCTACACCGCTATCTGTATAAACATGGAAATATCTACACCGCTATGTGTATAAACATGGAAATATCTACACCGCTATCTGTATAAACATGGAAATATCTCCACCGCTACCTGTATAAACATGGAAATATCAGCACCGCTATCGGAATGAATATGGAAATATCTACACCGCCATCTCTATGAACATGGAAATATCTTCACCGCCATCTGTATGAACATGGATATATCTACACAGCCATCTGTATGAACATGGAAATATCTACACCGCTATCTGTATGAACATGGAAATATCTACACCGCTATCTGTATGAACATGGAAATATCTTCACCGCCATCTATATGAACATGGATATATCTACACAGCTATCTGGATGAACATGGAAATATCTACACCACTATCTGTGTAAACATGCCTACATTTTCACCGCTATCTGTATAAACATGGAAATATCTACACCGCTATCTTTATGAACATGGAAATATCTAAACCGCTAACTGTTTGAACATGGAAGTATATACACCGCTATCTGCTTGAAAATGGAAATATATACACCGCTAACTGTATGAACATGGAAATACATACACCGCTATCTGTTTGAACATGGAAATGTCAACACCGCTTTCTGTATGAACATGGAAATATCTACACCGCTATCTGTATGAACATGGAAATATCTTCATCGCCATCTGTATGAAGATGGATATATCTACACAGCATTCTGGATGAACATGGAAATATCTACACCATTATCTGTGTAAACATGCATACATTTTCACCGCTATCTGTATAAACATGGAAATATCTACACCGCTATCTTTATGAACATGGAAATAGCTAAACCGCTAACTGTTTGAACAGGGAAATATATACACCGCTATCTGCATAAAAATGGAAATATCTACACCGCTATCTGTATGAACATGGAAATACATACACCGCTATCTGTATGAACATGGATATATCTACACAGCCATCTGGATGAACATGGAAATATCTAAACCGCTATCTGTATGAAGATGGAAATATCTACACCGCCATCTGTATGAACATGGATATATCTACACAGCCATCTGTATAAACACGGAAATATGTACACCGCTACCTGTATAAACATGGAAGTATCAGCACCGCTATCGGTATGAACATGGCAATATCTACACGGCTATCTGTATGAACATGGAAATATCTACACCGCTATCTGTATGTACATGGAAATATCTTCACCGCCATCTGTATGAACATGGATATATCTACGCAGCCTTCTGGATGAACATAGAAATATCTACACCGCTATCTGTATGAACATGGAAATATCTACACCGCTATCTGTATGAACACGGAAATATCTACACAGCCATCTGGATGAACATGGAAATATCTACACCGCTATCTGTATGAACATGGAAATACATACACCGCTATCTGGATGAACATGGAAATATCTACACCGCTATCTGTATGAACATGGAAATATCTACACCGCTATCTGAATGAACATGGAAATATCTTCACCGCCATCTGTATGAACATCGATATATCTACACAGCCATCTGGATGAAAATGGAAATATCTACACCGCTATCTGTGTAAACATGCATACATTTTCTCCGCTATCTGTATAAACATGGAAATATCTACTCCGCTATCTTTATGAACATGGAAATATCTACACCGCTAACTGTTTGAACATGGAAATATATACACCGCTATCTGCTTGAAAATGGAAATATCTACACAGCTATCTGCATATACATGGAAATATCTACACAGCTATCTCTTTACACATGGAAATAACTACACCGCTATCTGTATGAACATGGATATAACTACACAGCCATCTGGATGAACATGGAAATATGTACACGGCTATCTGTGTAAACATGCATACATCTTCACCGCTATCTGTATAAACATGGAAATATCTACACCGCTATGTTTATGAACATGGAAATATCTAAACCGATAACTGTTTGAACAGGGAAATATATACACCGCTATCTGCATGAAAATGGACATATCTACACCGCTATCTGTATGAACATGGAAATACATACACCGCTGTCTGTATGAAAATGGAAATATCTACACGGCTATCTGTATGAATATGGAAATACCTACACCGCTATCTGTATGAACATGGAATTATCTACACCGCCATCTGTATGAACATGGAAATATCTTCTCCGCCATCTGTATGAACATGAATATATCAACACAGCCATCTGGATGAACATGGAAATATCTAAACCGCTATCTGTATGAACATGGATATATCTACACAGCCATCTGTATAAACACGGAAATATGTACACCGCTACCTGTATAAACATGGAAGTATCAGCACCGCTATCGGTATGAACATGGCAATATTTACACGGCTATCTGTATGAACATGGAAATATCTACACCGCTATCTGTATGTACATGGAAATATCTTCTCCGCCATCTGTATGAACATGGATATATCTACACAGCCATCTGGATGAACATGGAAATATCTGCACCGATATCTGTATGAACATGGAAATATCTACACCGCTATCTGTATGAACATGGATATATCTACACAGCCATCTGGATGAACATGGAAATATCTACACCGCTATCTGTATGAACATGGAAATATCTACACCGCTATCTGTATGAACATGGAAATATCTTCACCGCCATCTGTATGAACATGGATATATCTACACAGCCATCTGGATGAACATGGAAATATCTACACTGTTATGTGTGTAAACATGCATACATTTTCACTGCTATCTGCATAAACATGGAAATATCTACACCGCTATCTTTATGAACATGGAAATATCTACACCGCTAACTGTTTGAACTTGGAAATATATACACCGCTATCTGCATGAGAATTGAAATATCTACACAGCTATCTGCATATACATGGAAATATCTACACAGCTATCTCTTTACACATGGAAATAACTACACCGTTATCTGTATGAATTTGGAAATGTCTTCACCGCCATCTGTATGAACATGGAAATATCTGCACAGCCATCTGTATGAACATATAAATATCTACACCGCCATCTGTATTAAGATGGAGATATCTACACCGCTATCTGTATAAACATGGAAATATCTACACCGCTATGTGTATAAACATGGAAATATCTACACCGCTATCTGTATAAACATGGAAATATCTCCACCGCTACCTGTATAAACATGGAAATATCAGCACCGCTATCGGAATGAATATGGAAATATCTACACCGCCATCTCTATGAACATGGAAATATCTTCACCGCCATCTGTATGAACATGGATATATCTACACAGCCATCTGTATGAACATGGAAATATCTACACCGCTATCTGCATGAAAATGGAAATATCTACACAGATATCTGCATATACATGGAAATATCTACACAGCTATCTCTTTACACATGGAAATAACTACACTGCTATCTCTATAAACATGGAAATACCTATACCGCCATCTGTATGAACATGGAAATATCTGCACCACCATCTGTATTAACATACAAATATCTACACCGTCATCTGTATTAAGATGGAGATATCTACTCCGCTATCTGTATAAACTTGGAAATATCTACACCGCTATCTGCATAAACATGGAAATATCTACACCGCTATCTGTATAAACATGGAAATATCTACACCGCTACCTGTATAAACATGGAAATATCAGCACCGCTATCTGTATGAACATGGAAATATCTACACAGCCATCTGGATGAACATGGAAATATCTACAATGCTATCTGTATGAACATGGAAATAGCTACACCGCTATCTGTATGAACATGGAAATATCTACACCACTATCTGTATGAACATGTAAATACCTACACCGCCATCTGTATTAAGAAGGAGATATCTACACCGCTATCTGCATAAACATGGAAATATCTACACCGCTATCTGTATGAACATGGAAATATCTACACCGCTTTCTGTATAAACATGGAAATATGTACACAGCTACCTGTATAAACATGGAAGTATCAGTACCGCTATCGGTATGAACATGGCAATATCTACACGGCTATCTGTATGAACATGGAAATATCTACACCGCTCTCTGTATGAACATGGAAATATCTTCACCGCCATCTGTATGAACATGGATATATCTACACAGCCATCTGGATGAACATGGAAATAACTACACCGCTATCTGTACGAACATGGAAATATCTACACCGCTATCTGTATGAACATGGAAATATCTACACCGCTATCTGTATGAAGATGGAAATATCTTCACCGCCATCTGTATGAACATGGATATGTCTACACAGCCATCTGGATGAACATGGAAATATCTACACCGCTATCTGTATGAAGATGGAAATATCTTCACCGCCATCTGTATGAACATGGATATGTCTACAGAGCCATCTGGATGAACATGGAAATATCTACACCGCTATCTGTATGAACATGGAAATATCTTCACCGCCATCTGTATTAACATGGATATATCTACACAGCATTCTGGATGAACATGGAAATATCTACACCGCTATCTCTGTAAACATGCATACATTTTCACCGCTATCTGTATAAACATGGAAATATCTACACCGCTATCTTTATGAACATGGAAATATCTAAACCGCTAACTGTTTGAGCAGGGGAATATATACACCGCTATCTGCATAAAAATGGAAATGTCTACACCGCTATCTGTATGAACATGGAAATACATACACCGCTATCTGAATGAACATGGAAATATCTACACCGCTATCTGTATGAACATGGAAATATCTACACAGCCATCTGGATGAACATGGAAATATCTACACCGCTATCTGTATGAACATGGAAATATCTACACCGCTATCTGTATGAAGATGGAAATATCTTCACCGCCATCTGTATGAACATGGATATGTCTACACAGCCATCTGGATGAACATGGAAATATCTACACCGCTATCTGTATGAACATGGAAATATCTTCACCGCCATCTGCATGAACATGGATATATCTACACAGCATTCTGGATGAACATGGAAATATCTACACCGCTATCTGTGTAAACACGCATACATTTTCACCGCTATCTGTATAAACATGGAAATATCTACACCGCTATCTTTATGAACATGGAAATATCTAAACCGCTAACTGTTTGAACAGGGGAATATATACACCGCTATCTGCATAAAAATGGAAATATCTACACCGCTATCTGTATGAACATGGAAATACATACACCGCTATCTGTATGAACATGGAAATATCTACACCGCTATCTGTATGAACATGGAAATATTTACACCGCTATCTGTATGAACATGGAAATATCTTCTCTGCCATCTGTATGTATGAACATGGATATATCTACACAGCCATCTGGATGAACATGGAAATATCTACACCTCTATCAGTATGAACATGGAAAAATCTACACCGCCATCTGTATGAACATGGATATATCTACACAGCCATCTGTATAAACATGGAAATATCTACACCGCTATCTGTATGAACATGGAAATATCTACACAGCTATCTGTTTGAACATGGAAATATCTACACCGCTATCTGCATGAAAATGGAAATATCTACACAGCTATCTGCATATATATGGAAATATCTACACAGCTATCTCTTTACACTTGGAAATAACTACACCGATATCTCTATAAACATGGAAATATCTACACCGCTACCTGTATAAACATGGAAGTATCAGCACCGCTATCGGTATGAACATGGCAATATCTACACTGCTATCTGTATGAACATGGAAATATCTACACCGCTATCTGTATGAACATGGAAATATCTTCATCGCCCTTTGTATGAACATGGATATATCTACACAGCCATCTGGATGAACATGGAAATATCTACACCGCTATCTGCATGAACATGGAAATATCTACACAGCCATCTGGATGAACATGGAAATATCTACACCGCTATCTGCATGAACATGGAAATATCTACACAGCCAACTGTATGAACATGGAAATATCTAAACCGCTATCTGTATGAACATGGAAATATCTACACCGCCAACTGTATGAACATGGATATATCTACACAGCCATCTGTATAAACACGGAAATATGTACACCGCTACCTGTATAAACATGGAAGTATCAGCACAGCTATCGGTATGAACATTGCAATATCTACACGGCTATCTGTATGAACATGGAAATATCTACACCGCTATCTGTATGAACATGGAAATACATACACCGTTATCTGTATGAACATGGAAATATCTACACCGCTATCTGTATGAACATGGAAATATCAACACCGCTATCTGTATGAACATGGAAATATCTTCACCGCCATCTGTATGAACATGGATATATCCACACAGCCATCTGGATGAACATGGAAATATCTACACCGCTATCTGTGTAAACATGCATACATTTTCACCGCTATCTGTATAAACATGGAAATATCTACACCGCTGTCTTTATGAACATGGAAATATCTACACCGCTAACTGTTTGAACATGGAAATATATACACCACTAACTGCTTGAAAAAGGAAATATCTACAACGCTATCTGTATGAACATGGAAATACATACACCGCTATCTGTTTGAACATGGAAATTTCTACACCGCTTTCTCTATGAACACGGAAATATCTACACCGCTATCTGTAGGAACATGGAAATATCTTCACCGCCATCTGTATGAACATGGATATATCAACACAGCCATCTGGATGAACATGGAAATATCTGTACCGCTATCTGTATGAACATGGAAATATCTACACCGCTATCTGTATGAACATGGATATATCTACACAGCCATCTGGATGAACATGGAAATATCTACACTGCTATCTGTGTAAACATGCATACATCTTCACCGCTATCTGTATAAACATGGAAATATCTACACCGCTATCTTTCTGAACATGGAAATATCTACACCGCTAACTGTTTGAACAGGGAAATATATACACCGCTATCTGCATGAATATGGAAATATCTACACAGCTATCTGCATATACATGGAAATATCTACAAAGCTACCTCTTTACACATGGAAATAACTACACCGCTATCTGTATGAACATGGAAATATCTACACCGCCATCTGTATGAAAATGGAAATATAGGAACCGCCATCTGTATGAACATAAAAATATCTACACCGCCATCTGTATTAAAATGGAGATATCTACACCACTATCTGTATAAACATGGAAATATCTACACCGCTATCTGTATAAACATGGAAATATCTACACCGCTATCTGTTTGAACAGGGAAATTTATACACCGCTGTCTGCATGAAAATGGAAATTGCTACACAGCTATCTGCATATACATGGAAATATCTACACAGGTATCCCTTTACACATGGAAATAACTACACCGCTATCTGTATGAAAATGGAAATATCTACACCGCCATCTGTATGAACAAGGAAATATCTACACCGCTATCTGTATGAACATGGAAATATCTACACCGCTATCTGTATGAACATGGAAATATCTACACAGCCATCTGGATGAACATGGAAATAACTACACCGCTATCTGTATGAACATGGAAATATCTACACAGCCATCTGGATGAACATGGAAATATCTACACCGCTATCTGTATGAACATGGAAATATCTACACCGCTATCTGTATGAACATGGAAATATCTACACCGCTATCTGTATGAACATGGAAATATCTTCACCGCCATCTATATGAACATGGATATATCTACACAGCTATCTGGATGAACATGGAAATATCTACACCGCTATCTGTGTAAACATGCCTACATTTTCACCGCTATCTGTATAAACATGGAAATATCTACACCGCTATCTTTATGAACATGGAAATATCTAAACCGCTAACTGTTTGAACATGGAAGTATATACACCGCTATCTGCTTGAAAATGGAAATATATACACCGCTAACTGTATGAACATGGAAATACATACACCGCTATCTGTTTGAACATGGAAATGTCAACACCGCTTTCTGTATGAACATGGAAATATCTACACCGCTATCTGTATGAACATGGAAATATCTTCATCGCCATCTGTATGAAGATGGATATATCTACACAGCATTCTGGATGAACATGGAAATATCTACACCATTATCTGTGTAAACATGCATACATTTTCACCGCTATCTGTATAAACATGGAAATATCTACACCGCTATATTTATGAACATGGAAATAGCTAAACCGCTAACTGTTTGAACAGGGAAATATATACACCGCTATCTGCATAAAAATGGAAATATCTACACCGCTATCTGTATGAACATGGAAATACATACACCGCTATCTGTATGAACATGGATATATCTACACAGCCATCTGGATGAACATGGAAATATCTAAACCGCTATCTGTATGAAGATGGAAATATCTACACCGCCATCTGTATGAACATGGATATATCTACACAGCCATCTGTATAAACACGGAAATATGTACACCGCTACCTGTATAAACATGGAAGTATCAGCACCGCTATCGGTATGAACATGGCAATATCTACACGGCTATCTGTATGAACATGGAAATATCTACACCGCTATCTGTATGTACATGGAAATATCTTCACCGCCATCTGTATGAACATGGATATATCTACGCAGCCTTCTGGATGAACATAGAAATATCTACACCGCTATCTGTATGAACATGGAAATATCTACACCGCTATCTGTATGAACACGGAAATATCTACACAGCCATCTGGATGAACATGGAAATATCTACACCGCTATCTGTATGAACATGGAAATACATACACCGCTATCTGTATGAACATGGAAATATCTACACCGCTATCTGTATGAACATGGAAATATCTACACCGCTATCTGAATGAACATGGAAATATCTTCACCGCCATCTGTATGAACATCGATATATCTACACAGCCATCTGGATGAAAATGGAAATATCTACACCGCTATCTGTGTAAACATGCATACATTTTCTCCGCTATCTGTATAAACATGGAAATATCTACTCCGCTATCTTTATGAACATGGAAATATCTACACCGCTAACTGTTTGAACATGGAAATATATACACCGCTATCTGCTTGAAAATGGAAATATCTACACCGCTATCTGTATGAACATGGAAATACATACACCGCTATCTGTTTGAACATGGAAATATCTACACCGCTTTCTCTATGAACATGGAAATAACTACACCGCTATCTGTATGAACATGGAAATATCTTCACCGCCATCTGTATGAACATGGATATATCAACACAGCCATCTGAATGAACATGGAAATATCTGCACCGCTATCTGTATGAACATGGAAATATCTGTTTGAACATGGAAATATCAACACCGCTTTCTGTATGAACATGGAAATATCTACACCGCTATCTGTATGAACATGGAAATATCTTCACCGCCATCTGTATGAAGATGGATATATCTACACAGCATTCTGGATGAACATGGAAATATCTACACCGCTATCTGTGTAAACATGCATACATTTTCACCGCTATCTGTATAAACATGGAAATATCTACACCGCTATCTTTATGAACATGGAAATAGCTAAACCGCTAACTGTTTGAACAGGGAAATATATACACCGCTATCTGCATAAAAATGGAAATATCTACACCGCTATCTGTATGAACATGGAAATACGTACACCGCTATCTGTATGAACATGGATATATCTACAAAGCCATCTGGATGAACATGGAAATATCTAAACCGCTATCTGTATGAAGATGCAAATATCTACACCGCCATCTGTATGAACATGGATATATCTACACAGCCATTTGTATAAACACGGAAATATGTACACCGCTACCTGTATAAACATGGAAGTATCAGCACCGCTATCGGTATGAACATGGCAATATCTACACTGCTATCTGTATGAACATGGAAATATCTACACCGCTATCTGTATGTACATGGAAATATCTTCACCGCCATCTGTATGAACATGGATATATCTACGCAGCCATCTGGATGAACATAGAAATATCTACACCGCTATCTGTATGAACATGGAAATATCTACACCGCTATCTGTATGAACACGGAAATATCTACACAGCCATCTGGATGAACATGGAAATATCTACACCGCTATCTGTATGAACATGGAAATACATACACCGCTATCTGTATGAACATGGAAATATCTACACCGCTATCTGTATGAACATGGAAATATCTACACCGCTATCTGTATGAACATGGAAATATCTTCACCGCCATCTGTATGAACATGGATATATCTACACAGCCATCTGGATGAACATGGAAATATCTACACCGCTATATGTGTAATCATGCATACATTTTCACCGCTATCTGTATAAACATGGAAATATCTACACCGCTATCTTTATGAACATGGAAATATCTACACCGCTAACTGTTTGAACATGGAAATATATACACCGCTATCTGCTTGAAAATGGAAATAACTTCACCGCTATCTGTATGAACATGGAAATACATACACCGCTATCTGTTTGAACATGGAAATATCTACACCGCTTTCTCTATGAACATGGAAATATCTACACCGCTATCTGTATGAACATGGAAATATCTTCACCGCCATCTGTATGAACATGGATATATCAACACAGCCATCTGAATGAACATGGAAATATCTGCACCGCTATCTGTATGAACATGGAAATATCTACACCGCTATCTGTATGAAAATGGATATATCTACACAGCCATCTGGATGAACATGGAAATATCTACACTGCTATCTGTGTAAACATGCATACATCTTCACCGCTATCTGTATAAACATGGAAATATCTACACCGCTATCTTTCTGAACATGGAAATATCTACTCCGCTAACTGTTTGAACAGGGAAATATATACACCGCTATCTGCATGAATATGGAAATACCTACACAGCTATCTGCATATACATGGAAATATCTACAAAGCTATCTCTTTACACATGGAAATAACTACACCGCTCTCTGTATGAACATGGAAATATCTACACCGCTATCTGTTTAAACAGGGAAATATATACATCGTTGTCTGCATGAAAATGGAAATTGCTACACAGCTATCTGCATATACATGGAAATATCTACACAGGTATCTCTTTACACATGGAAATAACTACACCTCTATCTGTATGAAAATGGAAATATCTACACCGCCATCGGTATGAACATGGAAATATCTACACCGCTATCTGTATGAACATGGAAATATCTACACCGCTATCTGTATGAACATGGAAATATCTACACCGCTATCTGTATGAACATGGAAATATTTTCACCGCCATCTATATGAACATGGATATATCTACACAGCCATCTTGATGAACATGGAAATATCTACAACGCTATCTGTGTAAACATGCCTACATTTTCACCGCTATCTGTATAAACATGGAAATATCTACACCGCTACCTGTAAAAACATGGAAATATCAGCACCGCTATCTGTATGAACATGGAAATAACTTCACCGCCATCTGTATGAACATGGATATATCTACACAGCCATCTGGATGAACATGGAAATATCTACACCGCTATCTGTACGAACATGGAAATATCTACACCGCTATCTGTATGAACATGGAAATATCTACACCGCTATCTGTATGAACATGGAAATATCTACACCGCTATCTGTATGAACATGGAAATATCTACACCGCTAACTGAACAGGGAAATATATACACCGCTATGTGCATGAAAATGGAAATATCTACACCGTTATCTGTATGAATATGGAAATACATACACCGCTATCTGTATGAACATGGAAATATCTACACCGCTATCTGTATGAACATGGAAATATCTACACCGCTATCTGTATGAACATGGAAATATCTTCACCGATATCTGTATGAACATGGATATATCTACACAGCCATCTGGATGAACTTGGAAATATCTGCACCGCTATCTGTATGAACATGGAAATATCTACACCGCTATCTGTATGAACATGGATATATCTACACAGCCATCTGGATGAACATGGAAATATCTACACCGCTATCTGTGTAAACATGCATACACCTTCACCGCTGTCTGTATAAAGAAGGAAATATCTACACCGCTATCTTTATGAACATGGAAATATCTACACCGCTATCTGTGTAAATATGCATATATGTTCACCGCAATCTGTATAAACATGGAAATATCTACACCGCTATCTGTATGAACATGGAAATATCTACACCGCTATCTGTTTGAACATGGAAATATCTACACCTCTATCTGCATGAAAATGGAAATATCTACACAGCTATCTGCATATACATGGAAATATCTACACAGCTATCTCTTTACACATGGAAATAACTACACCGCTATCTGTATGAACATGGATATAACTACACAGCCATCTGGATGAACATGGAAATATGTACACGGCTATCTGTGTAAACATGCATACATCTTCACCGCTATCTGTATAAACATGGAAATATCTACACCGCTA
This sequence comes from Gorilla gorilla gorilla, assembly GCF_029281585.2. Classification (NCBI taxonomy): domain Eukaryota; kingdom Metazoa; phylum Chordata; class Mammalia; order Primates; family Hominidae; genus Gorilla; species Gorilla gorilla. Next base: position 620,386 of record NC_073234.2, read on the forward strand.
TCTTTATGAACATGGAAATATCTAAACCGATAACTGTTTGAACAGGGAAATATATACACCGCTATCTGCATGAAAATGGAAATATCTACACCGCTATCTGTATGAACATGGAAATACATACACCGCTCTCTGTATGAACATGGAAATATCTACACCGCTATCTGTATGAACATGGAAATACCTACACCGCTATCTATATGAACATGGAAATATCTACACCGCCATCTGTATGAACATGGAAATATCTTCTCCGCCATCTGTATGAACATGAATATATCAATACAGCCATCTGGATGAACATGGAAATATCTAAACCGCTATCTGTATGAACATGGATATATCTACACAGCCATCTGTATAAACACGGAAATATGTACACCGCTACCTGTATAAACATGGAAGTATCAGCACCGCTATCGGTATGAACATGGCAATATCTACACGGCTATCTGTATGAACATGGAAATATCTACACCGCTATCTGTATGTACATGGAAATATCTTCTCCGCCATCTGTATGAACATGGATATATCTACACAGCCATCTGGATGAACATGGAAATATCTTCACCGCTATCTGTATGAACATGGAAATATCTACACCGCTATCTGTATGAACATGGATATATCTACACAGCCATCTGGATGAACATGGAAATATCTACACCGCTATCTGTGTAAACATGCATACATCTTCACCGCTAGCTGTATAAAAATGGAAATATCTACACCGCTATCTTTCTGAACATGGAAATATCTACACCGCTAACTGTTTGAACAGGGAAATATATACACCGCTATCTGCATGAAAATGGAAATATCTACACAGCTATCTGCATATACATGGAAATATCTACACAGCTATCTCTTTACACATGGAAATAACTACACCGCTACCTGTATGAAGATGGAAATATCTACACCGCCATCTGTATGAACATGGAAATATCTGCACCGCCATCTGTATGAACATATAAATATCTACACCACCATCTGTATTAAGATGGAGATATCTACACCGCTATCTGTATCAACATGGAAATATCTACACCGCTATATGTATAAACATGGAAATATCTACACCGCCATCTGTATGAACATGGAAATATCTGCACCGCCATCTGTATGAACATATAAATATCTACACCGCCATCTGTATGAACATGGATATATCTACACAGCCATTTGTATAAACACGGAAATATGTACACCGCTACCTGTATAAACATGGAAGTATCAGCACCGCTATCGGTATGAACATGGCAATATCTACACTGCTATCTGTATGAACATGGAAATATCTACACCGCTATCTGTATGTACATGGAAATATCTTCACCGCCATCTGTATGAACATGGATATATCTACGCAGCCATCTGGATGAACATAGAAATATCTACACCGCTATCTGTATGAACATGGAAATATCTACACCGCTATCTGTATGAACACGGAAATATCTACACAGCCATCTGGATGAACATGGAAATATCTACACCGCTATCTGTATGAACATGGAAATACATACACCGCTATCTGTATGAACATGGAAATATCTACACCGCTATCTGTATGAACATGGAAATATCTACACCGCTATCTGTATGAACATGGAAATATCTTCACCGCCATCTGTATGAACATGGATATATCTACACAGCCATCTGGATGAACATGGAAATATCTACACCGCTATATGTGTAATCATGCATACATTTTCACCGCTATCTGTATAAACATGGAAATATCTACACCGCTATCTTTATGAACATGGAAATATCTACAACGCTAACTGTTTGAATACGGAAATATATACACCGCTATCTGCTTGAAAATGGAAATATCTTCACCGCTATCTGTATGAACATGGAAATACATACACCGCTATCTGTTTGAACATGGAAATATCTACACCGCTTTCTCTATGAACATGGAAATATCTACACCACTATCTGTATGAACATGGAAATATCTTCACCGCCATCTGTATGAACATGGATATATCAACACAGCCATCTGAATGAACATGGAAATATCTGCACCGCTATCTGTATGAACATGGAAATATCTACACCGCTATCTGTATGAAAATGGATATATCTACACAGCCATCTGGATGAACATGGAAATATCTACACTGCTATCTGTGTAAACATGCATACATCTTCACCGCTATCTGTATAAACATGGAAATATCTACACCGCTATCTTTGTGAACATGGAAATATCTACTCCGCTAACTGTTTGAACAGGGAAATATATACACCGCTATCTGCATGAATATGGAAATATCTACACAGCTATCTGCATATACATGGAAATATCTACAAAGCTATCTCTTTACACATGGAAATAACTACACCGCTCTCTGTATGAACATGGAAATATCTACACCGCTATCTGTTTAAACAGGGAAATATATACATCGTTGTCTGCATGAAAATGGAAATTGCTACACAGCTATCTGCATATACATGGAAATATCTACACAGGTATCTCTTTACACATGGAAATAACTACACCTCTATCTGTATGAAAATGGAAATATCTACACCGCCATCGGTATGAACATGGAAATATCTACACCGCTATCTGTATGAACATGGAAATATCTACACCGCTATCTGTATGAACATGGAAATATCTACACCGCTATCTGTATGAACATGGAAATATTTTCACCGCCATCTATATGAACATGGATATATCTACACAGCCATCTTGATGAACATGGAAGTATCTACACCGCTATCTGTGTAAACATGCCTACATTTTCACCGCTATCTGTATAAACATGGAAATATCTACACCGCTACCTGTAAAAACATGGAAATATCAGGACCGCTATCTGTATGAACATGGAAATAACTTCACCGCCATCTGTATGAACATGGATATATCTACACAGCCATCTGGATGAACATGGAAATATCTACACCGCTATCTGTACGAACATGGAAATATCTACACCGCTATCTGTATGAACATGGAAATATCTACACCGCTATCTGTATGAACATGGAAATATATTCACCGATATCTGTATGAACATGGATATATCTACACAGCCATCTGGATGAACTTGGAAATATCTGCACCGCTATCTGTATGAACATGGAAATATCTACACCGCTATCTGTATGAACATGGATATATCTACACAGCCATCTGGATGAACATGGAAATATCTACACCGCTATCTGTGTAAACATGCATACACCTTCACCGCTGTCTGTATAAAGATGGAAATATCTACACCGCTATCTTTATGAACATGGAAATATCTACACCGCTATCTGTGTAAATATGCATATATGTTCACCGCAATCTGTATAAACATGGAAATATCTACACCGCTATCTGTATGAACATGGAAATATCTACACCGCTATCTGTTTGAACATGGAAATATCTACACCTCTATCTGCATGAAAATGGAAATATCTACACAGCTATCTGCATATACATGGAAATATCTACACAGCTATCTCTTTACACATGGAAATAACTACACCGCTATCTGTATGAACATGGATATAACTACACAGCCATCTGGATGAACATGGAAATATGTACACGGCTATCTGTGTAAACATGCATACATCTTCACCGCTATCTGTATAAACATGGAAATATCTACACCGCTATCTTTATAAACATGGAAATATCTAAACCGATAACTGTTTGAACAGGGAAATATATACACCGCTATCTGCATGAAAATGGAAATATCTACACCGCTATCTGTATGAACATGGAAATACATACACCGCTGTCTGTATGAACATGGAAATATCTACACCGCTATCTGTATGAACATGGAAATACCTACACCGCTATCTGTATGAACATGGAAATATCTACACCGCCATCTGTATGAACAGGGAAATATCTTCTCCGCCATCTGTATGAACATGAATATATCAATACAGCCATCTGGATGAACATGGAAATATCTAAACCGCTATCTGTATGAACATGGATATATCTACACAGCCATCTGTATAAACACGGAAATATGTACACCGCTACCTGTATAAACATGGAAGTATCAGCACCGCTATCGGTATGAACATGGCAATATCTACACGGCTATCTGTATGAACATGGAAATATCTACACCGCTATCTGTATGTACATGGAAATATCTTCTCCGCCATCTGTATGAACATGGATATATCTACACAGCCATCTGGATGAACATGGAAATATCTGCACCGCTATCTGTATGAACATGGAAATATCTACACCGCTATCTGTATGAACATGGATATATCTACACAGCCATCTGGATGAACATGGAAATATCTACACCGCTATCTGTGTAAACATGCATACATCTTCACCGCTATCTGTATAAAAATGGAAATATCTACACCGCTATCTTTCTGAACATGGAAATATCTACACCGCTAACTGTTTGAACAGGGAAATATATACACCGCTATCTGCATGAAAATGGAAATATCTACACAGCTATCTGCATATACATGGAAATATCTACACAGCTATCTCTTTACACATGGAAATAACTACACCGCTACCTGTATGAAGATGGAAATATCTACACCGCCATCTGTATGAACATGGAAATATCTGCACCGCCATCTGTATGAACATATAAATATCTACACCACCATCTGTATTAAGATGGAGATATCTACACCGCTATCTGTATCAACATGGAAATATCTACACCGCTATCTGTATAAACATGGAAATATCTACACCGCCATCTGTATGAACATGGAAATATCTGCACCGCCATCTGTATGAACATATAAATATCTACACCGCCATCTGTATTAAGATGGAGATATCTACACCGCTATCTGTATCAACATCGAAATATCTACACCGCTATCTGTATAAACATGGAAATATCAGCACCGCTATCTGTATGAACATGGAAATATCCACACCGCTATCTGTATGAACATGGAAATATCTAAACCGCCATCTGTATGAACATGGATATAAGTACACAGCCATCTGGATGAACATGGAAATATGTACACGGCTATCTGTGTAAACATGCATACATCTTCACCGCAATCTGTATAAACATGGAAATTTCTACACCGCTATCTTTAAGAACATGGAAATATCTAAACCGCTAACTGTTTGAACAGGGAAATATAGACACCACAATCTGCATGAAAATGGAAATATCTACACCGCTATCTGTATGAACATGGAAATATCTACACCGCTATCTGTATGAACATGGAAATACCTACACCGCTATCTGTATGAACATGGAAATATCTACACCGCCATCTGTATGAACATGGAAATATCTTCTCTGCCATCTGTATGAACATGGATATATCTACACTGCCATCTGGATGAACATGGAAATATCTAAACCGCTATCTGTATGAACATGGAAATATCTACACCGCCATCTGTATGAATATGGATATATCTTCACAGCCATCTTTATAAACACGGAAATATGTACACCGCTACCTGTATAAACATGGAAGTATCAGCACCGCTATCGGTATGTACATGGCAATATCTACACGGCTATCTGTATGAACATGGAAATATCTACACCGCTATCTGTATGTACATGGAAATATCTTCACCGCCATCTGTATGAACATGGATATATCTACACAGCCATCTGGATGAACATGGAAATATCTACACCGCTATCTGTATGCACATGGAAATATCTACACCGCTATCTGTATGAACATGGAAATACCTACACAGCCATCTGGATGAACATGGAAATATCTACACCGCTATCTGTATGAACATGGAAATACAAACACAGCTATCTGTATGAACATGGAAATATCTACACCGCTATCTGTATGAACTTGGAAATATCTACACCGCTATCTGTATGAACATGGAAATATCTTCACCGCCATCTGTATGAACATGGATATATCTACACAGCCATCTGGATGAACATGGAAATATCTACACCGCTATGTGTGTAAACATGCATACATTTTCACTGCTATCTGTATAAACATGGAAATATCTACACCGCTATCTTTATGAACATGGAAATATCTACACCGCTAACTGTTTGAACTTGGAAATATATACACCGCTATCTGCTTGAAAATGGAAATATCTACACCGCTATCTGTATGAACATGGAAATACATACACCGCTATCCGTTTGAACATGGAAATATCTACACCGCTTTCTGTATGAACATGGAAATATCTACACCGCTATCTGTATGAACATGGAAATATCTTCACCGCCATCTGTATGAACATGGATATATCTACACAGCCATCTGGATGAACATGGAAATATGTACACGGCTATCTGTGTAAACATGCATACCTCTTCACCGCTATCTGTATAAGCATGGAAATATCTACACCGCTATCTTTATGAACATGGAAATATCTAAACCGATAACTGTTTGAACAGGGAAAAATATACACAGCTATCAGCATGAAAATGGAGATATCTACACCGCTATCTGTATGAACATGGAAATATATACACCGCTATCTGTATGAACATGGAAATATCTACACCGCTATCTGTATGAACATGGAAATATCTACACCGCCATCTGTATGAACATGGAAATATCTACACCGCCATCTGTATGAACATGGAAATATCTTCTCCGCCATCTGTATGAACGTGGATATATCTACACAGCCATCTGGATGAACATGGAAATATCTAAACCGCTATCTGTATGAACATGGAAATATCTACACCGCCATCTGTATGAACATGGATATATCTACACAGCCATCTTTATAAACACGGAAATATGTACACCGCTACCTGTATAAACATGGAAGTATCAGCACCACTATCGGTATGTACATGGCAATATCTACACCGCTATCTGTATGTACATGGAAATATCTTCACCGACATCTGTATGAACATGGATATATCTACGCAGCCATCTGGATGAACATGGAAATATCTACACCGCTATCTGTATGAACATGGAAATATGTTCACCGCTATCTGTATGAACATGGAAATATCTACACAGCCATCTGGATGAACATGGAAATATCTACACCGCTATCTGTATGAACATGGAAATACATACACCACTATCTGTATGAACATGGAAATATCTACACCGCTATCTGTATGAACATGGAAATATCTACATCGCTATCTGTATGAACATGGAAATAACTTCACCGCCATCTGTATGAACATGGATATATCTACACAGCCATCTGGATGAACCTGGAAATATCTACACCGCTATCTGTGTAAACATGCATACATTTTCACCGCTATCTGTATAAACATGGAAATATCTACACCGCTATCTTTATCAACATGGAAATATCTACACCGCTAACTGTTTGAACATGGAAATATATACACCGCTATCTGCTTGAAAATGGAAATATCTACACCGCTATCTGTATGAACATGGAAATACATACACCGCTATCTGTTTGAACATGGAAATATCTACACCGCTTTCTGTATGAACATGGAAATATCTACACCGCTATCTGTATGAAAATGGAAATATTTTCACCGCCATCTGTATGAACATGGATATATCTACACAGCCATCTGGATGAACATGGAAATATCCGCACCGCTATCTGTATGAACATGGAAATATCTACACCGCTATCTGTATGAACATGGATATATCTACACCGCTAACTGTTTGAACAGGGAAATATATACACCGCTATCTGCATGAAAATGGAAATATCTTCACAGCTATCTGCATATACATGGAAATATCTACACAGCTATCTCTTTACACATGGAAATAACTACACCGCTATCTGTATTAACATGGAAATATCTACACCGCCATCTGTATGAAAATGGAAATATCTGAACCGCCATCTGTATTAACATATAAATATCTACACCGCCATCTGTATTAAGATGGAGATATCTGCACCGCTATCTGTATAAACATGGAAATATCTACACCGCTATCTGTATAAACATGGAAATATCTACACCGCTATCTGTATAAACATGGAAATAGCTTCACCGCTACCTGTAAAAACATGGAAATATCAGCACTGCCATCTGTATGAACATGGAAACATCTACACCGCTTTCTGTATGAACATGGAAATATCTACACCGCTATCTGTATGAACATGGAAATATCTACACCGCCATCTGTACGAACATGGATATATCTAGACAGCCATCTGTATAAACATGGAAATATCTACACCGCTATCTGTATGAATATGGAAATGTCTTCAACGCTATCTGTTTGAACATGGAAATATCTACACCGCTATCTGCATGAAAATGGAAATATCTACACAGCAATCTGCAAATACATGGAAATACCTACACAGCTATCTCTTTACACATGGAAATAACTACACCGCTATCTATATAAACATGCATACATCTTCACCGCTATCTGTATAAACATGGAAATATCTACTCCGCTATATGCATGAACATGGAAATATCTACACCGCCATCTGTATGAACATGGATATATCTACACAGCCATCTGTATAAACATGGAAATATCTACACCGCTATCTGTATGAATATGGAAATGTCTACAACGCTATCTGTTTGAACATGGAAATATCTACACCGCTATCTGCATGAAAATGGAAATATCTACACAGCAATCTGCAAATACATGGAAATACCTACACAGCTATCTCTTTACACATGGAAATAACTACACCGCTATCTGTATGAACATGGATATATCTACACAGCCATCTGGATGAACATGGAAATATCTACACCGCTATCTGTATGAACATGGAAATATCTACACCGCTATCAGTGTAAACATGCATACATCTTCACCGCTATCTGTATAAACATGGAAATATCTACACCGCTATCTTTCTGAACATGGAAATATCTACACCACTAACTGTTTGAACTGGGAAATATATACACCGCTATCTGCATGAAAATGGAAATATCTACACCGCTATCTGTATGAACATGGAAATACATACACCGCTATCTGTTTGAACATGGAAATATCTACACCGCTATCTGTATGAACATGGAAATATCTTCACCGTCATCTGTATGAACATGGAAATATCTGCACCGCTATCTGTATGAACATGGAAATATCTACGCCGCTATCTGAATAAACATGGAAATATCTACACCGCTATCTGTATGAACATGGAAATATCTTCACTGCCATCTGTAAGAACATGGATATATCTACACAGCCATCTGGATGAACATGGAAATATCTGCACCGCTATCTGTATGAACATGGAAATATCTACACCGCTATCTGTATGAACATAGATATATCTACACAGCTATCTGGATGAACATGGAAATATCTACACCGCTATCCGTGTAAACATGCATACATCTTCACTGCTATCTGTATAAAAATTGAAATATCTACACCGCTATCTTTCTGAACAGGGAAATATCTAAACCAGTAACTGTTTGAACAGGGAAATATATACACCGCTAACTGCATGAAAATGGAAATATCTAAACAGCTATCTGCATATACATGGATATATCTACACAGCTATCTCTTTACACATGTAAATAACTACACCGCTTTCTGTATGAACATGGAAATATCTACACCGCGATCTGTATGAACATGGAAATATCTGAACCGCCATCTGTATGAACATATAAATATCTACACCGCCATCTGTATTAAGATGGAGATATCTACACCGCTTTCTGTATAAACATGGAAATATCTACGCCGCTATCTGTATAAACATGGAAATATCTACACCGCTAACTGTTTGAACATGGAAGTATATACACCGCTATCTGCTTGAAAATGGAAATATATACACCGCTAACTGTATGAACATGGAAATACATACACCGCTATCTGTTTGAACATGGAAATATCTACACCGCTTTCTGTATGAACATGGAAATATCTACACCGCTATCTGTATGAACATGGAAATATCTTCACCGCCATCTGTATGAAGATGGATATATCTACACAGCATTCTGGATGAACATGGAAATATCTACACCGCTATCTGTGTAAACATGCATACATTTTCACCGCTATCTGTATAAACATTGAAATATCAACACCGCTATCTTTATGAACATGGAAATATCTAAACCGCTATCTGTATGAAGATGGAAATATCTTCACCGCCATCTGTATGAACATGGATATATCTACACAGCCATCTGCATGAACATGGAAATATGTACACGGCTATCTGTGTAAACATGCATACATCTTCACCGCTATCTGTATAAACATGGAAATATCTACACCGCTATCTTTATGAACATGGAAATATCTAAACCGCTAACTGTTTGAACAGGGAAATATATACACCGCTTTCTGCATAAAAATGGAAATATCTACACCGCTATCTGTATGAACATGGAAATACATACACCGCTATCTGTATGAACATCGAAATATCTAAACCGCTATCTGTATGAACATGGAAATATCTACACCCCTATCTGTATGAACATGGAAATATCTACACCGCCATCTGTATGAACATGGAAATATCTTCTCCACCATCTGTATGAACATGGATATACCTACACATCCATCTGGATGAACATGGAAATATCTACACTGCTATCTGTATGAACATGGAAATATCTACACCGCCATCTGTATGAACATGGAAATATCTTCTCCACCATCTGTATGAACATGGATATATCTACACAGCCATCTGTATAAACATGGAAATATCTACACCGCTATCTGTATAAACATGGAAATATCTACACCGCTACCTGTATGAACATGGAAATATCAGCACCGCTATCTGTATGAACATGGAAATATCTACACCGCTATCTGTATGAACATGGAAATATCTTCACCGCCATCTGTATGAACATGGATATATCTACACAGCCATCTGGATGAACCTGGAAATATCTACACCGCTATCTGTGTAAACATGCATACATTTTCACCGCTATCTGTATAAACATGGAAATATCTACACCGCTATCTTTATGAACATGGAAATATCTACACCGCTAACTGTTTGAACATGGAAATATATACACCGCTATCTGCTTGAAAATGGAAATATCTACACCGCTATCTGTATGAACATGGAAATACATACACCGCTATCTGTTTGAACATGGAAATATCTACACCGCTTTCTGTATGAACATGGAAATATCTACACCGCTATCTGTATGAAAATGGAAATATTTTCACCGCCATCTGTATGAACATGGATATATCTACACAGCCATCTGGATGAACATGGAAATATCCGCACCGCTATCTGTATGAACATGGAAATATCTACACCGCTATCTGTATGAACATGGATATATCTACACCGCTAACTGTTTGAACAGGGAAATATATACACCGCTATCTGCATGAAAATGGAAATATCTTCACAGCTATCTGCATATACATGGAAATATCTACACAGCTATCTCTTTACACATGGAAATAACTACACCGCTATCTGTATTAACATGGAAATATCTACACCGCCATCTGTATGAAAATGGAAATATCTGAACCGCCATCTGTATTAACATATAAATATCTACACCGCCATCTGTATTAAGATGGAGATATCTGCACCGCTATCTGTATAAACATGGAAATATCTACACCGCTATCTGTATAAACATGGAAATATCTACACCGCTATCTGTATAAACATGGAAATAGCTTCACCGCTACCTGTAAAAACATGGAAATATCAGCACTGCCATCTGTATGAACATGGAAACATCTACACCGCTTTCTGTATGAACATGGAAATATCTACACCGCTATCTGTATGAACATGGAAATATCTACACCGCCATCTGTACGAACATGGATATATCTAGACAGCCATCTGTATAAACATGGAAATATCTACACCGCTATCTGTATGAATATGGAAATGTCTTCAACGCTATCTGTTTGAACATGGAAATATCTACACCGCTATCTGCATGAAAATGGAAATATCTACACAGCAATCTGCAAATACATGGAAATACCTACACAGCTATCTCTTTACACATGGAAATAACTACACCGCTATCTATATAAACATGCATACATCTTCACCGCTATCTGTATAAACATGGAAATATCTACTCCGCTATATGCATGAACATGGAAATATCTACACCGCCATCTGTATGAACATGGATATATCTACACAGCCATCTGTATAAACATGGAAATATCTACACCGCTATCTGTATGAATATGGAAATGTCTACAACGCTATCTGTTTGAACATGGAAATATCTACACCGCTATCTGCATGAAAATGGAAATATCTACACAGCAATCTGCAAATACATGGAAATACCTACACAGCTATCTCTTTACACATGGAAATAACTACACCGCTATCTGTATGAACATGGATATATCTACACAGCCATCTGGATGAACATGGAAATATCTACACCGCTATCTGTATGAACATGGAAATATCTACACCGCTATCAGTGTAAACATGCATACATCTTCACCGCTATCTGTATAAACATGGAAATATCTACACCGCTATCTTTCTGAACATGGAAATATCTACACCACTAACTGTTTGAACTGGGAAATATATACACCGCTATCTGCATGAAAATGGAAATATCTACACCGCTATCTGTATGAACATGGAAATACATACACCGCTATCTGTTTGAACATGGAAATATCTACACCGCTATCTGTATGAACATGGAAATATCTTCACCGTCATCTGTATGAACATGGAAATATCTGCACCGCTATCTGTATGAACATGGAAATATCTACGCCGCTATCTGAATAAACATGGAAATATCTACACCGCTATCTGTATGAACATGGAAATATCTTCACCGCCATCTGCAAGAACATGGATATATCTACACAGCCATCTGGATGAACATGGAAATATCTGCACCGCTATCTGTATGAACATGGAAATATCTACACCGCTATCTGTATGAACATAGATATATCTACACAGCTATCTGGATGAACATGGAAATATCTACACCGCTATCCGTGTAAACATGCATACATCTTCACTGCTATCTGTATAAAAATTGAAATATCTACACCGCTATCTTTCTGAACAGGGAAATATCTAAACCAGTAACTGTTTGAACAGGGAAATATATACACCGCTAACTGCATGAAAATGGAAATATCTAAACAGCTATCTGCATATACATGGATATATCTACACAGCTATCTCTTTACACATGTAAATAACTACACCGCTATCTGTATGAACATGGAAATATCTACACCGCGATCTGTATGAACATGGAAATATCTGAACCGCCATCTGTATGAACATATAAATATCTACACCGCCATCTGTATTAAGATGGAGATATCTACACCGCTTTCTGTATAAACATGGAAATATCTACGCCGCTATCTGTATAAACATGGAAATATCTACACCGCTAACTGTTTGAACATGGAAGTATATACACCGCTATCTGCTTGAAAATGGAAATATATACACCGCTAACTGTATGAACATGGAAATACATACACCGCTATCTGTTTGAACATGGAAATATCTACACCGCTTTCTGTATGAACATGGAAATATCTACACCGCTATCTGTATGAACATGGAAATATCTTCACCGCCATCTGTATGAAGATGGATATATCTACACAGCATTCTGGATGAACATGGAAATATCTACACCGCTATCTGTGTAAACATGCATACATTTTCACCGCTATCTGTATAAACATTGAAATATCAACACCGCTATCTTTATGAACATGGAAATATCTAAACCGCTATCTGTATGAAGATGGAAATATCTTCACCGCCATCTGTATGAACATGGATATATCTACACAGCCATCTGCATGAACATGGAAATATGTACACGGCTATCTGTGTAAACATGCATACATCTTCACCGCTATCTGTATAAACATGGAAATATCTACACCGCTATCTTTATGAACATGGAAATATCTAAACCGCTAACTGTTTGAACAGGGAAATATATACACCGCTTTCTGCATAAAAATGGAAATATCTACACCGCTATCTGTATGAACATGGAAATACATACACCGCTATCTGTATGAACATCGAAATATCTAAACCGCTATCTGTATGAACATGGAAATATCTACACCCCTATCTGTATGAACATGGAAATATCTACACCGCCATCTGTATGAACATGGAAATATCTTCTCCACCATCTGTATGAACATGGATATACCTACACATCCATCTGGATGAACATGGAAATATCTACACTGCTATCTGTATGAACATGGAAATATCTACACCGCCATCTGTATGAACATGGAAATATCTTCTCCACCATCTGTATGAACATGGATATATCTACACAGCCATCTGTATAAACATGGAAATATCTACACCGCTATCTGTATAAACATGGAAATATCTACACCGCTACCTGTATGAACATGGAAATATCAGCACCGCTATCTGTATGAACATGGAAATATCTACACCGCTATCTGTATGAACATGGAAATATCTTCACCGCCATCTGTATGAACATGGATATATCTACACAGCCATCTGGATGAACATGGAAATATGTACACGGCTATCTGTGTAAACATGCATACATCTTCACCGCTATCTGTATAAACATGGAAATATCTACACCGCTATCATTGTGAACATGGAAATATCTAAACCGATAACTGTTTGAACAGGGAAATATATACACCGCTATCTGCATGAAAATGGAAATATCTACACCGCTATCTGTATGAACATGGAAATACATACACCGCTATCTGTATGAACATGGAAATATCTACAACGCTATCTGTATGAACATGGAAATACCTACACCGCTATCTGTATGAACATGGAAATATCTACACCGCCATCTGTATGAACATGGAAATATCTTCTCCGCCATCTGTATGAACATGGATATATCTACACAGCCATCTGGATGAACATGGAAATATCTAAACCGCTATCTGTATGAACATGGAAATATCTACACCGCCATCTGTATGAACATGGATATATCTACACAGCCATCTGTATAAACACGGAAATATGTACACCGTTACCTGTATAAACATGGAAGTTTCAGCACGGCTATCGGTATGAACATGATAATATCTACACGGCTATCTGTATGAACATGGAAATATCTACACCGCTATCTGTATGTACATGGAAATATCTTCACCGCCATCTGTATGAACATGGATATATCTACTCAGCCATCTGTATGAACATGGAAATATCTACACCGCTATCTGTATGAACATGGAAATATCTACACCGCTATCTGTATGAACATGGAAATATCTAAACAGCCATCTGGATTAACATGGAAATATCTACCCCGCTATCTGTATGAACATGGAAATACGTACACCGCTGTCTGTATGAACATGGAAATATCTACACCGCTATCTGTATGAACATGGAAATATCTACACCGCTATCTGTATGAACATGGAAATATCTTCACCGCCATCTGTATGAACATGGATATATCTACAAAGCCTTCTGGATGAACATGGAAATATCTACACCGCTATCTTTGTAAACATGCATACATTTTCACCGCTATCTGTATAAACATGGAAATAACTACACCGCTACCTTTATGAACATGGAAATAGCTACACCGCTATCTGTATGAACATGGAAATATCTACACCGCTATCTTTATGAACATGGAAATATCTAAACCGCTAACTGTTTGAACAGGGAAATATATACACCGCGATCTGCATGAAAATGGAAATATCTACACCGCTATCTGTATGAAGATGGAAATACATACACCGCTATCTGTGTGAACATGGAAATATCTACACCGCTATCTGTATGTACATGGAAATAACTTCACCGCCATCTGTATGAACATGGATATATCTACTCAGCCATCTGGATGAACATGGAAATATCTACACCGCTATCTGTATGAACATGGAAATATCTACACCGCTATCTGTATGAACATGGAAATATCTACACAGCCATCTGGATTAACATGGAAATATCTACACCGCTATCTGTATGAACATGGAAATACGTACACCGCTGTCTGTATGAACATGGAAATATCTACACCGCTATCTGTATGAACATGGAAATATCTACACCGCTATCTGTATGAACATGGAAATATCTTCACCGCCATCTGTATGAACATGGATATATCTACAAAGCCTTCTGGATGAACATGGAAATATCTACACCGCTATCTTTGTAAACATGCATACATTTTCACCGCTATCTGTATAAACATGGAAATAACTACACCGCTACCTTTATGAACATGGAAATAGCTACACCGCTATCTGTATGAACATGGAAATATCTACACCGCTATCTTTATGAACATGGAAATATCTAAACCGCTAACTGTTTGAACAGGGAAATATATACACCGCGATCTGCATGAAAATGGAAATATCTACACCGCTATCTGTATGAAGATGGAAATACATACACCGCTATCTGTGTGAACATGGAAATATCTACACCGCTATCTGTATTAACATGGAAATATCTACACCGCTATCTGAATGAACATGGAAATATCTATACCGCCATCTGTAAGAACATGGAAATATCTTCTCCGCCATCTGTATGAACATGGATATATCTACACAGCCATCTGGATGAACATGGAAATATCTACACCGCTATCTGTACTAACATGGAAATATCTAAACCGCTATCTGTATGAACATGGAAATATCTACACCGCTATCTGTATGAACATGGAAATATCTACACCGCTATCTGTATGAACATGGAAATATCTACACCGCTAACTGAACAGGGAAATATATACACCGCTATGTGCATGAAAATGGAAATATCTACACCGCTATCTGTACGAACATGGAAATACATACACCGCTATCTGTATGAACATGGAAATATCTACACCGCTATCTGTATGAACATGGAAATATCTACACCGCTATCTGTATGAACATGGAAATATCTTCACCGATATCTGTATGAACATGGATATATCTACACAGCCATCTGGATGAACTTGGAAATATCTGCACCGCTATCTGAACATGGAAATATCTACACCGCTATCTGTATGAACATGGATATATCTACACAGCCATCTGGATGAACATGGAAATATCTACACCGCTATCTGTGTAAACATGCATACATCTTCACCGCTGTCTGTATAAAGATGGAAATATCTACACCGCTATCTTTATGAACATGGAAATATCTACACCGCTGTCTGTGTAAATATGCATACATCTTCACCGCAATCTGTATAAACATGGAAATATCTACACCGCTATCTGTATGAACATGGAAATTTCTACACCGCTAACTGTTTGAAGATGGAAATATATACACCGCTATCTACATGAAAATGGAAATATCTACACCGCTATCTGTATGAATATGGAAATACATACACCGCTATCTGTATGAACATGGAAATATCTACACCGCTATCTGTATGAACATGGAAATATCTACACCGCTATCTGTATGAGCATGGAAATATCTACACCGTCATCTGTATGAACATGGAAATATCTTCTCCGCCATCTGTTTGAACATGGATATATCTACACAGCCATCTGGAGGAACATGGAAATATCTAAACCGCTATCTGCATGAACATGGAAATATCTACACCGCCAACTGCATGAACATGGATATATCTACACCGCTATCTGTATAAACATGGAAATATCTACAACGCTACCTGTATGAACATGGAAATATCAGCTCCGCTATCTGTATGAACATGGAAATATCTACACCGCTATCTGTATGAACATGGAAATATCTACACCGCTATCTGTATGAACATGGAAATATCTTCACCGCCATCTGAATGAACATGGATATATCTACACAGCCTTCTGGATGAACCTGGAAATATCTACACCGCTATCTGTGTAAACATGCATACATCTTCACCGCTATCTGTATAAACATGGAAATATCTACACCGCTATCTTTATGAACATGGAAATATCTAAACCGCTAACTGTTTGAACAGGAAATATATACACCGCTATCTGTATGAAAATGGAAATATCTACGCTGCTATCTGTATGAATATGGAAATACATACACCGCTATCTGTATGAACATGGAAATATCTACACCGCTATCTGTATGAACATGGAAATATCTACAACGCTATCTGTATGAACATGGAAATATCTACACCGCCATCTGTATGAACATGGAAATATCTTCTCCGCCATCTGTTTGAACATGGATATATCTACACAGCCATCTGGATGAACTTGGAAATATCTAAACCGCTATCTGCATGAACATGGAAATATCTACACCGCCATCTGTATGAACATGGATATATCTACACCGCTATCTGTATAAACATGGAAATATCTACACCGCTACCTGTATGAACATGGAAATATCAGCTCCGCTATCTGTATGTACATGGAAATATCTACACCACTATCTGTATGAATATGGAAATATCTGCACCGCTATCTGTATTTACATGGAAATATCTTCTCCGCCATCTGTATGAACATGGATATATCTACGCAGCCATCTGGATGAACATGGAAATATCTACACCGCGATCTGTATGAACATGGAAATATCTACACCGCTATCTGTATTAACATGGAAATATCTACACAGTCATCTGGATAACTTGGAAATATCTACACCGCTATCTGTATGAACATGGAAATACATACACCGCTATCTCTATGAACATGGAAATATCTACACCGCTATCTGTTTGAACATGGAAATATATACACCGCTATCTGCATGAAAATGGAAATTGCTACACAGCTATCTGCATATACATGGAAATATCTACACAGCTATCTCTTTACGCATGGAAATAACTACACTGGTATCTGTATGAACATGGAAATATCTACACCGCCATCTGTATGAACATGGAAATATCTGAACCGCCATCTGTATGAACATATAAATATCTACACCGCCATCTGTATTAAAATGGAGATATCTACACCGCTATCTGTATAAACATGGAAATATCTACACCGCTATCTGTATAAACATGGAAATATCTACACCGCTATCTGTATAAACATGGAAATATCTTCACCGCTACCTGTAAAAACATGGAAATATCAGCACCGCTATCTGTATGAACATGGAAATATCTACACCGCTATCTGTATGAACATGGAAATATCTACACCGCTATCTGTATGAACATGGAAATATCTACACCGCTATCGGTTTGAACAGGGAAATATATACACCGCTGTCTGCATGAAAATGGAAATTGCTACACAGCTATCTGCATATACATGGAAATATCTACACAGGTATCTCTTTACACATGGAAATAACTACACCGCTATCTGTATGAAAATGGAAATATCTACACCGCCATCTGTATGAACATGGAAATATCTACACCGCTATCTGTATGAACATGGAAATATCTACACCGCTATCTGTATGAACATGGATATATCTACAGAGCCATCTGGATGAACATGGAAATATCTACACCGCTATTTGTGTAAACATGCATATATCTTCACCGCTATGTGTGTAAACATGCATACATCTTCACCGCTATCTGTATTAACATGGAAATATCTACACTGCTATCTTTCTGAACATGGAAATATCTACACCGCTAACTGTTTGAACAGGGAAATATATACACTGCTATCTGCATGAAAATGGAAATATCTACACAGCTATCTGCATATACATGGAAATATCTACACAGCTATCTCTCTACACATGGAAATAACTACACCGCTATCTGTATGAACATGGAAATATCTACACCGCCATCTGTATGAAAATGGAAATCTCTGAACCGCCATCTGTATGAACATATAAATATCGACACCGCCATCTGTATTAAAATGGAGATATCTACACCGCTATCTGTATAAACATGGAAATATCTACACCGCTATCTGTATAAACATGGAAATATCTACACCGCTATCTGTATAAACATGGAAAACCTTCACCGCTACCTGTATAAACATGGAAATTTCAGCACCGCTATCTGTATGAACATGGAAATATCTACACCGCAATCTGTATCAACATGGAAATATCTACACCGCTATCTGTATGAACATGGAAATATCTACACCGCTATCTGTTTGAACAGGGAAATATATACACCGCTGTCTGCATGAAAATGGAAATTGCTACACAGATATCTGCATATACATGGAAATATCTACACAGGTATCTCTTTACACATGGAAATAACTACACCGCTATCTGTATGAACATGGAAATATCTACACCGCTATCAGTATGAACATGGAAATAGCTTCACCGCCATCTGTATGAACATGGATATATCTACACAGCAATCTGGATGAACATGGAAATATGTACACGGCTATCTGTGTAAACATGCATACATGTTCACCGCTATCTGTATAAACATGGAAATACCTACACCGCTATCTTTATGAACATGGAAATATCTAAACCGATAACTGTTTGAACAGGGAAATATATACACCGCTATCTGCATGAAAATGGAAATATCTACACCGCTATCTGTATGAACATGGAAATACATACACCGCTATCTGTATGAACATGGAAATATCTACACCGCTATCTGTGTGAACATGGAAATACCTACACCGCTATCTGTATGAACATGGAAATATCTTCACCGCCATCTGAATGAACATGGATATATCTACACAGCCTTCTGGATGAACATGGAAATATCTACAACGCTATCTGTGTAAACATGCATACATCTTCACCGCTATCTGTACAAACATGGAAATATCTACACCGCTATCTTTATGAACATGGAAATATCTAAACGGCTAACTGTTTGAACAGGAAATATATACACCGCTATCTGCATGAAAATGGAAATATCTACGCTGCTATCTGTATGAATATGGAAATACATACACCGCTATCTGTATGAACATGGAAATATCTACACCGCTATCTGTATGAACATGGAAATATCTACAACGCTATCTGTATGAACATGGAAATATCTACACCGCCATCTGTATGAACATGGAAATATCTTCTCCGCCATCTGTTTGAACATGGATATATCTACACAGCCATCTGGATGAACATGGAAATATCTAAACCGCTATCTGCATGAACATGGAAATATCTACACCGCCATCTGTATGAACATGGATATATCTACACCGCTATCTGTATAAACATGGAAATATCTACACCGCTACCTGTATGAACATGGAAATATCAGCTCCTCTATCTGTATGAACATGGAAATATCTACACCGCTATCAGTATGAACATGGAAATATCTGCACCGCTATCTGTATGAACATGGAAATATCTACACCGCTATCTGTGTAAACATGCATACATCTTCACCGCTATCTGTATAAACATGGAAATATCTACACCGCTATCTTTATGAACATGGAAATATCTAAACCGCTAACTGTTTGAACAGGGAAATATATACACCGCGATCTGCATGAAAATGGAAATATCTACACCGCTATCTGTATGAAGATGGAAATACATACACCGCTATCTGTGTGAACATGGAAATATCTACACCGCTATCTGTATGAACATGGAAATATCTACACCGCTATCTGAATGAACATGGAAATATCTATACCGCCATCTGTAAGAACATGGAAATATCTTCTCCGCCATCTGTATGAACATGGATATATCTACACAGCCATCTGGATGAACATGGAAATATCTACACCGCTATCTGTACGAACATGGAAATATCTACACCGCTATCTGTATGAACATGGAAATATCTACACCGCTATCTGTATGAACATGGAAATATCTACACCGCTATCTGTATGAACGTGGAAATATCTACACCGCTAACTGAACAGGGAAATATATACACCGCTATGTGCATGAAAATGGAAATATCTACACCGCTATCTGTACGAACATGGAAATACATACACCGCTATCTGTATGAACATGGAAATATCTACACCGCTATCTGTATGAACATGGAAATATCTACACCGCTATCTGTATGAACATGGAAATATCTTCACCGATATCTGTATGAACATGGATATATCTACACAGCCATCTGGATGAACTTGGAAATATCTGCACCGCTATCTGAACATGGAAATATCTACACCGCTATCTGTATGAACATGGATATATCTACACAGCCATCTGGATGAACATGGAAATATCTACACCGCTATCTGTGTAAACATGCATACATCTTCACCGCTGTCTGTATAAAGATGGAAATATCTACACCGCTATCTTTATGAACATGGAAATATCTACACCGCTGTCTGTGTAAATATGCATACATCTTCACCGCAATCTGTATAAACATGGAAATATCTACACCGCTATCTGTATGAACATGGAAGTATCTACACCGCTAACTGTTTGAACATGGAAATATATACACCGCTATCTGCATGAAAATGGAAATATCTACACCGCTATCTGTATGAATATGGAAATACATACACCGCTATCTGTATGAACATGGAAATATCTACACCGCTATCTGTATGAACATGGAAATATCTACACCGCTATCTGTATGAACATGGAAATATCTACACCGTCATCTGTATGAACATGGAAATATCTTCTCCGCCATCTGTTTGAACATGGATATATCTACACAGCCATCTGGATGAACATGGAAATATCTAAACCGCTATCTGCATGAACATGGAAATATCTACACCGCCAACTGTATGAACATGGATATATCTACACCGCTATCTGTATAAACATGGAAATATCTACACCGCTACCTGTATGAACATGGAAATATCAGCTCCGCTATCTGTATGAACATGGAAATATCTACACCGCTATCTGTATGAACATGGAAATATCTACACCGCTATCTGTATGAACATGGAAATATCTTCACCGCCATCTGAATGAACATGGATATATCTACACAGCCTTCTGGATGAACCTGGAAATATCTACACCGCTATCTGTGTAAACATGCATACATCTTCACCGCTATCTGTATAAACATGGAAATATCTACACCGCTATCTTTATGAACATGGAAATATCTAAACCGCTAACTGTTTGAACAGGAAATATATACACCGCTATCTGCATGAAAATGGAAATATCTACGCTGCTATCTGTAGGAATATGGAAATACATACACCGCTATCTGTATGAACATGGAAATATCTACACCGCTATCTGTATGAACATGGAAATATCTACAACGCTATCTGTATGAACATGGAAATATCTACACCGCCATCTGTATGAACATGGAAATATCTTCTCCGCCATCTGTTTGAACATGGATATATCTACACAGCCATCTGGATGAACATGGAAATATCTAAACCGCTATCTGCATGAACATGGAAATATCTACACCGCCATCTGTATGAACATGGATATATCTACACCGCTATCTGTATAAACATGGAAATATCTACACCGCTACCTGTATGAACATGGAAATATCAGCTCCGCTATCTGTATGAACATGGAAATATCTACACCGCTATCTGTATGAATATGGAAATATCTGCACCGCTATCTGTATTTACATGGAAATATCTTCTCCGCCATCTGTATGAACATGGATATATCTACGCAGCCATCTGGATGAACATGGAAATATCTACACCGCGATCTGTATGAACATGGAAATATCTACACCGCTATCTGTATTAACATGGAAATATCTACACAGTCATCTGGATTAACTTGGAAATATCTACACCGCTATCTGTATGAACATGGAAATACATACACCGCTATCTCTATGAACATGGAAATATCTACACCGCTATCTGTTTGAACATGGAAATATATACACCGCTATCTGCATGAAAATGGAAATATCTACACAGCTATCTGCATATACATGGAAATATCTACACAGCTATCTCTTTACGCATGGAAATATCGACACCGCCATCTGTATTAAAATGGAGATATCTACACCGCTATCTGTATAAACATGGAAATATCTACACCGCTATCTGTATAAACATGGAAATATCTACACCGCTATCTGTATAAACATGGAAAAACTTCACCGCTACCTGTATAAACATGGAAATTTCAGCACCGCTATCTGTATGAACATGGAAATATCTACACCGCAATCTGTATCAACATGGAAATATCTACACCGCTATCTGTATGAACATGGAAATATCTAAACCGCTATCTGTTTGAACAGGGAAATATATACACCGCTGTCTGCATGAAAATGGAAATTGCTACACAGATATCTGCATATACATGGAAATATCTACACAGGTATCTCTTTACACATGGAAATAACTACACCGCTATCTGTATGAACATGGAAATATCTACACCGCTATCAGTATGAACATGGAAATAGCTTCACCGCCATCTGTATGAACATGGATATATCTACACAGCAATCTGGATGAACATGGAAATATGTACACGGCTATCTGTGTAAACATGCATACATGTTCACCGCTATCTGTATAAACATGGAAATATCTACACCGCTATCTTTATGAACATGGAAATATCTAAACCGATAACTGTTTGAACAGGGAAATATATACACCGCTATCTGCATGAAAATGGAAATATCTACACCGCTATCTGTATGAACATGGAAATACATACACCGCTATCTGTATGAACATGGAAATATCTACACCGCTATCTGTGTGAACATGGAAATACCTACACCGCTATCTGTATGAACATGGAAATATCTTCACCGCCATCTGAATGAACATGGATATATCTACACAGCCTTCTGGATGAACATGGAAATATCTACAACGCTATCTGTGTAAACATGCATACATCTTCACCGCTATCTGTACAAACATGGAAATATCTACACCGCTATCTTTATGAACATGGAAATATCTAAACGGCTAACTGATTGAACAGGAAATATATACACCGCTATCTGCATGAAAATGGAAATATCTACGCTGCTATCTGTATGAATATGGAAATACATACACCGCTATCTGTATGAACATGGAAATATCTACACCGCTATCTGTATGAACATGGAAATATCTACAACGCTATCTGTATGAACATGGAAATATCTACACCGCCATCTGTATGAACATGGAAATATCTTCTCCGCCATCTTTTTGAACATGGATATATCTACACAGCCATCTGGATGAACATGGAAATATCTAAACCGCTATCTGCATGAACATGGAAATATCTACACCACCATCTGTATGAACATGGATATATCTACACCGCTATCTGTATAAACATGGAGATATCTACACCGCTACCTGTATGAACATTGAAATATCAGCTCCTCTATCTGTATGAACATGGAAATATCTACACCGCTATCTGTATGAACATGGAAATATCTGCACCGCTATCTGTATGAACATGGAAATATCTACACCGCTATCTGTGTAAACATGCATACATCTTCACCGCTATCTGTATAAACATGGAAATATCTACACCGCTATCTTTATGAACATGGAAATATCTAAACCGCTAACTGTTTGAACAGGGAAATATATACACCGCGATCTGCATGAAAATGGAAATATCTACACCGCTATCTGTATGAAGATGGAAATACATACACCGCTATCTGTGTGAACATGGAAATATCTACACCGCTATCTGTATGAACATGGAAATATCTACACCGCTATCTGAATGAACATGGAAATATCTATACCGCCATCTGTAAGAACATGGAAATATCTTCTCCGCCATCTGTATGAACATGGATATATCTACACAGCCATCTGGATGAACATGGAAATATCTACACCGCTATCTGTACGAACATGGAAATATCTACACGGCTATCTGTATGAACATGGAAATATCTACACCGCTATCTGTATGAACATGGAAATATCTACACCGCTATCTGTATGAACATGGAAATATCTACACCGCTAACTGAACAGGGAAATATATACACCGCTATGTGCATGAAAATGGAAATATCTACACCGCTATCTGTACGAACATGGAAATACATACACCGCTATCTGTATGAACATGGAAATATCTACACCGCTATCTGTATGAACATGGAAATATCTACACTGCTATCTGTATGAACATGGAAATATCTTCACCGATATCTGTATGAACATGGATATATCTACACAGCCATCTGGATGAACTTGGAAATATCTGCACCGCTATCTGAACATGGAAATATCTACACCGCTATCTGTATGAACATGGATATATCTACACAGCCATCTGGATGAACATGGAAATATCTACACCGCTATCTGTGTAAACATGCATACACCTTCACCGCTGTCTGTATAAAGATGGAAATATCTACACCGCTATCTTTATGAACATGGAAATATCTACACCGCTGTCTGTGTAAATATGCATACATCTTCACCGCAATCTGTATAAACATGGAAATATCTACACCGCTATCAGTATGAACATGGAAATATCTACACCGCTAACTGTTTGAACATGGAAATATATACACCGCTATCTGCATGAAAATGGAAATATCTACACCGCTATCTGTATGAATATGGAAATACATACACCGCTATCTGTATGAACATGGAAATATCTACACCGCTATCTGTATGAACATGGAAATATCTACACCGCTATCTGTATGAACATGGAAATATCTACACCGTCATCTGTATGAACATGGAAATATCTTCTCCGCCATCTGTTTGAACATGGATATATCTACACAGCCATCTGGATGAACATGGAAATATCTAAACCGCTATCTGCATGAACATGGAAATATCTACACCGCCAACTGTATGAACATGGATATATCTACACCGCTATCTGTATAAACATGGAAATATCTACACCGCTACCTGTATGAACATGGAAATATCAGCTCCGCTATCTGTATGAACATGGAAATATCTACACCGCTATCTGTATGAACATGGAAATATCTACACCGCTATCTGTATGAACATGGAAATATCTACACCGCTATCTGTATGAACATGGAAATATCTTCACCGCCATCTGAATGAACATGGATATATCTACACAGCCTTCTGGATGAAACTGGAAATATCTACACCGCTATCTGTGTAAACATGCATACATCTTCACCGCTATCTGTATAAACATGGAAATATCTACACCGCTATCTTTATGAACATGGAAATATCTAAACCGCTAACTGTTTGAACAGGAAATATATACACCGCTATCTGTATGAAAATGGAAATATCTACGCTGCTATCTGTATGAATATGGAAATACATACACCGCTATCTGTATGAACATGGAAATATCTACACCACTATCTGTATGAACATGGAAATATCTACAACGCTATCTGTATGAACATGGAAATATCTACACCGCCATCTGTATGAACATGGAAATATCTTCTCCGCCATCTGTTTGAACATGGATATATCTACACAGCCATCTGGATGAACATGGAAATATCTAAACCGCTATCTGCATGAACATGGAAATATCTACACCGCCATCTGTATGAACATGGATATATCTACACCGCTATCTGTATAAACATGGAAATATCTACACCGCTACCTGTATGAACATGGAAATATCAGCTCCGCTATCTGTATGAACATGGAAATATCTACACCGCTATCTGTATGAATATGGAAATATCTGCACCGCTATCTGTATTTACATGGAAATATCTTCTCCGCCATCTGTATGAACATGGATATATCTACGCAGCCATCTGGATGAACATGGAAATATCTACACCACGATCTGTATGAACATGGAAATATCTACACCGCTATCTGTATTAACATGTAAATATCTACACAGTCATCTGGATTAACTTGGAAATATCTACTCCGCTATCTGTATGAACATGGAAATACATACACCGCTATCTCTATGAACATGGAAATATCTACAACGCTATCTGTTTGAACATGGAAATATATACACCGCTATCTGCATGAAAATGGAAATATCTACACAGCTATCTGCATATACATGGAAATATCTACACAGCTATCTCTTTACGCATGGAAATAACTACACCAGTATCTGTATGAACATGGAAATATCTACACCGCCATCTGTATGAACATGGAAATATCTGAACCGCCATCTGTATGAACATATAAATATCTACACCGCCATGTGTATTAAAATGGAGATATCTACACCGCTATCTGTATAAACATGGAAATATCTACACCGCTATCTGTATAAACATGGAAATATCTACACCGCTATCTGTATAAACATGGAAATATCTTCACCGCTACCTGTAAAAACATGGAAATATCAGCACCGCTATCTGTATGAACATGGAAATATCTACACCGCTATCTGTATGAACATGGAAATATCTACACCGCTATCTGTATGAACATGGAAATATCTACACCGCTATCGGTTTGAACAGGGAAATATATACACCGCTGTCTGCATGAAAATGGAAATTGCTACACAGCTATCTGCATATACATGGAAATATCTACACAGGTATCTCTTTACACATGGAAATAACTACACCGCTATCTGTATGAAAATGGAAATATCTACACCGCCATCTGTATGAACATGGAAATATCTACACCGCTATCTGTATGAACATGGAAATATCTACACCGCTATCTGTATGAACATGGAAATATCTACACAGCCATCTGGATGAACATGGAAATATCTACACCACTAACTGTATGAACATGGAAATATCTACACCGCTATCTGTATGAACATGGAAATATCTACACCGCTATCTGTATGAACATGGAAATACTTTCACCGCCATCTATATGAACATGGATATATCTACACAGCCATCTGGATGAACATGGAAATATCTACACCGCTATCTGTGTAAACATGCCTACATTTTCACCGCTATCTGTATAAACATGGAAATATCTACACCGCTATCTTTATGAACATGGAAATATCTACACCGCTAACTGTTTGAAAATGGAAGTATATACACCGCTATCTGCTTGAAATGGAAATATATACATCGCTAACTGTATGAACATGGAAATACATACACCGCTATCTGTTTGAACATGGAAATATCTACACCGCTTTCTGTATGAACATGGAAATATCTACACCGCTATCTGTATGAACATGGAAAAATCTTCACCGCCATCTGTATGAAGATGTATATATCTACACAGAATTCTGGATGAACATGGAAATATCTACACCGCTATCTGTGTAAACATGCATACATTTTCACCGCTATCTATATAAACATGGAAATATCTACACCGCTATCTTCATGAACATGGAAATATCTAAACCGCTAACTGTTTGAACAGGGAAATATATACACCGCTATCTGCATAAAAATGGAAATATCTACACCGCTATCTGTATGAACATGGAAATACACCGCTATCTGTATGAACATGGAAATATCTACACCGCTATCTGTATGAACATGGAAATATCTACACCGCTATCTGTATGAACATGGAAATATCTACACCGCCATCTGTATGAACATGGAAATATCTTCTCCGCCATCTGTATGAACATGGATATATCTACACAGCCATCTGGATGAACATGGAAATATCTAAACCGCTATCTGTATGAACATGGAAATATCTACACCGCCATCTGTATGAACATGGATATATCTACACAGCCATCTGTATAAACACGGAAATATGTACACCGCTACCTGTATAAACATGGAAGTTTCAGCACGGCTATCGGTATTAACATGGCAATATCTACACGGCTATCTGTATGAACATGGAAATATCTACACCGCTATCTGCATGTACATGGAAATATCTTCACCGCCATCTGTATGAACATGGATATATCTACTCAGCCATCTGGATGAACATGGAAATATCTACACCGCTTTCTTTATGAACATGGAAATATCTACAACGCTATCTGTATGAACATGGAAATATCTTCACCGCCATCTGTATGAACATGGATATATCTACACAGCCATCTGGATGAACATGGAAATATCTGCACCGCTATCTGTATGAACATGGAAATATCTACACCGCTATCTGTATGAACATGGATATATCTACACAGCCATCTGCATGAACATGGAAATATCTACACCGCTATCTGTGTAAACATGCATACATCTTCACCGCTATCTGTATAAACATGGAAATATCTACACCGCTATCTTTCTGAACATGGAAATATCTACACCGCTAACTGTTTGAACGGGGAAATATATACACCGCTATCTGCATGAAAATGGATATATCTACACAGCTATCTGCATATACATGGAAATATCTACACAGCTATCTCTCTACACATGGAAATAACTACACCGCTATCTGTATGAACATGGAAATATCTACACCGCCATCTGTATGAAAATGGAAATCTCTGAACCGCCATCTGTATGAACATATAAATATCTACACCGCCATCTGTATTAAAATGGAGATATCTTCACAGCTATCTGTATAAAAATGGAAATATCTACACCGCTATCTGTATAAACATGGAAATATCTACACCGCTATCTGTATAAACATGGAAATAGCTTCACTGCTACCTGTATAAACATGGAAATTTCAGCACCGCTATCTGTATGAACATGGAAATATCTACACCGCAATCTGTATGAACATGGAAATATCTACACCGCTATCTGTATGAACATGGAAATATCTACACCGCTATCTGTTTGAACAGGGAAATACATACACCGCTGTCTGCATGAAAATGGAAATTGCTACACAGCTATCTGCATATACATGGAAATATCTACACAGGTATCTCTTTACACATGGAAATAACTACACCGCTATCTGTATGAACATGGAAATATCTACACCGCCATCTGTATGAACATGGAAATATCTGCACCGCCATCAGTATGAACATATAAATATCTACACCGCCATCTGTATTAAGATGGAGATATCTACACCGCTATCTGTATCAACATGGCAATATCTACACCGCTACCTGTATGAACATGGAAATATCAGCACCGCTATCTGTATGAACATGGAAATATCTACACCGCTATGTTTATGAACATGGAAATATCTTCACCGCCATCTGTATGAACATGGATATATCTACACAGCCATCTGGATGAACATGGAAATATGTACACGGCTATCTGTGTAAACATGCATACATCTTCACCGCTATCTGTATAAACATGGAAATATCTACACCGCTATCTTTATGAACATGGAAATATCTAAACCGCTAACTGTTTGAACAGGGAAATATATACACCGCTACCTGCATAAAAATGGAAATATCTACACCGCTATCTGTATGAACATGGAAATACATACACTGCTATCTGTATGAACATGGAAATATCTACACCGCTATCTGTATGAACATGGAAATATCTACACCGCTATCTGTATGAACATGGAATTATCTACACCGCCATCTGTATGAACATGGAAATATCTTCTCCACCATCTGTATGAACATGGATATATCTACACAGCCATCTGGATGAACATGGAAATATCTAAACCGCTATCTGTATGAACATGGAAATATCTACACCGTTATCTGTATGAACATGGATATATCTACACAGCCATCTGTATAAACACGGAAATTTGTACACCGCTACCTGTATAAACATGGAACTTTCAGCACGGCTATCGGTATGAACATGGCAATATCTACACGGCTATCTGTATGAACATGGAAATATCTACACCGCTATCTGCATGTACATGGAAATATCTTCACCGCCATCTGTATGAACATGGATATATCTACTCAGCCATCTGGATGAACATGGAAATATCTACACCGCTTTCTTTATGAACATGGAAATATCTACAACGCTATCTGTATGAACATGGAAATATCTTCACCGCCATCTGTATGAACATGGATATATCTACACAGCCATCTGGATGAACATGGAAATATCTGCACCGCTATCTGTATGAACATGGAAATATCTACACCGCTATCTGTATGAACATCGAAATATCTACACCGCCATCTGTATGAACATGGAAATATCTTCTCCGCCATCTGTATGAACATGGATATATCTACACAGCCATCTGGATGAACATGGAAATATCTAAACCGCTATCTGTATGAACATGGAAATATCTACACCGCCATCTGTATGAACATGGATATATCTACACAGCCATCTGTATAAACACGGAAATATGTACACCGCTACCTGTATAAACATGGAAGTTTCAGCACGGCTATCGGTATGAACATGGCAATATCTACACGGCTATCTGTATGAACATGGAAATATCTACACCGCTATCTGCATGTACATGGAAATATCTTCACCGCCATCTGTATGAACATGGATATATCTACTCAGCCATCTGGATGAACATGGAAATATCTACACCGCTTTCTTTATGAACATGGAAATATCTACAACGCTATCTGTATGAACATGGAAATATCTTCACCGCCATCTGTATGAACATGGATATATCTACACAGCCATCTGGATGAACATGGAAATATCTACACCGCTATCTGTGTCAACATGCATACATTTTCACCGCTATCTGTATAAACATGGAAATATCTACACCGCTATCTTTATGAACATGGAAATATCTACACCGCTAACTGTTTGAACTTGGAAATATATACACCGCAATCTGCTTGAAAATGGAAATATCTACACCGCTATCTGTATGAACATGGAAATACATACACCGCTATCTGTTTGAACATGGAAATATCTGCACCGCTTTCTGTATGAACATGGAAATATCTACACCGCTATCTGTATGAACATGGAAATATCTTCACCGTCATCTGTATGAACATGGATATATCTACACAGCCATCTGGATGAACATGGAAATATCTGCAGCGCTATCTGTATGAACATGGAAATACCTACACCGCTATCTGTATGAACATGGATATATCTACACAGCCATCTGGATGAACATGGAAATATCTACACCGCTATCTGTGTAAACATGCATACATCTTCACCGCTATCTGTATAAACATGGAAATATCTACACCGCTATCTTTCTGAACATGGAAATATCAACACCGCTAACTGTTTGAACAGGGAAATATATACACCGCTATCTGCATGAGAATTGAAATATCTACACAGCTATCTGCATATACATGTAAATATCTACACAGCTATCTCTTTACACATGGAAATAACTACACCGCTATCTGTATGAACATGGAAATATCTGAACCGCCATCTGTATGAACTTATAAATATCTTCACCGCCATCTGTATTAAGATGGAGATATCTACACCGCTATCTGTATAAACATGGAAATATCTACACCGCTATCTGTATAAACATGGAAATATCTATACCGCTATCTGTATAATCATGGAAATAACTTCACCGCTAATGTAAAAACATGGAAATATCAGCACCGCTATCTGTATGAACATGGAAATATCTACACCGCAATCTGTAGTTACATGGAAATATCTACACCGCTATCTCTACAAATATGGAAATATCTACACCGCTATCTGTTTGAACAGGGAAATATATACACCGCTATCTGCATGAAAATGTAAATTGCTACACAGCTATCTGCATATACATGGAAATATATACACAGGTATCTCTTTACACATGGAAATAACTACACCGCTATCTGTATGAACATGGAAATATCTACACCGCCATCTGTATGAACATGGAAATATCTGCACGGCCATCTGTATGAACATATAAATATCTACACCGCCATCTGTATTAAGATGGAGATATCTACACCGCTATCTGTATCAACATGGAAATATCTACACCGCTATCTGAATAAACATGGAAATATCAGCACCGCTATCTGTGTGAACATGGGAATATCTACACCGCTACCTGTATGAACATGGAAATATCTACAGCGCTATCTGTATGAGCATGGAAATATCTTCACCGCCATCTGTATGAACATGGATATATCTACACAACCATCTGGATGATGATGGAAATATGTACACGGCTATCTGTGTAAACATGCATACATCTTCACCGCTATCTGTATAAACATGGAAATATCTACACCGCTATCTTTCTGAACATGGAAATATCAACACCGCTAACTGTTTGAACAGGGAAATATATACACCGCTATCTGTATGAGAATTGAAATATCTACACAGGTATCTGCATATACATGGAAATATCTACACAGCTATCTCTTTACACATGGAAATAACTACACCACTATCTGTATGAACATGGAAATATCTACACCGCCATCTGTATGAACATGGAAATATCTTCTCCGCCATCTGTTTGAACATGGATATATCTACACAGCCATCTGGATGAACATGGAAATACCTAAACCGCTATCTGCATGAACATGGAAATATCTACACCGCCAACTGTATGAACATGGATATATCTACACCGCTATCTGTATAAACATGGAAATATCTACACCGCTACCTGTATGAACATGGAAATATCAGCTCCGCTATCTGTATGAACATGGAAATATCTACACCGCTATCTGTATGAACATGGAAATATCTACACCGCTATCTGTATGAACATGGAAATATCTTCACCGCCATCTGAATGAACATGGATATATCTACACAGCCTTCTGGATGAACATGGAAATATCTACACCGCTATCTGTGTAAACATGCATACATCTTCACCGCTATCTGTATAAACATGGAAATATCTACACCGCTATCTTTATGAACATGGAAATATCTAAACCGCTAACTGTTTGAACAGGAAATATATACACCGCTATCTGCATGAAAATGGAAATGTCTACGCTGCTATCTGTATGAATATGGAAATACATACACCGCTATCTGTATGAACATGGAAATATATACACCGCTATCTGTATGAACATGGAAATATCTACAACGCTATCTGTATGAACATGGAAATATCTACACCGCCATCTGTATGAACATGGAAATAGCTTCT
Organism: Gorilla gorilla gorilla; assembly: GCF_029281585.2. Lineage (NCBI taxonomy): Eukaryota > Metazoa > Chordata > Mammalia > Primates > Hominidae > Gorilla > Gorilla gorilla. Next base: position 655,189 of record NC_073234.2, read on the forward strand.
CCACCATCTGTTTGAACATGGATATATCCACACAGCCATCTGGATGAACATGGAAATATCTAAATCGCTATCTGCATGAACATGGAAATATCTACACCGCCATCTGTATGAACATGGATATATCTACACCGCTATCTGTATAAACATGGAAATATCTACACCGCTACCTGTATGAACATGGAAATATCAGCTCCGCTATCTGTATGAACATGGAAATATCTACACCGCTATCTGTATGAACATGGAAATATCTGCACCGCTATCTGTATGAACATGGAAATATCTACACCGCTATCTGTGTAAACATGCATACATATTCACCGCTATCTGTATAAACATGGAAATATCTACACCGCTATCTTTATGAACATGGAAATATCTAAACCGCTAACTGTTTGAACAGGGAAATATATACACCGCGATCTGCATGAAAAAGGAAATATCTACACCGCTATCTATATGAAGATGGAAATACATACACCGGTATCTGTGTGAACATGGAAATATCTACACCGCTATCTGTATGAACATGGAAATATCTACACCACTACTGAATGAACATGGAAATATCTACACCGTTATCTGAGTAAACATGCATACATCTTCACCGCTATCTTTATAAACATGGAAATATCTACACCTCTATCTTTCTGAACATGGAAATATCTAAACCGCTAACTGTTTGAACAGGGAAATATATACACCGCTATCTGCATAAAAATGGAAATATCTACACCGCTATCTGTATGAACATGGAAATACACCGCTATCTGTATGAACATGGAAATATCTACACCGCTATCTGTATGAACATGGAAATATCTACACCGCTATCTGTATGAACATGGAAATATCTACACCGCCATCTGTATGAACATGGAAATATCTTCTCCGCCATCTGTATGAACATGGATATATCTACACAGCCATCTGGATGAACATGGAAATATCTAAACCGCTATCTGTATGAACATGGAAATATCTACACCGCCATCTGTATGAACATGGATATATCTACACAGCCATCTGTATAAACACGGAAATATGTACACCGCTACCTGTATAAACATGGAAGTTTCAGCACGGCTATCGGTATTAACATGGCAATATCTACACGGCTATCTGTATGAACATGGAAATATCTACACCGCTATCTGCATGTACATGGAAATATCTTCACCGCCATCTGTATGAACATGGATATATCTACTCAGCCATCTGGATGAACATGGAAATATCTACACCGCTTTCTTTATGAACATGGAAATATCTACAACGCTATCTGTATGAACATGGAAATATCTTCACCGCCATCTGTATGAACATGGATATATCTACACAGCCATCTGGATGAACATGGAAATATCTGCACCGCTATCTGTATGAACATGGAAATATCTACACCGCTATCTGTATGAACATGGATATATCTACACAGCCATCTGCATGAACATGGAAATATCTACACCGCTATCTGTGTAAACATGCATACATCTTCACCGCTATCTGTATAAACATGGAAATATCTACACCGCTATCTTTCTGAACATGGAAATATCTACACCGCTAACTGTTTGAACGGGGAAATATATACACCGCTATCTGCATGAAAATGGATATATCTACACAGCTATCTGCATATACATGGAAATATCTACACAGCTATCTCTCTACACATGGAAATAACTACACCGCTATCTGTATGAACATGGAAATATCTACACCGCCATCTGTATGAAAATGGAAATCTCTGAACCGCCATCTGTATGAACATATAAATATCTACACCGCCATCTGTATTAAAATGGAGATATCTTCACAGCTATCTGTATAAAAATGGAAATATCTACACCGCTATCTGTATAAACATGGAAATATCTACACCGCTATCTGTATAAACATGGAAATAGCTTCACTGCTACCTGTATAAACATGGAAATTTCAGCACCGCTATCTGTATGAACATGGAAATATCTACACCGCAATCTGTATGAACATGGAAATATCTACACCGCTATCTGTATGAACATGGAAATATCTACACCGCTATCTGTTTGAACAGGGAAATACATACACCGCTGTCTGCATGAAAATGGAAATTGCTACACAGCTATCTGCATATACATGGAAATATCTACACAGGTATCTCTTTACACATGGAAATAACTACACCGCTATCTGTATGAACATGGAAATATCTACACCGCCATCTGTATGAACATGGAAATATCTGCACCGCCATCAGTATGAACATATAAATATCTACACCGCCATCTGTATTAAGATGGAGATATCTACACCGCTATCTGTATCAACATGGCAATATCTACACCGCTACCTGTATGAACATGGAAATATCAGCACCGCTATCTGTATGAACATGGAAATATCTACACCGCTATGTTTATGAACATGGAAATATCTTCACCGCCATCTGTATGAACATGGATATATCTACACAGCCATCTGGATGAACATGGAAATATGTACACGGCTATCTGTGTAAACATGCATACATCTTCACCGCTATCTGTATAAACATGGAAATATCTACACCGCTATCTTTATGAACATGGAAATATCTAAACCGCTAACTGTTTGAACAGGGAAATATATACACCGCTACCTGCATAAAAATGGAAATATCTACACCGCTATCTGTATGAACATGGAAATACATACACTGCTATCTGTATGAACATGGAAATATCTACACCGCTATCTGTATGAACATGGAAATATCTACACCGCTATCTGTATGAACATGGAATTATCTACACCGCCATCTGTATGAACATGGAAATATCTTCTCCACCATCTGTATGAACATGGATATATCTACACAGCCATCTGGATGAACATGGAAATATCTAAACCGCTATCTGTATGAACATGGAAATATCTACACCGCCATCTGTATGAACATGGATATATCTACACAGCCATCTGTATAAACACGGAAATTTGTACACCGCTACCTGTATAAACATGGAACTTTCAGCACGGCTATCGGTATGAACATGGCAATATCTACACGGCTATCTGTATGAACATGGAAATATCTACACCGCTATCTGCATGTACATGGAAATATCTTCACCGCCATCTGTATGAACATGGATATATCTACTCAGCCATCTGGATGAACATGGAAATATCTACACCGCTTTCTTTATGAACATGGAAATATCTACAACGCTATCTGTATGAACATGGAAATATCTTCACCGCCATCTGTATGAACATGGATATATCTACACAGCCATCTGGATGAACATGGAAATATCTGCACCGCTATCTGTATGAACATGGAAATATCTACACCGCTATCTGTATGAACATCGAAATATCTACACCGCCATCTGTATGAACATGGAAATATCTTCTCCGCCATCTGTATGAACATGGATATATCTACACAGCCATCTGGATGAACATGGAAATATCTAAACCGCTATCTGTATGAACATGGAAATATCTACACCGCCATCTGTATGAACATGGATATATCTACACAGCCATCTGTATAAACACGGAAATATGTACACCGCTACCTGTATAAACATGGAAGTTTCAGCACGGCTATCGGTATGAACATGGCAATATCTACACGGCTATCTGTATGAACATGGAAATATCTACACCGCTATCTGCATGTACATGGAAATATCTTCACCGCCATCTGTATGAACATGGATATATCTACTCAGCCATCTGGATGAACATGGAAATATCTACACCGCTTTCTTTATGAACATGGAAATATCTACAACGCTATCTGTATGAACATGGAAATATCTTCACCGCCATCTGTATGAACATGGATATATCTACACAGCCATCTGGATGAACATGGAAATATCTACACCGCTATCTGTGTCAACATGCATACATTTTCACCGCTATCTGTATAAACATGGAAATATCTACACCGCTATCTTTATGAACATGGAAATATCTACACCGCTAACTGTTTGAACTTGGAAATATATACACCGCAATCTGCTTGAAAATGGAAATATCTACACCGCTATCTGTATGAACATGGAAATACATACACCGCTATCTGTTTGAACATGGAAATATCTGCACCGCTTTCTGTATGAACATGGAAATATCTACACCGCTATCTGTATGAACATGGAAATATCTTCACCGTCATCTGTATGAACATGGATATATCTACACAGCCATCTGGATGAACATGGAAATATCTGCAGCGCTATCTGTATGAACATGGAAATACCTACACCGCTATCTGTATGAACATGGATATATCTACACAGCCATCTGGATGAACATGGAAATATCTACACCGCTATCTGTGTAAACATGCATACATCTTCACCGCTATCTGTATAAACATGGAAATATCTACACCGCTATCTTTCTGAACATGGAAATATCAACACCGCTAACTGTTTGAACAGGGAAATATATACACCGCTATCTGCATGAGAATTGAAATATCTACACAGCTATCTGCATATACATGTAAATATCTACACAGCTATCTCTTTACACATGGAAATAACTACACCGCTATCTGTATGAACATGGAAATATCTACACCGCCATCTGTATGAAAATGGAAATATCTGAACCGCCATCTGTATGAACTTATAAATATCTTCACCGCCATCTGTATTAAGATGGAGATATCTACACCGCTATCTGTATAAACATGGAAATATCTACACCGCTATCTGTATAAACATGGAAATATCTATACCGCTATCTGTATAATCATGGAAATAACTTCACCGCTAATGTAAAAACATGGAAATATCAGCACCGCTATCTGTATGAACATGGAAATATCTACACCGCAATCTGTAGTTACATGGAAATATCTACACCGCTATCTCTACGAATATGGAAATATCTACACCGCTATCTGTTTGAACAGGGAAATATATACACCGCTATCTGCATGAAAATGTAAATTGCTACACAGCTATCTGCATATACATGGAAATATATACACAGGTATCTCTTTACACATGGAAATAACTACACCGCTATCTGTATGAACATGGAAATATCTACACCGCCATCTGTATGAACATGGAAATATCTGCACGGCCATCTGTATGAACATATAAATATCTACACCGCCATCTGTATTAAGATGGAGATATCTACACCGCTATCTGTATCAACATGGAAATATCTACACCGCTATCTGAATAAACATGGAAATATCAGCACCGCTATCTGTGTGAACATGGGAATATCTACACCGCTACCTGTATGAACATGGAAATATCTACAGCGCTATCTGTATGAGCATGGAAATATCTTCACCGCCATCTGTATGAACATGGATATATCTACACAACCATCTGGATGATGATGGAAATATGTACACGGCTATCTGTGTAAACATGCATACATCTTCACCGCTATCTGTATAAACATGGAAATATCTACACCGCTATCTTTCTGAACATGGAAATATCAACACCGCTAACTGTTTGAACAGGGAAATATATACACCGCTATCTGTATGAGAATTGAAATATCTACACAGCTATCTGCATATACATGGAAATATCTACACAGCTATCTCTTTACACATGGAAATAACTACACCGCTCTCTGTATGAACATGGAAATATCTACACCGCCATCTGTATGAACATGGAAATATCTTCTCCGCCATCTGTTTGAACATGGATATATCTACACAGCCATCTGGATGAACATGGAAATACCTAAACCGCTATCTGCATGAACATGGAAATATCTACACCGCCAACTGTATGAACATGGATATATCTACACCGCTATCTGTATAAACATGGAAATATCTACACCGCTACCTGTATGAACATGGAAATATCAGCTCCGCTATCTGTATGAACATGGAAATATCTACACCGCTATCTGTATGAACATGGAAATATCTACACCGCTATCTGTATGAACATGGAAATATCTTCACCGCCATCTGAATGAACATGGATATATCTACACAGCCTTCTGGATGAACATGGAAATATCTACACCGCTATCTGTGTAAACATGCATACATCTTCACCGCTATCTGCATAAACATGGAAATATCTACACCGCTATCTTTATGAACATGGAAATATCTAAACCGCTAACTGTTTGAACAGGAAATATATACACCGCTATCTGCATGAAAATGGAAATGTCTACGCTGCTATCTGTATGAATATGGAAATACATACACCGCTATCTGTATGAACATGGAAATATATACACCGCTATCTGTATGAACATGGAAATATCTACAACGCTATCTGTATGAACATGGAAATATCTACACCGCCATCTGTATGAACATGGAAATAGCTTCTCCACCATCTGTTTGAACATGGATATATCCACACAGCCATCTGGATGAACATGGAAATATCTAAATCGCTATCTGCATGAACATGGAAATATCTACACCGCCATCTGTATGAACATGGATATATCTACACCGCTATCTGTATAAACATGGAAATATCTACACCGCTACCTGTATGAACATGGAAATATCAGCTCCGCTATCTGTATGAACATGGAAATATCTACACCGCTATCTGTATGAACATGGAAATATCTGCACCGCTATCTGTATGAACATGGAAATATCTACACCGCTATCTGTGTAAACATGCATACATATTCACCGCTATCTGTATAAACATGGAAATATCTACACCGCTATCTTTATGAACATGGAAATATCTAAACCGCTAACTGTTTGAACAGGGAAATATATACACCGCGATCTGCATGAAAAAGGAAATATCTACACCGCTATCTATATGAAGATGGAAATACATACACCGGTATCTGTGTGAACATGGAAATATCTACACCGCTATCTGTATGAACATGGAAATATCTACACCACTACTGAATGAACATGGAAATATCTACACCGTTATCTGAGTAAACATGCATACATCTTCACCGCTATCTTTATAAACATGGAAATATCTACACCTCTATCTTTCTGAACATGGAAATATCTACACCGCTAACTGTTTGAACAGGGAAATATATACACCGCTATCTGCATGAAAATGGAAATATCTAAACATCTATCTGCATATACATGGAAATATCTACACAGCTATCTCTCCACACATGGAAATAACTACACCGCTATCTGTATGAGCATGGAAATATCTACACCGCCATCTGTATGAAAATGGAAATCTCTGAACCGCCATCTGTATGAACATATAAATATCTACACCGCCATCTGTATTAAAATGGAGATATCTACACCGCTATCTGTACAAACATGGAAATATCTACACCGCTATCTGTATAAACATGGAAATATCTACACCGCTATCTGTATAAACATGGAAATAGCTTCACCGCTACCTGTATAAACATGGAAATTTCAGCACCGCTATCTGTATGAACATGGATATATCTACACCGCAATCTGTATGAACATGGAAATATCTACACCGCTATCTGTATGAACATGGAAATATATACAACGCTATCTGTTTGAACAGGGAAATATGTACACGGCTATCTGTGTAAACATGCATACATCTTCACCGCTATCTGTATAAACATGGAAATATCTACACCGCTATCTTTATGGACATGGAAATATCTAAACCGATAACTGTTTGAACAGGGAAATATATACACCGCTATCTGCATGAAAATGGAAATATCTACACCGCTATCTGTATGAACATGGAAATACAGACACCGCCATCTGTATGAACATGGAAATATCTACACCGCTATCTGTATGAACATGGAAATACCTACACCGCTATCTGTATGAACATGGAAATATCTACACCGCCATCTGTATGAACATGGAAATATCTTCTCCGCCATCTGTATGAACATGGATATATCTACACAGCCATCTGGATGAACATGGAAATATCTAAACCGCTATCTGTATGAACATGGAAATATCTACACCGCCATCTGTATGAACATGGATATATCTACACAGCCATCTTTATAAACACGGAAATATGTACACCGCTACCTGTATAAACATGGAAGTATCAGAACCGCTATCGGTATGTACATGGCAATATCTACACGGCTATCTGTATGAACATGGAAATATCTACACCGCTATCTGTATGTACATGGAAATATCTTCACCGCCATCTGTATGAACATGGAAATAGCTACACAGCTATCTGTATGAACATGGAAATATCTACACCGCTATCTGTATGAACATGGAAATAGCTACACAGCTATCTGTATGAACATGGAAATACCTACACCGCTATCTGTATGAACATGGATATATCTACACAGCCATCTGGATGAACATGGAAATATCTACACCGCTATCTGTGTAAACATGCATACATTTTCATCGCTATCTGTATAAACATGGAAATATCTACACCGCTATCTTTATGAACATGGAAATATCTACACCGCTAACTGTTTGAACTTGGAAATATATACACCGCTATCTGCTTGAAAATGGAAATATCTACACCGCTATCTGTATGAACATGGAAATACATACACCGCTATCTGTTTGAACATGGAAATATCTACACCGCTTTCTGTATGAACATGGAAATATCTTCACCGTCATCTGTATGAACATGAATATATCTACACAGCCATCTGGATGAACATGGAAATATCTGCACCGCTATATGTATGAACATGGAAATATCTAAACCGCTATCTGTATGAACATAGATATATCTACACAGCCATCTGGATGAACATGGAAATATCTACACCGCTATCTGTGTAAACATGCATACATCTTCACCGCTATCTGTATAAACATGGAAATATCTACACCGCTATCTTTCTGAACATGGAAATATCAACACCGCTAACTGTTTGAACAGGGAAATATATACACCGCTATCTGCCTGAGAATTGAAATATCTACACAGCTATCTGCATATATATGGAAATATCTACACAGCTATCTCTTTACACATGGAAATAACTACACCGCTATCTGTATGAACATGGAAATATCTACACCGCCATCTGTATGAAAATGGAAATATCTGAACCGCCATCTGTATGAACATATAAATATCTACACCGCCATCTGTATTAAGATGGAGATATCTACACCGCTATCTGTATAAACATGGAAATATCTACACCGCTATCTGTATAAACATGGAAATATCTACACCGCTACCTGTATAAACATGGAAGTATCAGCACTGCTATCGGTATGTACATGGCAATATCTACACGGCTATCTGTATGAACATGGAAATATCTACACCGCTATCTGTATGTACATGGAAATATCTTCACCGCCATCTGTATGAACATGGATATATCTACGCAGCCATCTGGATGAACATGGAAATATCTACACCGATATCTGTATGAACATAGAAATATCTACACCGCTATCTGTATGAACATGGAAATACCTACACAGCCATCTGGATGAACATGGAAATATCTACACCGCTATCTGTATGAACATGGAAATACAAACCCCGCTATCTGTATGAACATGGAAATATCTACACCGCTATCTGTATGAACATGGAAATATCTTCACCGCCATCTGTATGAACATGGATATATCTACACAGCCATCTGGATTAACATGGAAATATCTACACCGCTATCTGTGTAAACATGCATACATTTTCATCGCTATCTGTATAAACATGGAAATATCTACACCGCTATCTTTATGAACATGGAAATATCTACACCGCTAACTGTTTGAACTTGGAAATATATACACCGCTATCTGCTTGAAAATGGAAATATCTACACCGCTATCTGTATGAACATGGAAATACATACACCGCTATCTGTTTGAACATGGAAATAACTACACCGCTTTCTGTATGAACATGGAAATATCTTCACAGTCATCTGTATGAACATGAATATATCTACACAGCCATCTGGATGAACATGGAAATATCTGCACCGCTATCTGTATGAACATGGAAATATCTACACCGCTATCTGTATGAACATGGATATATCTACACAGCCATCTGGATGAACATGGAAATATCTACACCGCTATCTGTGTAAACATGCATACATCTTCACCGCTATCTGTATAAACATGGAAATACCTACACCGCTATCTTTCTGAACATGGAAATATCAACACCGCTAACTGTTTGAACAGGGAAATATATACACCGCTATCTGCATGAGAATTGAAATATCTACACAGCTATCTGCATATACATGGAAATATCTACACAGCTATCTCTTTACACATGGAAATAACTACACCGCTATCTGTATGAACATGGAAATATCTACACCGCCATCTGTATGAAAATGGAAATATCTGAACCGCCATCTGTATGAACATATAAATATCTACACCGCCATCTGCATTAAGATGGAGATATCTACACCGCTATCTGTATAAACATGGAAATATCTACACCGCTATCTGTATAAACGTGGAAATATCTACACCGCTATCTGTATAAACATGGAAATATCTTCACCGCTACCTGTAAAAACATGGAAATATCAGCACCGCTATCTGTATGAACATGGAAATATCTACACCGCTATCTGTATGAACATGGAAATATCTACACCGCTATCTGTATGAACATGGAAATATCTACGCCGCTATCGGTTTGAACAGGGAAATATATACACCGCTGTCTGCATGAAAATGGAAATTGCTACACAGCTATCTGCATATACTTGGAAATATCTACACAGGTATCTCTTTACACGTGGAAATAATTACACCGCTATCTGTATGAAAATGGAAATATCTACACCGCCATCTGTATGAACATGGAAATATCTACACCGCTATCTGAATGAACATGGAAATATCTACACCACTATCTGTATGAACTTGGAAATATCTACACAGCCATCTGGATGAACATGGAAATATCTACACCGCTATCTGTATGAACATGGAAATATCTACACCGCTATCTGTATGAACATGGAAATACCTACACCGCTATCTGTATGAACATGGAAATATTTTCACCGCCATCTATATGAACATGGATATATCTACACAGCCATCTGGATGAACATGGAAATATCTACACCGCTATCTGTGTAAACATGCCTACATTTTCACCGCTATCTGTATAAACATGGAAATATGTACACTGCTATCTTTATGAACATGGAAATATCTACACCGCTAACTGATCATGGAAGTATATACACCGCTATCTGCTTGAAAATGGAAATATATACACCGCTAACTGTATGAACATGGAAATACATACACCGCTATCTGTTTGAACATGGAAATATCTACACCGCTTTCTGTATGAACATGGAAATATCTTCACCGCTATCTGTATGAACATGGAAATATCTTCACCGCCATCTGTATGAAGATGGATATATCTACACAGCATTCTGGATGAACATGGAAATATCTACAACGCTATCTGTGTAAACATGCATACATTTTCACCGCTATCTGTATAAACATTGAAATATCTACACCGCTATGTTTATGAACATGGAAATATCTAAACCGCTATCTGTATGAACATGGAAATATCTTAACCGCCATCTGTATGAACATGGATATATCTACACCCCTATCTGTATGAACATGGAAATATCTACACCGCCATCTGTATGAACATGGAAATATCTTCTCCACCATCTGTATGAACATGGATATATCTACACAGCCATCTGGATGAACATGGAAATATCCGCACCGCTATCTGTTTGAACATGGAAATATATACACCGCTATCTGCATGAAAATGGAAATATCTACACAGCTATCTGCATATACATGGAAATATCTACACAGCTATCAATTTACGCATGGAAATAACTACACCGCTATCTGTATGAACATGGAAATATCTACACCGACATCTGTATGAAAATGGAAATCTCTGAACCGCCATCTGTATGAACATATAAATATCTACACCGCCATCTGTATAACAATGGAGATATCTACACCGATATCTGTATAAACATGGAAATATCTACACCGCTACCTGTATAAACATGGAAGTATCAGCACTGCTATCGGTATGTACATGGCAATATCTACACGGCTATCTGTATGAACATGGAAATATCTACACCGCTATCTGTATGTACATGGAAATATCTTCACCGCCATCTGTATGAACATGGATATATCTACGCAGCCATCTGGATGAACATGGAAATATCTACACCGATATCTGTATGAACATAGAAATATCTACACCGCTATCTGTATGAACATGGAAATACCTACACAGCCATCTGGATGAACATGGAAATATCTACACCGCTATCTGTATGAACATGGAAATACAAACCCCGCTATCTGTATGAACATGGAAATATCTACACCGCTATCTGTATGAACATGGAAATATCTTCACCGCCATCTGTATGAACATGGATATATCTACACAGCCATCTGGATTAACATGGAAATATCTACACCGCTATCTGTGTAAACATGCATACATTTTCATCGCTATCTGTATAAACATGGAAATATCTACACCGCTATCTTTATGAACATGGAAATATCTACACCGCTAACTGTTTGAACTTGGAAATATATACACCGCTATCTGCTTGAAAATGGAAATATCTACACCGCTATCTGTATGAACATGGAAATACATACACCGCTATCTGTTTGAACATGGAAATAACTACACCGCTTTCTGTATGAACATGGAAATATCTTCACAGTCATCTGTATGAACATGAATATATCTACACAGCCATCTGGATGAACATGGAAATATCTGCACCGCTATCTGTATGAACATGGAAATATCTACACCGCTATCTGTATGAACATGGATATATCTACACAGCCATCTGGATGAACATGGAAATATCTACACCGCTATCTGTGTAAACATGCATACATCTTCACCGCTATCTGTATAAACATGGAAATACCTACACCGCTATCTTTCTGAACATGGAAATATCAACACCGCTAACTGTTTGAACAGGGAAATATATACACCGCTATCTGCATGAGAATTGAAATATCTACACAGCTATCTGCATATACATGGAAATATCTACACAGCTATCTCTTTACACATGGAAATAACTACACCGCTATCTGTATGAACATGGAAATATCTACACCGCCATCTGTATGAAAATGGAAATATCTGAACCGCCATCTGTATGAACATATAAATATCTACACCGCCATCTGCATTAAGATGGAGATATCTACACCGCTATCTGTATAAACATGGAAATATCTACACCGCTATCTGTATAAACGTGGAAATATCTACACCGCTATCTGTATAAACATGGAAATATCTTCACCGCTACCTGTAAAAACATGGAAATATCAGCACCGCTATCTGTATGAACATGGAAATATCCACACCGCTATCTGTATGAACATGGAAATATCTACACCGCTATCTGTATGAACATGGAAATATCTACGCCGCTATCGGTTTGAACAGGGAAATATATACACCGCTGTCTGCATGAAAATGGAAATTGCTACACAGCTATCTGCATATACTTGGAAATATCTACACAGGTATCTCTTTACACGTGGAAATAATTACACCGCTATCTGTATGAAAATGGAAATATCTACACCGCCATCTGTATGAACATGGAAATATCTACACCGCTATCTGAATGAACATGGAAATATCTACACCACTATCTGTATGAACTTGGAAATATCTACACAGCCATCTGGATGAACATGGAAATATCTACACCGCTATCTGTATGAACATGGAAATATCTACACCGCTATCTGTATGAACATGGAAATACCTACACCGCTATCTGTATGAACATGGAAATATTTTCACCGCCATCTATATGAACATGGATATATCTACACAGCCATCTGGATGAACATGGAAATATCTACACCGCTATCTGTGTAAACATGCCTACATTTTCACCGCTATCTGTATAAACATGGAAATATGTACACTGCTATCTTTATGAACATGGAAATATCTACACCGCTAACTGATCATGGAAGTATATACACCGCTATCTGCTTGAAAATGGAAATATATACACCGCTAACTGTATGAACATGGAAATACATACACCGCTATCTGTTTGAACATGGAAATATCTACACCGCTTTCTGTATGAACATGGAAATATCTTCACCGCTATCTGTATGAACATGGAAATATCTTCACCGCCATCTGTATGAAGATGGATATATCTACACAGCATTCTGGATGAACATGGAAATATCTACAACGCTATCTGTGTAAACATGCATACATTTTCACCGCTATCTGTATAAACATTGAAATATCTACACCGCTATGTTTATGAACATGGAAATATCTAAACCGCTATCTGTATGAACATGGAAATATCTTAACCGCCATCTGTATGAACATGGATATATCTACACCCCTATCTGTATGAACATGGAAATATCTACACCGCCATCTGTATGAACATGGAAATATCTTCTCCACCATCTGTATGAACATGGATATATCTACACAGCCATCTGGATGAACATGGAAATATCCGCACCGCTATCTGTTTGAACATGGAAATATATACACCGCTATCTGCATGAAAATGGAAATATCTACACAGCTATCTGCATATACATGGAAATATCTACACAGCTATCAATTTACGCATGGAAATAACTACACCGCTATCTGTATGAACATGGAAATATCTACACCGACATCTGTATGAAAATGGAAATCTCTGAACCGCCATCTGTATGAACATATAAATATCTACACCGCCATCTGTATAACAATGGAGATATCTACACCGATATCTGTATAAACATGGAAATATCTACACCGCTATCTGTATAAACATGGAAATATCTACACCGCTATCTGTATAAACATGGAAATAGCTTCACCGCTACCTGTATAAACATGGAAATTTCAGCACCGCTATCTGTATGAACATGGAAATATCTACACCGCTATCTGTATGAACATGGAAATATCTACACCGCTATCTGTTTGAACAGGGAAATATATACACCGCTGTCTGCATGAAAATGGAAATTGCTACACAGCTATCTGCATATACATGGAAATATCTACACAGGTATCTCTTTACACATGGAAATAACTACACCGCTATCTGCATGAACATGGAAATATCTACACCGCCATCTGTATGAACATGGAAATATCTGCACCGCCATCTGTATGAACATATAAATATCTACACCGCCATCTGTATTAAGATGGAGATATCTACACCGCTATCTGTATCAACATGGAAATATCTACACCCGCTATCTGTATAAACATGGAAATATCTACACCGCTACCTGTATGAACATGGAAATATCAGCACCGCTATCTGTATGAACATGGAAATATCTACACCGCTATCTGTATGAACATGGAAATATCTTCACCGCCATCTATATGTACATGGATGTATCTACACAGCCATCTGGATGAACATGGAAATATGTACACGGCTGTCTGTGTAAACATGCATACATCTTCACCGCTATCTGTATAAACATGGAAATATCTACACCGCTATCTTTATGAACATGGAAATATCTAAACCGATAACTGTTTGAACAGGGAAATATATACACCGCTATCTGCATGAAAATGGAAATATCTACACCGCTATCTGTATGAACATGGAAATACATACACCACTATCTGTATGAACATGGAAATATCTACACTGCTATCTGTATGAACATGGAAATACCTACACCGCTATCTGTATGAACATGGAAATATCTACACCGCCATCTGTATGAACATGGAAATATCTTCTCCGCCATCTGTATGAACATGGATATATCTACACAGCCATCTGGATGAACATGGAAATATCTAAACCGCTATCTGTAAGAACATGGAAATATCTACACCGCCATCTGTATGAACATGGATATATCTACACAGCCATCTTCATGAACACGGAAATATGTACACCGCTACCTGTATAAACATGGAAGTATCAGCACCGCTATCAGTATGTACATGGCAATATCTACATGGCTATCTGTATGAACATGGAAATATCTACACCACTATCTGTATGAACATGGAAATATCTACACCGCTATCTGTATGAACATGGAAATACCTACACAGCCATCTGGATGAACATGGAAATATCTACACCGCTATCTGTATGAACATGGAAATACAAACACCGCTATCTGTATGAACATGGAAATATCTACACCGCTATCTGTATGAACATGGAAATATCTACACCGCTATCTGTACGAACATGGAAATATCTACACCGCTATCAGTATGAACATGCAAATATCTACACAGCTATATGTATACCAATGGAAATATCTACACTGCTATCTCTATTAACATGGAAATATCTACACTGCTATCTGTATAAACATGGAAATATCTACAACACCATCTGTATGAACATGGATATATCTACACCGCTATCTGTATAAACATGGAAATATCTACACCGCTACCTGTATGAACATGGAAATATCAGCTCCGCTATCTGCATGAACATGGAAATATCTGCACCGCTATCTGTATGAACATGGAAATATCTACACCGCTATCTGTGTAAACATGCATACATATTCACTGCTATCTGTATAAACATGGAAATATCTACACCGCTATCTTTATGAACATGGAAATATCTAAACCGCTAACTGTTTGAACAGGGAAATATATACACCGCGATCTGCATGAAAAAGGAAATATCTACACCTCTATCTATATGAAGATGGAAATACATACACCGGTATCTGTGTGAACATGGAAATATCTACACCGCTATCTGTATGAACATGGAAATATCTACACCGCTACTGAATGAACATGGAAATATCTACACCGTTATCTGTGTAAACATGCATACATCTTCACCGCTATCTTTATAAACATGGAAATATCTACACCTCTATCTTTCTAAACATGGAAATATCTACACCGCTAACTGTTTGAACAGCGAAATATATACACCGCTATCTGCATGAAAATGGAAATATCTAAACATCTATCTGCATATACATGGAAATATCTACACAGCTATCTCTCCACACATGGAAATAACTACACCGCTATCTGTATGAACATGGAAATATCTACACCGCCAACTGTATGAAAATGGAAATCTCTGAACCGCCATCTGTATGAACATATAAATATCTACACCGCCATCTGTATTAAAATGGAGATATCTACACCGCTATCTGTACAAACATGGAAATATCTACACCGCTATCTGTATAAACATGGAAATATCTACACCGCTATCTGTATAAACATGGTAATAGCTTCACCGCTACCTGTATAAACATGGAAATTTCAGCACCTCTATCTGTATGAACATGGATATATCTACACCGCAATCTGTATGAACATGGAAATATCTACACCGCTATCTGTATGAACATGGAAATATCTACACCGCTATCTGTTTGAACAGGGAAATATGTACACGGCTATCTGTGTAAACATGCATACATCTTCACCGCTATCTGTATAAACATGGAAATATCTACACCGCTATCTTTATGGACATGGAAATATCTAAACCGATAACTGTTTGAACAGGGAAATATATACACCGCTATCTGCATGAAAATGGAAATATATACACCGCTATCTGTATGAACATGGAAATACAGACACCGCTATCTGTATGAACATGGAAATATCTACACCGCTATCTGTATGAACATGGAAATACCTACACCGCTATCTGTATGAACATGGAAATATCTACACCGCCATCTGTATGAACATGGAAATATCTTCTCCGCCATCTGTATGAACATGGATATATCTACACAGCCATCTGGATGAACATGGAAATATCTAAACCGCTATCTGTATGAACATGGAAAAATCTACACCGCCATCTGTATGAACATGGATATATCTACACAGCCATCTTTATAAACACGGAAATATGTACACCGCTACCTGTATAAACATGGAAGTATCAGTACCGCTATCGGTATGTACATGGCAATATCTACACGGCTATCTGTATGAACATGGAAATATCTACACCGCTACCTGCATAAACATAGAAATATCAGTACCGCTATCTGAATGAACATGGATATATCTACACAGCCATCTGTATCAACATGGAAATATCTACACCACTATCTGTATGAACATGGAAATATCTACACCGCTATCTGTATGAACATGGAAATACCTACACCGCTATCTGTTTGAAGATGGAAATATCTACACCGCTATCTGCATGAAAATGGAAATATCTACACTGCTATCTGCATATACATTTAAATATCTACACAGCTATCTCTTAACACATGGAAATAACTACACCGCTATCTGTATGAACATGGAAATATCTACACCACCATCTGTATGAACATGGAAATATCTGCACCGCCATCTGTATGAACATGGAAATATCTACTCCGCAATCTGTATGAACATGGAAATATCTACACCGCTATCTGTACGAACATGGAAATATCTACACCGCTATCTGTATGAACATGGAAATATCTACACCGCTATCTGTTTGAATATGGAAATATCTACACCGCTATCTGCATGAACATGGAAATATCTTCACCGCCATCTGTATGAACATGGATGTGTCTACGCGGCCATCTAGATGAACATGGAATTATCTACACCGCGATCTGTATATACATGGAAATATCTACACCGCTATCTGTGTAAACATGCATACATCTTCACCGCTATCTGTATAAACATGGAAATATCTACACCGGTATCTGTATGAACATGGAAATATCTACACCGCTATCTGTTTGAACATGGAAATATCTACACCGCTATCTGTATGAACGTGGAAATATCTTCACCGCCATGTGTATGAACATGGATATGTCTACAAAGCCATCTAGATGAACATGGAAATATCTACACCGCGATCTGTATGAACATGGAAATATCTACACCGCGATCTGTATGAACATGGAAATATCTATACCGCTATCTGTGTAATCATGCATACATCTTCACCGCAATCTGTATAAGCATGGAAATATCTACACCGCCATCTGGATGAACACGGAAATATCTACACCGCTATCTGTTAGAACATGGAAATATCTACACCGCTACTTGTATAAACATGGAAATATCAGCACCGCTATCTGTATAAAAATGGAAATATCTAAACCGCCATCTGTATGGACATGGATATATCTACACCGCCATCTGGATGAACATGGAAATATCTACACCGCTATCTGCATGAACATGGAAATATCTACACCGCTTTCTGTGTAATCATGCATACATCTTCACCGCAATCTGTATAAGCATGGAAATATCTACACCGCCATCTGGATGAACATGGAAATATCTACACCGCTATCTGTCAGAACATGGAAATATCTACACCGCTATCTGTATAAACATGGAAATATCTACACCGCTACCTGTATAAACATGGAAATATCAGCACCGCTCTCTGTATGAACATGGAAATATCAGCCCCTCTATCTGTATGAACATGGAAATATCTACACCGCTATCTGTATGAACATGGAAATATCTACAGAGCTATCCGTATGAACATGGAAATATCTTCACCGCCATCTGTATGAACATGGATATATCTACACAGCCATCTGGATGAACATGGAAATATCTACACCGCTATCTGTATGAACATGGAAATATCTACACCGCTATCTGTGTAAACATGCATACATCTTCACCGTTATCTGTATAAACATGGAAATATCTACACTGCTATCTGTATGAACATGGAAATATCTACACCGCTATCTGTTTGAACATGGAAATATCTACACCGCTATCTGCATGAAAATGGAAATATCTACACAGCTATCTGCATATACAGGGAAATGTCTACAAAGCTATCTCTTTACACATGGATATAACTACACCGCTATCTCTATAAACATGGAAATATCTACACCGCCATCTGTATGAACATGGAAATATCTACACCGCTATCTGTGTAAACATGGAAATATCTACACCGATATCTGTGTAAACATGGAAATATCTACAACACTATCTCTGTAAACATGGAAATATCTACACAGCCATCTGTATAAACATGGAAATATCTACACCGCTATGTGTATAAACAGGGAAATATCTACACCGCTATCTGTATGAACATGGAAATATCTACACCGCTATCTCTATAAACATGGAAATATCTACACTGCTATCTGTATGAACATGGAAGGATCAACAAAGCTATCTGAATGAACATGGAAATATCTACACCGCTATCTGTGTAAACATGGAAAGATCTACACCGCTATCTCTGAAAACATGGAAAGATCTACACCATTATGTGTATAAAGACGTAAATATCTACACCGCAATCTGTATAAACATGGAAATATCTACACAGCCATCTGTAGGAGCATGTAAATATCTACACAGTTATCTGTATACACATGGAAATATCTACACCGCTATCTGTATAAACATGGAACTATCTACACAGCTATCTGTGTAAACATGGAAATATCTACACCGCCATCTCTTAAATCTTGGAAATATCTTCACCGTTATGTGCATAAACATGGAAATATCTTCACCGTCATCTGTATGAACATGGAAATATCTACACTGCCATCTGTATAAACATGGAAATATCTACACCGCCATCTGTTTGAACATGAAAATATCTACACAGCCAACTCTATTAACATTGAAATACCTCCACCGCTATCTGTATAAACATGGAAATATCTACACCGCTATCTGTGAAAACATGGAAATATCTACACCGCTATCTGTGTAAACATGGAAGTATCTACAGGGCTATCTCTATAAACATGGAAATATCTTCACCGCCATCTGTATGAACATGGAAATATCTACATCGTGATCTGTATAAACATGGAAATATCTACACCGCTATCTGTATAAACATGGAAATACCTACACCGCTATCTCTATAACCATGGAAATATCTACACCGCTATCTGTATAAACATGGAAATATCCACACTGCTATCTGTATAGACATGGAAATATCTACACCGCTATCTGTATAAACATGTAAATATCTACACCGCTATCTGTGTAAACATGGAAATATCTACAAAACTATCTGTGTAAACATGGAAATATCTACACCGCTATCTATACAAACATGGAAATATCTACACAGCCATCTGTAGGAATATGTAAATATCTACACCGTTATCTGTATACACATGGAATTATCTACACCGCTATCTGTATGAACATGGAAATGTCTACACCGCTATCTGTGTAAACATGGAAATAACTACACCGCTATCTGTGTAAACATGGAGATATCTACACCGCTATCTCTATAAACATGGAAATATCCACACAGCCATCTATATAAACATGGAAATATCTACACTATGCTCTGTATAAACCTGGAAATATCTACACTGATATCTCTATAAACATGGAAATAACTACACCGCTATCTCTATAAAAATGGAAATATCTACACCGCTATCTGTGTAAACATGGAAATATCTACACCGCTGTCTGTGTAAACATGGAAATACCTACACCGCTATATCTATTAACATGGAAATATCTACACCGACATCTGTATGGGTATGGAAATATCTACACCGCCATCTGTATAAACATGGAAATATCTACACCGTTATGTGTATAAAGATGGAAATATCTTCACTGCTATCTGTAAAAACATGGAAATATCTACAGCGCCATCTGTATTAACATGGAAATGTCTAAACCGCCAACTCTATAAACATGGAAATATCTACAGCGCCATGTGTTGGAACATAGAAATATCTACACCGCTTTCTGTATAAACATGGAAATATCTACACCGCTATCTGCATAAAAGTGGAAATATCTTCACCGCTATCTGCATAAACTTGGAAATATCTACACCACTATCTTGTAAACATGGAAATATCTAAAAAAACAACTGTGGGAACATGGAAATATCTACACCGCTATCTCTATAAACATGGAAATATCTACACCGCTATCTGTATAAACATGGAAATATCTACACAGCCATCTGTAGGAACATGTAAATATCTACACAGTTATCTGTATACACATGGAAATATCTACACCGCTATCTGTATTAACATGGAAATATCGACACCTCTATCTGTGTAAACTTGGAAATATCTACACCGCTATCTGTGTAAACATGGAAATATCTACACCGCTATCTCTAAAAACATGGAAAGATCTACACCATTATGTGTATAAAGATGGAAATATCTACACCGCTGTCTGTATAAACATGGAAATATCTACACCGCCATCTGTATGAACGTGGAAATGTCTAAACCGCGATCTCTATAAACATGTAAATATCTACATCGCCCTCTGTAGGAACATGGAAATATCTACAACGCTATCTGTTTAAACATTGAAATATCTACACCGCTATCTGCCTAAAAGTGGAAATATCTACACCGCTATCTGCATAAACTTGGAAATATCTACACCGCTATCTGTGTAAACATGGAAATATCTAAACCACCAACTGTAGGAACATGGAAATATCTACACCACTATCTCCATAAGCATTGACATATCTACACAGCTATCTGTAAAAACATGGAAATATCTACACAGCCATGTGTAGGAACATGTAAATATCTACACCACTATCTCTATAAACATGGAAATATCTACACTGCTATCTGTATAAACATGGAAATATCTACACCGCTATCTGTGTAAACATGGAAAGATCTACACCGCTATCTCTGAAAACATGGAAAGATCTACACCATTATGTGTATAAAGACGTAAATATCTACACCGCTATCTGTATAGACATGGAAATATCTACGCAGCCATCTGTAGGAACATGTAAATATCTACACAGTTATCTCTATACACATGGAAATATCTACACCACTATCTGTATAAACACGGAAATATCTACACCGCTATCTGTGTAAACATGGAAATATCTACACCGCCATCTCTTAAAACTTGGAAATATCTTCACCGTTATTTGTATAAACATGGAAATATCTTCACCGTCATCTGTATGAACATGGAAATATCTACACTGCCATCGATATAAACATGGAAATATCTACACCGCCATCTGTTTGAACATGAAAATATCTACACCGCCAACTCTATAAACATTGAAATATCTACACCGCTATCTGTATAAACATGGAAATATCTACACCGCTATCTGTGTAAACATGGAAATATCTACACCGCTATCTGTGTAAACATGGAAGTATCTACACCGCTATCTCTATTAACATGGAAATATCTTCACCGCCATCTGTATGAACATGGAAATATCTACACTGCTGTCTCTATAAACATGGAAATATCAACAACGCTATCTGTATAAACATGGAAAATCTTCACCGCTATCTGTATAAACATGGAAATAGCTACACCGCTATCTCTATAAACATGGAAATATCTACACCGCTATCTGTATAAACATGGAAATATCCACACCGCTATCTGTATAGACATGGCAATATCTACACCGCTATCTGTGTAAACATGGAAATACCTACACCACTATCTGTGTAAACATGGAAATATCTACACCGCTATCTGTACAAACATGGAAATATCTGCACAGCCATCTGTAGGAATATGTAAATATCTACACCGTTATCTGTATACACATGGAATTATCTACACCGCTATCTGTATGAACGTGGAAATATCTACACCGCTATCTGTGTAAACATGGAAATATCTACACCGCTATCTGTGTAAACATGGAGATATCTACACTGCTATCTCTATAAACATGGAAATATCCACACAGCCATCTATATAAACATGCAAATATCATCACTACGCTCTGTATAAACCTGGAAATATCTACACTGATATCTCTATAAACATGGAAACATCTACACCGCTTTCTCTATAAACATGGAAATATCTACACCGCTATCTGTGTAAACATGGAAATATCTACACCGCTGTCTGTGTAAACATGGAAATACCGACACTGCTATATCTATAATCATGGAAATATCTACACCGCCATCTGTATGGGTATGGAAATATCTACACCGCCATCTGTATAAACATGGAAATATCTACACCGTTATCTGTGTACACATGGAATTATCTACACCGCTATCTGTATAAACATGGAAATATCTACAATGCTATCTGCATAAACAGGGAAATATCTACACCGCTATCTCTATATACATGCAAATATCTACACCGCTATCTGTGTAAACATGGAAATATCTACACCGATATCTCTGTAAACATGGAAATATCTACACCGTTATCTCTGTAAACATGGAAATATCTACAGAGTCATCTGTATAAACATGGAAATATCTACACCGCTATCTGTGTAAACATGGAAATATCTACACCGCTATCTCTAAAAACATGGAAAGATCTACACCATTATGTTTATAAAGACGGAAATATCTACACCGCTATCTGTATAAACATGGAAATATCTACACCGCCATCTGTATGAACGTGGAAATGTCTAAACCGCCATCTCTATAAACATGTAAATATCTACACCGCCCTCTGTAGGAACATGGAAATATCTACAACGCTATCTGTTTAAACATTGAAATATCTACTCCGCTATCTGCCTAAAATTGGAAATATCTACACCGCTATCTGCATAAACTTGGAAATACCTACACCGCTATCTGTGTACACATGGAAATATCTACACCACCAACTGTAGGAACATGAAAATATCTACACCGCCAACTCTATAAACATTGAAATATCTACACCGCTATCTGTATAACCATGGAAATATCTACACCGCTATCTGTGTAAACATATAAATATCTACACCGCCTTCTGTGTAAACATGGAAATATCTACGCCGCCATATCTATAAACATGGAAATATCTTCAACTCCATCTGTATGAACATGGAATTATCTACCCTGCCATCTGTATGAACATGGATACATCTACACCGCTATCTGTATAAACATGGAAATATCTACACCGCCATCGGTAGGAAAATGAAAATATCTACACCGCCATCTGTATGAACAGGGAACTATGTACACCACCATCTGTATCAAGATGAAAATACCTACACCGCCATCTGTATCACAATGGAAATATCTGCACCGCCATCTCTATAACAATGGAAATATCTAAACCGCCGTCTGTATGGAAATGGAAAAATCTACACCACCATCTGTATAAAGGTGGAAATATCTACACCGCTATCTGTGTGAACATGGAAATATCTACAACGCTATCTGTAAAAACATGGAAATATCTACCCCTCCATCTGTATAAACATGGAAATATCTACACCGCCATCTGTAGAAACATGGAAATATCTACACCGCCATCTCTATAAACATGGAAATATCTACATAGCTATCTGTATAAACATTTAAATATCTACACCGCCATCTCTATAAACATAGAAATATCTACACCGCCATCTGTATGAACATGGAAATATGTACACCGCCATCTGTATAAATGTGGAAATATCTACACCGCTATCTGTATGAACATGGCAATATGTACACCGCTACCTGTATTAAGATGGAAATATCTACACCGCTATCTGTATAAACATGGAAATATCTACACCGCTGTCTCTATAAACATGGAAATATGTGCGCCGCTATCTCTATAAATATAGAAATATATACACCTCTGTCTCTATAAACGTGGAAATATCTACAATGCTATCTGTATAAACATGGAAATATCTACACCGCTATCTGTATAAACATGGAAATATCTACACCGCTATCTCTATAAACATGGATATATCTACACCGCTATCTCTATGAACATGGAAATATCTACACCACTATCTGTATGAACATGGAAATATCCACACCGCTATCTGTATAGACATGGAAGTATCTACACCGGTAACTGTATAAACATGGAAATATCTACACCGCTATCGGTATAAATGTCTGTATTTGCTCTTAATTTATACCCAAGGCTGGGATGTTTCATATGATAAAAAGACCTAATACAGAAATAGACTATATTTGGTCTGGCAATTGATCTCTGCAATAATCAAACCCCAAAGACAATCAAACCTGAAATCTAAGCTACATATTAAATAGCTTGGTTTTTAGGTTGCACGTTGCTGTGTATGCTGGCTTCATAGAAAATGCAAGTAGCAATGGCCATTTTTTAATAGTCATTAGCCTTGAAGCTCTCCTACTTTTGAATCACATAGAAATAGAAATCATATCTCACTAGATTTTTTTTTTTGAAACAGGGTCTGGCTTGGTTGCCCAGGCTGAAGAGCAGGGCATGATCTTGGCTCACACCTCTGCCTCTCGGACTCAAGCCATCCTCCCACCTCAGCCTTGGAGTAGCTGGGACCACAGGCATGTGCCACCATACCCAGCTAATATTTTTGTTTTTGTACCAATGGGGTTTGTCATCTTTCCCAGGCAGGCCTCAAACTCCAAGACTCAAGCAATACACCTGCCTTGAATTCCCAAAGTACTGGGATTACAGGCGACAGCCACTACGCCCAGCAACTAAACTTCTAAAAATCAGTTTTACATAAAATTATCTAAGCGTGCAAGGAAAGATAAGAAGCCTAAGGAACCAGTGAGTTGAAGAATAAATGCAGTTTAAATCATACATGTAAACAACATGATGTGATGTGGTAGGAATCATCTAACATGCTTTAAAGCATGAGTAAAAGGTCTTTACTTAGAAAACTGGATCTTAGTTTAGGATATCTTTAGATAAGAGTATGAAAAGTCATATCATATTGATAAGTAAAGTGCTTCCTTTGGCTAATTTTAAGGATAGGACATTTACTTTCATATAATTCATAGGAATCTTAGACTTAAAAATAAAATTTCCCTTCTCAAATCCTTACTTTTATACTTTTTTGCATTTCTTTCACTTTTGTGTTAATGGCCTATGTCTCAACATATTCTATTAAGCCTTCTGGAAACACATACTTTGTTTCCAGCCTCTTCAGAGAACCATCACTCCAATTCCTAGGCTTCTGAAGAAGCAGACCCAAGCTTATAATTATTACATATTTCCAAATCTAGGTGACCAACAAAAATTGATACTTTTCCCATCATACCTTTAAGTTAATAATCAGGTGTATGCTGAGAGGTAAAGACCCAAGAGTGTTGGTTGTCTAATTCTGCAGCTGTATAAACAAATCTTAATGCTTGAAAATATTCAAAGGTTATTCTCACGTTGATTGTTGGTAACTATGTGTAACAACATGAAAAGAAAAAAAAATCAAAGAATTACGTCTGAGGATAATACACAATCTCTAAGGGTAAGAAGAGCAACAAAAATTCTGCTTCAATTACCACTGAAATAATATATTTATCCTGTAAAATCTATGGTGGCTGGTTGTAAAAATTAGGCATTAGCAAACTGATAAAGATTTTTTAATGAAAACATTATGAAACATAGTTTTTAAAAAGTTAAATACACCCACACCAGTTTTTCACATTCTTTGGGCTGCTTTAATGCTGCCATTAAATAATTGATTTAGTTGTGACATAGATCCTATGTTCCATGGAGTCTACCATTCATAAAGATGCAATGTAAGGTAACAAAAATATAAATTGTGTGTGTGGGGAGGAGAAGTCAAGAGTATTTTTATGTGACAGAAGTTAAGTTGTTATCAGTGTAAAATAGTCTGTTACAAATACAGGACTCTGTATGTTAGTTTCACTAACCAGAAAGAAAGAAATTACAGCAGATACACACACACACACCAAAAAAGGGAAAAGAAACAAAGCTTAGCACCACAGAAAACCACCAAACTAGAGGGATAAACAATAAGAAAGGAAGAAGTGAACAAGTAATCTAAAAAACAACTAATGAAATGGTAGAAGGAAGTCCTAATTTATCAATAATAAACTTGAATAGAAGTGGATTAAACTCTACTTAAAAGATATAAAGTGGATGAATGGATTCGGATAGCAAAACCCACCTATATGCTGCCTACATGATACTTACCTCACTATTAAAGACAAATAGACTGAAAGTGAAGAGATGGAAAAATATATTTTATGCAAACAAATGAAAAGCAAGCAGGAGTAGCCACAGTCATGTCATATTTTAAAAGGCTTTAAATAAAAAAAACTATATAAAAAAAGAATGTCACTGTATAATGAAATGATAAAAGGCCCAATTCAATAAGAGGACATAACATATATATTACTTAGGTGTAACTATATATGTACCCAACACCAGAACAACCAGATATATAAAGCAAATATTAGATTTAAAGGTAGAGATAGACTGCAATACAATATTAGTAGGAAATTTCAACACTCCACTTTAAAAATGGACAGATTCTATGAAGAGAAAATCAACCAAAAAATGACAGACTCAAACTATCCCATAGACCAAATGGACCTAGCAGGTAAAGAAGATCTCACCTGATATGGTTTGGCTGTATATCTCCACCCAAATCTCATCTTGATTATAGCTCCCATAATTCATACATGTTGTGGGAGGGAACCAGTGGGAGATAATTGAATCATGGGGGCGGTTCCCCCATACTGTTCTTGTGGTAGTGAATACGTCTAACAAGATCTGATGGTTTTATAAGGGGGAACCCTTTCACTTGGTTCTCAATTCTATTTTGTTTGCTACCATGTAAGATGTGTCTTTCGCCTTCCATCATGATTGGGAGACCTCCCCAGCCACGTGGAACTATGAGTCCACTAAACCTCTTTTTCTCTGTAAATTACCCAGTCTCGGGTATGTCTTTATCAGCAGTATGAAAACAGACTAATACATCATCCAACAGCTGCAGAATACAAATTATTCTCAACTGTACACCAAACATTCTCTAGGACCAATCATACATTATGACACATAATAAGTCTTAACAAACTTAAGAAGACAGATATCATATGAAGTATCTTTTCTGATTCCAGGGATATAAAGCCAGAAATCAACAACAGGAAAGCCCTTGGAAATTTTATAAAAACATGGAAATTAAATAGCACGCACCCAAGAAATCAATAGGTCTCATTAAGACATTAATAGGAAAATTTCAAAAGTCACTGAGACAAGTAAGAATGAAAATCCAACATACCCAAACCTATGGAACGTAGCAAAAGCAGTTCTAAGAGGGAAATTTATAGCAATAAAAGCCTACACCAAAAAAGAAGAAAGATTTTCAAATCACAAAGCAAAATTATACACTTCAAGTAACTAGAACATCAAAAACAAACTAAACCCAAAATTGGTAGAAGGAAGGAAATAATAAAGCTCACAGCAGATATAAATGAAACAGACACTAAAAAATATTTCAAAAGATAAATAAGACAAAGTGTAAAGGTAAAACTGACAAACCTTTAGCTAAACTAAGACAAAAGGAGAGAAAATTCAAATAAATAAAAGATGAAAAAGGAGACATTACAACTGATACACCACAGAAATAGAAGGGATTGTAAGACATTACTCATAACTATATGCCAACAAATTTGATAGTGTAGAATAAAATGAATAAATTTCTGCACACATACAACTACCCAGATTAAATTGTGAGGAAATATAACATCTGAACACATCAATAATGAGTTTGGAAATTGAATCAATAATAAAACATCTTCCATCAAAACAACAACAACAACAACCAACACCCAGGACCTGATGTCTTCACTGCTGAATTCTACCAAACAGTTAAAGAATAACTACCAATTCTCCACAAACTTTTCCACAAAAGTAATGAGGAAGGAATACTTCCATACTCATCTTATGAGGCTCGCAATATCCTGATTCTAAAACCAGACAAAGACACGCACAAAATGAAAATAACAGGCCAATATTCCTGAAGAACATAGATACAAAAATTCTCAACAAGATACAAGTGAACTGACTTCGACAGCACACTAAAAAGAGTATTCACTATAATCAAGTGGGGTTCATCCCAGGGATGAAAGGATGGCTTAACATGCACAAATCAGTAAATATGATACACCACCACAATAGAAAGAAGAACAAAAACCATGTGATCATTTCAACAGATGCAAAAAGAACACTTGACAAAAGTCAACATTCCTTTATGATAAAAACTGTCAAGAAAGTAGGTATAGGAGTGTACCTCAACGCAGTAAAGGCCATAGGTGACAAACCCACAGCTAACATCTTATTTATGGTGAATAGTTAAATGCTTTTCCTCTTTGATATGGAGGAAGACAAGGATGTCAACTTCTACCACTTCTATTTAGCATAGTACTGGAGGTCAGAGCCAGAGCAATTAGACAAAAGAAATAAATAAGAGGGATCCAAACTGGAAAGAAGGAAGTCAGATTGTTTCTGTTTGTAGAAAATGTGATCTCACATACATATGTATACATCTATATATATGATCATATAGATATATATGATCTCTCTCTCTTTAGGGTTCTTTCTATATATACTTATATAGAGTGAGAACCCTAAAGACTTGACCAAAAACTACTAGAAATCATAAATAAATTTAGTAAAGTTGTAGTATACAAAATCAACACAGAAAATTCAGTGGTGTTTCTATACACTAATAGTGAACTATCTGAAAAAGTCATCAAGAAAGGAATTCCATTTACAATAGCTACCAAGAAATCTGCAGATAAATTTAATCAAGGTCGTGAAAGATCTCTACAATGAAAACTATAACACACTGATGGAAAAATTTACGATCCACAAAAAATGGACACTATATACTCATGGAATGGAAGAACTGATACTATTGAAATGACCATACTAACAAAATGTCCTACAGATTCAATGCAATCCCTATCAAAATACCAATGAAATTCTTCACAGAAATAGAAAAAAATACCCTAAAATTTGTGTGAAACCAGAAAAGACCCCAAATAACCAAAGCAATCCTGTGCAAAAATAACAAAGCTGGAGGCACCACACTACCTGACTTCAAAATATACTACAAAGCCATAGTAAGCAAAACAGCATGGCACTGCCATAAAGCAAACACATAGACCAATGGAAGAGAATATACAGCTCAGAAATAAATTCTCATACCTAAAGTCAACTGATTTTCCAAAAAGGAGTCAAGAGCACACACAGGGGTAAAGACAGTCTCTTCATTAAATGGTACTGAGAAGATTGGATATCTACATGTGGGATAATGAAATTAGACCCCTATCTTTTACCTTATACAAAAATCAACTCAAATGCGATTAAAGACCTAAAGGTAAGATTGAAAACTATGAAAAACTACTAGAAGATAACATGTGGGAAATTCTCTATAACTTTGGGTTCTACAAGGATTTTTTAAATGAGACGTCAAAAGCACAGGCAACAAAAGCAAAAATAGATAAATGGGGTTTCATCAAACTAAAATGCTTTTGCACAGCAAAGGAAACTTAACAGAGTGAAAAAACAACTTACAGAATGGGATACAATATTTGCAAACTATACATCTGCTAAGGAGTTAATGCCCAGATTATATAACAAACTTAAACAACTCAACAGCAAAAACATAAATAACTTATTTAAAAATGGGCAAAACTGGGAGGCTGAGGCAGGCGGATTGCCTGAGGTCAGGAGTTTGAGACCAGCCTGACCAATATGGTGAAATCATTTCTCTACTAAAAATACAAAAATTTAGCCAAACATGATGGCGTGTGCCTGTAACCCCAGCTACTCAGCAGGCTGAGGCAGGGGAATTGCTTGAACCAGGGAGATGGAGGTTGCCGTGAGCCCCGATTGCACCACTGCACTCCAGCTTGGGCAACAGAGCAAGACTCCTTCGCAAAAAAAAAAAAAAAAAGGACAAAATAAACTAAAAGAAATGCCACAAGAGAAAATATAGAAAGGGTCAAGACGAATATATAATAAAATCATGTTCAACATCACTAACCATCAGGGAAATGCAAATCAAAACCGCAATGAGATACCAGTTCACCCATTAGAATGGCTATTAGCAAAAAGGTAAAAGATAACAAGAGTTGGCAAGGAAGTGGAGAAAACGGAACACTTACGCACTGTTGATGGGGTTGTAAACTAGTACAACCATTAAGCAAAACTTTATGGAAGTTCGCTAAAAAATAAAAAATAAAAAAAAAAAACAATCATTCGATCACATAACCCAGCAATCCCACTACTGGGTATATATCCATAGGAAATGAAATCATTGTGTTTGAAAAATATCTGCACTCTTATGTTTACTGTAGCACTATTTCTAATAATCAGATATGGAATCAACCTATGTGTATAAAAACAAACAAGTGAATTATATATATATAATATATATTATGTATATTATATATAATACATATTATGTATATTATATATAATATATTATGTATAATATTTAATATATAATATATTAATATTAATAATATATTAATATATAATATATTATATATTAATAATATCAATAATAAATAATAATTATTAATAATTAATAATAATTAATATTAATATTAATATATTATTAATATATAATATATATTGTATGTATAATATACATTATATATTATGTATATTTTATATATAATACATATTATGTATATTATATACATAATATATATTATGTATATTATAATATATATAATGTATAATGTATATAATATACGTTATGTATATTATATATAATATACATTATGTATGTTATGTATATTATATATTACATATAATATATATTATTATTATATATAATTATAATTATAATTATATATAATTTTATGTGTAATTATAATTACACATAAAATTAATTATAATTATATATAATTTTATGTGTAATTATAATTATACATAAAATTATATATGTATATATATATATATATATATATGGACACACACACAATGAAATACTATTCAGCCATAAAAAAAGAATGAAATTCTGCCAGTTGCAACAACATGGATGACCCTGTAGGATACAATGTTAAGTGAAATAAGCCAGACACAGAAAGCAAATACCGCATGATCTCGCTCATATGTGGAATCTTAAAAAAAAAAATGTTAATAGAGAAGTAGAGTAGAATAGTGGTTACCAAACAGTGAGGAAGAAGTGGGGAGGGCAAAATGGAGATAGATTGGTTAACAGTTATGAAATCACAATTATATAGGAAGAATAAGTTGTAGTGTTCTTTGCAAAGCAGGGTGACTATAGTTAAAAGTAAAGTATTGTATATTACAAAGTATCTAGAAGAAAGGATTTTGAAATTTCTTATTAAAAAGAAATGATGAATGCATGAGGTAATTAACACACTAACTATCCTTATTGGATCATTAGACAACATACATATTCATTGAAACATCAAATTGTATCCTATAAATCTATATAATTACAATGTGAAAATTTTTTAAAAATAAATTAATGAATTAAATAACAATTTTAAAATGTTCTCAATCACCAATGCAAAGTTTAGGAGCTTTGTTCTTGACTCAGCCTTAAGACTGAAAACTAATGTGTTAGAAATATTTGTAGATCCTCTCAATTTTGAAAGAATCCTAGCTAAACTACTGAAATATAAAATATATTCTATGTAATATGCTCTTAGGTATATTCTTAGGTGAACTCTGCTTTTAGATGAAGCTTATAAAAATGAAAAACCTATCTGAAATAAAATTTTAAAGTATTTGGAAAATTACAGCTTAATCTCTTAAAGACAAATTTTCTATACAGTAACCTTTTTATGTGCTTTTGAAATGGGGTATACAATTATTTTCCCTGATGTGAGACAAAATATAGAAAGTTGGCATTTTATCTAAGAAGTTAACTTAGGAAGAAAGAGTGAGAGGCAGAGGAATGAGGGAAGAAAGGAAGGCTGATGATGGGATACCTTATCAAGTTGCCTAATGCTGTATTGGAACCTAATAGGCCTTCTAAGGAGTTTTATTACATAATGCAAGACTCCTCAATCTGGGAGGAGGAAAGGGCTTTATTTTTGAGTGGTCACAGGTTGCCCCATGGGCATAAACTCTACCAAGCTGCTAGGTTACACCTACATGAGCATCCCACCTGCTTAAGTAAGAGCAGCCACAAACTGTGGGCCATTCCAGGTAAGTGTCATATCACACCTGCACCAACTAGTCAAAGCCTGGGTCAAAGCCTGTGCAGAACTGATCGCTACAGCAGAGGCTAAAATAAGAAATGGGGCTAAGAGAGTGAAAAGCAGTGCCCATATGTATCCAAAAACAGGTTGAAGATATCTTTAGGAAGGAACAGATAATTTTTCTTATTCATACAATAACAGATGCATATGAACTCCTCGACTAGTCACCCATTCCTGTCAGCCCTTGGGCTTCATAACTAAATCATTCTTCCTTTGTAATCCAGTCCCACATTTTCAGCTATCTCTATATGTTTATTATCTTAAATATTTCTTTGCTCTATACTCTTCCCCTAGTCTTCAACCAATTTCTTTCTTTATTGTCCCAACCCACAGACTGTTATTTCCACTTCGATGTCCCATAGAAGCTTCAAGGGTTTGAAATACCTAAAAAAACAACTCATCTTTCTCCCTAAAACTCCCTCTCCTTCTCCCACTTCAAAATTTCAACTAATGGCTCCCCCTGTTATTCCCACCAGAATCCTGAATGATCCCTGTTTCCCCTCATTCACTCCATACATGTAAATCTCATTAACGTTACTTTCCAGATATTTCATGAATCCTTTCCATTCATTCTGTACTAGAAAGTGTTCCCAGTTTAGACCCTGGTGGTTGGTGGCCTCTTACCTAGGCGCTCTCTCTCTCTCTCTCTCTCTCTCTCTCTGGGTGTGGCTGTGGGTGTGTGTGTCCTGAGAATTTATTTACTTCTGGTTTTTGTTTGTTTTTTAGTATCCAGAATCTACAGGGAACTTAAATCAATTAGAAAAAAAAATAACCCAATTAAAAAATGGGCAAAGGACATGAACAAACCCTTCTCAAAAGAACACATACAAATGGCCAACAAATACACGAAAAAAATGCTTAGAATCACTAATCATCAGAAAAATGCAAATCAAAACACAATGAGATACCATTTCATACCGGTTGGAATGGCTATTATTAAAAAGTCAAAATACAACAGATGCCAGCAGGGCTGTAGACAAGAGGAAGTGTCTGTATATTTTTAGCTATAGCCCTACTTCAAACGTGTCCCCATTACAGCCAAAAGAGCGGCCTATCTAAAGGACTGTTCTGATCAGCTCACTTACCTGACTGAAACCTTCAGTGACTCCCATGGCCTGCAGGTCAATGCACTAATTCATGACTATAACATCTGAGATATCCTTGATCTGGCTACTGGTCTAGCCCTCTCTGACTCACGCTTTATAAACCATGCATTCTGGAACTTTTTAGTTGTTTCCCACATCAGCATGCTACTTCCCATCCATGTAGATTTGCAGAGACCTCCTCATCTTTTTAATTCCCAGTTCCCACTCTCAACATGGGCCATCTCCTACCCACACTTCAAAACCTAAGCAAAACAACACCTTCCGTGACACCTCCATGCTGAGTCAGATGCCATCCCCTTTGTATTGTAGTTCTTTGCTTGTGTGCCTTTGTCTCACTTTGTTCTCTTTAAAATAAACTCCATGAGGACAATGATCACCTGCTATTTGTGTTAATATCTGCACCTAGTGGCATAGTGTCTGGAGTATAGTAGGATCTATTTTCAAGGAAAAAAAGATTATATCTATACCAATAGACATGAATTAGCGCTTTTTTTTTTTAAAGATAAGCTCCCTTTGAACTAAGTCAATGTTTACAAGAAGAGTTATACTAAAAAGTTCACTTTTGCTGCTTATGTTTCATTTATTTCAGGCAATTAATTCATTGTTATTGGTAAATCGATACTTTTTATTGATACTGAAAAGAGAGAAATAAACTAATGACTATCTCTGTTAGAGTAGATTTGTTCATATCTATCAGTAAAATGTTAATTATCTGAAAGTCAATAATAAAACATAAACTGTGATCTTAAATGTTTTTTAGGGGCTCAAAAATAACTAGAATTCATGTCAGCATATAAAAAAAGATCAGAGTATTTTTAAGATATGATAAAATTTTATTTTAGTTTCTTAATAGGGATTTTTGTGACCTTATAGAGTTCAACTAATTATAATTTTAAAAATAGGATTGATAGAGTTTTAGAATTAGAAACAATTTATAGATTATTTTATTTTTCTTTTGAGGAATCAGGTCATCAGAAGATCAAGGAACACCTATAATGTCACTAGATCCTAATTTAATTTAAATTTTAGAATCCAGGTATTCTAACTCCTGTCTTGATACTATTTCTACTTTATTATGTTGCTTCCCAGGGCTTTAAAAAATAAAAGCTGGGAAATTACATTTGCTTTGCATATACAGCACCAATTATCAAATTCAGCATAAAAGCATAACATGTATACATCAAAAAGAAAACATAAAAACTTCAAATTAAAAGCATCTCAAAACAATTGAATATAATAGGGAAACCTTATACAAATGCAACACTCCCCCATTAATAAAAAGAAACCAATTGGAGAAAAAAGAAATTCAATATAAACATGTTGGAATATAACCTAATTCATTTTAATCCAATGCTTCAAATTGAAAAAAATTAGCACTAGTGTTATTTTCCTTTATCATTACAATCTTGCTTTTCATTACATTATGCTATGTTTTGTATTAAACATAAAATCAATTTTTCACCTTAACACATGCTAGAAATACAGAGTCACCATATTGGAAATCAGTAGAAAGTGTCTTTGTTTCTACTTTTTTTTCTTTGAAAAAGCTTTGGGAAAAAAAATCATTTACAATGTTTAATTTTAATAACTTAAAGAATGTAATTGATTTTTGTTTGTTTTTGACATGGAGTTTCACTCTTGTCACTCAGGCTGGAGTACAATGGCATGATCTCGGCTCACTGTAACCTCCACCTCCCAGGTTCAAATGATTCTCCTGTCTCAGCCTCCCGAGTAGCTGGGATGACAGGCACTCGCCACCACACCCGGCTAATTTTTGTATTTTTAGTAGAGATGGGGTTTCATCATGTTGGCCAGGCTGGTCTCAAACTCCTGACCTCAGGCGATCTGCCAACCTCGCCCTCCCAAAGAGCTGGGACTACAGGCGTGAGCCACCATGCCCAGCCAATTGAATAGTTTTTAACTCAGAGGATAAATGCTTGAGGGGATGGAAAGCCCATTCCTCATGACGTGATTATTTCACACTGCATGCCTGTATCAAAACATCTCATGTACCCCACAAATATATAAACCTCCTATGTACCCACAAAAATTTTATAAAATAATGAAAATATTTTAAAACTAAAAAAATTGTTTTTTAATTAAGCAACTTTATTTAAATAAAATCATTCTTCCTCATCCTCAGTCCTGGGATCTACCAGAAAGAATTAGCAACATCTTAAAGATGACAAAGTGTTAAAGATAAGCTGCTATTAAGTAAAAGTGTGAAGTGTGGAGGGGACAAGCTGGATGCCTGAACCATTTTGTTCTATCTTTAGGACAGTGAAAGAGCAAGAAGCAGGGTTGGGTGGGGGACACATATTCTGTTGAGCATTGTCACCACTATATTCACTGAAATTCATCTGCATGCTTGTATGTATACTTTTGATTCGCCTGATACACTGAAAATTATATGAAATTGTTCTCTATTCTTTAGATAATTATAATCTAAGTGCTAATATGAAGCTTAGAATTTATATGAAATATGTATGCCCACAACAAGACATTTCAGCTATTTCCTAGATAATAATCTCACTTCACCCTGCACAAAACAGGCACATGATCATGTCACTCTGACCTGGTTTGAGTCCAAGGAGGCTTTTGTTTTTAAAATAATTTAGGTTAGTAGTTAAAATATGAACTTTGGGCCAGGAGTGGGAGCTCATGCCTATAATCCCAGCACTTCGGGAGGCTGAGGCGGGCGGATGACTTGAAGTCAGGAGTAGGAGACTGGACTGGCCAACATGCTGAAACCCCATCTCTACTAAAAAAAAAAATAGAAAACTTAGCTGGGTGTGGTGGCGGGCACCTATAATGCCAGCTACTTGGGAGACTGAGGCAGGAGAATTGCTTGAGCCTGGGAAGTGGAGGTTGCAGTGAGCAGAGATCTTACCACTACACTCCAAAACAAACAACAAACAAAAAAATTCTAGAGTCACACTGAAAATCTTAACAACCTGCTTCTACTACCCATTTTTTTAATTTTTATTTTGACCTGATTTTAGATTGATAGCAAAATGCACAAATAACACAAAGTGCCCCCTATGTCCCTCACCCTACTTCCCCTAATGCTAACATTTTCAGAGCCATCCTTATTTTCTCTATAAAAGAGCAGAGTTCTCCTTTTAGAGATTTGGAAAGATTATTAAAAGATAAGTTACAAAATACAGTACCTGACACGTATAAAATATTAAATAAATACTAGCCATGCTTAATTATTTTGTTTTAAGTCTATATGAGTCAAGTTTTAGTAGAAATATGGGCTAGAAAAAAAAAACAGAAAGCGGGACTCTGTGATCCGACTTGGGCTTATAGAACAGACTGCACTAGTTTGTTCTCATGCTGCTAATAAAGTCATACCCAAGACCGGGTAATTTAGAAAGGAAAGAGGTTTAAGGAACTCACAATTCCACATGGCTGGGGAGGCCTCACAGTCACGGCAGAAGGCAAAAAAGAAGCAAAGGCACATCTTAAATGGTAGCAGAGAAGAAAGCTTGTGTAGGGAAGCTCCCATTTTAAAAGCATCAGATCTCGTGAGACTTATTCGCTACCAGGAGAACAGTAGGGGGAACCCGCCCCTATGATTCAATGATCTCCACCTGACTCCATCCTTGACATGCGGGGATAATTACAATCAAGGTGAGATTCGGATGGAGAAACAGCCGAATCATATCAATGACTAATGAGAGTTACATCCAGAACCTAATGAAAACCTGTCTGAGGCCACATTCCCTGTAAAGCAGATTTGAGATAGAGATTTGTGTAGAGAATATTTAACTGGGTAAAATCCTAGGAACCAACAACTGTGGCGAAAAAGCTGAATTGGATAAAGGGAGTTGAGATGTGAGGCAGTCACAACAAATACCTCAGCTAATCTCAAGGGGGAGCTGAGAAGCTGGGACGACCCTTCAGAGTTGCCCTAAATTGAGGCAGGAGTATGGAGTTTTAATACCTTTCACTGGCCATTCTTCAGATACGAGTTGTCCCCAAGGATGGACATCAGCTTGACAAGTTATTAATTAGATCTCCTGAGAATAAATTCTAGAGAGAATCAGCTGAGAGGCATGATTTGCCAACACTCCCAATAGCTGGGCAAACTTCAGTTTTGAGGGAGGATTTGGGTCACACACAAAAGTCTCCACAACCAATTATTCATGGGAAATTCTATGTAGGCAGAGCTATTTCATGGCCAGTTAATCAAAACTACATAATCTATTTGGTTAAGCAAAAGAAATTAAAAAGATAAAATAAAATCTATGTATTAACACTCAAAAGTTTTTTAATGCATTTGCCTTGCATTTCGTATGTTTTGCCTTGCCTTTTATATGTTTTGCCTTGCATTTGCTTATTTGCTTTTAAGAACCTTTAGAGAACAATAATTACTAATATAATATGGAGTAGCACAGCATAGACGAGGGAAGCTAACTCTCTCCCTTTTCCCAGAACCTGGAACAGCTAAAGATCCTAAGCATTGTCAGCTTTGGTATCTGACATAGTTTGGATGTTTGTCCCCTTCAAATCTCACGTTAAAATGTGATCCCCAATGTTGGAGAGAGATGCCTCCTGAATGGCTTGGTGCTGTCCTCTTGGTAATGAATGAGTTCTTACCCTGTGAGTTCATGCGATATCTGGTTGTTTAAAAGAGACTGACACCTCCTCCCTGTCTCTCTTGCTTCCTCTCTCACCATGTGATATGCTGGTTTCCCTTCACCTTCCACCATGATTGGAAGGTTCCTGAGGCCCTCCCTGGAAGCAGGTGCCAGTACTATGCTTCATGTACAGCCTTCACAACAAGGAGCCAAATAAACCGCATTTCTTTATAAATTACCCAGCCTCAGGTATTTCTTTATAACAATGCAAATGGGCTAACAGAGTATCATTCATGGACAGTGAGTGTATTAGTCAATTTTCATGCTGCTGATAAAGACATACCCAAGACTGGGTCATTTATAAAGAAAAAGAGGTTTAATGAATTCACAGTTCCACATGGCTGAGGAGGCCTCACAGTTATGGCAGAAGGTGAAAGGCGCATCTTACATGGCAGCAGGCAAACAGCAAATGAGAACCAAGTGAAAGGCGAAAGGGGTTTCCCCTTATAAAACCATCAGATCTCATGAGACTTATTCACTACCACTAGGACA
The DNA here is from genome assembly GCF_029281585.2 of Gorilla gorilla gorilla. Taxonomy (NCBI): domain Eukaryota; kingdom Metazoa; phylum Chordata; class Mammalia; order Primates; family Hominidae; genus Gorilla; species Gorilla gorilla. Next base: position 695,364 of record NC_073234.2, read on the forward strand.
GTGTGGGGAAAACTGCCCCCATGATCCACTTACCTCTCACTGGGTCCCTCCCACAACATGTGAATTATGGGAGCTACAGTGCAAGATGAGATTTCAGTGGGGACACAGCCAAACCATATCAGACAGTAATAACTTTCAATTAAATATAGCTAGACTTTCTGTCAGTGGGTCACAGCAGTCTAGAGAACACATTGAAAAACTCTGGGAACAGCAGATATAGAGGTCAGATCTAGAGATTTTGAACAAAGTTTAGTGCTACAATGCATTGGTGACCACAGACAAAAGGTGTCTGTTGTTGTTATAGTTTGTTTTCTGTCTTGTTTTTCATCATGGGAGGACAAAAAGAAAAAATGGGGGCAATGGTGAAGGAGAAATGAAAAAGACCTGCTTTTCTATGGGTGGAAGCGACTAAACGAGAGAATAAATTTGGATCACACAACAAATGCAAATCAAGTTAGAAGCATGAAAGGCATGATTAAGGCCATGGTTCTAATAGAGATCAGCCAGCGGAACCAGGATCATGCCACACCAAGAGAGGCTGCAGAGCCATTGCCTTCTCTCCTGTCAAAGCTAAATTAATGAAATGGAACTCACAGAAGCACTATGTAATCAAATATTGGTGGGACACAAGCAAATTCTTAAAAAGTTTCATTGATCAGTGATAATATCTTTTGGTGTAAATATCTCCTCAAAACATTTCAGGAAAAAAAAATAAAGCTATAATTTTACTTTAGAAATATTTAACTTTGTTATACTAGTTTACTTATTTTTTACCTAATACTTCTGATATATTGTTATGTAGGTTAAAGATGCTCGATTCATGCCACTGTGGAAACCACACATAATTTAGGCAATAATGCAAATTCTTTTCAAATTCTTTTATCAGTGTATTCACTTTATTTTTATTTCAAACACAATACAAAATTACAGGATGCTATCAAAGTGATGCTACAAAACCCCACTAAAATTTTTTCAATTCTTCAAATCACACACTTACACACACACACACACACACACACACCACATGCATTCCCCGTACAGACCTTTTTTTGGGGGGCCTGAGTAAATAATTGCATTTTATTTTCAATTTTTCATTTTGAAATAATTAAAGACTTACCAAAAATGTTGCAAAACTACGTGCCTTTTTGAAGTAAAGTCTTGAAAAAGTTGTTTGGTATATCCTTTATAGTAATAAAAGAAAACACGTGTATATTCTGTTGATTAAAGGCATGCTGAGATCGTCAGACATGTGATTTCATCAGAGACTCCAATATAGAGCGCAGCCGTAACGACATCCTAAGAGTGTTCTAACTGAAATGTGTTGGAAGAAGGTTCTAATTTTTTTCAACCCTTCTCAAGTTGGCACTCAGCAGATTTCCACTCTATAAAAGTAACTCCTGCTCTGCAACTAATGTTCACAGATAAGCTCCAAACATATTTACAGCTCCATTTAAGTATAATGTACACACAGTAAAATTCACCCTTTTCAATGTGCAATTTAATGGGTTATGGCAGATGAATATCATCATTTGACCACAATCATGATCAAGATACAGAAAATCTGCATCATCACAAACTGTTTTCTTTTGCTGTTTTGCATTTGATCTTTTCTCCATTCCTGAACACAGGCAACCACTAATCTGCTTCTGTTTCTACAGTTTGCATTTTCTAGAGTATCCTATTAGTGGAATGATACATTGGTGTCTTTCATGTCTAGCTTCTTTCACTGAGCATAATGCTTTTGATATTCATTTATATTGCTGTTGTATCAGTTTGCTCCTTTTTATTGTTGAGTGGTACTCCATCTACAACTGGTTTATCCATTTACAAGTTGATGGACACATCTGCTATGAACTTCAAGGATGAGGCTTGGTACGGATATGTTTTTATTTATTTTGAGTCGCAGTGGGATTATTTGGCTATATGATCAGTACTAAGTTTAACATTAAAAGAAACTGCCAAACTGCTTTCCAAAATGTCTGTACCATTTTGAAGTCCCACTAGCCAGGTGTGAATAGCAATTCTTCACATCATGTGGTATGGTCAGTTCTGCTCGTGTCAGCCACTCCAGTGGGTGTACAGTGGTACCTCAATGTGGTTTTAACTTGCATTTCCCTGATGACGGGTAATGTTAAGTATCTTTTCATTTGTGTATTGGACATCATCTCTTTTTAAATTAAAATATCTGTGCAAATATTTGGCCCATTTAGGTCAAAATATTACGTTAAATGAGTTATTTGTGTTTTGTTATTTAGTTTTTTAGTTATGTGTACATTCTAGATGAAAGTTCTTTATCAGACATATTTAAAATTATTCTGTCCCAATCTGTGGTTTGCCTTTTCATTTTTTGATGCTATGTTTTAAGTTGCAAAAGTCTTAATTTCATGAAGTCCAACTTACTATTTTTTTCCATTTTCATCCATCCTTTTCTTATCTAAAAAGTTTTTAGCTATAGTAAGATTATTAAAAATTTTTCCTATTCAGTAAGCTTTATACATTTTATATTTACATTATGTATAAAATACATGTTGAGTTAATTTGAGGATATGGTGTGAGGTAATTCTGAAGTTCATATTCTCCATTTAATATCCAATTTTAATAGTACCATCTTTATAAAGACATTGATTTCCTTATTGAAATATTTTGGCAACTTTGGCCATGTAAGGCAGGATATATTTCTAAATTATTTATTCTGTTTCACTGATATATATGTCTTCTTCATGCCAGTAAGTTTACTGTACTGTTTAGTGTAGCTTTACAATATGTCTTGAAATTTGGAAAGTTTTCCAACTTTATTCTTCTTTCTAAAACATGCTCTGGCTATTCTAGGACTTCTGCATTTAAAAAGAAAATTAGAATCAGCTTTGTAATTTCTCCAAAAAGGCCTATAGGTTTGACTGGGATTGTGCCAAATCTGGAGATCAGTTTCAGAAGAATTATCATCTAATAAGTATGGCATGTATATTTACCAATGAACTTGATACATATTTCTACCTATTCAATCTCTCGTATTAGTGATTTAGAAATTTTGGATCAGCATACCTTTTATTAAATTTATTCTGAATTATTTTATTATTTTTGAGGCTATTATAAGTTAAATTGCTTACATAATTTTATTTTCTAATTGGTGTTGATTGTGTATAGAAACACAATTGATTTTATTTATTGATCTTTCATCCTACAACTTTGTTAAATTCACTTCATACCTCTAGCACACTTCTGCAGATGCCTAAGGATTTTCTATGTATATGTTTACATCACGTGAGAATAGTATTTTTCTTTCTTCCCAACTTGGGTGTCACTTATTTCTTATTTTCTTTTCTTTTCTCTTTATTTCTTTCTTCTTTCTGTCCATTCCTCCTTCCTTCCCTTCTTTCTTTCTCCCTGTTTTAGAATCAGTTTTGTAATTTATCCAAAAGGACCTATAAGGTTTCATGGGAATTCCACTGAATCTAGAGATCAATTTCAGGAGAATTATCATCTCATAAGTATTAAATATTTATCAATGAACTTGGTATATATTTCCACTTATTTAATATTGAATGCAATACTTTAAAGAACTAGGGAGAGAGGACATCATTGCATTTTTCATAATCTTATGTAGAAAGTATTAAGGCTTTCACCATTTTAAGTAAGATGTTTGCTATAGATTTTTTGTAAACACATAATCAGTTTGAAAATGTACTTTTCTATCCTCAGTTTGCTGGGAGTTTTTAATTTAAAAAATGTGTTACATTTTGTAAATTCCTTTTTTGCATCTATTGAGAGTGTCACGTGATTTTTCTTTTTTCTGTCAGCATGGTAGATTTTCAGTTGTTGAAACCAACTTGAGATAAACCCCACTTGGTTAAAACACATTATCATTTTTAAATATTCCTAGACTCAATTTGCTAATATTGTATTAAGAATGTTGCATCTAAGTTCATAATGGTTATCAGTCTGTCATTTTTGAGTTGTGATATCTGTATTTGTTTCTGATATCGAGAGAATCCACGTAAAACATCTACTTCTGTCATCAGTAATAATCTGACCAGGGATAACACCAACAGTTAGAGAGGAACCTGTCATTACCTGTGGCAGCAGAGATATCAGAGATTCCAAAAAGAAAAGCAAGGTTAAAATTTCAAATATAATCACATGAAATATCAGAAAGCCAGGGGATAGAAATATAGGAGAGCAAAATCTTAGAGGTCAAAACAAGTAGTTAAGTACTGCACATGATAATAAAAAGTAAAATCTTTTCCTAAGGCAGAGCCTGGCTGCTGCCTAGCTTCTTTGACAATTCTTGGTAGGCTTTCATGGCTTTATAAGGGCTTATACTTTAGGTAAAGTTATAGTCAGGGAAACGGTGGGTGTAGGTTGGCTCTGTAGAAATGAAGCATTACAGGAGCACTGCAGTGAGAAAGAAACTGATACTGATGATACTTCGGTCACACTAATAATACATGCTAATGATAATCATAGCAATCATGGTAATGACAGACAATATATATATAATATTAGCATGCTTCTATTTGCACATATACATATGTGAATAGAAACATTGATTTAAAGACATGAAAGTATAGAAATAGCCTACACCTGATAAAGATATGCTCATACACAATAACAAACCTCAGCATAAACAGAGATTTTGATGTATCACAGAATTCTCCAATAGATCACAATTTTGACACTATGGGAAGTGTCATTTTCAGAACTTTTCTTTATCTCCATTATCTCTATTCTCTATTTCCAACATTCCTGGAGACTGAACTCAAGGATCAGTAAATATTCTCAACCTTAACCATAGCAGACTTCATTCATCCCATATATGCTTGTTACTTTTCCCCATTGACAGAAGGCATTGTACCATGAAATATACAACATATCTCTGACACACCTGACGAAAACAAACAATGGGGAAAGATTGACTATTTAATAAATGGTGATGGGAAAACTGGCTAGCCATATGAAGAAAGCTGAAAGTGGACCCCTTCCTTACACCTTATAAAATAATTAACTCAAGATGGATTAAAGACTTAAACATAAGATCTAAAACCATAAAAACTCTAGAAGACAACCTAGCCAATACCATTCAGAACATAGGCATAGGCAAAGACTTCACGACTAAAACACCAAAAGCAGTGGCAACAAAAGCCAAAATTGAGAAATGGGATCTAATTAAACTAAAGATAGCTTCTGCACAGCAAAAGACACTATCATCGGAGTGAACACACAACCTACAGAGTGGGAGAAAATTTTTGCAATCTATCCATCTAACAAAGGGCTAATATCCAGAATCTACAAGGAACTTAAACAAATTTACAAGAAAAAAACAACCCCATCAAAAAGTGGGAAAAGGATATGAACAGACACTTCTCAAAAGAAGACATTTATGCGGCCAATAAACACATGAGAAAAAGCTCATCATAGGCTGGGCGTGGTGGCTCACGCCTGTAATCCCATCACTTTGGGAGGCCAAGGCGAGTGGATCACAAGGTCAGGAGTTTGAGACTTGCCTGGCCACTATGGTGAAACTCTGTCTCTACCAAAAACACACAAAAAAACTTTAGCCAGGCGTGGTGGTATATATCTGTAATCCCAGCTACTCAAGAGGCTAAGGCAGGAGAATTGCTTGAACCCATTAGGTGGAGGTTGCAGTGAGCCGAAATTGTGCCACTGCACTCCACCCTGGGTGACAGAGTGAGGCTGTCTCGAAGAAAAAAAAAAAAAAGGCTCATCACCCCTGGTCCAATGAGATACAATCTCGCACCAGTTAGAATGGCAATCATTAAAAAGTCAGGAAACAACAGGTGCTAGAGAGGATATGGAGAAATAGGAATGCTTTTACACTGTTGGTGGGAGTGTAAATTAGTTCAACCATTGTGGAAGACAGTGTAGCAATTCCTCAAGGATCCAGAACTAGAAATATCATTTGACCTAACAGTCTCATTACTAGGTACACATCCAAAGGATTATAAATCATTCTACTATAAAGACACATTCACACATATGTTTATTGCAGCACTATTCACAAGAGCAAAGACTAGGAACCAACCCAAATGCCCATCAATGATAGACTGGATAAAGAATATGTGGCACATATACACCATGGAATACCATGCAGCTATAAAAAAGGATGGATTAATGTCTTTTGCAGAGACATGGATGAAGCTGGAAACCATCATTCTCAGCAAACTATCACAAGAACAGAAAACCAAACACCACATGTTCTCACTCATAAGTGGGAGTTGAACAATGAGAACACATAGACACAGGGAGGGGAACATCACACACTGGGGCCTGTCAGTGGGTAGGAAGGAAAGAGGAGGGATAGCATTAGGAGAAATACTTAATGTAGATGACGAGTTGATGGGTGCAGCAAACCACGACAGCACATGTATACCTATTTCACAAAACTGCAAGTTCTGCAAATGTATCCCAGAACTTAAAGTGTATGTATGTGTGTATATATATATACACACAAATGTAAATGTAAATGTAAATAAATTGAAAATGGTAAAAATAGAAATATGTTTCCTACACAAATAGTGACATAATAAAGCAAGATAGAATGTATGTTTGAGTTAAAAAAAATTGCTTAGAAGACAACTTGAATTCCATTCCAAGGAACTAGTTTTCAAAAGTTTACAACCAGATTTCAGTTTGGCAAAAGGCAACAATGCTGTTTTGAAAATAATTTCTGAAAAGAGCTTCCCCAGCAGTTCCAAATGGCAGTCCTGATACAAGGAAGTAGGGGCAATTTTGTTACCACCAGGAACACTGAATTTATTTTCAGACCTTGAAATTCTGGGAGGCCCTCGAATAATAATCAACTACAATATTTTACTTTACATAGAAATATTGTTTTAATGTTAATATAAAAGCTTGTATATGAACTAAAATTGTCAATCTGCCACTTTTAAGAAAGAAGAATCCATTATGTCCCTAATCTATAGTGAGTTGATATGTTCCATAAGCAGTTCTGGAAGGAGGCTACACTTAGAGCATAAATTGGTATAGATCGCTTTGCTCTCACAGATAGCGACACAATATTTTCTGCTGAATGGGAAAAAGTTTGAAGGCATAAATCAAGATAAAGCAATCATCTGACAAAGAATTACAAAGAGGCCCCATACCTTTTTCTTAGTGAACTCCATGTGACACATTGATTTTCCACTGAAGATAAAAGCCAAAATCATGTGTCATCAATAGAAAGCAAGCAAAACTATTTGGTTCAATATGTTATGGTACTTAACAAAAAAAACTTGCAGAGAAAAGACAAATCTAAAATGTTGCACATGATTCAAACAAGTCTGGATCAGAAGAGACATTTCAGAGGTCACTGCTAGAGAGTCAAGGATACATTAGAGAGAAATAAACTCCTGCTTTTTTGTTTATCTACTTACATACACAGATACTGTCTGATGAAGATGATTGATATCAGGTATGGTATTTGATGGTATAGTCATTTACAAAATAATTCATCCCTTATGATCTAATGCAATTTTCTTCATATTACACGTGTATATTTAAATACTTCCTTGTGAAGTGGAGGCTAGCCAGGCTGCTGTTAGCATATCCAGTACATTTCTGCAAATTCCAAAATGGCAAATCCCACAGTTGAAATTTCAACCTCTCTAGCGTCCCTCGGCTGGAGTGCATAATCACGGCAAAAGTCTGCAACATCAGAGGTGGCCGCCACAGACACAAAGTCTATGTTTCTCATTCCATTCTACCAAATCTATTCAGCAGTCTGGGTGAGGGGGCTTGGCAGTATCTATGAGCAGAAAGCATTCAAATGGCTGGTATATGTGCTTCCGGGGAAACTAAGGGGAAAAAAGAGAGAGGGAGGGAGGGAGGGAACAAGAAAGAAGAAGGAAACTCAAGGAGAGAGGAAGGGAAGGAGGCTGGCAAGAAGGGATGGAGGGAGCAAGGGAGGGAGGAATAAAGGAAGGAAGTTACACCAAGTTTCAAAACTGGCCACGGACTGAGAAGGATTAAGAGACAAACGGAATTGAAAGCATTTATGTTCATACTCGGTATTTTTCTTACCCATTCTTGCAAATTAGTAATTTAAAAATTTTCATTTCCACAAATCCACGTGTTTTCTTGTTCCTCTCTCTCCGCTCTTTTTCCTTCTTTCCTTCCTGCCTTTCTTCTTTCTTTTCAACATAGGTTATATAAATGTGTGAGAGCTATCACTAGTCTACATTAATCATCAGGATTTTCCTGTATATTTCCAATTAAGATGACCCATAATAATATTCTACTGTAATTTTGGAGGGTCCAAAATACTAGATGGCATTTAGTGTTTTGGAAATCATGACAAGTCTAACAGGACTTTAAAAAACCTATCAAGACATCTGATGTGTTTTCTTGCCCATACACTCTTTAATGAGGTCTGCTTGACCCTTTCTTCTTCCCTTCTCTAGTCATGGGTTCTTCACACTGAAAACTAAGCTTTGCATCAGTGTTTGACGAACAGGTGACATAATAAACTGCAGTTACATTTTAAATTCAGCTCAAGATGGTAGATGAGAAATCTAAGATTGTGAAGTGAGATTTAGCATGCTGTTCAGTATGCAACAAATCTGAGTGTTGCTCACACAGGATTCATACCAACAGGCTCCTTCCAAAACCTTTCAATGCAAATTCTAGCAAATGCACACTTGGAAGAAAAATGTTCCATGAAGTTGTATATGTAAATTTATACTTTCAGCATTTATGTATATAATTTCAGGGGAAGTGGGATCAACTTAACATTATTAAACATAGTCCAATGATATTTACAACATAACTTCAGAAACATTTTATTACTAGAAGTATTTTAAAAAGGATGTACCATTTAGGATTTAAGACACACCCCACAAATGAAAAAACAAATGAGATTATAAACAACATTTTTTAAAAAATTATGCCATCTTTTCACTACAAAATCCTCCTGGGGGAAAAATATCTTTTCCTTCATTATTAAAGGATGTTATCAGAGCACAGTGGAATTCTTTCAGATTTAGTCAGAAGGTTCTCTGGAGTTGAGAGATCTATTGGAGAATATTTTCTTTGAAAGTCCATGTCCTTTCCCCAGGCCTACATCATATATAAATAAACATTTCAGAAAAGGGGCCATGTTAAGAAAAAGTGGGTTGAAGATTGTAAGACCTGGTTCCTGGGTGCCAAATAATTCACAAGTTGGAATAAGCTGGGTTTCTGTAACACTTCTCTATGACTGCCATTGATACTGAACTATGCCAAGGAACTAAGTCCTACCAAGGAAAAGCAGGAGGAAAACAGGTGTAAGAAAACATTTCCTGTCAGTGTGTCCAGAGATAGCATGAGTCAACAGCGGCTCCTCATGAAGCCATCGATTCGTAACACTGGAGTATCTAGAATGCATCTGGGTCGAATTATTAAAAAGAAAGTTCTTCTCAAGCTAGTTGTAATGGTAGCTAATTTAAAAAATTAATGTTCTGCGATTCTGATAAAAACCTATGTGGTGAACCAACAATAAAGGCGGCTGGAGATATTGGTATGAAATAGTTATTTTTCCTTATATACCTGGACGTTCATGTAAGAAATTATACTTTTGGAAGGTCTGTCATATTCTCAGTGTATAAGAGTTGAATCATTTTTAGAAGTTATTGTCAGAATTTTGCTTTAATAGTGCAGTAAAGTGTGCATTCTCTCTCCCTCATTTTCATTCAACAGCCTCTACAAATTGAGCCTGGCTCAAAGGTCTTTCCCTCTTGGAATATGACTCCTCCCCTGTCCCTCTACATAGGCTGTTCTATAACAAATTATTTTGCTGTCTTGATTTTTCAGAGACCTCATGCTAGTAGTAGAGAGTCAGGAGAAAGTGAGATGTCCTATATAAAAGGCCTGCTAGAAAAAGAAATCAGCACTGAGTTCTAAGGATACTGAACAACTTTTTAAAAAACAAGCAAGCCATATTAAACACATTAGTTACAACCAAATTAGATAAAACCATGAAAATTATCCAAGAAGAAAAAGTACATCACCTGTCTAGGTTTAAAATTGCTTAAGGCTGCCATCCAAGGACCATCTATGATAACAAATACAGTAGTCTGTATTGACACAAAGTTTTAGTGATAGACGTAATTACATTCTTCTGCTGGTGGTGTTCTAGAATAAATGGAATATCTGCTGATCAAATCTGAATGCATCCCATAATATTAGCATGTAGGATCCCAGATCTGCAGGCACTATCTCTTTCTCAGATCTACACTTTGAATATTATGTTAGTTAAAATGAGAAGTATGTTAGAAAATGTCTTTTACAAAAGAAATATTGGCTGAGTATGGTGGCTCATGCCTGTAATCCCAACACTCTGGGAGGCCAAGGTGAGAAGATCTCTTGAGCTCAAGAATTTGAGACCAGCTTGGGCAACATATCTATAAAAAATTTTAAAACTTAGCCGGTGTGGTGGTGCACACCTATAGGCACAGCTACTTCAGAGGCTGAATCAAGAGGATCACTTGAGCTTGGGAGTTTGAGGTTGCAGTGAACTATGAACATGGCACTGAACTCCAGTCTGGGCAACAGAGTGAGAACTTGTCTTCAAAAAAATAAAAAAGAAGAAAAAAATAGGAAATATTGTGTTCACATCTGCTATGGTACTCTTTCTTATATAAACTATTTCTTTGCAGTATTCTAGAGGATTTAAGACAAATTTACCACTGAATAATTTCATATGGTATATTATTGCATTAGTATAGTATGTTATTATATAATTAGTATAAGTGACCAGTGCTGCAACAACCACATTCCAAAAAGTATTGTGATCCTCCAAAATTACAATGTCTAAATGACATTATTCTCCTTCATGAGACCATTATACCTTAATTTTTCAGCACCATGAAAATCTACAAATGCCCTCTAAAATATATTTAGAAAACGTGGGGAAAAAATAGATACAGTTTCAGAAGATACATATATTTTGAAAATTAGCCTTTTTGGAATAAATTATTCTTTATGACATATAAATAAACACATTTTTCAGACTGGCGGGGTAACATTTGCATCAGTCAAAATAATTAGATTACTAAAACCTGTAATCTTATTAGAAAAATGGTTTATTCAGAGAATCATTGGAATTATTAGCCTTCAAGCTGCTATAGATTGAATCTGATCAAAATAATTAAGATAATATTATTTCATTTTTCAGTATAATATCTCCTTAGTATTTTTGTTTCTTATTTAATATGTGATTATATTTACTTCTGTGAATAATATGGATGAAGATCATTACAGTGTCAAGATCACTGGGTTCAGAGCACAGAAACCTCAAGTCTATTCTTTTTTCTTAAATACCTGTAAGACTTTAAAGAAGACAGAGTTTCTGGACTCTAATTTCTCTATCTGTAGAATAAATGGGTTAGACCAAATAACTCCTTTCTGCTTATAAATTTTCTAATTATATGACTGAGCTTACACCTGGAAAACAGTCTATCTCCTGTATAAATTAATGATAGAAATGAAAACCACCACGTTTCATGAAATTAACCACATAAATATCAACATCAACTGCTCAGAAGGACTTAAGTGCAAGTATCACAGGAATTCTGAAGCACAGAGAACTAAATATAAGAAATGTAACACTCTTGGTATTTTCAAAGAAGATTTTAATAATATATGTAAACACAGTAACCTGTTCATAAGAAAAAAGTAAAGGGACGTCTTAGCATATTCAGGGTTCAACCAAAACTACTACTGGAATGTAAATCAAAGTAATATTCACCTAACTGTCATAATTGGCATGAATAATTTTAAGTAAAACACTTTTATTTGATATTAAATGTGAACAATAAGCCAAAACAGAGAAAATTAATCAATTGATCATTTATTGAAACTGAAATAAAAATATATAATTATTGAAGCCTCTTATATACATAAACCAATCATTGCTTAAATGAGCTGACATACTAGCTCCATAGTTTTATGTCACTAAGGAACTCTTTTGAACACAATAAAGAAACCAGAATTGAGCACAAAGAATGATGAACTGGGAAGTTCATGGCTTTCTATCTACTAATTAGGAGTACAATCATTCAGTCAAACAGCCACTCAACAAACATTTAGCATACAGCTTCTGGATACCAGGTACTGGTGTAGGTGCTAGAGCAACAAGGAAATAGTCCCTGCATTCAGTGAGCTCACAGGCAAGTAAACAAGTAAGTATAAAGACTGCATGACTGATTGGGAGTGGTGGTTCGTGCCTGTAATCCCAGCACTTTGGGAGGCCAACGTGGGCAGATCACGAGGTCAAGAGATCGAGACCATCCTGGCCAACATAGTGAAACCCCGTCTCTACTAAAAATACAAAAATTAGCTGGGCACGGTGGTGCACGCCTGTAGTTACTTGGGAGGCTGAGGCAAGAGAATCAGTTGAACCTGGAAGGTAAAGGTTGCAGTGAGCTGAGATCACACCACTGCACTCCAGCCTGGTGACAGAGTGAGACTCTGTCTCAAAAAAAAAAAAAAAGACTCCATGATAAATGTGTATCTACAAAGGGCACAAAGGAATGAGTAGCTAATCCCCAAAGCCATATGGAGCAGTCAGTATAAGCTTCAGGAAAAGAAACTGAAGTAAAAAGCTAACCTGAATCTGAAAAAAATGAGTAGGTATTTTCCAAGCACGTTTCAGGGGAAAAGTTGCAGGATGCAGAAGTCCTCCCAAGTACAAAAAGAGAATGAACTCTGGACAACTGGCAATTTATGGCACACAGGAATCAGTAAATGTAGGGATGAGAGGCACACAGAAACATGGGCAAAAACAGGAATTTTGACTTTATTCCATAAATCATGGAAAGCCACCAATGGGTTTTAAGTAATAAAATACTAAGACCAGGTTTGCATTTTAGAAAGATCAATTTGATTTCAGTGAGGAGGTCCAAAAATGAGAGCAGCAAGGCCAGATAGAAGTCCTGCTGCAACTAGCTATGGTTAGAGATGCAGACCAAAACTAAGGTGAAATCATTTAGAAGAAAGAACGTGGATATAAGAGCCATTGGTTTGGCCTCTCCACATCATTTTTTTATTTTATTTTCATTTATTTATTTATTTATTTTTTGAGACAGAGTCTCGCTCTGTCACCCAGGCTGGAGTGCAGTGGCGTGATCTTGGCTCACTGCAAGTTCTGCCTCCCGGGTTCACACTATTCTCCTGCCTCAGCCTCCCGAGTAGCTGGGACTACAGGCACGCGCCACCACGCCCAGCTAATTTTTTCTATTTTTTAGTAGAGATGGGGTTTCACCGTGTTAGCCAGGATGGTCTCGATCTCCTGACCTCGTGATCCACCCACCTCGGCCTCCCAATGTGCTGGGATTACAGGCTTGAGCCACCATGCCCAGCTGGCCTCTCCACATCTTTACTGTTATACTGATAACATGGGGATGAAAATAAATATTATTTGTATTTAAACTATTATTGTTATGTGAAAATTAAACAAATAACATACTATGATAACATCGGAGGTTCAAGAAATATTAAGTCTTGAAAATAGGAAAGATGAAAGGAAGGAAACAGGGAGTGGGGAGGAAAGTAGGAGAAAGGAGAGAATATAGGAATGAGAGAGGAGGAAAATAATAAGAAAGAAGTAGAAAGCTAGGTACGGTGGCTCATGACTGTAATCCCAGCGCTTTGGGAGGCCGAGTCAGGCAGATCACAAGGTCAGGAGTTCAAGACCAGCCTGGCCAATATGGTGAAACCTTGTCTCCACTAAAAATACAAAAATTAGCTGGGTGTGGTGGCAGGCACCTATAGTCCCAGCTACTCGGGAGGCTGAGGCAGGAGAATCACTTGACCCTGGGAGGCAGAGGCTGCAGTGAGCTGAGATCACACCACTGCACTCCAGCCTGGGTGACAGAGAAAGATGCTGTCTCAAAAAAAAAAAAAAAAGAAAAAAAAAAAAGAAAGAAGTAGAAAAAGATATAGTATTTCTTAATCAGCAGAAGCTACTCTTATTTTTCAATACTCTACCTTTCTAATGTATCACTGACAAGGAAAGGTCTTGAATAATTGACTGAAGTCAGAATAGGTAAGGCACTCTACCTGTGGATACATGAGAGGCCTTAAAAAGTTCATGGAAAATGTATATTATGAAAAAAACTATGCAAAGGTTTCAATTTTGGCAGCAAAATAAACTCATACTAATTTATTATAGCATGTTTGAACAGGATCTAGTTTGAGACAGTAAGAAGGAGTAGACATTAGTTTGAAAAGAGCCCCTAGCAGAGCAATGTAAATTCTGCTAAAATTGAAGCAAGAACAAACATTAGATTATGATGAAGCTTGAGTGAAAGAATGGTGAAATCACTGATGCTTTACAAGAAGCTTGAGGGGACAATGCACCAAAGAAATCAGTAGTTCACAAGCGGACAGCTTTTTTAAAGAAGAAACGAGATGATGTGGAAGATGAAGTCCACAGGGACAGATCATCCATATCAATTTGCAAGGAAAAAAATTAATCTTGTTTGTGCCCTAATTGAAGAGGACTGATAATCAACAGCACAAACAATAGCCAACATCATAGACATCTTAATTGGTTCAGCTTACACAGTTCTGACTAAAAAATTAAAGTTGAACCAACTTTCCACTGCATGGGTGCCAAAAGTGTTGTGCTCAGATCAGCTGCAGACAAGAGGAGAGCTCTCAATGGAAATTTTAAAGAACTAGGGTCAAGATCCTGAAGGATTTCTTTGAAGAATTGTAACAGAAGATAAAACATGGCTTTCCCAGTATGATCCTGAGGGCAAAACACAATCAAAGCAATGGCTACCAAAGGTGGAAGTGGTCCAGTCAAAGCTAAAGGGGATCACTCAAGAGCAAAGGTCACGGCAACAGTTTTTTGGGGACATTCCAGGCATTTTGCTTGTTGACTTTGTGGAAGGTCAAAGAACAATAATATCTGCATATCATGAGAGTGTTTTGAATAAGTTAGCCAAAGTTTTAGGGCAAAATACCTGGGAAAGCTTTAGCAGACAGTCCTCTAACACCACAATGTTTCTGCTCATTCCTGTCATCAAGCAAAGGCAATTTTGTGAGAGTCTCAATGGGAAATTGTCAGGCATCCACCTTACAGCTCTGATTTGGCTCCTTCTGACTTCTTTTTGTTTCCCAATCTCAACAAATGTGGAAAGGGCACCCATTTTTCTTAAGTTAATAATGTATAAGAGACTGCATTGACATTGTTAAGTTCCCAGGACCATCAGTTCTTTAGGGATGAAAACCGAAGATCACATTTTCAATGTTTATCTTTTAACTTCATTTTTCCACAAACTTTTTGAAGTTTCTCCATACAAATGTCTCCATACAAATGAGCACTTGCAAAATAAGCAGAGAGTCTCATTCAATGGACAGAAAGTTCTGTGCCATCTAAAAATTATCTTAAGCAAGTTCAATGTGTAGCAACAGACTGTATTGATAAATATCAGTTAGTTTGACTTCTGCAATGACCATGATGGAGTAACAAGAACTAGACTTTCTCTCCCTCCTGAAACAACCAAAAAAATGGCCAAAATGTATGCCACAAAAGTTTGCAAGACCCTGTAAAGTCAGTCTCAAACAAGGTGAGCCTATCAACGGCCCTAATTTATGCCTGGAGAAAGTTTTCCAGCCCACTACTCCAGGAGAAAAGCCCAAGAGGAGCCCATTGTTCTCCCTGAGCTGAGGGGACAGAGCTGAGAGTCCACAGAAACCATGTTGACATGAGCTCTCAGGACAAGGTTTCCGAGAAGAAGGGGCTGCACAGAAAGAGAACTCCAGAGCTCTGCAAAGGGTCCCCCTAAAGTACATAGCTAAGTAATTGTTAGGACAGGCCTAGAGAAAAGTACCTACGGTTGGGGAAACAACACCCAGATAAGATGAAAAGTAACAGTACACATGCTCACCAAGGTCCAGTAATAGTGCTTATTTTATCAGCCAAACCAGAAACACCTCAAGATTCCCAGGGATACCCAGAAGGATCTTGCCTCACTAGTTGGGAGTGATTAGCTCTAAAATGAGAACTGGTCTGATCCCACCTAATGAATTTTTAAAGCAAGACCAAAAAGAGTCAAACTCTTTCCAACTAAACTTAAATACATACCAATACAAAGATCAAGAATATTTATATATACTTCCAGCACTCAATAAGATAAAAGTCACCATATCTGACATCCAGACACAGTTTAGCAGAGACACAACAGTAACAACAAAAGACAGAAGAACGTGGCTCATAAGAAGGAGAAAAATCACTGAGTCAGAACTGATCCAGAGTAAATCAAGGTGCCAGAGTTATCAGTTAAGAACATTAAAATGCTTATTGAAACAGTATTCTATATGTTCTAAAATAGAGACATGCAAGATACACTAAAGGAGGCTGGGCGCAGTGGCTCACGCCTGTAATCTCAGCATTTTGCGAGGCCGAGGCAGGTGGATCACGAAGTCAGGAGTTCAGGACCAGCCTGACCAATATGGTGAAATCCCATCTCTACTAAAAATACAAAAATTAGCGGGGCATAGTAGCATGCGGCTGTAGTCCCAGCTACATGGTAGGCTGATAGCACATTAGTCATTAAAGAAGAAAAGATAGACACCTCTCAAAATAAAATAGAGAGAGAAAATAAATTTTTAAAAAACATGAACAGAGCAATAGTAGACAGTAAATTTCAAGTAACTGAATTTACGTGTAATCTCAGTTCCCAAAGGAGAGGAGAGGGAAGATGTGAAAACATTTGGGACTTTGAGTCAGGCAAAGCTTTCTTTGATATGACCCCACAGCATGATTTATATAATAATATATTGATAAGAAGAACTCATCCAATTTAAAAAAAAGAATCTGCTCTTCAAAAGAATCTATTAAGAGACTGAAAAGACAAGCTGCAGGCTGGGAGAAAATATTTGCAATTCATATATCTGATGAAAGGCTTGCATCAAAAATATATTTTAAAAGCTCAAAATTTAATAATGAAAAACAAACAACCCCATTTAAAACTTGGGTGAAAGACTGGAACAGACATTACAAAGTAGACATTTGTTTGGTAAATAAGCACATATGCTCAACATAATTAATGCTTAGGGCAATGCAAATTAAAACCAAAATGAGACGCCACTATCTATTTTTAAATAGCTAAGATTAGCATGACTGATAACAGCCAAGCACTGGCTTGGATGTGGAGAAGCTGAAACTCTCATACACTGCTGATGGGAATACAAAAAAGTGTAACCTTTGAAAAACAGTTTAAGAGTCCCTTAAAAAGTTAAACATACTTCTGCCGTAAGACTCAGCCATTGCACTCCTGGGTATTTACCCAACAGAGATAAAAGTAGGTGTTCATATAATGATATCAACACAAATGTTCATAGCACATGTATTCATAATAGCCCAAACTAGAAACAGTCTAAATATCAATCAATACATTAATGAATTAACTTGCTTTCTCCGAATTAATTATGGATACATACTATAACATGAATGAATCTCAAAATAACTATACTAAGTGAAACAAGGCAGACTCTAGAGGTAAAACATGCAGAGAAAAAAACATAAAATGTCAGACAAAAAAGTGCATAGTGTAAAATTTTATTTATATACATTTTTTGACTGTATAAATTACTGTCCAGTGACAGAAAGCAGTTTGGTGGTTTTTAAGGGCCAGGAATGAGGGGCCAGAGAAATGTATTATAAAGAGGCATCAGGAAACTGGAGGTGAAGTATATTTCCATCACCTCGATTGCGTGCTGATGGTTTCTAAACTTTCAATATTTTTAGTTTATTATATGTTATACAAAATAAAGCTTGTAATAAAAATCAAAAGATTGAGCCATCCTTATTTTCTCTATAAAAGAGCAGAATTCTCCTTTTAGAGATTTGGAAAGATTATTAAAAGATAAGTTACAAAATACAGTACCTGACACGTATAAAATATTAAATAAATACTAGCCATGCTTAATTATTTTGTTTTAAGTCTATATGAGTCAAGTTTTAGTAGAAATATGGGCTAGAAAAAAAAAACAGAAAGCGGGACTCTGTGATCCGACTTGGGCTTATAGAACAGACTGCACTAGTTTGTTCTCATGCTGCTAATAAAGTCATACCCAAGACCGGGTAATTTAGAAAGGAAAGAGGTTTAAGGAACTCACAATTCCACATGGCTGGGGAGGCCTCACAGTCACGGCAGAAGGCAAAAAAGAAGCAAAGGCACATCTTAAATGGTAGCAGAGAAGAAAGCTTGTGTAGGGAAGCTCCCATTTTAAAAGCATCAGATCTCGTGAGACTTATTCGCTACCAGGAGAACAGTAGGGGGAACCCGCCCCTATGATTCAATGATCTCCACCTGACTCCATCCTTGACATGCGGGGATAATTACAATCAAGGTGAGATTCCGGTGGAGAAACAGCCGAATCATATCAATGACTAATGAGAGTTACGTCCAGAACCTAATGAAAACCTGTCTGAGGCCACATTCCCTGTAAAGCAGATTTCAGATAGAGATTTGTGTAGAGAACATTTAACTGGGTAAAATCCTAGGAGCCAACAACTGTGGCGAAAAAGCTGAATTGGACAAAGGGATTTGAGATGTGAGGCAGTCACAACAAATACCTCAGCTAATCTCAAGGGGGAGCTGAGAAGCAGGGGTGACCCTTCAGAGTTGCCCTAAATTGAGGCAGGAGTATGGAGTTTTAATACCTTTCACTGGCCATTCTTCAGATACGAGTTGTCCCCAAGGATGGACATCAGCTTGACAAGTTATTAATTAGATCTCCTGAGAATAAATTCTAGAGAGAATCAGCTGAGAGGCATGATTTGCCAACACTCCCAAGAGCTGGGCAAACTTCAGTTTTGAGGGAGGATTTGGGTCACACACAAAAGTCTCCACAACCAATTATTCATGGGAAATTCTATGTAGGCAGAGCTATTTCATGGCCAGTTAATCAAAACTACATAATCTATTTGGTTAAGCAAAAGAAATTAAAAAGATAAAATAAAAGCTATATATTAACACTCAAAAGTTTTTAATGCATTTGCCTTGCATTTCATATGTTTTGCCTTGCATTTAATATGTTTTGCCTTGCATTTGTTTATTTGCTTTCAAGAACCTTTAGAGAACAATAATTACTAATATAATATGGAGTAGCACAGCATAGACGAGGGAAGCTAACTCTCTCCCTTTTCCCAGAACCTGGAACAGCTAAAGATCCTAAGCATTGTCAGCTTTGGTATCTGACATAGTTTGGATGTTTGTCCCCTTCAAATCTCACGTTAAAATGTGATCCCCAATGTTGGAGAGAGATGCCTCCTGAATGGCTTGGTGCTGTCCTCTTGGTAATGAATGAGTTCTTACCCTGTGAGTTCATGCGATATCTGGTTGTTTAAAAGAGACTGACACCTCCTCCCTGTCTCTCTTGCTTCCTCTCTCACCATGTGATATGCTGGTTTCCCTTCACCTTCCACCATGATTGGAAGGTTCCTGAGGCCCTCCCTGAAAGCAGGTGCCAGTACTATGCTTCATGTACAGCCTTCAGAACAAGAAGCCAAATAAACCTCATTTCTTTATTAATTACCCCACCTCAGGTATTTCTTTATAACAATGCAAATGGGCTAACAGAGTATCATTCATGGACAGTGAGTGTATTAGTCAATTTTCATGCTGCTGATAAAGACATACCCAAGACTGGGTAATTTATAAAGAAAAAGAGGTTTAATGAATTCACATATCTGCACCGCTAGCTGTATAAATATGGAAATATCTTCACTGCTACCTGTAAAAATATGGAAATATCTACAGCGCTACCTGTATAAACATGGAAATATCTACACCGCTATCTGTATAAACATAGAAATATCTACACCGCTATCTCTATAAACATGGAAATATCTACAGCGCTATCCGTATGAACATGGAAATACCTACACCGCTATCTGTATAAACAAGGAAATAACTACACCGCCATCTCTATAAACATGGATATATTTACAGGGCCATCTGTATAAACACGGAAATAACTACACCGCTATCTGTATATACATGGAAATATATACACCGCTATCTCTATAAACATGGAAATATCTACACCATTATCTGTATAAACATGGAAATAACTACACCTCTATCTCTATAAACATGGAAATATCTACACTGCTATCTGCATAAACATCGAAATATCTAAACCGCTACCTGTAAAACAGGGAAATATCTACACCGCTATCTCTATAAACATTGAAACATCTACACTGCTATCTTTATAAACATTGAAATACCTACACTGCTATTTGTATAAACATGGAAATATCTACAACGCTATCTCTATAAACATGGAAATAACTACACCGCTATCTCTATAAACGTGGAAATATCTACACCACCATCTGTATGAACATGGAATTATCTACAACGCCATCTGTATGAACATATAAATATCTACACCGCCATCTGTATAAAGAAGGAAATATCTAAACCGCTATCTGTATAAACATGGAAATATCTACACCGCTGCCTGTATAAACACGGAAATATCAGCACCGCTATCTGAATGAACATGGAAATATCTACACCGCTATCTGTATAAACATGGAAATATCTACACCGCTATCTGTATGAACAAGGAAATAGCTACACCGTTATCTGTATGAACATGGGAATAGCTACACCGCTATCTGTATGAACATGGAAATATCTACACCGCTATCTGTATGAACATGGAAATATCTACACCGCTATCTGTATGAACATGGAAATAGCTACACCGTTATCTGTATGAACATGGGAATAGCTACACCGCTATCTGTATGAACATGGAAATATCTACACCGCTATCTGTATGAACATGGATATATCTACACAGCCATCTGGATGAACATGGAAATATCTAAACCGCTATCTGTATGAACATGGAAATATCTACACCGATATCTGTATGAACATGGATATACCTACACAGCCATCTGGATGAACATGGAAATAGCTACACCGCTATCTGAGTAAACATGCATAGATCTTCACAGCTATCTGAATAAACATGGAAATATCTACACCACTATCTGTATGAAGATGGAAATATCTACACCGCTATCTGTATGAACATGGAAATATCTACACCGCTATCTGTTTGAACATGTAAATACCTACACTGCTATCTGCATGAAAATGGAAATATCTACACTGCTATCTGCATATACATTTAAATATCTACACAGCTATCTCTTTACACATGGAAATAACTACACAGCTATCAGTATGAACATGGAAATATCTACACCGCCATCTGTATTAACATGGAAATATCTGCACCGCCATCTGTATGAACATATAAATATCTACACCACCATCTGTATGAAGATGGAGATATCTACACTGATATCTGTATAAACATGGAAATATCTACACCTCCCTCTGTACGAACATATAAATATCTGCACCGCCATCTGTATTAAGAAGGAAATATCTAAACCGCTATCTGTATAAACATGGAAATATCTACACCGCTGACTGTATAAACATGCGTACATCTTCACCGATATCTGTATAAACATGGAAATATCTACACCGCTATCTGTATGAACATGGAAATATCTACACCGCTATCTGTATGAACATGGAAATATCTGCACCGCAATCTGTTTGAACATGGAAATATCTACACCGCTATCTGCATGGAAATGGAAATATCTACACTGCTATCTGCATATACATTTAAATATCTACACAGCTATCTCTTTACACATGGAAATAACTACACCGCTATCTGTATGAACATGGAAATATCTACACCGCCATCTGTATGAACTTGGAAATATCTGCACCGCCATCTGTATGAACATATAAATATCTACACCGCCATCTGTATTAACATGGAGATATCTACACTGCTATCTGTATAAACATGGAAATATCTACACCGCTATCTGTATAAACATGGAAATATCTACACCGCTATCTGTATAAACATGGAAATGTCTACACCGCTACCTGTATAAACATGGAAATATCAGCACCGCTATCTGTATGAACATGGAAATATCTACACCGCTATCTGTATGAACATGGAAATATCTACACCGCTATCTGTATGAACATTTAAATATCTACACCGCTATCTGTATGAACATGGAAATATGTACACCGCTATCTGAACATGGAAATATCTACACCGCTGTCTGCATGAAAATGGAAAGATCTACACAGCTATCTGCATATACATGGAAATATTTACACACCTATCTCTTAACACATGGAAATAACTACACCGCTATCTCTATAAACATGGAAATATCTACACCGCCATCTGTATGATCATGGAAATATCTGCACCGCCATCTGTATGAACATATAAATAACTACACCGCCATCTGTATTAAGAAGGAGATATCTACACCGCTATCTGTATAAACATGGAAATATCTACACCGCTACCTGTATAAACATGGAAATATCTACACCGCTATCTGTATAAACATGGTAATATCTACACCGCTACCTGTATAAACATGGAAATATCAGCACCGCTATCTGTATGAACCTGGAAATATCTACACCACTATCTGTATTAACATGGAAATATCTACACTGCTATCTGTATGAAGATGGAAATATCTACAAAGCTATCTGAATGAACATGGAAATATCTACACCGCTATCTGTTTGAACATGTAAATATCTACACCGCTATCTGCATGAAAATGGAAATATCTACAAAGCTATCTGCATATACATGGAAATATCTACACAGCTATCTCTTTACACATGGAAATAACTACACCGCTATGTCTATAAACACGGAAATATCTACAGCGCCATCTGTATGAACGTGGAAATATCTGCGCCGCCATCTGTATTAAGATGGAGATATCTACATCGCTATCTGTATAAACTTGGAAATATCTACACCGCTATCTGTATAAACATGGAAATATCTACACCGCTACCTGTATAAACATGGAAATATCAGCACCGCTATCTGTATGAACATGGAAATAACTACTCCGCTATCTCTATGAACATGGAAATATCTACACCGCTATCTGTATGAACATGTAAATAGCTACACCGCTATCTGTATGAACATGGAAATATCTACACCACTATCTGTATAAACATGGAAATATCAGCACCGCTTTCTGTATAAACATGGAAATATCAGCACCGCTATCTGTATGAACATGGAAATATCTACACCGCTATCTCTATGAACATGGAAATATCTACACCGCTATCTGTTTGAACATGGAAATATCTACACCGCTATCTGCATGAAAATGGAAATACTGCACTGCTATCTGCATATACATGGAAATATCTACACAGCTATCTCTTTACACATGGAAATAACTACACCGCTATCTGTATGAACATGGAAATATCTACACCGCCATCTGTATGAACATGGAAATATCTGCACCGCCATCTGTAAGAACATGTAAATATCTACACCGCCATCTGTATTAAGATGGAGATATCTACACCGCTATCTGTATAAACATGGAAATACCTACACCGCTATCTGTATGAACACGGATATATCTACACAGCCCTCTGGATGAACATGGAAATATCCACACCGCTATCTGTGTAAACATGCATACATCTTCACCGCTCTCTGTATAAACATGGAAATATCTACACCGCAATCTGTAGGAACATGGAAATACCTACACCGCAATCTGTTTGAAGATGGAAATATATACACCGCTATCTGCATGAAAATGGAAATATCTACACAGCTATCTGCATATACATGGAAATATCTACACAGCTATCTCTTTACACATGGAAATAACTACACCGCTATCTGTATGAAAATGGATATATCTACACCGCCATCTGTATGAACATAGAAATATCTGCACCGCCATCTGTATGAACATATAAATATCTACACCGCCATCTGTATTAAGATGGAGATACCTACACCGTTATCTGAATAAACATGGAAATATCTACACCACTATCTGTATAAACATGGAAATATCTTCACCGCTATCTGTATAAACATGGAAATATCTACACCGCTACCTGTATAAACATGGAAATATCTGCACCGCTATCTGAATGAACATGGAAATATCTACACCGCTATCTGTATGAACAAGGAAATATATACACGGCTATCTGTATGAACATGGAAATATCTACAAAGGTATCTGAATGAACATGGAAATTTCTACACCGCTATCTGTTTGAACATGTAAATACCTACACCGCTATCTGCATGAAAATGGAAATATCTACACCGCTATCTGTATGAACATGGAAATATCTACTCTGCTATCTGTATGATCATGGAAATAGCTACACCGTTATCTGTATGAACATGGAAATAGCTACACCGCTATCTGTATGAACATGGAAATAGCTACACCGTTATCTGTATCAACATGGAAATAGCTACACCGCTATCTGTATGAACATGGAAGTATCTACACCGCTATCTGTATGAACATGGATATATCTACACAGCCATCTGGATGAACATGGAAATATCTACACCGCTATCTGTATGAACATGGAAATATCTACACCGCTATCTGTGTGAACATGGATATATCTACACAGCCATCTGGGTGAACATGGAAATATCTATACCGCTATCTGTGTAAACATGAATAGATCTTCACCGCTATCTGTATAAACATGGAAATATCTACACCGCTATCTGTATGAACATGGAAATATCTACACCGCTATCTGTATGAACATGGAAATATCTACACCGCTATCTGTTTGAAGATGGAAATATCTACACAGCTATCTGCATGAAAATGGAAATATCTGCACTGCTATATGCATATACATGGAAATATCTACACAGCTATCTCTTTACACATGGAAATAACTACACCGCTATCTGTATGAACATGGAAATATCTACACCGCCATCTGTATGAACATGGAAATATCTGCACCGCCATCTGTATGAACATATAAATATCTACACCGCCATCTGTATTAACATGGAGATATCTACACTGCTATCTGTATAAACATGGAAATATCTACACCGCTATCTGTATAAACATGGAAATATCTACACCGCTATCTGTATAAACATGGAAATGTCTAAACCACTACCTGTATAAACATGGAAATATCAGCACCGCTATCTGTATGAACATGGAAATATCTACACCGCTATCTGTATGAACATGGAAATATCTACACCGCTATCTGTATGAACATTTAAATATCTACACAGCCATCTGTATGAACATGGAAATATATACACCGCTATCTGTTTGAACATGGAAATATCTACACCGCTGTCTGCATGAAAATGGAAAGATCTACACAGCTATCTGCATATACATGGGAATATTTACACACCTATCTCTTAACACATGGAAATAACTACACCGCTATCTCTATAAATATGGAAATATCTACACCGCCGTCTGTATGAACATGGAAATATCTGCACCGCCATCTGTATGAACATATAAATATCTACACCGCCATCTGTATTAAGAAGGAGATATCTACACCGCTATCTGTATAAACATGGAAATATCTACACCGCTACCTGTATAAACATGGAAATATCTACACCGCTATCTGTATAAACATGGTAATATCTACACCGCTACCTGTATAAACATGGAAATATCAGCACCGCTATCTGTATGAACCTGGAAATATCTACACCACTATCTGTATTAACATGGAAATATCTACACTGCTATCTGTATGAAGATGGAAATATCTACAAAGCTATCTGAATGAACATGGAAATATCTACACCGCTATCTGTTTGAACATATAAATATCTACACCGCCATCTGTATTAAGATGGAGATATCTACATCGCTATCTGTATAAACTTGGAAATATCTACACCGCTATCTGTATAAACATGGAAATACCTACACCGCTATCTGTATAAACATGGAAATATCTACACCGCTACCTGTATAAACATGGAAATATCAGCACCGCTATCTGTATGAACATTTAAATAACTACTCCGCTATCTCTATGAACATGGAAATATCTACACCGCTATCTGTATGAACATGTAAATAGCTACACCGCTATCTGTATGAACATGGAAATATCTACACCACTATCTGTATAAACATGGAAATATCAGCACCGCTATCTGTATAAACATGGAAATATCAGCACCGCTATCTGTATGAACATGGAAATATAAGCCCCTCTATCTGTATGAACATGGTAGTATCTACACCGCTATCTGTATGAACATGGAAATATATGCACCGCTATCTGTTTGAACATGGAAATATCTAAACCGCTATCTGCATGAAAATGGAAATAAATACACAGCTATGTGCATATACATGGAAATATCTACACAGCTATCTCTTTACACATGGAAATAACAACACAGCTATCTGTATGAACATGGAAATATCTTCACCGCCATCTGAATGAACATGGATATATCTACACAGCCATCTGGATGAACATGGAAATATCTACACCGCTATCTGTGTAAACATGCACAGATCTCCACCGCTATCTGTATAAACATGGAAATATCTACACCGCTATCTGTATGAACATGGAAATATCTACACCGCTATCTGTATGAACATGGAAATATCTACACCGCTATCTGTTTGAACATGGAAATATTTACACCGCTATCTGCATGAACATGGAAAGATCTACACTGCTATCTGCATATACACTTAAATATCTACACAGCTATCTCTTTACACATGGAAATAACTACACCGCTATCTGTATGAACATGGAAATATCTGCTCCGCCACCTGTATGAACATATAAATATCTACACCGCCATCTGTATTAAGAAGGAAATATCTAAACCGCTATCTGTATAAACATGGAAATATCTACACCGCTGCCTGTATAAACATGGAAATATCAGCACCGCTATCTGTATGAACATGGAAATATCTACACCGCTATCTGTATGAACATGGAAATATCTACACCGCTATCTGCATGAAAATGGAAATATCTACACTGCTATCTGCATATACATTTAAATATCTACACAGCTATCTCTTTACACATGGAAATAACTACACCGCTATCTGAATAAACATGGAAATATCTACATCGCTATCTGTATAAACATGGAAATATCAGCACAGCTATCTGTATGAACATGGAAATATCAGCCCCTCTATCTGTATGAAGATGGAGATATCTACACCGCCATCTGCATGAACATGGATATATCTACACAGCCATCTGGATGAACATGGAAATATCTACACCGCTAAGTGTATGAACATGGAAATAGCTACACCGCTATCTGTATGAACATGGAAATATCTACACCGCTATCTGTATGAACATCTAAATATCTACACCGCTATCTGTTTGAAGATGGAAATATCTACACCGCTATCTGCATGAAAATGGAAATATCTACACAGCGATCTGCATATACATGGAAATATCTACAAAGCTATCTCTTTACACATGGAAATAACTACACCGCTATCTCTATAACCATGGAAATATCTACACCGCCATCTGTATGAACATGGAAATATCTGCACCGCCATCTGTATGAACATATAAATATCTACACCGCCATCTGTATTAAGATGGGGATATCTAAACCACTATCTGTATAAACCTGGAAATATCTACATCGCTATCAGTATAAACATGGAAATATCTACAGCGCTATCTGTACAAACATGGAAATTTCTACACCGCTACCTGTATAAACATGGAAATATCAGCACCGCTATGTATAGGAACATGGAAATATCTATACCGCTATCTGTATGAACATGGAAATATCTTCACCGCTATCTGTATGAACATGGAAATAGCTACACCGCTATCTTTATGAACATGGAAATATCTACACCGCTATCTGCATGAACATGGAAATATCTACACCGCTATCTGTATGAACATGGATATATCTACACAGCCATCTGGATGAACATGGAAATATCTACACCGTTATCTGTATGAAAATGGAAATATCCTCACCGCTATCTGTGTATACATGCATTCATCTTCACCGCTATCTATATAAACATGGAAATATCTACACCGCTATCTGTTTGAAGATGGAAATATATACACCGCTATCTGCATGAAAATGGAAATATCTACACAGCTATCTTCATATACATGGAAATATCTACACAGCTATCTCTTTACACATGGAAATAACTACACCGCTATCTGTATGAACATGGAAATATCTTCACCGCCATCAGTATGAACATGGAAATATCTGCACCGCCATCTGTATGAACATATAAATATCTACACCGCCATCTGTATTAAGATGGAGATATCTACATCGCTATCTGAATAAACATGGAAATATCTACACCGATATCTGTATAAACATGGAAATATCAGCACCGCTATCTGTGTGAACATTTAAATATCAGCCCCTCTATCTGTATGAACATGGAGATATCTACACCGCCATCTGTATGAACATGGATATATCTACACAGCCATCTGGATGATCATGGAAATATATACACCGCTATCTGTATGAACATGGAAATACCTACACCGCTATCTGTATGAACAGGGAAATATCTACACCGCTATCTGTATGAACATGGAAATACCTACACCGCTAACTGTATGAACATGGAAATGTCTTCACCACCATATGTATGAACATGGATATATCTACAGAGCCATCTGGATGAACATGGAAATATCTACACCGCTATCTGTATGAACATGGATATATCTACACAGCCCTCTGGATGAACATGGAAATATCCACACCGCTATCTGTGCAAACATGCATACATCTTCACCGCTATCTGAATAAACATGGAAATATCTGCACCGCTATCTGTATGAACATGGAAATATCTACACCGCTATCTGTTTGAACATGGAAATATCTACACCGCTATCTGCATGAAAATGGAAATATCTGCACTGCTATCTGCATATACATGGAAATATCTACACAGCTATCTCTTTACACATGGAAATAACTACACCGCTATCTGTATGAACATGGAAATATCTACACCGCCATATGTATGAACATGGAAATATCTGCACCGCCATCTGTAAGAACATGTAAATATCTACACCGCCATCTGTATTAAGATGGAGATATCTACACCGCTATCTGTATAAACATGGAAATATCTACACCGCTATCTGTATGAACATGGATATATCTACACAGCCCTCTGGATGAACATGGAAATATCCACACCGCTATCTGTGTAAACATGCATACATCTTCACCGCTCTCTGTATAAACCTGGAAATATCTACACCGCAATCTGTAGGAACATGGAAACACCTACACCGCAATCTGTTTGAAGATGGAAATATATACACCGCTATCTGCATGAAAATGGAAATATCTACACAGCTATCTGCATATACATGGAAATATCTACACAGCTATCTCTTTACACATGGAAATAACTACACCGCTATCTGTATGAAAATGGATATATCTACACCGCCATATGTATGAACATGGAAATATCTGCACCGCCATCTGTAAGAACATGTAAATATCTACACCGCCATCTGTATTAAGATGGAGATACCTACACCATTATCTGAATAAACATGGAAATATCTACACCGCTATCTGTATAAACATGGAAATATCTTCACCGCTATCTGTATAAACATGGAAATATCTACACCGCTACCTGTATAAACATGGAAATATCTGCACCGCTATCTGAATGAACATGGAAATATCTACACCGCTATCTGTATGAACAAGGAAATATATACACGGCAATCTGTATGAACATGGAAATATCTACAAAGGTATCTGAATGAACATGGAAATTTCTACACCGCTATCTGTTTGAACATGTAAATACCTACACCGCTATCTGCATGAAAATGGAAATATCTACACCGCTATCTGTATGAACATGGAAATATCTACTCTGCTATCTGTATGAACATGGAAATACCTACACCGTTATCTGTATGAACATGGAAATAGCTACACCGCTATCTGTATGAACATGGAAATAGCTACACCGTTATCTGTATCAACATGGAAATAGCTACACCGCTATCTGTATGAACATGGAAGTATCTACACCGCTATCTGTATGAACATGGATATATCTACAAAGCCATCTGGATGAACATGGAAATATCTACACCGCTATCTGTATGAACATGGAAATATCTACACCGCTATCTGTGAGAACATGGATATATCTACACAGCCATCTGGATGAACTTGGAAATATCTATACCGCTATCTGTGTAAACATGCATAGATCCTCACCGCTATCTGTATAAACATGGAAATATCTACACCGCTATCTGTATGAACATGGAAATATCTACACCGCTATCTGTATGAACATCTAAATATCTACACCGCTATCTGTTTGAAGATGGAAATATCTACACCGCTATCTGCATGAAAATGGAAATATCTGCACTGCTATATGCATATACATGGAAATATCTACACAGCTATCTCTTTACACATGGAAATAACTACACCGCTATCTGTATGAACATGGAAATATCTACACCGCCATCTGTATGGACATGGAAATATCTGCACCGCCATCTGTATGAACATATAAATATCTAAACCGCCATCTGTATTAAGATGGAGATATCTACACTGCTATCTCTATAAACATATAAATATCTACACCGCTATCTGTATAAACATGGAAATATCAGCACTGCTATCTTTATGAACATGGAAATATCAGCCCCTCTATCTGTATGAACATGGAAGTATCTACACCGCTATCTGTATGAACATGGAAATATCTACACCGCTATCTGTATGAACATGGAAATACCTTCAACGCCATCTGTATGAACATGGATATATCTACACAGCCATCTGGATGAACATGGAAATATCTACACCGCAATCTGTATGAACATGGAAATATCTACACCGCTATCTGTGTAAACATGCATACATCTTAACCGCTATCAGTATAAACATGGAAATATCTACACCGCTATCTGTATGAACATGGAAATAGCTACACCGCTATCTGTATGAACATGGAAATATCTACACCGCTATCTGTATGAACATGGATATATCTACACAGCCATCTGGATGAACATGGAAATATCTACACCGCTATCTGTGTAAACATTCATATATCTTCACCGCTATCTGTATAAATATGGAAATGTCTACACCACTATCTGTATGAACATGGAAATATCTACACCGCTATCTGCATGAACATGGAAATATCTACACCGCTATCTGTTTGAACATGGAAATATCTACACCACTATCTGCATGAAAATGGAAATATCTACACTGCTATCTGCAAATACATGGAAATATCTACACAGCTATCTCTTTACACATGGAAATAACTACACCGTTATCTGTATGAACATAGAAATATCCACACCGCCATCTGTATGAACATGGAAATATCTGCACCGCCATCTGTATGAACCTATAAATATCTACACCGCCATCTGTATTACGATGGAGATATCTAGACCGCTATCTGTATAAACATGGAAATATTTACACCGCTATCTGTATAAACATGGAAATATCTACACCGCTATCTGTTTAAACATGGAAATATCAGCACCACTATCTGTATGAACATGGAAATATCTACAACGCTATCTGTATGAACATGGAAATATCTACACCGCTATCTGTATGAACATGGAAATATCTACACCGCTATCAGTATGAACATGGAAATATCTACACCGCTATCTGTATGAACATTGATATATCTACACAGCCCTCTGGATGAACATGGAAATATCCACACCGCCATCTGTGTAAACATGCATACATCTTCACTGCTATCTGTATAAACCTGGAAATATCTACACCGCTATCTGTATGAACATGGAAATATCTACACCGCTATCTGTATGAACATGGAAATATCTACACCGCTATCTGTATGAACATGGAAATATCTTCACCGCTATCTGTATGAACATGGATATATCTACACAGCCATCTGGACAAACATGGAAATATCTACACCGCTATCTGTATGAACATGGAAATAGCTACACCGCTATCTGTATGAAAATGGAAATATCTACACCGCTATCTGTATGAACATGGAAATACCTACACCGCTATCTGTATGAACTTGGAAATATCTTCACCGCCATCTGTATGAACATGGATATATATACAGAGCCATCTGGATGAACATGGAAATACCTACACAGCTATCTGTATGAACATGGAAATATATACACCGCTATCTGTGTAAACATGCATACATCTTCACCGCTATCTGTATAAACACGGAAATATCTACACCGCTATCTGTATGAACATGGAAATATCTACACCGCTATCTGTTTGAACATGGAAATATCTACACCGCTATCTGCATGAAAATGGAAATATCTACACAGCTATCTGCATATACATGGAAATATATACAAAGCTATCTCTTTACACATGGAAATAACTACACCGCTATCTCTATAAACATGGAAATATCTACACCGCCATCTGTATGAACATGGAAATATCTGCACCGCCATCTGTATGAACATATAAATATCTACACCGCCATCTGTATTAAGATGGAGATATCTACACCGCTATCTGTGTAAACATGCATATATTTTCACCGCTATCTGTATAAACATGGAAATATCTACAACGCTATCTGTATGAACATGGAAATAGCTACACCGCTATCTGTATGAACATGGAAATACCTACACCGCTATCTGTATGAACATGCATATATCTACACAGCCATCTGGATGAACATGGAAATATCTACACCGCTATCTGTGTAAACATGCATACATCTTCACCGCTATCTATATAAACATGGAAATATCTACACCACTATCAGTATGAACATGAAAATATCTACACCGCTACCTGTATAAACATGGAAATGTCAGCACAGCTATCTGTATGAACATGGAAATAGCTACACCGCTATCTGTATGAACATGCAAATATCTACACCACTATCTGTAAGAACATGGAAATATCTACACCACTATCTGTATGAACATGGATATATCTACACAGCCATCTGGATGAACATGGAAATATCTACACCACTATCTGTATTAACATGGAAATATCTACACCGCTATCTGTGTAAACATGCATACATCTTCACCGCTATCAGTATAAACATGGAAATATCTACACCGCTATCTGTATGAACATGGAAATAGCTACACCGCTATCTGTATGAACATGGAAATATCTACACCGCTATCTGTATGAACATGGATATATCTACACAGCCATCTGGATGAACATGGAAATATCTACACCGCTATCTGTGTAAACATGCTTATATCTTCACCGCTATATGTATAAATATGGAAATGTCTACACCACTATCTGTATGAACATGGAAATATCTACACCGCTATCTGTATGAACATGGAAATATCTGCACCACTATCAGTATGAACATGGAAATATCTACACCGCTATCTGTATGAACATTGATATATCTACACAGCCTCTGGATGAACATGGAAATATCCACACCGCTATCTGTGTAAACTTGCATACATCTTCACTGCTATCTGTATAAACATGGAAATATCTACACCGCTATCTGTATGAACATGGAAATATCTACACGGCTATCTGTTTGAAGATGGAAATATATACACCGCTATCTGCAAAAATGGAAATATCTACACAGCTATCTGCGTATACATGGAAATATCTACACAGCTATCTCTTTACACATGGAAATAACTACACCGCTATCTGTATGTACATGGAAATATCTACACCGCCATCTGTATGAACATGGAAATATCTGCATCGCCATCTGCATGAACATATAAATATCTACACCGCCATCTGTATTAAAATGGGGATATCTACACCGCTATCTGAATAAACATGGAAATATCTACACCGCTATCTGTATAAACATGGAAATATCTACACCGCTATCTGTATAAACATGGAAATATCTACACCGCTACCTGTTTAAACATGGAAATATCAGCACCGCTATCTGTATGAACATGGAAATATCTACAGCGCTACCTGTATGAACATGGAAATATCTACACCGCTATCTGTATGAACATGGAAATATCTACAAAGCTGTCTGAATGAACATGGAAATATCTACACCGCTATCTGTTTGAACATGTAAATATCTACTCCGCTATCTGCATGAAAATGGAAATATCTACAAAGCTATCTGCATTTACATGGAAATATCTACACAGCTATCTCTTTACACTTGGAAATAACTACACCGCTATATCTATAAACATGGAAATATCTACACCGCCATCTGTATGAACTTGGAAATATCTGCACCGCCATCTGTATGAACATATAAATATCTACACCGCCATCTGTATTAAGAAGGAAATATCTAAACCGCTATCTGTATAAACATGGAAATATCTACACCGCTGCCTGTATAAACATGGAAATATCAGAACCGCTATCTGTATGAACATGGAAATATCTACACCGCTATCTGTATGAACATGGAAATATCTAAACCGCTATCTGTATGAACATGGAAATATCTACACCGCTATCTGTTTGAACATGGAAATATCTACACCACTATCTGCATGAAAATGGAAATATCTACACTGCTATCTGCAAATACATGGAAATATCTACACAGCTATCTCTTTACACATGGAAATAACTACACCGCTATCTGTATGAACATGGAAATATCCACACCGCCATCTGTATGAACATGGAAATATCTGCACCGCCATCTGTATGAACCTATAAATATCTACACCGCCATCTGTATTACGATGGAGATATCTACACCGCTATCTGTATAAACATGGAAATATCTACACCGCTATCTGTATAAACATGGAAATATCTACACCGCTATCTGTTTAAACATGGAAATATCAGCACCGCTATCTGTATGAACATGGAAATATCTACAACGCTATCTGTATGAACATGGAAATATCTACACCGCTATCTGTATGAACATGGAAATATCTACACCTCTATCAGTATGAACATTGAAATATCTACACCGCTATCTGTATGAACATTGATATATCTACACAGCCCTCTGGATGAACATGGAAATATCCACACCGCTATCTGTGTAAACATGCATACATCTTCACTGCTATCTGTATAAACATGGAAATATCTACACCGCTATCTGTATGAACATGGAAATATCTACACCGCTATCTGTATGAACATGGAAATAGCTACACCGCTATCTGTATGAACATGGAAATATCTTCACCGCTATCTGTATGAACATGGATATATCTACACAGCCATCTGGATAAACATGGAAATATCTACACCGCTATCTGTATGAACATGGAAATAGCTACACCGCTATCTGTATGAAAATGGAAATATCTACACCGCTATCTGTATGAACATGGAAATACCTACACCGCTATCTGTATGAACTTGGAAATAACTTCACCGACATCTGTATGAACATGGATACATATACAGAGCCACCAGGATGAACATGGAAATATCTACACAGCTATCTGTATGAACATGGAAATATATACACCGCTATCTGTGTAAACATGCATACATCTTCACCGCTATCTGTATAAACACGGAAATATCTACACCGCTATCTGTATGAACATGGAAATATCTACACCGCTATCTGTTTGAACATGGAAATATCTACACCGCTATCTGCATGAAAATGGAAATATCTACACAGCTATCTGCATATACATGGAAATATCTACAAAGCTATCTCTTTACACATGGAAATAACTACACCGCTATCTCTATAAACATGGAAATATGTACACCGCCATCTGTATGAACATGGAAATATCTGCACCGCCATCTGTATGAACATATAAATATCTACACCGCCATCTGTATTAAGATGGAGATATCTACACCGCTATCTGTGTAAACATGCATATATTTTCACCGCTATCTGTATAAACATGGAAATATCTACACCGCTATCTGTATGAACATGGAAATAGCTACACAGCTATCTGTATGAACATGGAAATACCTACACCGCTATCTGTATGAACATGGATATATCTACACACCCATCTGGATGAACATGGAAATATCTACACCGCTATCTGTGTAAACATGCATACATCTTCACCGCTATCTATATAAACATGGAAATATCTACACCACTATCTGTATCAACATGAAAATATCTACACCGCTACCTGTATAAACATGGAAATGTCAGCACCGCTATCTGTATGAACATGGAAATAGCTACACCGCTATCTGTATGAACATGCAAATATCTACACCACTATCTGTATGAACATGGAAATATCTACACCACTATCTGTATGAACATGGATATATCTACACAGCCATCTGGATGAACATGGAAATATCTACACCACTATCTGTATTAACATGGAAATATCTACACCGCTATCTGTGTAAACATGCATACATCTTCACCGCTATCAGTATAAACATGGAAATATCTACACCACTATCTGTATGAACATGGAAATATCTACACCGCTATCTGTTTGAACATGGAAATATCTACAAAGCTATCTGCATGAAAATGGAAATATCTACACTGCTATCTGCATATTCATTTAAATATCTACACAGCTATCTCTTTACACATGGAAATAACAACACCGCTATCTGTATGAACGTGGAAATATCTACACCGCCATCTGTTTGAACATGGAAATATCTGCACCGCCATCTGTATGAACATATAAATATCTACACCGCCATATGTATTAAGATGGAGATATCTACACTGCTATCTGTATAAACATGGAAATATCTACACCGCCATCTGTATGAAAATATAAATATCTACACCGCCATCTGTATTAAGAAGGAAATATCTAAACCGCTATCTGTATAAACATGGAAATATCTACACCGCTGCCTGTATAAACATGGAAATATAAGCACCGCTATCTGTATGAACATGGAAATATCTACACCGCTATCTGTATGAACATGGAAATATCTACACCTCTATCTGTATGAACATGGAAATAGCTACAACGCTATCTGTGTGAACATGGATATATCTACACAGCCATCTGGATGAACATGGAAATATCTACACCGCTATCTGTGTAAACATGCATACATCTTCACCGCTATCTGTATAAACATGGAAATATCTACACCGATATCTGTATGAACATGGAAATATCTACACCAGTATCTGTATGAACATGGAAATATCTACACCGCTATCTGTTTGAACATGGAAATATCTACACCGCTATCTGCATGAAAATGGAAATATCTACACTGCTCTCTGCATATACATTTAAATATCTACACAGCTATCCCTTTACACATGGAAATAACTACACCGCTATCTGTATGAACATGGAAATATCTACACCGCCATCTGTATGAACATGGAAATATCTGCACCGCCATCTGTATGAACATATAAATATCTACACCGCCATCTGTATTAAGATGGAGATTTCTACACTGCTATCTGTATAAACATGGAAATATCTACACCGCTATCTGTATAAACATGGAAATATCCACACCGCTATCTGTATAAACATGGAAATATCTACACCGCTACCTATATAAACATGGAAATATCAGCACCGCTATCTGTATGAACATGGAAATATCTACACCGCTATCTGTATGAACATGGAAATATCTACACCGCTATCTGTATGAACATGGAAGGATCAACAAAGCTATCTGAATGAACATGGAAATATCTACACCGCTATCTGTTTGAACATGGAAATATCTACACCGCTATCGG
The DNA here is from genome assembly GCF_029281585.2 of Gorilla gorilla gorilla. Classification (NCBI taxonomy): domain Eukaryota; kingdom Metazoa; phylum Chordata; class Mammalia; order Primates; family Hominidae; genus Gorilla; species Gorilla gorilla. The sequence goes on from NC_073234.2 coordinate 733,021, forward strand.
CATGAAAATGGAAATACCTACAAAGCTATCTGCATATACATGGAAATATCTACACAGTTCTCTCTTTACACATGGAAATAACTACACCGCTATATCTATAAACATGGAAATATCTACACCGCCATCTGTATGTACATGGAAATATCTGCACCGCCATCTGTATGAACATATAAATATCTACACCGCCATCTGTATTAAGAAGGAAATATCTAAACCGCTATCGGTATAAACATGGAAATATCTACACCGCTGCCTGTATAAACATGGAAATATCAGAACCGCTATCTGTATGAACATGGAAATATCTACACCGCTATCTGTATGAACATGGAAATATCTACACTGCTATCTGTATGAACATGGAAATAGCTACACCGTTATCTGTATGAACATGGAAATAGCTACACCACTATCTGTATGAACATGGAAATATCTGCACCGCTATCTGTATGAACATGGATATATCTACACAGCCATCTGGATGAACACGGAAATATATACACCGCTATCTGTATGAACATGGAAATATCTACACCGCTATCTGTATGAACATGGATATATCTACACAGCCATCTGGATGAACATGGAAATATCTACAACGCTATCTGTGTAAACATGCATAGATCTTCACCGCTATCTGTATAAACATGGAAATATCTACACCGCTATCTGTATGAACATGGAAATATCTACACCGCTATCTGTATGAACATGGAAATATCTACACTGCTATCTGTTTGAACATGGAAATATCTACACAGCTATCTGCATGAAAATGGAAATATCTACACTGCTATCTGCACATACATTTAAATATCTACACAGCTATCTCTTTACACGTGGAAATAACTACACCGCTATCTGTATTAACATGGAAATATCTACACCGCCATCTGTATGAACATGGAAATATCTGCACCGCCATCTGTATGAACATATGAATATCTACACCGCCAATTGTATTAAGATGGAGATATCTACACTGCTATCTGTATAAACATGGAAATATCTACACCGCCATCTGTATGAACATATAAATATCTACACCGCCATCTCTATTAAGAAGGAAATATCTAAACCGCTATCTGTATAAACATGGAAATATCTACAACGCTGCCTGTATAAACAAGGAAATATCAGCACCGCTATCTGTATGAACGTGGAAATATCTACACCGCTATCTGTATGAACATGGAAATATCTACACCGCTATCTGTTTGAACATGGAAATATCTACACCGCTATGTGCATGAAAATGGAAACATCTACACTGATATCAGCATATACATTTAAATATCTACACAGCTATCTCTTTACACATGGAAATAACAACACTGCTATCTGTATGGGCATGGAAATATCTACACCGCCATCTGTATGAACATGGAAATATCTGCACCGCCATCTGTATGAACATATAAATATCTACACCGCCATCTGTATTAAGATGGAGATATCTACACTGCTATCTGTATAAACATGGAAATATCTACACCGCCATCTGTATTAACATATAAATATCTACACCGCCATCTGTATTAAGAAGGAAATATGTAAACCGCTAACTGTATAAACATGGAAATAACTACACCGCTGCCTGTATAAACATGAAAATATCAGCACCGCTATCTGTATGAAAATGGAAATATCTACACCGCTATCTGTATAAACATGGAAATATCTACACCTCTATCTGTATGAACATGGAAATAGCTACACCGCTATCAGTGTGATCATGGATATATCTACACAGCCATCTGGATGAAGATGGAAATATCTACACTGCTATCTGTGTAAACATGCATACACCTTCACCGCTATCTATATAAATATGGAAATATCTACACCGCTATCTGTATGAACATGGAAATATCTACACCGCTATCTGTTTGAACATGGAAATATCTACACCGCTATCTGCATGAAAATGGAAATATCTACACTGCTATCTGCATATACATTTAAATATCTACACAGCTATCTCTTTACACATGGAAATAACTACACCGCTATCTGTATGAACATGGAAATATCTACACCGCCATCTGTATGAACATGGAAATATCTGCACTGCCATCTGTATGAACATATAAATATCTACACCGCCATCTGTATTAAGATGGAGATTTCTACACAGCTATCTGTATAAACATGGAAATATCTACACCGCTATCTGTATAAACATGGAAATATCTACACCGCTATCTGTATAAACAGGGAAATATCTACACCACTACCTGTACAAACATGGAAATATCAGCACCGCTATCTGTATGAACATGGAAATATCTACACCGCTATCTGTATGAACATGGAAATATCTACACCGCTATCTGTATGAACATGGAAATATCTACACCGCTATCTGTATGAACATGGAAATATCTACACGGCTATCTGTTTGAACATGGAAATATCTACACCGCTGTCTGCATGAAAATGGAAATATCTACACAGCTATCTGCATACACATGGAAATATCTACACAGCTATCTCTTAACACATGGAAATAAATACACCGCTATATCTATAAACATGGAAATGTCTACACCGCCATCTGTATGAACATGGAAATATCTGCACCACCATCTGTATGGACATATAAATATCTACACCGCCATCTGTATTAAGAAGGAAATATCTAAACCGCTATCTGTATGAACATTGAAATATCTACACCGCTATCTGTTTGAACATGGAAATATCTACACCGCCATCTGTGTAAACATGCATACATCTTCACCGCTATCTGTATAAACATGGAAACATCTACAATGCTATCTTTATGAACATGGATATATCTACACAGCCCTCTGGATGAACATGGAAATATCCACACCGCTATCTGCATGAACATGGAAATATCTACACCGCTATCTGTGTGAACATGCATTCATGTTCACCGCAATCTGTATAAACATGGAAATATATACTCCGCTATCTGTATGAACATGGATATACCTACACAGCCCTCTGGATGAACATGGATATATCTACACCGCTATCTGTATGAACATGGATATATCTACACAGCCCTCTGGATGAACATGGAAATATCCACACCGCTATCTGTGCAAACATGCATACATCTTCACCGCTATCTGTATAAACATGGAAATATCTACACCGCTACCTGTATAAACATGGAAATATCAGCACCGCTCTCTGTATGAACATGGAAATATCTACACCGCTATCTGTATGAACATGGAAATATCTACACCGCTATCTGTATGAACATGGAAATATCTACAAAGCTATCTGAATGAACATGGAAATATCTACACCGTTATCTGTTTGAACATATAAATATCTACAGCACTATCTGCATGAAAACGGAAATATCTACAAAGCTATCTGCATATACATGGAAATATCTAAACAGCTATCTGTTTACACATGGAAATAACTACACCGCTATATCTATAAACAGGGAAATATCTACACCGCCATGTGTATGAACATGGAAATATCAGCACCGCCATCTGTATGAACATATAAGTATATACTCCGCCATCTGTATTAAGAAGGAAATATCTAAACTGCTATCTGTATAAACATGGAAATATCTACACCGCTGCCTGTAGAAACATGGAAATATCAGCACCGCTATCTGTATGAACATGGAAATATCTACACCGCTATCTGTATCAACATGGAAATATCTACACCGCTATCTGTATGAACATGGAAATAGCTACACCGTTATCTGTATGAACATGGAAATAGCTACACCGCTATCTGTATGAACATGGAAATATCTACACCGCTATCTGTATGAACATGGATATATCTACACAGCCATATGGATGAACATGGAAATATCTACACCGATATCTCTATGAACATGGAAATATCTACACCGCTATCTGTATGAACATGGATATATCAACACAGCCATCTGGATGAACATGGAAATATCTACACCGCTATCTGTGTAAACATGCATAGACCTTCACCGCTATCTGTATAAAAATGGAAATATCTACACCGCTATCTGTATGAACTTGGAAATATCTACACCGTTATCTGTATGAACATGGAAATATCTGCACCGCTATCTGTTTGAACATGGAAATATCTACACCTCTATCTGTATGAACATGGAAATATCTACACCGCTATCTGTTTGAACATGGAAATATCTACACCGCTATCTGCATGAAAATGGAAATATCTACACTGCTATCTGTATGAACAAATAAATATCTACACCGCCATCTGTATGAACATGGAAATATCTACACCGCTATCTGTTTGAACATGGAAATATCTACACCGCTATCTGTATGAACATGGAAATATCTACACCGCTATCTGTTTGAACATATAAATATCTACACCGCCATCTGTATTAAGATGGAGATATCTACACTGCTATCTGTATAAACATGGAAATAACTACACCACCATCTGTACGAACATATAAATATCTACACCGCCATCTGTATTAAGAAGGAAATATCTAAACCGCTATCTGTATAAACATGGAAATATCTACACCGCTGCCTGTATAAACATGGAAATATCAGCACCGCTATCTCTATGAACATGGAAATATCTACACCGCTATCTGTATGAACATGGAAATATCTACACCGCTATCTGTATGAACAAGGAAATAGCTACACCGCTATCTGTATGAACATGGAAATATCTACACAGCCATCTGGATGAACATGGAAATATCTACACTGCTATCTGTGTAAACATGCATAGATCTTCACCGCTATCTGTATAAACATGGAAATATCTACACCGCTATCTGTATAAACATGGAAATATCTACACTGCTATCTGTATGAACGTGGAAATATCTACACCGCTATCTGTTTGAACATGGAAATATCTACACCGCTATCTGTATGAAAATGGAAATATCTACACCGCTATCTGTGTAAACATGCATACATCTTCACCGCTATCTGTATAAACATGGAAATATCAGCACCGCTATCTGTATGAACATGGAAATATCTACACAGCCATCTGGATGAACATGGAAATATCTACACCGCTATCTGTATGAACATGGAAATAGCTACACCGCTATCTGTATGAACATGGAAATATCTACACCACTATCTGTATGAACATGGAAATATCTGCACAGCTATCTCTATGAACATGGAAATATCTACACCGCTATCTGTATGAAAATGGAAATATCTACACCGCTATCTGTATAAACATGGAAATATCTACACCACTATCTGTATAAACATGGAAATATCTACACCGCTATCTGTATGAACATGGAAATATCTACACCGCTATCTGTTTGAGCATGGAAATATCTACACCGCTATCTGCATGAAAATGGAAATATCTACACAGCTATCTGCATATACGTGGAAATATCTACAAAGCTATCTCTTTACACATGGAAATAACTACACCGATATCTCTATAAACATGGAAATATCTACACCGCCATCTGTATGAACATGGAAATATCAGCACCGCTATCTGTATGAACAAGGATATGTCTACGCAGCCATCTGAATGAACATGGAAATATCTACACCGCTATCTGTATGAACATGGAAATATCTACACCGCTATCTGTGTAAACAAGCATACATCTTCACCGCTACCTGTATAAACATGGAAATATCTACACCGCTATCTGTATGAACATGGAATTATCTACACCGCTATCTGTTTGAGCATGGAAATATCTACACCGCTATCTGCATGAAAATGGAAATATCTACACAGCTATCTGAATATACATGGAAATATCTACAAAGCTATCTCTTTACACATGGAAATAACTACACCGATATCTCTATAAACATGGAAATATCTACACCACGATCTGTATGAACATGGAAATATCAGCACCGCTATCTGTATGAACATGGAAATATCTACACAGCCATCTGGATGAACATGGAAATATCTACACCGCTATCTGTATGAACATGGAAATAGCTACACCGCTATCTGTATGAACACGGAAATATCTACACCTCTATCTGTATGAACATGGAAATATCTACACCGCTATCTGTATGAACATGGAAATATCTACACCGCTATCTGTATAAACATGGAAATATCTACACCGCTATCTGTATAAACATGGAAATATCTACACCGCTATCTGTGTGAACATGGAAATATCTACACCGCTATCTGTTTGAGAATGGAAATATCTACACAGCTATCTGCATGAAAATGGAAATATCTACACAGCTATCTGCATATACATGGAAATATCTACAAAGCTATCTCTTTACACATGGAAATAACTACACCGATATCTCTATAAACATGGAAATGTCTACACCGCCATCTGTATGAACATGGAAATATCTGCACCGCCATCAGTATGAACATATAAATATCTGCACCGCCATCTGTATTAAGATGGAGATTTCTACACCGCTATCTGTATAAACATGGAAATATCTACACCGCTATCTGTATGAACATATAAATATCTACGCCGCCATCTGTATAAAGAAGGAAATATCTGAACCGCTATCTGTATAAACATGGAAATATCTACACCGCTATCTGTATGAGCATGGAAATATCCACACCGCTATCTCTATGAACATGGAAATTTCTACACCACTATCTATATGAACATGGAAATAGCTTCACCGCTATCTGTATGAACATGGAAATATCTACACCACTACCTGTATGAACATGGAAATATCTACACCGCTATCTGTATGAACATGGATATATCTACACAGCTATCTGTGTAAATATGCATACATCTTCACCGCAATCTGTATAAACATGGAAATATCTACACCGCTATCCATATGAACATGGAAATATCTACACCGCTATCTGAACATGGAAATATCTACACCGCTATCTGCATGAAAATGGAAATATCTACACAGCTATCTGCATATACATGTAAATATCTACACAGCTATCTCTTTACACATGGAAATAACTACACCGCTATCTGTATGAACATGGAAATATCTACACCGCCATCTGTATGAACACGGAAATATCTGCACCGCCATCTGTATGAACATATAAATATCTACACCGCCATCTGTATTAAGATGGAGATATCTACACCGGAATCTGTATAAACATGGAAATATCTACACCGCTATCTGTATGAACATGGAAATATCTACACCGCTACCTGTATAAACATGGAAATATCTACACCGCTACCTGTATAAACATGGAAATATCAGCACCGCTATCTGTATGAACATGGAAATATCTACACAGCCATCTGGATGAATATTGAAATATCTACACCGCTATCTGTATGAACATGGAAATAGCTACACCGCTATCTGTATGAACATGGAAATATCTACACCACTAACTGTATGAACATGGAAATAACTTCACCGCCATCTGTATGAACATGGAAATATCTACACCGCTATCTGTATGAAAATGGAAATATCTACACCGCTATCTGTGTAAACATGCATACATCTTCACCGCTATCTGTATAAACATGGAAATATCAGCACCGCTATCTGTATGAACATGGAAATATCTACACCGCTATCTGTTTCAGCATGGAAATATCTACACCGCTGTCTGCATGGAAATGGAAATATCTACACAGCTATCTGCATATACATGGAAATATCTACAAAGCTATCTCTTTACACATGGAAATAACTACACCGCTATCTCTATAAACATGGAAATATCTACACCGCCATCTGTATGAACTTGGAAATATCTGCACCGCCATCTGTATGAACATAAAAATATCTGCACCGCCATCTGTATGAAGATGGAGATATCTACACCGCTATCTGTATAAACATGGAAATATCTACACCGCTATCTGTATAAACATGGAGATATCTACACCGCTATCTGTATGAACATGGAAATATCTACACCGCCATCTGTATGAACATGGAAATATCTTCACCGCCATCTGTATGAACATGGATATATCTACACAGCCATCTGGATGAACTTGGAAATATCTACACCGCTATATGTATGAACATGGAAATACCTACAACGCTATCTGTATGAACATGGAAATCTCTACACCACTATGTGTATGAACATGGAAATATCTACACTGCTATCTGTATGAACATGGAAATATATTCACCGCCATCTGTATGAACATGGATATATCTACACAGCCATCTGGATGAACATGGAAATATCTACACCGCTATCTGTATGAACATGGAAATATCTACACCGCTATCTGTGTAAACATGCATACATCTTCACCGCTATCTGTATAAACATGGAAATATCTACACCGCTATCTGTAGGAACATGGAAATATCTACACCGCTATCTGCATGAAAATGGAAATATCTACACAGCTATCTGCACATACATGGAAATATCTACAAAGCTATTTCTTTACACATGGAAATAACTACACCGCTATCTCTATAAACATGGAAATATGTACACCGCCATCTGTATGAACATGGAAATATCTGCACCGCCATCTGTATGAAGATATAAATATCTACACCGCCATCTGTATTAAGATGGAGATATCTACACCGCTATCTGTGTAAACATTGAAATATCTACACCGCTATCTGTATAAACATGGAAATATCTACACCGCTATCTGTATGACCATGGAAATATTTACACCGCTACCTGTATAAACATGGAAATATCAGCACCGCTATCTGTATGAACATGGAAATATCTACACAGCCATCTGGATGAACATGGAAATATCTACACCGCTATCTGTATGAACATGGAAATAGCTACACCGCTATCTGTATGAACATGGAAATATCTACACCACTATCTGTATGAACATGGAATTATCTGCACCGCTATCTGTATGAACATGGAAATATCTACACCGCTATCTGTATGAACATGGAAATATCTACACCGCTATCTGTATAAACATGGAAATATCTACACCACTATCTGTATAAACATGGAAATATCAGCACCGCTATCTGTATGAACATGGAAATATCTACACCGCTATCTTTAAGAACATGGAAATATCTACACAGATATCTGTATGAACATGGAAATATCTTCACCGTCATCTGTATGAACATGGATATATCTACACAGCCATCTGGATGAACATGGAAATATCTACACCAATATCTGTATGAACATGGAAATATCTACACCGCTATCTGTGCAAACATGCATACATCTTCATCGCTATCTGTATAAACATGGAAATATCTACACCGCTATCTGTATAAGCATGGAAATATGTACACCACTACCTGTATAAACATGGAAATATCTACACCGCTATCTGTATGAACATTGAAATATCTACACCGCTATCTGTTTGAACATGGAAGTGTCTACACCGCTATCTGCACGAAAATGGAAATATCTACACAGCTATCTGCATATATATAGAAATATCTACAAAGCTATCTCTTTACACATGGAAATAACTACACCGCTATCTCTATAAACATGGAAATATCTACACCGCCATCTGTATGAACATGGAAATATCTGAACCGCCATCTCTATGAACATATAAATATCTGCACTGCCATCTGTATTAAAATGGAGATATCTACACCGCTATCTGTATAAACATGGAAATATCAGCACCGCTATCTGTATGAACATGGAAATATCTACACCGCTACCTGTATAAACATGGAAATATCTACACCGCTATCAGTATAAACATGGAAATATCTGCACCGCTATCTGTATGAACATGGAAATATCTACACCGCTATCTTTATGAACATGGAAATATCTACACCGATATCTGTATGAACACGGAAATATCTTCACCGCCATCTGTATGAACATGGATATATCTACACAGCCATCTGGATGAACATGGAAATATCTATACCACTATCTGTATGAACATGGAAATATCTACACCGCTATCTGTGTAAACATGCATACATCGTCACCGCTATCTGTAAAAACATGGAAATATCTACACCGCTATCTGTATAAGCATGGAAATATGTACACCACTACCTGTATAAACATGGAAATATCAGCACCGCTATCTGTATGAACATGGAATTATCTACACAGCCATCTGGATGAATATGGAAATATCACCACCGCTATCTGTATGAACATGGATATGTCTACACAGCCATCTGGATGAACATGGAAATATCTACACCGCTATCTGTATGAACATGGAAATATCTACACCGCTATCTGTGTAATCAAGCATACATCTTCACCGCTATCTGTATAAACATGGAAATATCTACACCGCTATCTGTATGAACATGGAAATATCTACACCGCTATCTGTGTAAAAATGCATACATCTTCACCACTATCTGTATAAACATGGAAATATCTACACCGCTATCTGTATGAACATGGAAATATCTACACCGCCATCTGTATGAAGAGATAAATATCTTCACCGACATCTGTATGAACATGGATTTATCTACACAGCCATCTGGATGAACATGGAAATACCTACACCGCTATCTGTATGAACATTGAAATATCTACACCGCTATCTGTTTGAACATGGAAGTATCTACACCGCTCTCTGCATGAAAATGGAAATATCTACACAGATATCTGCATATACATGGAAATATCTACAAAGCTATCTCTTTACACATGGAAATAACTACACCGCTATCTCTATAAACATGGAAATATCTACACCGCCATCTGTATGAACATGGAAATATCTGAACCGCCATCTCTATGAACATATAAATATCTGCACCGCCATCTGTATTAAAATGGAGATATCTACACCGCTATCTGTATAAACATGGAAATATCTACACCGCTATCTGTATAAAGATGGAAATATCTACACCGCTATCTGTATGAACATGGAAATATCTACACCGATATCTGTATGAACATGGAAACATCTTCACCGCCATCTGTATGAACATAGATATATCTACACAGCCATCTGGATGAACGTGGAAATATCAGCACCGCTGTCTGTATGAACATGGAAATATCTACACCGCTATCTGTATGAACATGGAAATATCTACACCGCTATCTGTATGAACATGGAAATATCTTCACCGCCATCTGTGAGAACATGGATATATCTACACAGCCATCTGGATGAACATGGAAATATCTACACCGCTATCTGTATGAACATGGAAATATCTACACCGCTATCTGTGTAAACATACATCCATCTTCACCACTATCTGTATAAACAATGAAATATCTACACTGCTATCTGTATGAACATGGAAATATCTACACCACTATCTGTTTGAACATGGAAATATCTACACCGGTATCAGCATGTAAATGGAAATATCTACAAAGCTATCTACATATACATGGAAATATCTATACAGCTATCTATTTACACATGGAAATAACTACACCGCTATCTCTATAAACATGGAAATATCTACACCGCCATCTGTATGAACATGGAAATATCTACACCTCCGTCTGTATGAACATAAAAATATCTAAACCGCCATCTGTATTAAGATGAAGATATCTACACGGCTATCTGTATAAACATGGAAATATCTACACCGCTATCTGTATAAACATGCAAATATCTACACCGCTACCTGTATAAACATGGAAATATCAGCACCGCAATCTGTATGAACATGGAAATATCTACATCGCTATCTGTATGAACATAGAAATATCTACACCGCTATCTGTATGAACATGGAAATATCTACACCGCCATCTGTATGAACATGGAAATATCTTCACCGCCATCTGTATAAACATGGATATATCTACACAGCCATCTGGATGAACATGGAAATATCTACACCGCTATCTGTATGAACATGGAAATATCTACACCGCTATCTGTGTAAACATGCATACATCTTCACCGCTATCTGTATAAACACGGAAATATCTACACCGCTATCTGTAGGAACATGGAAATATCTACACCGCTATCTGCATGAAAATGGAAATATCTACACAGCTATCTGCACATACATGGAAATATCTACAAAGCTATTTCTTTACACATGGAAATAACTACACCGCTATCTCTATAAACATGGAAATATGTACACCGCCATCTGTATGAACATGGAAATATCTGCACCGCCATCTGTATGAAGATATAAATATCTACACCGCCATCTGTATTAAGATGGAGATATCTACACCGCTATCTGTGTAAACATTGAAATATCTACACCGCTATCTGTATAAACATGGAAATATCTACACCGCTATCTGTATGACCATGGAAATATTTACACCGCTACCTGTATAAACATGGAAATATCAGCACCGCTATCTGTATGAACATGGAAATATCTACACAGCCATCTGGATGAACATGGAAATATCTACACCGCTATCTGTATGAACATGGAAATAGCTACACCGCTATCTGTATGAACATGGAAATATCTACACCACTATCTGTATGAACATGGAATTATCTGCACCGCTATCTGTATGAACATGGAAATATCTACACCGCTATCTGTATGAACATGGAAATATCTACACCGCTATCTGTATAAACATGGAAATATCTACACCACTATCTGTATAAACATGGAAATATCAGCACCGCTATCTGTATGAACATGGAAATATCTACACCGCTATCTTTAAGAACATGGAAATATCTACACAGCCATCTGGATGAACATGGAAATATGTACACCACTATCTGTATGAACATGGATATATCTACACAGCCATCTGGATGAACATGGAAATATCTACACCAATATCTGTATGAACATGGAAATATCTACACCGCTATCTGTGCAAACATGCATACATCTTCATCGCTATCTGTATAAACATGGAAATATCTACACCGCTATCTGTATAAGCATGGAAATATGTACACCACTACCTGTATAAACATGGAAATATCTACACCGCTATCTGTATGAACATTGAAATATCTACACCGCTATCTGTTTGAACATGGAAGTGTCTACACCGCTATCTGCACGAAAAAGGAAATATCAACACAGCTATCTGCATATATATAGAAATATCTACAAAGCTATCTCTTTACACATGGAAATAACTACACCGCTATCTCTATAAACATGGAAATATCTACACCGCCATCTGTATGAACATGGAAATATCTGAACCGCCATCTCTATGAACATATAAATATCTGCACCGCCATCTGTATTAAAATGGAGATATCTACACCGCTATCTGTATAAACATGGAAATATCAGCACCGCTATCTGTATGAACATGGAAATATCTACACCGCTACCTGTATAAACATGGAAATATCTACACCGCTATCAGTATAAACATGGAAATATCTGCACCGCTATCTGTATGAACATGGAAATATCTACACCGCTATCTTTATGAACATGGAAATATCTACACCGATATCTGTATGAACATGGAAATATCTTCACCGCCATCTGTATGAACATGGATATATCTACACAGCCATCTGGATGAACATGGAAATATCTATACCACTATCTGTATGAACATGGAAATATCTACACCGCTATCTGTGTAAACATGCATACATCGTCACCGCTATCTGTAAAAACATGGAAATATCTACACCGCTATCTGTATAAGCATGGAAATATGTACACCACTACCTGTATAAACATGGAAATATCAGCACCGCTATCTGTATGAACATGGAATTATCTACACAGCCATCTGGATGAATATGGAAATATCACCACCGCTATCTGTATGAACATGGATATGTCTACACAGCCATCTGGATGAACATGGAAATATCTACACCGCTATCTGTATGAACATGGAAACATCTACACCGCTATCTGTGTAAACAAGCATACATCTTCACCGCTATCTGTATGAACATGGAAATATCTACACCGCTATCTGTATGAACATGGAAATATCTACACCGCTATCTGTGTAAAAATGCATACATCTTCACCGCTATCTGTATAAACATGGAAATATCTACACCGCTATCTGTATGAACATGGAAATATCTACACCGCCATCTGTATGAAGAGATAAATATCTTCACCGACATCTGTATGAACATGGATTTATCTACACAGCCATCTGGATGAACATGGAAATACCTACACCGCTATCTGTATGAACATTGAAATATCTACACCGCTATCTGTTTGAACATGGAAGTATCTACACCGCTCTCTGCATGAAAATGGAAATATCTACACAGATATCTGCATATACATGGAAATATCTACAAAGCTATCTCTTTACACATGGAAATAACTACACCGCTATCTCTATAAACATGGAAATATCTACACCGCCATCTGTATGAACATGGAAATATCTGAACCGCCATCTCTATGAACATATAAATATCTGCACCGCCATCTGTATTAAGATGGAGATATCTACACCGCTATCTGTATAAACATGGAAATATCTACACCGCTATCTGTACAAACATGGAAATATCTACACCGCTACCTGTATAAACATGGAAATATCAGCACCGCTATCTGTATGAACATGGAAATACCTACACTGCTATCTGTATGAACATGGAAATATCTACACCGCTATCTGTATGAACATGGAAAGATCTACACCGCTATCTGTATAAAGATGGAAATATCTACACCGCTATCTGTATAAACATGGAAATATCTACACCGCTATCTGTATAAACATGGAAATATCTACACCGCTATCTGTACAAACATGGAAATATCAGCACCGCTATCTGTATGAACATGGATATATCTACACAGCCATCTGGATGAACATAGAAATATCTACACCACTATCTGTATGAACATGGAAATATCTACACCGCTATCTGTGTAAACATGCATACATCTTCACGGCTATCTGTATAAACATGGAAATATCTACACCGCAATCTGTATACGCATGGAAATATGTACACCACTGCCTGTATAAACATGGAAATATCTACACCGCTATCTGTATAAGCATGGAAATATGTACACCACTACCTGTATAAACATGGAAATATCAGCACCGCTATCTGTATGAACATGGAACTATCTACACAGCCATCTGGATGAATATGGAAATATCAGCACCGCTATCTGTATGAACATGGATATGTCTACACAGCCATCTGGATGAACATGGAAATATCTACACCGCTATCTGTATGAACATGGAAATATCTACACCGCTATCTGTGTAAACAAGCATACATCTTCACCGCTATCTGTATAAACATGGAAATATCTACACCGCTATCTGTATGAACATGGAAATATCTACAGCGCAACCTGTTTGACCAAGGAAATATCTACAGCGCTATCTGCATGAAAATGGAAATATCTACACAGCTATCTGCATATACATGGAAATATCTACAAAGCTATCTCTTTACACATGGAAATAACTACACCGATATCTCTATAAACATGGAAATATCTACACCACCATCTGTATGAACATGGAAATATCAGCACCGCTATCTGTATGAACATGGATATGTCTACACAGCCATCTGGATGAACATGGAAATATCTACACCGCTATCTGTATGAACATGGAAATATCTACACCGCTATCTGTGTAAACAAGCATACATCTTCACCGCTATCTGTATAAACATGGAAATATCTACACCGCTATCTGTATGAACATGGAAATATCTACACCGCTATCTGTTTGAGCATGGAAATATCTACACCGCTATCTGCATGAAAATGGAAATATCTACACAGCTATCTGCATATACATGGAAATATCTACAAAGCTATCTCTTTACACATGGAAATAACTACACCGATATCTCTATAAACATGGAAATATCTACACCGCCATCTGTATGAACATGGAAATATCAGCACCGCTATCTGTATGAACATGGAAATATCTACACAGCCATCTGGATGAACATGGAAATATCTACACCGCTATCTGTATGAACATGGAAATAGCTACACCGCTATCTGTATGAACATGGAAATATCTACACCGCTATCTGTATAAACATGGAAATATCTACACCGCTCTCTGTATAAACATGGAAATATCTACACCGCTATCTGTATGAACATGGAAATATCTACACCGCTATCTGTTTGAGCATGGAAATATCTACACCGCTATCTGCATGAAAATGGAAATATCTACACAGCTATCTGCATATACATGGAAATATCTACAAAGCTATCTCTTTACACATGGAAATAACTACACCGATATCTCTATAAACATAGAAATATCTACACCGCCATCTGTATGAACATGGAAATATCTGCACCGCCATCTGTTTGAACATATAAATATCTGCACCGCCATCTGTATTAAGATGGAGATATCTACACCTCTATATGTATAAACATGGAAATATATACACCGCTATCTGTATGAGCATGGAAATATCTACACCGCCATCTGTATGAAGATATAAATATCTTCACCGCCATCAGTATGAACATGGATATATCTACACAGCCATCTGTATGAACATGGAAATATCTACAACGCTATCTGTGTAAACATGCATACATCTTAACCGCTATCTGTATAAACATGGAAATATCTACACCGCTATCTGTATGAACATGGAAATATCTACACCGCTATCTGTTTGAACATGGAAATATCTACACCGCTATCTGCATGAAAATGGAAATATCTACACAGCAATCTGCATATAAATGGAAATATCTACAAAGCTATCTCTTTACACATGGAAATAACTACACCGCTATCTCTATAAACATGGAAATATCTACACCGCCATCTGTATGAACATGGAAATATCTGAACCGCCATCTCTATGAACATATAAATATCTGCACCGCCATCTGTATTAAGATGGAGATATCTTCACCGCTATCTGTATAAACATGGAAATATCTACACCGCTATCTGTATAAACATGGAAATATCTACACCGCTATCTGTATAAACATGGAAATATCTACACCGCTACCTGTATAAACATGGAAATATCAGCACCGCTATCAGTATTAACATGGAAATACCTACACTGCTATCTGTATGAACATGGAAATATCTACACTGATATTTGTATGAAGATGGAAATATCTTCACCACCTTCTGTATGAACATAGATATATCTACAGAGCCATCTGGATGAACATGGAAATATCAGCACCGCTGTCTGTATGAACATGGAAATATCTACACCGCTATCTGTATGAACATGGAAATATCTACACCGCTATCTGGACATGGAAATATTTTCACCGCCATCTGTATGAACATGGATATATCTACACAGCCATCTGGATGAACATGAAAATATCTACACCGCTATCTCTATGAACATGGAAATATCTACACCGCTATCTGTGTAAACATGCATACATCTTCACCGCTATCTGTATAAACATGGAAATATCTACACCGCTATCTCTATGAACATGGAAATATCTTCACCGCTATCTGTTTGAACATGGAAATATCTAAACCGCTATCTGCATGAAAATGGAAATATCTACACAGCGATCTGCATATACATGGAAATATCTACAAAGCTATCTCTTTACACATGGAAATAACTACAGCGCTATCTCTATAAACATACAAATATCTACACCGAAATCTGCATGAACATGGAAATATCTGAACCGCCATCTCTATGAACATATAAATATCTGCACCGCCATCTATATTAAGATGCAGATATCTACACCGCTATCTGTATAAACTTGGAAATATCTACACCGCTATCTGTATAAACATGGAAATATCTACACCGCAATCTGTATAAACATGGAAATATCTACACCGCTACCTGTATAAACATGGAAATATCAGCACCGCTATCTGTATGAACATGGAAATATCTACACCGCTATCTCTATGAACATGGAAATTTATACACGGCTATCTGTATGAACATGGAAATAGCTACACCGCTATCTGTACGAACATGGAAATATCTACACCACTACCTGTATGAACATGGAAATATCTACACCGCTATCTGTATGAATATGGATATATCTACACAGCCATTTGGATGAACACGGAAATATCTTCACCGCTATCTGTTTGAACATGGAAATATCTACACAGCTATCTGCATGAAAATGGAATTATCTACACTGTTATCTGCATATACATGGAAATATCTACACAGCTATCTCTTTACACATGGAAATAAATACACCGCTATCTGTATGAACATGGAAATATCTACACCGCCATGTGTATGAACATGGAAATATCTGCACCGCCATCTGTTTGAACATATAAATATCTACACCGCCGTCTGTATTAAGATGCAGATATCTACACCGCTATCTGTATAAACATGGAAATATCTACACCGCTATCTGTACAAACATGGAAATATCTACACCGCTATCTGTATAAACATGGAAATATCTACACCGCTACCTGTATAAACATGGAAATATCAGCACCGCTATCTGTATGAACATGGAAATATCTACACCGCTATCTGTATGAACATGGAAATATCTACACCGCTATCTGTATGAACATGGATATATCTAAACAGCCCTCTGGATGAACATGGAAATATCCACACCGCCATCTGTGTAAACATGCATACATCTTCACCGCTATCTGAATAAACATGGAAATATCTACACCGCTATCTGTATGAACATGGAAATATCCACACCGCTATCTGTTTGAAGATGGAAATATACACACCGCTACCTGCATGAAAATGGAAATATCTACACAGCTATCTGCATATACATGGCAATATCTACACAGCTATCTCTTTACACGTGGAAATAACTACACCGCTATCTGTATGAACATGGAAATATCAACACCGCCATCTGTATGTACATGAAAATATCTGCACCGCCATCTGTATGAACATATAAATATCTACACCGCCATCTGTATTAAGATGGAGATATCTACAATGCTATCTGAATAAACATGGAAATATCTACACCGCCATCTGTATGAACATATAAATATCTACGCCGCCATCTGTATTAAGAAGGAAATATCTAAACCGCTATCTGTATAAACATGGAAATATCTACACCGCTGCCTGTATAAACAAGGAAATATCAGCACCGCTATCTGTATGAACATGGAAATATCTACACCGCTATCTGTATGAACATGGAAATATCTACACCGCTATCTGTATGAACATGGAAATAGCTACACCGCTATCTGTATGAACATGGATATATCTACACAGCCATCTGGTTGAACATGGATATATCTACACCGCTATCTCTGTAAACATGCATAGATCTTCACTGCTATCTGTATAAAGATGGAAATATCTACACCGCTATCTGTATGAACATGGAAATATCTACACCGCTATCTGTGTAAAAATGCATACATCTTCACCGCTATCTGTATAAACATGGAAATATCTACACCGCTATCTGTATGAACATGGAAATATCTTCACCGCCATCTGTATGAAGAGATAAATATCTTCACCGACATCTGTATGAACATGGATTTATCTACACAGCCATCTGGATGAACATGGAAATACCTACACCGCTATCTGTATGAACATTGAAATATCTACACCGCTATCTGTTTGAACATGGAAGTATCTACACCGCTCTCTGCATGAAAATGGAAATATCTACACAGCTATCTGCATATACATGGAAATATCTACAAAGCTATCTCTTTACACATGGAAATAACTACACCGCTATCTCTATAAACAAGGAAATATCTACACCGCCATCTGTATGAACATGGAAATATCTGAACCGCCATCTCTATGAACATATAAATATCTGCACCGCCATCTGTATTAAGATGGAGATATCTACACCGCTATCTGTATAAACATGGAAATATCTACACCGCTATCTGTACAAACATGGAAATATCTACACCGCTACCTGTATAAACATGGAAATACCAGCACCGCTATCTGTATGAACATGGAAATACCTACACTGCTATCTGTATGAACATGGAAATATCTACACCGCTATCTGTATGAACATGGAAAGATCTACACCGCTATCTGTATAAACATGGAAATATCTACACCGCTATCTGTATAAACATGGAAATATCTACACCGCTATCTGTATAAACATGGAAATATCTACACCGCTATCTGTATAAACATGGAAATATCAGCACCGCTATCTGTATGAACATGGATATATCTACACAGCCATCTGGATGAACATAGAAATATCTACACCACTATCTGTATGAACATGGAAATATCTACACCGCTATCTGTGTAAACATGCATACATCTTCACCGCTATCTGTATAAACATGGAAATATCTACACCGCAATCTGTATACGCATGGAAATATGTACACCACTGCCTGTATAAACATGGAAATATCTACACCGCTATCTGTATAAGCATGGAAATATGTACACCACTACCTGTATAAACATGGAAATATCAGCACCGCTATCTGTATGAACATGGAAATATCTACACAGCCATCTGGATGAATATGGAAATATCAGCACCGCTATCTGTATGAACATGGATATGTCTACACAGCCATCTGGATGAACATGGAAATATCTACACCGCTATCTGTATGAACATGGAAATATCTACACCGCCATCTGTGTAAACAAGCATACATCTTCACCGCTATCTGTATAAACATGGAAATATCTACACCGCTATCTGTATGAACATGGAAATATCTACACCGCAACCTGTTTGACCATGGAAATATCTACAGCGCTATCTGCATGAAAATGGAAATATCTACACAGCTATCTGCATATACATGGAAATATCTACAAAGCTATCTCTTTACACATGGAAATAACTACACCGATATCTCTATAAACATGGAAATATCTACACCACCATCTGTATGAAAATGGAAATATAAGCACCGCTATCTGTATGAACATGGATATGTCTACACAGCCATCTGGGTGAACATGGAAATATCTACACCGCTATCTGTATGAACATGGAAATATCTACACCGCTATCTGTGTAAACAAGCATACATCTTCACCGCTATCTGTATAAACATGGAAATATCTACACCGCTATCTGTATGAACATGGAAATATCTACACCGCTATCTGTTTGAGCATGGAAATATCTACACCGCTATCTGCATGAAAATGGAAATATCTACACAGCTATCTGCATATACATGGAAATATCTACAAAGCTATCTCTTTACACATGGAAATAACTACACCGATATCTCTATAAACATGGAAGTATCTACACCGCCATCTGTATGAACATGGAAATATCAGCACCGCTATCTGTATGAACATGGAAATATCTACACAGCCATCTGGATGAACATGGAAATATCTACACCGCTATCTGTATGAACATGGAAATAGCTACACCGCTATCTGTATGAACATGGAAATATCTACACCGCTATCTGTATAAACATGGAAATATCTACACCGCTGTCTGTATAAACATGGAAATATCTACACCGCTATCTGTATGAACATGGAAATATCTACACCGCTATCTGTTTGAGCATGGAAATATCTACACCGCTATCTGCATGAAAATGGAAATATCTACACAGCTATCTGCATATACATGGAAATATCTACAAAGCTATCTCTTTACACATGGAAATAACTACACCGCTATCAGTATGAACATGGAAATACCTACACTGCTATCTGTATGAACATGGAAATATCTACACTGATATTTGTATGAAGATGGAAATATCTTCACCACCTTCTGTATGAACATAGATATATCTACACAGCCATCTGGATGAACATGGAAATATCAGCACCGCTCTCTGTATGAACATGGAAATATCTAAACCGCTATCTGTATGAACATGGAAATATCTACACCGCTATCTGAACATGGAAATATTTTCACCGCCATCTGTATGAACATGGATATATCTACACAGCCATCTGGATGAACATGAAAATATCTACACCGCTATCTGTATGAACATGGAAATATCTACACCGCTATCTGTGTAAACATGCATACATCTTCACCGCTATCTGTATAAACATGGAAATATCTACACCGCTATCTCTATGAACATGGAAATATCTTCACCGCTATCTGTTTGAACATGGAAATATCTAAACCGCTATCTGCATGAAAATGGAAATATCTACACAGCGATCTGCATATACATGGAAATATCTACAAAGCTATCTCTTTACACATGGAAATAACTACAGTGCTATCTCTATAAACATACAAATATCTACACCGAAATCTGCATGAACATGGAAATATCTGAACCGCCATCTCTATGAACATATAAATATCTGCACCGCCATCTATATTAAGATGCAGATATCTACACCGCTATCTGTATAAACTTGGAAATATCTACACCGCTATCTGTATAAACATGGAAATATCTAAACCGCTATCTGCATGAAAATGGAAATATCTACACAGCGATCTGCATATACATGGAAATATCTACAAAGCTATCTCTTTACACATGGAAATAACTACAGCGCTATCTCTATAAACATACAAATATCTACACCGAAATCTGCATGAACATGGAAATATCTGAACCGCCATCTCTATGAACATATAAATATCTGCACCGCCATCTATATTAAGATGCAGATATCTACACCGCTATCTGTATAAACTTGGAAATATCTACACCGCTATCTGTATAAACATGGAAATATCTACACCGCAATCTGTATAAACATGGAAATATCTACACCGCTACCTGTATAAACATGGAAATATCAGCACCGCTATCTGTATGAACATGGAAATATCTACACCGCTATCTCTATGAACATGGAAATTTCTACACCGCTATCTGTATGAACATGGAAATAACTACACCGCTATCTGTACGAACATGGAAATATCTACACCACTACCTGTATGAACATGGAAATATCTAGACCGCTATCTGTATGAATATGGATATATCTACACAGCCATCTGGATGAACACGGAAATATCTTCACCGCTATCTGTTTGAACATGGAAATATCTACACCGCTATCTGCATGAAAATGGAATTATCTACACTGTTATCTGCATATACATGGAAATATCTACACAGCTATCTCTTTACACATGGAAATAACTACACCGCTATCTGTATGAACATGGAAATATCTACACCGCCATGTGTATGAACATGGAAATATCTGCACCGCCATCTGTTTGAACATATAAATATCTACACCGCCGTATGTATTAAGATGGAGATATCTACACCGCTATCTGTATAAACATGGAAATATCTACACCGCTATCTGTATAAACATGGAAATATCTACACCGCTATCTGTATAAACATGGAAATATCTACACCGCTACCTGTATAAACATGGAAATATCAGCACCGCTATCTGTATGAACATGGAAATATCTACACCGCTATCTGTATGAACATGGAAATATCTACACCGCTATATGTATGAACATGGATATATCTAAACAGCCCTCTGGATGAACATGGAAATATCCACACCGCCATCTGTGTAAACATGCATACATCTTCACCGCTATCTGAATAAACATGGAAATATCTACACCGCTATCTGTATGAACATGGAAATATCCACACCGCTATCTGTTTGAAGATGGAAATATACACACCGCTACCTGCATGAAAATGGAAATATCTACACAGCTATCTGCATATACATGGCAATATCTACACAGCTATCTCTTTACACGTGGAAATAACTACACCGCTATCTGTATGAACATGGAAATATCAACACCGCCATCTGTATGTACATGAAAATATCTGCACCGCCATCTGTATGAACATATAAATATCTACACCGCCATCTGTATTAAGATGGAGATATCTACAATGCTATCTCTATAAACATGGAAATATATACACCGCCATCTGTATGAACATATAAATATCTACGCCGCCATCTGTATTAAGAAGGAAATATCTAAACCGCTATCTGTATAAACATGGAAATATCTACACCGCTGCCTGTATAAACAAGGAAATATCAGCACCGCTATCTGTATGAACATGGAAATATCTACACCGCTATCTGTATGAACATGGAAATATCTACACCGCTATCTGTATGAACATGGAAATATCTACACCGCTATCTGTATGAACATGGAAATAGCTACACCGTTATCTGTATGAACATGGGAATAGCTACACCGCTATCTGTATGAACATGGAAATATCTACACCGCTATCTGTATGAACATGGATATATCTACACAGCCATCTGGATGAACATGGAAATATCTAAACCGCTATCTGTATGAACATGGAAATATCTACACCGATATCTGTATGAACATGGATATACCTACACAGCCATCTGGATGAACATGGAAATAGCTACACCGCTATCTGAGTAAACATGCATAGATCTTCACAGCTATCTGAATAAACATGGAAATATCTACACCACTATCTGTATGAAGATGGAAATATCTACACCGCTATCTGTATGAACATGGAAATATCTACACCGCTATCTGTTTGAACATGTAAATACCTACACTGCTATCTGCATGAAAATGGAAATATCTACACTGCTATCTGCATATACATTTAAATATCTACACAGCTATCTCTTTACACATGGAAATAACTACACAGCTATCAGTATGAACATGGAAATATCTACACCGCCATCTGTATTAACATGGAAATATCTGCACCGCCATCTGTATGAACATATAAATATCTACACCACCATCTGTATGAAGATGGAGATATCTACACTGATATCTGTATAAACATGGAAATATCTACACCGCCCTCTGTACGAACATATAAATATCTACACTGCCATCTGTATTAAGAAGGAAATATCTAAACCGCTATCTGTATAAACATGGAAATATCTACACCGCTGACTGTATAAACATGCGTACATCTTCACCGATATCTGTATAAACATGGAAATATCTACACCGCTATCTGTATGAACATGGAAATATCTACACCGCTGTCTGTATGAACATGGAAATATCTGCACCGCAATCTGTTTGAACATGGAAATATCTACACCGCTATCTGCATGCAAATGGAAATATCTACACTGCTATCTGCATATACATTTAAATATCTACACAGCTATCTCTTTACACATGGAAATAACTACACCGCTATCTGTATGAACATGGAAATATCTACACCGCCATCTGTATGAACATGGAAATATCTGCACCGCCATCTGTATGAACATATAAATATCTACACCGCCATCTGTATTAACATGGAGATATCTACACTGCTATCTGTATAAACATGGAAATATCTACACCGCTATCTGTATAAACATGGAAATATCTACACCGCTATCTGTATAAACATGGAAATGTCTACACCACTACCTGTATAAACATGGAAATATCAGCACCGCTATCTGTATGAACATGGAAATATATACACCGCTATCTGTATGAACATGGAAATATCTACACCGCTATCTGTATGAACATTTAAATATCTACACCGCTATCTGTATGAACATGGAAATATGTACACCGCTATCTGAACATGGAAATATCTACACCGCTGTCTGCATGAAAATGGAAAGATCTACACAGCTATCTGCATATACATGGAAATATTTACACACCTATCTCTTAACACATGGAAATAACTACACCGCTATCTCTATAAACATGGAAATATCTACACCGCCATCTGTATGAACATGGAAATATCTGCACCGCCATCTGTATGAACATATAAATATCTACACCGCCATCTGTATTAAGAAGGAGATATCTACACCGCTATCTGAATAAACATGGAAATATCTACACCGCTACCTGTATAAACATGGAAATATCTACACCGCTATCTCTATAAACATGGTAATATCTACACCGCTACCTGTATAAACATGGAAATATCAGCACCGCTATCTGTATGAACCTGGAAATATCTACACCACTATCTGTATTAACATGGAAATATCTACACTGCTATCTGTATGAAGATGGAAATATCTACAAAGCTATCTGAATGAACATGGAAATATCTACACCGCTATCTGTTTGAACATGTAAATATCTACACCGCTATCTGCATGAAAATGGAAATATCTACAAAGCTATCTGCATATACATGGAAATATCTACACAGCTATCTCTTTACACATGGAAATAACTACACCGCTATCTGAATAAACATGGAAATATCTACATCGCTATCTGTATAAACATGGAAATATCAGCACAGCTATCTGTATGAACATGGAAATATCAGCCCCTCTATCTGTATGAAGATGGAGATATCTACACCGCCATCTGTATGAACATGGATATATCTACACAGCCATCTGGATGAACATGGAAATATCTACACCGCTAAGTGTATGAACATGGAAATAGCTACACCGCTATCTGTATGAACATGGAAATATCTACACCGCTATCTGTATGAAAATGGAAATATCTACACCGCTATCTGTATGAACATGGAAATATCTTCACCGCCATCTGTATGAACATGGATATAACTACAGAGCCATCTGGATGAACATGGAAATATCTACACAGCTATCTGTATGAACAAGGAAATATATACACCGCTATCTGTGTAAACATGCATACATCTTCACCGCTATCTATATAAACATGGAAATATCTACACCGCTATCTGTATGAACATGGAAATATCTACACTGCAATCTGCTTGAACATGGAAATATCTACACCGCTATCTGCATGAAAATGGAAATATCTACACAGCGATCTGCATATACATGGAAATATCTACAAAGCTATCTCTTTACACATGGAAATAACTACACCGCTATCTCTATAACCATGGAAATATCTACACCGCCATCTGTATGAACATGGAAATATCTGCACCGCCATCTGTATGAACATATAAATATCTACACCGCCATCTGTATTAAGATGGGGATATCTAAACCACTATCTGTATAAACCTGGAAATATCTACATCGCTATCAGTATAAACATGGAAATATCTACAGCGCTATCTGTACAAACATGGAAATTTCTACACCGCTACCTGTATAAACATGGAAATATCAGCACCGCTATGTATAGGAACATGGAAATATCTAAACCGCTATCTGTATGAACATGGAAATATCTTCACCGCTATCTGTATGAACATGGAAATAGCTACACCGCTATCTTTATGAACATGGAAATATCTACACCGCTATCTGTATGAACATGGAAATATCTACACCGCTATCTGTATGAACATGGATATATCTACACAGCCATCTGGATGAACATGGAAATATCTACACCGTTATCTGTATGAAAATGGAAATATCCTCACCGCTATCTGTGTATACATGCATTCATCTTCACCGCTATCTATATAAACATGGAAATATCTACACCGCTATCTGTTTGAAGATGGAAATATATACACCGCTATCTGCATGAAAATGGAAATATCTACACAGCTATCTGCATATACATGGAAATATCTACACAGCTATCTCTTTACACATGGAAATAACTACACCGCTATCTGTATGAACATGGAAATATCTTCACCGCCATCAGTATGAACATGGAAATATCTGCACCGCCATCTGTATGAACATATAAATATCTACACCGCCATCTGTATTAAGATGGAGATATCTACATCGCTATCTGAATAAACATGGAAATATCTACACCGATATCTGTATAAACATGGAAATATCAGCACCGCTATCTGTGTGAACATTTAAATATCAGCCCCTCTATCTGTATGAACATGGAGATATCTACACCGCCATCTGTATGAACATGGATATATCTACACAGCCATCTGGATGATCATGGAAATATATACACCGCTATCTGTATGAACATGGAAATACCTACACCGCTATCTGTATGAACAGGGAAATATCTACACCGCTATCTGTATGAACATGGAAATACCTACACCGCTAACTGTATGAACATGGAAATGTCTTCACCACCATATGTATGAACATGGATATATCTACAGAGCCATCTGGATGAACATGGAAATATCTACACCGCTATCTGTATGAACATGGATATATCTACACAGCCCTCTGGATGAACATGGAAATATCCACACCGCTATCTGTGCAAACATGCATACATCTTCACCGCTATCTGAATAAACATGGAAATATCTGCACCGCTATCTGTATGAACATGGAAATATCTACACCGCTATCTGTTTGAACATGGACATATCTACACCGCTATCTGCATGAAAATGGAAATATCTGCACTGCTATCTGCATATACATGGAAATATCTACACAGCTATCTCTTTACACATGGAAATAACGACACCGCTATCTGTATGAACATGGAAATATCTACACCGCCATATGTATGAACATGGAAATATCTGCACCGCCATCTGTAAGAACATGTAAATATCTACACCGCCATCTGTATTATGATGGCGATATCTACACCGCTATCTGTATAAACATGGAAATATCTACACCGCTATCTGTATGAACATGGATATATCTAAACAGCCCTCTGGATGAACATGGAAATATCCACACCGCTATCTGTGTAAACATGCATACATCTTCACCGCTCTCTGTATAAACATGGAAATATCTACACCGCAATCTGTAGGAACATGGAAACACCTACACCGCAATCTGTTTGAAGATGGAAATATATACACCGCTATCTGCATGAAAATGGAAATATCTACACAGCTATCTGCATATACATGGAAATATCTACACAGCTATCTCTTTACACATGGAAATAACTACACCGCTATCTGTATGAAAATGGATATATCTACACCGCCATATGTATGAACATGGAAATATCTGCACCGCCATCTGTAAGAACATGTAAATATCTACACCGCCATCTGTATTAAGATGGAGATACCTACACCATTATCTGAATAAACATGGAAATATCTACACCGCTATCTGTATAAACATGGAAATATCTTCACCGCTATCTGTATAAACATGGAAATATCTACACCGCTACCTGTATAAACATGGAAATATCTGCACCGCTATCTGAATGAACATGGAAATATCTACACCGCTATCTGTATGAACAAGGAAATATATACACGGCAATCTGTATGAACATGGAAATATCTACAAAGGTATCTGAATGAACATGGAAATTTCTACACCGCTATCTGTTTGAACATGTAAATACCTACACCGCTATCTGCATGAAAATGGAAATATCTACACCGCTATCTGTATGAACATGGAAATATCTACTCTGCTATCTGTATGAACATGGAAATACCTACACCGTTATCTGTATGAACATGGAAATAGCTACACCGCTATCTGTATGAACATGGAAATAGCTACACCGTTATCTGTATCAACATGGAAATAGCTACACCGCTATCTGTATGAACATGGAAGTATCTACACCGCTATCTGTATGAACATGGATATATCTACAAAGCCATCTGGATGAACATGGAAATATCTACACCGCTATCTGTATGAACATGGAAATATCTACACCGCTATCTGTGTGAACATGGATATATCTACACAGCCATCTGGATGAACATGGAAATATCTATACCGCTATCTGTGTAAACATGCATAGATCCTCACCGCTATCTGTATAAACATGGAAATATCTACACCGCTATCTGTATGAACATGGAAATATCTACACCGCTATCTGTATGAACATCTAAATATCTACACCGCTATCTGTTTGAAGATGGAAATATCTACACCGCTATCTGCATGAAAATAGAAATATCTGCACTGCTATATGCATATACATGGAAATATCTACACAGCTATCTCTTTACACATGGAAATAACTACACCGCTATCTGTATGAACATGGAAATATCTACACCGCCATCTGTATGGACATGGAAATATCTGCACCGCCATCTGTATGAACATATAAATATCTAAACCGCCATCTGTATTAAGATGGAGATATCTACACTGCTATCTCTATAAACATATAAATATCTACACCGCTATCTGTATAAACATGGAAATATCAGCACTGCTATCTTTATGAACATGGAAATATCAGCCCCTCTATCTGTATGAACATGGAAGTATCTACACCGCTATCTGTATGAACATGGAAATATCTACACCGCTATCTGTATGAACATGGAAATACCTTCAACGCCATCTGTATGAACATGGATATATCTACACAGCCATCTGGATGAACATGGAAATATCTACACCGCAATCTGTATGAACATGGAAATATCTACACCGCTATCTGTGTAAACATGCATACATCTTAACCGCTATCAGTATAAACATGGAAATATCTACACCGCTATCTGTATGAACATGGAAATAGCTACACCGCTATCTGTATGAACATGGAAATATCTACACCGCTATCTGTATGAACATGGATATATCTACACAGCCATCTGGATGAACATGGAAATATCTACACCGCTATCTGTGTAAACATTCATATATCTTCACCGCTATCTGTATAAATATGGAAATGTCTACACCACTATCTGTATGAACATGGAAATATCTACACCGCTATCTGCATGAACATGGAAATATCTACACCGCTATCTGTTTGAACATGGAAATATCTACACCACTATCTGCATGAAAATGGAAATATCTACACTGCTATCTGCAAATACATGGAAATATCTACACAGCTATCTCTTTACACATGGAAATAACTACACCGTTATCTGTATGAACATAGAAATATCCACACCGCCATCTGTATGAACATGGAAATATCTGCACCGCCATCTGTATGAACCTATAAATATCTACACCGCCATCTGTATTACGATGGAGATATCTACACTGCTATCTGTATAAACATGGAAATATTTACACCGCTATCTGTATAAACATGGAAATATCTACACCGCTATCTGTTTAAACATGGAAATATCAGCACCACTATCTGTATGAACATGGAAATATGTACAACGCTATCTGTATGAACATGGAAATATCTACACCGCTATCTGTATGAACATGGAAATATCTACACCGCTATCAGTATGAACATGGAAATATCTACACCGCTATCTGTATGAACATTGATATATCTACACAGCCCTCTGGATGAACATGGAAATATCCACACCGCCATCTGTGTAAACATGCATACATCTTCACTGCTATCTGTATAAACCTGGAAATATCTACACCGCTATCTGTATGAACATGGAAATATCTACACCGCTATCTGTATGAACATGGAAATATCTACACCGCTATCTGTATGAACATGGAAATATCTTCACCGCTATCTGTATGAACATGGATATATCTACACAGCCATCTGGACAAACATGGAAATATCTACACCGCTATCTGTATGAACATGGAAATAGCTACACCGCTATCTGTATGAAAATGGAAATATCTACACCGCTATCTGTATGAACATGGAAATACCTACACCGCTATCTGTATGAACTTGGAAATATCTTCACCGCCATCTGTATGAACATGGATATATATACAGAGCCATCTGGATGAACATGGAAATACCTACACAGCTATCTGTATGAACATGGAAATATATACACCGCTATCTGTGTAAACATGCATACATCTTCACCGCTATCTGTATAAACACGGAAATATCTACACCGCTATCTGTATGAACATGGAAATATCTACACCGCTATCTGTTTGAACATGGAAATATCTACACCGCTATCTGCATGAAAATGGAAATATCTACACAGCTATCTGCATATACATGGAAATATATACAAAGCTATCTCTTTACACATGGAAATAACTACACCGCTATCTCTATAAACATGGAAATATCTACACCGCCATCTGTATGAACATGGAAATATCTGCACCGCCATCTGTATGAACATATAAATATCTACACCGCCATCTGTATTAAGATGGAGATATCTACACCGCTATCTGTGTAAACATGCATATATTTTCACCGCTATCTGTATAAACATGGAAATATCTACACCGCTATCTGTATGAACATGGAAATAGCTACACCGCTATCTGTATGAACATGGAAATACCTACACCGCTATCTGTATGAACATGGATATATCTACACAGCCATCTGGATGAACATGGAAATATCTACACCGCTATCTGTGTAAACATGCATACATCTTCACCGCTATCTATATAAACATGGAAATATCTACACCACTATCAGTATCAACATGAAAATATCTACACCGCTACCTGTATAAACATGGAAATGTCAGCACAGCTATCTGTATGAACATGGAAATAGCTACACCGCTATCTGTATGAACATGCAAATATCTACACCACTATCTGTAAGAACATGGAAATATCTACACCACTATCTGTATGAACATGGTTATATCTACACAGCCATCTGGATGAACATGGAAATATCTACACCACTATCTGTATTAACATGGAAATATCTACACCGCTATCTGTGTAAACATGCATACATCTTCACCGCTATCAGTATAAACATGGAAATATCTACACCGCTATCTGTATGAACATGGAAATAGCTACACCGCTATCTGTATGAACATGGGAATATCTACACCGCTATCTGTATGAACATGGATATATCTACACAGCCATCTGGATGAACATGGAAATATCTACACCGCTATCTGTGTAAACATGCTTATATCTTCACCGCTATCTGTATAAATATGGAAATGTCTACACCACTATCTGTATGAACATGGAAATATCTACACAGCTATCTGTATGAACATGGAAATATCTGCACCACTATCAGTATGAACATGGAAATATCTACACCGCTATCTGTATGAACATTGATATATCTACACAGCCTCTGGATGAACATGGAAATATCCACACCGCTATCTGTGTAAACTTGCATACATCTTCACTGCTATCTGTATAAACATGGAAATATCTACACCGCTATCTGTATGAACATGGAAATATCTACACGGCTATCTGTTTGAAGATGGAAATATATACACCGCTATCTGCAAAAATGGAAATATCTACACAGCTATCTGCGTATACATGGAAATATCTACACAGCTATCTCTTTACACATGGAAATAACTACACCGCTATCTGTATGAACATGGAAATATCTACACCGCCATCTGTATTAAAATGGGGATATCTACACCGCTATCTGAACATGGAAATATCTACACCGCTGTCTGCATGAAAATGGAAAGATCTACACAGCTATCTGCATATACATGGAAATATTTACACACCTATCTCTTTACACTTGGAAATAACTACACCGCTATATCTATAAACATGGAAATATCTACACCGCCATCTGTATGAACTTGGAAATATCTGCACCGCCATCTGTATGAACATATAAATATCTACACCGCCATCTGTATTAAGAAGGAAATATCTAAACCGCTATCTGTATAAACATGGAAATATCTACACCGCTGCCTGTATAAACATGGAAATATCAGAACCGCTATCTGTATGAACATGGAAATATCTACACCGCTATCTGTATGAACATGGAAATATCTAAACCGCTATCTGTATGAACATGGAAATATCTACACCGCTATCTGTTTGAACATGGAAATATCTACACCACTATCTGCATGAAAAAGGAAATATCTACACTGCTATCTGCAAATACATGGAAATATCTACACAGCTATCTCTTTACACATGGAAATAACTACACCGCTATCTGTATGAACATGGAAATATCCACACCGCCATCTGTATGAACATGGAAATATCTGCACCGCCATCTGTATGAACCTATAAATATCTACACCGCCATCTGTATTACGATGGAGATATCTACACCGCTATCTGTATAAACATGGAAATATCTACACCGCTATCTGTATAAACATGGAAATATCTACACCGCTATCTGTTTAAACATGGAAATATCAGCACCGCTATCTGTATGAACATGGAAATATCTACAACGCTATCTGTATGAACATGGAAATATCTACACCGCTATCTGTATGAACATGGAAATATCTACACCGCTATCAGTATGAACATTGAAACATCTACACCGCTATCTGTATGAACATTGATATATCTACACAGCCCTCTGGATGAACATGGAAATATCCACACCGCTATCTGTGTAAACATGCATACATCTTCACTGCTATCTGTATAAACATGGAAATATCTACACCGCTATCTGTATGAACATGGAAATATCTACACCGCTATCTGTATGAACATGGAAATAGCTACACCGCTATCTGTATGAACATGGAAATATCTTCACCGCTATCTGTATGAACATGGATATATCTACACAGCCATCTGGATAAACATGGAAATATCTACACCGCTATCTGTATGAACATGGAAATAGCTACACCGCTATCTGTATGAAAATGGAAATATCTACACCGCTATCTGTATGAACATGGAAATACCTACACCGCTATCTGTATGAACTTGGAAATAACTTCACCGACATCTGTATGAACATGGATACATATACAGAGCCACCAGGATGAACATGGAAATATCTACACAGCTATCTGTATGAACATGGAAATATATACACCGCTATCTGTGTAAACATGCATACATCTTCACCGCTATCTGTATAAACACGGAAATATCTACACCGCTATCTGTATGAACATGGAAATATCTACACCGCTATCTGTTTGAACATGGAAATATCTACACCGCTATCTGCATGAAAATGGAAATATCTACACAGCTATCTGCATATACATGGAAATATCTACAAAGCTATCTCTTTACACATGGAGATAACTACACCGCTATCTCTATAAACATGGAAATATGTACACCGCCATCTGTATGAACATGGAAATATCTGCACCGCCATCTGTATGAACATATAAATATCTACACCGCCATCTGTATTAAGATGGAGATATCTACACCGCTATCTGTGTAAACATGCATATATTTTCACCGCTATCTGTATAAACATGGAAATATCTACACCGCTATCTGTATGAACATGGAAATAGCTACACAGCTATCTGTATGAACATGGAAATACCTACACCGCTATCTGTATGAACATGGATATATCTACACAGCCATCTGGATGAACATGGAAATATCTACACCGCTATCTGTGTAAACATGCATACATCTTCACCGCTATCTATATAAACATGGAAATATCTACACCACTATCTGTATCAACATGAAAATATCTACACCGCTACCTGTATAAACATGGAAATGTCAGCACCGCTATCTGTATGAACATGGAAATAGCTACACCGCTATCTGTATGAACATGCAAATATCTACACCACTATCTGTATGAACATGGAAATATCTACACCACTATCTGTATGAACATGGATATATCTACACAGCCATCTGGATGAACATGGAAATATCTACACCACTATCTGTATTAACATGGAAATATCTACACCGCTATCTGTGTAAACATGCATACATCTTCACCGCTATCAGTATAAACATGGAAATATCTACACCACTATCTGTATGAACATGGAAATATCTACACCGCTATCTGTTTGAACATGGAAATATCTACAAAGCTATCTGCATGAAAATGGAAATATCTACACTGCTATCTGCATATTCATTTAAATATCTACACAGCTATCTCTTTACACATGGAAATAACAACACCGCTATCTGTATGAACGTGGAAATATCTACACCGCCATCTGTTTGAACATGGAAATATCTGCACCGCCATCTGTATGAACATATAAATATCTACACCGCCATATGTATTAAGATGGAGATATCTACACTGCTATCTGTATAAACATGGAAATATCTACACCGCCATCTGTATGAAAATATAAATATCTACACCGCCATCTGTATTAAGAAGGAAATATCTAAACCGCTATCTGTATAAACATGGAAATATCTACACCGCTGCCTGTATAAACATGGAAATATAAGCACCGCTATCTGTATGAACATGGAAATATCTACACCGCTATCTGTATGAACATGGAAATATCTACACCTCTATCTGTATGAACATGGAAATAGCTACAACGCTATCTGTGTGAACATGGATATATCTACACAGCCATCTGGATGAACATGGAAATATCTACACCGCTATCTGTGTAAACATGCATACATCTTCACCGCTATCTGTATAAACATGGAAATATCTACACCGATATCTGTATGAACATGGAAATATCTACACCAGTATCTGTATGAACATGGAAATATCTACACCGCTATCTGTTTGAACATGGAAATATCTACACCGCTATCTGCATGAAAATGGAAATATCTACACTGCTATCTGCATATACATTTAAATATCTACACAGCTATCCCTTTTCACATGGAAATAACTACACCGCTATCTGTATGAACATGGAAATATCTACACCGCCATCTGTATGAACATGGAAATATCTGCACCGCCATCTGTATGAACATATAAATATCTACACCGCCATCTTTATTAAGATGGAGATTTCTACACTGCTATCTGTATAAACATGGAAATATCTACACCGCTATCTGTATAAACATGGAAATATCCACACCGCTATCTGTATAAACATGGAAATATCTACACCGCTACCTATATAAACATGGAAATATCAGCACCGCTATCTGTATGAACATGGAAATATCTACACCGCTATCTGTATGAACATGGAAATATCTACACCGCTATCTGTATGAACATGGAAGGATCAACAAAGCTATCTGAATGAACATGGAAATATCTACACCGCTATCTGTTTGAACATGGAAATATCTACACCGCTATCGGCATGAAAATGGAAATACCTACAAAGCTATCTGCATATACATGGAAATATCTACACAGTTCTCTCTTTACACATGGAAATAACTACACCGCTATATCTATAAACATGGAAATATCTACACCGCCATCTGTATGTACATGGAAATATCTGCACCGCCATCTGTATGAACATATAAATATCTACACCGCCATCTGTATTAAGAAGGAAATATCTAAACCGCTATCGGTATAAACATGGAAATATCTACACCGCTGCCTGTATAAACATGGAAATATCAGAACCACTATCTGTATGAACATGGAAATATCTACACCGCTATCTGTATGAACATGGAAATATCTACACTGCTATCTGTATGAACATGGAAATAGCTACACCGTTATCTGTATGAACATGGAAATAGCTACACCACTATCTGTATGAACATGGAAATATCTGCACCGCTATCTGTATGAACATGGATATATCTACACAGCCATCTGGATGAACACGGAAATATATACACCGCTATCTGTATGAACATGGAAATATCTACACCGCTATCTGTATGAACATGGATATATCTACACAGCCATCTGGATGAACATGGAAATATCTACAACGCTATCTGTGTAAACATGCATAGATCTTCACCGCTATCTGTATAAACATGGAAATATCTACACCGCTATCTGTATGAACATGGAAATATCTACACCGATATCTGTATGAACATGGAAATATCTACACTGCTATCTGTTTGAACATGGAAATATCTACACAGCTATCTGCATGAAAATGGAAATATCTACACCGCTATCTGTATGAACATGGAAATATCTACACCGCCATCTGTATGAACATGGAAATATCTGCACCGCCATCTGTATGAACATATGAATATCTACACCGCCAATTGTATTAAGATGGAGATATCTACACTGCTATCTGTATAAACATGGAAATATCTACACCGCCATCTGTATGAACATATAAATATCTACACCGCCATCTCTATTAAGAAGGAAATATCTAAACCGCTATCTGTATAAACATGGAAATATCTACAACGCTGCCTGTATAAACAAGGAAATATCAGCACCGCTATCTGTATGAACGTGGAAATATCTACACCGCTATCTGTATGAACATGGAAATATCTACACCGCTATCTGTTTGAACATGGAAATATCTACACCGCTATGTGCATGAAAATGGAAACATCTACACTGATATCAGCATATACATTTAAATATCTACACAGCTATCTCTTTACACATGGAAATAACAACACTGCTATCTGTATGGGCATGGAAATATCTACACCGCCATCTGTATGAACATGGAAATATCTGCACCGCCATCTGTATGAACATATAAATATCTACACCGCCATCTGTATTAAGATGGAGATATCTACACTGCTATCTGTATAAACATGGAAATATCTACACCGCCATCTGTATTAACATATAAATATCTACACCGCCATCTGTATTAAGAAGGAAATATGTAAACCGCTAACTGTATAAACATGGAAATAACTACACCGCTGCCTGTATAAACATGAAAATATCAGCACCGCTATCTGTATGAAAATGGAAATATCTACACCGCTATCTGTATAAACATGGAAATATCTACACCTCTATCTGTATGAACATGGAAATAGCTACACCGCTATCAGTGTGATCATGGATATATCTACACAGCCATCTGGATGAAGATGGAAATATCTACACTGCTATCTGTGTAAACATGCATACACCTTCACCGCTATCTATATAAATATGGAAATATCTACACCGCTATCTGTATGAACATGGAAATATCTACACCGCTATCTGTTTGAACATGGAAATATCTACACCGCTATCTGCATGAAAATGGAAATATCTACACTGCTATCTGCATATACATTTAAATATCTACACAGCTATCTCTTTACACATGGAAATAACTACACCGCTATCTGTATGAACATGGAAATATCTACACCGCCATCTGTATGAACATGGAAATACCTGCACTGCCATCTGTATGAACATATAAATATCTACACCGCCATCTGTATTAAGATGGAGATTTCTACACAGCTATCTGTATAAACATGGAAATATCTACACCGCTATCTGTATAAACATGGAAATATCTACACCGCTATCTGTATAAACAGGGAAATATCTACACCACTACCTGTACAAACATGGAAATATCAGCACCGCTATCTGTATGAACATGGAAATATCTAAACCGCTATCTGTATGAACATGGAAATATCTACACCGCTATCTGTATGAACATGGAAATATCTACACCGCTATCTGTATGAACATGGAAATATCTACACGGCTATCTGTTTGAACATGGAAATATCTACACCGCTGTCTGCATGAAAATGGAAATATCTACACAGCTATCTGCATACACATGGAAATATCTACACAGCTATCTCTTAACACATGGAAATAAATACACCGCTATATCTATAAACATGGAAATGTCTACACCGCCATCTGTATGAACATGGAAATATCTGCACCACCATCTGTATGGACATATAAATATCTACACCGCCATCTGTATTAAGAAGGAAATATCTAAACCGCTATCTGTATGAACATTGAAATATCTACACCGCTATCTGTTTGAACATGGAAATATCTACACCGCCATCTGTGTAAACATGCATACATCTTCACCGCTATCTGTATAAACATGGAAACATCTACAATGCTATCTTTATGAACATGGATATATCTACACAGCCCTCTGGGTGAACATGGAAATATCCACACCGCTATCTGCATGAACATGGAAATATCTACACCGCTATCTGTGTGAACATGCATTCATGTTCACCGCAATCTGTATAAACATGGAAATATATACTCCGCTATCTGTATGAACATGGATATACCTACACAGCCCTCTGGATGAACATGGATATATCTACACCGCTATCTGTATGAACATGGATATATCTACACAGCCCTCTGGATGAACATGGAAAGATCCACACCGCTATCTGTGTAAACATGCATACATCTTCACCGCTATCTGTATAAACATGGAAATATCTACACCGCTACCTGTATAAACATGGAAATATCAGCACCGCTATCTGTATGAACATGGAAATATCTACACCGCTATCTGTATGAACATGGAAATATCTACACCGCTATCTGTATGAACATGGAAATATCTACAAAGCTATCTGAATGAACATGGAAATATCTACACCGTTATCTGTTTGAACATGTAAATATCTACAGCACTATCTGCATGAAAACGGAAATATCTACAAAGCTATCTGCATATACATGGAAATATCTAAACAGCTATCTGTTTACACATGGAAATAACTACACCGCTATATCTATAAACAGGGAAATATCTACACCGCCATGTGTATGAACATGGAAATATCAGCACCGCCATCTGTATGAACATATAAGTATATACTCCGCCATCTGTATTAAGAAGGAAATATCTAAACTGCTATCTGTATAAACATGGAAATATCTACACCGCTGCCTGTAGAAACATGGAAATATCAGCACCGCTATCTGTATGAACATGGAAATATCTACACCGCTATCTGTATCAACATGGAAATATCTACACCGCTATCTGTATGAACATGGAAATAGCTACACCGTTATCTGTATGAACATGGAAATAGCTACACCGCTATCTGTATGAACATGGAAATATCTACACCGCTATCTGTATGAACATGGATATATCTACACAGCCATATGGATGAACATGGAAATATCTACACCGATATCTCTATGAACATGGAAATATCTACACCGCTATCTGTATGAACATGGATATATCAACACAGCCATCTGGATGAACATGGAAATATCTACACCGCTATCTGTGTAAACATGCATAGACCTTCACCGCTATCTGTATAAAAATGGAAATATCTACACCGCTATCTGTATGAACTTGGAAATATCTACACCGTTATCTGTATGAACATGGAAATATCTGCACCGCTATCTGTTTGAACATGGAAATATCTACACCTCTATCTGTATGAACATGGAAATATCTACACCGCTATCTGTTTGAACATGGAAATATCTACACCGCTATCTGCATGAAAATGGAAATATCTACACTGCTATCTGTATGAACAAATAAATATCTACACCGCCATCTGTATGAACATGGAAATATCT
Source organism: Gorilla gorilla gorilla (assembly GCF_029281585.2). Classification (NCBI taxonomy): domain Eukaryota; kingdom Metazoa; phylum Chordata; class Mammalia; order Primates; family Hominidae; genus Gorilla; species Gorilla gorilla. Next base: position 773,721 of record NC_073234.2, read on the forward strand.
ACACCGCTATCTGTTTGAACATGGAAATATCTACACCGCTATCTGTATGAACATGGAAATATCTACACCGCTATCTGTTTGAACATATAAATATCTACACCGCCATCTGTATTAAGATGGAGATATCTACACTGCTATCTGTATAAACATGGAAATAACTACACCACCATCTGTACGAACATATAAATATCTACACTGCCATCTGTATTAAGAAGGAAATATCTAAACCGCTATCTGTATAAACATGGAAATATCTACACCGCTGCCTGTATAAACATGGAAATATCAGCACCGCTATCTCTATGAACATGGAAATATCTACACCGCTATCTGTATGAACATGGAAATATCTACACCGCTATCTGTATGAACAAGGAAATAGCTACACCGCTATCTGTATGAACATGGAAATATCTACACAGCCATCTGGATGAGCATGGAAATATCTACACTGCTATCTGTGTAAACATGCATAGATCTTCACCGCTATCTGTATAAACATGGAAATATCTACACCGCTATCTGTATAAACATGGAAATATCTACACTGCTATCTGTATGAACGTGGAAATATCTACACCGCTATCTGTTTGAACATGGAAATATCTACACCGCTATCTGTATGAAAATGGAAATATCTACACCGCTATCTGTGTAAACATGCATACATCTTCACCGCTATCTGTATAAACATGGAAATATCAGCACCTCTATCTGTATGAACATGGAAATATCTACACAGCCATCTGGATGAACATGGAAATATCTACACCGCTATCTGTATGAACATGGAAATAGCTACACCGCTATCTGTATGAACATGGAAATATCTACACCACTATCTGTATGAACATGGAAATATCTGCACCGCTATCTGTATGAACATGGAAATATCTACACCGCTATCTGTATGAAAATGGAAATATCTACACCGCTATCTGTATAAACATGGAAATATCTACACCACTATCTGTATAAACATGGAAATATCTACACCGCTATCTGTATGAACATGGAAATATCTACACCGCTATCTGTTTGAGCATGGAAATATCTACACCGCTATCTGCATGAAAATGGAAATATCTACACAGCTATCTGCATATACGTGGAAATATCTACAAAGCTATCTCTTTACACTTGGAAATAACTACACCGATATCTCTATAAACATGGAAATATCTACACCGCCATCTGTATGAACATGGAAATATCAGCACCGCTATCTGTATGAACAAGGATATGTCTACGCAGCCATCTGAATGAACATGGAAATATCTACACCGCTATCTGTATGAACATGGAAATATCTACACCGCTATCTGTGTAAACAAGCATACATCTTCACCGCTACCTGTATAAACATGGAAATATCTACACCGCTATCTGTATGAACATGGAATTATCTACACCGCTATCTGTTTGAGCATGGAAATATCTACACCGCTATCTGCATGAAAATGGAAATATCTACACAGCTATCTGCATATACGTGGAAATATCTACAAAGCTATCTCTTTACACATGGAAATAACTACACCGATATCTCTATAAACATGGAAATATCTACACCGCCATCTGTATGAACATGGAAATATCAGCACCGCTATCTGTATGAACAAGGATATGTCTACGCAGCCATCTGAATGAACATGGAAATATCTACACCGCTATCTGTATGAACATGGAAATATCTACACCGCTATCTGTGTAAACAAGCATACATCTTCACCGCTACCTGTATAAACATGGAAATATCTACACCGCTATCTGTATGAACATGGAATTATCTACACCGCTATCTGTTTGAGCATGGAAATATCTACACCGCTATCTGCATGAAAATGGAAATATCTACACAGCTATCTGAATATACATGGAAATATCTACAAAGCTATCTCTTTACATATGGAAATAACTACACCGATATCTCTATAAACATGGAAATATCTACACCACGATCTGTATGAACATGGAAATATCAGCACCGCTATCTGTATGAACATGGAAATATCTACACAGCCATCTGGATGAACATGGAAATATCTACACCGCTATCTGTATTAACATGGAAATAGCTACACCGCTATCTGTATGAACACGGAAATATCTACACCTCTATCTGTATGAACATGGAAATATCTACACCGCTATCTGTATGAACATGGAAATATCTACACCGCTATCTGTATAAACATGGAAATATCTACACCGCTATCTGTATAAACATGGAAATATCTACACCGCTATCTGTGTGAACATGGAAATATCTACACCGCTATCTGTTTGAGAATGGAAATATCTACACAGCTATCTGCATGAAAATGGAAATATCTACACAGCTATCTGCATATACATGGAAATATCTACAAAGCTATCTCTTTACACATGGAAATAACTACACCGATATCTCTATAAACATGGAAATGTCTACACCGCCATCTGTATGAACATGGAAATATCTGCACCGCCATCTGTATGAACATATAAATATCTGCACCGCCATCTGTATTAAGATGGAGATTTCTACACCGCTATCTGTATAAACATGGAAATATCTACACCGCTATCTGTATGAACATATAAATATCTACTCCGCCATCTGTATAAAGAAGGAAATATCTGAACCGCTATCTGTATAAACATGGAAATATCTACACCGCTATCTGTATGAGCATGGAAATATCCACACCGCTATCTCTATGAACATGGAAATTTCTACACCACTATCTATATGAACATGGAAATAGCTTCACCGCTATCTGTATGAACATGGAAATATCTACACCACTACCTGTATGAACATGGAAATATCTACACCGCTATCTGTATGAACATGGATATATCTACACAGCTATCTGTGTAAATATGCATACATCTTCACCGCAATCTGTATAAACATGGAAATATCTACACCGCTATCCATATGAAGATGGAAATATCTACACCGCTATCTGAACATGGAAATATCTACACCGCTATCTGCATGAAAATGGAAATATCTACACAGCTATCTGCATATACATGTAAATATCTACACAGCTATCTCTTTACACATGGAAATAACTACACCGCTATCTGTATGAACATGGAAATATCTACACCGCCATCTGTATGAACACGGAAATATCTGCACCGCCATCTGTATGAACATATAAATATCTACACCGCCATCTGTATTAAGATGGAGATATCTACACCGGTATCTGTATAAACATGGAAATATCTACACCGCTATCTGTATGAACATGGAAATATCTACACCGCTACCTGTATAAACATGGAAATATCTACACCGCTATCTGTATGAACATGGAAATATCTACACCGCTATCTGTTTGAGCATGGAAATATCTACACCGCTATCTGCATGAAAATGGAAATATCTACACAGCTATCTGCATATACGTGGAAATATCTACAAAGCTATCTCTTTACACTTGGAAATAACTACACCGATATCTCTATAAACATGGAAATATCTACACCGCCATCTGTATGAACATGGAAATATCAGCACCGCTATCTGTATGAACAAGGATATGTCTACGCAGCCATCTGAATGAACATGGAAATATCTACACCGCTATCTGTATGAACATGGAAATATCTACACCGCTATCTGTGTAAACAAGCATACATCTTCACCGCTACCTGTATAAACATGGAAATATCTACACCGCTATCTGTATGAACATGGAATTATCTACACCGCTATCTGTTTGAGCATGGAAATATCTACACCGCTATCTGCATGAAAATGGAAATATCTACACAGCTATCTGCATATACGTGGAAATATCTACAAAGCTATCTCTTTACACATGGAAATAACTACACCGATATCTCTATAAACATGGAAATATCTACACCGCCATCTGTATGAACATGGAAATATCAGCACCGCTATCTGTATGAACAAGGATATGTCTACGCAGCCATCTGAATGAACATGGAAATATCTACACCGCTATCTGTATGAACATGGAAATATCTACACCGCTATCTGTGTAAACAAGCATACATCTTCACCGCTACCTGTATAAACATGGAAATATCTACACCGCTATCTGTATGAACATGGAATTATCTACACCGCTATCTGTTTGAGCATGGAAATATCTACACCGCTATCTGCATGAAAATGGAAATATCTACACAGCTATCTGAATATACATGGAAATATCTACAAAGCTATCTCTTTACATATGGAAATAACTACACCGATATCTCTATAAACATGGAAATATCTACACCACGATCTGTATGAACATGGAAATATCAGCACCGCTATCTGTATGAACATGGAAATATCTACACAGCCATCTGGATGAACATGGAAATATCTACACCGCTATCTGTATTAACATGGAAATAGCTACACCGCTATCTGTATGAACACGGAAATATCTACACCTCTATCTGTATGAACATGGAAATATCTACACCGCTATCTGTATGAACATGGAAATATCTACACCGCTATCTGTATAAACATGGAAATATCTACACCGCTATCTGTATAAACATGGAAATATCTACACCGCTATCTGTGTGAACATGGAAATATCTACACCGCTATCTGTTTGAGAATGGAAATATCTACACAGCTATCTGCATGAAAATGGAAATATCTACACAGCTATCTGCATATACATGGAAATATCTACAAAGCTATCTCTTTACACATGGAAATAACTACACCGATATCTCTATAAACATGGAAATGTCTACACCGCCATCTGTATGAACATGGAAATATCTGCACCGCCATCTGTATGAACATATAAATATCTGCACCGCCATCTGTATTAAGATGGAGATTTCTACACCGCTATCTGTATAAACATGGAAATATCTACACCGCTATCTGTATGAACATATAAATATCTACTCCGCCATCTGTATAAAGAAGGAAATATCTGAACCGCTATCTGTATAAACATGGAAATATCTACACCGCTATCTGTATGAGCATGGAAATATCCACACCGCTATCTCTATGAACATGGAAATTTCTACACCACTATCTATATGAACATGGAAATAGCTTCACCGCTATCTGTATGAACATGGAAATATCTACACCACTACCTGTATGAACATGGAAATATCTACACCGCTATCTGTATGAACATGGATATATCTACACAGCTATCTGTGTAAATATGCATACATCTTCACCGCAATCTGTATAAACATGGAAATATCTACACCGCTATCCATATGAACATGGAAATATCTACACCGCTATCTGAACATGGAAATATCTACACCGCTATCTGCATGAAAATGGAAATATCTACACAGCTATCTGCATATACATGTAAATATCTACACAGCTATCTCTTTACACATGGAAATAACTACACCGCTATCTGTATGAACATGGAAATATCTACACCGCCATCTGTATGAACACGGAAATATCTGCACCGCCATCTGTATGAACATATAAATATCTACACCGCCATCTGTATTAAGATGGAGATATCTACACCGGTATCTGTATAAACATGGAAATATCTACACCGCTATCTGTATGAACATGGAAATATCTACACCGCTACCTGTATAAACATGGAAATATCTACACCGCTACCTGTATAAACATGGAAATATCAGCACCGCTATCTGTATGAACTTGGAAATATCTACACAGCCATCTGGATGAATATTGAAATATCTACACCGCTATCTGTATGAACATGGAAATAGCTACACCACTATCTGTATGAACATGGAAATATCTACACCACTAACTGTATGAACATGGAAATAACTTCACCGCCATCTGTATGAACATGGATATATCTACACAGCCATCTGGATGAACATGAAAATATCTACATCGCTATCTGTATGAAAATGGAAATATCTACACCGCTATCTGTGAAAACATGCATACATCTTCACCGCTATCTGTATAAACATGGAAATATCTACACCGCTATCTGTATGAACATGGAAATATCTACACCGCTATCTGTTTCAGCATGGAAATATCTACAACGCTGTCTGCATGGAAATGGAAATATCTACACAGCTATCTGCATATACATGGAAATATCTACAAAGCTATCTCTTTACACATGGAAATAACTACACCGCTATCTCTATAAACATGGAAATATCTACACCGCCATCTGTATGAACTTGGAAATATCTGCACCGCCATCTGTATGAACATAAAAATATCTGCACCGCCATCTGTATGAAGATGGAGATATCTACACCGCTATCTGTATAAACATGGAAATATCTACACCGCTATCTGTATAAACATGGAGATATCTACACCGCTATCTGTATGAACATGGAAATATCTACACCGCCATCTGTATGAACATGGAAATATCTTCACCGCCATCTGTATGAACATGGATATATCTACACAGCCATCTGGATGAACTTGGAAATATCTACACCGCTATATGTATGAACATGGAAATACCTACAACGCTATCTGTATGAACATGGAAATCTCTACACCACTATGTGTATGAACATGGAAATATCTACACTGCTATCTGTATGAACATGGAAATATATTCACCGCCATCTGTATGAACATGGATATATCTACACAGCCATCTGGATGAACATGGAAATATCTACACCGCTATCTGTATGAACATGGAAATATCTACACCGCTATCTGTGTAAACATGCATACATCTTCACCGCTATCTGTATAAACATGGAAATATCTACACCGCTATCTGTAGGAACATGGAAATATCTACACCGCTATCTGCATGAAAATGGAAATATCTACACAGCTATCTGCACATACATGGAAATATCTACAAAGCTATTTCTTTACACATGGAAATAACTACACCGCTATCTCTATAAACATGGAAATATGTACACCGCCATCTGTATGAACATGGAAATATCTGCACCGCCATCTGTATGAAGATATAAATATCTACACCGCCATCTGTATTAAGATGGAGATATCTACACCGCTATCTGTGTAAACATTGAAATATCTACACCGCTATCTGTATAAACATGGAAATATCTACACCGCTATCTGTATGACCATGGAAATATTTACACCGCTACCTGTATAAACATGGAAATATCAGCACCGCTATCTGTATGAACATGGAAATATCTACACAGCCATCTGGATGAACATGGAAATATCTACACCGCTATCTGTATGAACATGGAAATAGCTACACCGCTATCTGTATGAACATGGAAATATCTACACCACTATCTGTATGAACATGGAATTATCTGCACCGCTATCTGTATGAACATGGAAATATCTACACCGCTATCTGTATGAACATGGAAATATCTACACCGCTATCTGTATAAACATGGAAATATCTACACCACTATCTGTATAAACATGGAAATATCAGCACCGCTATCTGTATGAACATGGAAATATCTACACCGCTATCTTTAAGAACATGGAAATATCTACACAGATATCTGTATGAACATGGAAATATCTTCACCGTCATCTGTATGAACATGGATATATCTACACAGCCATCTGGATGAACATGGAAATATCTACACCAATATCTGTATGAACATGGAAATATCTACACCGCTATCTGTGCAAACATGCATACATCTTCATCGCTATCTGTATAAACATGGAAATATCTACACCGCTATCTGTATAAGCATGGAAATATGTACACCACTACCTGTATAAACATGGAAATATCTACACCGCTATCTGTATGAACATTGAAATATCTACACCGCTATCTGTTTGAACATGGAAGTGTCTACACCGCTATCTGCACGAAAAAGGAAATATCTACACAGCTATCTGCATATATATAGAAATATCTACAAAGCTATCTCTTTACACATGGAAATAACTACACCGCTATCTCTATAAACATGGAAATATCTACACCGCCATCTGTATGAACATGGAAATATCTGAACCGCCATCTCTATGAACATATAAATATCTGCACCGCCATCTGTATTAAAATGGAGATATCTACACCGCTATCTGTATAAACATGGAAATATCAGCACCGCTATCTGTATGAACATGGAAATATCTACACCGCTACCTGTATAAACATGGAAATATCTACACCGCTATCAGTATAAACATGGAAATATCTGCACCGCTATCTGTATGAACATGGAAATATCTACACCGCTATCTGTATGAACATGGAAATATCTACGCCGCTATCGGTTTGAACAGGGAAATATATACACCGCTGTCTGCATGAAAATGGAAATTGCTACACAGCTATCTGCATATACTTGGAAATATCTACACAGGTATCTCTTTACACGTGGAAATAATTACACCGCTATCTGTATGAAAATGGAAATATCTACACCGCCATCTGTATGAACATGGAAATATCTACACCGCTATCTGAATGAACATGGAAATATCTACACCACTATCTGTATGAACTTGGAAATATCTACACAGCCATCTGGATGAACATGGAAATATCTACACCGCTATCTGTATGAACATGGAAATATCTACACCGCTATCTGTATGAACATGGAAATACCTACACCGCTATCTGTATGAACATGGAAATATTTTCACCGCCATCTATATGAACATGGATATATCTACACAGCCATCTGGATGAACATGGAAATATCTACACCGCTATCTGTGTAAACATGCCTACATTTTCACCGCTATCTGTATAAACATGGAAATATGTACACTGCTATCTTTATGAACATGGAAATATCTACACCGCTAACTGATCATGGAAGTATATACACCGCTATCTGCTTGAAAATGGAAATATATACACCGCTAACTGTATGAACATGGAAATACATACACCGCTATCTGTTTGAACATGGAAATATCTACACCGCTTTCTGTATGAACATGGAAATATCTTCACCGCTATCTGTATGAACATGGAAATATCTTCACCGCCATCTGTATGAAGATGGATATATCTACACAGCATTCTGGATGAACATGGAAATATCTACAACGCTATCTGTGTAAACATGCATACATTTTCACCGCTATCTGTATAAACATTGAAATATCTACACCGCTATGTTTATGAACATGGAAATATCTAAACCGCTATCTGTATGAACATGGAAATATCTTAACCGCCATCTGTATGAACATGGATATATCTACACCCCTATCTGTATGAACATGGAAATATCTACACCGCCATCTGTATGAACATGGAAATATCTTCTCCACCATCTGTATGAACATGGATATATCTACACAGCCATCTGGATGAACATGGAAATATCCGCACCGCTATCTGTTTGAACATGGAAATATATACACCGCTATCTGCATGAAAATGGAAATATCTACACAGCTATCTGCATATACATGGAAATATCTACACAGCTATCAATTTACGCATGGAAATAACTACACCGCTATCTGTATGAACATGGAAATATCTACACCGACATCTGTATGAAAATGGAAATCTCTGAACCGCCATCTGTATGAACATATAAATATCTACACCGCCATCTGTATAACAATGGAGATATCTACACCGATATCTGTATAAACATGGAAATATCTACACCGCTATCTGTATAAACATGGAAATATCTACACCGCTATCTGTATAAACATGGAAATAGCTTCACCGCTACCTGTATAAACATGGAAATTTCAGCACCGCTATCTGTATGAACATGGAAATATCTACACCGCTATCTGTATGAACATGGAAATATCTACACCGCTATCTGTTTGAACAGGGAAATATATACACCGCTGTCTGCATGAAAATGGAAATTGCTACACAGCTATCTGCATATACATGGAAATATCTACACAGGTATCTCTTTACACATGGAAATAACTACACCGCTATCTGCATGAACATGGAAATATCTACACCGCCATCTGTATGAACATGGAAATATCTGCACCGCCATCTGTATGAACATATAAATATCTACACCGCCATCTGTATTAAGATGGAGATATCTACACCGCTATCTGTATCAACATGGAAATATCTACACCCGCTATCTGTATAAACATGGAAATATCTACACCGCTACCTGTATGAACATGGAAATATCAGCACCGCTATCTGTATGAACATGGAAATATCTACACCGCTATCTGTATGAACATGGAAATATCTTCACCGCCATCTATATGTACATGGATGTATCTACACAGCCATCTGGATGAACATGGAAATATGTACACGGCTATCTGTGTAAACATGCATACATCTTCACCGCTATCTGTATAAACATGGAAATATCTACACCGCTATCTTTATGAACATGGAAATATCTAAACCGATAACTGTTTGAACAGGGAAATATATACACCGCTATCTGCATGAAAATGGAAATATCTACACCGCTATCTGTATGAACATGGAAATACATACACCACTATCTGTATGAACATGGAAATATCTACACTGCTATCTGTATGAACATGGAAATACCTACACCGCTATCTGTATGAACATGGAAATATCTACACCGCCATCTGTATGAACATGGAAATATCTTCTCCGCCATCTGTATGAACATGGATATATCTACACAGCCATCTGGATGAACATGGAAATATCTAAACCGCTATCTGTAAGAACATGGAAATATCTACACCGCCATCTGTATGAACATGGATATATCTACACAGCCATCTTCATGAACACGGAAATATGTACACCGCTACCTGTATAAACATGGAAGTATCAGCACCGCTATCAGTATGTACATGGCAATATCTACATGGCTATCTGTATGAACATGGAAATATCTACACCACTATCTGTATGAACATGGAAATATCTACACCGCTATCTGTATGAACATGGAAATACCTACACAGCCATCTGGATGAACATGGAAATATCTACACCGCTATCTGTATGAACATGGAAATACAAACACCGCTATCTGTATGAACATGGAAATATCTACACCGCTATCTGTATGAACATGGAAATATCTACACCGCTATCTGTACGAACATGGAAATATCTACACCGCTATCAGTATGAACATGCAAATATCTACACAGCTATATGTATACCAATGGAAATATCTACACTGCTATCTCTATTAACATGGAAATATCTACACTGCTATCTGTATAAACATGGAAATATCTACAACACCATCTGTATGAACATGGATATATCTACACCGCTATCTGTATAAACATGGAAATATCTACACCGCTACCTGTATGAACATGGAAATATCAGCTCCGCTATCTGCATGAACATGGAAATATCTGCACCGCTATCTGTATGAACATGGAAATATCTACACCGCTATCTGTGTAAACATGCATACATATTCACTGCTATCTGTATAAACATGGAAATATCTACACCGCTATCTTTATGAACATGGAAATATCTAAACCGCTAACTGTTTGAACAGGGAAATATATACACCGCGATCTGCATGAAAAAGGAAATATCTACACCTCTATCTATATGAAGATGGAAATACATACACCGGTATCTGTGTGAACATGGAAATATCTACACCGCTATCTGTATGAACATGGAAATATCTACACCGCTACTGAATGAACATGGAAATATCTACACCGTTATCTGTGTAAACATGCATACATCTTCACCGCTATCTTTATAAACATGGAAATATCTACACCTCTATCTTTCTAAACATGGAAATACCTACACCGCTAACTGTTTGAACAGCGAAATATATACACCGCTATCTGCATGAAAATGGAAATATCTAAACATCTATCTGCATATACATGGAAATATCTACACAGCTATCTCTCCACACATGGAAATAACTACACCGCTATCTGTATGAACATGGAAATATCTACACCGCCAACTGTATGAAAATGGAAATCTCTGAACCGCCATCTGTATGAACATATAAATATCTACACCGCCATCTGTATTAAAATGGAGATATCTACACCGCTATCTGTACAAACATGGAAATATCTACACCGCTATCTGTATAAACATGGAAATATCTACACCGCTATCTGTATAAACATGGTAATAGCTTCACCGCTACCTGTATAAACATGGAAATTTCAGCACCTCTATCTGTATGAACATGGATATATCTACACCGCAATCTGTATGAACATGGAAATATCTACACCGCTATCTGTATGAACATGGAAATATCTACACCGCTATCTGTTTGAACAGGGAAATATGTACACGGCTATCTGTGTAAACATGCATACATCTTCACCGCTATCTGTATAAACATGGAAATATCTACACCGCTATCTTTATGGACATGGAAATATCTAAACCGATAACTGTTTGAACAGGGAAATATATACACCGCTATCTGCATGAAAATGGAAATATATACACCGCTATCTGTATGAACATGGAAATACAGACACCGCTATCTGTATGAACATGGAAATATCTACACCGCTATCTGTATGAACATGGAAATACCTACACCGCTATCTGTATGAACATGGAAATATCTACACCGCCATCTGTATGAACATGGAAATATCTTCTCCGCCATCTGTATGAACATGGATATATCTACACAGCCATCTGGATGAACATGGAAATATCTAAACCGCTATCTGTATGAACATGGAAAAATCTACACCGCCATCTGTATGAACATGGATATATCTACACAGCCATCTTTATAAACACGGAAATATGTACACCGCTACCTGTATAAACATGGAAGTATCAGTACCGCTATCGGTATGTACATGGCAATATCTACACGGCTATCTGTATGAACATGGAAATATCTACACCGCTACCTGCATAAACATAGAAATATCAGTACCGCTATCTGAATGAACATGGATATATCTACACAGCCATCTGTATCAACATGGAAATATCTACACCACTATCTGTATGAACATGGAAATATCTACACCGCTATCTGTATGAACATGGAAATACCTACACCGCTATCTGTTTGAAGATGGAAATATCTACACCGCTATCTGCATGAAAATGGAAATATCTACACTGCTATCTGCATATACATTTAAATATCTACACAGCTATCTCTTAACACATGGAAATAACTACACCGCTATCTGTATGAACATGGAAATATCTACACCACCATCTGTATGAACATGGAAATATCTGCACCGCCATCTGTATGAACATGGAAATATCTACTCCGCAATCTGTATGAACATGGAAATATCTACACCGCTATCTGTACGAACATGGAAATATCTACACCGCTATCTGTATGAACATGGAAATATCTACACCGCTATCTGTTTGAATATGGAAATATCTACACCGCTATCTGCATGAACATGGAAATATCTTCACCGCCATCTGTATGAACATGGATGTGTCTACGCGGCCATCTAGATGAACATGGAATTATCTACACCGCGATCTGTATATACATGGAAATATCTACACCGCTATCTGTGTAAACATGCATACATCTTCACCGCTATCTGTATAAACATGGAAATATCTACACCGGTATCTGTATGAACATGGAAATATCTACACCGCTATCTGTTTGAACATGGAAATATCTACACCGCTATCTGTATGAACGTGGAAATATCTTCACCGCCATGTGTATGAACATGGATATGTCTACAAAGCCATCTAGATGAACATGGAAATATCTACACCGCGATCTGTATGAACATGGAAATATCTACACCGCGATCTGTATGAACATGGAAATATCTATACCGCTATCTGTGTAATCATGCATACATCTTCACCGCAATCTGTATAAGCATGGAAATATCTACACCGCCATCTGGATGAACACGGAAATATCTACACCGCTATCTGTTAGAACATGGAAATATCTACACCGCTACTTGTATAAACATGGAAATATCAGCACCGCTATCTGTATAAAAATGGAAATATCTAAACCGCCATCTGTATGGACATGGATATATCTACACCGCCATCTGGATGAACATGGAAATATCTACACCGCTATCTGCATGAACATGGAAATATCTACACCGCTTTCTGTGTAATCATGCATACATCTTCACCGCAATCTGTATAAGCATGGAAATATCTACACCGCCATCTGGATGAACATGGAAATATCTACACCGCTATCTGTCAGAACATGGAAATATCTACACCGCTATCTGTATAAACATGGAAATATCTACACCGCTACCTGTATAAACATGGAAATATCAGCACCGCTCTCTGTATGAACATGGAAATATCAGCCCCTCTATCTGTATGAACATGGAAATATCTACACCGCTATCTGTATGAACATGGAAATATCTACAGAGCTATCCGTATGAACATGGAAATATCTTCACCGCCATCTGTATGAACATGGATATATCTACACAGCCATCTGGATGAACATGGAAATATCTACACCGCTATCTGTATGAACATGGAAATATCTACACCGCTATCTGTGTAAACATGCATACATCTTCACCGTTATCTGTATAAACATGGAAATATCTACACTGCTATCTGTATGAACATGGAAATATCTACACCGCTATCTGTTTGAACATGGAAATATCTACACCGCTATCTGCATGAAAATGGAAATATCTACACAGCTATCTGCATATACAGGGAAATGTCTACAAAGCTATCTCTTTACACATGGATATAACTACACCGCTATCTCTATAAACATGGAAATATCTACACCGCCATCTGTATGAACATGGAAATATCTACACCGCTATCTGTGTAAACATGGAAATATCTACACCGATATCTGTGTAAACATGGAAATATCTACAACACTATCTCTGTAAACATGGAAATATCTACACAGCCATCTGTATAAACATGGAAATATCTACACCGCTATGTGTATAAACAGGGAAATATCTACACCGCTATCTGTATGAACATGGAAATATCTACACCGCTATCTCTATAAACATGGAAATATCTACACTGCTATCTGTATGAACATGGAAGGATCAACAAAGCTATCTGAATGAACATGGAAATATCTACACCGCTATCTGTGTAAACATGGAAAGATCTACACCGCTATCTCTGAAAACATGGAAAGATCTACACCATTATGTGTATAAAGACGTAAATATCTACACCGCAATCTGTATAAACATGGAAATATCTACACAGCCATCTGTAGGAGCATGTAAATATCTACACAGTTATCTGTATACACATGGAAATATCTACACCGCTATCTGTATAAACATGGAACTATCTACACAGCTATCTGTGTAAACATGGAAATATCTACACCGCCATCTCTTAAATCTTGGAAATATCTTCACCGTTATGTGCATAAACATGGAAATATCTTCACCGTCATCTGTATGAACATGGAAATATCTACACTGCCATCTGTATAAACATGGAAATATCTACACCGCCATCTGTTTGAACATGAAAATATCTACACAGCCAACTCTATTAACATTGAAATACCTCCACCGCTATCTGTATAAACATGGAAATATCTACACCGCTATCTGTGAAAACATGGAAATATCTACACCGCTATCTGTGTAAACATGGAAGTATCTACAGGGCTATCTCTATAAACATGGAAATATCTTCACCGCCATCTGTATGAACATGGAAATATCTACATCGTGATCTGTATAAACATGGAAATATCTACACCGCTATCTGTATAAACATGGAAATACCTACACCGCTATCTCTATAACCATGGAAATATCTACACCGCTATCTGTATAAACATGGAAATATCCACACTGCTATCTGTATAGACATGGAAATATCTACACCGCTATCTGTATAAACATGTAAATATCTACACCGCTATCTGTGTAAACATGGAAATATCTACAAAACTATCTGTGTAAACATGGAAATATCTACACCGCTATCTATACAAACATGGAAATATCTACACAGCCATCTGTAGGAATATGTAAATATCTACACCGTTATCTGTATACACATGGAATTATCTACACCGCTATCTGTATGAACATGGAAATGTCTACACCGCTATCTGTGTAAACATGGAAATAACTACACCGCTATCTGTGTAAACATGGAGATATCTACACCGCTATCTCTATAAACATGGAAATATCCACACAGCCATCTATATAAACATGGAAATATCTACACTATGCTCTGTATAAACCTGGAAATATCTACACTGATATCTCTATAAACATGGAAATAACTACACCGCTATCTCTATAAAAATGGAAATATCTACACCGCTATCTGTGTAAACATGGAAATATCTACACCGCTGTCTGTGTAAACATGGAAATACCTACACCGCTATATCTATTAACATGGAAATATCTACACCGACATCTGTATGGGTATGGAAATATCTACACCGCCATCTGTATAAACATGGAAATATCTACACCGTTATGTGTATAAAGATGGAAATATCTTCACTGCTATCTGTAAAAACATGGAAATATCTACAGCGCCATCTGTATTAACATGGAAATGTCTAAACCGCCAACTCTATAAACATGGAAATATCTACAGCGCCATGTGTTGGAACATAGAAATATCTACACCGCTTTCTGTATAAACATGGAAATATCTACACCGCTATCTGCATAAAAGTGGAAATATCTTCACCGCTATCTGCATAAACTTGGAAATATCTACACCACTATCTTGTAAACATGGAAATATCTAAAAAAACAACTGTGGGAACATGGAAATATCTACACCGCTATCTCTATAAACATGGAAATATCTACACCGCTATCTGTATAAACATGGAAATATCTACACAGCCATCTGTAGGAACATGTAAATATCTACACAGTTATCTGTATACACATGGAAATATCTACACCGCTATCTGTATTAACATGGAAATATCGACACCTCTATCTGTGTAAACTTGGAAATATCTACACCGCTATCTGTGTAAACATGGAAATATCTACACCGCTATCTCTAAAAACATGGAAAGATCTACACCATTATGTGTATAAAGATGGAAATATCTACACCGCTGTCTGTATAAACATGGAAATATCTACACCGCCATCTGTATGAACGTGGAAATGTCTAAACCGCGATCTCTATAAACATGTAAATATCTACATCGCCCTCTGTAGGAACATGGAAATATCTACAACGCTATCTGTTTAAACATTGAAATATCTACACCGCTATCTGCCTAAAAGTGGAAATATCTACACCGCTATCTGCATAAACTTGGAAATATCTACACCGCTATCTGTGTAAACATGGAAATATCTAAACCACCAACTGTAGGAACATGGAAATATCTACACCACTATCTCCATAAGCATTGACATATCTACACAGCTATCTGTAAAAACATGGAAATATCTACACAGCCATGTGTAGGAACATGTAAATATCTACACCACTATCTCTATAAACATGGAAATATCTACACTGCTATCTGTATAAACATGGAAATATCTACACCGCTATCTGTGTAAACATGGAAAGATCTACACCGCTATCTCTGAAAACATGGAAAGATCTACACCATTATGTGTATAAAGACGTAAATATCTACACCGCTATCTGTATAGACATGGAAATATCTACGCAGCCATCTGTAGGAACATGTAAATATCTACACAGTTATCTCTATACACATGGAAATATCTACACCACTATCTGTATAAACACGGAAATATCTACACCGCTATCTGTGTAAACATGGAAATATCTACACCGCCATCTCTTAAAACTTGGAAATATCTTCACCGTTATTTGTATAAACATGGAAATATCTTCACCGTCATCTGTATGAACATGGAAATATCTACACTGCCATCGATATAAACATGGAAATATCTACACCGCCATCTGTTTGAACATGAAAATATCTACACCGCCAACTCTATAAACATTGAAATATCTACACCGCTATCTGTATAAACATGGAAATATCTACACCGCTATCTGTGTAAACATGGAAATATCTACACCGCTATCTGTGTAAACATGGAAGTATCTACACCGCTATCTCTATTAACATGGAAATATCTTCACCGCCATCTGTATGAACATGGAAATATCTACACTGCTGTCTCTATAAACATGGAAATATCAACAACGCTATCTGTATAAACATGGAAAATCTTCACCGCTATCTGTATAAACATGGAAATAGCTACACCGCTATCTCTATAAACATGGAAATATCTACACCGCTATCTGTATAAACATGGAAATATCCACACCGCTATCTGTATAGACATGGCAATATCTACACCGCTATCTGTGTAAACATGGAAATACCTACACCACTATCTGTGTAAACATGGAAATATCTACACCGCTATCTGTACAAACATGGAAATATCTGCACAGCCATCTGTAGGAATATGTAAATATCTACACCGTTATCTGTATACACATGGAATTATCTACACCGCTATCTGTATGAACGTGGAAATATCTACACCGCTATCTGTGTAAACATGGAAATATCTACACCGCTATCTGTGTAAACATGGAGATATCTACACTGCTATCTCTATAAACATGGAAATATCCACACAGCCATCTATATAAACATGCAAATATCATCACTACGCTCTGTATAAACCTGGAAATATCTACACTGATATCTCTATAAACATGGAAACATCTACACCGCTTTCTCTATAAACATGGAAATATCTACACCGCTATCTGTGTAAACATGGAAATATCTACACCGCTGTCTGTGTAAACATGGAAATACCGACACTGCTATATCTATAATCATGGAAATATCTACACCGCCATCTGTATGGGTATGGAAATATCTACACCGCCATCTGTATAAACATGGAAATATCTACACCGTTATCTGTGTACACATGGAATTATCTACACCGCTATCTGTATAAACATGGAAATATCTACAATGCTATCTGCATAAACAGGGAAATATCTACACCGCTATCTCTATATACATGCAAATATCTACACCGCTATCTGTGTAAACATGGAAATATCTACACCGATATCTCTGTAAACATGGAAATATCTACACCGTTATCTCTGTAAACATGGAAATATCTACAGAGTCATCTGTATAAACATGGAAATATCTACACCGCTATCTGTGTAAACATGGAAATATCTACACCGCTATCTCTAAAAACATGGAAAGATCTACACCATTATGTTTATAAAGACGGAAATATCTACACCGCTATCTGTATAAACATGGAAATATCTACACCGCCATCTGTATGAACGTGGAAATGTCTAAACCGCCATCTCTATAAACATGTAAATATCTACACCGCCCTCTGTAGGAACATGGAAATATCTACAACGCTATCTGTTTAAACATTGAAATATCTACTCCGCTATCTGCCTAAAATTGGAAATATCTACACCGCTATCTGCATAAACTTGGAAATACCTACACCGCTATCTGTGTACACATGGAAATATCTACACCACCAACTGTAGGAACATGAAAATATCTACACCGCCAACTCTATAAACATTGAAATATCTACACCGCTATCTGTATAACCATGGAAATATCTACACCGCTATCTGTGTAAACATATAAATATCTACACCGCCTTCTGTGTAAACATGGAAATATCTACGCCGCCATATCTATAAACATGGAAATATCTTCAACTCCATCTGTATGAACATGGAATTATCTACCCTGCCATCTGTATGAACATGGATACATCTACACCGCTATCTGTATAAACATGGAAATATCTACACCGCCATCGGTAGGAAAATGAAAATATCTACACCGCCATCTGTATGAACAGGGAACTATGTACACCACCATCTGTATCAAGATGAAAATACCTACACCGCCATCTGTATCACAATGGAAATATCTGCACCGCCATCTCTATAACAATGGAAATATCTAAACCGCCGTCTGTATGGAAATGGAAAAATCTACACCACCATCTGTATAAAGGTGGAAATATCTACACCGCTATCTGTGTGAACATGGAAATATCTACAACGCTATCTGTAAAAACATGGAAATATCTACCCCTCCATCTGTATAAACATGGAAATATCTACACCGCCATCTGTAGAAACATGGAAATATCTACACCGCCATCTCTATAAACATGGAAATATCTACATAGCTATCTGTATAAACATTTAAATATCTACACCGCCATCTCTATAAACATAGAAATATCTACACCGCCATCTGTATGAACATGGAAATATGTACACCGCCATCTGTATAAATGTGGAAATATCTACACCGCTATCTGTATGAACATGGCAATATGTACACCGCTACCTGTATTAAGATGGAAATATCTACACCGCTATCTGTATAAACATGGAAATATCTACACCGCTGTCTCTATAAACATGGAAATATGTGCGCCGCTATCTCTATAAATATAGAAATATATACACCTCTGTCTCTATAAACGTGGAAATATCTACAATGCTATCTGTATAAACATGGAAATATCTACACCGCTATCTGTATAAACATGGAAATATCTACACCGCTATCTCTATAAACATGGATATATCTACACCGCTATCTCTATGAACATGGAAATATCTACACCACTATCTGTATGAACATGGAAATATCCACACCGCTATCTGTATAGACATGGAAGTATCTACACCGGTAACTGTATAAACATGGAAATATCTACACCGCTATCGGTATAAATGTCTGTATTTGCTCTTAATTTATACCCAAGGCTGGGATGTTTCATATGATAAAAAGACCTAATACAGAAATAGACTATATTTGGTCTGGCAATTGATCTCTGCAATAATCAAACCCCAAAGACAATCAAACCTGAAATCTAAGCTACATATTAAATAGCTTGGTTTTTAGGTTGCACGTTGCTGTGTATGCTGGCTTCATAGAAAATGCAAGTAGCAATGGCCATTTTTTAATAGTCATTAGCCTTGAAGCTCTCCTACTTTTGAATCACATAGAAATAGAAATCATATCTCACTAGATTTTTTTTTTTGAAACAGGGTCTGGCTTGGTTGCCCAGGCTGAAGAGCAGGGCATGATCTTGGCTCACACCTCTGCCTCTCGGACTCAAGCCATCCTCCCACCTCAGCCTTGGAGTAGCTGGGACCACAGGCATGTGCCACCATACCCAGCTAATATTTTTGTTTTTGTACCAATGGGGTTTGTCATCTTTCCCAGGCAGGCCTCAAACTCCAAGACTCAAGCAATACACCTGCCTTGAATTCCCAAAGTACTGGGATTACAGGCGACAGCCACTACGCCCAGCAACTAAACTTCTAAAAATCAGTTTTACATAAAATTATCTAAGCGTGCAAGGAAAGATAAGAAGCCTAAGGAACCAGTGAGTTGAAGAATAAATGCAGTTTAAATCATACATGTAAACAACATGATGTGATGTGGTAGGAATCATCTAACATGCTTTAAAGCATGAGTAAAAGGTCTTTACTTAGAAAACTGGATCTTAGTTTAGGATATCTTTAGATAAGAGTATGAAAAGTCATATCATATTGATAAGTAAAGTGCTTCCTTTGGCTAATTTTAAGGATAGGACATTTACTTTCATATAATTCATAGGAATCTTAGACTTAAAAATAAAATTTCCCTTCTCAAATCCTTACTTTTATACTTTTTTGCATTTCTTTCACTTTTGTGTTAATGGCCTATGTCTCAACATATTCTATTAAGCCTTCTGGAAACACATACTTTGTTTCCAGCCTCTTCAGAGAACCATCACTCCAATTCCTAGGCTTCTGAAGAAGCAGACCCAAGCTTATAATTATTACATATTTCCAAATCTAGGTGACCAACAAAAATTGATACTTTTCCCATCATACCTTTAAGTTAATAATCAGGTGTATGCTGAGAGGTAAAGACCCAAGAGTGTTGGTTGTCTAATTCTGCAGCTGTATAAACAAATCTTAATGCTTGAAAATATTCAAAGGTTATTCTCACGTTGATTGTTGGTAACTATGTGTAACAACATGAAAAGAAAAAAAAATCAAAGAATTACGTCTGAGGATAATACACAATCTCTAAGGGTAAGAAGAGCAACAAAAATTCTGCTTCAATTACCACTGAAATAATATATTTATCCTGTAAAATCTATGGTGGCTGGTTGTAAAAATTAGGCATTAGCAAACTGATAAAGATTTTTTAATGAAAACATTATGAAACATAGTTTTTAAAAAGTTAAATACACCCACACCAGTTTTTCACATTCTTTGGGCTGCTTTAATGCTGCCATTAAATAATTGATTTAGTTGTGACATAGATCCTATGTTCCATGGAGTCTACCATTCATAAAGATGCAATGTAAGGTAACAAAAATATAAATTGTGTGTGTGGGGAGGAGAAGTCAAGAGTATTTTTATGTGACAGAAGTTAAGTTGTTATCAGTGTAAAATAGTCTGTTACAAATACAGGACTCTGTATGTTAGTTTCACTAACCAGAAAGAAAGAAATTACAGCAGATACACACACACACACCAAAAAAGGGAAAAGAAACAAAGCTTAGCACCACAGAAAACCACCAAACTAGAGGGATAAACAATAAGAAAGGAAGAAGTGAACAAGTAATCTAAAAAACAACTAATGAAATGGTAGAAGGAAGTCCTAATTTATCAATAATAAACTTGAATAGAAGTGGATTAAACTCTACTTAAAAGATATAAAGTGGATGAATGGATTCGGATAGCAAAACCCACCTATATGCTGCCTACATGATACTTACCTCACTATTAAAGACAAATAGACTGAAAGTGAAGAGATGGAAAAATATATTTTATGCAAACAAATGAAAAGCAAGCAGGAGTAGCCACAGTCATGTCATATTTTAAAAGGCTTTAAATAAAAAAAACTATATAAAAAAAGAATGTCACTGTATAATGAAATGATAAAAGGCCCAATTCAATAAGAGGACATAACATATATATTACTTAGGTGTAACTATATATGTACCCAACACCAGAACAACCAGATATATAAAGCAAATATTAGATTTAAAGGTAGAGATAGACTGCAATACAATATTAGTAGGAAATTTCAACACTCCACTTTAAAAATGGACAGATTCTATGAAGAGAAAATCAACCAAAAAATGACAGACTCAAACTATCCCATAGACCAAATGGACCTAGCAGGTAAAGAAGATCTCACCTGATATGGTTTGGCTGTATATCTCCACCCAAATCTCATCTTGATTATAGCTCCCATAATTCATACATGTTGTGGGAGGGAACCAGTGGGAGATAATTGAATCATGGGGGCGGTTCCCCCATACTGTTCTTGTGGTAGTGAATACGTCTAACAAGATCTGATGGTTTTATAAGGGGGAACCCTTTCACTTGGTTCTCAATTCTATTTTGTTTGCTACCATGTAAGATGTGTCTTTCGCCTTCCATCATGATTGGGAGACCTCCCCAGCCACGTGGAACTATGAGTCCACTAAACCTCTTTTTCTCTGTAAATTACCCAGTCTCGGGTATGTCTTTATCAGCAGTATGAAAACAGACTAATACATCATCCAACAGCTGCAGAATACAAATTATTCTCAACTGTACACCAAACATTCTCTAGGACCAATCATACATTATGACACATAATAAGTCTTAACAAACTTAAGAAGACAGATATCATATGAAGTATCTTTTCTGATTCCAGGGATATAAAGCCAGAAATCAACAACAGGAAAGCCCTTGGAAATTTTATAAAAACATGGAAATTAAATAGCACGCACCCAAGAAATCAATAGGTCTCATTAAGACATTAATAGGAAAATTTCAAAAGTCACTGAGACAAGTAAGAATGAAAATCCAACATACCCAAACCTATGGAACGTAGCAAAAGCAGTTCTAAGAGGGAAATTTATAGCAATAAAAGCCTACACCAAAAAAGAAGAAAGATTTTCAAATCACAAAGCAAAATTATACACTTCAAGTAACTAGAACATCAAAAACAAACTAAACCCAAAATTGGTAGAAGGAAGGAAATAATAAAGCTCACAGCAGATATAAATGAAACAGACACTAAAAAATATTTCAAAAGATAAATAAGACAAAGTGTAAAGGTAAAACTGACAAACCTTTAGCTAAACTAAGACAAAAGGAGAGAAAATTCAAATAAATAAAAGATGAAAAAGGAGACATTACAACTGATACACCACAGAAATAGAAGGGATTGTAAGACATTACTCATAACTATATGCCAACAAATTTGATAGTGTAGAATAAAATGAATAAATTTCTGCACACATACAACTACCCAGATTAAATTGTGAGGAAATATAACATCTGAACACATCAATAATGAGTTTGGAAATTGAATCAATAATAAAACATCTTCCATCAAAACAACAACAACAACAACCAACACCCAGGACCTGATGTCTTCACTGCTGAATTCTACCAAACAGTTAAAGAATAACTACCAATTCTCCACAAACTTTTCCACAAAAGTAATGAGGAAGGAATACTTCCATACTCATCTTATGAGGCTCGCAATATCCTGATTCTAAAACCAGACAAAGACACGCACAAAATGAAAATAACAGGCCAATATTCCTGAAGAACATAGATACAAAAATTCTCAACAAGATACAAGTGAACTGACTTCGACAGCACACTAAAAAGAGTATTCACTATAATCAAGTGGGGTTCATCCCAGGGATGAAAGGATGGCTTAACATGCACAAATCAGTAAATATGATACACCACCACAATAGAAAGAAGAACAAAAACCATGTGATCATTTCAACAGATGCAAAAAGAACACTTGACAAAAGTCAACATTCCTTTATGATAAAAACTGTCAAGAAAGTAGGTATAGGAGTGTACCTCAACGCAGTAAAGGCCATAGGTGACAAACCCACAGCTAACATCTTATTTATGGTGAATAGTTAAATGCTTTTCCTCTTTGATATGGAGGAAGACAAGGATGTCAACTTCTACCACTTCTATTTAGCATAGTACTGGAGGTCAGAGCCAGAGCAATTAGACAAAAGAAATAAATAAGAGGGATCCAAACTGGAAAGAAGGAAGTCAGATTGTTTCTGTTTGTAGAAAATGTGATCTCACATACATATGTATACATCTATATATATGATCATATAGATATATATGATCTCTCTCTCTTTAGGGTTCTTTCTATATATACTTATATAGAGTGAGAACCCTAAAGACTTGACCAAAAACTACTAGAAATCATAAATAAATTTAGTAAAGTTGTAGTATACAAAATCAACACAGAAAATTCAGTGGTGTTTCTATACACTAATAGTGAACTATCTGAAAAAGTCATCAAGAAAGGAATTCCATTTACAATAGCTACCAAGAAATCTGCAGATAAATTTAATCAAGGTCGTGAAAGATCTCTACAATGAAAACTATAACACACTGATGGAAAAATTTACGATCCACAAAAAATGGACACTATATACTCATGGAATGGAAGAACTGATACTATTGAAATGACCATACTAACAAAATGTCCTACAGATTCAATGCAATCCCTATCAAAATACCAATGAAATTCTTCACAGAAATAGAAAAAAATACCCTAAAATTTGTGTGAAACCAGAAAAGACCCCAAATAACCAAAGCAATCCTGTGCAAAAATAACAAAGCTGGAGGCACCACACTACCTGACTTCAAAATATACTACAAAGCCATAGTAAGCAAAACAGCATGGCACTGCCATAAAGCAAACACATAGACCAATGGAAGAGAATATACAGCTCAGAAATAAATTCTCATACCTAAAGTCAACTGATTTTCCAAAAAGGAGTCAAGAGCACACACAGGGGTAAAGACAGTCTCTTCATTAAATGGTACTGAGAAGATTGGATATCTACATGTGGGATAATGAAATTAGACCCCTATCTTTTACCTTATACAAAAATCAACTCAAATGCGATTAAAGACCTAAAGGTAAGATTGAAAACTATGAAAAACTACTAGAAGATAACATGTGGGAAATTCTCTATAACTTTGGGTTCTACAAGGATTTTTTAAATGAGACGTCAAAAGCACAGGCAACAAAAGCAAAAATAGATAAATGGGGTTTCATCAAACTAAAATGCTTTTGCACAGCAAAGGAAACTTAACAGAGTGAAAAAACAACTTACAGAATGGGATACAATATTTGCAAACTATACATCTGCTAAGGAGTTAATGCCCAGATTATATAACAAACTTAAACAACTCAACAGCAAAAACATAAATAACTTATTTAAAAATGGGCAAAACTGGGAGGCTGAGGCAGGCGGATTGCCTGAGGTCAGGAGTTTGAGACCAGCCTGACCAATATGGTGAAATCATTTCTCTACTAAAAATACAAAAATTTAGCCAAACATGATGGCGTGTGCCTGTAACCCCAGCTACTCAGCAGGCTGAGGCAGGGGAATTGCTTGAACCAGGGAGATGGAGGTTGCCGTGAGCCCCGATTGCACCACTGCACTCCAGCTTGGGCAACAGAGCAAGACTCCTTCGCAAAAAAAAAAAAAAAAAGGACAAAATAAACTAAAAGAAATGCCACAAGAGAAAATATAGAAAGGGTCAAGACGAATATATAATAAAATCATGTTCAACATCACTAACCATCAGGGAAATGCAAATCAAAACCGCAATGAGATACCAGTTCACCCATTAGAATGGCTATTAGCAAAAAGGTAAAAGATAACAAGAGTTGGCAAGGAAGTGGAGAAAACGGAACACTTACGCACTGTTGATGGGGTTGTAAACTAGTACAACCATTAAGCAAAACTTTATGGAAGTTCGCTAAAAAATAAAAAATAAAAAAAAAAAACAATCATTCGATCACATAACCCAGCAATCCCACTACTGGGTATATATCCATAGGAAATGAAATCATTGTGTTTGAAAAATATCTGCACTCTTATGTTTACTGTAGCACTATTTCTAATAATCAGATATGGAATCAACCTATGTGTATAAAAACAAACAAGTGAATTATATATATATAATATATATTATGTATATTATATATAATACATATTATGTATATTATATATAATATATTATGTATAATATTTAATATATAATATATTAATATTAATAATATATTAATATATAATATATTATATATTAATAATATCAATAATAAATAATAATTATTAATAATTAATAATAATTAATATTAATATTAATATATTATTAATATATAATATATATTGTATGTATAATATACATTATATATTATGTATATTTTATATATAATACATATTATGTATATTATATACATAATATATATTATGTATATTATAATATATATAATGTATAATGTATATAATATACGTTATGTATATTATATATAATATACATTATGTATGTTATGTATATTATATATTACATATAATATATATTATTATTATATATAATTATAATTATAATTATATATAATTTTATGTGTAATTATAATTACACATAAAATTAATTATAATTATATATAATTTTATGTGTAATTATAATTATACATAAAATTATATATGTATATATATATATATATATATATGGACACACACACAATGAAATACTATTCAGCCATAAAAAAAGAATGAAATTCTGCCAGTTGCAACAACATGGATGACCCTGTAGGATACAATGTTAAGTGAAATAAGCCAGACACAGAAAGCAAATACCGCATGATCTCGCTCATATGTGGAATCTTAAAAAAAAAAATGTTAATAGAGAAGTAGAGTAGAATAGTGGTTACCAAACAGTGAGGAAGAAGTGGGGAGGGCAAAATGGAGATAGATTGGTTAACAGTTATGAAATCACAATTATATAGGAAGAATAAGTTGTAGTGTTCTTTGCAAAGCAGGGTGACTATAGTTAAAAGTAAAGTATTGTATATTACAAAGTATCTAGAAGAAAGGATTTTGAAATTTCTTATTAAAAAGAAATGATGAATGCATGAGGTAATTAACACACTAACTATCCTTATTGGATCATTAGACAACATACATATTCATTGAAACATCAAATTGTATCCTATAAATCTATATAATTACAATGTGAAAATTTTTTAAAAATAAATTAATGAATTAAATAACAATTTTAAAATGTTCTCAATCACCAATGCAAAGTTTAGGAGCTTTGTTCTTGACTCAGCCTTAAGACTGAAAACTAATGTGTTAGAAATATTTGTAGATCCTCTCAATTTTGAAAGAATCCTAGCTAAACTACTGAAATATAAAATATATTCTATGTAATATGCTCTTAGGTATATTCTTAGGTGAACTCTGCTTTTAGATGAAGCTTATAAAAATGAAAAACCTATCTGAAATAAAATTTTAAAGTATTTGGAAAATTACAGCTTAATCTCTTAAAGACAAATTTTCTATACAGTAACCTTTTTATGTGCTTTTGAAATGGGGTATACAATTATTTTCCCTGATGTGAGACAAAATATAGAAAGTTGGCATTTTATCTAAGAAGTTAACTTAGGAAGAAAGAGTGAGAGGCAGAGGAATGAGGGAAGAAAGGAAGGCTGATGATGGGATACCTTATCAAGTTGCCTAATGCTGTATTGGAACCTAATAGGCCTTCTAAGGAGTTTTATTACATAATGCAAGACTCCTCAATCTGGGAGGAGGAAAGGGCTTTATTTTTGAGTGGTCACAGGTTGCCCCATGGGCATAAACTCTACCAAGCTGCTAGGTTACACCTACATGAGCATCCCACCTGCTTAAGTAAGAGCAGCCACAAACTGTGGGCCATTCCAGGTAAGTGTCATATCACACCTGCACCAACTAGTCAAAGCCTGGGTCAAAGCCTGTGCAGAACTGATCGCTACAGCAGAGGCTAAAATAAGAAATGGGGCTAAGAGAGTGAAAAGCAGTGCCCATATGTATCCAAAAACAGGTTGAAGATATCTTTAGGAAGGAACAGATAATTTTTCTTATTCATACAATAACAGATGCATATGAACTCCTCGACTAGTCACCCATTCCTGTCAGCCCTTGGGCTTCATAACTAAATCATTCTTCCTTTGTAATCCAGTCCCACATTTTCAGCTATCTCTATATGTTTATTATCTTAAATATTTCTTTGCTCTATACTCTTCCCCTAGTCTTCAACCAATTTCTTTCTTTATTGTCCCAACCCACAGACTGTTATTTCCACTTCGATGTCCCATAGAAGCTTCAAGGGTTTGAAATACCTAAAAAAACAACTCATCTTTCTCCCTAAAACTCCCTCTCCTTCTCCCACTTCAAAATTTCAACTAATGGCTCCCCCTGTTATTCCCACCAGAATCCTGAATGATCCCTGTTTCCCCTCATTCACTCCATACATGTAAATCTCATTAACGTTACTTTCCAGATATTTCATGAATCCTTTCCATTCATTCTGTACTAGAAAGTGTTCCCAGTTTAGACCCTGGTGGTTGGTGGCCTCTTACCTAGGCGCTCTCTCTCTCTCTCTCTCTCTCTCTCTCTGGGTGTGGCTGTGGGTGTGTGTGTCCTGAGAATTTATTTACTTCTGGTTTTTGTTTGTTTTTTAGTATCCAGAATCTACAGGGAACTTAAATCAATTAGAAAAAAAAATAACCCAATTAAAAAATGGGCAAAGGACATGAACAAACCCTTCTCAAAAGAACACATACAAATGGCCAACAAATACACGAAAAAAATGCTTAGAATCACTAATCATCAGAAAAATGCAAATCAAAACACAATGAGATACCATTTCATACCGGTTGGAATGGCTATTATTAAAAAGTCAAAATACAACAGATGCCAGCAGGGCTGTAGACAAGAGGAAGTGTCTGTATATTTTTAGCTATAGCCCTACTTCAAACGTGTCCCCATTACAGCCAAAAGAGCGGCCTATCTAAAGGACTGTTCTGATCAGCTCACTTACCTGACTGAAACCTTCAGTGACTCCCATGGCCTGCAGGTCAATGCACTAATTCATGACTATAACATCTGAGATATCCTTGATCTGGCTACTGGTCTAGCCCTCTCTGACTCACGCTTTATAAACCATGCATTCTGGAACTTTTTAGTTGTTTCCCACATCAGCATGCTACTTCCCATCCATGTAGATTTGCAGAGACCTCCTCATCTTTTTAATTCCCAGTTCCCACTCTCAACATGGGCCATCTCCTACCCACACTTCAAAACCTAAGCAAAACAACACCTTCCGTGACACCTCCATGCTGAGTCAGATGCCATCCCCTTTGTATTGTAGTTCTTTGCTTGTGTGCCTTTGTCTCACTTTGTTCTCTTTAAAATAAACTCCATGAGGACAATGATCACCTGCTATTTGTGTTAATATCTGCACCTAGTGGCATAGTGTCTGGAGTATAGTAGGATCTATTTTCAAGGAAAAAAAGATTATATCTATACCAATAGACATGAATTAGCGCTTTTTTTTTTTAAAGATAAGCTCCCTTTGAACTAAGTCAATGTTTACAAGAAGAGTTATACTAAAAAGTTCACTTTTGCTGCTTATGTTTCATTTATTTCAGGCAATTAATTCATTGTTATTGGTAAATCGATACTTTTTATTGATACTGAAAAGAGAGAAATAAACTAATGACTATCTCTGTTAGAGTAGATTTGTTCATATCTATCAGTAAAATGTTAATTATCTGAAAGTCAATAATAAAACATAAACTGTGATCTTAAATGTTTTTTAGGGGCTCAAAAATAACTAGAATTCATGTCAGCATATAAAAAAAGATCAGAGTATTTTTAAGATATGATAAAATTTTATTTTAGTTTCTTAATAGGGATTTTTGTGACCTTATAGAGTTCAACTAATTATAATTTTAAAAATAGGATTGATAGAGTTTTAGAATTAGAAACAATTTATAGATTATTTTATTTTTCTTTTGAGGAATCAGGTCATCAGAAGATCAAGGAACACCTATAATGTCACTAGATCCTAATTTAATTTAAATTTTAGAATCCAGGTATTCTAACTCCTGTCTTGATACTATTTCTACTTTATTATGTTGCTTCCCAGGGCTTTAAAAAATAAAAGCTGGGAAATTACATTTGCTTTGCATATACAGCACCAATTATCAAATTCAGCATAAAAGCATAACATGTATACATCAAAAAGAAAACATAAAAACTTCAAATTAAAAGCATCTCAAAACAATTGAATATAATAGGGAAACCTTATACAAATGCAACACTCCCCCATTAATAAAAAGAAACCAATTGGAGAAAAAAGAAATTCAATATAAACATGTTGGAATATAACCTAATTCATTTTAATCCAATGCTTCAAATTGAAAAAAATTAGCACTAGTGTTATTTTCCTTTATCATTACAATCTTGCTTTTCATTACATTATGCTATGTTTTGTATTAAACATAAAATCAATTTTTCACCTTAACACATGCTAGAAATACAGAGTCACCATATTGGAAATCAGTAGAAAGTGTCTTTGTTTCTACTTTTTTTTCTTTGAAAAAGCTTTGGGAAAAAAAATCATTTACAATGTTTAATTTTAATAACTTAAAGAATGTAATTGATTTTTGTTTGTTTTTGACATGGAGTTTCACTCTTGTCACTCAGGCTGGAGTACAATGGCATGATCTCGGCTCACTGTAACCTCCACCTCCCAGGTTCAAATGATTCTCCTGTCTCAGCCTCCCGAGTAGCTGGGATGACAGGCACTCGCCACCACACCCGGCTAATTTTTGTATTTTTAGTAGAGATGGGGTTTCATCATGTTGGCCAGGCTGGTCTCAAACTCCTGACCTCAGGCGATCTGCCAACCTCGCCCTCCCAAAGAGCTGGGACTACAGGCGTGAGCCACCATGCCCAGCCAATTGAATAGTTTTTAACTCAGAGGATAAATGCTTGAGGGGATGGAAAGCCCATTCCTCATGACGTGATTATTTCACACTGCATGCCTGTATCAAAACATCTCATGTACCCCACAAATATATAAACCTCCTATGTACCCACAAAAATTTTATAAAATAATGAAAATATTTTAAAACTAAAAAAATTGTTTTTTAATTAAGCAACTTTATTTAAATAAAATCATTCTTCCTCATCCTCAGTCCTGGGATCTACCAGAAAGAATTAGCAACATCTTAAAGATGACAAAGTGTTAAAGATAAGCTGCTATTAAGTAAAAGTGTGAAGTGTGGAGGGGACAAGCTGGATGCCTGAACCATTTTGTTCTATCTTTAGGACAGTGAAAGAGCAAGAAGCAGGGTTGGGTGGGGGACACATATTCTGTTGAGCATTGTCACCACTATATTCACTGAAATTCATCTGCATGCTTGTATGTATACTTTTGATTCGCCTGATACACTGAAAATTATATGAAATTGTTCTCTATTCTTTAGATAATTATAATCTAAGTGCTAATATGAAGCTTAGAATTTATATGAAATATGTATGCCCACAACAAGACATTTCAGCTATTTCCTAGATAATAATCTCACTTCACCCTGCACAAAACAGGCACATGATCATGTCACTCTGACCTGGTTTGAGTCCAAGGAGGCTTTTGTTTTTAAAATAATTTAGGTTAGTAGTTAAAATATGAACTTTGGGCCAGGAGTGGGAGCTCATGCCTATAATCCCAGCACTTCGGGAGGCTGAGGCGGGCGGATGACTTGAAGTCAGGAGTAGGAGACTGGACTGGCCAACATGCTGAAACCCCATCTCTACTAAAAAAAAAAATAGAAAACTTAGCTGGGTGTGGTGGCGGGCACCTATAATGCCAGCTACTTGGGAGACTGAGGCAGGAGAATTGCTTGAGCCTGGGAAGTGGAGGTTGCAGTGAGCAGAGATCTTACCACTACACTCCAAAACAAACAACAAACAAAAAAATTCTAGAGTCACACTGAAAATCTTAACAACCTGCTTCTACTACCCATTTTTTTAATTTTTATTTTGACCTGATTTTAGATTGATAGCAAAATGCACAAATAACACAAAGTGCCCCCTATGTCCCTCACCCTACTTCCCCTAATGCTAACATTTTCAGAGCCATCCTTATTTTCTCTATAAAAGAGCAGAGTTCTCCTTTTAGAGATTTGGAAAGATTATTAAAAGATAAGTTACAAAATACAGTACCTGACACGTATAAAATATTAAATAAATACTAGCCATGCTTAATTATTTTGTTTTAAGTCTATATGAGTCAAGTTTTAGTAGAAATATGGGCTAGAAAAAAAAAACAGAAAGCGGGACTCTGTGATCCGACTTGGGCTTATAGAACAGACTGCACTAGTTTGTTCTCATGCTGCTAATAAAGTCATACCCAAGACCGGGTAATTTAGAAAGGAAAGAGGTTTAAGGAACTCACAATTCCACATGGCTGGGGAGGCCTCACAGTCACGGCAGAAGGCAAAAAAGAAGCAAAGGCACATCTTAAATGGTAGCAGAGAAGAAAGCTTGTGTAGGGAAGCTCCCATTTTAAAAGCATCAGATCTCGTGAGACTTATTCGCTACCAGGAGAACAGTAGGGGGAACCCGCCCCTATGATTCAATGATCTCCACCTGACTCCATCCTTGACATGCGGGGATAATTACAATCAAGGTGAGATTCGGATGGAGAAACAGCCGAATCATATCAATGACTAATGAGAGTTACATCCAGAACCTAATGAAAACCTGTCTGAGGCCACATTCCCTGTAAAGCAGATTTGAGATAGAGATTTGTGTAGAGAATATTTAACTGGGTAAAATCCTAGGAACCAACAACTGTGGCGAAAAAGCTGAATTGGATAAAGGGAGTTGAGATGTGAGGCAGTCACAACAAATACCTCAGCTAATCTCAAGGGGGAGCTGAGAAGCTGGGACGACCCTTCAGAGTTGCCCTAAATTGAGGCAGGAGTATGGAGTTTTAATACCTTTCACTGGCCATTCTTCAGATACGAGTTGTCCCCAAGGATGGACATCAGCTTGACAAGTTATTAATTAGATCTCCTGAGAATAAATTCTAGAGAGAATCAGCTGAGAGGCATGATTTGCCAACACTCCCAATAGCTGGGCAAACTTCAGTTTTGAGGGAGGATTTGGGTCACACACAAAAGTCTCCACAACCAATTATTCATGGGAAATTCTATGTAGGCAGAGCTATTTCATGGCCAGTTAATCAAAACTACATAATCTATTTGGTTAAGCAAAAGAAATTAAAAAGATAAAATAAAATCTATGTATTAACACTCAAAAGTTTTTTAATGCATTTGCCTTGCATTTCGTATGTTTTGCCTTGCCTTTTATATGTTTTGCCTTGCATTTGCTTATTTGCTTTTAAGAACCTTTAGAGAACAATAATTACTAATATAATATGGAGTAGCACAGCATAGACGAGGGAAGCTAACTCTCTCCCTTTTCCCAGAACCTGGAACAGCTAAAGATCCTAAGCATTGTCAGCTTTGGTATCTGACATAGTTTGGATGTTTGTCCCCTTCAAATCTCACGTTAAAATGTGATCCCCAATGTTGGAGAGAGATGCCTCCTGAATGGCTTGGTGCTGTCCTCTTGGTAATGAATGAGTTCTTACCCTGTGAGTTCATGCGATATCTGGTTGTTTAAAAGAGACTGACACCTCCTCCCTGTCTCTCTTGCTTCCTCTCTCACCATGTGATATGCTGGTTTCCCTTCACCTTCCACCATGATTGGAAGGTTCCTGAGGCCCTCCCTGGAAGCAGGTGCCAGTACTATGCTTCATGTACAGCCTTCACAACAAGGAGCCAAATAAACCGCATTTCTTTATAAATTACCCAGCCTCAGGTATTTCTTTATAACAATGCAAATGGGCTAACAGAGTATCATTCATGGACAGTGAGTGTATTAGTCAATTTTCATGCTGCTGATAAAGACATACCCAAGACTGGGTCATTTATAAAGAAAAAGAGGTTTAATGAATTCACAGTTCCACATGGCTGAGGAGGCCTCACAGTTATGGCAGAAGGTGAAAGGCGCATCTTACATGGCAGCAGGCAAACAGCAAATGAGAACCAAGTGAAAGGCGAAAGGGGTTTCCCCTTATAAAACCATCAGATCTCATGAGACTTATTCACTACCACTAGGACAGTGTGGGGAAAACTGCCCCCATGATCCACTTACCTCTCACTGGGTCCCTCCCACAACATGTGAATTATGGGAGCTACAGTGCAAGATGAGATTTCAGTGGGGACACAGCCAAACCATATCAGACAGTAATAACTTTCAATTAAATATAGCTAGACTTTCTGTCAGTGGGTCACAGCAGTCTAGAGAACACATTGAAAAACTCTGGGAACAGCAGATATAGAGGTCAGATCTAGAGATTTTGAACAAAGTTTAGTGCTACAATGCATTGGTGACCACAGACAAAAGGTGTCTGTTGTTGTTATAGTTTGTTTTCTGTCTTGTTTTTCATCATGGGAGGACAAAAAGAAAAAATGGGGGCAATGGTGAAGGAGAAATGAAAAAGACCTGCTTTTCTATGGGTGGAAGCGACTAAACGAGAGAATAAATTTGGATCACACAACAAATGCAAATCAAGTTAGAAGCATGAAAGGCATGATTAAGGCCATGGTTCTAATAGAGATCAGCCAGCGGAACCAGGATCATGCCACACCAAGAGAGGCTGCAGAGCCATTGCCTTCTCTCCTGTCAAAGCTAAATTAATGAAATGGAACTCACAGAAGCACTATGTAATCAAATATTGGTGGGACACAAGCAAATTCTTAAAAAGTTTCATTGATCAGTGATAATATCTTTTGGTGTAAATATCTCCTCAAAACATTTCAGGAAAAAAAAATAAAGCTATAATTTTACTTTAGAAATATTTAACTTTGTTATACTAGTTTACTTATTTTTTACCTAATACTTCTGATATATTGTTATGTAGGTTAAAGATGCTCGATTCATGCCACTGTGGAAACCACACATAATTTAGGCAATAATGCAAATTCTTTTCAAATTCTTTTATCAGTGTATTCACTTTATTTTTATTTCAAACACAATACAAAATTACAGGATGCTATCAAAGTGATGCTACAAAACCCCACTAAAATTTTTTCAATTCTTCAAATCACACACTTACACACACACACACACACACACACACCACATGCATTCCCCGTACAGACCTTTTTTTGGGGGGCCTGAGTAAATAATTGCATTTTATTTTCAATTTTTCATTTTGAAATAATTAAAGACTTACCAAAAATGTTGCAAAACTACGTGCCTTTTTGAAGTAAAGTCTTGAAAAAGTTGTTTGGTATATCCTTTATAGTAATAAAAGAAAACACGTGTATATTCTGTTGATTAAAGGCATGCTGAGATCGTCAGACATGTGATTTCATCAGAGACTCCAATATAGAGCGCAGCCGTAACGACATCCTAAGAGTGTTCTAACTGAAATGTGTTGGAAGAAGGTTCTAATTTTTTTCAACCCTTCTCAAGTTGGCACTCAGCAGATTTCCACTCTATAAAAGTAACTCCTGCTCTGCAACTAATGTTCACAGATAAGCTCCAAACATATTTACAGCTCCATTTAAGTATAATGTACACACAGTAAAATTCACCCTTTTCAATGTGCAATTTAATGGGTTATGGCAGATGAATATCATCATTTGACCACAATCATGATCAAGATACAGAAAATCTGCATCATCACAAACTGTTTTCTTTTGCTGTTTTGCATTTGATCTTTTCTCCATTCCTGAACACAGGCAACCACTAATCTGCTTCTGTTTCTACAGTTTGCATTTTCTAGAGTATCCTATTAGTGGAATGATACATTGGTGTCTTTCATGTCTAGCTTCTTTCACTGAGCATAATGCTTTTGATATTCATTTATATTGCTGTTGTATCAGTTTGCTCCTTTTTATTGTTGAGTGGTACTCCATCTACAACTGGTTTATCCATTTACAAGTTGATGGACACATCTGCTATGAACTTCAAGGATGAGGCTTGGTACGGATATGTTTTTATTTATTTTGAGTCGCAGTGGGATTATTTGGCTATATGATCAGTACTAAGTTTAACATTAAAAGAAACTGCCAAACTGCTTTCCAAAATGTCTGTACCATTTTGAAGTCCCACTAGCCAGGTGTGAATAGCAATTCTTCACATCATGTGGTATGGTCAGTTCTGCTCGTGTCAGCCACTCCAGTGGGTGTACAGTGGTACCTCAATGTGGTTTTAACTTGCATTTCCCTGATGACGGGTAATGTTAAGTATCTTTTCATTTGTGTATTGGACATCATCTCTTTTTAAATTAAAATATCTGTGCAAATATTTGGCCCATTTAGGTCAAAATATTACGTTAAATGAGTTATTTGTGTTTTGTTATTTAGTTTTTTAGTTATGTGTACATTCTAGATGAAAGTTCTTTATCAGACATATTTAAAATTATTCTGTCCCAATCTGTGGTTTGCCTTTTCATTTTTTGATGCTATGTTTTAAGTTGCAAAAGTCTTAATTTCATGAAGTCCAACTTACTATTTTTTTCCATTTTCATCCATCCTTTTCTTATCTAAAAAGTTTTTAGCTATAGTAAGATTATTAAAAATTTTTCCTATTCAGTAAGCTTTATACATTTTATATTTACATTATGTATAAAATACATGTTGAGTTAATTTGAGGATATGGTGTGAGGTAATTCTGAAGTTCATATTCTCCATTTAATATCCAATTTTAATAGTACCATCTTTATAAAGACATTGATTTCCTTATTGAAATATTTTGGCAACTTTGGCCATGTAAGGCAGGATATATTTCTAAATTATTTATTCTGTTTCACTGATATATATGTCTTCTTCATGCCAGTAAGTTTACTGTACTGTTTAGTGTAGCTTTACAATATGTCTTGAAATTTGGAAAGTTTTCCAACTTTATTCTTCTTTCTAAAACATGCTCTGGCTATTCTAGGACTTCTGCATTTAAAAAGAAAATTAGAATCAGCTTTGTAATTTCTCCAAAAAGGCCTATAGGTTTGACTGGGATTGTGCCAAATCTGGAGATCAGTTTCAGAAGAATTATCATCTAATAAGTATGGCATGTATATTTACCAATGAACTTGATACATATTTCTACCTATTCAATCTCTCGTATTAGTGATTTAGAAATTTTGGATCAGCATACCTTTTATTAAATTTATTCTGAATTATTTTATTATTTTTGAGGCTATTATAAGTTAAATTGCTTACATAATTTTATTTTCTAATTGGTGTTGATTGTGTATAGAAACACAATTGATTTTATTTATTGATCTTTCATCCTACAACTTTGTTAAATTCACTTCATACCTCTAGCACACTTCTGCAGATGCCTAAGGATTTTCTATGTATATGTTTACATCACGTGAGAATAGTATTTTTCTTTCTTCCCAACTTGGGTGTCACTTATTTCTTATTTTCTTTTCTTTTCTCTTTATTTCTTTCTTCTTTCTGTCCATTCCTCCTTCCTTCCCTTCTTTCTTTCTCCCTGTTTTAGAATCAGTTTTGTAATTTATCCAAAAGGACCTATAAGGTTTCATGGGAATTCCACTGAATCTAGAGATCAATTTCAGGAGAATTATCATCTCATAAGTATTAAATATTTATCAATGAACTTGGTATATATTTCCACTTATTTAATATTGAATGCAATACTTTAAAGAACTAGGGAGAGAGGACATCATTGCATTTTTCATAATCTTATGTAGAAAGTATTAAGGCTTTCACCATTTTAAGTAAGATGTTTGCTATAGATTTTTTGTAAACACATAATCAGTTTGAAAATGTACTTTTCTATCCTCAGTTTGCTGGGAGTTTTTAATTTAAAAAATGTGTTACATTTTGTAAATTCCTTTTTTGCATCTATTGAGAGTGTCACGTGATTTTTCTTTTTTCTGTCAGCATGGTAGATTTTCAGTTGTTGAAACCAACTTGAGATAAACCCCACTTGGTTAAAACACATTATCATTTTTAAATATTCCTAGACTCAATTTGCTAATATTGTATTAAGAATGTTGCATCTAAGTTCATAATGGTTATCAGTCTGTCATTTTTGA
Source organism: Gorilla gorilla gorilla (assembly GCF_029281585.2). Lineage (NCBI taxonomy): Eukaryota > Metazoa > Chordata > Mammalia > Primates > Hominidae > Gorilla > Gorilla gorilla. Next base: position 812,639 of record NC_073234.2, read on the forward strand.
GTTGTGATATCTGTATTTGTTTCTGATATCGAGAGAATCCACGTAAAACATCTACTTCTGTCATCAGTAATAATCTGACCAGGGATAACACCAACAGTTAGAGAGGAACCTGTCATTACCTGTGGCAGCAGAGATATCAGAGATTCCAAAAAGAAAAGCAAGGTTAAAATTTCAAATATAATCACATGAAATATCAGAAAGCCAGGGGATAGAAATATAGGAGAGCAAAATCTTAGAGGTCAAAACAAGTAGTTAAGTACTGCACATGATAATAAAAAGTAAAATCTTTTCCTAAGGCAGAGCCTGGCTGCTGCCTAGCTTCTTTGACAATTCTTGGTAGGCTTTCATGGCTTTATAAGGGCTTATACTTTAGGTAAAGTTATAGTCAGGGAAACGGTGGGTGTAGGTTGGCTCTGTAGAAATGAAGCATTACAGGAGCACTGCAGTGAGAAAGAAACTGATACTGATGATACTTCGGTCACACTAATAATACATGCTAATGATAATCATAGCAATCATGGTAATGACAGACAATATATATATAATATTAGCATGCTTCTATTTGCACATATACATATGTGAATAGAAACATTGATTTAAAGACATGAAAGTATAGAAATAGCCTACACCTGATAAAGATATGCTCATACACAATAACAAACCTCAGCATAAACAGAGATTTTGATGTATCACAGAATTCTCCAATAGATCACAATTTTGACACTATGGGAAGTGTCATTTTCAGAACTTTTCTTTATCTCCATTATCTCTATTCTCTATTTCCAACATTCCTGGAGACTGAACTCAAGGATCAGTAAATATTCTCAACCTTAACCATAGCAGACTTCATTCATCCCATATATGCTTGTTACTTTTCCCCATTGACAGAAGGCATTGTACCATGAAATATACAACATATCTCTGACACACCTGACGAAAACAAACAATGGGGAAAGATTGACTATTTAATAAATGGTGATGGGAAAACTGGCTAGCCATATGAAGAAAGCTGAAAGTGGACCCCTTCCTTACACCTTATAAAATAATTAACTCAAGATGGATTAAAGACTTAAACATAAGATCTAAAACCATAAAAACTCTAGAAGACAACCTAGCCAATACCATTCAGAACATAGGCATAGGCAAAGACTTCACGACTAAAACACCAAAAGCAGTGGCAACAAAAGCCAAAATTGAGAAATGGGATCTAATTAAACTAAAGATAGCTTCTGCACAGCAAAAGACACTATCATCGGAGTGAACACACAACCTACAGAGTGGGAGAAAATTTTTGCAATCTATCCATCTAACAAAGGGCTAATATCCAGAATCTACAAGGAACTTAAACAAATTTACAAGAAAAAAACAACCCCATCAAAAAGTGGGAAAAGGATATGAACAGACACTTCTCAAAAGAAGACATTTATGCGGCCAATAAACACATGAGAAAAAGCTCATCATAGGCTGGGCGTGGTGGCTCACGCCTGTAATCCCATCACTTTGGGAGGCCAAGGCGAGTGGATCACAAGGTCAGGAGTTTGAGACTTGCCTGGCCACTATGGTGAAACTCTGTCTCTACCAAAAACACACAAAAAAACTTTAGCCAGGCGTGGTGGTATATATCTGTAATCCCAGCTACTCAAGAGGCTAAGGCAGGAGAATTGCTTGAACCCATTAGGTGGAGGTTGCAGTGAGCCGAAATTGTGCCACTGCACTCCACCCTGGGTGACAGAGTGAGGCTGTCTCGAAGAAAAAAAAAAAAAAGGCTCATCACCCCTGGTCCAATGAGATACAATCTCGCACCAGTTAGAATGGCAATCATTAAAAAGTCAGGAAACAACAGGTGCTAGAGAGGATATGGAGAAATAGGAATGCTTTTACACTGTTGGTGGGAGTGTAAATTAGTTCAACCATTGTGGAAGACAGTGTAGCAATTCCTCAAGGATCCAGAACTAGAAATATCATTTGACCTAACAGTCTCATTACTAGGTACACATCCAAAGGATTATAAATCATTCTACTATAAAGACACATTCACACATATGTTTATTGCAGCACTATTCACAAGAGCAAAGACTAGGAACCAACCCAAATGCCCATCAATGATAGACTGGATAAAGAATATGTGGCACATATACACCATGGAATACCATGCAGCTATAAAAAAGGATGGATTAATGTCTTTTGCAGAGACATGGATGAAGCTGGAAACCATCATTCTCAGCAAACTATCACAAGAACAGAAAACCAAACACCACATGTTCTCACTCATAAGTGGGAGTTGAACAATGAGAACACATAGACACAGGGAGGGGAACATCACACACTGGGGCCTGTCAGTGGGTAGGAAGGAAAGAGGAGGGATAGCATTAGGAGAAATACTTAATGTAGATGACGAGTTGATGGGTGCAGCAAACCACGACAGCACATGTATACCTATTTCACAAAACTGCAAGTTCTGCAAATGTATCCCAGAACTTAAAGTGTATGTATGTGTGTATATATATATACACACAAATGTAAATGTAAATGTAAATAAATTGAAAATGGTAAAAATAGAAATATGTTTCCTACACAAATAGTGACATAATAAAGCAAGATAGAATGTATGTTTGAGTTAAAAAAAATTGCTTAGAAGACAACTTGAATTCCATTCCAAGGAACTAGTTTTCAAAAGTTTACAACCAGATTTCAGTTTGGCAAAAGGCAACAATGCTGTTTTGAAAATAATTTCTGAAAAGAGCTTCCCCAGCAGTTCCAAATGGCAGTCCTGATACAAGGAAGTAGGGGCAATTTTGTTACCACCAGGAACACTGAATTTATTTTCAGACCTTGAAATTCTGGGAGGCCCTCGAATAATAATCAACTACAATATTTTACTTTACATAGAAATATTGTTTTAATGTTAATATAAAAGCTTGTATATGAACTAAAATTGTCAATCTGCCACTTTTAAGAAAGAAGAATCCATTATGTCCCTAATCTATAGTGAGTTGATATGTTCCATAAGCAGTTCTGGAAGGAGGCTACACTTAGAGCATAAATTGGTATAGATCGCTTTGCTCTCACAGATAGCGACACAATATTTTCTGCTGAATGGGAAAAAGTTTGAAGGCATAAATCAAGATAAAGCAATCATCTGACAAAGAATTACAAAGAGGCCCCATACCTTTTTCTTAGTGAACTCCATGTGACACATTGATTTTCCACTGAAGATAAAAGCCAAAATCATGTGTCATCAATAGAAAGCAAGCAAAACTATTTGGTTCAATATGTTATGGTACTTAACAAAAAAAACTTGCAGAGAAAAGACAAATCTAAAATGTTGCACATGATTCAAACAAGTCTGGATCAGAAGAGACATTTCAGAGGTCACTGCTAGAGAGTCAAGGATACATTAGAGAGAAATAAACTCCTGCTTTTTTGTTTATCTACTTACATACACAGATACTGTCTGATGAAGATGATTGATATCAGGTATGGTATTTGATGGTATAGTCATTTACAAAATAATTCATCCCTTATGATCTAATGCAATTTTCTTCATATTACACGTGTATATTTAAATACTTCCTTGTGAAGTGGAGGCTAGCCAGGCTGCTGTTAGCATATCCAGTACATTTCTGCAAATTCCAAAATGGCAAATCCCACAGTTGAAATTTCAACCTCTCTAGCGTCCCTCGGCTGGAGTGCATAATCACGGCAAAAGTCTGCAACATCAGAGGTGGCCGCCACAGACACAAAGTCTATGTTTCTCATTCCATTCTACCAAATCTATTCAGCAGTCTGGGTGAGGGGGCTTGGCAGTATCTATGAGCAGAAAGCATTCAAATGGCTGGTATATGTGCTTCCGGGGAAACTAAGGGGAAAAAAGAGAGAGGGAGGGAGGGAGGGAACAAGAAAGAAGAAGGAAACTCAAGGAGAGAGGAAGGGAAGGAGGCTGGCAAGAAGGGATGGAGGGAGCAAGGGAGGGAGGAATAAAGGAAGGAAGTTACACCAAGTTTCAAAACTGGCCACGGACTGAGAAGGATTAAGAGACAAACGGAATTGAAAGCATTTATGTTCATACTCGGTATTTTTCTTACCCATTCTTGCAAATTAGTAATTTAAAAATTTTCATTTCCACAAATCCACGTGTTTTCTTGTTCCTCTCTCTCCGCTCTTTTTCCTTCTTTCCTTCCTGCCTTTCTTCTTTCTTTTCAACATAGGTTATATAAATGTGTGAGAGCTATCACTAGTCTACATTAATCATCAGGATTTTCCTGTATATTTCCAATTAAGATGACCCATAATAATATTCTACTGTAATTTTGGAGGGTCCAAAATACTAGATGGCATTTAGTGTTTTGGAAATCATGACAAGTCTAACAGGACTTTAAAAAACCTATCAAGACATCTGATGTGTTTTCTTGCCCATACACTCTTTAATGAGGTCTGCTTGACCCTTTCTTCTTCCCTTCTCTAGTCATGGGTTCTTCACACTGAAAACTAAGCTTTGCATCAGTGTTTGACGAACAGGTGACATAATAAACTGCAGTTACATTTTAAATTCAGCTCAAGATGGTAGATGAGAAATCTAAGATTGTGAAGTGAGATTTAGCATGCTGTTCAGTATGCAACAAATCTGAGTGTTGCTCACACAGGATTCATACCAACAGGCTCCTTCCAAAACCTTTCAATGCAAATTCTAGCAAATGCACACTTGGAAGAAAAATGTTCCATGAAGTTGTATATGTAAATTTATACTTTCAGCATTTATGTATATAATTTCAGGGGAAGTGGGATCAACTTAACATTATTAAACATAGTCCAATGATATTTACAACATAACTTCAGAAACATTTTATTACTAGAAGTATTTTAAAAAGGATGTACCATTTAGGATTTAAGACACACCCCACAAATGAAAAAACAAATGAGATTATAAACAACATTTTTTAAAAAATTATGCCATCTTTTCACTACAAAATCCTCCTGGGGGAAAAATATCTTTTCCTTCATTATTAAAGGATGTTATCAGAGCACAGTGGAATTCTTTCAGATTTAGTCAGAAGGTTCTCTGGAGTTGAGAGATCTATTGGAGAATATTTTCTTTGAAAGTCCATGTCCTTTCCCCAGGCCTACATCATATATAAATAAACATTTCAGAAAAGGGGCCATGTTAAGAAAAAGTGGGTTGAAGATTGTAAGACCTGGTTCCTGGGTGCCAAATAATTCACAAGTTGGAATAAGCTGGGTTTCTGTAACACTTCTCTATGACTGCCATTGATACTGAACTATGCCAAGGAACTAAGTCCTACCAAGGAAAAGCAGGAGGAAAACAGGTGTAAGAAAACATTTCCTGTCAGTGTGTCCAGAGATAGCATGAGTCAACAGCGGCTCCTCATGAAGCCATCGATTCGTAACACTGGAGTATCTAGAATGCATCTGGGTCGAATTATTAAAAAGAAAGTTCTTCTCAAGCTAGTTGTAATGGTAGCTAATTTAAAAAATTAATGTTCTGCGATTCTGATAAAAACCTATGTGGTGAACCAACAATAAAGGCGGCTGGAGATATTGGTATGAAATAGTTATTTTTCCTTATATACCTGGACGTTCATGTAAGAAATTATACTTTTGGAAGGTCTGTCATATTCTCAGTGTATAAGAGTTGAATCATTTTTAGAAGTTATTGTCAGAATTTTGCTTTAATAGTGCAGTAAAGTGTGCATTCTCTCTCCCTCATTTTCATTCAACAGCCTCTACAAATTGAGCCTGGCTCAAAGGTCTTTCCCTCTTGGAATATGACTCCTCCCCTGTCCCTCTACATAGGCTGTTCTATAACAAATTATTTTGCTGTCTTGATTTTTCAGAGACCTCATGCTAGTAGTAGAGAGTCAGGAGAAAGTGAGATGTCCTATATAAAAGGCCTGCTAGAAAAAGAAATCAGCACTGAGTTCTAAGGATACTGAACAACTTTTTAAAAAACAAGCAAGCCATATTAAACACATTAGTTACAACCAAATTAGATAAAACCATGAAAATTATCCAAGAAGAAAAAGTACATCACCTGTCTAGGTTTAAAATTGCTTAAGGCTGCCATCCAAGGACCATCTATGATAACAAATACAGTAGTCTGTATTGACACAAAGTTTTAGTGATAGACGTAATTACATTCTTCTGCTGGTGGTGTTCTAGAATAAATGGAATATCTGCTGATCAAATCTGAATGCATCCCATAATATTAGCATGTAGGATCCCAGATCTGCAGGCACTATCTCTTTCTCAGATCTACACTTTGAATATTATGTTAGTTAAAATGAGAAGTATGTTAGAAAATGTCTTTTACAAAAGAAATATTGGCTGAGTATGGTGGCTCATGCCTGTAATCCCAACACTCTGGGAGGCCAAGGTGAGAAGATCTCTTGAGCTCAAGAATTTGAGACCAGCTTGGGCAACATATCTATAAAAAATTTTAAAACTTAGCCGGTGTGGTGGTGCACACCTATAGGCACAGCTACTTCAGAGGCTGAATCAAGAGGATCACTTGAGCTTGGGAGTTTGAGGTTGCAGTGAACTATGAACATGGCACTGAACTCCAGTCTGGGCAACAGAGTGAGAACTTGTCTTCAAAAAAATAAAAAAGAAGAAAAAAATAGGAAATATTGTGTTCACATCTGCTATGGTACTCTTTCTTATATAAACTATTTCTTTGCAGTATTCTAGAGGATTTAAGACAAATTTACCACTGAATAATTTCATATGGTATATTATTGCATTAGTATAGTATGTTATTATATAATTAGTATAAGTGACCAGTGCTGCAACAACCACATTCCAAAAAGTATTGTGATCCTCCAAAATTACAATGTCTAAATGACATTATTCTCCTTCATGAGACCATTATACCTTAATTTTTCAGCACCATGAAAATCTACAAATGCCCTCTAAAATATATTTAGAAAACGTGGGGAAAAAATAGATACAGTTTCAGAAGATACATATATTTTGAAAATTAGCCTTTTTGGAATAAATTATTCTTTATGACATATAAATAAACACATTTTTCAGACTGGCGGGGTAACATTTGCATCAGTCAAAATAATTAGATTACTAAAACCTGTAATCTTATTAGAAAAATGGTTTATTCAGAGAATCATTGGAATTATTAGCCTTCAAGCTGCTATAGATTGAATCTGATCAAAATAATTAAGATAATATTATTTCATTTTTCAGTATAATATCTCCTTAGTATTTTTGTTTCTTATTTAATATGTGATTATATTTACTTCTGTGAATAATATGGATGAAGATCATTACAGTGTCAAGATCACTGGGTTCAGAGCACAGAAACCTCAAGTCTATTCTTTTTTCTTAAATACCTGTAAGACTTTAAAGAAGACAGAGTTTCTGGACTCTAATTTCTCTATCTGTAGAATAAATGGGTTAGACCAAATAACTCCTTTCTGCTTATAAATTTTCTAATTATATGACTGAGCTTACACCTGGAAAACAGTCTATCTCCTGTATAAATTAATGATAGAAATGAAAACCACCACGTTTCATGAAATTAACCACATAAATATCAACATCAACTGCTCAGAAGGACTTAAGTGCAAGTATCACAGGAATTCTGAAGCACAGAGAACTAAATATAAGAAATGTAACACTCTTGGTATTTTCAAAGAAGATTTTAATAATATATGTAAACACAGTAACCTGTTCATAAGAAAAAAGTAAAGGGACGTCTTAGCATATTCAGGGTTCAACCAAAACTACTACTGGAATGTAAATCAAAGTAATATTCACCTAACTGTCATAATTGGCATGAATAATTTTAAGTAAAACACTTTTATTTGATATTAAATGTGAACAATAAGCCAAAACAGAGAAAATTAATCAATTGATCATTTATTGAAACTGAAATAAAAATATATAATTATTGAAGCCTCTTATATACATAAACCAATCATTGCTTAAATGAGCTGACATACTAGCTCCATAGTTTTATGTCACTAAGGAACTCTTTTGAACACAATAAAGAAACCAGAATTGAGCACAAAGAATGATGAACTGGGAAGTTCATGGCTTTCTATCTACTAATTAGGAGTACAATCATTCAGTCAAACAGCCACTCAACAAACATTTAGCATACAGCTTCTGGATACCAGGTACTGGTGTAGGTGCTAGAGCAACAAGGAAATAGTCCCTGCATTCAGTGAGCTCACAGGCAAGTAAACAAGTAAGTATAAAGACTGCATGACTGATTGGGAGTGGTGGTTCGTGCCTGTAATCCCAGCACTTTGGGAGGCCAACGTGGGCAGATCACGAGGTCAAGAGATCGAGACCATCCTGGCCAACATAGTGAAACCCCGTCTCTACTAAAAATACAAAAATTAGCTGGGCACGGTGGTGCACGCCTGTAGTTACTTGGGAGGCTGAGGCAAGAGAATCAGTTGAACCTGGAAGGTAAAGGTTGCAGTGAGCTGAGATCACACCACTGCACTCCAGCCTGGTGACAGAGTGAGACTCTGTCTCAAAAAAAAAAAAAAAGACTCCATGATAAATGTGTATCTACAAAGGGCACAAAGGAATGAGTAGCTAATCCCCAAAGCCATATGGAGCAGTCAGTATAAGCTTCAGGAAAAGAAACTGAAGTAAAAAGCTAACCTGAATCTGAAAAAAATGAGTAGGTATTTTCCAAGCACGTTTCAGGGGAAAAGTTGCAGGATGCAGAAGTCCTCCCAAGTACAAAAAGAGAATGAACTCTGGACAACTGGCAATTTATGGCACACAGGAATCAGTAAATGTAGGGATGAGAGGCACACAGAAACATGGGCAAAAACAGGAATTTTGACTTTATTCCATAAATCATGGAAAGCCACCAATGGGTTTTAAGTAATAAAATACTAAGACCAGGTTTGCATTTTAGAAAGATCAATTTGATTTCAGTGAGGAGGTCCAAAAATGAGAGCAGCAAGGCCAGATAGAAGTCCTGCTGCAACTAGCTATGGTTAGAGATGCAGACCAAAACTAAGGTGAAATCATTTAGAAGAAAGAACGTGGATATAAGAGCCATTGGTTTGGCCTCTCCACATCATTTTTTTATTTTATTTTCATTTATTTATTTATTTATTTTTTGAGACAGAGTCTCGCTCTGTCACCCAGGCTGGAGTGCAGTGGCGTGATCTTGGCTCACTGCAAGTTCTGCCTCCCGGGTTCACACTATTCTCCTGCCTCAGCCTCCCGAGTAGCTGGGACTACAGGCACGCGCCACCACGCCCAGCTAATTTTTTCTATTTTTTAGTAGAGATGGGGTTTCACCGTGTTAGCCAGGATGGTCTCGATCTCCTGACCTCGTGATCCACCCACCTCGGCCTCCCAATGTGCTGGGATTACAGGCTTGAGCCACCATGCCCAGCTGGCCTCTCCACATCTTTACTGTTATACTGATAACATGGGGATGAAAATAAATATTATTTGTATTTAAACTATTATTGTTATGTGAAAATTAAACAAATAACATACTATGATAACATCGGAGGTTCAAGAAATATTAAGTCTTGAAAATAGGAAAGATGAAAGGAAGGAAACAGGGAGTGGGGAGGAAAGTAGGAGAAAGGAGAGAATATAGGAATGAGAGAGGAGGAAAATAATAAGAAAGAAGTAGAAAGCTAGGTACGGTGGCTCATGACTGTAATCCCAGCGCTTTGGGAGGCCGAGTCAGGCAGATCACAAGGTCAGGAGTTCAAGACCAGCCTGGCCAATATGGTGAAACCTTGTCTCCACTAAAAATACAAAAATTAGCTGGGTGTGGTGGCAGGCACCTATAGTCCCAGCTACTCGGGAGGCTGAGGCAGGAGAATCACTTGACCCTGGGAGGCAGAGGCTGCAGTGAGCTGAGATCACACCACTGCACTCCAGCCTGGGTGACAGAGAAAGATGCTGTCTCAAAAAAAAAAAAAAAAGAAAAAAAAAAAAGAAAGAAGTAGAAAAAGATATAGTATTTCTTAATCAGCAGAAGCTACTCTTATTTTTCAATACTCTACCTTTCTAATGTATCACTGACAAGGAAAGGTCTTGAATAATTGACTGAAGTCAGAATAGGTAAGGCACTCTACCTGTGGATACATGAGAGGCCTTAAAAAGTTCATGGAAAATGTATATTATGAAAAAAACTATGCAAAGGTTTCAATTTTGGCAGCAAAATAAACTCATACTAATTTATTATAGCATGTTTGAACAGGATCTAGTTTGAGACAGTAAGAAGGAGTAGACATTAGTTTGAAAAGAGCCCCTAGCAGAGCAATGTAAATTCTGCTAAAATTGAAGCAAGAACAAACATTAGATTATGATGAAGCTTGAGTGAAAGAATGGTGAAATCACTGATGCTTTACAAGAAGCTTGAGGGGACAATGCACCAAAGAAATCAGTAGTTCACAAGCGGACAGCTTTTTTAAAGAAGAAACGAGATGATGTGGAAGATGAAGTCCACAGGGACAGATCATCCATATCAATTTGCAAGGAAAAAAATTAATCTTGTTTGTGCCCTAATTGAAGAGGACTGATAATCAACAGCACAAACAATAGCCAACATCATAGACATCTTAATTGGTTCAGCTTACACAGTTCTGACTAAAAAATTAAAGTTGAACCAACTTTCCACTGCATGGGTGCCAAAAGTGTTGTGCTCAGATCAGCTGCAGACAAGAGGAGAGCTCTCAATGGAAATTTTAAAGAACTAGGGTCAAGATCCTGAAGGATTTCTTTGAAGAATTGTAACAGAAGATAAAACATGGCTTTCCCAGTATGATCCTGAGGGCAAAACACAATCAAAGCAATGGCTACCAAAGGTGGAAGTGGTCCAGTCAAAGCTAAAGGGGATCACTCAAGAGCAAAGGTCACGGCAACAGTTTTTTGGGGACATTCCAGGCATTTTGCTTGTTGACTTTGTGGAAGGTCAAAGAACAATAATATCTGCATATCATGAGAGTGTTTTGAATAAGTTAGCCAAAGTTTTAGGGCAAAATACCTGGGAAAGCTTTAGCAGACAGTCCTCTAACACCACAATGTTTCTGCTCATTCCTGTCATCAAGCAAAGGCAATTTTGTGAGAGTCTCAATGGGAAATTGTCAGGCATCCACCTTACAGCTCTGATTTGGCTCCTTCTGACTTCTTTTTGTTTCCCAATCTCAACAAATGTGGAAAGGGCACCCATTTTTCTTAAGTTAATAATGTATAAGAGACTGCATTGACATTGTTAAGTTCCCAGGACCATCAGTTCTTTAGGGATGAAAACCGAAGATCACATTTTCAATGTTTATCTTTTAACTTCATTTTTCCACAAACTTTTTGAAGTTTCTCCATACAAATGTCTCCATACAAATGAGCACTTGCAAAATAAGCAGAGAGTCTCATTCAATGGACAGAAAGTTCTGTGCCATCTAAAAATTATCTTAAGCAAGTTCAATGTGTAGCAACAGACTGTATTGATAAATATCAGTTAGTTTGACTTCTGCAATGACCATGATGGAGTAACAAGAACTAGACTTTCTCTCCCTCCTGAAACAACCAAAAAAATGGCCAAAATGTATGCCACAAAAGTTTGCAAGACCCTGTAAAGTCAGTCTCAAACAAGGTGAGCCTATCAACGGCCCTAATTTATGCCTGGAGAAAGTTTTCCAGCCCACTACTCCAGGAGAAAAGCCCAAGAGGAGCCCATTGTTCTCCCTGAGCTGAGGGGACAGAGCTGAGAGTCCACAGAAACCATGTTGACATGAGCTCTCAGGACAAGGTTTCCGAGAAGAAGGGGCTGCACAGAAAGAGAACTCCAGAGCTCTGCAAAGGGTCCCCCTAAAGTACATAGCTAAGTAATTGTTAGGACAGGCCTAGAGAAAAGTACCTACGGTTGGGGAAACAACACCCAGATAAGATGAAAAGTAACAGTACACATGCTCACCAAGGTCCAGTAATAGTGCTTATTTTATCAGCCAAACCAGAAACACCTCAAGATTCCCAGGGATACCCAGAAGGATCTTGCCTCACTAGTTGGGAGTGATTAGCTCTAAAATGAGAACTGGTCTGATCCCACCTAATGAATTTTTAAAGCAAGACCAAAAAGAGTCAAACTCTTTCCAACTAAACTTAAATACATACCAATACAAAGATCAAGAATATTTATATATACTTCCAGCACTCAATAAGATAAAAGTCACCATATCTGACATCCAGACACAGTTTAGCAGAGACACAACAGTAACAACAAAAGACAGAAGAACGTGGCTCATAAGAAGGAGAAAAATCACTGAGTCAGAACTGATCCAGAGTAAATCAAGGTGCCAGAGTTATCAGTTAAGAACATTAAAATGCTTATTGAAACAGTATTCTATATGTTCTAAAATAGAGACATGCAAGATACACTAAAGGAGGCTGGGCGCAGTGGCTCACGCCTGTAATCTCAGCATTTTGCGAGGCCGAGGCAGGTGGATCACGAAGTCAGGAGTTCAGGACCAGCCTGACCAATATGGTGAAATCCCATCTCTACTAAAAATACAAAAATTAGCGGGGCATAGTAGCATGCGGCTGTAGTCCCAGCTACATGGTAGGCTGATAGCACATTAGTCATTAAAGAAGAAAAGATAGACACCTCTCAAAATAAAATAGAGAGAGAAAATAAATTTTTAAAAAACATGAACAGAGCAATAGTAGACAGTAAATTTCAAGTAACTGAATTTACGTGTAATCTCAGTTCCCAAAGGAGAGGAGAGGGAAGATGTGAAAACATTTGGGACTTTGAGTCAGGCAAAGCTTTCTTTGATATGACCCCACAGCATGATTTATATAATAATATATTGATAAGAAGAACTCATCCAATTTAAAAAAAAGAATCTGCTCTTCAAAAGAATCTATTAAGAGACTGAAAAGACAAGCTGCAGGCTGGGAGAAAATATTTGCAATTCATATATCTGATGAAAGGCTTGCATCAAAAATATATTTTAAAAGCTCAAAATTTAATAATGAAAAACAAACAACCCCATTTAAAACTTGGGTGAAAGACTGGAACAGACATTACAAAGTAGACATTTGTTTGGTAAATAAGCACATATGCTCAACATAATTAATGCTTAGGGCAATGCAAATTAAAACCAAAATGAGACGCCACTATCTATTTTTAAATAGCTAAGATTAGCATGACTGATAACAGCCAAGCACTGGCTTGGATGTGGAGAAGCTGAAACTCTCATACACTGCTGATGGGAATACAAAAAAGTGTAACCTTTGAAAAACAGTTTAAGAGTCCCTTAAAAAGTTAAACATACTTCTGCCGTAAGACTCAGCCATTGCACTCCTGGGTATTTACCCAACAGAGATAAAAGTAGGTGTTCATATAATGATATCAACACAAATGTTCATAGCACATGTATTCATAATAGCCCAAACTAGAAACAGTCTAAATATCAATCAATACATTAATGAATTAACTTGCTTTCTCCGAATTAATTATGGATACATACTATAACATGAATGAATCTCAAAATAACTATACTAAGTGAAACAAGGCAGACTCTAGAGGTAAAACATGCAGAGAAAAAAACATAAAATGTCAGACAAAAAAGTGCATAGTGTAAAATTTTATTTATATACATTTTTTGACTGTATAAATTACTGTCCAGTGACAGAAAGCAGTTTGGTGGTTTTTAAGGGCCAGGAATGAGGGGCCAGAGAAATGTATTATAAAGAGGCATCAGGAAACTGGAGGTGAAGTATATTTCCATCACCTCGATTGCGTGCTGATGGTTTCTAAACTTTCAATATTTTTAGTTTATTATATGTTATACAAAATAAAGCTTGTAATAAAAATCAAAAGATTGAGCCATCCTTATTTTCTCTATAAAAGAGCAGAATTCTCCTTTTAGAGATTTGGAAAGATTATTAAAAGATAAGTTACAAAATACAGTACCTGACACGTATAAAATATTAAATAAATACTAGCCATGCTTAATTATTTTGTTTTAAGTCTATATGAGTCAAGTTTTAGTAGAAATATGGGCTAGAAAAAAAAAACAGAAAGCGGGACTCTGTGATCCGACTTGGGCTTATAGAACAGACTGCACTAGTTTGTTCTCATGCTGCTAATAAAGTCATACCCAAGACCGGGTAATTTAGAAAGGAAAGAGGTTTAAGGAACTCACAATTCCACATGGCTGGGGAGGCCTCACAGTCACGGCAGAAGGCAAAAAAGAAGCAAAGGCACATCTTAAATGGTAGCAGAGAAGAAAGCTTGTGTAGGGAAGCTCCCATTTTAAAAGCATCAGATCTCGTGAGACTTATTCGCTACCAGGAGAACAGTAGGGGGAACCCGCCCCTATGATTCAATGATCTCCACCTGACTCCATCCTTGACATGCGGGGATAATTACAATCAAGGTGAGATTCCGGTGGAGAAACAGCCGAATCATATCAATGACTAATGAGAGTTACGTCCAGAACCTAATGAAAACCTGTCTGAGGCCACATTCCCTGTAAAGCAGATTTCAGATAGAGATTTGTGTAGAGAACATTTAACTGGGTAAAATCCTAGGAGCCAACAACTGTGGCGAAAAAGCTGAATTGGACAAAGGGATTTGAGATGTGAGGCAGTCACAACAAATACCTCAGCTAATCTCAAGGGGGAGCTGAGAAGCAGGGGTGACCCTTCAGAGTTGCCCTAAATTGAGGCAGGAGTATGGAGTTTTAATACCTTTCACTGGCCATTCTTCAGATACGAGTTGTCCCCAAGGATGGACATCAGCTTGACAAGTTATTAATTAGATCTCCTGAGAATAAATTCTAGAGAGAATCAGCTGAGAGGCATGATTTGCCAACACTCCCAAGAGCTGGGCAAACTTCAGTTTTGAGGGAGGATTTGGGTCACACACAAAAGTCTCCACAACCAATTATTCATGGGAAATTCTATGTAGGCAGAGCTATTTCATGGCCAGTTAATCAAAACTACATAATCTATTTGGTTAAGCAAAAGAAATTAAAAAGATAAAATAAAAGCTATATATTAACACTCAAAAGTTTTTAATGCATTTGCCTTGCATTTCATATGTTTTGCCTTGCATTTAATATGTTTTGCCTTGCATTTGTTTATTTGCTTTCAAGAACCTTTAGAGAACAATAATTACTAATATAATATGGAGTAGCACAGCATAGACGAGGGAAGCTAACTCTCTCCCTTTTCCCAGAACCTGGAACAGCTAAAGATCCTAAGCATTGTCAGCTTTGGTATCTGACATAGTTTGGATGTTTGTCCCCTTCAAATCTCACGTTAAAATGTGATCCCCAATGTTGGAGAGAGATGCCTCCTGAATGGCTTGGTGCTGTCCTCTTGGTAATGAATGAGTTCTTACCCTGTGAGTTCATGCGATATCTGGTTGTTTAAAAGAGACTGACACCTCCTCCCTGTCTCTCTTGCTTCCTCTCTCACCATGTGATATGCTGGTTTCCCTTCACCTTCCACCATGATTGGAAGGTTCCTGAGGCCCTCCCTGAAAGCAGGTGCCAGTACTATGCTTCATGTACAGCCTTCAGAACAAGAAGCCAAATAAACCTCATTTCTTTATTAATTACCCCACCTCAGGTATTTCTTTATAACAATGCAAATGGGCTAACAGAGTATCATTCATGGACAGTGAGTGTATTAGTCAATTTTCATGCTGCTGATAAAGACATACCCAAGACTGGGTAATTTATAAAGAAAAAGAGGTTTAATGAATTCACATATCTGCACCGCTAGCTGTATAAATATGGAAATATCTTCACTGCTACCTGTAAAAATATGGAAATATCTACAGCGCTACCTGTATAAACATGGAAATATCTACACCGCTATCTGTATAAACATAGAAATATCTACACCGCTATCTCTATAAACATGGAAATATCTACAGCGCTATCCGTATGAACATGGAAATACCTACACCGCTATCTGTATAAACAAGGAAATAACTACACCGCCATCTCTATAAACATGGATATATTTACAGGGCCATCTGTATAAACACGGAAATAACTACACCGCTATCTGTATATACATGGAAATATATACACCGCTATCTCTATAAACATGGAAATATCTACACCATTATCTGTATAAACATGGAAATAACTACACCTCTATCTCTATAAACATGGAAATATCTACACTGCTATCTGCATAAACATCGAAATATCTAAACCGCTACCTGTAAAACAGGGAAATATCTACACCGCTATCTCTATAAACATTGAAACATCTACACTGCTATCTTTATAAACATTGAAATACCTACACTGCTATTTGTATAAACATGGAAATATCTACAACGCTATCTCTATAAACATGGAAATAACTACACCGCTATCTCTATAAACGTGGAAATATCTACACCACCATCTGTATGAACATGGAATTATCTACAACGCCATCTGTATGAACATATAAATATCTACACCGCCATCTGTATAAAGAAGGAAATATCTAAACCGCTATCTGTATAAACATGGAAATATCTACACCGCTGCCTGTATAAACACGGAAATATCAGCACCGCTATCTGAATGAACATGGAAATATCTACACCGCTATCTGTATAAACATGGAAATATCTACACCGCTATCTGTATGAACAAGGAAATAGCTACACCGTTATCTGTATGAACATGGGAATAGCTACACCGCTATCTGTATGAACATGGAAATATCTACACCGCTATCTGTATGAACATGGAAATATCTACACCGCTATCTGTATGAACATGGAAATAGCTACACCGTTATCTGTATGAACATGGGAATAGCTACACCGCTATCTGTATGAACATGGAAATATCTACACCGCTATCTGTATGAACATGGATATATCTACACAGCCATCTGGATGAACATGGAAATATCTAAACCGCTATCTGTATGAACATGGAAATATCTACACCGATATCTGTATGAACATGGATATACCTACACAGCCATCTGGATGAACATGGAAATAGCTACACCGCTATCTGAGTAAACATGCATAGATCTTCACAGCTATCTGAATAAACATGGAAATATCTACACCACTATCTGTATGAAGATGGAAATATCTACACCGCTATCTGTATGAACATGGAAATATCTACACCGCTATCTGTTTGAACATGTAAATACCTACACTGCTATCTGCATGAAAATGGAAATATCTACACTGCTATCTGCATATACATTTAAATATCTACACAGCTATCTCTTTACACATGGAAATAACTACACAGCTATCAGTATGAACATGGAAATATCTACACCGCCATCTGTATTAACATGGAAATATCTGCACCGCCATCTGTATGAACATATAAATATCTACACCACCATCTGTATGAAGATGGAGATATCTACACTGATATCTGTATAAACATGGAAATATCTACACCTCCCTCTGTACGAACATATAAATATCTGCACCGCCATCTGTATTAAGAAGGAAATATCTAAACCGCTATCTGTATAAACATGGAAATATCTACACCGCTGACTGTATAAACATGCGTACATCTTCACCGATATCTGTATAAACATGGAAATATCTACACCGCTATCTGTATGAACATGGAAATATCTACACCGCTATCTGTATGAACATGGAAATATCTGCACCGCAATCTGTTTGAACATGGAAATATCTACACCGCTATCTGCATGGAAATGGAAATATCTACACTGCTATCTGCATATACATTTAAATATCTACACAGCTATCTCTTTACACATGGAAATAACTACACCGCTATCTGTATGAACATGGAAATATCTACACCGCCATCTGTATGAACTTGGAAATATCTGCACCGCCATCTGTATGAACATATAAATATCTACACCGCCATCTGTATTAACATGGAGATATCTACACTGCTATCTGTATAAACATGGAAATATCTACACCGCTATCTGTATAAACATGGAAATATCTACACCGCTATCTGTATAAACATGGAAATGTCTACACCACTACCTGTATAAACATGGAAATATCAGCACCGCTATCTGTATGAACATGGAAATATCTACACCGCTATCTGTATGAACATGGAAATATCTACACCGCTATCTGTATGAACATTTAAATATCTACACCGCTATCTGTATGAACATGGAAATATGTACACCGCTATCTGAACATGGAAATATCTACACCGCTGTCTGCATGAAAATGGAAAGATCTACACAGCTATCTGCATATACATGGAAATATTTACACACCTATCTCTTAACACATGGAAATAACTACACCGCTATCTCTATAAACATGGAAATATCTACACCGCCATCTGTATGATCATGGAAATATCTGCACCGCCATCTGTATGAACATATAAATAACTACACCGCCATCTGTATTAAGAAGGAGATATCTACACCGCTATCTGTATAAACATGGAAATATCTACACCGCTACCTGTATAAACATGGAAATATCTACACCGCTATCTGTATAAACATGGTAATATCTACACCGCTACCTGTATAAACATGGAAATATCAGCACCGCTATCTGTATGAACCTGGAAATATCTACACCACTATCTGTATTAACATGGAAATATCTACACTGCTATCTGTATGAAGATGGAAATATCTACAAAGCTATCTGAATGAACATGGAAATATCTACACCGCTATCTGTTTGAACATGTAAATATCTACACCGCTATCTGCATGAAAATGGAAATATCTACAAAGCTATCTGCATATACATGGAAATATCTACACAGCTATCTCTTTACACATGGAAATAACTACACCGCTATGTCTATAAACACGGAAATATCTACAGCGCCATCTGTATGAACGTGGAAATATCTGCGCCGCCATCTGTATTAAGATGGAGATATCTACATCGCTATCTGTATAAACTTGGAAATATCTACACCGCTATCTGTATAAACATGGAAATATCTACACCGCTACCTGTATAAACATGGAAATATCAGCACCGCTATCTGTATGAACATGGAAATAACTACTCCGCTATCTCTATGAACATGGAAATATCTACACCGCTATCTGTATGAACATGTAAATAGCTACACCGCTATCTGTATGAACATGGAAATATCTACACCACTATCTGTATAAACATGGAAATATCAGCACCGCTTTCTGTATAAACATGGAAATATCAGCACCGCTATCTGTATGAACATGGAAATATCTACACCGCTATCTCTATGAACATGGAAATATCTACACCGCTATCTGTTTGAACATGGAAATATCTACACCGCTATCTGCATGAAAATGGAAATACTGCACTGCTATCTGCATATACATGGAAATATCTACACAGCTATCTCTTTACACATGGAAATAACTACACCGCTATCTGTATGAACATGGAAATATCTACACCGCCATCTGTATGAACATGGAAATATCTGCACCGCCATCTGTAAGAACATGTAAATATCTACACCGCCATCTGTATTAAGATGGAGATATCTACACCGCTATCTGTATAAACATGGAAATACCTACACCGCTATCTGTATGAACACGGATATATCTACACAGCCCTCTGGATGAACATGGAAATATCCACACCGCTATCTGTGTAAACATGCATACATCTTCACCGCTCTCTGTATAAACATGGAAATATCTACACTGCAATCTGTAGGAACATGGAAATACCTACACCGCAATCTGTTTGAAGATGGAAATATATACACCGCTATCTGCATGAAAATGGAAATATCTACACAGCTATCTGCATATACATGGAAATATCTACACAGCTATCTCTTTACACATGGAAATAACTACACCGCTATCTGTATGAAAATGGATATATCTACACCGCCATCTGTATGAACATAGAAATATCTGCACCGCCATCTGTATGAACATATAAATATCTACACCGCCATCTGTATTAAGATGGAGATACCTACACCGTTATCTGAATAAACATGGAAATATCTACACCACTATCTGTATAAACATGGAAATATCTTCACCGCTATCTGTATAAACATGGAAATATCTACACCGCTACCTGTATAAACATGGAAATATCTGCACCGCTATCTGAATGAACATGGAAATATCTACACCGCTATCTGTATGAACAAGGAAATATATACACGGCTATCTGTATGAACATGGAAATATCTACAAAGGTATCTGAATGAACATGGAAATTTCTACACCGCTATCTGTTTGAACATGTAAATACCTACACCGCTATCTGCATGAAAATGGAAATATCTACACCGCTATCTGTATGAACATGGAAATATCTACTCTGCTATCTGTATGATCATGGAAATAGCTACACCGTTATCTGTATGAACATGGAAATAGCTACACCGCTATCTGTATGAACATGGAAATAGCTACACCGTTATCTGTATCAACATGGAAATAGCTACACCGCTATCTGTATGAACATGGAAGTATCTACACCGCTATCTGTATGAACATGGATATATCTACACAGCCATCTGGATGAACATGGAAATATCTACACCGCTATCTGTATGAACATGGAAATATCTACACCGCTATCTGTGTGAACATGGATATATCTACACAGCCATCTGGGTGAACATGGAAATATCTATACCGCTATCTGTGTAAACATGAATAGATCTTCACCGCTATCTGTATAAACATGGAAATATCTACACCGCTATCTGTATGAACATGGAAATATCTACACCGCTATCTGTATGAACATGGAAATATCTACACCGCTATCTGTTTGAAGATGGAAATATCTACACAGCTATCTGCATGAAAATGGAAATATCTGCACTGCTATATGCATATACATGGAAATATCTACACAGCTATCTCTTTACACATGGAAATAACTACACCGCTATCTGTATGAACATGGAAATATCTACACCGCCATCTGTATGAACATGGAAATATCTGCACCGCCATCTGTATGAACATATAAATATCTACACCGCCATCTGTATTAACATGGAGATATCTACACTGCTATCTGTATAAACATGGAAATATCTACACCGCTATCTGTATAAACATGGAAATATCTACACCGCTATCTGTATAAACATGGAAATGTCTAAACCACTACCTGTATAAACATGGAAATATCAGCACCGCTATCTGTATGAACATGGAAATATCTACACCGCTATCTGTATGAACATGGAAATATCTACACCGCTATCTGTATGAACATTTAAATATCTACACAGCCATCTGTATGAACATGGAAATATATACACCGCTATCTGTTTGAACATGGAAATATCTACACCGCTGTCTGCATGAAAATGGAAAGATCTACACAGCTATCTGCATATACATGGAAATATTTACACACCTATCTCTTAACACATGGAAATAACTACACCGCTATCTCTATAAATATGGAAATATCTACACCGCCGTCTGTATGAACATGGAAATATCTGCACCGCCATCTGTATGAACATATAAATATCTACACCGCCATCTGTATTAAGAAGGAGATATCTACACCGCTATCTGTATAAACATGGAAATATCTACACCGCTACCTGTATAAACATGGAAATATCTACACCGCTATCTGTATAAACATGGTAATATCTACACCGCTACCTGTATAAACATGGAAATATCAGCACCGCTATCTGTATGAACCTGGAAATATCTACACCACTATCTGTATTAACATGGAAATATCTACACTGCTATCTGTATGAAGATGGAAATATCTACAAAGCTATCTGAATGAACATGGAAATATCTACACCGCTATCTGTTTGAACATATAAATATCTACACCGCCATCTGTATTAAGATGGAGATATCTACATCGCTATCTGTATAAACTTGGAAATATCTACACCGCTATCTGTATAAACATGGAAATACCTACACCGCTATCTGTATAAACATGGAAATATCTACACCGCTACCTGTATAAACATGGAAATATCAGCACCGCTATCTGTATGAACATTTAAATAACTACTCCGCTATCTCTATGAACATGGAAATATCTACACCGCTATCTGTATGAACATGTAAATAGCTACACCGCTATCTGTATGAACATGGAAATATCTACACCACTATCTGTATAAACATGGAAATATCAGCACCGCTATCTGTATAAACATGGAAATATCAGCACCGCTATCTGTATGAACATGGAAATATAAGCCCCTCTATCTGTATGAACATGGTAGTATCTACACCGCTATCTGTATGAACATGGAAATATATGCACCGCTATCTGTTTGAACATGGAAATATCTAAACCGCTATCTGCATGAAAATGGAAATAAATACACAGCTATGTGCATATACATGGAAATATCTACACAGCTATCTCTTTACACATGGAAATAACAACACAGCTATCTGTATGAACATGGAAATATCTTCACCGCCATCTGAATGAACATGGATATATCTACACAGCCATCTGGATGAACATGGAAATATCTACACCGCTATCTGTGTAAACATGCACAGATCTCCACCGCTATCTGTATAAACATGGAAATATCTACACCGCTATCTGTATGAACATGGAAATATCTACACCGCTATCTGTATGAACATGGAAATATCTACACCGCTATCTGTTTGAACATGGAAATATTTACACCGCTATCTGCATGAACATGGAAATATCTACACTGCTATCTGCATATACACTTAAATATCTACACAGCTATCTCTTTACACATGGAAATAACTACACCGCTATCTGTATGAACATGGAAATATCTGCTCCGCCACCTGTATGAACATATAAATATCTACACCGCCATCTGTATTAAGAAGGAAATATCTAAACCGCTATCTGTATAAACATGGAAATATCTACACCGCTGCCTGTATAAACATGGAAATATCAGCACCGCTATCTGTATGAACATGGAAATATCTACACCGCTATCTGTATGAACATGGAAATATCTACACCGCTATCTGCATGAAAATGGAAATATCTACACTGCTATCTGCATATACATTTAAATATCTACACAGCTATCTCTTTACACATGGAAATAACTACACCGCTATCTGAATAAACATGGAAATATCTACATCGCTATCTGTATAAACATGGAAATATCAGCACAGCTATCTGTATGAACATGGAAATATCAGCCCCTCTATCTGTATGAAGATGGAGATATCTACACCGCCATCTGCATGAACATGGATATATCTACACAGCCATCTGGATGAACATGGAAATATCTACACCGCTAAGTGTATGAACATGGAAATAGCTACACCGCTATCTGTATGAACATGGAAATATCTACACCGCTATCTGTATGAACATCTAAATATCTACACCGCTATCTGTTTGAAGATGGAAATATCTACACCGCTATCTGCATGAAAATGGAAATATCTACACAGCGATCTGCATATACATGGAAATATCTACAAAGCTATCTCTTTACACATGGAAATAACTACACCGCTATCTCTATAACCATGGAAATATCTACACCGCCATCTGTATGAACATGGAAATATCTGCACCGCCATCTGTATGAACATATAAATATCTACACCGCCATCTGTATTAAGATGGGGATATCTAAACCACTATCTGTATAAACCTGGAAATATCTACATCGCTATCAGTATAAGCATGGAAATATCTACAGCGCTATCTGTACAAACATGGAAATTTCTACACCGCTACCTGTATAAACATGGAAATATCAGCACCGCTATGTATAGGAACATGGAAATATCTATACCGCTATCTGTATGAACATGGAAATATCTTCACCGCTATCTGTATGAACATGGAAATAGCTACACCGCTATCTTTATGAACATGGAAATATCTACACCGCTATCTGCATGAACATGGAAATATCTACACCGCTATCTGTATGAACATGGATATATCTACACAGCCATCTGGATGAACATGGAAATATCTACACCGTTATCTGTATGAAAATGGAAATATCCTCACCGCTATCTGTGTATACATGCATTCATCTTCACCGCTATCTATATAAACATGGAAATATCTACACCGCTATCTGTTTGAAGATGGAAATATATACACCGCTATCTGCATGAAAATGGAAATATCTACACAGCTATCTTCATATACATGGAAATATCTACACAGCTATCTCTTTACACATGGAAATAACTACACCGCTATCTGTATGAACATGGAAATATCTTCACCGCCATCAGTATGAACATGGAAATATCTGCACCGCCATCTGTATGAACATATAAATATCTACACCGCCATCTGTATTAAGATGGAGATATCTACATCGCTATCTGAATAAACATGGAAATATCTACACCGATATCTGTATAAACATGGAAATATCAGCACCGCTATCTGTGTGAACATTTAAATATCAGCCCCTCTATCTGTATGAACATGGAGATATCTACACCGCCATCTGTATGAACATGGATATATCTACACAGCCATCTGGATGATCATGGAAATATATACACCGCTATCTGTATGAACATGGAAATACCTACACCGCTATCTGTATGAACAGGGAAATATCTACACCGCTATCTGTATGAACATGGAAATACCTACACCGCTAACTGTATGAACATGGAAATGTCTTCACCACCATATGTATGAACATGGATATATCTACAGAGCCATCTGGATGAACATGGAAATATCTACACCGCTATCTGTATGAACATGGATATATCTACACAGCCCTCTGGATGAACATGGAAATATCCACACCGCTATCTGTGCAAACATGCATACATCTTCACCGCTATCTGAATAAACATGGAAATATCTGCACCGCTATCTGTATGAACATGGAAATATCTACACCGCTATCTGTTTGAACATGGAAATATCTACACCGCTATCTGCATGAAAATGGAAATATCTGCACTGCTATCTGCATATACATGGAAATATCTACACAGCTATCTCTTTACACATGGAAATAACTACACCGCTATCTGTATGAACATGGAAATATCTACACCGCCATATGTATGAACATGGAAATATCTGCACCGCCATCTGTAAGAAGATGTAAACATCTACACCGCCATCTGTATTAAGATGGAGATATCTACACCGCTATCTGTATAAACATGGAAATATCTACACCGCTATCTGTATGAACATGGATATATCTACACAGCCCTCTGGATGAACATGGAAATATCCACACCGCTATCTGTGTAAACATGCATACATCTTCACCGCTCTCTGTATAAACCTGGAAATATCTACACCGCAATCTGTAGGAACATGGAAACACCTACACCGCAATCTGTTTGAAGATGGAAATATATACACCGCTATCTGCATGAAAATGGAAATATCTACACAGCTATCTGCATATACATGGAAATATCTACACAGCTATCTCTTTACACATGGAAATAACTACACCGCTATCTGTATGAAAATGGATATATCTACACCGCCATATGTATGAACATGGAAATATCTGCACCGCCATCTGTAAGAACATGTAAATATCTACACCGCCATCTGTATTAAGATGGAGATACCTACACCATTATCTGAATAAACATGGAAATATCTACACCGCTATCTGTATAAACATGGAAATATCTTCACCGCTATCTGTATAAACATGGAAATATCTACACCGCTACCTGTATAAACATGGAAATATCTGCACCGCTATCTGAATGAACATGGAAATATCTACACCGCTATCTGTATGAACAAGGAAATATATACACGGCAATCTGTATGAACATGGAAATATCTACAAAGGTATCTGAATGAACATGGAAATTTCTACACCGCTATCTGTTTGAACATGTAAATACCTACACCGCTATCTGCATGAAAATGGAAATATCTACACCGCTATCTGTATGAACATGGAAATATCTACTCTGCTATCTGTATGAACATGGAAATACCTACACCGTTATCTGTATGAACATGGAAATAGCTACACCGCTATCTGTATGAACATGGAAATAGCTACACCGTTATCTGTATCAACATGGAAATAGCTACACCGCTATCTGTATGAACATGGAAGTATCTACACCGCTATCTGTATGAACATGGATATATCTACAAAGCCATCTGGATGAACATGGAAATATCTACACCGCTATCTGTATGAACATGGAAATATCTACACCGCTATCTGTGAGAACATGGATATATCTACACAGCCATCTGGATGAACTTGGAAATATCTATACCGCTATCTGTGTAAACATGCATAGATCCTCACCGCTATCTGTATAAACATGGAAATATCTACACCGCTATCTGTATGAACATGGAAATATCTACACCGCTATCTGTATGAACATCTAAATATCTACACCGCTATCTGTTTGAAGATGGAAATATCTACACCGCTATCTGCATGAAAATGGAAATATCTGCACTGCTATATGCATATACATGGAAATATCTACACAGCTATCTCTTTACACATGGAAATAACTACACCGCTATCTGTATGAACATGGAAATATCTACACCGCCATCTGTATGGACATGGAAATATCTGCACCGCCATCTGTATGAACATATAAATATCTAAACCGCCATCTGTATTAAGATGGAGATATCTACACTGCTATCTCTATAAACATATAAATATCTACACCGCTATCTGTATAAACATGGAAATATCAGCACTGCTATCTTTATGAACATGGAAATATCAGCCCCTCTATCTGTATGAACATGGAAGTATCTACACCGCTATCTGTATGAACATGGAAATATCTACACCGCTATCTGTATGAACATGGAAATACCTTCAACGCCATCTGTATGAACATGGATATATCTACACAGCCATCTGGATGAACATGGAAATATCTACACCGCAATCTGTATGAACATGGAAATATCTACACCGCTATCTGTGTAAACATGCATACATCTTAACCGCTATCAGTATAAACATGGAAATATCTACACCGCTATCTGTATGAACATGGAAATAGCTACACCGCTATCTGTATGAACATGGAAATATCTACACCGCTATCTGTATGAACATGGATATATCTACACAGCCATCTGGATGAACATGGAAATATCTACACCGCTATCTGTGTAAACATTCATATATCTTCACCGCTATCTGTATAAATATGGAAATGTCTACACCACTATCTGTATGAACATGGAAATATCTACACCGCTATCTGCATGAACATGGAAATATCTACACCGCTATCTGTTTGAACATGGAAATATCTACACCACTATCTGCATGAAAATGGAAATATCTACACTGCTATCTGCAAATACATGGAAATATCTACACAGCTATCTCTTTACACATGGAAATAACTACACCGTTATCTGTATGAACATAGAAATATCCACACCGCCATCTGTATGAACATGGAAATATCTGCACCGCCATCTGTATGAACCTATAAATATCTACACCGCCATCTGTATTACGATGGAGATATCTAGACCGCTATCTGTATAAACATGGAAATATTTACACCGCTATCTGTATAAACATGGAAATATCTACACCGCTATCTGTTTAAACATGGAAATATCAGCACCACTATCTGTATGAACATGGAAATATCTACAACGCTATCTGTATGAACATGGAAATATCTACACCGCTATCTGTATGAACATGGAAATATCTACACCGCTATCAGTATGAACATGGAAATATCTACACCGCTATCTGTATGAACATTGATATATCTACACAGCCCTCTGGATGAACATGGAAATATCCACACCGCCATCTGTGTAAACATGCATACATCTTCACTGCTATCTGTATAAACCTGGAAATATCTACACCGCTATCTGTATGAACATGGAAATATCTACACCGCTATCTGTATGAACATGGAAATATCTACACCGCTATCTGTATGAACATGGAAATATCTTCACCGCTATCTGTATGAACATGGATATATCTACACAGCCATCTGGACAAACATGGAAATATCTACACCGCTATCTGTATGAACATGGAAATAGCTACACCGCTATCTGTATGAAAATGGAAATATCTACACCGCTATCTGTATGAACATGGAAATACCTACACCGCTATCTGTATGAACTTGGAAATATCTTCACCGCCATCTGTATGAACATGGATATATATACAGAGCCATCTGGATGAACATGGAAATACCTACACAGCTATCTGTATGAACATGGAAATATATACACCGCTATCTGTGTAAACATGCATACATCTTCACCGCTATCTGTATAAACACGGAAATATCTACACCGCTATCTGTATGAACATGGAAATATCTACACCGCTATCTGTTTGAACATGGAAATATCTACACCGCTATCTGCATGAAAATGGAAATATCTACACAGCTATCTGCATATACATGGAAATATATACAAAGCTATCTCTTTACACATGGAAATAACTACACCGCTATCTCTATAAACATGGAAATATCTACACCGCCATCTGTATGAACATGGAAATATCTGCACCGCCATCTGTATGAACATATAAATATCTACACCGCCATCTGTATTAAGATGGAGATATCTACACCGCTATCTGTGTAAACATGCATATATTTTCACCGCTATCTGTATAAACATGGAAATATCTACAACGCTATCTGTATGAACATGGAAATAGCTACACCGCTATCTGTATGAACATGGAAATACCTACACCGCTATCTGTATGAACATGCATATATCTACACAGCCATCTGGATGAACATGGAAATATCTACACCGCTATCTGTGTAAACATGCATACATCTTCACCGCTATCTATATAAACATGGAAATATCTACACCACTATCAGTATGAACATGAAAATATCTACACCGCTACCTGTATAAACATGGAAATGTCAGCACAGCTATCTGTATGAACATGGAAATAGCTACACCGCTATCTGTATGAACATGCAAATATCTACACCACTATCTGTAAGAACATGGAAATATCTACACCACTATCTGTATGAACATAGATATATCTACACAGCCATCTGGATGAACATGGAAATATCTACACCACTATCTGTATTAACATGGAAATATCTACACCGCTATCTGTGTAAACATGCATACATCTTCACCGCTATCAGTATAAACATGGAAATATCTACACCGCTATCTGTATGAACATGGAAATAGCTACACCGCTATCTGTATGAACATGGAAATATCTACACCGCTATCTGTATGAACATGGATATATCTACACAGCCATCTGGATGAACATGGAAATATCTACACCGCTATCTGTGTAAACATGCTTATATCTTCACCGCTATATGTATAAATATGGAAATGTCTACACCACTATCTGTATGAACATGGAAATATCTACACCGCTATCTGTATGAACATGGAAATATCTGCACCACTATCAGTATGAACATGGAAATATCTACACCGCTATCTGTATGAACATTGATATATCTACACAGCCTCTGGATGAACATGGAAATATCCACACCGCTATCTGTGTAAACTTGCATACATCTTCACTGCTATCTGTATAAACATGGAAATATCTACACCGCTATCTGTATGAACATGGAAATATCTACACGGCTATCTGTTTGAAGATGGAAATATATACACCGCTATCTGCAAAAATGGAAATATCTACACAGCTATCTGCGTATACATGGAAATATCTACACAGCTATCTCTTTACACATGGAAATAACTACACCGCTATCTGTATGTACATGGAAATATCTACACCGCCATCTGTATGAACATGGAAATATCTGCATCGCCATCTGCATGAACATATAAATATCTACACCGCCATCTGTATTAAAATGGGGATATCTACACCGCTATCTGAATAAACATGGAAATATCTACACCGCTATCTGTATAAACATGGAAATATCTACACCGCTATCTGTATAAACATGGAAATATCTACACCGCTACCTGTTTAAACATGGAAATATCAGCACCGCTATCTGTATGAACATGGAAATATCTACAGCGCTACCTGTATGAACATGGAAATATCTACACCGCTATCTGTATGAACATGGAAATATCTACAAAGCTATCTGAATGAACATGGAAATATCTACACCGCTATCTGTTTGAACATGTAAATATCTACTCCGCTATCTGCATGAAAATGGAAATATCTACAAAGCTATCTGCATTTACATGGAAATATCTACACAGCTATCTCTTTACACTTGGAAATAACTACACCGCTATATCTATAAACATGGAAATATCTACACCGCCATCTGTATGAACTTGGAAATATCTGCACCGCCATCTGTATGAACATATAAATATCTACACCGCCATCTGTATTAAGAAGGAAATATCTAAACCGCTATCTGTATAAACATGGAAATATCTACACCGCTGCCTGTATAAACATGGAAATATCAGAACCGCTATCTGTATGAACATGGAAATATCTACACCGCTATCTGTATGAACATGGAAATATCTAAACCGCTATCTGTATGAACATGGAAATATCTACACCGCTATCTGTTTGAACATGGAAATATCTACACCACTATCTGCATGAAAATGGAAATATCTACACTGCTATCTGCAAATACATGGAAATATCTACACAGCTATCTCTTTACACATGGAAATAACTACACCGCTATCTGTATGAACATGGAAATATCCACACCGCCATCTGTATGAACATGGAAATATCTGCACCGCCATCTGTATGAACCTATAAATATCTACACCGCCATCTGTATTACGATGGAGATATCTACACCGCTATCTGTATAAACATGGAAATATCTACACCGCTATCTGTATAAACATGGAAATATCTACACCGCTATCTGTTTAAACATGGAAATATCAGCACCGCTATCTGTATGAACATGGAAATATCTACAACGCTATCTGTATGAACATGGAAATATCTACACCGCTATCTGTATGAACATGGAAATATCTACACCTCTATCAGTATGAACATTGAAATATCTACACCGCTATCTGTATGAACATTGATATATCTACACAGCCCTCTGGATGAACATGGAAATATCCACACCGCTATCTGTGTAAACATGCATACATCTTCACTGCTATCTGTATAAACATGGAAATATCTACACCGCTATCTGTATGAACATGGAAATATCTACACCGCTATCTGTATGAACATGGAAATAGCTACACCGCTATCTGTATGAAGATGGAAATATCTTCACCGCTATCTGTATGAACATGGATATATCTACACAGCCATCTGGATAAACATGGAAATATCTACACCGCTATCTGTATGAACATGGAAATAGCTACACCGCTATCTGTATGAAAATGGAAATATCTACACCGCTATCTGTATGAACATGGAAATACCTACACCGCTATCTGTATGAACTTGGAAATAACTTCACCGACATCTGTATGAACATGGATACATATACAGAGCCACCAGGATGAACATGGAAATATCTACACAGCTATCTGTATGAACATGGAAATATATACACCGCTATCTGTGTAAACATGCATACATCTTCACCGCTATCTGTATAAACACGGAAATATCTACACCGCTATCTGTATGAACATGGAAATATCTACACCGCTATCTGTTTGAACATGGAAATATCTACACCGCTATCTGCATGAAAATGGAAATATCTACACAGCTATCTGCATATACATGGAAATATCTACAAAGCTATCTCTTTACACATGGAAATAACTACACCGCTATCTCTATAAACATGGAAATATGTACACCGCCATCTGTATGAACATGGAAATATCTGCACCGCCATCTGTATGAACATATAAATATCTACACCGCCATCTGTATTAAGATGGAGATATCTACACCGCTATCTGTGTAAACATGCATATATTTTCACCGCTATCTGTATAAACATGGAAATATCTACACCGCTATCTGTATGAACATGGAAATAGCTACACAGCTATCTGTATGAACATGGAAATACCTACACCGCTATCTGTATGAACATGGATATATCTACACACCCATCTGGATGAACATGGAAATATCTACACCGCTATCTGTGTAAACATGCATACATCTTCACCGCTATCTATATAAACATGGAAATATCTACACCACTATCTGTATCAACATGAAAATATCTACACCGCTACCTGTATAAACATGGAAATGTCAGCACCGCTATCTGTATGAACATGGAAATAGCTACACCGCTATCTGTATGAACATGCAAATATCTACACCACTATCTGTATGAACATGGAAATATCTACACCACTATCTGTATGAACATGGATATATCTACACAGCCATCTGGATGAACATGGAAATATCTACACCACTATCTGTATTAACATGGAAATATCTACACCGCTATCTGTGTAAACATGCATACATCTTCACCGCTATCAGTATAAACATGGAAATATCTACACCACTATCTGTATGAACATGGAAATATCTACACCGCTATCTGTTTGAACATGGAAATATCTACAAAGCTATCTGCATGAAAATGGAAATATCTACACTGCTATCTGCATATTCATTTAAATATCTACACAGCTATCTCTTTACACATGGAAATAACAACACCGCTATCTGTATGAACGTGGAAATATCTACACCGCCATCTGTTTGAACATGGAAATATCTGCACCGCCATCTGTATGAACATATAAATATCTACACCGCCATATGTATTAAGATGGAGATATCTACACTGCTATCTGTATAAACATGGAAATATCTACACCGCCATCTGTATGAAAATATAAATATCTACACCGCCATCTGTATTAAGAAGGAAATATCTAAACCGCTATCTGTATAAACATGGAAATATCTACACCGCTGCCTGTATAAACATGGAAATATAAGCACCGCTATCTGTATGAACATGGAAATATCTACACCGCTATCTGTATGAACATGGAAATATCTACACCTCTATCTGTATGAACATGGAAATAGCTACAACGCTATCTGTGTGAACATGGATATATCTACACAGCCATCTGGATGAACATGGAAATATCTACACCGCTATCTGTGTAAACATGCATACATCTTCACCGCTATCTGTATAAACATGGAAATATCTACACCGATATCTGTATGAACATGGAAATATCTACACCAGTATCTGTATGAACATGGAAATATCTACACCGCTATCTGTTTGAACATGGAAATATCTACACCGCTATCTGCATGAAAATGGAAATATCTACACTGCTCTCTGCATATACATTTAAATATCTACACAGCTATCCCTTTACACATGGAAATAACTACACCGCTATCTGTATGAACATGGAAATATCTACACCGCCATCTGTATGAACATGGAAATATCTGCACCGCCATCTGTATGAACATATAAATATCTACACCGCCATCTGTATTAAGATGGAGATTTCTACACTGCTATCTGTATAAACATGGAAATATCTACACCGCTATCTGTATAAACATGGAAATATCCACACCGCTATCTGTATAAACATGGAAATATCTACACCGCTACCTATATAAACATGGAAATATCAGCACCGCTATCTGTATGAACATGGAAATATCTACACCGCTATCTGTATGAACATGGAAATATCTACACCGCTATCTGTATGAACATGGAAGGATCAACAAAGCTATCTGAATGAACATGGAAATATCTACACCGCTATCTGTTTGAACATGGAAATATCTACACCGCTATCGGCATGAAAATGGAAATACCTACAAAGCTATCTGCATATACATGGAAATATCTACACAGTTCTCTCTTTACACATGGAAATAACTACACCGCTATATCTATAAACATGGAAATATCTACACCGCCATCTGTATGTACATGGAAATATCTGCACCGCCATCTGTATGAACATATAAATATCTACACCGCCATCTGTATTAAGAAGGAAATATCTAAACCGCTATCGGTATAAACATGGAAATATCTACACCGCTGCCTGTATAAACATGGAAATATCAGAACCACTATCTGTATGAACATGGAAATATCTACACC
The DNA here is from genome assembly GCF_029281585.2 of Gorilla gorilla gorilla. NCBI lineage: Eukaryota > Metazoa > Chordata > Mammalia > Primates > Hominidae > Gorilla > Gorilla gorilla. The sequence continues at coordinate 846,656 of NC_073234.2, forward strand.
GCTATCTGTATGAACATGGAAATATCTACACTGCTATCTGTATGAACATGGAAATAGCTACACCGTTATCTGTATGAACATGGAAATAGCTACACCACTATCTGTATGAACATGGAAATATCTGCACCGCTATCTGTATGAACATGGATATATCTACACAGCCATCTGGATGAACACGGAAATATATACACCGCTATCTGTATGAACATGGAAATATCTACACCGCTATCTGTATGAACATGGATATATCTACACAGCCATCTGGATGAACATGGAAATATCTACAACGCTATCTGTGTAAACATGCATAGATCTTCACCGCTATCTGTATAAACATGGAAATATCTACACCGCTATCTGTATGAACATGGAAATATCTACACCGCTATCTGTATGAACATGGAAATATCTACACTGCTATCTGTTTGAACATGGAAATATCTACACAGCTATCTGCATGAAAATGGAAATATCTACACTGCTATCTGCACATACATTTAAATATCTACACAGCTATCTCTTTACACGTGGAAATAACTACACCGCTATCTGTATTAACATGGAAATATCTACACCGCCATCTGTATGAACATGGAAATATCTGCACCGCCATCTGTATGAACATATGAATATCTACACCGCCAATTGTATTAAGATGGAGATATCTACACTGCTATCTGTATAAACATGGAAATATCTACACCGCCATCTGTATGAACATATAAATATCTACACCGCCATCTCTATTAAGAAGGAAATATCTAAACCGCTATCTGTATAAACATGGAAATATCTACAACGCTGCCTGTATAAACAAGGAAATATCAGCACCGCTATCTGTATGAACGTGGAAATATCTACACCGCTATCTGTATGAACATGGAAATATCTACACCGCTATCTGTTTGAACATGGAAATATCTACACCGCTATGTGCATGAAAATGGAAACATCTACACTGATATCAGCATATACATTTAAATATCTACACAGCTATCTCTTTACACATGGAAATAACAACACTGCTATCTGTATGGGCATGGAAATATCTACACCGCCATCTGTATGAACATGGAAATATCTGCACCGCCATCTGTATGAACATATAAATATCTACACCGCCATCTGTATTAAGATGGAGATATCTACACTGCTATCTGTATAAACATGGAAATATCTACACCGCCATCTGTATTAACATATAAATATCTACACCGCCATCTGTATTAAGAAGGAAATATGTAAACCGCTAACTGTATAAACATGGAAATAACTACACCGCTGCCTGTATAAACATGAAAATATCATCACCGCTATCTGTATGAAAATGGAAATATCTACACCGCTATCTGTATAAACATGGAAATATCTACACCTCTATCTGTATGAACATGGAAATAGCTACACCGCTATCAGTGTGATCATGGATATATCTACACAGCCATCTGGATGAAGATGGAAATATCTACACTGCTATCTGTGTAAACATGCATACACCTTCACCGCTATCTATATAAATATGGAAATATCTACACCGCTATCTGTATGAACATGGAAATATCTACACCGCTATCTGTTTGAACATGGAAATATCTACACCGCTATCTGCATGAAAATGGAAATATCTACACTGCTATCTGCATATACATTTAAATATCTACACAGCTATCTCTTTACACATGGAAATAACTACACCGCTATCTGTATGAACATGGAAATATCTACACCGCCATCTGTATGAACATGGAAATATCTGCACTGCCATCTGTATGAACATATAAATATCTACACCGCCATCTGTATTAAGATGGAGATTTCTACACAGCTATCTGTATAAACATGGAAATATCTACACCGCTATCTGTATAAACATGGAAATATCTACACCGCTATCTGTATAAACAGGGAAATATCTACACCACTACCTGTACAAACATGGAAATATCAGCACCGCTATCTGTATGAACATGGAAATATCTACACCGCTATCTGTATGAACATGGAAATATCTACACCGCTATCTGTATGAACATGGAAATATCTACACCGCTATCTGTATGAACATGGAAATATCTACACGGCTATCTGTTTGAACATGGAAATATCTACACCGCTGTCTGCATGAAAATGGAAATATCTACACAGCTATCTGCATACACATGGAAATATCTACACAGCTATCTCTTAACACATGGAAATAAATACACCGCTATATCTATAAACATGGAAATGTCTACACCGCCATCTGTATGAACATGGAAATATCTGCACCACCATCTGTATGGACATATAAATATCTACACCGCCATCTGTATTAAGAAGGAAATATCTAAACCGCTATCTGTATGAACATTGAAATATCTACACCGCTATCTGTTTGAACATGGAAATATCTACACCGCCATCTGTGTAAACATGCATACATCTTCACCGCTATCTGTATAAACATGGAAACATCTACAATGCTATCTTTATGAACATGGATATATCTACACAGCCCTCTGGATGAACATGGAAATATCCACACCGCTATCTGCATGAACATGGAAATATCTACACCGCTATCTGTGTGAACATGCATTCATGTTCACCGCAATCTGTATAAACATGGAAATATATACTCCGCTATCTGTATGAACATGGATATACCTACACAGCCCTCTGGATGAACATGGATATATCTACACCGCTATCTGTATGAACATGGATATATCTACACAGCCCTCTGGATGAACATGGAAATATCCACACCGCTATCTGTGTAAACATGCATACATCTTCACCGCTATCTGTATAAACATGGAAATATCTACACCGCTACCTGTATAAACATGGAAATATCAGCACCGCTCTCTGTATGAACATGGAAATATCTACACCGCTATCTGTATGAACATGGAAATATCTACACCGCTATCTGTATGAACATGGAAATATCTACAAAGCTATCTGAATGAACATGGAAATATCTACACCGTTATCTGTTTGAACATATAAATATCTACAGCACTATCTGCATGAAAACGGAAATATCTACAAAGCTATCTGCATATACATGGAAATATCTAAACAGCTATCTGTTTACACATGGAAATAACTACACCGCTATATCTATAAACAGGGAAATATCTACACCGCCATGTGTATGAACATGGAAATATCAGCACCGCCATCTGTATGAACATATAAGTATATACTCCGCCATCTGTATTAAGAAGGAAATATCTAAACTGCTATCTGTATAAACATGGAAATATCTACACCGCTGCCTGTAGAAACATGGAAATATCAGCACCGCTATCTGTATGAACATGGAAATATCTACACCGCTATCTGTATCAACATGGAAATATCTACACCGCTATCTGTATGAACATGGAAATAGCTACACCGTTATCTGTATGAACATGGAAATAGCTACACCGCTATCTGTATGAACATGGAAATATCTACACCGCTATCTGTATGAACATGGATATATCTACACAGCCATATGGATGAACATGGAAATATCTACACCGATATCTCTATGAACATGGAAATATCTACACCGCTATCTGTATGAACATGGATATATCAACACAGCCATCTGGATGAACATGGAAATATCTACACCGCTATCTGTGTAAACATGCATAGACCTTCACCGCTATCTGTATAAAAATGGAAATATCTACACCGCTATCTGTATGAACTTGGAAATATCTACACCGTTATCTGTATGAACATGGAAATATCTGCACCGCTATCTGTTTGAACATGGAAATATCTACACCTCTATCTGTATGAACATGGAAATATCTACACCGCTATCTGTTTGAACATGGAAATATCTACACCGCTATCTGCATGAAAATGGAAATATCTACACTGCTATCTGTATGAACAAATAAATATCTACACCGCCATCTGTATGAACATGGAAATATCTACACCGCTATCTGTTTGAACATGGAAATATCTACACCGCTATCTGTATGAACATGGAAATATCTACACCGCTATCTGTTTGAACATATAAATATCTACACCGCCATCTGTATTAAGATGGAGATATCTACACTGCTATCTGTATAAACATGGAAATAACTACACCACCATCTGTACGAACATATAAATATCTACACCGCCATCTGTATTAAGAAGGAAATATCTAAACCGCTATCTGTATAAACATGGAAATATCTACACCGCTGCCTGTATAAACATGGAAATATCAGCACCGCTATCTCTATGAACATGGAAATATCTACACCGCTATCTGTATGAACATGGAAATATCTACACCGCTATCTGTATGAACAAGGAAATAGCTACACCGCTATCTGTATGAACATGGAAATATCTACACAGCCATCTGGATGAACATGGAAATATCTACACTGCTATCTGTGTAAACATGCATAGATCTTCACCGCTATCTGTATAAACATGGAAATATCTACACCGCTATCTGTATAAACATGGAAATATCTACACTGCTATCTGTATGAACGTGGAAATATCTACACCGCTATCTGTTTGAACATGGAAATATCTACACCGCTATCTGTATGAAAATGGAAATATCTACACCGCTATCTGTGTAAACATGCATACATCTTCACCGCTATCTGTATAAACATGGAAATATCAGCACCGCTATCTGTATGAACATGGAAATATCTACACAGCCATCTGGATGAACATGGAAATATCTACACCGCTATCTGTATGAACATGGAAATAGCTACACCGCTATCTGTATGAACATGGAAATATCTACACCACTATCTGTATGAACATGGAAATATCTGCACAGCTATCTCTATGAACATGGAAATATCTACACCGCTATCTGTATGAAAATGGAAATATCTACACCGCTATCTGTATAAACATGGAAATATCTACACCACTATCTGTATAAACATGGAAATATCTACACCGCTATCTGTATGAACATGGAAATATCTACACCGCTATCTGTTTGAGCATGGAAATATCTACACCGCTATCTGCATGAAAATGGAAATATCTACACAGCTATCTGCATATACGTGGAAATATCTACAAAGCTATCTCTTTACACATGGAAATAACTACACCGATATCTCTATAAACATGGAAATATCTACACCGCCATCTGTATGAACATGGAAATATCAGCACCGCTATCTGTATGAACAAGGATATGTCTACGCAGCCATCTGAATGAACATGGAAATATCTACACCGCTATCTGTATGAACATGGAAATATCTACACCGCTATCTGTGTAAACAAGCATACATCTTCACCGCTACCTGTATAAACATGGAAATATCTACACCGCTATCTGTATGAACATGGAATTATCTACACCGCTATCTGTTTGAGCATGGAAATATCTACACCGCTATCTGCATGAAAATGGAAATATCTACACAGCTATCTGAATATACATGGAAATATCTACAAAGCTATCTCTTTACACATGGAAATAACTACACCGATATCTCTATAAACATGGAAATATCTACACCACGATCTGTATGAACATGGAAATATCAGCACCGCTATCTGTATGAACATGGAAATATCTACACAGCCATCTGGATGAACATGGAAATATCTACACCGCTATCTGTATGAACATGGAAATAGCTACACCGCTATCTGTATGAACACGGAAATATCTACACCTCTATCTGTATGAACATGGAAATATCTACACCGCTATCTGTATGAACATGGAAATATCTACACCGCTATCTGTATAAACATGGAAATATCTACACCGCTATCTGTATAAACATGGAAATATCTACACCGCTATCTGTGTGAACATGGAAATATCTACACCGCTATCTGTTTGAGAATGGAAATATCTACACAGCTATCTGCATGAAAATGGAAATATCTACACAGCTATCTGCATATACATGGAAATATCTACAAAGCTATCTCTTTACACATGGAAATAACTACACCGATATCTCTATAAACATGGAAATGTCTACACCGCCATCTGTATGAACATGGAAATATCTGCACCGCCATCAGTATGAACATATAAATATCTGCACCGCCATCTGTATTAAGATGGAGATTTCTACACCGCTATCTGTATAAACATGGAAATATCTACACCGCTATCTGTATGAACATATAAATATCTACGCCGCCATCTGTATAAAGAAGGAAATATCTGAACCGCTATCTGTATAAACATGGAAATATCTACACCGCTATCTGTATGAGCATGGAAATATCCACACCGCTATCTCTATGAACATGGAAATTTCTACACCACTATCTATATGAACATGGAAATAGCTTCACCGCTATCTGTATGAACATGGAAATATCTACACCACTACCTGTATGAACATGGAAATATCTACACCGCTATCTGTATGAACATGGATATATCTACACAGCTATCTGTGTAAATATGCATACATCTTCACCGCAATCTGTATAAACATGGAAATATCTACACCGCTATCCATATGAACATGGAAATATCTACACCGCTATCTGAACATGGAAATATCTACACCGCTATCTGCATGAAAATGGAAATATCTACACAGCTATCTGCATATACATGTAAATATCTACACAGCTATCTCTTTACACATGGAAATAACTACACCGCTATCTGTATGAACATGGAAATATCTACACCGCCATCTGTATGAACACGGAAATATCTGCACCGCCATCTGTATGAACATATAAATATCTACACCGCCATCTGTATTAAGATGGAGATATCTACACCGGAATCTGTATAAACATGGAAATATCTACACCGCTATCTGTATGAACATGGAAATATCTACACCGCTACCTGTATAAACATGGAAATATCTACACCGCTACCTGTATAAACATGGAAATATCAGCACCGCTATCTGTATGAACATGGAAATATCTACACAGCCATCTGGATGAATATTGAAATATCTACACCGCTATCTGTATGAACATGGAAATAGCTACACCGCTATCTGTATGAACATGGAAATATCTACACCACTAACTGTATGAACATGGAAATAACTTCACCGCCATCTGTATGAACATGGAAATATCTACACCGCTATCTGTATGAAAATGGAAATATCTACACCGCTATCTGTGTAAACATGCATACATCTTCACCGCTATCTGTATAAACATGGAAATATCAGCACCGCTATCTGTATGAACATGGAAATATCTACACCGCTATCTGTTTCAGCATGGAAATATCTACACCGCTGTCTGCATGGAAATGGAAATATCTACACAGCTATCTGCATATACATGGAAATATCTACAAAGCTATCTCTTTACACATGGAAATAACTACACCGCTATCTCTATAAACATGGAAATATCTACACCGCCATCTGTATGAACTTGGAAATATCTGCACCGCCATCTGTATGAACATAAAAATATCTGCACCGCCATCTGTATGAAGATGGAGATATCTACACCGCTATCTGTATAAACATGGAAATATCTACACCGCTATCTGTATAAACATGGAGATATCTACACCGCTATCTGTATGAACATGGAAATATCTACACCGCCATCTGTATGAACATGGAAATATCTTCACCGCCATCTGTATGAACATGGATATATCTACACAGCCATCTGGATGAACTTGGAAATATCTACACCGCTATATGTATGAACATGGAAATACCTACAACGCTATCTGTATGAACATGGAAATCTCTACACCACTATGTGTATGAACATGGAAATATCTACACTGCTATCTGTATGAACATGGAAATATATTCACCGCCATCTGTATGAACATGGATATATCTACACAGCCATCTGGATGAACATGGAAATATCTACACCGCTATCTGTATGAACATGGAAATATCTACACCGCTATCTGTGTAAACATGCATACATCTTCACCGCTATCTGTATAAACATGGAAATATCTACACCGCTATCTGTAGGAACATGGAAATATCTACACCGCTATCTGCATGAAAATGGAAATATCTACACAGCTATCTGCACATACATGGAAATATCTACAAAGCTATTTCTTTACACATGGAAATAACTACACCGCTATCTCTATAAACATGGAAATATGTACACCGCCATCTGTATGAACATGGAAATATCTGCACCGCCATCTGTATGAAGATATAAATATCTACACCGCCATCTGTATTAAGATGGAGATATCTACACCGCTATCTGTGTAAACATTGAAATATCTACACCGCTATCTGTATAAACATGGAAATATCTACACCGCTATCTGTATGACCATGGAAATATTTACACCGCTACCTGTATAAACATGGAAATATCAGCACCGCTATCTGTATGAACATGGAAATATCTACACAGCCATCTGGATGAACATGGAAATATCTACACCGCTATCTGTATGAACATGGAAATAGCTACACCGCTATCTGTATGAACATGGAAATATCTACACCACTATCTGTATGAACATGGAATTATCTGCACCGCTATCTGTATGAACATGGAAATATCTACACCGCTATCTGTATGAACATGGAAATATCTACACCGCTATCTGTATAAACATGGAAATATCTACACCACTATCTGTATAAACATGGAAATATCAGCACCGCTATCTGTATGAACATGGAAATATCTACACCGCTATCTTTAAGAACATGGAAATATCTACACAGATATCTGTATGAACATGGAAATATCTTCACCGTCATCTGTATGAACATGGATATATCTACACAGCCATCTGGATGAACATGGAAATATCTACACCAATATCTGTATGAACATGGAAATATCTACACCGCTATCTGTGCAAACATGCATACATCTTCATCGCTATCTGTATAAACATGGAAATATCTACACCGCTATCTGTATAAGCATGGAAATATGTACACCACTACCTGTATAAACATGGAAATATCTACACCGCTATCTGTATGAACATTGAAATATCTACACCGCTATCTGTTTGAACATGGAAGTGTCTACACCGCTATCTGCACGAAAATGGAAATATCTACACAGCTATCTGCATATATATAGAAATATCTACAAAGCTATCTCTTTACACATGGAAATAACTACACCGCTATCTCTATAAACATGGAAATATCTACACCGCCATCTGTATGAACATGGAAATATCTGAACCGCCATCTCTATGAACATATAAATATCTGCACTGCCATCTGTATTAAAATGGAGATATCTACACCGCTATCTGTATAAACATGGAAATATCAGCACCGCTATCTGTATGAACATGGAAATATCTACACCGCTACCTGTATAAACATGGAAATATCTACACCGCTATCAGTATAAACATGGAAATATCTGCACCGCTATCTGTATGAACATGGAAATATCTACACCGCTATCTTTATGAACATGGAAATATCTACACCGATATCTGTATGAACACGGAAATATCTTCACCGCCATCTGTATGAACATGGATATATCTACACAGCCATCTGGATGAACATGGAAATATCTATACCACTATCTGTATGAACATGGAAATATCTACACCGCTATCTGTGTAAACATGCATACATCGTCACCGCTATCTGTAAAAACATGGAAATATCTACACCGCTATCTGTATAAGCATGGAAATATGTACACCACTACCTGTATAAACATGGAAATATCAGCACCGCTATCTGTATGAACATGGAATTATCTACACAGCCATCTGGATGAATATGGAAATATCACCACCGCTATCTGTATGAACATGGATATGTCTACACAGCCATCTGGATGAACATGGAAATATCTACACCGCTATCTGTATGAACATGGAAATATCTACACCGCTATCTGTGTAATCAAGCATACATCTTCACCGCTATCTGTATAAACATGGAAATATCTACACCGCTATCTGTATGAACATGGAAATATCTACACCGCTATCTGTGTAAAAATGCATACATCTTCACCACTATCTGTATAAACATGGAAATATCTACACCGCTATCTGTATGAACATGGAAATATCTACACCGCCATCTGTATGAAGAGATAAATATCTTCACCGACATCTGTATGAACATGGATTTATCTACACAGCCATCTGGATGAACATGGAAATACCTACACCGCTATCTGTATGAACATTGAAATATCTACACCGCTATCTGTTTGAACATGGAAGTATCTACACCGCTCTCTGCATGAAAATGGAAATATCTACACAGATATCTGCATATACATGGAAATATCTACAAAGCTATCTCTTTACACATGGAAATAACTACACCGCTATCTCTATAAACATGGAAATATCTACACCGCCATCTGTATGAACATGGAAATATCTGAACCGCCATCTCTATGAACATATAAATATCTGCACCGCCATCTGTATTAAGATGGAGATATCTACACCGCTATCTGTATAAACATGGAAATATCTACACCGCTATCTGTATAAAGATGGAAATATCTACACCGCTATCTGTATGAACATGGAAATATCTACACCGATATCTGTATGAACATGGAAACATCTTCACCGCCATCTGTATGAACATAGATATATCTACACAGCCATCTGGATGAACGTGGAAATATCAGCACCGCTGTCTGTATGAACATGGAAATATCTACACCGCTATCTGTATGAACATGGAAATATCTACACCGCTATCTGTATGAACATGGAAATATCTTCACCGCCATCTGTGAGAACATGGATATATCTACACAGCCATCTGGATGAACATGGAAATATCTACACCGCTATCTGTATGAACATGGAAATATCTACACCGCTATCTGTGTAAACATACATCCATCTTCACCACTATCTGTATAAACAATGAAATATCTACACTGCTATCTGTATGAACATGGAAATATCTACACCACTATCTGTTTGAACATGGAAATATCTACACCGGTATCAGCATGTAAATGGAAATATCTACAAAGCTATCTACATATACATGGAAATATCTATACAGCTATCTATTTACACATGGAAATAACTACACCGCTATCTCTATAAACATGGAAATATCTACACCGCCATCTGTATGAACATGGAAATATCTACACCTCCGTCTGTATGAACATAAAAATATCTAAACCGCCATCTGTATTAAGATGAAGATATCTACACGGCTATCTGTATAAACATGGAAATATCTACACCGCTATCTGTATAAACATGCAAATATCTACACCGCTACCTGTATAAACATGGAAATATCAGCACCGCAATCTGTATGAACATGGAAATATCTACACCTCTATCTGTATGAACATAGAAATATCTACACCGCTATCTGTATGAACATGGAAATATCTACACCGCCATCTGTATGAACATGGAAATATCTTCACCGCCATCTGTATAAACATGGATATATCTACACAGCCATCTGGATGAACTTGGAAATATCTACACCGCTATATGTATGAACATGGAAATACCTACAACGCTATCTGTATGAACATGGAAATCTCTACACCACTATGTGTATGAACATGGAAATATCTACACTGCTATCTGTATGAACATGGAAATATATTCACCGCCATCTGTATGAACATGGATATATCTACACAGCCATCTGGATGAACATGGAAATATCTACACCGCTATCTGTATGAACATGGAAATATCTACACCGCTATCTGTGTAAACATGCATACATCTTCACCGCTATCTGTATAAACACGGAAATATCTACACCGCTATCTGTAGGAACATGGAAATATCTACACCGCTATCTGCATGAAAATGGAAATATCTACACAGCTATCTGCACATACATGGAAATATCTACAAAGCTATTTCTTTACACATGGAAATAACTACACCGCTATCTCTATAAACATGGAAATATGTACACCGCCATCTGTATGAACATGGAAATATCTGCACCGCCATCTGTATGAAGATATAAATATCTACACCGCCATCTGTATTAAGATGGAGATATCTACACCGCTATCTGTGTAAACATTGAAATATCTACACCGCTATCTGTATAAACATGGAAATATCTACACCGCTATCTGTATGACCATGGAAATATTTACACCGCTACCTGTATAAACATGGAAATATCAGCACCGCTATCTGTATGAACATGGAAATATCTACACAGCCATCTGGATGAACATGGAAATATCTACACCGCTATCTGTATGAACATGGAAATAGCTACACCGCTATCTGTATGAACATGGAAATATCTACACCACTATCTGTATGAACATGGAATTATCTGCACCGCTATCTGTATGAACATGGAAATATCTACACCGCTATCTGTATGAACATGGAAATATCTACACCGCTATCTGTATAAACATGGAAATATCTACACCACTATCTGTATAAACATGGAAATATCAGCACCGCTATCTGTATGAACATGGAAATATCTACACCGCTATCTTTAAGAACATGGAAATATCTACACAGCCATCTGGATGAACATGGAAATATGTACACCACTATCTGTATGAACATGGATATATCTACACAGCCATCTGGATGAACATGGAAATATCTACACCAATATCTGTATGAACATGGAAATATCTACACCGCTATCTGTGCAAACATGCATACATCTTCATCGCTATCTGTATAAACATGGAAATATCTACACCGCTATCTGTATAAGCATGGAAATATGTACACCACTACCTGTATAAACATGGAAATATCTACACCGCTATCTGTATGAACATTGAAATATCTACACCGCTATCTGTTTGAACATGGAAGTGTCTACACCGCTATCTGCACGAAAAAGGAAATATCAACACAGCTATCTGCATATATATAGAAATATCTACAAAGCTATCTCTTTACACATGGAAATAACTACACCGCTATCTCTATAAACATGGAAATATCTACACCGCCATCTGTATGAACATGGAAATATCTGAACCGCCATCTCTATGAACATATAAATATCTGCACCGCCATCTGTATTAAAATGGAGATATCTACACCGCTATCTGTATAAACATGGAAATATCAGCACCGCTATCTGTATGAACATGGAAATATCTACACCGCTACCTGTATAAACATGGAAATATCTACACCGCTATCAGTATAAACATGGAAATATCTGCACCGCTATCTGTATGAACATGGAAATATCTACACCGCTATCTTTATGAACATGGAAATATCTACACCGATATCTGTATGAACATGGAAATATCTTCACCGCCATCTGTATGAACATGGATATATCTACACAGCCATCTGGATGAACATGGAAATATCTATACCACTATCTGTATGAACATGGAAATATCTACACCGCTATCTGTGTAAACATGCATACATCGTCACCGCTATCTGTAAAAACATGGAAATATCTACACCGCTATCTGTATAAGCATGGAAATATGTACACCACTACCTGTATAAACATGGAAATATCAGCACCGCTATCTGTATGAACATGGAATTATCTACACAGCCATCTGGATGAATATGGAAATATCACCACCGCTATCTGTATGAACATGGATATGTCTACACAGCCATCTGGATGAACATGGAAATATCTACACCGCTATCTGTATGAACATGGAAACATCTACACCGCTATCTGTGTAAACAAGCATACATCTTCACCGCTATCTGTATGAACATGGAAATATCTACACCGCTATCTGTATGAACATGGAAATATCTACACCGCTATCTGTGTAAAAATGCATACATCTTCACCGCTATCTGTATAAACATGGAAATATCTACACCGCTATCTGTATGAACATGGAAATATCTACACCGCCATCTGTATGAAGAGATAAATATCTTCACCGACATCTGTATGAACATGGATTTATCTACACAGCCATCTGGATGAACATGGAAATACCTACACCGCTATCTGTATGAACATTGAAATATCTACACCGCTATCTGTTTGAACATGGAAGTATCTACACCGCTCTCTGCATGAAAATGGAAATATCTACACAGATATCTGCATATACATGGAAATATCTACAAAGCTATCTCTTTACACATGGAAATAACTACACCGCTATCTCTATAAACATGGAAATATCTACACCGCCATCTGTATGAACATGGAAATATCTGAACCGCCATCTCTATGAACATATAAATATCTGCACCGCCATCTGTATTAAGATGGAGATATCTACACCGCTATCTGTATAAACATGGAAATATCTACACCGCTATCTGTACAAACATGGAAATATCTACACCGCTACCTGTATAAACATGGAAATATCAGCACCGCTATCTGTATGAACATGGAAATACCTACACTGCTATCTGTATGAACATGGAAATATCTACACCGCTATCTGTATGAACATGGAAAGATCTACACCGCTATCTGTATAAAGATGGAAATATCTACACCGCTATCTGTATAAACATGGAAATATCTACACCGCTATCTGTATAAACATGGAAATATCTACACCGCTATCTGTACAAACATGGAAATATCAGCACCGCTATCTGTATGAACATGGATATATCTACACAGCCATCTGGATGAACATAGAAATATCTACACCACTATCTGTATGAACATGGAAATATCTACACCGCTATCTGTGTAAACATGCATACATCTTCACGGCTATCTGTATAAACATGGAAATATCTACACCGCAATCTGTATACGCATGGAAATATGTACACCACTGCCTGTATAAACATGGAAATATCTACACCGCTATCTGTATAAGCATGGAAATATGTACACCACTACCTGTATAAACATGGAAATATCAGCACCGCTATCTGTATGAACATGGAACTATCTACACAGCCATCTGGATGAATATGGAAATATCAGCACCGCTATCTGTATGAACATGGATATGTCTACACAGCCATCTGGATGAACATGGAAATATCTACACCGCTATCTGTATGAACATGGAAATATCTACACCGCTATCTGTGTAAACAAGCATACATCTTCACCGCTATCTGTATAAACATGGAAATATCTACACCGCTATCTGTATGAACATGGAAATATCTACAGCGCAACCTGTTTGACCATGGAAATATCTACAGCGCTATCTGCATGAAAATGGAAATATCTACACAGCTATCTGCATATACATGGAAATATCTACAAAGCTATCTCTTTACACATGGAAATAACTACACCGATATCTCTATAAACATGGAAATATCTACACCACCATCTGTATGAACATGGAAATATCAGCACCGCTATCTGTATGAACATGGATATGTCTACACAGCCATCTGGATGAACATGGAAATATCTACACCGCTATCTGTATGAACATGGAAATATCTACACCGCTATCTGTGTAAACAAGCATACATCTTCACCGCTATCTGTATAAACATGGAAATATCTACACCGCTATCTGTATGAACATGGAAATATCTACACCGCTATCTGTTTGAGCATGGAAATATCTACACCGCTATCTGCATGAAAATGGAAATATCTACACAGCTATCTGCATATACATGGAAATATCTACAAAGCTATCTCTTTACACATGGAAATAACTACACCGATATCTCTATAAACATGGAAATATCTACACCGCCATCTGTATGAACATGGAAATATCAGCACCGCTATCTGTATGAACATGGAAATATCTACACAGCCATCTGGATGAACATGGAAATATCTACACCGCTATCTGTATGAACATGGAAATAGCTACACCGCTATCTGTATGAACATGGAAATATCTACACCGCTATCTGTATAAACATGGAAATATCTACACCGCTCTCTGTATAAACATGGAAATATCTACACCGCTATCTGTATGAACATGGAAATATCTACACCGCTATCTGTTTGAGCATGGAAATATCTACACCGCTATCTGCATGAAAATGGAAATATCTACACAGCTATCTGCATATACATGGAAATATCTACAAAGCTATCTCTTTACACATGGAAATAACTACACCGATATCTCTATAAACATAGAAATATCTACACCGCCATCTGTATGAACATGGAAATATCTGCACCGCCATCTGTTTGAACATATAAATATCTGCACCGCCATCTGTATTAAGATGGAGATATCTACACCTCTATATGTATAAACATGGAAATATATACACCGCTATCTGTATGAGCATGGAAATATCTACACCGCCATCTGTATGAAGATATAAATATCTTCACCGCCATCAGTATGAACATGGATATATCTACACAGCCATCTGTATGAACATGGAAATATCTACAACGCTATCTGTGTAAACATGCATACATCTTAACCGCTATCTGTATAAACATGGAAATATCTACACCGCTATCTGTATGAACATGGAAATATCTACACCGCTATCTGTTTGAACATGGAAATATCTACACCGCTATCTGCATGAAAATGGAAATATCTACACAGCAATCTGCATATAAATGGAAATATCTACAAAGCTATCTCTTTACACATGGAAATAACTACACCGCTATCTCTATAAACATGGAAATATCTACACCGCCATCTGTATGAACATGGAAATATCTGAACCGCCATCTCTATGAACATATAAATATCTGCACCGCCATCTGTATTAAGATGGAGATATCTTCACCGCTATCTGTATAAACATGGAAATATCTACACCGCTATCTGTATAAACATGGAAATATCTACACCGCTATCTGTATAAACATGGAAATATCTACACCGCTACCTGTATAAACATGGAAATATCAGCACCGCTATCAGTATTAACATGGAAATACCTACACTGCTATCTGTATGAACATGGAAATATCTACACTGATATTTGTATGAAGATGGAAATATCTTCACCACCTTCTGTATGAACATAGATATATCTACAGAGCCATCTGGATGAACATGGAAATATCAGCACCGCTGTCTGTATGAACATGGAAATATCTACACCGCTATCTGTATGAACATGGAAATATCTACACCGCTATCTGGACATGGAAATATTTTCACCGCCATCTGTATGAACATGGATATATCTACACAGCCATCTGGATGAACATGAAAATATCTACACCGCTATCTCTATGAACATGGAAATATCTACACCGCTATCTGTGTAAACATGCATACATCTTCACCGCTATCTGTATAAACATGGAAATATCTACACCGCTATCTCTATGAACATGGAAATATCTTCACCGCTATCTGTTTGAACATGGAAATATCTAAACCGCTATCTGCATGAAAATGGAAATATCTACACAGCGATCTGCATATACATGGAAATATCTACAAAGCTATCTCTTTACACATGGAAATAACTACAGCGCTATCTCTATAAACATACAAATATCTACACCGAAATCTGCATGAACATGGAAATATCTGAACCGCCATCTCTATGAACATATAAATATCTGCACCGCCATCTATATTAAGATGCAGATATCTACACCGCTATCTGTATAAACTTGGAAATATCTACACCGCTATCTGTATAAACATGGAAATATCTACACCGCAATCTGTATAAACATGTAAATATCTACACCGCTACCTGTATAAACATGGAAATATCAGCACCGCTATCTGTATGAACATGGAAATATCTACACCGCTATCTCTATGAACATGGAAATTTATACACGGCTATCTGTATGAACATGGAAATAGCTACACCGCTATCTGTACGAACATGGAAATATCTACACCACTACCTGTATGAACATGGAAATATCTACACCGCTATCTGTATGAATATGGATATATCTACACAGCCATTTGGATGAACACGGAAATATCTTCACCGCTATCTGTTTGAACATGGAAATATCTACACAGCTATCTGCATGAAAATGGAATTATCTACACTGTTATCTGCATATACATGGAAATATCTACACAGCTATCTCTTTACACATGGAAATAAATACACCGCTATCTGTATGAACATGGAAATATCTACACCGCCATGTGTATGAACATGGAAATATCTGCACCGCCATCTGTTTGAACATATAAATATCTACACCGCCGTCTGTATTAAGATGCAGATATCTACACCGCTATCTGTATAAACATGGAAATATCTACACCGCTATCTGTACAAACATGGAAATATCTACACCGCTATCTGTATAAACATGGAAATATCTACACCGCTACCTGTATAAACATGGAAATATCAGCACCGCTATCTGTATGAACATGGAAATATCTACACCGCTATCTGTATGAACATGGAAATATCTACACCGCTATCTGTATGAACATGGATATATCTAAACAGCCCTCTGGATGAACATGGAAATATCCACACCGCCATCTGTGTAAACATGCATACATCTTCACCGCTATCTGAATAAACATGGAAATATCTACACCGCTATCTGTATGAACATGGAAATATCCACACCGCTATCTGTTTGAAGATGGAAATATACACACCGCTACCTGCATGAAAATGGAAATATCTACACAGCTATCTGCATATACATGGCAATATCTACACAGCTATCTCTTTACACGTGGAAATAACTACACCGCTATCTGTATGAACATGGAAATATCAACACCGCCATCTGTATGTACATGAAAATATCTGCACCGCCATCTGTATGAACATATAAATATCTACACCGCCATCTGTATTAAGATGGAGATATCTACAATGCTATCTGAATAAACATGGAAATATCTACACCGCCATCTGTATGAACATATAAATATCTACGCCGCCATCTGTATTAAGAAGGAAATATCTAAACCGCTATCTGTATAAACATGGAAATATCTACACCGCTGCCTGTATAAACAAGGAAATATCAGCACCGCTATCTGTATGAACATGGAAATATCTACACCGCTATCTGTATGAACATGGAAATATCTACACCGCTATCTGTATGAACATGGAAATAGCTACACCGCTATCTGTATGAACATGGATATATCTACACAGCCATCTGGTTGAACATGGATATATCTACACCGCTATCTCTGTAAACATGCATAGATCTTCACTGCTATCTGTATAAAGATGGAAATATCTACACCGCTATCTGTATGAACATGGAAATATCTACACCGCTATCTGTGTAAAAATGCATACATCTTCACCGCTATCTGTATAAACATGGAAATATCTACACCGCTATCTGTATGAACATGGAAATATCTTCACCGCCATCTGTATGAAGAGATAAATATCTTCACCGACATCTGTATGAACATGGATTTATCTACACAGCCATCTGGATGAACATGGAAATACCTACACCGCTATCTGTATGAACATTGAAATATCTACACCGCTATCTGTTTGAACATGGAAGTATCTACACCGCTCTCTGCATGAAAATGGAAATATCTACACAGCTATCTGCATATACATGGAAATATCTACAAAGCTATCTCTTTACACATGGAAATAACTACACCGCTATCTCTATAAACATGGAAATATCTACACCGCCATCTGTATGAACATGGAAATATCTGAACCGCCATCTCTATGAACATATAAATATCTGCACCGCCATCTGTATTAAGATGGAGATATCTACACCGCTATCTGTATAAACATGGAAATATCTACACCGCTATCTGTACAAACATGGAAATATCTACACCGCTACCTGTATAAACATGGAAATACCAGCACCGCTATCTGTATGAACATGGAAATACCTACACTGCTATCTGTATGAACATGGAAATATCTACACCGCTATCTGTATGAACATGGAAAGATCTACACCGCTATCTGTATAAACATGGAAATATCTACACCGCTATCTGTATAAACATGGAAATATCTACACCGCTATCTGTATAAACATGGAAATATCTACACCGCTATCTGTATAAACATGGAAATATCAGCACCGCTATCTGTATGAACATGGATATATCTACACAGCCATCTGGATGAACATAGAAATATCTACACCACTATCTGTATGAACATGGAAATATCTACACCGCTATCTGTGTAAACATGCATACATCTTCACCGCTATCTGTATAAACATGGAAATATCTACACCGCAATCTGTATACGCATGGAAATATGTACACCACTGCCTGTATAAACATGGAAATATCTACACCGCTATCTGTATAAGCATGGAAATATGTACACCACTACCTGTATAAACATGGAAATATCAGCACCGCTATCTGTATGAACATGGAAATATCTACACAGCCATCTGGATGAATATGGAAATATCAGCACCGCTATCTGTATGAACATGGATATGTCTACACAGCCATCTGGATGAACATGGAAATATCTACACCGCTATCTGTATGAACATGGAAATATCTACACCGCCATCTGTGTAAACAAGCATACATCTTCACCGCTATCTGTATAAACATGGAAATATCTACACCGCTATCTGTATGAACATGGAAATATCTACACCGCAACCTGTTTGACCATGGAAATATCTACAGCGCTATCTGCATGAAAATGGAAATATCTACACAGCTATCTGCATATACATGGAAATATCTACAAAGCTATCTCTTTACACATGGAAATAACTACACCGATATCTCTATAAACATGGAAATATCTACACCACCATCTGTATGAAAATGGAAATATAAGCACCGCTATCTGTATGAACATGGATATGTCTACACAGCCATCTGGGTGAACATGGAAATATCTACACCGCTATCTGTATGAACATGGAAATATCTACACCGCTATCTGTGTAAACAAGCATACATCTTCACCGCTATCTGTATAAACATGGAAATATCTACACCGCTATCTGTATGAACATGGAAATATCTACACCGCTATCTGTTTGAGCATGGAAATATCTACACCGCTATCTGCATGAAAATGGAAATATCTACACAGCTATCTGCATATACATGGAAATATCTAAAAAGCTATCTCTTTACACATGGAAATAACTACACCGATATCTCTATAAACATGGAAGTATCTACACCGCCATCTGTATGAACATGGAAATATCAGCACCGCTATCTGTATGAACATGGAAATATCTACACAGCCATCTGGATGAACATGGAAATATCTACACCGCTATCTGTATGAACATGGAAATAGCTACACCGCTATCTGTATGAACATGGAAATATCTACACCGCTATCTGTATAAACATGGAAATATCTACACCGCTGTCTGTATAAACATGGAAATATCTACACCGCTATCTGTATGAACATGGAAATATCTACACCGCTATCTGTTTGAGCATGGAAATATCTACACCGCTATCTGCATGAAAATGGAAATATCTACACAGCTATCTGCATATACATGGAAATATCTACAAAGCTATCTCTTTACACATGGAAATAACTACACCGCTATCAGTATGAACATGGAAATACCTACACTGCTATCTGTATGAACATGGAAATATCTACACTGATATTTGTATGAAGATGGAAATATCTTCACCACCTTCTGTATGAACATAGATATATCTACACAGCCATCTGGATGAACATGGAAATATCAGCACCGCTCTCTGTATGAACATGGAAATATCTAAACCGCTATCTGTATGAACATGGAAATATCTACACCGCTATCTGAACATGGAAATATTTTCACCGCCATCTGTATGAACATGGATATATCTACACAGCCATCTGGATGAACATGAAAATATCTACACCGCTATCTGTATGAACATGGAAATATCTACACCGCTATCTGTGTAAACATGCATACATCTTCACCGCTATCTGTATAAACATGGAAATATCTACACCGCTATCTCTATGAACATGGAAATATCTTCACCGCTATCTGTTTGAACATGGAAATATCTAAACCGCTATCTGCATGAAAATGGAAATATCTACACAGCGATCTGCATATACATGGAAATATCTACAAAGCTATCTCTTTACACATGGAAATAACTACAGTGCTATCTCTATAAACATACAAATATCTACACCGAAATCTGCATGAACATGGAAATATCTGAACCGCCATCTCTATGAACATATAAATATCTGCACCGCCATCTATATTAAGATGCAGATATCTACACCGCTATCTGTATAAACTTGGAAATATCTACACCGCTATCTGTATAAACATGGAAATATCTAAACCGCTATCTGCATGAAAATGGAAATATCTACACAGCGATCTGCATATACATGGAAATATCTACAAAGCTATCTCTTTACACATGGAAATAACTACAGCGCTATCTCTATAAACATACAAATATCTACACCGAAATCTGCATGAACATGGAAATATCTGAACCGCCATCTCTATGAACATATAAATATCTGCACCGCCATCTATATTAAGATGCAGATATCTACACCGCTATCTGTATAAACTTGGAAATATCTACACCGCTATCTGTATAAACATGGAAATATCTACACCGCAATCTGTATAAACATGGAAATATCTACACCGCTACCTGTATAAACATGGAAATATCAGCACCGCTATCTGTATGAACATGGAAATATCTACACCGCTATCTCTATGAACATGGAAATTTCTACACCGCTATCTGTATGAACATGGAAATAACTACACCGCTATCTGTACGAACATGGAAATATCTACACCACTACCTGTATGAACATGGAAATATCTAGACCGCTATCTGTATGAATATGGATATATCTACACAGCCATCTGGATGAACACGGAAATATCTTCACCGCTATCTGTTTGAACATGGAAATATCTACACCGCTATCTGCATGAAAATGGAATTATCTACACTGTTATCTGCATATACATGGAAATATCTACACAGCTATCTCTTTACACATGGAAATAACTACACCGCTATCTGTATGAACATGGAAATATCTACACCGCCATGTGTATGAACATGGAAATATCTGCACCGCCATCTGTTTGAACATATAAATATCTACACCGCCGTATGTATTAAGATGGAGATATCTACACCGCTATCTGTATAAACATGGAAATATCTACACCGCTATCTGTATAAACATGGAAATATCTACACCGCTATCTGTATAAACATGGAAATATCTACACCGCTACCTGTATAAACATGGAAATATCAGCACCGCTATCTGTATGAACATGGAAATATCTACACCGCTATCTGTATGAACATGGAAACATCTACACCGCTATATGTATGAACATGGATATATCTAAACAGCCCTCTGGATGAACATGGAAATATCCACACCGCCATCTGTGTAAACATGCATACATCTTCACCGCTATCTGAATAAACATGGAAATATCTACACCGCTATCTGTATGAACATGGAAATATCCACACCGCTATCTGTTTGAAGATGGAAATATACACACCGCTACCTGCATGAAAATGGAAATATCTACACAGCTATCTGCATATACATGGCAATATCTACACAGCTATCTCTTTACACGTGGAAATAACTACACCGCTATCTGTATGAACATGGAAATATCAACACCGCCATCTGTATGTACATGAAAATATCTGCACCGCCATCTGTATGAACATATAAATATCTACACCGCCATCTGTATTAAGATGGAGATATCTACAATGCTATCTCTATAAACATGGAAATATATACACCGCCATCTGTATGAACATATAAATATCTACGCCGCCATCTGTATTAAGAAGGAAATATCTAAACCGCTATCTGTATAAACATGGAAATATCTACACCGCTGCCTGTATAAACAAGGAAATATCAGCACCGCTATCTGTATGAACATGGAAATATCTACACCGCTATCTGTATGAACATGGAAATATCTACACCGCTATCTGTATGAACATGGAAATATCTACACCGCTATCTGTATGAACATGGAAATAGCTACACCGTTATCTGTATGAACATGGGAATAGCTACACCGCTATCTGTATGAACATGGAAATATCTACACCGCTATCTGTATGAACATGGATATATCTACACAGCCATCTGGATGAACATGGAAATATATAAACCGCTATCTGTATGAACATGGAAATATCTACACCGATATCTGTATGAACATGGATATACCTACACAGCCATCTGGATGAACATGGAAATAGCTACACCGCTATCTGAGTAAACATGCATAGATCTTCACAGCTATCTGAATAAACATGGAAATATCTACACCACTATCTGTATGAAGATGGAAATATCTACACCGCTATCTGTATGAACATGGAAATATCTACACCGCTATCTGTTTGAACATGTAAATACCTACACTGCTATCTGCATGAAAATGGAAATATCTACACTGCTATCTGCATATACATTTAAATATCTACACAGCTATCTCTTTACACATGGAAATAACTACACAGCTATCAGTATGAACATGGAAATATCTACACCGCCATCTGTATTAACATGGAAATATCTGCACCGCCATCTGTATGAACATATAAATATCTACACCACCATCTGTATGAAGATGGAGATATCTACACTGATATCTGTATAAACATGGAAATATCTACACCGCCCTCTGTACGAACATATAAATATCTACACTGCCATCTGTATTAAGAAGGAAATATCTAAACCGCTATCTGTATAAACATGGAAATATCTACACCGCTGACTGTATAAACATGCGTACATCTTCACCGATATCTGTATAAACATGGAAATATCTACACCGCTATCTGTATGAACATGGAAATATCTACACCGCTGTCTGTATGAACATGGAAATATCTGCACCGCAATCTGTTTGAACATGGAAATATCTACACCGCTATCTGCATGCAAATGGAAATATCTACACTGCTATCTGCATATACATTTAAATATCTACACAGCTATCTCTTTACACATGGAAATAACTACACCGCTATCTGTATGAACATGGAAATATCTACACCGCCATCTGTATGAACATGGAAATATCTGCACCGCCATCTGTATGAACATATAAATATCTACACCGCCATCTGTATTAACATGGAGATATCTACACTGCTATCTGTATAAACATGGAAATATCTACACCGCTATCTGTATAAACATGGAAATATCTACACCGCTATCTGTATAAACATGGAAATGTCTACACCACTACCTGTATAAACATGGAAATATCAGCACCGCTATCTGTATGAACATGGAAATATATACACCGCTATCTGTATGAACATGGAAATATCTACACCGCTATCTGTATGAACATTTAAATATCTACACCGCTATCTGTATGAACATGGAAATATGTACACCGCTATCTGAACATGGAAATATCTACACCGCTGTCTGCATGAAAATGGAAAGATCTACACAGCTATCTGCATATACATGGAAATATTTACACACCTATCTCTTAACACATGGAAATAACTACACCGCTATCTCTATAAACATGGAAATATCTACACCGCCATCTGTATGAACATGGAAATATCTGCACCGCCATCTGTATGAACATATAAATATCTACACCGCCATCTGTATTAAGAAGGAGATATCTACACCGCTATCTGAATAAACATGGAAATATCTACACCGCTACCTGTATAAACATGGAAATATCTACACCGCTATCTCTATAAACATGGTAATATCTACACCGCTACCTGTATAAACATGGAAATATCAGCACCGCTATCTGTATGAACCTGGAAATATCTACACCACTATCTGTATTAACATGGAAATATCTACACTGCTATCTGTATGAAGATGGAAATATCTACAAAGCTATCTGAATGAACATGGAAATATCTACACCGCTATCTGTTTGAACATGTAAATATCTACACCGCTATCTGCATGAAAATGGAAATATCTACAAAGCTATCTGCATATACATGGAAATATCTACACAGCTATCTCTTTACACATGGAAATAACTACACCGCTATCTGAATAAACATGGAAATATCTACATCGCTATCTGTATAAACATGGAAATATCAGCACAGCTATCTGTATGAACATGGAAATATCAGCCCCTCTATCTGTATGAAGATGGAGATATCTACACCGCCATCTGTATGAACATGGATATATCTAAACAGCCATCTGGATGAACATGGAAATATCTACACCGCTAAGTGTATGAACATGGAAATAGCTACACCGCTATCTGTATGAACATGGAAATATCTACACCGCTATCTGTATGAAAATGGAAATATCTACACCGCTATCTGTATGAACATGGAAATATCTTCACCGCCATCTGTATGAACATGGATATAACTACAGAGCCATCTGGATGAACATGGAAATATCTACACAGCTATCTGTATGAACAAGGAAATATATACACCGCTATCTGTGTAAACATGCATACATCTTCACCGCTATCTATATAAACATGGAAATATCTACACCGCTATCTGTATGAACATGGAAATATCTACACTGCAATCTGCTTGAACATGGAAATATCTACACCGCTATCTGCATGAAAATGGAAATATCTACACAGCGATCTGCATATACATGGAAATATCTACAAAGCTATCTCTTTACACATGGAAATAACTACACCGCTATCTCTATAACCATGGAAATATCTACACCGCCATCTGTATGAACATGGAAATATCTGCACCGCCATCTGTATGAACATATAAATATCTACACCGCCATCTGTATTAAGATGGGGATATCTAAACCACTATCTGTATAAACCTGGAAATATCTACATCGCTATCAGTATAAACATGGAAATATCTACAGCGCTATCTGTACAAACATGGAAATTTCTACACCGCTACCTGTATAAACATGGAAATATCAGCACCGCTATGTATAGGAACATGGAAATATCTAAACCGCTATCTGTATGAACATGGAAATATCTTCACCGCTATCTGTATGAACATGGAAATAGCTACACCGCTATCTTTATGAACATGGAAATATCTACACCGCTATCTGTATGAACATGGAAATATCTACACCGCTATCTGTATGAACATGGATATATCTACACAGCCATCTGGATGAACATGGAAATATCTACACCGTTATCTGTATGAAAATGGAAATATCCTCACCGCTATCTGTGTATACATGCATTCATCTTCACCGCTATCTATATAAACATGGAAATATCTACACCGCTATCTGTTTGAAGATGGAAATATATACACCGCTATCTGCATGAAAATGGAAATATCTACACAGCTATCTGCATATACATGGAAATATCTACACAGCTATCTCTTTACACATGGAAATAACTACACCGCTATCTGTATGAACATGGAAATATCTTCACCGCCATCAGTATGAACATGGAAATATCTGCACCGCCATCTGTATGAACATATAAATATCTACACCGCCATCTGTATTAAGATGGAGATATCTACATCGCTATCTGAATAAACATGGAAATATCTACACCGATATCTGTATAAACATGGAAATATCAGCACCGCTATCTGTGTGAACATTTAAATATCAGCCCCTCTATCTGTATGAACATGGAGATATCTACACCGCCATCTGTATGAACATGGATATATCTACACAGCCATCTGGATGATCATGGAAATATATACACCGCTATCTGTATGAACATGGAAATACCTACACCGCTATCTGTATGAACAGGGAAATATCTACACCGCTATCTGTATGAACATGGAAATACCTACACCGCTAACTGTATGAACATGGAAATGTCTTCACCACCATATGTATGAACATGGATATATCTACAGAGCCATCTGGATGAACATGGAAATATCTACACCGCTATCTGTATGAACATGGATATATCTACACAGCCCTCTGGATGAACATGGAAATATCCACACCGCTATCTGTGCAAACATGCATACATCTTCACCGCTATCTGAATAAACATGGAAATATCTGCACCGCTATCTGTATGAACATGGAAATATCTACACCGCTATCTGTTTGAACATGGACATATCTACACCGCTATCTGCATGAAAATGGAAATATCTGCACTGCTATCTGCATATACATGGAAATATCTACACAGCTATCTCTTTACACATGGAAATAACGACACCGCTATCTGTATGAACATGGAAATATCTACACCGCCATATGTATGAACATGGAAATATCTGCACCGCCATCTGTAAGAACATGTAAATATCTACACCGCCATCTGTATTATGATGGCGATATCTACACCGCTATCTGTATAAACATGGAAATATCTACACCGCTATCTGTATGAACATGGATATATCTACACAGCCCTCTGGATGAACATGGAAATATCCACACCGCTATCTGTGTAAACATGCATACATCTTCACCGCTCTCTGTATAAACATGGAAATATCTACACCGCAATCTGTAGGAACATGGAAACACCTACACCGCAATCTGTTTGAAGATGGAAATATATACACCGCTATCTGCATGAAAATGGAAATATCTACACAGCTATCTGCATATACATGGAAATATCTACACAGCTATCTCTTTACACATGGAAATAACTACACCGCTATCTGTATGAAAATGGATATATCTACACCGCCATATGTATGAACATGGAAATATCTGCACCGCCATCTGTAAGAACATGTAAATATCTACACCGCCATCTGTATTAAGATGGAGATACCTACACCATTATCTGAATAAACATGGAAATATCTACACCGCTATCTGTATAAACATGGAAATATCTTCACCGCTATCTGTATAAACATGGAAATATCTACACCGCTACCTGTATAAACATGGAAATATCTGCACCGCTATCTGAATGAACATGGAAATATCTACACCGCTATCTGTATGAACAAGGAAATATATACACGGCAATCTGTATGAACATGGAAATATCTACAAAGGTATCTGAATGAACATGGAAATTTCTACACCGCTATCTGTTTGAACATGTAAATACCTACACCGCTATCTGCATGAAAATGGAAATATCTACACCGCTATCTGTATGAACATGGAAATATCTACTCTGCTATCTGTATGAACATGGAAATACCTACACCGTTATCTGTATGAACATGGAAATAGCTACACCGCTATCTGTATGAACATGGAAATAGCTACACCGTTATCTGTATCAACATGGAAATAGCTACACCGCTATCTGTATGAACATGGAAGTATCTACACCGCTATCTGTATGAACATGGATATATCTACAAAGCCATCTGGATGAACATGGAAATATCTACACCGCTATCTGTATGAACATGGAAATATCTACACCGCTATCTGTGTGAACATGGATATATCTACACAGCCATCTGGATGAACATGGAAATATCTATACCGCTATCTGTGTAAACATGCATAGATCCTCACCGCTATCTGTATAAACATGGAAATATCTACACCGCTATCTGTATGAACATGGAAATATCTACACCGCTATCTGTATGAACATCTAAATATCTACACCGCTATCTGTTTGAAGATGGAAATATCTACACCGCTATCTGCATGAAAATGGAAATATCTGCACTGCTATATGCATATACATGGAAATATCTACACAGCTATCTCTTTACACATGGAAATAACTACACCGCTATCTGTATGAACATGGAAATATCTACACCGCCATCTGTATGGACATGGAAATATCTGCACCGCCATCTGTATGAACATATAAATATCTAAACCGCCATCTGTATTAAGATGGAGATATCTACACTGCTATCTCTATAAACATATAAATATCTACACCGCTATCTGTATAAACATGGAAATATCAGCACTGCTATCTTTATGAACATGGAAATATCAGCCCCTCTATCTGTATGAACATGGAAGTATCTACACCGCTATCTGTATGAACATGGAAATATCTACACCGCTATCTGTATGAACATGGAAATACCTTCAACGCCATCTGTATGAACATGGATATATCTACACAGCCATCTGGATGAACATGGAAATATCTACACCGCAATCTGTATGAACATGGAAATATCTACACCGCTATCTGTGTAAACATGCATACATCTTAACCGCTATCAGTATAAACATGGAAATATCTACACCGCTATCTGTATGAACATGGAAATAGCTACACCGCTATCTGTATGAACATGGAAATATCTACACCGCTATCTGTATGAACATGGATATATCTACACAGCCATCTGGATGAACATGGAAATATCTACACCGCTATCTGTGTAAACATTCATATATCTTCACCGCTATCTGTATAAATATGGAAATGTCTACACCACTATCTGTATGAACATGGAAATATCTACACCGCTATCTGCATGAACATGGAAATATCTACACCGCTATCTGTTTGAACATGGAAATATCTACACCACTATCTGCATGAAAATGGAAATATCTACACTGCTATCTGCAAATACATGGAAATATCTACACAGCTATCTCTTTACACATGGAAATAACTACACCGTGATCTGTATGAACATAGAAATATCCACACCGCCATCTGTATGAACATGGAAATATCTGCACCGCCATCTGTATGAACCTATAAATATCTACACCGCCATCTGTATTACGATGGAGATATCTACACTGCTATCTGTATAAACATGGAAATATTTACACCGCTATCTGTATAAACATGGAAATATCTACACCGCTATCTGTTTAAACATGGAAATATCAGCACCACTATCTGTATGAACATGGAAATATGTACAACGCTATCTGTATGAACATGGAAATATCTACACCGCTATCTGTATGAACATGGAAATATCTACACCGCTATCAGTATGAACATGGAAATATCTACACCGCTATCTGTATGAACATTGATATATCTACACAGCCCTCTGGATGAACATGGAAATATCCACACCGCCATCTGTGTAAACATGCATACATCTTCACTGCTATCTGTATAAACCTGGAAATATCTACACCGCTATCTGTATGAACATGGAAATATCTACACCGCTATCTGTATGAACATGGAAATATCTACACCGCTATCTGTATGAACATGGAAATATCTTCACCGCTATCTGTATGAACATGGATATATCTACACAGCCATCTGGACAAACATGGAAATATCTACACCGCTATCTGTATGAACATGGAAATAGCTACACCGCTATCTGTATGAAAATGGAAATATCTACACCGCTATCTGTATGAACATGGAAATACCTACACCGCTATCTGTATGAACTTGGAAATATCTTCACCGCCATCTGTATGAACATGGATATATATACAGAGCCATCTGGATGAACATGGAAATACCTACACAGCTATCTGTATGAACATGGAAATATATACACCGCTATCTGTGTAAACATGCATACATCTTCACCGCTATCTGTATAAACACGGAAATATCTACACCGCTATCTGTATGAACATGGAAATATCTACACCGCTATCTGTTTGAACATGGAAATATCTACACCGCTATCTGCATGAAAATGGAAATATCTACACAGCTATCTGCATATACATGGAAATATATACAAAGCTATCTCTTTACACATGGAAATAACTACACCGCTATCTCTATAAACATGGAAATATCTACACCGCCATCTGTATGAACATGGAAATATCTGCACCGCCATCTGTATGAACATATAAATATCTACACCGCCATCTGTATTAAGATGGAGATATCTACACCGCTATCTGTGTAAACATGCATATATTTTCACCGCTATCTGTATAAACATGAAAATATCTACACCGCTATCTGTATGAACATGGAAATAGCTACACCGCTATCTGTATGAACATGGAAATACCTACACCGCTATCTGTATGAACATGGATATATCTACACAGCCATCTGGATGAACATGGAAATATCTACACCGCTATCTGTGTAAACATGCATACATCTTCACCGCTATCTATATAAACATGGAAATATCTACACCACTATCAGTATCAACATGAAAATATCTACACCGCTACCTGTATAAACATGGAAATGTCAGCACAGCTATCTGTATGAACATGGAAATAGCTACACCGCTATCTGTATGAACATGCAAATATCTACACCACTATCTGTAAGAACATGGAAATATCTACACCACTATCTGTATGAACATGGTTATATCTACACAGCCATCTGGATGAACATGGAAATATCTACACCACTATCTGTATTAACATGGAAATATCTACACCGCTATCTGTGTAAACATGCATACATCTTCACCGCTATCAGTATAAACATGGAAATATCTACACCGCTATCTGTATGAACATGGAAATAGCTACACCGCTATCTGTATGAACATGGGAATATCTACACCGCTATCTGTATGAACATGGATATATCTACACAGCCATCTGGATGAACATGGAAATATCTACACCGCTATCTGTGTAAACATGCTTATATCTTCACCGCTATCTGTATAAATATGGAAATGTCTACACCACTATCTGTATGAACATGGAAATATCTACACCGCTATCTGTATGAACATGGAAATATCTGCACCACTATCAGTATGAACATGGAAATATCTACACCGCTATCTGTATGAACATTGATATATCTACACAGCCTCTGGATGAACATGGAAATATCCACACCGCTATCTGTGTAAACTTGCATACATCTTCACTGCTATCTGTATAAACATGGAAATATCTACACCGCTATCTGTATGAACATGGAAATATCTACACGGCTATCTGTTTGAAGATGGAAATATATACACCGCTATCTGCAAAAATGGAAATATCTACACAGCTATCTGCGTATACATGGAAATATCTACACAGCTATCTCTTTACACATGGAAATAACTACACCGCTATCTGTATGAACATGGAAATATCTACACCGCCATCTGTATTAAAATGGGGATATCTACACCGCTATCTGAACATGGAAATATCTACACCGCTGTCTGCATGAAAATGGAAAGATCTACACAGCTATCTGCATATACATGGAAATATTTACACACCTATCTCTTTACACTTGGAAATAACTACACCGCTATATCTATAAACATGGAAATATCTACACCGCCATCTGTATGAACTTGGAAATATCTGCACCGCCATCTGTATGAACATATAAATATCTACACCGCCATCTGTATTAAGAAGGAAATATCTAAACCGCTATCTGTATAAACATGGAAATATCTACACCGCTGCCTGTATAAACATGGAAATATCAGAACCGCTATCTGTATGAACATGGAAATATCTACACCGCTATCTGTATGAACATGGAAATATCTAAACCGCTATCTGTATGAACATGGAAATATCTACACCGCTATCTGTTTGAACATGGAAATATCTACACCACTATCTGCATGAAAAAGGAAATATCTACACTGCTATCTGCAGATACATGGAAATATCTACACAGCTATCTCTTTACACATGGAAATAACTACACCGCTATCTGTATGAACATGGAAATATCCACACCGCCATCTGTATGAACATGGAAATATCTGCACCGCCATCTGTATGAACCTATAAATATCTACACCGCCATCTGTATTACGATGGAGATATCTACACCGCTATCTGTATAAACATGGAAATATCTACACCGCTATCTGTATAAACATGGAAATATCTACACCGCTATCTGTTTAAACATGGAAATATCAGCACCGCTATCTGTATGAACATGGAAATATCTACAACGCTATCTGTATGAACATGGAAATATCTACACCGCTATCTGTATGAACATGGAAATATCTACACCGCTATCAGTATGAACATTGAAACATCTACACCGCTATCTGTATGAACATTGATATATCTACACAGCCCTCTGGATGAACATGGAAATATCCACACCGCTATCTGTGTAAACATGCATACATCTTCACTGCTATCTGTATAAACATGGAAATATCTACACCGCTATCTGTATGAACATGGAAATATCTACACCGCTATCTGTATGAACATGGAAATAGCTACACCGCTATCTGTATGAACATGGAAATATCTTCACCGCTATCTGTATGAACATGGATATATCTACACAGCCATCTGGATAAACATGGAAATATCTACACCGCTATCTGTATGAACATGGAAATAGCTACACCGCTATCTGTATGAAAATGGAAATATCTACACCGCTATCTGTATGAACATGGAAATACCTACACCGCTATCTGTATGAACTTGGAAATAACTTCACCGACATCTGTATGAACATGGATACATATACAGAGCCACCAGGATGAACATGGAAATATCTACACAGCTATCTGTATGAACATGGAAATATATACACCGCTATCTGTGTAAACATGCATACATCTTCACCGCTATCTGTATAAACACGGAAATATCTACACCGCTATCTGTATGAACATGGAAATATCTACACCGCTATCTGTTTGAACATGGAAATATCTACACCGCTATCTGCATGAAAATGGAAATATCTACACAGCTATCTGCATATACATGGAAATATCTACAAAGCTATCTCTTTACACATGGAGATAACTACACCGCTATCTCTATAAACATGGAAATATGTACACCGCCATCTGTATGAACATGGAAATATCTGCACCGCCATCTGTATGAACATATAAATATCTACACCGCCATCTGTATTAAGATGGAGATATCTACACCGCTATCTGTGTAAACATGCATATATTTTCACCGCTATCTGTATAAACATGGAAATATCTACACCGCTATCTGTATGAACATGGAAATAGCTACACAGCTATCTGTATGAACATGGAAATACCTACACCGCTATCTGTATGAACATGGATATATCTACACAGCCATCTGGATGAACATGGAAATATCTACACCGCTATCTGTGTAAACATGCATACATCTTCACCGCTATCTATATAAACATGGAAATATCTACACCACTATCTGTATCAACATGAAAATATCTACACCGCTACCTGT
The DNA here is from genome assembly GCF_029281585.2 of Gorilla gorilla gorilla. Lineage (NCBI taxonomy): Eukaryota > Metazoa > Chordata > Mammalia > Primates > Hominidae > Gorilla > Gorilla gorilla. Next base: position 881,490 of record NC_073234.2, read on the forward strand.
ATAAACATGGAAATGTCAGCACCGCTATCTGTATGAACATGGAAATAGCTACACCGCTATCTGTATGAACATGCAAATATCTACACCACTATCTGTATGAACATGGAAATATCTACACCACTATCTGTATGAACATGGATATATCTACACAGCCATCTGGATGAACATGGAAATATCTACACCACTATCTGTATTAACATGGAAATATCTACACCGCTATCTGTGTAAACATGCATACATCTTCACCGCTATCAGTATAAACATGGAAATATCTACACCACTATCTGTATGAACATGGAAATATCTACACCGCTATCTGTTTGAACATGGAAATATCTACAAAGCTATCTGCATGAAAATGGAAATATCTACACTGCTATCTGCATATTCATTTAAATATCTACACAGCTATCTCTTTACACATGGAAATAACAACACCGCTATCTGTATGAACGTGGAAATATCTACACCGCCATCTGTTTGAACATGGAAATATCTGCACCGCCATCTGTATGAACATATAAATATCTACACCGCCATATGTATTAAGATGGAGATATCTACACTGCTATCTGTATAAACATGGAAATATCTACACCGCCATCTGTATGAAAATATAAATATCTACACCGCCATCTGTATTAAGAAGGAAATATCTAAACCGCTATCTGTATAAACATGGAAATATCTACACCGCTGCCTGTATAAACATGGAAATATAAGCACCGCTATCTGTATGAACATGGAAATATCTACACCGCTATCTGTATGAACATGGAAATATCTACACCTCTATCTGTATGAACATGGAAATAGCTACAACGCTATCTGTGTGAACATGGATATATCTACACAGCCATCTGGATGAACATGGAAATATCTACACCGCTATCTGTGTAAACATGCATACATCTTCACCGCTATCTGTATAAACATGGAAATATCTACACCGATATCTGTATGAACATGGAAATATCTACACCAGTATCTGTATGAACATGGAAATATCTACACCGCTATCTGTTTGAACATGGAAATATCTACACCGCTATCTGCATGAAAATGGAAATATCTACACTGCTATCTGCATATACATTTAAATATCTACACAGCTATCCCTTTTCACATGGAAATAACTACACCGCTATCTGTATGAACATGGAAATATCTACACCGCCATCTGTATGAACATGGAAATATCTGCACCGCCATCTGTATGAACATATAAATATCTACACCGCCATCTTTATTAAGATGGAGATTTCTACACTGCTATCTGTATAAACATGGAAATATCTACACCGCTATCTGTATAAACATGGAAATATCCACACCGCTATCTGTATAAACATGGAAATATCTACACCGCTACCTATATAAACATGGAAATATCAGCACCGCTATCTGTATGAACATGGAAATATCTACACCGCTATCTGTATGAACATGGAAATATCTACACCGCTATCTGTATGAACATGGAAGGATCAACAAAGCTATCTGAATGAACATGGAAATATCTACACCGCTATCTGTTTGAACATGGAAATATCTACACCGCTATCGGCATGAAAATGGAAATACCTACAAAGCTATCTGCATATACATGGAAATATCTACACAGTTCTCTCTTTACACATGGAAATAACTACACCGCTATATCTATAAACATGGAAATATCTACACCGCCATCTGTATGTACATGGAAATATCTGCACCGCCATCTGTATGAACATATAAATATCTACACCGCCATCTGTATTAAGAAGGAAATATCTAAACCGCTATCGGTATAAACATGGAAATATCTACACCGCTGCCTGTATAAACATGGAAATATCAGAACCACTATCTGTATGAACATGGAAATATCTACACCGCTATCTGTATGAACATGGAAATATCTACACTGCTATCTGTATGAACATGGAAATAGCTACACCGTTATCTGTATGAACATGGAAATAGCTACACCACTATCTGTATGAACATGGAAATATCTGCACCGCTATCTGTATGAACATGGATATATCTACACAGCCATCTGGATGAACACGGAAATATATACACCGCTATCTGTATGAACATGGAAATATCTACACCGCTATCTGTATGAACATGGATATATCTACACAGCCATCTGGATGAACATGGAAATATCTACAACGCTATCTGTGTAAACATGCATAGATCTTCACCGCTATCTGTATAAACATGGAAATATCTACACCGCTATCTGTATGAACATGGAAATATCTACACCGATATCTGTATGAACATGGAAATATCTACACTGCTATCTGTTTGAACATGGAAATATCTACACAGCTATCTGCATGAAAATGGAAATATCTACACCGCTATCTGTATGAACATGGAAATATCTACACCGCCATCTGTATGAACATGGAAATATCTGCACCGCCATCTGTATGAACATATGAATATCTACACCGCCAATTGTATTAAGATGGAGATATCTACACTGCTATCTGTATAAACATGGAAATATCTACACCGCCATCTGTATGAACATATAAATATCTACACCGCCATCTCTATTAAGAAGGAAATATCTAAACCGCTATCTGTATAAACATGGAAATATCTACAACGCTGCCTGTATAAACAAGGAAATATCAGCACCGCTATCTGTATGAACGTGGAAATATCTACACCGCTATCTGTATGAACATGGAAATATCTACACCGCTATCTGTTTGAACATGGAAATATCTACACCGCTATGTGCATGAAAATGGAAACATCTACACTGATATCAGCATATACATTTAAATATCTACACAGCTATCTCTTTACACATGGAAATAACAACACTGCTATCTGTATGGGCATGGAAATATCTACACCGCCATCTGTATGAACATGGAAATATCTGCACCGCCATCTGTATGAACATATAAATATCTACACCGCCATCTGTATTAAGATGGAGATATCTACACTGCTATCTGTATAAACATGGAAATATCTACACCGCCATCTGTATTAACATATAAATATCTACACCGCCATCTGTATTAAGAAGGAAATATGTAAACCGCTAACTGTATAAACATGGAAATAACTACACCGCTGCCTGTATAAACATGAAAATATCAGCACCGCTATCTGTATGAAAATGGAAATATCTACACCGCTATCTGTATAAACATGGAAATATCTACACCTCTATCTGTATGAACATGGAAATAGCTACACTGCTATCAGTGTGATCATGGATATATCTACACAGCCATCTGGATGAAGATGGAAATATCTACACTGCTATCTGTGTAAACATGCATACACCTTCACCGCTATCTATATAAATATGGAAATATCTACACCGCTATCTGTATGAACATGGAAATATCTACACCGCTATCTGTTTGAACATGGAAATATCTACACCGCTATCTGCATGAAAATGGAAATATCTACACTGCTATCTGCATATACATTTAAATATCTACACAGCTATCTCTTTACACATGGAAATAACTACACCGCTATCTGTATGAACATGGAAATATCTACACCGCCATCTGTATGAACATGGAAATACCTGCACTGCCATCTGTATGAACATATAAATATCTACACCGCCATCTGTATTAAGATGGAGATTTCTACACAGCTATCTGTATAAACATGGAAATATCTACACCGCTATCTGTATAAACATGGAAATATCTACACCGCTATCTGTATAAACAGGGAAATATCTACACCACTACCTGTACAAACATGGAAATATCAGCACCGCTATCTGTATGAACATGGAAATATCTAAACCGCTATCTGTATGAACATGGAAATATCTACACCGCTATCTGTATGAACATGGAAATATCTACACCGCTATCTGTATGAACATGGAAATATCTACACGGCTATCTGTTTGAACATGGAAATATCTACACCGCTGTCTGCATGAAAATGGAAATATCTACACAGCTATCTGCATACACATGGAAATATCTACACAGCTATCTCTTAACACATGGAAATAAATACACCGCTATATCTATAAACATGGAAATGTCTACACCGCCATCTGTATGAACATGGAAATATCTGCACCACCATCTGTATGGACATATAAATATCTACACCGCCATCTGTATTAAGAAGGAAATATCTAAACCGCTATCTGTATGAACATTGAAATATCTACACCGCTATCTGTTTGAACATGGAAATATCTACACCGCCATCTGTGTAAACATGCATACATCTTCACCGCTATCTGTATAAACATGGAAACATCTACAATGCTATCTTTATGAACATGGATATATCTACACAGCCCTCTGGATGAACATGGAAATATCCACACCGCTATCTGCATGAACATGGAAATATCTACACCGCTATCTGTGTGAACATGCATTCATGTTCACCGCAATCTGTATAAACATGGAAATATATACTCCGCTATCTGTATGAACATGGATATACCTACACAGCCCTCTGGATGAACATGGATATATCTACACCGCTATCTGTATGAACATGGATATATCTACACAGCCCTCTGGATGAACATGGAAAGATCCACACCGCTATCTGTGTAAACATGCATACATCTTCACCGCTATCTGTATAAACATGGAAATATCTACACCGCTACCTGTATAAACATGGAAATATCAGCACCGCTATCTGTATGAACATGGAAATATCTACACCGCTATCTGTATGAACATGGAAATATCTACACCGCTATCTGTATGAACATGGAAATATCTACAAAGCTATCTGAATGAACATGGAAATATCTACACCGTTATCTGTTTGAACATGTAAATATCTACAGCACTATCTGCATGAAAACGGAAATATCTACAAAGCTATCTGCATATACATGGAAATATCTAAACAGCTATCTGTTTACACATGGAAATAACTACACCGCTATATCTATAAACAGGGAAATATCTACACCGCCATGTGTATGAACATGGAAATATCAGCACCGCCATCTGTATGAACATATAAGTATATACTCCGCCATCTGTATTAAGAAGGAAATATCTAAACTGCTATCTGTATAAACATGGAAATATCTACACCGCTGCCTGTAGAAACATGGAAATATCAGCACCGCTATCTGTATGAACATGGAAATATCTACACCGCTATCTGTATCAACATGGAAATATCTACACCGCTATCTGTATGAACATGGAAATAGCTACACCGTTATCTGTATGAACATGGAAATAGCTACACCGCTATCTGTATGAACATGGAAATATCTACACCGCTATCTGTATGAACATGGATATATCTACACAGCCATATGGATGAACATGGAAATATCTACACCGATATCTCTATGAACATGGAAATATCTACACCGCTATCTGTATGAACATGGATATATCAACACAGCCATCTGGATGAACATGGAAATATCTACACCGCTATCTGTGTAAACATGCATAGACCTTCACCGCTATCTGTATAAAAATGGAAATATCTACACCGCTATCTGTATGAACTTGGAAATATCTACACCGTTATCTGTATGAACATGGAAATATCTGCACCGCTATCTGTTTGAACATGGAAATATCTACACCTCTATCTGTATGAACATGGAAATATCTACACCGCTATCTGTTTGAACATGGAAATATCTACACCGCTATCTGCATGAAAATGGAAATATCTACACTGCTATCTGTATGAACAAATAAATATCTACACCGCCATCTGTATGAACATGGAAATATCTACACCGCTATCTGTTTGAACATGGAAATATCTACACCGCTATCTGTATGAACATGGAAATATCTACACCGCTATCTGTTTGAACATATAAATATCTACACCGCCATCTGTATTAAGATGGAGATATCTACACTGCTATCTGTATAAACATGGAAATAACTACACCACCATCTGTACGAACATATAAATATCTACACTGCCATCTGTATTAAGAAGGAAATATCTAAACCGCTATCTGTATAAACATGGAAATATCTACACCGCTGCCTGTATAAACATGGAAATATCAGCACCGCTATCTCTATGAACATGGAAATATCTACACCGCTATCTGTATGAACATGGAAATATCTACACCGCTATCTGTATGAACAAGGAAATAGCTACACCGCTATCTGTATGAACATGGAAATATCTACACAGCCATCTGGATGAGCATGGAAATATCTACACTGCTATCTGTGTAAACATGCATAGATCTTCACCGCTATCTGTATAAACATGGAAATATCTACACCGCTATCTGTATAAACATGGAAATATCTACACTGCTATCTGTATGAACGTGGAAATATCTACACCGCTATCTGTTTGAACATGGAAATATCTACACCGCTATCTGTATGAAAATGGAAATATCTACACCGCTATCTGTGTAAACATGCATACATCTTCACCGCTATCTGTATAAACATGGAAATATCAGCACCTCTATCTGTATGAACATGGAAATATCTACACAGCCATCTGGATGAACATGGAAATATCTACACCGCTATCTGTATGAACATGGAAATAGCTACACCGCTATCTGTATGAACATGGAAATATCTACACCACTATCTGTATGAACATGGAAATATCTGCACCGCTATCTGTATGAACATGGAAATATCTACACCGCTATCTGTATGAAAATGGAAATATCTACACCGCTATCTGTATAAACATGGAAATATCTACACCACTATCTGTATAAACATGGAAATATCTACACCGCTATCTGTATGAACATGGAAATATCTACACCGCTATCTGTTTGAGCATGGAAATATCTACACCGCTATCTGCATGAAAATGGAAATATCTACACAGCTATCTGCATATACGTGGAAATATCTACAAAGCTATCTCTTTACACTTGGAAATAACTACACCGATATCTCTATAAACATGGAAATATCTACACCGCCATCTGTATGAACATGGAAATATCAGCACCGCTATCTGTATGAACAAGGATATGTCTACGCAGCCATCTGAATGAACATGGAAATATCTACACCGCTATCTGTATGAACATGGAAATATCTACACCGCTATCTGTGTAAACAAGCATACATCTTCACCGCTACCTGTATAAACATGGAAATATCTACACCGCTATCTGTATGAACATGGAATTATCTACACCGCTATCTGTTTGAGCATGGAAATATCTACACCGCTATCTGCATGAAAATGGAAATATCTACACAGCTATCTGCATATACGTGGAAATATCTACAAAGCTATCTCTTTACACATGGAAATAACTACACCGATATCTCTATAAACATGGAAATATCTACACCGCCATCTGTATGAACATGGAAATATCAGCACCGCTATCTGTATGAACAAGGATATGTCTACGCAGCCATCTGAATGAACATGGAAATATCTACACCGCTATCTGTATGAACATGGAAATATCTACACCGCTATCTGTGTAAACAAGCATACATCTTCACCGCTACCTGTATAAACATGGAAATATCTACACCGCTATCTGTATGAACATGGAATTATCTACACCGCTATCTGTTTGAGCATGGAAATATCTACACCGCTATCTGCATGAAAATGGAAATATCTACACAGCTATCTGAATATACATGGAAATATCTACAAAGCTATCTCTTTACATATGGAAATAACTACACCGATATCTCTATAAACATGGAAATATCTACACCACGATCTGTATGAACATGGAAATATCAGCACCGCTATCTGTATGAACATGGAAATATCTACACAGCCATCTGGATGAACATGGAAATATCTACACCGCTATCTGTATTAACATGGAAATAGCTACACCGCTATCTGTATGAACACGGAAATATCTACACCTCTATCTGTATGAACATGGAAATATCTACACCGCTATCTGTATGAACATGGAAATATCTACACCGCTATCTGTATAAACATGGAAATATCTACACCGCTATCTGTATAAACATGGAAATATCTACACCGCTATCTGTGTGAACATGGAAATATCTACACCGCTATCTGTTTGAGAATGGAAATATCTACACAGCTATCTGCATGAAAATGGAAATATCTACACAGCTATCTGCATATACATGGAAATATCTACAAAGCTATCTCTTTACACATGGAAATAACTACACCGATATCTCTATAAACATGGAAATGTCTACACCACCATCTGTATGAACATGGAAATATCTGCACCGCCATCTGTATGAACATATAAATATCTGCACCGCCATCTGTATTAAGATGGAGATTTCTACACCGCTATCTGTATAAACATGGAAATATCTACACCGCTATCTGTATGAACATATAAATATCTACTCCGCCATCTGTATAAAGAAGGAAATATCTGAACCGCTATCTGTATAAACATGGAAATATCTACACCGCTATCTGTATGAGCATGGAAATATCCACACCGCTATCTCTATGAACATGGAAATTTCTACACCACTATCTATATGAACATGGAAATAGCTTCACCGCTATCTGTATGAACATGGAAATATCTACACCACTACCTGTATGAACATGGAAATATCTACACCGCTATCTGTATGAACATGGATATATCTACACAGCTATCTGTGTAAATATGCATACATCTTCACCGCAATCTGTATAAACATGGAAATATCTACACCGCTATCCATATGAACATGGAAATATCTACACCGCTATCTGAACATGGAAATATCTACACCGCTATCTGCATGAAAATGGAAATATCTACACAGCTATCTGCATATACATGTAAATATCTACACAGCTATCTCTTTACACATGGAAATAACTACACCGCTATCTGTATGAACATGGAAATATCTACACCGCCATCTGTATGAACACGGAAATATCTGCACCGCCATCTGTATGAACATATAAATATCTACACCGCCATCTGTATTAAGATGGAGATATCTACACCGGTATCTGTATAAACATGGAAATATCTACACCGCTATCTGTATGAACATGGAAATATCTACACCGCTACCTGTATAAACATGGAAATATCTACACCGCTATCTGTATGAACATGGAAATATCTACACCGCTATCTGTTTGAGCATGGAAATATCTACACCGCTATCTGCATGAAAATGGAAATATCTACACAGCTATCTGCATATACGTGGAAATATCTACAAAGCTATCTCTTTACACTTGGAAATAACTACACCGATATCTCTATAAACATGGAAATATCTACACCGCCATCTGTATGAACATGGAAATATCAGCACCGCTATCTGTATGAACAAGGATATGTCTACGCAGCCATCTGAATGAACATGGAAATATCTACACCGCTATCTGTATGAACATGGAAATATCTACACCGCTATCTGTGTAAACAAGCATACATCTTCACCGCTACCTGTATAAACATGGAAATATCTACACCGCTATCTGTATGAACATGGAATTATCTACACCGCTATCTGTTTGAGCATGGAAATATCTACACCGCTATCTGCATGAAAATGGAAATATCTACACAGCTATCTGCATATACGTGGAAATATCTACAAAGCTATCTCTTTACACATGGAAATAACTACACCGATATCTCTATAAACATGGAAATATCTACACCGCCATCTGTATGAACATGGAAATATCAGCACCGCTATCTGTATGAACAAGGATATGTCTACGCAGCCATCTGAATGAACATGGAAATATCTACACCGCTATCTGTATGAACATGGAAATATCTACACCGCTATCTGTGTAAACAAGCATACATCTTCACCGCTACCTGTATAAACATGGAAATATCTACACCGCTATCTGTATGAACATGGAATTATCTACACCGCTATCTGTTTGAGCATGGAAATATCTACACCGCTATCTGCATGAAAATGGAAATATCTACACAGCTATCTGAATATACATGGAAATATCTACAAAGCTATCTCTTTACATATGGAAATAACTACACCGATATCTCTATAAACATGGAAATATCTACACCACGATCTGTATGAACATGGAAATATCAGCACCGCTATCTGTATGAACATGGAAATATCTACACAGCCATCTGGATGAACATGGAAATATCTACACCGCTATCTGTATTAACATGGAAATAGCTACACCGCTATCTGTATGAACACGGAAATATCTACACCTCTATCTGTATGAACATGGAAATATCTACACCGCTATCTGTATGAACATGGAAATATCTACACCGCTATCTGTATAAACATGGAAATATCTACACCGCTATCTGTATAAACATGGAAATATCTACACCGCTATCTGTGTGAACATGGAAATATCTACACCGCTATCTGTTTGAGAATGGAAATATCTACACAGCTATCTGCATGAAAATGGAAATATCTACACAGCTATCTGCATATACATGGAAATATCTACAAAGCTATCTCTTTACACATGGAAATAACTACACCGATATCTCTATAAACATGGAAATGTCTACACCGCCATCTGTATGAACATGGAAATATCTGCACCGCCATCTGTATGAACATATAAATATCTGCACCGCCATCTGTATTAAGATGGAGATTTCTACACCGCTATCTGTATAAACATGGAAATATCTACACCGCTATCTGTATGAACATATAAATATCTACTCCGCCATCTGTATAAAGAAGGAAATATCTGAACCGCTATCTGTATAAACATGGAAATATCTACACCGCTATCTGTATGAGCATGGAAATATCCACACCGCTATCTCTATGAACATGGAAATTTCTACACCACTATCTATATGAACATGGAAATAGCTTCACCGCTATCTGTATGAACATGGAAATATCTACACCACTACCTGTATGAACATGGAAATATCTACACCGCTATCTGTATGAACATGGATATATCTACACAGCTATCTGTGTAAATATGCATACATCTTCACCGCAATCTGTATAAACATGGAAATATCTACACCGCTATCCATATGAACATGGAAATATCTACACCGCTATCTGAACATGGAAATATCTACACCGCTATCTGCATGAAAATGGAAATATCTACACAGCTATCTGCATATACATGTAAATATCTACACAGCTATCTCTTTACACATGGAAATAACTACACCGCTATCTGTATGAACATGGAAATATCTACACCGCCATCTGTATGAACACGGAAATATCTGCACCGCCATCTGTATGAACATATAAATATCTACACCGCCATCTGTATTAAGATGGAGATATCTACACCGGTATCTGTATAAACATGGAAATATCTACACCGCTATCTGTATGAACATGGAAATATCTACACCGCTACCTGTATAAACATGGAAATATCTACACCGCTACCTGTATAAACATGGAAATATCAGCACCGCTATCTGTATGAACTTGGAAATATCTACACAGCCATCTGGATGAATATTGAAATATCTACACCGCTATCTGTATGAACATGGAAATAGCTACACCACTATCTGTATGAACATGGAAATATCTACACCACTAACTGTATGAACATGGAAATAACTTCACCGCCATCTGTATGAACATGGATATATCTACACAGCCATCTGGATGAACATGAAAATATCTACATCGCTATCTGTATGAAAATGGAAATATCTACACCGCTATCTGTGAAAACATGCATACATCTTCACCGCTATCTGTATAAACATGGAAATATCTACACCGCTATCTGTATGAACATGGAAATATCTACACCGCTATCTGTTTCAGCATGGAAATATCTACAACGCTGTCTGCATGGAAATGGAAATATCTACACAGCTATCTGCATATACATGGAAATATCTACAAAGCTATCTCTTTACACATGGAAATAACTACACCGCTATCTCTATAAACATGGAAATATCTACACCGCCATCTGTATGAACTTGGAAATATCTGCACCGCCATCTGTATGAACATAAAAATATCTGCACCGCCATCTGTATGAAGATGGAGATATCTACACCGCTATCTGTATAAACATGGAAATATCTACACCGCTATCTGTATAAACATGGAGATATCTACACCGCTATCTGTATGAACATGGAAATATCTACACCGCCATCTGTATGAACATGGAAATATCTTCACCGCCATCTGTATGAACATGGATATATCTACACAGCCATCTGGATGAACTTGGAAATATCTACACCGCTATATGTATGAACATGGAAATACCTACAACGCTATCTGTATGAACATGGAAATCTCTACACCACTATGTGTATGAACATGGAAATATCTACACTGCTATCTGTATGAACATGGAAATATATTCACCGCCATCTGTATGAACATGGATATATCTACACAGCCATCTGGATGAACATGGAAATATCTACACCGCTATCTGTATGAACATGGAAATATCTACACCGCTATCTGTGTAAACATGCATACATCTTCACCGCTATCTGTATAAACATGGAAATATCTACACCGCTATCTGTAGGAACATGGAAATATCTACACCGCTATCTGCATGAAAATGGAAATATCTACACAGCTATCTGCACATACATGGAAATATCTACAAAGCTATTTCTTTACACATGGAAATAACTACACCGCTATCTCTATAAACATGGAAATATGTACACCGCCATCTGTATGAACATGGAAATATCTGCACCGCCATCTGTATGAAGATATAAATATCTACACCGCCATCTGTATTAAGATGGAGATATCTACACCGCTATCTCTGTAAACATTGAAATATCTACACCGCTATCTGTATAAACATGGAAATATCTACACCGCTATCTGTATGACCATGGAAATATTTACACCGCTACCTGTATAAACATGGAAATATCAGCACCGCTATCTGTATGAACATGGAAATATCTACACAGCCATCTGGATGAACATGGAAATATCTACACCGCTATCTGTATGAACATGGAAATAGCTACACCGCTATCTGTATGAACATGGAAATATCTACACCACTATCTGTATGAACATGGAATTACCTGCACCGCTATCTGTATGAACATGGAAATATCTACACCGCTATCTGTATGAACATGGAAATATCTACACCGCTATCTGTATAAACATGGAAATATCTTCACCGTCATCTGTATGAACATGGATATATCTACACAGCCATCTGGATGAACATGGAAATATCTACACCAATATCTGTATGAACATGGAAATATCTACACCGCTATCTGTGCAAACATGCATACATCTTCATCGCTATCTGTATAAACATGGAAATATGTACACCGCTATCTGTATAAGCATGGAAATATGTACACCACTACCTGTATAAACATGGAAATATCTACACCGCTATCTGTATGAACATTGAAATATCTACACCGCTATCTGTTTGAACATGGAAGTGTCTACACCGCTATCTGCACGAAAATGGAAATATCTACACAGCTATCTGCATATATATAGAAATATCTACAAAGCTATCTCTTTACACATGGAAATAACTACACCGCTATCTCTATAAACATGGAAATATCTACACCGCCATCTGTATGAACATGGAAATATCTTAACCGCCATCTCTATGAACATATAAATATCTGCACCGCCATCTGTATTAAAATGGAGATATCTACACCGCTATCTGTATAAACATGGAAATATCAGCACCGCTATCTGTATGAACATGGAAATATCTACACCGCTACCTGTATAAACATGGAAATATCTACACCGCTATCAGTATAAACATGGAAATATCTGCACCGCTATCTGTATGAACATGGAAATATCTACACCGCTATCTTTATGAACATGGAAATATCTACACCGATATCTGTATGAACATGGAAATATCTTCACCGCTATCTGTATGAACATGGATATATCTACACAGCCATCTGGATGAACATGGAAATATCTATACCACTATCTGTATGAACATGGAAATATCTACACCGCTATCTGTGTAAACATGCATACATCGTCACCGCTATCTGTAAAAACATGGAAATATCTACACCGCTATCTGTATAAGCATGGAAATATGTACACCACTACCTGTATAAACATGGAAATATCAGCACCGCTATCTGTATGAACATGGAATTATCTACACAGCCATCTGGATGAATATGGAAATATCACCACCGCTATCTGTATGAACATGGAAATATCTACACCGCTATCTGTGTAATCAAGCATACATCTTCACCGCTATCTGTATAAACATGGAAATATCTACACCGCTATCTGTATGAACATGGAAATATCTACACCGCTATCTGTGTAAAAATGCATACATCTTCACCACTATCTGTATAAACATGGAAATATCTACACCGCTATCTGTATGAACATGGAAATATCTACACCGCCATCTGTATGAAGAGATAAATATCTTCACCGACATCTGTATGAACATGGATTTATCTACACAGCCATCTGGATGAACATGGAAATACCTACACCGCTATCTGTATGAACATTGAAATATCTACACCGCTATCTGTTTGAACATGGAAGTATCTACACCGCTCTCTGCATGAAAATGGAAATATCTACACAGATATCTGCATATACATGGAAATATCTACAAAGCTATCTCTTTACACATGGAAATAACTACACCGCTATCTCTATAAACATGGAAATATCTACACCGCCATCTGTATGAATATGGAAATATCTGAACCGCCATCTCTATGAACATATAAATATCTGCACCGCCATCTGTATTAAGATGGAGATATCTACACCGCTATCTGTATAAACATGGAAATATCTACACCGCTATCTGTATAAAGATGGAAATATCTACACCGCTATCTGTATGAACATGGAAATATCTACACCGATATCTGTATGAACATGGAAACATCTTCACCGCCATCTGTATGAACATAGATATATCTACACAGCCATCTGGATGAACGTGGAAATATCAGCACCGCTGTCTGTATGAACATGGAAATATCTACACCGCTATCTGTATGAACATGGAAATATCTACACCGCTATCTGTATGAACATGGAAATATCTTCACCGCCCTCTGTGAGAACATGGATATATCTACACAGCCATCTGGATGAACATGGAAATATCTACACCGCTATCTGTATGAACATGGAAATATCTACTCCGCTATCTGTGTAAACATACATCCATCTTCACCACTATCTGTATAAACAATGAAATATCTACACTGCTATCTGTATGAACATGGAAATATCTACACCACTATCTGTTTGAACATGGAAATATCTACACCGGTATCAGCATGTAAATGGAAATATCTACAAAGCTATCTACATATACATGGAAATATCTATACAGCTATCTATTTACACATGGAAATAACTACACCGCTATCTCTATAAACATGGAAATATCTACACCGCCATCTGTATGAACATGGAAATATCTACACCGCCGTCTGTATGAACATAAAAATATCTAAACCGCCATCTGTATTAAGATGAAGATATCTACACGGCTATCTGTATAAACATGGAAATATCTACACCGCTATCTGTATAAACATGCAAATATCTACACCGCTACCTGTATAAACATGGAAATATCAGCACCGCAATCTGTATGAACATGGAAATATCTACACCGATATCTGTATGTACATAGAAATATCTACACCGCTATCTGTATGAACATGGAAATATCTACACCGCCATCTGTATGAACATGGAAATATCTTCACCGCCATCTGTATGAACATGGATATATCTACACAGCCATCTGGATGAACTTGGAAATATCTACACCGCTATATGTATGAACATGGAAATACCTACAACGCTATCTGTATGAACATGGAAATCTCTACACCACTATGTGTATGAACATGGAAATATCTACACTGCTATCTGTATGAACATGGAAATATATTCACCGCCATCTGTATGAACATGGATATATCTACACAGCCATCTGGATGAACATGGAAATATCTACACCGCTATCTGTATGAACATGGAAATATCTACACCGCTATCTGTGTAAACATGCATACATCTTCACCGCTATCTGTATAAACATGGAAATATCTACACCGCTATCTGTAGGAACATGGAAATATCTACACCGCTATCTGCATGAAAATGGAAATATCTACACAGCTATCTGCACATACATGGAAATATCTACAAAGCTATTTCTTTACACATGGAAATAACTACACCGCTATCTCTATAAACATGGAAATATGTACACCGCCATCTGTATGAACATGGAAATATCTGCACCGCCATCTGTATGAAGATATAAATATCTACACCGCCATCTGTATTAAGATGGAGATATCTACACCGCTATCTGTGTAAACATTGAAATATCTACACCGCTATCTGTATAAACATGGAAATATCTACACCGCTATCTGTATGACCATGGAAATATTTACACCGCTACCTGTATAAACATGGAAATATCAGCACCGCTATCTGTATGAACATGGAAATATCTACACAGCCATCTGGATGAACATGGAAATATCTACACCGCTATCTGTATGAACATGGAAATAGCTACACCGCTATCTGTATGAACATGGAAATATCTACACCACTATCTGTATGAACATGGAATTATCTGCACCGCTATCTGTATGAACATGGAAATATCTACACCGCTATCTGTATGAACATGGAAATATCTACACCGCTATCTGTATAAACATGGAAATATCTACACCACTATCTGTATAAACATGGAAATATCAGCACCGCTATCTGTATGAACATGGAAATATCTACACCGCTATCTTTAAGAACATGGAAATATCTACACAGATATCTGTATGAACATGGAAATATCTTCACCGTCATCTGTATGAACATGGATATATCTACACAGCCATCTGGATGAACATGGAAATATCTACACCAATATCTGTATGAACATGGAAATATCTACACCGCTATCTGTGCAAACATGCATACATCTTCATCGCTATCTGTATAAACATGGAAATATCTACACCGCTATCTGTATAAGCATGGAAATATGTACACCACTACCTGTATAAACATGGAAATATCTACACCGCTATCTGTATGAACATTGAAATATCTACACCGCTATCTGTTTGAACATGGAAGTGTCTACACCGCTATCTGCACGAAAAAGGAAATATCTACACAGCTATCTGCATATATATAGAAATATCTACAAAGCTATCTCTTTACACATGGAAATAACTACACCGCTATCTCTATAAACATGGAAATATCTACACCGCCATCTGTATGAACATGGAAATATCTGAACCGCCATCTCTATGAACATATAAATATCTGCACCGCCATCTGTATTAAAATGGAGATATCTACACCGCTATCTGTATAAACATGGAAATATCAGCACCGCTATCTGTATGAACATGGAAATATCTACACCGCTACCTGTATAAACATGGAAATATCTACACCGCTATCAGTATAAACATGGAAATATCTGCACCGCTATCTGTATGAACATGGAAATATCTACACCGCTATCTTTATGAACATGGAAATATCTACACCGATATCTGTATGAACATGGAAATATCTTCACCGCCATCTGTATGAACATGGATATATCTACACAGCCATCTGGATGAACATGGAAATATCTATACCACTATCTGTATGAACATGGAAATATCTACACCGCTATCTGTATAAACATGGAAATATCTACACCTCTATCTGTATGAACATGGAAATAGCTACACCGCTATCTGTGTGATCATGGATATATCTACACAGCCATCTGGATGAAGATGGAAATATCTACACTACTATCTGTGTAAACATGCATACACCTTCACCGCTATCTGTATAAATATGGAAATATCTACACCGCTATCTGTATGAACATGGAAATATCTACACCGCTATCTGTTTGAACATGGAAATATCTACACCGCTATCTGCATGAAAATGGAAATATCTACACTGCTATCTGCATATACATTTAAATATCTACACAGCTATCCCTTTACACATGGAAATAACTACACCGCTATCTGTATGAACATGGAAATATCTACACCGCCATCTGTATGAACATGGAAATATCTGCACCGCCATCTGTATGAACATATAAATATCTACACCGCCATCTTTATTAAGATGGAGATTTCTACACTGCTATCTGTATAAACATGGAAATATCTACACCGCTATCTGTATAAACATGGAAATATCTACACCGCTATCTGTATAAACATGGAAATATCTACACCGCTACCTATATAAACATGGAAATATCAGCACCGCTATCTGTATGAACATGGAAATATCTACACCGCTATCTGTATGAACATGGAAATATCTACACCGCTATCTGTATGAACATGGAAGGATCAACAAAGCTATCTGAATGAACATGGAAATATCTACACCGCTATCTGTTTGAACATGGAAATATCTACACCGCTATCGGCATGAAAATGGAAATACCTACAAAGCTATCTGCATATACATGGAAATATCTACACAGTTCTCTCTTTACACATGGAAATAACTACACCGCTATATCTATAAACATGGAAATATCTACACCGCCATCTGTATGTACATGGAAATATCTGCACCGCCATCTGTATGAACATATAAATATCTACACCGCCATCTGTATTAAGAAGGAAATATCTAAACCGCTATCGGTATAAACATGGAAATATCTACACCGCTGCCTGTATAAACATGGAAATATCAGAACCGCTATCTGTATGAACATGGAAATATCTACACCGCTATCTGTATGAAAATGGAAATATCTACACTGCTATCTGTATGAACATGGAAATAGCTACACCGTTATCTGTATGAACATGGAAATAGGTACACTACTATCTGTATGAACATGGAAATATCTGCACCGCTATCTGTATGAACATGGATATATCTACACAGCCATCTGGATGAACACGGAAATATATACACCGCTATCTGTATGAACATGGAAATATCTACACCGCTATCTGTATGAACATGGATATATCTACACAGCCATCTGGATGAACATGGAAATATCTACACCGCTATCTGTGTAAACATGCATAGATCTTCACCGCTATCTGTATAAACATGGAAATAGCTACACCGCTATCTGTATGAACATGGAAATATCTACACCGCTATCTGTATGAACATGGAAATATCTACACTGCTATCTGTTTGAACATGGAAATATCTACACTGCTATCTGCATGAAAATGGAAATATCTACACTGCTATCTGCACATACATTTAAATATCTACACAGCTATCTCTTTACACGTGGAAATAACTACACCGCTATCTGTATGAACATGGAAATATCTACACCGCCATCTGTATGAACATGGAAATATCTGCACCGCCATCTGTATGAACATATGAATATCTACACCGCCAATTGTATTAAGATGGAGATATCTACACTGCTATCTGTATAAACATGGAAATATCTACACCGCCATCTGTATGAACATATAAATATCTACACCGCCATCTCTATTAAGAAGGAAATATCTAAACCGCTATCTGTATAAACATGGAAATATCTACAACGCTGCCTGTATAAACAAGGAAATATCAGCACCGCTATCTGTATGAACGTGGAAATATCTACACCGCTATCTGTATGAACATGGAAATATCTACACCGCTATCTGTTTGAACATGGAAATATCTACACCGCTATGTGCATGAAAATGGAAACATCTACACTGATATCAGCATATACATTTAAATATCTACACAGCTATCTCTTTACACATGGAAATAACAACACTGCTATCTGTATGGACATGGAAATATCTACACCGCCATCTGTATGAACATGGAAATATCTGCACCGCCATCTGTATGAACATATAAATATCTACACCGCCATCTGTATTAAGATGGAGATATCTACACTGCTATCTGTATAAACATGGAAATATCTACACCGCCATCTGTATGAACATATAAATATCTACACCGCCATCTGTATTAAGAAGGAAATATGTAAACCGCTATCTGTATAAACATGGAAATAACTACACCGCTGCCTGTATAAACATGAAAATATCAGCACCGCTATCTGTATAAAAATGGAAATATCTACACCGCTATCTGTATAAACATGGAAATATCTACACCTCTATCTGTATGAACATGGAAATAGCTACACCGCTATCTGTGTGATCATGGATATATCTACACAGCCATCTGGATGAAGATGGAAATATCTACACTGCTATCTGTGTAAACATGCATACACCTTCACCGCTATCTGTATAAATATGGAAATATCTACACCGCTATCTGTATGAACATGGAAATATCTACACCGCTATCTGTTTGAACATGGAAATATCTACACCGCTATCTGCATGAAAATGGAAATATCTACACTGCTATCTGCATATACATTTAAATATCTACACAGCTATCTCTTTACACATGGAAATAACTACACCGCTATCTGTATGAACATGGAAATATCTGCACTGCCATCTGTATGAACATATAAATATCTACACCGCCATCTGTATTAAGATGGAGATTTCTACACAGCTATCTGTATAAACATGGAAATATCTACACCGCTATCTGTATAAACATGGGAATATCTACACCGCTATCTGTATAAACAGGGAAATATCTACACCACTACCTGTACAAACATGGAAATATCAGCACCGCTATCTGTATGAACATGGAAATATCTACACCGCTATCTGTATGAACATGGAAATATCTACACCGCTATCTGTATGAACATGGAAATATCTACACCGCTATCTGTATGAACATGGAAATATCTACACGGCTATCTGTTTGAACATGGAAATATCTACACCGCTGTCTGCATGAAAATGGAAATATCTACACAGCTATCTGCATACACATGGAAATATCTACACAGCTATCTCTTAACACATGGAAATAAATACACCGCTATATCTATAAACATGGAAATGTCTACACCGCCATCTGTATGAACATGGAAATATCTGCACCACCATCTGTATGGACATATAAATATCTACACCGCCATCTGTATTAAGAAGGAAATATCTAAACCGCTATCTGTATGAACATTGAAATATCTACACCGCTATCTGTTTGAACATGGAAATATCTACACCGCCATCTGTGTAAACATGCATACATCTTCACCGCTATCTGTATAAACATGGAAATATCTACAATGCTATCTGTATGAACATGGATATATCTACACAGCCCTCTGGATGAACATGGAAATATCCACACCGCTATCTGCATGAACATGGAAATATCTACACCGCTATCTGTGTGAACATGCATTCATGTTCACCGCAATCTGTATAAACATGGAAATATATACTCCGCTATCTGTATGAACATGGATATATCTACACAGCCCTCTGGATGAACATGGATATATCTACACCGCTATCTGTATGAACATGGATATATCTACACAGCCCTCTGGATGAACATGGAAATATCCACACCGCTATCTGTGTAAACATGCATACATCTTCACCGCTACCTGTATAAACATGGAAATATCTACACCGCTACCTGTATAAACATGGAAATATCAGCACCGCTATCTGTATGAACATGGAAATATCTACACCGCTATCTGTATGAACATGGAAATATCTACACCGCTATCTGTATGAACATGGAAATATCTACAAAGCTATCTGAATGAACATGGAAATATCTACACCGTTATCTGTTTGAACATGTAAATATCTACAGCACTATCTGCATGAAAACGGAAATATCTACAAAGCTATCTGCATATACATGGAAATATCTAAACAGCTATCTGTTTACACATGGAAATAACTACACCGCTATATCTATAAACAGGGAAATATCTACACCGCCATGTGTATGAACATGGAAATATCAGCACCGCCATCTGTATGAACATATAAGTATCTACTCCGCCATCTGTATTAAGAAGGAAATATCTAAACTGCTATCTGTATAAACATGGAAATATCTACACCGCTGCCTGTAGAAACATGGAAATATCAGCACCGCTATCTGTATGAACATGGAAATTTCTACACCGCTATCTGTATGAACATGGAAATAACTACACCGCTATCTGTACGAACATGGAAATATCTACACCACTACCTGTATGAACATGGAAATATCTAGACCGCTATCTGTATGAATATGGATATATCTACACAGCCATCTGGATGAACACGGAAATATCTTCACCGCTATCTGTTTGAACATGGAAATATCTACACCGCTATCTGCATGAAAATGGAATTATCTACACTGTTATCTGCATATACATGGAAATATCTACACAGCTATCTCTTTACACATGGAAATAACTACACCGCTATCTGTATGAACATGGAAATATCTACACCGCCATGTGTATGAACATGGAAATATCTGCACCGCCATCTGTTTGAACATATAAATATCTACACCGCCGTATGTATTAAGATGGAGATATCTACACCGCTATCTGTATAAACATGGAAATATCTACACCGCTATCTGTATAAACATGGAAATATCTACACCGCTATCTGTATAAACATGGAAATATCTACACCGCTACCTGTATAAACATGGAAATATCAGCACCGCTATCTGTATGAACATGGAAATATCTACACCGCTATCTGTATGAACATGGAAATATCTACACCGCTATATGTATGAACATGGATATATCTAAACAGCCCTCTGGATGAACATGGAAATATCCACACCGCCATCTGTGTAAACATGCATACATCTTCACCGCTATCTGAATAAACATGGAAATATCTACACCGCTATCTGTATGAACATGGAAATATCCACACCGCTATCTGTTTGAAGATGGAAATATACACACCGCTACCTGCATGAAAATGGAAATATCTACACAGCTATCTGCATATACATGGCAATATCTACACAGCTATCTCTTTACACGTGGAAATAACTACACCGCTATCTGTATGAACATGGAAATATCAACACCGCCATCTGTATGTACATGAAAATATCTGCACCGCCATCTGTATGAACATATAAATATCTACACCGCCATCTGTATTAAGATGGAGATATCTACAATGCTATCTCTATAAACATGGAAATATATACACCGCCATCTGTATGAACATATAAATATCTACGCCGCCATCTGTATTAAGAAGGAAATATCTAAACCGCTATCTGTATAAACATGGAAATATCTACACCGCTGCCTGTATAAACAAGGAAATATCAGCACCGCTATCTGTATGAACATGGAAATATCTACACCGCTATCTGTATGAACATGGAAATATCTACACCGCTATCTGTATGAACATGGAAATATCTACACCGCTATCTGTATGAACATGGAAATAGCTACACCGTTATCTGTATGAACATGGGAATAGCTACACCGCTATCTGTATGAACATGGAAATATCTACACCGCTATCTGTATGAACATGGATATATCTACACAGCCATCTGGATGAACATGGAAATATCTAAACCGCTATCTGTATGAACATGGAAATATCTACACCGATATCTGTATGAACATGGATATACCTACACAGCCATCTGGATGAACATGGAAATAGCTACACCGCTATCTGAGTAAACATGCATAGATCTTCACAGCTATCTGAATAAACATGGAAATATCTACACCACTATCTGTATGAAGATGGAAATATCTACACCGCTATCTGTATGAACATGGAAATATCTACACCGCTATCTGTTTGAACATGTAAATACCTACACTGCTATCTGCATGAAAATGGAAATATCTACACTGCTATCTGCATATACATTTAAATATCTACACAGCTATCTCTTTACACATGGAAATAACTACACAGCTATCAGTATGAACATGGAAATATCTACACCGCCATCTGTATTAACATGGAAATATCTGCACCGCCATCTGTATGAACATATAAATATCTACACCACCATCTGTATGAAGATGGAGATATCTACACTGATATCTGTATAAACATGGAAATATCTACACCGCCCTCTGTACGAACATATAAATATCTACACTGCCATCTGTATTAAGAAGGAAATATCTAAACCGCTATCTGTATAAACATGGAAATATCTACACCGCTGACTGTATAAACATGCGTACATCTTCACCGATATCTGTATAAACATGGAAATATCTACACCGCTATCTGTATGAACATGGAAATATCTACACCGCTGTCTGTATGAACATGGAAATATCTGCACCGCAATCTGTTTGAACATGGAAATATCTACACCGCTATCTGCATGCAAATGGAAATATCTACACTGCTATCTGCATATACATTTAAATATCTACACAGCTATCTCTTTACACATGGAAATAACTACACCGCTATCTGTATGAACATGGAAATATCTACACCGCCATCTGTATGAACATGGAAATATCTGCACCGCCATCTGTATGAACATATAAATATCTACACCGCCATCTGTATTAACATGGAGATATCTACACTGCTATCTGTATAAACATGGAAATATCTACACCGCTATCTGTATAAACATGGAAATATCTACACCGCTATCTGTATAAACATGGAAATGTCTACACCACTACCTGTATAAACATGGAAATATCAGCACCGCTATCTGTATGAACATGGAAATATATACACCGCTATCTGTATGAACATGGAAATATCTACACCGCTATCTGTATGAACATTTAAATATCTACACCGCTATCTGTATGAACATGGAAATATGTACACCGCTATCTGAACATGGAAATATCTACACCGCTGTCTGCATGAAAATGGAAAGATCTACACAGCTATCTGCATATACATGGAAATATTTACACACCTATCTCTTAACACATGGAAATAACTACACCGCTATCTCTATAAACATGGAAATATCTACACCGCCATCTGTATGAACATGGAAATATCTGCACCGCCATCTGTATGAACATATAAATATCTACACCGCCATCTGTATTAAGAAGGAGATATCTACACCGCTATCTGAATAAACATGGAAATATCTACACCGCTACCTGTATAAACATGGAAATATCTACACCGCTATCTCTATAAACATGGTAATATCTACACCGCTACCTGTATAAACATGGAAATATCAGCACCGCTATCTGTATGAACCTGGAAATATCTACACCACTATCTGTATTAACATGGAAATATCTACACTGCTATCTGTATGAAGATGGAAATATCTACAAAGCTATCTGAATGAACATGGAAATATCTACACCGCTATCTGTTTGAACATGTAAATATCTACACCGCTATCTGCATGAAAATGGAAATATCTACAAAGCTATCTGCATATACATGGAAATATCTACACAGCTATCTCTTTACACATGGAAATAACTACACCGCTATCTGAATAAACATGGAAATATCTACATCGCTATCTGTATAAACATGGAAATATCAGCACAGCTATCTGTATGAACATGGAAATATCAGCCCCTCTATCTGTATGAAGATGGAGATATCTACACCGCCATCTGTATGAACATGGATATATCTACACAGCCATCTGGATGAACATGGAAATATCTACACCGCTAAGTGTATGAACATGGAAATAGCTACACCGCTATCTGTATGAACATGGAAATATCTACACCGCTATCTGTATGAAAATGGAAATATCTACACCGCTATCTGTATGAACATGGAAATATCTTCACCGCCATCTGTATGAACATGGATATAACTACAGAGCCATCTGGATGAACATGGAAATATCTACACAGCTATCTGTATGAACAAGGAAATATATACACCGCTATCTGTGTAAACATGCATACATCTTCACCGCTATCTATATAAACATGGAAATATCTACACCGCTATCTGTATGAACATGGAAATATCTACACTGCAATCTGCTTGAACATGGAAATATCTACACCGCTATCTGCATGAAAATGGAAATATCTACACAGCGATCTGCATATACATGGAAATATCTACAAAGCTATCTCTTTACACATGGAAATAACTACACCGCTATCTCTATAACCATGGAAATATCTACACCGCCATCTGTATGAACATGGAAATATCTGCACCGCCATCTGTATGAACATATAAATATCTACACCGCCATCTGTATTAAGATGGGGATATCTAAACCACTATCTGTATAAACCTGGAAATATCTACATCGCTATCAGTATAAACATGGAAATATCTACAGCGCTATCTGTACAAACATGGAAATTTCTACACCGCTACCTGTATAAACATGGAAATATCAGCACCGCTATGTATAGGAACATGGAAATATCTAAACCGCTATCTGTATGAACATGGAAATATCTTCACCGCTATCTGTATGAACATGGAAATAGCTACACCGCTATCTTTATGAACATGGAAATATCTACACCGCTATCTGTATGAACATGGAAATATCTACACCGCTATCTGTATGAACATGGATATATCTACACAGCCATCTGGATGAACATGGAAATATCTACACCGTTATCTGTATGAAAATGGAAATATCCTCACCGCTATCTGTGTATACATGCATTCATCTTCACCGCTATCTATATAAACATGGAAATATCTACACCGCTATCTGTTTGAAGATGGAAATATATACACCGCTATCTGCATGAAAATGGAAATATCTACACAGCTATCTGCATATACATGGAAATATCTACACAGCTATCTCTTTACACATGGAAATAACTACACCGCTATCTGTATGAACATGGAAATATCTTCACCGCCATCAGTATGAACATGGAAATATCTGCACCGCCATCTGTATGAACATATAAATATCTACACCGCCATCTGTATTAAGATGGAGATATCTACATCGCTATCTGAATAAACATGGAAATATCTACACCGATATCTGTATAAACATGGAAATATCAGCACCGCTATCTGTGTGAACATTTAAATATCAGCCCCTCTATCTGTATGAACATGGAGATATCTACACCGCCATCTGTATGAACATGGATATATCTACACAGCCATCTGGATGATCATGGAAATATATACACCGCTATCTGTATGAACATGGAAATACCTACACCGCTATCTGTATGAACAGGGAAATATCTACACCGCTATCTGTATGAACATGGAAATACCTACACCGCTAACTGTATGAACATGGAAATGTCTTCACCACCATATGTATGAACATGGATATATCTACAGAGCCATCTGGATGAACATGGAAATATCTACACCGCTATCTGTATGAACATGGATATATCTACACAGCCCTCTGGATGAACATGGAAATATCCACACCGCTATCTGTGCAAACATGCATACATCTTCACCGCTATCTGAATAAACATGGAAATATCTGCACCGCTATCTGTATGAACATGGAAATATCTACACCGCTATCTGTTTGAACATGGACATATCTACACCGCTATCTGCATGAAAATGGAAATATCTGCACTGCTATCTGCATATACATGGAAATGTCTACACAGCTATCTCTTTACACATGGAAATAACGACACCGCTATCTGTATGAACATGGAAATATCTACACCGCCATATGTATGAACATGGAAATATCTGCACCGCCATCTGTAAGAACATGTAAATATCTACACCGCCATCTGTATTATGATGGCGATATCTACACCGCTATCTGTATAAACATGGAAATATCTACACCGCTATCTGTATGAACATGGATATATCTACACAGCCCTCTGGATGAACATGGAAATATCCACACCGCTATCTGTGTAAACATGCATACATCTTCACCGCTCTCTGTATAAACATGGAAATATCTACACCGCAATCTGTAGGAACATGGAAACACCTACACCGCAATCTGTTTGAAGATGGAAATATATACACCGCTATCTGCATGAAAATGGAAATATCTACACAGCTATCTGCATATACATGGAAATATCTACACAGCTATCTCTTTACACATGGAAATAACTACACCGCTATCTGTATGAAAATGGATATATCTACACCGCCATATGTATGAACATGGAAATATCTGCACCGCCATCTGTAAGAACATGTAAATATCTACACCGCCATCTGTATTAAGATGGAGATACCTACACCATTATCTGAATAAACATGGAAATATCTACACCGCTATCTGTATAAACATGGAAATATCTTCACCGCTATCTGTATAAACATGGAAATATCTACACCGCTACCTGTATAAACATGGAAATATCTGCACCGCTATCTGAATGAACATGGAAATATCTACACCGCTATCTGTATGAACAAGGAAATATATACACGGCAATCTGTATGAACATGGAAATATCTACAAAGGTATCTGAATGAACATGGAAATTTCTACACCGCTATCTGTTTGAACATGTAAATACCTACACCGCTATCTGCATGAAAATGGAAATATCTACACCGCTATCTGTATGAACATGGAAATATCTACTCTGCTATCTGTATGAACATGGAAATACCTACACCGTTATCTGTATGAACATGGAAATAGCTACACCGCTATCTGTATGAACATGGAAATAGCTACACCGTTATCTGTATCAACATGGAAATAGCTACACCGCTATCTGTATGAACATGGAAGTATCTACACCGCTATCTGTATGAACATGGATATATCTACAAAGCCATCTGGATGAACATGGAAATATCTACACCGCTATCTGTATGAACATGGAAATATCTACACCGCTATCTGTGTGAACATGGATATATCTACACAGCCATCTGGATGAACATGGAAATATCTATACCGCTATCTGTGTAAACATGCATAGATCCTCACCGCTATCTGTATAAACATGGAAATATCTACACCGCTATCTGTATGAACATGGAAATATCTACACCGCTATCTGTATGAACATCTAAATATCTACACCGCTATCTGTTTGAAGATGGAAATATCTACACCGCTATCTGCATGAAAATGGAAATATCTGCACTGCTATATGCATATACATGGAAATATCTACACAGCTATCTCTTTACACATGGAAATAACTACACCGCTATCTGTATGAACATGGAAATATCTACACCGCCATCTGTATGGACATGGAAATATCTGCACCGCCATCTGTATGAACATATAAATATCTAAACCGCCATCTGTATTAAGATGGAGATATCTACACTGCTATCTCTATAAACATATAAATATCTACACCGCTATCTGTATAAACATGGAAATATCAGCACTGCTATCTTTATGAACATGGAAATATCAGCCCCTCTATCTGTATGAACATGGAAGTATCTACACCGCTATCTGTATGAACATGGAAATATCTACACCGCTATCTGTATGAACATGGAAATACCTTCAACGCCATCTGTATGAACATGGATATATCTACACAGCCATCTGGATGAACATGGAAATATCTACACCGCAATCTGTATGAACATGGAAATATCTACACCGCTATCTGTGTAAACATGCATACATCTTAACCGCTATCAGTATAAACATGGAAATATCTACACCGCTATCTGTATGAACATGGAAATAGCTACACCGCTATCTGTATGAACATGGAAATATCTACACCGCTATCTGTATGAACATGGATATATCTACACAGCCATCTGGATGAACATGGAAATATCTACACCGCTATCTGTGTAAACATTCATATATCTTCACCGCTATCTGTATAAATATGGAAATGTCTACACCACTATCTGTATGAACATGGAAATATCTACACCGCTATCTGCATGAACATGGAAATATCTACACCGCTATCTGTTTGAACATGGAAATATCTACACCACTATCTGCATGAAAATGGAAATATCTACACTGCTATCTGCAAATACATGGAAATATCTACACAGCTATCTCTTTACACATGGAAATAACTACACCGTTATCTGTATGAACATAGAAATATCCACACCGCCATCTGTATGAACATGGAAATATCTGCACCGCCATCTGTATGAACCTATAAATATCTACACCGCCATCTGTATTACGATGGAGATATCTACACTGCTATCTGTATAAACATGGAAATATTTACACCGCTATCTGTATAAACATGGAAATATCTACACCGCTATCTGTTTAAACATGGAAATATCAGCACCACTATCTGTATGAACATGGAAATATGTACAACGCTATCTGTATGAACATGGAAATATCTACACCGCTATCTGTATGAACATGGAAATATCTACACCGCTATCAGTATGAACATGGAAATATCTACACCGCTATCTGTATGAACATTGATATATCTACACAGCCCTCTGGATGAACATGGAAATATCCACACCGCCATCTGTGTAAACATGCATACATCTTCACTGCTATCTGTATAAACCTGGAAATATCTACACCGCTATCTGTATGAACATGGAAATATCTACACCGCTATCTGTATGAACATGGAAATATCTACACCGCTATCTGTATGAACATGGAAATATCTTCACCGCTATCTGTATGAACATGGATATATCTACACAGCCATCTGGACAAACATGGAAATATCTACACCGCTATCTGTATGAACATGGAAATAGCTACACCGCTATCTGTATGAAAATGGAAATATCTACACCGCTATCTGTATGAACATGGAAATACCTACACCGCTATCTGTATGAACTTGGAAATATCTTCACCGCCATCTGTATGAACATGGATATATATACAGAGCCATCTGGATGAACATGGAAATACCTACACAGCTATCTGTATGAACATGGAAATATATACACCGCTATCTGTGTAAACATGCATACATCTTCACCGCTATCTGTATAAACACGGAAATATCTACACCGCTATCTGTATGAACATGGAAATATCTACACCGCTATCTGTTTGAACATGGAAATATCTACACAGCTATCTGCATGAAAATGGAAATATCTACACAGCTATCTGCATATACATGGAAATATATACAAAGCTATCTCTTTACACATGGAAATAACTACACCGCTATCTCTATAAACATGGAAATATCTACACCGCCATCTGTATGAACATGGAAATATCTGCACCGCCATCTGTATGAACATATAAATATCTACACCGCCATCTGTATTAAGATGGAGATATCTACACCGCTATCTGTGTAAACATGCATATATTTTCACCGCTATCTGTATAAACATGGAAATATCTACACCGCTATCTGTATGAACATGGAAATAGCTACACCGCTATCTGTATGAACATGGAAATACCTACACCGCTATCTGTATGAACATGGATATATCTACACAGCCATCTGGATGAACATGGAAATATCTACACCGCTATCTGTGTAAACATGCATACATCTTCACCGCTATCTATATAAACATGGAAATATCTACACCACTATCAGTATCAACATGAAAATATCTACACCGCTACCTGTATAAACATGGAAATGTCAGCACAGCTATCTGTATGAACATGGAAATAGCTACACCGCTATCTGTATGAACATGCAAATATCTACACCACTATCTGTAAGAACATGGAAATATCTACACCACTATCTGTATGAACATGGTTATATCTACACAGCCATCTGGATGAACATGGAAATATCTACACCACTATCTGTATTAACATGGAAATATCTACACCGCTATCTGTGTAAACATGCATACATCTTCACCGCTATCAGTATAAACATGGAAATATCTACACCGCTATCTGTATGAACATGGAAATAGCTACACCGCTATCTGTATGAACATGGGAATATCTACACCGCTATCTGTATGAACATGGATATATCTACACAGCCATCTGGATGAACATGGAAATATCTACACCGCTATCTGTGTAAACATGCTTATATCTTCACCGCTATCTGTATAAATATGGAAATGTCTACACCACTATCTGTATGAACATGGAAATATCTACACCGCTATCTGTATGAACATGGAAATATCTGCACCACTATCAGTATGAACATGGAAATATCTACACCGCTATCTGTATGAACATTGATATATCTACACAGCCTCTGGATGAACATGGAAATATCCACACCGCTATCTGTGTAAACTTGCATACATCTTCACTGCTATCTGTATAAACATGGAAATATCTACACCGCTATCTGTATGAACATGGAAATATCTACACGGCTATCTGTTTGAAGATGGAAATATATACACCGCTATCTGCAAAAATGGAAATATCTACACAGCTATCTGCGTATACATGGAAATATCTACACAGCTATCTCTTTACACATGGAAATAACTACACCGCTATCTGTATGAACATGGAAATATCTACACCGCCATCTGTATTAAAATGGGGATATCTACACCGCTATCTGAACATGGAAATATCTACACCGCTGTCTGCATGAAAATGGAAAGATCTACACAGCTATCTGCATATACATGGAAATATTTACACACCTATCTCTTTACACTTGGAAATAACTACACCGCTATATCTATAAACATGGAAATATCTACACCGCCATCTGTATGAACTTGGAAATATCTGCACCGCCATCTGTATGAACATATAAATATCTACACCGCCATCTGTATTAAGAAGGAAATATCTAAACCGCTATCTGTATAAACATGGAAATATCTACACCGCTGCCTGTATAAACATGGAAATATCAGAACCGCTATCTGTATGAACATGGAAATATCTACACCGCTATCTGTATGAACATGGAAATATCTAAACCGCTATCTGTATGAACATGGAAATATCTACACCGCTATCTGTTTGAACATGGAAATATCTACACCACTATCTGCATGAAAAAGGAAATATCTACACTGCTATCTGCAAATACATGGAAATATCTACACAGCTATCTCTTTACACATGGAAATAACTACACCGCTATCTGTATGAACATGGAAATATCCACACCGCCATCTGTATGAACATGGAAATATCTGCACCGCCATCTGTATGAACCTATAAATATCTACACCGCCATCTGTATTACGATGGAGATATCTACACCGCTATCTGTATAAACATGGAAATATCTACACCGCTATCTGTATAAACATGGAAATATCTACACCGCTATCTGTTTAAACATGGAAATATCAGCACCGCTATCTGTATGAACATGGAAATATCTACAACGCTATCTGTATGAACATGGAAATATCTACACCGCTATCTGTATGAACATGGAAATATCTACACCGCTATCAGTATGAACATTGAAACATCTACACCGCTATCTGTATGAACATTGATATATCTACACAGCCCTCTGGATGAACATGGAAATATCCACACCACTATCTGTGTAAACATGCATACATCTTCACTGCTATCTGTATAAACATGGAAATATCTACACCGCTATCTGTATGAACATGGAAATATCTACACCGCTATCTGTATGAACATGGAAATAGCTACACCGCTATCTGTATGAACATGGAAATATCTTCACCGCTATCTGTATGAACATGGATATATCTACACAGCCATCTGGATAAACATGGAAATATCTACACCGCTATCTGTATGAACATGGAAATAGCTACACCGCTATCTGTATGAAAATGGAAATATCTACACCGCTATCTGTATGAACATGGAAATACCTACACCGCTATCTGTATGAACTTGGAAATAACTTCACCGACATCTGTATGAACATGGATACATATACAGAGCCACCAGGATGAACATGGAAATATCTACACAGCTATCTGTATGAACATGGAAATATATACACCGCTATCTGTGTAAACATGCATACATCTTCACCGCTATCTGTATAAACACGGAAATATCTACACCGCTATCTGTATGAACATGGAAATATCTACACCGCTATCTGTTTGAACATGGAAATATCTACACCGCTATCTGCATGAAAATGGAAATATCTACACAGCTATCTGCATATACATGGAAATATCTACAAAGCTATCTCTTTACACATGGAAATAACTACACCGCTATCTCTATAAACATGAAAATATGTACACCGCCATCTGTATGAACATGGAAATATCTGCACCGCCATCTGTATGAACATATAAATATCTACACCGCCATCTGTATTAAGATGGAGATATCTACACCGCTATCTGTGTAAACATGCATATATTTTCACCGCTATCTGTATAAACATGGAAATATCTACACCGCTATCTGTATGAACATGGAAATAGCTACACAGCTATCTGTATGAACATGGAAATACCTACACCGCTATCTGTATGAACATGGATATATCTACACAGCCATCTGGATGAACATGGAAATATCTACACCGCTATCTGTGTAAACATGCATACATCTTCACCGCTATCTATATAAACATGGAAATATCTACACCACTATCTGTATCAACATGAAAATATCTACACCGCTACCTGTATAAACATGGAAATGTCAGCACCGCTATCTGTATGAACATGGAAATAGCTACACCGCTATCTGTATGAACATGCAAATATCTACACCACTATCTGTATGAACATGGAAATATCTACACCACTATCTGTATGAACATGGATATATCTACACAGCCATCTGGATGAACATGGAAATATCTACACCACTATCTGTATTAACATGAAAATATCTACACCGCTATCTGTGTAAACATGCATACATCTTCACCGCTATCAGTATAAACATGGAAATATCTACACCACTATCTGTATGAACATGGAAATATCTACACCGCTATCTGTTTGAACATGGAAATATCTACAAAGCTATCTGCATGAAAATGGAAATATCTACACTGCTATCTGCATATTCATTTAAATATCTACACAGCTATCTCTTTACACATGGAAATAACAACACCGCTATCTGTATGAACGTGGAAATATCTACACCGCCATCTGTTTGAACATGGAAATATCTGCACCGCCATCTGTATGAACATATAAATATCTACACCGCCATATGTATTAAGATGGAGATATCTACACTGCTATCTGTATAAACATGGAAATATCTACACCGCCATCTGTATGAAAATATAAATATCTACACCGCCATCTGTATTAAGAAGGAAATATCTAAACCGCTATCTGTATAAACATGGAAATATCTACACCGCTGCCTGTATAAACATGGAAATATAAGCACCGCTATCTGTATGAACATGGAAATATCTACACCGCTATCTGTATGAACATGGAAATATCTACACCTCTATCTGTATGAACATGGAAATAGCTACAACGCTATCTGTGTGAACATGGATATATCTACACAGCCATCTGGATGAACATGGAAATATCTACACCGCTATCTGTGTAAACATGCATACATCTTCACCGCTATCTGTATAAACATGGAAATATCTACACCGATATCTGTATGAACATGGAAATATCTACACCAGTATCTGTATGAACATGGAAATATCTACACCGCTATCTGTTTGAACATGGAAATATCTACACCGCTATCTGCATGAAAATGGAAATATCTACACTGCTATCTGCATATACATTTAAATATCTACACAGCTATCCCTTTTCACATGGAAATAACTACACCGCTATCTGTATGAACATGGAAATATCTACACCGCCATCTGTATGAACATGGAAATATCTGCACCGCCATCTGTATGAACATATAAATATCTACACCGCCATCTTTATTAAGATGGAGATTTCTACACTGCTATCTGTATAAACATGGAAATATCTACACCGCTATCTGTATAAACATGGAAATATCCACACCGCTATCTGTATAAACATGGAAATATCTACACCGCTACCTATATAAACATGGAAATATCAGCACCGCTATCTGTATGAACATGGAAATATCTACACCGCTATCTGTATGAACATGGAAATATCTACACCGCTATCTGTATGAACATGGAAGGATCAACAAAGCTATCTGAATGAACATGGAAATATCTACACCGCTATCTGTTTGAACATGGAAATATCTACACCGCTATCGGCATGAAAATGGAAATACCTACAAAGCTATCTGCATATACATGGAAATATCTACACAGTTCTCTCTTTACACATGGAAATAACTACACCGCTATATCTATAAACATGGAAATATCTACACCGCCATCTGTATGTACATGGAAATATCTGCACCGCCATCTGTATGAACATATAAATATCTACACCGCCATCTGTATTAAGAAGGAAATATCTAAACCGCTATCGGTATAAACATGGAAATATCTACACCGCTGCCTGTATAAACATGGAAATATCAGAACCACTATCTGTATGAACATGGAAATATCTACACCGCTATCTGTATGAACATGGAAATATCTACACTGCTATCTGTATGAACATGGAAATAGCTACACCGTTATCTGTATGAACATGGAAATAGCTACACCACTATCTGTATGAACATGGAAATATCTGCACCGCTATCTGTATGAACATGGATATATCTACACAGCCATCTGGATGAACACGGAAATATATACACCGCTATCTGTATGAACATGGAAATATCTACACCGCTATCTGTATGAACATGGATATATCTACACAGCCATCTGGATGAACATGGAAATATCTACAACGCTATCTGTGTAAACATGCATAGATCTTCACCGCTATCTGTATAAACATGGAAATATCTACACCGCTATCTGTATGAACATGGAAATATCTACACCGATATCTGTATGAACATGGAAATATCTACACTGCTATCTGTTTGAACATGGAAATATCTACACAGCTATCTGCATGAAAATGGAAATATCTACACCGCTATCTGTATGAACATGGAAATATCTACACCGCCATCTGTATGAACATGGAAATATCTGCACCGCCATCTGTATGAACATATGAATATCTACACCGCCAATTGTATTAAGATGGAGATATCTACACTGCTATCTGTATAAACATGGAAATATCTACACCGCCATCTGTATGAACATATAAATATCTACACCGCCATCTCTATTAAGAAGGAAATATCTAAACCGCTATCTGTATAAACATGGAAATATCTACAACGCTGCCTGTATAAACAAGGAAATATCAGCACCGCTATCTGTATGAACGTGGAAATATCTACACCGCTATCTGTATGAACATGGAAATATCTACACCGCTATCTGTTTGAACATGGAAATATCTACACCGCTATGTGCATGAAAATGGAAACATCTACACTGATATCAGCATATACATTTAAATATCTACACAGCTATCTCTTTACACATGGAAATAACAACACTGCTATCTGTATGGGCATGGAAATATCTACACCGCCATCTGTATGAACATGGAAATATCTGCACCGCCATCTGTATGAACATATAAATATCTACACCGCCATCTGTATTAAGATGGAGATATCTACACTGCTATCTGTATAAACATGGAAATATCTACACCGCCATCTGTATTAACATATAAATATCTACACCGCCATCTGTATTAAGAAGGAAATATGTAAACCGCTAACTGTATAAACATGGAAATAACTACACCGCTGCCTGTATAAACATGAAAATATCAGCACCGCTATCTGTATGAAAATGGAAATATCTACACCGCTATCTGTATAAACATGGAAATATCTACACCTCTATCTGTATGAACATGGAAATAGCTACACCGCTATCAGTGTGATCATGGATATATCTACACAGCCATCTGGATGAAGATGGAAATATCTACACTGCTATCTGTGTAAACATGCATACACCTTCACCGCTATCTATATAAATATGGAAATATCTACACCGCTATCTGTATGAACATGGAAATATCTACACCGCTATCTGTTTGAACATGGAAATATCTACACCGCTATCTGCATGAAAATGGAAATATCTACACTGCTATCTGCATATACATTTAAATATCTACACAGCTATCTCTTTACACATGGAAATAACTACACCGCTATCTGTATGAACATGGAAATATCTACACCGCCATCTGTATGAACATGGAAATACCTGCACTGCCATCTGTATGAACATATAAATATCTACACCGCCATCTGTATTAAGATGGAGATTTCTACACAGCTATCTGTATAAACATGGAAATATCTACACCGCTATCTGTATAAACATGGAAATATCTACACCGCTATCTGTATAAACAGGGAAATATCTACACCACTACCTGTACAAACATGGAAATATCAGCACCGCTATCTGTATGAACATGGAAATATCTAAACCGCTATCTGTATGAACATGGAAATATCTACACCGCTATCTGTATGAACATGGAAATATCTACACCGCTATCTGTATGAACATGGAAATATCTACACGGCTATCTGTTTGAACATGGAAATATCTACACCGCTGTCTGCATGAAAATGGAAATATCTACACAGCTATCTGCATACACATGGAAATATCTACACAGCTATCTCTTAACACATGGAAATAAATACACCGCTATATCTATAAACATGGAAATGTCTACACCGCCATCTGTATGAACATGGAAATATCTGCACCACCATCTGTATGGACATATAAATATCTACACCGCCATCTGTATTAAGAAGGAAATATCTAAACCGCTATCTGTATGAACATTGAAATATCTACACCGCTATCTGTTTGAACATGGAAATATCTACACCGCCATCTGTGTAAACATGCATACATCTTCACCGCTATCTGTATAAACATGGAAACATCTACAATGCTATCTTTATGAACATGGATATATCTACACAGCCCTCTGGATGAACATGGAAATATCCACACCGCTATCTGCATGAACATGGAAATATCTACACCGCTATCTGTGTGAACATGCATTCATGTTCACCGCAATTTGTATAAACATGGAAATATATACTCCGCTATCTGTATGAACATGGATATACCTACACAGCCCTCTGGATGAACATGGATATATCTACACCGCTATCTGTATGAACATGGATATATCTACACAGCCCTCTGGATGAACATGGAAAGATCCACACCGCTATCTGTGTAAACATGCATACATCTTCACCGCTATCTGTATAAACATGGAAATATCTACACCGCTACCTGTATAAACATGGAAATATCAGCACCGCTATCTGTATGAACATGGAAATATCTACACCGCTATCTGTATGAACATGGAAATATCTACACCGCTATCTGTATGAACATGGAAATATCTACAAAGCTATCTGAATGAACATGGAAATATCTACACCGTTATCTGTTTGAACATGTAAATATCTACAGCACTATCTGCATGAAAACGGAAATATCTACAAAGCTATCTGCATATACATGGAAATATCTAAACAGCTATCTGTTTACACATGGAAATAACTACACCGCTATATCTATAAACAGGGAAATATCTACACCGCCATGTGTATGAACATGGAAATATCAGCACCGCCATCTGTATGAACATATAAGTATATACTCCGCCATCTGTATTAAGAAGGAAATATCTAAACTGCTATCTGTATAAACATGGAAATATCTACACCGCTGCCTGTAGAAACATGGAAATATCAGCACCGCTATCTGTATGAACATGGAAATATCTACACCGCTATCTGTATCAACATGGAAATATCTACACCGCTATCTGTATGAACATGGAAATAGCTACACCGTTATCTGTATGAACATGGAAATAGCTACACCGCTATCTGTATGAACATGGAAATATCTACACCGCTATCTGTATGAACATGGATATATCTACACAGCCATATGGATGAACATGGAA
Source organism: Gorilla gorilla gorilla (assembly GCF_029281585.2). NCBI lineage: Eukaryota > Metazoa > Chordata > Mammalia > Primates > Hominidae > Gorilla > Gorilla gorilla. Next base: position 921,163 of record NC_073234.2, read on the forward strand.
ATATCTACACCGATATCTCTATGAACATGGAAATATCTACACCGCTATCTGTATGAACATGGATATATCAACACAGCCATCTGGATGAACATGGAAATATCTACACCGCTATCTGTGTAAACATGCATAGACCTTCACCGCTATCTGTATAAAAATGGAAATATCTACACCGCTATCTGTATGAACTTGGAAATATCTACACCGTTATCTGTATGAACATGGAAATATCTGCACCGCTATCTGTTTGAACATGGAAATATCTACACCTCTATCTGTATGAACATGGAAATATCTACACCGCTATCTGTTTGAACATGGAAATATCTACACCGCTATCTGCATGAAAATGGAAATATCTACACTGCTATCTGTATGAACAAATAAATATCTACACCGCCATCTGTATGAACATGGAAATATCTACACCGCTATCTGTTTGAACATGGAAATATCTACACCGCTATCTGTATGAACATGGAAATATCTACACCGCTATCTGTTTGAACATATAAATATCTACACCGCCATCTGTATTAAGATGGAGATATCTACACTGCTATCTGTATAAACATGGAAATAACTACACCACCATCTGTACGAACATATAAATATCTACACTGCCATCTGTATTAAGAAGGAAATATCTAAACCGCTATCTGTATAAACATGGAAATATCTACACCGCTGCCTGTATAAACATGGAAATATCAGCACCGCTATCTCTATGAACATGGAAATATCTACACCGCTATCTGTATGAACATGGAAATATCTACACCGCTATCTGTATGAACAAGGAAATAGCTACACCGCTATCTGTATGAACATGGAAATATCTACACAGCCATCTGGATGAGCATGGAAATATCTACACTGCTATCTGTGTAAACATGCATAGATCTTCACCGCTATCTGTATAAACATGGAAATATCTACACCGCTATCTGTATAAACATGGAAATATCTACACTGCTATCTGTATGAACGTGGAAATATCTACACCGCTATCTGTTTGAACATGGAAATATCTACACCGCTATCTGTATGAAAATGGAAATATCTACACCGCTATCTGTGTAAACATGCATACATCTTCACCGCTATCTGTATAAACATGGAAATATCAGCACCTCTATCTGTATGAACATGGAAATATCTACACAGCCATCTGGATGAACATGGAAATATCTACACCGCTATCTGTATGAACATGGAAATAGCTACACCGCTATCTGTATGAACATGGAAATATCTACACCACTATCTGTATGAACATGGAAATATCTGCACCGCTATCTGTATGAACATGGAAATATCTACACCGCTATCTGTATGAAAATGGAAATATCTACACCGCTATCTGTATAAACATGGAAATATCTACACCACTATCTGTATAAACATGGAAATATCTACACCGCTATCTGTATGAACATGGAAATATCTACACCGCTATCTGCATGAAAATGGAAATATCTACACAGCTATCTGCATATACGTGGAAATATCTACAAAGCTATCTCTTTACACTTGGAAATAACTACACCGATATCTCTATAAACATGGAAATATCTACACCGCCATCTGTATGAACATGGAAATATCAGCACCGCTATCTGTATGAACAAGGATATGTCTACGCAGCCATCTGAATGAACATGGAAATATCTACACCGCTATCTGTATGAACATGGAAATATCTACACCGCTATCTGTGTAAACAAGCATACATCTTCACCGCTACCTGTATAAACATGGAAATATCTACACCGCTATCTGTATGAACATGGAATTATCTACACCGCTATCTGTTTGAGCATGGAAATATCTACACCGCTATCTGCATGAAAATGGAAATATCTACACAGCTATCTGCATATACGTGGAAATATCTACAAAGCTATCTCTTTACACATGGAAATAACTACACCGATATCTCTATAAACATGGAAATATCTACACCGCCATCTGTATGAACATGGAAATATCAGCACCGCTATCTGTATGAACAAGGATATGTCTACGCAGCCATCTGAATGAACATGGAAATATCTACACCGCTATCTGTATGAACATGGAAATATCTACACCGCTATCTGTGTAAACAAGCATACATCTTCACCGCTACCTGTATAAACATGGAAATATCTACACCGCTATCTGTATGAACATGGAATTATCTACACCGCTATCTGTTTGAGCATGGAAATATCTACACCGCTATCTGCATGAAAATGGAAATATCTACACAGCTATCTGAATATACATGGAAATATCTACAAAGCTATCTCTTTACATATGGAAATAACTACACCGATATCTCTATAAACATGGAAATATCTACACCACGATCTGTATGAACATGGAAATATCAGCACCGCTATCTGTATGAACATGGAAATATCTACACAGCCATCTGGATGAACATGGAAATATCTACACCGCTATCTGTATTAACATGGAAATAGCTACACCGCTATCTGTATGAACACGGAAATATCTACACCTCTATCTGTATGAACATGGAAATATCTACACCGCTATCTGTATGAACATGGAAATATCTACACCGCTATCTGTATAAACATGGAAATATCTACACCGCTATCTGTATAAACATGGAAATATCTACACCGCTATCTGTGTGAACATGGAAATATCTACACCGCTATCTGTTTGAGAATGGAAATATCTACACAGCTATCTGCATGAAAATGGAAATATCTACACAGCTATCTGCATATACATGGAAATATCTACAAAGCTATCTCTTTACACATGGAAATAACTACACCGATATCTCTATAAACATGGAAATGTCTACACCGCCATCTGTATGAACATGGAAATATCTGCACCGCCATCTGTATGAACATATAAATATCTGCACCGCCATCTGTATTAAGATGGAGATTTCTACACCGCTATCTGTATAAACATGGAAATATCTACACCGCTATCTGTATGAACATATAAATATCTACTCCGCCATCTGTATAAAGAAGGAAATATCTGAACCGCTATCTGTATAAACATGGAAATATCTACACCGCTATCTGTATGAGCATGGAAATATCCACACCGCTATCTCTATGAACATGGAAATTTCTACACCACTATCTATATGAACATGGAAATAGCTTCACCGCTATCTGTATGAACATGGAAATATCTACACCACTACCTGTATGAACATGGAAATATCTACACCGCTATCTGTATGAACATGGATATATCTACACAGCTATCTGTGTAAATATGCATACATCTTCACCGCAATCTGTATAAACATGGAAATATCTACACCGCTATCCATATGAACATGGAAATATCTACACCGCTATCTGAACATGGAAATATCTACACCGCTATCTGCATGAAAATGGAAATATCTACACAGCTATCTGCATATACATGTAAATATCTACACAGCTATCTCTTTACACATGGAAATAACTACACCGCTATCTGTATGAACATGGAAATATCTACACCGCCATCTGTATGAACACGGAAATATCTGCACCGCCATCTGTATGAACATATAAATATCTACACCGCCATCTGTATTAAGATGGAGATATCTACACCGGTATCTGTATAAACATGGAAATATCTACACCGCTATCTGTATGAACATGGAAATATCTACACCGCTACCTGTATAAACATGGAAATATCTACACCGCTACCTGTATAAACATGGAAATATCAGCACCGCTATCTGTATGAACTTGGAAATATCTACACAGCCATCTGGATGAATATTGAAATATCTACACCGCTATCTGTATGAACATGGAAATAGCTACACCACTATCTGTATGAACATGGAAATATCTACACCACTAACTGTATGAACATGGAAATAACTTCACCGCCATCTGTATGATCATGGATATATCTACACAGCCATCTGGATGAACATGAAAATATCTACATCGCTATCTGTATGAAAATGGAAATATCTACACCGCTATCTGCATGAAAATGGAAATATCTACACAGCTATCTGCACATACATGGAAATATCTACAAAGCTATTTCTTTACACATGGAAATAACTACACCGCTATCTCTATAAACATGGAAATATGTACACCGCCATCTGTATGAACATGGAAATATCTGCACCGCCATCTGTATGAAGATATAAATATCTACACCGCCATCTGTATTAAGATGGAGATATCTACACCGCTATCTCTGTAAACATTGAAATATCTACACCGCTATCTGTATAAACATGGAAATATCTACACCGCTATCTGTATGACCATGGAAATATTTACACCGCTACCTGTATAAACATGGAAATATCAGCACCGCTATCTGTATGAACATGGAAATATCTACACAGCCATCTGGATGAACATGGAAATATCTACACCGCTATCTGTATGAACATGGAAATAGCTACACCGCTATCTGTATGAACATGGAAATATCTACACCACTATCTGTATGAACATGGAATTATCTGCACCGCTATCTGTATGAACATGGAAATATCTACACCGCTATCTGTATGAACATGGAAATATCTACACCGCTATCTGTATAAACATGGAAATATCTTCACCGTCATCTGTATGAACATGGATATATCTACACAGCCATCTGGATGAACATGGAAATATCTACACCAATATCTGTATGAACATGGAAATATCTACACCGCTATCTGTGCAAACATGCATACATCTTCATCGCTATCTGTATAAACATGGAAATATGTACACCGCTATCTGTATAAGCATGGAAATATGTACACCACTACCTGTATAAACATGGAAATATCTACACCGCTATCTGTATGAACATTGAAATATCTACACCGCTATCTGTTTGAACATGGAAGTGTCTACACCGCTATCTGCACGAAAATGGAAATATCTACACAGCTATCTGCATATATATAGAAATATCTACAAAGCTATCTCTTTACACATGGAAATAACTACACCGCTATCTCTATAAACATGGAAATATCTACACCGCCATCTGTATGAACATGGAAATATCTTAACCGCCATCTCTATGAACATATAAATATCTGCACCGCCATCTGTATTAAAATGGAGATATCTACACCGCTATCTGTATAAACATGGAAATATCAGCACCGCTATCTGTATGAACATGGAAATATCTACACCGCTACCTGTATAAACATGGAAATATCTACACCGCTATCAGTATAAACATGGAAATATCTGCACCGCTATCTGTATGAACATGGAAATATCTACACCGCTATCTTTATGAACATGGAAATATCTACACCGATATCTGTATGAACATGGAAATATCTTCACCGCCATCTGTATGAACATGGATATATCTACACAGCCATCTGGATGAACATGGAAATATCTATACCACTATCTGTATGAACATGGAAATATCTACACCGCTATCTGTGTAAACATGCATACATCGTCACCGCTATCTGTAAAAACATGGAAATATCTACACCGCTATCTGTATAAGCATGGAAATATGTACACCACTACCTGTATAAACATGGAAATATCAGCACCGCTATCTGTATGAACATGGAATTATCTACACAGCCATCTGGATGAATATGGAAATATCACCACCGCTATCTGTATGAACATGGAAATATCTACACCGCTATCTGTGTAATCAAGCATACATCTTCACCGCTATCTGTATAAACATGGAAATATCTACACCGCTATCTGTATGAACATGGAAATATCTACACCGCTATCTGTGTAAAAATGCATACATCTTCACCACTATCTGTATAAACATGGAAATATCTACACCGCTATCTGTATGAACATGGAAATATCTACACCGCCATCTGTATGAAGAGATAAATATCTTCACCGACATCTGTATGAACATGGATTTATCTACACAGCCATCTGGATGAACATGGAAATACCTACACCGCTATCTGTATGAACATTGAAATATCTACACCGCTATCTGTTTGAACATGGAAGTATCTACACCGCTCTCTGCATGAAAATGGAAATATCTACACAGATATCTGCATATACATGGAAATATCTACAAAGCTATCTCTTTACACATGGAAATAACTACACCGCTATCTCTATAAACATGGAAATATCTACACCGCCATCTGTATGAATATGGAAATATCTGAACCGCCATCTCTATGAACATATAAATATCTGCACCGCCATCTGTATTAAGATGGAGATATCTACACCGCTATCTGTATAAACATGGAAATATCTACACCGCTATCTGTATAAAGATGGAAATATCTACACCGCTATCTGTATGAACATGGAAATATCTACACCGATATCTGTATGAACATGGAAACATCTTCACCGCCATCTGTATGAACATAGATATATCTACACAGCCATCTGGATGAACGTGGAAATATCAGCACCGCTGTCTGTATGAACATGGAAATATCTACACCGCTATCTGTATGAACATGGAAATATCTACACCGCTATCTGTATGAACATGGAAATATCTTCACCGCCCTCTGTGAGAACATGGATATATCTACACAGCCATCTGGATGAACATGGAAATATCTACACCGCTATCTGTATGAACATGGAAATATCTACTCCGCTATCTGTGTAAACATACATCCATCTTCACCACTATCTGTATAAACAATGAAATATCTACACTGCTATCTGTATGAACATGGAAATATCTACACCACTATCTGTTTGAACATGGAAATATCTACACCGGTATCAGCATGTAAATGGAAATATCTACAAAGCTATCTACATATACATGGAAATATCTATACAGCTATCTATTTACACATGGAAATAACTACACCGCTATCTCTATAAACATGGAAATATCTACACCGCCATCTGTATGAACATGGAAATATCTACACCGCCGTCTGTATGAACATAAAAATATCTAAACCGCCATCTGTATTAAGATGAAGATATCTACACGGCTATCTGTATAAACATGGAAATATCTACACCGCTATCTGTATAAACATGCAAATATCTACACCGCTACCTGAATAAACATGGAAATATCAGCACCGCAATCTGTATGAACATGGAAATATCTACACCGATATCTGTATGTACATAGAAATATCTACACCGCTATCTGTATGAACATGGAAATATCTACACCGCCATCTGTATGAACATGGAAATATCTTCACCGCCATCTGTATGAACATGGATATATCTACACAGCCATCTGGATGAACTTGGAAATATCTACACCGCTATATGTATGAACATGGAAATACCTACAACGCTATCTGTATGAACATGGAAATCTCTACACCACTATGTGTATGAACATGGAAATATCTACACTGCTATCTGTATGAACATGGAAATATATTCACCGCCATCTGTATGAACATGGATATATCTACACAGCCATCTGGATGAACATGGAAATATCTACACCGCTATCTGTATGAACATGGAAATATCTACACCGCTATCTGTGTAAACATGCATACATCTTCACCGCTATCTGTATAAACATGGAAATATCTACACCGCTATCTGTAGGAACATGGAAATATCTACACCGCTATCTGCATGAAAATGGAAATATCTACACAGCTATCTGCACATACATGGAAATATCTACAAAGCTATTTCTTTACACATGGAAATAACTACACCGCTATCTCTATAAACATGGAAATATGTACACCGCCATCTGTATGAACATGGAAATATCTGCACCGCCATCTGTATGAAGATATAAATATCTACACCGCCATCTGTATTAAGATGGAGATATCTACACCGCTATCTGTGTAAACATTGAAATATCTACACCGCTATCTGTATAAACATGGAAATATCTACACCGCTATCTGTATGACCATGGAAATATTTACACCGCTACCTGTATAAACATGGAAATATCAGCACCGCTATCTGTATGAACATGGAAATATCTACACAGCCATCTGGATGAACATGGAAATATCTACACCGCTATCTGTATGAACATGGAAATAGCTACACCGCTATCTGTATGAACATGGAAATATCTACACCACTATCTGTATGAACATGGAATTATCTGCACCGCTATCTGTATGAACATGGAAATATCTACACCGCTATCTGTATGAACATGGAAATATCTACACCGCTATCTGTATAAACATGGAAATATCTACACCACTATCTGTATAAACATGGAAATATCAGCACCGCTATCTGTATGAACATGGAAATATCTACACCGCTATCTTTAAGAACATGGAAATATCTACACAGATATCTGTATGAACATGGAAATATCTTCACCGTCATCTGTATGAACATGGATATATCTACACAGCCATCTGGATGAACATGGAAATATCTACACCAATATCTGTATGAACATGGAAATATCTACACCGCTATCTGTGCAAACATGCATACATCTTCATCGCTATCTGTTTAAACATGGAAATATCTACACCGCTATCTGTATAAGCATGGAAATATGTACACCACTACCTGTATAAACATGGAAATATCTACACCGCTATCTGTATGAACATTGAAATATCTACACCGCTATCTGTTTGAACATGGAAGTGTCTACACCGCTATCTGCACGAAAAAGGAAATATCTACACAGCTATCTGCATATATATAGAAATATCTACAAAGCTATCTCTTTACACATGGAAATAACTACACCGCTATCTCTATAAACATGGAAATATCTACACCGCCATCTGTATGAACATGGAAATATCTGAACCGCCATCTCTATGAACATATAAATATCTGCACCGCCATCTGTATTAAAATGGAGATATCTACACCGCTATCTGTATAAACATGGAAATATCAGCACCGCTATCTGTATGAACATGGAAATATCTACACCGCTACCTGTATAAACATGGAAATATCTACACCGCTATCAGTATAAACATGGAAATATCTGCACCGCTATCTGTATGAACATGGAAATATCTACACCGCTATCTTTATGAACATGGAAATATCTACACCGATATCTGTATGAACATGGAAATATCTTCACCGCCATCTGTATGAACATGGATATATCTACACAGCCATCTGGATGAACATGGAAATATCTATACCACTATCTGTATGAACATGGAAATATCTACACCGCTATCTGTATAAACATGGAAATATCTACACCTCTATCTGTATGAACATGGAAATAGCTACACCGCTATCTGTGTGATCATGGATATATCTACACAGCCATCTGGATGAAGATGGAAATATCTACACTACTATCTGTGTAAACATGCATACACCTTCACCGCTATCTGTATAAATATGGAAATATCTACACCGCTATCTGTATGAACATGGAAATATCTACACCGCTATCTGTTTGAACATGGAAATATCTACACCGCTATCTGCATGAAAATGGAAATATCTACACTGCTATCTGCATATACATTTAAATATCTACACAGCTATCCCTTTACACATGGAAATAACTACACCGCTATCTGTATGAACATGGAAATATCTACACCGCCATCTGTATGAACATGGAAATATCTGCACCGCCATCTGTATGAACATATAAATATCTACACCGCCATCTTTATTAAGATGGAGATTTCTACACTGCTATCTGTATAAACATGGAAATATCTACACCGCTATCTGTATAAACATGGAAATATCTACACCGCTATCTGTATAAACATGGAAATATCTACACCGCTACCTATATAAACATGGAAATATCAGCACCGCTATCTGTATGAACATGGAAATATCTACACCGCTATCTGTATGAACATGGAAATATCTACACCGCTATCTGTATGAACATGGAAGGATCAACAAAGCTATCTGAATGAACATGGAAATATCTACACCGCTATCTGTTTGAACATGGAAATATCTACACCGCTATCGGCATGAAAATGGAAATACCTACAAAGCTATCTGCATATACATGGAAATATCTACACAGTTCTCTCTTTACACATGGAAATAACTACACCGCTATATCTATAAACATGGAAATATCTACACCGCCATCTGTATGTACATGGAAATATCTGCACCGCCATCTGTATGAACATATAAATATCTACACCGCCATCTGTATTAAGAAGGAAATATCTAAACCGCTATCGGTATAAACATGGAAATATCTACACCGCTGCCTGTATAAACATGGAAATATCAGAACCGCTATCTGTATGAACATGGAAATATCTACACCGCTATCTGTATGAAAATGGAAATATCTACACTGCTATCTGTATGAACATGGAAATAGCTACACCGTTATCTGTATGAACATGGAAATAGGTACACTACTATCTGTATGAACATGGAAATATCTGCACCGCTATCTGTATGAACATGGATATATCTACACAGCCATCTGGATGAACACGGAAATATATACACCGCTATCTGTATGAACATGGAAATATCTACACCGCTATCTGTATGAACATGGATATATCTACACAGCCATCTGGATGAACATGGAAATATCTACACCGCTATCTGTGTAAACATGCATAGATCTTCACCGCTATCTGTATAAACATGGAAATAGCTACACCGCTATCTGTATGAACATGGAAATATCTACACCGCTATCTGTATGAACATGGAAATATCTACACTGCTATCTGTTTGAACATGGAAATATCTACACTGCTATCTGCATGAAAATGGAAATATCTACACTGCTATCTGCACATACATTTAAATATCTACACAGCTATCTCTTTACACGTGGAAATAACTACACCGCTATCTGTATGAACATGGAAATATGTACACCGCCATCTGTATGAACATGGAAATATCTGCACCGCCATCTGTATGAACATATGAATATCTACACCGCCAATTGTATTAAGATGGAGATATCTACACTGCTATCTGTATAAACATGGAAATATCTACACCGCCATCTGTATGAACATATAAATATCTACACCGCCATCTCTATTAAGAAGGAAATATCTAAACCGCTATCTGTATAAACATGGAAATATCTACAACGCTGCCTGTATAAACAAGGAAATATCAGCACCGCTATCTGTATGAACGTGGAAATATCTACACCGCTATCTGTATGAACATGGAAATATCTACACCGCTATCTGTTTGAACATGGAAATATCTACACCGCTATGTGCATGAAAATGGAAACATCTACACTGATATCAGCATATACATTTAAATATCTACACAGCTATCTCTTTACACATGGAAATAACAACACTGCTATCTGTATGGACATGGAAATATCTACACCGCCATCTGTATGAACATGGAAATATCTGCACCGCCATCTGTATGAACATATAAATATCTACACCGCCATCTGTATTAAGATGGAGATATCTACACTGCTATCTGTATAAACATGGAAATATCTACACCGCCATCTGTATGAACATATAAATATCTACACCGCCATCTGTATTAAGAAGGAAATATGTAAACCGCTATCTGTATAAACATGGAAATAACTACACCGCTGCCTGTATAAACATGAAAATATCAGCACCGCTATCTGTATAAAAATGGAAATATCTACACCGCTATCTGTATAAACATGGAAATATCTACACCTCTATCTGTATGAACATGGAAATAGCTACACCGCTATCTGTGTGATCATGGATATATCTACACAGCCATCTGGATGAAGATGGAAATATCTACACTGCTATCTGTGTAAACATGCATACACCTTCACCGCTATCTGTATAAATATGGAAATATCTACACCGCTATCTGTATGAACATGGAAATATCTACACCGCTATCTGTTTGAACATGGAAATATCTACACCGCTATCTGCATGAAAATGGAAATATCTACACTGCTATCTGCATATACATTTAAATATCTACACAGCTATCTCTTTACACATGGAAATAACTACACCGCTATCTGTATGAACATGGAAATATCTGCACTGCCATCTGTATGAACATATAAATATCTACACCGCCATCTGTATTAAGATGGAGATTTCTACACAGCTATCTGTATAAACATGGAAATATCTACACCGCTATCTGTATAAACATGGGAATATCTACACCGCTATCTGTATAAACAGGGAAATATCTACACCACTACCTGTACAAACATGGAAATATCAGCACCGCTATCTGTATGAACATGGAAATATCTACACCGCTATCTGTATGAACATGGAAATATCTACACCGCTATCTGTATGAACATGGAAATATCTACACCGCTATCTGTATGAACATGGAAATATCTACACGGCTATCTGTTTGAACATGGAAATATCTACACCGCTGTCTGCATGAAAATGGAAATATCTACACAGCTATCTGCATACACATGGAAATATCTACACAGCTATCTCTTAACACATGGAAATAAATACACCGCTATATCTATAAACATGGAAATGTCTACACCGCCATCTGTATGAACATGGAAATATCTGCACCACCATCTGTATGGACATATAAATATCTACACCGCCATCTGTATTAAGAAGGAAATATCTAAACCGCTATCTGTATGAACATTGAAATATCTACACCGCTATCTGTTTGAACATGGAAATATCTACACCGCCATCTGTGTAAACATGCATACATCTTCACCGCTATCTGTATAAACATGGAAATATCTACAATGCTATCTGTATGAACATGGATATATCTACACAGCCCTCTGGATGAACATGGAAATATCCACACCGCTATCTGCATGAACATGGAAATATCTACACCGCTATCTGTGTGAACATGCATTCATGTTCACCGCAATCTGTATAAACATGGAAATATATACTCCGCTATCTGTATGAACATGGATATATCTACACAGCCCTCTGGATGAACATGGATATATCTACACCGCTATCTGTATGAACATGGATATATCTACACAGCCCTCTGGATGAACATGGAAATATCCACACCGCTATCTGTGTAAACATGCATACATCTTCACCGCTACCTGTATAAACATGGAAATATCTACACCGCTACCTGTATAAACATGGAAATATCAGCACCGCTATCTGTATGAACATGGAAATATCTACACCGCTATCTGTATGAACATGGAAATATCTACACCGCTATCTGTATGAACATGGAAATATCTACAAAGCTATCTGAATGAACATGGAAATATCTACACCGTTATCTGTTTGAACATGTAAATATCTACAGCACTATCTGCATGAAAACGGAAATATCTACAAAGCTATCTGCATATACATGGAAATATCTAAACAGCTATCTGTTTACACATGGAAATAACTACACCGCTATATCTATAAACAGGGAAATATCTACACCGCCATGTGTATGAACATGGAAATATCAGCACCGCCATCTGTATGAACATATAAGTATCTACTCCGCCATCTGTATTAAGAAGGAAATATCTAAACTGCTATCTGTATAAACATGGAAATATCTACACCGCTGCCTGTAGAAACATGGAAATATCAGCACCGCTATCTGTATGAACATGGAAATATCTACACCGCTATCTGTATCAACATGGAAATATCTACACCGCTATCTGTATGAACATGGAAATAGCTACACCGTTATCTGTATGAACATGGAAATAGCTACACCGCTATCTGTATGAACATGGAAATATCTACACCGATATCTCTATGAACATGGAAATATCTACACCGCTATCTGTATGAACATGGAAATATCTACACCGCTATCTGTATGAACATGGATATATCAACACAGCCATCTGGATGAACATGGAAATATCTACACCGCTATCTGTGTAAACATGCATAGACCTTCACCGCTATCTGTATAAAAATGGAAATATCTACACCGCTATCTGTATGAACTTGGAAATATCTACACCGTTATCTGTATGAACATGGAAATATCTACACCGCTATCTGTTTGAACATGGAAATATCTACACCTCTATCTGTATGAACATGGAAATATCTACACCGCTGTCTGTTTGAACATGGAGATATCTACACCGCTATCTGCATGAAAATGGAAATATCTACACTGCTATCTGTATGAACAAATAAATATCTACACCGCCATCTGTATGAACATGGAAATGTCTACACCGCTATCTGTTTGAACATGGAAATATCTACACCGCTATCTGTATGAACATGGAAATATCTACACCGCTATCTGTTTGAACGTATAAATATCTACACCGCCATCTGTATTAAGATGGAGATATCTACACTGCTATCTGTATAAACATGGAAATAACTACACCACCATCTGTACGAACATATAAATATCTACACCGCCATCTGTATTAAGAAGGAATTATCTAAACCGCTATCTGTATAAACATGGAAATATCTACACCGCTGCCTGTATAAACATTGAAATATCAGCACCGCTATCTCTATGAACTTGGAAATATCTACACCGCTATCTATATGAACATGGAAATATCTACACCGCTATCTGTATGAACAAGGAAATAGCTACACCGCTATCTGTATGAACATGGAAATATCTACACAGCCATCTGGATGAACATGGAAATATCTACACTGCTATCTGTGTAAACATGCATAGATCTTCACCGCTATCTGTATAAACATGGAAATATCTACACCGCTATCTGTATAAACATGGAAATATCTACACTGCTATCTGTATGAACGTGGAAATATCTACACCGCTATCTGTTTGAACATGGAAATATCTACACCGCTATCTGTATGAAAATGGAAATATCTACACCGCTATCTGTGTAAACATGCATACATCTTCACCGCTATCTGTATAAACATGGAAATATCAGCACCGCTATCTGTATGAACATGGAAATATCTACACAGCCATCTGGATGAACATGGAAATATCTACACAGCTATCTGTATGAACATGGAAATAGCTACACCGCTATCTGTATGAACATGGAAATATCTACACCACTATCTGTATGAACATGGAAATATCTGCACCGCTATCTGTATGAACATGGAAATATCTACACCGCTATCTGTATGAAAATGGAAATATCTACACCGCTATCTGTATAAACATGGAAATATCTACACCACTATCTGTATAAACATGGAAATATCTACACCGCTATCTGTATGAACATGGAAATATCTACACCGCTATCTGTTTGAGCATGGAAATATCTACACCGCTATCTGCATGAAAATGGAAATATCTACACAGCTTTCTGCATATACGTGGAAATATCTACAAAGCTATCTCTTTACACATGGAAATAACTACACCGATATCTCTATAAACATGGAAATATCTACACCGCCATCTGTATGAACATGGAAATATCAGCACCGCTATCTGTATGAACAAGGATATGTCTACACAGCCATCTCAATGAACATGGAAATATCTACACCGCTATCTGTATGAACATGGAAATATCTACAACGCTATCTGTGTAAACAAGCATACATCTTCACCGCTACCTGTATAAACATGGAAATATCTACACCGCTATCTGTATGAACATGGAATTATCTACACCGCTATCTGTTTGAGCATGGAAATATCTACACCGCTATCTGCATGAAAATGGAAATATCTACACAGCTATCTGCATATACATGGAAATATCTACAAAGCTATCTCTTTACACATGGAAATAACTACACCGATATCTCTATAAACATGGAAATATCTACACCACGATCTGTATGAACATGGAAATATCAGCACCGCTATCTGTATGAACATGGAAATATCTACACAGCCATCTGGATGAACATGGAAATATCTACACCGCTATCTGTATGAACATGGAAATAGCTACACAGCTATCTGTATGAACACGGAAATATCTACACCTCTATCTGTATGAACATGGAAATATCTACACCGCTATCTGTATGAACATGGAAATATCTGCACCGCTATCTGTATAAACATGGAAATATCTACACCGCTATCTGTATAAACATGGAAATATCTACACCGCTATCTGTGTGAACATGGAAATATCTACACCGCTATCTGTTTGAGAATGGAAATATCTACACAGCTATCTGCATGAAAATGGAAATATCTACACAGCTATCTGCATATACATGGAAATATCTACAAAGCTATCTCTTTACACATGGAAATAACTACACCGATATCTCTATAAACATGGAAATGTCTACACCGCCATCTGTATGAACATGGAAATATCTGCACCGCCATCTGTATGAACATATAAATATCTGCACCGCCATCTGTATTAAGATGGAGATTTCTACACCGCTATCTGTATAAACATGGAAATATCTACACCGCTATCTGTATGAACATATAAATATCTACGCCGCCATCTGTATAAAGAAGGAAATATCTGAAACGCTATCTGTATAAACATGGAAATATCTACACCGCTATCTGTATGAGCATGGAAATATCCACACCGCTATCTCTATGAACATGGAAATTTCTACACCACTATCTATATGAACATGGAAATAGCTGCACCGCTATCTCTATGAACATGGAAATATCTACACCACTACCTGTATGAACATGGAAATATCTACACCGCTATCTGTATGAACATGGATATATCTACACAGCCATCTGGATGAACACGGAAATATCTAAACCGCTATCCGTATGAACATGGAAATATCTACACAGCTATCTGTGTAAATATGCATACATCTTCACCGCAATCTGTATAAACATGGAAATATCTACACCGCTATCCATATGAACATGGAAATATCTACACCGCTATCTGAACATGGAAATATCTACACCGCTATCTGCATGAAAATGGAAATATCTACACAGCTATCTGCATATACATGTAAATATCTACACAGCTATCTCTTTACACATGGAAATAACTACACCGCTATCTGTATGAACATGGAAATATCTACACCGCCATCTGTATGAACACGGAAATATCTGCACCGCCATCTGTATGAACATATAAATATCTACACCGCCATCTGTATTAAGATGGAGATATCTACACCGGTATCTGTATAAACATGGAAATATCTACACCGCTATCTGTATGAACATGGAAATATCTACACCGCTATCTGTTTCAGCATGGAAATATCTACACCGCTGTCTGCATGGAAATGGAAATATCTACACAGCTATCTGCATATACTTGGAAATATCTACAAAGCTATCTCTTTACACATGGAAATAACTACACCGCTATCTCTATAAACATGGAAATATCTACACCGCCATCTGTATGAACTTGGAAATATCTGCACCGCCATCTGTATGAACATAAAAATATCTGCACCGCCATCTGTATGAAGATGGAGATATCTACACCGCTATCTGTATAAACATGGAAATATCTACACCGCTATCTGTATAAACATGGAGATATCTACACCGCTATCTGTATAAACATGGAAATATCTACACCGCTATCTGTATAAACATGGAAATATCAGCACCGCTATCTGTATGAACATGGAAATATCTACACCGCTATCTGTATGAACATGGAAATATCTACACCGATAGCTGTATGAACATGGAAACATCTTCACCGCCATCTGTATGAACATAGATATATCTACACAGCCATCTGGATGAACGTGGAAATATCAGCACCGCTGTCTGTATGAACATGGAAATATCTACACCGCTATCTGTATGAACATGGAAATATCTACACCGCTATCTGTATGAACATGGAAATATCTTCACCGCCATCTGTGAGAACATGGATATATCTACACAGCCATCTGGATGAACATGGAAATATCTACACCGCTATCTGTATGAACATGGAAATATCTACACCGCTATCTGTGTAAACATACATCCATCTTCACCACTATCTGTATAAACAATGAAATATCTACACTGCTATCTGTATGAACATGGAAATATCTACACCACTATCTGTTTGAACATGGAAATATCTACACCGGTATCAGCATGTAAATGGAAATATCTACAAAGCTACCTACATATACATGGAAATATCTATACAGCTATCTATTTACACATGGAAATAACTACACCGCTATCTCTATAAACATGGAAATATCTACACCGCCATCTGTATGTACATGGAAATATCTACACCGCCGTCTGTATGAACATAAAAATATCTAAACCGCCATCTGTATTAAGATGAAGATATCTACACGGCTATCTGTATAAACATGGAAATATCTACACCGCTATCTGTATAAACATGCAAATATCTACACCGCTACCTGTATAAACATGGAAATATCAGCACCGCAATCTGTATGAACATGGAAATATCTACACCGCTATCTGTATGAACATAGAAATATCTACACCGCTATCTGTATGAACATGGAAATATCTACACCGCCATCTGTATGAACTTGGAAATATCTTCTCCGCCATCTGTATGAACATGGATATATCTACACAGCCATCTGGATGAACTTGGAAATATCTACACCGCTATATGTATGAACATGGAAATACCTACAACGCTATCTGTATGAACATGGAAATCTCTACACCACTATGTGTATGAACATGGAAATATCTACACTGCTATCTGTATGAACATGGAAATATATTCACCGCCATCTGTATGAACATGGATATATCTACACAGCCATCTGGATGAACATGGAAATATCTACACCGCTATCTGTATGAACATGGAAATAGCTACACCGCTATCTGTATGAACATGGAAATATCTACACCACTATGTGTATGAACATGGAATTATCTGCACCGCTATCTGTATGAACATGGAAATATCTACACCGCTATCAGTATGAACATGGAAATAACTACACCGCTATCTGTATAAACATGGAAATATCTACACCACTATCTGTATAAACATGGAAATATCAGCACCGCTATCTGTATGAACATGGAAATATCTACACCGCTATCTTTAAGAACATGGAAATATCTACACAGATATCTGTATGAACATGGAAATATCTTCACCGTCATCTGTATGAACATGGATATATCTACACAGCCATCTGGATGAACATGGAAATAACTACACCAATATCTGTATGAACATGGAAATATCTACACCGCTATCTGTGCAAACATGCATACATCTTCATCGCTATCTGTATAAACATGGAAATATCTACACCGCTATCTGTATAAGCATGGAAATATGTACACCACTACCTGTATAAACATGGAAATATCTACACCGCTATCTGTATGAACATTGAAATATCTACACCGCTATCTGTTTGAACATGGAAGTGTCTACACCGCTATCTGCACGAAAATGGAAATATCTACACAGCTATCTGCATATATATAGAAATATCTACAAAGCTATCTCTTTACACATGGAAATAACTACACCGCTATCTCTATAAACATGAAAATATCTACACCGCCATCTGTATGAACATGGAAATATCTGAACCGCCATCTCTATGAACATATAAATATCTGCACCGCCATCTGTATTAAAATGGAGATATCTACACCGCTATCTGTATAAACATGGAAATATCAGCACCGCTATCTGTATGAACATGGAAATATCTACACCGCTACCTGTATAAACATGGAAATATCTACACCGCTATCAGTATAAACATGGAAATATCTGCACCGCTATCTGTATGAACATGGAAATATCTACACCGCTATCTTTATGAACATGGAAATATCTACACCGATATCTGTATGAACATGGAAATATCTTCACCGCCATCTGTATGAACATGGATATATCTACACAGCCATCTGGATGAACATGGAAATATCTATACCACTATCTGTATGAACATGGAAATATCTACACCGCTATCTGTGTAAACATGCATACATCGTCACCGCTATCTGTAAAAACATGGAAATATCTACACCGCTATCTGTATAAGCATGGAAATATGTACACCACTACCTGTATAAACATGGAAATATCAGCACCGCTATCTGTATGAACATGGAATTATCTACACAGCCATCTGGATGAATATGGAAATATCAGCACCGCTATCTGTATGAACATGGATATGTCTACACAGCCATCTGGATGAACATGGAAATATCTACACCGCTATCTGTATGAACATGGAAATATCTACACCGCTATCTGTGTAAACAAGCATACATCTTCACCGCTATCTGTATAAACATGGAAATATCTACACCGCTATCTGTATGAACATGGAAATATCTACACCGCTATCTGTGTAAAAATGCATACATCTTCACCGCTATCTGTATAAACATGGAAATATCTACACCGTTATCTGTATGAACATGGAAATATCTACACCGCCAACAGTATGAAGAGATAAATATCTTCACCGACATCTGTATGAACATGGATTTATCTACACAGCCATCTGGATGAACATGGAAATACCTACACCGCTATCTGTATGAACATTGAAATATCTACACCACTATCTGTTTGAACATGGAAGTATCTACACCGCTCTCCGCATGAAAATGGAAATATCTACACAGATATCTGCATATACATGGAAATATCTACAAAGCTATCTCTTTACACATGGAAATAACTACACCGCTATCTCTATAAACATGGAAATATCTACACCGCCATCTGTATGAACATGGAAATATCTGATCCGCCATCTCTATGAACATATAAATATCTGCACCGCCATCTGTATTAAGATGGAGATATTTACACCGCTATCTGTATAAACATGGAAATATCTACACCGCTATCTGTATGAACATGGAAAGATCTACACCGCTATCTGTATAAACATGGAAATATCTACACCGCTATCTGTATAAACATGGAAATATCTACACCGCTATCTGTATAAACATGGAAATATCTACACCGCTATCTGTATAAACATGGAAATATCAGCACCGCTATCTGTATGAACATGGATATATCTACACAGCCATCTGGATGAACATAGAAATATCTACACCACTATCTGTATGAACATGGAAATATCTACACCGCTATCTGTGTAAACATGCATACATCTTCACCGCTATCTGTATAAACATGGAAATATCTACACCGCAATCTGTATACGCATGGAAATATGTACACCACTGCCTGTATAAACATGGAAATATCTACACCGCTATCTGTATAAGCATGGAAATATGTACACCACTACCTGTATAAACATGGAAATATCAGCACCGCTATCTGTATGAACATGGAAATATCTACACAGCCATCTGGATGAATATGGAAATATCAGCACCGCTATCTGTATGAACATGGATATGTCTACACAGCCATCTGGATGAACATGGAAATATCTACACCGCTATCTGTATGAACATGGAAATATCTACACCGCCATCTGTGTAAACAAGCATACATCTTCACCGCTATCTGTATAAACATGGAAATATCTACACCGCTATCTGTATGAACATGGAAATATCTACACCGCAACCTGTTTGACCATGGAAATATCTACAGCGCTATCTGCATGAAAATGGAAATATCTACACAGCTATCTGCATATACATGGAAATATCTACAAAGCTATCTCTTTACACATGGTAATAACTACACCGATATCTCTATAAACATGGAAATATCTACACCACCATCTGTATGAAAATGGAAATATCAGCACCGCTATCTGTATGAACATGGATATGTCTACACAGCCATCTGGATGAACATGGAAATATCTACACCGCTATCTGTATGAACATGGAAATATCTACACCGCTATCTGTGTAAACAAGCATACATCTTCACCGCTATCTGAATAAACATGGAAATATCTACACCGCTATCTGTATGAACATGGAAATATCTACACCGCTATCTGTTTGAGCATGGAAATATCTACACCGCTATCTGCATGAAAATGGAAATATCTACACAGCTATCTGCATATACATGGAAATATCTACAAAGCTATCTCTTTACACATGGAAATAACTACACCGATATCTCTATAAACATAGAAATATCTACACCGCCATCAGTATGAACATGGAAATATCTGCACCGCCATCTGTTTGAACATATAAATTTCTGCACCACCATCTGTATTCAGATGGAGATATCTACACCTCTATATGTATAAACATGGAAATATCTACAGCGCTATCTGTATGAGCATGGAAATATCTACACCGCCATCTGTATGAAGATATAAATATCTTCACCGCCATCTGTATGAACATGGATATATCTACACAGCCATCTGGATCAACATGGAAATATCTACACCGCTATCTGTATGAACATGGAAATATCTACAACGCTATCTGTGTAAACATGCATACATCTTAACCGCTATCTGTATAAACATGGAAATATCTACACCGCTATCTGTATGAACATGGAAATATCTACACCGCTATCTGTTTGAACATGGAAATATCTACACCGCTATCTGAATGAAAATGGAAATATCTACACAGCTATCTGCATATACATGGAAATATCTACAAAGCTATCTCTTTACACATGGAAATAACTACACCGCTATCTCTATAAACATGGAAATATCTACACCGCCATCTGTATGAACATGGAAATATCTGAACCGCCATCTCTATGAACATATAAATATCTGCACCGCCATCTGTATTAAGATGGAGATATCTTCACCGCTATCTGTATAAACATGGAAATATCTACACCGCTATCTGTATAAACATGGAAATATCTACACCGCTATCTGTATAAACATGGAAATATCTACACCGCTACCTGTATAAACATGGAAATATCAGCACCGCTATCAGTATGAACATGGAAATACCTACACTGCTATCTGTATGAACATGGAAATATCTACACTGATATTTGTATGAAGATGGAAATATCTTCACCACCTTCTGTATGAACATAGATATATCTACACAGCCATCTGGATGAACATGGAAATATCAGCACCGCTGAATGTATGAACATGGAAATATCTAAACCGCTATCTGTATGAACATGGAAATATCTACAACGCTATCTGAACATGGAAATATTTTCACTGCCATCTGTATGAACATGGATATATCTACACAGCCATCTGGATGAACATGAAAATATCTACACCGCTATCTGTATGAACATGGAAATATCTACACCGCTATCTGTGTAAACATGCATACATCTTCACCGCTATCTGTATAAACATGGAAATATCTACACCGCTATCTCTATGAACATGGAAATATCTTCACAGCTATCGGTTTGAACATGGAAATATCTAAACCGCTATCTGCATGAAAATGGAAATATCTACACAGCGATCTGCATATACATGGAAATATCTACAAAGCTATCTCTTTACACATGGAAATAACTACAGTGCTATCTCTATAAACATACAAATATCTACACCGAAATCTGCATGAACATGGAAATATCTGAACCGCCATCTCTATGAACATATAAATATCTGCACCGCCATCTATATTAAGATGCAGATATCTACACCGCTATCTGTATAAACTTGGAAATATCTACACCGCTATCTGTATAAACATGGAAATATCTAAACCGCTATCTGCATGAAAATGGAAATATCTACACAGCGATCTGCATATACATGGAAATATCTACAAAGCTATCTCTTTACACATGGAAATAACTACAGCGCTATCTCTATAAACATACAAATATCTACACCGAAATCTGCATGAACATGGAAATATCTGAACCGCCATCTCTATGAACATATAAATATCTGCACCGCCATCTATATTAAGATGCAGATATCTACACCGCTATCTGTATAAACTTGGAAATATCTACACCGCTATCTGTATAAACATGGAAATATCTACACCGCAATCTGTATAAACATGGAAATATCTACACCGCTACCTGTATAAACATGGAAATATCAGCACCGCTATCTGTATGAACATGGAAATATCTACACCGCTATCTCTATGAACATGGAAATTTCTACACCGCTATCTGTATGAACATGGAAATAGCTACACCGCTATCTGTACGAACATGGAAATATCTACACCACTACCTGTATGAACATGGAAATATCTACACCGCTATCTGTGTGAATATGGATATATCTACACAGCCATCTGGATGAACACGGAAATATCTTCACCGCTATCTGTTTGAACATGGAAATATCTACACCTCTATCTGCATGAAAATGGAATTATCTACACTGTTATCTGCATATACATGGAAATATCTACACAGCTATCTCTTTACACATGGAAATAACTACACCGCTATCTGTATGAACATGGAAATATCTACACCGCCATGTGTATGAACATGGAAATATCTGCACCGCCATCTGTTTGAACATATAAATATCTACACCGCCGTCTGTATTAAGATGGAGATATCTACACCGCTATCTGTATAAACATGGAAATATCTACACCGCTATCTGTATAAACATGGAAATATCTACACCGCTATCTGTATAAACATGGAAATATCTACACCGCTACCTGTATAAACATGGAAATATCAGCACCGCTATCTGTATGAACATGGAAATATCTACACCGCTATCTGTATGAACATGGAAATATCTACACCGCTATCTGTATGAACATGGATATATCTAAACAGCCCTCTGGATGAACATGGAAATATCCACACCGCCATCTGTGTAAACACGCATACATCTTCACCGCTATCTGAATAAACATGGAAATATCTACACCGCTATCTGTATGAACATGGAAATATCCACACCGCTATCTGTTTGAAGATGGAAATATACACACCGCTACCTGCATGAAAATGGAAATATCTACACAGCTATCTGCATATACATGGCAATATCTACACAGCTATCTCTTTACACGTGGAAATAACTACACCGCTATCTGTATGAACATGGAAATATCAACACCGCCATCTGTATGTACATGAAAATATCTGCACCGCCATCTTTATGAACATATAAATATCTACACCGCCATCTGTATTAAGATGGAGATATCTACAATGCTATCTGTATAAACATGGAAATATCTACACCGCCATCTGTATGAACATATAAATATCTACACCGCCATCTGTATTAAGAAGGAAATATCTAAACCGCTATCTGTATAAACATGGAAATATCTACACCGCTGCCTGTATAAACAAGGAAATATCAGCACCGCTATCTGTATGAACATGGAAATATCTACACCGCTATCTGTATGAACATGGAAATATCTACACCGCTATCTGTATGAACATGGAAATATCTACACCGCTATCTGTACGAACATGGATATATCTACACAGCCATCTGGTTGAACATGGATATATCTACACCGCTATCTCTGTAAACATGCATAGATCTTCACTGCTATCTGTATAAAGATGGAAATATCTACACCGCTCTCTGTATGAACATGGAAATATCTACACCGCTATCTGTGTAAAAATGCATACATCTTCACCGCTATCTGTATAAACATGGAAATATCTACACCGCTGTCTGTATGAACATGGAAATATCTTCACCGCCATCTGTATGAAGAGATAAATATCTTCACCGACATCTGTATGAACATGGATTTATCTACACAGCCATCTGGATGAACATGGAAATACCTACACCGCTATCTGTATGAACATTGAAATATCTACACCGCTATCTGTTTGAACATGGAAGTATCTACACCGCTCTCTGCATGAAAATGGAAATATCTACACAGCTATCTGCATATACATGGAAATATCTACAAAGCTATCTCTTTACACATGGAAATAACTACACCGCTATCTCTATAAACATGGAAATATCTACACCGCCATCTGTATGAACATGGAAATATCTGAACCGCCATCTCTATGAACATATAAATATCTGCACCGCCATCTGTATTAAGATGGAGATATCTACACCGCTATCTGTATAAACATGGAAATATCTACACCGCTCTCTGTACAAACATGGAAATATCTACACCGCTACCTGTATAAACATGGAAATATCAGCACCGCTATCTGTATGAACATGGAAATACCTACACTGCTATCTGTATGAACATGGAATATCTACACCGCTATCTGTATGAACATGGAAAGATCTACACCGCTATCTGTATAAACATGGAAATATCTACACCGCTATCTGTATAAACATGGAAATATCTACACCGCTATCTGTATAAACATGGAAATATCTACACCGCTATCTGTATAAACATGGAAATATCAGCACCGCTATCTGTATGAACATGGATATATCTACACAGCCATCTGGATGAACATAGAAATATCTACACCACTATCTGTATGAACATGGAAATATCTACACCGCTATCTGTGTAAACATGCATACATCTTCAACGCTATCTGTATAAACATGGAAATATCTACACCGCAATCTGTATACGCATGGAAATATGTACACCACTGCCTGTATAAACATGGAAATATCTACACCGCTATCTGTATAAGCATGGAAATATGTACACCACTACCTGTATAAACATGGAAATATCAGCACCGCTATCTGTATGAACATGGAAATATCTACACAGCCATCTGGATGAATATGGAAATATCAGCACCGCTATCTGTATGAACATGGATATGTCTACACAGCCATCTGGATGAACATGGAAATATCTACACCGCTATCTGTATGAACATGGAAATATCTACACCGCCATCTGTGTAAACAAGCATACATCTTCACCGCTATCTGTATAAACATGGAAATATCTACACCGCTATCTGTATGAACATGGAAATATCTACACCGCAACCTGTTTGACCATGGAAATATCTACAGCGCTATCTGCATGAAAATGGAAATATCTACACAGCTATCTGCATATACATGGAAATATCTACAAAGCTATCTCTTTACACATGGAAATAACTACACCGATATCTCTATAAACATGGAAATATCTACACCACCATCTGTATGAAAATGGAAATATCAGCACCGCTATCTGTATGAACATGGATATGTCTACACAGCCATCTGGATGAACATGGAAATATCTACACCGCTATCTGTATGAACATGGAAATATCTACACCGCTATCTGTGTAAACAAGCATACATCTTCACCGCTATCTGTATAAACATGGAAATATCTACACCGCTATCTGTATGAACATGGAAATATCTACACCGCTATCTGTTTGAGCATGGAAATATCTACACCGCTATCTGCATGAAAATGGAAATATCTACACAGCTATCTGCATATACATGGAAATATCTACAAAGCTATCTCTTTACACATGGAAATAACTACACCGATATCTCTATAAACATGGAAATATCTACACCGCCATCTGTATGAACATGGAAATATCAGCACCGATATCTGTATGAACATGGAAATATCTACACAGCCATCTGGATGAACATGGAAATATCTACATCGCTATCTGTATGAACATGGAAATAGCTACACCGCTATCTGTATGAACATGGAAATATCTACACCGCTATCTCTATAAACATGGAAATATCTACACCGCTGTCTGTATAAACATGGAAATATCTACACCGCTATCTGTATGAACATGGAAATATCTACACCGCTATCTGTTTGAGCATGGAAATATCTACACCGCTATCTGCATGAAAATGGAAATATCTACACAGCTATCTGCATATACATGGAAATATCTACAAAGCTATCTCTTTACACATGGAAATAACTACACCGATATCTCTATAAACATAGAAATATCTACACCGCCATCAGTATGAACATGGAAATATCTGCACCGCCATCTGTTTGAACATATAAATATCTGCACCACCATCTGTATTAAGATGGAGATATCTACACCTCTATATGTATAAACATGGAAATATCTACACCGCTATCTTTTTGAGCATGGAAATATCTACACCGCCATCTGTATGAAGATATAAATATCTTCACCGCCATCTGTATGAACATGGATATATCTACACAGCCATCTGGATCAACATGGAAATATCTACACCGCTATCTGTATGAACATGGAAATATCTACAACGCTATCTGTGTAAACATGCATACATCTTAACCGCTATCTGTATAAACATGGAAATATCTACACCGCTATCTGTATGAACATGGAAATATCTACACCGCTATCTGTTTGAACATGGAAATATCTACACCGCTATCTGCATGAAAATGGAAATATCTACACAGCTATCTGCATATACATGGAAATATCTACAAAGCTATCTCTTTACACATGGAAATAACTACACCGCTATCTCTATAAAAATGGAAATATCTACACCGCCATCTGTATGAACATGGAAATATCTGAACCGCCATCTCTATGAACATATAAATATCTGCACCGCCATCTGTATTAAGATGGAGATATCTTCACCGCTATCTGTATAAACATGGAAATATCTACACCGCTATCTGTATAAACATGGAAATATCTACACAGCTATCTGTATAAACATGGAAATATCTACACCGCTACCTGTATAAACATGGAAATATCAGCACCGCTATCAGTATGAACATGGAAATACCTTCACTGCTATCTGTATGGACATGGAAATATCTACACTGATATTTGTATGAAGATTGAAATATCTTCACCACCTTCTGTATGAACATAGATATATCTACACAGCCATCTGGATGAACATGGAAATATCAGCACCGCTGTCTGTATGAACATGGAAATATCTAAACCGCTATCTGTATGAACATGGAAATATCTACACCGCTATCTGAACATGGAAATATTTTCACCGCCATCTGTATGAACATGGATATATCTACAAAGCCATCTGGATGAACATGAAAATATCTACACCGCTATCTGTATGAACATGGAAATATCTACACCGCTATCTGTGTAAACATGCATACATCTTCACCGCTATCTGTATAAACATGGAAATATCTACACCGCTATCTCTATGAACATGGAAATATCTTCACCGCTATCTGTTTGAACATGGAAATATCTAAACCGCTATCTTCATGAAAATGGAAATATCTACACAGCGATCTGCATATACATGGAAATATCTACAATGATATCTCTTTACAAATGGAAATAACTACAGTGCTATCTCTATAAACATACAAATATCTACACCGAAATCTGCATGAACATGGAAATATCTGAACCGCCATCTCTATGAACATATAAATATCTGCACCGCCATCTATATTAAGATGCAGATATCTACACCGCTATCTGTATAAACTTGGAGATATCTACACCGCTATCTGTATAAACATGGAAATATCTACACCGCAATCTGTATAAACATGGAAATATCTACACAGCTACCTGTATAAACATGGAAATATCAGCACCGCTATCTGTATGAACATGGAAATATCTACACCGCTATCTCTATGAACATGGAAATTTCTACACCGCTATCTGTATGAACATGGAAATAGCTACACCGCTATCTGTACGAACATGGAAATATCTACACCACTACCTGTATGAACATGGAAATATCTACACCGCTATCTGTATGAATATGGATATATCTACACAGCCATCTGGATGAACACGGAAATATCTTCACCGCTATCTGTTTGAACATGGAAATATCTACACCGCTATCTGCATGAAAATGGAATTATCTACACTGCTATCTGTATATACATGGAAATATCTACACAGCTATCTCTTTACACATGGAAATAACTACACCGCTATCTGTATGAACATGGAAATATCTACACCGCCATGTGTATGAACATGGAAATATCTGCACCGCCATCTGTTTGAACATATAAATATCTACACCGCCGTCTGTATTAAGATGGAGATATCTACACCGCTATCTGTATAAACATGGAAATATCTACACCGCTATCTGTATAAACATGGAAATATCTACACCGCTATCTGTATAAACATGGAAATATCTACACCGCTACCTGTATAAACATGGAAATATTAGCACCGCTATCTGTATGAACATGGAAATATCTACACCGCTATCTGTATGAACATGGAAATATCTACACCGCTAACTGTTTGAACAAGGATATATCTAAACAGCCCTATGGATGAACATGGAAATTTCCACACCGCCATCTGTGTAAACATGCATACATCTTCACCGCTATCTGAATAAACATGGAAATATCTACACCGCTATCTGTATGAACATGGAAATATCCACACCACTATCTGTTTGAAGATGGAAATATACACACCGCTACCTGCATGAAAATGGAAATATCTACACAGCTATCTGCATATACATGGCAATATCTACACAGCTATCTCTTTACACATGGAAATAACTACACCGCTATCTGTATGAACATGGAAATATCAACACCGCCATCTGTATGTACATGAAAATATCTGCACCGCCATCTGTATGAACATATAAATATCTACACCGCCATCTGTATTAAGATGGAGATATCTACACTGCTATCTGTATAAACATGGAAATATCTACACCGCCATCTGTATGAACATATAAATATCTACGCCGCAATCTGTATTAAGAAGGAAATATCTAAACCGCTATCTGTATAAACATGGAAATATCTACACCGCTGCCTGTATAAACAAGGAAATATCAGCACCGCTATCTGTATGAACATGGAAATATCTACACCGCTATCTGTATGAACATGGAAATATCTACACCGCTATCTGTATGAACATGGAAATAGCTACACCGCTATCTGTATGAACATGGATATATCTACACAGCCATCTGGTTGAACATGGATATATCTACACCGCTATCTCTGTAAACATGCATAGATCTTCACTGCTATCTGTATAAAGATGGAAATATCTACACCGCTATCTGTATGAACATGGAAATATCTACACCGCTATCTGTATGAACATGGAAATATCTACACCGCTATCTGTTTGAACATGGAAATATCTACACCGCTATCTGCATGAAAATGGAAATATCTACACTGCTATCTACATATACATTTAAATATCTACACAGCTATCTCTTTACACATGGAAATAACTACACCGCTATCTGTATGAACATGGAAATATCTGCACCGCCATCTGTATGAGCATATAAATATCTACACCGCCAAATGTATTAAGATGGAGATATCTACACTGCTATCTGTATAAACATGGAATTATCTACACCGCTATCTGTATAAACATGTAAATATCTACACCGCTATCTGTATGAACATGGAAATATCTACACCGCTGTCTGTGTAAACATGCATACATCTTCAACGCTATCTGTATAAACATGGAAATGTCTACAAGGCTATCTGTATGAACATGGAAATATCTACACTGCTATCTGTACGAACATGGAAATATCTAAACCGCTATCTGCATGAAAATAGAAATATCTACACAGCTATCTGCATATACATGGAAATATCTACACTGCTATCTCTTTACACATGGAAATAACTACACCGCTATCTGTATGAACATGGAAATATCTGCACCGCCATCTGTATGAACACAGAAATATCTACACCGCCATCTGTATTAAGATGGAGATACCTACACCGCTATCTGTATAAACATGGAAATATCTACACCGCTATCTGTATAAACATGGAAATATCTACACCGCTATCTGTATAAACATGGAAATATCAGCACCGCTATCTGTATGAACATGGAAATATCAGCCCCTCTATCTGTACGAACATGGAAGTATCTACACCGCTATCTCTATGAACATGGAAATATCTACACCGCTATCTGTATGAACACGGAAATATCTACACCGCTATCTGTTTGAACATGGAAATATCTACACCGCTATCTGTATGAACACGGAAATATCTACACCGCTATCTGTTTAAACATGGAAATATCTAAACCGCTATCTGCATGAAAATGGAAATATATACACAGCTATCTGCATATACATGGAAATATCTACACAGCTATCTCTTTACACATGTAAATAACTACACCGCTATCTGTATGAACATGGAAATATCTTCACCGCCATCTGTATGAACATGGATATATCTCAACAGCCGTCTGGATGAACATGGAAATATCTACACCGCTATCTGTATGAACATGGAAATATATACAGCGCTATCTGTGTAAAAATGCATACATCTTCACCGCTATCTGTAAAAACATGGAAATATCTACACTGCTATCTGTATGAACATGGAAATATCTTCACCGCTATCTGTTTGAACATGGAAATATCTACACGGCTATCTGCATGAAAATGGAAATATCTACACAGCGATCTGCATATACATGGAAATATCTACAAAGCTATCTCTTTTCACATGGAAATAAGTACAGCGCTATCTCTATAAACATGGAAATAGCTACACCGCCATGTGTATGAACATGGAAATATCTGCACCGCCATCTGTATGAACATTTAAATATCTACACCGCCATCTATATTAAGATGGAGATATCTACACCTCTATCTGTATAAACTTGGAAAAATCTACACTGCTATCTGTATAAACATGGAAATATCAACACCGCAATCTGTGTAAACATGGAAATATCTACACCGCTACCTGTACAAACATGGAAATATCAGCACCGCTATCTGTATGAACATGGAAATATCTACACCGCTATCTATATGAACATGGAAATATCTACACCGCTATCTATATGAACATGGAAATATCTACACCGCTATCTGTTTGAACATGGAAATATCTACACCGCTACCTGTACAAACATGGAAATATCAGCACCGCTATCTGTATGAACATGGAAATATCTACACCGCTATCTCTATGAACATGGAAATATCTACACCGGTATCTGTATGAACATGGAAATATCTACACCGCTATCTGTTTGAACATGGAAATATCTACACTGCTATCTGCGTGAAAATGGAAATATCTACACTGCTATCTGCATATACATTTAAATATCTACACAGCTATCTCTTTACACATGGAAATAACTACACCGCTATCTGTATGAACATGGAAATATCTACACCGCCATCTGTATGAACATGGAAATATCTGCACCGCCATCTGTATGAACATATAAATATCTACACCGCCATCTGTATTAAGATGGAGATATCTACACTGCTATCTGCATAAACAAGGAAATATCTACACCTCCATCTGTACGAACATATAAATATCTACACCGCCATCTGTATGAAAATATAAATATCTACACTGCCATCTGTATTTAGATAGAGATATCTCCACTGCTATCTGTATAAACATGGAAATATCTACACCGCTATCTGTATAAACATGGAAATATCTACACCACTACCTGTATAAACATGGAAATATCAGCACCGCTATCTATATGAACATGGAAATATCTACACCGCTATCTGTATGAACATGGAAATATCTACACCGCTATCTGTATGAACATGGAAATATCTACACCGCTATCTGTATGAACATGGAAATATCTTCACCGCTATCTGTTTGAACATGGAAATATGTACACCGCTGTCTGCATGAAAATGGAAATATATACACAGCTATCTGCATATACATGGAAATATCTACACAGCTATCTCTTTACACATGGAAATAACTACACTGCTATCTCTATAAACATGGAAATATCTACACCGCCATCTGTATGAACATGGAAATATCTGCACCGCCATCTGTATGAACATATAAATATCTACACCGCCATCTGTATTAAGAAGGAGATATCTACACCGCTATCTGTATAAAGATGGAAATATCTACACCGCTATCTGTATAAACATGGAAATATCTACACCGATATCTGTATAAACATGGAAATATCTACACCGCTACCTGTATAAACAAGGAAATATCAGCACCGCTATCGGTATGAACATGGAAATATCTACACCGCTATCTGTATGAACATGGATATATCTACACCGCTATCTGTATGAACATGGAAATATCTTTACCGCCATCTGTATGAACATGGATATGTCTGCACAGCCATCTGGATGAACATGGAAATATCTAAACCGCGATCTGTATGAACATGGAAATATCTACACTGCTATCTGTGTAAACATGCATACATCTTCACCGCTATCTGTATAAACATGGAAATATCTACACTGCTATCTGTTTGAACATGGAAATATCTAAACCGCTATCTGCATGAAAATAGAAATATCTACACAGCTATCTGCATATACATGAAAATATCTACAAAGCTATCTCTTTACACAAGGAAATAACTACACCGCTATGTCTATAAACACGGAAATATCTACACCGCCATCTGTATGAACATGGAAATATCTCCACCACCATCTGTATGAACATATAAATATCTACACCGCCATCTGTATTAAGATTGGAGATACCTAAACCGCTCTCTGTATAAACATGGAAATATCTACACCGCTACCTGTATAAACATGGAAATATCTACACCGATATCTGTATGAACATGGAAATATCTACACCGCTATCTGTATGAACATGGATATATCTAAACAGCCCTCTGGATGAACATGGAAATATCCACACCGCTATCTGTGTAAACATGCATACATCTTCACCGCTATCTGAATAAACATGGAAATACCTACACCGCTATCTGTATGAACATGGAAATATCCACACCGCTATCTGTTTGAAGATGGAAATATATACACCGCTACCTGCATGAAAATGGAAATATCTACACAGCTATCTGCATATACATGGCAATATCTACACAGCTATCTCTTTACACATGGAAATAACTACACCGCTATCTGTATGAACATGGAAATATCTACACCGCCATCTGTATGTACATGGAAATATCTGCACCGCCATCTGTATGAACATATAAATATCTACACCGCCATTTGTATTAAGATGGAGATATCTACACTGCTATCTGTATAAACATGGAAATATCTACACCGCCATCTGTATGAACATATAAATATCTACGCCGCCATCTGTATTAAGAAGGAAATATCTAAACCGCTATCTGTATAAACATGGAAATATCTACACCGCTGCCTGTATAAACAAGGAAATATCAGCACCGCTATCTGTATGAACATGGAAATATCTACACCGCTATCTGTATGAACATGGAAATATCTGCACCACCATCTGTATGAACATATAAATATCTACACCGCCATCTGTATTAAGATGGAGATATCTACACTGCTATCTGTATAAACATGGAATTATCTACACCGCTTTCTGTATAAACATGGAAATATCTACACCGCTATCTGTATAAACATGGAAATATCTACACCACTACCTGTATAAACATGGAAATATCAGCACCGCCATCTGTATGAACATGGAAATATCTACACCGCCATCTGTATGAACATGGAAATATCTACACCGCTATCTGTATGAACATGGAAATATCTACACCGTTATCTGTATGAACATGGAAATATCTACACCGCTATCTGTTTGAACATGGAAATATCTACACCGCTGTCTGCATGAAAATGGAAATATCTACACAGCTATCTGCAAATACATGGAAATATCTACACAGCTATATCTTAACACATGGAAATAACTACACCGCTATCTCTATAAACATGGAAATATCTACACCGCCATCTGTATGAACATGGAAATATCTGCACCGCCATCTGTATGAACATATAAATATCTACACCGCCATCTGTATTAAGAAGGAAATATCTAAACCGCTATCTGTATGAACATTGAAATATCTACACCGCTATCTGTATGAACATGGAAATATCTACACCGCTGTCTGTGTAAACATGCATACATCTTCACCGCTATCTGTATAAACACGGAAATGTCTACAAGGCTATCTGTATGAACATGGAAATATCTACACTGCTATCTGTACGAACATGGAAATATCTAAACCGCTATCTGCATGAAAATAGAAATATCTACACAGCTATCTGCATATACATGGAAATATCTACACAGCTATCTCTTTACACATGGAAATAACTACACCGCTATCTGTATGAACATGGAA
The DNA here is from genome assembly GCF_029281585.2 of Gorilla gorilla gorilla. Taxonomy (NCBI): domain Eukaryota; kingdom Metazoa; phylum Chordata; class Mammalia; order Primates; family Hominidae; genus Gorilla; species Gorilla gorilla. Next base: position 956,923 of record NC_073234.2, read on the forward strand.
ATATCTGCACCGCCATCTGTATGAACACATAAATATCTACACCGCCATCTGTATTAAGATGGAGATACCTACACCGCTATCTGTATAAACATGGAAATATCTACACCGCTATCTGTATAAACATGGAAATATCTACACCGCTATCTGTATAAACATGGAAATATCAGCACCGCTATCTGTATGAACATGGAAATATCAGCCCCTCTATCTGTACGAACATGCAAGTATCTACACCGCTATCTCTATGAACATGGAAATATCTACACCGCTATCTGTATGAACACGGAAATATCTACACCGCTATCTGTTTGAACATGGAAATATCTACACCGCTATCTGTATGAACACGGAAATATCTACACCGCTATCTGTTTAAACATGGAAATATCTAAACCGCTATCTGCATGAAAATGGAAATATATACACAGCTATCTGCATATACATGGAAATATCTACACAGCTATCTCTTTACACATGGAAATAACTACACCGCTATCTGTATGAACATGGAAATATCTTCACCGCCATCTGTATGAACATGGATATATCTCAACAGCCGTCTGGATGAACATGGAAATATCTACACCGCTATCTGTATGAACATGGAAATATATACAGCGCTATCTGTGTAAAAATGCATACATCTTCACCGCTATCTGTAAAAACATGGAAATATCTACACTGCTATCTGTATGAACATGGAAATATCTTCACCGCTATCTGTTTGAACATGGAAATATCTACACGGCTATCTGCATGAAAATGGAAATATCTACACAGCGATCTGCATATACATGGAAATATCTACAAAGCTATCTCTTTTCACATGGAAATAAGTACAGCGCTATCTCTATAAACATGGAAATAGCTACACCGCCATGTGTATGAACATGGAAATATCTGCACCGCCATCTGTATGAACATTTAAATATCTACACCGCCATCTATATTAAGATGGAGATATCTACACCTCTATCTGTATAAACTTGGAAAAATCTACACTGCTATCTGTATAAACATGGAAATATCAACACCACAATCTGTGTAAACATGGAAATATCTACACCGCTACCTGTACAAACATGGAAATATCAGCACCGCTATCTGTATGAACATGGAAATATCTACACCGCTATCTATATGAACATGGAAATATCTACACCGCTATCTATATGAACATGGAAATATCTACACCGCTATCTGTTTGAACATGGAAATATCTACACCGCTACCTGTACAAACATGGAAATATCAGCACCGCTATCTGTATGAACATGGAAATATCTACACCGCTATCTCTATGAACATGGAAATATCTACACCGGTATCTGTATGAACATGGAAATATCTACACCGCTATCTGTTTGAACATGGAAATATCTACACTGCTATCTGCGTGAAAATGGAAATATCTACACTGCTATCTGCATATACATTTAAATATCTACACAGCTATCTCTTTACACATGGAAATAACTACACCGCTATCTGTATGAACATGGAAATATCTACACCGCCATCTGTATGAACATGGAAATATCTGCACCGCCATCTGTATGAACATATAAATATCTACACCGCCATCTGTATTAAGATGGAGATATCTACACTGCTATCTGCATAAACAAGGAAATATCTACACCTCCATCTGTACGAACATATAAATATCTACACCGCCATCTGTATGAAAATATAAATATCTACACTGCCATCTGTATTTAGATAGAGATATCTCCACTGCTATCTGTATAAACATGGAAATATCTACACCGCTATCTGTATAAACATGGAAATATCTACACCACTACCTGTATAAACATGGAAATATCAGCACCGCTATCTATATGAACATGGAAATATCTACACCGCTATCTGTATGAACATGGAAATATCTACACCGCTATCTGTATGAACATGGAAATATCTACACCGCTATCTGTATGAACATGGAAATATCTTCACCGCTATCTGTTTGAACATGGAAATATGTACACCGCTGTCTGCTTGAAAATGGAAATATCTACACAGCTATCTGCATATACATGGAAATATCTACACAGCTATCTCTTTACACATGGAAATAACTACACTGCTATCTCTATAAACATGGAAATATCTACACCGCCATCTGTATGAACATGGAAATATCTGCACCGCCATCTGTATGAACATATAAATATCTACACCGCCATCTGTATTAAGAAGGAGATATCTACACCGCTATCTGTATAAAGATGGAAATATCTACACCGCTATCTGTATAAACATGGAAATATCTACACCGATATCTGTATAAACATGGAAATATCTACACCGCTACCTGTATAAACAAGGAAATATCAGCACCGCTATCGGTATGAACATGGAAATATCTACACCGCTATCTGTATGAACATGGATATATCTACACCGCTATCTGTATGAACATGGAAATATCTTTACCGCCATCTGTATGAACATGGATATGTCTGCACAGCCATCTGGATGAACATGGAAATATCTAAACCGCGATCTGTATGAACATGGAAATATCTACACTGCTATCTGTGTAAACATGCATACATCTTCACCGCTATCTGTATAAACATGGAAATATCTACACTGCTATCTGTTTGAACATGGAAATATCTAAACCGCTATCTGCATGAAAATAGAAATATCTACACAGCTATCTGCATATACATGAAAATATCTACAAAGCTATCTCTTTACACAAGGAAATAACTACACCGCTATGTCTATAAACACGGAAATATCTACACCGCCATCTGTATGAACATGGAAATATCTCCACCACCATCTGTATGAACATATAAATATCTACACCGCCATCTGTATTAAGATTGGAGATACCTAAACCGCTCTCTGTATAAACATGGAAATATCTACACCGCTACCTGTATAAACATGGAAATATCTACACCGATATCTGTATGAACATGGAAATATCTACACCGCTATCTGTATGAACATGGATATATCTAAACAGCCCTCTGGATGAACATGGAAATATCCACACCGCTATCTGTGTAAACATGCATACATCTTCACCGCTATCTGAATAAACATGGAAATACCTACACCGCTATCTGTATGAACATGGAAATATCCACACCGCTATCTGTTTGAAGATGGAAATATATACACCGCTACCTGCATGAAAATGGAAATATCTACACAGCTATCTGCATATACATGGCAATATCTACACAGCTATCTCTTTACACATGGAAATAACTACACCGCTATCTGTATGAACATGGAAATATCTACACCGCCATCTGTATGTACATGGAAATATCTGCACCGCCATCTGTATGAACATATAAATATCTACACCGCCATTTGTATTAAGATGGAGATATCTACACTGCTATCTGTATAAACATGGAAATATCTACACCGCCATCTGTATGAACATATAAATATCTACGCCGCCATCTGTATTAAGAAGGAAATATCTAAACCGCTATCTGTATAAACATGGAAATATCTACACCGCTGCCTGTATAAACAAGGAAATATCAGCACCGCTATCTGTATGAACATGGAAATATCTACACCGCTATCTGTATGAACATGGAAATATCTGCACCACCATCTGTATGAACATATAAATATCTACACCGCCATCTGTATTAAGATGGAGATATCTACACTGCTATCTGTATAAACATGGAATTATCTACACCGCTATCTGTATAAACATGGAAATATCTACACCGCTATCTGTATAAACATGGAAATATCTACACCGCTACCTGTACAAACATGGAAATAGCACCGCTCTCTGTATGAACATGGAAATATCCACACCGCTATCTGTTTAAACATGGAAATAACTACACCGCTATCTGTATGAACATGGAAATATCTTCACTGCCATCTCTATGAACATGGATATATCTACACAGCCATCTGGATGAACATGGAAATATCTACACCGCTATCTGTATGAACATGGAAATATCTAAACCGCTATCTGTGTAAACATGCATACATCTTCACCGCTATCTGTATAAACATGGAAATATCTACACTGCTATCTGTATGAACATGGAAATATCTACACCGCTATCTGTTTGAACATGGAAATATCTACACCGCTACCTGTACAAACATGGAAATATCAGCACTGCTATCTGTATGAACTTGGAAATATCTACACCGCTATCTCTATGAACATGGAAATATCTACACCGGTATCTGTATGAACTTGGAAATATCTACACCGCTATCTGTTTGAACATGGAAATATCTACACTGCTATCTGCATGAAAATGGAAATAGCTACACTGCTATCTGCATATACATTTAAATATCTACACAGCTATCTCTTTACACATGGAAATAACTACTCCGCTATCTGTATGAACATGGAAATATCTACACCGCCATCTGTATGAACATGGAAATATCTGCACCGCTATCTGTATGAACATATAAATATCTACACCGCCATCTGTATTAAGATGGAGATATCTACACTGCTATCTGTATAAACATGGAAATATCTACACCGCCATCTGTACGAACATATAAATATCTACACCGCAATCTGTATGAAAATATAAATATCTACACCGCCATCTGTATTTAGATAGAGATATCTCCACTGCTATCTGTATAAACATCGAAATATCCACACCGCTATCTGTTTAAACATGGAAATATCTACACCGCTATCTGTATAAACATGGAAATATCTACACCACTACCTGTATAAACATGGAAATATCAGCACCGCTATCTATATGAACATGGAAATATCTACACCGCTATCTGTATGAACATGGAAATATCTACACCGCTATCTGTATGAACATGGAAATATCTACACCGCTATCTGTATGAACATGGAAATATCTTCACCGCTATCTGTTTGAACATGGAAATATCTACACCGCTGTCTGCATGAAAATGGAAATATCTACACAGCTATCTGCATATACATGGAAATATCTACACAGCTATCTCTTTACACATGGAAATAACTACACCGCTATCTCTGTAAACATGGAAATATCTACACCGCAACCTGTATAAACATGGAAATATCTACACCGCTACCTGTATAAACATGGAAATATCAGCACCGCTATCTGTTTGAACATGGAAATATCTACACCGCTATCTCTATGAACATGGAAATTTCTACACCGCTATCTGTATGAACATGGAAATAGCTACACCGCTATCTGTACGAACATGGAAATATCTACACCACTACCTGTATGAACATGGAAATATCTACACCGCTATCTGTATGAAAATGGATATATCTACACAGCCATCTGGATGAACACGGAAATATCTACACCGCTATCTGTATGAACATGGAAATATCTACACCGCTATCTGTGTAAATATGCATACATCTTCACCGCAATCTATATAAACATGGAAATATCTACACCGCTATCTGTATGAACATGGAAATATCTACACCGCTATCTGTTTGAACATGGAAATATCTACAGCGCTGTCTGCATGAAAATGGAAATATCTACACAGCTATCTGCATATACGTGGAAATATCTACAAAGCTATCTCTTTACACATGGAAATAAGTACACCGCTATCTTTATAAACATGGAAATATCTACACCGCCATCTGTATGAACATGGAAATATCTGCACCGCCATATGTATGAACATATAAATATCTACACCGCCATCTGTATTAAGAAGGAGATATCTACACCGCTATCTGTATAAACTTATAAATATCTACACCGCTATCTGTATAAACATGGAAATATCTACACCACTATCTGCATAAACATGGAAATATCTACGCCGCTACCTGTATAAACATGGAAATATCAGCACCGCTATCTGTATGAACATGGAAACACCTACACCGCTATATGTATGAACATGGAAATATCTACACCGCTATCTGTATGAACATGGAAATATCTTCACCACCATCTGTATGAACATGGATATATCTACACAGCCATCTGGATGAACATGGAAATACCTACACCGCTATCTGTATGAACATGGAAATATCTACACCGCTGTCTGTTTGAACATGGAAATATCTAAACCGCTATCTGCATGAAAATAGAAATATCTACACAGCTATCTGCATATACATGGAAATATCTACAAAGCTATCTCTTTACACAAGGATATAACTACACCACTATGTCTATAAACACGGAAATATCTACACCGCCATCTGTATGAACATGGAAATATCTCCACCACCACCTGTATGAACATATAAATATCTACACCGCCATCTGTATTAAGATTGGAGATATCTACACCGCTCTCTGTATAAACATGGAAATATCTACACCGTTATCTGTATGAACATGGAAATATCGACACCGCTATCTGTATGAACATGGATATACCTAAACAGCCCTCTGGATGAACATGGAAATATCCACACCGCTATCTGTGTAAACATGCATACATCTTCACCGCTATCTGAATAAACATGGAAATATCTACACCGCTATCTGTATGAACATGGAAATATCCACACCGCTATCTGTTTGAAGATGGAAATATATACACCGCTACCTGCATGAAAATGGAAATATCTACACAGATATCTCCATATACATGGCAATATCTACACAGCTATCTCTTTACACATGGAAATAACTACACCGCTATCTGTATGAACATGGAAATATCTACACCGCCATCTGTATGTACATGGAAATATCTGCACCGCCATCTGTATGAACATATAAATATCTACACCGCCATCTGTATTAAGATAGAGATATCTACACTGATATCTGTATAAACATGGAAATATCTACACCGCTATCTGTATAAACATGGAAATATCGACACCGCTACCTGTATAAACATGGAAATATCAGCACCGCTATCTGTATGAACATGGAAATATCTACACCGCTATCTCTATGAACTTGGAAATTTCTACACCGCTATCTGTATGAACATGGAAATAGCTACACCTCTATCTGTATGAACATGGAAATATCTACACCACTACCTGTATGAACATGGAAATATCTACACTGCTATCTGTATGAACATGGAAATATCTACACCGCCATCTGTATGTACATGGAAATATCTGCAGCGCCATCTGTATGAACATATAAATATCTACGCCGCCATCTGTATTAAGAAGGAAATATCTAAACCGCTATCTGTATAAACATGGAAATATCTACACCGCTATCTGTATAAACATGGAAATATCTACACCGCTACCTGTATAAACATGGAAATATCAGCACCGCTATCTGCATGAACATGGAAATATCTACACCGCTATCTCTATGAACTTGGAAATTTCTACACCGCTATCTGTATGAACATGGAAATAGCTACACCTCTATCTATATGAACATGGAAATATCTACACCACTACCTGTATGAACATGGAAATATCTACACTGCTATCTGTATGAACATGGATATATCTACACCGCCATCTGGATGAACACGGAAATATCTACACCGCCATCTGTATGTACATGGAAATATCTGCACCGCCATCTGTATGAACATATAAATATCTACGCCGCCATCTGTATTAAGAAGGAAATATCTAAATCGCTATCTGTATAAACATGGAAATATCTACACCGCTATCTGTATAAACATGGAAATATCTACACCGCTACCTGTATAAACATGGAAATATCAGCACCGCTATCTGTATGAACATGGAAATATCTACACCGCTATCTCTATGAACTTGGAAATTTCTACACCGCTATCTGTATGAACATGGAAATAGCTACACCTCTATCTGTATGAACATGGAAATATCTACACCGCTATCTGTATGAACATGGAAATATCTACACCGATATCTGTATGAACATGGAAACATCTTCAATGCCATCTGTATGAACATAGATATATCTACACAGCCATCTGGATGAACATGGAAATACCTACAACGCTATCTGTATCAACATGGAAATCTCTACACCACTAAGTGTATGGACATGGAAATATCTACACTGCTATCTGTATGAACATGGAAATATATTCACCGCCATCTGTATGAACATGGATATATCTACACAGCCATCTGGATGAACATGGAAATATCTAAACCACTATCTGTATGAACATGGAAATATCTACACCGCTATCTGCATGAAAATGGAAATATCTACACAGCTATCTGCGTATACATGGAAATATCTACAAAGATATTTCTTTACACAGTGAAATAACTACACCGCTATCTCTATAAACATGGAAATATGTACACTGCCATCTGTATGAACATGGAAATATCTACACCGCTATCTGTGTAAACATGCATACATCTTCACCGCTATCTGTATGAACATGGAAATATCTACACCGCTATCTTTATGAACATGGAAATATCTACACCGATATCTGTATGAACATGGAAATATCTTCACCGCCATCTGTATGAACATGAATATATCTACACAGCCATCTGGATGAACATGGAAATATCTACACCACTATCTGTATGAACATGGAAATATCTACACCGCTATCTGTGTAAACATGCATACATCTTCACCGCTATCTGTAAAAACATGGAAATATCTACACCGCTATCTGTATAAGCATGGAAATATGTACACCACTACCTGTATAAACATGGAAATATCAGCACCGCTATCTGTATGAACATGGAAATATCTACACAGCCATCTGGATGAATATGGAAATATCAGCACCTCTATCTGTATGAACATGGATATGTCTACACAGCCATCTGGATGAACATGGAAATATCTACACCGCTATCTGTATGAACATGGAAATATCTACACCGCTATCTGTGTAAACAAGCATACATCTTCACCGCTATCTGTATAAACATGGAAATATATACACCGCTATCTGTATAAACATGGAAATTTCTACACCGCTATCTGTTTGAGCATGGAAATATCTACACCGCTACCTGCATGAAAATGGAAACATCTACACAGCTATCTGCATATATGTGGAAATATCTACAAAGCTATCTCTTTACACATGGAAATAACTACACCGATATCTCTATAAACATGGAAATATCTACACCGCCATCTGTATGAACATGGAAATATCAGCACCGCTATCTGTATGAACAAGGACATGTCTACACAGCCATCTGGATGAACATGGAAATATCTACACCGCTATCTGTATGAACATGGAAATAGCTACACCGCTATCTGTATGAACATGGAAATATCTACACCGCTATCTGTATGAACATGGAAATATCTACACCGCTATCTGTATAAACATGGAAATATCTACACCGCTATCTGTATGAACATGGAAATATCTACACCGCTATCTGTATAAACATGGAAATATCTACAGCGCTACCTGTATAAACATGGAAATATCAGCACCGCTATCTGTATGAACATGGAAATATCTACACCGCTATCTCTATGAACTTGGAAATTTCTACACCGCTATCTGTATGAACATGGAAATAGCTACACCTCTATCTGTATGAACATGGAAATATCTACACCGCTATCTGTATGAACATGAAATATCTACACCGATATCTGTATGAACATGGAAACATCTTCAATGCCATCTGTATGAACATAGATATATCTACACAGCCATCTGGATGAACATGGAAATACCTACAACGCTATCTGTATCAACATGGAAATCTCTACACCACTAAGTGTATGGACATGGAAATATCTACACCGCTATCTGTATGAACATGGAAATATCTACACCGCTATCTGTATAAACATGGAAATATCTACACCGCTATCTGTATGAACATGGAAATATCTACACCGCTATCTGTTTGAACATGGAAATATCTACACCGCTGTCTGCATGAAAATGGAAATATCTACACAGCTATCTGCATATACATGGAATGTCTACGAAGCTATCTCTTTACACATGGAAATAACTACACCGATATCTCTATAAACATCGAAATATCTACACCGCCATCTGTATGAACATGGAAATATCTGCACCGCCATCTGTTTGAACATATAAATATCTGCACCGCCATCTGTATTAAGATGGAGATATCTACACCTCTATATGTATAAACATGGAAATATCTACACCGCTATCTGCATAAACATGGAAATATCTACACCGCTATCTGTATAAACATGGAAATATCTACACCGCTGCCTGTATAAACATGGAAATATCAGCACCGCTTTCTGTATGAACATGGAAATACCTACACTGCTATCTGTATGAACATGGAAATATCTACACCGATATCTCTATGAAGATGGAAATATCTTCACCACCTTCTGTATGAACATAGATATATCTACACAGCCATCTGGATGAACATGGAAATATCAGCACCGCTGTCTGTATGAACATGGAAATATCTACACCGCTATCTGTATGAACATGGAAATATCTACACCGCTATCTGAACATGGAAATATTTTCACCGCCATCTGTATGAACATGGATATATCTACACAGCCATCTGGATGAACATGAAAATATCTACACCGCTATCTGTATGAAGATGGAAATATCTACACCGCTATCTGTGTAAACATGCATACATCTTCACCGCTATCTGTATAAACATGGAAATATCTACACCGCTATCTCTATGAACATGGAAATATCTACACCGCTATCTGTTTGAACATGGAAATATCTAAACCGCTATCTGCATGAAAATGGAAATATCTACACAGCGATCTGCATATACATGGAAATATCTACAAAGCTATCTCTTTACACATGGAAATAACTACAGCGCTATCTCTATAAACATACAAATATCTACACCGCCATCTGCATGAACATGGAAATATCTGAACCGCCATCTCTATGAACATATAAATATCTGCACCGCCATCTATATTAAGATGCAGATATCTACACCGCTATCTGTATAAACTTGGAAATATCTACACCGCTCTCTGTATAAACATGGAAATATCTACACCGCAATCTGTATAAACATGGAAATATCTACACCGCTATCTGTATAAACATGGAAATATCTACACCACTACCTGTATAAACATGGAAATATCAGCACCGCTATCTATATGAACATGGAAATATCTACACCGCTATCTGTATGAACATGGAAATATCTACACCGCTATCTGTATGAACATGGAAATATCTACACCGCTATCTGTATGAACATGGAAATATCTTCACCGCTATCTGTTTGAACATGGAAATATCTACACCGCGGTCTGCATGAAAATGGAAATATCTACACAGCTATCTGCATATACATGGAAATATCTACACAGCTATCTCTTTACACATGGAAATAACTACACAGCTATCTCTGTAAACATGGAAATATCTACACCGCAACCTGTATAAACATGGAAATATCTACACCGCTACCTGTATAAACATGGAAATATCAGCACCGCTGTCTGTTTGAACATGGAAATATCTACACCGCTATCTCTATGAACATGGAAATTTCTACACCGCTATCTGTATGAACATGGAAATAGCTACACCGCTATCTGTACGAACATGGAAATATCTACACCACTACCTGTATGAACATGGAAATATCTACACCGCTATCTGTATGAAAATGGATATATCTACACAGCCATCTGGATGAACACGGAAATATCTACACCGCTATCTGTATGAACATGGAAATATCTACACCGCTATCTGTGTAAATATGCATACATCTTCACCGCAATCTATATAAACATGGAAATATCTACACCGCTATCTGTATGAACATGGAAATATCTACACCGCTATCTGTTTGAACATGGAAATATCTACAGCGCTGTCTGCATGAAAATGGAAATATCTACACAGCTATCTGCATATACATGGAAATATCTACAAAGCTATCTCTTTACACATGGAAATAAGTACACCGCTATCTTTATAAACATGGAAATATCTACACCGCCATCTGTATGAACATGGAAATATCTGCACCGCCATATGTATGAACATATAAATATCTACACCGCCATCTGTATTAAGAAGGAGATATCTACACCGCTATCTGTATAAACTTATAAATATCTACACCGCTATCTGTATAAACATGGAAATATCTACACCACTATCTGCATAAACATGGAAATATCTACGCCGCTACCTGTATAAACATGGAAATATCAGCACCGCTATCTGTATGAACATGGAAACACCTACACCGCTATATGTATGAACATGGAAATATCTACACCGCTATCTGTATGAACATGGAAATATCTTCACCACCATCTGTATGAACATGGATATATCTACACAGCCATCTGGATGAACATGGAAATACCTACACCGCTATCTGTATGAACATGGAAATATCTACACCGCTGTCTGTTTGAACATGGAAATATCTAAACCGCTATCTGCATGAAAATAGAAATATCTACACAGCTATCTGCATATACATGGAAATATCTACAAAGCTATCTCTTTACACAAGGATATAACTACACCACTATGTCTATAAACACGGAAATATCTACACCGCCATCTGTATGAACATGGAAATATCTCCACCACCACCTGTATGAACATATAAATATCTACACCGCCATCTGTATTAAGATTGGAGATATCTACACCGCTCTCTGTATAAACATGGAAATATCTACACCGTTATCTGTATGAACATGGAAATATCGACACCGCTATCTGTATGAACATGGATATACCTAAACAGCCCTCTGGATGAACATGGAAATATCCACACCGCTATCTGTGTAAACATGCATACATCTTCACCGCTATCTGAATAAACATGGAAATATCTACACCGCTATCTGTATGAACATGGAAATATCCACACCGCTATCTGTTTGAAGATGGAAATATATACACCGCTACCTGCATGAAAATGGAAATATCTACACAGATATCTCCATATACATGGCAATATCTACACAGCTATCTCTTTACACATGGAAATAACTACACCGCTATCTGTATGAACATGGAAATATCTACACCGCCATCTGTATGTACATGGAAATATCTGCACCGCCATCTGTATGAACATATAAATATCTACACCGCCATCTGTATTAAGATAGAGATATCTACACTGATATCTGTATAAACATGGAAATATCTACACCGCTATCTGTATAAACATGGAAATATCGACACCGCTACCTGTATAAACATGGAAATATCAGCACCGCTATCTGTATGAACATGGAAATATCTACACCGCTATCTCTATGAACTTGGAAATTTCTACACCGCTATCTGTATGAACATGGAAATAGCTACACCTCTATCTGTATGAACATGGAAATATCTACACCACTACCTGTATGAACATGGAAATATCTACACTGCTATCTGTATGAACATGGAAATATCTACACCCCCATCTGTATGTACATGGAAATATCTGCAGCGCCATCTGTATGAACATATAAATATCTACGCCGCCATCTGTATTAAGAAGGAAATATCTAAACCGCTATCTGTATAAACATGGAAATATCTACACCGCTATCTGTATAAACATGGAAATATCTACACCGCTACCTGTATAAACATGGAAATATCAGCACCGCTATCTGTATGAACATGGAAATATCTACACCGCTATCTCTATGAACTTGGAAATTTCTACACCGCTATCTGTATGAACATGGAAATAGCTACACCTCTATCTATATGAACATGGAAATATCTACACCACTACCTGTATGAACATGGAAATATCTACACTGCTATCTGTATGAACATGGATATATCTACACCGCCATCTGGATGAACACGGAAATATCTACACCGCTATCTGTATGAACATGGAAATATCTACACCGCCATCTGTATGTACATGGAAATATCTGCACCGCCATCTGTATGAACATATAAATATCTACGCCGCCATCTGTATTAAGAAGGAAATATCTAAATCGCTATCTGTATAAACATGGAAATATCTACACCGCTATCTGTATAAACATGGAAATATCTACACCGCTACCTGTATAAACATGGAAATATCAGCACCGCTATCTGTATGAACATGGAAATATCTACACCGCTATCTCTATGAACTTGGAAATTTCTACACCGCTATCTGTATGAACATGGAAATAGCTACACCTCTATCTGTATGAACATGGAAATATCTACACCGCTATCTGTATGAACATGGAAATATCTACACCGATATCTGTATGAACATGGAAACATCTACAATGCCATCTGTATGAACATAGATATATCTACACAGCCATCTGGATGAACATGGAAATACCTACAACGCTATCTGTATCAACATGGAAATCTATACACCACTAAGTGTATGGACATGGAAATATCTACACTGCTATCTGTATGAACATGGAAATATATTCACCGCCATCTGTATGAACATGGATATATCTACACAGCCATCTGGATGAACATGGAAATATCTAAACCACTATCTGTATGAACATGGAAATATCTACACCGCTATCTGCATGAAAATGGAAATATCTACACAGCTATCTGCGTATACATGGAAATATCTACAAAGATATTTCTTTACACATTGAAATAACTACACCGCTATCTCTATAAACATGGAAATATGTACACCGCCATCTGTATGAACATGGAAATATCTACACCGCTATCTGTGTAAACATGCATACATCTTCACCGCTATCTGCATAAACATGGAAATATCAGCACCGCTATCTGTATGAACATGGAAATATCTACACCGCTATCTTTATGAACATGGAAATATCTACACCGATATCTGTATGAACATGGAAATATCTTCACCGCCATCTGTATGAACATGAATATATCTACACAGCCATCTGGATGAACATGGAAATATCTACAACACTATCTGTATGAACATGGAAATATCTACACCGCTATCTGTGTAAACATGCATACATCTTCACCGCTATCTGTAAAAGCATGGAAATATCTACACCGCTATCTGTATAAGCATGGAAATATGTATACCACTACCTGTATAAACATGGAAATATCAGCACCGCTATCTGTATGAACATGGAAATATCTACACAGCCATCTGGATGAATATGGAAATATCAGCACCTCTATCTGTATGAACATGGATATGTCTACACAGCCATCTGGATGAACATGGAAATATCAACACCGCTATCTGTATGAACATGGAAATATCTACACCGCTATCTGTGTAAACAAGCATACATCTTCACCGCTATCTGTATAAACATGGAAATATATACACCGCTATCTGTATAAACATGGAAATTTCTACACCGCTATCTGTTTGAGCATGGAAATATCTACACCGCTACCTGCATGAAAATGGAAATATCTACACAGCTATCTGCATATATGTGGAAATATCTACAAAGCTATCTCTTTACACATGGAAATAACTACACCGATATCTCTATAAACATGGAAATATCTACACCGCCATCTGTATGAACATGGAAATATCAGCACCGCTATCTGTATGAACAAGGACATGTCTACACAGACATCTGGATGAACATGGAAATATCTACACCGCTATCTGTATGAACATGGAAATAGCTACACAGCTATCTGTATGAACATCGAAATATCTACACCGCTATCTGTATGAACATGGAAATATCTACACCGCTATCTGTATAAACATGGAAATATCTACACCGCTATCTGTATGAACATGGAAATATCTACACCGCTATCTGTATAAACATGGAAATATCTACAGCGCTACCTGTATAAACATGGAAATATCAGCACCGCTATCTGTATGAACATGGAAATATCTACACCGCTATCTCTATGAACTTGGAAATTTCTACACCGCTATCTGTATGAACATGGAAATAGCTACACCTCTATCTGTATGAACATGGAAATATCTACACCGCTATCTGTATGAACATGGAAATATCTACACCGATATCTGTATGAACATGGAAACATCTTCAATGCCATCTGTATGAACATAGATATTTCTACACAGCCATCTGGATGAACATGGAAATACCTACAACGCTATCTGTATCAACATGGAAATCTCTACACCACTAAGTGTATGGACATGGAAATATCTACACTGCTATCTGTATGAACATGGAAATATATTCACCGCCATCTGTATGAACATGGATATATCTACACAGCCATCTGGATGAACATGGAAATATCTACACCACTATCTGTATGAACATGGAAATATCTACACCGCTATCTGCATGAAAATGGAAATATCTACACAGCTATCTGCGTATACATGGAAATATCTACAAAGATATTTCTTTACACATTGAAATAACTACACCGCTATCTCTATAAACATGGAAATATGTACACCGCCATCTGTATGAACATGGAAATATCTACACCGCTATCTGTGTAAACATGCATACATCTTCACCGCTATCTGCATAAACATGGAAATATCAGCACCACTATCTGTATGAACATGGAAATATCTACACCGCTATCTTTATGAACATGGAAATATCTACACCGATATCTGTATGAACATGGAAATATCTTCACCGCCATCTGTATGAACATGAATATATCCACACAGCCATCTGGATGAACAGGGAAATATCAACACCACTATCTGTATGAACATGGAAATATCTACACCGCTATCTGTGTAAACATGCATACATCTTCACCGCTATCTGTAAAAACATGGAAATATCTACACCGCTATCCGTATAAGCATGCAAATATGTACACCACTACCTGTATAAACATGGAAATATCAGCACCGCTATCTGTATGAACATGGAAATATCTACACAGCCATCTGGATGAATATGGAAATATCAGCACCGCTATCTGTATGAACATGGATATGTCTACACAGCCATCTGGATGAACATGGAAATATCTACACCGCTATCTGTATGAACATGGAAATATCTACACCGCTATCTGTGTAAACAAGCATACATCTTCACCGCTATCTGTATAAACATGGAAATATATACACCGCTATCTGTATAAACATGGAAATTTCTACACCGCTATCTGTTTGAGCATGGAAATATCTACACCGCTACCTGCATGAAAATGGAAATATCTACACAGCTATCTGCATATATGTGGAAATATCTACAAAGCTATCTCTTTACACATGGAAATAACTACACCGATATCTCTATAAACATGGAAATACCTACAGCGCCATCTGTATGAACATGGAAATATCAGCACCGCTATCTGTATGAACAAGGACATGTCTACACAGCCATCTGGATGAACATGGAAATATCTACACCGCTATCTGTATGAACATGGAAATAGCTACACCGCTATCTGTATGAACATGGAAATAGCTACACCGCTATCTGTATGAACATGGAAATATCTACACCGCTATCTGTATAAACATGGAAATATCTACACCGCTATCTGTATGAACATGGAAATATCTACACTGCTATCTGTGTAAACAAGCATACATCTTCACCGCTATCTGTATAAACATGGAAATATCTACACCACTATCTGTATAAACATGGAAATATCTACACCGCTATCTGTTTGAGCATGGAAATATCTACACCGCTATCTGCATGAAAATGGAAATATCTACACAGCTATCTGCAGATACATGGAAATATCTACAAAGCTATCTCTTTACACATGGAAATAACTACACCGATATCTCTATAAACATGGAAATATCTACACCGCCATCTGTATGAACATGGAAATATCAGCACCGCTATCTGTATGAACATGGAAATATCTACACAGCCATCTGGATGAACATGGAAATATCTACACCGCTATGTGTATGAACATGGAAATAGCTACACCGCTATCTGTATGAACATGGAAATATCTACACCGCTATCTGTATAAACATGGAAATATCTACACCGCTATCTGTATAAACATGGAAATATCTACACCGCTATCTGTATGAACATGGAAATATCTACACCGCTATCTGTGTAAACAAGCATACATCTTCACCGCTATCTGTATAAACATGGAAATATCTACACCACTATCTGTATGAACATGGAAATATCTACACCGCTATCTGTTTGAGCATGGAAATATCTACACCGCTATCTGCATGAAAATGGAAATATCTACACAGCTATCTGCATATACATGGAAATATCTACGAAGCTATCTCTTTACACATGGAAATAACTACACCGATATCTCTATAAACATGGAAATATCTACACCGCCATCTGTATGAACATGGAAATATCAGCACCGCTATCTGTATGAACATGGAAATATCTACACAGCCATCTGGATGAACATGGAAATATCTACACCGCTATCTGTATGAACATGGAAATAGCTACACCGCTATCTGTATGAACATGGAAATAACTACACCGCTATCTGTATGAACATGGAAATATCTACACCGCTATCTGTATAAACATGGAAATATCTACACCGCTATCTGTATGAACATGGAAATATCTACACCGCTATCTGTTTGAGCATGGAAATATCTACACCGCTATCTGCATGAAAATGGAAATATCTACACAGCTATCTGCATATACATGGAAATATCTACGAAGCTATCTCTTTACACATGGAAATAACTACACCGATATCTCTATAAACATGGAAATATCTACACCGCCATCTGTATGAACATGGAAATATCAGCACCGCTATCTGTATGAACATGGAAATATCTACACAGCCATCTGGATGAACATGGAAATATCTACACCGCTATCTGTATGAACATGGAAATAGCTACACCGCTATCTGTATGAACATGGAAATAACTACACCGCTATCTGTATGAACATGGAAATATCTACACCGCTATCTGTATAAACATGGAAATATCTACACCGCTATCTGTATGAACATGGAAATATCTACACCGCTATCTGTTTGAACATGGAAATATCTACACCGCTGTCTGCATGAAAATGGAAATATCTACACAGCTATCTGCATATACATGGAATGTCTACGAAGCTATCTCTTTACACATGGAAATAACTACACCGATATCTCTATAAACATCGAAATATCTACACCGCCATCTGTATGAACATGGAAATATCTGCACCGCCATCTGTTTGAACATATAAATATCTGCACCGCCATCTGTATTAAGATGGAGATATCTACACCTCTATATGTATAAACATGGAAATATCTACACCGCTATCTGCATAAACATGGAAATATCTACACCGCTATCTGTATAAACATGGAAATATCTACACCGCTGCCTGTATAAACATGGAAATATCAGCACCGCTTTCTGTATGAACATGGAAATACCTACACTGCTATCTGTATGAACATGGAAATATCTACACCGATATCTCTATGAAGATGGAAATATCTTCACCACCTTCTGTATGAACATAGATATATCTACACAGCCATCTGGATGAACATGGAAATATCAGCACCGCTGTCTGTATGAACATGGAAATATCTACACCGCTATCTGTATGAACATGGAAATATCTACACCGCTATCTGAACATGGAAATATTTTCACCGAAATCTGTATGAACATGGATATATCTACACAGCCATCTGGATGAACATGAAAATATCTACACCGCTATCTGTATGAAGATGGAAATATCTACACCGCTATCTGTGTAAACATGCATACATCTTCACCGCTATCTGTATAAACATGGAAATATCTACACCGCTATCTCTATGAACATGGAAATATCTACACCGCTATCTGTTTGAAGATGGAAATATCTAAACCGCTATCTGCATGAAAATGGAAATATCTACACAGCGATCTGCATATACATGGAAATATCTACAAAGCTATCTCTTTACACATGGAAATAACTACAGCGCTATCTCTATAAACATACAAATATCTACACCGCCATCTGCATGAACATGGAAATATCT
This sequence comes from Gorilla gorilla gorilla, assembly GCF_029281585.2. Lineage (NCBI taxonomy): Eukaryota > Metazoa > Chordata > Mammalia > Primates > Hominidae > Gorilla > Gorilla gorilla. The sequence continues at coordinate 976,726 of NC_073234.2, forward strand.
GAACCGCCATCTCTATGAACATATAAATATCTGCACCGCCATCTATATTAAGATGCAGATATCTACACCGCTATCTGTATAAACTTGGAAATACCTACACCGCTCTCTGTATAAACATGGAAATATCTACACCGCAATCTGTATAAACATGGAAATATCTACACCGCTACCTGTATAAACATGGAAATAACAGCACCGCTATCTGTATGAACATGGAAATATCTACACCGCTATCTCTATGAACATGGAAATTTCTACACCGCTATCTGTATGAACATGGAAATAGCTACACCGCTATCTGTACGAACATGGAAATATCTACACCACTACCTGTATGAACATGGAAATATCTACACCGCTATCTGTATGAACATGGATATATCTACACAGCCATCTGGATGAACACGGAAATATCTACACCGCTATCTGTATGAACATGGAAATATCTACACCGCTATCTGTGTAAATATGCATACATCTTCACCGCAATCTGTATAAACATGGAAATATCAACACCGCTATCTGTATGAACATGGAAATATCTACACCGCTATCTGTTTGAACATGGAAATATCTACACCGCTGTATGCATGAAAATGGAAATATCTACACAGCTATCTGCATATACATGGAAATATCTACAAAGCTATCTCTTTACACATGGAAATAACTACACCGCTATCTTTATAAACATGGAAATATCTACACCGCCATCTGTATGAACATGGAAATATTTGCACCGCCATCTGTATGAACATATAAATATCTACACCGCCATCTGTATTAAGAAGGAGATATCTACACCGCTATCTGTATAAACTTATAAATACACCACTATCTGTATAAACATGGAAATATCTACACCGCTATATGTATGAACATGGAAATAACTCCACCGCTATCTGTATGAACATGGAAATACCTTCACCGCCATCTGTATGAACATGGATATATCCACACAGCCATCTGGATGAACATGGAAATACCTACACCGCTATCTGTATGAACATGGAAATAGCTACACCGCTATCTGTATGAACATGGAAATATCTACACTGCTATCAGTATGAACATGGAAATATCTACACCGCTATTTGTATGAACATGGAAATATCTACACCGCTATCTGTTTGAACATGGAAATATCTAAACCGCTATCTGCATGAAAATGGAAATATCTACACAGCGATCTGCATATACATGGAAATATCTACAAAGCTATCTCTTTACACATGGAAATAACTACAGCGCTATCTCTATAAACATACAAATATCTACACCGCCATCTGCATGAACATGGAAATATCTGAACCGCCATCTCTATGAACATATAAATATCTGCACCGCCATCTATATTAAGATGCAGATATCTACACCGCTATCTGTATAAACTTGGAAATACCTACACCGCTCTCTGTATAAACATGGAAATATCTACACCGCAATCTGTATAAACATGGAAATATCTACACCGCTACCTGTATAAACATGGAAATAACAGCACCGCTATCTGTATGAACATGGAAATATCTACACCGCTATCTCTATGAACATGGAAATTTCTACACCGCTATCTGTATGAACATGGAAATAGCTACACCGCTATCTGTACGAACATGGAAATATCTACACCACTACCTGTATGAACATGGAAATATCTACACCGCTATCTGTATGAACATGGATATATCTACACAGCCATCTGGATGAACACGGAAATATCTACACCGCTATCTGTATGAACATGGAAATATCTACACCGCTATCTGTGTAAATATGCATACATCTTCACCGCAATCTGTATAAACATGGAAATATCAACACCGCTATCTGTATGAACATGGAAATATCTACACCGCTATCTGTTTGAACATGGAAATATCTACACCGCTGTATGCATGAAAATGGAAATATCTACACAGCTATCTGCATATACATGGAAATATCTACAAAGCTATCTCTTTACACATGGAAATAACTACACCGCTATCTTTATAAACATGGAAATATCTACACCGCCATCTGTATGAACATGGAAATATTTGCACCGCCATCTGTATGAACATATAAATATCTACACCGCCATCTGTATTAAGAAGGAGATATCTACACCGCTATCTGTATAAACTTATAAATACACCACTATCTGTATAAACATGGAAATATCTACACCGCTATATGTATGAACATGGAAATAACTCCACCGCTATCTGTATGAACATGGAAATACCTTCACCGCCATCTGTATGAACATGGATATATCCACACAGCCATCTGGATGAACATGGAAATACCTACACCGCTATCTGTATGAACATGGAAATAGCTACACCGCTATCTGTATGAACATGGAAATATCTACACTGCTATCAGTATGAACATGGAAATATCTACACCGCTATTTGTATGAACATGGAAATATCTACACCGCTATCTGTTTGAACATGGAAATATCTACACCGCTATCTGCATGAAAATTGTAATATCTACACAGAGATCTGCATATACATGGAAATATCTACAAAGCTATCTCTTTACACATGGAAATAACTACAGCGCTATCTCTATAAACATGGAAATATCTACACCGCCATCTGTATGAACATGGAAATATCTGCACCGCCATCTGTATGAACATATAAATATCTACACCGCCATCTGTATTAAGAAGGAGATATCTACACCGCTATCTGTATAAACTTGGAAATATCTACACCGCTATCTGTATAAACATGGAAATATCTACACCGCTACCTGTATAAACATGGAAATATCAGCACCGCTATCTGTATGAACATGGAAATATCTACACCGTTATCTCTATGAACTTGGAAATTTCTACACCGCTATCTGTATGAACATGGAAATAGCTACACCTCTATCTGTATGAACATGGAAATATCTACACCACTACCTGTATGAACATGGAAATATCTACACCGCTATCTGTTTGAACATGGAAATATCTACACCGCTGTATGCATGAAAATGGAAATATCTACACAGCTATCTGCATATACATGGAAATATCTACAAAGCTATCTCTTTACACATGGAAATAACTACACCGCTATCTTTATAAACATGGAAATATCTACACCGCCATCTGTATAAACATGGAAATATCAGCACCGCTATCTGTATGAACATGGAAATATCTACACCGCTATCTCTATGAACTTGGAAATTTCTACACCGCTATCTGTATGAACATGGAAATAGCTACACCTCTATCTGTACGAACATGGAAATCTCTACACCACTACCTTTATGAACAGCGAAATATCTACACCGCTATCTGTTTGAACATGGAAATATCTACACCGCTGTATGCATGAAAATGGAAATATCTACACAGCTATCTGCATACACATGGAAATATCTACAAAGCTATCTCTTTATACATGGAAATAACTACACCGCTATCTTTATAAACATGGAAATATCTACACCGCCATCTGTATGAACATGGAAATATCTGCACCGCCATCTGTATGAACATATAAATATCTACACCGCCATCTGTATTAAGAAGGAGATATCTACACCGCTATCTGTATAAACTTATAAATATCTACACCGCTATCTGTATAAACATGGAAATATCTACACCGCTATATGTATGAACATGGAAATATCTACACTGCTATCTGTATGAACATGGAAATATCTTCACCGCCATCTGTATGAACATGGATATATCTACACAGCCATCTGGATGAACATGGAAATACCTACACCGCTATCTGTATGAACATGGAAATAGCTACACCGCTATCTGTATGAACATGGAAATATCTACACTGCTATCAGTATGAACATGGAAATATCTACACCGCTATCTGTATGAACACGGAAATATCTACACCGCTATCTGTTTAAACATGGAAATATCTAAACCGCTATCTGCATGAAAATGGAAATATATACACAGCTATCTGCATATACATGGAAATATCTACACAGCTATCTCTTTACACATGGAAATAACTACACCGCTATCTGTATGAACATGGAAATATCTTCACCGCCATCTGTATGAACATGGATATATCTCAACAGCCGTCTGGATGAACATGGAAATATCTACACCGCTATCTGTATGAACATGGAAATATATACAGCGCTATCTGTGTAAAAATGCATACATCTTCACCGCTATCTGTAAAAACATGGAAATATCTACACTGCTATCTGTATGAACATGGAAATATCTTCACCGCTATCTGTTTGAACATGGAAATATCTACACGGCTATCTGCATGAAAATGGAAATATCTACACAGCGATCTGCATATACATGGAAATATCTACAAAGCTATCTCTTTTCACATGGAAATAAGTACAGCGCTATCTCTATAAACATGGAAATAGCTACACCGCCATGTGTATGAACATGGAAATATCTGCACCGCCATCTGTATGAACATTTAAATATCTACACCGCCATCTATATTAAGATGGAGATATCTACACATCTATCTGTATAAACTTGGAAAAATCTACACTGCTATCTGTATAAACATGGAAATATCAACACCGCAATCTGTGTAAACATGGAAATATCTACACCGCTACCTGTACAAACATGGAAATATCAGCACCGCTATCTGTATGAACATGGAAATATCTACACCGCTATCTATATGAACATGGAAATATCTACACCGCTATCCATATGAACATGGAAATATCTACACCGCTATCTGTTTGAACATGGAAATATCTACACCGCTACCTGTACAAACATGGAAATATCAGCACCGCTATCTGTATGAACATGGAAATATCTACACCGCTATCTCTATGAACATGGAAATATCTACACCGGTATCTGTATGAACATGGAAATATATACAGCGCTATCTGTTTGAACATGGAAATATCTACACTGCTATCTGCGTGAAAATGGAAATATCTACACTGCTATCTGCATATACATTTAAATATCTACACAGCTATCTCTTTACACATGGAAATAACTACACCGCTATCTGTATGAACATGGAAATATCTACACCGCCATCTGTATGAACATGGAAATATCTGCACCGCCATCTGTATGAACATATAAATATCTACACCGCCATCTGTATTAAGATGGAGATATCTACACTGCTATCTGTATAAACAAGGAAATATCTACACCGCCATCTGTACGAACATATAAATATCTACACCGCCATCTGTATGAAAATATAAATATCTACACTGCCATCTGTATTTAGATAGAGATATCTCCACTGCTATCTGTATAAACATGGAAATATCCACACCGCTATCTGTTTAAACATGGAAATATCTACACCGCTATCTGTATAAACATGGAAATATCTACACCACTACCTGCATAAACATGGAAATATCAGCACCGCTATCTATATGAACATGGAAATATCTACACCGCTATCTGTATGAACATGGAAATATCTGCACCGCCATCTGCATGAACATATAAATATCTACACCGCCATCTGTATTAAGAAGGAGATATCTACACCGCTATCTGTATAAAGATGGAAATATCTACACCGCTATCTGTATAAACATGGAAATATCTACACCGATATCTGTATAAACATGGAAATATCTACACCGCTACCTGTATAAACAAGGAAATATCAGCACCGCTATCGGTATGAACATGGAAATATCTACACCGCTATCTGTATGAACATGGATATATCTACACCGCTATCTGTATGAACATGGAAATATCTTTACCGCCATCTGTATGAACATGGATATGTCTGCACAGCCATCTGGATGAACATGGAAATATCTAAACCGCGATCTGTATGAACATGGAAATATCTACACTGCTATCTGTGTAAACATGCATACATCTTCACCGCTATCTGTATAAACATGGAAATATCTACACTGCTATCTGTTTGAACATGGAAATATCTAAACCACTATCTGCATGAAAATAGAAATATCTACACAGCTATCTGCATATACATGAAAATATCTCCAAAGCTATCTCTTTACACAAGGAAATAACTACACCGCTATGTCTATAAACACGGAAATATCTACACCGCCATCTGTATGAACATGGAAATATCTCCACCACCATCTGTATGAACATATAAATATCTACACGGCCATCTGTATTAAGATTGGAGATACCTACACCGCTCTCTGTATAAACATGGAAATATCTACACCGCTACCTGTATAAACATGGAAATATCTACACCGATATCTGTATGAACATGGAAATATCTACACCGCTATCTGTATGAACATGGATATATCTAAACAGCCCTCTGGATGAACATGGAAATATCCACACCGCTATCTGTGTAAACATGCATACATCTTCACCGCTATCTGAATAAACATGGAAATACCTACACCGCTATCTGTATGAACATGGAAATATCCACACCGCTATCTGTTTGAAGATGGAAATATATACACCGCTACCTGCATGAAAATGGAAATATCTACACAGCTATCTGCATATACATGGCAATATCTACACAGCTATCTCTTTACACATGGAAATAACTACACCGCTATCTGTATGAACATGGAAATATCTACACCGCCATCTGTATGTACATGGAAATATCTGCACCGCCATCTGTATGAACATATAAATATCTACACCGCCATTTGTATTAAGATGGAGATATCTACACTGCTATCTGTATAAACATGGAAATATCTACACCGCCATCTGTATGAACATATAAATATCTACGCTGCCATCTGTATTAAGAAGGAAATATCTAAACCGCTATCTGTATAAACATGGAAATATCTACACCGCTGCCTGTATAAACAAGGAAATATCAGCACCGCTATCTGTATGAACATGGAAATATCTACACCGCTATCTGTATGAACATGGAAATATCTGCACCGCCATCTGTATGAACATATAAATATCTACACCGCCATCTGTATTTAGATGGAGATATCTACACTGCTATCTGTATAAACATGGAATTATCTACACCGCTATCTGTATAAACATGGAAATATCTACACCGCTATCTGTATAAACATGGAAATATCTACGCCACTACCTGTATAAACATGGAAATATCAGCACCGCCATCTGTATGAACATGGAAATATCTACACCGCCATCTGTATGAACATGGAAATATCTACACCGCTATCTGTATGAACATGGAAATATCTACACCGTTATTTGTATGAACATGGAAATATCTACACCGCTATCTGTTTGAACATGGAAATATCTACACCGCTGTCTGCATGAAAATGGAAATATCTACACAGCTATCTGCAAATACATGGAAATATCTACACAGCTATCTCTTAACACATGGAAATAACTACACCGCTATCTCTATAAACATGGAAATATCTACACCGCCATCTGTATGAACATGGAAATATCTGCACCGCCATCTGTATGAACATATAAATATCTACACCGCCATCTGTATTAAGAAGGAAATATCTAAACCTCTATCTGTATGAACATTGAAATATCTACACCGCTATCTGTATGAACATGGAAATATCTACACCGCTGTCTGTGTAAACATGCATACATCTTCACCGCTATCTGTATAAACACGGAAATGTCTACAAGGCTATCTGTATGAACATGGAAATATCTACACTGCTGTCTGTACGAACATGGAAATATCTAAACCGCTATCTGCATGAAAATAGAAATATCTACACAGCAGTCTGCATATACATTGAAATATCTACACAGCTATCTCTTTACACATGGAAATAACTACACCGCTATCTGTATGAACATGGAAATATCTGCACCGCCATCTCTATGAACACATAAATATCTACACCGCCATCTGTAATAAGATGGAGATACCTACACCGCTATCTGTATAAACATGGAAATATCTACACCGCTATCTGTATAAACATGGAAATATCTACACCGCTATCTGTATAAACATGGAAATATCAGCACCGCTATCTGTATGAACATGGAAATATCAGCCCCTCTATCTGTACGAACATGCAAGTATCTACACCGCTATCTCTATGAACATGGAAATATCTACACCGCTATCTGTATGAACACGGAAATATCTACACCGCTATCTGTTTGAACATGGAAATATCTACACCGCTATGTGTATGAACACGGAAATATCTACACCGCTATCTGTTTAAACATGGAAATATCTAAACCGCTATCTGCATGAAAATGGAAATATATACACAGCTATCTGCATATACATGGAAATATCTACACAGCTATCTCTTTACACATGGAAATAACTACACCGCTATCTGTATGAACATGGAAATATATTCACCGCCATCTGTATGAACATGGATATATCTACACAGCCATCTGGATGAACATGGAAATATCTACACCGCTATCTGTATGAACATGGAAATATATACAGCGCTATCTGTGTAAACATGCATACATCTTCACCGCTATCTGTAAAAACATGGAAATATCTACACTGCTATCTGTATGAACATGGAAATATCTTCACCGCTATCTGTTTGAACATGGAAATATCTACACGGCTATCTGCATGAAAATGGAAATATCTACACAGCGATCTGCATATACATGGAAATATCTACAAAGCTATCTCTTTTCACATGGAAATAAGTACAGCGCTATCTCTATAAACATGGAAATAGCTACACCGCCATGTGTATGAACATGGAAATATCTGCACCGCCATCTGTATGAACATTTAAATATCTACACCGCCATCTATATTAAGATGGAGATATCTACACCTCTATCTGTATAAACTTGGAAAAATCTACACTGCTATCTGTATAAACATGGAAATATCAACACCGCAATCTGTGTAAACATGGAAATATCTACACCGCTACCTGTACAAACATGGAAATATCAGCACCGCTATCTGTATGAACATGGAAATATCTACACCGCTATCTATATGAACATGGAAATATCTACACCGCTATCTATATGAACATGGAAATATCTACACCGCTATCTGTTTGAACATGGAAATATCTACACCGCTACCTGTACAAACATGGAAATATCAGCACCGCTATCTGTATGAACATGGAAATATCTACACCGCTATCTCTATGAACATGGAAATATCTACACTGGTATCTGTATGAACATGGAAATATCTACACCGCTATCTGTTTGAACATGGAAATATCTACACTGCTATCTGCGTGAAAATGGAAATATCTACACTGCTATCTGCATATACATTTAAATATCTACACAGCTATCTCTTTACACATGGAAATAACTACACCGCTATCTGTATGAACATGGAAATATCTACACCGCCATCTGTATGAACATGGAAATATCTGCACCGCCATCTGTATGAACATATAAATATCTACACCGCCATCTGTATTAAGATGGAGATATCTACACTGCTATCTGTATAAACATGGAAATATCTACACCGCCATCTGTATGAACATATACATATCTACACCGCCATCTGTATGAAAATATAAATATCTACACTGCCATCTGTATTTAGATAGAGATATCTCCACTGCTATCTGTATAAACATGGAAATATCCACACCGCTATCTGTTTAAACATGGAAATATCTACACCGCTATCTGTATAAACATGGAAATATCTACACCACTAACTGTATAAACATGGAAATATCAGCACCGCTATCTATATGAACATGGAAATATCTACACCGCTATCTGTATGAACATGGAAATATCTACACCGCTATCTGTATGAACATGGAAATATCTACACCGCTATCTGTATGAACATGGAAATATCTTCACCGCTATCTGTTTGAACATGGAAATATCTACACCGCTGTCTGCATGAAAATGGAAATATCTACACAGCGATCTGCATATACATGGAAATTTCTACAAAGCTATCTCTTTTCACATGGAAATAAGTACAGCGCTATCTCTATAAACATGGAAATAGCTACACCGCCATGTGTATGAACATGGAAATATCTGCACCGCCATCTGTATGAACATTTAAATATCTACACCGCCATCTATATTAAGATGGAGATATCTACACCTCTATCTGTATAAACTTGGAAAAATCTACACTGCTATCTGTATAAACATGGAAATATCAACACCGCAATCTGTGTAAACATGGAAATATCTACACCGCTACATGTACAAACATGGAAATATCAGCACCGCTATCTGTATGAACATGGAAATATCTACACCGCTATCTATATGAACATGGAAATATCTACACCGCTATCTATATGAACATGGAAATATCTACACCGCTATCTGTTTGAACATGGAAATATCTACACCGCTACCTGTACAAACATGGAAATATCAGCACCGCTATCTGTATGAGCATGGAAATATCTACACCGCTATCTCTATGAACATGGAAATATCTACACTGGTATCTGTATGAACATGGAAATATCTACACCGCTATCTGTTTGAACATGGAAATATCTACACTGCTATCTGCGTGAAAATGGAAATATCTACACTGCTATCTGCATATACATTTAAATATCTACACAGCTATCTCTTTACACATGGAAATAACTACACCGCTATCTGTATGAACATGGAAATAACTACACCGCCATCTGTATGAACATGGAAATATCTGCACCGCCATCTGTATGAACATATAAATATCTACACCGCCATCTGTATTAAGATGGAGATATCTACACTGCTATCTGTATAAACATGGAAATATCTACACCGCCATCTGTACGAACATATACATATCTAAACCGCCATCTGTATGAAAATATAAATATCTACACTGCCATCTGTATTTAGATAGAGATATCTCCACTGCTATCTGTATAAACATGGAAATATCCACACCGCTATCTGTTTAAACATGGCAATATCTACACCGCTATCTGTATAAACATGGAAATATCTACACCACTACCTGTATAAACATGGAAATATCAGCACCGCTATCTATATGAACATGGAAATATCTACACCGCTATCTGTATGAACATGGAAATATCTACACCGCTATCTGTATGAACATGGAAATATCTACACCGCTATCTGTATGAACATGGAAATATCTTCACCGCTATCTGTTTGAACATGGAAATATCTACACCGCTGTCTGCATGAAAATGGAAATATCTACACAGATATCTGCATATACATGGAAATATCTACACAGCTATCTCTTTACACATGGAAATAACTACACTGCTATCTCTATAAACATGGAAATATCTACACCGCCATCTGTATGAACATGGAAATATCTGCACCGCCATCTGTAGGAACATATAAATATCTACACCGCCATCTGTATTAAGAAGGAGATATCTACACCGCTATCTGTATAAAGATGGAAATATCTACACTGCTATCTGTATAAACATGGAAATATCTACACCGATATCTGTATAAACATGGAAATATCTACACCGCTACCTGTATAAACAAGGAAATATCAGCACCGCTATCGGTATGAACATGGAAATATCTACACCGCTATCTGTATGAACATGGATATATCTACACCGCTATCTGTATGAACATGGAAATATCTTTAACGCCATCTGTATGAACATGGATATGTCTGCACAGCCATCTGGATGAACATGGAAATATCTACACCGCGATCTGCATGAACATGGAAATATCTACACTGCTATCTGTGTAAACATGCATACATCTTCACCGCTATCTGTATAAACATGGAAATATCTACACTGCTATCTGTTTGAACATGGAAATATCTAAACCGCTATCTGCATGAAAATAGAAATATCTACACAGCTATCTGCATATACATGGAAATATCTACAAAGCTATCTCTTTACACAAGGATATAACTACACCGCTATGTCTATAAACACGGAAATATCTACACCGCCATCTGTATGAACATGGAAATATCTCCACCACCATCTGTATGAACATATAAATATCTACACCGCCATCTGTATTAAGATTGGAGATACCTACACCGCTCTCTGTATAAACATGGAAATATCTACACCGCTACCTGTATAAACATGGAAATATCTACACCGATATCTGTATGAAGATGGAAATATCTACACCGCTATCTGTATGAACATGGATATATCTAAACAGCCCTCTGGATGAACATGGAAATATCCACACCGCTATCTGTATGAACATGGATATATCTAAACAGCCCTCTGGATGAACATGGAAATATTCACACCGCTATCTGTGTAAACATGCATACATCTTCACCGCTCTCTGAATAAACATGGAAATACCTACACCGCTATCTGTATGAACATGGAAATATCCACACCGCTATCTGTTTGAAGATGGAAATATATACACCGCTACCTGCATGAAAATGGAAATATCTACACAGCTATCTGCATATACATGGAAATATCTACACAGCTATCTCTTTACACATGGAAATAACTACACCGCTATCTGTATGAACATGGAAATATCTACACCGCCATCTGTATGTACATGGAAATATCTGCACCGCCATCTGTATGAACATATAAATATCTACACCGCCATTTGTATTAAGATGGAGATATCTACACTGCTATCTGTATAAACATGGAAATATCTACACCGCCATCTGTATGAACATATAAATATCTACGCTGCCATCTGTATTAAGAAGGAAATATCTAAACCGCTATCTGTATAAACATGGAAATATCTACACCGCTGCCTGTATAAACAAGGAAATATCAGCACCGCTATCTGTATGAACATGGAAATATCTACACCGCTATCTGTATGAACATGGAAATATCTGCACCGCCATCTGTATGAACATATAAATATCTACACCGCCATCTGTATTAAGATGGAGATATCTACACTGCTATCTGTATAAACATGGAATTATCTACACCGCTATCTGTATAAACATGGAAATATCTACACCGCTATCTGTATAAACATGGAAATATCTACACCACTACCTGTATAAACATGGAAATATCAGCACCGCCATCTGTCTGAACATGGAAATATCTACACCGCCATCTGTATGAACATGGAAATATCTACACCGCTATCTGTATGAACATGGAAATATCAACACCGTTATCTGTATGAACATGGAAATATCTACACCGCTATCTGTTTGAACATGGAAATATCTACACTGCTATCTGCGTGAAAATGGAAATATCTACACTGCTATCTGCATATACATTTAAATATCTACACAGCTATCTCTTTACACATGGAAATAACTACACCGCTATCTGTATGAACATGGAAATATCTACACCGCCATCTGTATGAACATGGAAATATCTGCACCGCCATCTGTATGAACATATAAATATCTACACCGCCATCTGTATTAAGATGGAGATATCTACACTGCTATCTGTATAAACAAGGAAATATCTACACCGCCATCTGTACGAACATATAAATATCTACACCGCCATCTGTATGAAAATATAAATATCTACACTGCCATCTGTATTTAGATAGAGATATCTCCACTGCTATCTGTATAAACATGGAAATATCCACACCGCTATCTGTTTAAACATGGAAATATCTACACCGCTATCTGTATAAACATGGAAATATCTACACCACTACCTGTATAAACATGGAAATATCAGCACCGCTATCTATATGAACATGGAAATATCTACACCGCTATCTGTATGAACATGGAAATATCTGCACCGCCATCTGCATGAACATATAAATATCTACACCGCCATCTGTATTAAGAAGGAGATATCTACACCGCTATCTGTATAAAGATGGAAATATCTACACCGCTATCTGTATAAACATGGAAATATCTACACCGATATCTGTATAAACATGGAAATATCTACACCGCTACCTGTATAAACAAGGAAATATCAGCACCGCTATCGGTATGAACATGGAAATATCTACACCGCTATCTGTATGAACATGGATATATCTACACCGCTATCTGTATGAACATGGAAATATCTTTACCGCCATCTGTATGAACATGGATATGTCTGCACAGCCATCTGGATGAACATGGAAATATCTAAACCGCGATCTGTATGAACATGGAAATATCTACACTGCTATCTGTGTAAACATGCATACATCTTCACCGCTATCTGTATAAACATGGAAATATCTACACTGCTATCTGTTTGAACATGGAAATATCTAAACCGCTATCTGCATGAAAATAGAAATATCTACACAGCTATCTGCATATACATGAAAATATCTACAAAGCTATCTCTTTACACAAGGAAATAACTACACCGCTATGTCTATAAACACGGAAATATCTACACCGCCATCTGTATGAACATGGAAATATCTCCACCACCATCTGTATGAACATATAAATATCTACACGGCCATCTGTATTAAGATTGGAGATACCTACACCGCTCTCTGTATAAACATGGAAATATCTACACCGCTACCTGTATAAACATGGAAATATCTACACCGATATCTGTATGAACATGGAAATATCTACACCGCTATCTGTATGAACATGGATATATCTAAACAGCCCTCTGGATGAACATGGAAATATCCACACCGCTATCTGTGTAAACATGCATACATCTTCACCGCTATCTGAATAAACATGGAAATACCTACACCGCTATCTGTATGAACATGGAAATATCCACACCGCTATCTGTTTGAAGATGGAAATATATACACCGCTACCTGCATGAAAATGGAAATATCTACACAGCTATCTGCATATACATGGCAATATCTACACAGCTATCTCTTTACACATGGAAATAACTACACCGCTATCTGTATGAACATGGAAATATCTACACCGCCATCTGTATGTACATGGAAATATCTGCACCGCCATCTGTATGAACATATAAATATCTACACCGCCATTTGTATTAAGATGGAGATATCTACACTGCTATCTGTATAAACATGGAAATATCTACACCGCCATCTGTATGAACATATAAATATCTACGCTGCCATCTGTATTAAGAAGGAAATATCTAAACCGCTATCTGTATAAACATGGAAATATCTACACCGCTGCCTGTATAAACAAGGAAATATCAGCACCGCTATCTGTATGAACATGGAAATATCTACACCGCTATCTGTATGAACATGGAAATATCTGCACCGCCATCTATATGAACATATAAATATCTACACCGCCATCTGTATTTAGATGGAGATATCTACACTGCTATCTGTATAAACATGGAATTATCTACACCGCTATCTGTATAAACATGGAAATATCTACACCGCTATCTGTATAAACATGGAAATATCTACGCCACTACCTGTATAAACATGGAAATATCAGCACCGCCATCTGTATGAACATGGAAATATCTACACCGCCATCTGTATGAACATGGAAATATCTACACCGCTATCTGTATGAACATGGAAATATCTACACCGTTATCTGTATGAACATGGAAATATCTACACCGCTATCTGTTTGAACATGGAAATATCTACACCGCTGTCTGCATGAAAATGGAAATATCTACACAGCTATCTGCAAATACATGGAAATATCTACACAGCTATCTCTTAACACATGGAAATAACTACACCGCTATCTCTATAAACATGGAAATATCTACACCGCCATCTGTATGAACATGGAAATATCTGCACCGCCATCTGTATGAACATATAAATATCTACACCGCCATCTGTATTAAGAAGGAAATATCTAAACCTCTATCTGTATGAACATTGAAATATCTACACCGCTATCTGTATGAACATGGAAATATCTACACCGCTGTCTGTGTAAACATGCATACATCTTCACCGCTATCTGTATAAACACGGAAATGTCTACAAGGCTATCTGTATGAACATGGAAATATCTACACTGCTGTCTGTACGAACATGGAAATATCTAAACCGCTATCTGCATGAAAATAGAAATATCTACACAGCAGTCTGCATATACATGGAAATATCTACACAGCTATCTCTTTACACATGGAAATAACTACACCGCTATCTGTATGAACATGGAAATATCTGCACCGCCATCTCTATGAACACATAAATATCTACACCGCCATCTGTATTAAGATGGAGATACCTACACCGCTATCTGTATAAACATGGAAATATCTACACCGCTATCTGTATAAACATGGAAATATCTACACCGCTATCTGTATAAACATGGAAATATCAGCACCGCTATCTGTATGAACATGGAAATATCAGCCCCTCTATCTGTACGAACATGCAAGTATCTACACCGCTATCTCTATGAACATGGAAATATCTACACCGCTATCTGTATGAACACGGAAATATCTACACCGCTATCTGTTTGAACATGGAAATATCTACACCGCTATGTGTATGAACACGGAAATATCTACACCGCTATCTGTTTAAACATGGAAATATCTAAACCGCTATCTGCATGAAAATGGAAATATATACACAGCTATCTGCATATACATGGAAATATCTACACAGCTATCTCTTTACACATGGAAATAACTACACCGCTATCTGTATGAACATGGAAATATATTCACCGCCATCTGTATGAACATGGATATATCTACACAGCCATCTGGATGAACATGGAAATATCTACACCGCTATCTGTATGAACATGGAAATATATACAGCGCTATCTGTGTAAACATGCATACATCTTCACCGCTATCTGTAAAAACATGGAAATATCTACACTGCTATCTGTATGAACATGGAAATATCTTCACCGCTATCTGTTTGAACATGGAAATATCTACACGGCTATCTGCATGAAAATGGAAATATCTACACAGCGATCTGCATATACATGGAAATATCTACAAAGCTATCTCTTTTCACATGGAAATAAGTACAGCGCTATCTCTATAAACATGGAAATAGCTACACCGCCATGTGTATGAACATGGAAATATCTGCACCGCCATCTGTATGAACATTTAAATATCTACACCGCCATCTATATTAAGATGGAGATATCTACACCTCTATCTGTATAAACTTGGAAAAATCTACACTGCTATCTGTATAAACATGGAAATATCAACACCGCAATCTGTGTAAACATGGAAATATCTACACCGCTACCTGTACAAACATGGAAATATCAGCACCGCTATCTGTATGAACATGGAAATATCTACACCGCTATCTATATGAACATGGAAATATCTACACCGCTATCTATATGAACATGGAAATATCTACACCGCTATCTGTTTGAACATGGAAATATCTACACCGCTACCTGTACAAACATGGAAATATCAGCACAGCTATCTGTATGAACATGGAAATATCTACACCGCTATCTCTATGAACATGGAAATATCTACACTGGTATCTGTATGAACATGGAAATATCTACACCGCTATCTGTTTGAACATGGAAATATCTACACTGCTATCTGCGTGAAAATGGAAATATCTACACTGCTATCTGCATATACATTTAAATATCTACACAGCTATCTCTTTACACATGGAAATAACTACACCGCTATCTGTATGAACATGGAAATATCTACACCGCCATCTGTATGAACATGGAAATATCTGCACCGCCATCTGTATGAACATATAAATATCTACACCGCCATCTGTATTAAGATGGAGATATCTACACTGCTATCTGTATAAACATGGAAATATCTACACCGCCATCTGTATGAACATATACATATCTACACCGCCATCTGTATGAAAATATAAATATCTACACTGCCATCTGTATTTAGATAGAGATATCTCCACTGCTATCTGTATAAACATGGAAATATCCACACCGCTATCTGTTTAAACATGGAAATATCTACACCGCTATCTGTATAAACATGGAATTATCTACACCACTACCTGTATAAACATGGAAATATCAGCACCGCTATCTATATGAACATGGAAATATCTACACCGCTATCTGTATGAACATGGAAATATCTACACCGCTATCTGTATGAACATGGAAATATCTTCACCGCTATCTGTTTGAACATGGAAATATCTACACCGCTGTCTGCATGAAAATGGAAATATCTACACAGCGATCTGCATATACATGGAAATTTCTACAAAGCTATCTCTTTTCACATGGAAATAAGTACAGCGCTATCTCTATAAACATGGAAATAGCTACACCGCCATGTGTATGAACATGGAAATATCTGCACCGCCATCTGTATGAACATTTAAATATCTACACCGCCATCTATATTAAGATGGAGATATCTACACCTCTATCTGTATAAACTTGGAAAAATCTACACTGCTATCTGTATAAACATGGAAATATCAACACCGCAATCTGTGTAAACATGGAAATATCTACACCGCTACATGTACAAACATGGAAATATCAGCACCGCTATCTGTATGAACATGGAAATATCTACACCGCTATCTATATGAACATGGAAATATCTACACCGCTATCTATATGAACATGGAAATATCTACACCGCTATCTGTTTGAACATGGAAATATCTACACCGCTACCTGTACAAACATGGAAATATCAGCACCGCTATCTGTATGAGCATGGAAATATCTACACCGCTATCTCTATGAACATGGAAATATCTACACTGGTATCTGTATGAACATGGAAATATCTACACCGCTATCTGTTTGAACATGGAAATATCTACACTGCTATCTGCGTGAAAATGGAAATATCTACACTGCTATCTGCATATACATTTAAATATCTACACAGCTATCTCTTTACACATGGAAATAACTACACCGCTATCTGTATGAACATGGAAATAACTACACCGCCATCTGTATGAACATGGAAATATCTGCACCGCCATCTGTATGAACATATAAATATCTACACCGCCATCTGTATTAAGATGGAGATATCTACACTGCTATCTGTATAAACATGGAAATATCTTCACCGCCATCTGTACGAACATATACATATCTAAACCGCCATCTGTATGAAAATATAAATATCTACACTGCCATCTGTATTTAGATAGAGATATCTCCACTGCTATCTGTATAAACATGGAAATATCCACACCGCTATCTGTTTAAACATGGCAATATCTACACCGCTATCTGTATAAACATGGAAATATCTACACCACTACCTGTATAAACATGGAAATATCAGCACCGCTATCTATATGAACATGGAAATATCTACACCGCTATCTGTATGAACATGGAAATATCTACACCGCTATCTGTATGAACATGGAAATATCTACACCGCTATCTGTATGAACATGGAAATATCTTCACCGCTATCTGTTTGAACATGGAAATATCTACACCGCTGTCTGCATGAAAATGGAAATATCTACACAGATATCTGCATATACATGGAAATATCTACACAGCTATCTCTTTACACATGGAAATAACTACACTGCTATCTCTATAAACATGGAAATATCTACACCGCCATCTGTATGAACATGGAAATATCTGCACCGCCATCTGTAGGAACATATAAATATCTACACCGCCATCTGTATTAAGAAGGAGATATCTACACCGCTATCTGTATAAAGATGGAAATATCTACACTGCTATCTGTATAAACATGGAAATATCTACACCGATATCTGTATAAACATGGAAATATCTACACCGCTACCTGTATAAACAAGGAAATATCAGCACCGCTATCGGTATGAACATGGAAATATCTACACCGCTATCTGTATGAACATGGATATATCTACACCGCTATCTGTATGAACATGGAAATATCTTTACCGCCATCTGTATGAACATGGATATGTCTGCACAGCCATCTGGATGAACATGGAAATATCTACACCGCGATCTGCATGAACATGGAAATATCTACACTGCTATCTGTGTAAACATGCATACATCTTCACCGCTATCTGTATAAACATGGAAATATCTACACTGCTATCTGTTTGAACATGGAAATATCTAAACCGCTATCTGCATGAAAATAGAAATATCTACACAGCTATCTGCATATACATGGAAATATCTACAAAGCTATCTCTTTACACAAGGATATAACTACACCGCTATGTCTATAAACACGGAAATATCTACACCGCCATCTGTATGAACATGGAAATATCTCCACCACCATCTGTATGAACATATAAATATCTACACCGCCATCTGTATTAAGATTGGAGATACCTACACCGCTCTCTGTATAAACATGGAAATATCTACACCGCTACCTGTATAAACATGGAAATATCTACACCGATATCTGTATGAAGATGGAAATATCTACACCGCTATCTGTATGAACATGGATATATCTAAACAGCCCTCTGGATGAACATGGAAATATCCACACCGCTATCTGTATGAACATGGATATATCTAAACAGCCCTCTGGATGAACATGGAAATATCCACACCGCTATCTGTGTAAACATGCATACATCTTCACCGCTATCTGAATAAACATGGAAATACCTACACCGCTATCTGTATGAACATGGAAATATCCACACCACTATCTGTTTGAAGATGGAAATATATACACCGCTACCTGCATGAAAATGGAAATATCTACACAGCTATCTGCATATACATGGCAATATCTACACAGCTATCTCTTTACACATGGAAATAACTACACCGCTATCTGTATGAACATGGAAATATCTACACCGCCATCTGTATGTACATGGAAATAACTGCACCGCCATCTGTATGAACATATAAATATCTACACCGCCATCTGTATTAAGATGGAGATATCTACACTGCTATCTGTATAAACATGGAAATATCTACACCGCCATCTGTATGAACATATAAATATCTACGCCGCCATCTGTATTAAGAAGGAAATATCTAAACCGCTATCTGTATAAACATGGAAATATCTACACCGCTGCCTGTATAAACAAGGAAATATCAGCACCGCTATCTGTATGAACATGGAAATATCTACACCGCTATCTGTATGAACATGGAAATATCTACACCGCTATCTGTATGAACATGGAAATATCTTTACCGCCATCTGTATGAACATGGATATGTCTGCACAGCCAGCTGGATGAACATGGAAATATCTACACCGCGATCTGTATGAACATGGAAATATCTACACTGCTATCTGTGTAAACATGCATACATCTTCACCGCTATCTGTATAAACATGGAAATATCTACACTGCTATCTGTTTGAACATGGAAATATCTAAACCGCTATCTCCAGAAAATAGAAATATCTACACAGCTATCTGCATATACATGGAAATATCTACAAAGCTATCTCTTTACACAAGGATATAACTACACCGCTATGTCTATAAACACGGAAATATCTACACCGCCATCTGTATGAACATGGAAATATCTCCACCACCATCTGTATGAACATATAAATATCTACACCGCCATCTGTATTAAGATTGGAGATACCTACACCGCTCTCTGTATAAACATGGAAATATCTACACCGCTACCTGTATAAACATGGAAATATCTACACCGATATCTGTATGAACATGGAAATATCTACACCGCTATCTGTATGAACATGGATATATCCAAACAGCCCTCTGGATGAACATGGAAATATCCACACCGCTATCTGTGTAAACATGCATACATCTTCACCGCTATCTGAATAAACATGGAAATACCTACACCGCTATCTGTATGAACATGGAAATATCCACACCGCTATCTGTTTGAAGATGGAAATATATACACCGCTACCTGCATGAAAATGGAAATATCTACACAGCTATCTGCATATACATGGCAATATCTACACAGCTATCTCTTTACACATGGAAATAACTACACCGCTATCTGTATGAACATGGAAATATCTACACCGCCATCTGTATGTACATGGAAATATCTGCACCGCCATCTGTATGAACATATAAATATCTACACCGCCATCTGTATTAAGATGGAGATATCTACACTGCTATCTGTATAAACATGGAAATATCTACACCGCCATCTGTATGAACATATAAATATCTACGCCGCCATCTGTATTAAGAAGGAAATATCTAAACCGCTATCTGTATAAACATGGAAATATCTACACCGCTGCCTGTATAAACAAGGAAATATCTACACCGCTATCTGTATGAACATGGAAATATCTACACCGCTATCTGTATGAACATGGAAATAGCTACACCGCTATCTGTATGAACATGGAAATATCTACACCGCTATCTCTAAGAACATGGAAATATATACACCACTATCTGTATGAACATGGAAATATCTTCACCGCCATCTGTATGAACATGGATATATCTACACAGCCATCTGGATGAACATGGAAATATCTACACCGCTATCTGTATAAACTTATAAATATCTACACCGCTATCTGTATAAACATGGAAATATCTACACCGCTATATGTATGAACATGGAAATATCTACACTGCTATCTGTATGAACATGGAAATACCTTCACCGCCATCTGTATGAACATGGATATATCTACACAGCCATCTGGATGAACATGGAAATACCTACACCGCTATCTGTATGAACATGGAAATAGCTACACCGCTATCTGTATTAACATGGAAATATCTACACTGCTATCAGTATGAACATGGAAATATCTACACCGCTATTTGTATGAACATGGAAATATCTACACCGCTATCTGTATGAACATGGAAATATCTACACCGCTATCTGCATGAAAATTGTAATATGTACACAGCGATCTGCATATACATGGAAATATCTACAAAGCTATCTCTTTACACATGGAAATAACTACAGCGCTATCTCTATAAACATGGAAATATCTACACCGCCATCTGTATGAACATGGAAATATCTGCAACGCCATCTGTATGAACATATAAATATCTACACCGCCATCTATATTAAGATGGATATATCTATACCGCTATCAGTATAAACTTGGAAATATCTACACCGCTATCTTTTTAAACATGGAAATATCTACACCGCTACCTGTATAAACATGGAAATATCAGCACCGCTATCTGTATGAACATGGAAATATCTACACCGCAATCTCTATGAACTTGGAAATTTCTACACCGCTATCTGTATGAACATGGAAATAGCTACACCTCTATCTGTATGAACATGGAAATATCTACAAAACTACCTGTATGAACATGGAAATATCTACACTGCTATCTGTATGAACATGGATATATCTACACCGCCATCTGGATGAGCATGGAAATATCTACACCGCTATCTGTATGAACATGGAAATATCTACACCGCTATCTGTGTAAATATGCATACATCTTCACCGCAATCTGTATAAACATGGAAATATCTACACCGCTATCTGTTTCAACATGGAAATATCTACACCGCTATCTGTTTCAACATGGAAATATCTACACCGCTGTCTGCATGAAAATGGAAATAACTAAACAGCTATCTGCATATACATGGAAATATCTACTCAGCTATCTCTTTACACATGGAAATAACTACACCGCTATCTCTATAAACACTGAAATATCTACACCGGAATCTGTATGAACATGGAAATATCTGCACCGCCATCTGTATGAACATATAAATATCTACACCGCCATCTGTATTAAGAAGGAGATATCTTCACCACTATTTGTATAAACATGGAAATATCTACACCGCTATCTGTATAAACATAGAAATATCTACACAGCTATCTGTATAAACATGGAAATATCTACACCGCTACCTGTATAAACATGGAAATATCTACACCGCTACCTGTATAAACATGGAAATATCAGCACCGCTATCTGTATGAACATGGAAATATCTACACCGCTATCTGTATGAACATGGAAATATCTACACCGCTATCTGTATGAACATGGATATATCTAAACAGCCCTCTGGATGAACATGGAAATATCCACACCGCCATCTGTGTAAACATGTATACATCTTCACCGCTATCTGAATAAACATGGAAATATCTACACCGCTATCTGTATGAACATGGAAATATCCGCACCGCTATCTGTTTGAAGATGGAAATATATACACCGCTACCTGCATGAAAATGGAAATATCTACACAGCTATCTGCATATACATGGCAATATCTACACAGCTATCTCTTTACACATGGAAATAACTACACCGCTATCTGTATGAACATGGAAATATCTACACCGCCATCTGTATGAACATATAAATATCTACACCGCCATCTGTATTAAGATGGAGATATCTACACTGCTATCTGTATAAAGATGGAAATATCTACACCGCCATCTGTATGAACATATAAATATCTACGCCGCCATCTGTATTAAGAAGGAAATGTCTAAACCGCTATCTGTATAAACATGGAAATATCTACACCGCTGCCTGTATAAAGAAGGAAATAGCAGCACCGCTATCTGTATGAACATGGAAATATCTACACCGCTATCTGTATGAACATGGAAATATCTACACCGCTATCTGTATGAACATGGAAATAGCTACACCGCTATCTGTATGAACATGGATATATCTACACAGCCATCTGGATGAACATGGAAATATCTACACCGCTATCTCTGTAAACATGCATAGATCTTCACCGCTGTCTGTATAAACATGGAAATATCTACACCGCTATCTGTATGAACATGGAAATATCTACACCGCTATATGTATGAACATGGAAATATCTACACTGCTATCTGTATGAACATGGAAATACCTTCACCGCCATCTGTATGAACATGGATATATCTACACAGCCATCTGGATGAACATGGAAATACCTACACCGCTATCTGTATGAACATGGAAATAGCTACACCGCTATCTGTATTAACATGGAAATATCTACACTGCTATCAGTATGAACATGGAAATATCTACACCGCTATTTGTATGAACATGGAAATATCTACACCGCTATCTGTATGAACATGGAAATATCTACACCGCTATCTGCATGAAAATTGTAATATGTACACAGCGATCTGCATATACATGGAAATATCTACAAAGCTATCTCTTTACACATGGAAATAACTACAGCGCTATCTCTATAAACATGGAAATATCTACACCGCCATCTGTATGAACATGGAAATATCTGCAACGCCATCTGTATGAACATATAAATATCTACACCGCCATCTATATTAAGATGGATATATCTATACCGCTATCAGTATAAACTTGGAAATATCTACACCGCTATCTTTTTAAACATGGAAATATCTACACCGCTACCTGTATAAACATGGAAATATCAGCACCGCTATCTGTATGAACATGGAAATATCTACACCGCAATCTCTATGAACTTGGAAATTTCTACACCGCTATCTGTATGAACATGGAAATAGCTACACCTCTATCTGTATGAACATGGAAATATCTACAAAACTACCTGTATGAACATGGAAATATCTACACTGCTATCTGTATGAACATGGATATATCTACACCGCCATCTGGATGAGCATGGAAATATCTACACCGCTATCTGTATGAACATGGAAATATCTACACCGCTATCTGTGTAAATATGCATACATCTTCACCGCAATCTGTATAAACATGGAAATATCTACACCGCTAT
The DNA here is from genome assembly GCF_029281585.2 of Gorilla gorilla gorilla. NCBI lineage: Eukaryota > Metazoa > Chordata > Mammalia > Primates > Hominidae > Gorilla > Gorilla gorilla. The sequence continues at coordinate 1,002,204 of NC_073234.2, forward strand.
CTGTTTCAACATGGAAATATCTACACCGCTATCTGTTTCAACATGGAAATATCTACACCGCTGTCTGCATGAAAATGGAAATAACTAAACAGCTATCTGCATATACATGGAAATATCTACTCAGCTATCTCTTTACACATGGAAATAACTACACCGCTATCTCTATAAACACTGAAATATCTACACCGGAATCTGTATGAACATGGAAATATCTGCACCGCCATCTGTATGAACATATAAATATCTACACCGCCATCTGTATTAAGAAGGAGATATCTTCACCACTATTTGTATAAACATGGAAATATCTACACCGCTATCTGTATAAACATAGAAATATCTACACAGCTATCTGTATAAACATGGAAATATCTACACCGCTACCTGTATAAACATGGAAATATCTACACCGCTACCTGTATAAACATGGAAATATCAGCACCGCTATCTGTATGAACATGGAAATATCTACACCGCTATCTGTATGAACATGGAAATATCTACACCGCTATCTGTATGAACATGGATATATCTAAACAGCCCTCTGGATGAACATGGAAATATCCACACCGCCATCTGTGTAAACATGTATACATCTTCACCGCTATCTGAATAAACATGGAAATATCTACACCGCTATCTGTATGAACATGGAAATATCCGCACCGCTATCTGTTTGAAGATGGAAATATATACACCGCTACCTGCATGAAAATGGAAATATCTACACAGCTATCTGCATATACATGGCAATATCTACACAGCTATCTCTTTACACATGGAAATAACTACACCGCTATCTGTATGAACATGGAAATATCTACACCGCCATCTGTATGAACATATAAATATCTACACCGCCATCTGTATTAAGATGGAGATATCTACACTGCTATCTGTATAAAGATGGAAATATCTACACCGCCATCTGTATGAACATATAAATATCTACGCCGCCATCTGTATTAAGAAGGAAATGTCTAAACCGCTATCTGTATAAACATGGAAATATCTACACCGCTGCCTGTATAAAGAAGGAAATATCAGCACCGCTATCTGTATGAACATGGAAATATCTACACCGCTATCTGTATGAACATGGAAATATCTACACCGCTATCTGTATGAACATGGAAATAGCTACACCGCTATCTGTATGAACATGGATATATCTACACAGCCATCTGGATGAACATGGAAATATCTACACCGCTATCTCTGTAAACATGCATAGATCTTCACCGCTGTCTGTATAAACATGGAAATATCTACACCGCTATCTGTATGAACATGGAAATATCTACACCGCTATCTGTATGAACATGGAAATATCTACACCGCTATCTGTTTGAACATGGAAATATCTACACCGCTATCTGCATGAAAATGGAAATATCTACACTGCTATCTGCATATACATTTAAATATCTACACAGCTATCTCTTTAAACATGGAAATAACTACAACGCTATCTGTATGAACATGGAAATATCTGCTCCGCCATCTGTATGAACATGGAAATAGCTACACCGCTATCTGTATGAACATGGAAATATCTACACCACTATATGTATGAACATGGAAATATCTACACCGCTATCTGTATGAACATGGATATATCTTCACAGCCATTTGGATGAACATGGAAATATCTACACCGCTATCTGTATGAACATGGAAATATCTACACCGCTATCTGTGTAAACATGCATACTTCTTCACCGCTATCTGTATAAACATGGAAATATCTACACCGCTATCTGTATGAACATGGAAATAGCTACACCGCTATCTGTATGAACATGGAAATATCTACACCGCTATCTGTATGAACATGGATATATCTACACAGCCATCTGGATGAACATGGAAATATCTACAGCGCTATCTGTGTAAACATGCATACATCTTCACCGCTATCTGTATAAACATGGAAATATCTACACCGCTATCTGTATGAACATGGAAATGTCTGCACCGCTATCTGTATGAACATGGAAATATCTACACCGCTATCTGTTTGAACATGGAAATATCTACACCGCTATCTGCATGAAAATGGAAATATCTACACTGCTATCTGCATATACATAGAAATATCTACACAGCTATCTCTTTACACATGGAAATAACTACACCGCTATCTGTATGAACATGGAAATTTCTACACCGCCATGTGTATGAACATGGAAATATCTGCACCGCCATCTGTATGAACATATAAATATCTACACCGCCGTCTGTATTAAGATGGAGATATCTACACCGCTATCTGTATAAACATGGAAATATCTACACCGCTATCTGTATAAACATGGAAATATCTACACCGCTACCTGTATAAACATGGAAATATCTTCACCGCTACCTGTATAAACATGGAAATATCAGCACCGCAATCTGTATGAACATGGAAATATCTACACCGCAATCTGTATGAACATGGAAATATCTACACCGCTATCTGTATGAACATGGATATATCTAAACAGCCCTCTGGATGAACATGGAAATATCCACACCGCCATCTGTGTAAACATGCATACATCTTCACCGCTATCTGAATAAACATGGAAATATCCACACCGCTATCTGTATGAACATGGAAATATCCGCACCGCTATCTGTTTGAAGATGGAAATATACACACCGCTACCTGCATGAAAATGGAAATATCTACACAGCTATCTGCATATACATGGCAATATCTACACAGCTATCTCTTTACACATGGAAATAACTACACCGCTATCTGTATGAACATGGAAATATCTACACCGCCATCTGTATGTACATGGAAATATCTGCACCGCCATCTGTATGAACATATAAATTTCTACACCGCCATCTGTATTAAGATGGAGATATCTACACTGCTATCTGTATAAACATGGAAATATCTACACCGCCATCTGTATGAACATATAAATATCTACGCCGCCATCTGTATTAAGAAGGAAATATCTAAACCGCTATCTGTATAAACATGGAAATATCTACACCGCTGCCTGTATAAACAAGGAAATATCAGCACCGCTATCTGTATGAACATGGAAATATCTACACCGCTATCTGTATGAACATGGAAATATCTACACCGCTATCTGTATGAACATGGAAATAGCTACACCGCTATCTGTATGAACATGGATATATCTACACAGCCATCTGGATGAACATGGAAATATCTACACCGCTATCTCTGTAAACATGCATAGATCTTCACCGCTATCTGTATAAACATGGAAATATCTACACCGCTATCTGTATGAACATGGAAATATCTACACCGCTATCTGTATGAACATGGAAATATCTACAACGCTATCTGTTTTAACATGGAAATATCTACAGCGCTATCTGCATGAAAATGGAAATATCTACACTGCTATCTGCATATACATTTAAATATCTACACAGCTATCTCTTTACACTTGGAAATAACTACACCGCTATCTGTATGAACATGGAAATATCTGCACCGCCATCTGTATGAACATATAAATATCTACACCGCCATCTGTATTAAGATGGAGATATCTACACTGCTATCTGTATAAACATGGAATTATCTACACCGCTATCTGTATAAACCTGGAAATATCTACACCGCTATCTGTATAAACATGGAAATATCTACACAACTACCTGTATAAACATGGAAATATCAGCACCGCCATCTGTATGAACATGGAAATATCTACACCGCCATCTGTATGAACATGGAAATATCTACACCGCTATCTGTATGAACATGGAAATATCTACACCGTTATCTGTATGAACATGGAAATATCTACAACGCTATCTGTTTGAACATGGAAATATCTACACCGCTGTCTGCATGAAAATGGAAATATCTACACAGCTATCTGCAAACACATGGAAATATCTACACAGCTATCTCTTAACACATGGAAATATCTACACCGCCATCTGTATGAACATGGAAATATCTGCACCGCCATCTGTATGAACATATAAATATCTACACCGCCATCTGTATTAAGAAGGAAATATCTAAACCGCTATCTGTATGAACATTGAAATATCTACACCGCTATCTGTATGAACATGGAAATATCTACACCGGTATCTGTGTAAACATGCATACATCTTCACCGCTATCTGTATAAACATGGAAATGTCTACAAGGCTATCTGTATGAACATGGAAATATCTACACCGCTATCTGTACGAACATGGAAATATCTAAACTGCTATCTGCATGAAAATAGAAATATCTACACAGCTATCTGCATATACATGGAAATATCTACACGGCTATCTCCTTACACATGGAAATAACTACACCGCTATCTGTATGAACATGGAAATATCTGCACCGCCGTCTGTATGAACACATAAATATCTACACCGCCATCTGTATTAAGATGGAGATACCTACACCGCTATCTGTATAAACATGGAAATATCTACACCGCTATCTGTATAAACATGGAAATATCTACACCGCTTTCTGTATAAACATGGAAATATCAGCACCGCTATCTGTAGGAACATGGAAATATCAGCCCCTCTATCTGTACCAACATGGAAGTATCTACACCACTATCTGTAAGAACATGGAAATATCTACACCGCTATCTGTATGAACACGGAAATATCTACACCGCTATCTGTTTGAACATGGAAATATCTACACCGCTATCCGTATGAGCACGGAAATATCTACACCGCTATCTGTTTAAACATGGAAATATCTAAACCGCTATCTGCATGAAAATGGAAATATATACACTGCTATCTGCATATACATGGAAATATCTACACAGCTATCTCTTTACACATGGAAATAACTACACCGCTATCTGTATGAACATGGAAATATCTTCACCACCATCTGTATGAACATGGATATATCTACACAGCCATCTGGATGAACATGGAAATATCTACACCGCTATCTGTATGAACATGGAAATATCTACACCGCTATCTGTGTAAACATGCATACATCTTCACCGCTATCTGTAAAAACATGGAAATATCTACACCGCTATCTGTTTGAACATGGAAATATCTACACGGCTATCTGCATGAAAATGGAAATATCTACACAGCGATCTGCATATACATGGAAATATCTACAAAGCTATCTCTTTACACATGGAAATAAGTACAGCACTATCTCTATAAACATGGAAATAGCTACACCGCCATCTGTATGAACATGGAAATATCTGCACCGCCATCTGTATGAACATTTAAATATCTACACCGCCATCTATATTAAGATGGAGATATCTACACCTCTATCTGTATAAACTTGGAAATATCTACACTGCTATCTGTATAAACATGGAAATATCTACACCGCAATCTGTATAAACATGGAAATATCTACACCGCTACCTGTACAAACATGGAAATAGCACCGCTCTCTGTATGAACATGGAAATATCCACACCGCTATCTGTTTAAACATGGAAATAACTGCACCGCTATCTGTATGAACATGGAAATATCTTCACTGCCATCTGTATGAACATGGATATATCTACACAGCCATCTGGATGAACATGGAAATATCTACACCGCTATCTGTATGAACATGGAAATATCTACACCGCTATCTGTACGAACATGGAAATATCTAAACTGCTATCTGCATGAAAATAGAAATATCTACACAGCTATCTGCATATACATGGAAATATCTACACGGCTATCTCCTTACACATGGAAATAACTACACCGCTATCTGTATGAACATGGAAATATCTGCACCGCCGTCTGTATGAACACATAAATATCTACACCGCCATCTGTATTAAGATGGAGATACCTACACCGCTATCTGTATAAACATGGAAATATCTACACCGCTATCTGTATAAACATGGAAATATCTACACCGCTATCTGTATAAACATGGAAATATCAGCACCGCTATCTGTAGGAACATGGAAATATCAGCCCCTCTATCTGTACGAACATGGAAGTATCTACACCACTATCTGTAAGAACATGGAAATATCTACACCGCTATCTGTATGAACACGGAAATATCTACACCGCTATCTGTTTGAACATGGAAATATCTACACCGCTATCCGTATGAGCACGGAAATATCTACACCGCTATCTGTTTAAACATGGAAATATCTAAACCGCTATCTGCATGAAAATGGAAATATATACACTGCTATCTGCATATACATGGAAATATCTACACAGCTATCTCTTTACACATGGAAATAACTACACCGCTATCTGTATGAACATGGAAATATCTTCACCGCCATCTGTATGAACATGGATATATCTACACAGCCAGCTGGATGAACATGGAAATATCTACACCGCTATCTGTATGAACATGGAAATATCTACACCGCTATCTGTGTAAACATGCATACATCTTCACCGCTATCTGTAAAAACATGGAAATATCTACACCGCTATCTGTTTGAACATGGAAATATCTACACGGCTATCTGCATGAAAATGGAAATATCTACACAGCGATCTGCATATACATGGAAATATCTACAAAGCTATCTCTTTACACATGGAAATAAGTACAGCACTATCTCTATAAACATGGAAATAGCTACACCGCCATCTGTATGAACATGGAAATATCTGCACCGCCATCTGTATGAACATTTAAATATCTACACCGCCATCTATATTAAGATGGAGATATCTACACCTCTATCTGTATAAACTTGGAAATATCTACACTGCTATCTGTATAAACATGGAAATATCTACACCGCAATCTGTATAAACATGGAAATATCTACACCGCTACCTGTACAAACATGGAAATAGCACCGCTCTCTGTATGAACATGGAAATATCCACACCGCTGTTTAAACATGGAAATAACTGCACCGCTATCTGTATGAACATGGAAATATCTTCACTGCCATCTGTATGAACATGGATATATCTACACAGCCATCTGGATGAACATGGAAATATCTACACCGCTATCTGTATGAACATGGAAATATCTACACCGTTATCTGTGTAAACATGCATACATCTTCACCGCTATCTGTATAAACATGGAAATATCTACACTGCTATCTGTATGAACATGGAAATATCTACACCGCTATCTGTTTGAACATGGAAATATCTACACCGCTACCTGTACAAACATGGAAATATCAGCACTGCTATCTGTATGAACATGGAAATATCTACACCGCTATCTCTATGAACATGGAAATATCTACACCGGTATCTGTATGAACTTGGAAATATCTACACCGCTATCTGTTTGAACATGGAAATATCTACACTGCTATCTGCATGAAAATGGAAATAGCTACACTGCTATCTGCATATACATTTAAATATCTACACAGCTATCTCTTTACACATGGAAATAACTACTCCGCTATCTGTATGAACATGGAAATATCTACACCGCCATCTGTATGAACATGGAAATATATGCACCGCTATCTGTATGAACATATAAATATCTACACCGCCATCTGTATTAAGATGGAGATATCTACACTGCTATCTGTATAAACATGGAAATATCTACACCGCCATCTGTACGAACATATAAATATCTACACCGCAATCTGTATGAAAATATAAATATCTACACTGCCATCTGTATTTAGATAGAGATATCTCCACTGCTATCTGTATAAACATGGAAATATCCACACCGCTATCTGTTTAAACATGGCAATATCTACACCGCTATCTGTATAAACATGGAAATATCTACACCACTACCTGTATAAACATGGAAATATCAGCACCGCTATCTATATGAACATGGAAATATCTACACCGCTATCTGTATGAACATGGAAATATCTACACCGCTATCTGTATGAACATGGAAATATCTACACCGCTATCTGTATGAACATGGAAATATCTTCACCGCTATCTGTTTGAACATGGAAATATCTACACCGCTGTCTGCATGAAAATGGAAATATCTACACAGCTATCTGCATATACATGGAAATATCTACACAGCTATCTCTTTACACATGGAAATAACTACACCGCTATCTCTGTAAACATGGAAATAACTACACCGCAACCTGTATAAACATGGAAATATCTACACCGCCATCTGTATGAACATGGAAATATCTGCACCGCCATCTGTATTAAGATACAAATATCTACACCGCCATCTGTATTAAGATGGAGATATCTACACCGCTATCTGTGTAAACATGGAAATATCTACACCGCTATCAGTATAAACACGGAAATATCTACACCGCTATCTGTATGAACATGGAAATATTTACACCGCTACCTGTATAAACATGGAAATATCAGCACCGCTATCTGTATGAACATGGAAATATCTACACAGCCATCTGGATGAACATGGAAATATCTACACCGCTATCTGTATGAACATGGAAATAGTTACACCGCTATCTGTATCAACATGGAAATATCTACACCACTATCTGTATGAACATGGAAATATCTGCACCGCTATCTGTATGAACATGGAAATATCTACACCGCTATCTGTATGAACATGGAAATATCTACACCGCCATCAGTATGAACATGGAAATATCTTCACCGCCATCTGTATTAACATGGATATATCTACACAGCCATCTGTATGAACATGGAAATATCTACACCGCTCTCTGTATGAACATGGAAATATCTACACCGATATCTGTATGAACATGGAAATATCTTCATGGACATCTGTGTAAACATGCATACACCTTCACCGCTATCTGTATAACCATGGAAATATCTACACCGCTATCTGTATGAACATGGAAATATCTACACCGCTATCTGTTTGAACATGGAAATATCTTAACCGCTATCTGCATGAAAATGGAAATATCTACACAGCTATCTGCATGTACATGGAAATATCTACACAGCTATCTCTTTACACGTGGAAATAATTACACCGCTATCTGTATGAACATGGAAATATCTTCACCGCCATCTGTATGAACATGGATATATCTACACAGCCATCTGGATGAACATGGAAATATCTACACCGCTATCTGTATGAAGATGGAAATATCTACAACGCTATCTGTGTAAACATGCATACATCTTCACCGCTATCTATATAAACATGGAAATATCTACACTGCTATCTGTATGAACTTCGAAATATCTACACCGCTATCTGTTTGAAGAAGGAAATATCTACACCGCTATCTGCATGAAAATGGAAATATCTACACAGCGATCAGCATACACATGGAAATATCTACAAAGCTATCTCTTTACACATGGAAATAACTACAGCGCTATCTCTATAAACATACAAATACCTACACCGCCATCTGTATGAACATGGAAATATCTGCACCGCCATCTGTATGAACATATAAATATCTACACCTCCATCTATATTAAGATGGAGATATCTACACCGCTATCTGTATAAACTTAGAAATATCTACACCACTATCTGTATAAACAAGGAAATATCTACACTGCAATCTGTATAAACATGGAAATATCTACACCGCTACCTGTATAAACATGGAAATATCAGCACCGCTATCTGTATGAACATGGAAATATCTACACCGCTATCTGTATGAACATGGAAATATCTACACCGCTATCTGTATCAACATAGAAATATCTACACCGCTACCTGTATAAACATGGAAATATCAGCACCGCTATCTGTATGAACATGGAAATATCTACACCGCTATCTGTATGAACATGGAAATATCTACACCGCTATCTGTATAAACATGGAAATATCTACACCGCTATCTGTATAAACATGGAAATATCTACACCGCTATCTGTATAAACATGGATATATCTACACCGCTATCTGTATGAACATGGAAATATCTACCCCACTATCTGTTTGAACATGGAAATATCTACACAGCTATCTGCATGAAAATGGAAATATCTACACAGCTATCTGCATATACATGGAAATATCTACAAAGCTATCTCTTTACACATGGAAATAACTAAACCGATATCTCTATAAACATGGAAATGTCTACACCGCCATCTGTATGAACATGGAAATATCTGCACCGCCATCTGTATGAACATATAAATATCTGCACCGCCATCTGTATTAAGATGGAGATATCTATACCGCTATCTGTATAAACATGGAAATTTCTACACCGCTATCTGTATGAGCATGGAAATATCTACACCGCTATCTCTATGAACATGGAAATTTCTACACAACTATCTATATGAACATGGAAATAGCTGCACCGCTATCTGTATGAACATGGAAATATCTACACCACTACCTGTATGAACATGGAAATATCTACACCGCTATCTGTATGAACATGGAAATAGCTTCACCGCTATCTGTATGAACATGGAAATATCTACACCACTATCTTTGTGAACATGGAAATACCTTCACCGCCATCTGTATGAACATGGATATATCTACACAGCCATCTGGATGAACATGGAAATATCTACACCGCTATTTGTATGAACATGGAAATAGCTACACCGCTATCTGTACGAACATGGAAATAGCTACACCGCTATCTGTATGAACATGGAAATATCTACACTGCAATCTGTTTGAACATGGAAATATCTACACCGCTATCTGCATGAAAATGGAAATATCTACACAGCTATCTGCATATACATGGAAATAACTACAAAGCTATCTCTTTACACATGGAAATAACTACACCGCTATCTCTATAAACATGGAAATATCTACACCGCCATCTGTATGAACTTGGAAATATCTGCACCGCCATCTGTATGAACATAAAAATATCTGCACCGCCATCTGTATTAAGATGGAGATATCTACACCGCTATCTGTATAAACATGGAAATATCTACACCGCTATCTGTATAAACATGGAAATATCTACACCGCTATCTGTATAAACATGGAAATATCTACACGGCTATCTGTATAAACATGGAAATATCTACACCGCTCTCTGTTTGAGCATGGAAATATCTACACTGCTATCTGCATGAAAATGGAAATATCTACACAGCTATCTGCATATACATGGAAATATCTACAAAGCTATTTCTTTACACATAGAAATAACTACGCCGCTATCTCTATAAACTTGGAAATATGTACACCGCCATCTGTATGAACATGGAAATATCTGCACCGCCATCTGTATTAAGATATAAATATCTACACCGCCATCTGTATTAAAATGGAGATATCTACACCGATATCTGTGTAAACATGGAAATATCTACACAGCTATCTGTATAAACACGGAAATATCTACACCGCTATCTGTATGAACATGGAAATATTTACACCGCTACCTGTATAAACATGGAAATATCAGCACCGCTATCTGTATGAACATGGAAATATCTACACAGCCATCTGGATGAACATGGAAATATCTACACCGCTATCTGTATGAACATGGAAATATCTACACCGCTATCTGTATAAACATGGAAATATCTACACCGGTATCTGTATAAACATGGAAATATCTACACCGCTATCTGTATAAACATGGAAATATCTACACCGCTACCTGTATAAACATGGAAATATCTTCACCGCTACCTGTATAAACATGGAAATATCTACACCGCTACCTGTATAAACATGGAAGTATCAGCACCGCTATCTGTATGAACATGGAAATATCTACACCGCTATCTGTATGAACATGGAAATATCTACACCGCTATCTGTATGAACATGGAAATAGCTACACCGCTATCTGTATGAACATGGAAATATCTACACCACTATCTGTATGAACATGGAAATATCTTCACCGCCATCTGTATGAACATGGATATATCTACACAGCCATCTGGATGAACATGGAAATATCTACACTGCTATATGTATGAACATGGAAATAGCTACACCGCTATCTCTACGAACATGGAAATAGCTACACCGCTATCTGTATGAACATGGAAATATCTACACCGCTATCTGTATGAACATGGAAATATCTTCACCGCCATCTGTACGAACATGGGTATGTCTACACAGCCATCTGGATGAACATGGAAATATCTACACCGCTATCTGTATGAACATGGAAATATCTACACCGCTATCTGCATAAACATGGAAATATCTACACCGCTATCTGTATAAACATGGAAATATCTACACAACTATCTGTATAAACATGGAAATATCAGCACCGCTATCTGTATGAACATGGAAATATCTACACCGCTATCTTTATGAACATGGAAATATCTACACAGATATCTGTATGAATATGGAAATATCTTCACCGCCATCTGTACGAACATGGGTATGTCTACACAGCCATCTGGATGAACATGGAAATATCTACACCGCTATCTGTATGAACATGGAAATATCTACACTGCTATCTGTGTAAACATGCATACATTTTCATCGCTATCTGTATAAACATGGAAATATCTACACCGCTATCTGTATAAGCATGGAAATATGTACACCACTACCTGTATAAACATGGAAATATCAGCACCGCTATCTGTATGAACATGGAAATATCTACACAGCCATCTGGATGAATATGGAAATATCAGCACCGCTATCTTTGTGAACATGGATATGTCTACACAGCCATCTGGATGAACATGGAAATATCTACACCGCTATCTGTATGAACATGGAAATATCTACAACGCTATCCGTGTAAACAAGCATACATCTTCCCCGCTATCTGTATAAACATGGAAATATCTACACCGCTATCTGTATGAACATGGAAATATCTACACCGCTATCTGTTTGAGCATGGAAATATCTACACCGCTATCTGCATGAAAATGGAAATATCTACACAGCTATCTGCATATACATGGAAATATCTACAAAGCTATCTCTTTACACATGGAAATAACTACACCGATATCTCTATAAACATGGAAATATCTACACCGCCATCTGTATGAACATGGAAATATCAGCACCGCTATCTGTATGAACATGGAAATATCTACACAGCCATCTGGATGAACATGGAAATATCTACACCGCTATCTGTATGAACATGGAAATAGCTACACCGCTATCTGTATGAACATGGAAATACCTACACCGCTATCTGTATAAACATGGAAATATCTACACCGCTATCTGTATGAACATGGAAATATCTACACCGCTATCTGTTTGAGCATTGAAATATCTACACAGCTATCTGCATGAAAATGGAAATATCTACACAGCTATCTGCATATACATGGAAATCTCTACAAAGCTATCTCTTTACACATGGAAATAACTACACCGATATCTCTATAAACATGGAAATATCTACACCGCCATCTGTATGAACATGGAGATATCTGCACCGCCATCTGTATGAACATATAAATATCTGCACCGCCATCTGTATTAAGATGGAGATATCTACACCGCTATCTGTATAAACATGGAAATATCTACACAGCTATCTGTATGAGCATGGAAATATCTACACCGCCATCTGTATGAAGATATAAATATCTTCACCGACATCTGTATGAACATGGATATATCTACACAGACATCTGGATGAACATGGAAATATCTACACCGTTATCTGTATGAACATGGAATTATCTACACCGCTATCTGTGTAAACATGCATACATCTTCACCGCTATCTCTATAAACATGGAAATATCTACACCGCTATCTGTATGAACATTGAAATATCTACACCGTTATCTGTTTGAACATGGAAGTATCTACACCGCTATCTGCATGAAAATGGAAATATCTAAACAGATATCTGCATATACATGGAAATATCTACAAAGCTATCTATTTACACATGGAAATAACTACACCGCTATCTCTATAAACATGGAAATATCTACACCGCCATCTGTATGAACATGGAAATATCTGAACCGACATCTCTATGAACATATAAATATCTGCACCACCATCTGTATTAAAATGGAGATATCTACACCGCTATCTGTATAAACATGGAAATATCTATACCGCTATCTGTATAAACATGGAAATATCAGCACCGCTATCTGTATGGACATGGAAATATCTACACCGCTACCTGTATAAACATGGAAATATCTACACCGCTATCTGTATAAAGATGGAAATATCAGCACCGCTATCTGCATGAACAAGGAAATATCTACACCGCTATCCTCATGAACATGGAAATATCTACACCGATATCTGTATGATCATGGAAATATCTTCACTGCCATCTGTATGAACATGGATATATCTACACAGCCATCTGGATGAACATGGAAATATCTACACCGCTATCTGTATGAACATGGAAATATCTACACCGCTATCTGTGTAAACAAGCATACATCTTCACCGCTATCTGTATAAACATGGAAATATCAGAACCGCTATCTGTATGAACATGGAAATATCTACACCGCTATCTCTATGAACATGGAAATTTCTACACCAATATCTATATGAACATGGAAATAGCTGCACCGCTATCTGTATGAACATGGAAATATCTACACCACTACCAGTATGAACATGGAAATATCTACACCGCTATCTGTATGAACATGGATATATCTACACAGCCTTCTGGATGAACACGGAAATATCTACACCGCTATCCGTATGAACATGGAAATATCAACACTGCTATCTGTGTAAATATGCATACATCTTCACCGCAATCTGTATAAACATGGAAATATCTACACCGCTATCTGTATGAACATGGAAATATCTACACCGCTATCTGAACATGGAAATATCTACACCGCTATCTGCATGAAAATGGAAATATCTACACAGCTATGTGCATATACATGGAAATATCTACACAGCTATCTCTTTACACATGGAAATAACTACTCCGCTATCTGTATGAACATGGAAATATCTACACCGCCATCTGTATGAACACGGAAATGTCTGCACCGCCATCTGTATGAACATATAAATATCTACACGGCCATCTGAATTAAGATGGAGATATCTACACCGGTATCTGTATAAACATGGAAATATCTACACCGCTATCTGTATAAACATGGAAATATCTACACCGCTATCTGTATAAACATGGAAATATCTACACCGCTACCTGTATAAACATGGAAATATCTACACCGCTACCTGTATAAACATGGAAATATCTGCACCGCTATCTGTATGAACATGGAAATATCTACACAGCCATCTGGATGAATATGGAAATATCTACACCGCTATCTGTATGAACATGGAAATAGCTACACCGCTATCTGTATGAACATGGAAATATCTACACCACTATCTGTATGAACATGGAAATATCTTCACCGCCATCTGTATGAACATGGATATATCTACACAGCCATCTGGATGAACATGGAAATATCTACACCGCTATATGTATGACCATGGAAATAGCTACACCGCTATCTGTACGAACATGGAAATAGCTACACCGTTATCTGTATGAACATGGAAATATCTACACTGCTATCTGTATGAACATGGAAATATCTTCACCGCCATCTGTACGAACATGGGTATGTCTACACAGCCATCTGGATGAACATGGAAATATCTACACCGCTATCTGTATGAAAATGGAAATATCTACACCGCTATCTGTGTAAACATGCATACATCTTCCCCGCTATCTGTATAAACATGGAAATATCAGCACCGCTATCTGTATGAACATGGAAATATCTACACAGCCATCTGGATGAACATGGAAATATCTACACCGCTATCTGTATGAACATGGAAATATCTACACCGCTATCTGTATAAACATGGAAATATCTACACCGGTATCTGTATAAACATGGAAATATCTACACCGCTACCTGTATAAACATGGAAATATCTACACCGCTACCTGTATAAACATGGAAATATCTTCACCGCTACCTGTATAAACATGGAAATATCTACACCGCTACCTGTATAAACATGGAAGTATCAGCACCGCTATCTGTATGAACATGGAAATATCTACACCGCTATCTGTATGAACATGGAAATATCTACACCACTATCTGTATGAACATGGAAATATCTTCACCGCCATCTGTATGAACATGGATATATCTACACAGCCATCTGGATGAACATGGAAATATCTACACTGCTATATGTATGAACATGGAAATAGCTACACCGCTATCTCTACGAACATGGAAATAGCTACACCGCTATCTGTATGAACATGGAAATATCTACACCGCTATCTGTATGAACATGGAAATATCTTCACCGCCATCTGTACGAACATGGGTATGTCTACACAGCCATCTGGATGAACATGGAAATATCTACACCGCTATCTGTATGAAAATGGAAATATCTACACCGCTATCTGTGTAAACATGCATACATTTTCATCGCTATCTGTATAAACATGGAAATATCTACACCGCTATCTGTATAAGCATGGAAATATGTACACCACTACCTGTATAAACATGGAAATATCAGCACCGCTATCTGTATGAACATGGAAATATCTACACAGCCATCTGGATGAATATGGAAATATCAGCACCGCTATCTTTGTGAACATGGATATGTCTACACAGCCATCTGGATGAACATGGAAATATCTACACCGCTATCTGTATGAACATGGAAATATCTACAACGCTATCCGTGTAAACAAGCATACATCTTCCCCGCTATCTGTATAAACATGGAAATATCTACACCGCTATCTGTATGAACATGGAAATATCTACACCGCTATCTGTTTGAGCATGGAAATATCTACACCGCTATCTGTATGAAAATGGAAATATCTACACAGCTATCTGCATATACATGGAAATATCTACAAAGCTATCTCTTTACACATGGAAATAACTACACCGCTATCTGTATAAACATGGAAATATCTACACAGCTATCTGTATGAGCATGGAAATATCTACACCGCCATCTGTATGAAGATATAAATATCTTCACCGACATCTGTATGAACATGAATATATCTACACAGCCATCTGGATGAACATGGAAATATCTACACCGCTATCTGTATGAACATGGAATTATCTACACCGCTATCTGTGTAAACATGCATACATCTTCACCGCTATCTCTATAAACATGGAAATATCTTCACCGCTATCTGTATGAACATTGAAATATCTACACCGTTATCTGTTTGAACATGGAAGTATCTACACCGCTATCTGCATGAAAATGGAAATATCTACACAGATATCTGCATATACATGGAAATATCTACAAAGCTATCTATTTACACATGGAAATAACTACACCGCTATCTCTATAAACATGGAAATATCTACACCGCCATCTGTATGAACATGGAAATATCTGAACCGACATCTCTATGAACATATAAATATCTGCACCACCATCTGTATTAAAATGGAGATATCTACACCGCTATCTGTATAAACATGGAAATATCTATACCGCTATCTGTATAAACATGGAAATATCAGCACCGCTATCTGTATGAACATGGAAATATCTACACCGCTACCTGTATAAACATGGAAATATCTACACCGCTATCTGTATAAAGATGGAAATATCAGCACCGCTATCTGCATGAACAAGGAAATATCTACACCGCTATCTTCATGAACATGGAAATATCTACACCGATATCTGTATGATCATGGAAATATCTTCACTGCCATCTGTATGAACATGGATATATCTACACAGCCATCTGGATGAACATGGAAATATCTACACAGCTATCTGTATGAACATGGAAATATCTACACCGCTATCTGTGTAAACAAGCATACATCTTCACCGCTATCTGTATAAACATGGAAATATCAGAACCGCTATCTGTATGAACATGGAAATATCTACACCGCTATCTCTATGAACATGGAAATTTCTACACCAATATCTATATGAACATGGAAATAGCTGCACCGCTATCTGTATGAACATGGAAATATCTACACCACTACCAGTATGAACATGGAAATATCTACACCGCTATCTGTATGAACATGGATATATCTACACAGCCTTCTGGATGAACACGGAAATATCTACACCGCTATCCGTATGAACATGGAAATATCAACACTGCTATCTGTGTAAATATGCATACATCTTCACCGCAATCTGTATAAACATGGAAATATCTACACCGCTATCTGTATGAACATGGAAATATCTACACCGCTATCTGAACATGGAAATATCTACACCGCTATCTGCATGAAAATGGAAATATCTACACAGCTATCTGCATATACATGGAAATATCTACACAGCTATCTCTTTACACATGGAAATAACTACTCCGCTATCTGTATGAACATGGAAATATCTACACCGCCATCTGTATGAACACGGAAATGTCTGCACCGCCATCTGTATGAACATATAAATATCTACACGGCCATCTGAATTAAGATGGAGATATCTACACCGGTATCTGTATAAACATGGAAATATCTACACCGCTATCTGTATAAACATGGAAATATCTACACCGCTATCTGTATAAACATGGAAATATCTACACCGCTACCTGTATAAACATGGAAATATCTACACCGCTACCTGTATAAACATGGAAATATCTGCACCGCTATCTGTATGAACATGGAAATATCTACACAGCCATCTGGATGAATATGGAAATATCTACACCGCTATCTGTATGAACATGGAAATAGCTACACCGCTATCTGTATGAACATGGAAATATCTACACCACTATCTGTATGAACATGGAAATATCTTCACCGCCATCTGTATGAACATGGATATATCTACACAGCCATCTGGATGAACATGGAAATATCTACACCGCTATATGTATGACCATGGAAATAGCTACACCGCTATCTGTACGAACATGGAAATAGCTACACCGTTATCTGTATGAACATGGAAATATCTACACTGCTATCTGTATGAACATGGAAATATCTTCACCGCCATCTGTACGAACATGGGTATGTCTACACAGCCATCTGGATGAACATGGAAATATCTACACCGCTATCTGTATGAAAATGGAAATATCTACACCGCTATCTGTGTAAACATGCATACATCTTCCCCGCTATCTGTATAAACATGGAAATATCAGCACCGCTATCTGTATGAACATGGAAATATCTACACAGCCATCTGGATGAACATGGAAATATCTACACCGCTATCTGTATGAACATGGAAATATCTACACCGCTATCTGTATAAACATGGAAATATCTACACCGGTATCTGTATAAACATGGAAATATCTACACCGCTATCTGTATAAACATGGAAATATCTACACCGCAACCTGTATAAACATGGAAATATCTTCACCGCTACCTGTATAAACATGGAAATATCTACACCGCTACCTGTATAAACATGGAAGTATCAGCACCGCTATCTGTATGAACATGGAAATATCTACACCGCTATCTGTATGAACATGGAAATATCTACACCGCTATCTGTATGAACATGGAAATAGCTACACCGCTATCTGTATGAACATGGAAATATCTACACCACTATCTGTATGAACATGGAAATATCTTCACCGCCATCTGTATGAACATGGATATATCTACACAGCCATCTGGATGAACATGGAAATATCTACACTGCTATATGTATGAACATGGAAATAGCTACACCGCTATCTCTACGAACATGGAAATAGCTACACCGCTATCTGTATGAACATGGAAATATCTACACCGCTATCTGTATGAACATGGAAATATCTTCACCGCCATCTGTACGAACATGGGTATGTCTACACAGCCATCTGGATGAACATGGAAATATCTACACCGCTATCTGTATGAAAATGGAAATATCTACACCGCTATCTGTGTAAACATGCATACATTTTCATCGCTATCTGTATAAACATGGAAATATCTACACCGCTATCTGTATAAGCATGGAAATATGTACACCACTACCTGTATAAACATGGAAATATCAGCACCGCTATCTGTATGAACATGGAAATATCTACACAGCCATCTGGATGAATATGGAAATATCAGCACCGCTATCTTTGTGAACATGGATATGTCTACACAGCCATCTGGATGAACATGGAAATATCTACACCGCTATCTGTATGAACATGGAAATATCTACAACGCTATCCGTGTAAACAAGCATACATCTTCCCCGCTATCTGTATAAACATGGAAATATCTACACCGCTATCTGTATGAACATGGAAATATCTACACCGCTATCTGTTTGAGCATGGAAATATCTACACCGCTATCTGTATGAAAATGGAAATATCTACACAGCTATCTGCATATACATGGAAATATCTACAAAGCTATCTCTTTACACATGGAAAAAACTACACCGCTATCTGTATAAACATGGAAATATCTACACAGCTATCTGTATGAGCATGGAAATATCTACACCGCCATCTGTATGAAGATATAAATATCTTCACCGACATCTGTATGAACATGAATATATCTACACAGCCATCTGGATGAACATGGAAATATCTACACCGCTATCTGTATGAACATGGAATTACCTACACCGCTATCTGTGTAAACATGCATACATCTTCACCGCTATCTCTATAAACATGGAAATATCTTCACCGCTATCTGTATGAACATTGAAATATCTACACCGTTATCTGTTTGAACATGGAAGTATCTACACCGCTATCTGCATGAAAATGGAAATATCTACACAGATATCTGCATATACATGGAAATATCTACAAAGCTATCTATTTACACATGGAAATAACTACACCGCTATCTCTATAAACATGGAAATATCTACACCGCCATCTGTATGAACATGGAAATATCTGAACCGACATCTCTATGAACATATAAATATCTGCACCACCATCTGTATTAAAATGGAGATATCTACACCGCTATCTGTATAAACATGGAAATATCTATACCGCTATCTGTATAAACATGGAAATATCAGCACCGCTATCTGTATGAACATGGAAATATCTACACCGCTACCTGTATAAACATGGAAATATCTACACCGCTATCTGTATAAAGATGGAAATATCAGCACCGCTATCTGCATGAACAAGGAAATATCTACACCGCTATCTTTATGAACATGGAAATATCTACACCGATATCTGTATGATCATGGAAATATCTTCACTGCCATCTGTATGAACATGGATATATCTACACAGCCATCTGGATGAACATGGAAATATCTACACCGCGATCTGTATGAACATGGAAATATCTACACCGCTATCTGTGTAAACAAGCATACATCTTCACCGCTATCTGTATAAACATGGAAATATCAGCACCGCTATCTGTATGAACATGGAAATATCTACACCGCTATCTCTATGAACATGGAAATTTCTACACCAATATCTATATGAACATGGAAATAGCTGCACCGCTATCTGTATGAACATGGAAATATCTACACCACTACCAGTATGAACATGGAAATATCTACACCGCTATCTGTATGAACATGGATATATCTACACAGCCTTCTGGATGAACACGGAAATATCTACACCGCTATCCGTATGAACATGGAAATATCAACACTGCTATCTGTGTAAATATGCATACATCTTCACCGCAATCTGTATAAACATGGAAATATCTACACCGCTATCTGTATGAACATGGAAATATCTACACCGCTATCTGAACATGGAAATATCTACACCGCTATCTGCATGAAAATGGAAATATCTACACAGCTATCTGCATATACATGGAAATATCTACACAGCTATCTCTTTACACATGGAAATAACTACTCCGCTATCTGTATGAACATGGAAATATCTACACCGCCATCTGTATGAACACGGAAATGTCTGCACCGCCATCTGTATGAACATATAAATATCTACACGGCCATCTGAATTAAGATGGAGATATCTACACCGGTATCTGTATAAACATGGAAATATCTACACCGCTATCTGTATAAACATGGAAATATCTACACCGCTATCTGTATAAACATGGAAATATCTACACCGCTACCTGTATAAACATGGAAATATCTACACCGCTACCTGTATAAACATGGAAATATCTGCACCGCTATCTGTATGAACATGGAAATATCTACACAGCCATCTGGATGAATATGGAAATATCTACACCGCTATCTGTATGAACATGGAAATAGCTACACCGCTATCTGTATGAACATGGAAATATCTACACCACTATCTGTATGAACATGGAAATATCTTCACCGCCATCTGTATGAACATGGATATATCTACACAGCCATCTGGATGAACATGGAAATATCTACACCGCTATATGTATGACCATGGAAATATCTACACCGCTATCTGTACGAACATGGAAATAGCTACACCGTTATCTGTATGAACATGGAAATATCTACACTGCTATCTGTATGAACATGGAAATATCTTCACCGCCATCTGTACGAACATGGGTATGTCTACACAGCCATCTGGATGAACATGGAAATATCTACACCGCTATCTGTATGAAAATGGAAATATCTACACCGCTATCTGTGTAAACATGCATACATCTTCCCCGCTATCTGTATAAACATGGAAATATCAGCACCGCTATCTGTATGAACATGGAAATATCTACACAGCCATCTGGATGAACATGGAAATATCTACACCGCTATCTGTATGAACATGGAAATATCTACACCGCTATCTGTATAAACATGGAAATATCTACACCGGTATCTGTATAAACATGGAAATATCTACACCGCTATCTGTATAAACATGGAAATATCTACACCGCTACCTGTATAAACATGGAAATATCTTCACCGCTACCTGTATAAACATGGAAATATCTACACCGCTACCTGTATAAACATGGAAGTATCAGCACCGCTATCTGTATGAACATGGAAATATCTACACCGCTATCTGTATGAACATGGAAATATCTACACCGCTATCTGTATGAACATGGAAATAGCTACACCGCTATCTGTATGAACATGGAAATATCTACACCACTATCTGTATGAACATGGAAATATCTTCACCGCCATCTGTATGAACATGGATATATCTACACAGCCATCTGGATGAACATGGAAATATCTACACTGCTATATGTATGAACATGGAAATAGCTGCACCGCTATCTCTACGAACATGGAAATAGCTACACCGCTATCTGTATGAACATGGAAATATCTACACCGCTATCTGTATGAACATGGAAATATCTTCACCGCCATCTGTACGAACATGGGTATGTCTACACAGCCATCTGGATGAACATGGAAATATCTACACCGCTATCTGTATGAAAATGGAAATATCTACACCGCTATCTGTGTAAACATGCATACATTTTCATCGCTATCTGTATAAACATGGAAATATCTACACCGCTATCTGTATAAGCATGGAAATATGTACACCACTACCTGTATAAACATGGAAATATCAGCACCGCTATCTGTATGAACATGGAAATATCTACACAGCCATCTGGATGAATATGGAAATATCAGCACCGCTATCTTTGTGAACATGGATATGTCTACACAGCCATCTGGATGAACATGGAAATATCTACACCGCTATCTGTATGAACATGGAAATATCTACAACGCTATCCGTGTAAACAAGCATACATCTTCCCCGCTATCTGTATAAACATGGAAATATCTACACCGCTATCTGTATGAACATGGAAACATCTACACCGCTATCTGTTTGAGCATGGAAATATCTACACCGCTATCTGCATGAAAATGGAAATATCTACACAGCTATCTGCATATACATGGAAATATCTACAAAGCTATCTCTTTACACATGGAAATAACTACACCGATATCTCTATAAACATGGAAATATCTACACCGCCATCTGTATGAACATGGAAATATCAGCACCGCTATCTGTATGAACATGGAAATATCTACACAGCCATCTGGATGAACATGGAAATATCTACACCGCTATCTGTATGAACATGGAAATAGCTACACCGCTATCTGTATGAACATGGAAATATCTACACCGCTATCTGTATGAACATGGAAATATCTACACCGCTATCTGTTTGAGCATTGAAATATCTACACAGCTATCTGCATGAAAATGGAAATATCTACACAGCTATCTGCATATACATGGAAATATCTACAAAGATATCTATTTACACATGGAAATAACTACACCGCTATCTCTATAAACATGGAAATATCTACACCGCCATCTGTATGAACATGGAAATATCTGAACCGACATCTCTATGAACATATAAATATCTGCACCACCATCTGTATTAAAATGGAGATATCTACACCGCTATCTGTATAAACATGGAAATATCTATATCGCTATCTGTATAAACATGGAAATATCAGCACCGCTATCTGTATGAACATGGAAATATCTACACCGCTACCTGTATAAACATGGAAATATCTACACCGCTATCTGTATAAACATGGAAATATCAGCACCGCTATCTGTATGAACAAGGAAATACCTACACCGCTATCTTTATGAACATGGAAATATCTACACCGATATCTGTATGATCATGGAAATATCTTCACTGCCATCTGTATGAACATGGATATATCTACACAGCCATATGGATGAACATGGAAATATCTACACCGCTATCTGTATGAACATGGAAATATCTACACCGCTATCTGTGTAAACAAGCATACATCTTCACCGCTATCTGTATAAACATGGAAATATCAGCACCGCTATCTGTATGAACATGGAAATATCTACACCGCTATCTCTATGAACATGGAAATTTCTACACCAATATCTATATGAACATGGAAATAGCTGCACCGCTATCTGTATGAACATGGAAATATCTACACCACTACCTGTATGAACATGGAAATATCTACACCGCTATCTGCATGAAAATGGAAATATCTACACAGCAATCTGTATATACATGGAAATATCTACAAAGCTATCTCTTTACACATGGAAATAACTACACCGATATCTCTATAAACATGGAAATATCTACACCGCCATCTGTATGAACATGGAAATATCAGCACCACTATCTGTATGAACATGGAAATATCTACACAGCCATCTGGATGAACATGGAAATATCTACACCGCTATCTGTATGAACATGGAAATAGCTACATCGCTATCTGTATGAACATGGAAATATCTACACCTCTATCTGTATGAACATGGAAATATCTACACCGCTATCTGTATGAACATGGAAGTATCTACACCGCTATCTGTATAAACATGGAAATATCTACACCGCTATCTGTATAAACATGGATATATCTACACCGCTATCTGTATGAACATGGAAATATCTACACCGCTATCTGTTTGAGCATGGAAATATCTACACAGCTATCTGCATGAAAATGGAAATATCTACACAGCTATCTGCATATAAATGGAAATATCTACAAAGCTATCTCTTTACACATGGAAATAACTAAACCGATATCTCTATAAACATGGAAATGTCTACACCGCCATCTGTATTAACATGGAAATATCTGCACCGCCATCTGTATGAACATATAAATATCTGCACCGCCATCTGTATTAAGATGGAGATATCTATACCGCTATCTGTATAAACATGGAAATATCTACACCGCTATCTGTATGAGCATGGAAATATCTACACCGCTATCTCTATGAACATGGAAATTTCTACACAACTATCTATATGAACATGGAAATAGCTGCACCGCTATCTGTATGAACATGGAAATATCTACACCACTACCTGTATGAACATGGAAATATCTACACCGCTATCTGTATGAACATGGAAATAGCTACACCGCTATCTGTATGAACATGGAAATATCTACACCACTATCTGTATGAACATGGAAATAACTTCACCGCCATCTGTATGAACATGGGTATATCTACACAGCCATCTGGATGAACATGGAAGTATCTACACCGCTATTTGTATGAACATGGATATAGCTACACCGCTATCTGTACGAACATGGAAATAGCTACACCGCTATCTGTATGAACATGGAAATATCTACACCGCTCTCTGTTTCAGCATGGAAATATCTACACCGCTGTCTGCATGAAAATGGAAATATCTACACAGCTATCTGCATATACATGGAAATATCTACAAAGCTATCTCTTTACACATGGAAATAACTACACCGCTATCTCTATAAACATGGAAATATCTACACCGCCATCTGTATGAACTTGGAAATATCTGCACCGCCATCTGTATGAACATAAAAATATCTGCACCGCCATCTGTATTAAGATGGAGATATCTACACCGATATCTGTATAAACATGGAAATATCTACACCGCTATCTGTATAAACATGGAAATATCTACACCGCTATCTGTATAAACATGGAAATATCTACACGGCTATCTGTATAAACATGGAAATATCTACACCGCTCTCTGTTTGAGCATGGAAATATCTACACCGCTATCTGCATGAAAATGGAAATATCTACACAGCTATCTGCATATACATTTAAATATCTACAAAGCTATTTCTTTACACATAGAAATAACTACACCGCTATCTCTATAAACTTGGAAATATGTACACCGCCATCTGTATGAACATGGAAATATCTGCACCGCCATCTGTATTAAGATATAAATATCTACACCGCCATCTGTATTAAAATGGAGATATCTACACCGCTATCTGTGTAAACATGGAAATATCTACACCGCTATCTGTATAAACACGGAAATATCTACACCGCTATCTGTATGAACATGGAAATATTTACACCGCTACCTGTATAAACATGGAAATATCAGCACCGCTATCTGTATGAACATGGAAATATCTACACAGCCATCTGGATGAACATGGAAATATCTACACCGCTAACTGTATGAACATGGAAATAGCTACACCGCTATCTGTATGAACATGGAAATATCTACACCACTATCTGTATGAACATGGAAATATCTGCACCGCTATCTGTATGAACATGGAAATATCTACACCGCTATCTGTATGAACATGGAAATATCTACACCGCTATCTGCATAAACATGGAAATATCTACACCGCTATCTGTATAAACATGGAAATATCTACACCACTATCTGTATAAACATGGAAATATCAGCACCGCTATCTGTATGGACATGGAAATATCTACACCGCTACCTGTATAAACATGGAAATATCTTCACCGCTACCTGTATAAACATGGAAATATCAGCACCGCTATCTGTATGAACATGGAAATATCTACACCGCAATCTGTATGAACATGGAAATATCTACACCGCTATCTGTATGAACATGAATATATCTAAACAGCCCTCTGGATGAACATGGAAATATCCACACCGCCATCTGTGTAAACATGCATACATCTTCACCGCTATCTGAATAAACATGGAAATATCTACACCGCTATCTGTATGAACATGGAAATATCCGCACCGCTATCTGTTTGAAGATGGAAATATACACACCGCTACCTGCATGAAAATGGAAATATCTACACAGCTATCTGCATATACATGGCAATATCTACACAGATATCTCTTTACACATGGAAATAACTACACCGCTATCTGTATGAACATGGAAATATCTACACCGCCATCTGTATGTACATGGAAATATCTGCACCGCCATCTGTATGAACATATAAATATCTACACCGCCATCAGTATTAAGATGGAGATATCTACACTGCTATCTGTATAAACATGGAAATATCTACACCGCCATCTGTATGAACATATAAATATCTACGCCGCCATCTGTATTAAGAAGGAAATATCTAAACCGCTATCTGTATAAACATGGAAATATCTACACCGCTGCCTGTATAAACAAGGAAATATCAGCACCGCTATCTGTATGAACATGGAAATATCTACACCGCTATCTGTATGAACATGGAAATATCTACACCGCTATCTGTATGAACATGGAAATAGCTACACCGCTATCTGTATGAACATGGATATATCTACACAGCCATCTGGATGAACATGGAAATATCTACACCGCTATCTCTGTAAACATGCATAGATCTTCACCGCTATCTGTATAAACATGGAAATAACTACACCGCTATCTGTATGAACATGGAAATATCTGCACCGCCATCTGTATGAACATATAAATATCTACACCGCCATCTGTATTAAGATGGAGATATCTACACTGCTATCTGAATAAACATGGAATTATCTACACCGCTATCTGTATAAACATGGAAATATCTACACCGCTATCTGTATAAACATGGAAATATCTACACAGCCATCTGGATGAACATGGAAATATCTACACTGCTATATGTATGAACATGGAAATAGCTACACCGCTATCTCTACGAACATGGAAATATCTACACCGCTATCTGTATGAACATTTAAATATCTACACCGCTATCTGTATGAACATGGAAATATCTTCACCGCCATCTGTACGAACATGGGTATGTATACACAGCCATCTGGATGAACATGGAAATATCTACACCGCTATCTGTATGAAAATGGAAATATCTACACCGCTATCTGTGTAAACATGCATACATCTTCACCGCTATCTGTATAAACATGGAAATATCAGCACCGCTATCTGGATGAACATGGAAATATCTACACCGCTATCTGTATGAACATGGAAATAGCTACACCGCTATCTGTATGAACATGGAAATATCTACACCACTATCTGTATGAACATGGAAATATCTGCACCACTATCTGTATGAACATGGAAATATCTACATCGCTATCTGTATGAACATGGAAATATCTACACCGCTATCTTTATGAACATGGAATTATCTACACAGTTATCTGTATGAACATGGAAATATCTTCACCGCCATCTGTATGAACATGGATATATCTACACAGCCATCTGGATGAACATGGAAATATCTACACCAATATCTGTATGAACATGGAAATATCTACACCGCTATCTGTGTAAACATGCATACATCTTCATCGCTATCTGTATAAACATGTAAATATCTACACCGCTATCTGTATAAGCATGGAAATATGTACACCACTACCTGTATAAACATGGAAATATCTGCACCGCTATCTGTATGAACATGGAAATATCTACACAGCCATCTGGATGAATATGGAAATATCAGCACCGCTATCTGTATGAACATGGATATGCCTACACAGCCATCTGGATGAACATGGAAATATCTACACCGCTATCTGTATGAACATGGAAATATCTACACCGCTATCTGTGTAAACAAGCATACATCTTCACCGCTATCAGTATAAACATGGAAATATCTACACCGCTATATCTATGAACATGGAAATATCTACACCGCTATCTGTTTGAGCATGGAAATATCTACACCGCTATCTGCAAAAAAATGGAAATATCTACACAGCTATCTGCATATACATGGAAATATCTACAAAGCTATCTCTTTACACATGGAAATAACTACACCGATATCTCTACAAACATGGAAATATCTACACCGCTATCTGTATAAACATGGAAATATCTACACCGCTATCTGTATAAACATGGAAATATCAGCACCGCTATCTGTATGAACATGGAAATATCAGCCCCTCTATCTGTACGAACATGGAAGTATCTACTCCGCTATCTGTATGAACATGGAAATATCTACACCGCTATCTGTATGAACACGGAAATATCTACACCGCTATCTGTTTGAACATGGAAATATCTACACCGCTATCTGTATGAACACGGAAATATCTACACCGCTATCTGTTTAAACATGGAAATATCTAAACCGCTATCTGCATGAAAATGGAAATATATACACTGCTATCTGCATATACATGGAAATATCTACACAGCTATCTCTTTACACATGGAAATAACTACACCGCTATCTGTATGAACATGGAAATATCTTCACCGCTATCTGTATGAACATGGAAATATCTACACCGCTATCTGTATGAACACGGAAATATCTACACCGCTATCTGTGTAAACATGCATACATCTTCACCGCTATCTGTAAAAACATGGAAATATCTACACCGCTATCTGTTTGAACATGGAAATATCTACACGGCTATCTGCATGAAAATGGAAATATCTACACAGCGATCTGCATATACATGGAAATATCTACAAAGCTATCTCTTTACACATGGAAATAAGTACAGCGCTATCTCTATAAACATGGAAATATCTACACCGCTACCTGTATAAACATGGAAATATCTTCACCGCTACCTGTATAAACATGGAAATATCAGCACCGCTATCTGTATGAACATGGAAATATCTACACCGCAATCTGTATGAACATGGAAATATCTACACCGCTATCTGTATGAACATGGATATATCTAAACAGCCCTCTGGATGAACATGGAAATATCCACACCGCCATCTGTGTAAACATGCATACATCTTCACCGCTATCTGAATAAACATGGAAATATCTACACCGCTATCTGTATGAACATGGAAATATCCGCACCGCTATCTGTTTGAAGATGGAAATATACACACCGCTACCTGCATGAAAATGGAAATATCTACACAGCTATCTGCATATACATGGCAATATCTACACAGATATCTCTTTACACATGGAAATAACTACACCGCTATCTGTATGAACATGGAAATATCTACACCGCCATCTGTATGTACATGGAAATATCTGCACCGCCATCTGTATGAACATATAAATATCTACACCGCCATCAGTATTAAGATGGAGATATCTACACTGCTATCTGTATAAACATGGAAATATCTACACCGCCATCTGTATGAACATATAAATATCTACGCCGCCATCTGTATTAAGAAGGAAATATCTAAACCGCTATCTGTATAAACATGGAAATATCTACACCGCTGCCTGTATAAACAAGGAAATATCAGCACCGCTATCTGTATGAACATGGAAATATCTACACCGCTATCTGTATGAACATGGAAATATCTACACCGCTATCTGTATGAACATGGAAATAGCTACACCGCTATCTGTATGAACATGGATATATCTACACAGCCATCTGGATGAACATGGAAATATCTACACCGCTATCTCTGTAAACATGCATAGATCTTCACCGCTATCTGTATAAACATGGAAATAACTACACCGCTATCTGTATGAACATGGAAATATCTGCACCGCCATCTGTATGAACATATAAATATCTACACCGCCATCTGTATTAAGATGGAGATATCTACACTGCTATCTGAATAAACATGGAATTATCTACACCGCTATCTGTATAAACATGGAAATATCTACACCGCTATCTGTATAAACATGGAAATATCTACACAGCCATCTGGATGAACATGGAAATATCTACACTGCTATATGTATGAACATGGAAATAGCTACACCGCTATCTCTACGAACATGGAAATATCTACACCGCTATCTGTATGAACATTTAAATATCTACACCGCTATCTGTATGAACATGGAAATATCTTCACCGCCATCTGTACGAACATGGGTATGTATACACAGCCATCTGGATGAACATGGAAATATCTACACCGCTATCTGTATGAAAATGGAAATATCTACACCGCTATCTGTGTAAACATGCATACATCTTCACCGCTATCTGTATAAACATGGAAATATCAGCACCGCTATCTGGATGAACATGGAAATATCTACACCGCTATCTGTATGAACATGGAAATAGCTACACCGCTATCTGTATGAACATGGAAATATCTACACCACTATCTGTATGAACATGGAAATATCTGCACCACTATCTGTATGAACATGGAAATATCTACATCGCTATCTGTATGAACATGGAAATATCTACACCGCTATCTTTATGAACATGGAATTATCTACACAGTTATCTGTATGAACATGGAAATATCTTCACCGCCATCTGTATGAACATGGATATATCTACACAGCCATCTGGATGAACATGGAAATATCTACACCAATATCTGTATGAACATGGAAATATCTACACCGCTATCTGTGTAAACATGCATACATCTTCATCGCTATCTGTATAAACATGTAAATATCTACACCGCTATCTGTATAAGCATGGAAATATGTACACCACTACCTGTATAAACATGGAAATATCTGCACCGCTATCTGTATGAACATGGAAATATCTACACAGCCATCTGGATGAATATGGAAATATCAGCACCGCTATCTGTATGAACATGGATATGTCTACACAGCCATCTGGATGAACATGGAAATATCTACACCGCTATCTGTATGAACATGGAAATATCTACACCGCTATCTGTGTAAACAAGCATACATCTTCACCGCTATCAGTATAAACATGGAAATATCTACACCGCTATATGTATGAACATGGAAATATCTACACCGCTATCTGTTTGAGCATGGAAATATCTACACCGCTATCTGCAAAAAAATGGAAATATCTACACAGCTATCTGCATATACATGGAAATATCTACAAAGCTATCTCTTTACACATGGAAATAACTACACCGATATCTCTACAAACATGGAAATATCTACACCGCTATCTGTATAAACATGGAAATATCTACACCGCTATCTGTATAAACATGGAAATATCAGCACCGCTATCTGTATGAACATGGAAATATCAGCCCCTCTATCTGTACGAACATGGAAGTATCTACTCCGCTATCTGTATGAACATGGAAATATCTACACCGCTATCTGTATGAACACGGAAATATCTACACCGCTATCTGTTTGAACATGGAAATATCTACACCGCTATCTGTATGAACACGGAAATATCTACACCGCTATCTGTTTAAACATGGAAATATCTAAACCGCTATCTGCATGAAAATGGAAATATATACACTGCTATCTGCATATACATGGAAATATCTACACAGCTATCTCTTTACACATGGAAATAACTACACCGCTATCTGTATGAACATGGAAATATCTTCACCGCTATCTGTATGAACATGGAAATATCTACACCGCTATCTGTATGAACACGGAAATATCTACACCGCTATCTGTGTAAACATGCATACATCTTCACCGCTATCTGTAAAAACATGGAAATATCTACACCGCTATCTGTTTGAACATGGAAATATCTACACGGCTATCTGCATGAAAATGGAAATATCTACACAGCGATCTGCATATACATGGAAATATCTACAAAGCTATCTCTTTACACATGGAAATAAGTACAGCGCTATCTCTATAAACATGGAAATAGCTACACCGCCATCTGTATGAACATGGAAATATCTGCACCGCCATCTGTATGAACATTTAAATATCTACACCGCCATCTATATTAAGATGGAGATATCTACACCTCTATCTGTATAAACTTGGAAATATCTACACTGCTATCTGTATAAACATGGAAATATCTACACCGCAATCTGTATAAACATGGAAATATCTACACCGCTACCTGTACAAACATGGAAATAGCACCGCTATCTGTATGAACATGGAAATATCCACACCGCTATCTGTTTAAACATGGAAATAACTACACCGCTATCTGTATGAACATGGAAATATCTTCACTGCCATCTGTATGAACATGGATATATCTACACAGCCATCTGGATGAACATGGAAATATCTACACCGCTATCTGTATGAACATGGAAATATCTACACCGCTATCTGTGTAAACATGCATACATCTTCACCGCTATCTGTATAAACATGGAAATAATTACACTGCTATCTGTATGAACATGGAAATATCTACACCGCTATCTGTTTGAACATGGAAATATCTACACCGCTACCTGTACAAACATGGAAATATCAGCACCGCTATCTGTATGAACATGGAAATATCTACACCGCTATCTCTATGAACATGGAAATATCTACACCGGTATCTGTATGAACTTGGAAATATCTACACCGCTATCTGTTTGAACATGGAAATATCTACACTGCTATCTGCATGAAAATGGAAATAGCTACACTGCTATCTGCATATACATTTAAATATCTACACAGCTATCTCTTTACACATGGAAATAACTACTCCGCTATCTGTATGAACATGGAAATATCTACACCGCCATCTGAATGAACATGGAAATATCTGCACCGCCATCTGTATGAACATATAAATATCTACACCGCCATCTGTATTAAGATGGAGATATCTACACTGCTATCTGTATAAACATGGAAATATCTACACCGCCATCTGTACGAACATATAAATATCTACACCGCCATCTGTATGAAAATATAAATATCTACACCGCCATCTGTATTTAGATAGATATATCTCCACTGCTATCTGTATAAACATCGAAATATCCACACCGCTATCTGTTTAAACATGGAAATATCTACACCGCTATCTGTATAAACATGGAAATATCTACACCACTACCTGTATAAACATGGAAATATCAGCACCTCTATCTATATGAACATGGAAATATCTACACCGCTATCTGTATGAACATGGAAATATCTACACCGCTATCTGTATGAACATGGAAATATCTACACCGCTATCTGTATGAACATGGAAATATCTTCACCGCTATCTGTTTGAACAAGGAAATATCTACACCGCTGTCTGCATGAAAATGGAAATATCTACACAGCTATCTGCATATACATGGAAATATCTACTCAGCTATCTCTTTACACATGGAAATAACTACACCGCTATCTCTGTAAACATGGAAATATCTACACAGCAACCTGTATAAACATGGAAATATCTACACCGCCATCTGTAGGAACATGGAAATATCTGCACCGCCATCTGTATTAAGATATAAATATCTACACCGCCATCTGTATTAAGATGGAGATATCTACACCGCTATCTGTGTAAACATGGAAATATCTACACCGCTATCTGTATAAACACGGAAATATCTACACCGCTATCTGTATGAACATGGAAATATTTACACCGCTACCTGTAAAAACATGGAAATATCAGCACCGCTATCTGTATGAACATGGAAATATCTACACAGCCATCTGGATGAACATGGAAATATCTACACCGCTATCTGTATGAACATGGAAATAGTTACACCGCTATCTGTATCAACATGGAAATATCTACACCACTATCTGTATGAACATGGAAATATCTGCACCGCTATATGTATGAACATGGAAATATCTACACCGCTATCTGTATGAACATGGAAATATCTACACCGCCATCAGTATGAACATGGAAATATCTTCACCGCCATCTGTATGAACATGGATATATCTACACAGCCATCTGTATGAGCATGGAAATATCTACACCGCTCTCTGTATGAACATGGAAATATCTACACCGCTATCTGTATGAACATGGAAATATCTTCATGGCCATCTGTGTAAACATGCATACACCTTCACCGCTATCTGTATAACCATGGAAATATCTACACCGCTATCTGTATGAACATGGAAATATCTACACCGCTGTCTGCATGAAAATGGAAATATCTACACAGCTATCTGCATATACATGGAAATATCTACAAAGCTATCTCTTTACACATGGAAATAACTACACCGCTATCTCTATAAACATGGAAATATCTACACCGCCATCTGTATGAACTTGGAAATATCTGCACCGCCATCTGTATGAACATAAAAATATATGCACCGCCATCTGTATTAAGATGGAGATATCTACACCGCTATCTGTATAAACATGGAAATATCTACACCGCTATCTGTATAAACATGGAAATATCTACACCGCTATCTGTATAAACATGGAAATATCTACACGGCTATCTGTATAAACATGGAAATATCTACACCGCTCTCTGTTTGAGCATGGAAATATCTACACTGCTATCTGCATGAAAATGGAAATATCTACACAGCTATCTGCATATACATGGAAATATCTACAAAGCTATTTCTTTACACATAGAAATAACTACACCGCTATCTCTATAAACTTGGAAATATGTACACCGCCATCTGTATGAACATGGAAATATCTGCACCGCCATCTGTATTAAGATATAAATATCTACACCGCCATCTGTATTAAAATGGAGATATCTACACCGCTATCTGTGTAAACATGGAAATATCTACACCGCTATCTGTATAAACACGGAAATATCTACACCGCTATCTGTATGAACATGGAAATATTTACACCGCTACCTGTATAAAAATGGAAATATCAGCACCGCTATCTGTATGAACATGGAAATATCTACACAGCCATCTGGATGAACATGGAAATATCTACACCGCTATATGTATGAACATGGAAATAGCTACACCGCTATCTGTATGAACATGGAAATATCTACACCACTATCTGTATGAACATGGAAATATCTGCACCGCTATCTGTATGAACATGGAAATATCTACACAGCTATCTGTATGAACATGGAAATATCTACACCGCTATCTGCATAAACATGGAAATATCTACACCGCTATCTGTATAAACATGGAAATATCTACACCACTATCTGTATAAACATGGAAATATCAGCACCGCTATCTGTATGAACATGGAAATATCTACACCGCTATCTTTATGAACATGGAAATATCTACACATATATCTGTATGAATATGGAAATATCTTCACCGCCATCTGTATGAACATGGATATATCTACACAGCCATCTGGATGAACATGGAAATATCTACACCAATATCTGTATGAACGTGGAAATATCTATACCGCTATCTGTGTAAACATGCATACATTTTCATCGCTATCTGTATAAACATGGAAATATCTACACCGCTATCTGTATAAGCATGGAAATATGTACACCACTACCTGTATAAACATGGAAATATCAGCACCGCTATCTGTATGAACATGGAAATATCTACACAGCCATCTGGATGAATATGGAAATATCAGCACCGCTATCTTTGTGAACATGGATATGTCTACACAGCCATCTGGATGAACATGGAAATATCTACACCGCTATCTGTATGAACATGGAAATATCTACAACGCTATCCGTGTAAACAAGCATACATCTTCCCCGCTATCTGTATAAACATGGAAATATCTACACCGCTATCTGTATGAACATGGAAATATCTACACCGCTATCTGTTTGAGCATGGAAATATCTACACCGCTATCTGCATGAAAATGGAAATATCTACACAGCTATCTGCATATACATGGAAATATCTACAAAGCTATCTCTTTACACATAGAAATAACTACACCGATATCTCTATAAACATGGAAATATCTACACCGCCATCTGTATGAACATGGAAATATCAGCACCGCTATCTGTATGAACAAGGATATGACTACACAGCCATCTGGATGAACATGGAAATATCTACACCGCTATCAGTATGAACATGGAAATATCTACACCGCTTTCTGTGTAAACAAGCATACATCTTCACCGCTATCTGTATAAACATGGAAATATCTACACCGCTATCTGTATGAACATGGAAATATCTACACCGCTATCTGTTTGAGCATGGAAATATCTACACCGCTATCTGCATGAAAATGGAAATATCAACACAGCTATCTGCATATGCATGGAAATATCTACAAAGCTATCTCTTTACACATGGAAATAACTACACCAATATATCTATAAACATGGAAATATCTACACCGCCATCTCTATGAACATGGAAATATCAGCACCGCTATCTGTATGAACATGGAAATATCTACACAGCCATCAGGATGAACATGGAAATATCTACACCGCTATCTGTATGAACATGGAAATAGCTACACCGCTATCTGTATGAACATGGAAATATCTACACCGCTATCTGTATAAACATGGAAATATCTACACCGCTATCTGTATGAACATGGAAATATCTACACCGCTATCTGTTTGAGCATTGAAATATCTACACAGCTATCTGCATGAAAATGGAAATATCTACACAGCTATCTGCATATACATGGAAATATCTACAAAGCTATCTCTTTACACATGGAAATAACTACACCGATATCTCTATAAACATGGAAATATCTACACCGCCATCTGTATGAACATGGAGATATCTGCACCGCCATCTGTATGAACATATAAATATCTGCACCGCCATCTGTATTAAGATGGAGATATCTACACCGCTATCTGTATAAACATGGAAATATCTACACCGCCATCTGTATGAAGATATAAATATCTTCACCGACATCTGTATGAACATGGATATATCTACACAGCCATCTGGATGAACATGGAAATATCTACACCGCTATCTGTATGAACATGGAAGTATCTACACCGCTATCTGTGTAAACATGCATACATCTTCACCGCTATCTCTATAAACATGGAAATATCTACACCGCTATCTGTATGAACATTGAAATATCTACACCGCTATCTGTTTGAACATGGAAGTATCTACACCGCTATCTGCATGAAAATGGAAATATCTACACAGATATCTGCATATACATGGAAATATCTACAAAGCTATCTATTTACACATGGAAATAACTACACCGCTATCTCTATAAACATGGAAATATCTACACCGCCATCTGTATGAACATGGAAATATCTGAACCGACATCTCTATGAACATATAAATATCTGCACCACCATCTGTACTAAAATGGAGATATCTACACCGCTATCTGTATAAACATGGAAATATCTATACCGCTATCTGTATAATCATGGAAATATCAGCACCGCTATCTGTATGAACATGGAAATATCTACACCGCTACCTGTATCAACATGGAAATATCTACACCGCTATCTGTATAAACATGGAAATATCAGCACCGCTATCTGTATGAACAAGGAAATATCTACACCGATATCTATATGAACATGGAAATATCTACAACGATATCTGTATGATCATGGAAATATCTTCACCGCCATCTGTATGAACATGGATATATCTATACAGCCATCTGGATGAACACGGAAATATCTACACCGCTATCCGTATGAACATGGAAATATCAACACTGCTATCTGTGTAAATATGCATACATCTTCACCGCAATCTGTATAAACATGGAAATATCTACACTGCTATCTGTATGAACATGGAAATATCTACACCGCTATCTGAACATGGAAATATCTACACCGCTATCTGCATGAAAATGGAAATATCTACACAGCTATCTGCATATACATGGAAATATCTACACAGCTATCTCTTTACACATGGAAATAACTACTCCGCTATCTGTATGAACATGGAAATATCTACACCGCCATCTGTATGAACACGGAAATGTCTGCACCGCCATCTGTATGAACATATAAATATCTACACGGCCATCTGAATTAAGATGGAGATATCTACACCGGTATCTGTATAAACATGGAAATATCTAAACCGCTATCTGTATAAACATGGAAATATCTACACCGCTATCTGTATAAACATGGAAATATCTACACCGCTACCTGTATAAACATGGAAATATCTACACCGCTACCTGTATAAACATGGAAATATCTGCACCGCTATCTGTATGAACATGGAAATATCTACACAGCCATCTGGATGAATATGGAAATATCTACACCGCTATCTGTATGAACATGGAAATAGCTACACCGCTATCTGTATGAACATGGAAATATCTACACCACTATCTGTATGAACATGGAAATATCTTCACCGCCATCTGTATGAACATGGATATATCTACACAGCCATCTGGATGAACATGGAAATATCTACACCGCTATATGTATGACCATGGAAATAGCTACACCGCTATCTGTACGAACATGGAAATAGCTACACCGTTATCTGTATGAACATGGAAATATCTACACTGCTATCTGTATGAACATGGAAATATCTTCACCGCCATCTGTACGAACATGGGTATGTCTACACAGCCATCTGGATGAACATGGAAATATCTACACCGCTATCTGTATGAAAATGGAAATATCTACACCGCTATCTGTGTAAACATGCATACATCTTCCCCGCTATCTGTATAAACATGGAAATATCAGCACCGCTATCTGTATGAACATGGAAATATCTACACAGCCATCTGGATGAACATGGAAATATCTACACCGCTATCTGTATGAACATGGAAATATCTACACCGCTATCTGTATAAACATGGAAATATCTACACCGGTATCTGTATAAACATGGAAATATCTACACCGCTATCTGTATAAACATGGAAATATCTACACCGCTACCTGTATAAACATGGAAATATCTACACCGCTACCTGTATAAACATGGAAATATCTACACCGCTACCTGTATAAACATGGAAGTATCAGCACCGCTATCTGTATGAACATGGAAATATCTACACCGCTATCTGTATGAACATGGAAATATCTACACCGCTATCTGTATGAACATGGAAATAGCTACGCCGCTATCTGTATGAACATGGAAATATCTACACCACTATCTGTAAGAACATGGAAATATCTTCACCGCCATCTGTATGAACATGGATATATCTACACAGCCATCTGGATGAACATGGAAATATCTGCACTGCTATATGTATGAACATGGAAATAGCTACACCGCTATCTCTACGAACATGGAAATAGCTACACCGCTATCTGTATGAACATGGAAATATCTACACCGCTATCTGTATGAACATGGAAATATCTTCACCGCCATCTGTACGAACATGGGTATGTCTACACAGCCATCTGGATGAACATGGAAATATCTACACCGCTATCTGTATGAAAATGGAAATATCTACACCGCTATCTGTGTAAACATGCATACATCTTCACCGCTATCTCTATAAACATGGAAATATCAGCACCGCTATCTGGATGAACATGGAAATATCTACACCGCTATCTGTATGAACATGGAAATAGCTACACCGCTATCTGTATGAACATGGAAATATCTACACCACTATCTGTATGAACATGGAAATATCTGCACCACTATCTGTATGAACATGGAAATATCTACACCGCTATCTGTATGAACATGGAAATATCTACACCGCTATCTTTATGAACATGGAATTATCTACACAGTTATCTGTATGAACATGGAAATATCTTCACAGCCATCTGTATGAACATGGATATATCTACACAGCCATCTGGATGAACATGGAAATATCTACACCAATATCTGTATGAACATGGAAATATCTTCACCGCTATCTGTGTAAACATGCATACATCTTCATCGCTATCTGTATAAACATGTAAATATCTACACCGCTATCTGTATAAGCATGGAAATATGTACACCACTACCTGTATAAACATGGAAATATCTGCACCGCTATCTGGATGAACATGGAAATATCTACACAGCCATCTGGATGAATATGGAAATATCAGCACCGCTATCTGTATGAACATGGATATGTCTACACAGCCATCTGGATGAACATGGAAATATCTACACCGCTATCTGTATGAACATGGAAATATCTACACCGCTATCTGTGTAAACAAGCATACATCTTCACCGCTATCTGTATAAACATCGAAATATCTACACCGCTATCTGTATGAACATGGAAATATCTACACCGCTATCTGTTTGAGCATGGAAATATCTACACCGCTATCTGCAAAAAAATGGAAATATCTACACAGCTATCTGCATATACATGGAAATATCTACAAAGCTATCTCTTTACACATGGAAATAACTACACCGATATCTCTATAAACATGGAAATATCTACACCGCTGCCTGTATAAACAAGGAAATATCAGCACCGCTATCTGTATGAACATGGAAATATCTACACCGCTATCTGTATGAACATGGAAATATCTACACCGCTATCTGTATGAACATGGAAATAGCTACACCGCTATCTGTATGAACATGGATATATCTACACAGCCATCTGGATGAACATGGAAATATCTACACCGCTATCTCTGTAAACATGCATAGATCTTCACCGCTATCTGTATAAACATGGAAATAACTACACCGCTATCTGTATGAACATGGAAATATCTGCACCGCCATCTGTATGAACATATAAATATCTACACCGCCATCTGTATTAAGATGGAGATATCTACACTGCTATCTGAATAAACATGGAATTATCTACACCGCTATCTGTATAAACATGGAAATATCTACACCGCTATCTGTATAAACATGGAAATATCTACACAGCCATCTGGATGAACATGGAAATATCTACACTGCTATATGTATGAACATGGAAATAGCTACACCGCTATCTCTACGAACATGGAAATATCTACACCGCTATCTGTATGAACATTTAAATATCTACACCGCTATCTGTATGAACATGGAAATATCTTCACCGCCATCTGTACGAACATGGGTATGTATACACAGCCATCTGGATGAACATGGAAATATCTACACCGCTATCTGTATGAAAATGGAAATATCTACACCGCTATCTGTGTAAACATGCATACATCTTCACCGCTATCTGTATAAACATGGAAATATCAGCACCGCTATCTGGATGAACATGGAAATATCTACACCGCTATCTGTATGAACATGGAAATAGCTACACCGCTATCTGTATGAACATGGAAATATCTACACCACTATCTGTATGAACATGGAAATATCTGCACCACTATCTGTATGAACATGGAAATATCTACATCGCTATCTGTATGAACATGGAAATATCTACACCGCTATCTTTATGAACATGGAATTATCTACACAGTTATCTGTATGAACATGGAAATATCTTCACCGCCATCTGTATGAACATGGATATATCTACACAGCCATCTGGATGAACATGGAAATATCTACACCAATATCTGTATGAACATGGAAATATCTACACCGCTATCTGTGTAAACATGCATACATCTTCATCGCTATCTGTATAAACATGTAAATATCTACACCGCTATCTGTATAAGCATGGAAATATGTACACCACTACCTGTATAAACATGGAAATATC
Organism: Gorilla gorilla gorilla; assembly: GCF_029281585.2. Taxonomy (NCBI): domain Eukaryota; kingdom Metazoa; phylum Chordata; class Mammalia; order Primates; family Hominidae; genus Gorilla; species Gorilla gorilla. The sequence continues at coordinate 1,045,044 of NC_073234.2, forward strand.
TGCACCGCTATCTGTATGAACATGGAAATATCTACACAGCCATCTGGATGAATATGGAAATATCAGCACCGCTATCTGTATGAACATGGATATGCCTACACAGCCATCTGGATGAACATGGAAATATCTACACCGCTATCTGTATGAACATGGAAATATCTACACCGCTATCTGTGTAAACAAGCATACATCTTCACCGCTATCAGTATAAACATGGAAATATCTACACCGCTATATCTATGAACATGGAAATATCTACACCGCTATCTGTTTGAGCATGGAAATATCTACACCGCTATCTGCAAAAAAATGGAAATATCTACACAGCTATCTGCATATACATGGAAATATCTACAAAGCTATCTCTTTACACATGGAAATAACTACACCGATATCTCTACAAACATGGAAATATCTACACCGCTATCTGTATAAACATGGAAATATCTACACCGCTATCTGTATAAACATGGAAATATCAGCACCGCTATCTGTATGAACATGGAAATATCAGCCCCTCTATCTGTACGAACATGGAAGTATCTACTCCGCTATCTGTATGAACATGGAAATATCTACACCGCTATCTGTATGAACACGGAAATATCTACACCGCTATCTGTTTGAACATGGAAATATCTACACCGCTATCTGTATGAACACGGAAATATCTACACCGCTATCTGTTTAAACATGGAAATATCTAAACCGCTATCTGCATGAAAATGGAAATATATACACTGCTATCTGCATATACATGGAAATATCTACACAGCTATCTCTTTACACATGGAAATAACTACACCGCTATCTGTATGAACATGGAAATATCTTCACCGCTATCTGTATGAACATGGAAATATCTACACCGCTATCTGTATGAACACGGAAATATCTACACCGCTATCTGTGTAAACATGCATACATCTTCACCGCTATCTGTAAAAACATGGAAATATCTACACCGCTATCTGTTTGAACATGGAAATATCTACACGGCTATCTGCATGAAAATGGAAATATCTACACAGCGATCTGCATATACATGGAAATATCTACAAAGCTATCACTTTACACATGGAAATAAGTACAGCGCTATCTCTATAAACATGGAAATATCTACACCGCTACCTGTATAAACATGGAAATATCTTCACCGCTACCTGTATAAACATGGAAATATCAGCACCGCTATCTGTATGAACATGGAAATATCTACACCGCAATCTGTATGAACATGGAAATATCTACACCGCTATCTGTATGAACATGGATATATCTAAACAGCCCTCTGGATGAACATGGAAATATCCACACCGCCATCTGTGTAAACATGCATACATCTTCACCGCTATCTGAATAAACATGGAAATATCTACACCGCTATCTGTATGAACATGGAAATATCCGCACCGCTATCTGTTTGAAGATGGAAATATACACACCGCTACCTGCATGAAAATGGAAATATCTACACAGCTATCTGCATATACATGGCAATATCTACACAGATATCTCTTTACACATGGAAATAACTACACCGCTATCTGTATGAACATGGAAATATCTACACCGCCATCTGTATGTACATGGAAATATCTGCACCGCCATCTGTATGAACATATAAATATCTACACCGCCATCAGTATTAAGATGGAGATATCTACACTGCTATCTGTATAAACATGGAAATATCTACACCGCCATCTGTATGAACATATAAATATCTACGCCGCCATCTGTATTAAGAAGGAAATATCTAAACCGCTATCTGTATAAACATGGAAATATCTACACCGCTGCCTGTATAAACAAGGAAATATCAGCACCGCTATCTGTATGAACATGGAAATATCTACACCGCTATCTGTATGAACATGGAAATATCTACACCGCTATCTGTATGAACATGGAAATAGCTACACCGCTATCTGTATGAACATGGATATATCTACACAGCCATCTGGATGAACATGGAAATATCTACACCGCTATCTCTGTAAACATGCATAGATCTTCACCGCTATCTGTATAAACATGGAAATAACTACACCGCTATCTGTATGAACATGGAAATATCTGCACCGCCATCTGTATGAACATATAAATATCTACACCGCCATCTGTATTAAGATGGAGATATCTACACTGCTATCTGAATAAACATGGAATTATCTACACCGCTATCTGTATAAACATGGAAATATCTACACCGCTATCTGTATAAACATGGAAATATCTACACAGCCATCTGGATGAACATGGAAATATCTACACTGCTATATGTATGAACATGGAAATAGCTACACCGCTATCTCTACGAACATGGAAATATCTACACCGCTATCTGTATGAACATTTAAATATCTACACCGCTATCTGTATGAACATGGAAATATCTTCACCGCCATCTGTACGAACATGGGTATGTATACACAGCCATCTGGATGAACATGGAAATATCTACACCGCTATCTGTATGAAAATGGAAATATCTACACCGCTATCTGTGTAAACATGCATACATCTTCACCGCTATCTGTATAAACATGGAAATATCAGCACCGCTATCTGGATGAACATGGAAATATCTACACCGCTATCTGTATGAACATGGAAATAGCTACACCGCTATCTGTATGAACATGGAAATATCTACACCACTATCTGTATGAACATGGAAATATCTGCACCACTATCTGTATGAACATGGAAATATCTACATCGCTATCTGTATGAACATGGAAATATCTACACCGCTATCTTTATGAACATGGAATTATCTACACAGTTATCTGTATGAACATGGAAATATCTTCACCGCCATCTGTATGAACATGGATATATCTACACAGCCATCTGGATGAACATGGAAATATCTACACCAATATCTGTATGAACATGGAAATATCTACACCGCTATCTGTGTAAACATGCATACATCTTCATCGCTATCTGTATAAACATGTAAATATCTACACCGCTATCTGTATAAGCATGGAAATATGTACACCACTACCTGTATAAACATGGAAATATCTGCACCGCTATCTGTATGAACATGGAAATATCTACACAGCCATCTGGATGAATATGGAAATATCAGCACCGCTATCTGTATGAACATGGATATGTCTACACAGCCATCTGGATGAACATGGAAATATCTACACCGCTATCTGTATGAACATGGAAATATCTACACCGCTATCTGTGTAAACAAGCATACATCTTCACCGCTATCAGTATAAACATGGAAATATCTACACCGCTATATGTATGAACATGGAAATATCTACACCGCTATCTGTTTGAGCATGGAAATATCTACACCGCTATCTGCAAAAAAATGGAAATATCTACACAGCTATCTGCATATACATGGAAATATCTACAAAGCTATCTCTTTACACATGGAAATAACTACACCGATATCTCTACAAACATGGAAATATCTACACCGCTATCTGTATAAACATGGAAATATCTACACCGCTATCTGTATAAACATGGAAATATCAGCACCGCTATCTGTATGAACATGGAAATATCAGCCCCTCTATCTGTACGAACATGGAAGTATCTACTCCGCTATCTGTATGAACATGGAAATATCTACACCGCTATCTGTATGAACACGGAAATATCTACACCGCTATCTGTTTGAACATGGAAATATCTACACCGCTATCTGTATGAACACGGAAATATCTACACCGCTATCTGTTTAAACATGGAAATATCTAAACCGCTATCTGCATGAAAATGGAAATATATACACTGCTATCTGCATATACATGGAAATATCTACACAGCTATCTCTTTACACATGGAAATAACTACACCGCTATCTGTATGAACATGGAAATATCTTCACCGCTATCTGTATGAACATGGAAATATCTACACCGCTATCTGTATGAACACGGAAATATCTACACCGCTATCTGTGTAAACATGCATACATCTTCACCGCTATCTGTAAAAACATGGAAATATCTACACCGCTATCTGTTTGAACATGGAAATATCTACACGGCTATCTGCATGAAAATGGAAATATCTACACAGCGATCTGCATATACATGGAAATATCTACAAAGCTATCTCTTTACACATGGAAATAAGTACAGCGCTATCTCTATAAACATGGAAATAGCTACACCGCCATCTGTATGAACATGGAAATATCTGCACCGCCATCTGTATGAACATTTAAATATCTACACCGCCATCTATATTAAGATGGAGATATCTACACCTCTATCTGTATAAACTTGGAAATATCTACACTGCTATCTGTATAAACATGGAAATATCTACACCGCAATCTGTATAAACATGGAAATATCTACACCGCTACCTGTACAAACATGGAAATAGCACCGCTATCTGTATGAACATGGAAATATCCACACCGCTATCTGTTTAAACATGGAAATAACTACACCGCTATCTGTATGAACATGGAAATATCTTCACTGCCATCTGTATGAACATGGATATATCTACACAGCCATCTGGATGAACATGGAAATATCTACACCGCTATCTGTATGAACATGGAAATATCTACACCGCTATCTGTGTAAACATGCATACATCTTCACCGCTATCTGTATAAACATGGAAATAATTACACTGCTATCTGTATGAACATGGAAATATCTACACCGCTATCTGTTTGAACATGGAAATATCTACACCGCTACCTGTACAAACATGGAAATATCAGCACCGCTATCTGTATGAACATGGAAATATCTACACCGCTATCTCTATGAACATGGAAATATCTACACCGGTATCTGTATGAACTTGGAAATATCTACACCGCTATCTGTTTGAACATGGAAATATCTACACTGCTATCTGCATGAAAATGGAAATAGCTACACTGCTATCTGCATATACATTTAAATATCTACACAGCTATCTCTTTACACATGGAAATAACTACTCCGCTATCTGTATGAACATGGAAATATCTACACCGCCATCTGAATGAACATGGAAATATCTGCACCGCCATCTGTATGAACATATAAATATCTACACCGCCATCTGTATTAAGATGGAGATATCTACACTGCTATCTGTATAAACATGGAAATATCTACACCGCCATCTGTACGAACATATAAATATCTACACCGCCATCTGTATGAAAATATAAATATCTACACCGCCATCTGTATTTAGATAGATATATCTCCACTGCTATCTGTATAAACATCGAAATATCCACACCGCTATCTGTTTAAACATGGAAATATCTACACCGCTATCTGTATAAACATGGAAATATCTACACCACTACCTGTATAAACATGGAAATATCAGCACCTCTATCTATATGAACATGGAAATATCTACACCGCTATCTGTATGAACATGGAAATATCTACACCGCTATCTGTATGAACATGGAAATATCTACACCGCTATCTGTATGAACATGGAAATATCTTCACCGCTATCTGTTTGAACAAGGAAATATCTACACCGCTGTCTGCATGAAAATGGAAATATCTACACAGCTATCTGCATATACATGGAAATATCTACTCAGCTATCTCTTTACACATGGAAATAACTACACCGCTATCTCTGTAAACATGGAAATATCTACACAGCAACCTGTATAAACATGGAAATATCTACACCGCCATCTGTAGGAACATGGAAATATCTGCACCGCCATCTGTATTAAGATATAAATATCTACACCGCCATCTGTATTAAGATGGAGATATCTACACCGCTATCTGTGTAAACATGGAAATATCTACACCGCTATCTGTATAAACACGGAAATATCTACACCGCTATCTGTATGAACATGGAAATATTTACACCGCTACCTGTAAAAACATGGAAATATCAGCACCGCTATCTGTATGAACATGGAAATATCTACACAGCCATCTGGATGAACATGGAAATATCTACACCGCTATCTGTATGAACATGGAAATAGTTACACCGCTATCTGTATCAACATGGAAATATCTACACCACTATCTGTATGAACATGGAAATATCTGCACCGCTATATGTATGAACATGGAAATATCTACACCGCTATCTGTATGAACATGGAAATATCTACACCGCCATCAGTATGAACATGGAAATATCTTCACCGCCATCTGTATGAACATGGATATATCTACACAGCCATCTGTATGAGCATGGAAATATCTACACCGCTCTCTGTATGAACATGGAAATATCTACACCGCTATCTGTATGAACATGGAAATATCTTCATGGCCATCTGTGTAAACATGCATACACCTTCACCGCTATCTGTATAACCATGGAAATATCTACACCGCTATCTGTATGAACATGGAAATATCTACACCGCTGTCTGCATGAAAATGGAAATATCTACACAGCTATCTGCATATACATGGAAATATCTACAAAGCTATCTCTTTACACATGGAAATAACTACACCGCTATCTCTATAAACATGGAAATATCTACACCGCCATCTGTATGAACTTGGAAATATCTGCACCGCCATCTGTATGAACATAAAAATATATGCACCGCCATCTGTATTAAGATGGAGATATCTACACCGCTATCTGTATAAACATGGAAATATCTACACCGCTATCTGTATAAACATGGAAATATCTACACCGCTATCTGTATAAACATGGAAATATCTACACGGCTATCTGTATAAACATGGAAATATCTACACCGCTCTCTGTTTGAGCATGGAAATATCTACACTGCTATCTGCATGAAAATGGAAATATCTACACAGCTATCTGCATATACATGGAAATATCTACAAAGCTATTTCTTTACACATAGAAATAACTACACCGCTATCTCTATAAACTTGGAAATATGTACACCGCCATCTGTATGAACATGGAAATATCTGCACCGCCATCTGTATTAAGATATAAATATCTACACCGCCATCTGTATTAAAATGGAGATATCTACACCGCTATCTGTGTAAACATGGAAATATCTACACCGCTATCTGTATAAACACGGAAATATCTACACCGCTATCTGTATGAACATGGAAATATTTACACCGCTACCTGTATAAAAATGGAAATATCAGCACCGCTATCTGTATGAACATGGAAATATCTACACAGCCATCTGGATGAACATGGAAATATCTACACCGCTATATGTATGAACATGGAAATAGCTACACCGCTATCTGTATGAACATGGAAATATCTACACCACTATCTGTATGAACATGGAAATATCTGCACCGCTATCTGTATGAACATGGAAATATCTACACAGCTATCTGTATGAACATGGAAATATCTACACCGCTATCTGCATAAACATGGAAATATCTACACCGCTATCTGTATAAACATGGAAATATCTACACCACTATCTGTATAAACATGGAAATATCAGCACCGCTATCTGTATGAACATGGAAATATCTACACCGCTATCTTTATGAACATGGAAATATCTACACATATATCTGTATGAATATGGAAATATCTTCACCGCCATCTGTATGAACATGGATATATCTACACAGCCATCTGGATGAACATGGAAATATCTACACCAATATCTGTATGAACGTGGAAATATCTATACCGCTATCTGTGTAAACATGCATACATTTTCATCGCTATCTGTATAAACATGGAAATATCTACACCGCTATCTGTATAAGCATGGAAATATGTACACCACTACCTGTATAAACATGGAAATATCAGCACCGCTATCTGTATGAACATGGAAATATCTACACAGCCATCTGGATGAATATGGAAATATCAGCACCGCTATCTTTGTGAACATGGATATGTCTACACAGCCATCTGGATGAACATGGAAATATCTACACCGCTATCTGTATGAACATGGAAATATCTACAACGCTATCCGTGTAAACAAGCATACATCTTCCCCGCTATCTGTATAAACATGGAAATATCTACACCGCTATCTGTATGAACATGGAAATATCTACACCGCTATCTGTTTGAGCATGGAAATATCTACACCGCTATCTGCATGAAAATGGAAATATCTACACAGCTATCTGCATATACATGGAAATATCTACAAAGCTATCTCTTTACACATAGAAATAACTACACCGATATCTCTATAAACATGGAAATATCTACACCGCCATCTGTATGAACATGGAAATATCAGCACCGTTATCTGTATGAACAAGGATATGACTACACAGCCATCTGGATGAACATGGAAATATCTACACCGCTATCAGTATGAACATGGAAATATCTACACCGCTTTCTGTGTAAACAAGCATACATCTTCACCGCTATCTGTATAAACATGGAAATATCTACACCGCTATCTGTATGAACATGGAAATATCTACACCGCTATCTGTTTGAGCATGGAAATATCTACACCGCTATCTGCATGAAAATGGAAATATCAACACAGCTATCTGCATATGCATGGAAATATCTACAAAGCTATCTCTTTACACATGGAAATAACTACACCAATATATCTATAAACATGGAAATATCTACACCGCCATCTCTATGAACATGGAAATATCAGCACCGCTATCTGTATGAACATGGAAATATCTACACAGCCATCAGGATGAACATGGAAATATCTACACCGCTATCTGTATGAACATGGAAATAGCTACACCGCTATCTGTATGAACATGGAAATATCTACACCGCTATCTGTATAAACATGGAAATATCTACACCGCTATCTGTATGAACATGGAAATATCTACACCGCTATCTGTTTGAGCATTGAAATATCTACACAGCTATCTGCATGAAAATGGAAATATCTACACAGCTATCTGCATATACATGGAAATATCTACAAAGCTATCTCTTTACACATGGAAATAACTACACCGATATCTCTATAAACATGGAAATATCTACACCGCCATCTGTATGAACATGGAGATATCTGCACCGCCATCTGTATGAACATATAAATATCTGCACCGCCATCTGTATTAAGATGGAGATATCTACACCGCTATCTGTATAAACATGGAAATATCTACACCGCCATCTGTATGAAGATATAAATATCTTCACCGACATCTGTATGAACATGGATATATCTACACAGCCATCTGGATGAACATGGAAATATCTACACCGCTATCTGTATGAACATGGAAGTATCTACACCGCTATCTGTGTAAACATGCATACATCTTCACCGCTATCTCTATAAACATGGAAATATCTACACCGCTATCTGTATGAACATTGAAATATCTACACCGCTATCTGTTTGAACATGGAAGTATCTACACCGCTATCTGCATGAAAATGGAAATATCTACACAGATATCTGCATATACATGGAAATATCTACAAAGCTATCTATTTACACATGGAAATAACTACACCGCTATCTCTATAAACATGGAAATATCTACACCGCCATCTGTATGAACATGGAAATATCTGAACCGACATCTCTATGAACATATAAATATCTGCACCACCATCTGTACTAAAATGGAGATATCTACACCGCTATCTGTATAAACATGGAAATATCTATACCGCTATCTGTATAATCATGGAAATATCAGCACCGCTATCTGTATGAACATGGAAATATCTACACCGCTACCTGTATCAACATGGAAATATCTACACCGCTATCTGTATAAACATGGAAATATCAGCACCGCTATCTGTATGAACAAGGAAATATCTACACCGATATCTATATGAACATGGAAATATCTACAACGATATCTGTATGATCATGGAAATATCTTCACCGCCATCTGTATGAACATGGATATATCTATACAGCCATCTGGATGAACACGGAAATATCTACACCGCTATCCGTATGAACATGGAAATATCAACACTGCTATCTGTGTAAATATGCATACATCTTCACCGCAATCTGTATAAACATGGAAATATCTACACTGCTATCTGTATGAACATGGAAATATCTACACCGCTATCTGAACATGGAAATATCTACACCGCTATCTGCATGAAAATGGAAATATCTACACAGCTATCTGCATATACATGGAAATATCTACACAGCTATCTCTTTACACATGGAAATAACTACTCCGCTATCTGTATGAACATGGAAATATCTACACCGCCATCTGTATGAACACGGAAATGTCTGCACCGCCATCTGTATGAACATATAAATATCTACACGGCCATCTGAATTAAGATGGAGATATCTACACCGGTATCTGTATAAACATGGAAATATCTAAACCGCTATCTGTATAAACATGGAAATATCTACACCGCTATCTGTATAAACATGGAAATATCTACACCGCTACCTGTATAAACATGGAAATATCTACACCGCTACCTGTATAAACATGGAAATATCTGCACCGCTATCTGTATGAACATGGAAATATCTACACAGCCATCTGGATGAATATGGAAATATCTACACCGCTATCTGTATGAACATGGAAATAGCTACACCGCTATCTGTATGAACATGGAAATATCTACACCACTATCTGTATGAACATGGAAATATCTTCACCGCCATCTGTATGAACATGGATATATCTACACAGCCATCTGGATGAACATGGAAATATCTACACCGCTATATGTATGACCATGGAAATAGCTACACCGCTATCTGTACGAACATGGAAATAGCTACACCGTTATCTGTATGAACATGGAAATATCTACACTGCTATCTGTATGAACATGGAAATATCTTCACCGCCATCTGTACGAACATGGGTATGTCTACACAGCCATCTGGATGAACATGGAAATATCTACACCGCTATCTGTATGAAAATGGAAATATCTACACCGCTATCTGTGTAAACATGCATACATCTTCCCCGCTATCTGTATAAACATGGAAATATCAGCACCGCTATCTGTATGAACATGGAAATATCTACACAGCCATCTGGATGAACATGGAAATATCTACACCGCTATCTGTATGAACATGGAAATATCTACACCGCTATCTGTATAAACATGGAAATATCTACACCGGTATCTGTATAAACATGGAAATATCTACACCGCTATCTGTATAAACATGGAAATATCTACACCGCTACCTGTATAAACATGGAAATATCTACACCGCTACCTGTATAAACATGGAAATATCTACACCGCTACCTGTATAAACATGGAAGTATCAGCACCGCTATCTGTATGAACATGGAAATATCTACACCGCTATCTGTATGAACATGGAAATATCTACACCGCTATCTGTATGAACATGGAAATAGCTACGCCGCTATCTGTATGAACATGGAAATATCTACACCACTATCTGTAAGAACATGGAAATATCTTCACCGCCATCTGTATGAACATGGATATATCTACACAGCCATCTGGATGAACATGGAAATATCTGCACTGCTATATGTATGAACATGGAAATAGCTACACCGCTATCTCTACGAACATGGAAATAGCTACACCGCTATCTGTATGAACATGGAAATATCTACACCGCTATCTGTATGAACATGGAAATATCTTCACCGCCATCTGTACGAACATGGGTATGTCTACACAGCCATCTGGATGAACATGGAAATATCTACACCGCTATCTGTATGAAAATGGAAATATCTACACCGCTATCTGTGTAAACATGCATACATCTTCACCGCTATCTCTATAAACATGGAAATATCAGCACCGCTATCTGGATGAACATGGAAATATCTACACCGCTATCTGTATGAACATGGAAATAGCTACACCGCTATCTGTATGAACATGGAAATATCTACACCACTATCTGTATGAACATGGAAATATCTGCACCACTATCTGTATGAACATGGAAATATCTACACCGCTATCTGTATGAACATGGAAATATCTACACCGCTATCTTTATGAACATGGAATTATCTACACAGTTATCTGTATGAACATGGAAATATCTTCACCGCCATCTGTATGAACATGGATATATCTACACAGCCATCTGGATGAACATGGAAATATCTACACCAATATCTGTATGAACATGGAAATATCTTCACCGCTATCTGTGTAAACATGCATACATCTTCATCGCTATCTGTATAAACATGTAAATATCTACACCGCTATCTGTATAAGCATGGAAATATGTACACCACTACCTGTATAAACATGGAAATATCTGCACCGCTATCTGGATGAACATGGAAATATCTACACAGCCATCTGGATGAATATGGAAATATCAGCACCGCTATCTGTATGAACATGGATATGTCTACACAGCCATCTGGATGAACATGGAAATATCTACACCGCTATCTGTATGAACATGGAAATATCTACACCGCTATCTGTGTAAACAAGCATACATCTTCACCGCTATCTGTATAAACATCGAAATATCTACACCGCTATCTGTATGAACATGGAAATATCTACACCGCTATCTGTTTGAGCATGGAAATATCTACACCGCTATCTGCAAAAAAATGGAAATATCTACACAGCTATCTGCATATACATGGAAATATCTACAAAGCTATCTCTTTACACATGGAAATAACTACACCGATATCTCTATAAACATGGAAATATCTACACCGCCATCTGTATGAACATGGAAATATCAGCACCGCTATCTGTATGAACAAGGATATGCCTACACAGCCATCTGGATGAACATGGAAATATCTACACCGCTATCTCTATGAACATGGAAATATCTACACCGCTATCTGTGTAAACAAGCATACATCTTCACCGCTATCTGTATAAACATGGAAATATCTACACCGCTATCTGTATGAACATGGAATTATCTACACCGCTATCTGTTTGAGCATGGAAATACCTACACCGCTATCTGCATGAAAATGGAAATATCTACACAGCTATCTGCATATACATGGAAATATCTACAAAGCTATCTCTTTACACATGGAAATAACTACACCGATATCTCTATAAACATGGAAATATCTACACCGCCATCTGTATGAACATGGAAATATCAGCACCACTATCTGTATGAACATGGAAATATCTACACAGCCATCTGGATGAACATGGAAATATCTACACCGCTATCTGTATGAACATGGAAATAGCTACACCGCTATCTGTATGAACATGGAAGTATCTACACCGCTATCTGTATAAACATGGAAATATCTACACCGCTATCTGTATAAACATGGATATATCTACACCGCTATCTGTATGAACATGGAAATATCTACACCGCTATCTGTTTGAGCATGGAAATATCTACACAGCTATCTGCATGAAAATGGAAATATCTACACAGCTATCTGCATATACATGGAAATATCTACAAAGCTATCTCTTTACACATGGAAATAACTAAACCGATATCTCTATAAACATGGAAATGTCTACACCGCCATCTGTATGAACATGGAAATATCTGCACCGCCATCTGTATGAACATATAAATATCTGCACCTCCATCTGTATTAAGATGGAGATATCTATACCGCTATCTGTATAAACATGGAAATATCTACACCGCTATCTGTATGAGCATGGAAATATCTACACCGCTATCTCTATGAACATGGAAATTTCTTCACAACTATCTATATGAACATGGAAATAGCTGCACCGCTATCTGTATGAACATGGAAATATCTACACCACTACCTGTATGAACATGGAAATATCTACACCGCTATCTGTATGAACATGGAAATAGCTACACCGCTATCTGTATGAACATGGAAATATCTACACCGCTATCTGTATGAACATGGAAATAACTTCGCCGCCATCTGTATGAACATGGATATATCTACACAGCCATCTGGATGAACATGGAAGTATCTACACCGCTATTTGTATGAACTTGGATATAGCTACACCGCTATCTGTACGAACATGGAAATAGCTACACCGCTATCTGTATGAACATGGAAATATCTACACCGCTCTCTGTTTCAGCATGGAAATATCTACACCGCTGTCTGCATGAAAATGGAAATATCTACACAGCTATCTGCATATACATGGAAATATCTACAAAGCTATCTCTTTACACATGGAAATAACTACACCGCTATCTCTATAAACATGGAAATATCTACACCGCCATCTGTATGAACTTGGAAATATCTGCACCGCCATCTGTATGAACATAAAAATATCTGCACCGCCATCTGTATTAAGATGGAGATATCTACACCGCTATCTGTATAAACATGGAAATATCTACACCGCTATCTGTATAAACATGGAAATATCTACACCGCTATCTGTATAAACATGGAAATATCTACACGGCTATCTGTATAAACATGGAAATATCTACACCGCTCTCTGTTTGAGCATGGAAATATCTACACCGCTATCTGCATGAAAATGGAAATATCTACACAGCTATCTGCATATACATTTAAATATCTACAAAGCTATTTCTTTACACATAGAAATAACTACACCGCTATCTCCATAAACTTGGAAATATGTACACCGTCATCTGTATGAACATGGAAATATCTGCACCGCCATCTGTATTAAGATATAAATATCTACACCGCCATCTGTATTAAAATGGAGATATCTACACCGCTATCTGTGTAAACATGGAAATATCTACACCGCTATCTGTATAAACACGGAAATATCTACACCGCTATCTGTATGAACATGGAAATATTTAAACCGCTACCTGTATAAACATGGAAATATCAGCACCGCTATCTGTATGAACATGGAAATATCTACACAGCCATCTGGATGAATATGGAAATATCAGCACCGCTATCTGTATGAACATGGATATGTCTACACAGCCATCTGTATGAACATGGAAATATCTACAACGCTATCCGTGTAAACAAGCATACATCTTCACCGCTATCTGTATAAACATGGAAATATCTACACCGCTATCTGTATGAACATGGAAATATCTACACCGCTATCTGTATGAACATTGAAATATCTACACCGCTATCCGTTTGAGCATGGAAATATCTACACCGCTATCTGCATGAAAATGGAAATATCTACACAGCTATCTGCATATACATGGAAATATCTACAAAGCTATCTCTTTACACATGGAAATAACTACACCGATATCTCTATAAACATGGAAATATCTACACCGCCATCTGTATGAACATGGAAATATCAGCACCACTATCTGTATGAACATGGAAATATCTACACAGCCATCTGGATGAACATGGAAATATCTACACCGCTATCTGTATGAACATGGAAATAGCTACACCGCTATCTGTATGAACATGGAAATATCTACACCTCTATCTGTATGAACATGGAAATATCTACACCGCTATCTGTATGAACATGGAAGTATCTACACCGCTATCTGTATAAACATGGAAATATCTACACCGCTATCTGTATAAACATGGATATATCTACACCGCTATCTGTATGAACATGGAAATATCTACAACGCTATCTGTTTGAGCATGGAAATATCTACACAGCTATCTGCATGAAAATGGAAATATCTACACAGCTATCTGCATATACATGGAAATATCTACAAAGCTATCTCTTTACACATGGAAATAACTATACCGATATCTCTATAAACATGGAAATGTCTACACCGCCATCTGTATGAACATGGAAATATCTGCACCACCCATCTGTATGAACATATAAATATCTGCACCGCCATTTGTATTAAGATGGAGATATCTATACCGCTATCTGTATTAACATGGAAATATCTACACCGCTATCTGCATGAGCATGGAAATATCTACACCGCTATCTCTATGAACATGGAAATTTCTACACAACTATCTATATGAACATGGAAATAGCTGCACCGCTATCTGTATGAACATGGAAATATCTACACCACTACCTGTATGAACATGGAAATATCTACACCGCTATCTGTATGAACATGGAAATAGCTACACCGCTATCTGTATGAACATGGAAATATCTACACCACTATCTGTATGAACATGGAAATAACTTCACCGCCATCTGTATGAACATGGATATATCTACACAGCCATCTGGATGAACATGGAAATATCTACACCGCTATTTGTATGAACATGGAAATAGCTACACCGCCATCTGTACGAACATGGAAATAGCTACACCGCTATCTGTATGAACATGGATATATCTACACCGCTCTCTGTTTCAGCATGGAAATATCTACACTGCTGTCTGCATGAAAATGGAAATATCTACACAGCTATCTGCATATACATGGAAATATCTACAAAGCTATCTCTTTACACATGGAAATAACTACACCGCTATCTCTATAAACATGGAAATATCTACACCGCCATCTGTATGAACTTGGAAATATCTGCACCGCCATCTGTATGAACATAAAAATATCTGCACCGCCATCTGTATTAAGATGGAGATATCTACACCGCTATCTGTATAAACGTGGAAATATCTACACCGCTATCTGTATAAACATGGAAATATCTACACCGCTATCTGTATAAACATGGAAATATCTACACGGCTATCTGTATAAACATGGAAATATCTACACTGCTCTCTGAGCATGGAAATATCTACACCGCTATCTGCATGAAAATGGAAATATCTACACAGCTATCTGCATATACATTTAAATATCTACAAAGCTATTTCTTTACACATAGAAATAACTACACCGCTATCTCTATAAACTTGGAAATATGTACACCGCCATCTGTATGAACATGGAAATATCTGCACCGCCATCTGTATTAAGATATAAATATCTACACCACCATCTGAATTAAAATGGAGATATCTACACCGCTATCTGTGTAAACATGGAAATATCTACACCGCTATCTGTATAAACACGGAAATATCTACACCGCTATCTGTATGAACATGGAAATATTTACACCGCTACCTGTATAAACATGGAAATATCAGCACCGCTATCTGTATGAACATGGAAATATCTACACAGCCATCTGGATGAACATGGAAATATCTACACCGCTAACTGTATGAACATGGAAATAGCTACACCGCTATCTGTATGAACATGGAAATATCTACACCACTATCTGTATGAACATGGAAATATCTGCACCGCTATCTGTATGAACATGGAAATATCTACACCGCTATCTGTATGAACATGGAAATATCTACACCGCTATCTGCATAAACATGGAAATATCTACACCGCTATCTGTATAAACATGGAAATATCTACACCGCTATCTGTATAAACATGGAAATATCAGCACCGCTATCTGTATGAACATGGAAATATCTACACCGCTATCTTTATGAACATGGAAATATCTACACAGATATCTGTATGAACATGGAAATATCTTCACCGCCATCTGTATGAACATGGATATATCTACACAGCCATCAGGATGAACATGGAAATATCTACACCAATATCTGTATGAACATGGAAATATCTACACCGCTATCTGTGTAAACATGCATACATCTTCATCGCTATCTGTATAAACATGGAAATATCTACACCGCTATCTGTATAAGCATGGAAATATGTACACCACTACCTGTATAAACATGGAAATATCAGCACCGCTATCTGTATGAACATGGAAATATCTACACAGCCATCTGGATGAATATGGAAATATCAGCACCGCTATCTGTATGAACATGGATATGTCTACACAGCCATCTGGATGAACATGGAAATATCTACACCGCTATCTGTATGAACATGGAAATATCTACAACGCTATCCGTGTAAACAAGCATACATCTTCACCGCTATCTGTATAAACATGTAAATATCTACACCGCTATCTGTATGAACATGGAAATATCTACGCCGCTATCTGTTTGAGCATGGAAATATCTACACCGCTATCTGCATGAAAATGGAAATATCTACACAGCTATCTGCATATACATGGAAATATCTACAAAGCTATCTCTTTACACATGGAAATAACTACACCGATATCTCTATAAACATGGAAATATCTACACCGCCATCTGTATGAACATGGAAATATCAGCACCGCTATCTGTATGAACAAGGATATGTCTACACAGCCATCTGGATGAACATGGAAATATCTACACCGCTATCAGTATGAACATGGAAATATCTACACCGCTTTCTGTGTAAACAAGCATACATCTTCACCGCTATCTGTATAAACATGGAAATATCTACACCGCTATCTGTATGAACATGGAAATATCTACACCGCTATCTGTTTGAGCATGGAAATATCTACACCGCTATCAGCATGAAAATGGAAATATCTACACAGCTATCTGCATATACATGGAAATATCTACAAAGCTATCTCTTTACACATGGAAATAACTACACCAATATCTCTGTAAACATGGAAATATCTACACCGCCATCTGTATGAACATGGAAATATCAGCACCGCTATCTGTATGAACATGGAAATATCTACACAGCCATCTGGATGAACATGGAAATATCTACACCGCTATCTGTATGAACATGGAAATAGCTACACCGCTATCTGTATGAACATGGAAATATCTACACTGCTATCTGTATAAACATGGAAATATCTACACCGCTATCTGTATGAACATGGAAATATCTACACCGCTATCTGTTTGAGCATTGAAATATCTACACAGCTATCTGCATGAAAATGGAAATATCTACACAGCTATCTGCATATACATGGAAGTATCTACAAAGCTATCTCTTTACACATGGAAATAACTACACCGATATCTCTATAAACTTGGAAATATCTACACCGCTATCTGTATAAACATGGAAATATCAGCCCCTCTATCTGAATGAACATGGAAGTATCTACACCGCTATCTGTATGAACATGGAAATATCTACACCGCTATCTGTATGAACATGGAAATACCTTCACCGCCATCTGTATGAACATGGATATATCTACACAGCCATCTGGATGAACATGGAAATATCTACACCGCTATCTGTATGAACATGGAAATATCTACACCGCTATCTGTGTAAACAAGCATACTTCTTCACCGCTATCTGTATAAACATGGAAATATCTACACCGCTATCTGTATGAACATGGAAATATCTACACAGCTATCTGTTTGAGCATGGAAATATCTACACCGATATCTGCATGAAAATGGAAATATCTACACAGCTATCTGCACATACATGGAAATATCCTCAAAGGTATTTCTTTACACATGGAAATAACTACACCGCTATCTCTATGAACATGGAAATATGTACACCGCCATCTGTATGAACATGGATATATCTACACAGCCATCAGGATGAACATGGAAATATCTACACCAATATCTGTATGAACATGGAAATATCTACACCGCTATCTGTGTAAACATGCATACATCTTCATCGCTATCTGTATAAACATGGAAATATCTACACCGCTATCTGTATAAGCATGGAAATATGTACACCACTACCTGTATAAACATGGAAATATCAGCACCGCTATCTGTATGAACATGGAAATATCTACACAGCCATCTGGATGAATATGGAAATATCAGCACCGCTATCTGTATGAACATGGATATGTCTACACAGCCATCTGGATGAACATGGAAATATCTACACCGCTATCTGTATGAACATGGAAATATCTACAACGCTATCCGTGGAAACAAGCATACATCTTCACCGCTATCTGTATAAACATGGAAATATCTACACCGCTATCTGTATGAACATGGAAATATCTACACCGCTATCTGTTTGAGCATGGAAATATCTACACCGCTATCTGCATGAAAATGGAAATATCTACACAGCTATCTGCATATACATGGAAATATCTACAAAGCTATCTCTTTACACATGGAAATAACTACACCGATATCTCTATAAACATGGAAATATCTACACCGCCATCTGTATGAACATGGAAATATCAGCACCGCTATCTGTATGAACAAGGATATGTCTACACAGCCATCTGGATGAACATGGAAATATCTACACCGCTATCAGTATGAACATGGAAATATCTACACCGCTTTCTGTGTAAACAAGCATACATCTTCACCGCTATCTGTATAAACATGGAAATATCTACACCGCTATCTGTATGAACATGGAAATATCTACACCGCTATCTGTTTGAGCATGGAAATATCTACACCGCTATCAGCATGAAAATGGAAATATCTACACAGCTATCTGCATATACATGGAAATATCTACAAAGCTATCCCTTTACACATGGAAATAACTACACCAATATCTCTGTAAACATGGAAATATCTACACCGCCATCTGTATGAACATGGAAATATCAGCACCGCTATCTGTATGAACATGGAAATATCTACACAGCCATCTGGATGAACATGGAAATATCTACACCGCTATCTGTATGAACATGGAAATAGCTACACCGCTATCTGTATGAACATGGAAATATCTACACCGCTATCTGTATAAACATGGAAATATCTACACCGCTATCTGTATGAACATGGAAATATCTACACCGCTATCTGTTTGAGCATTGAAATATCTACACAGCTATCTGCATGAAAATGGAAATATCTACACAGCTATCTGCATATACATGGAAGTATCTACAAAGCTATCTCTTTACACATGGAAATAACTACACCGATATCTCTATAAACTTGGAAATATCTACACCGCTATCTGTATAAACATGGAAATATCAGCCCCTCTATCTGAATGAACATGGAAGTATCTACACCGCTATCTGTATGAACATGGAAATATCTACACCGCTATCTGTATGAACATGGAAATACCTTCACCGCCATCTGTATGAACATGGATATATCTAAACAGCCATCTGGATGAACATGGAAATATCTACACCGCTATCTGTATGAACATGGAAATATCTACACCGCTATCTGTGTAAACAAGCATACTTCTTCACCGCTATCTGTATAAACATGGAAATATCTACACCGCTATCTGTATGAACATGGAAATATCTACACCGCTATCTGTTTGAGCATGGAAATATCTACACCGATATCTGCATGAAAATGGAAATATCTACACAGCTATCTGCACATACATGGAAATATCCTCAAAGCTATTTCTTTACACATGGAAATAACTACACCGCTATCTCTATGAACATGGAAATATGTACACCGCCATCTGTATGAACATGGAAATATCTGCACCGCCATCTGTATGAAGATATAAATATCTACACCGCCATCTGTATTAAGATGGAGATATCTATACCGCTATCTGTGTAAACATGGAAATATCTACACCGCTATCTGTATAAACATGGAAATATCTACAACGCTATCTGTATGACCATGGAAATATCTACACCGCTATCTGTATGAACATGGAAATATCTACACCGCTATCCGTGTAAACAAGCATACATCTTCACCGCTATCTCTATAAACATGGAAATATCTACACTGCTATCTGTATGAACATGGAAATATCTACACCGCTATCTGTTTGAGCATGGAAATATCTACACCGCTATCTGCATGAAAATGGAAATATCTACACAGATATC
This sequence comes from Gorilla gorilla gorilla, assembly GCF_029281585.2. NCBI lineage: Eukaryota > Metazoa > Chordata > Mammalia > Primates > Hominidae > Gorilla > Gorilla gorilla. The sequence continues at coordinate 1,066,550 of NC_073234.2, forward strand.
TGCATATACATGGAAATATCTACAAAGCTATCTCTTTACACATGGAAATAACTACACCGATATCTCTATAAACATGGAAATATCTACAATGCCATCTGTATGAACATGGAAATATCAGCACCGCTATCTGTATGAACAAGGATATGTCTACACATCCATCTGGATGAACATGGAAATATCTACACCGCTATCTGTATGAACATGGAAATATCTACACCGCTATCTGTGTAAACAAGCATACATCTTCACCGCTATCTGTATAAACATGGAAATATCTACACCGCTATCTGTATGAACATGGAAATATCTACACCGCTATCTGTTTGAGCATGGAAATATCTACACCGGTATCTGCATGAAAATGGAAATATCTACACAGCTATCTGCATATACATGGAAATATCTACAAAGCTATCTCTTTACACATGGAAATAACTACACTGATATCTCTATAAACATGGAAATATCTACACCGCCATCTGTATGAACATGGAAATATCAGCACCGCTATCTGTATGAACATGGAAATATCTACACAGCCATCTGGATGAACATGGAAATATCTACACCGCTATCTGTATGAACTTGGAAATAGCTACACCGCTATCTGTATGAACATGGAAATATCTACACCGTTATCTGTATCAACATGGAAATATCTACACCACTATCTGTATAAACATGGAAATATCTACACCGCTCTCTGTACTAACAGGGAAATATCTACACCGCTATCTGTTTGAGCATTGAAATATCTACACAGCTATCTGCATGAAACTGGAAATATCTACACAGCTATCTGCATATACACGGAAATATCAACAAAGCTATCTCTTTACACATGGAAATAACTACACCGATATCTCCATAAACATGGAAATATCTACACCGCCATCTGTATTAACATGGAAATATCTGCACCGCCATCTGTATGAACATATAAATATCTGCACCGCCATCTGTATTAAGATGGAGATATCTACACCTCTATCTGTATAAACATGGAAATATCTATACCGCTATCTGTATGAGCATGGAAATATCTACACCGCCATCTGTATGAAGATACAAATATCTTCACCGACATCTGTATGAACATGGAAATATCTACACAGCCATCTGGATGAACATGGAAATATCTACACCGCTATCTGTATGAACATGGAAATATCTACACCGGTATCTGTGTAAACATGCATACATCTTCACCGCTATCTCTATAAACATGGAAATATCTACACCGCTATCTGTATGAACATTGAAATATCTACACCGCTATCTGTTTGAACATGGAAGTATCTACACCGCTATCTGCATGAAAATGGAAATATCTACACAGCTATCTGCATATACATGGAAATATTTACAAAGCTATCTCTTTACACATGGAAATAACTACACCGCTCTCTCTATAAACATGGAAATATCTACACCGCCATCGGTATGAACATGGAAATATCTGAACCGCCATCTCTATGAACATATAAATATCTGCACCGCCATCTGTATTAAAATGGAGATATCTACACCGCTATCTGTATAAACATGGAAATATCAGCACCGCTATCTGTATGAACATGGAAATATCTACACAGCCATCTGGATGAACATGGAAATATCTACACCGCTAACTGTATGAACATGGAAATAGCTACACCGCTATCTGTATGAACATGGAAATATCTACACCACTATCTGTATGAACATGGAAATATCTGCACCGCTATCTGTATGAACATGGAAATATCTACACCGCTATCTGTATGAACATGGAAATATCTACACCGCTATCTGCATAAACATGGAAATATCTACACCGCTATCTGTATAAACATGGAAATATCTACACCGCTATCTGTATAAACATGGAAATATCAGCACCGCTATCTGTATGAACATGGAAATATCTACACCGCTATCTTTATGAACATGGAAATATCTACACAGATATCTGTATGAACATGGAAATATCTTCACCGCCATCTGTATGAACATGGATATATCTACACAGCCATCAGGATGAACATGGAAATATCTACACCAATATCTGTATGAACATGGAAATATCTACACCGCTATCTGTGTAAACATGCATACATCTTCATCGCTATCTGTATAAACATGGAAATATCTACACCGCTATCTGTATAAGCATGGAAATATGTACACCACTACCTGTATAAACATGGAAATATAAGCACCGCTATCTGTATGAACATGGAAATATCTACACAGCCATCTGGATGAATATGGAAATATCAGCACCGCTATCTGTATGAACATGGATATGTCTACACAGCCATCTGGATGAACATGGAAATATCTACACCGCTATCTGTATGAACATGGAAATATCTACAACGCTATCCGTGTAAACAAGCATACATCTTCACCGCTATCTGTATAAACATGGAAATATCTACACCGCTATCTGTATGAACATGGAAATATCTACACCGCTATCTGTTTGAGCATGGAAATATCTACACCGCTATCTGCATGAAAATGGAAATATCTACACAGCTATCTGCATATACATGGAAATATCTACAAAGCTATCTCTTTACACATGGAAATAACTACACCGATATCTCTATAAACATGGAAATATCTACACCGCCATCTGTATGAACATGGAAATATCAGCACCGCTATCTGTATGAACATGGAAATATCAGCACCGCTATCTGTATGTACATGGAAATATCTACACAGCCATCTGGATGAACATGGAAATATCTACACCGCTATCTGTATGAACATGGAAATAGCTACACCGCTATCTGTATGAACATGGAAATATCTACACCGCTATCTGTATAAACATGGAAATATCTACACCGCTATCTGTATGAACATGGAAATATCTACACCGCTATCTGTTTGAGCATTGAAATATCTACACAGCTATCTGCATGAAAATGGAAATATCTACACAGCTATCTGCATATACATGGAAGTATCTACAAAGCTATCTCTTTACACATGGAAATAACTACACCGATATCTCTATAAACTTGGAAATATCTACACCGCTATCTGTATAAACATGGAAATATCAGCCCCTCTATCTGAATGAACATGGAAGTATCTACACCGCTATCTGTATGAACATGGAAATATCTACACCGCTATCTGTATGAACATGGAAATACCTTCACCGCCATCTGTATGAACATGGATATATCTACACAGCCATCTGGATGAACATGGAAATATCTACACCGCTATCTGTATGAACATGGAAATATCTACACCGCTATCTGTGTAAACAAGCATACTTCTTCACCGCTATCTGTATAAACATGGAAATATCTACACCGCTATCTGTATGAACATGGAAATATCTACACCGCTATCTGTTTGAGCATGGAAATATCTACACCGATATCTGCATGAAAATGGAAATATCTACACAGCTATCTGCACATACATGGAAATATCCTCAAAGCTATTTCTTTACACATGGAAATAACTACACCGCTATCTCTATGAACATGGAAATATGTACACCGCCATCTGTATGAACATGGAAATATCTGCACCGCCATCTGTATGAAGATATAAATATCTACACCGCCATCTGTATTAAGATGGAGATATCTATACCGCTATCTGTGTAAACATGGAAATATCTACACCGCTATCTGTATAAACATGGAAATATCTACAACGCTATCTGTATGACCATGGAAATATCTACACCGCTATCTGTATGAACATGGAAATATCTACACCGCTATCCGTGTAAACAAGCATACATCTTCACCGCTATCTCTATAAACATGGAAATATCTACACTGCTATCTGTATGAACATGGAAATATCTACACCGCTATCTGTTTGAGCATGGAAATATCTACACCGCTATCTGCATGAAAATGGAAATATCTACACAGATATCTGCATATACATGGAAATATCTACAAAGCTATCTCTTTACACATGGAAATAACTACACCGATATCTCTATAAACATGGAAATATCTACAATGCCATCTGTATGAACATGGAAATATCAGCACCGCTATCTGTATGAACAAGGATATGTCTACACATCCATCTGGATGAACATGGAAATATCTACACCGCTATCTGTATGAACATGGAAATATCTACACCGCTATCTGTGTAAACAAGCATACATCTTCACCGCTATCTGTATAAACATGGAAATATCTACACCGCTATCTGTATGAACATGGAAATATCTACACCGCTATCTGTTTGAGCATGGAAATATCTACACCGGTATCTGCATGAAAATGGAAATATCTACACAGCTATCTGCATATACATGGAAATATCTACAAAGCTATCTCTTTACACATGGAAATAACTACACTGATATCTCTATAAACATGGAAATATCTACACCGCCATCTGTATGAACATGGAAATATCAGCACCGCTATCTGTATGAACATGGAAATATCTACACAGCCATCTGGATGAACATGGAAATATCTACACCGCTATCTGTATGAACATGGAAATAGCTAGACCGCTATCTGTATGAACATGGAAATATCTACACCGTTATCTGTATCAACATGGAAATATCTACACCACTATCTGTATAAACATGGAAATATCTACACCGCTCTCTGTACTAACAGGGAAATATCTACACCGCTATCTGTTTGAGCATTGAAATATCTACACAGCTATCTGCATGAAACTGGAAATATCTACACAGCTATCTGCATATACACGGAAATATCAACAAAGCTATCTCTTTACACATGGAAATAACTACACCGATATCTCCATAAACATGGAAATATCTACACCGCCATCTGTATTAACATGGAAATATCTGCACCGCCATCTGTATGAACATATAAATATCTGCACCGCCATCAGTATTAAGATGGAGATATCTACACCTCTATCTGTATAAACATGGAAATATCTATACCGCTATCTGTATGAGCATGGAAATATCTACACCGCCATCTGTATGAAGATACAAATATCTTCACCGACATCTGTATGAACATGGAAATATCTACACAGCCATCTGGATGAACATGGAAATATCTACACCGCTATCTGTATGAACATGGAAATATCTACACCGGTATCTGTGTAAACATGCATACATCTTCACCGCTATCTCTATAAACATGGAAATATCTACACCGCTATCTGTATGAACATTGAAATATCTACACCGCTATCTGTTTGAACATGGAAGTATCTACACCGCTATCTGCATGAAAATGGAAATATCTACACAGCTATCTGCATATACATGGAAATATTTACAAAGCTATCTCTTTACACATGGAAATAACTACACCGCTCTCTCTATAAACATGGAAATATCTACACCGCCATCGGTATGAACATGGAAATATCTGAACCGCCATCTCTATGAACATATAAATATCTGCACCGCCATCTGTATTAAAATGGAGATATCTACACCGCTATCTGTATAAACATGGAAATATCTACACCGCTATCTTTACGAAGATGGAAATATCTACACCGATATCTGTATGAACATGGAAATATCTACACAGCCATCTGGATGAACATGGAAATATCTACACCGCTATCTGTATGAACATGGAAATATCTACACCGCTATCTGTGTAAACAAGCATACATCTTCACCGCTATCTGTATAAACATGGAAATATCTACACCGCTATCTGTATGAACATGGAAATATCTACACCGCTATCTGTTTGAGCATTGAAATATCTACACCGCTATCTGCATGAAAATGGAAATATCTACACAACTATCTGCATATACATGGAAATATCTACAAAGCTATCTCTTTACACATGGAAATAACTACACCGCTATCTGTTTAAATATGGAAATATCTACACTGCCATCTGTATGAACATGGAAATATCAGCACCGCTATCTGTATGAACATGGAAATATCTACACAGCCATCTGGATGAAAATGGAAATATCTACACCGCTATCTGTATGAACATGGAAATAGCTACACCGCTATCTGTATGAACATGGAAATATCTACACCGCTATCTGTATGAACATGGAAATATCTACACCGCTATCTGTATGAACATGGAAATATCTACACCGCTGTCTGTTTGAGCATGGAAATATCTACACAGCTCTCTGCATGAAAATGGAAATATCTACACAGCTATCTGCATATACATGGAAATATCTACAAAGCTATCTCTTTACACATGGAAATAACTACACCGATATCTCTATAAACACGGAAATGTCTACACCGCCATCTGTATGAACATGGAAATATCTGCACCACAATCTGTATTAAGATGGAGATATCTACACCGCTATCTGTATAAACATGGAAATATCTACACCGCTATCTGTATGAGCATGGAATTATCTACACCGCCATCTGTATGAAGATATAAATATCTTCACCGACATCTGTATGAACATGGATTTATCTACACAGCCATCTGGATGAACATGGAAATATCTACACCGCTATCTGTATGAACATGGAAATATCTACACCGCTATCTGTGTAAACATGCATACATCTTCTCCGCTATCTGTATAAACATGGAAATACCTACACCGCAATCTGTATGAACTTTGAAATATCTACACCGCTATCTGTTTGAACATGGAAGTATCTACACCGCTATCTGCATGAAAATGGAAATATCTACACAGCTATCTGCATATACATGGAAATATCTACAAAGCTATCTCTTTACAGATGGGAATAACTACACCGCTATCTCTATAAACGTGGAAATATCTACACCGCCATCTGTATGAACATGGAAATATCTGAACCAACATCTCTATGAACATATAAATATCTGCACCGCCATCTGTATTAAGATGGAGATATCTACACCGCTATCTGTATAAACATGGAAATATCTACACCGCTGTCTGTATAAACATGGAAATATCTACACCGCTATCTGTATAAACATGGAAATATCTACACCGCTACCTGTATAAACATGGAAATATCAGCACCGCTATCTGTATGAACATGGAAATACCTACACTGATATCTGTATGAACATGGAAATATCTACACCGTTACCTGTATGAACATCGAAATATCTACACCGCTATCTGTATAAACATGGAAATATCTACACCGCTATCTGTATAAACATGGAAATATCTACACCGCTATCTGTATAAACATGGAAATATCAGCACCGCTATCTGTATGAACATGGAAATATCTACACCGCTATCTGTATGAACATGGAAATATCTACACCGATATCTGTATGAACATGGAAATATCTTCACCGCCATCTGTATGAACATGGATATATCTACACAGCCATCTGGATGAACATGGAAATATCTACACCACTATCTGTATGAACATGGAAATATCTACAACGCTATCTGTGTAAACATGCATACATCTTCACCGCTATCTGTATAAACATGGAAATATCTACACCGCTATCTGTATAAGCATGGAAATATGTACACCACTACATATATAAACATGGAAATATCAGCACCGCTATCTGTATGAACATGGAAATATCTACACAGCCATCTGGATGAATATGGAAATATCAGCACCGCTATCTGTATGAACATGGATATGTCTACACAGCCATCTGGATGAACATGGAAATATCTACACCGCTATCTGTATGAACATGGAAATATCTACACCGCTATCTGTATGAACATGGAAATATCTACACTGCTATCTGTTTGACCATGGGATTATCTACAGCGCTATCTGCATGAAAACGGAAATATCTACACAGCTATCTGCATATACATGGAAATATCTACAAAGCTATCTCTTTACACATGGAAATAACTACACCGATATCTCTATAAACATGGAAATATCTACACCGCCATCTGTATGAACATGGAAATATCAGCTCCGCTATCTTTATGAACATGGATATGTCTACACAGCCATCTCGATGAACATGGAAATATCTACACCGCTATCTGTATGAACATGGAAATATCTACACCGCTATCTGTGTAAACAAGCGTACATCTTCACCGCTATCTGTATAAACATGGAAATATCTACACCGCTATCTGTATGAACGTGGAAATATCTACACCGCTATCTGTTTGAGCATGGAAATATCTACACCGCTATCTGCTTGAAAATGGAAATATCTACACAGCTATCTGCATATACATGGAAATATGTACAAAGCTATCTCTTTACACATGGAAATAACTACACCGATATCTCTATAAACATTGAAATATCTACAACGCCATCTGTATGAACATGGAAATATCTGCACCGCCATCTGTTTGAACATATAAATATCTGCACCGCCATCTGTGTTAAGATGGAGATATCTGCACCGCTATATGTATAAACATGGAAATATCTACACCGCTATCTGTATGAGCATGGAAATATCTGCACCGCCATCTGTATGAAGATATAAATATATTCACCGCCATCTGTATGAACATGGATATATCTACACAGCCATCTGGATGAACATGGAAATATCTACACCGCTATCTGTATGAAAATGGAAATATCTACAAAGCTATCTGTGTAAACATGCATACATCTTAACCGCTATCTGTATAAACATGGAAATATCTACACCGCTATCTGTATGAACATGGAAATATCTACACCGCTATCTGTTTGAACATGGAAATATCTACACCGCTATCTGCATGAAAATGGAAATATCTACACATCTATCTGCATATACATGGAAATATCTACAAAGCTATCTCTTTACACATGGAAATAACTACACCGCTATCTCTATAAACATGGAAATATCTACAACGCCATCTGTATGAACATGGAAATATCTGAACTGCCATCTCTATGAACATATAAATATCTGCAACGCCATCTGTATTAAGATGGAGATATCTTCACCGCTATCTGTATAAACATGGAAATATCTACACCGCTATCTGTATAAACATGGAAATATCTACACCGTTATCTGTATAAACATGGAAATATCTACACCGCTACCTGTATGAACATGGAAATATCAGCACCGTTATCTGTATGAACATGGAGATACCTACACTGCTATATGTATGAACATGGAAATATCTACACCGATATCTGTATGAACATGGAAATATCTTCACCACCTTCTGTATGAACATAGATATATCTAAACAGCCATCTGGATGAACATGGAAATATCAGCACCGCTGTCTGTATGAACATGGAAATATCTACACCGCTATCTGTATGAACATGGAAATATCTCCACCGCTATCTGAACATGGAAATATTTTCACCGCCATCTGTATGAACATGGATATATCTACATAGCCATCTGGATGAACATTAAAATATCTACACTGCTATCTGTATGAACATGGAAATATCTACACCGCTATCTGTGTAAACATGCATACATCTTCACCGCTATCTGTATAAACATGGAAATATCGACACCGCTATCTCTATGAACATGGAAATATCTTCACCGTTATCTGTTTGAACATGGAAATATCTAAACCGCTATCTGCATGAAAATGGAAATATCTACACAGCGATCTGCATATACATGGAAATATCTACAAAGCTATCTCTTTACACATGGAAATAACTACAGCGCTATCTCTATAAACATACAAATATCTACACCGCCATCTGCATGAACATGGAAATATATGAACCGCCATCTCTATGAACATATAAATATCTGCACCGCCATCTATATTAAGATGCAGATATCTACACCGCTATCTGTATAAACTTGGAAATATCTACACCGCTATCTGTATAAACATGGAAATATCTACACCGCAATCTGTATAAACATGGAAATATCTACACCGCTACCTGTATAAACATGGAAATATCAGCACCGCTATCTGTATGAACATGGAAATATCTACACCGCTATCTCTATGAACATGGAAATTTCTACACCGCTATCTGTATGAACATGGAAATAGCTACACCGCTATCTGTACGAACATGGAAATATCTACACCACTACCTGTATGAACATGGAAATATCTACACCGTTATCTGTATGAACATGGATATATCTACACAGCCATCTGGATGAACACGGAAATATCTACACCGCTATCTGTATGAACATGGAAATATCTACACCGCTATCTGTGTAAATATGCATACATCTTCACCGCAATCTGTATAAACATGGAAATATCTACACCGCTATCTGTATGAACATGGAAATATATACACCGCTATCTGTTTGAACAGGGAAATATCGACACCGCTGTCTGCATGAAAATGGAAATATCTACACAGCTATCTGCATATACATGGAAATATCTACAAAGCTATCTCTTTACACATGGAAATAACTACACCGCTATCTTTATAAACATGGAAATATCTACACCGCCATCTGTATGAACATGGAAATATCTGCACCGCCATCTGTATGAACATATATATATCTACACTGCCATCTCTATTAAGAAGGAGATATCTACACCACTATCTGTATAAACTTGTAAATATCTACACCGCTATCTGTATAAACTTGGAAATATCTACACCACTATCTGTATAAACATGGAAATATCTACGCCGCTACCTGTATAAACATGGAAATATCAGCACAGCTATCGGTATGAACATGGAAATATCTTCACCGCTATCTCTATGAACATGGAAATATCTACACCGCTATCTGTATGAACATGGAAATATCTTCACCGCCATCTGTATGAACATGGATATATCTACACAGCCATCTGTATGAACATGGAAATATCTACACTGCTATCTGTATGAACATGGAAATATCTACACCGCTATCTGTATGAACATGGAAATATCTTAACCGCCATCTGTATGAACATGGATATGTCTACACAGCCATCTGGATGAACATGGAAATATCTACACCGCCATATGTATGAACATGGATATATCTACACAGCCATCTGGATGAACATGGAAATACCTAAACCGCTATCTGTATGAACACGGAAATAGCTACACCGCTATCTGTATGAACATGGAAATATCTACACCGCTATCTGTTTGAACATGGAAATATCTACACCGCAATCTGTATAAACATGGAAATATCTACACCGCTACCTGTATAAACATGGAAATATCAGCACCGCTATCTGTATGAACATGGAAATATCTACACCGCTATCTCTATGAACTTGGAAATTTCTACACCTCTATCTGTATGAACATGGAAATAGCTACACCGCTATATGTATGAACATGGAAATATCTACACCACTACCTGTATGAACATGGAAATATCTACACTGCTATCTGTATGAACATGGATATATATACACCGCCATCTGGATGAACACGGAAATATCTACACCGCTATCTGTATGAACATGGAAATATCTACACCGCTATCTGTGTAAATATGCATACATCTTCACCGCAATCTGTATAAACGTGGAAATATCTACATCGCTATCTGTTTCAACATGGAAATATCTACACCGCTATCTGTTTCAACATGGAAATATCTACACCGCTGTCTGCATGAAAATGGGAATAACTACACAGCTATCTGCATATACATGGAAATATCTACTCAGCTATCTCTTTACACATGGAAATAACTACACCGCTATCTCTATAAACACTGAAATATCTACACCGGAATCTGTATGAACATGGAAATATCTGCACCGCCATCTGTATGAACATATAAATATCTACACCGCCATCTGTATTAAGAAGGAGATATCTACACCACTATTTGTATAAACATGGAAATATCTACACTGCTATCTGTATAAACATAGAAATATCTACACAGCTATCTGTATAAACATGGAAATATCTACACCGCTACCTGTATAAACATGGAAATATCAGCACAGCTAACGGTATGAACATGGAAATATCTACACCGCTATCTGTATCAACATGGAAATATCTACACTGCTATCTGTATGAACATGGAAATATCTACACTGCTATCTCTTTGAACATGGAAATATCTAAACCGCTATCTGCATGAAAATAGAAATATCTACACAGCTGTCTGCATATACATGGAAATATCTACAAAGCTATCTCTTTACACAAGGATATAACTACACCGCTATCTCTATAAACACGGAAATATCTACACTGCCATCTGTATGAACATGGAAAGATCTCCACCGCCATCTGTATGAACATATAAATATCTACACCGCCATCTGTATTAAGATTGGAGATATCTACACCGCTCTCTGTATAAACATGGAAATATCTACACCGCTACCTGTATAAACATGGAAATATCAGCACCGCTATCTGTATGAACATGGAAATGTCTACACCGCTATCTCTATGAACATGGAAATACCTACACCGCTATCTGTATGAACATGGAAATAGCTACGCCGCTATCTGTATGAACATGGAAATATCTACACCACTATCTGTAGGAACATGGAAATATCTACACCGCTATCTGTATGAACATGGATATGTCTACACAGCCATCTGGATGAACATGGAAATATCTACACCGCTATCTGCATGAACATGGAAATATCTACACCGCTATCTGTGTAAAGAAGCATACATCTTCACCGCAATCTGTATAAGCATGGAAATATCAACACCGCTTTCTGTATGAACGTGGAAATATCTACACCGCTATCTGTTTGAACATGGAAATATCTAAACCGCTATGAGCATGAAAATGGAAATATCTACACAGGTATCTGCATATACATGGAAATATCTACACAGCTATCTCTTTACACATGGAAATAACTACACCGCTATCTCTATAAACATGGAAATATCTACACCACCTTCTGTATGAACATGGAAACATCAGCCCCTCTATCTGTATGAACATGGAAGTATCTACACCGCTATCACTATGAACATGGAAATATCTACACCGCTATCTGTTTCAACATGGAAATATCGAAATTGCTATCTGCATGAAAATGGAAATATATACACAGCTATCTGCATATACATGGAAATATCTACACAGCTATCTCTTTACACATGGAAATCACTACACAGCTATCTGTATGAACATGGAAATATCTTCACTGCCATCTGTATGAAGATGGATATATCTACACAGCCATCTGGATGAACATGGTAATATGTATACCACTATCTGCATGAACATGGAAATATCTACACCGCTATCTGTGTAAACATGCATAGATCTTCACCGCTATCTGTATAAACATGGAAATATCTACACTGCTATCTGTATGAACGTGGAAATATCTACACCGCTATCTGTTTGAACATGGAAATATCTACACCGCTATCTGCATGAAAACGGAAATATCTACACAGCGATCTGCATTTACATGGAAATATCTACAAAGCTATCCATTTACACATGGAAATAACTACAGCGCTATCTCTATAAACATGGAAATAGCTACACCGCTATCTGTATGAACATGGAAATAACTACACCACTATCTGTACGAACATGGAAATATCTACACCGCTATCTGTATGAACATGGAAATATCCTCACCGCCATCTGTATGAACATAGATATATCTACACAGCCATATGGATGAACATGGAAATATCTACACCGCTATATGCATGAACATGGAAATAGCTACACAGTTATCTGTATGAACATGGAAATAGCCACACCGCCATCTGTATGAACATGGAAATATCTGCACCGCCATCTGTATGAACATATATATATCTACACCGCCATCTGTATTAAGATGGAGATATCTACACCGCTATCTGTATAAACCTGGAAATAACTACACCGCTATCTGTATAAACATGGAAATATCCACACTGCTATCTGTATGAACATGGAAATATCAGCACCGGTATCTGTACGAACATGGAACTATCTACACCACTATCTGTATGGACATGGAAATATCTACACCGCTATCTGTATGAACATGGATATATCTACACAGCCTTCTGGATGAACATTTAAATATCTACACCGCTATCTCTATGAACATGGAAATATCTACACCGCTATCTGTGTAAACTTGCATACAACTTCACCCCTATCTGTATAAACATGGAAATGTCTACACCGCTATCTGTATGAACATGGAAATATCTACACGGCTATCTGTTTGAACATGGAAATATCTAAACCACTATCTGCATGAAAATGGAAATATCTACACAGCTATCAGCATATACATGGAAATATCTACACAGCTATCTCTTTACACATGGAAATAACTACACCGCTATCTCTATAAACATGGAAATATCTACACCGCCATCTGTATGAACATGGAAATATCTGCACCGCCATCTGTATGAACATATAAATATCTACACCGCCAACTGTATTAAGATGGAGATATCTACACCGCTATCTGTATAAACATGGAAATATCTACACCGCTATCTGTATAAACACGGAAATATCTACACCGCTATCTGTATAAACATGGAAATATCAGCACCGCTATCAGTATGAACATGGAAATATCAGCCCCTCTATCTGTATGAACATGGAAGTATCTACACCGCTATCTCTATGAACATGGAACTATCTACACCGCCATCTGTATGATCGTGGAAATGTCTAAACCGCAATCTCTATAAACATGCAAATATCTACACCCCCCTCTGTAGGAACATGGAAATATCTACAACGCTATCTGCTTAAACATTGAAATATCTACACCGCTATCTGCCTAAAAGTGGAAATATCTACACCGTGATCTGCATAAACTTGGAAATATCTACACCGCTGTCTGTGTAAACATGGAAATATCTAAACCACAAACTGTAGGAACATGGAAATATCTACACGACTATCTCCATAAACATGGAAATATCTACACCGCTATCTGTATAAACATGGAAATATCTACACAGCTATGTGTAGGAACATGTAAATATCTACACCACTATCTCTATAAACGTGGAAATATCTACACTGCTATCTGTATAAACATGGAAATATCTACACCGCTATCTGTGTAAACATGGAAAGATCTACACCGCTATCTCTGAAAACATGGAAAGATCTACACCATTATGTGTATAAAGACGTAAATATCTACACCGCTATGTGTATAAACATGGAAATATCTACACAGCTATCTGTATGAACATGGAAATATCTACACCGCTATCTGTATAAACATGGAAATATCTACACAGCCATCTGTAGGAACATGTAAATATCTACCCCACTATCTCTATAAACATGGAAATATCTACACTGCTATCTGTATAAATATGGAAATATCTACACCGCTATCTGTGTAAACATGGAAAGATCTACAGCATTATGTGTATAAAGACGTAAATATCTACACTGCTATCTGTATAAACATGGAAATATCTACGCAGCCATCTGTAGGAACATGTAAATATCTACACAGTTATCTGTATTCACATGGAAATATCTACACCGCTATCTGTATAAACATGGAAATATCTACACCGCTATCTGTGTAAACATGGAAATATCTACACCGCTATCTGTGTAAACATGGAAATATCTACACCACTATCTGTGTAAACATGGAAATATCTATACCGCTATCTGTACAAACATGGAAATATCTACACAGCCATCTGTAGGAATATGTAAGTATCTACACCGTTATCTGTATACACATGGAATTATCTACACCGCTATCTGTATGAACATGGAAATATCTACACCGCTATCTGTGTAAACATGGAAATATCTACACGGATATCTGTGTAAACATGGAAATATCTACACCGCTATCTCTGAAAACATGGAAAGATCTACAGAGTCATCTGTATACATCTGTATAAACATGGAAATATCTACACCGTTATCTGTGTAAACATGGAAATATCTACACCGTTATCTGTGTAAACATGGAAATATCTACATCGCTATCTCTGAAAACATGGAAAGACCTACACCATTATGTGTCTAAAGACGGAAATATCTACACCGCTATCTGTATAAACATGGAAATATCTACACCGCCATCTGTATGAACGTGGAAATGTCTAAACCGCCATCTCTATAAACATGTAAACATCTACACCCCCCTCTGTAGGAACATGGAAATATCTACAACGCTATCTGCTTAAACATTGAAATATCTACACCGCTATCTGCCTAAAAGTGGAAATATCTACACCGCTATCTGCATAAACTTGGAAATATCTACACCGCTGTCTGTGTAAACATGGAAATATCTAAACCAAAAACTGTAGGAACATGGAAATATCTACACGACTATCTCCATAAACATGGAAATATCTACACCGCTATCTGTATAAACATGGAAATATCTACACAGCCACCTGTAGGAACATGTAAATATCTACACCACTGTCTCTATAAACATGGAAATATCTACACTGCTGTCTGTATAAACATGGAAATATCTACACCGCTATCTGTGTAAACATGGAAAGTTCTACAGCGCTATCTCTGAAAACATGGAAAGATCTACACCATTATGTGTATAAAGACGTAAATATCTACACCGCTATCTGTATAAACATGGAAATATCTACACAGCTATCTGTATGGACATGGAAATATCTACACCGCTATCTGTATAAACATGGAAATATCTACACAGCCATCTGTAGGAACATGTAAATATCTACACCACTATCTCTATAAACATGGAAATATCTACACTGCTATCTGTATAAATATGGAACTATCTACACCGCTATCTGTGTAAACCTGGAAAGATCTACACCGCTATCTCTGAAAACATGTAAAGATCTACAGCATTATGTGTATAAAGACGTAAATATCTACACTGCTATCTGTATAAACATGGAAATATCTACGCAGCCATCTGTAGGAACATGTAAATATCTACACAGTTATCTGTATACACATGGAATTATCTACACCGCTATCTGTATGAACATGGAAATATCTACACCGCTATCTGTGTAAACATGGAAATATCTACACTGCTATCTGTGTAAACATGGAGATATCTGCACCGCTATCTCTATAAACATGGAAATATCCACACAGCCATCTATATAAACATGGAAATATCTACACTACGCTCTGTATAAAGCTGGAAATATCTACACTGATATCTCTATAAACATGGAAATATCTACACCGCTATCTGTGTAAACATGGAAATATCTACACCGCTGTCTGTGTAAACATGGAAATACCTACACCGCTATATCTATAAACATGGAAATATCTACACCGCCATCTGTATGGGTATGGAAATATCTACATCGCCATCTGTATAAACATGGAAATATCTACACCGTTATCTGTGTACACATGGAATTATCTACACCGCTATCTGTATAAACATGGACATATCTACAATGCTATCTGCGTAAACATGGAAATATCCTCACCGCTATCTCTATATACATGCAAATATCTACACCGCTATCTGTGTAAACATGGAAATATCTACACCGATATCTCTGTAAACTTGGAAATATCTACACCGCTATCTCTGTAAACATGGAAATATCTACAGAGTCATCTGTATAAACATGGAAATATCTACACCGCTATCTGTGTAAACATGGAAATATCTACACCGCTATCTCTAAAAACATGGAAAGATCTACACCATTATGTGTATAAAGACGGAAATATCTACACCGCTATCTGTATAAACATGGAAATATCTACACCACCATCTGTATGAACGTGGAAATGTCTAAACCGCCATCTCTATAAACATGTAAATATCTACGCCGCCCTTTGTAGGAACATGGAAATATCTACAACGCTATCTGTTTAAACATTGAAATATCTACACCGCTATCTGCCTAAAAGTGGAAGTATCTACACCGCTATCTGCATAAACTTGGAAATACCTACACCGCTATCTGTGTACACATGGAAATATCTACACCACCAACTGTAGGAACATGAAAATATCTACACCGCCAACTCTATAGACATTGAAATATCTACACCGCTATCTGTATAAACATGGAAATATCTACACCGCTATGTGTAAACATGGAAATATCTACACCGCCTTCTGTGTAAACATGGAAATATCTACACCGCCATATCTATAAACATGGAAATATCTTCTACTCCATCTGTATGAACATGGAATTATCTACACTGCCATCTGTATGAACATGGATACATCTACACCGCTATCTGTATAAACATGGAAATATCTACACCGCCATTGGTAGGAAAATGAAAATATCTACACCTCCGTCTGTATGAACAGGGAACTATGTACACCACCATCTGTATCAACATGAAAATGCCTACACCGCCATCTGTATCACAATGGAAATATCTGCACCGCCCTCTTTACAACAATGGAAATATCTAAACCGCCGTCTGTATGGAAATGGAAAAATCTACACCACCATCTGTATAAAGGTGGAAATATCTACACCGCTATCTGTGTGAACATGGAAATATCTACAACGCTATCTGTAAAAACATGGAAATATCTACACCTCCATCTGTATAAACATGGAAATATCTACACCGCCATCTGTAGAAACATGGAAGTATCTACACCGCCATCTCTATAAACATGGAAATATCTACACAGCTATCTGTATAAACATTTAAATATCTACACCGCCATCTCTATAAACATAGAAATATCTACACCGCCATCTGTATGAACATGGAAATATGTACACCGCCATCTGTATAAATGTGGAAATATCCACATGCTATCTCTATGAACATGGCAATATGTACACCGCTACCTGTATGAACATGGAAATATCTACACCGCTATCTGTATAAACATGGAAATATCTACACCGCTGTCTCTATAAACATGGAAATATGTGCGCCGCTATCTCTATAAATATAGAAATATATACACCTCTGTCTCTATAAACATGGAAATATCTACAATGCTATCTGTATAAACATGGAAATATCTACACCGCTATCTGTATAAACATGGAAATATCTACACCGCTATCTCTATAAACATGGATATATCTACACCACTATCTCTATAAACATGGAAATATCTACACCACTATCTGTATGAACATGGAAATATCCACACCGCTATCTGTATAGACATGGAAGTATCTACACCGGTAACTGTATAAACATGGAAATATCTACACCGCTATCGGTATAAGTGTCTGTATTTGCTCTTAATTTATACCCAAGGCTGGGATGTTTCATATGATAAAAAGACCAAATACAGAAATAGACTATATTTGGTCTGGCAATTGATCTCTGCAATAATCAAACCTCAAAGATAATCAAACCTGAAATCTAAGCTACATATTAAATAGCTTGGTTTTTAGGTTGCACGTTGCTGTGTATGCTGGCTTCATAGAAAATGCAAGTAGCAATGGCCATTTTTTAATAGTCATTAGCCTTGAAGCTCTCCTACTTTTGAATCACATAGAAATAGAAATCAAATCTCACTAGATTTTTTTTTTTTTGAAACAGTGTCTGGCTTGGTTGCCCAGGCTGAAGAGCAGGGCATGATCTTTGCTCACACCTCTGCCTCTCGGACTCAAGCCATCCTCCCACCTCAGCCTTGGAGTAGCTGGGACCACAGGCATGTGCCACCATATCCAGCTAATATTTTTATTTTTGTACAAATGGGGTTTGTCATCTTTCCCAGGCAGGCCTCAAACTCCAAGACTCAAGCAATACACCTGCCTTGAATTCCCAAAGTACTGGGTTTACAGGCGACAGCCACTACGCCCAGCAACTAAACTTCTAAAAATCAATTTTACATAAAATTATCTAAGCGTGCAAGGAAAGATAAGAAGCCTAAGGAACCAGTGAGTTGAAGAATAAATGCAGTTTAAATCATACATGTAAACAACATGATGTGATGTGGTAGGAATCATCTAACATGCTTTAAAGCATGAGTAAAAGGTCTTTACTTAGAAAACTGGATCTTAGTTTAGGATATCTTTAGATAAGAGTATGAAACGTCATATCATATTGATAAGTAAAGTGCTTCCTTTGGCTAATTTTAAGGATAGGACATTTACTTTCATATAATTCATAGGAATCTTAGACTGAAAAATAAAATTTCCCTTCTCAAATCCTTACTTTTATACTTTTTTGCATTTCTTTCACTTTTGTGTTAATGGCCTATGTCTCAACATATTCTATTAAGCCTTCTGGAAACACATACTTTGTTTCCAGCCTCTTCAGAGAACCATCACTCGAATTCCTAGGCTTCTGAAGAAGCAGACCCAAGCTTATAATTATTACATATTTCCAAATCTAGGTGACCAACAAAAATTGATACTTTTCCCATCATACCTTTAAGTTAATAATCAGGTGTATGCTGAGAGGTAAAGACCCAAGAGTGTTGGTTGTCTAATTGTGCAGCTGTATAAACAAATCTTAATGCTTGAAAATATTCAAAGGTTATTCTCACGTTGATTGTTGGTAACTATGTGTAACAACATGAAAAGAAAAAAAAAATCAAAGAATTACGTCTGAGGATAATACACAATCTCTAAGGGTAAGAAGAGCAACAAAAATTCTGCTTCAATTACCACTGAAATAATATATTTATCCTGTAAAATCTATGGTGGCTGGTTGTAAAAATTAGGCATTAGCAAACTGATAAAGACTTTTTAATGAAAACATTATGAAACATAGTTTTTAAAAAGTTAAATACACCCACACCAGTTTTTCACATTCTTTGGGCTGCTTTAATGCTGCCATTAAATAATTGATTTAGTTGTGACATAGATCCTATGTTCCATGGAGTCTACCATTCATAAAGACGCAATGTAAGGTAACAAAAATATAAATTGTGTGTGTGGGGAGGAGAAGTCAAGAGTATTTTTATGTGACAGAAGTTAAGTTGTTATCAGTGTAAAATAGTCTGTTACAAATACCGGACTCTGTATGTTAGTTTCACTAACCAGAAAGAAAGAAATTACAGCAGATACACACACACACACCAAAAAAGGGAAAAGAAACAAAGCTTAGCACCACAGAAAACCACCAAACTAGAGGGATAAACAATAAGAAAGGAAGAAGTGAACAAGTAATCTAAAAAACAACTAATGAAATGGTAGAAGGAAGTCCTAATTTATCAATAATAAACTTCAATAGAAGTGGATTAAACTCTACTTAAAAGATATAAAGTGGATGAATGGATTCGGATAGCAAAACCCACCTATATGCTGCCTACATGATACTTACCTCACTATTAAAGACAAATAGACTGAAAGTGAAGAGATGGAAAAATATATTTTATGCAAACAAATGAAAAGCAAGCAGGAGTAGCCACAGTCATGTCATATTTTAAAAGGCTTTAAATAAAAAAAACTATATAAAAAAAGAATGTCACTGTATAATGAAATGATAAAAGGCCCAATTCAATAAGAGGACATAACATATATATTACTTAGGTGTAACTATATATGTACCCAACACCAGAACAACCAGATATATAAAGCAAATATTAGATTTAAAGGTAGAGATAGACTGCAATACAATATTAGTAGGAAATTTCAACACTCCACTTTAAAAATGGACAGATTCTATGAAGAGAAAATCAACCAAAAAATGACAGACTCAAACTATACCATAGACCAAATGGACCTAGCAGGTAAAGAAGATCTCACCTGATATGGTTTGGCTGTATATCCCCACCCAAATCTCATCTTGATTATAGCTCCCATAATTCATACATGTTGTGGGAGGGAACCAGTGGGAGATAATTGAATCATGGGGGCGGTTTCCCCCATACTGTTCTTGTGGTAGTGAATACGTCTAACAAGATCTGAGGTTTTATAAGGGGGAACCCTTTCACTTGGTTCTCAATTCTATTTTGTTTGCTACCATGTAAGATGTGTCTTTCGCCTTCCATCATGATTGGGAGACCTCCCCAGCCACGTGGAACTATGAGTCCACTAAACCTCTTTTTCTCTGTAAATTACCCAGTCTCGGGTATGTCTTTATCAGCAGTATGAAAACAGACTAATACATCATCCAACAGCTGCAGAATACAAATTATTCTCAACTGTACACCAAACATTCTCTAGGACCAATCATGCATTATGACACATAATAAGTCTTAACAAACTTAAGAAGACAGATATCATATGAAGTATCTTTTCTGATTCCAGGGATATAAAGCCAGAAATCAACAACAGGAAAGCCCTTGGAAATTTTATAAAAACATGGAAATTAAATAGCACGCACCCAAGAAATCAATAGGTCTCATTAAGACATTAATAGGAAAATTTCAAAAGTCACTGAGACAAGTAAGAATGAAAATCCAACATACCCAAACCTATGGAACGTAGCAAAAGCAGTTCTAAGAGGGAAATTTATAGCAATAAAAGCCTACACCAAAAAAGAAGAAAGATTTTCAAATCACAAAGCAAAATTATACACTTCAAGTAACTAGAACATCAAAAACAAACTAAACCCAAAATTGGTAGAAGGAAGGAAATAATAAAGCTCACAGCAGATATAAATGAAACAGACACTAAAAAATATTTCAAAAGATAAATAAGACAAAGTGTAAAGGTAAAACTGACAAACCTTTAGCTAAACTAAGACAAAAGGAGAGAAAATTCAAATAAATAAAAGATGAAAAAGGAGACATTACAACTGATACACCACAGAAATAGAAGGGATTGTAAGACATTACTCATAACTATATGCCAACAAATTTGATAGTGTAGAATAAAATGAATAAATTTCTGCACACATACAACTACCCAGATTAAATTGTGAGGAAATATAACATCTGAACACATCAATAATGAGTTTGGAAATTGAATCAATAATAAAACATCTTCCATCAAAACAACAACAACAACAACCAACACCCAGGACCTGATGTCTTCACTGCTGAATTCTACCAAACAGTTAAAGAATAACTACCAATTCTCCACAAACTTTTCCACAAAAGTAATGAGGAAGGAATACTTCCATACTCATCTTATGAGGCTCGCAATATCCTGATTCTAAAACCAGACAAAGACACGCACAAAATGAAAATAACAGGCCAATATTCCTGAAGAACATAGATACAAAAATTCTGAACAAGATACAAGTGAACTGACTTCGACAGCACACTAAAAAGAGTATTCACTATAATCAAGTGGGGTTCATCCCAGGGATGAAAGGATGGCTTAACATGCACAAATCAGTAAATATGATACACCACCACAATAGAAAGAAGAACAAAAACCATGTGATCATTTCAACAGATGCAAAAAGAACACTTGACAAAAGTCAACATTCCTTTATGATAAAAACTGTCAAGAAAGTAGGTATAGGAGTGTACCTCAACGCAGTAAAGGCCATAGGTGACAAACCCACAGCTAACATCTTATTTATGGTGAATAGTTAAATGCTTTTCCTCTTTGATGTGGAGGAAGACAAGGATGTCAACTTCTACCACTTCTATTTAGCATAGTACTGGAGGTCAGAGCCAGAGCAATTAGACAAAAGAAATAAATAAGAGGGATCCAAACTGGAAAGAAGGAAGTCAGATTGTTTCTGTTTGTAGAAAATGTGATCTCACATACATATGTATACATCTATATATATGATCATATAGATATATATGATCTCTCTCTCTTTAGGGTTCTTTCTATATATACTTATATAGAGTGAGAACCCTAAAGACTTGACCAAAAACTACTAGAAATCATAAATAAATTCAGTAAAGTTATAGTATACAAAATCAACACAGAAAATTCAGTGGTGTTTCTATACACTAATAGTGAACTATCTGAAAAAGTCATCAAGAAAGGAATTCCATTTACAATAGCTACCAAGAAATCTGCAGATAAATTTAATCAAGGTCGTGAAAGATCTCTACAATGAAAACTATAACACACTGATGGAAAAATTTACGATCCACAAAAAATGGACACTATATACTCATGGAATGGAAGAACTGATACTATTGAAATGACCATACTAACAAAATGTCCTACAGATTCAATGCAATCCCTATCAAAATACCAATGAAATTCTTCACAGAAATAGAAAAAAATACCCTAAAATTTGTATGAAACCAGAAAAGACCCCAAATAACCAAAGCAATCCTGTGCAAAAATAACAAAGCTGGAGGCACCACACTACCTGACTTCAAAATATACTACAAAGCCATAGTAAGCAAAACAGCATGGCACTGCCATAAAGCAAACACATAGACCAATGGAAGAGAATATACAGCTCAGAAATAAATTCTCATACCTAAAGTCAACTGATTTTCAAAAAAGGAGTCAAGAGCACACACAGGGGTAAAGACAGTCTCTTCATTAAATGGTACTGAGAAGATTGGATATCTACATGTGGGATAATGAAATTAGACCCCTATCTTTTACCTTATACAAAAATCAACTCAAATGCGATTAAAGACCTAAAGGTAAGATTGAAAACTATGAAAAACTACTAGAAGATAACATGTGGGAAATTCTCTATAACTTTGGGTTCTACAAGGATTTTTTAAATGAGACGTCAAAAGCACAGGCAACAAAAGCAAAAAGAGATAAATGGGGTTTCATCAAACTAAAATGCTTTTGCACAGCAAAGGAAACTTAACAGAGTGAAAAAACAACTTACAGAATGGGATACAATATTTGCAAACTATACATCTGCTAAGGAGTTAATGCCCAGATTATATAACAAACTTAAACAACTCAACAGCAAAAACATAAATAACTTATTTAAAAATGGGCAAAACTGGGAAGCTGAGGCAGGCGGATTGCTTGAGGTCAGGAGTTTGAGACCAGCCTGACCAATATGGTGAAATCATTTCTCTACTAAAAATACAAAAATTTAGCCAAACATGATGGCGTGTGCCTGTAACCCCAGCTACTCAGCAGGCTGAGGCAGGCGAATTGCTTGAACCAGGGAGATGGAGGTTGCCGTGAGCCCCGATTGCACCACTGCACTCCAGCTTGGGCAAGAGAGCAAGACTCCTTCGCAAAAAAAAAAAAAAAAGGACAAAATAAACTAAAAGAAATGCCACAAGAGAAAATATAGAAATTGTCAAGATGAATATATAATAAAATCATGTTCAACATCACTAACCATCAGGGAAATGCAAATCAAAACCGCAATGAGATACCAGTTCACCCATTAGAATGGCTATTAGCAAAAAGGTAAAAGATAACAAGAGTTGGCAAGGAAGTGGAGAAAACGGAACACTTACGCACTGTTGATGGGGTTGTAAACTAGTACAACCATTAAGCAAAACTTTATGGAAGTTCGCTAAAAAATAAAAAATAAAAAAAAAAAACAATCATTCGATCACATAACCCAGCAATCCCACTACTGGGTATATATCCATAGGAAATGAAATCATTGTGTTTGAAAAATATCTGCACTCTTATGTTTACTGTAGCACTATTTCTAATAATCAGATATGGAATCAACCTATGTGTATAAAAACAAACAAGTGAATTATATATATATAATATATATTATGTATATTATATATAATACATATTATGTATATTATATATAATATATTATGTATAATATATAATATATTATATATTAATATATTATTAATATTAATGTATTATATATTAATATTAATAATATTAATAAAAAATAATAATTATTAATTAATAATTATTAATAATTATTAATAATTAATAATAATTAATATTAATATTAATATGTTATTAATATATAATATATATTATATGTATAATATACATTATATATTATGTATATTTTATATATAATACATATTATGTATATTATATACATAATATATATTATGTGTATTATAATATATATAATGTATAATGTATATAATATACGTTATGTATATTATATATAATATACATTATGTATGTTATGTATATTATATATTACATATAATATATATTATTATATATAATTATATATAATTATAATTATAATTATATATAATTTTATGTGTAATTATAATTATGCATAAAATTAATTATAATTATATATAATTTTATGTGTAATTATAATTACACATAAAATTATATATGTATATATATATATATGGACACACACACAATGAAATACTATTCAGCCATAAAAAAAGAATGAAATTCTGCCAGTTGCAACAACATGGATGACCCTGTAGGATACAATGTTAAGTGAAATAAGCCAGACACAGAAAGCAAATACCGCATGATCTCGCTCATATGTGGAATCTTAAAAAAAAAAATGTTAATAGAGAAGTAGAGTAGAATAGTGGTTACCAAACAGTGAGGAAGAAGTGGGGAGGGCAAAATGGAGATAGATTGGTTAACAGTTATGAAATCACAATTATATAGGAAGAATAAGTTGTAGTGTTCTTTGCAAAGCAGGGTGACTATAGTTAAAAGTAAAGTATTGTATATTACAAAGTATCTAGAAGAAAGGATTTTGAAATTTCTTATTAAAAAGAAATGATGAATGCATGAGGTAATTAATACACTAACTATCCTTATTGGATCATTAGACAACATACATATTCATTG
Organism: Gorilla gorilla gorilla; assembly: GCF_029281585.2. Lineage (NCBI taxonomy): Eukaryota > Metazoa > Chordata > Mammalia > Primates > Hominidae > Gorilla > Gorilla gorilla. The sequence goes on from NC_073234.2 coordinate 1,092,867, forward strand.
AAACATCAAATTGTATCCTATAAATCTATATAATTACAATGTGAAAATTTTTTAAAAATAAATTAATGAACTAAATAACAATTTTAAAATGTTCTCAATCACCAATGCAAAGTTTAGGAGCTTTGTTCTTGACTCAGCCTTAAGACTGAAAACTGATGTGTTAGAAATATTTGTAGATCCTCTCAATTTTGAAAGAATCCTAGCTAAACTACTGAAATATAAAATATATTCTATGTAATATGCTCTTAGGTATATTCTTAGGTGAACTCTGCTTTTAGATGAAGCTTATAAAAATGAAAAACGTATCTGAAATAAAATTTTAAAGTATTTGGAAAATTACAGCTTAATCTCTTAAAGACAAATTTTCTATACAGTAACCTTTTTATGTGCTTTTGAAATGGGGTATACAATTATTTTCCCTGATGTGAGACAAAATATAGAATGTTGGCATTTTATCTAAGAAGTTAACTTAGGAAGAAAGAGTGAGAGGCAGAGGAATGAGGGAAGAAAGGAAGCCTGATGATGGGATACCTTATCAAGTTGCCTAATGCTGTATTGGAACCTAATAGGCCTTCTAAGGAGTTTTATTACATAATGCAAGACTCCTCAATCTGGGAGGAGGAAAGGGCTTTATTTTTGAGTGGTCACAGGTTGCCCCATGGGCATAAACTCTACCAAGCTGCTAGGTTACACCTACATGAGCATCCCACCTGCTTAAGTAAGAGCAGCCACAAACTGTGGGCCATTCCAGGTAAGTGTCATATCACACCTGCACCAACTAGTCAAAGCCTGGGTCAAAGCCTGTGCAGAACTGATCGCTACAGCAGAGGCTAAAATAAGAAATGGGGCTAAGAGAGTGAAAAGCAGTGCCCATATGTATCCAAAAACAGGTTGAAGATATCTTTAGGAAGGAACAGATAATTTTTTTTATTCATACAATAACAGATGCATATGAACTCCTCGACTAGTCACCCATTCCTGTCAGCCCTTGGGCTTCATAACTAAATCATTCTTCCTTTGTAATCCAGTCCCACATTTTCAGCTATCTCTATATGTTTATTATCTTAAATATTTCTTTGCTCTATACTCTTCCCCTAGTCTTCAACCAATTTCTTTCTTTATTGTCCCAACCCACAGACTGTTATTTCCACTTCGATGTCCCATAGAAGCTTCAAGGGTTTGAAATACCTAAAAAAACAACTCATCTTTCTCCCTAAAACTCCCTCTCCTTCTCCCACTTCAAAATTTCAACTAATGGCTCCCCCTGTTATTCCCACCAGAATCCTGACTGATCCCTGTTTCCCCTCATTCACTCCATACATGTAAATCTCATTAACGTTACTTTCTAGATATTTCATGAATCCTTTCCATTCATTCTGTACTAGAAAGTGTTCCCAGTTTAGACCCTGGTGGTTGGTGGCCTCTTACCTAGGCGCTCTCTCTCTCTCTCTCTCTCTCTCTCTCTCTCTGTGGGTGTGGGTGTGGGTGTGTGTGTCCTGAGAATTTATTTACTTCTGGTTTTTGTTTGTTTTTTAGTATCCAGAATCTACAGGGAACTTAAATCAATTAGAAAAAAAAAATAACCCAATTAAAAAATGGGCAAAGGACATGAACAAACACTTCTCAAAAGAACACATACAAATGGCCAACAAATACACGAAAAAAAAATGCTTAGAATCACTAATCATCAGAAAAATGCAAATCAAAACACAATGAGATACCATTTCATACCGGTTGGAATGGCTATTATTAAAAAGTCAAAATACAACAGATGCCAGCAGGGCTGTAGACAAGAGGAAGTGTCTGTATATTTTTAGCTATAGCCCTACTTCAAACGTGTCCCCATTACAGCCAAAAGAGCGGCCTATCTAAAGGACTGTTCTGATCAGCTCACTTACCTGACTGAAACCTTCAGTGACTCCCATGGCCTGCAGGTCAATGCACTAATTCATGACTATAACATCTGAGATATCCTTGATCTGGCTACTGGTCTAGCCCTCTCTGACTCACGCTTTATAAACCATGCATTCTGGAACTTTTTAGTTGTTTCCCACATCAGCATGCTACTTCCCATCCATGTAGATTTGCAGAGACCTCCTCATCTTTTTAATTCCCAGTTCCCACTCTCAACATGGGCCATCTCCTACCCACACTTCAAAACCTAAGCAAAACAACACCTTCCGTGACACCTCCATGCTGAGTCAGATGCCATCCCCTTTGTATTGTAGTTCTTTGCTTGTGTGCCTTTGTCTCACTTTGTTCTCTTTAAAATAAACTCCATGAGGACAATGATCACCTGCTATTTGTGTTAATATCTGCACCTAGTGGCATAGTGTCTGGAGTAGAGTAGGATCTATTTTCAAGGAAAAAAAGATTATATCTATACCAATAGACATGAATTAGCGCTTTTTTTTTTTAAAGATAAGCTCCCTTTGAACTAAGTCAATGTTTACAAGAAGAGTTATACTAAAAAGTTCACTTTTGCTGCTTATGTTTCATTTATTTCAGGCAATTAATTCATTGTTATTGGTAAATCGATACTTTTTATTGATACTGAAAAGAGAGAAATAAACTAATGACTATCTCTGTTAGAGTAGATTTGTTCATATCTATCAGTAAAATGTTAATTATCTGAAAGTCAATAATAAAACATAAACTGTGATCTTAAATGTTTTTTAGGGGCTCAAAAATAACTAGAATTCATGTCAGCATATAAAAAAAGATCAGAGTATTTTTAAGATATGATAAAATTTTATTTTAGTTTCTTAATAGGGATTTTTGTGACCTTATAGAGTTCAACTAATTATAATTTTAAAAATAGGATTGATAGAGTTTTAGAATTAGAAACAATTTATAGATTATTTTATTTTTCTTTTGAGGAATCAGGTCATCAGAAGATCAAGGAACACCTATAATGTCACTAGATCCTAATTTAATTTAAATTTTAGAATCCAGGTATTCTAACTCCTGTCTTGATACTATTTCTACTTTATTATGTTGCTTCCCAGGGCTTTAAAAAATAAAAGCTGGGAAATTACATTTGCTTTGCATATACAGCACCAATTATCAAATTCAGCATAAAAGCATAACATGTATACATCAAAAAGAAAACATAAAAACTTCAAATTAAAAGCATCTCAAAACAATTGAATATAATAGGGAAACCTTATACAAATGCAACACTCACCCATTAATAAAAAGAAACCAATTGGAGAAAAAAGAAATTCAATATAAACATGTTGGAATATAACCTAATTCATTTTAATCCAATGCTTCAAATTGAAAAAAATTAGCACTAGTGTTATTTTCCTTTATCATTACAATCTTGCTTTTCATTACATTATGCTATGTTTTGTATTAAACATAAAATCAATTTTTCACCTTAACACATGCTAGAAATACAGAGTCACCATATTGGAAATCAGTAGAAAGTGTCTTTGTTTCTACTTTTTTTTCTTTGAAAAAGCTTTGGGAAAAAAAATCATTTACAATGTTTAATTTTAATAACTTAAAGAATGTAATTGATTTTTGTTTGTTTTTGACATGGAGTTTCACTCTTGTCACTCAGGCTGGAGTACAATGGCATGATCTCGGCTCACTGTAACCTCCACCTCCCAGGTTCAAATGATTCTCCTGTCTCAGCCTCCCGAGTAGCTGGGATGACAGGCACTCGCCACCACACCCGGCTAATTTTTGTATTTTTAGTAGAGATGGGGTTTCATCATGTTGGCCAGGCTGGTCTCAAACTCCTGACCTCAGGCGATCTGCCAACCTCGCCCTCCCAAAGAGCTGGGACTACAGGCGTGAGCCACCATGCCCAGCCAATTGAATAGTTTTTAACTCAGAGGATAAATGCTTGAGGGGATGGAAAGCCCATTCCTCATGACGTGATTATTTCACACTGCATGCCTGTATCAAAACATCTCATGTACCCCACAAATATATAAACCTCCTATGTACCCACAAAAATTTTATAAAATAATGAAAATATTTTAAAACTAAAAAAATTGTTTTTTAATTAAGCAACTTTATTTAAATAAAATCATTCTTCCTCATCCTCAGTCCTGGGATCTACCAGAAAGAATTAGCAACATCTTAAAGATGACAAAGTGTTAAAGATAAGCTGCTATTAAGTAAAAGTGTGAAGTGTGGAGGGGACAAGCTGGATGCCTGAACCATTTTGTTCTATCTTTAGGACAGTGAAAGAGCAAGAAGCAGGGTTGGGTGGGGGACACATATTCTGTTGAGCATTGTCACCACTATATTCACTGAAATTCATCTGCATGCTTGTATGTATACTTTTGATTCGCCTGATACACTGAAAATTATATGAAATTGTTCTCTATTCTTTAGATAATTATAATCTAAGTGCTAATATGAAGCTTAGAATTTATATGAAATATGTATGCCCACAACAAGACATTTCAGCTATTTCCTAGATAATAATCTCACTTCACCCTGCACAAAACAGGCACATGATCATGTCACTCTGACCTGGTTTGAGTCCAAGGAGGCTTTTGTTTTTAAAATAATTTAGGTTAGTAGTTAAAATATGAACTTTGGGCCAGGAGTGGGAGCTCATGCCTATAATCCCAGCACTTCGGGAGGCTGAGGCGGGCGGATGACTTGAAGTCAGGAGTAGGAGACTGGACTGGCCAACATGCTGAAACCCCATCTCTACTAAAAAAAAAAAAATAGAAAACTTAGCTGGGTGTGGTGGCGGGCACCTATAATCCCAGCTACTTGGGAGACTGAGGCAGGAGAATTGCTTGAGCCTGGGAAGTGGAGGTTGCAGTGAGCAGAGATCTTACCACTACACTCCAAAACAAACAACAAACAAAAAAATTCTAGAGTCACACTGAAAATCTTAACAACCTGCTTCTACTACCCATTTTTTTAATTTTTATTTTGACCTGATTTTAGATTGATAGCAAAATGCACAAATAACACAAAGTGCCCCCTATGTCCCTCACCCTACTTCCCCTAATGCTAACATTTTCAGAGCCATCCTTATTTTCTCTATAAAAGAGCAGAGTTCTCCTTTTAGAGATTTGGAAAGATTATTAAAAGATAAGTTACAAAATACAGTACCTGACACGTATAAAATATTAAATAAATACTAGCCATGCTTAATTATTTTGTTTTAAGTCTATATGAGTCAAGTTTTAGTAGAAATATGGGCTAGAAAAAAAAAAACAGAAAGCGGGACTCTGTGATCCGACTTGGGCTTATAGAACAGACTGCACTAGTTTGTTCTCATGCTGCTAAAAAAGTCATACCCAAGACCGGGTAATTTAGAAAGGAAAGAGGTTTAAGGAACTCACAATTCCACATGGCTGGGGAGGCCTCACAGTCACGGCAGAAGGCAAAAAAGAAGCAAAGGCACATCTTAAATGGTAGCAGAGAAGAAAGCTTGTGTAGGGAAGCTCCCATTTTAAAAGCATCAGATCTCGTGAGACTTATTCGCTACCAGGAGAACAGTAGGGGGAACCCGCCCCTATGATTCAATGATCTCCACCTGACTCCATCCTTGACATGCGGGGATAATTACAATCAAGGTGAGATTCGGATGGAGACACAGCCGAATCATATCAATGACTAATGAGAGTTACGTCCAGAACCTAATGAAAACCTGTCTGAGGCCACATTCCCTGTAAAGCAGATTTGAGATAGAGATTTGTGTAGAGAATATTTAACTGGGTAAAATCCTAGGAACCAACAACTGTGGCGAAAAAGCTGAATTGGATAAAGGGAGTTGAGATGTGAGGCAGTCACAACAAATACCTCAGCTAATCTCAAGGGGGAGCTGAGAAGCTGGGGCGACCCTTCAGAGTTGCCCTAAATTGAGGCAGGAGTATGGAGTTTTAATACCTTTCACTGGCCATTCTTCAGATACGAGTTGTCCCCAAGGATGGACATCAGCTTGACAAGTTATTAATTAGATCTCCTGAGAATAAATTCTAGAGAGAATCAGCTGAGAGGCATGATTTGCCAACACTCCCAATAGCTGGGCAAACTTCAGTTTTGAGGGAGGATTTGGGTCACACACAAAAGTCTCCACAACCAATTATTCATGGGAAATTCTATGTAGGCAGAGCTATTTCATGGCCAGTTAATCAAAACTACATAATCTATTTGGTTAAGCAAAAGAAATTAAAAAGATAAAATAAAATCTATGTATTAACACTCAAAAGTTTTTTAATGCATTTGCCTTGCATTTCGTATGTTTTGCCTTGCCTTTTATATGTTTTGCCTTGCATTTGCTTATTTGCTTTTAAGAACCTTTAGAGAACAATAATTACTAATATAATATGGAGTAGCACAGCATAGACGAGGGAAGCTAACTCTCTCCCTTTTCCCAGAACCTGGAACAGCTAAAGATCCTAAGCATTGTCAGCTTTGGTATCTGACATAGTTTGGATGTTTGTCCCCTTCAAATCTCACGTTAAAATGTGATCCCCAATGTTGGAGAGAGATGCCTCCTGAATGGCTTGGTGCTGTCCTCTTGGTAATGAATGAGTTCTTACCCTGTGAGTTCATGCGATATCTGGTTGTTTAAAAGAGACTGACACCTCCTCCCTGTCTCTCTTGCTTCCTCTCTCACCATGTGATATGCTGGTTTCCCTTCACCTTCCACCATGATTGGAAGGCTCCTGAGGCCCTCCCTGGAAGCAGGTGCCAGTACTATGCTTCATGTACAGCCTTCACAACAAGGAGCCAAATAAACCGCATTTCTTTATAAATTACCCAGCCTCAGGTATTTCTTTATAACAATGCAAATGGGCTAACAGAGTATCATTCATGGACAGTGAGTGTATTAGTCAATTTTCATGCTGCTCATAAAGACATACCCAAGACTGGGTCATTTATAAAGAAAAAGAGGTTTAATGAATTCACAGTTCCACATGGCTGAGGAGGCCTCACAGTTATGGCAGAAGGTGAAAGGCGCATCTTACATGGCAGCAGGCAAACAGCAAATGAGAACCAAGTGAAAGGCGAAAGGGGTTTCCCCTTATAAAACCATCAGATCTCATGAGACTTATTCACTACCACTAGAACAGTGTGGGGAAAACTGCCCCCATGATCCACTTACCTCTCACTGGGTCCCTCCCACAACATGTGAATTATGGGAGCTACAGTGCAAGATGAGATTTCAGTGGGGACACAGCCAAACCATATCAGACAGTAATAACTTTCAATTAAATATAGCTAGACTTTCTGTCAGTGGGTCACAGCAGTCTAGAGAACACATTGAAAAACTCTGGGAACAGCAGATATAGAGGTCAGATCTAGAGATTTTGAACAAAGTTTAGTGCTACAATGCATTGGTGACCACAGACAAAAGGTGTCTGTTGTTGTTATAGTTTGTTTTCTGTCTTGTTTTTCATCATGGGAGGACAAAAAGAAAAAATGGGGGCAATGGTGAAGGAGAAATGAAAAAGACCTGCTTTTCTATGGGTGGAAGCGACTAAACGAGAGAATAAATTTGGATCACACAACAAATGCAAATCAAGTTAGAAGCATGAAAGGCATGATTAAGGCCATGGTTCTAATAGAGATCAGCCAGCGGAACCAGGATCATGCCACACCGAGAGAGGCTGCAGAGCCATTGCCTTCTCTCCTGTCAAAGCTAAATTAATGAAATGGAACTCACAGAAGCACTATGTAATCAAATATTGGTGGGACACAAGCAAATTCTGAAAAAGTTTCATTGATCAGTGATAATATCTTTTGGTGTAAATATCTCCTCAAAACATTTCAGGAAAAAAAAATAAAGCTATAATTTTACTTTAGAAATATTTAACTTTGTTATACTAGTTTACTTATTTTTTACCTAATACTTCTGATATATTGTTATGTAGGTTAAAGATGCTCGATTCATGCCACTGTGGAAACCACACATAATTTAGGCAATAATGCAAATTCTTTTCAAATTCTTTTATCAGTGTATTCACTTTATTTTTATTTCAAACACAATACAAAATTACAGGATGCTATCAAAGTGATGCTACAAAACCCCACTAAAATTTTTTCAATTCTTCAAATCACACACTTACACACACACACACACACACACACACCACATGCATTCCCCGTACAGACCTTTTTTTGGGGGGCCTGAGTAAATAATTGCATTTTATTTTCAATTTTTCATTTTGAAATAATTAAAGACTTACCAAAAATGTTGCAAAACTACGTGCCTTTTTGAAGTAAAGTCTTGAAAAAGTTGTTTGGTATATCCTTTATAGTAATAAAAGAAAACACGTGTATATTCTGTTGATTAAAGGCATGCTGAGATCGTCAGACATGTGATTTCATCAGAGACTCCAATATAGAGCGCAGCCGTAACGACATCCTAAGAGTGTTCTAACTGAAATGTGTTGGAAGAAGGTTCTAATTTTTTTCAACCCTTCTCAAGTTGGCACTCAGCAGATTTCCACTCTATAAAAGTAACTCCTGCTCTGCAACTAATGTTCACAGATAAGCTCCAAACATATTTACAGCTCCATTTAAGTATAATGTACACACAGTAAAATTCACCCTTTTCAATGTGCAATTTAATGGGTTATGGCAGATGAATATCATCATTTGACCACAATCATGATCAAGATACAGAAAATCTGCATCATCACAAACTGTTTTCTTTTGCTGTTTTGCATTTGATCTTTTCTCCATTCCTGAACACAGGCAACCACTAATCTGCTTCTGTTTCTACAGTTTGCATTTTCTAGAGTATCCTATTAGTGGAATGATACATTGGTGTCTTTCATGTCTAGCTTCTTTCACTGAGCATAATGCTTTTGATATTCATTTATATTGCTGTTGTATCAGTTTGCTCCTTTTTATTGTTGAGTGGTACTCCATCTACAACTGGTTTATCCATTTACAAGTTGATGGACACATCTGCTATGAACTTCAAGGATGAGGCTTGGTACGGATATGTTTTTATTTATTTTGAGTCGCAGTGGGATTATTTGGCTATATGATCAGTACTAAGTTTAACATTAAAAGAAACTGCCAAACTGCTTTCCAAAATGTCTGTACCATTTTGAAGTCCCACTAGCCAGGTGTGAATAGCAATTCTTCACATCATGTGGTATGGTCAGTTCTGCTCGTGTCAGCCACTCCAGTGGGTGTACAGTGGTACCTCAATGTGGTTTTAACTTGCATTTCCCTGATGACGGGTAATGTTAAGTATCTTTTCATTTGTGTATTGGACATCATCTCTTTTTAAATTAAAATATCTGTACAAATATTTGGCCCATTTAGGTCAAAATATTACGTTAAATGAGTTATTTGTGTTTTGTTATTTAGTTTTTTAGTTATGTGTACATTCTAGATGAAAGTTCTTTATCAGACATATTTAAAATTATTCTGTCCCAATCTGTGGTTTGCCTTTTCATTTTTTGATGCTATGTTTTAAGTTGCAAAAGTCTTAATTTCATGAAGTCCAACTTACTATTTTTTTCCATTTTCATCCATCCCTTTCTTATCTAAAAAGTTTTTAGCTATAGTAAGATTATTAAAAATTTTTCCTATTCAGTAAGCTTTATACATTTTATATTTACATTATGTATAAAATACATGTTGAGTTAATTTGAGGATATGGTGTGAGGTAATTCTGAAGTTCATATTCTCCATTTAATATCCAATTTTAATAGTACCATCTTTATAAAGACATTGATTTCCTTATTGAAATATTTTGGCAACTTTGGCCATGTAAGGCAGGATATATTTCTAAATTATTTATTCTGTTTCACTGATATATATGTCTTCTTCATGCCAGTAAGTTTACTGTACTGTTTAGTGTAGCTTTACAATATGTCTTGAAATTTGGAAAGTTTTCCAACTTTATTCTTCTTTCTAAAACATGCTCTGGCTATTCTAGGACTTCTGCATTTAAAAAGAAAATTAGAATCAGCTTTGTAATTTCTCCAAAAAGGCCTATAGGTTTGACTTGGATTGTGCCAAATCTGGAGATCAGTTTCAGAAGAATTATCATCTAATAAGTATGACATGTATATTTACCAATGAACTTGATACATATTTCTACCTATTCAATCTCTCGTATTAGTGATTTAGAAATTTTGGATCAGCATACCTTTTATTAAATTTATTCTGAATTATTTTATTATTTTTGAGGCTATTATAAGTTAAATTGCTTACATAATTTTATTTTCTAATTGGTGTTGATTGTGTATAGAAACACAATTGATTTTATTTATTGATCTTTCATCCTACAACTTTGTTAAATTCACTTCATACCTCTAGCACACTTCTGCAGATGCCTAAGGATTTTCTATGTATATGTTTACATCACGTGAGAATAGTATTTTTCTTTCTTCCCAACTTGGGTGTCACTTATTTCTTATTTTCTTTTCTTTTCTCTTTATTTCTTTCTTCTTTCTGTCCATTCCTCCTTCCTTCCCTTCTTTCTTTCTCCCTGTTTTAGAATCAGTTTTGTAATTTATCCAAAAGGACCTATAAGGTTTCATGGGAATTCCACTGAATCTAGAGATCAATTTCAGGAGAATTATCATCTCATAAGTATTAAATATTTATCAATGAACTTGGTACATATTTCCACTTATTTAATATTGAATGCAATACTTTAAAGAACTAGGGAGAGAGGACATCATTGCATTTTTCATAATCTTATGTAGAAAGTATTAAGGCTTTCACCATTTTAAGTAAGATGTTTGCTATAGATTTTTTGTAAACACATAATCAGTTTGAAAATGTACTTTTCTATCCTCAGTTTGCTGGGAGTTTTTAATTTAAAAAATGTGTTACATTTTGTAAATTCCTTTTTTGCATCTATTGAGAGTGTCACGTGATTTTTCTTTTTTCTGTCAGCATGGTAGATTTTCAGTTGTTGAAACCAACTTGAGATAAACCCCACTTGGTTAAAACACATTATCATTTTTAAATATTCCTAGACTCAATTTGCTAATATTGTATTAAGAATGTTGCATCTAAGTTCATAATGGTTATCAGTCTGTCATTTTTGAGTTGTGATATCTGTATTTGTTTCTGATATCGAGAGAATCCACGTAAAACATCTACTTCTGTCATCAGTAATAATCTGACCAGGGATAACACCAACAGTTAGAGAGGAACCTGTCATTACCTGTGGCAGCAGAGATATCAGAGATTCCAAAAAGAAAAGCAAGGTTAAAATTTCAAATATAATCACATGAAATATCAGAAAGCCAGGGGATAGAAATATAGGAGAGCAAAATCTTAGAGGTCAAAACAAGTAGTTAAGTACTGCACATGATAATAAAAAGTAAAATCTTTTCCTAAGGCAGAGCCTGGCTGCTGCCTAGCTTCTTTGACAATTCTTGGTAGGCTTTCATGGCTTTATAAGGGCTTATACTTTAGGTAAAGTTATAGTCAGGGAAACGGTGGGTGTAGGTTGGCTCTGTAGAAATGAAGCATTACAGGAGCACTGCAGTGAGAAAGAAACTGATACTGATGATACTTCGGTCACACTAATAATACATGCTAATGATAATCATAGCAATCATGGTAATGACAGACAATATATATATAATATTAGCATGCTTCTATTTGCACATATACATATGTGAATAGAAACATTGATTTAAAGACATGAAAGTATAGAAATAGCCTACACCTGATAAAGATATGCTCATACACAATAACAAACCTCAGCATAAACAGAGATTTTGATGTATCACAGAATTCTGCAATAGATCACAATTTTGACACTATGGGAAGTGTCATTTTCAGAACTTTTCTTTATCTCCATTATCTCTATTCTCTATTTCCAACATTCCTGGAGACTGAACTCAAGGATCAGTAAATATTCTCAACCTTAACCATAGCAGACTTCATTCATCCCATATATGCTTGTTATTTTTCCCCATTGACAGAAGGCATTGTACCATGAAATATACAACATATCTCTGACACACCTGACGAAAACAAACAATGGGGAAAGATTGACTATTTAATAAATGGTGATGGGAAAACTGGCTAGCCATATGAAGAAAGCTGAAAGTGGACCCCTTCCTTACACCTTATAAAATAATTAACTCAAGATGGATTAAAGACTTAAACATAAGATCTAAAACCATAAAAACTCTAGAAGACAACCTAGCCAATACCATTCAGAACATAGGCATAGGCAAAGACTTCACGACTAAAACACCAAAAGCAGTGGCAACAAAAGCCAAAATTGAGAAATGGGATCTAATTAAACTAAAGATAGCTTCTGCACAGCAAAAGACACTATCATCGGAGTGAACACACAACCTACAGAGTGGGAGAAAATTTTTGCAATCTATCCATCTAACAAAGGGCTAATATCCAGAATCTACAAGGAACTTAAACAAATTTACAAGAAAAAAACAACCCCATCAAAAAGTGGGAAAAGGATATGAACAGACACTTCTCAAAAGAAGACATTTATGCGGCCAATAAACACATGAGAAAAAGCTCATCATAGGCTGGGCGTGGTGGCTCACGCCTGTAATCCCATCACTTTGGGAGGCCAAGGCGAGTGGATCACAAGGTCAGGAGTTTGAGACTTGCCTGGCCACTATGGTGAAACTCTGTCTCTACCAAAAACACACAAAAAAACTTTAGCCAGGCGTGGTGGTATATATCTGTAATCCCAGCTACTCAAGAGGCTAAGGCAGGAGAATTGCTTGAACCCATTAGGTGGAGGTTGCAGTGAGCCGAAATTGTGCCACTGCACTCCACCCTGGGTGACAGAGTGAGGCTGTCTCGAAGAAAAAAAAAAAAAAGCTCATCACCCCTGGTCCAATGAGATACCATCTCGCGCCAGTTAGAATGGCAATCATTAAAAAGTCAGGAAACAACAGGTGCTAGAGAGGATGTGGAGAAATAGGAATGCTTTTACACTGTTGGTGGGAGTGTAAATTAGTTCAACCATTGTGGAAGACAGTGTAGCAATTCCTCAAGGATCCAGAACTAGAAATATCATTTGACCTAACAGTCTCATTACTAGGTACACATCCAAAGGATTATAAATCATTCTACTATAAAGACACATTCACACATATGTTTATTGCAGCACTATTCACAAGAGCAAAGACTAGGAACCAACCCAAATGCCCATCAATGATAGACTGGATAAAGAATATGTGGCACATATACACCATGGAATACCATGCAGCTATAAAAAAGGATGGATTAATGTCTTTTGCAGAGACATGGATGAAGCTGGAAACCATCATTCTCAGCAAACTATCACAAGAACAGAAAACCAAACACCACATGTTCTCACTCATAAGTGGGAGTTGAACAATGAGAACACATAGACACAGGGAGGGGAACATCACACACTGGGGCCTGTCAGTGGGTAGGAAGGAAAGAGGAGGGATAGCATTAGGAGAAATACTTAATGTAGATGACGAGTTGATGGGTGCAGCAAACCACGACAGCACATGTATACCTATTTCACAAAACTGCAAGTTCTGCAAATGTATCCCAGAACTTAAAGTGTATGTATGTGTGTATATATATATACACACAAATGTAAATGTAAATGTAAATAAATTGAAAATGGTAAAAATAGAAATATGTTTCCTACACAAATAGTGACATAATAAAGCAAGATAGAATGTATGTTTGAGTTAAAAAAAATTGCTTAGAAGACAACTTGAATTCCATTCCAAGGAACTAGTTTTCAAAAGTTTACAACCAGATTTCAGTTTGGCAAAAGGCAACAATGCTGTTTTGAAAATAATTTCTGAAAAGAGCTTCCCCAGCAGTTCCAAATGGCAGTCCTGATACAAGGAAGTAGGGGCAATTTTGTTACCACCAGGAACACTGAATTTATTTTCAGACCTTGAAATTCTGGGAGGCCCTCGAATAATAATCAACTACAATATTTTACTTTACATAGAAATATTGTTTTAATGTTAATATAAAAGCTTGTATATGAACTAAAATTGTCAATCTGCCACTTTTAAGAAAGAAGAATCCATTATGTCCCTAATCTATAGTGAGTTGATATGTTCCATAAGCAGTTCTGGAAGGAGGCTACACTTAGAGCATAAATTGGTATAGATCGCTTTGCTCTCACAGATAGCGACACAATATTTTCTGCTGAATGGGAAAAAGTTTGAAGGCATAAATCAAGATAAAGCAATCATCTGACAAAGAATTACAAAGAGGCCCCATACCTTTTTCTTAGTGAACTCCATGTGACACATTGATTTTCCACTGAAGATAAAAGCCAAAATCATGTGTCATCAATAGAAAGCAAGCAAAACTATTTGGTTCAATATGTTATGGTACTTAACAAAAAAAACTTGCAGAGAAAAGACAAATCTAAAATGTTGCACATGATTCAAACAAGTCTGGATCAGAAGAGACATTTCAGAGGTCACTGCTAGAGAGTCAAGGATACATTAGAGAGAAATAAACTCCTGCTTTTTTGTTTATCTACTTACATACACAGATACTGTCTGATGAAGATGATTGATATCAGGTATGGTATTTGATGGTATAGTCATTTACAAAATAATTCATCCCTTATGATCTAATGCAATTTTCTTCATATTACACGTGTATATTTAAATACTTCCTTGTGAAGTGGAGGCTAGCCAGGCTGCTGTTAGCATATCCAGTACATTTCTGCAAATTCCAAAATGGCAAATCCCACAGTTGAAATTTCAACCTCTCTAGCGTCCCTCGGCTGGAGTGCATAATCACGGCAAAAGTCTGCAACATCAGAGGTGGCCGCCACAGACACAAAGTCTATGTTTCTCATTCCACTCTACCAAATCTATTCAGCAGTCTGGGTGAGGGGGCTTGGCAGTATCTATGAGCAGAAAGCATTCAAATGGCTGGTATATGTGCTTCCGGGGAAACTAAGGGGAAAAAAGAGAGAGGGAGGGAGGGAGGGAACAAGAAAGAAGAAGGAAACTCAAGGAGAGAGGAAGGGAAGGAGGCTGGCAAGAAGGGATGGAGGGAGCAAGGGAGGGAGGAATAAAGGAAGGAAGTTACACCAAGTTTCAAAACTGGCCACGGACTGAGAAGGATTAAGAGACAAACGGAATTGAAAGCATTTATGTTCATACTCGGTATTTTTCTTACCCATTCTTGCAAATTAGTAATTTAAAAATTTTCATTTCCACAAATCCACGTGTTTTCTTGTTCCTCTCTCTCCGCTCTTTTTCCTTCTTTCCTTCCTGCCTTTCTTCTTTCTTTTCAACATAGGTTATATAAATGTGTGAGAGCTATCACTAGTCTACATTAATCATCAGGATTTTCCTGTATATTTCCAATTAAGATGACCCATAATAATATTCTACTGTAATTTTGGAGGGTCCAAAATACTAGATGGCATTTAGTGTTTTGGAAATCATGACAAGTCTAACAGGACTTTAAAAAACCTATCAAGACATCTGATGTGTTTTCTTGCCCATACACTCTTTAATGAGGTCTGCTTGACCCTTTCTTCTTCCCTTCTCTAGTCATGGGTTCTTCACACTGAAAACTAAGCTTTGCATCAGTGTTTGACGAACAGGTGACATAATAAACTGCAGTTACATTTTAAATTCAGCTCAAGATGGTAGATGAGAAATCTAAGATTGTGAAGTGAGATTTAGCATGCTGTTCAGTATGCAACAAATCTGAGTGTTGCTCACACAGGATTCATACCAACAGGCTCCTTCCAAAACCTTTCAATGCAAATTCTAGCAAATGCACACTTGGAAGAAAAATGTTCCATGAAGTTGTATATGTAAATTTATACTTTCAGCATTTATGTATATAATTTCAGGGGAAGTGGGATCAACTTAACATTATTAAACATAGTCCAATGATATTTACAACATAACTTCAGAAACATTTTATTACTAGAAGTATTTTAAAAAGGATGTACCATTTAGGATTTAAGACACACCCCACAAATGAAAAAACAAATGAGATTATAAACAACATTTTTAAAAAAATTATGCCATCTTTTCACTACAAAATCCTCCTGGGGGAAAAATATCTTTTCCTTCATTATTAAAGGATGTTATCAGAGCACAGTGGAATTCTTTCAGATTTAGTCAGAAGGTTCTCTGGAGTTGAGAGATCTATTGGAGAATATTTTCTTTGAAAGTCCATGTCCTTTCCCCAGGCCTACATCATATATAAATAAACATTTCAGAAAAGGGGCCATGTTAAGAAAAAGTGGGTTGAAGATTGTAAGACCTGGTTCCTGGGTGCCAAATAATTCACAAGTTGGAATAAGCTGGGTTTCTGTAACACTTCTCTATGACTGCCATTGATACTGAACTATGCCAAGGAACTAAGTCCTACCAAGGAAAAGCAGGAGGAAAACAGGTGTAAGAAAACATTTCCTGTCAGTGTGTCCAGAGATAGCATGAGTCAACAGCGGCTCCTCATGAAGCCATCGATTCGTAACACTGGAGTATCTAGAATGCATCTGGGTCGAATTATTAAAAAGAAAGTTCTTCTCAAGCTAGTTGTAATGGTAGCTAATTTAAAAAATTAATGTTCTGCGATTCTGATAAAAACCTATGTGGTGAACCAACAATAAAGGCGGCTGGAGATATTGGTATGAAATAGTTATTTTTCCTTATATACCTGGACGTTCATGTAAGAAATTATACTTTTGGAAGGTCTGTCATATTCTCAGTGTATAAGAGTTGAATCATTTTTAGAAGTTATTGTCAGAATTTTGCTTTAATAGTGCAGTAAAGTGTGCATTCTCTCTCCCTCATTTTCATTCAACAGCCTCTACAAATTGAGCCTGGCTCAAAGGTCTTTCCCTCTTGGAATATGACTCCTCCCCTGTCCCTCTACATAGGCTGTTCTATAACAAATTATTTTGCTGTCTTGATTTTTCAGAGACCTCATGCTAGTAGTAGAGAGTCAGGAGAAAGTGAGATGTCCTATATAAAAGGCCTGCTAGAAAAAGAAATCAGCACTGAGTTCTAAGGATACTGAACAACTTTTTAAAAAACAAGCAAGCCATATTAAACACATTAGTTACAACCAAATTAGATAAAACCATGAAAATTATCCAAGAAGAAAAAGTACATCACCTGTCTAGGTTTAAAATTGCTTAAGGCTGCCATCCAAGGACCATCTATGATAACAAATACAGTAGTCTGTATTGACACAAAGTTTTAGTGATAGACGTAATTACATTCTTCTGCTGGTGGTGTTCTAGAATAAATGGAATATCTGCTGATCAAATCTGAATGCATCCCATAATATTAGCATGTAGGATCCCAGATCTGCAGGCACTATCTCTTTCTCAGATCTACACTTTGAATATTATGTTAGTTAAAATGAGAAGTATGTTAGAAAATGTCTTTTACAAAAGAAATATTGGCTGAGTATGGTGGCTCATGCCTGTAATCCCAACACTCTGGGAGGCCAAGGTGAGAAGATCTCTTGAGCTCAAGAATTTGAGACCAGCTTGGGCAACATATCTATAAAAAATTTTAAAACTTAGCCGGTGTGGTGGTGCACACCTATAGGCACAGCTACTTCAGAGGCTGAATCAAGAGGATCACTTGAGCTTGGGAGTTTGAGGTTGCAGTGAACTATGAACATGGCACTGAACTCCAGTCTGGGCAACAGAGTGAGAACTTGTCTTCAAAAAAATAAAAAAGAAGAAAAAAATAGGAAATATTGTGTTCACATCTGCTATGGTACTCTTTCTTATATAAACTATTTCTTTGCAGTATTCTAGAGGATTTAAGACAAATTTACCACTGAATAATTTCATATGGTATATTATTGCATTAGTATAGTATGTTATTATATAATTAGTATAAGTGACCAGTGCTGCAACAACCACATTCCAAAAAGTATTGTGATCCTCCAAAATTACAATGTCTAAATGACATTATTCTCCTTCATGAGACCATTATACCTTAATTTTTCAGCACCATGAAAATCTACAAATGCCCTCTAAAATATATTTAGAAAACGTGGGGAAAAAATAGATACAGTTTCAGAAGATACATATATTTTGAAAATTAGCCTTTTTGGAATAAATTATTCTTTATGACATATAAATAAACACATTTTTCAGACTGGCGGGGTAACATTTGCATCAGTCAAAATAATTAGATTACTAAAACCTGTAATCTTATTAGAAAAATGGTTTATTCAGAGAATCATTGGAATTATTAGCCTTCAAGCTGCTATAGATTGAATCTGATCAAAATAATTAAGATAATATTATTTCATTTTTCAGTATAATATCTCCTTAGTATTTTTGTTTCTTATTTAATATGTGATTATATTTACTTCTGTGAATAATATGGATGAAGATCATTACAGTGTCAAGATCACTGGGTTCAGAGCACAGAAACCTCAAGTCTATTCTTTTTTCTTAAATACCTGTAAGACTTTAAAGAAGACAGAGTTTCTGGACTCTAATTTCTCTATCTGTAGAATAAATGGGTTAGACCAAATAACTCCTTTCTGCTTATAAATTTTCTAATTATATGACTGAGCTTACACCTGGAAAACAGTCTATCTCCTGTATAAATTAATGATAGAAATGAAAACCACCACGTTTCATGAAATTAACCACATAAATATCAACATCAACTGCTCAGAAGGACTTAAGTGCAAGTATCACAGGAATTCTGAAGCACAGAGAACTAAATATAAGAAATGTAACACTCTTCGTATTTTCAAAGAAGATTTTAATAATATATGTAAACACAGTAGCCTGTTCATAAGAAAAAAGAAAAGGGACGTCTTAGCATATTCAGGGTTCAACCAAAACTACTACTGGAATGTAAATCAAAGTAATATTCACCTAACTGTCATAATTGGCATGAATAATTTTAAGTAAAACACTTTTATTTGATATTAAATGTGAACAATAAGCCAAAACAGAGAAAATTAATCAATTGATCATTTATTGAAACTGAAATAAAAATATATAATTATTGAAGCCTCTTATATACATAAACCAATCATTGCTTAAATGAGCTGACATACTAGCTCCATAGTTTTATGTCACTAAGGAACTCTTTTGAACACAATAAAGAAACCAGAATTGAGCACAAAGAATGATGAACTGGGAAGTTCATGGCTTTCTATCTACTAATTAGGAGTACAATCATTCAGTCAAACAGCCACTCAACAAACATTTAGCATACAGCTTCTGGATACCAGGTACTGGTGTAGGTGCTAGAGCAACAAGGAAATAGTCCCTGCATTCAGTGAGCTCACAGGCAAGTAAACAAGTAAGTATAAAGACTGCATGACTGATTGGGAGTGGTGGTTCATGCCTGTAATCCCAGCACTTTGGGAGGCCAACGTGGGCAGATCACGAGGTCAAGAGATCGAGACCATCCTGGCCAACATAGTGAAACCCCGTCTCTACTAAAAATACAAAAATTAGCTGGGCACGGTGGTGCACGCCTGTAGTTACTTGGGAGGCTGAGGCAAGAGAATCAGTTGAACCTGGAAGGTAAAGGTTGCAGTGAGCTGAGATCACACCACTGCACTCCAGCCTGGTGACAGAGTGAGACTCTGTCTCAAAAAAAAAAAAAAAAAAGACTCCATGATAAATGTGTATCTACAAAGGGCACAAAGGAATGAGTAGCTAATCCCCAAAGCCATATGGAGCAGTCAGTATAAGCTTCAGGAAAAGAAACTGAAGTAAAAAGCTAACCTGAATCTGAAAAAAATGAGTAGGTATTTTCCAAGCACGTTTCAGGGGAAAAGTTGCAGGATGCAGAAGTCCTCCCAAGTACAAAAAGAGAATGAACTCTGGACAACTGGCAATTTATGGCACACAGGAATCAGTAAATGTAGGGATGAGAGGCACACAGAAAAATGGGCAAAAACAGGAATTTTGACTTTATTCCATAAATCATGGAAAGCCACCAATGGGTTTTAAGTAATAAAATACTAAGACCACGTTTGCATTTTAGAAAGATCAATTTGATTTCAGTGAGGAGGTCCAAAAATGAGAGCAGCAAGGCCAGATAGAAGTCCTGCTGCAACTAGCTATGGTTAGAGATGCAGACCAAAACTAAGGTGAAATCATTTAGAAGAAAGAACGTGGATATAAGAGCCATTGGTTTGGCCTCTCCACATCATTTTTTTTATTTTATTTTCATTTATTTATTTATTTATTTTTTGAGACAGAGTCTCGCTCTGTCACCCAGGCTGGAGTGCAGTGGCGTGATCTTGGCTCACTGCAAGTTCTGCCTCCCGGGTTCACACTATTCTCCTGCCTCAGCCTCCCAAGTAGCTGGGACTACAGGCACGCGCCACCACGCCCAGCTAATTTTTTCTATTTTTTAGTAGAGATGGGGTTTCACCGTGTTAGCCAGGATGGTCTCGATCTCCTGACCTCGTGATCCACCCACCTCGGCCTCCCAATGTGCTGGGATTACAGGCTTGAGCCACCATGCCCAGCTGGCCTCTCCACATCTTTACTGTTATACTGATAACATGGGGATGAAAATAAATATTATTTGTATTTAAACTATTATTGTTATGTGAAAATTAAACAAATAACATACTATGATAACATCGGAGGTTCAAGAAATATTAAGTCTTGAAAATAGGAAAGATGAAAGGAAGGAAACAGGGAGTGGGGAGGAAAGTAGGAGAAAGGAGAGAATATAGGAATGAGAGAGGAGGAAAATAATAAGAAAGAAGTAGAAAGCTAGGTACGGTGGCTCATGACTGTAATCCCAGCGCTTTGGGAGGCCGAGTCAGGCAGATCACAAGGTCAGGAGTTCAAGACCAGCCTGGCCAATATGGTGAAACCTTGTCTCCACTAAAAATACAAAAATTAGCTGGGTGTGGTGGCAGGCACCTATAGTCCCAGCTACTCGGGAGGCTGAGGCAGGAGAATCACTTGACCCTGGGAGGCAGAGGTTGCAGTGAGCTGAGATCACACCACTGCACTCCAGCCTGGGTGACAGAGAAAGATGCTGTCTCAAAAAAAAAAAAAAAGAAAAAAAAAAAAAGAAAGAAGTAGAAAAAGATATAGTATTTCTTAATCAGCAGAAGCTACTCTTATTTTTCAATACTCTACCTTTCTAATGTATCACTGACAAGGAAAGGTCTTGAATAATTGACTGAAGTCAGAATAGGTAAGGCACTCTACCTGTGGATACATGAGAGGCCTTAAAAAGTTCATGGAAAATGTATATTATGAAAAAAACTATGCAAAGGTTTCAATTTTGGCAGCAAAATAAACTCATACTAATTTATTATAGCATGTTTGAACAGGATCTAGTTTGAGACAGTAAGAAGGAGTAGACATTAGTTTGAAAAGAGCCCCTAGCAGAGCAATGTAAATTCTGCTAAAATTGAAGCAAGAACAAACATTAGATTATGATGAAGCTTGAGTGAAAGAATGGTGAAATCACTGATGCTTTACAAGAAGCTTGAGGGGACAATGCACCAAAGAAATCAGTAGTTCACAAGCGGACAGCTTTTTTAAAGAAGAAACGAGATGATGTGGAAGATGAAGTCCACAGGGACAGATCATCCATATCAATTTGCAAGGAAAAAAATTAATCTTGTTTGTGCCCTAATTGAAGAGGACTGATAATCAACAGCACAAACAATAGCCAACATCATAGACATCTTAATTGGTTCAGCTTACACAGTTCTGACTAAAAAATTAAAGTTGAACCAACTTTCCACTGCATGGGTGCCAAAAGTGTTGTGCTCAGATCAGCTGCAGACAAGAGGAGAGCTCTCAATGGAAATTTTAAAGAACTAGGGTCAAGATCCTGAAGGATTTCTTTGAAGAATTGTAACAGAAGATAAAACATGGCTTTCCCAGTATGATCCTGAGGGCAAAACACAATCAAAGCAATGGCTACCAAAGGTGGAAGTGGTCCAGTCAAAGCAAAAGGGGATCACTCAAGAGCAAAGGTCACGGCAACAGTTTTTTGGGGACATTCCAGGCATTTTGCTTGTTGACTTTGTGGAAGGTCAAAGAACAATAATATCTGCATATCATGAGAGTGTTTTGAATAAGTTAGCCAAAGTTTTAGGGCAAAATACCTGGGAAAGCTTTAGCAGACAGTCCTCTAACACCACAATGTTTCTGCTCATTCCTGTCATCAAGCAAAGGCAATTTTGTGAGAGTCTCAATGGGAAATTGTCAGGCATCCACCTTACAGCTCTGATTTGGCTCCTTCTGACTTCTTTTTGTTTCCCAATCTCAACAAATGTGGAAAGGGCACCCATTTTTCTTAAGTTAATAATGTATAAGAGACTGCATTGACATTGTTAAGTTCCCAGGACCATCAGTTCTTTAGGGATGAAAACCGAAGATCACATTTTCAATGTTTATCTTTTAACTTCATTTTTCCACAAACTTTTTGAAGTTTCTCCATACAAATGTCTCCATACAAATGAGCACTTGCAAAATAAGCAGAGAGTCTCATTCAATGGACAGAAAGTTCTGTGCCATCTAAAAATTATCTTAAGCAAGTTCAATGTGTAGCAACAGACTGTATTGAGAAATATCAGTTAGGTTGACTTCTGCAATGACCATGATGGAGTAACAAGAACTAGACTTTCTCTCCCTCCTGAAACAACCAAAAAAATGGCCAAAATGTATGCCACAAAAATTTGCAAGACCCTGTAAAGTCAGTCTCAAACAAGGTGAGCCTATCAACGGCCCTAATTTATGCCTGGAGAAAGTTTTCCAGCCCACTACTCCAGGAGAAAAGCCCAAGAGGAGCCCATTGTTCTCCCTGAGCTGAGGGGACAGAGCTGAGAGTCCACAGAAACCATGTTGACATGAGCTCTCAGGACAAGGTTTCCGAGAAGAAGGGGCTGCACAGAAAGAGAACTCCAGAGCTCTGCAAAGGGTCCCCCTAAAGTACATAGCTAAGTAATTGTTAGGACAGGCCTAGAGAAAAGTACCTACGGTTGGGGAAACAACACCCAGATAAGATGAAAAGTAACAGTACACATGCTCACCAAGGTCCAGTAATAGTGCTTATTTTATCAGCCAAACCAGAAACACCTCAAGATTCCCAGGGATACCCAGAAGGATCTTGCCTCACTAGTTGGGAGTGATTAGCTCTAAAATGAGAACTGGTCTGATCCCACCTAATGAATTTTTAAAGCAAGACCAAAAAGAGTCAAACTCTTTCCAACTAAACTTAAATACATACCAATACAAAGATCAAGAATATTTATATATACTTCCAGCACTCAATAAGATAAAAGTCACCATATCTGACATCCAGACACAGTTTAGCAGAGACACAACAGTAACAACAAAAGACAGAAGAACGTGGCTCATAAGAAGGAGAAAAATCACTGAGTCAGAACTGATCCAGAGTAAATCAAGGTGCCAGAGTTATCAGTTAAGAACATTAAAATGCTTATTGAAACAGTATTCTATATGTTCTAAAATAGAGACATGCAAGATACACTAAAGGAGGCTGGGCGCAGTGGCTCACGCCTGTAATCTCAGCATTTTGCGAGGCCGAGGCAGGTGGATCACGAAGTCAGGAGTTCAGGACCAGCCTGACCAATATGGTGAAATCCCATCTCTACTAAAAATACAAAAATTAGCGGGGCATAGTAGCATGCGGCTGTAGTCCCAGCTACATGGTAGGCTGATAGCACATTAGTCATTAAAGAAGAAAAGATAGACACCTCTCAAAATAAAATAGAGAGAGAAAATAAATTTTTAAAAAACATGAACAGAGCAATAGTAGACAGTAAATTTCAAGTAACTGAATTTACGTGTAATCTCAGTTCCCAAAGGAGAGGAGAGGGAAGATGTGAAAACATTTGGGACTTTGAGTCAGGCAAAGCTTTCTTTGATATGACCCCACAGCATGATTTATATAATAATATATTGATAAGAAGAACTCATCAAATTTAAAAAAAAGAATCTGCTCTTCAAAAGAATCTATTAAGAGACTGAAAAGACAAGCTACAGGCTGGGAGAAAATATTTGCAATTCATATATCTGATGAAAGGCTTGCATCAAAAATATATTTTAAAAGCTCAAAATTTAATAATGAAAAACAAACAACCCCATTTAAAACTTGGGTGAAAGACTGGAACAGACATTACAAAGTAGACATTTGTTTGGTAAATAAGCACATATGCTCAACATAATTAATGCTTAGGGCAATGCAAATTAAAACCAAAATGAGACGCCACTATCTATTTTTAAATAGCTAAGATTAGCATGACTGATAACAGCCAAGCACTGGCTTGGATGTGGAGAAGCTGAAACTCTCATACACTGCTGATGGGAATACAAAAAAGTGTAACCTTTGAAAAACAGTTTAAGAGTCCCTTAAAAAGTTAAACATACTTCTGCCGTAAGACTCAGCCATTGCACTCCTGGGTATTTACCCAAGAGAGATAAAAGTAGGTGTTCATATAATGATATCAACACAAATGTTCATAGCACATATAGCCCAAACTAGAAACAGTCTAAATATCAATCAATACATTAATGAATTAACTTGCTTTATCCGAATTAATTATGGATACATACTATAACATGAATGAATCTCAAAATAACTATACTAAGTGAAACAAGGCAGACTCTAGAGGTAAAACATGCAGAGAAAAAAACATAAAATGTCAGACAAAAAAGTGCATAGTGTAAAATTTTATTTATATACATTTTTTGACTGTATAAATTACTGTCCAGTGACAGAAAGCAGTTTGGTGGTTTTTAAGGGCCAGGAATGAGGGGCCAGAGAAATGTATTATAAAGAGGCATCAGGAAACTGGAGGTGAAGTATATTTCCATCACCTCGATTGCGTGCTGATGGTTTCTAAACTTTCAATATTTTTAGTTTATTATATGTTATACAAAATAAAGCTTGTAATAAAAATCAAAAGATTGAGCCATCCTTATTTTCTCTATAAAAGAGCAGAATTCTCCTTTTAGAGATTTGGAAAGATTATTAAAAGATAAGTTACAAAATACAGTACCTGACACGTATAAAATATTAAATAAATACTAGCCATGCTTAATTATTTTGTTTTAAGTCTATATGAGTCAAGTTTTAGTAGAAATATGGGCTAGAAAAAAAAAACAGAAAGCGGGACTCTGTGATCCGACTTGGGCTTATAGAACAGACTGCACTAGTTTGTTCTCATGCTGCTAAAAAAGTCATACCCAAGACCGGGTAATTTAGAAAGGAAAGAGGTTTAATGAACTCACAATTCCACATGGCTGGGGAGGCCTCACAGTCACGGCAGAAGGCAAAAAAGAAGCAAAGGCACATCTTAAATGGTAGCAGAGAAGAAAGCTTGTGTAGGGAAACTCCCATTTTAAAAGCATCAGATCTCGTGAGACTTATTCGCTACCAGGAGAACAGTAGGGGGAACCCGCCCCTATGATTCAATGATCTCCACCTGACTCCATCCTTGACATGCGGGGATAATTACAATCAAGGTGAGATTCGGGTGGAGACACAGCCGAATCATATCAATGACTAATGAGAGTTACGTCCAGAACCTAATGAAAACCTGTCTGAGGCCACATTCCCTGTAAAGCAGATTTGAGATAGAGATTTGTGTAGAGAACATTTAACTGGGTAAAATCCTAGGAGCCAACAACTGTGGCGAAAAAGCTGAATTGGACAAAGGGATTTGAGATGTGAGGCAGTCACAACAAATACCTCAGCTAATCTCAAGGGGGAGCTGAGAAGCAGGGGTGACCCTTCAGAGTTGCCCTAAATTGAGGCAGGAGTATGGAGTTTTAATACCTTTCACTGGCCATTCTTCAGATACGAGTTGTCCCCAAGGATGGACATCAGCTTGACAAGTTATTAATTAGATCTCCTGAGAATAAATTCTAGAGAGAATCAGCTGAGAGGCATGATTTGCCAACACTCCCAAGAGCTGGGCAAACTTCAGTTTTGAGGGAGGATTTGGGTCACACACAAAAGTCTCCACAACCAATTATTCATGGGAAATTCTATGTAGGCAGAGCTATTTCATGGCCAGTTAATCAAAACTACATAATCTATTTGGTTAAGCAAAAGAAATTAAAAAGATAAAATAAAACCTATATATTAACACTCAAAAGTTTTTAATGCATTTGCCTTGCATTTCATATGTTTTGCCTTGCATTTCATATGTTTTGCCTTGCATTTGTTTATTTGCTTTCAAGAACCTTTAGAGAACAATAATTACTAATATAATATGGAGTAGCACAGCATAGACGAGGGAAGCTAACTCTCTCCCTTTTCCCAGAACCTGGAACAGCTAAAGATCCTAAGCATTGTCAGCTTTGGTATCTGACATAGTTTGGATGTTTGTCCCCTTCAAATCTCACGTTAAAATGTGATCCCCAATGTTGGAGAGAGATGCCTCCTGAATGGCTTGGTGCTGTCCTCTTGGTAATGAATGAGTTCTTACCCTGTGAGTTCATGCGATATCTGGTTGTTTAAAAGAGACTGACACCTCCTCCCTGTCTCTCTTGCTTCCTCTCTCACCATGTGATATGCTGGTTTCCCTTCACCTTCCACCATGATTGGAAGGTTCCTGAGGCCCTCCCTGGAAGCAGGTGCCAGTACTATGCTTCACGTACAGCCTTCAGAACAAGAAGCCAAATAAACCTCATTTCTTTATTAATTACCCCACCTCAGGTATTTCTTTATAACAATGCAAATGGGCTAACAGAGTATCATTCATGGACAGTGAGTGTATTAGTCAATTTTCATGCTGCTGATAAAGACATACCCAAGATTGGGTAATTTATAAAGAAAAAGAGGTTTAATGAATTCACATATCTGCACCGCTAGCTGTATAAATATGGAAATATCTTCACTGCTACCTGTACAAATATGGAAATATCTACAGCGCTACCTGTATAAACATGGAAATATCTACACTGCTATCTGTATAAACATAGAAATATCTACACCGCTATCTCTATAAACATGGAAATATCTACAGCGCTATCCGTATGAACATGGAAATATCTACACCGCTATCTGTATAAACAAGGAAATAACTACACCGCCATCTCTATAAACATGGATATATCTACAGGGCCATCTGTATAAACACGGAAATAACTACACCGCTATCTGTATATACATGGAAATATATACACCGCTATCTCTAGAAACATGGAAATATCTACACTATTATCAGTATAAACATGGAAATAACTACACTTCTATCTCTATAAACATGGAAATATCTACACTGCTATCTGCATAAACATCGAAATATCTAAACCGCTACCTGTAAAACAGGGAAATATCTACACCACTATCTCTATAAACATTGAAACATCTACACTGCTATCTTTATAAACATTGAAATACCTACACTGCTATTTCTATAAACATGGAAATATCTACAACGCTATCTCTATAAACATGGAAATAACTACACCGCTATCTCTATAAACGTGGAAATATCTACACCACCATATGTATGAACATGGAATTATCTACAACGCCATCTGTATGAACATTGAAATATCTTCACCGCTATCTGTATAAACATGGAAATATCTACACCGCTATCTGTATATACATGGAAATATCAACACCGCTATCTCTATCAACATGGAAATATCTACACCGCTATCTCTATAAACATGGAAATACCTACACCGCCATCTGTATCGACATGAAAATATCTACACCGCCATCTGAATAAACATGGAAATATCTAAACTGCTATCTGTATTAAGATGGAAATATCTACACCGCCATCTATATAAACATGGAAATATCTACACCGCCATCTGTATGAACATGGAAATATCTACAGTGCAATTTCTATAAAGATGGAAATATCTACACCGCAATCTGTTTAAACATGGAAATATCTACACCTCTATCTGTATTAAGATGGAAATATCTACACTGCCATCTCTATAAAGATGGAAATATCTACACCGCCATCTGTATGAACATGGAAATATCTACACCGCTATCTGTATATACATGGAAATATCTACACCGCAATCTCTATAAACATGGAAATATCTAAACTGCTACCTGTAAAACAGGGAAATATCTACACCGCTATCTCAATAAACATTGAAATATCTACACTGCAATGTTTATAAACATTGAAATACATGCACTGCTATTTGTATAAACATGGAAATATCTACAACGCTATCTCTATAAACATGGAAATAACTACACCGCTATCTCTATAAACGTGGAAATATCTACACTGCCAACTGTATGAACATGGAAATATCTACAACGCCATCTGTATGAACATTGAAATATCTACACCGCTATCTGTATAAACATGGAAATATCTACACCGCTATCTGTATATACATGGAAATATCTACACCGCCATCTCTATCAACATGGAAATATCTACACCGCTTTCTCTATAAACATGGAAATACCTACACCGCCATCTGTATCGACATGAAAATATCTACACCGCCATCTGCATAAACATGGAAATATCTACACCGCTATCTGTATTAAGATGGAAATATCTACACCGCCATCTATATAAACATGGAAATATCTACACCGCCATCTGTATGAATATGGAAATATCTACAGCACAATCTCTATAAAGATGGAAATATCTACACCGCCATCTGTTTAAACATGGAAATATCTACACCTCTATCTGTATTAAGATGGAAATATCTACACTGCCATCTCTATAAAGATGGAAATACCTACAACGCCATCCCTATGAACATGGAAATATCTACACCGCCATCTGTATGAACATGGAAATATCTACACCGCTACCTATATAAACATGGAAATATCAGCACCGCTATCTCTATGAACATGGAAATATCTACACCGCTATCTGTATGAACATGGAAATATCTACACCGCTATCTGTATGAACATGGAAGTATCTAAAAAGCTATCTGAATGAACATGGAAATATCTACACCGCTATTTGTTTGAACATGTAAATATCTACACCGCTATCTGCATGAAAATGGAAATATCTACAAAGCTATCTGCATATACATGGAAATATCTACACAGCTATCTCTTTACACATGGAAATAACTACACCGCTATATCTATAAACATGGAAATATCTACACCGCCATATGTATGTACATGGAAATATCTGCACCGCCATCTGTATGAATATATAAATATCTACACCGCCATCTGTATTAATAAGGAAATATCTAAACCGCTATCTGTATAAACATGGAAATATCTACACTGCTGCCTGTATAAACATGGAAATATCAGCACCGCTATCTGTATGAACATGGAAATATCTACACCGCTATCTGTATGAACATGGAAATATCTACACTGCTATCTGTATGAACATGGAAATAGCTACTCCGTTATCTGTATGAACATGGAAATAGCTACACCACTATCTGTATGAACATGGAAATATCTGCACCGCTATCTGTATGAACATGGATATATCTACACAGCCATCTGGATGAACATGGAAATATCTACACCGCTATCTGTATGAACATGGAAATATCTACACCGCTATCTGTATGAACATGTATATATCTACACAGCCATCTGGATGAACATGGAAATATCTACACCGCTATCTGTGTAAACATGCATAGAACTTCACCGCTATCTGTATAAACATGGAAATACCTACACCGCTATCTGTATGAACATGGAAATATCTACACCGCTATCTGTATGAACATGGAAATATCTACACCGCTATCTGTTTGAACATGGAAATATCTACACCACTATCTGCATGAAAATGGAAGTATCTACACTGCTATCTGCATATACATTTAAATATCTACACAGCTATCTCTTTACACATGGAAATAACTACACCGCTATCTGTATGAACATGGAAATATCTACACCGCCATCTGTATGAACATGGAAATATCTGCACCGCCATCTGTATGAACATATGAATATCTACACCGCCATCTGTATTAAGATGGAGATAACTACACTGCTATCTGTATAAACATGGAAATATCTATACCGCCATCTGTATGAACATATAAATATCTACACCGCCATCTCTATTAAGAAGGAAATATCTAAACCGCTTTCTGTATAAACATGGAAATATCTACAACGCTGCCTGTATAAACATGGAAATATCAGCACCGCTATCTGTATGAACATGGAAATATCTACACCGCTATCTGTATGAACATGGAACTATCTACACCGCTATCTGTTTGAACATGGAAATATCTACACCGCTATCTGCATGAAAATGGAAACATCCAAACTGCTATCTGCATATACATTTAAATATCTACACAGATATCTCTTTACACATGGAAGTAACTACACCGCTATCTGTATGAACATGGAAATATCTACACCGCCATCTGTATGAACATGGAAATATCTGCACCGCCATCTCTATGAACATATAAATATCTACACCGCCATCTGTATTAAGATGGAGATATCTACACTGCTATCTGTATAAACATGGAAATATCTACACCGCCATCTGTATGAACATATAAATATCAACACCGCCATCTGTATTAAGAAGGAAATATCTAAACCGCTATCTGTATAAACATGGAAATATCTACACCACTACCTGTATAAACATGGAAATATCAGCACCGCTATCTGTATGAACATGGAAATATCTACACCGCTATCTGTATGAACATGGAAATATCTACACCGCTATCTGTATGAACATGGAAATATCTACACCGCTATCTGTATGAACATGGAAATATCTACACCGCTATCTCTTTGAACATGGAACTATCTACATCGCTGTCTGCATGAAAATGGAAATATCTACACAGCTATCTGCATACACATGGAAATATCTACACAGCTATCTCTTAACACATGGAAATAAGTACTCCGCTATATCTATAAACATGGAAATGTCTACACCGCCATCTGTATGAACATGGAAATATCTGCACCACCATCAGTATGGACATATAAATATCTACACCGCCATCTGTATTAAGAAGGAAATATCTAAACCGCTATCTGTATGAACATTGAAATATCTACACCGCTATCTGTATGAACATGGAAATATCTACACCACTATCTGTGTAAACATGCATATATCTTCACCGCTATCTATATAAACATGGAAATATTTACAACGCTATCTGTATGAACATGGATATATCTACACATCCCTCTGGATAAACATGGAAATATCCACACCGCTATCTGCATGAACTTGGAAATATCTACACCGCTATCTGTGTGAACATGCATTCATGTTCACCGCAATCTGTATAAACATGGAAAAATCTACACCGCTATCGGTATGAACATGGATATATCTACACAGCCCTCTGGATGAACATGGAAATATCTACACCGCTATCTGTATGAACATGGATATATATACACAGCCCTCTGGATGAACATGGAAATATCCACACCGCTATCTGTGTAAACATGCATACATCTTCACCGCTATCTGTATAAACATGGAAATATCTACACCGCTACCAGTATAAACATGGAAATATCAGCACCGCTATCTGTATGAACATGGAAATATCTACCCCGCTATCTGTATGAACATGGAAATATCTACACCGCTATCTGTAT
This sequence comes from Gorilla gorilla gorilla, assembly GCF_029281585.2. NCBI lineage: Eukaryota > Metazoa > Chordata > Mammalia > Primates > Hominidae > Gorilla > Gorilla gorilla. The sequence continues at coordinate 1,124,372 of NC_073234.2, forward strand.
GAACATGGAAATATCTACAAAGCTATCTGAATGAACATGGAAATATCTACACTGCTATCTGTTTGAACATGTAAATATCTACACCGCTATCTGCATGAAAATGGAAATATCTACAAAGCTATCTGCATATACATGGAAATATCTACACAGCTATCTCTTTACACATGGAAATAACTACACCGCTATATCTGTAAACAGGGAAATATCTACACCGCCATGTGTATGAACATGGAAATATCAGCACCGCCATCTGTATGAACATATAAATATCTACTCCGCCATCTGTGTTAAGTAGGAAATATCAGTACCGCTATCTGTATGAACATGGAAATATCTACACCGCTATCTGTATCAACATGGAAATATCTACACCGCTATCTGTATGAACATGGAAATATCTACACCGTTATCTGTATGAACATGGAAATAGCTACACCGCTATCTGTATGAACATGGAAATATCTACACCGCTATCTGTATGAACATGGATATATCTACACAGCCATATGGATGAACATGGAAATATCTACACCGCTATCTGTGTAAACATGCATAGATCTTCACCGCTATCTATATAAACATGGAAATATCTACACCGCTATCTGTATGAACATGGAAATATCTACACCGCTATCTGCATGAAAATGGAAACATCCAAACTGCTATCTGCATATACATTTAAATATCTACACAGATATCTCTTTACACATGGAAGTAACTACACCGCTATCTGTATGAACATGGAAATATCTACACCGCCATCTGTATGAACATGGAAATATCTGCACCGCCATCTCTATGAACATATAAATATCTACACCGCCATCTGTATTAAGATGGAGATATCTACACTGCTATCTGTATAAACATGGAAATATCTACACCGCCATCTGTATGAACATATAAATATCAACACCGCCATCTGTATTAAGAAGGAAATATCTAAACCGCTATCTGTATAAACATGGAAATATCTACACCACTACCTGTATAAACATGGAAATATCAGCACCGCTATCTGTATGAACATGGAAATATCTACACCGCTATCTGTATGAACATGGAAATATCTACACCACTATCTGTATGAACATGGAAATATCTACACCGCTATCTGTATGAACATGGAAATATCTACACCGCTATCTCTTTGAACATGGAACTATCTACATCGCTGTCTGCATGAAAATGGAAATATCTACACAGCTATCTGCATACACATGGAAATATCTACACAGCTATCTCTTAACACATGGAAATAAGTACTCCGCTATATCTATAAACATGGAAATGTCTACACCGCCATCTGTATGAACATGGAAATATCTGCACCACCATCAGTATGGACATATAAATATCTACACCGCCATCTGTATTAAGAAGGAAATATCTAAACCGCTATCTGTATGAACATTGAAATATCTACACCGCTATCTGTATGAACATGGAAATATCTACACCACTATCTGTGTAAACATGCATATATCTTCACCGCTATCTATATAAACATGGAAATATTTACAACGCTATCTGTATGAACATGGATATATCTACACATCCCTCTGGATAAACATGGAAATATCCACACCGCTATCTGCATGAACTTGGAAATATCTACACCGCTATCTGTGTGAACATGCATTCATGTTCACCGCAATCTGTATAAACATGGAAAAATCTACACCGCTATCGGTATGAACATGGATATATCTACACAGCCCTCTGGATGAACATGGAAATATCTACACCGCTATCTGTATGAACATGGATATATATACACAGCCCTCTGGATGAACATGGAAATATCCACACCGCTATCTGTGTAAACATGCATACATCTTCACCGCTATCTGTATAAACATGGAAATATCTACACCGCTACCAGTATAAACATGGAAATATCAGCACCGCTATCTGTATGAACATGGAAATATCTACCCCGCTATCTGTATGAACATGGAAATATCTACACCGCTATCTGTATGAACATGGAAATATCTACAAAGCTATCTGAATGAACATGGAAATATCTACACTGCTATCTGTTTGAACATGTAAATATCTACACCGCTATCTGCATGAAAATGGAAATATCTACAAAGCTATCTGCATATACATGGAAATATCTACACAGCTATCTCTTTACACATGGAAATAACTACACCGCTATATCTGTAAACAGGGAAATATCTACACCGCCATGTGTATGAACATGGAAATATCAGCACCGCCATCTGTATGAACATATAAATATCTACTCCGCCATCTGTGTTAAGTAGGAAATATCAGTACCGCTATCTGTATGAACATGGAAATATCTACACCGCTATCTGTATCAACATGGAAATATCTACACCGCTATCTGTATGAACATGGAAATATCTACACCGTTATCTGTATGAACATGGAAATAGCTACACCGCTATCTGTATGAACATGGAAATATCTACACCGCTATCTGTATGAACATGGATATATCTACACAGCCATATGGATGAACATGGAAATATCTACACCGCTATCTGTGTAAACATGCATAGATCTTCACCGCTATCTATATAAACATGGAAATATCTACACCGCTATCTGTATGAACATGGAAATATCTACACCTCTATCTGTATGAACATGGAAATATCAACACCGCTGTCTGGTTGAAAATGGAAATATCTACAACGCTATCAGCATGAAAATGGAAATATCTACACTGCTATCTGCATATACATGGAAATATATACACAGCTATCTCTTTACACATGGAAATAACTACACCGCTATCTGTATGAATATGGAAATATCTACACCGCCATCTATATGAACATGGAAATATCTGCACCGCCATCTGTATGAACATATAAATATGTACACCGCCACCTGTATTAAGATGGAGATATCTACACCGCTATCTGTATAAACATGGAATTATCTACACCACTATCTGTATAAACATGGAAATATCTACACCGCTATCTGTATAAACATGGAAATATCAGCCCCTCTATCTGTATGAACATGGAAATATCTACACCGCTTTCTGTATGAACATGGAAATATCTGCACTGCCATCTGTATGAAAATATAAATATCTACACGGCCGTCTGTATTAAGATGGAGATATCTACACCGCTATCTGTATAAACATGGAAATATCTACACCGCTATCTGTATGAACATGGAAATATCTGCACCGCTATCTGTATGAACATGGATATATCTACACAGCCATCTGGATGAACATGGAAATATCTACACCGCTATCTGTATGAACATGGAAATATCTACACCGCTATCTGTATGAACATGTATATATCTACACAGCCATCTGGATTAACATGGAAATATCTACACCGCTATCTGTGTAAACATGCATACATCTTCACCGCTATCTGTATAAACATGGAAATATCTACACCGCTATCTCTTTGAACATGGAAATATCTACACCGCTATCTGCATGAAAATGGAAACATCCACACTGCTATCTGCATATACATTTAAATATCTACACAGATATCTCTTTACACATGGAAATAACTACACCGCTATCTGTATGAACATGGAAATATCTACACCGCCATCTGTATGAACATGGAAATATCTGCACCGCCATCTGTATGAACATATAAATATCTACACCGCCATCTGTATTAAGATGGAGATATCTACACTGCTATCTGTATAAACATGGAAATATCTACACCGCCATCTGTATGAACATATAAATATCTACACCGCCATCTGTATTAAGAAGGAAATATCTAAACCGCTATCTGTATAAACATGGAAATATCTACACCACTACCTGTATAAACATGGAAATATCAGCACCGCTATCTGTATGAACATGGAAATATCTACACCGCTATCTGTATGAACATGGAAATATCTAAACCGCTATCTGTATGAACATGGAAATATCTACACCGCTATCTGTATGAACATGGAAATATCTACACCGCTATCTGTTTGAACATGGAACTATCTACACCGCTGTCTGCATGAAAATGGAAATATCTAGACAGCTATCTGTATACACATGGAAATATCTACACAGCTATCTCTTAACACATGGAAATAAGTACTCCGCTATATCTATAAACATGGAAATGTCTACACCGCCATCTGTATGAACATGGAAATATCTGCACCACCATCAGTATGGACATATAAATATCTACACCGCCATCTGTATTAAGAAGGAAATATCTAAACCGCTATCTGTATGAACATTGAAATATCTACACCGCTATCTGTATGAACATGGAAATATCTACACCACTATCTGTGTAAACATGCATACATCTTCACCGCTATCTGTATAAACATGGAAATATCTACAACGCTATCTGTATGAACATGGATATATCTACACAGCCCTCTGGATGAACATGGAAATATCCACACCGCTATCTGCATGAACTTGGAAATATCTACACCGCTATCTGTGTGAACATGCATTCATGTTCACCGCAATATGTATAAACATGGAAAAATCTACACCGCTATCGGTATGAACATGGATATATCTACACAGCCCTCTGGATGAACATGGAAATATCTACACCGCTATCTGTATGAACATGGATATATATACACAGCCCTCTGGATGAACATGGAAATATCCACACCGCTATCTGTGTAAACATGCATACATCTTCACCGCTATCTGTATAAACATGGAAATATCTACACCGCTACCAGTATAAACATGGAAATATCAGCACCGCTATCTGTATGAACATGGAAATATCTACCCCGCTCTCTGTATGAACATGGAAATATCTACACCGCTATCTGTATGAACATGGAAATATCTACAAAGCTATATGAATGAACATGGAAATATCTACACCGCTATCTGTTTGAACATGTAAATATCTACACCGCTATCTGCATGAAAATGGAAATATCTACAAAGCTATCTGCATATACATGGAAATATCTACACAGCTATCTCTTTACACATGGAAATAACTACACCGCTATATCTATAAACAGGGAAATATCTACACCGCCATGTGTATGAACATGGAAATATCAGCACCGCCATCTGTATGAACATATAAATATCTACTCCGCCATCTGTATTAAGAAGGAAATATCTAAACCGCTATCTGTATAAACATGGAAATATCTACACCGCTGCCTGTATAAACATGGAAATATCAGCACCGCTATCTGTATGAACATGGAAATATCTACACCGCTATCTGTATCAACATGGAAATATCTACACCGCTATCTGTATGAACATGGAAATAGCTACACCGTTATCTGTATGAACATGGAAATAGCTACACCGCTATCTGTATGAACATGGAAATATCTACACCGCTATCTGTATGAACATGGATATATCTACACAGCCATATGGATGAACATGGAAATATCTACACCGCTATCTGTATGAACATGGAAATATCTACACCGCTATCTGTATGAACATGGATATATCAACACAGCCATCTGGATGAACATGGAAATATCTACACCGCTATCTGTATGAACTTGGAAATACCTACACCGCTATCTGTATGAACATGGAAATATCTACACCGCTATCTGTTTGAACATGGAAATATCTACACCTCTATCTGTATGAACATGGAAATATCTACACCGCTATCTGTTTGAACATGGAAATATCTACACCGCTATCTGTATGAACATGGCAATATCTACACCGCTATCTGTTTGAACATATAAATATCTACACCGCCATCTGTATTAAGATGGAGATATCTACACTGCTATCTGTATAAACATGGAAATAACTACACCGCCATCTGTACGAACATATAAATATCTACACCGCCATCTGTATTAAGAAGGAAATATCTAAACCGCTATCTGTATAAACATGGAAATATCTACACCGCTGCCTGTATAAACATGGAAATATCAGCACCGCTATCTGTATGAACATGGAAATATCTACATCGCTATCTGTATGAACATGGAAATATCTACACCGCTATCTGTATGAACATGGAAATAGCTACACCGCTATCTGTATGAACATGGAAATATCTACACAGCCACGTGGATGAACATGGAAATATCTACACCACTATCTGTGTAAACATGCATAGATCTTCACCGCTATCTATATAAACATGGAAATATCTACACCGCTATCTGTATGAACATGGAAATATCTACACCGCTATCTGTATGGACATGGAAATATCTACACCGCTATCTGTTTGAACATGGAACTATCTACACCGCTGTCTGCATGAAAATGGAAATATCTAGACAGCTATCTGCATACACATGGAAATATCTACACAGCTATCTCTTAACACATGGAAATAAGTACTCCGCTATATCTATAAACATGGAAATGTCTACACCGCCATCTGTATGAACATGGAAATATCTGCACCACCATCAGTATGGACATATAAATATCTACACCGCCATCTGTATTAAGAAGGAAATATCTAAACCGCTATCTGTATGAACATTGAAATATCTACACCGCTATCTGTATGAACATGGAATTATCTACACCACTATCTGTGTAAACATGCATACATCTTCACCGCTATCTGTATAAACATGGAAATATCTACAACGCTATCTGTATGAACATGGATATATCTACACAGCCCTCTGGATGAACATGGAAATATCCACACCGCTATCTGCATGAACTTGGAAATATCTACACCGCTATCTGTGTGAACATGCATTCATGTTCACCGCAATCTGTATAAACATGGAAAAATCTACACCGCTATCTGTATGAACATGGATATATCTACACAGCCCTCTGGATGAACAAGGAAATATTTACACCGCTATCTGTATGAACATGGATATATATACACAGCCCTCTGGATGAACATGGAAATATCCACACCGCTATCTGTGTAAACATGCATACATCTTCACCGCTATCTGTATAAACATGGAAATATCTACACCGCTACCAGTATAAACATGGAAATATCAGCACCGCTATCTGTATGAACATGGAAATATCTACCCCGCTATCTGTATGAACATGGAAATATCTACACCGCTATCTGTATGAACATGGAAATATATACAAAGCTATCTGAATGAACATGGAAATATCTACACCGCTATCTGTTTGAACATGTAAATATCTACACCGCTATCTGCATGAAAATGGAAATATCTACAAAGCTATCTGCATATACATGGAAATATCTACACAGCTATCTCTTTACACATGGAAATAACTACACCGCTATATCTATAAACAGGGAAATATCTACACCGCCATGTGTATGAACATGGAAATATCAGCACCGACATCTGTATGAACATATAAATATCTACTCCGCCATCTGTATTAAGAAGGAAATATCTAAACCGCTATCTGTATAAACATGGAAATATCTACACCGCTGCCTGTATAAACATGGAAATATCAGCACCGCTATCTGTATGAACATGGAAATATCTACACCGCTATCTGTATCAACATGGAAATATCTACACCGCTATCTGTATGAACATGGAAATAGCTACACCGTTATCTGTATGAACATGGAAATAGCTACACCGCTATCTGTATGAACATGGAAATATCTACACCGCTATCTGTATGAACATGGATATATCTACACAGCCATATGGATGAACATGGAAATATCTACACCGCTATCTGTATGAACATGGAAATATCTACACCGCTATCTGTATGAACATGGATATATCAACACAGCCATCTGGATGAACATGGAAATATCTACACCGCTATCTGTATGAACTTGGAAATACCTACACCGCTATCTGTATGAACATGGAAATATCTACACCGCTATCTGTTTGAACATGGAAATATCTACACCTCTATCTGTATGAACATGGAAATATCTACACCGCTATCTGTTTGAACATGGAAATATCTACACCGCTATCTGCATGAAAATGGAAATACCTACACTGCTATCTGTTTGAACATATAAATATCTACAACGCCATTTGTATGAACATGGAAATATCTACACCGCTATCTGTTTGAACATGGAAATATCTACACCGCTATCTGTATGAACATGGAAATATCTACACCGCTATCTGTTTGAACATATAAATATCTACACCGCCATCTGTATTAAGATGGAGATATCTACACTGCTATCTGTATAAACATGGAAATAACTACACCGCCATCTGTACGAACATATAAATATCTACACCGCCATCTGTATTAAGAAGGAAATATCTAAACCGCTATCTGTATAAACATGGAAATATCTACACCGCTGCCTGTATAAACATGGAAATATCAGCACCGCTATCTGTATGAACATGGAAATATCTACACCACTATCTGTATGAACATGGAAATATCTACACCGCTATCTGTATGAACATGGAAATAGCTACACCGCTATCTGTATGAACATGGAAATATCTACACAGCCATGTGGATGAACATGGAAATATCTACACCGCTATCTGTGTAAACATGCATAGATCTTCACCGCTATCTATATAAACATGGAAATATCTACACCGCTATCTGTATGAACATGGAAATATCTACACCTCTATCTGTATGAACATGGAAATATCTACACCGCTATCTGGTTGAACATGGAAATATCTACAACGCTATCAGCATGAAAATGGAAATATCTACACTGCTATCTGCATATACATGGAAATATATACACAGCTATCTCTTTACACATGGAAATAACTACACCGCTATCTGTATGAATATGGAAATATCTACACCGCCATCTGTATGAACATGGAAATATCTGCACCGCCATCTGTATGAACATATAAATATGTACACCGCCATCTGTATTAAGATGGAGATATCTACACCGCTATCTGTATAAACATGGAATTATCTACACCACTATCTGTAGAAACATGGAAATATCTACACCGCTATCTGTATAAACATGAAAATGTCAGCACTGCTCTCTGTATGAACATGGAAATATCAGCCCCTCTATCTGTATGAACATGGAAGTATCTACACCGCTATCACTATGGACATGGAAATATCTACACTGCTATCTGTTTGAACATGGAAATATCTAAACCGCTATCTGCATGAAAATGGAAATATCTGCACCGCCATCTGTATGAACATATAAATATCTACACCGCCATCTGTATTAAGATGGAGATATCTACACCGCTATCTGAATAAACATGGAAATATCTACACTGCTATCTGTATAAAAATGGAAATATCAGCACCGCTCTCTGTATGAACATGGAAATATCAGCCCCTCTATCTGTATGAACATGAAGATATCTACACCGCCATCTGTATGAACATGGATATATCTACACAGCCATCTGGATGAACATGGAAATATCTACACAGCTATCTGTATGAACATGGAAATATCAGCCCCTCTATCTGTATGAACATGGAAATATCTACACCGCTTTCTGTATGAACATGGAAATATCTGCACTGCCATCTGTATGAAAATATAAATATCTACACGGCCGTCTGTATTAAGATGGAGATATCTACACCGCTATCTGTATAAACATGGAAATATCTAAACCGCTATCTGTATATACATGGAAATATCTACACCGCTATCTGTATAAACATGGAAATATCTACCCCGCTACCTGTATAAGCGTGGAAATATCAGCACCGCTATCTGTATGAACATGGAAATATAAGCCCCTCTATCTGTATGAACATGGAAATATCTACACCGCTATCTGTATGAACATGGAAATATCTACACCGCTGTCCGTATGAACATGGAAACATCTGCAATGCCATCTGTATGAACATGGATATATCTACACAGCCATCTGGATGAACATGGAAACATCTACACCGCTATCTGTATGAACATGGAAATAGCTACACCGCTATCTGTATGAACATGGAAATATCTACACCAATATCTGTATGAACATGGAAATATCTACACCGCTATCTGTATGAACATGGAATTACCTTCACCGCCATCTGTATGAACATCGATATATCTACACAGCCATCTGGATGAACATGGAAATATCTACACCGCTATCTGTATGAACATGGAAATAGCTACACAGCTACCTGTATGAACATGGAAATATCTACACCGCTATCGGTATGAACATGGAAATATCAACACTGCTATCTGTATGAACATGGAAATATCTTCACCGCCATCTATATGTACATGGATATATCTACACAGCCATCTGGATGAACATGGAAATATCAACAGAGCTATCTGTATGAACATGGAAATATCTACACCGCTATCTGTATGAACATGGAAATATCTACACCGCTATCTGTTTGAACATGGAAATATCTACACCGCTGTCTGCATGAAAATGGAAATATCTACACAGCTATCTGCATATACATGGAAATATCTACACAGCTATCTCTTTACACATGGAAATAACTACACCGCTATCTCTATAAACATGGAAATATCTACACCGCCATCTGTATGAACATGGAAATATCTGCAACGCCATCTGTATGAACATATAAATATCTGCACCGCCATCAGTATTAAGAAGGAGATATCTACACCGCTATCTGTATAAACCTGGAAATATCTACACCGCTATCTGTATAAACATGGAAATATCTACACCGCTATCTGTATAAACATGGAAATATGTACACCGCTACCTGTATAAACATGGAAATATCAGCACAGCTATCTGTATGAACATGGAAATATCTACACCGCTATCTCTATGAACATGGAAATATCTACACCGCTATCTGTATGAACATGGAAATAGCTACACCGCTATCTGTATTAACATGGAAATATCTACACCACTATCTGTATGAACATGGAAATATCTACACTGCTATTTCTATGAAGATGGATATATCTACACAGCCATCTGGATGAACATGGAAATATCTACACCGCTATCTGCATGAACATGGAAATATCTACACCGCTATTTGTGTAGACATGCATACATCTACACCGCAATCTGCATAAGCAAGGAAATATCTACACCGCTATCTGTATGAACATGGAAATATCTACACCGCTATCTGTTTGAATATGGAAATATCTAAACCGCTATCAGCATGAAAATGGAAATATCTACACAGCTATCTGCATTTACATGGAAATATCTACAAAGCTATCTCTTTACACATGGAAATAACTACACCGCTATCTCTATAAACATGGAAACATCTATACCGCAATCTGTATGAACATGGAAATATCTGCACCGCCATCTGTATGAACATATAAATATCTACACCGCCATCTGTATTAAGATGGAGATATCTACACCGATATCTGTATAAACCTGGAAATATCTACACCGCTACCTGAATAAACATGGAAATAACAGCACAGCTATCTGTATGAACATGGAAATATCTACACAGCTATCTGTACGAACATGGAAATATCTACACCGCTATCTGTATGAACATGGAAATAGCTACACCGCTATCTGTATCAACATGGAAATATCAACACCACTATCTGTATGAACATGGAAATATCTACACCGCCATCTGTATGAAGATGGATATACCTACACAGCCATCTGGATGAACATGGAAATATCTACCCCGCTATCTGTATGAACCTGGAAATATCTACTCCGCTATCTCTGTAAACATGCATACATCTTCACCGCTATCTGTATAAACATGGAAATAACTACACCGCTATCTGAATGAACATGGAAATAGCTACACCACTATCTGTATGAACATGGAAATATCTAAACCGCTATCTGTATGAACATGGATATATCTACACAGCCATCTGGATGAACATGGAAATATCTACACCGCTATCTGTGTAAACATGCATACATCTTCACCGCTATCTGTATGAACATGGAAATAGCTACACCGCTATCTGTATGAACATGGAAATATCTGCACCACTATCTGTATGAACTTGGAAATATCTACACCGCTATCTGTATGAACATGGATATATCTACACAGCCATCTGGATGAACATGGAAATATCTACACCGCCACCTGTATAAACATGGAAATATCTACACCGCTATCTGTATTAACATGGAAATATCTACACCGCTATCAGTATGAACATGGAAATATTTACACCGCTATCTGTATGAACATGGATATATCTACACAGCCATCTGGATGAACATGGAAATATCTACACCGCTATCTGTATAAACTTGGAAATATCTACACCGCTATCAGTATGAACATGGAAATATTTACACCGCTATCTGTATGAACATGGATATATCTACACAGCCATCTGGATGAACATGGAAATATCTACACCGCTATCTGCATGAACATGGAAATATCTACACCGCTATTTGTGTAAACATGCATACATCTTCACCGCAATCTGCATAAGCAAGGAAATATCTACACCGCTATCTGTATGAACATGGAAATATCTACACCGCTATCTGTTTGAACATGGAAATATCTAAACCGCTATCAGCATGAAAATGGAAATATCTACACAGCTATCTGCATATACATGGAAATATCTACAAAACTATCTCTTTACACATGGAAATAACTATACCGCTATCTCTGTAAACATGGAAATATCTACACCACCATCTGTATGAACATGGAAATATCTGCACCGCCATCTGTATGAACATATAAATATCTACACCACCATCTGTATTAAGATGGAGATATCTACACCGCTATCTGTATAAACCTGGAAATATCTACACCGCTATCTGTATAAACATGGAAAGATCTACACCGCTATCTGTATAAACATGGAAATATCTACACCGCTACCTGAATAAACTTGGAAATATCAGCACAGTTATCTGTATGAACATGGAAATATCTACACCGCTATCTGTACGAACATGGAAATATCTACACCGCAATCTGTATGAACATGGAAATAGCTACACCGCTATCTGTATCAACATGGAAATATCTACAACACTATCTGTATAAACATGGAAATATCTACACCACTATCTGTATGAACATGGATATATCTACACAGCCATCTGGATGAACTTGGAAATATCTACACCGCTATCTGTATGAACCTGGAAATATCCACTCCGCTATCTGTGTAAACATGCATACATCTTCACCGCTATCTGTATAAACATGGAAATATCTAAACCGCTATCTGTATGAACATGGAAATAGCTACACCGCTATCTGTATGAACATGGAAATATCTACACTGCTATCTGTATGAACATGGATATATCTACACAGCCATCTGGATGAACATGGAAATATCTACACCACTATCTGTGCAAACATGCATACATCTTCACCGCTATCTGTATGAACATGGAAATATCTACACCGCTATCTGTATGAACATGGAAATATCTACACCGCTATCTGTTTGAACATGGAAATATCTACACCGCTATCTGCATGAAAATGGAAATATCTACACAGCGATCTGCATATACATGGAATTGTCTACAAAGCTATCTCTTTACACATGGAAATAACTACACCGCTATCTCTATAAACATGGAAATATCTACACCGCCATCTGTATGAATATGGAAATATCTGCTCCGCCTTCTATATGAACATATAAATATCTACACCGCCATCTGTATTAAGATGGAGATATCTACACCTCTATCTGTATAAACCTGGAAATATCGACACCGCTATCTGTATAAACATGGAAACATCTACACCGCTATCTGTATAAACATGGAAATATCTACACCGCTACCTGTATAAACATGGAAATATCAGCACAGCTATCTGTATGAACATGGAAATATCTACACCGCTATCTGTACGAACATGGAAATATCTACACCGCTATCTGTATGAACATGGAAATAGCTACACCGCTATCTGTATGAACATGGAAATATCTACACCACTATCTGTATGAACATGGAAATATCTACACCGCTATCTGTATGAACATGGATATATCTACACAGCCATCTGGATGAACATGGAAATATCTACACCGCTATCTGTATGAACATGGAAATATCTACACCACTATCTGTGTAAACATGCATACATCTTCACCGCTATCTGTATAAACATGGAAATATCTACACCGCTATCTGTATGAACATGGAAATATCTACACCGCTATCTGTTTGAACATGGAAATATCTAAACCGCTATCTGCATGAAAATGGAAATATCTACACAGCTAACTGCATATACATGGAAATATCTACACAGCTATCTCTTTACACATGGAAATAACTACACCGCTATATGTAAGAACATGGAAATATCTTTACGGCCATCTGTATGAACATATAAATATCTACACCGTCTTCTGTATTAAGATGGAGATTTCTACACTGCTATCTGTATAAACATGGAAATATCTACACCTCTATCTGTATAAACATGGAAATATCTACACCGCTATCAGTATAAACATGGAAATATCTACACCGCTACCTGTATAAACGTGGAAATATCAGCACCACTATCTGTATGAACATGGAAATATCAGCCCCTCTATGTGTATGAACATGGAAATATCTACACCACTATCTGTATGAACATGGAAATATCTACACCGCTAGATGTATGAACATGGAATTATCTTCACCGCCATCTGTATGAACATGGATATGTCTACACAGCCATCTGGATGAACATGGAAATATCTACACCGCTATCTGTATGAACATGGAAATAGCTACACAGGTATCTGTATGAACATGGAAATATCTGCACCGCCATCTGTATTAAGATGGAGATATCTACACCGCCATCTGTATTAAGATGGAGATATCTACACCGCTATCTTTATAAACATGGAAATATGTACACCGCTACCTGTATAAACATGGAAATATCAGCACAGCTATCTGTATGAACATGGAAATATCTACACCGCTATCTCTATGAACATGGAAATATCTACACCGCTATCTGTATGAACATGGAAATAGCTACACCGCTATCTGTATTAACATGGTAATAACTACACCACTATCTGTATGAACATGGAAATATCTACACTGCTATCTGTATGAACATGGATATATCTACACAGCCATCTGGATGAACATGGAAATATCTACACCGCTATCTGCATGAACATGGAAATATCTACACCGCTATTTGTGTAGACATGCATACATCTTCACCGCAATCTGCATAAGCAAGGAAATATCTACACCGCTATCTGTATGAACATGGAAATATCTACACCGCTATCTGTTTGAACATGGAAATATCTAAACCGCTATCAGCATGAAAATGGAAATATCTACACAGCTATCTGCATTTACATGGAAATATCTACAAAGCTATCTCTTTACACATGGAAATAACTACACCGCTATCTCTATAAACATGGAAACATCTATACCGCCATCTGTATGAACATGGAAATATCTGCACCGCCATCTGTATGAACATATAAATATCTACACCGCCATCTGTATTAAGATGGAGATATCTACACCGCTATCTGTATAAACCTGGAAATATCTACACCGCTATCTGTATAAACATGGAAAGATCTACACCGCTATCTGTATAAACATGGAAATATCTACACCGCTACCTGAATAAACATGGAAATAACAGCACAGCTATCTGTATGAACATGGAAATATCTACACCGCTATCTGTACGGACATGGAAATATCTACACCGCTATCTGTATGAACATGGAAATAGCTACACCGCTATCTGTATCAACATGGAAATATCAACACCACTATCTGTATGAACATGGAAATATCTACACCGCCATCTGTATGAAGATGGATATATCTACACAGCCATCTGGATGAACATGGAAATATCTACACCGCTATCTGTATGAACCTGGAAATATCTACTACGTTATCTCTGTAAACATGCATACATCTTCACCGCTATCTGTATAAACTTGGAAATAGCTACACCGCTATCTGTATGAACATGGAAATAGCTACACCACTATCTGTATGAACATGGAAATATCTACACCGCTATCTGTATGAACATGGATATATCTACACAGCCATCTGGATGAACATGGAAATATCTACACCGCTATCTGTGTAAACATGCATACATCTTCACCGCTATCTGTATGAACATGGAAATAGCTACAACGCTATCTGTATGAACATGGAAATAACTACACCACTATCTGTATGAACTTGGAAATATCTACACCACTATCTGTATGAACATGGATATATCTACACAGCCATCTGGATGAACATGGAAATATCTACACCGCTATCTGCATGAACATGGAAATATCTACACCGCTATTTGTGTAAACATGCATACATCTTCACCGCAATCTGCATAAGCATGGAAATATCTACACCTCTATCTGTATGAACATGGAGATATCTACACCGCTATCTGTTTGAACATGGAAATATCTAAACCGCTATCAGCATGAAAATGGAAATATCTACACAGCTATCTGCATATACATGGAAATACCTACACAGCAATCTCTTTACACATGGGAATAACTACACCGCTATCTGTATGAACATGGTAATATCTACACCGCCATCTGTATGAACATGGAAATATGTGCACCGCCATCTGTATGAACATATAAATATCTACACCGCCATCTGTATTAAGAAGGAGATATCTACACCGTTATCTGTATAAACATGGAAATATCTACACCGCTATCTGTATAAACATGGAAATATCCGCACCGCTATCTGTATAAACATGGAAATATCTACAATGCTACATGTATAAACATGGAAATATCTACACCACTACCTGTATAAACATGGAAATATCAGCACCGCTATCTGTATGAACATGGAAATATCAGCCCCTCTATCTGTATGAACATGGAAATATCTACACCGCTATCTCTATGAACATGGAAAAATCTACACCGCTATCTGTATGAACATGGAAATATCTACACCGCCATCTGTATGAACATGGAAATATCTGCACCGCCATCTGTATGAACATATAAATATCTACACCGCCATCTGTATTAAGATGGAGATATCTACACCGCTATCAGAATAAACATGGAAATATCTACACCGCTATCTGTATAAACATGGAAATATCTACACCGCTATCTGTATAAACATGGAAATATTTACACCGCTACATGTATAAACATGGAAATATCAGCACCGCTTTCTGTATGAACATGGAAATATCTACACCGCTATCTGTATGAACATGGAAATATCTACACCGCTATCTGTATGAACCTGGAAATACCTACACCGCTATCTATTTGAACATGGAAATATCTACACCGCTATCTGTATTAACATGGAAATATCTACAAAGCTATCTGCATATACTTGGAAATATCTACACAGCTATCTCTTTACACATGGAAATAACTACACCGCTATATCTATAAACATGGAAATATCTACACCGCCATCTGTATGAACATGGAAATATCTGCACCGCCATCTGTATGAACATATAAATATCTACACCGCCATCTGTATTAAGAAGGAGATATCTACACCGCTATCTGTATAAACATGGAAATATCTACACCGCTGCCTGTATAAACATGGAAATATCAGCACCGCTCTCTGTATGAACATGGAAATATCAGCCCCTCTATCTGTATGAACATGAAGATATCTACACCGCCATCTGTATGAACATGGATATATCTACACAGCCATCTGGATGAACATGGAAATATCTACACAGCTATCTGTATGAACATGGAAATATCAGCCCCTCTATCTGTATGAACATGGAAATATCTACACCGCTATCTGTTTGAACATGGAAATATCTAAACCGCTATCTGCATGAAAATGGAAATATCTACACTGCTACGTGCATATACATGGAAATATCTACACAGCTATCTCTTTACACATGGAAATAACTACACCGCTATTTGCATGAACATGGAAATATCTACACCGCCAACTGTATGAACATATAAATATCTACACCGCCATATGTATTAACATGGAGATATCTACACCGCTATCTGTATAAACATGGAAATATCTACACCGCTATCTGTATAAACATGGAAATATCTACACCGCTATCTGTATAAACATGGAAATAACTACACCGCTACCTGTATAAACATGGAAATATCAGCACCGCTATCTGTATGAACATGGAAATATCTACACCGCTACGTGTATAAACGTGGAAATATCAGCACTGCTATCTGTATGAACATGGAAATATCAGCCCCTCTATGTGTATGAACATGGAAATATCTACTCCACTATCTGTATGAACATGGAAATATCTACACCGCTAGATGTATGAACATGGAATTATCTTGACCGCCATCTGTATGAACTTGGATATGTCTACACAGCCATCTGGATGAACATGGAAATATCTACACCGCAATCTGTATGAACATGGAAATAGCTACACCGCTATCTGTAAGAACATGGAAATATCTGCACCGCCATCTGTATGAACATATAAATATCTACACCGACATCTGTATTAAGATTTAGATATCTACACCGCTATCTGTATAAACATGGAAATATCTACACCACTATCTGTATAAACATGGAAATATCTACACCGCTATCTGTATAAACATGGAAATATCTACACCGCTACCTGTATGAACATGGAAATATCAGCACCGCTATCTGTATGAACATGGAAATATCTACACCGCTATCTGTATGAACATGGAAATATCTTCACCGCCATCTGTATGAACATGGATATGTCTACACAACCATCTGGATGAACATGGAAATATCTACACCGCGATCTGTATGAACATGGAAATATCTACACCGCTATCTGTGTAAACATGCATACATCTTCACCGCTATCTGTATAAACATGGAAATATCTACACCGCTATCTGTATGAACATGGAAATATCTACACCGCTATCTGTTTGAACATGGAAATATCTAAACCGCTATCTGCATGAAAATAGAAATATCTGCACAGCTATCTGCATATACACGGAAATATCTACAAAGCTACCTCTATACACATGGAAATAACTACACCGCTATCTCTATCAACATGGAAATATCTACAGCGCCATCTGTATGAACATGGAAATATCTGCATCGCCATCTGTATGAACATATAAATATCTACACCGCCATCTGTATAAACATGGAGATATCTTCACCGCTCTCTGTATAAACTTGGAAATATCTACACCGCTATCTGTATAAACATGGAAATACCTACACCGCTACCTGTATAAACAGGGAAATATCTACACCGCTACCTGTATAAACATGGAAATATCAGCACCGCTATCTGTATGAACATGGAAATATCTACACCGCTATCTCTATGAACATGGAAATATCTACACCGCTATCTGTTTGAACATGGAAATATCTAAACCGCTATCTGCATGAAAATGGAAATATCTACACAGCTATCTTCATTTACATGGAAATATCTACCCACCTATATTTTACACATGGAAATAACTACACCGCTATCTGTATGAACATGGAAATATCTTCAACGCCATCTGTATGAACATGGATATATCTACACAGCCATCTGGATGAACATGGAAATATCTACACCGCTATCTGTATGAACATGGAAATATCTACACCTCTATCTGTGTAAACATGCATACATCTTCACCGCTATCTGTATAAACATGGAAATATCTACACCGCTATCTGTATGAACATGGAAATATCTACACCGCTATCTGTTTGAACATGGAAATATCTAAACCGCTATCTGCATGAAAATGGAAATATCTACACAGCTAACTGCATATACATGGAAATATCTACACAGCAATCTCTTTACACATGGAAAAAACTACACCGCTATGTGTAAGAACATGGAAATATCTTTACGGCCATCTGTATGAACATATAAATATCTACACCGCCTTCTGTATTAAGATGGAGATATCTACACAGCTATCTGTATAAACATGGAAATATCTACACCGCTATCTGTATAAACATGGAAATATCTACACCGCTATCTGTATAAACATGGAAATATCTACACCGCTACCTGTATAAACGTGGAAATATCAGCACCGCTATCTGTATGAACATGGAAATATCAGCCCCTCTATGTGTATGAACATGGAAATATCTACACCACTATCTGTATGAACATGGAAATATCTACACCGCTAGATGTATGAACATGGAATTATCTTCACCGCCATCTGTATGAACATGGATATGTCTACACAGCCATCTGGATGAACATGGAAATATCTACACCGCTATCTGTATGAACATGGAAATAGCTACACCGCTATCTGTATGAACATGGAAATATCTGCACCGCCATCTGTATTAAGATGGAGATATCTACACCGCCATCTGTATTAAGGTGGAGATATCTACACGGCTATCTGTATAAACATGGAAATATCTACACCGCTATCTGTATAAACATGGAAATATCTACACCGCTATCTCTATAAACATGGAAATATCTACACCGCTACCTGTATGAGCATGGAAATATCAGCACCGCTACCTGTATGAACATGGAAATATCTACACCGCTATCTGTATGAACATGGAAATATCTACACCGCTATCTGTATGAACATGGAAATATCTATACCGCTATATGTATGAACATGGAAATATCTACACCGCTATCTGTTTTAACATGGAAATATCTACACCGCTGTCTGCATGAAAATGGAAATATCTACACAGTTATCTGCATATACATGGAAATATCTACACAGCTATCTCTTTACACATGGAAATAACTACACCGCTATCTCTATAAACATGGAAATATCTACACCGCCATCTGTATGAACATGGAAATATATGCAACGCCATCTGTATGAACATATAAATATCTGCACCGCCACCTGTATTAAGAAGGAGATATCTACACCGCTATCTGTATAAACCTGGAAATATCTACACGGCTATCTGTATAAACATGGAAATATCTACACCGCTATCTGTATAAACATGGAAATATGTACACCGCTACCTGAAGAAATATGGAAATATCAGCACAGCTATCTGTATGAACATGGAAATATCTACACCGCTATCTCTATGAACATGGAAATATCTACACCGCTATCTGTATGAACATGGAAATAGCTACACCGCTATCTGTATGAACATGGAAATATCTACACCACTATCTTTATGAACATGGAAATATCTACACTGCTATCTGTATGAACATGGATATATCTACACAGCCATCTGAATGAACATGGAAATATCTACACCGCTATCTGCATGAACATGGAAATATCTACACCGCTATTTGTGTAGACATGCATACGTCTTCACCGCAATCTGCATAAGCAAGGAAGTATCTACACCGCTATCTGTATGAACATGGAAATATCTACACCGCTATCTGTTTGAACATGGAAATATCTAAACCGCTATCAGCATGAAAATGGAAATATCTACAAAGCAATCAGCATTTACATGGAAATATCTACAAAGCTATCTCTTTACACATGGAAATAACTACACCGCTATCTTTATAAACATGGAAAAATCTACATCGCCATCTGTATGAACATGGAAATATCTGCACCGCCATCTGTATGAACATATAAATATCTACACCGCCATCTGTATTAAGATGGAGATATCTACACCGCTATCTGTATAAACCTGGAAATATCTACACCGCTATCTGTATAAACATGGAAAGACCTACACCGCTATCTGTATAAACATGGAAATATCAGCACCGCTATCTGTATGAACATGGAAATATCTACACCGCTATCTGTATGAACATGGAAATACCTGCACCGCTATCTGTATGAACATGGAAATATCTACAAAGCTATCTGAATGAACATGGAAATATCTACACCGCTATCTGTTTGAACATGTAAATATCTACACCGCTATATGCATGAAAATGGAAATATCTACAAAGCTATCTGCATATACATGTAAATATCTACACAGCTATCTCTTTACACATGGAAATAACTACACCGCTATATCTATAAACATGGAAATATCTACACCGCCATCTGTATGAATATGGAAATATCTGCACCGCCTTCTATATGAACATATAAATATCTACAACGCCATCTGCATTAAGATGGAGATATCTACACCGCTATCTGTATAAACCTGGAAATATCGACACCGCTATCTGTATAAACATGGAAATATCTACACCGCTATCTGTATAAACATGGAAATATGTACACCGCTACCTGTATAAACATGGAAATATCAGCACAGCTATCTGTATGAACATGGAAATATCTACACCGCTATCTGTATGAACATGGAAATATCTACACCGCTATCTGTATGAACATGGAAATAGCTACACCGCTATCTGTATGAACATGGAAATATCTACACCACTATCTGTATGAACATGGAAATATCTACACCGTTATCTGCATGAACATGGATATATCTACACAGCCATCTGGATGAACATGGAAATATCTACACCGATATCTGTATGAACATGGAAATATCTACACCACTATCTGTGTAAACATGCATACATCTTCACCGCTATCTGTATAAACATGGAAATATCTACACCGCTATCTGTATGAACATGGAAATATCTACACCGCTATCTGTTTGAACATGGAAATATCTAAACCGCTATCTGCATGAAAATGGAAATATCTACACAGCTAACTGCATATACATGGAAATATCTACACAGCTATCTCTTTACACATGGAAATAACTACACCGCTATCTGTAAGAACATGGAAATATCTTTACGGCCATCTGTATGAACATATAAATATCTACACCGCCTTCTGTATTAAGATGGAGATATCTACACTGCTATCTGTATAAACATGGAAATATCTACACCGCTATCTGTATAAACATGGAAATATCTACACCGCTATCTGTATAAACATGGAAATATCTACACAGCTACCTGTATAAACGTGGAAATATCAGCACCGCTATCTGTATGAACATGGAAATATCAGCCACTCTATGTGTATGAACATGGAAATATCTACACAACTATCTGTATGAACATGGAAATATCTACACCGCTAGATGTATGAACATGGAATTATCTTCACCGCAATCTGTATGGACATGGATATGTCTACACTGCCATCTGGAGGAACATGGAAATATCTACACCGCTATCTGAATAAACATGGAAAGATCTACACCGCTATCTGTATAAACTTGGAAATATCAGCACCGCTATCTGTATGAACATGGAAATATCTACACCGCTAACTGTATGAACATGGAAATATCTACTCCGCTATCTGTATGAACATATAAATATCTACAAAGCTATCTGAATGAACATGGAAATATCTACACCGCTATCTGTTTGAACATGTAAATATCTACAGCGCTATATGCATGAAAATGGAAATATCTACAAAACTATCTGCATATACATGGAAATATCTACACAGCCATCTCTTTACACATGGAAATAACTACACCGCTATATCTATAAACATGGAAATATCTACACCGCCATCTGTATGAACATGGAAATATCTGCACCGCCATCTGTATGAACATATAAATATCTACACCGCCATCTGTATTAAGAAGGAGATATCTACACCGCTATCTGTATAAACATGGAAATATCTACACCGCTGCCTGTATAAACATGGAAATATCAGCACCGCTATCTATATGAACATGGAAATATCTACACCGCTACCTGTATGAACATGGAAATATCTACACCGCTATCTGTATGAACATGGAAATATCTACACCGCTATCTGTATGAACATGGAAATATCTACACCGCTACCTGTATGAACATGGAAATATCTACACCGCTATCTGTGTAAACATGCATACATCTTAACCGCTATCAGTATAAACATGGAAATATCTACACCGCTATCTGTATGAACATGGAAATAGCTACACCGCTATCTGTATGAACATGGAATTATCTTCACCGCTATCTGTATGAACATGGATATATCTACACAGCCATCTGGATGAACATGGAAATATCTACACCGCTATCTGTATGAACATGGAAATAGCTACACCGCTATCTGTATGAACATGGAAATATCTGCACCACCATCTGTATTAAGATGGAGATATCTACACCGCCATCTGTATTAAGGTGGAGATATCTACATCGCTATCTGTATAAACATGGAAATATCTACACCGCTATCTGTATAAACATGGAAATATCTACACCGCTATCTCTATAAACATGGAAATATCTACACCGCTACCTGTATGAGCATGGAAATATCAGCACCGCTATCTGTATGAACATGGAAATATCTACACCGCTATCTGTTTGAACATGGAAATATCTAAACCGCTATCTGCATGAAAATGGAAATATCTACACAGCTAACTGCATATACATGGAAATATCTACACAGCTATCTCTTTACACATGGAAATAACTACACCGCTATCTGTAAGAACATGGAAATATCTTTACGGCCATCTGTATGAACATATAAATATCTACACCGCCTTCTGTATTAAGATGGAGATATCTACACTGCTATCTGTATAAACATGGAAATATCTACACCGCTATCTGTATAAACATGGAAATATCTACACCGCTATCTGTATAAACATGGAAATATCTACACAGCTACCTGTATAAACGTGGAAATATCAGCACCGCTATCTGTATGAACATGGAAATATCAGCCACTCTATGTGTATGAACATGGAAATATCTACACCACTATCTGTATGAACATGGAAATATCTACACCGCTAGATGTATGAACATGGAATTATCTTCACCGCAATCTGTATGGACATGGATATGTCTACACTGCCATCTGGATGAACATGGAAATATCTACACCGCTATCTGTATAAACATGGAAAGATCTACACCGCTATCTGTATAAACTTTGAAATATCAGCACCGCTATCTGTATGAACATGGAAATATCTACACCGCTATCTGTATGAACATGGAAATATCTACTCCGCTATCTGTATGAACATGGAAATATCTACAAAGCTATCTGAATGAACATGGAAATATCTACACCGCTATCTGTTTGAACATGTAAATATCTACAGCGCTATATGCATGAAAATGGAAATATCTACAAAGCTATCTGCATATACATGGAAATATCTACACAGCTATCTCTTTACACATGGAAATAACTACACCGCTATATCTATAAACATGGAAATATCTACACCGCCATCTGTATGAACATGGAAATATCTGCACCGCAATCTGTATGAACATATAAATATCTACACCGCCATCTGTATTAAGATGGAGATATCTACACCGCTATCTGTATATACCTGGAAATATCTACACCGCTATCTGTATAAACATGGAAAGACCTACACCGCTATCTGTATAAACATGGAAATATCAGCACCGCTATCTGTATGAACATGGAAATATCTACACCGCTATCTGTATGAACATGGAAATATCTACACCGCTATCTGTATGAACATGGAAATATCTACAAAGCTATCTGAATGAACATGGAAATACGTACACCGCTATCTGTTTGAACATGTAAATATCTACACTGCTATATGCATGAAAATGGAAATATCTACAAAGCTATCTGCATATACATGGAAATATCTACACAGCTATCTCTTTACACATGGAAATAACTACACCGCTATATCTATAAACATGGAAATATCTACACCGCCATCTGTATGAATATGGAAATATCTGCACCGCCTTCTATATGAACATATAAATATCTACACCGCCATCTGTATTAAGATGGAGATATCTACACCGCTATCTGTATAAACCTGGAAATATCGACACCGCTATCTGTATAAACATGGAAATATCTACACCGCTATCTGTATAAACATGGAAATATGTACACCGCTACCTGTATAAACATGGAAATATCAGCACAGCTATCTGTATGAACATGGAAATATCTACACCGCTATCTGTACGAACATGGAAATATCTACACCTCTATCTGTACGAACATGGAAATAGCTACACCGCTATCTGTATGAACATGGAAATATGTACACCACTATCTGTATGAACATGGAAATATCTACACCGCTATCTGTATGAACATGGATATATCTATACAGCAGTCTGGATGAACATGGAAATATCTACACCGCTATCTGTATGAAGATGGAAATATCTACACCACTATCTGTGTAAACATGCATACATCTTCACCGCTATCTGTATAAACATGGAAATATCTACACAGCTATCTGTATGAACATGGAAATATCTACACCGCTATCTGTTTGAACATGGAAATATCTAAACCGCTATCTGCATGAAAATGGAAATATCTACACAGCTAACTGCATATACATGGAAATATCTACACAGCTATCTCTTTACACATGGAAATAACTACACCGCTATCTGTAAGAACATGGAAATATCTTTACGGCCATCTGTATGAACATATAAATATCTAAACCGCCTTCTGTATTAAGTTGGAGATATCTACACTGCTATCTGTATAAACATGGAAATATCTACACCGCTATCTGTATAAACATGGAAATATCTACACCGTTATCTGTATGAACATGGAAATACCTTCACCGCCATATGTATGAACACGGATATGACTACACAGCAATCTGGATGAACATGGAAATGTCTACACCGCGATCTGTATGAACATGGAAATATCTACACCGCTATCTGTGTAAACATGCATACATTTCACCGCTATCTGTATAAACATGGAAATATCTACACCGCTATCTGTATGAACATGGAAATATCCACAGCGCTATCTGTTTGAACATGGAAATATCTAAACCGCTATCTGCATGAAAATAGAAATATCTACACAGCTATCTGCATATACATGGAAATATCTACAAAGCTATCTCTTTACAGAGAGAAATAACTACACCTCTATCTTTATAATCATGGAAATATCTACACCGCCATCTGTATGAACATGGAAATGTCTGCACTGCCATCTGTATGAGCATATAAATATCTGCACCGCCATCTGTATTTAGATGGAGATATCTTCACCGCTATCTGTATAAACTTGTAAATATCTACACCGCTATCTGTATAAACCTGGAAATATCTACACCACTATCTGTATAAACATGGAAATATCTACACCACTACCTGAATAAACATGGAAATATGAGCACCGCTATCTGTATGAACATGGAAATATCTACACCACTATCTCTATGAACATGGAAATATCTACACCGCTATCTGTATGAACATGGAAATATCTACACCACTATCTGTATGAACATGGAAATATCTAAATCGCTATCTGTATGAACATGGATATATCTACACAGCCATCTGGATGAACATGGAAATATCTACACCGCTATCTGCATGAACATGGAAATATCTACACCGCTATTTGTGTAAACATGCATACATATTCACCGCAATCTGCATAAGCATGGAAATATCTACACCGCTATCTGTATGAACATGGAGATATCTACACCGCTATCTGTTTGAACATGGAAATATCTAAACCGCTATCAGCGTGAAAATGGAAATATCTACACAGCTATCTGCATATACATGGAAATACCTACACAGCGATCTCTTTATACATGGAAATAACTACACCGCTATCTGTATGAACATGGTAATATTTACACCACCATCTGTATGAACATGGAAATATCTGCACCGCCATCTGTATGAACATTTGAATATCTACACCGCCATCTGTATTAAGAAGGAGATATCTACACCGCTATCTGTATAAACATGGAAATATCTACACCGCTATCTGTATAAACATGGAAATATCTGCACTGCTATCTGTATAAACATGGAAATATCTACACTGCTACCTGTATAAACATGGAAATATCTACACCACTACCTGTATAAACATGGAAATATCAGCACCGCTATCTGTATGAACATGGAAATATCAGCCCCTCTATCTGTATGAACATGGAAATATCAGCACCGCTATCTGTATGAACATGGAAATATCAGCCCCTCTATCTGTATGAACATGGAAATATCTACACCGCTATCTCTATGAACATGGAAATATCTACACCGTTATCGGTTTGAACATGGAAATACCTTCACCGCCATCTGTATGAACATGGATATGTCTACACAGCCATCTGGATGAACATGGAAATATCTACACCGCGATCTGTATGAACATGGAAATATCTACACCGCTATCTGTGTAAACATGCATACATTTCCCCGCTATCTGTATAAGCATGGAAATATCTACTCCGCTATCTGTATGAACATGGAAATATCTACAAAGCTATCTGAATGAACATGGAAATATCTACACCGCTATCTGTTTGAACATGTAAATATCTACAGCGCTATAGGCATGAAAATGGAAATATCTACAAAGCTATCTGCATATACATGGAAATATCTACACAGCTATCTCTTTACACATGGAAATAACTACACCGCTATATCTATAAACATGGAAATATCTACACCGCCATCTGTATGAACATGTAAATATCTGCACCGCCATCTGTATGAACATATAAATATCTACACCGCCATCTGTATTAAGAAGGAGATATCTACACCGCTATCTGTATAAACATGGAAATATCTACACCGCTGCCTGTATAAACATGGAAATATCAGCACCGCTATCTGTATGAACATGGAAATATCTACACCGCTACCTGTATGAACATGGAAATATCTACACCGCTATCTGTATGAACATGGAAATATCTACACAGCTATCTGTATGAACATGGATATATCTACACCGCTATATGTATGAACATGGATATATCTACACAGCCATCTGGATGAACATGGAAATATCTACACCGCTATCTGTATGAACATGGAAATAGCTACACCGCTATCTGTATGAACATGGAAATATCTGCACTGCCATCTGTATTAAGATGGAGATATCTACACCGCCATCTGTATTAAGGTGGAAATATCTACACCGCGATCTGTATGAACATGGAAATATCTACACCGCCATCTGTGTAAACATGCATACATTTCACCGCTATCTGTATAAACATGGAAATATCTACACCGCTATCTGTATGAACATGGAAATATCCACACCGCTATCTGTTTGAACATGGAAATATCTAAACCGCTATCTGCATGAAAATAGAAATATCTACACCGCTATCTGCATATACATGGAAATATCTACAAAGCTATCTCTTTACAGAGAGAAATAACTACACTGCTATCTTTATAAACATGGAAATATCTACACCGCCATCTGTATGAACATGGAAATGTCTGCACTGCCATCTGTATGAGCATATAAATATCTGCACCGCCATCTGTATTTAGATGGAGATATCTTCACCGCTATCTGTATAAACCTGGAAATATCTACACCGCTATCTGTATAAACATGGAAATATCTACACCACTACCTGAATAAACATGGAAATATCAGCACCGCTATCTGTATGAACATGGAAATATCTACACCACTATCTCTATGAACATGGAAATATCTACAACGCTATCTGTATGAACATGGAAATATCTACACCACTATCTGTATGAACATGGAAATATCTAAACCGCTATCTGTATGAACATGGAAATATCTACACAGCCATCTGGATGAACATGGAAATATCTACACCGCGATCTGTATGAACATGGAAATATCTGCACCGCTATCTGTGTAAACATGCATACATTTCACCGCTATCTGTATAAACATGGAAATATCTACACCGCTATCTGTTTGAACATGGAAATATCTAAACCGCTATCTGCATGAAAGTAGAAATATCTACACAGCTATCTGCATATACATGGAAATATCTACAAAGCTATCTCTTTACAGAGAGAAATAACTACACCGCTATCTTTATAAACATGGAAATATCTACACCGCTATCTGTATGAACATGGAAATATCTGCACCACTATCTGTATGAACATGGAAATATCTAAACCGCTATCTGTATGAACATGGATATATCTACAACGCTATCTGTATGAACATGGAAATAGCTACACCGCTATCTGTATGAACATGGAAATATCTACAACACTATCTGTATGAACATGGAAATATCTACACCGCTATCTGTTTGAACATGGAAATATCTACACCGCTATCTGCATGAAAATGGAAATATCTACACTGCTATCTGCATATACATGGAAATATCTACACAGCTATCTCTTTACACATGGAAATAACTACACCGCTATCAGTTAGAACATGGAAATATCTACACCGCCATCTCTATGAACATGGAAATATCTGCACCGCCATCTGTATGAACATATAAATATCTACACCACCATCTGTATTAAGATGGAGATATCTACACCGCTATCTGTATAAAAATGGAAATATCTACACCGCTATCTGTATAAACATGGAAATATCTACACCGCTATCTGTATGAACATGGAAATATCTACACCGCTATCTGTATGAACATGGAAATATCTACACCGCTATCTGTATGAACATGGAAATATCTACACCGGTATCTTTTTGAACTCGGAAATATCTACACCGCTGTCTGCATGAAAATGGAAATATCTACACAGCTATCTGCATATACATGGAAATATCTACACAGCTATCTCTTTACACATGGAAATAACGACACCGCTATCTCTATAAACATCGAAATATCTACACCACCATCTGTACGCACATGGAAATATCTGCACCGCCATGTGTATGAACATATAAATATCTGCACCGCCATCTGTATGAAGAAGGAGATATCTACACCGCTATCTGTATGAACATGGAAATATCTACACCGCTATCTGTATAAACATGGAGATATCTACACCACTATCTGTATAAACATGGAAATATCTACACCGCTACCTGTATAAACATGGAAATATCAGCACCGCTATCTGTATTAACATGGAAATATCTACACCGCTATCTGTATGAACATGGAAATATCTACACCGCTATCTGTATGAACATGGAAATATCTTCAAAGCCATCTGTATGAACATGGATATATCTACACAGCCATCTGTATGAACATGGAAATATCTACACCGCTATCTGTGAACATGGAAATATCTACACCGTTATCTGTATGAACATGGAAATACCTTCACCGCCATATGTATGAACACGGATATGTCTACAAAGCCATCTGGATGAACATGGAAATATGTACACCGCGATCTGTATGAACATGGAAATATCTACACCGCTATCTGTGTAAACATGCATACATCTTCACCGCTATCTGTATAAACATGGAAATATCTACACCGCTATCTGTATGAACATGGAAATATCTACACCGCTATCTGTTTGAACATGGAATTATCTAAACCGCTATCTGCATGAAAATAGAAATATCTGCACAGCTATCTGCATATACACGGAAATATCTACAAAGCTACCTCTATACACATGGAAATAACTACACCGCTATCTCTATAAACATGGAAATATCTACAGCGCCATCTGTATGAACATGGAAATATCTGCATCGCCATCTGTATGAACATATAAATATCTACACCGCCATCTGGATAAAGATGGAGATATCTTCACCGCTCTCTGTAAACTTGGAAATATGTACACCACTATCTGTATAAACAAGGAAATACCTACACCGCTACCTGTATAAACAGGGAAATATCTACACCGCTACCTGTATAAACATGGAAATATCAGCACCGCTATCTGTATGAACATGGAAATATCTACACCGCTATCTCTATGAACATGGAAATATCTACACCGCTATCTGTTTGAACATGGAAATATCTAAACCGCTATCTGCATGAAAATGGAAATATCTACACAGCTATCTTCATTTACATGGAAATATCTACACACCTATCTCTTTACACATGGAAATAACTACACCGCTATCTGTATGAACATGGAAATATCTTCAACGCCATCTGTATGAACATGGATATATCTACACAGCCATCTGGATGAACATGGAAATATCTACTCCGGTATCTGTATGAACACGGAAATATCTACACCGCTATCTGTGTAAACATGCATACATCTTCACCGCTATCTGTATAAACATGGAAATATCTAAACTGCTATCTGCATGAACATGGAAATATCTACACCGCTATCTGTTTGAAAATGGAATTATCTACTCCGCTATCTGTATAAACATGGAAATATCTACACTGCTATCTGTATAAACATGGAAATATCTACCCCGTTACCTGAATAAACATTGAAATATCAGCACCGCTATCTGTATGAACATGGAAATATCAGCCCCTCTATCTGTATGAACATGGAAATATCTACACCGCTATCTGTATGAACATGGAAATATCTGCACTGCCATCTGTATGAACATATAAATATCTACACGGCCGTCTGTATTAAGATGGAGATATCTACACCGCTATCTGTATAAACATGGAAATATCTACACCGCAATCTGTATATACATGGAAATATCTACACCGCTATCTGTATAAACATGGAAATATCTACCCCGCTACCTGTATAAGCATGGAAATATCAACACCGCTATCTGAATGAACATGGAAATATCAGCCGCTCTATCTGTATGAACATGGAAATATCTACACCGCTATCTGTATGAACATGGAAATATCTACACCGCTGTCCGTATGAACATGGAAATATCTGCAATGCCATCTGTATGAACATGGATATATCTACACAGCCATCTGGATGAACATGGAAACATCTACACCGCTATCTGTATGAACATGGAAATAGCTTCACCGCTATCTGCAAGAACATGGAAATATCTACACCACTATCTGTATAAACATGGAAATATCTACACCGCTATCTGTATGAACATGGAATTATCTTCACCGCCATCTGTACGAACATCGATATATCTACACAGCCATCTGGATGAACATGGAAATATCTACACCGCTATCTGTATGAACATGGAAATAGCTACACAGCTATCTGTATGAACATGGAAATATCTACACCGCTATCTGTATGAACATGGAAATATCAACACTGCTATCTGTATGAACATGGAAATATCTTCACCGCCATCTGTATGAACATGGATATATCTACACAGCCATCTGGATGAACATGGAAATATCAACAGAGCTATCTGTATGAACATGGAAATATATACACCGCTATCTGTCTAAACTTGCATACATCTTCACCGCTATCTGTATAAACATGGAAATATCTACACCGCTATCTGTATGAACATGGAAATATCTACACCGCTATCTGTTTGAACATGGAAATATCTACTCCGCTATCTGCATGAAAATGGAAATATCTACACAGCGTTCTGCATATACATGGAATTGTCTACAAAGCTATCTCTTTACACATGGAAATAACTACACCGCTATCTCTATAAACATGGAAATATCTAAACCGCCATCTGTATGAATATGGAAATATCTGCACCGCCTTCTATATGAACATATAAATATCTACACCGCCATCTGTATTAAGATGGAGATATCTAAACCGCTATCTCTATAAACCTGGAAATATCGACACCGCTATCTGTAAAAACATGGAAATATCTACACCGCTATCTGTATAAACATGGAAATATGTACACCGCTACCTGTATAAACATGGAAATATCAGCACAGCTATCTGTATGAACATGGAAATATCTACACCGCTATCTGTATGAACATGGAAGTATCTACACCGCTATCTGTATGAACATGGAAATATCTACACCACTATCTGTATGAACATGGATATATCTACACAGCCATCTGGATGAACATGGAAATATCTACACCGCTATCTGTATGAACATGGAAATATCTACACCACTATCTGTGTAAACATGCATACATCTTCACCGCTATCTGTATAAACATGGAAATATCTACACCGCTATCTGTATGAACATGGAAATATCTACACCGCTATCTGTTTGAACATGGAAATATCTAAACCGCTATCTGCATGAAAATGGAAATATCTACACAGCTAACTGCATATACATGGAAATATCTACTCAGCTATCTCTTTACACATGGAAATAACTACACCGCTATGTGTAAGATCATGGAAATATCTTTACGGCCATCTGTATGAACATATAAATATCTACACCGCCTTCTGTATTAAGATGGAGATATCTACACAGCTATCTGTATAAACATGGAAATATCTACACCGCTATCTGTATAAACATGGAAATATCTACACCGCTATCTGTATAAACATGGAAATATCTACACCGCTACCTGTATAAACGTGGAAATATCAGCACCGCTATCTGTATGAACATGGAAATATCAGCCCCTCTATGTGTATGAACATGGAAATATCTACACCACTATCTGTATGAACATGGAAATATCTACACCGCTATCTGTATGAACATGGAAATATCTACACCGCTATCTGTATGAACATGGAAATATCTACACCGGTATCTTTTTGAACTCGGAAATATCTACACCGCTGTCTGCATGAAAATGGAAATATCTACACAGCTATCTGCATATACATGGAAATATCTACACAGCTATCTCTTTACACATGGAAATAACGACACCGCTATCTCTATAAACATCGAAATATCTACACCGCCATCTGTACGAACATGGAAATATCTGCACCGCCATGTGTATGAACATATAAATATCTGCACCGCCATCTGTATGAAGAAGGAGATATCTACACCGCTATCTGTATGAACATGGAAATATCTACACCGCTATCTGTATAAACATGGAAATATCTACACCGCTATGTGTATAAACATGGAAATATCTACACCGCTACCTGTATAAACATGGAAATATCAGCACCGCTATCTGTATTAACATGGAAATATCTACACCGCTATCTGTATGAACATGGAAATATCTACACCGCTATCTGTATGAACATGGAAATATCTTCAAAGCCATCTGTATGAACATGGATATATCTACACAGCCATCTGTATGAACATGGAAATATCTACAC
The DNA here is from genome assembly GCF_029281585.2 of Gorilla gorilla gorilla. NCBI lineage: Eukaryota > Metazoa > Chordata > Mammalia > Primates > Hominidae > Gorilla > Gorilla gorilla. Next base: position 1,159,135 of record NC_073234.2, read on the forward strand.
CGCTATCTGTGAACATGGAAATATCTACACCGTTATCTGTATGAACATGGAAATACCTTCACCGCCATATGTATGAACACGGATATGTCTACACAGCCATCTGGATGAACATGGAAATATGTACACCGCGATCTGTATGAACATGGAAATATCTACACCGCTATCTGTGTAAACATGCATACATCTTCACCGCTATCTGTATAAACATGGAAATATCTACACCGCTATCTGTATGAACATGGAAATATCTACACCGCTATCTGTTTGAACATGGAAATATCTAAACCGCTATCTGCATGAAAATAGAAATATCTGCACAGCTATCTGCATATACTCGGAAATATCAACAAAGCTACCTCTATACACATGGAAATAACTACACCGCTATCTCTATAAACATGGAAATATCTACAGCGCCATCTGTATGAACATGGAAATATCTGCATCGCCATCTGTATGAACATATAAATATCTACACCGCCATCTGGATAAAGATGGAGATAACTTCACCGCTCTCTGTAAACTTGGAAATATCTACACCACTATCTGTATAAACATGGAAATACCTACACCGCTACCTGTATAAACAGGGAAATATCTACACCGCTACCTGTATAAACATGGAAATATCAGCACCGCTATCTGTATGAACATGGAAATATCTACACCGCTATCTCTATGAACATGGAAATATCTACACCGCTATCTGTTTGAACATGGAAATATCTAAACCGCTATCTGCATGAAAATGGAAATATCTACACAGCTATCTTCATTTACATGGAAATATCTACACACCTATCTCTTTACACATGGAAATAACTACACCGCTATCTGTATCAACATGGAAATATCTTCAACGCCATCTGTATGAACATGGATATATCTACACAGCCATCTGGATGAACATGGAAATATCTACTCCGGTATCTGTATGAACACGGAAATATCTACACCGCTATCTGTGTAAACATGCATACATCTTCACCGCTATCTGTATAAACATGGAAATATCTAAACTGCTATCTGCATGAACATGGAAATATCTACACAGCTATCTGTTTGAAAATGGAATTATCTACTCCGCTATCTGTATAAACATGGAAATATCTACACCGCTATCTGTATAAACATGGAAATATCTACCCCGCTACCTGTATAAACATTGAAATATCAGCACCGCTATCTGTATGAACATGGAAATATCAGCCCCTCTATCTGTATGAACATGGAAATATCTACACCGCTATCTGTATGAACATGGAAATATCTGCACTGCCATCTGTATGAACATATAAATATCTACACGGCCGTCTGTATTAAGATGGAGATATCTACACCGCTATCTGTATAAACATGGAAATATCTACACCGCAATCTGTATATACATGGAAATATCTACACCGCTATCTGTATAAACATGGAAATATCTACCCCGCTACCTGTATAAGCATGGAAATATCAGCACCGCTATCTGTATGAACATGGAAATATCAGCCCCTCTATCTGTATGAACATGGAAATATCTACACCGCTATCTGTATGAACATGGAAATATCTACACCGCTGTCCGTATGAACATGGAAATATCTGCAATGCCATCTGTATGAACATGGATATATCTACACAGCCATCTGGATGAACATGGAAACATCTACACCGCTATCTGTATGAACATGGAAATAGCTTCACCGCTATCTGCAAGAACATGGAAATATCTACACCACTATCTGTATAAACATGGAAATATCTACACCGCTATCTGTATGAACATGGAATTATCTTCACCGCCATCTGTACGAACATCGATATATCTACACAGCCATCTGGATGAACATGGAAATATCTACACCGCTATCTGTATGAACATGGAAATAGCAACACAGCTATCTGTATGAACATGGAAATATCTACACCGCTATCTGTATGAACATGGAAATATCAACACTGCTATCTGTATGAACATGGAAATATCTTCACCGCCATCTGTATGAACATGGATATATCTACACAGCCATCTGGATGAACATGGAAATATCAACAGAGCTATCTGTATGAACATGGAAATATATACACCGCTATCTGTCTAAACTTGCATACATCTTCACCGCTATCTGTATAAACATGGACATATCTACACCGCTATCTGTATGAACATGGAAATATCTACACCGCTATCTGTTTGAACATGGAAATATCTACTCCGCTATCTGCATGAAAATGGAAATATCTACACAGCGTTCTGCATATACATGGAATTGTCTACAAAGCTATCTCTTTACACATGGAAATAACTACACCGCTATCTCTATAAACATGGAAATATCTAAACCGCCATCTGTATGAATATGGAAATATCTGCACCGCCTTCTATATGAACATATAAATATCTACACCGCCATCTGTATTAAGATGGAGATATCTAAACCGCTATCTGTATAAACCTGGAAATATCGACACCGCTATCTGTAAAAACATGGAAATATCTACACCGCTATCTGTATAAACATGGAAATATGTACACCGCTACCTGTATAAACATGGAAATATCAGCACAGCTATCTTTATGAACATGGAAATATCTACACCGCTATATGTATGAACATGGAAATATCTACACCGCTATCTGTATGAACATGGAAATATCTACACCACTATCTGTATGAACATGGATATATCTACACAGCCATCTGGATGAACATGGAAATATCTACACCGCTATCTGTATGAACATGGAAATATCTACACCACTATCTGTGTAAACATGCATACATCTTCACCGCTATCTGTATAAACATGGAAATATCTACACCGCTATCTGTATTAACATGGAAATATCTACACCGCTATCTGTTTGAACATGGAAATATCTAAACCGCTATCTGCATGAAAATGGAAATATGTACACAGCTAACTGCATATACATGGAAATATCTACTCAGCTATCTCTTTACACATGGAAATAACTACACCGCTATGTGTAAGAACATGGAAATATCTTTACGGCCATCTGTATGAACATATAAATATCTACACCGCCTTCTGTATTAAGATGGAGATATCTACACAGCTATCTGTATAAACATGGAAATATCTACACCGCTATCTGTATAAACATGGAAATATCTACACCGCTATCTGTATAAACATGGAAATATCTACACCGCTACCTGTATAAACGTGGAAATATCAGCACCGCTATCTGTATGAACATGGAAATATCAGCCCCTCTATGTGTATGAACATGGAAATATCTACACCACTATCTGTATGAACATGGAAATATCTACACCGCTAGATGTATGAACAAGGAATTATCTTCACCGCCATCTGTATGAACATGGATATGTCTACACAGCCATCTGGATGAACATGGAAATATCTACACCGCTATCGGTATGAACATGGAAATAGCTACACCGCTATCTGTATGAACATGGAAATATCTGCACCGCCATCTGTATTAAGATGGAGATATCTACACCGCCATCTGTATTAAGGTGGAGATATCTACACCGCTATCTGTATAAACATGGAAATATCTACACCGCTATCTGTATAAACATGGAAATATCTACACCGCTATCTCTATAAACATGGAAATATCTACACCGCTACCTGTATGAGCATGGAAATATCAGCACCGCTACCTGTATGAACATGGAAATATCTACACCGCTATCTGTATGAACATGGAAATATCTACACCGCTATCTGTATGAACATGGAAATATCTACACCGCTATATGTATGAACATGGAAATATCTACACCGCTATCTGTTTTAACATGGAAATATCTACACCGCTGTCTGCATGAAAATGGAAATATCTACACAGTTATCTGCATATACATGGAAATATCTACACAGCTATCTCTTTACACATGGAAATAACTACACCGCTATCTCTATAAACATGGAAATATCTACACCGCCATCTGTATGAACATGGAAATATCTGCAACGCCATCTGTATGAACATATAAATATCTGCACCGCCACCTGTATTAAGAAGGAGATATCTACACTGCTATCTGTATAAACCTGGAAATATCTACACGGCTATCTGTATAAACATGGAAATATCTACACCGCTATCTGTATAAACATGGAAATATGTACACCGCTACCTGTAGAAATACGGAAATATCAGCACAGCTATCTGTATGAACATGGAAATACCTACACCGCTATCTCTATGAACATGGAAATATCTACACCGCTATCTGCATGAACATGGAAATATCTACACCGCTATTTTTGTAGACATGCATACGTCTTCACCGCAATCTGCATAAGCAAGGAAGTATCTACACCGCTAGCTGTATGAACATGGAAATATCTACACCGCTATCTCTTTGAACATGGAAATATCTAAACCGCTATCAGCATGAAAATGGAAATATCTACAAAGCAATCTGCATTTACATGGAAATATCTATAAAGCTATCTCTTTACACATGGAAATAACTACACCGCTATCTCTATAAACATGGAAACATCTACACCGCCATCTGTATGAACATGGAAATATCTGCACCGCCATCTGTATGAACATATAAATATCTACACCGCCATCTGTATTAAGATGGAGATATCTACTCCGCTATCTGTATAAACCTGGAAATATCTACACCGCTATCTGTATAAACATGGAAAGACCTACACCGCTATCGGAATAAACATGGAAATATCAGCACCGCTATCTGTATGAACATGGAAATATCTAAACCGCTATCTGTATGAACATGGAAATATCTACACCGCTATCTGTATGAACATGGAAATATCTACAAAGCTATCTGAATGAACATGGAAATATCTACACCGCTATCTGTTTGAACATGTAAATATCTACACCGCTATATGCATGAAAATGGAAATATCTACAAAGCTATCTGCATATACATGTAAATATCTACACAGCTATCTCTTTACACATGGAAATAACTACACTGCTATATCTATAAACATGGAAATATCTACACCGCCATCTGTATGAATATGGAAATATCTGCACCGCCTTCTATATGAACATATAAATATCTACAACGCCATCTGTATTAAGATGGAGATATCTACACCGCTATCTGTATAAACCTGGAAATATCGACACCGCTATCTGTATAAACATGGAAATATCTACACCGCTATCTGTATAAACATGGAAATATCTACACCGCTACCTGTATAAACATGGAAATATCAGCACAGCTATCTGTATGAACATGGAAATATCTACACCGCTATCTGTACGAACATGGAAATATCTACACCGCTATCTGTATGAACATGGAAATAGCTAAACCGCTATCTGTATGAACATGGAAATATCTACACCACTATCTGTATGAACATGGAAATATCTACACCGCTATCTGCATGAACATGGATATATCTACACAGCCATCTGGATGAACATGGAAATATCTACACCGCTATCTGTATGAACATGGAAATATCTACACCACTATCTGTGTAAACATGCATACATCTTAACCGCTATCTGCATAAACATGGAAATATCTACAACGCTATCTGTATGAACATGGAAATATCTACACCGCTATCTGTTTGAACATGGAAATATCTAAACCGCTATCTGCATGAAAATGGAAATATCTACACAGCTAACTGCATATACATGGAAATATCTACACAGCTATCTCTTTACACATGGAAATAACTACACCGCTATCTGTAAGAACATGGAAATATCTTTACGGCCATCTGTATGAACATATAAATATCTACACCGCCTTCTGTATTAAGATGGAGATATCTACACTGCTATCTGTATAAACATGGAAATATCTACACCGCTATCTGTATAAACATGGAAATATCTACGCTGCTATCTGTATAAACATGGAAATATCTACACAGCTACCTGTATAAACGTGGAAATATCAGCACCGCTATCTGTATGAACATGGAAATATCAGCGACTCTATGTGTATGAACATGGAAATATCTACACCACTATCTGTATGAACATGGAAATATCTACACCGCTAGATGTATGAACATGGAATTATCTTCACCGCAATCTGTATGGACATGGATATGTCTACACTGCCATCTGGATGAACATGGAAATATCTACACCGCTATCTGTATAAACATGGAAAGATCTACACCGCTATCTGTATAAACTTGGAAATATCAGCACCACTATCTGTATGAACATGGAAATATCTACACCGCTATCTGTATGAACATGGAAATATCTACTCCGCTATCTGTATGAACATGGAAATATCTACAAAGCTATCTGAATGAACATGGAAATATCTACACCGCTATCTGTTTGAACATGTAAATATCTACAGCGCTATTTGCATGAAAATGGAAATATCTACAAAGCTATCTGCATATACATGGAAATATCTACACAGCTATCTCTTTACACATGGAAATAACTACACCGCTATATCTATAAACATGGAAATATCTACACCGCCATCTGTATGAACATGGAAATATCTGCACCGCCATCTGTATGAACATATAAATATCTACACCGCCATCTGTATTAAGAAGGAGATATCTACACCGCTATCTGTATAAACATGGAAATATCTACACCGCTGCCTGTATAAACATGGAAATATCAGCACCGCTCTCTGTATGAACATGGAAATATCTACACCGCTACCTGTATGAACATGGAAATATCTACACCGCTATCTGTATGAACATGGAAATATCTATACTGCTATCTGTATGAATATGGAAATATCTACACAGCTATCTGTATGAACATGGATATATCTACACCGCTATCTGTATGAACATGGATATATCTACACAGCCATCTGGATGAACATGGAAATATCTAAACCGCTATCTGTATGAACATGGAAATAGCTACACCGCTATCTGTATGAACATGGAAATATCTGCACCGCCATCTGTATTAAGATGGAGATACCTACAACGCCATCTGTATTAAGGTGGAGATATCTACACCGCTATCTGTATAAACATGGAAATATCTACACCGCTACCTGTATGAGCATGGAAATATCAGCACCGCTATCTGTATGAACATGGAAATATCTACACCGCTATCTGTATGAACATGGTAATATCTACACCGCTATCTGTATGAACATGGAAATATCTACACCGCTATATGTATGAACATGGAAATATCTACACCGCTATCTGTTTTAACATGGAAATATCTACACCGCTGTCTGCATGAAAATGGAAATATCTACACAGTTATCTGCGTATACATGGAAATATCTACACAGCTATCTCTTTACACATGGAAATAACTACACCGCTATCTCTATAAAAATGGAAATATCTACACCGCCATCTGTATGAACATGGAAATATCTGCACCACCATCTGTATGAACATATAAATATCTACACCGCTATCTGTGAACATGGAAATATCTACACCGTTATCTGTATGAACATGGAAATAACTTCACCGCCATATGTATGAACACGGATATGACTACACAGCCATCTGGATGAACATGGAAATATCTACACCGCGATCTGTATGAACATGGAAATATCTACACCGCTATCTGTGTAAACATGCATACATTTCACCGCTATCTGTATAAACATGGAAATATCTACACCGCTATCTGTATGAACATGGAAATATCCACACCGCTATCTGTTTGAACATGGAAATATCTAAACCGCTATCTGCATGAAAATAGAAATATCTACACAGCTATCTGCATATACATGGAAATATCTACAAAGCTATCTCTTTACAGAGAGAAATAACTACACCGCTATCTTTATAAACATGGAAATATCTACACCGCCATCTGTATGAACATGGAAATGTCTGCACTGCCATCTGTATGAGCATATAAATATCTGCACCGCCATCTGTATTTAGATGGAGATATCTTCACCGCTATCTGTATAAACTTGTAAATATCTACACCGCTATCTGTATAAACCTGGAAATATCTACACCGCTATCTGTATAAACATGGAAATATCTACACCACTACCTTAATAAACATGGAAATATCAGCACCGCTATCTGTATGAACATGGAAATATCTACACCACTATCTCTATGAACATGGAAATATCTACACCGCTATCTGTATGAACATGGAAATATCTACACCACTATCTGTATGAACATGGAAATATCTAAACCGCTATCTGTATGAACATGGAAATATCTACACAGCCATCTGGATGAACATGGAAATATCTACACCGCGATCTGTATGAACATGGAAATATCTGCACCGCTATCTGTGTAAACATGCATACATTTCACCGCTATCTGTATAAACATGGAAATATCTACACCGCTATCTGTATGAACATGGAAATATCCACACCGCTATCTGTTTGAACATGGAAATATCTAAACCGCTATCTGCATGAAAATAGAAATATCTACACAGCTATCTGCATATACATGGAAATATCTACAAAGCTATCTCTTTACAGAGAGAAATAACTACACCGCTATCTTTATAAACATGGAAATATCTACACCGCTATCTGTATGAACATGGAAATATCTACACCACTATCTGTATGAACATGGAAATATCTAAACCGCTATCTGTATGAACATGGATATATCAACACAGCCATCTGCATGAACATGGAAATATCTACACCGCTATTTGTGTAAACATGCATACATCTTCACCGCAATCTGCATAAGCATGGAAATATCTACACCGCTATCTGTATGAACATGGAGATATCTACACCGCTATCTGTTTGAACATGGAAATATCTAAACCGCTATCAGCGTGAAAATGGAAATATCTACACAGATATCTGCATATACATGGAAATACCTACACAGCGATCTCTTTACACATGGAAATAACTACACCGCTATCTGTATGAACATGGTAATATTTACACCGCCATCTGTATGAACATGGAAATATCTGCACCGCCATCTGTATGAACATTTGAATATCTACACCGCCATCTGTATTAAGAAGGAGATATCTACACCGCTATCTGTATAAACATGGAAATATCTACACCGCTATCTGTATAAACATGGAAATATCTGCACTGCTATCTGTATAAACATGGAAATATCTACACTGCTACCTGTATAAACATGGAAATATCTACACCACTACCTGTATAAACATGGAAATATCAGCACCGCTATCTGTATGAACATGGAAATATCAGCCCCTCTATCTGTATGAACATGGAAATATCTACACCGCTATCTCTATGAACATGGAAAAATTTACACCGCTATCTGTATGAACATGGAAATATCTACACCGCCATCTGTATGAACATGGAAATATCTGCACCGCCATCTGTATGAACATATAAATATCTACACCGCCATCTGTATTAAGATGGAGATATCTACACCGCTATCAGAATAAACATGGAAATATCTACAACGCTATCTGTATAAACATGGAAATCTCTACACCGCTATCTGTATAAACTTGGAAATATCTACACCGCTACATGTATAAACATGGAAATATCAGCACCGCTATCTGTATGAACATGGAAATATCTATACCGCTATCTGTATGAACATGGAAATATCAGCCACTCTATGTGTATGAACATGGAAATATCTACACCACTATCTGTATGAACATGGAAATATCTACACCGCTAGATGTATGAACATGGAATTATCTTCACCGCAATCTGTATGGACATGGATATGTCTACACAGCCATCTGGATGAACATGGAATTATCTACACCGTTATCTGTGAACATGGAAATATCTACACCGTTATCTGTATGAACATGGAAATACCTTCACCGCCATATGTATGAACACGGATATGACTACACAGCCATCTGGATGAACATGGAAATATCTACACCGCGATCTGTATGAACATGGAAATATCTACACCGCTATCTGTGTAAACATGCATACATTTCACCGCTATCTGTATAAACATGGAAATATCTACACCGCTATCTGTATGAACATGGAAATATCCACACCGCTATCTGTTTGAACATGGAAATATCTAAACCGCTATCTGCATGAAAATAGAAATATCTACACAGCTATCTGCATATACATGGAAATATCTACAAAGCTATCTCTTTACAGAGAGAAATAACTACACCGCTATCTTTATAAACATGGAAATATCTACACCGCCATCTGTATGAACATGGAAATGTCTGCACTGCCATCTGTATGAGCATATAAATTTCTGCACCGCCATCTGTATTTAGATGGAGATATCTTCACCGCTATCTGTATAAACGTGTAAATATCTACACCGCTATCTGTATAAACCTGGAAATATCTACACCGCTATCTGTATAAACATGGAAATATCTACACCACTACCTGAATAAACATGGAAATATCAGCACCGCTATCTGTATGAACATGGAAATATCTACACCACTATCTCTATGAACATGGAAATATCTACACCGCTATCTGTATGAACATGGAAATATCTACACCACTATCTGTATGAACATGGAAATATCTACACCGCTATCTGTATGAACATGGAAATATCTTCACCGCCATCTGTATGAACATGGATATGTCTACACAGCCATCTGGATGAACATGGAAATATCTACACCGCGATCTGTATGAACATGGAAATATCTACACCGCTATGTGTGTCAACATGCATACATCTTCACCGCTACCTGTATAAACATGGAAATATCTACACCGCTATCTGTATGAACATGGAAATATCTACACCGCAATCTGTTTGAACATGGAAATATCTAAACCGCTATCTGCATGAAAATAGAAATATCTACACAGCTATCTGCATATACATGGAAATATCTACAAAGATATCTCTTTACACATGGAAATAACTACACCGCTATCTCTATAAACATGGAAATATCTACACCGCCATCTGTATGAACATGGAAATATCTGCACCGCCATCTCAATGAACATATAAATATCTACACCGCCATCTGTATTAAAACGGAGATATATTCACCGCTATCTGTATAAACTTGGAAATATCTACACCGCTATCTGTGTAAACCTGGAAATATCTACACCGCTATCTGTATAAACATGGAAATAACTACACCTCTATCTGTATAAACATGTAAATATCTACACCGCTACCTGTATAAACATGGAAATATCAGCACCGCTATCTGTATGAACATGGAAATAACAGCCCCTCTATCTGTATGAACATGGAGATATCTACACCGCTATCTGTATAAACATGGAAATATCTACACTGCTGCCTGTATAAACATGGAAATATCAGCACCGCTATCTGTATGAACATGGAAATATCTACACCGCTACCTGTATGAACATGGAAATATCTACACCGCTATCTGTATGAACATGGAAATATCTACACCGCTATCTGTATGAACATGGAAATATCTACACCGCTATCTGTATGAACATGGAAATATCTACACCGCCATCTGTATGAACATGGAAATATCTGCACCGCCATCTGTATGAACATATAAATATCTACACCGCCATCTGTATTAAGATGGAGATATCTACACCGCTATCTGAATAAACATGGAAATATGTACACCGCTATCTGCATGAACATGGAAATATCTACACCGCTATTTGTGTAAACATGTATACTTCTTCACCGCAATCTGCATAAGCATGGTAATATCTACACTGCTATCTGTATGAACATGGAAATATCTACACCTCTATCTGTTTGTACATGGAAATATCTACACCGCTATCTGTTTGAACATGGAAATATCTACACCGCTCTCTGTTTGAACATGGAAATATCTACACCGCTATCTGTTTGAACATGGAAATATCTAAACCACTATCAGCATGAAAATGGAAATATCTACATAGCTATCTGCATATACATGGAAATATCTACACAGCTATCTCTTTACACATGGAAATAACTACACCGCTATCTGTATGAACATGGAAATATCTACACCCCCATCTGTATGAATATGGAAATATCTGCACCGCCATCTGTATGAACATATAAATATCTACACCGCCATCTGTATTAAGAAGGAGATATCTACACGGCTATCTGAATAAACATGGAAATATCTACACCGCTATCTGTATGAACATGGAAATATCTACACCGCAATCTGTTTGAACATGGAAATATCTAAACCGCTATCTGCATGAAAATAGAAATATCTACACAGCTATCTGCATATACACGGAAATATCTACAAACTATCTCTATACACATGGAAATAACTACACCGCTATCTCTATAAACATGGAAATATCTACACCGCCATATGTATGAACATGGAAATACCTGCACCGCCATCTGTATGAACATATAAATATCTACACCGCCATCTGTATTAAGAAGGAAATATCTACACCTCTATCGGTATAAACATGGAAATGTCTACTCCGCTATCTGTATGAACATGGAAATATCTACACAGCTACCTGTATAAACATGGAAATATCAGCACCGCTATCTGTATGAACATGGAAATATCTAAACCGCTATCTGCATGAAAATGGAAATATCTACACAGCTATCTGCATTTACATGGAAATATCTACACAGCTATCTCTTTACACATGGAAATACCTACACCGCTATCTGTATGAACATGGAAATATCTTCAACGCCATCTGTATGAACATGGATATATCTACACAGCCATCTGGATGAACATGGAAATATCTACACCGCTATCTGTATGAACATGGAAATATCTACACGGCTATCTGTGTAAACATGGATACATCTTCACCGCTATCTGTATAAACATGGAAATATCTACACCGCTATCTGTTTGAACATGGAAATATCTACACCGCTATCTGTATAAACATGGAAATATCTACACCGCTATCTGTATGAACATATAAATATCTACACCGCCATCTGTATTAAGATGGAGATATCTACACCGCTATCTGAATAAACATGGAAATATCTACACCGCTATCTGTATAAACATGGAAATATATACACTGCTATCTGTATAAACATGGAAATATCTACACCGCTACATGTATAAACATGGAAATACAAGCACCGCTATGTGTATGAACATGGAAATATCTACACCGCTATCTGTATGAACATGGAAATATCTACACCGCTATCTGTATGAACATGGAAATATCTACAAAGCTATCTGAATGAACATGGAAATATCTACACCGCTATCTGTTTGAACATGTAAATATCTACACCGCTATCTGCCTGAAAATGGAAATATCTACAAAGCTATCTGCATATACATGGAAATATCTACACAGCTATCTCTTTACACATGGAAATAACTACACCGCTATATCTATAAACATGGAAATATCTACACCGCCATCTGTATGAACATGGAAATATCTGCACCGCCATCTGTATGAACATATAAATATCTACACCGCCATCTGTATTAAGAAGGAGATATCTACACCGCTATCTGTATAAACATAGAAATATCTACACCGCTGCCTGTATAAACATGGAAATATCAGCACCGCTATCTGTATGAACATGGAAATATCTACACCGCTACCTGTATGAACATGGAAATATCTACATCGCTATCTGTATGAACATGGAAATATCAACACTGCTATCTGTATGAACATGGAAATATCTACACCGCTATCTGTATGAACATGGAAATATCTACACCGCTATCTGTATGAACATGGAAATATCAACACTGCTATCTGTATGAACATGGAAATATCTACACCGCTATCTGTATGAACATGGAAATATCTACACCGCTATCTCTTTGAACATGGATATATCTACACAGCCATCTGGATGAACATGGAAATATCTACACCGCTATCTGTATGAACATGGAAATATCTAAACCGTTATCTGTATCAACATGGATATATCTACACAGCCATCTGGATGAACATGGAAATATCTACACCGCTATCTGTGTAAACATGCATACATCTTCACCGCTATCTGTATAAACATGGAAATATCTACACCGCTATCTGTATGAACATGGAAATATCTACACCGCTATCTGTATGAACATGGAAATATCTACACCACTATCTGTTTGAACATGGAAATATCTACACCGCTATCTGCATGAAAATGGAAATATCTACACTGCTACCTGCATATACATGGAAATATCTACACAGCTATCTCTTTACACATGGAAATAACTACACCGCTATCTGTATGAACATGGAAATATCTACACCGCCATCTGTATGAACATGGAAATATCTGCACCGCCAACTGTATGAACATATAAATATCTACACCGCCATCTGTATTAAGATGGAGATATCAACACCGCTATCTGTATAAACATGGAAATATCTACGCCGCTATCTGTATAAACATGGAAATATCCACACCGCTATCTGTATAAACATGGAAATATCTACACCGCTACGTGTATAAACATGGAAATATCAGCACCGCTATCGGAATGAACGTGGAAATATCTACACCGCTATCTGTATGAACATGGAAATATCTACACCGCTATCTGTTTGAACATGGAAATATCTACACCGCTATCTGCATGAAAATGAAAATATCTACACAGCTATCTGCATATACATGGAAATATCTAGAAAGATATCACTTTACACATGGAAATAATTACACCGCTATCTCTATAAACATGGAAATATCTACACCGCAATCTGTATGAACATGGAAATATCTGCACCGCCATCTGTATGAACATATAAACGTCTACACCGCCATCTGTATTAAGAAGGAGATATCTACACCGCTATCTGTATAAACATGGAAATATCTACACCGCTATCTGTATAAACATGGAAATATCTACACCGCTATCTGTATAAACATGGAAATATCTACACCGCTACCTGTATAAACGTGGAAATATCAGCCCCGCTATCTGTATGAACATAGAAATATCTACACCGCGATCTGTATGAACATGGAAATATCTACACCGCTATCTGTATGAACATGGAAATATCTACACCGCTATCTGTATGAACATGGAAATATCTACACCGCTATCTGTACGAATATGGAAATATCTACACCGCTATCTGTATGAACATGAAAATATCTACACCGCTATCTGTTTGAACATATAAATATCTACACCGCTATCTGCATGAAAATGGAAATATCTACAAAGCTATCTGCATATACATGGAAATATCTACACAGCTATCTCTTTACACATGGAAATAACTACACCGCTATATCTATAAACATGGAAATATCTACACCACCATCTGTATGAACATGGAAATATCTGCACCGCCATCTGCGTGAACATATAAATATCTACACCGCCATCTGTATTAAGAAGGAGATATCTACCCCGCTATCTGTATAAACATGGAAATATCTACACTGCTGCCTGTATAAACATGGAAATATCAGCACCGCTATCTGTATGAACATGGAAATATCTACACCACTACCTGTATGAACATGGAAATATCTACACCGCTATCTGTATGAACATGGAAATATCTACACCGCTATCTGTATGAACATTGAAATATCTACACCGCTATTTGTATGAACATAGAAATAACTACACCGCTATCTGTATGAAAATGGAAATATCTGCACCGCCATCTGTATGAACATATAAATATCTACACCGCCATCTGTATTAAGATGGAGATATCTACACCGCTATCTGAATAAACATGGAAATATCTACACCGCTATCTGCTTGAACATGGAAATATCTACACCGCTATTTGTGTAAACATGCATACATCTTCACCGCAATCTGCATAAGCATGGAAATATCCACACCGCTATCTGTATGAACATGGAAATATCTACACCGCTATCTGTTTGAACATGAAAATATCTACACCGCTATCTGTTTGAACATGGAAATATCTAAACACCTATCAGCATGAAAATGGAAATATCTACATAGCTATCTGCATATACATGGAAATATCTACACAGCTATCTCTTTACACATGGAAATAACTACACCGCTATCTGTATGAACATGGAAATACCTACACCGCCATCTGTATGAATATGGAAATATCTGCACCGCCATCTGTATGAACATATAAATATCTACACCGCCAACTGTATTAAGAAGGAGATATCTACACCGCTATCTGAATAAACATGGAAATATCTACACCGATACCTGTATAAAGATGGAAATATCAGCACCGCTATCTGTATGAACATGGAAATATCTACACCGCTACCTGTATGAACATGGAAATATCTACACCGCTATCTGTATG
Source organism: Gorilla gorilla gorilla (assembly GCF_029281585.2). Classification (NCBI taxonomy): domain Eukaryota; kingdom Metazoa; phylum Chordata; class Mammalia; order Primates; family Hominidae; genus Gorilla; species Gorilla gorilla. The sequence continues at coordinate 1,175,328 of NC_073234.2, forward strand.
AACATGGAAATATCTAAACCGCTATCTTTATGAACATGGAAATATCTACACCGCTATCTGTATGAACATGGAAATATCTACAAAGCTATCTGAATGAACATGGAAATATCTACACCGCTATCTGTTTGAAGATGGAAATATATACACCGCTATCTGCATGAAAATGGAAATATCTACAAAGCTATATGCCTATACATGGAAATATCTACACAGCTATCTCTTTACACATGGAAATAACTACACCGCTATCTCTATAAACATGGAAATATCTACACCGCCATCTGTATGAACATGGAAATATCTGCACCGCCATCTGTATAAACATATAAATATCTACACTGCCATCTGTATTAAGAGGGAGATAACTACACCGTATCTGTATAAACATGGAAATATCTACACCGCTGCCTGTATAAACATGGAAATATCAGCACCGCTATCTGTATGAACATGGAAATATCTACACCGCTACCTGTATGAACATGGAAATATCTACACCGCTATCTGTATGAACGTGGAAATATCTACACCGCTATCTGTATGAACATGGAAAAATCTACACCGCTATCTGTATGAACATGGAAATATCTACACCGCCATCTGTATGAACATGGAAATATCTGCACCGCCATCTGTATGAACATATAAATATCTACACCGCCATCTGTATTAAGATGGAGATATCTACACCGCTATCTGAATAAACATGGAAATATCTACACCGCTATCTGTATAAACATGGAAATATCTGCACTGCCATCTGCATGAACATATAAATATCTACACGGCCATCTGTATTAAGATGGAGATATCTACACAGCTATCTGTATAAACATGAAAATATCTACACCGCTATCTGTATATACATGGAAATATCTACACCGCTATCTGTATAAACATGGAAATATCTACCAGGCTACCTGTAAAAACATGGAAATATCAGCACCGCTATCTGTATGAACATGGAAATATCAGCCACTCTATCTGTATGAACATGGAAATATCTACACCGCTATCTGTATGAACATGGAAATATCTACACCGCTGTCCGTATGAACATGGAAATATCTGCAATGCCATCTGTATGAACCTGGATATATCTACACAGCCATCTGGATGAACATGGAAACACCTACACCGCTATCTGTATGAACATGGAAATAGCTACACCGCTATCTGTATGAACATGGAAATATCTACACCACTATCTGTATGAACATGGAAATATCTACACCGCTATCTGTATGAACATGGAATTATCTTCACCGCCATCTGTATTAACATCGATATATCTACACAGACATCTGGATGAACATGGAAATATCTACACCGCTATCTGTATGAACATGGAAATAGCTACACAGCTATCTGTATGAACATGGAAATATCTACACCGCTATCTGTATGAACATGGAAATATCTACACTGCTATCTGTATGAACATGGAAATATCTTCACCGCCATCTGTATGAACATGGATATATCTACACAGCCATCTGGATGAACATGGAAATATCTACAGAGCTATCTGTATGAACATGGAAATATATACACCGCTATCTGTCTAAACATGCATACATCTTCACTGCTATCTGTATAAACATGGAAATATGTACACCGCTATCTGTATGAACATGGAAATATCTACACCGCTATCTGTTTGAACATGGAAATATCTACACCGCTTTCTGCATGAAAATGGAAATATCTACACAGCGATATGCATATACATGGAATTGTCTACAAAGCTATCCCTTTACACATGGAAATAACTACACCGCTATCTCTATAAACATGGAAATATTTACACCGCCATCTGTATGAAAATGGAAATATCTGCACCGCCTTCTATATGAACATATAAATATCTGCACCGCCATCTGTATTAAGAAGGAGATATCTACACCGCTATCTGTATAAACCTGGAAATATCTACAACGCTATCTGTATAAACATGGAAATATCTACACCGCTATCTGTATAAACATGGATATATCTACACCGCTATCTGTATAAACATGGAAATATCAGCACAGCTATCTGTATGAACATGGAAATATCTACACCGCTATCAGTATGAACATGGAAATACCTACACCGCTATCTGTGTAAACATGCATATGCCTTCACCGCTATCTGTATAAACATGGAAATATCTACACCACTATCTGTATGAACATGGAAATATCTACACCGCTATCTGTTTGAGCATGGAAATATCTAAACCGCTATCTGCATGAAAATGGAAATATCTACACAGCTATCTGCACATACATGGAAATATCTACACAGCTATCTCTTTACACATGGAAATAACTACACCGCTATCTGCATGAACATGGAAATATCCGCACGGCCATCTGTATGAACATATAAATATCTACACCGCCATCTGTATTAAGATGGAGATATCTACAACGGTATCTGTATAAACATGGAAATATCTACACCGCTATCTGTATAAACATGGAAATATCTACACCGCTACCTGTATAAACACGGAAATATCAGCACCGCTATCTGTATGAACATGGAAATGTCAGCCCCTCTATGTGTATGAACATGGAAATACCTACACCACTATCTGTATGAACATGGAAATATCTACACCGCTAGATGTATGAACATGGAATTATCTTCACCGCCATCTGTATGAACATGGATATGTCTACACAGCCATCTTGATGAACATGGAAATATCTACACCGCTATCTGTATGAACATGGAAATAGCTACACCGCTATCTGTATGAACATGGAAATATCTGCACCGCCATCTGTATGAACATATAAATATCTACACCGCCATCTGTATTAAGATGGAGATATTTACACTGGTATCTGTATAAACATGGAAATATCTACACCGCTATCTGTATAAACATGGAAATATCTACACCGCTATCTCTATAAACATGGAAATGTCTACACCGCTACCTGTATGAACATGGAAATATCAGCACCGCTATCTGTATGAACATGGAAATATCTACACCGCTATCTGTATGAACATTAAAATATCTACACCGCTATCTGTATGAACATGGAAATATCTACACCGCTATATCTATGAACATGGAAATATCTACACCGCTATCTTTTTGAACATGGAAATATCTACACCGCTGTCTGCATGAAAATGGAAATATCTACACAGCTATCTGCATATACATGGAAATATCTACACAGCTATCTCTTTACACATGGAAATAACTACACCACTATCTCTATAAACATGGAAATATCTACACCGCCATCTGTATGAACATGGAAATATCTGCACCGCCATCTGTATGTACATATAAATATCTGCACCGCCATCTGTATTAAGAAGGAGATATCTACAACGCTATCTGTATAAACCTGGAAATATCTACACCGCTATCTGTATAAACATGGAAATATCTACACTGCTATCTGTATAAACATGGAAATATCTACACCGCTACCTGTATAAACATGGAAATATCAGCACAGCTATCTGTATGAACATGGAAATATCTACACCGCTATCTGTATGAACATGGAAATATCTACACCACTATCTGTGTAAACATGCATACATCTTCACCGCTATCTGTATAAACATGGAAATATCTACACCGCTATCTGTATGAACATGGAAATATCTACACCGCTATCTCTATAAATATGGAAATATCTACACCGCTACCTGTATGAACATGGAAATATCTAAACCGCTATATGTATGAACATGGAAATATCTACACCGCTATATGTTTGAACATGGAAATATCTACACCGCTGTCTGCATGAAAATGGAAATATCTACACAGCTATCTGCATATACATGGAAATATCTACACAGCTATCTCTTTACACATGGAAATAACTACACCGCTATCTCTATAAACATGGAAATATCTACACCGCCATCTGTATGAACATGGAAATATCTGCACCGCCATGTGTATGAACATAAAAATATCTGCACCTCCATCTGTATTAAGAAGGAGATATCTACACCGCTATCAGTATAAACCTGGAAATATCTACACCGCTATCTCTATAAACATGGAAATATCTACACCGCTATCTGTATAAACATGGAACTATCTACACCGCTACCTGTATAAACATGGAAATATCAGCACAGATATCTGTATGAACATGGAAATATCTACACCGCTATCTGTATGAACATGGAAATATCTACACCGCTATCTGGGTAAACATGCATATGTCTTCACCGCTATCTGTATAAACATGGAAATATCAACACCGCTATCTGTATGAACATGGAAATATCTACACCGCTATCTGTATGAACATGGAAATATCTACACCGCTATCTGTATGAACATGGAAATATCTACAACGCTATCTGTTTGAACATGTAAATATCCACACCGCTATCTGCATGAAAATGGAAATATCTACAAAGCTATCTGCATATACATGGAAATATCTACACAGCTATCTCTTTACACATGGAAATAACTACACCGCTATATCTATAAACATGGAAAAATCTACACCAATATCTGTATGAACATGGAAATATCTGCACCGCCATCTGTATGGACATACAAATATCTACACCGCCATCTGTATTAAGAAGGAGATATCTACACCGCTATCTGTATAAACATGGAAATATCTACAATGCTGCCTGTATAAACATGGAAATATCAGCACCGCAATCTGTATGAACATGGAAATATCTACACCGCTATCTGTATGAACATGGAAATAACTACACCGCTATCAGTATGAACATGGAAATATCTACACCGACATCTGTATGAACATGGAAATATCTGCACCGCCATCTGTATGAACATATAAATATCTACACCGCCATCTGTATTAAGAAGGAGATATCTACACCGCTATCTGTATAAACATAGAAATATCTACACCGCTGCCTGTATAAACATGGAAATATCAGCACCGCTATCTGTATGAACATGGAAATATCTACACCGCTACCTGTATGAACATGGAAATATCTACATCGCTATCTGTATGAACATGGAAATATCAACACTGCTATCTGTATGAACATGGAAATATCTACACCGCTATCTGTATGAACATGGAAATATCTACACCGCTATCTGTATGAACATGGAAATATCAACACTGCTATCTGTATGAACATGGAAATATCTACACCGCTATCTGTATGAACATGGAAATATCTACACCGCTATCTCTTTGAACATGGATATATCTACACAGCCATCTGGATGAACATGGAAATATCTACACCGCTATCTGTATGAACATGGAAATATCTAAACCGTTATCTGTATCAACATGGATATATCTACACAGCCATCTGGATGAACATGGAAATATCTACACCGCTATCTGTGTAAACATGCATACATCTTCACCGCTATCTGTATAAACATGGAAATATCTACACCGCTATCTGTATGAACATGGAAATATCTACACCGCTATCTGTATGAACATGGAAATATCTACACCACTATCTGTTTGAACATGGAAATATCTACACCGCTATCTGCATGAAAATGGAAATATCTACACTGCTACCTGCATATACATGGAAATATCTACACAGCTATCTCTTTACACATGGAAATAACTACACCGCTATCTGTATGAACATGGAAATATCTACACCGCCATCTGTATTAAGATGGAGATATCAACACCGCTATCTGTATAAACATGGAAATATCTACGCCGCTATCTGTATAAACATGGAAATATCTACACCGCTATCTGTATAAACATGGAAATATCTACACCGCTACGTGTATAAACATGGAAATATCAGCACCGCTATCGGAATGAACGTGGAAATATCTACACCGCTATCTGTATGAACATGGAAATATCTACACCGCTATCTGTTTGAACATGGAAATATCTACACCGCTATCTGCATGAAAATGAAAATATCTACACAGCTATCTGCATATACATGGAAATATCTAGAAAGATATCACTTTACACATGGAAATAATTACACCGCTATCTCTATAAACATGGAAATATCTACACCGCAATCTGTATGAACATGGAAATATCTGCACCGCCATCTGTATGAACATATAAACGTCTACACCGCCATCTGTATTAAGAAGGAGATATCTACACCGCTATCTGTATAAACATGGAAATATCTACACCGCTATCTGTATAAACATGGAAATATCTACACCGCTATCTGTATAAACATGGAAATATCTACACCGCTACCTGTATAAACGTGGAAATATCAGCCCCGCTATCTGTATGAACATAGAAATATCTACACCGCGATCTGTATGAACATGGAAATATCTACACCGCTATCTGTATGAACATGGAAATATCTACACCGCTATCTGTATGAACATGGAAATATCTACACCGCTATCTGTACGAATATGGAAATATCTACACCGCTATCTGTATGAACATGAAAATATCTACACCGCTATCTGTTTGAACATATAAATATCTACACCGCTATCTGCATGAAAATGGAAATATCTACAAAGCTATCTGCATATACATGGAAATATCTACACAGCTATCTCTTTACACATGGAAATAACTACACCGCTATATCTATAAACATGGAAATATCTACACCACCATCTGTATGAACATGGAAATATCTGCACCGCCATCTGCGTGAACATATAAATATCTACACCGCCATCTGTATTAAGAAGGAGATATCTACCCCGCTATCTGTATAAACATGGAAATATCTACACTGCTGCCTGTATAAACATGGAAATATCAGCACCGCTATCTGTATGAACATGGAAATATCTACACCACTACCTGTATGAACATGGAAATATCTACACCGCTATCTGTATGAACATGGAAATATCTACACCGCTATCTGTATGAACATTGAAATATCTACACCGCTATTTGTATGAACATAGAAATATCTACACCGCTATCTGTATGAAAATGGAAATATCTGCACCGCCATCTGTATGAACATATAAATATCTACACCGCCATCTGTATTAAGATGGAGATATCTACACCGCTATCTGAATAAACATGGAAATATCTACACCGCTATCTGCTTGAACATGGAAATATCTACACCGCTATTTGTGTAAACATGCATACATCTTCACCGCAATCTGCATAAGCATGGAAATATCCACACCGCTATCTGTATGAACATGGAAATATCTACACCGCTATCTGTTTGAACATGAAAATATCTACACCGCTATCTGTTTGTACATGGAAATATCTAAACACCTATCAGCATGAAAATGGAAATATCTACATAGCTATCTGCATATACATGGAAATATCTACACAGCTATCTCTTTACACATGGAAATAACTACACCGCTATCTGTATGAACATGGAAATACCTACACCGCCATCTGTATGAATATGGAAATATCTGCACCGCCATCTGTATGAACATATAAATATCTACACCGCCAACTGTATTAAGAAGGAGATATCTACACCGCTATCTGAATAAACATGGAAATATCTACACCGATACCTGTATAAAGATGGAAATATCAGCACCGCTATCTGTATGAACATGGAAATATCTACACCGCTACCTGTATGAACATGGAAATATCTACACCGCTATCTGTATGAACATGGAAATATCTAAACCGCTATCTTTATGAACATGGAAATATCTACACCGCTATCTGTATGAACATGGAAATATCTACAAAGCTATCTGAATGAACATGGAAATATCTACACCGCTATCTGTTTGAAGATGGAAATATATACACCGCTATCTGCATGAAAATGGAAATATCTACAAAGCTATATGCCTATACATGGAAATATCTACACAGCTATCTCTTTACACATGGAAATAACTACACCGCTATCTCTATAAACATGGAAATATCTACACCGCCATCTGTATGAACATGGAAATATCTGCACCGCCATCTGTATAAACATATAAATATCTACACTGCCATCTGTATTAAGAGGGAGATAACTACACCGTATCTGTATAAACATGGAAATATCTACACCGCTGCCTGTATAAACATGGAAATATCAGCACCGCTATCTGTATGAACATGGAAATATCTACACCGCTACCTGTATGAACATGGAAATATCTACACCGCTATCTGTATGAACGTGGAAATATCTACACCGCTATCTGTATGAACATGGAAAAATCTACACCGCTATCTGTATGAACATGGAAATATCTACACCGCCATCTGTATGAACATGGAAATATCTGCACCGCCATCTGTATGAACATATAAATATCTACACCGCCATCTGTATTAAGATGGAGATATCTACACCGCTATCTGAATAAACATGGAAATATCTACACCGCTATCTGTATAAACATGGAAATATCTGCACTGCCATCTGCATGAACATATAAATATCTACACGGCCATCTGTATTAAGATGGAGATATCTACACAGCTATCTGTATAAACATGAAAATATCTACACCGCTATCTGTATATACATGGAAATATCTACACCGCTATCTGTATAAACATGGAAATATCTACCAGGCTACCTGTAAAAACATGGAAATATCAGCACCGCTATCTGTATGAACATGGAAATATCAGCCACTCTATCTGTATGAACATGGAAATATCTACACCGCTATCTGTATGAACATGGAAATATCTACACCGCTGTCCGTATGAACATGGAAATATCTGCAATGCCATCTGTATGAACCTGGATATATCTACACAGCCATCTGGATGAACATGGAAACACCTACACCGCTATCTGTATGAACATGGAAATAGCTACACCGCTATCTGTATGAACATGGAAATATCTACACCACTATCTGTATGAACATGGAAATATCTACACCGCTATCTGTATGAACATGGAATTATCTTCACCGCCATCTGTATTAACATCGATATATCTACACAGACATCTGGATGAACATGGAAATATCTACACCGCTATCTGTATGAACATGGAAACAGCTACACAGCTATCTGTATGAACATGGAAATATCTACACCGCTATCTGTATGAACATGGAAATATCTACACTGCTATCTGTATGAACATGGAAATATCTTCACCGCCATCTGTATGAACATGGATATATCTACACAGCCATCTGGATGAACATGGAAATATCTACAGAGCTATCTGTATGAACATGGAAATATATACACCGCTATCTGTCTAAACATGCATACATCTTCACTGCTATCTGTATAAACATGGAAATATGTACACCGCTATCTGTATGAACATGGAAATATCTACACCGCTATCTGTTTGAACATGGAAATATCTACACCGCTTTCTGCATGAAAATGGAAATATCTACACAGCGATATGCATATACATGGAATTGTCTACAAAGCTATCCCTTTACACATGGAAATAACTACACCGCTATCTCTATAAACATGGAAATATTTACACCGCCATCTGTATGAAAATGGAAATATCTGCACCGCCTTCTATATGAACATATAAATATCTGCACCGCCATCTGTATTAAGAAGGAGATATCTACACCGCTATCTGTATAAACCTGGAAATATCTACAACGCTATCTGTATAAACATGGAAACATCTACACCGCTATCTGTATAAACATGGATATATCTACACCGCTATCTGTATAAACATGGAAATATCAGCACAGCTATCTGTATGAACATGGAAATATCTACACCGCTATCAGTATGAACATGGAAATACCTACACCGCTATCTGTGTAAACATGCATATGCCTTCACCGCTATCTGTATAAACATGGAAATATCTACACCACTATCTGTATGAACATGGAAATATCTACACCGCTATCTGTTTGAGCATGGAAATATCTAAACCGCTATCTGCATGAAAATGGAAATATCTACACAGCTATCTGCACATACATGGAAATATCTACACAGCTATCTCTTTACACATGGAAATAACTACACCGCTATCTGCATGAACATGGAAATATCCGCACGGCCATCTGTATGAACATATAAATATCTACACCGCCATCTGTATTAAGATGGAGATATCTACACCGGTATCTGTATAAACATGGAAATATCTACACCGCTATCTGTATAAACATGGAAATATCTACACCGCTACCTGTATAAACACGGAAATATCAGCACCGCTATCTGTATGAACATGGAAATGTCAGCCCCTCTATGTGTAAGAACATGGAAATACCTACACCACTATCTGTATGAACATGGAAATATCTACACCGCTAGATGTATGAACATGGAATTATCTTCACCGCCATCTGTATGAACATGGATATGTCTACACAGCCATCTTGATGAACATGGAAATATCTACACCGCTATCTGTATGAACATGGAAATAGCTACACCGCTATCTGTATGAACATGGAAATATCTGCACCGCCATCTGTATGAACATATAAATATCTACACCGCCATCTGTATTAAGATGGAGATATTTACACTGGTATCTGTATAAACATGGAAATATCTACACCGCTATCTGTATAAACATGGAAATATCTACACCGCTATCTCTATAAACATGGAAATGTCTACACCGCTACCTGTATGAACATGGAAATATCAGCACCGCTATCTGTATGAACATGGAAATATCTACACCGCTATCTGTATGAACATGAAAATATCTACACCGCTATCTGTATGAACATGGAAATATCTACACCGCTATATCTATGAACATGGAAATATCTACACCGCTATCTTTTTGAACATGGAAATATCTACACCGCTGTCTGCATGAAAATGGAAATATCTACACAGCTATCTGCATATACATGGAAATATCTACACAGCTATCTCTTTACACATGGAAATAACTACACCACTATCTCTATAAACATGGAAATATCTACACCGCCATCTGTATGAACATGGAAATATCTGCACCGCCATCTGTATGTACATATAAATATCTGCACCGCCATCTGTATTAAGAAGGAGATATCTACAACGCTATCTGTATAAACCTGGAAATATCTACACCGCTATCTGTATAAACATGGAAATATCTACACTGCTATCTGTATAAACATGGAAATATCTACACCGCTACCTGTATAAACATGGAAATATCAGCACAGCTATCTGTATGAACATGGAAATATCTACACCGCTATCTGTATGAACATGGAAATATCTACACCACTATCTGTGTAAACATGCATACATCTTCACCGCTATCTGTATAAACATGGAAATATCTACACCGCTATCTGTATGAACATGGAAATATCTACACCGCTATCTCTATAAATATGGAAATATCTACACCGCTACCTGTATGAACATGGAAATATCTAAACCGCTATATGTATGAACATGGAAATATCTACACCGCTATATGTTTGAACATGGAAATATCTACACCGCTGTCTGCATGAAAATGGAAATATCTACACAGCTATCTGCATATACATGGAAATATCTACACAGCTATCTCTTTACACATGGAAATAACTACACCGCTATCTCTATAAACATGGAAATATCTACACCGCCATCTGTATGAACATGGAAATATCTGCACCGCCATGTGTATGAACATAAAAATATCTGCACCTCCATCTGTATTAAGAAGGAGATATCTACACCGCTATCAGTATAAACCTGGAAATATCTACACCGCTATCTCTATAAACATGGAAATATCTACACCGCTATCTGTATAAACATGGAACTATCTACACCGCTACCTGTATAAACATGGAAATATCAGCACAGATATCTGTATGAACATGGAAATATCTACACCGCTATCTGTATGAACATGGAAATATCTACACCGCTGTCTGGGTAAACATGCATATGTCTTCACCGCTATCTGTATAAACATGGAAATATCAACACCGCTATCTGTATGAACATGGAAATATCTACACCGCTATCTGTATGAACATGGAAATATCTACACCGCTATCTGTATGAACATGGAAATATCTACAACGCTATCTGTTTGAACATGTAAATATCCACACCGCTATCTGCATGAAAATGGAAATATCTACAAAGCTATCTGCATATACATGGAAATATCTACACAGCTATCTCTTTACACATGGAAATAACTACACCGCTATATCTATAAACATGGAAAAATCTACACCAATATCTGTATGAACATGGAAATATCTGCACCGCCATCTGTATGGACATACAAATATCTACACCGCCATCTGTATTAAGAAGGAGATATCTACACCGCTATCTGTATAAACATGGAAATATCTACAATGCTGCCTGTATAAACATGGAAATATCAGCACCGCAATCTGTATGAACATGGAAATATCTACACCGCTACCTGTATGAACATGGAAATATCTACATCGCTATCTGTATGAACATGGAAATATCTACACCGCTATCTGTATGAACATGGAAATAACTACACCGCTATCAGTATGAACATGGAAATATCTACACCGACATCTGTATGAACATGGAAATATCTGCACCGCCATCTGTATGAACATATAAATATCTACACCGCCATCTGTATTAAGATGGAGATATCTACACCGCTATCTGAATAAACATGGAAATATCTACACCGCTATCTGTATAAACATGGAAATTTGTACACCGCTATCTGTATAAACATGGAAATATCTACACCGCTACCTGTATAAACATGGAAATATCAGCACCGCTATCTGTATGAACATGGAAACATCTACAGCGCTATCAGTATGAACATGGAAATATCTACACCGCTATCTGTATGAACATGGAAATATCTACAAAGCTATCTGAATGAACATGGAAATATCTACACCGCTATCTGTTTGAACATGTAAATACCTACACCGCTATCTGCATGAAAATGGAAATATCTACAAAGCTATCTGCCTATACATGGAAATATCTACACAGCTATCTCTTTACACATGGAAATAACTACACCGCTATATCTATAAACATGGAAATATCTACACCGCTATCTGTATGAACATGGAAATATCTGCACCGCCATCTGTATAAACATATAAATATCTACACCGCCATCTGTATTAAGAAGGAGATATCTACACCGCTATCTGTATAAACATGGAAATATCTACACCGCTGCCTGTATAAACATGGAAATATCAGCACCGCTATCTGTATGAACATGGAAATATCTACACCGCTACCTGTATGAACATGGAAATATCTACACCGCTATCTGTCTGAACATGGAAATATCTACACCGCTATCTGTATGAACATGGAAAAAACTGCACCGCTATCTGTATGAACATGGAAATATCTACACCGCCATCTGTATGAACATGGAAATATCTGCACCGCCATCTGTATGAACATATAAGTATCTACACCGCCATCTGTATTAAGATGGAGATATCTACACCGCTATCTGAATAAACATGGAAATATCTACACCGCTATCTGTATAAACATGGAAATATATACACTGCTATCTGTATAAACATGGAAATATCTACACCGCTACATGTATAAACATGGAAATACCAGCACCGCTATGAGTATGAACATGGAAATATCTACACCGCTATCTGTATGAACATGGAAATATCTACACCGCTATCTGTATGAACATGGAAATATCTACAAAGCTATCTGAATGAACATGGAAATATCTACACCGCTATCTGTTTGAACATGTAAATATCTACACCGCTATCTGCATGAAAATGGAAATATCTACAAAGCTATCTGCATATACATGGAAATATCTACACAGCTATCTCTTTACACATGGAAATAACTACACCGCTATATCTATAAACATGGAAATATCTACACCGCCATCTGTATGAACATGGAAATATCTGCACCGCCATCTGTATGAACATATAAATATCTACACCGCCATCTGTATTAAGAAGGAGATATCTACACCGCTATCTGTATGAACGTGGAAATATCTACACCGCTATCTGTATGAACATGGAAATATCTACACCGCTATCTGTATGAACATGGAAATATCAACACTGCTATCTGTATGAACATGGAAATATCTACACCGCTATCTGTATGAACATGGAAATATCTACACCGCTATCTCTTTGAACATGGATATATCTACACAGTCATCTGGATGAACATGGAAATATCTACACCGCTATCTGTATGAACATGGAAATATCTACACCGTTATCTGTATCAACATGGATATATCTACACAGACCTCTGGATGAACATGGAAATATCTACACCGCTATCTGTGTAAACATGCATACATCTTCACCGCTATCTGTATAAACATGGAAATATCTACACCGCTATCTGTATGAACATGGAAATATCTACACCGCTATCTGTATGAACATGGAAATATCTACACCACTATCTGTTTGAACATGGAAATATCTACACCGCTATCTGCATGAAAATGGAAATATCTACACTGCTACCTGCATATACATGGAAATATCTACACAGCTATCTCTTTACACATGGAAATAACTACACCGCTATCTGTATGAACATGGAAATATCTACACCGCCATCTGTATGAACATGGAAATATCTGCACCGCCAACTGTATGAACATATAAATATCTACACCGCCATCTGTAATAAGATGGAGATATCAACACCGCTATCTGTATAAACATGGAAATATCTACGCCGCTATCTGTATAAACATGGAAATATCTACACCGCTATCTGTATAAACATGGAAATATCTACACCGCTACGTGTATAAACATGGAAATATCAGCACCGCTATCGGAATGAACATGGAAATATCTACACCGCTATCTGTATGAACATGGAAATATCTACACCGCTATCTGTTTGAACATGGAAATATCTACACCGCTATCTGCATGAAAATGGAAATATCTACACAGCTATCTGCATATACATGGAAAAATCTACAAAGATATCACTTTACACATGGAAATAATTACACCGCTATCTCTATAAACATGGAAATATCTACACCGCAATCTGTATGAACATGGAAATATCTGCACGGCCATCTGTATGAACATATAAACGTCTACACCGCCATCTGTATTAAGAAGGAGATATCTACACCGCTATCTGTATAAACATGGAAATATCTACACCGCTATCTGTATAAACATGGAAATATCTACACCGCTATCTGTATAAACATGGAAATATCTACACCGCTACCTGTATAAACGTGGAAATATCAGCCCCGCTATCTGTATGAACATGGAAATATCTACACCGCGATCTGTATGAACATGGAAATATCTACACCGCTATCTGTATAAACATGGAAATATGTACACCGCTATCTGTATAAACATGGAAATATCTACCCCGCTACCTGTATAAACATTGAAATATCAGCACCGCTATCTGTATGAACATTGAAATATCAGCCCCGCTATCTGTATGAACATGGAAATATCTACACCGCTATCTGTTTGAACATGGAAATATCTACACCGCTATCTGCATGAAAATGGAAATATCTACACAGCTTTCTGCATATACATGGAAATATCTAAAAGCTATCTCATTACAGATAGAAATAACAACACCGCTATCATTATAAACATGGAAATATCTACACGGCCATCTGTATGAACATGGAAATGTCTGCACTGCCATCTGTATGAACATATAAATATCTGCACCGCCATCTCTATTAAGATGGAGATATCTTCACCGCTATCTGTATAAACTTGGAAATATCTACACCGCTATCTGTATAAACATGGAAATATCTGCACCGCTATCTGTATAAACATGGAAATATCTACACCGCTACCTGTATAAACATGGAAATATCAGCACCGCTATCTGTATAAACATGGAAATATCTACACCGCTATCTGTATGAACATGGAAATATCTACACCGCTATCTGTATGAACATGGAAATATCTGCACCGCTATCTGTATGAACATGGAAATATCTACAAAGCTATCTGTATGAACATGGAAATATCTACACCGCTATCTGTATGAACATGGAAATATCTACAGCGCTATCTGTATGAACATGGATATATCTACACAGCCATCTGGATGAACATGGAAATATCTACACCGCTATCTGTATGAACATGGAAATATCTACACCGTTATCTGTATCAACATGGATATACCTAGACAGCCATCTGGATGAACATGGAAATATCTACACCACTATCTGTGTAAACATGCATACATCTTCACCGCTATCTGTATAAACATGGAAATATCTACACCGCTATCTGTATGAACATGGAAATATCTACACCGCTATCTGTATGAACATGGAAATATCTACACCGCTATGTGTTTGAACATGGAAATATCTACACCGCTATCTGCATGAAAATGGAAATAGCTACACTGCTACCTGCATATACATGGAAATATCTACACAGCTATCTCTTTACACATGGAAATAACTACACCGCTATCTGTATGAACATGGAAGTATCTACACCGCCATCTGTATGAACATGGAAATATCTGCACCGCCAACTGTATGAACATATAAATATCTACACCGCCATCTGTATTAAGATGGAGATCTCTACACCGCTATCTGTATAAACATGGAAATATCTACACCGCTACCTGTATAAACATGGAAATATCTACACCGCTATCTGTATAAACATGAAAATATCTACACCGCTACCTGTATAAACATGGAAATATCAGCACCGCTATCTGTATGAACATGGAAATATCTACACGGCTATCTGTATGAACATGGAAATACCTACACCGCTATCTGTTTGAACATGGAAATATCTACACCGCTGTCTGCATGAAAATGGGAATATCTACACAGCTATCTGCATATACATGGAAATATCTACAAAGCTATCACTTTAGACATGGAAATAATTACACCGCTATCTCTATAAACATGGAAATATCTACACCGCCATCTGTATGAACATGGAAATATCTGCAATGCCATCTGTATGAACATATAATCATCTACACCGCCATCTGTATTAAGAAGGAGATATCTACACCGCTATCTGTATAAACATGGAAATATCTACACCGCTATCTGTATAAACATGGAAATATCTACACCGCTATCTGTATAAACATGAAAATATCTACACCGCTACCTGTATAAACGTGGAAATATCAGCACTGCTATCTGTATGAACATGGAAATATCAGCCCCTCTATGTGTATGAACATGGAAATATCTACACCACTATCTGTATGAACATGGAAATGTCTACACCGCTAGATGTATGAACATGGAATTATCTTCAAAGCCATCTGTATGAACATGGATATGTCTACATAGACATCTGGATGAACATGGAAATATCTACACCGCTATCTGTATGAGCATGGAAATAGCTACACCGCTATCTGTATGAACATGGAAATATCTTCACCGCCATCTGTATGAACATATAAATATCTACACCGCCATCTGTATTAAGATGGAGATATCTACACCGCGATCTGTATGAACATGGAAATATCTACACCGCTATCTGTGTTAACATGCATACCTCTTCACCGCTATCTGTATAAACATGGAAATATCTGCACCGCTATCTGTATGAACATGGAAATATCTACACCGCTATCTGTTTGAACATGGAAATATCTAAACCGCTATCTGCATGAAAATAGAAATATCTACACAGCTATCTGCATATACACGGAAATATCTACAAAGCTATCTCTATACACATGGAAAGAACAACACCGCTATCTCTACAAACATGGAAATATCTACAGCGCCATCTGTATGAACATGGAAATATCTGCACCGCCATCTGTATGAACATATAAATATCTACGCTGCCATCTCTATTAAGATGGAGATATCTTCACCGCTCTCTGTATAAACTTGGAAATATCTACACCGCTACCTGTATAAACATGGAAATATCTACACCGCTACCTGTATAAACATGGAAATATCAGCACCGCTATCTGTATGAACATGGAAATATCTACACCGCTATCTCTATGAACATGGAAATATCTACACCGCTATCTGTTTGAACACGGAAATATCTAAACCGCTATCTGCATGAAAATGGAAATATCTACACAGCTATCTGCATTTACATGGAAATATCTACACAGCTATCTGTTTACACATGGAAATAACTACACCGCTATCTGTATGAACATGGAAATATCTTCAACGCCATCTGTATGAACATGGATATATCTACACAGCCATCTGGATGAACATGGAAATATCTACACCACTATCTGTATGAACATGGAAATATCTACACCGCTATCTGTGTAAACATGCATACAACTTCACCGCTATCTGTATAAACATGGAAATATCTACACCGCTATCTGTTTTAACATGGAAGTATCTACACAGCTATCTGTATAAACATGGAAATATCTACTCCGCTATCTGTATAAACATGGAAATATCTACCCCGCTACCTGTATAAACATTGAAATATCAGCACCGCTATCTGTATGAACATGGAAATATCAGCCCCTCTATCTGTATGAACATGGAAATATCTACACCGCTATCTGTATGAACATGGAAATATCTACACCGCTATCTGTATGAACATGGAAATATCTACACCGCAATCTGTATGAACATGGAAATATCTACACCGCTATCTGTATGAACATGAAAACATCTACACCGCTATCTGTTTGAACATGTAAATATCTACACCGCTATCTGCATGAAAATGGAAATATCTAGAAAGCTATCTGCATATACATGGAAATATCTACACAGCTATCTCTTTACACATGGAAATAACTACACCGCTATCTCTATAAACATGGAAATATCTACACCACCATCTGTATGAACATGGAAATATCTGCACCGCCATCTGCATGAACATATAAATATCTACACCGCCATCTGTATTAAGAAGGAGATATCTACACCGCTATCTGTATAAACATGGAAATATCTACACTGCTGCCTGTATAAACATGGAAATATCAGCACCGCTATCTGTATGAACATGGAAATATCTACACCGCTACCTGTATGAACATGGAAATATCTACACCGCTATCTGAATGAACATGGAATTATCTACACCGCTATCTGTATGAACATGGAAATATCTACACCGCCATCTGTATGAACATGGAAATATCTACACCGCCATCTGTATGAACATGGAAATATCTGCACCGCCATCTGTATGAACATATAAATATCTACACCGCCATCTGTATTAAGATGGAGATATCTACACCGCTATCTGAATAAACATGGAAATATCTACACCGCTATCTGCATGAACATGGAAATATCTACACCGCTATTTGTGTAAACATGTATACTTCTTCACCGCAATCTGCATAAGCATGGAAATATCTACACCGCTATCTGTATGAACATGGAAATATCTACACCGCTATCTGTTTGTACATGGAAATATCTACACCGCTATCTGTTTGAACATGGAAATATCTACACCGCTCTCTGTTTGAACATGGAAATATCTACACCGCTATCTGTTTGAACATGGAAATATCTAAACCGCTATCAGCATGAAAATGGAAATATCTACATAGCTATCTGCATATACATGGAAATATCTACACAGCTATCTCTTTACACATGGAAATAACTACACCGCTATCTGTATGAACATGGAAATATCTACACCGCCATCTGTATGAATATGGAAATATCTGCACCGCCATCTGTATGAACATATAAATATCTACACCGACATCTGTATTAAGAAGGAGATATCTACACCGCTATCTGAATAAACATGGAAATATCTACACCGCTATCTGTATGAACATGGAAATATCTACACCGCTATCAGTATGAACATGGAAATATCTAAACCGCTATCTGCATGAAAATAGAAATATCTACACAGCTATCTGCATATACACGGAAATATCTACAAAGCTATCTCTATACACATGGAAATAACTACACCGCTATCTCTATAAGCATGGAAATATCTACACCGCCATCTGTATGAACATGGAAATAACTGCACCGCCATCTGTATGAACATATAAATATCTACACCGCCATCTGTATTAAGAAGGAAATATCTACACCTCTATCTGTATAAACATGGAAATGTCTACTCCGCTATCTGTATGAACATGGAAATATCTACACCGCTACCTGTATAAACATGGAAATATCTACACCGCTACCTGTATAAACATGGAAATATCAGCACCGCTATCTGTATGAACATGGAAATATCTACACCGCTATCTCTATGAACATGGAAATATCTACACCGCTATCTGTTTGAACATGGAAATATCTAAACCGCTATCTGCATGAAAATGGAAATATCTACACAGCTATCTGCATTTACATGGAAATATCTACACAGCTATCTGTTTACACATGGAAATAACTACACCGCTATCTGTATAAACATGGAAATATCTACACCACTACGTGTATAAACATGGAAATATCAGCACCGCTATCGGAATGAACATGGAAATATCTACACCGCTATCTGTATGAACATGGAAATATCTACACCGCTCTCTGTTTGAACATGGAAATATCTACACCGCTATCTGCATGAAAATGGAAATATCTACACGGCTATCTGCATATACATGGAAATATCTACAAAGATATCACTTTACACATGGAAATAATTACAACGCTATCTCTATAAACATGGAAATATCTACACCGCAATCTGTATGAACATGGAAATATCTGCACGGCCATCTGTATGAACATATAAACGTCTACACCGCCATCTGTATTAAGAAGGAGATATCTACACCGCTATCTGTATAAACATGGAAATATCTACACCGCTATCTGTATAAACATGGAAATATCTACACCGCTATCTGTATAAACATGGAAATATCTACACCGCTACCTGTATAAACGTGGAAATATCAGCCCCGCTATCTGTATGAACATGGAAATATCTACACCGTGATCTGTATGAACATGGAAATATCTACACCGCTATCTGTATAAACATGGAAATATCTACACCGCTATCTGTATAAACATGGAAATATCTACCCCGCTACCTGTGTAAACATTGAAATATCAGCACCGCTACCTGTATGAACATTGAAATATCAGCCCCTCTATCTGTATGAACATGGAAATATCTACACCGCTATCTGTATGAACATTGAAATATCTACACCGCTATCTGTATGAACATGGAAATATCTACACCGCTATCTGTATGAATATGGAAATATCTACACCGCTATCTGTATGAACATGAAAATATCTACATCGCTATCTGTTTGAACATGTAAATATCTACACCGCTATCTGCATGAAAATGGAAATATCTAGAAAGCTATCTGCATATACATGGAAATATCTACACAGCTATCTCTTTACACATGGAAATAACTACACCGCTATCTCTATAAACATGGAAATATCTACACCACCATCTGTATGAACATGGAAATATCTGCACCGCCATCTGCATGAACATATAAATATCTACACCGCCATCTGTATTAAGAAGGAGATATCTACACCGCTATCTGTATAAACATGGAAATATCTACACTGCTGCCTGTATAAACATGGAAATATCAGCACCGCTATCTGTATGAACATGGAAATATCTACACCGCTACCTGTATGAACATGGAAATATCTACACCGCTATCTGAATGAACATGGAATTCTCTACACCGCTATCTGTATGAACATGGAAATATCTACACCGCCATCTGTATGAACATGGAAATATCTACACCGCCATCTGTATGAACATGGAAATATCTGCACCGCCATCTGTATGAACATATAAATATCTACACCGCCATCTGTATTAAGATGGAGATATCTACACCGCTATCTGAATAAACATGGAAATATCTACACCGCTATCTGCATGAACATGGAAATATCTACACCGCTATTTGTGTAAACATGTATACTTCTTCACCGCAATCTGCATAAGCATGGAAATATCTACACCGCTATCTGTATGAACATGGAAATATCTACACCGCTATCTGTTTGTACATGGAAATATCTACACCGCTATCTGTTTGAACATGGAAATATCTACACCGCTCTCTGTTTGAACATGGAAATATCTACACCGCTATCTGTTTGAACATGGAAATATCTAAACCGCTATCAGCATGAAAATGGAAATATCTACATAGCTATCTGCATATACATGGAAATATCTACACAGCTATCTCTTTACACATGGAAATAACTACACCGCTATCTGTATGAACATGGAAATATCTACACCGCCATCTGTATGAATATGGAAATATCTGCACCGCCATCTGTATGAACATATAAATATCTACACCGACATCTGTATTAAGAAGGAGATATCTACACCGCTATCTGAATAAACATGGAAATATCTACACCGCTATCTGTATGAACATGGAAATATCTACACCGCTATCAGTATGAACATGGAAATATCTAAACCGCTATCTGCATGAAAATAGAAATATCTACACAGCTATCTGCATATACACGGAAATATCTACAAAGCTATCTCTATACACATGGAAATAACTACACCGCTATCTCTATAAGCATGGAAATATCTACACCGCCATCTGTATGAACATGGAAATAACTGCACCGCCATCTGTATGAACATATAAATATCTACACCGCCATCTGTATTAAGAAGGAAATATCTACACCTCTATCTGTATAAACATGGAAATGTCTACTCCGCTATCTGTATGAACATGGAAATATCTACACCGCTACCTGTATAAACATGGAAATATCTACACCGCTACCTGTATAAACATGGAAATATCAGCACCGCTATCTGTATGAACATGGAAATATCTACACCGCTATCTCTATGAACATGGAAATATCTACACCGCTATCTGTTTGAACATGGAAATATCTAAACCGCTATCTGCATGAAAATGGAAATATCTACACAGCTATCTGCATTTACATGGAAATATCTACACAGCTATCTGTTTACACATGGAAATAACTACACCGCTATCTGTATAAACATGGAAATATCTACACCACTACGTGTATAAACATGGAAATATCAGCACCGCTATCGGAATGAACATGGAAATATCTACACCGCTATCTGTATGAACATGGAAATATCTACACCGCTCTCTGTTTGAACATGGAAATATCTACACCGCTATCTGCATGAAAATGGAAATATCTACACGGCTATCTGCATATACATGGAAATATCTACAAAGATATCACTTTACACATGGAAATAATTACAACGCTATCTCTATAAACATGGAAATATCTACACCGCAATCTGTATGAACATGGAAATATCTGCACGGCCATCTGTATGAACATATAAACGTCTACACCGCCATCTGTATTAAGAAGGAGATATCTACACCGCTATCTGTATAAACATGGAAATATCTACACCGCTATCTGTATAAACATGGAAATATCTACACCGCTATCTGTATAAACATGGAAATATCTACACCGCTACCTGTATAAACGTGGAAATATCAGCCCCGCTATCTGTATGAACATGGAAATATCTACACCGTGATCTGTATGAACATGGAAATATCTACACCGCTATCTGTATAAACATGGAAATATCTACACCGCTATCTGTATAAACATGGAAATATCTACCCCGCTACCTGTGTAAACATTGAAATATCAGCACCGCTACCTGTATGAACATTGAAATATCAGCCCCTCTATCTGTATGAACATGGAAATATCTACACCGCTATCTGTATGAACATTGAAATATCTACACCGCCATCTGTATGAACATGGAAATATCTACACCGCTATCTGTATGAATATGGAAATATCTACACCGCTATCTGTATGAACATGAAAATATCTACATCGCTATCTGTTTGAACATGTAAATATCTACACCGCTATCTGCATGAAAATGGAAATATCTACAAAGCTATCTGCATATACATGGAAATATCTACACAGCTATCTCTTTACACATGGAAATAACTACACCGCTATATCTATAAACATGGAAATATCTACACCACCATCTGTATGAACATGGAAATATCTGCACCGCCATCTGCATGAACATATAAATATCTACACCGCCATCTGTATTAAGAAGGAGATATCTACCCCGCTATCTGTATAAACATGGAAATATCTACACTGCTGCCTGTATAAACATGGAAATATCAGCACCGCTATCTGTATGAACATGGAAATATCTACACCACTACCTGTATGAACATGGAAATATCTACACCGCTATCTGTATGAACATGGAAATATCTACACCGCTATCTGTATGAACATTGAAATATCTACACCGCTATTTGTATGAACATAGAAATATCTACACCGCTATCTGTATGAATATGGAAATATCTGCACCGCCATCTGTATGAACATATAAATATCTACACCGCCATCTGTATTAAGATGGAGATATCTACACCGCTATCTGAATAAACATGGAAATATCTACACCGCTATCTGCTTGAACATGGAAATATCTACACCGCTATTTGTGTAAACATGCATACATCTTCACCGCAATCTGCATAAGCATGGAAATATCCACACCGCTATCTGTATGAACATGGAAATATCTACACCGCTATCTGTTTGAACATGAAAATATCTACACCGCTATCTGTTTGAACATGGAAATATCTAAACCGCTATCAGCATGAAAATGGAAATATCTACATAGCTATCTGCATATACATGGAAATATCTACACAGCTATCTCTTTACACATGGAAATAACTACACCGCTATCTATATGAACATGGTAATATCTACACCGCTATCTGTATAAACATGGAAATTTGTACACCGCTATCTGTATGAACATGGAAATATCTACACCGCTATCTGTATGAACATGGAAATATCTACACCGCTATCTGTATGAACATGGAAATATCTACATAGCTATCTGAATGAACATGGAAATATCTACACCGCTATCTGTTTGAAGATGGAAGTATATACACCGCTATCTGCATGAAAATGGAAATATCTACAAAGCTATCTGCCTATACATTGAAATATCTACACAGCTATCTCTTTACACATGGAAATCACTACACCGCTATGTCTATAAACATGGAAATATCTACACCGCCATCTGTATGAACATGGAAATATCTGCACCGCCATCTGTATAAACATATAAATATCTACACTGCCATCTGTATTAAGAGGGAGATAACTACACCGCTATCTGTATAAACATGGAAATATCTACACCGCTGCCTGTATAAACATGGAAATATCAGCACCGCTATCTGTATGAACATGGAAATATCTACACCGCTACCTGTATGAACATGGAAATATCTACACCGCTATCTGTATGAACATGGAAATATCTACACCGCTATCTGTATGAACATGGAAAAATCTACACCGCTATCTGTATGAACATGGAAATATCAACACCGCCATCTGTATGAACATGGAAATATCTGCACCGCCATCTGTATGAACATATAAATATCTACACCGCCATCTGTATTAAGATGGAGATATCTACACCGCTATCTGAATAAACATGGAAATATCTACACCGCTATCTGTATAAACATGGAAATATCTGCACTGCCATCTGCATGAACATATAAATATCTACACGGCCATCTGTATTAAGATGGAGATATCTACACAGCTATCTGTATAAACATGAAAATATCTACACCGCTATCTGTATATACATGGAAATATCTACACCGCTATCTGTATAAACATGGAAATATCTACCAGGCTACCTGTATAAACATGGAAATATCAGCACCGCTATCTGTAGGAACATGGAAATATCAGCCACTCTATCTGTATGAACATGGAAATATCTACACCGCTATCTGTATGAACATGGAAATATCTACACCGCTGTCCGTATGAACATGGAAATATCTGCAATGCCATCTGTATGAACATGGATATATCTACACAGCCATCTGGATGAACATGGAAACACCTACACCGCTATCTGTATGAACATGGAAATAGCTACACCGCTATCTGTATGAACATGGAAATATCTACACCACTATCTCTATGAACATGGAAATATCTACACCGCTATCTGTATGAACATGGAATTATCTTCACCGCCATCTGTATGAACATCGATATATCTACACAGCCATCTGGATGAACATGGAAATATCTACACCGCTATCTGTATGAACATGGAAATAGCTACACAGCTATCTGTATGAACATGGAAATATCTACACCGCTATCTGTATGAACATGGAAATATCTACACTGCTATCTGTATGAACATGGAAATATCTTCACCGCCATCTGTATGAACATGGATATATCTACACAGCCATCTGGATGAACATGGAAATATCTACAGAGCTATCTGTATGAACATGGAAATATATACACCGCTATCTGTCTAAACATGCATACATCTTCACTGCTATCTGTATAAACATGGAAATATGTACACCGCTATCTGTATGAACATGGAAATATCTACACCGCTATCTGTTTGAACATGGAAATATCTACACCGCTATCTGCATGAAAATGGAAATATCTACACAGCGATCTGCATATACATGGAATTGTCTACAAAGCTATCTCTTTACACATGGAAATAACTACACCGCTATCTCTATAAACATGGAAATATTTACACCGCCATCTGTATGTAAATGGAAATATCTGCACCGCCTTCTATATGAACATATAAATATCTGCACCGCCATCTGTATTAAGAAGGAGATATCTACACCGCTATCTGTATAAACCTGGAAATATCTACAACGCTATCTGTAAAAAACATGGAAATATCTACACCGCTATCTGTATAAACATGGATATATCTACACCGCTATCTGTATAAACATGGAAATATCAGCACAGCTATCTGTATGAACATGGAAATATCTACACCGCTATCTGTATGAACATGGAAATACCTACACCACTATCTGTGTAAACATGCATATGCCTTCACCGCTATCTGTATAAACATGGAAATATCTACACCACTATCTGTATGAACATGGAAATATCTACACCGCTATCTGTTTGAGCATGGAAATATCTAAACCGCTATCTGCATGAAAATGGAAATATCTACACAGCTATGTGCATATACATGGAAATATCTACACAGCTATCTCTTTACACATGGAAATAACTACACCGCTATCTGCATGAACATGGAAATATCTGCACGGCCATCTGTATGAACATATAAATATCTACACCGCCATCTGTATTAAGATGGAGATATCTACACCGGTATCTGTATAAACATGGAAATATCTACACCGATATCTGTATAAACATGGAAATATCTACACCGCTACCTGTATAAACACGGAAATACCAGCACCGCTATCTGTATGAACATGGAAATGTCAGCCCCTCTATGTGTATGAACATGGAAATACCTACACCACTATCTGTATGAACATGGAAATATCTACACCGCTAGATGTATGAACATGGAATTATCTTCACCGCCATCTGTATGAACATGGATATGTCTACACAGCCATCTTGATGAACATGGAAATATCTACACCGCTATCTGTATGAACATGGAAATAGCTACACCGCTATCTGTATGAACATGGAAATATCTGCACCGCCATCTGTATGAACATATAAATATCTACACCGCCATCTGTATTAAGATGGAGATATTTACACTGGTATCTGTATAAACATGGAAATATCTTCACCGCTATCTGTATAAACATGGAAATATCTACACCGCTATCTCTATAAACATGGAAATATCTACACCGCTACCTGTATGAGCATGGAAATATCAGCACCGCTATCTGTATGAACATGGAAATATCTACACCGCTATCTGTATGAACATGAAAATATCTACACCGCTATCTGTATGAACATGGAAATATCTACACCGCTATATCTATGAACATGGAAATATCTACACCGCTATCTGTTTGAACATGGAAATATCTACACCGCTGTCTGCATGAAAATGGAAATATCTACACAGCTATCTGCATATACATGGAAATATCTACACTGCTATCTCTTTACACATGGAAATAACTACACCACTATCTCTATAAACATGGAAATATCTACACCGCCATCTGTATGAACATGGAAATATCTGCACCGCCATCTGTATGTACATATAAATATCTGCACCGCCATCTGTATTAAGATGGAGATATCTACAACGCTATCTGTATAAACCTGGAAATATCTACACCGCTATCTGTATAAACATGGAAATATCTACACTGCTATCTGTATAAACATGGAAATATCTACACCGCTACCTGTATAAACATGGAAATATCAGCACAGCTATCTGTATGAACATGGAAATATCTACACCGCTATCTGTATGCACATGGAAATATCTACACCACTATCTGTGTAAACATGCATACATCTTCACCGCTATCTGTATAAACATGGAAATATCTACACCGCTATCTGTATGAACATGGAAATATCTACACCGCTATCTGTTTGAACATGGAAATATCTAAACCGCTATCTGCATGAAAATGGAAATATCTACACAGCTAACTGCATATACATGGAAATATCTACACAGCTATCTCTTTACACATGGAAATAACTACACCGCTATCTGTAAGAACATGGAAATATCTGCACGGCCATCTGTATGAACATATATATATCTACACCGCCTTCTGTATTAAGATGGAGATATCTACACCGCTATCTGTATAAACATGGAAATATCTACACCGGTATCTGTTTAAACATGGAAATATCTACACCGCTATCTGTATAAACATGGAAATATCTACACCGCTACCTGTATAAACGGGGAAATATCAGCACCGCTATCTGTATGGACATGGAAATATCAGCTCCTCTATGTGTATGAACATGGAAATATCTACACCACTATCTCTATGAACATGGAAATATCTACACCGCTAGATGTATGAAAATGGAATTATCTTCATCGCCATCTGTATGAACATGGA
Source organism: Gorilla gorilla gorilla (assembly GCF_029281585.2). NCBI lineage: Eukaryota > Metazoa > Chordata > Mammalia > Primates > Hominidae > Gorilla > Gorilla gorilla. Next base: position 1,204,166 of record NC_073234.2, read on the forward strand.
TATGTCTACACAGCCATCTTGATGAACATGGAAATATCTACACCGCTATCTGTATGAACATGGAAATAGCTACACCGCTATATGTATGAACATTGAAACATCTGCACCGCCATCTGTATGAACATATAAATAACTGCACTGCCATCTGTATTAAGATGGAGATATCTACACCGCTATCTGTATAAACATGGATATATCTACACCGCTATCTGTATAAACATGGAAATATCTACACCGCTATCTCTATAAATATGGAAATATCTACACCGCTACCTGTATGAGCATGGAAATATCAGCACCGCTATCTGTATGAACATGGAAATATCTACACCGCTATCTGTATGAACATGGAAATATCTACACCGCTATCTGTATGAACATGGAAATATCTACACCGCTATATGTATGAACATGGAAATATCTACACCGCTATATGTTTGAACATGGAAATATCTACACCGCTGTCTGCATGAAAATGGAAATATCTACACAGCTATCTGCATATGCATGGAAATATCTACACAGCTATCTCTTTACACATGGAAATAACTACACCGCTATCTCTATAAACATGGAAATATCTACACCGCCATCTGTATGAACATGGAAATATCTGCACCGCCATGTGTATGAACATAAAAATATCTGCACCTCCATCTGTATTAAGAAGGAGATATCTACACCGCTATCTGTATAAACCTGGAAATATCTACACCGCTATCTCTATAAACATGGAAATATCTACACCGCTATCTGTATAAACATGGAACTATCTACACCGCTACCTGTATAAACATGGAAATATCAGCACAGCTATCTGTATGAACATGGAAATATCTACACCGCTATCTGTATGAACATGGAAATATCTACACCGCTATCTGTGTAAACATGCATATGTCTTCACCGCTATCTGTATAAACATGGAAATATCTACACCGCTATCTGTATGAACATGAAAATATCTACACCGCTATCTGTTTGAGCATGGAAATATCTAAACCGCTATCTGCATGAAAATGGAAATATCTACACAGCTATCTGCATATACATGGAAATATCTACACAGCTATCTCTTTACACATTGAAATAACTACACCGCTATCTGCATGAACATGGAAATATCTGCACGGCCATCTGTATGAACATATAAATATCTACACCGCAATCTGTATTAAGATGGAGATATCTACACCGCTATCTGTATAAACATGGAAATATCTACACCGCTATCTGTATAAACATGGAAATATCTGCACCGCTATCTGTATAAACATGGAAATGTCTACACCGCTATCTGTATAAACATGGAAATATCTACACCGCTACCTGTAAAACATGGAAATATCAGCACCGCTATCTGTATGAACATGGAAATATCAGCCCCTCTATCTGTATGAATATGGAAATATCTACACCACTATCTGTATGAACATGGAAATATCTACACCACTATCTGTATGAACATGGAATTATCTTCACCGCCATCTGTATGAACATGGATATGTCTACACAGCCATCTGGATGAACATGGAAATATCTACACCACTCTCGGTATGAACATGGAAATAGCTACACCGCTATCTCTATGAACATGGAAATATCTACAGCACTATCTGTCTGAACATGGAAATATCTACACCGCTATCTGCATGAAAATGGAAATATCTACACAGCTAACTGCATATACATGGAAATATCTACACAGCTATCTCTTTACACATGGAAATAACTACACCGCTATCTGTAAGAACATGGAAATATCTGCACTGCCATCTGTATGAACATATAAATATCTACACCGCCTTCTGTATTAAGATGGAGATATCTACACCGCTATCTGTATAAACATGGAAATATCTACACCGCTATCTGTATAAACATGGAAATATCTACACTGCTATCTGTATAAACATGGAAATATCTACACCGCTACCTGTATAAACGTGGAAATATCAGCACCGCTATCTGTATGAACATGGAAATATCAGCCCCTCTATGTTTATGAACATGGAAATATCTACACCACTATCTGTATGAACATGTAAATATCTACACCGCAAGATGTATGAACATGGAATTATCTTCACCGCCATCTGTATGAACATGGATATGTCTACACAGCCATCTGGATGAACATGGAAATATCTACACCGCTATCTGTATGAACATGGAAATAGCTACACCGCTATCTGTATGAACATGGAAATATCTGCACCGCCGTCTGTATGTACATATAAATATCTACTCCGCCATGTGTATTTAGAAGGAGATATCTACACCGCTATCTGTATAAACATGGAAATATCTACACCGCTATCTGTATAAACATGGAAATATCTACACCGCTATCTGTATAAACATGGAAATATCTACACCGCTATCTGTATAAACATGGAAATATCAGCACCGCTATCAGTATGAACATGGAAATATCTGCACTGCTATCTGTATGAACATAGAAATATCTACACCGCTATCTGTATGAACATGGAAATATCTACACCGCTATCTCTATGAACATGGAAATATCTACACCGCTATCTGTTTGAACATGGAAATATCTAAACCGCTATGTGCATGAAAATGGAAATATCTACACAGCTATCTGCATATACATGGAAATATCTACACAGCTATCTCTTTACACATGGAAATAACTACACCACTATCTGTATGAACATGGAAATATCTTCACCGCCATCTGTATGAACATGGATATATCTACACAGCCATGTGGATGAGCATGGAAATATCTAAACCGCTATCTGTATGAACATGGAAATATCTACACCGCTATCTGTGTAAACATGCATACATCTTCACCGCTATCTGTATAAACATTGAAATATCTACACAGCTATCTGCATTTACATGGAAATATCTACACAGCTATCTGTTTACACATGGAAATAACTACACCGCTATCTGTATAAACATGGAAATATCTACACCACTACGTGTATAAACATGGAAATATCAGCACCGCTATCGGAATGAACATGGAAATATCTACACCGCTATCTGTATGAACATGGAAATATCTAAACCGCTCTCTGTTTGAACATGGAAATATCTACACCGCTATCTGCATGAAAATGGAAATATCTACACGGCTATCTGCATATACATGGAAATATCTACAAAGATATCACTTTACACATGGAAATAATTACAACGCTATCTCTATAAACATGGAAATATCTACACCGCAATCTGTATGAACATGGAAATATCTGCACGGCCATCTGTATGAACATATAAACGTCTACACCGCCATCTGTATTAAGAAGGAGATATCTACACCGCTATCTGTATAAACATGGAAATATCTACACCGCTATCTGTATAAACATGGAAATATCTACACCGCTATCTGTATAAACATGGAAATATCTACACCGCTACCTGTATAAACGTGGAAATATCAGCCCCGCTATCTGTATGAACATGGAAATATCTACACCGTGATCTGTATGAACATGGAAATATCTACACCGCTATCTGTATAAACATGGAAATATCTACACCGCTATCTGTATAAACATGGAAATATCTACCCCGCTACCTGTGTAAACATTGAAATATCAGCACCGCTACCTGTATGAACATTGAAATATCAGCCCCTCTATCTGTATGAACATGGAAATATCTACACCGCTATCTGTATGAACATTGAAATATCTACACCGCTATCTGTATGAACATGGAAATATCTACACCACTATCTGTACGAATATGGAAATATCTACACCGCTATCTGTATGAACATGAAAATATCTACATCGCTATCTGTTTGAACATGTAAATATCTACACCGCTATCTGCATGAAAATGGAAATATCTACAAAGCTATCTGCATATACATGGAAATATCTACACAGCTATCTCTTTACACATGGAAATAACTACACCGCTATATCTATAAACATGGAAATATCTACACCACCATCTGTATGAACATGGAAATATCTGCACCGCCATCTGCATGAACATATAAATATCTACACCGCCATCTGTATTAAGAAGGAGATATCTACCCCGCTATCTGTATAAACATGGAAATATCTACACTGCTGCCTGTATAAACATGGAAATATCAGCACCGCTATCTGTATGAACATGGAAATATCTACACCACTACCTGTATGAACATGGAAATATCTACACCGCTATCTGTATGAACATGGAAATATCTACACCGCTATCTGTATGAACATTGAAATATCTACACCGCTATTTGTATGAACATAGAAATATCTACACCGCTATCTGTATGAATATGGAAATATCTGCACCGCCATCTGTATGAACATATAAATATCTACACCGCCATCTGTATTAAGATGGAGATATCTACACCGCTATCTGAATAAACATGGAAATATCTACACCGCTATCTGCTTGAACATGGAAATATCTACACCGCTATTTGTGTAAACATGCATACATCTTCACCGCAATCTGCATAAGCATGGAAATATCCACACCGCTATCTGTATGAACATGGAAATATCTACACCGCTATCTGTTTGAACATGAAAATATCTACACCGCTATCTGTTTGAACATGGAAATATCTAAACCGCTATCAGCATGAAAATGGAAAAATCTACATAGCTATCTGCATATACATGGAAATATCTACACAGCTATCTCTTTACACATGGAAATAACTACACCGCTATCTATATGAACATGGTAATATCTACACCGCTATCTGTATAAACATGGAAATTTGTACACCGCTATCTGTATGAACATGGAAATATATACACCGCTATCTGTATGAACATGGAAATATCTACACCGCTATCTGTATGAACATGGAAATATCTACAAAGCTATCTGAATGAACATGGAAATATCTACACCGCTATCTGTTTGAAGATGGAAGTATATACACCGCTATCTGCATGAAAATGGAAATATCTACAAAGCTATCTGCCTATACATTGAAATATCTACACAGCTATCTCTTTACACATGGAAATCACTACACCGCTATGTCTATAAACATGGAAATATCTACACCGCCATCTGTATGAACATGGAAATATCTGCACCGCCATCTGTATAAACATATAAATATCTACACTGCCATCTGTATTAAGAGGGAGATAACTACACCGCTATCTGTATAAACATGGAAATATCTACACCGCTGCCTGTATAAACATGGAAATATCAGCACCGCTATCTGTATGAACATGGAAATATCTACACCGCTACCTGTATGAACATGGAAATATCTACACCGCTATCTGTATGAACATGGAAATATCTACACCGCTATCTGTATGAACATGGAAAAATCTACACCGCTATCTGTATGAACATGGAAATATCAACACCGCCATCTGTATGAACATGGAAATATCTGCACCGCCATCTGTATGAACATATAAATATCTACACCGCCATCTGTATTAAGATGGAGATATCTACACCGCTATCTGAATAAACATGGAAATATCTACACCGCTATCTGTATAAACATGGAAATATCTGCACTGCCATCTGCATGAACATATAAATATCTACACGGCCATCTGTATTAAGATGGAGATATCTACACAGCTATCTGTATAAACATGAAAATATCTACACCGCTATCTGTATATACATGGAAATATCTACACCGCTATCTGTATAAACATGGAAATATCTACCAGGCTACCTGTATAAACATGGAAATATCAGCACCGCTATCTGTAGGAACATGGAAATATCAGCCACTCTATCTGTATGAACATGGAAATATCTACACCGCTATCTGTATGAACATGGAAATATCTACACCGCTGTCCGTATGAACATGGAAATATCTGCAATGCCATCTGTATGAACATGGATATATCTACACAGCCATCTGGATGAACATGGAAACACCTACACCGCTATCTGTATGAACATGGAAATAGCTACACCGCTATCTGTATGAACATGGAAATATCTACACCACTATCTGTATGAACATGGAAATATCTACACCGCTATCTGTATGAACATGGAATTATCTTCACCGCCATCTGTATGAACATCGATATATCTACACAGCCATCTGGATGAACATGGAAATATCTACACCGCTATCTGTATGAACATGGAAATAGCTACACAGCTATCTGTATGAACATGGAAATATCTACACCGCTATCTGTATGAACATGGAAATATCTACACTGCTATCTGTATGAACATGGAAATATCTTCACCGCCATCTGTATGAACATGGATATATCTACACAGCCATCTGGATGAACATGGAAATATCTACAGAGCTATCTGTATGAACATGGAAATATATACACCGCTATCTGTCTAAACATGCATACATCTTCACTGCTATCTGTATAAACATGGAAATATGTACACCGCTATCTGTATGAACATGGAAATATCTACACCGCTATCTGTTTGAACATGGAAATATCTACACCGCTATCTGCATGAAAATGGAAATATCTACACAGCGATCTGCATATACATGGAATTGTCTACAAAGCTATCTCTTTACACATGGAAATAACTACACCGCTATCTCTATAAACATGGAAATATTTACACCGCCATCTGTATGAAAATGGAAATATCTGCACCGCCTTCTATTTGAACATATAAATATCTGCACCGCCATCTGTATTAAGAAGGAGATATCTACACCGCTATCTGTATAAACCTGGAAATATCTACAACGCTATCTGTAAAAAACATGGAAATATCTACACCGCTATCTGTATAAACATGGATATATCTACACCGCTATCTGTATAAACATGGAAATATCAGCACAGCTATCTGTATGAACATGGAAATATCTACACCGCTATCTGTATGAACATGGAAATACCTACACCGCTATCTGTGTAAACATGCATATGCCTTCACCGCTATCTGTATAAACATGGAAATATCTACACCACTATCTGTATGAACATGGAAATATCTACACCGCTATCTGTTTGAGCATGGAAATATCTAAACCGCTATCTGCATGAAAATGGAAATATCTACACAGCTATGTGCATATACATGGAAATATCTACACAGCTATCTCTTTACACATGGAAATAACTACACCGCTATCTGCATGAACATGGAAATATCTGCACGGCCATCTGTATGAACATATAAATATCTACACCGCCATCTGTATTAAGATGGAGATATCTACACCGGTATCTGTATAAACATGGAAATATCTACACCGATATCTGTATAAACATGGAAATATCTACACCGCTACCTGTATAAACACGGAAATACCAGCACCGCTATCTGTATGAACATGGAAATGTCAGCCCCTCTATGTGTATGAACATGGAAATACCTACACCACTATCTGTATGAACATGGAAATATCTACACCGCTAGATGTATGAACATGGAATTATCTTCACCGCCATCTGTATGAACATGGATATGTCTACACAGCCATCTTGATGAACATGGAAATATCTACACCGCTATCTGTATGAACATGGAAATAGCTACACCGCTATCTGTATGAACATGGAAATATCTGCACCGCCATCTGTATGAACATATAAATATCTACACCGCCATCTGTATTAAGATGGAGATATTTACACTGGTATCTGTATAAACATGGAAATATCTACACCGCTATCTGTATAAACATGGAAATATCTACACCGCTATCTCTATAAACATGGAAATATCTACACCGCTACCTGTATGAGCATGGAAATATCAGCACCGCTATCTGTATGAACATGGAAATATCTACACCGCTATCTGTATGAACATGAAAATATCTACACCGCTATCTGTATGAACATGGAAATATCTACACCGCTATATCTATGAACATGGAAATATCTACACCGCTATCTGTTTGAACATGGAAATATCTACACCACTGTCTGCATGAAAATGGAAATATCTACACAGCTATCTGCATATACATGGAAATATCTACACTGCTATCTCTTTACACATGGAAATAACTACACCACTATCTCTATAAACATGGAAATATCTACACCGCCATCTGTATGAACATGGAAATATCTGCACCGCCATCTGTATGTACATATAAATATCTGCACCGCCATCTGTATTAAGATGGAGATATCTACAACGCTATCTGTATAAACCTGGAAATATCTACACCGCTATCTGTATAAACATGGAAATATCTACACTGCTATCTGTATAAACATGGAAATATCTACACCGCTACCTGTATAAACATGGAAATATCAGCACAGCTATCTGTATGAACATGGAAATATCTACACCGCTATCTGTATGAACATGGAAATATCTACACCACTATCTGTGTAAACATGCATACATCTTCACCGCTATCTGTATAAACATGGAAATATCTACACCGCTATCTGTATGAACATGGAAATATCTACACCGCTATCTGTTTGAACATGGAAATATCTAAACCGCTATCTGCATGAAAATGGAAATATCTACACAGCTAACTGCATATACATGGAAATATCTACACAGCTATCTCTTTACACATGGAAATAACTACACCGCTATCTGTAAGAACATGGAAATATCTGCACGGCCATCTGTATGAACATATATATATCTACACCGCCTTCTGTATTAAGATTGGGTTATCTGCACCGCTATCTGTATAAACATGGAAATATCTACACCGGTATCTGTATAAACATGGAAATATCTACACCGCTATCTGTATAAACATGGAAATATCTACACCGCTACCTGTATAAACGGGGAAATATCAGCACCGCTATCTGTATGGACATGGAAATATCAGCTCCTCTATGTGTATGAACATGGAAATATCTACACCACTATCTCTATGAACATGGAAATATCTACACCGCTAGATGTATGAAAATGGAATTATCTTCATCGCCATCTGTATGAACATGGATATGTCTACACAGCCATCTTGATGAACATGGAAATATCTACACCGCTATCTGTATGAACATGGAAATAGCTACACCGCTATATGTATGAACATTGAAACATCTGCACCGCCATCTGTATGAACATGTAAATAACTGCACTGCCATCTGTATTAAGATGGAGATATCTACACCGCTATCTGTATAAACATGGATATATCTACACCGCTATCTGTATAAACATGGAAATATCTACACCGCTATCTCTATAAATATGGAAATATCTACACCGCTACCTGTATGAGCATGGAAATATCAGCACCGCTATCTGTATGAACATGGAAATATCTACACCGCTATCTGTATGAACATGGAAATATCTACACCGCTATCTGTATGAACATGGAAATATCTACACCGCTATATGTATGAACATGGAAATATCTACACCGCTATATGTTTGAACATGGAAATATCTACACCGCTGTCTGCATGAAAATGGAAATATCTACACAGCTATCTGCATATGCATGGAAATATCTACACAGCTATCTCTTTACACATGGAAATAACTACACCGCTATCTCTATAAACATGGAAATATCTACACCGCCATCTGTATGAACATGGAAATATCTGCACCGCCATGTGTATGAACATAAAAATATCTGCACCTCCATCCGTATTAAGAAGGAGATATCTACACCGCTATCTGTATAAACCTGGAAATATCTACACCGCTCTCTCTATAAACATGGAACTATCTACACCGCTACCTGTATAAACATGGAAATATCAGCACAGCTATCTGTATGAACATGGAAATATCTACACCGCTATCTGTATGAACATGGAAATATCTACACCGCTATCTGTGTAAACATGCATATGTCTTCACCGCTATCTGTATAAACATGGAAATATCTACACCGCTATCTGTATGAACATGAAAATATCTACACCGCTATCTGTTTGAGCATGGAAATATCTAAACCGCTATCTGCATGAAAATGGAAATATCTACACAGCTATCTGCATATACATGGAAATATCTACACAGCTATCTCTTTACACATTGAAATAACTACACCGCTATCTGCATGAACATGGAAATATCTGCACGGCCATCTGTATGAACATATAAATATCTACACCGCAATCTGTATTAAGATGGAGATATCTACACCGCTATCTGTATAAACATGGAAATATCTACACCGCTATCTGTATAAACATGGAAATATCTGCACCGCTATCTGTATAAACATGGAAATGTCTACACCGCTATCTGTATAAACATGGAAATATCTACACCGCTACCTGTAAAACATGGAAATATCAGCACCGCTATCTGTATGAACATGGAAATATCAGCCCCTCTATCTGTATGAATATGGAAATATCTACACCACTATCTGTATGAACATGGAAATATCTACACCACTATCTGTATGAACATGGAATTATCTTCACCGCCATCTGTATGAACATGGATATGTCTACACAGCCATCTGGATGAACATGGAAATATCTACACCACTCTCGGTATGAACATGGAAATAGCTACACCGCTATCTCTATGAACATGGAAATATCTACAGCACTATCTGTCTGAACATGGAAATATCTACACCGCTATCTGCATGAAAATGGAAATATCTACACAGCTAACTGCATATACATGGAAATATCTACACAGCTATCTCTTTACACATGGAAATAACTACACCGCTATCTGTAAGAACATGGAAATATCTGCACTGCCATCTGTATGAACATATAAATATCTACACCGCCTTCTGTATTAAGATGGAGATATCTACACCGCTATCTGTATAAACATGGAAATATCTACACCGCTATCTGTATAAACATGGAAATATCTACACTGCTATCTGTATAAACATGGAAATATCTACACCGCTACCTGTATAAACGTGGAAATATCAGCACCGCTATCTGTATGAACATGGAAATATCAGCCCCTCTATGTTTATGAACATGGAAATATCTACACCACTATCTGTATGAACATGTAAATATCTACACCGCAAGATGTATGAACATGGAATTATCTTCACCGCCATCTGTATGAACATGGATATGTCTACACAGCCATCTGGATGAACATGGAAATATCTACACTGCTATCTGTATGAACATGGAAATAGCTACACCGCTATCTGTATGAACATGGAAATATCTGCACCGCCGTCTGTATGTACATATAAATATCTACTCCGCCATGTGTATTTAGAAGGAGATATCTACACCGCTATCTGTATAAACATGGAAATATCTACACCGCTATCTGTATAAACATGGAAATATCTACACCGCTATCTGTATAAACATGGAAATATCTACACCGCTATCTGTATAAACATGGAAATATCAGCACCGCTATCAGTATGAACATGGAAATATCTGCACTGCTATCTGTATGAACATAGAAATATCTACACCGCTATCTGTATGAACATGGAAATATCTACACCGCTATCTCTATGAACATGGAAATATCTACACCGCTATCTGTTTGAACATGGAAATATCTAAACCGCTATGTGCATGAAAATGGAAATATCTACACAGCTATCTGCATATACATGGAAATATCTACACAGCTATCTCTTTACACATGGAAATAACTACACCACTATCTGTATGAACATGGAAATATCTTCACCGCCATCTGTATGAACATGGATATATCTACACAGCCATGTGGATGAGCATGGAAATATCTAAACCGCTATCTGTATGAACATGGAAATATCTACACCGCTATCTGTGTAAACATGCATACATCTTCACCGCTATCTGTATAAACATTGAAATATCTACACTGTTATCTGCATGAACATGGAAATATCTACACCACTATCTGTTAGAACGTGGAAATATCTACACCGCTATCTGCATGAAAATGTAAATATCTACACAGCGATCTGCATATACATGGAAATATCTACAAAGCTATCTCTTTACACATGGAAATAACTACAGCGCTATCTCTATAAACATGCAAATACTTACACTGCCATCTGTATGAACATGGAAATATCTGCACCGCCATCTGTATGGAGATATAAATATCTACACCCACATCTATATTAAAATGGAGATATCTACACTGCTTTCTGTATAAACTTGGAAATATCTACACCGCTATATGTATAAACATGGAAATATCTACACCGCTATCTGTATAAAGATGGAAATATCTACACCGCTACCTGTATAAACATGGAAATATCAGCACCGCTATCTGTATGAACATGGAAATATCTACACCGCTATCTCTATGAAGATGGAAATAACTACACCGCTATCTGTATGAACATGGAAATATCTACACCGCTATCTGCATGAACATGGAAATATCTACACCGCTATATCTATGAACATGGAAATATCTACACCGCTATCTGTTTGAACATGGAAATATCTACACCGCAGTCTGCATGAAAATGGAAATATCTACACAGCTATCTGCATATACATGGAAATATCTACAGAGCTATCACTTTACACATGGAAATAACTACACCGCTATCTCTATAAACATGGAAATATCTACACCGCCATCTGTATGAACATGGAAATATCTGCACTGCCATCTGTATGAACATATAAATAACTGCACCGTCATCTGTATTAAGAAGGAGATATCTACACCGCTATCTGTATAAACCTGGAAATATCTACACCGCTATCTGTATAAACATGGAGATATCTACACCGCTATCTGTACGAACATGGAAATATCTACACCGCTATCTGTATGAACATGGAAATTGCTACACCGCTATCTGTATGAACATGAAAATATCTACACCGCTATCTGTATGAACATGGAAATAACTACACCGCTATCTGTATGAACATGGATATATCTACACAGCCATCTGGATGAACATGGAAATATCTACACCACTATCTGTATGAACACGGAAATATCTACATCGCAATCTGTGTTAACATGCATACATCTTCACCGCTATCTGTATAAACATGGAAATATCTACACCGCTATCTGTATGAACATGGAAATATCTACACCGCTATCTGTTTGAGCATGGTAATATCTAAACCGCTATCTGCATGAAAATGGAAATATCTACACAGCTATCTGCATATACATGGAAATATCTACACAGCTAACTCTTTACACATGGAAATAACTACACCGCTATCTGCATGAACATGGAAATATCTGCACGGCCATCTGTATGAACATATAAATATCTACACATCCATCTGTATTAAGATGGAGATATCTACACCGCTATCTGTATAAACATGGAAATATCTACACCGCTATCTGTATAAACATGGAAATATTTACACCGCTATCTGTATAAACATGGAAATGTCTACACCGCTATCTGTATAAACATGGAAATATCTACACCACTACGTGTAAAAACATGGAAATATCAGCACCGCTATCTGTATGAACCTGGAAATATCAGCCCCTCTATCTGTATGAATATGGAAATATCTACACCACTATCTGTATGAACATGGAAATATCTACACCACTATCTGTATGAACATGGAATTATCTTCACCGCCATCTGTATGAACATGGATATGTCTGCACAGCCATCTGGATGAACATGGAAATATCTACACCGCTCTCGGTATGAACATGGAAATAGCTACACCACTATCTGTATGAACATGGAAATATCTGCACCGCCGTCTGTATGTACATATAAATATCTACTCCGCCATGTGTATTTAGAAGGAGATATCTACACCGCTATCTGTATAAACATGGAAATATCTACACCGCTATCTGTATAAACATGGAAATATCTACACCGCTATCTGTATAAACATGGAAATATCTACACCGCTATCTGTATAAACATGGAAATATCAGCACCGCTATCAGTATGAACATGGAAATATCTGCACTGCTATCTGTATGAACATAGAAATATCTACACCGCTATCTGTATGAACATGGAAATATCTACACCGCTATCTCTATGAACATGGAAATATCTACACCGCTATCTGTTTGAACATGGAAATATCTAAACCGCTATGTGCATGAAAATGGAAATATCTACACAGCTATCTGCATATACATGGAAATATCTACACAGCTATCTCTTTACACATGGAAATAACTACACCACTATCTGTATGAACATGGAAATATCTTCACCGCCATCTGTATGAACATGGATATATCTACACAGCCATCTGGATGAGCATGGAAATATCTAAACTGCTATCTGTATTAACATGGAAATATCTACACCGCTATCTGTGTAAACATGCATACATCTTCACCGCTATCTGTATAAACATTGAAATATCTACACTGTTATCTGCATGAACATGGAAATATCTACACCACTATCTGTTAGAACATGGAAATATCTACACCGCTATCTGCAAGAAAATGTAAATATCTACACAGCGATCTGCATATACATGGAAATATCCACAAAGCTATCTCTTTACACATGGAAATAACTACAGCGCTATCTCTATAAACATGCAAATATTTACACCGCCATCTGTATGAACATGGAAATATCTGCACCGCCATCTGTATAGAGATATAAATATCTACACCCACATCTATATTAAAATGGAGATATCTACACCGCTTTCTGTATAAACTTGGAAATATCTACACCGCTATATGTATAAACATGGAAATATCAGCACCGCTATCAGTATGAACATGGAAATATCTGCACTGCTATCTGTATGAACATAGAAATATCTACACCGCTATCTGTATGAACATGGAAATATCTACACCGCTATCTCTATGAACATGGAAATATCTACACTGCTATCTGTTTGAACATGGAAATATCTAAACCGCTATGTGCATGAAAATGGAAATATCTACACAGCTATCTGCATATACATGGAAATATCTACACAGCTATCTGTTTACACATGGAAATAACTACACCGCTATCTGTATAAACATGGAAATATCTACACCACTACGTGTATAAACATGGAAATATCAGCACCGCTATCGGAATGAACATGGAAATATCTACACCGCTATCTGTATGAACATGGAAATATCTAAACCGCTCTCTGTTTGAACATGGAAATATCTACACCGCTATCTGCATGAAAATGGAAATATCTACACGGCTATCTGCATATACTTGGAAATATCTACAAAGATATCACTTTACACATGGAAATAATTACAACGCTATCTCTATAAACATGGAAATATCTACACCGCAATCTGTATGAACATGGAAATATCTGCACGGCCATCTGTATGAACATATAAACGTCTACACCGCCATCTGTATTAAGAAGGAGATATCTACACCGCTATCTGTATAAACATGGAAATATCTACACCGCTATCTGTATAAACATGGAAATATCTACACCGCTATCTGTATAAACATGGAAATATCTACACCGCTACCTGTATAAACGTGGAAATATCAGCCCCGCTATCTGTATGAACATGGAAATATCTACACCGTGATCTGTATGAACATGGAAATATCTACACCGCTATCTGTATAAACATGGAAATATCTACACCGCTATCTGTATAAACATGGAAATATCTACCCCGCTACCTGTGTAAACATTGAAATATCAGCACCGCTACCTGTATGAACATTGAAATATCAGCCCCTCTATCTGTATGAACATGGAAATATCTACACCGCTATCTGTATGAACATTGAAATATCTACACCGCTATCTGTATGAACATGGAAATATCTACACCACTATCTGTACGAATATGGAAATATCTACACCGCTATCTGTATGAACATGAAAATATCTACATCGCTATCTGTTTGAACATGTAAATATCTACACCGCTATCTGCATGAAAATGGAAATATCTACAAAGCTATCTGCATATACATGGAAATATCTACACAGCTATCTCTTTACACATGGAAATAACTACACCGCTATATCTATAAACATGGAAATATCTACACCACCATCTGTATGAACATGGAAATATCTGCACCGCCATCTGCATGAACATATAAATATCTACACCGCCATCTGTATTAAGAAGGAGATATCTACCCCGCTATCTGTATAAACATGGAAATATCTACACTGCTGCCTGTATAAACATGGAAATATCAGCACCGCTATCTGTATGAACATGGAAATATCTACACCACTACCTGTATGAACATGGAAATATCTACACCGCTATCTGTATGAACATGGAAATATCTACACCGCTATCTGTATGAACATTGAAATATCTACACCGCTATTTGTATGAACATAGAAATATCTACACCGCTATCTGTATGAATATGGAAATATCTGCACCGCCATCTGTATGAACATATAAATATCTACACCGCCATCTGTATTAAGATGGAGATATCTACACCGCTATCTGAATAAACATGGAAATATCTACACCGCTATCTGCTTGAACATGGAAATATCTACACCGCTATTTGTGTAAACATGCATACATCTTCACCGCAATCTGCATAAGCATGGAAATATCCACACCGCTATCTGTATGAACATGGAAATATCTACACCGCTATCTGTTTGAACATGAAAATATCTACACCGCTATCTGTTTGAACATGGAAATATCTAAACCGCTATCAGCATGAAAATGGAAATATCTACATAGCTATCTGCATATACATGGAAATATCTACACAGCTATCTCTTTACACATGGAAATAACTACACCGCTATCTATATGAACATGGTAATATCTACACCGCTATCTGTATAAACATGGAAATTTGTACCCCGCTATCTGTATGAACATGGAAATATATACACCGCTATCTGTATGAACATGGAAATATCTACACCGCTATCTGTATGAACATGGAAATATCTACAAAGCTATCTGAATGAACATGGAAATATCTACACCGCTATCTGTTTGAAGATGGAAGTATATACACCGCTATCTGCATGAAAATGGAAATATCTACAAAGCTATCTGCCTATACATTGAAATATCTACACAGCTATCTCTTTACACATGGAAATCACTACACCGCTATGTCTATAAACATGGAAATATCTACACCGCCATCTGTATGAACATGGAAATATCTGCACCGCCATCTGTATAAACATATAAATATCTACACTGCCATCTGTATTAAGAGGGAGATAACTACACCGCTATCTGTATAAACATGGAAATATCTACACCGCTGCCTGTATAAACATGGAAATATCAGCACCGCTATCTGTATGAACATGGAAATATCTACACCGCTACCTGTATGAACATGGAAATATCTACACCGCTATCTGTATGAACATGGAAATATCTACACCGCTATCTGTATGAACATGGAAAAATCTACACCGCTATCTGTATGAACATGGAAATATCAACACCGCCATCTGTATGAACATGGAAATATCTGCACCGCCATCTGTATGAACATATAAATATCTACACCGCCATCTGTATTAAGATGGAGATATCTACACCGCTATCTGAATAAACATGGAAATATCTACACCGCTATCTGTATAAACATGGAAATATCTGCACTGCCATCTGCATGAACATATAAATATCTACACGGCCATCTGTATTAAGATGGAGATATCTACACAGCTATCTGTATAAACATGAAAATATCTACACCGCTATCTGTATATACATGGAAATATCTACACCGCTATCTGTATAAACATGGAAATATCTACCAGGCTACCTGTATAAACATGGAAATATCAGCACCGCTATCTGTAGGAACATGGAAATATCAGCCACTCTATCTGTATGAACATGGAAATATCTACACCGCTATCTGTATGAACATGGAAATATCTACACCGCTGTCCGTATGAACATGGAAATATCTGCAATGCCATCTGTATGAACATGGATATATCTACACAGCCATCTGGATGAACATGGAAACACCTACACCGCTATCTGTATGAACATGGAAATAGCTACACCGCTATCTGTATGAACATGGAAATATCTACACCACTATCTGTATGAACATGGAAATATCTACACCGCTATCTGTATGAACATGGAATTATCTTCACCGCCATCTGTATGAACATCGATATATCTACACAGCCATCTGGATGAACATGGAAATATCTACACCGCTATCTGTATGAACATGGAAATAGCTACACAGCTATCTGTATGAACATGGAAATATCTACACCGCTATCTGTATGAACATGGAAATATCAACACTGCTATCTGTATGAACATGGAAATATCTTCACCGCCATCTGTATGAACATGGATATATCTACACAGCCATCTGGATGAACATGGAAATATCTACAGAGCTATCTGTATGAACATGGAAATATATACACCGCTATCTGTCTAAACATGCATACATC
The DNA here is from genome assembly GCF_029281585.2 of Gorilla gorilla gorilla. NCBI lineage: Eukaryota > Metazoa > Chordata > Mammalia > Primates > Hominidae > Gorilla > Gorilla gorilla. The sequence goes on from NC_073234.2 coordinate 1,222,411, forward strand.
TTCACTGCTATCTGTATAAACATGGAAATATGTACACCGCTATCTGTATGAACATGGAAATATCTACACCGCTATCTGTTTGAACATGGAAATATCTACACCGCTATCTGCATGAAAATGGAAATATCTACACAGCGATCTGCATATACATGGAATTGTCTACAAAGCTATCTCTTTACACATGGAAATAACTACACCGCTATCTCTATAAACATGGAAATATTTACACCGCCATCTGTATGAAAATGGAAATATCTGCACCGCCTTCTATATGAACATATAAATATCTGCACCGCCATCTGTATTAAGAAGGAGATATCTACACCGCTATCTGTATAAACCTGGAAATATCTACAACGCTATCTGTAAAAAACATGGAAATATCTACACCGCTATCTGTATAAACATGGATATATCTACACCGCTATCTGTATAAACATGGAAATATCAGCACAGCTATCTGTATGAACATGGAAATATCTACACCGCTATCTGTATGAACATGGAAATACCTACACCGCTATCTGTGTAAACATGCATATGCCTTCACCGCTATCTGTATAAACATGGAAATATCTACACCACTATCTGTATGAACATGGAAATATCTACACCGCTATCTGTTTGAGCATGGAAATATCTAAACCGCTATCTGCATGAAAATGGAAATATCTACACAGCTATGTGCATATACATGGAAATATCTACACAGCTATCTCTTTACACATGGAAATAACTACACCGCTATCTGCATGAACATGGAAATATCTGCACGGCCATCTGTATGAACATATAAATATCTACACCGCCATCTGTATTAAGATGGAGATATCTACACCGGTATCTGTATAAACATGGAAATATCTACACCGATATCTGTATAAACATGGAAATATCTACACCGCTACCTGTATAAACACGGAAATACCAGCACCGCTATCTGTATGAACATGGAAATGTCAGCCCCTCTATGTGTATGAACATGGAAATACCTACACCACTATCTGTATGAACATGGAAATATCTACACCGCTAGATGTATGAACATGGAATTATCTTCACCGCCATCTGTATGAACATGGATATGTCTACACAGCCATCTTGATGAACATGGAAATATCTACACCGCTATCTGTATGAACATGGAAATAGCTACACCGCTATCTGTATGAACATGGAAATATCTGCACCGCCATCTGTATGAACATATAAATATCTACACCGCCATCTGTATTAAGATGGAGATATTTACACTGGTATCTTTATAAACATGGAAATATCTACACCGCTATCTGTATAAACATGGAAATATCTACACCGCTATCTCTATAAACATGGAAATATCTACACCGCTACCTGTATGAGCATGGAAATATCAGCACCGCTATCTGTATGAACATGGAAATATCTACACCGCTATCTGTATGAACATGAAAATATCTACACCGCTATCTGTATGAACATGGAAATATCTACACCGCTATATCTATGAACATGGAAATATCTACACCGCTATCTGTTTGAACATGGAAATATCTACACCACTGTCTGCATGAAAATGGAAATATCTACACAGCTATCTGCATATACATGGAAATATCTACACTGCTATCTCTTTACACATGGAAATAACTACACCACTATCTCTATAAACATGGAAATATCTACACCGCCATCTGTATGAACATGGAAATATCTGCACCGCCATCTGTATGTACATATAAATATCTGCACCGCCATCTGTATTAAGATGGAGATATCTACAACGCTATCTGTATAAACCTGGAAATATCTACACCGCTATCTGTATAAACATGGAAATATCTACACTGCTATCTGTATAAACATGGAAATATCTACACCGCTACCTGTATAAACATGGAAATATCAGCACAGCTATCTGTATGAACATGGAAATATCTACACCGCTATCTGTATGAACATGGAAATATCTACACCACTATCTGTGTAAACATGCATACATCTTCACCGCTATCTGTATAAACATGGAAATATCTACACCGCTATCTGTATGAACATGGAAATATCTACACCGCTATCTGTTTGAACATGGAAATATCTAAACCGCTATCTGCATGAAAATGGAAATATCTACACAGCTAACTGCATATACATGGAAATATCTACACAGCTATCTCTTTACACATGGAAATAACTACACCGCTATCTGTAAGAACATGGAAATATCTGCACGGCCATCTGTATGAACATATATATATCTACACCGCCTTCTGTATTAAGATTGGGTTATCTGCACCGCTATCTGTATAAACATGGAAATATCTACACCGGTATCTGTATAAACATGGAAATATCTACACCGCTATCTGTATAAACATGGAAATATCTACACCGCTACCTGTATAAACGGGGAAATATCAGCACCGCTATCTGTATGGACATGGAAATATCAGCTCCTCTATGTGTATGAACATGGAAATATCTACACCACTATCTCTATGAACATGGAAATATCTACACCGCTAGATGTATGAAAATGGAATTATCTTCATCGCCATCTGTATGAACATGGATATGTCTACACAGCCATCTTGATGAACATGGAAATATCTACACCGCTATCTGTATGAACATGGAAATAGCTACACCGCTATATGTATGAACATTGAAACATCTGCACCGCCATCTGTATGAACATGTAAATAACTGCACTGCCATCTGTATTAAGATGGAGATATCTACACCGCTATCTGTATAAACATGGATATATCTACACCGCTATCTGTATAAACATGGAAATATCTACACCGCTATCTCTATAAATATGGAAATATCTACACCGCTACCTGTATGAGCATGGAAATATCAGCACCGCTATCTGTATGAACATGGAAATATCTACACCGCTATCTGTATGAACATGGAAATATCTACACCGCTATCTGTATGAACATGGAAATATCTACACCGCTATATGTATGAACATGGAAATATCTACACCGCTATATGTTTGAACATGGAAATATCTACACCGCTGTCTGCATGAAAATGGAAATATCTACACAGCTATCTGCATATGCATGGAAATATCTACACAGCTATCTCTTTACACATGGAAATAACTACACCGCTATCTCTATAAACATGGAAATATCTACACCGCCATCTGTATGAACATGGAAATATCTGCACCGCCATGTGTATGAACATAAAAATATCTGCACCTCCATCCGTATTAAGAAGGAGATATCTACACCGCTATCTGTATAAACCTGGAAATATCTACACCGCTCTCTCTATAAACATGGAACTATCTACACCGCTACCTGTATAAACATGGAAATATCAGCACAGCTATCTGTATGAACATGGAAATATCTACACCGCTATCTGTATGAACATGGAAATATCTACACCGCTATCTGTGTAAACATGCATATGTCTTCACCGCTATCTGTATAAACATGGAAATATCTACACCGCTATCTGTATGAACATGAAAATATCTACACCGCTATCTGTTTGAGCATGGAAATATCTAAACCGCTATCTGCATGAAAATGGAAATATCTACACAGCTATCTGCATATACATGGAAATATCTACACAGCTATCTCTTTACACATTGAAATAACTACACCGCTATCTGCATGAACATGGAAATATCTGCACGGCCATCTGTATGAACATATAAATATCTACACCGCAATCTGTATTAAGATGGAGATATCTACACCGCTATCTGTATAAACATGGAAATATCTACACCGCTATCTGTATAAACATGGAAATATCTGCACCGCTATCTGTATAAACATGGAAATGTCTACACCGCTATCTGTATAAACATGGAAATATCTACACCGCTACCTGTAAAACATGGGAATATCAGCACCGCTATCTGTATGAACATGGAAATATCAGCCCCTCTATCTGTATGAATATGGAAATATCTACACCACTATCTGTATGAACATGGAAATATCTACACCACTATCTGTATGAACATGGAATTATCTTCACCGCCATCTGTATGAACATGGATATGTCTACACAGCCATCTGGATGAACATGGAAATATCTACACCACTCTCGGTATGAACATGGAAATAGCTACACCGCTATCTCTATGAACATGGAAATATCTACAGCACTATCTGTCTGAACATGGAAATATCTACACCGCTATCTGCATGAAAATGGAAATATCTACACAGCTAACTGCATATACATGGAAATATCTACACAGCTATCTCTTTACACATGGAAATAACTACACCGCTATCTGTAAGAACATGGAAATATCTGCACTGCCATCTGTATGAACATATAAATATCTACACCGCCTTCTGTATTAAGATGGAGATATCTACACCGCTATCTGTATAAACATGGAAATATCTACACCGCTATCTGTATAAACATGGAAATATCTACACTGCTATCTGTATAAACATGGAAATATCTACACCGCTACCTGTATAAACGTGGAAATATCAGCACCGCTATCTGTATGAACATGGAAATATCAGCCCCTCTATGTTTATGAACATGGAAATATCTACACCACTATCTGTATGAACATGTAAATATCTACACCGCAAGATGTATGAACATGGAATTATCTTCACCGCCATCTGTATGAACATGGATATGTCTACACAGCCATCTGGATGAACATGGAAATATCTACACTGCTATCTGTATGAACATGGAAATAGCTACACCGCTATCTGTATGAACATGGAAATATCTGCACCGCCGTCTGTATGTACATATAAATATCTACTCCGCCATGTGTATTTAGAAGGAGATATCTACACCGCTATCTGTATAAACATGGAAATATCTACACCGCTATCTGTATAAACATGGAAATATCTACACCGCTATCTGTATAAACATGGAAATATCTACACCGCTATCTGTATAAACATGGAAATATCAGCACCGCTATCAGTATGAACATGGAAATATCTGCACTGCTATCTGTATGAACATAGAAATATCTACACCGCTATCTGTATGAACATGGAAATATCTACACCGCTATCTCTATGAACATGGAAATATCTACACCGCTATCTGTTTGAACATGGAAATATCTAAACCGCTATGTGCATGAAAATGGAAATATCTACACAGCTATCTGCATATACATGGAAATATCTACACAGCTATCTCTTTACACATGGAAATAACTACACCACTATCTGTATGAACATGGAAATATCTTCACCGCCATCTGTATGAACATGGATATATCTACACAGCCATGTGGATGAGCATGGAAATATCTAAACCGCTATCTGTATGAACATGGAAATATCTACACCGCTATCTCTATGAAGATGGAAATAACTACACCGCTATCTGTATGAACATGGAAATATCTACACCGCTATCTGCATGAACATGGAAATATCTACACCGCTATATCTATGAACATGGAAATATCTACACCGCTATCTGTTTGAACATGGAAATATCTACACCGCAGTCTGCATGAAAATGGAAATATCTACACAGCTATCTGCATATACATGGAAATATCTACAGAGCTATCACTTTACACATGGAAATAACTACACCGCTATCTCTATAAACATGGAAATATCTACACCGCCATCTGTATGAACATGGAAATATCTGCACTGCCATCTGTATGAACATATAAATAACTGCACCGTCATCTGTATTAAGAAGGAGATATCTACACCGCTATCTGTATAAACCTGGAAATATCTACACCGCTATCTGTATAAACATGGAGATATCTACACCGCTATCTGTACGAACATGGAAATATCTACACCGCTATCTGTATGAACATGGAAATTGCTACACCGCTATCTGTATGAACATGAAAATATCTACACCGCTATCTGTATGAACATGGAAATAACTACACCGCTATCTGTATGAACATGGATATATCTACACAGCCATCTGGATGAACATGGAAATATCTACACCACTATCTGTATGAACACGGAAATATCTACATCGCAATCTGTGTTAACATGCATACATCTTCACCGCTATCTGTATAAACATGGAAATATCTACACCGCTATCTGTATGAACATGGAAATATCTACACCGCTATCTGTTTGAGCATGGTAATATCTAAACCGCTATCTGCATGAAAATGGAAATATCTACACAGCTATCTGCATATACATGGAAATATCTACACAGCTAACTCTTTACACATGGAAATAACTACACCGCTATCTGCATGAACATGGAAATATCTGCACGGCCATCTGTATGAACATATAAATATCTACACATCCATCTGTATTAAGATGGAGATATCTACACCGCTATCTGTATAAACATGGAAATATCTACACCGCTATCTGTATAAACATGGAAATATCTACACCGCTATCTGTATAAACATGGAAATGTCTACACCGCTATCTGTATAAACATGGAAATATCTACACCGCTACGTGTAAAAACATGGAAATATCAGCACCGCTATCTGTATGAACCTGGAAATATCAGCCCCTCTATCTGTATGAATATGGAAATATCTACACCACTATCTGTATGAACATGGAAATATCTACACCACTATCTGTATGAACATGGAATTATCTTCACCGCCATCTGTATGAACATGGATATGTCTGCACAGCCATCTGGATGAACATGGAAATATCTACACCGCTCTCGGTATGAACATGGAAATAGCTACACCACTATCTGTATGAACATGGAAATATCTGCACCGCCGTCTGTATGTACATATAAATATCTACTCCGCCATGTGTATTTAGAAGGAGATATCTACACCGCTATCTGTATAAACATGGAAATATCTACACCGCTATCTGTATAAACATGGAAATATCTACACCGCTATCTGTATAAACATGGAAATATCTACACCGCTATCTGTATAAACATGGAAATATCAGCACCGCTATCAGTATGAACATGGAAATATCTGCACTGCTATCTGTATGAACATAGAAATATCTACACCGCTATCTGTATGAACATGGAAATATCTACACCGCTATCTCTATGAACATGGAAATATCTACACCGCTATCTGTTTGAACATGGAAATATCTAAACCGCTATGTGCATGAAAATGGAAATATCTACACAGCTATCTGCATATACATGGAAATATCTACACAGCTATCTCTTTACACATGGAAATAACTACACCACTATCTGTATGAACATGGAAATATCTTCACCGCCATCTGTATGAACATGGATATATCTACACAGCCATCTGGATGAGCATGGAAATATCTAAACTGCTATCTGTATTAACATGGAAATATCTACACCGCTATCTGTGTAAACATGCATACATCTTCACCGCTATCTGTATAAACATTGAAATATCTACACTGTTATCTGCATGAACATGGAAATATCTACACCACTATCTGTTAGAACATGGAAATATCTACACCGCTATCTGCAAGAAAATGTAAATATCTACACAGCGATCTGCATATACATGGAAATATCCACAAAGCTATCTCTTTACACATGGAAATAACTACAGCGCTATCTCTATAAACATGCAAATATTTACACCGCCATCTGTATGAACATGGAAATATCTGCACCGCCATCTGTATAGAGATATAAATATCTACACCCACATCTATATTAAAATGGAGATATCTACACCGCTTTCTGTATAAACTTGGAAATATCTACACCGCTATATGTATAAACATGGAAATATCAGCACCGCTATCAGTATGAACATGGAAATATCTGCACTGCTATCTGTATGAACATAGAAATATCTACACCGCTATCTGTATGAACATGGAAATATCTACACCGCTATCTCTATGAACATGGAAATATCTACACTGCTATCTGTTTGAACATGGAAATATCTAAACCGCTATGTGCATGAAAATGGAAATATCTACACAGCTATCTGCATATACATGGAAATATCTACACAGCTATCTGTTTACACATGGAAATAACTACACCGCTATCTGTATAAACATGGAAATATCTACACCACTACGTGTATAAACATGGAAATATCAGCACCGCTATCGGAATGAACATGGAAATATCTACACCGCTATCTGTATGAACATGGAAATATCTAAACCGCTCTCTGTTTGAACATGGAAATATCTACACCGCTATCTGCATGAAAATGGAAATATCTACACGGCTATCTGCATATACTTGGAAATATCTACAAAGATATCACTTTACACATGGAAATAATTACAACGCTATCTCTATAAACATGGAAATATCTACACCGCAATCTGTATGAACATGGAAATATCTGCACGGCCATCTGTATGAACATATAAACGTCTACACCGCCATCTGTATTAAGAAGGAGATATCTACACCGCTATCTGTATAAACATGGAAATATCTACACCGCTATCTGTATAAACATGGAAATATCTACACCGCTATCTGTATAAACATGGAAATATCTACACCGCTACCTGTATAAATGTGGAAATATCAGCCCCGCTATCTGTATGAACATGGAAATATCTACACCGTGATCTGTATGAACATGGAAATATCTACACCGCTATCTGTATAAACATGGAAATATCTACACCGCTATCTGTATAAACATGGAAATATCTACCCCGCTACCTGTGTAAACATTGAAATATCAGCACCGCTACCTGTATGAACATTGAAATATCAGCCCCTCTATCTGTATGAACATGGAAATATCTACACCGCTATCTGTATGAACATTGAAATATCTACACCGCTATCTGTATGAACATGGAAATATCTACACCACTATCTGTACGAATATGGAAATATCTACACCGCTATCTGTATGAACATGAAAATATCTACATCGCTATCTGTTTGAACATGTAAATATCTACACCGCTATCTGCATGAAAATGGAAATATCTACAAAGCTATCTGCATATACATGGAAATATCTACACAGCTATCTCTTTACACATGGAAATAACTACACCGCTATATCTATAAACATGGAAATATCTACACCACCATCTGTATGAACATGGAAATATCTGCACCGCCATCTGCATGAACATATAAATATCTACACCGCCATCTGTATTAAGAAGGAGATATCTACCCCGCTATCTGTATAAACATGGAAATATCTACACTGCTGCCTGTATAAACATGGAAATATCAGCACCGCTATCTGTATGAACATGGAAATATCTACACCACTACCTGTATGAACATGGAAATATCTACACCGCTATCTGTATGAACATGGAAATATCTACACCGCTATCTGTATGAACATTGAAATATCTACACCGCTATTTGTATGAACATAGAAATATCTACACCGCTATCTGTATGAATATGGAAATATCTGCACCGCCATCTGTATGAACATATAAATATCTACACCGCCATCTGTATTAAGATGGAGATATCTACACCGCTATCTGAATAAACATGGAAATATCTACACCGCTATCTGCTTGAACATGGAAATATCTACACCGCTATTTGTGTAAACATGCATACATCTTCACCGCAATCTGCATAAGCATGGAAATATCCACACCGCTATCTGTATGAACATGGAAATATCTACACCGCTATCTGTTTGAACATGAAAATATCTACACCGCTATCTGTTTGAACATGGAAATATCTAAACCGCTATCAGCATGAAAATGGAAATATCTACATAGCTATCTGCATATACATGGAAATATCTACACAGCTATCTCTTTACACATGGAAATAACTACACCGCTATCTATATGAACATGGTAATATCTACACCGCTATCTGTATAAACATGGAAATTTGTACACCGCTATCTGTATGAACATGGAAATATATACACCGCTATCTGTATGAACATGGAAATATCTACACCGCTATCTGTATGAACATGGAAATATCTACAAAGCTATCTGAATGAACATGGAAATATCTACACCGCTATCTGTTTGAAGATGGAAGTATATACACCGCTATCTGCATGAAAATGGAAATATCTACAAAGCTATCTGCCTATACATTGAAATATCTACACAGCTATCTCTTTACACATGGAAATCACTACACCGCTATGTCTATAAACATGGAAATATCTACACCGCCATCTGTATGAACATGGAAATATCTGCACCGCCATCTGTATAAACATATAAATATCTACACTGCCATCTGTATTAAGAGGGAGATAACTACACCGCTATCTGTATAAACATGGAAATATCTACACCGCTGCCTGTATAAACATGGAAATATCAGCACCGCTATCTGTATGAACATGGAAATATCTACACCGCTACCTGTATGAACATGGAAATATCTACACCGCTATCTGTATGAACATGGAAATATCTACACCGCTATCTGTATGAACATGGAAAAATCTACACCGCTATCTGTATGAACATGGAAATATCAACACCGCCATCTGTATGAACATGGAAATATCTGCACCGCCATCTGTATGAACATATAAATATCTACACCGCCATCTGTATTAAGATGGAGATATCTACACCGCTATCTGAATAAACATGGAAATATCTACACCGCTATCTGTATAAACATGGAAATATCTGCACTGCCATCTGCATGAACATATAAATATCTACACGGCCATCTGTATTAAGATGGAGATATCTACACAGCTATCTGTATAAACATGAAAATATCTACACCGCTATCTGTATATACATGGAAATATCTACACCGCTATCTGTATAAACATGGAAATATCTACCAGGCTACCTGTATAAACATGGAAATATCAGCACCGCTATCTGTAGGAACATGGAAATATCAGCCACTCTATCTGTATGAACATGGAAATATCTACACCGCTATCTGTATGAACATGGAAATATCTACACCGCTGTCCGTATGAACATGGAAATATCTGCAATGCCATCTGTATGAACATGGATATATCTACACAGCCATCTGGATGAACATGGAAACACCTACACCGCTATCTGTATGAACATGGAAATAGCTACACCGCTATCTGTATGAACATGGAAATATCTACACCACTATCTGTATGAACATGGAAATATCTACACCGCTATCTGTATGAACATGGAATTATCTTCACCGCCATCTGTATGAACATCGATATATCTACACAGCCATCTGGATGAACATGGAAATATCTACACCGCTATCTGTATGAACATGGAAATAGCTACACAGCTATCTGTATGAACATGGAAATATCTACACCGCTATCTGTATGAACATGGAAATATCAACACTGCTATCTGTATGAACATGGAAATATCTTCACCGCCATCTGTATGAACATGGATATATCTACACAGCCATCTGGATGAACATGGAAATATCTACAGAGCTATCTGTATGAACATGGAAATATATACACCGCTATCTGTCTAAACATGCATACATCTTCACTGCTATCTGTATAAACATGGAAATATGTACACCGCTATCTGTATGAACATGGAAATATCTACACCGCTATCTGTTTGAACATGGAAATATCTACACCGCTATCTGCATGAAAATGGAAATATCTACACAGCGATCTGCATATACATGGAATTGTCTACAAAGCTATCTCTTTACACATGGAAATAACTACACCGCTATCTCTATAAACATGGAAATATTTACACCGCCATCTGTATGAAAATGGAAATATCTGCACCGCCTTCTATATGAACATATAAATATCTGCACCGCCATCTGTATTAAGAAGGAGATATCTACACCGCTATCTGTATAAACCTGGAAATATCTACAACGCTATCTGTAAAAAACATGGAAATATCTACACCGCTATCTGTATAAACATGGATATATCTACACCGCTATCTGTATAAACATGGAAATATCAGCACAGCTATCTGTATGAACATGGAAATATCTACACCGCTATCTGTATGAACATGGAAATACCTACACCGCTATCTGTGTAAACATGCATATGCCTTCACCGCTATCTGTATAAACATGGAAATATCTACACCACTATCTGTATGAACATGGAAATATCTACACCGCTATCTGTTTGAGCATGGAAATATCTAAACCGCTATCTGCATGAAAATGGAAATATCTACACAGCTATGTGCATATACATGGAAATATCTACACAGCTATCTCTTTACACATGGAAATAACTACACCGCTATCTGCATGAACATGGAAATATCTGCACGGCCATCTGTATGAACATATAAATATCTACACCGCCATCTGTATTAAGATGGAGATATCTACACCGGTATCTGTATAAACATGGAAATATCTACACCGATATCTGTATAAAAATGGAAATATCTACACCGCTACCTGTATAAACACGGAAATACCAGCACCGCTATCTGTATGAACATGGAAATGTCAGCCCCTCTATGTGTATGAACATGGAAATACCTACACCACTATCTGTATGAACATGGAAATATCTACACCGCTAGATGTATGAACATGGAATTATCTTCACCGCCATCTGTATGAACATGGATATGTCTACACAGCCATCTTGATGAACATGGAAATATCTACACCGCTATCTGTATGAACATGGAAATAGCTACACCGCTATCTGTATGAACATGGAAATATCTGCACCGCCATCTGTATGAACATATAAATATCTACACCGCCATCTGTATTAAGATGGAGATATTTACACTGGTATCTTTATAAACATGGAAATATCTACACCGCTATCTGTATAAACATGGAAATATCTACACCGCTATCTCTATAAACATGGAAATATCTACACCGCTACCTGTATGAGCATGGAAATATCAGCACCGCTATCTGTATGAACATGGAAATATCTACACCGCTATCTGTATGAACATGAAAATATCTACACCGCTATCTGTATGAACATGGAAATATCTACACCGCTATATCTATGAACATGGAAATATCTACACCGCTATCTGTTTGAACATGGAAATATCTACACCACTGTCTGCATGAAAATGGAAATATCTACACAGCTATCTGCATATACATGGAAATATCTACACTGCTATCTCTTTACACATGGAAATAACTACACCACTATCTCTATAAACATGGAAATATCTACACCGCCATCTGTATGAACATGGAAATATCTGCACCGCCATCTGTATGTACATATAAATATCTGCACCGCCATCTGTATTAAGATGGAGATATCTACAACGCTATCTGTATAAACCTGGAAATATCTACACCGCTATCTGTATAAACATGGAAATATCTACACTGCTATCTGTATAAACATGGAAATATCTACACCGCTACCTGTATAAACATGGAAATATCAGCACAGCTATCTGTATGAACATGGAAATATCTACACCGCTATCTGTATGAACATGGAAATATCTACACCACTATCTGTGTAAACATGCATACATCTTCACCGCTATCTGTATAAACATGGAAATATCTACACCGCTATCTGTATGAACATGGAAATATCTACACCGCTATCTGTTTGAACATGGAAATATCTAAACCGCTATCTGCATGAAAATGGAAATATCTACACAGCTAACTGCATATACATGGAAATATCTACACAGCTATCTCTTTACACATGGAAATAACTACACCGCTATCTGTAAGAACATGGAAATATCTGCACGGCCATCTGTATGAACATATATATATCTACACCGCCTTCTGTATTAAGATTGGGTTATCTGCACCGCTATCTGTATAAACATGGAAATATCTACACCGGTATCTGTATAAACATGGAAATATCTACACCGCTATCTGTATAAACATGGAAATATCTACACCGCTACCTGTATAAACGGGGAAATATCAGCACCGCTATCTGTATGGACATGGAAATATCAGCTCCTCTATGTGTATGAACATGGAAATATCTACACCACTATCTCTATGAACATGGAAATATCTACACCGCTAGATGTATGAAAATGGAATTATCTTCATCGCCATCTGTATGAACATGGATATGTCTACACAGCCATCTTGATGAACATGGAAATATCTACACCGCTATCTGTATGAACATGGAAATAGCTACACCGCTATATGTATGAACATTGAAACATCTGCACCGCCATCTGTATGAACATGTAAATAACTGCACTGCCATCTGTATTAAGATGGAGATATCTACACCGCTATCTGTATAAACATGGATATATCTACACCGCTATCTGTATAAACATGGAAATATCTACACCGCTATCTCTATAAATATGGAAATATCTACACCGCTACCTGTATGAGCATGGAAATATCAGCACCGCTATCTGTATGAACATGGAAATATCTACACCGCTATCTGTATGAACATGGAAATATCTACACCGCTATCTGTATGAACATGGAAATATCTACACCGCTATATGTATGAACATGGAAATATCTACACCGCTATATGTTTGAACATGGAAATATCTACACCGCTGTCTGCATGAAAATGGAAATATCTACACAGCTATCTGCATATGCATGGAAATATCTACACAGCTATCTCTTTACACATGGAAATAACTACACCGCTATCTCTATAAACATGGAAATATCTACACCGCCATCTGTATGAACATGGAAATATCTGCACCGCCATGTGTATGAACATAAAAATATCTGCACCTCCATCCGTATTAAGAAGGAGATATCTACACCGCTATCTGTATAAACCTGGAAATATCTACACCGCTCTCTCTATAAACATGGAACTATCTACACCGCTACCTGTATAAACATGGAAATATCAGCACAGCTATCTGTATGAACATGGAAATATCTACACCGCTATCTGTATGAACATGGAAATATCTACACCGCTATCTGTGTAAACATGCATATGTCTTCACCGCTATCTGTATAAACATGGAAATATCTACACCGCTATCTGTATGAACATGAAAATATCTACACCGCTATCTGTTTGAGCATGGAAATATCTAAACCGCTATCTGCATGAAAATGGAAATATCTACACAGCTATCTGCATATACATGGAAATATCTACACAGCTATCTCTTTACACATTGAAATAACTACACCGCTATCTGCATGAACATGGAAATATCTGCACGGCCATCTGTATGAACATATAAATATCTACACCGCAATCTGTATTAAGATGGAGATATCTACACCGCTATCTGTATAAACATGGAAATATCTACACCGCTATCTGTATAAACATGGAAATATCTGCACCGCTATCTGTATAAACATGGAAATGTCTACACCGCTATCTGTATAAACATGGAAATATCTACACCGCTACCTGTAAAACATGGGAATATCAGCACCGCTATCTGTATGAACATGGAAATATCAGCCCCTCTATCTGTATGAATATGGAAATATCTACACCACTATCTGTATGAACATGGAAATATCTACACCACTATCTGTATGAACATGGAATTATCTTCACCGCCATCTGTATGAACATGGATATGTCTACACAGCCATCTGGATGAACATGGAAATATCTACACCACTCTCGGTATGAACATGGAAATAGCTACACCGCTATCTCTATGAACATGGAAATATCTACAGCACTATCTGTCTGAACATGGAAATATCTACACCGCTATCTGCATGAAAATGGAAATATCTACACAGCTAACTGCATATACATGGAAATATCTACACAGCTATCTCTTTACACATGGAAATAACTACACCGCTATCTGTAAGAACATGGAAATATCTGCACTGCCATCTGTATGAACATATAAATATCTACACCGCCTTCTGTATTAAGATGGAGATATCTACACCGCTATCTGTATAAACATGGAAATATCTACACCGCTATCTGTATAAACATGGAAATATCTACACTGCTATCTGTATAAACATGGAAATATCTACACCGCTACCTGTATAAACGTGGAAATATCAGCACCGCTATCTGTATGAACATGGAAATATCAGCCCCTCTATGTTTATGAACATGGAAATATCTACACCACTATCTGTATGAACATGTAAATATCTACACCGCAAGATGTATGAACATGGAATTATCTTCACCGCCATCTGTATGAACATGGATATGTCTACACAGCCATCTGGATGAACATGGAAATATCTACACTGCTATCTGTATGAACATGGAAATAGCTACACCGCTATCTGTATGAACATGGAAATATCTGCACCGCCGTCTGTATGTACATATAAATATCTACTCCGCCATGTGTATTTAGAAGGAGATATCTACACCGCTATCTGTATAAACATGGAAATATCTACACCGCTATCTGTATAAACATGGAAATATCTACACCGCTATCTGTATAAACATGGAAATATCTACACCGCTATCTGTATAAACATGGAAATATCAGCACCGCTATCAGTATGAACATGGAAATATCTGCACTGCTATCTGTATGAACATAGAAATATCTACACCGCTATCTGTATGAACATGGAAATATCTACACCGCTATCTCTATGAACATGGAAATATCTACACCGCTATCTGTTTGAACATGGAAATATCTAAACCGCTATGTGCATGAAAATGGAAATATCTACACAGCTATCTGCATATACATGGAAATATCTACACAGCTATCTCTTTACACATGGAAATAACTACACCACTATCTGTATGAACATGGAAATATCTTCACCGCCATCTGTATGAACATGGATATATCTACACAGCCATGTGGATGAGCATGGAAATATCTAAACCGCTATCTGTATGAACATGGAAATATCTACACCGCTATCTGTGTAAACATGCATACATCTTCACCGCTATCTGTATAAACATTGAAATATCTACACTGTTATCTGCATGAACATGGAAATATCTACACCACTATCTGTTAGAACGTGGAAATATCTACACCGCTATCTGCATGAAAATGTAAATATCTACACAGCGATCTGCATATACATGGAAATATCCACAAAGCTATCTCTTTACACATGGAAATAACTACAGCGCTATCTCTATAAACATGCAAATACTTACACTGCCATCTGTATGAACATGGAAATATCTGCACCGCCATCTGTATGGAGATATAAATATCTACACCCACATCTATATTAAAATGGAGATATCTACACCGCTTTCTGTATAAACTTGGAAATATCTACACCGCTATATGTATAAACATGGAAATATCTACACCGCTATCTGTATAAAGATGGAAATATCTACACCGCTACCTGTATAAACATGGAAATATCAGCACCGCTATCTGTATGAACATGGAAATATCTACACCGCTATCTCTATGAAGATGGAAATAACTACACCGCTATCTGTATGAACATGGAAATATCTACACCGCTATCTGCATGAACATGGAAATATCTACACCGCTATATCTATGAACATGGAAATATCTACACCGCTATCTGTTTGAACATGGAAATATCTACACCGCAGTCTGCATGAAAATGGAAATATCTACACAGCTATCTGCATATACATGGAAATATCTACAGAGCTATCACTTTACACATGGAAATAACTACACCGCTATCTCTATAAACATGGAAATATCTACACCGCCATCTGTATGAACATGGAAATATCTGCACTGCCATCTGTATGAACATATAAATAACTGCACCGTCATCTGTATTAAGAAGGAGATATCTACACCGTTATCTGTATAAACCTGGAAATATCTACACCGCTATCTGTATAAACATGGAGATATCTACACCGCTATCTGTACGAACATGGAAATATCTACACCGCTATCTGTATGAACATGGAAATTGCTACACCGCTATCTGTATGAACATGAAAATATCTACACCGCTATCTGTATGAACATGGAAATAACTACACCGCTATCTGTATGAACATGGATATATCTACACAGCCATCTGGATGAACATGGAAATATCTACACCACTATCTGTATGAACACGGAAATATCTACATCGCAATCTGTGTTAACATGCATACATCTTCACCGCTATCTGTATAAACATGGAAATATCTACACCGCTATCTGTATGAACATGGAAATATCTACACCGCTATCTGTTTGAGCATGGTAATATCTAAACCGCTATCTGCATGAAAATGGAAATATCTACACAGCTATCTGCATATACATGGAAATATCTACACAGCTAACGCTTTACACATGGAAATAACTACACCGCTATCTGCATGAACATGGAAATATCTGCACGGCCATCTGTATGAACATATAAATATCTACACATCCATCTGTATTAAGATGGAGATATCTACACCGCTATCTGTATAAACATGGAAATATCTACACCGCTATCTGTATAAACATGGAAATATCTACACCGCTATCTGTATAAACATGGAAATGTCTACACCGCTATCTGTATAAACATGGAAATATCTACACCGCTACGTGTAAAAACATGGAAATATCAGCACCGCTATCTGTATGAACCTGGAAATATCAGCCCCTCTATCTGTATGAATATGGAAATATCTACACCACTATCTGTATGAACATGGAAATATCTACACCACTATCTGTATGAACATGGAATTATCTTCACCGCCATCTGTATGAACATGGATATGTCTGCACAGCCATCTGGATGAACATGGAAATATCTACACCGCTCTCGGTATGAACATGGAAATAGCTACACCACTATCTGTATGAACATGGAAATATCTGCACCGCCGTCTGTATGTACATATAAATATCTACTCCGCCATGTGTATTTAGAAGGAGATATCTACACCGCTATCTGTATAAACATGGAAATATCTACACCGCTATCTGTATAAACATGGAAATATCTACACCGCTATCTGTATAAACATGGAAATATCTACACCGCTATCTGTATAAACATGGAAATATCAGCACCGCTATCAGTATGAACATGGAAATATCTGCACTGCTATCTGTATGAACATAGAAATATCTACACCGCTATCTGTATGAACATGGAAATATCTACACCGCTATCTCTATGAACATGGAAATATCTACACCGCTATCTGTTTGAACATGGAAATATCTAAACCGCTATGTGCATGAAAATGGAAATATCTACACAGCTATCTGCATATACATGGAAATATCTACACAGCTATCTCTTTACACATGGAAATAACTACACCACTATCTGTATGAACATGGAAATATCTTCACCGCCATCTGTATGAACATGGATATATCTACACAGCCATCTGGATGAGCATGGAAATATCTAAACTGCTATCTGTATTAACATGGAAATATCTACACCGCTATCTGTGTAAACATGCATACATCTTCACCGCTATCTGTATAAACATTGAAATATCTACACTGTTATCTGCATGAACATGGAAATATCTACACCACTATCTGTTAGAACATGGAAATATCTACACCGCTATCTGCAAGAAAATGTAAATATCTACACAGCGATCTGCATATACATGGAAATATCCACAAAGCTATCTCTTTACACATGGAAATAACTACAGCGCTATCTCTATAAACATGCAAATATTTACACCGCCATCTGTATGAACATGGAAATATCTGCACCGCCATCTGTATAGAGATATAAATATCTACACCCACATCTATATTAAAATGGAGATATCTACACCGCTTTCTGTATAAACTTGGAAATATCTACACCGCTATATGTATAAACATGGAAATATCAGCACCGCTATCAGTATGAACATGGAAATATCTGCACTGCTATCTGTATGAACATAGAAATATCTACACCGCTATCTGTATGAACATGGAAATATCTACACCGCTATCTCTATGAACATGGAAATATCTACACTGCTATCTGTTTGAACATGGAAATATCTAAACCGCTATGTGCATGAAAATGGAAATATCTACACAGCTATCTGCATATACATGGAAATATCTACACAGCTATCTCTTTACACATGGAAATAACTACACCACTATCTGTATGAACATGGAAATATCTTCACCGCCATCTGTATGAACATGGATATATCTACACAGCCATCTGGATGAGCATGGAAATATCTAAACCGCTATCTGTATGAACATGGAAATATCTACACCGCTATCTGTGTAAACATGCATACATCTTCACCGCTATGTGTATAAACATTGAAATATCTACACTGTTATCTGCATGAACATGGAAATATCTACACCACTATCTGTTAGAACGTGGAAATATCTACACCGCTATCTGCATGAAAATGTAAATATCTACACAGCGATCTGCATATACATGGAAATATCCACAAAGCTATCTCTTTACACATGGAAATAACTACAGCGCTATCTCTATAAACATGCAAATACTTACACTGCCATCTGTATGAACATGGAAATATCTGCACCGCCATCTGTATGGAGATATAAATATCTACACACACATCTATATTAAAATGGAGATATCTACACCGCTTTCTGTATAAACTTGGAAATATCTACACCGCTATATGTATAAACATGGAAATATCTACACCGCTATCTGTATAAAGATGGAAATATCTACACCGCTACCTGTATAAACATGGAAATATCAGCACCGCTATCTGTATGAACATGGAAATATCTACACCGCTATCTCTATGAAGATGGAAATATCTACACCGCTATCTGTATGAACATGGAAATATCTACACCGCTATCTGCATGAACATGGAAATATCTACACCGCTATATCTATGAACATGGAAATATCTACACCGCTATCTGTTTGAAGATGGAAGTATATACACCGCTATCTGCATGAAAATGGAAATATCTACAAAGCTATCTGCCTATACATTGAAATATCTACACAGCTATCTCTTTACACATGGAAATCACTACACCGCTATGTCTATAAACATGGAAATATCTACACCGCCATCTGTATGAACATGGAAATATCTGCACCGCCATCTGTATAAACATATAAATATCTACACTGCCATCTGTATTAAGAGGGAGATAACTACACCGCTATCTGTATAAACATGGAAATATCTTCACCGCTGCCTGTATAAACATGGAAATATCAGCACCGCTATCTGTATGAACATGGAAATATCTACACCGCTACCTGTATGAACATGGAAATATCTACACCGCTATCTGTATGAACATGGAAATATCTACACCGCTATCTGTATGAACATGGAAAAATCTACACCGCTATCTGTATGAACATGGAAATATCAACACCGCCATCTGTATGAACATGGAAATATCTGCACCGCCATCTGTATGAACATATAAATATCTACACCGCCATCTGTATTAAGATGGAGATATCTACACCGCTATCTGAATAAACATGGAAATATCTACACCGCTATCTGTATAAACATGGAAATATCTGCACTGCCATCTGCATGAACATATAAATATCTACACGGCCATCTGTATTAAGATGGAGATATCTACACAGCTATCTGTATAAACATGAAAATATCTACACCGCTATCTGTATATACATGGAAATATCTACACCGCTATCTGTATAAACATGGAAATATCTACCAGGCTACCTGTATAAACATGGAAATATCAGCACCGCTATCTGTAGGAACATGGAAATATCAGCCACTCTATCTGTATGAACATGGAAATATCTACACCGCTATCTGTATGAACATGGAAATATCTACACCGCTGTCCGTATGAACATGGAAATATCTGCAATGCCATCTGTATGAACATGGATATATCTACACAGCCATCTGGATGAACATGGAAACACCTACACCGCTATCTGTATGAACATGGAAATAGCTACACCGCTATCTGTATGAACATGGAAATATCTACACCACTATCTGTATGAACATGGAAATATCTACACCGCTATCTGTATGAACATGGAATTATCTTCACCGCCATCTGTATGAACATCGATATATCTACACAGCCATCTGGATGAACATGGAAATATCTACACCGCTATCTGTATGAACATGGAAATAGCTACACAGCTATCTGTATGAACATGGAAATATCTACACCGCTATCTGTATGAACATGGAAATATCTACACTGCTATCTGTATGAACATGGAAATATCTTCACCGCCATCTGTATGAACATGGATATATCTACACAGCCATCTGGATGAACATGGAAATATCTACAGAGCTATCTGTATGAACATGGAAATATATACACCGCTATCTGTCTAAACATGCATACATCTTCACTGCTATCTGTATAAACATGGAAATATGTACACCGCTATCTGTATGAACATGGAAATATCTATACCGCTATCTGTTTGAACATGGAAATATCTACACCGCTATCTGCATGAAAATGGAAATATCTACACAGCGATCTGCATATACATGGAATTGTCTACAAAGCTATCTCTTTACACATGGAAATAACTACACCGCTATCTCTATAAACATGGAAATATTTACACCGCCATCTGTATGAAAATGGAAATATCTGCACCGCCTTCTATATGAACATATAAATATCTGCACCGCCATCTGTATTAAGAAGGAGATATCTACACCGCTATCTGTATAAACCTGGAAATATCTACAACGCTATCTGTAAAAAACATGGGAATATCTACACCGCTATCTGTATAAACATGGATATATCTACACCGCTATCTGTATAAACATGGAAATATCAGCACAGCTATCTGTATGAACATGGAAATATCTACACCGCTATCTGTATGAACATGGAAATACCTACACCGCTATCTGTGTAAACATGCATATGCCTTCACCGCTATCTGTATAAACATGGAAATATCTACACCACTATCTGTATGAACATGGAAATATCTACACCGCTATCTGTTTGAGCATGGAAATATCTAAACCGCTATCTGCATGAAAATGGAAATATCTACACAGCTATGTGCATATACATGGAAATATCTACACAGCTATCTCTTTACACATGGAAATAACTACACCGCTATCTGCATGAACATGGAAATATCTGCACGGCCATCTGTATGAACATATAAATATCTACACCGCCATCTGTATTAAGATGGAGATATCTACACCGGTATCTGTATAAACATGGAAATATCTACACCGATATCTGTATAAACATGGAAATATCTACACCGCTACCTGTATAAACACGGAAATACCAGCACCGCTATCTGTATGAACATGGAAATGTCAGCCCCTCTATGTGTATGAACATGGAAATACCTACACCACTATCTGTATGAACATGGAAATATCTACACCGCTAGATGTATGAACATGGAATTATCTTCACCGCCATCTGTATGAACATGGATATGTCTACACAGCCATCTTGATGAACATGGAAATATCTACACCGCTATCTGTATGAACATGGAAATAGCTACACCGCTATCTGTATGAACATGGAAATATCTGCACCGCCATCTGTATGAACATATAAATATCTACACCGCCATCTGTATTAAGATGGAGATATTTACACTGGTATCTGTATAAACATGGAAATATCTACACCGCTATCTGTATAAACATGGAAATATCTACACCGCTATCTCTATAAACATGGAAATATCTACACCGCTACCTGTATGAGCATGGAAATATCAGCACCGCTGTCTGTATGAACATGGAAATATCTACACCGCTATCTGTATGAACATGAAAATATCTACACCGCTATCTGTATGAACATGGAAATATCTACACCGCTATATCTATGAACATGGAAATATCTACACCGCTATCTGTTTGAACATGGAAATATCTACACCGCTGTCTGCATGAAAATGGAAATATCTACACAGCTATCTGCATATACATGGAAATATCTACACTGCTATCTCTTTACACATGGAAATAACTACACCACTATCTCTATAAACATGGAAATATCTACACCGCCATCTGTATGAACATGGAAATATCTGCACCGCCATCTGTATGTACATATAAATATCTGCACCGCCATCTGTATTAAGATGGAGATATCTACAACGCTATCTGTATAAACCTGGAAATATCTACACCGCTATCTGTATAAACATGGAAATATCTACACTGCTATCTGTATAAACATGGAAATATCTACACCGCTACCTGTATAAACATGGAAATATCAGCACAGCTATCTGTATGAACATGGAA
Organism: Gorilla gorilla gorilla; assembly: GCF_029281585.2. Taxonomy (NCBI): domain Eukaryota; kingdom Metazoa; phylum Chordata; class Mammalia; order Primates; family Hominidae; genus Gorilla; species Gorilla gorilla. Next base: position 1,246,439 of record NC_073234.2, read on the forward strand.
ATATCTACACCGCTATCTGTATGAACATGGAAATATCTACACCACTATCTGTGTAAACATGCATACATCTTCACCGCTATCTGTATAAACATGGAAATATCTACACCGCTATCTGTATGAACATGGAAATATCTACACCGCTATCTGTTTGAACATGGAAATATCTAAACCGCTATCTGCATGAAAATGGAAATATCTACACAGCTAACTGCATATACATGGAAATATCTACACAGCTATCTCTTTACACATGGAAATAACTACACCGCTATCTGTAAGAACATGGAAATATCTGCACGGCCATCTGTATGAACATATATATATCTACACCGCCTTCTGTATTAAGATGGAGATATCTACACCGCTATCTGTATAAACATGGAAATATCTACACCGGTATCTGTATAAACATGGAAATATCTACACCGCTATCTGTATAAACATGGAAATATCTACACCGATACCTGTATAAACGGGGAAATATCAGCACCGCTATCTGTATGGACATGGAAATATCAGCTCCTCTATGTGTATGAACATGGAAATATCTACACCACTATCTCTATGAACATGGAAATATCTACACCGCTAGATGTATGAAAATGGAATTATCTTCATCGCCATCTGTATGAACATGGATATGTCTACACAGCCATCTTGATGAACATGGAAATATCTACACCGCTATCTGTATGAACATGGAAATAGCTACACCGCTATATGTATGAACATTGAAACATCTGCACCGCCATCTGTATGAACATATAAATAACTGCACTGCCATCTGTATTAAGATGGAGATATCTACACCGCTATCTGTATAAACATGGATATATCTACACCGCTATCTGTATAAACATGGAAATATCTACACCGCTATCTCTATAAATATGGAAATATCTACACCGCTACCTGTATGAGCATGGAAATATCAGCACCGCTATCTGTATGAACATGGAAATATCTACACCGCTATCTGTATGAACATGGAAATATCTACACCGCTATCTGTATGAACATGGAAATATCTACACCGCTATATGTATGAACATGGAAATATCTACACCGCTATATGTTTGAACATGGAAATATCTACACCGCTGTCTGCATGAAAATGGAAATATCTACACAGCTATCTGCATATGCATGGAAATATCTACACAGCTATCTCTTTACACATGGAAATAACTACACCGCTATCTCTATAAACATGGAAATATCTACACCGCCATCTGTATGAACATGGAAATATCTGCACCGCCATGTGTATGAACATAAAAATATCTGCCCCTCCATCCGTATTAAGAAGGAGATATCTACACCGCTATCTGTATAAACCTGGAAATATCTACACCGCTCTCTCTATAAACATGGAACTATCTACACCGCTACCTGTATAAACATGGAAATATCAGCACAGCTATCTGTATGAACATGGAAATATCTACACCGCTATCTGTATGAACATGGAAATATCTACACCGCTATCTGTGTAAACATGCATATGTCTTCACCGCTATCTGTATAAACATGGAAATATCTACACCGCTATCTGTATGAACATGAAAATATCTACACCGCTATCTGTTTGAGCATGGAAATATCTAAACCGCTATCTGCATGAAAATGGAAATATCTACACAGCTATCTGCATATACATGGAAATATCTACACAGCTATCTCTTTACACATTGAAATAACTACACCGCTATCTGCATGAACATGGAAATATCTGCACGGCCATCTGTATGAACATATAAATATCTACACCGCAATCTGTATTAAGATGGAGATATCTACACCGCTATCTGTATAAACATGGAAATATCTACACCGCTATCTGTATAAACATGGAAATATCTGCACCGCTATCTGTATAAACATGGAAATGTCTACACCGCTATCTGTATAAACATGGAAATATCTACACCGCTACCTGTAAAACATGGAAATATCAGCACCGCTATCTGTATGAACATGGAAATATCAGCCCCTCTATCTGTATGAATATGGAAATATCTACACCACTATCTGTATGAACATGGAAATATCTACACCACTATCTGTATGAACATGGAATTATCTTCACCGCCATCTGTATGAACATGGATATGTCTACACAGCCATCTGGATGAACATGGAAATATCTACACCGCTATCTGTATGAACATGGAAATAGCTACACCGCTATCTGTATGAACATGGAAATATCTGCACCGCCGTCTGTATGTACATATAAATATCTACTCCGCCATGTGTATTTAGAAGGAGATATCTACACCGCTATCTGTATAAACATGGAAATATCTACACCGCTATCTGTATAAACATGGAAATATCTACACCGCTATCTGTATAAACATGGAAATATCTACACCGCTATCTGTATAAACATGGAAATATCAGCACCGCTATCAGTATGAACATGGAAATATCTGCACCGCTATCTGTATGAACATAGAAATATCTACACCGCTATCTGTATGAACATGGAAATATCTACACCGCTATCTCTATGAACATGGAAATATCTACACCGCTATCTGTTTGAACATGGAAATATCTAAACCGCTATGTGCATGAAAATGGAAATATCTACACAGCTATCTGCATATACATGGAAATATCTACACAGCTATCTCTTTACACATGGAAATAACTACACCACTATCTGTATGAACATGGAAATATCTTCACCGCCATCTGTATGAACATGGATATATCTACACAGCCATGTGGATGAGCATGGAAATATCTAAACCGCTATCTGTATGAACATGGAAATATCTACACCGCTATCTGTGTAAACATGCATACATCTTCACCGCTATCTGTATAAACATTGAAATATCTACACTGTTATCTGCATGAACATGGAAATATCTACACCACTATCTGTTAGAACGTGGAAATATCTACACCGCTATCTGCATGAAAATGTAAATATCTACACAGCGATCTGCATATACATGGAAATATCCACAAAGCTATCTCTTTACACATGGAAATAACTACAGCGCTATCTCTATAAACATGCAAATACTTACACTGCCATCTGTATGAACATGGAAATATCTGCACCGCCATCTGTATGGAGATATAAATATCTACACCCACATCTATATTAAAATGGAGATATCTACACCGCTTTCTGTATAAACTTGGAAATATCTACACCGCTATATGTATAAACATGGAAATATCTACACCGCTATCTGTATAAAGATGGAAATATCTACACCGCTACCTGTATAAACATGGAAATATCAGCACCGCTATCTGTATGAACATGGAAATATCTACACCGCTATCTCTATGAAGATGGAAATATCTACACCGCTATCTGTATGAACATGGAAATATCTACACCGCTATCTGCATGAACATGGAAATATCTACACCGCTATATCTATGAACATGGAAATATCTACACCGCTATCTGTTTGAACATGGAAATATCTACACCGCAGTCTGCATGAAAATGGAAATATCTACACAGCTATCTGCATATACATGGAAATATCTACAGAGCTATCACTTTACACATGGAAATAACTACACCGCTATCTCTATAAACATGGAAATATCTACACCGCCATCTGTATGAACATGGAAATATCTGCACTGCCATCTGTATGAACATATAAATAACTGCACCGTCATCTGTATTAAGAAGGAGATATCTACACCGCTATCTGTATAAACCTGGAAATATCTACACCGCTATCTGTATAAACATGGAGATATCTACACCGCTATCTGTACGAACATGGAAATATCTACACCGCTATCTGTATGAACATGGAAATTGCTACACCGCTATCTGTATGAACATGAAAATATCTACACCGCTATCTGTATGAACATGGAAATAACTACACCGCTATCTGTATGAACATGGATATATCTACACAGCCATCTGGATGAACATGGAAATATCTACACCACTATCTGTATGAACACGGAAATATCTACATCGCAATCTGTGTTAACATGCATACATCTTCACCGCTATCTGTATAAACATGGAAATATCTACACCGCTATCTGTATGAACATGGAAATATCTACACCGCTATCTGTTTGAGCATGGTAATATCTAAACCGCTATCTGCATGAAAATGGAAATATCTACACAGCTATCTGCATATACATGGAAATATCTACACAGCTAACTCTTTACACATGGAAATAACTACACCGCTATCTGCATGAACATGGAAATATCTGCACGGCCATCTGTATGAACATATAAATATCTACACATCCATCTGTATTAAGATGGAGATATCTACACCGCTATCTGTATAAACATGGAAATATCTACACCGCTATCTGTATAAACATGGAAATATCTACACCGCTATCTGTATAAACATGGAAATGTCTACACCGCTATCTGTATAAACATGGAAATATCTACACCGCTACGTGTAAAAACATGGAAATATCAGCACCACTATCTGTATGAACCTGGAAATATCAGCCCCTCTATCTGTATGAATATGGAAATATCTACACCACTATCTGTATGAACATGGAAATATCTACACCACTATCTGTATGAACATGGAATTATCTTCACCGCCATCTGTATGAACATGGATATGTCTGCACAGCCATCTGGATGAACATGGAAATATCTACACCGCTCTCGGTATGAACATGGAAATAGCTACACCACTATCTGTATGAACATGGAAATATCTGCACCGCCGTCTGTATGTACATATAAATATCTACTCCGCCATGTGTATTTAGAAGGAGATATCTACACCGCTATCTGTATAAACATGGAAATATCTACACCGCTATCTGTATAAACATGGAAATATCTACACCGCTATCTGTATAAACATGGAAATATCTACACCGCTATCTGTATAAACATGGAAATATCAGCACCGCTATCAGTATGAACATGGAAATATCTGCACTGCTATCTGTATGAACATAGAAATATCTACACCGCTATCTGTATGAACATGGAAATATCTACACCGCTATCTCTATGAACATGGAAATATCTACACCGCTATCTGTTTGAACATGGAAATATCTAAACCGCTATGTGCATGAAAATGGAAATATCTACACAGCTATCTGCATATACATGGAAATATCTACACAGCTATCTCTTTACACATGGAAATAACTACACCACTATCTGTATGAACATGGAAATATCTTCACCGCCATCTGTATGAACATGGATATATCTACACAGCCATCTGGATGAGCATGGAAATATCTAAACTGCTATCTGTATTAACATGGAAATATCTACACCGCTATCTGTGTAAACATGCATACATCTTCACCGCTATCTGTATAAACATTGAAATATCTACACTGTTATCTGCATGAACATGGAAATATCTACACCACTATCTGTTAGAACATGGAAATATCTACACCGCTATCTGCAAGAAAATGTAAATATCTACACAGCGATCTGCATATACATGGAAATATCCACAAAGCTATCTCTTTACACATGGAAATAACTACAGCGCTATCTCTATAAACATGCAAATATTTACACCGCCATCTGTATGAACATGGAAATATCTGCACCGCCATCTGTATGGAGATATAAATATCTACACCCACATCTATATTAAAATGGAGATATCTACACCGCTTTCTGTATAAACTTGGAAATATCTACACCGCTATATGTATAAACATGGAAATATCAGCACCGCTATCAGTATGAACATGGAAATATCTGCACTGCTATCTGTATGAACATAGAAATATCTACACCGCTATCTGTATGAACATGGAAATATCTACACCGCTATCTCTATGAACATGGAAATATCTACACTGCTATCTGTTTGAACATGGAAATATCTAAACCGCTATGTGCATGAAAATGGAAATATCTACACAGCTATCTGCATATACATGGAAATATCTACACAGCTATCTCTTTACACATGGAAATAACTACACCACTATCTGTATGAACATGGAAATATCTTCACCGCCATCTGTATGAACATGGATATATCTACACAGCCATCTGGATGAGCATGGAAATATCTAAACCGCTATCTGTATGAACATGGAAATATCTACACCGCTATCTGTGTAAACATGCATACATCTTCACCGCTATGTGTATAAACATTGAAATATCTACACTGTTATCTGCATGAACATGGAAATATCTACACCACTATCTGTTAGAACGTGGAAATATCTACACCGCTATCTGCATGAAAATGTAAATATCTACACAGCGATCTGCATATACATGGAAATATCCACAAAGCTATCACTTTACACATGGAAATAACTACAGCGCTATCTCTATAAACATGCAAATACTTACACTGCCATCTGTATGAACATGGAAATATCTGCACCGCCATCTGTATGGAGATATAAATATCTACACACACATCTATATTAAAATGGAGATATCTATACCGCTTTCTGTATAAACTTGGAAATATCTACACCGCTATATGTATAAACATGGAAATATCTACACCGCTATCTGTATAAAGATGGAAATATCTACACCGCTACCTGTATAAACATGGAAATATCAGCACCGCTATCTGTATGAACATGGAAATATCTACACCGCTATCTCTATGAAGATGGAAATATCTACACCGCTATCTGTATGAACATGGAAATATCCACACCGCTATCTGCATGAACATGGAAATATCTACACCGCTATATCTATGAACATGGAAATATCTACACCGCTATCTGTTTGAAGATGGAAGTATATACACCGCTATCTGCATGAAAATGGAAATATCTACAAAGCTATCTGCCTATACATTGAAATATCTACACAGCTATCTCTTTACACATGGAAATCACTACACCGCTATGTCTATAAACATGGAAATATCTACACCGCCATCTGTATGAACATGGAAATATCTGCACCGCCATCTGTATAAACATATAAATATCTACACTGCCATCTGTATTAAGAGGGAGATAACTACACCGCTATCTGTATAAACATGGAAATATCTACACCGCTGCCTGTATAAACATGGAAATATCAGCACCGCTACCTGTATGAACATGGAAATATCTACACCGCTACCTGTATGAACATGGAAATATCTACACCGCTATCTGTATGAACATGGAAATATCTACACCGCTATCTGTATGAACATGGAAAAATCTACACCGCTATCTGTATGAACATGGAAATATCAACACCGCCATCTGTATGAACATGGAAATATCTGCACCGCCATCTGTATGAACATATAAATATCTACACCGCCATCTGTATTAAGATGGAGATATCTACACCGCTATCTGAATAAACATGGAAATATCTACACCGCTATCTGTATAAACATGGAAATATCTGCACTGCCATCTGCATGAACATATAAATATCTACACGGCCATCTGTATTAAGATGGAGATATCTACACAGCTATCTGTATAAACATGAAAATATCTACACCGCTATCTGTATATACATGGAAATATCTACACCGCTATCTGTATAAACATGGAAATATCTACCAGGCTACCTGTATAAACATGGAAATATCAGCACCGCTATCTGTAGGAACATGGAAATATCAGCCACTCTATCTGTATGAACATGGAAATATCTACACCGCTATCTGTATGAACATGGAAATATCTACACCGCTGTCCGTATGAACATGGAAATATCTGCAATGCCATCTGTATGAACATGGATATATCTACACAGCCATCTGGATGAACATGGAAACACCTACACCGCTATCTGTATGAACATGGAAATAGCTACACCGCTATCTGTATGAACATGGAAATATCTACACCACTATCTGTATGAACATGGAAATATCTACACCGCTATCTGTATGAACATGGAATTATCTTCACCGCCATCTGTATGAACATCGATATATCTACACAGCCATCTGGATGAACATGGAAATATCTACACCGCTATCTGTATGAACATGGAAATAGCTACACAGCTATCTGTATGAACATGGAAATATCTACACCGCTATCTGTATGAACATGGAAATATCTACACTGCTATCTGTATGAACATGGAAATATCTTCACCGCCATCTGTATGAACATGGATATATCTACACAGCCATCTGGATGAACATGGAAATATCTACAGAGCTATCTGTATGAACATGGAAATATATACACCGCTATCTCTCTAAACATGCATACATCTTCACTGCTATCTGTATAAACATGGAAATATGTACACCGCTATCTGTATGAACATGGAAATATCTACACCGCTATCTGTTTGAACATGGAAATATCTACACCGCTATCTGCATGAAAATGGAAATATCTACACAGCGATCTGCATATACATGGAATTGTCTACAAAGCTATCTCTTTACACATGGAAATAACTACACCGCTATCTCTATAAACATGGAAATATTTACACCGCCATCTGTATGAAAATGGAAATATCTGCACCGCCTTCTATATGTACATATAAATATCTGCACCGCCATCTGTATTAAGATGGAGATATCTACAACGCTATCTGTATAAACCTGGAAATATCTACACCGCTATCTGTATAAACATGGAAATATCTACACTGCTATCTGTATAAACATGGAAATATCTACACCGCTACCTGTATAAACATGGAAATATCAGCACAGCTATCTGTATGAACATGGAAATATCTACACCGCTATCTGTATGAACATGGAAATATCTACACCACTATCTGTGTAAACATGCATACATCTTCACCGCTATCTGTATAAACATGGAAATATCTACACCGCTATCTGTATGAACATGGAAATATCTACACCGCTATCTGTTTGAACATGGAAATATCTAAACCGCTATCTGCATGAAAATGGAAATATCTACACAGCTAACTGCATATACATGGAAATATCTACACAGCTATCTCTTTACACATGGAAATAACTACACCGCTATCTGTAAGAACATGGAAATATCTGCACGGCCATCTGTATGAACATATATATATCTACACCGCCTTCTGTATTAAGATGGAGATATCTACACCGCTATCTGTATAAACATGGAAATATCTACACCGGTATCTGTATAAACATGGAAATATCTACACCGCTATCTGTATAAACATGGAAATATCTACACCGCTACCTGTATAAACGGGGAAATATCAGCACCGCTATCTGTATGGACATGGAAATATCAGCTCCTCTATGTGTATGAACATGGAAATATCTACACCACTATCTCTATGAACATGGAAATATCTACACCGCTAGATGTATGAAAATGGAATTATCTTCATCGCCATCTGTATGAACATGGATATGTCTAAACAGCCATCTTGATGAACATGGAAATATCTACACCGCTATCTGTATGAACATGGAAATAGCTACACCGCTATATGTATGAACATTGAAACATCTGCACCGCCATCTGTATGAACATATAAATAACTGCACTGCCATCTGTATTAAGATGGAGATATCTACACCGCTATCTGTATAAACATGGATATATCTACACCGCTATCTGTATAAACATGGAAATATCTACACCGCTATCTCTATAAATATGGAAATATCTACACCGCTACCTGTATGAGCATGGAAATATCAGCACCGCTATCTGTATGAACATGGAAATATCTACACCGCTATCTGTATGAACATGGAAATATCTACACCGCTATCTGTATGAACATGGAAATATCTACACCGCTATATGTATGAACATGGAAATATCTACACCGCTATATGTTTGAACATGGAAATATCTACACCGCTGTCTGCATGAAAATGGAAATATCTACACAGCTATCTGCATATGCATGGAAATATCTACACAGCTATCTCTTTACAAATGGAAATAACTACACCACTATCTCTATAAACATGGAAATATCTACACCGCCATCTGTATGAACATGGAAATATCTGCACCGCCATGTGTATGAACATAAAAATATCTGCACCTCCATCTGTATTAAGAAGGAGATATCTACACCGCTATCTGTATAAACCTGGAAATATCTACACCGCTATCTCTATAAACATGGAAATATCTACACCGCTATCTGTATAAACATGGAACTATCTACACCGCTACCTGTATAAACATGGAAATATCAGCACAGCTATCTGTATGAACATGGAAATATCTACACCGCTATCTGTATGAACATGGAAATATCTACACCGCTATCTGTGTAAACATGCATATGTCTTCACCGCTATCTGTATAAACATGGAAATATCTACACCGCTATCTGTATGAACATGAAAATATCTACACCGCTATCTGTTTGAGCATGGAAATATCTAAACCGCTATCTGCATGAAAATGGAAATATCTACACAGCTATCTGCATATACATGGAAATATCTACACAGCTATCTCTTTACACATTGAAATAACTACACCGCTATCTGCATGAACATGGAAATATCTGCACGGCCATCTGTATGAACATATAAATATCTACACCGCAATCTGTATTAAGATGGAGATATCTACACCGCTATCTGTATAAACATGGAAATATCTACACCGCTATCTGTATAAACATGGAAATATCTGCACCGCTATCTGTATAAACATGGAAATATCTACACCGCTACCTGTAAAACATGGAAATATCAGCACCGCTATCTGTATGAACATGGAAATATCAGCCCCTCTATCTGTATGAATATGGAAATATCTACACCACTATCTGTATGAACATGGAAATATCTACACCACTATCTGTATGAACATGGAATTATCTTCACCGCCATCTGTATGAACATGGATATGTCTACACAGCCATCTGGATGAACATGGAAATATCTACACCACTCTCGGTATGAACATGGAAATAGCTACACCGCTATCTCTATGAACATGGAAATATCTACAGCACTATCTGTCTGAACATGGAAATATCTACACCGCTATCTGCATGAAAATGGAAATATCTACACAGCTAACTGCATATACATGGAAATATCTACACAGCTATCTCTTTACACATGGAAATAACTACACCGCTATCTGTAAGAACATGGAAATATCTGCACTGCCATCTGTATGAACATATAAATATCTACACCGCCTTCTGTATTAAGATGGAGATATCTACACCGCTATCTGTATAAACATGGAAATATCTACACCGCTATCTGTATAAACATGGAAATATCTACACTGCTATCTGTATAAACATGGAAATATCTACACCGCTACCTGTATAAACGTGGAAATATCAGCACCGCTATCTGTATGAACATGGAAATATCAGCCCCTCTATGTTTATGAACATGGAAATATCTACACCACTATCTGTATGAACATGTAAATATCTACACCGCAAGATGTATGAACATGGAATTATCTTCACCGCCATCTGTATGAACATGGATATGTCTACACAGCCATCTGGATGAACATGGAAATATCTACACCGCTATCTGTATGAACATGGAAATAGCTACACCGCTATCTGTATGAACATGGAAATATCTGCACCGCCGTCTGTATGTACATATAAATATCTACTCCGCCATGTGTATTTAGAAGGAGATATCTACACCGCTATCTGTATAAACATGGAAATATCTACACCGCTATCTGTATAAACATGGAAATATCTACACCGCTATCTGTATAAACATGGAAATATCTACACCGCTATCTGTATAAACATGGAAATATCAGCACCGCTATCAGTATGAACATGGAAATATCTGCACTGCTATCTGTATGAACATAGAAATATCTACACCGCTATCTGTATGAACATGGAAATATCTACACCGCTATCTCTATGAACATGGAAATATCTACACCGCTATCTGTTTGAACATGGAAATATCTAAACCGCTATGTGCATGAAAATGGAAATATCTACGCAGCTATCTGCATATACATGGAAATATCTACACAGCTATCTCTTTACACATGGAAATAACTACACCACTATCTGTATGAACATGGAAATATCTTCACCGCCATCTGTATGAACATGGATATATCTACACAGCCATGTGGATGAGCATGGAAATATCTAAACCGCTATCTGTATGAACATGGAAATATCTACACCGCTATCTGTGTAAACATGCATACATCTTCACCGCTATCTGTATAAACATTGAAATATCTACACTGTTATCTGCATGAACATGGAAATATCTACACCACTATCTGTTAGAACGTGGAAATATCTACACCGCTATCTGCATGAAAATGTAAATATCTACACAGCGATCTGCATATACATGGAAATATCCACAAAGCTATCTCTTTACACATGGAAATAACTACAGCGCTATCTCTATAAACATGCAAATACTTACACTGCCATCTGTATGAACATGGAAATATCTGCACCGCCATCTGTATGGAGATATAAATATCTACACCCACATCTATATTAAAATGGAGATATCTACACCGCTTTCTGTATAAACTTGGAAATATCTACACCGCTATATGTATAAACATGGAAATATCTACACCGCTATCTGTATAAAGATGGAAATATCTACACCGCTACCTGTATAAACATGGAAATATCAGCACCGCTATCTGTATGAACATGGAAATATCTACACCGCTATCTCTATGAAGATGGAAATATCTACACCGCTATCTGTATGAACATGGAAATATCTACACCGCTATCTGCATGAACATGGAAATATCTACACCGCTATATCTATGAACATGGGAATATCTACACCGCTATCTGTTTGAACATGGAAATATCTACACCGCAGTCTGCATGAAAATGGAAATATCTACACAGCTATCTGCATATACATGGAAATATCTACACAGCTATCACTTTACACATGGAAATAACTACACCGCTATCTCTATAAACATGGAAATATCTACACCGCCATCTGTATGAACATGGAAATATCTGCACTGCCATCTGTATGAACATATAAATAACTGCACCGTCATCTGTATTAAGAAGGAGATATCTACACCGCTATCTGTATAAACCTGGAAATATCTACACCGCTATCTGTATAAACATGGAGATATCTACACCGCTATCTGTACGAACATGGAAATATCTACACCGCTATCTGTATGAACATGGAAATTGCTACACCGCTATCTGTATGAACATGAAAATATCTACACCGCTATCTGTATGAACATGGAAATAACTACACCGCTATCTGTATGAACATGGATATATCTACACAGCCATCTGGATGAACATGGAAATATCTACACCACTATCTGTATGAACACGGAAATATCTACATCGCAATCTGTGTTAACATGCATACATCTTCACCGCTATCTGTATGAACATGGAAATATCTACACCGCTATCTCTATGAACATGGAAATATCTACACTGCTATCTGTTTGAACATGGAAATATCTAAACCGCTATGTGCATGAAAATGGAAATATCTACACAGCTATCTGCATATACATGGAAATATCTACACAGCTATCTCTTTACACATGGAAATAACTACACCACTATCTGTATGAACATGGAAATATCTTCACCGCCATCTGTATGAACATGGATATATCTACACAGCCATCTGGATGAGCATGGAAATATCTAAACCGCTATCTGTATGAACATGGAAATATCTACACCGCTATCTGTGTAAACATGCATACATCTTCACCGCTATGTGTATAAACATTGAAATATCTACACTGTTATCTGCATGAACATGGAAATATCTACACCACTATCTGTTAGAACGTGGAAATATCTACACCGCTATCTGCATGAAAATGTAAATATCTACACAGCGATCTGCATATACATGGAAATATCCACAAAGCTATCTCTTTACACATGGAAATAACTACAGCGCTATCTCTATAAACATGCAAATACTTACACTGCCATCTGTATGAACATGGAAATATCTGCACCGCCATCTGTATGGAGATATAAATATCTACACACACATCTATATTAAAATGGAGATATCTACACCGCTTTCTGTATAAACTTGGAAATATCTACACCGCTATATGTATAAACATGGAAATATCTACACCGCTATCTGTATAAAGATGGAAATATCTACACCGCTACCTGTATAAACATGGAAATATCAGCACCGCTATCTGTATGAACATGGAAATATCTACACCGCTATCTCTATGAAGATGGAAATATCTACACCGCTATCTGTATGAACATGGAAATATCTACACCGCTATCTGCATGAACATGGAAATATCTACACCGCTATATCTATGAACATGGAAATATCTACACCGCTATCTGTTTGAACATGGAAATATCTACACCGCAGTCTGCATGAAAATGGAAATATCTACACAGCTATCTGCATATACATGGAAATATCTACAGAGCTATCACTTTACACATGGAAATAACTACACCGCTATCTCTATAAACATGGAAATATCTACACCGCCATCTGTATGAACATGGAAATATCTGCACTGCCATCTGTATGAACATATAAATAACTGCACCACCATCTGTATTAAGAAGGAGATATCTACACCGCTATCTGTATAAACCTGGAAATATCTACACCGCTATCTGTATAAACATGGAAATATCTACACCGCTATCTGTATAAACATGGAAATATCTACACCGCTACCTGTATAAACATGGAAATATCAGCACAGCTATCTGTATGAACATGGAAATACCTACACTGCTATCTGTACGAACATGGAAATATCTACACCGCTATCTGTATGAACATGGAAATTGCTACACCGCTATCTGTATGAACATGGAAATTGCTACACCGCTATCTGTATGAACATGGAAATAACTACACCGCTATCTGTATGAACATGGATATATCTACACAGCCATCTGGATGAACATGGAAATATCTACACCACTATCTGTATGAACACGGAAATATCTACATCGCAATCTGTGTTAACATGCATACATCTTCACCGCTATCTGTATAAACATGGAAATATCTACACCGCTATCTGTATGAACATGGAAATATCTACACCGCTATCTGTTTGAGCATGGTAATATCTAAACCGCTATCTGCATGAAAATGGAAATATCTACACAGCTATCTGCATATACATGGAAATATCTACACAGCTTACTCTTTACACATGGAAATAACTACACCGCTATCTGCATGAACATGGAAATATCTGCACGGCCATCTGTATGAACATATAAATATCTACACATCCATCTGTATTAAGATGGAGATATCTACACCGCTATCTGTATAAACATGGAAATATCTACACCGCTATCTGTATAAACATGGAAATATCTACACCGCTATCTGTATAAACATGGAAATGTCTACACCGCTATCTGTATAAACATGGAAATATCTACACCGCTACGTGTAAAAACATGGAAATATCAGCACCGCTATCTGTATGAACCTGGAAATATCAGCCCCTCTATCTGTATGAATATGGAAATATCTACACCACTATCTGTATGAACATGGAAATATCTACACCACTATCTGTATGAACATGGAATTATCTTCACCGCCATCTGTATGAACATGGATATGTCTACACAGCCATCTGGATGAACATGGAAATATCTACACCGCTCTCGGTATGAACATGGAAATAGCTACACCACTATCTGTATGAACATGGAAATATCTGCACCGCCGTCTGTATGTACATATAGATATCTACTCCGCCATGTGTATTTAGAAGGAGATATCTACACCGCTATCTGTATAAACATGGAAATATCTACACCGCTATCTGTATAAACATGGAAATATCTACACCGCTATCTGTATAAACATGGAAATATCTACACCGCTATCTGTATAAACATGGAAATATCAGCACCGCTATCAGTATGAACATGGAAATATCTGCACTGCTATCTGTATGAACATAGAAATATCTACACCGCTATCTGTATGAACATGGAAATATCTACACCGCTATCTCTATGAACATGGAAATATCTACACCGCTATCTGTTTGAACATGGAAATATCTAAACCGCTATGTGCATGAAAATGGAAATATCTACACAGCTATCTGCATATACATGGAAATATCTACACAGCTATCTCTTTACACATGGAAATAACTACACCACTATCTGTATGAACATGGAAATATCTTCACCGCCATCTGTATGAACATGGATATATCTACACAGCCATCTGGATGAGCATGGAAATATCTAAACTGCTATCTGTATGAACATGGAAATATCTACACCGCTATCTGTGTAAACATGCATACATCTTCACCGCTATCTGTATAAACATTGAAATATCTACACTGTTATCTGCATGAACATGGAAATATCTACACCACTATCTGTTAGAACATGGAAATATCTACACCGCTATCTGCAAGAAAATGTAAATATCTACACAGCGATCTGCATATACATGGAAATATCCACAAAGCTATCTCTTTACACATGGAAATAACTACAGCGCTATCTCTATAAACATGCAAATATTTACACCGCCATCTGTATGAACATGGAAATATCTGCACCGCCATCTGTATGGAGATATAAATATCTACACCCACATCTATATTAAAATGGAGATATCTACACCGCTTTCTGTATAAACTTGGAAATATCTACACCGCTATATGTATAAACATGGAAATATCTACACCGCTATCTGTATAAAGATGGAAATATCTACACCGCTACCTGTATAAACATGGAAATATCAGCACCGCTATCTGTATGAACATGGAAATATCTACACCGCTATCTCTATGAAGATGGAAATATCTACACCGCTATCTGTATGAACATGGATATAGCTACACCGCTATCTGTATGAACATGGAAATATCTACACCACTACCTGTATGAACATGGAAATATCTACACCGCTCTCTGTATGAGCATGGATATATCTACACAGCCATCTCGATGAACATGGAAATATCTACACCGCTATCTGCATGAACATGGAAATATCTACACCGCTATCTGTGTAAATATGCATACATCTTCACCGCAATCCGTATAAACATGGAAATAACTACACCGCTATCTGTATGAACATGGAAATAAATACACCGCTATCTGTTTGAAGATGGAAATATCTACACCGCTATCTGCATGAAAATGGAAATATCTACAGAGCTATCTGCATATACATGGAAATATCTACACAGCTATCTCTTTACACATGGAAATAACTACACCGCTATCTGTATGAACATGGAAATATCTACACCGCCATCTGTATGAACATGGAAATATCTGCACCGCCATCTGTATGAACATATAAATATCTACAAGGCCATCTGTATTAAGATGGAGATATCTACACCGCTATCTGTATAAACACGGAAATTTCTACACCGCTAGCTGTATAAACATGGAAATATCTACACCGCTATCTGTATAAACATGGAAATATCTACCCCGCTACCTGTATAAACATGGAAATATCAGCACCGCTATCTGTATGAACATGGAAATATCACCCCCTCTATCTGTAGGAACATGGAAATACCTACACTGCTATCTGTATGAACATGGAAATATCTACACCGCTATCCGTATGAACATGGAAATATCTTCAACGCCATCTGTATGAACATGGATATATCTACACAGCCATCTGGATGAACAAGGAAATATCTACACCGCTATCTGTATGAACATGGAAATAGCTACACCGCTATCTGTATAAACATGGAAATATCTACACCGCTACCTGTATAAACATGGAAATATCAGCACCGCTATCGGTATGAACATGGAAATATCTACACCGCTATCTGTATGAACATGGAAATATCTACACCGCTATCTCTATGAACATGGAAATATCTTCACCGTCATCTGTATGAACATGGATATATCTACAAAGCCATCTGTATAAACATGGAAATATCTGCACCGCTATCTGTATGAACATGGAAATATATACACCGCTATCTGTATGAACATGGAAATATCTTCACCGCCATCTTTATGAACATGGTTATGTCTACACAGCCATCTGGATGAACATGGAAATATCTACACCGCGATCTTTATGAACATCCAAATATCTACACCGCAATCTGTGTAAACATGCATACATCTTCACCGCCATCTGTATAAACATGGAAATATCTACACCGCTATCTGTATGAACATGGAAATATCTACACCGCTATCTGTATGAACATGGAAATATCTACACCGCTATCTGTTTGAACATGGAAATATCTACACCGATATCTGCATGAAAATGGAAATATCTACACTGCTACCTGCATATACATGGAAATATCTACACAGCTATCTCTTTACACATTTAAATAACTACACCGCTATCTCTATAAACATGGAAATATCTACCCAGCCATCTGTATGAAAATGGAAATATCTGCACCGCCTTCTATATGAACATATAAATATCTACACCGCCATCTGTATTAAGATAGAGATATCTACACCGCTATCTGTATAAACCTGGAAATATCGACACCGCTATCTGTATAAACATGGAAATATCTACACCGCTATCTGTATAAACATGGAAATATCTACACCGCTACCTGTATAAACATGGAAATATCAGCACAGCTATCTGTATGAACATGGAAATATATACACCACTATCTGTACGAACATGGAAATATCTACACCGCTATCTGTATGAACATGGAAATAGCTACACCGCTATCTGTATGAAAATGGAAATATCTACACCACTATCTGTATGAACATTGAAATATCTACACCGCTATCTGTATGAACATGGATATATCTACACAGCCATCTGGATGAACATGGAAATATCTACACCGCTATCTGTATGAACATGGAAATACCTACACCACTATCTGTGTAAACATGCTTACATCTTCACCGCTATCTGTATAAACATGGAAATATCTACACCGCTATATGTATGAACATGGAAATATCTACACCGCTATCTGTATGAACATGGAAATATCTACAGCGCTATCTGTATGAACATGGATATATCTACACAGCCATCTGGATGAACATGGAAATATCTACACCGCTATCTGTATGAACATGGAAATATCTACACCGTCATCTGTATCAACATGGATATACCTAGACAGCCATCTGGATGAACATGGAAATATCTACACCACTATCTGTGTAAACATGCATACATCTTCACCGCTATCTGTATAAACATGGAAATATCTACACCGCTATCTGTATGAACATGGAAATATCTACACCGCTATCTGTATGAACATGGAAATATCTACACCGCTATGTGTTTGAACATGGAAATATCTACACCGCTATCTGCATGAAAATGGAAATAGCTACACTGCTACCTGCATATACATGGAAATATCTACACAGCTATCTCTTCACACATGGAAATAACTACACCGCTATCTGTATGAACATGGAAGTATCTACACCGCCATCTGTATGAACATGGAAATATCTGCACCGCCAACTGTATGAACATATAAATATCTACACCGCCATCTGTATTAAGATGGAGATCTCTACACCGCTATCTGTATAAACATGGAAATATCTACACCGCTACCTGAATAAACATGGAAATATCTACACCGCTATCTGTATAAACATGAAAATATCTACACCGCTACCTGTATAAACATGGAAATATCAGCACCGCTATCTGTATGAACATGGAAATATCTACACGGCTATCTGTATGAACATGGAAATACCTACACCGCTATCTGTTTGAACATGGAAATATCTACACCGCTGTCTGCATGAAAATGGGAATATCTACACAGCTATCTGCATATACATGGAAATATCTACAAAGCTATCACTTTAGACATGGAAATAATTACACCGCTATCTCTATAAACATGGAAATATCTACACCGCCATCTGTATGAACATGGAAATATCTGCAATGCCATCTGTATGAACATATAATCATCTACACCGCCATCTGTATTAAGAAGGAGATATCTACACCGCTATCTGTATAAACATGGAAATATCTACACCGCTATCTGTATAAACATGGAAATATCTACACCGCTATCTGTATAAACATGGAAATATCTACACCGCTACCTGTATAAACGTGGAAATATCAGCACCGCTATCTGTATGAGCATGGAAATATCAGCCCCTCTATGTGTATGAACATGGAAATATCTACACCACTATCTGTATGAACATGGAAATGTCTACACCGCTAGATGTATGAACATGGAATTATCTTCAAAGCCATCTGTATGAACATGGATATGTCTACATAGACATCTGGATGAACATGGAAATATCTACACCGCTATCTGTATGATCATGGAAATAGCTACACCGCTATCTGTATGAACATGGAAATATCTTCACCGCCATCTGTATGAACATATAAATATCTACACCGCCATCTGTATTAAGATGGAGATATCTACACCGCGATCTGTATGAACATGGAAATATCTACACCGCTATCTGTGTTAACATGCATACCTCTTCACCGCTATCTGTATAAACATGGAAATATCTGCACCGCTATCTGTATGAACATGGAAATATCTACACCGCTATCTGTTTGAACATGGAAATATCTAAACCGCTATCTGCATGAAAATAGAAATATCTACACAGCTATCTGCATATACACGGAAATATCTACAAAGCTATCTCTATACCCATGGAAAGAACTACACCGCTATCTCTATAAACATGGAAATATCTACAGCGCCATCTGTATGAACATGGAAATATCTGCACCGCCATCTGTATGAACATATAAATATCTACGCTGCCATCTCTATTAAGATGGAGATATCTTCACCGCTCTCTGTATAAACTTGGAAATATCTACACCGCTACCTGTATAAACATGGAAATATCTACACCGCTACCTGTATAAACATGGAAATATCAGCACCGCTATCTGTATGAACATGGAAATGTCAGCCCCTCTAAGTGTATGAACATGGAAATACCTACACCACTATCTGTATGAACATGGAAATATCTACACCGCTAGATGTATGAACATGGAATTATCTTCACCGCCATCTGTATGAACATGGATATGTCTACACAGCCATCTTGATGAACATGGAAATATCTACACCGCTATCTGTATGAACATGGAAATAGCTACACCGCTATCTGTATGAACATGGAAATATCTGCACCGCCATCTGTATGAACATATAAATATCTACACCGCCTTCTGTATTAAGATGGAGATATTTACACTGGTATCTGTATAAACATGGAAATATCTACACCGCTATCTGTATAAACATGGAAATATCTACACCGCTATCTCTATAAGCATGGAAATATCTACACCGCTACCTGTATGAGCATGGAAATATCAGCACCGCTATCTGTATGAACATGGAAATATCTACACGGCTATCTGTATGAACATGAAAATATCTACACCGCTATCTGTATGAACATGGAAATATCTACACCGCTATATCTATGATCATGGAAATATCTACACCGCTATCTGTTTGAACATGGCAATATCTACACCGCTGTCTGCATGAAAATGGAAATATCTACACAGCTATCTGCATATACATGGAAATATCTACACTGCTATCTCTTTACACATGGAAATAACTACACCACTATCTCTATAAACATGGAAATATCTACACCGCCATCTGTATGAACATGGAAATATCTGCACCGCCATCTGTATGTACATATAAATATCTGCACCGCCATCTGTATTAAGATGGAGATATCTACAACGCTATCTGTATAAACCTGGAAATATCTACACCGCTATCTGTATAAACATGGAAATATCTACACTGCTATCTGTATAAACATGGAAATATCTACACCGCTACCTGTATAAACATGGAAATATCAGCACAGCTATCTGTATGAACATGGAAATATCTACACCGCTATCTGTATGAACATGGAAATATCTACACCACTATCTGTGTAAACATGCATACATCTTCACCGCTATCTGTATAAACATGGAAATATCTACACCGCTATCTGTATGAACATGGAAATATCTACACCGCTATCTGTTTGAACATGGAAATATCTAAACCGCTATCTGCATGAAAATGGAAATATCTACACAGCTAACTGCATATACATGGAAATATCTACACAGCTATCTCTTTACACATGGAAATAACTACACCGCTATCTGTAAGAACATGGAAATATCTGCACGGCCATCTGTATGAACATATAAATATCTACACCGCCTTCTGTATTAAGATGGAGATATCTACACCGCTATCTGTATAAACATGGAAATATCTACACCGGTATCTGTATAAACATGGAAATATCTACACCGCTATCTGTATAAACATGGAAATATCTACACCGCTACCTGTATAAACGGGGAAATATCAGCACCGCTATCTGTATGGACATGGAAATATCAGCTCCTCTATGTGTATGAACATGGAAATATCTACACCACTATCTCTATGAACATGGAAATATCTACACCGCTAGATGTATGAAAATGGAATTATCTTCATCGCCATCTGTATGAACATGGATATGTCTACACAGCCATCTTGATGAACATGGAAATATCTACACCGCTATCTGTATGAACATGGAAATAGCTACACCGCTATCTGTATGAACATTGAAACATCTGCACCGCCATCTGTATGAACATATAAATATCTGCACTGCCATCTGTATTAAGATGGAGATATCTACACCGCTATCTGTATAAACATGGATATATCTACACCGCTATCTGTATAAACATGGAAATATCTACACCGCTTTCTCTATAAATATGGAAATATCTACACCGCTACCTGTATGAGCATGGAAATATCAGCACCGCTATCTGTATGAACATGGAAATATCTACACCGCTATCTGTATGAACATGGAAATATCTACACCGCTATCTGTATGAACATGGAAATATCTACACCGCTATATGTATGAACATGGAAATATCTACACCGCTATATGTTTGAACATGGAAATATCTACACCGCTGTATGCATGAAAATGGAAATATCTACACAGCTATCTGCATATGCAGGGAAATATCTACACAGCTATCTCTTTACACATGGAAATAACTACACCGCTATCTCTATAAACATGGAAATATCTACACCGCCATCTGTATGAACATGGAAATATCTGCACCGCCATGTGTATGAACATAAAAAATATCTGCACCTCCATCTGTATTAAGAAGGAGATATCTACACCGCTATCTGTATAAACCTGGAAATATCTACACCGCTATCTCTATAAACATGGAAATATCTACACCGCTATCTGTATAAACATGGAACTATCTACACCGCTACCTGTATAAACATGGAAATATCAGCACATCTATCTGTATGAACATGGAAATATCTACACCGCTATCTGTATGAACATGGAAATATCTACACCGCTATCTGTGTAAACATGCATATGTCTTCACCGCTATCTGTATAAACATGGAAATATCTACACCGCTATCTGTATGAACATGAAAATATCTACACCGCTATCTGTTTGAGCATGGAAATATCTAAACCGCTATCTGCATGAAAATGGAACTATCTACACAGCTATCTGCATATACATGGAAATATCTACACAGCTATCTCTTTACACATTGAAATAACTACACCGCTATCTGCATGAACATGGAAATATCTGCACGGCCATCTGTATGAACATATAAATATCTACACCGCAATCTGTATTAAGATGGAGATATCTACACCGCTATCTGTATAAACATGGAAATATCTACACCGCTATCTGTATAAACATGGAAATATCTGCACCGCTATCTGTATAAACATGGAAATGTCTACACCGCTATCTGTATAAACATGGAAATATCTACACCGCTACCTGTAAAACATGGAAATATCAGCACCGCTATCTGTATGAACATGGAAATATCAGCCCCTCTATCTGTATGAATATGGAAATATCTACACCACTATCTGTATGAACATGGAAATATCTACACCACTATCTGTATGAACATGGAATTATCTTCACCGTCATCTGTATGAACATGGATATGTCTACACAGCCATCTGGATGAACATGGAAATATCTACACCACTCTCGGTATGAACATGGAAATAGCTACACAGCTATCTCTATGAACATGGAAATATCTACAGCACTATCTGTCTGAACATGGAAATATCTACACCGCTATCTGCATGAAAATGGAAATATCTACACAGCTAACTGCATATACATGGAAATATCTACACAGCTATCTCTTTACACATGGAAATAACTACACCGCTATCTGTAAGAACATGGAAATATCTGCACTGCCATCTGTATGAACATATAAATATCTACACCGCCTTCTGTATTAAGATGGAGATATCTCCACCGCTATCTGTATAAACATGGAAATATCTACACCGCTATCTGTATAAACATGGAAATATCTACACTGCTATCTGTATAAACATGGAAATATCTACACCGCTACCTGTATAAACGTGGAAATATCAGCACCGCTATCTGTATGAACATGGAAATATCAGCCCCTCTATGTGTATGAACATGGAAATATCTACACCACTATCTGTATGAACATGTAAATATCTACACCGCAAGATGTATGAACATGGAATTATCTTCACCGCCATCTGTATGAACATGGATATGTCTACACAGCCATCTGGATGAACATGGAAATATCTACACCGCTATCTGTATGAACATGGAAATAGCTACACCGCTATCTGTATGAACATGGAAATATCTGCACCGCCGTCTGTATGTACATATAAATATCTACTCCGCCATGTGTATTTAGAAGGAGATATCTACACCGCTATCTGTATAAACATGGAAATATCTACACCGCTATCTGTATAAACATGGAAATATCTACACCGCTATCTGTATAAACATGGAAATATCTACACCGCTATCTGTATAAACATGGAAATATCAGCACCGCTATCAGTATGAACATGGAAATATCTGCACCGCTATCTGTATGAACATGGAAATATCTACACCGCTATCTGTATGAACATGGAAATATCTACACCGCTATCTCTATGAACATGGAAATATCTACACCGCTATCTGTTTGAACATGGAAATATCTAAACCGCTATGTGCATGAAAATGGAAATACCTACACAGCTATCTGCATATACATGGAAATATCTACACAGCTATCTCTTTACACATGGAAATAACTACACCACTATCTGTATGAACATGGAAATATCTTCACCGCCATCTGTATGAACATGGATATATCTACACAGCCATCTGGATGAGCATGGAAATATCTAAACCGCTATCTGTATGAACATGGAAATATCTACACCGCTATCTGTGTAAACATGCATACATCTTCACCGCTATCTGTATAAACATTGAAATATCTACACTGTTATCTGCATGAACATGGAAATATCTACACCACTATCTGTTAGAACGTGGAAATATCTACACCGCTATCTGCATGAAAATGTAAATATCTACACAGCGATCTGCATATACATGGAAGTATCCACAAAGCTATCTCTTTACACATGGAAATAACTACAGCGCTATCTCTATAAACATGCAAATACTTACACTGCCATCTGTATGAACATGGAAATATCTGCACCGCCATCTGTATGGAGATATAAATATCTACACCCACATCTATATTAAAATGGAGATATCTACACCGCTTTCTGTATAAACTTGGAAATATCTACACCGCTATATGTATAAACATGGAAATATCTACACCGCTATCTGTATAAAGATGGAAATATCTACACCGCTACCTGTATAAACATGGAAATATCAGCACCGCTATCTGTATGAACATGGAAATATCTACACTGCTATCTCTATGAAGATGGAAATATCTACACCGCTATCTGTATGAACATGGAAATATCTACACCGCTATCTGCATGAACATGGAAATATCTACACTGCTATATCTATGAACATGGAAATATCTACACCGCTATCTGTTTGAACATGGAAATATCTACACCGCAGTCTGCATGAAAATGGAAATATCTACACAGCTATCTGCATATACATGGAAATATCTACACAGCTATCACTTTACACATGGAAATAACTACACCGCTATCTCTATAAACATGGAAATATCTACACCGCCATCTGTATGAACATGGAAATATCTGCACTGCCATCTGTATGAACATATAAATAACTGCACCGCCATCTGTATTAAGAAGGAGATATCTACACCGCTATCTGTATAAACCTGGAAATATCTACACCGCTATCTGTATAAACATGGAAATATCTACACCGCTATCTGTATAAACATGGAAATATCTACACCGCTACCTGTATAAACATGGAAATATCAGCACAGCTATCTGTATGAACATGGAAATATCTACACCGCTATCTGTACGAACATGGAAATATCTACACCGCTATCTGTATGAACATGGAAATTGCTACACCGCTATCTGTATGAACATGAAAATATCTACACCGCTATCTGTATGAACATGGAAATAACTACACCGCTATCTGTATGAACATGGATATATCTACACAGCCATCTGGATGAACATGGAAATATCTACACCACTATCTGTATGAACACGGAAATATCTACATCGCAATCTGTGTTAACATGCATACATCTTCACCGCTATCTGTATAAACATGGAAATATCTACAGCGCTATCTGTATGAACATGGAAATATCTACACCGCTATCTGTTTGAGCATGGTAATATCTAAACCGCTATCTGCATGAAAATGGAAATATCTACACAGCTATCTGCATATACATGGAAATATCTACACAGCTAACTCTTTACACATGGAAATAACTACACCGCTATCTGCATGAACATGGAAATATCTGCACGGCCATCTGTATGAACATATAAATATCTACACATCCATCTGTATTAAGATGGAGATATCTACACCGCTATCTGTATAAACATGGAAATATCTACACCGCTATCTGTATAAACATGGAAATATCTACACCGCTATCTGTATAAACATGGAAATGTCTACACCGCTATCTGTATAAACATGGAAATATCTACACCGCTACGTGTAAAAACATGGAAATATCAGCACCGCTATCTGTATGAACCTGGAAATACCAGCCCCTCTATCTGTATGAATATGGAAATATCTACACCACTATCTGTATGAACATGGAAATATCTACACCACTATCTGTATGAACATGGAATTATCTTCACCGCCATCTGTATGAACATGGATATGTCTGCACAGCCATCTGGATGAACATGGAAATATCTACACCGCTCTCGGTATGAACATGGAAATAGCTACACCACTATCTGTATGAACATGGAAATATCTGCACCGCCGTCTGTATGTACATATAAATATCTACTCCGCCATGTGTATTTAGAAGGAGATATCTACACCGCTATCTGTATAAACCTGGAAATATCGACACCGCTATCTGTATAAACATGGAAATATCTACACCGCTATCTGTATAAACATGGAAATATCTACACCGCTATCTGTATAAACATGGAAATATCAGCACCGCTATCAGTATGAACATGGAAATATCTGCACTGCTATCTGTATGAACATAGAAATATCTACACCGCTATCTGTATGAACATGGAAATATCTACACCGCTATCTCTATGAACATGGAAATATCTACACCGCTATCTGTTTGAACATGGAAATATCTAAACCGCTATGTGCATGAAAATGGAAATATCTACACAGCTATCTGCATATACATGGAAATATCTACACAGCTATCTCTTTACACATGGAAATAACTACACCACTATCTGTATGAACATGGAAATATCTTCACCGCCATCTGTATGAACATGGATATATCTACACAGCCATCTGGATGAGCATGGAAATATCTAAACTGCTATCTGTATGAACATGGAAATATCTACACCGCTATCTGTGTAAACATGCATACATCTTCACCGCTATCTGTATAAACATTGAAATATCTACACTGTTATCTGCATGAACATGGAAATATCTACACCACTATCTGTTAGAACATGGAAATATCTACACCGCTATCTGCAAGAAAATGTAAATATCTACACAGCGATCTGCATATACATGGAAATATCCACAAAGCTATCTCTTTACACATGGAAATAACTACAGCGCTATCTCTATAAACATGCAAATATTTACACCGCCATCTGTATGAACATGGAAATATCTGCACCGCCATCTGTATGGAGATATAAATATCTACACCCACATCTATATTAAAATGGAGATATCTACACCGCTTTCTGTATAAACTTGGAAATATCTACACCGCTATATGTATAAACATGGAAATATCAGCACCGCTATCAGTATGAACATGGAAATATCTGCACTGCTATCTGTATGAACATAGAAATATCTACACCGCTATCTGTATGAACATGGAAATATCTACACCGCTATCTCTATGAACATGGAAATATCTACACCGCTATCTGTTTGAACATGGAAATATCTAAACCGCTATGTGCATGAAAATGGAAATATCTACACAGCTATCTGCATATACATGGAAATATCTACACAGCTATCTCTTTACACATGGAAATAACTACACCACTATCTGTATGAACATGGAAATATCTTCACCGCCATCTGTATGAACATGGATATATCTACACAGCCATCTGGATGAGCATGGAAATATCTAAACCGCTATCTGTATGAACATGGAAATATCTACACCGCTATCTGTGTAAACATGCATACATCTTCACCGCTATCTGTATAAACATTGAAATATCTACACTGTTATCTGCATGAACATGGAAATATCTACACCACTATCTGTTAGAACGTGGAAATATCTACACCGCTATCTGCATGAAAATGTAAATATCTACACAGCGATCTGCATATACATGGAAATATCCACAAAGCTATCTCTTTACACATGGAAATAACTACAGCGCTATCTCTATAAACATGCAAATACTTACACTGCCATCTGTATGAACATGGAAATATCTGCACCGCCATCTGTATGGAGATATAAATATCTACACCCACATCTATATTAAAATGGAGATATCTACACCGCTTTCTGTATAAACTTGGAAATATCTACACCGCTATATGTATAAACATGGAAATATCTACACCGCTATCTGTATAAAGATGGAAATATCTACACCGCTACCTGTATAAACATGGAAATATCAGCACCGCTATCTGTATGAACATGCAAATATCTACACCGCTATCTCTATGAAGATGGAAATATCTACACCGCTATCTGTATGAACATGGAAATATCTACACCGCTATATCTATGAACATGGAAATATCTACACCGCTATCTGTTTGAACATGGAAATATCTACACCGCAGTCTGCATGAAAATGGAAATATCTACACAGCTATCACTTTACACATGGAAATAACTACACCGCTATCTCTATAAACATGGAAATATCTACACCGCCATCTGTATGAACATGGAAATATCTGAACTGCCATCTGTATGAACATATAAATAACTGCACCGCCATCTGTATTAAGAAGGAGATATCTACACCGCTATCTGTATAAACCTGGAAATATCTACACCGCTATCTGTATAAACATGGAAATATCTACACCGCTATCTGTATAAACATGGAAATATCTACACCGCTACCTGTATAAACATGGAAATATCAGCACAGCTATCTGTATGAACATGGAAATATCTACACCGCTATCTGTACGAACATGGAAATATCTACACAGCTATCTGTATGAACATGGAAATTGCTACACCGCTATCTGTATGAACATGAAAATATCTACACCGCTATCTGTATGAACATGGAAATAACTACACCGCTATCTGCATGAACATGGATATATCTACACAGCCATCTGGATGAACATGGAAATATCTACACCACTATCTGTATGAACACGGAAATATCTACATCGCAATCTGTGTTAACATGCATACATCTTCACCGCTATCTGTATAAACATGGAAATATCTACACCGCTATCTGTATGAACATGGAAATATCTACACCGCTATCTGTTTGAGCATGGTAATATCTAAACCGCTATCTGCATGAAAATGGAAATATCTACACAGCTATCTGCATATACATGGAAATATCTACACAGCTAACTCTTTACACATGGAAATAACTACACCGCTATCTGCATGAACATGGAAATATCTGCACGGCCATCTGTATGAACATATAAATATCTACACATCCATCTGTATTAAGATGGAAATATCTACACCGCTATCTGTATAAACATGGAAATATCTACACCGCTATCTGTATAAACATGGAAATATCTACACCGCTATCTGTATAAACATGGAAATGTCTACACCGCTATCTGTATAAACATGGAAATATCTACACCGCTACGTGTAAAAACATGGAAATATCAGCACCGCTATCTGTATGAACCTGGAAATATCAGCCCCTCTATCTGTATGAATATGGAAATATCTACACCACTATCTGTATGAACATGGAAATATCTACACCACTATCTGTATGAACATGGAATTATCTTCACCGCCATCTGTATGAACATGGATATGTCTGCACAGCCATCTGGATGAACATGGAAATATCTACACCGCTCTCGGTATGAACATGGAAATAGCTACACCACTATCTGTATGAACATGGAAATATCTGCACCGCCGTCTGTATGTACATATAAATATCTACTCCGCCATGTGTATTTAGAAGGAGATATCTACACCGCTATCTGTATAAACATGGAAATATCTACACCGCTATCTGTATAAACATGGAAATATCTACACCGCTATCTGTATAAACATGGAAATATCTACACCGCTATCTGTATAAACATGGAAATATCAGCACCGCTATCAGTATGAACATGGAAATATCTGCACTGCTATCTGTATGAACATAGAAATATCTACACCGCTATCTGTATGAACATGGAAATATCTACACCGCTATCTCTATGAACATGGAAATATCTACACCGCTATCTGTTTGAACATGGAAATATCTAAACCGCTATGTGCATGAAAATGGAAATATCTACACTGCTATCTGCATATACATGGAAATATCTACACAGCTATCTCTTTACACATGGAAATAACTACACCACTATCTGTATGAACATGGAAATATCTTCACCGCCATCTGTATGAACATGGATATATCTACACAGCCATCTGGATGAGCATGGAAATATCTAAACTGCTATCTGTATGAACCTGGAAATATCTACACCGCTATCTGTGTAAACATGCATACATCTTCACCGCTATCTGTATAAACATTGAAATATCTACACTGTTATCTGCATGAACATGGAAATATCTACACCACTATCTGTTAGAACATGGAAATATCTACACCGCTATCTGCAAGAAAATGTAAATATCTACACAGCGATCTGCATATACATGGAAATATCCACAAAGCTATCTCTTTACACATGGAAATAACTACAGCGCTATCTCTATAAACATGCAAATATTTACACCGCCATCTGTATGAACATGGAAATATCTGCACCGCCATCTGTATGGAGATATAAATATCTACAACCACATCTATATTAAAATGGAGATATCTACACCGCTTTCTGTATAAACTTGGAAATATCTACACCGCTATATGTATAAACATGGAAATATCTACACCGCTATCTGTATAAAGATGGAAATATCTACACCGCTACCTGTATAAACATGGAAATATCAGCACCGCTATCTGTATGAACATGGAAATATCTACACCGCTATCTCTATGAAGATGGAAATATCTACACCGCTATCTGTATGAACATGGATATAGCTACACCGCTATCTGTATGAACATGGAAATATCTACACCACTACCTGTATGAACATGGAAATATCTACACCGCTCTCTGTATGAGCATGGATATATCTACACAGCCATCTCGATGAACATGGAAATATCTACACCGCTATCTGCATGAACATGGAAATATCTACACCGCTATCTGTGTAAATATGCATACATCTTCACCGCAATCTGTATAAACATGGAAATAACTACACCGCTATCTGTATGAACATGGAAATAAATACACCGCTATCTGTTTGAAGATGGAAATATCTACACCGCTATCTGCATGAAAATGGAAATATCTACAGAGCTATCTGCATATACATGGAAATATCTACACAGCTATCTCTTTACACATGGAAATAACTACACCGCTATCTGTATGAACATGGAAATATCTACACCGCCATCTGTATGAACATGGAAATATCTGCACCGCCATCTGTATGAACATATAAATATCTACAAGGCCATCTGTATTAAGATGGAGATATCTACACCGCTATCTGTATAAACACGGAAATTTCTACACCGCTATCTGTATAAACATGGAAATATCTACACCGCTATCTGTATAAACATGGAAATATCTACCCCGCTACCTGTATAAACATGGAAATATCAGCACCGCTATCTGTATGAACATGGAAATATCACCCCCTCTATCTGTAGGAACATGGAAATATCTACACTGCTATCTGTATGAACATGGAAATATCTACACCGCTATCCGTATGAACATGGAAATATCTTCAACGCCATCTGTATGAACATGGATATATCTACACAGCCATCTGGATGAACAAGGAAATATCTACACCGCTATCTGTATGAACATGGAAATAGCTACACCGCTATCTGTATAAACATGGAAATATCTACACCGCTACCTGTATAAACATGGAAATATCAGCACCGCTATCGGTATGAACATGGAAATATCTACACCGCTATCTGTATGAACATGGAAATATCTACACCGCTATCTCTATGAACATGGAAATATCTTCACCGTCATCTGTATGAACATGGATATATCTACAAAGCCATCTGTATGAACATGGAAATATCTGCACCGCTATCTGTATGAACATGGAAATATATACACCGCTATCTGTATGAACATGGAAATATCTTCACCGCCATCTTTATGAACATGGTTATGTCTACACAGCCATCTGGATGAACATGGAAATATCTACACCGCGATCTTTATGAACATGCAAATATCTACACCGCAATCTGTGTAAACATGCATACATCTTCA
Organism: Gorilla gorilla gorilla; assembly: GCF_029281585.2. Classification (NCBI taxonomy): domain Eukaryota; kingdom Metazoa; phylum Chordata; class Mammalia; order Primates; family Hominidae; genus Gorilla; species Gorilla gorilla. The sequence goes on from NC_073234.2 coordinate 1,279,470, forward strand.
CCGCCATCTGTATAAACATGGAAATATCTACACCGCTATCTGTATGAACATGGAAATATCTACACCGCTATCTGTATGAACATGGAAATATCTACACCGCTATCTGTTTGAACATGGAAATATCTACACCGATATCTGCATGAAAATGGAAATATCTACACTGCTACCTGCATATACAAGGAAATATCTACACAGCTATCTCTTTACACATGGAAATAACTACACCGCTATCTCTATAAACATGGAAATATCTACCCAGCCATCTGTATGAAAATGGAAATATCTGCACCGCCTTCTATGTGAACATATAAATATCTACACCGCCATCTGTATTAAGATAGAGATATCTACACCGCTATCTGTATAAACCTGGAAATATCGACACCGCTATCTGTATAAACATGGAAATATCTACACCGCTATCTGTATAAACATGGAAATATCTACACCGCTACCTGTATAAACATGGAAATATCAGCACAGATATCTGTATGAACATGGAAATATATACACCACTATCTGTACGAACATGGAAATATCTACACCGCTATCTGTATGAACATGGAAATAGCTACACCGCTATCTGTATGAAAATGGAAATATCTACACCACTATCTGTATGAACATTGAAATATCTACACCGCTATCTGTATGAACATGGATATATCTACACAGCCATCTGGATGAACATGGAAATATCTACACCGCTATCTGTATGAACATGGAAATACCTACACCACTATCTGTGTAAACGTGCTTACATCTTCACCGCTATCTGTATAAACATGGAAATATCTACACCGCTATATGTATGAACATGGAAATATCTACACCGCTATCTGTTTGAACATGGAAATATCTAAACCGCTATCTGCATGAAAATGGAAATATCTACACAGCTAACTGCATATACATGGAAATATCTACACAGCTATCTCTTTACACATGGAAATAACTACACCGCTATCTGTAAGAACATGGAAATATCAGCCCCTCTATGTGTATGAACATGGAAATATCTACACCACTATCTGTATGAACATGGAAATATCTACACCGCTAGATGTATGAACATGCAATTATCTTCACCGCCATCTGTATGAACATGGATATGTCTACACAGCCATCTGGATGAACATGGAAATATCTACACCGCTATCTGTATGAACATGGAAATAGCTACACCGCTATCTGTATGAACATGGAAATACCTGCACCGCCATCTGTATGAACATATAAATATCTACACTGCCATCTGTATTAAGATGGAGATATCTACAGCGGTATCTGTATAAACATGGAAATATCTACACCGCTATCTGTATAAACATGGAAATATCTACACCGCTATCTCTATAAACATGGAAATATCTACACCGCTACCTGTATGAGCATGGAAATATCAGCACCGCTATCTGTATGAACATGGAAATATCTACAACGCTATCTGTATGAACATGGAAATATCTACACCGCTATCTGTATGAACATGGAAATATCTACACCGCTATATGTATGAACATGGAAATATCTACACCGCTATCTGTTTGAACATGGAAATATCTACACCGCTGTCTGCATGAAAATGGAAATATCTACACAGCTATCTGCATATACATGGAAATATCTACACAGCTATCTCTTTACACATGGAAATAACTACACCGCTATCTCTATAAACATGGAAATATCTACACCGCCATCTGTATGAACATGGAAATATCTGCACTGCCATCTGTATGAACATATAAATATCTGCACCGCCATCTGTATTAAGAAGGAGATATCTACACCGCTATCTGTAAAAACCTGGAATTACCTACACCGCTATCTGCATGAACATGGAAATATCTACACCGCTATTTGTGTAAACATGTATACTTCTTCACCGCAATCTGCATAAGCATCGTAATATCTACACCGCTATCTGTATGAACATGGAAATATCTACACCGCTATCTGTTTGTACATGGAAATATCTACACCGCTATCTGTTTGAACATGGAAATATCTACACCGCTCTCTGTTTGAACATGGAAATATCTACACCGCTATCTGTTTGAACATGGAAATATCTAAACCGCTATCAGCATGAAAATGGAAATATCTACATAGCTATCTGCATATACATGGAAATATCTACACAGGTATCTCTTTACACATGGAAATAACTACACCGCTATCTGTATGAACGTGGAAATATCTACACCGCCATCTGTATGAATATGGAAATATCTGCACCGCCATCAGTATGAACATATAAATATCTACACCGCCATCAGTATTAAGAAGGAGATATCTACACGGCTATCTGAATAAACATGGAAATATCTACACCGCTATCTGTATGAACATGGAAATATCTACACCGCTATCAGTATGAACAAGGAAATATCTAAACCGCTATCTGCATGAAAATAGAAATATCTACACAGCTATCTGCATATACACGGAAATCTCTACAAAGCTATCTCTATACACATGGAAATAACTACACCGCTATCTCTATAAACATGGAAATATCTACACCGCCATATGTATGAACATGGAAATAACTGCACCGCCATCTGTATGAACATATAAATATCTACACCGCCATCTGTATTAAGAAGGAAATATCTACACCTCTATCTGTATAAACATGGAAATGTCTACTCCGCTATCTGTATGAACATGGAAATATCTACACAGCTACCTGTATAAACATGGAAATATCAGCACCGCTATCTGTATGAACATGGAAATATCTAAACCGCTATATGCATGAAAATGGAAATATCTACACAGCTATCTGCATTTACATGGAAATATCTACACAGCTATCTCTTTACACATGGAAATAACTACACCGCTATCTGTATGAACATGGAAATATCTTCAACGCCATCTCTATGAACATGGATATATCTACACAGCCATCTGGATGAACATGGAAATATCTACACCGCTATCTGTATAAACATGGAAATATCTACCCCGCTACCTGTATAAACATGGAAATATCAGCACCGCTATCTGTATGAACATGGAAATATCACCCCCTCTATCTGTAGGAACATGGAAATATCTACACTGCTATCTGTATGAACATGGAAATATCTACACCGCTATCCGTATGAACATGGAAATATCTTCAACGCCATCTGTATGAACATGGATATATCTACACAGCCATCTGGATGAACAAGGAAATATCTACACCGCTATCTGTATGAACATGGAAATAGCTACACCGCTATCTGTATAAACATGGAAATATCTACACCGCTACCTGTATAAACATGGAAATATCAGCACCGCTATCGGTATGAACATGGAAATATCTACACCGCTATCTGTATGAACATGGAAATATCTACACCGCTATCTCTATGAACATGGAAATATCTTCACCGTCATCTGTATGAACATGGATATACCTACAAAGCCATCTGTATGAACATGGAAATATCTGCACCGCTATCTGTATGAACATGGAAATATATACACCGCTATCTGTATGAACATGGAAATATCTTCACCGCCATCTTTATGAACATGGTTATGTCTACACAGCCATCTGGATGAACATGGAAATATCTACACCGCGATCTTTATGAACATGCAAATATCTACACCGCAATCTGTGTAAACATGCATATATCTTCACCGCCATCTGTATAAACATGGAAATATCTACACCGCTATCTGTATGAACATGGAAATATCTACACCGCTATCTGTATGAACATGGAAATATCTACACCGCTATCTGTTTGAACATGGAAATATCTACACCGATATCTGCATGAAAATGGAAATATCTACACTGCTACCTGCATATACATGGAAATATCTACACAGCTATCTCTTTACACATGGAAATAACTACACCGCTATCTCTATAAACATGGAAATATCTACCCAGCCATCTGTATGAAAATGGAAATATCTGCACCGCCTTCTATATGAACATATAAATATCTACACCGCCATCTGTATTAAGATAGAGATATCTACACCGCTATCTGTATAAACCTGGAAATATCGACACCGCTATCTGTATAAACATGGAAATATCTACACCGCTATCTGTATAAACATGGAAATATGTACACCGCTACCTGTATAAACATGGAAATATCAGCACAGCTATCTGTATGAACATGGAAATATATACACCACTATCTATACGAACATGGAAATATCTACACCGCTATCTGTATGAACATGGAAATAGCTACACCGCTATCTGTATGAAAATGGAAATATCTACACCACTATCTGTATGAACATTGAAATATCTACACCGCTATCTGTATGAACATGGATATATCTACACAGCCATCTGGATGAACATGGAAATATCTACACCGCTATATGTATGAACATGGAAATACCTACACCACTATCTGTGTAAACATGCTTACATCTTCACCGCTATCTGTATAAACATGGAAATATCTACACCGCTATATGTATGAACATGGAAATATCTACACCGCTATCTGTTTGAACATGGAAATATCTAAACCGCTATCTGCATGAAAATGGAAATATCTACACAGCTAACTGCATATACATGGAAATATCTACACAGCTATCTCTTTACACATGGAAATAACTACACCGTTATCTGTAAGAACATGGAAATATCAGCCCCTCTATGTGTATGAACATGGAAATATCTACACCACTATCTGTATGAACATGGAAATATCTACACCGCTAGATGTATGAACATGCAATTATCTTCACCGCCATCTGTATGAACATGGATATGTCTACACAGCCATCTGGATGAACATGGAAATATCTACACCGCTATCTGTATGAACATGGAAATAGCTACACCGCTATCTGTATGAACATGGAAATACCTGCACCGCCATCTGTATGAACATATAAATATCTACACTGACATCTGTATTAAGATGGAGATATCTACAGCGGTATCTGTATAAACATGGAAATATCTACACCGCTATCTGTATAAACATGGAAATATCTACACCGCTATCTCTATAAACATGGAAATATCTACACCGCTACCTGTATGAGCATGGAAATATCAGCACCGCTATCTGTATGAACATGGAAATATCTACAACGCTATCTGTATGAACATGGAAATATCTACACCGCTATCTGTATGAACATGGAAATATCTACACCGCTATATGTATGAACATGGAAATATCTACACCGCTATCTGTTTGAACATGGAAATATCTACACCGCTGTCTGCATGAAAATGGAAATATCTACACATCTATCTGCATATACATGGAAATATCTACACAGCTATCTCTTTACACATGGAAATAACTACACCGCTATCTCTATAAACATGGAAATATCTACACCGCCATCTGTATGAACATGGAAATATCTGCACTGCCATCTGTATGAACATATAAATATCTGCACCGCCATCTGTATTAAGAAGGAGATATCTACACCGCTATCTGTAAAAACCTGGAAATATCTACACCGCTATCTGCATGAACATGGAAATATCTACACCGCTATTTGTGTAAACATGTATACTTCTTCACCGCAATCTGCATAAGCATCGTAATATCTACACCGCTATCTGTATGAACATGGAAATATCTAAACCGCTATCTGTTTGTACATGGAAATATCTACACCGCTATCTGTTTGAACATGGAAATATCTACACCGCTCTCTGTTTGAACATGGAAATATCTACACCGCTATCTGTTTGAACATGGAAATATCTAAACCGCTATCAGCATGAAAATGGAAATATCTACATAGCTATCTGCATATACATGGAAATATCTACACAGGTATCTCTTTACACATGGAAATAACTACACCGCTATCTGTATGAACGTGGAAATATCTACACCGCCATCTGTATGAATATGGAAATATCTGCACCGCCATCAGTATGAACATATAAATATCTACACCGCCATCAGTATTAAGAAGGAGATATCTACACGGCTATCTGAATAAACATGGAAATATCTACACCGCTATCTGTATGAACATGGAAATATCTACACCGCTATCAGTATGAACATGGAAATATCTAAACCGCTATCTGCATGAAAATAGAAATATCTACACAGCTATCTGCATATACACGGAAATCTCTACAAAGCTATCTCTATACACATGGAAATAACTACACCGCTATCTCTATAAACATGGAAATATCTACACCGCCATATGTATGAACATGGAAATAACTGCACCGCCATCTGTATGAACATATAAATATCTACACCGCCATCTGTATTAAGAAGGAAATATCTACACCTCTATCGGTATAAACATGGAAATGTCTACTCCGCTATCTGTATGAACATGGAAATATCTACACAGCTACCTGTATAAACATGGAAATATCAGCACCGCTATCTGTATGAACATGGAAATATCTAAACCGCTATCTGCATGAAAATGGAAATATCTACACAGCTATCTGCATTTACATGGAAATATCTACACAGCTATCTCTTTACACATGGAAATAACTACACCGCTATCTGTATGAACATGGAAATATCTTCAACGCCATCTGTATGAACATGGATATATCTACACAGCCATCTGGATGAACATGGAAATATCTACACCGCTATCTGTATGAACATGGAAATATCTACACGGCTATCTGTGTAAACATGCATACATCTTCACCGCTATCTGTATAAACATGGAAATATCTACACCGCTATCTGTTTGAACACGGAAATATCTACACAGCTATCTGTATAAACATGGAAATATCTACACCGCTATGTGTATAAACATGGAAATATCTACCCCGCTACCTTTATAAACATTGAAATATCAGCACTGCTATCTATACGAACATGGAAATATCAGCCCCTCTATCTGTATGAACATGGAAATATCTACACCGCTATCTGTATGAACATGGAAATATCTACACCGCTATCTGTATGAAGATGGAAATATCTACACCGCTATCTGTATGAACATGGAAATATCTACACCGCTATCTGTATGAACATGAAAATATCTACACCGCTATCTGTTTGAACATGTAAATATCTACACCGCTATCTGCATGAAAATGGAAATATCTACAAAGCTATCTGCATATACATGGAAATCTCTACACAGCTATCTCTTTACACATGGAAATAACTACACCGCTATCTCTATAAACATGGAAATATCTACACCACCATCTGTATGAACATGGAAATATCTGCATCGCCATCTGCATGAACTTATAAATATCTACACCGCCATCTGTATTAAGAAGGAGATATCTACACTGCTATCTGTATAAACATGGAAATATCTACACTGTTGCCTGTATAAACATGGAAATATCAGCACCGCTATCTGTATGAACATGTAAATATCTACACCGCTACCTGTATGAACATGGAAATATCTACACCGCTATCTGTATGAACATGGAAATATCTACACCGCTATCTGTATGAACATGGAAATATCTACACCGCTATCTGTATGAACATGGAAATATCTACACCGCCATCTGTATGAACATGGAAATATCTGCACCGCCATCTGTATGAACATATAAATATCTACACCGCCATCTGTATTAAGATGGAGATATCTACACCGCTATCTGAATAAACATGGAAATAACTACACCGCTATCTGCATGAACATGGAAATATCTAAACCGCTATTTGTGTAAACATGCATACATCTTCACCGCAATCTGCATAAGCATGGAAATATCTACACCGATATCTGTATGAACATGGAAATATCTACAACGCTATCTGTTTGAACATGTAAATATCCACACCGCTATCTGCATGAAAATGGAAATATCTACAAAGCTATCTGCATATACATGGAAATATCTACACAGCTATCTCTTTACACATGGAAATAACTTCACCGCTATCTCTATAAACATGGAAATATCTACCCAGCCATCTGTATGAAAATGGAAATATCTGCACCGCCTTCTATATGAACATATAAATATCTACACCGCCATCTGTATTAAGATAGAGATATCTACACCGCTATCTGTATAAACCTGGAAATATCGACACCGCTATCTGTATAAACATGGAAATATCTACACCGCTATCTGTATAAACATGGAAATATCTACACCGCTACCTGTATAAACATGGAAATATCAGCACAGCTATCTGTATGAACATGGAAATATATACACCACTATCTGTACGAACATGGAAATATCTACACCGCTATCTGTATGAACATGGAAATAGCTACACCGCTATCTGTATGAAAATGGAAATATCTACACCACTATCTGTATGAACATTGAAATATCTACACCGCTATCTGTATGAACATGGATATATCTACACAGCCATCTGGATGAACATGGAAATATCTACACCGCTATCTGTATGAACATGGAAATACCTACACCACTATCTGTGTAAACATGCTTACATCTTCACCGCTATCTGTATAAACATGGAAATATCTACACCGCTATATGTATGAACATGGAAATATCTACACCGCTATCTGTATGAACATGGAAATATCTACAGCGCTATCTGTATGAACATGGATATATCTACACAGCCATCTGGATGAACATGGAAATATCTACACCGCTATCTGTATGAACATGGAAATATCTACACCGTCATCTGTATCAACATGGATATACCTAGACAGCCATCTGGATGAACATGGAAATATCTACACCACTATCTGTGTAAACATGCATACATCTTCACCGCTATCTGTATAAACATGGAAATATCTACACCGCTATCTGTATGAACATGGAAATATCTACACCGCTATCTGTATGAACATGGAAATATCTACACCGCTATGTGTTTGAACATGGAAATATCTACACCGCTATCTGCATGAAAATGGAAATAGCTACACTGCTACCTGCATATACATGGAAATATCTACACAGCTATCTCTTCACACATGGAAATAACTACACCGCTATCTGTATGAACATGGAAGTATCTACACCGCCATCTGTATGAACATGGAAATATCTGCACCGCCAACTGTATGAACATATAAATATCTACACCGCCATCTGTATTAAGATGGAGATCTCTACACCGCTATCTGTATAAACATGGAAATATCTACACCGCTACCTGTATAAACATGGAAATATCTACACCGCTATCTGTATAAACATGAAAATATCTACACCGCTACCTGTATAAACATGGAAATATCAGCACCGCTATCTGTATGAACATGGAAATATCTACACGGCTATCTGTATGAACATGGAAATACCTACACCGCTATCTGTTTGAACATGGAAATATCTACACCGCTGTCTGCATGAAAATGGGAATATCTACACAGCTATCTGCATATACATGGAAATATCTACAAAGCTATCACTTTAGACATGGAAATAATTACACCGCTATCTCTATAAACATGGAAATATCTACACCGCCATCTGTATGAACATGGAAATATCTGCAATGCCATCTGTATGAACATATAATCATCTACACCGCCATCTGTATTAAGAAGGAGATATCTACACCGCTATCTGTATAAACATGGAAATATCTACACCGCTATCTGTATAAACATGGAAATATCTACACCGCTATCTGTATAAACATGGAAATATCTAGACCGCTACCTGTATAAACGTGGAAATATCAGCACCGCTATCTGTATGAGCATGGAAATATCAGCCCCTCTATGTGTATGAACATGGAAATATCTACACCACTATCTGTATGAACATGGAAATGTCTACACCGCTAGATGTATGAACATGGAATTATCTTCAAAGCCATCTGTATGAACATGGATATGTCTACATAGACATCTGGATGAACATGGAAATATCTACACCGCTATCTGTATGATCATGGAAATAGCTACACCGCTATCTGTATGAACATGGAAATATCTTCACCGCCATCTGTATGAACATATAAATATCTACACCGCCATCTGTATTAAGATGGAGATATCTACACCGCGATCTGTATGAACATGGAAATATCTACACCGCTATCTGTGTTAACATGCATACCTCTTCACCGCTATCTGTATAAACATGGAAATATCTGCACCGCTATCTGTATGAACATGGAAATATCTACACCGCTATCTGTTTGAACATGGAAATATCTAAACCGCTATCTGCATGAAAATAGAAATATCTACACAGCTATCTGCATATACACGGAAATATCTACAAAGCTATCTCTATACACATGGAAAGAACTACACCGCTATCTCTATAAACATGGAAATATCTACAGCGCCATCTGTATGAACATGGAAATATCTGCACCGCCATCTGTATGAACATATAAATATCTACGCTGCCATCTCTATTAAGATGGAGATATCTTCACCGCTCTCTGTATAAACTTGGAAATATCTACACCGCTACCTGTATAAACATGGAAATATCTACACCGCTACCTGTATAAACATGGAAATATCAGCACCGCTATCTGTATGAACATGGAAATGTCAGCCCCTCTATGTGTATGAACATGGAAATACCTACACCACTATCTGTATGAACATGGAAATATCTACACCGCTAGATGTATGAACATGGAATTATCTTCACCGCCATCTGTATGAACATGGATATGTCTACACAGCCATCTTGATGAACATGGAAATATCTACACCGCTATCTGTATGAACATGGAAATAGCTACACCGCTATCTGTATGAACATGGAAATATCTGCACCGCCATCTGTATGAACATATAAATATCTACACCGCCATCTGTATTAAGATGGAGATATTTACACTGGTATCTGTATAAACATGGAAATATCTACACCGCTATCTGTATAAACATGGAAATATCTACACCGCTATCTCTATAAACATGGAAATATCTACACCGCTACCTGTATGAGCATGGAAATATCAGCACCGCTATCTGTATGAACATGGAAATATCTACACCGCTATCTGTATGAACATGAAAATATCTACACCGCTATCTGTATGAACATGGAAATATCTACACCGCTATATCTATGATCATGGAAATATCTACACCGCTATCTGTTTGAACATGGAAATATCTACACCGCTGTCTGCATGAAAATGGAAATACCTACACAGCTATCTGCATATACATGGAAATATCTACACTGCTATCTCTTTACACATGGAAATAACTACACCACTATCTCTGTAAACATGGAAATATCTACACCGCCATCTGTATGAACATGGAAATATCTGCACCGCCATGTGTATGTACATATAAATATCTGCACCGCCATCTGTATTAAGATGGAGATATCTACAACGCTATCTGTATAAACCTGGAAATATCTACACCGCTATCTGTATAAACATGGAAATATCTACACTGCTATCTGTATAAACATGGAAATATCTACACCGCTACCTGTATAAACATGGAAATATCAGCACAGCTATCTGTATGAACATGGAAATATCTACACCGCTATCTGTATGAACATGGAAATATCTACACCACTATCTGTGTAAACATGCATACATCTTCACCGCTATCTGTATAAACATGGAAATATCTACACCGCTATCTGTATGAACATGGAAATATCTACACCGCTATCTGTTTGAACATGGAAATATCTAAACCGCTATCTGCATGAAAATGGAAATATCTACACAGCTAACTGCATATACATGGAAATATCTACACAGCTATCTCTTTACACATGGAAATAACTACACCGCTATCTGTAAGAACATGGAAATATCTGCACGGCCATCTGTATGAACATATAAATATCTACACCGCCTTCTGTATTAAGATGGAGATATCTACACCGCTATCTGTATAAACATGGAAATATCTACACCGGTATCTGTATAAACATGGAAATATCTACACCGCTATCTGTATAAACATGGAAATATCTACACCGCTACCTGTATAAACGGGGAAATATCAGCACCGCTATCTGTATGGACATGGAAATATCAGCTCCTCTATGTGTATGAACATGGAAATATCTACACCACTATCTCTATGAACATGGAAATATCTACACCGCTAGATGTATGAAAATGGAATTATCTTCATCGCCATCTGTATGAACATGGATATGTCTACACAGCCATCTTGATGAACATGGAAATATCTACACCGCTATCTGTATGAACATGGAAATAGCTACACCGCTATCTGTATGAACATTGAAACATCTGCACCGCCATCTGTATGAACATATAAATATCTGCACTGCCATCTGTATTAAGATGGAGATATCTACACCGCTATCTGTATAAACATGGATATATCTACACCGCTATCTGTATAAACATGGAAATATCTACACCGCTATCTCTATAAATATGGAAATATCTACACCGCTACCTGTATGAGCATGGAAATATCAGCACCGCTATCTGTATGAACATGGAAATATCTACACCGCTATCTGTATGAACATGGAAATATCTACACCGCTATCTGTATGAACATGGAAATATCTACACCGCTATATGTATGAACATGGAAATATCTACACCGCTATATGTTTGAACATGGAAATATCTACACCGCTGTATGCATGAAAATGGAAATATCTACACAGCTATCTGCATATGCATGGAAATATCTACACAGCTATCTCTTTACACATGGAAATAACTACACCGCTATCTCTATAAACATGGAAATATCTACACCGCCATCTGTATGAACATGGAAATATCTGCACCGCCATGTGTATGAACATAAAAAATATCTGCACCTCCATCTGTATTAAGAAGGAGATATCTACACCGCTATCTGTATAAACCTGGAAATATCTACACCGCTATCTCTATAAACATGGAAATATCTACACCGCTATCTGTATAAACATGGAACTATCTACACCGCTACCTGTATAAACATGGAAATATCAGCACAGCTATCTGTATGAACATGGAAATATCTACACCGCTATCTGTATGAACATGGAAATATCTACACCTCTATCTGTGTAAACATGCATATGTCTTCACCGCTATCTGTATAAACATGGAAATATCTACACCGCTATCTGTATGAACATGAAAATATCTACACTGCTATCTGTTTGAGCATGGAAATATCTAAACCGCTATCTGCATGAAAATGGAAATATCTACACAGCTATCTGCATATACATGGAAATATCTACACAGCTATCTCTTTACACATTGAAATAACTACACCGCTATCTGCATGAACATGGAAATATCTGCACGGCCATCTGTATGAACATATAAATATCTACACCGCAATCTGTATTAAGATGGAGATATCTACACCGCTATCTGTATAAACATGGAAATATCTACACCGCTATCTGTATAAACATGGAAATATCTGCACCGCTATCTGTATAAACATGGAAATGTCTACACCGCTATCTGTATAAACATGGAAATATCTACACCGCTACCTGTAAAACATGGAAATATCAGCACCGCTATCTGTATGAACATGGAAATATCAGCCCCTCTATCTGTATGAATATGGAAATATCTACACCACTATCTGTATGAACATGGAAATATCTACACCACTATCTGTATGAACATGGAATTATCTTCACCGCCATCTGTATGAACATGGATATGTCTACACAGCCATCTGGATGAACATGGAAATATCTACACCACTCTCGGTATGAACATGGAAATAGCTACACCGCTATCTCTATGAACATGGAAATATCTACAGCACTATCTGTCTGAACATGGAAATATCTACACCGCTATCTGCATGAAAATGGAAATATCTACACAGCTAACTGCATATACATGGAAATATCTACACAGCTATCTCTTTACACATGGAAATAACTACACCGCTATCTGTAAGAACATGGAAATATCTGCACTGCCATCTGTATGAACATATAAATATCTACACCGCCTTCTGTATTAAGATGGAGATATCTCCACCGCTATCTGTATAAACATGGAAATATCTACACCGCTATCTGTATAAACATGGAAATATCTACACTGCTATCTGTATAAACATGGAAATATCTACACCGCTACCTGTATAAACGTGGAAATATCAGCACCGCTATCTGTATGAACATGGAAATATCAGCCCCTCTATGTGTATGAACATGGAAATATCTACACCACTATCTGTATGAACATGTAAATATCTACACCGCAAGATGTATGAACATGGAATTATCTTCACCGCCATCTGTATGAACATGGATATGTCTACACAGCCATCTGGATGAACATGGAAATATCTACACCGCTATCTGTATGAACATGGAAATAGCTACACCGCTATCTGTATGAACATGGAAATATCTGCACCGCCGTCTGTATGTACATATAAATATCTACTCCGCCATGTGTATTTAGAAGGAGATATCTACACCGCTATCTGTATAAACATGGAAATATCTACACCGCTATCTGTATAAACATGGAAATATCTACACCGCTATCTGTATAAACATGGAAATATCTACACCGCTATCTGTATAAACATGGAAATATCAGCACCGCTATCAGTATGAACATGGAAATATCTGCACTGCTATCTGTATGAACATGGAAATATCTACACCGCTATCTGTATGAACATGGAAATATCTACACCGCTATCTCTATGAACATGGAAATATCTACACCGCTATCTGTTTGAACATGGAAATATCTAAACCGCTATGTGCATGAAAATGGAAATACCTACACAGCTATCTGCATATACATGGAAATATCTACACAGCTATCTCTTTACACATGGAAATAACTACACCACTATCTGTATGAACATGGAAATATCTTCACCGCCATCTGTATGAACATGGATATATCTACACAGCCATCTGGATGAGCATGGAAATATCTAAACCGCTATCTGTATGAACATGGAAATATCTACACCGCTATCTGTGTAAACATGCATACATCTTCACCGCTATCTGTATAAACATTGAAATATCTACACTGTTATCTGCATGAACATGGAAATATCTACACCACTATCTGTTAGAACGTGGAAATATCTACACCGCTATCTGCATGAAAATGTAAATATCTACACAGCGATCTGCATATACATGGAAATATCCACAAAGCTATCTCTTTACACATGGAAATAACTACAGCGCTATCTCTATAAACATGCAAATACTTACACTGCCATCTGTATGAACATGGAAATATCTGCACCGCCATCTGTATGGAGATATAAATATCTACACCCACATCTATATTAAAATGGAGATATCTACACCGCTTTCTGTATAAACTTGGAAATATCTACACCGCTATATGTATAAACATGGAAATATCTACACCGCTATCTGTATAAAGATGGAAATATCTACACCGCTACCTGTATAAACATGGAAATATCAGCACCACTATCTGTATGAACATGGAAATATCTACACTGCTATCTCTATGAAGATGGAAATATCTACACCGCTATCTGTATGAACATGGAAATATCTACACCGCTATCTGCATGAACATGGAAATATCTACACCGCTATATCTATGAACATGGAAATATCTACACCGCTATCTGTTTGAACATGGAAATATCTACACCGCAGTCTGCATGAAAATGGAAATATCTACACAGCTATCTGCATATACATGGAAATATCTACACAGCTATCACTTTACACATGGAAATAACTACACCGCTATCTCTATAAACATGGAAATATCTACACCGCCATCTGTATGAACATGGAAATATCTGCACTGCCATCTGTATGAACATATAAATAACTGCACCGCCATCTGTATTAAGAAGGAGATATCTACACCGCTATCTGTATAAACCTGGAAATATCAACACCGCTATCTGTATAAACATGGAAATATCTACACCGCTATCTGTATAAACATGGAAATATCTACACCGCTACCTGTATAAACATGGAAATATCAGCACAGCTATCTGTATGAACATGGAAATATCTACACCGCTATCTGTACGAACATGGAAATATCTACACCGCTATCTGTATGAACATGGAAATTGCTACACCGCTATCTGTATGAACATGAAAATATCTACACCGCTATCTGTATGAACATGGAAATAACTACACCGCTATCTGTATGAACATGGATATATCTACACAGCCATCTGGATGAACATGGAAATATCTACACCACTATCTGTATGAACACGGAAATATCTACATCGCAATCTGTGTTAACATGCATACATCTTCACGGCTATCTGTATAAACATGGAAATATCTACACCGCTATCTGTATGAACATGGAAATATCTACACCGCTATCTGTTTGAGCATGGTAATATCTAAACCGCTATCTGCATGAAAATGGAAATATCTACACAGCTATCTGCATATACATGGAAATATCTACACAGCTAACTCTTTACACATGGAAATAACTACACCGCTATCTGCATGAACATGGAAATATCCGCACGGCCATCTGTATGAACATATAAATATCTACACATCCATCTGTATTAAGATGGAGATATCTACACCGCTATCTGTATAAACATGGAAATATCTACACCGCTATCTGTATAAACATGGAAATATCTACACCGCTATCTGTATAAACATGGAAATGTCTACACCGCTATCTGTATAAACATGGAAATATCTACACCGCTACGTGTAAAAACATGGAAATATCAGCACCGCTATCTGTATGAACCTGGAAATATCAGCCCCTCTATCTGTATGAATATGGAAATATCTACACCACTATCTGTATGAACATGGAAATATCTACACCACTATCTGTATGAACATGGAATTATCTTCACCGCCATCTGTATGAACATGGATATGTCTGCACAGCCATCTGGATGAACATGGAAATATCTACACCGCTCTCGGTATGAACATGGAAATAGCTACACCACTATCTGTATGAACATGGAAATATCTGCACCGCCGTCTGTATGTACATATAAATATCTACTCCGCCATGTGTATTTAGAAGGAGATATCTACACCGCTATCTGTATAAACATGGAAATATCTACACCGCTATCTGTATAAACATGGAAATATCTACACCGCTATCTGTATAAACATGGAAATATCTACACCGCTATCTGTATAAACATGGAAATATCAGCACCGCTATCAGTATGAACATGGAAATATCTGCACTGCTATCTGTATGAACATAGAAATATCTACACCGCTATCTGTATGAACATGGAAATATCTACACCGCTATCTCTATGAACATGGAAATATCTACACCGCTATCTGTTTGAACATGGAAATATCTAAACCGCTATGTGCATGAAAATGGAAATATCTACACAGCTATCTGCATATACATGGAAATATCTACACAGCTATCTCTTTACACATGGAAATAACTACACCACTATCTGTATGAACATGGAAATATCTTCACCGCCATCTGTATGAACATGGATATATCTACACAGCCATCTGGATGAGCATGGAAATATCTAAACTGCTATCTGTATGAACATGGAAATATCTACACCGCTATCTGTGTAAACATGCATACATCTTCACCGCTATCTGTATAAACATTGAAATATCTACACTGTTATCTGCATGAACATGGAAATATCTACACCACTATCTGTTAGAACATGGAAATATCTACACCGCTATCTGCAAGAAAATGTAAATATCTACACAGCGATCTGCATATACATGGAAATATCCACAAAGCTATCTCTTTACACATGGAAATAACTACAGCGCTATCTCTATAAACATGCAAATATTTACACCGCCATCTGTATGAACATGGAAATATCTGCACCGCCATCTGTATGGAGATATAAATATCTACACCCACATCTATATTAAAATGGAGATATCTACACCGCTTTCTGTATAAACTTGGAAATATCTACACCGCTATATGTATAAACATGGAAATATCAGCACCGCTATCAGTATGAACATGGAAATATCTGCACTGCTATCTGTATGAACATAGAAATATCTACACCGCTATCTGTATGAACATGGAAATATCTACACCGCTATCTCTATGAACATGGAAATATCTACACCGCTATCTGTTTGAACATGGAAATATCTAAACCGCTATGTGCATGAAAATGGAAATATCTACACAGCTATCTGCATATACATGGAAATATCTACACAGCTATCTCTTTACACATGGAAATAACTACACCACTATCTGTATGAACATGGAAATATCTTCACCGCCATCTGTATGAACATGGATATATCTACACAGCCATCTGGATGAGCATGGAAATATCTAAACCGCTATCTGTATGAACATGGAAATATCTACACCGCTATCTGTGTAAACATGCATACATCTTCACCGCTATCTGTATAAACATTGAAATATCTACACTGTTATCTGCATGAACATGGAAATATCTACACCACTATCTGTTAGAACGTGGAAATATCTACACCGCTATCTGCATGAAAATGTAAATATCTACACAGCGATCTGCATATACATGGAAATATCCACAAAGCTATCTCTTTACACATGGAAATAACTACAGCGCTATCTCTATAAACATGCAAATACTTACACTGCCATCTGTATGAACATGGAAATATCTGCACCGCCATCTGTATGGAGATATAAATATCTACACCCACATCTATATTAAAATGGAGATATCTACACCGCTTTCTGTATAAACTTGGAAATATCTACACCGCTATATGTATAAACATGGAAATATCTACACCGCTATCTGTATAAAGATGGAAATATCTACACCGCTACCTGTATAAACATGGAAATATCAGCACCGCTATCTGTATGAACATGGAAATATCTACACCGCTATCTCTATGAAGATGGAAATATCTACACCGCTATCTGTATGAACATGGAAATATCTGCACGGCCATCTGTATGAACATATAAATATCTACACCGCCTTCTGTATTAAGATGGAGATATCTACACCGCTATCTGTATAAACATGGAAATATCTACACCGGTATCTGTATAAACATGGAAATATCTACACCGCTATCTGTATAAACATGGAAATATCTACACCGCTACCTGTATAAACGGGGAAATATCAGCACCGCTATCTGTATGGACATGGAAATATCAGCTCCTCTATGTGTATGAACATGGAAATATCTACACCACTATCTCTATGAACATGGAAATATCTACACCGCTAGATGTATGAAAATGGAATTATCTTCATCGCCATCTGTATGAACATGGATATGTCTACACAGCCATCTTGATGAACATGGAAATATCTACACCGCTATCTGTATGAACATGGAAATAGCTACACCGCTATCTGTATGAACATTGAAACATCTGCACCGCCATCTGTATGAACATATAAATATCTGCACTGCCATCTGTATTAAGATGGAGATATCTACACCGCTATCTGTATAAACATGGATATATCTACACCGCTATCTGTATAAACATGGAAATATCTACACCGCTATCTCTATAAATATGGAAATATCTACACCGCTACCTGTATGAGCATGGAAATATCAGCACCGCTATCTGTATGAACATGGAAATATCTACACCGCTATCTGTATGAACATGGAAATATCTACACCGCTATCTGTATGAACATGGAAATATCTACACCGCTATATGTATGAACATGGAAATATCTACACCGCTATATGTTTGAACATGGAAATATCTACACCGCTGTATGCATGAAAATGGAAATATCTACACAGCTATCTGCATATGCATGGAAATATCTACACAGCTATCTCTTTACACATGGAAATAACTACACCGCTATCTCTATAAACATGGAAATATCTACACCGCCATCTGTATGAACATGGAAATATCTGCACCGCCATGTGTATGAACATAAAAAATATCTGCACCTCCATCTGTATTAAGAAGGAGATATCTACACCGCTATCTGTATAAACCTGGAAATATCTACACCGCTATCTCTATAAACATGGAAATATCTACACCGCTATCTGTATAAACATGGAACTATCTACACCGCTACCTGTATAAACATGGAAATATCAGCACAGCTATCTGTATGAACATGGAAATATCTACACCGCTATCTGTATGAACATGGAAATATCTACACCGCTATCTGTGTAAACATGCATATGTCTTCACCGCTATCTGTATAAACATGGAAATATCTACACCGCTATCTGTATGAACATGAAAATATCTACACCGCTATCTGTTTGAGCATGGAAATATCTAAACCGCTATCTGCATGAAAATGGAAATATCTACACAGCTATCTGCATATACATGGAAATATCTACACAGCTATCTCTTTACACATTGAAATAACTACACCGCTATCTGCATGAACATGGAAATATCTGCACGGCCATCTGTATGAACATATAAATATCTACACCGCAATCTGTATTAAGATGGAGATATCTACACCGCTATCTGTATAAACATGGAAATATCTACACCGCTATCTGTATAAACATGGAAATATCTGCACCGCTATCTGTATAAACATGGAAATGTCTACACCGCTATCTGTATAAACATGGAAATATCTACACCGCTACCTGTAAAACATGGAAATATCAGCACCGCTATCTGTATGAACATGGAAATATCAGCCCCTCTATCTGTATGAATATGGAAATATCTACACCACTATCTGTATGAACATGGAAATATCTACACCACTATCTGTATGAACATGGAATTATCTTCACCGCCATCTGTATGAACATGGATATGTCTACACAGCCATCTGGATGAACATGGAAATATCTACACCACTCTCGGTATGAACATGGAAATAGCTACACCGCTATCTCTATGAACATGGAAATATCTACAGCACTATCTGTCTGAACATGGAAATATCTACACCGCTATCTGCATGAAAATGGAAATATCTACACAGCTAACTGCATATACATGGAAATATCTACACAGCTATCTCTTTACACATGGAAATAACTACACCGCTATCTGTAAGAACATGGAAATATCTGCACTGCCATCTGTATGAACATATAAATATCTACACCGCCTTCTGTATTAAGATGGAGATATCTCCACCGCTATCTGTATAAACATGGAAATATCTACACCGCTATCTGTATAAACATGGAAATATCTACACTGCTATCTGTATAAACATGGAAATATCTACACCGCTACCTGTATAAACGTGGAAATATCAGCACCGCTATCTGTATGAACATGGAAATATCAGCCCCTCTATGTGTATGAACATGGAAATATCTACACCACTATCTGTATGAACATGTAAATATCTACACCGCAAGATGTATGAACATGGAATTATCTTCACCGCCATCTGTATGAACATGGATATGTCTACACAGCCATCTGGATGAACATGGAAATATCTACACCGCTATCTGTATGAACATGGAAATAGCTACACCGCTATCTGTATGAACATGGAAATATCTGCACCGCCGTCTGTATGTACATATAAATATCTACTCCGCCATGTGTATTTAGAAGGAGATATCTACACCGCTATCTGTATAAACATGGAAATATCTACACCGCTATCTGTATAAACATGGAAATATCTACACCGCTATCTGTATAAACATGGAAATATCTACACCGCTATCTGTATAAACATGGAAATATCAGCACCGCTATCAGTATGAACATGGAAATATCTGCACTGCTATCTGTATGAACATGGAAATATCTACACCGCTATCTGTATGAACATGGAAATATCTACACCGCTATCTCTATGAACATGGAAATATCTACACCGCTATCTGTTTGAACATGGAAATATCTAAACCGCTATGTGCATGAAAATGGAAATACCTACACAGCTATCTGCATATACATGGAAATATCTACACAGCTATCTCTTTACACATGGAAATAACTACACCACTATCTGTATGAACATGGAAATATCTTCACCGCCATCTGTATGAACATGGATATATCTACACAGCCATCTGGATGAGCATGGAAATATCTAAACCGCTATCTGTATGAACATGGAAATATCTACACCGCTATCTGTGTAAACATGCATACATCTTCACCGCTATCTGTATAAACATTGAAATATCTACACTGTTATCTGCATGAACATGGAAATATCTACACCACTATCTGTTAGAACGTGGAAATATCTACACCGCTATCTGCATGAAAATGTAAATATCTACACAGCGATCTGCATATACATGGAAATATCCACAAAGCTATCTCTTTACACATGGAAATAACTACAGCGCTATCTCTATAAACATGCAAATACTTACACTGCCATCTGTATGAACATGGAAATATCTGCACCGCCATCTGTATGGAGATATAAATATCTACACCCACATCTATATTAAAATGGAGATATCTACACCGCTTTCTGTATAAACTTGGAAATATCTACACCGCTATATGTATAAACATGGAAATATCTACACCGCTATCTGTATAAAGATGGAAATATCTACACCGCTACCTGTATAAACATGGAAATATCAGCACCGCTATCTGTATGAACATGGAAATATCTACACTGCTATCTCTATGAAGATGGAAATATCTACACCGCTATCTGTATGAACATGGAATTATCTACACCGCTATCTGCATGAACATGGAAATATCTACACCGCTATATCTATGAACATGGAAATATCTACACCGCTATCTGTTTGAACATGGAAATATCTACACCGCAGTCTGCATGAAAATGGAAATATCTACACAGCTATCTGCATATACATGGAAATATCTACACAGCTATCACTTTACACATGGAAATAACTACACCGCTATCTCTATAAACATGGAAATATCTACACCGCCATCTGTATGAACATGGAAATATCTGCACTGCCATCTGTATGAACATATAAATAACTGCACCGCCATCTGTATTAAGAAGGAGATATCTACACCGCTATCTGTATAAACCTGGAAATATCTACACCGCTATCTGTATAAACATGGAAATATCTACACCGCTATCTGTATAAACATGGAAATATCTACACCGCTACCTGTATAAACATGGAAATATCAGCACAGCTATCTGTATGAACATGGAAATATCTACACCGCTATCTGTACGAACATGGAAATATCTACACCGCTATCTGTATGAACATGGAAATTGCTACACCGCTATCTGTATGAACATGAAAATATCTACACCGCTATCTGTATGAACATGGAAATAACTACACCGCTATCTGTATGAACATGGATATATCTACACAGCCATCTGGATGAACATGGAAATATCTACACCACTATCTGTATGAACACGGAAATATCTACATCGCAATCTGTGTTAACATGCATACATCTTCACCGCTATCTGTATAAACATGGAAATATCTACACCGCTATCTGTATGAACATGGAAATATCTACACCGCTATCTGTTTGAGCATGGTAATATCTAAACCGCTATCTGCATGAAAATGGAAATATCTACACAGCTATCTGCATATACATGGAAATATCTACACAGCTAACTCTTTACACATGGAAATAACTACACCGCTATCTGCATGAACATGGAAATATCTGCACGGCCATCTGTATGAACATATAAATATCTACACATCCATCTGTATTAAGATGGAGATATCTACACCGCTATCTGTATAAACATGGAAATATCTACACCGCTATCTGTATAAACATGGAAATATCTACACCGCTATCTGTATAAACATGGAAATGTCTACACCGCTATCTGTATAAACATGGAAATATCTACACCGCTACGTGTAAAAACATGGAAATATCAGCACCGCTATCTGTATGAACCTGGAAATATCAGCCCCTCTATCTGTATGAATATGGAAATATCTACACCACTATCTGTATGAACATGGAAATATCTACACCACTATCTGTATGAACATGGAATTATCTTCACCGCCATCTGTATGAACATGGATATGTCTGCACAGCCATCTGGATGAACATGGAAATATCTACACCGCTCTCGGTATGAACATGGAAATAGCTACACCACTATCTGTATGAACATGGAAATATCTGCACCGCCGTCTGTATGTACATATAAATATCTACTCCGCCATGTGTATTTAGAAGGAGATATCTACACCGCTATCTGTATAAACATGGAAATATCTACACCGCTATCTGTATAAACATGGAAATATCTACACCGCTATCTGTATAAACATGGAAATATCTACACCGCTATCTGTATAAACATGGAAATATCAGCACCGCTATCAGTATGAACATGGAAATATCTGCACTGCTATCTGTATGAACATAGAAATATCTACACCGCTATCTGTATGAACATGGAAATATCTACACCGCTATCTCTATGAACATGGAAATATCTACACCGCTATCTGTTTGAACATGGAAATATCTAAACCGCTATGTGCATGAAAATGGAAATATCTACACAGCTATCTGCATATACATGGAAATATCTACACAGCTATCTCTTTACACATGGAAATAACTACACCACTATCTGTATGAACATGGAAATATCTTCACCGCCATCTGTATGAACATGGATATATCTACACAGCCATCTGGATGAGCATGGAAATATCTAAACTGCTATCTGTATGAACATGGAAATATCTACACCGCTATCTGTGTAAACATGCATACATCTTCACCGCTATCTGTATAAACATTGAAATATCTACACTGTTATCTGCATGAACATGGAAATATCTACACCACTATCTGTTAGAACATGGAAATATCTACACCGCTATCTGCAAGAAAATGTAAATATCTACACAGCGATCTGCATATACATGGAAATATCCACAAAGCTATCTCTTTACACATGGAAATAACTACAGCGCTATCTCTATAAACATGCAAATATTTACACCGCCATCTGTATGAACATGGAAATATCTGCACCGCCATCTGTATGGAGATATAAATATCTACACCCACATCTATATTAAAATGGAGATATCTACACCGCTTTCTGTATAAACTTGGAAATATCTACACCGCTATATGTATAAACATGGAAATATCAGCACCGCTATCAGTATGAACATGGAAATATCTGCACTGCTATCTGTATGAACATAGAAATATCTACACCGCTATCTGTATGAACATGGAAATATCTACACCGCTATCTCTATGAACATGGAAATATCTACACCGCTATCTGTTTGAACATGGAAATATCTAAACCGCTATGTGCATGAAAATGGAAATATCTACACAGCTATCTGCATATACATGGAAATATCTACACAGCTATCTCTTTACACATGGAAATAACTACACCACTATCTGTATGAACATGGAAATATCTTCACCGCCATCTGTATGAACATGGATATATCTACACAGCCATCTGGATGAGCATGGAAATATCTAAACCGCTATCTGTATGAACATGGAAATATCTACACCGCTATCTGTGTAAACATGCATACATCTTCACCGCTATCTGTATAAACATTGAAATATCTACACTGTTATCTGCATGAACATGGAAATATCTACACCACTATCTGTTAGAACGTGGAAATATCTACACCGCTATCTGCATGAAAATGGAAATATCTACACAGCTATCTGCATATACATGGAAATATCCACAAAGCTATCTCTTTACACATGGAAATAACTACAGCGCTATCTCTATAAACATGCAAATACTTACACTGCCATCTGTATGAACATGGAAATATCTGCACCGCCATCTGTATGGAGATATAAATATCTACACCCACATCTATATTAAAATGGAGATATCTACACCGCTTTCTGTATAAACTTGGAAATATCTACACCGCTATATGTATAAACATGGAAATATGTACACCGCTATCTGTATAAAGATGGAAATATCTACACCGCTACCTGTATAAACATGGAAATATCAGCACCGCTATCTGTATGAACATGCAAATATCTACACCGCTATCTCTATGAAGATGGAAATATCTACACCGCTATCTGTATGAACATGGAAATATCTACACCGCTATATCTATGAACATGGAAATATCTACACCGCTATCTGTTTGAACATGGAAATATCTACACCGCAGTCTGCATGAAAATGGAAATATCTACACAGCTATCTGCATATACATGGAAATATCTACACAGCTATCACTTTACACATGGAAATAACTACACCGCTATCTCTATAAACATGGAAATATCTACACCGCCATCTGTATGAACATGGAAATATCTGAACTGCCATCTGTATGAACATATAAATAACTGCACCGCCATCTGTATTAAGAAGGAGATATCTACACCGCTATCTGTATAAACCTGGAAATATCTACACCGCTATCTGTATAAACATGGAAATATCTACACCGCTATCTGTTTGAGCATGGTAATATCTAAACCGCTATCTGCATGAAAATGGAAATATCTACACAGCTATCTGCATATACATGGAAATATCTACACAGCTAACTCTTTACACATGGAAATAACTACACCGCTATCTGCATGAACATGGAAATATCTGCACGGCCATCTGTATGAACATATAAATATCTACACATCCATCTGTATTAAGATGGAAATATCTACACCGCTATCTGTATAAACATGGAAATATCTACACCGCTATCTGTATAAACATGGAAATATCTACACCGCTATCTGTATAAACATGGAAATGTCTACACCGCTATCTGTATAAACATGGAAATATCTACACCGCTACGTGTAAAAACATGGAAATATCAGCACAGCTATCTGTATGAACCTGGAAATATCAGCCCCTCTATCTGTATGAATATGGAAATATCTACACCACTATCTGTATGAACATGGAAATATCTACACCACTATCTGTATGAACATGGAATTATCTTCACCGCCATCTGTATGAACATGGATATGTCTGCACAGCCATCTGGATGAACATGGAAATATCTACACCGCTCTCGGTATGAACATGGAAATAGCTACACCACTATCTGTATGAACATGGAAATATCTGCACCGCCGTCTGTATGTACATATAAATATCTACTCCGCCATGTGTATTTAGAAGGAGATATCTACACCGCTATCTGTATAAACATGGAAATATCTACACCGCTATCTGTATAAACATGGAAATATCTACACCGCTATCTGTATAAACATGGAAATATCTACACCGCTATCTGTATAAACATGGAAATATCAGCACCGCTATCAGTATGAACATGGAAATATCTGCACTGCTATCTGTATGAACATAGAAATATCTACACCGCTATCTGTATGAACATGGAAATATCTACACCGCTATCTCTATGAACATGGAAATATCTACACCGCTATCTGTTTGAACATGGAAATATCTAAACCGCTATGTGCATGAAAATGGAAATATCTACACAGCTATCTGCATATACATGGAAATATCTACACAGCTATCTCTTTACACATGGAAATAACTACACAACTATCTGTATGAACATGGAAATATCTTCACCGCCATCTGTATGAACATGGATATATCTACACAGCCATCTGGATGAGCATGGAAATATCTAAACTGCTATCTGTATGAACATGGAAATATCAACACCGCTATCTGTGTAAACATGCATACATCTTCACCGCTATCTGTATAAACATTGAAATATCTACACTGTTATCTGCATGAACATGGAAATATCTACACCACTATCTGTTAGAACATGGAAATATCTACACCGCTATCTGCAAGAAAATGTAAATATCTACACAGCGATCTGCATATACATGGAAATATCCACAAAGCTATCTCTTTACACATGGAAATAACTACAGCGCTATCTCTATAAACATGCAAATATTTACACCGCCATCTGTATGAACATGGAAATATCTGCACCGCCATCTGTATGGAGATATAAATATCTACAACCACATCTATATTAAAATGGAGATATCTACACCGCTTTCTGTATAAACTTGGAAATATCTACACCGCTATATGTATAAACATGGAAATATCTACACCGCTATCTGTATAAAGATGGAAATATCTACACCGCTACCTGTATAAACATGGAAATATCAGCACCGCTATCTGTATGAACATGGAAATATCTACACCGCCATCTCTATGAAGATGGAAATATCTACACCGCTATCTGTATGAACATGGATATAGCTACACCGCTATCTGTATGAACATGGAAATATCTACACCACTACCTGTATGAACATGGAAATATCTACACCGCTCTCTGTATGAGCATGGATATATCTACACAGCCATCTCGATGAACATGGAAATATCTACACCGCTATCTGCATGAACATGGAAATATCTACACCGCTATCTGTGTAAATATGCATACATCTTCACCGCAATCTGTATAAACATGGAAATAACTACACCGCTATCTGTATGAACATGGAAATAAATACACCGCTATCTGTTTGAAGATGGAAATATCTACACCGCTATCTGCATGAAAATGGAAATATCTACAGAGCTATCTGCATATACATGGAAATATCTACACAGCTATCTCTTTACACATGGAAATAACTACACCGCTATCTGTATGAACATGGAAATATCTACACCGCCATCTGTATGAACATGGAAATATCTGCACCGCCATCTGTATGAACATATAAATATCTACAAGGCCATCTGTATTAAGATGGAGATATCTACACCGCTATCTGTATAAACACGGAAATTTCTACACCGCTATCTGTATAAACATGGAAATATCTACACCGCTATCTGTATAAACATGGAAATATCTACACCGCTACCTGTATAAACATGGAAATATCAGCACCGCTATCTGTATGAACATGGAAATATCACCCCCTCTATCTGTAGGAACATGTAAATATCTACACTGCTATCTGTATGAACATGGAAATATCTACACCGCTATCCGTATGAACATGGAAATATCTTCAACGCCATCTGTATGAACATGGATATATCTACACAGCCATCTGGATGAACAAGGAAATATCTACACCGCTATCTGTATGAACATGGAAATAGCTACACCGCTATCTGTATGAACATGGAAATATCTTCACCACCATCTTTATGAACATGGTTATGTCTACACAGCCATCTGGATGAACATGGAAATATCTACACCGCGATCTTTATGAACATGCAAATATCTACACCGCAATCTGTGTAAACATGCATACATCTTCACCGCCATCTGTATAAACATGGAAATATCTACACCGCTATCTGTATGAACATGGAAATATCTACACCGCTATCTGTATGAACATGGAAATATCTACACCGCTATCTGTATAAACATGGAAATATCTACACCGATATCTGCATGAAAATGGAAATATCTACACTGCTACCTGCATATACAAGGAAATATCTACACAGCTATCTCTTTACACATGGAAATAACTACACCGCTATCTCTATAAACATGGAAATATCTACCCAGCCATCTGTATGAAAATGGAAATATCTGCACCGCCTTCTATGTGAACATATAAATATCTACACCGCCATCTGTATTAAGATAGAGATATCTACACCGCTATCTGTATAAACCTGGAAATATCGACACCGCTATCTGTATAAACATGGAAATATCTACACCGCTATCTGTATAAACATGGAAATATCTACACCGCTACCTGTATAAACATGGAAATATCAGCACAGATATCTGTATGAACATGGAAATATATACACCACTATCTGTACAAACATGGAAATATCTACACCGCTATCTGTATGAACATGGAAATAGCTACACCGCTATCTGTATGAACATGGAAATATCTACACCACTATCTGTATGAACATTGAAATATCTACACCGCTATCTGTATGAACATGGATATATCTACACAGCCATCTGGATGAACATGGAAATATCTACACCGCTATCTGTATGAACATGGAAATACCTACACCACTATCTGTGTAAACATGCTTACATCTTCACCGCTATCTGTATAAACATGGAAATATCTACACCGCTATATGTATGAACATGGAAATATCTACACCGCTATCTGTTTGAACATGGAAATATCTAAACCGCTATCTGCATGAAAATGGAAATATCTACACAGCTAACTGCATATACATGGAAATATCTACACAGCTATCTCTTTACACATGGAAATAACTACACCGCTATCTGTAAGAACATGGAAATATCAGCCCCTCTATGTGTATGAACATGGAAATATCTACACGACTATCTGTATGAACATGGATATATCTTCACCGCTAGATGTATGAACATGCAATTATCTTCACCGCCATCTGTATGAACATGGATATGTCTACACAGCCATCTGGATGAACATGGAAATATCTACACCGCTATCTGTATGAACATGGAAATAGCTACACCGCTATCTGTATGAACATGGAAATACCTGCACCGCCATCTGTATGAACATATAAATATCTACACTGCCATCTGTATTAAGATGGAGATATCTACAGCGGTATCTGTATAAACATGGAAATATCTACACCGCTATCTGTATAAACATGGAAATATCTACACCGCTATCTCTATAAACATGGAAATATCTACACCGCTACCTGTATGAGCATGGAAATATCAGCACCGCTATCTGTATGAACATGGAAATATCTACAACGCTATCTGTATGAACATGGAAATATCTACACCGCTATCTGTATGAACATGGAAATATCTACACCGCTATATGTATGAACATGGAAATATCTACACCGCTATCTGTTTGAACATGGAAATATCTACACCGCTGTCTGCATGAAAATGGAAATATCTACACAGCTATCTGCATATACATGGAAATATCTACACAGCTATCTATTTACACATGGAAATAACTACACCGCTATCTCTATAAACATGGAAATATCTACACCGCCATCTGTATGAACATGGAAATATCTGCACTGCCATCTGTATGAACATATAAATATCTGCACCGCCATCTGTATTAAGAAGGAGATATCTACACCGCTATCTGTAAAAACCTGGAAATATCTACACCGCTATCTGCATGAACATGGAAATATCTACACCGCTATTTGTGTAAACATGTATACTTCTTCACCGCAATCTGCATAAGCATCGTAATATCTACACCGCTATCTGTATGAACATGGAAATATCTACACCGCTATCTGTTTGTACATGGAAATATCTACACCGCTATCTGTTTGAACATGGAAATATCTACACCGCTCTCTGTTTGAACATGGAAATATCTACACCGCTATCTGTTTGAACATGGAAATATCTAAACCGCTATCAGCATGAAAATGGAAATATCTACATAGCTATCTGCATATACATGGAAATATCTACACAGGTATCTCTTTACACATGGAAATAACTACACCGCTATCTGTATGAACGTGGAAATATCTACACCGCCATCTGTATGAATATGGAAATATCTGCACCGCCATCAGTATGAACATATAAATATCTACACCGCCATCAGTATTAAGAAGGAGATATCTACACGGCTATCTGAATAAACATGGAAATATCTACACCGCTATCTGTATGAACATGGAAATATCTACACCGCTATCAGTATGAACATGGAAATATCTAAACCGCTATCTGCATGAAAATAGAAATATCTACACAGCTATCTGCATATACACGGAAATCTCTACAAAGCTATCTCTATACACATGGAAATAACTACACCGCTATCTCTATAAACATGGAAATATCTACACCGCCATATGTATGAACATGGAAATAACTGCACCGCCATCTGTATGAACATATAAATATCTACACCGCCATCTGTATTAAGAAGGAAATATCTACACCTCTATCGGTATAAACATGGAAATGTATACTCCGCTATCTGTATGAACATGGAAATATCTACACAGCTACCTGTATAAACATGGAAATATCAGCACCGCTATCTGTATGAACATGGAAATATCTAAACCGCTATCTGCATGAAAATGGAAATATCTACACAGCTATCTGCATTTACATGGAAATATCTACACAGCTATCTCTTTACACATGGAAATAACTACACCGCTATCTGTATGAACATGGAAATATCTTCAACGCCATCTCTATGAACATGGATATATCTACACAGCCATCTGGATGAACATGGAAATATCTACACCGCTATCTGTATAAACATGGAAATATCTACCCCGCTACCTGTATAAACATGGAAATATCAGCACCGCTATCTGTATTAACATGGAAATATCACCCCCTCTATCTGTAGGAACATGGAAATATCTACACTGCTATCTGTATGAACATGGAAATATCTACACCGCTATCCGTATGAACATGGAAATATCTTCAACGCCATCTGTATGAACATGGATATATCTACACAGCCATCTGGATGAACAAGGAAATATCTACACCGCTATCTGTATGAACATGGAAATAGCTACACCGCTATCTGTATAAACATGGAAATATCTACACCGCTACCTGTATAAACATGGAAATATCAGCACCGCTATCGGTATGAACATGGAAATATCTACACCGCTATCTGTATGAACATGGAAATATCTACACTGCTATCTCTATGAACATGGAAATATCTTCACCGTCATCTGTATGAACATGGATATACCTACAAAGCCATCTGTATGAACATGGAAATATCTGCACCGCTATCTGTATGAACATGGAAATATATACACCGCTATCTGTATGAACATGGAAATATCTTCACCGCCATCTTTATGAACATGGTTATGTCTACACAGCCATCTGGATGAACATGGAAATATCTACACCGCGATCTTTATGAACATGCAAATATCTACACCGCAATCTGTGTAAACATGCATACATCTTCACCGCCATCTGTATAAACATGGAAATATCTACACCGCTATCTGTATGAACATGGAAATATCTACACCGCTATCTGTATGAACATGGAAATATCTACACCGCTATCTGTTTGAACATGGAAATATCTACACCGATATCTGCATGAAAATGGAAATATCTACACTGCTACCTGCATATACATGGAAATATCTACACAGCTATCTCTTTACACATGGAAATAACTACACCGCTATCTCTATAAACATGGAAATATCTACCCAGCCATCTGTATGAAAATGGAAATATCTGCACCGCCTTCTATATGAACATATAAATATCTACACCGCCATCTGTATTAAGATAGAGATATCTACACCGCTATCTGTATAAACCTGGAAATATCGACACCGCTATCTGTATAAACATGGAAATATCTACACCGCTATCTGTATAAACATGGAAATATGTACACCGCTACCTGTATAAACATGGAAATATCAGCACAGCTATCTGTATGAACATGGAAATATATACACCACTATCTGTACGAACATGGAAATATCTACACCGCTATCTGTATGAACATGGAAATAGCTACACCGCTATCTGTATGAAAATGGAAATATCTACACCACTATCTGTATGAACATTGAAATATCTACACCGCTATCTGTATGAACATGGATATATCTACACAGCCATCTGGATGAACATGGAAATATCTACACCGCTATCTGTATGAACATGGAAATACCTACACCACTATCTGTGTAAACATGCTTACATCTTCACCGCTATCTGTATAAACATGGAAATATCTACACCGCTATATGTATGAACATGGAAATATCTACACCGCTATCTGTTTGAACATGGAAATATCTAAACCGCTATCTGCATGAAAATGGAAATATCTACACAGCTAACTGCATATACATGGAAATATCTACACAGCTATCTCTTTACACATGGAAATAACTACACCGTTATCTGTAAGAACATGGAAATATCAGCCCCTCTATGTGTATGAACATGGAAATATCTACACCACTATCTGTATGAACATGGAAATATCTACACCGCTAGATGTATGAACATGCAATTATCTTCACCGCCATCTGTATGAACATGGATATGTCTACACAGCCATCTGGATGAACATGGAAATATCTACACCGCTATCTGTATGAACATGGAAATAGCTACACCGCTATCTGTATGAACATGGAAATACCTGCACCGCCATCTGTATGAACATATAAATATCTACACTGCCATCTGTATTAAGATGGAGATATCTACAGCGGTATCTGTATAAACATGGAAATATCTACACCGCTATCTCTATAAACATGGAAATATCTACACCGCCATCTGTATGAACATGGAAATATCTGCACTGCCATCTGTATGAACATATAAATATCTGCACCGCCATCTGTATTAAGAAGGAGATATCTACACCGCTATCTGTAAAAACCTGGAAATATCTACACCGCTATCTGCATGAACATGGAAATATCTACACCGCTATTTTTGTAAACATGTATACTTCTTCACCGCAATCTGCATAAGCATCGTAATATCTACACCGCTATCTGTATGAACATGGAAATATCTAAACCGCTATCTGTTTGTACATGGAAATATCTACACCGCTATCTGTTTGAACATGGAAATATCTACACCGCTCTCTGTTTGAACATGGAAATATCTACACCGCTATCTGTTTGAACATGGAAATATCTAAACCGCTATCAGCATGAAAATGGAAATATCTACATAGCTATCTGCATATACATGGAAATATCTACACAGGTATCTCTTTACACATGGAAATAACTACACCGCTATCTGTATGAACGTGGAAATATCTACACCGCCATCTGTATGAATATGGAAATATCTGCACCGCCATCAGTATGAACATATAAATATCTACACCGCCATCAGTATTAAGAAGGAGATAACTACACGGCTATCTGAATAAACATGGAAATATCTACACCGCTATCTGTATGAACATGGAAATATCTACACCGCTATCAGTATGAACATGGAAATATCTAAACCGATATCTGCATGAAAATAGAAATATCTACACAGCTATCTGCATATACACGGAAATCTCTACAAAGCTATCTCTATACACATGGAAATAACTACACCGCTATCTCTATAAACATGGAAATATCTACACCGCCATATGTATGAACATGGAAATAACTGCACCGCCATCTGTATGAACTTATAAATATCTACACCGCCATCTGTATTAAGAAGGAAATATCTACACCTCTATCGGTATAAACATGGAAATGTCTACTCCGCTATCTGTATGAACATGGAAATATCTACACAGCTACCTGTATAAACATGGAAATATCAGCACCGCTATCTGTATGAACATGGAAATATCTAAACCGCTATCTGCATGAAAATGGAAATATCTACACAGCTATCTGCATTTACATGGAAATATCTACACAGCTATCTCTTTACACATGGAAATAACTACACCGCTATCTGTATGAACATGGAAATATCTTCAACGCCATCTGTATGAACATGGATATATCTACACAGCCATCTGGATGAACATGGAAATATCTACACCGCTATCTGTATGAACATGGAAATATCTACACGGCTATCTGTGTAAACATGCATACATCTTCACCGCTATCTGTATAAACATGGAAATATCTACACCGCTATCTGTTTGAACATGGAAATATCTACACAGCTATCTGTATAAACATGGAAATATCTACACCGCTATGTGTATAAACATGGAAATATCTACCCCGCTACCTTTATAAACATTGAAATATCAGCACTGCTATCTATACGAACATGGAAATATCAGCCCCTCTATCTGTATGAACATGGAAATATCTACACCGCTATCTGTATGAACATGGAAATATCTACACCGCTATCTGTATGAAGATGGAAATATCTACACCGCTATCTGTATGAACATGGAAATATCTACACCGCTATCTGTATGAACATGAAAATATCTACACCGCTATCTGTTTGAACATGTAAATATCTACACCGCTATCTGCATGAAAATGGAAATATCTACAAAGCTATCTGCATATACATGGAAATCTCTACACAGCTATCTCTTTACACATGGAAATAACTACACCGCTATCTCTATAAACATGGAAATATCTACACCACCATCTGTATGAACATGGAAATATCTGCATCGCCATCTGCATGAACTTATAAATATCTACACCGCCATCTGTATTAAGAAGGAGATATCTACACTGCTATCTGTATAAACATGGAAATATCTACACTGTTGCCTGTATAAACAT
Organism: Gorilla gorilla gorilla; assembly: GCF_029281585.2. Taxonomy (NCBI): domain Eukaryota; kingdom Metazoa; phylum Chordata; class Mammalia; order Primates; family Hominidae; genus Gorilla; species Gorilla gorilla. The sequence continues at coordinate 1,315,521 of NC_073234.2, forward strand.
GGAAATATCAGCACCGCTATCTGTATGAACATGGAAATATCTACACCGCTACCTGTATGAACATGGAAATATCTACACCGCTATCTGTATGAACATGGAAATATCTACACCGCTATCTGTATGAACATGGAAATATCTACACCGCTATCTGTATGAACATGGAAATATCTACACCGCCATCTGTATGAACATGGAAATATCTGCACCGCCATCTGTATGAACATATAAATATCTACACCGCCATCTGTATTAAGATGGAGATATCTACACCGCTATCTGAATAAACATGGAAATAACTACACCGCTATCTGCATGAACATGGAAATATCTAAACCGCTATTTGTGTAAACATGCATACATCTTCACCGCAATCTGCATAAGCATGGAAATATCTACACCGATATCTGTATGAACATGGAAATATCTACAACGCTATCTGTTTGAACATGTAAATATCCACACCGCTATCTGCATGAAAATGGAAATATCTACAAAGCTATCTGCATATACATGGAAATATCTACACAGCTATCTCTTTACACATGGAAATAACTACACCGCTATATCTATAAACATGGAAAAATCTACACCAATATCTGTATGAACATGGAAATATCTGCACCGCCATCTGTATGGACATACAAATATCTACACCGCCATCTGTATTAAGAAGGAGATATCTACACCGCTATCTGTATAAACATGGAAATATCTACACTGCTGCCTGTATAAACATGGAAATATCAGCACCACAATCTGTATGAACATGGAAATATCTACACCGCTACCTGTATGAACATAGAAATATCTACAAAGCTATCTGAATGAACATGGAAATATCTACACCGCTATCTGTTTGAACATGTAAATATCTACACCGCTATCTGCATGAAAATGGAAATATCTACAAAGCTATCTGCCTATACATGGAAATATCTACACAGCTATCTCTTTACACATGGAAATAACTACACCGCTATATCTATAAACATGGAAATATCTACACCGCTATCTGTATGAACATGGAAATATCTGCACCGCCATCTGTATAAACATATAAATATCTACACCGCCATCTGTATTAAGAAGGAGATATCTACACCGCTATCTGTATAAACATGGAAATATCTACACCGCTGCCTGTATAAACATGGAAATATCAGCACCGCTATCTGTATGAACATGGAAATATCTACACCGCTACCTGTATGAACATGGAAATATCTACACCGCTATCTGTCTGAACGTGGAAATATCTACACCGCTATCTGTATGAACATGGAAAAAACTGCACCGCTATCTGTATGAACATGGAAATATCCACACCGCCATCTGTATGAACATGGAAATATCTGCACCGCCATCTGTATGAACATATAAATATCTACACCGCCATCTGTATTAAGATGAAGATATCTACACCGCTATCTGAATAAACATGGAAATATCTACACCGCTATCTGTATAAACATGGAAATATATACACTGCTATCTGTATAAACATGGAAATATCTACACGGCTATCTGTATAAACATGGAAATATCTACGCCGCTATCTGTATAAACATGGAAATATCTACACCGCTCTCTGTATAAAAATGGAAATATCTACACCGCTACCTGTAAAAACTTGGAAATATTAGCACCGCTATCTGTATGAACATGGAAATATCTACACCGCCATCTGTATTAACATGGAAATATTTGCACCGCCATCTGTATGAACATATAAATATCTACACCGCCATCTGTATTAAGAAGGAAATACCTAAACCGCTATATGTATGAACACGGAAATATCTACACCGCTATCTGTATGAACATGGAAATATCTACACCGCTATCTGTGTAAACATGCATACATCTTCACCGCTATCTGTATAAACATGGAAATATCTACACCGCTATCTGTATGAACATGGAAATATCTACACAGCGGTCTGGATGAACATGGAATTATCCACACCGCTATCTGTGTAAACATGCATACATCTTCACCGCTATCTGTATAAACATGGAAATATCTATACCGCTATCTGTATGAACATGGAAATATCTACACCGCTATCTGTTTGAAGATGGAAATATATACACCGCTATCTGCATGAAAATGGAAATATCTACATAGCTATCTGCATGTACATGTAAATATCTACACAGCTATCCCTTTACACATGGAAATAACTACACCGCTATCTGTATGAACATGGAAATATCTACACCGCCATCTGTATGAACATGGAAATATCTGCACCGCCGTCTGTATGAACATATAAATATCTACACAGCCATCTGCATTAAGATGGAGATATCTACACCGCTATGTGAATAAACATGGAAATATCTACACCGCTATCTGTATAAACATGGAAATATCTACACCGCTATCTGTATAAACATGGAAATATCTACACCGCTACCTGTATAAACATGGAAATATTAGCACCGCTATCTGTATGAACATGGAAATATCTACACCACTATCTGTATGAACATGGAAATATCTACACCACTATATGTATGAACATGGAAATATCTACACCGCTATCTGTATGAACATGGAAATAACTACACCGCTATCTGTATGAACATGGATATATCTACACAGCCCTCTGGATGAACATGGAATTATCCACACCGCTATCTGTGTAAACATGCATACATCTTCACCGCTATCTGTATAAACATGGAAATATCCACACCGCTATCTGAGTGAACATGGAAATATCTACACCGCTATCTGTTTGAAGATGGAAATATGTACACCGCTATCTGCATGAAAATGGAAATATCTATACAGCTATCTGCATATACATGGAAATATCTACACAGCTATCTCTTTACATATGGAAATTACTACACCGCTATCTGTATGAACATGGAAATATCTACACCGCTATCTGTATGAACAGGGAAATATCTACACCACTATCTGTATGAGCATGGAAATATCTACACCGCTATCTGTATGAACATGGATATATCTACACCGCTATCTGTGTAAACATGCATACATCTTCACCGCTATCTGTAATAACATGGAAATATCTGCACCGCTATCTGTGTAAACATGCATACATCTTCACCGCTATCTGTATAAACATGGAAATATCTACACCGCTATCTGTATGAACATGGAAATAGCTACACCGCTATCTGTATGAACATGGAAATATCTACACCGCTATCTGTATGAACATGGATATATCTACACAGCCATCTGGATGAACATGGAAATATCTACACCGCTATCTGTGTAAACATGCATACATCTTCACCGCTACCTGTATAAACATGGAAATATCAGCACCGCTATCTGTATGAACATGGAAATATCTACACCGCTATCTGTATGAACATGGAAACATTTACACCGCTATCTGTATGAGCATGGAATTATCTACAGTGCTATCTGTATGAACATGGAAATATCTACAACGCTATCTGTATGAACATGGAAATATCTACACCGCTATCTGTATAACCATGGAAATATCTACACCGCTACCTGTATAAACATGGAAATATCCTCACCGCTATCTGAATGAACATGGAAATATCTACACCGCTATATGTATGAACATAGATATATCTACACAGCCATCAGTATGAACATGGAAATATCTACACCGCTATCTGTAGGAAAAAGCTAATATCTACAGCGCTATCTGTGTAAACATGGAAATATCTACACCGCTATCTGTATGAACATGGATATATCTACACAGCCCTCTGGATGAACATGGAAATATCCACACCGCTATCTGTTTGAACATGGAAATATCTACACCGCTATCTGCATGAAAATGGAAATATCTACACAGCTATCTGCATACACATGGAAATATCTACACAGCTATCTCTTTACACATGGAAATAACTACACCGCTATCTGTATGAACATGGAAATATGTTCACCGCCATCTGTATGAACATGGAAATAGCTGCACCGACATCTGTATGAACATATACATATCTACACGGCCATCTGTATTAAGATGGAGATATCTACACCGATATCTGTATAAACATGGAAATATCTACACCGCTATCTGTATAAACATTGCAATATCTACACCGCTATCTGTATAAACATGGAAATATCTACACCGCAACCTGTATAAACATGGAAATATCAGCACCGCTATCTGTATGAACATGGAAATATCAGCCCCTCTATCTGTATGAACATGGAGATATCTACACCGCTATCTGTATGAACATGGAAATATCTAGACCGCTATCTGAATGAACATGGAAATACCTTCACCACCATCTGTATGAACATGGATATATCTACACAGCCATGTGGATGAACATGGATATATCTACACAGCCCTCTGGATGAACATGGAAATATCCACACCGCTATCTGTGTAAACATGCATACATCTTCACGGCTATCTGTATAAACATGGAAATATCAGCACCGCTATCTGTATGAACATGGAAATATCTACACCGCTATCTGTATGAACATGGATATATCTACACACCCATCTGGATGAACATGGAAATATCTACACCGCTATCTGTGTAAACATGCATACATCTGCACCGCTATCTGTATGAACATGGAAATATCTACACCGCTATCTGTTTGAACATGGAAATATCTAAACCGCTATCTGCATGAAAATGGAAATATATACACAGCTATCTGCATATACATGTACATATCTACACAGCTATCTCTTTACACATGGAAATAACTACACCGCTACCAGTATGAACATGGAAATATCTTCACCGCCATCTGTAGGAACATGGATATATCTACAGAGCCATCTGGATGAACATGGAAATATCTACACCGCTATCTGTATGAACATGGAAATATCTACACCACTATCTGTGTAAACATGCATACATCTTCACCGCTATCTGTATAAACATGGAAATATCTACACTGCTATCTGTATGAACATGGAAATATCTACACCGCTATTTGTTTGAACATGGAAATATCTACACCGCTATCTGCATGAAAATGGAAATATCTACACCGCTATCTGTATGAACATATAAATATCTACACCGCCATCTGTATTAAGATGGAGATATCTACACCGATATCTGTATAAACATGGAAATATCTACACCGCTATCTGTATAAACATGGCAATATCTACACCGCTATCTGTAAAAACATGGAAATATCTACACCGCTACCTGTATAAACATGGAAATATCAGCAACGCTATCTGTATGAACATGGAAATATCAGCCCCTCTATCAGTATGAACATGGAGATATCTACACCGCTATCTGTATGAACATGGAAATATCTAGACCGCTATCTGAATGAACATGGAAATACCTTCACCGCCATCTGTATGAACATGGATATATCTACACAGCCATCTGGATGAACATGGAAATATCCACACCGCTATCTGTGTAAACATGCATACATCTTCACCGCTATCTGTATAAACATGGAAATATCTAAACCGCTATCTGTATGAACATGGAAATATCAGCCCCTCTATCTGTATGAACATGGAGATATCTACACCGCCATCTGTATGAACATGGATATATCTACACAGCCATCTGGAGGAACATGGAAATATCTACACCGCTATCTGTATGAACATGGAAATAGCTACAACGCTATCTGTATGAACATGGAAATATCTACACCGCTATCTGTATGAACATGTAAATATCTACACCGCTATCTGTATGAACATGGAAATATCTACACCGCTATCTGTATGAACAAGGAAATATCTTCACCGCCATCTGTACGAACATAGATATGTCTACAGAGCCATCAGGATGAACATGGAAATATCTACACCGCCATCTGTATGAACATATAAATATCTACACCGCCATCTGTATTAAGATGGAGATATCTACACCGCTATCTGTATAAACCTGGAAATATCTACACCGCTATCTGTATAAACATGGAAATATCCACACCGCCATCTGGATAAACATGGAAATTTCTACACCGCTACCTGTATTAACATGTAAATATCAGCACCGCTATCTGTAGGAACATGGAGATTTCTACACTGCCATCTGTATGAACATGGATATATCTACACAGCCATCTGGAGGAACATGGAAATATCTACAACGCTATCTGTTTGAACATGTAAATATCTCCACCGCTATCTGCATGAAAATGGAAATATCTACACAGCTATCTGCATATACATGGAAATATCTAAACAGCTAACTCTTTACACATGGAAATAACTACACCGCTATCTGTATGAACATGTAAATATCTACACCGCCATCTGTATGAACATATAAATATCTACACCGCCATCTGTATTAAGAAGGAAATATCTAAACCGCTATATGTATGAACACGGAAATATCTACACCGCTATCTGTATGAACATGGAAATATCTACACCGCTATCTGTTTGAACATGGAAATATCTACACCGCTATCTGCACGAAAATGGAAATATCTACAATGCTATCTGCATATACATGGAAATATCTACACAGCTATCTCTTTGCACATGGAAGTAACTCCATTGCCATCTGTATGAACATGGAAATATCTAAACCGCCATCTGTATGAACATGGAAATATCTGCACCGCCATCTGTATGAACATATAAATATCTACACCGCCATCTGTATTAAGATGGAGATATCTACACCGCTATCTGTATAAACATGGAAATATCTACACCGCTATCTGTATAAACATGGAAATATCTACACCGCTATCTGTATAAACATGGAAATATCTACACCGATACCTGTATAAACATGGAAATATCAGCACAGCTATCTGTATGAACATGGAAATATCTACACCGCTATCTGTATGAACATGGAAATATCTATACCACTATCTGTGTAAACATGCATACATCTTCACCGCTATCTGTATAAACATGGAAATATCTACACCGCTATCTGTATGAACATGGAAATATCTACACCGCTATCTGTTTGAACATGGAAATATCTAAACCACTATCTGCATGAAAATGGAAATATCTACACAGCTATCTGCATATACATGGAAATATCTACACAGCTGTCACTTTACACATGGAAATAACTACACCGCTATCTGCATGAACATGGAAATATCTGCACGGCCATCTGTATGAACATATAAATATCTACACCGCCATCTGTATTAAGATGGAGATATCTACACCGCTATCTGTATAAACATGGAAATATCTACACCGCTGTCTGTATAAACATGGAAATATCTACACCGCTATCTGTATAAACATGGAAATGTCTACACCGCTATCTGTATAAACATGGAAATATCTACACCGCTACCTGTAAAAACATGGAAATATCATCACCGCTATCTGTATGAACATGGAAATATCTACACCACTATCTGTATGAACATGGAAATATCTACACCGCTATCTGTATGAACATGGAAATATCTACACCGCTATCTGTGTAAACATGCATACATCTTCACCGCTATCTGTATAAACATGGAAATATCTACACAGCTATCTGTATGAACATGGAAATATCTACACCGCTATCTGTTTGAAGATGGAAATATATACACCGCTATCTGCATGAAAATGGAAATATCTACACAGCTATCTGCATATACATGGACATATCTACACAGCTATCTCTTTACACATGGAAATAACTACACTGCTATCTGTATGAACATGGAAATATCTACACCGCCATCTGTATGAACATAAATATCTACACCGCCATCTGTATTAAGAAGGAAATATCTAAACCGCTATATGTATGAACACGGAAATATCTACACCGCTATCTGTATGAACATGGAAATATCTACACCGCTATCTGTATGAACATGCAAATAACAACACCGCTATCTGTATGAAGATGGAAATATCTTCACCGCTATCTGTTTGAACATGGAAATATCTACACCACTGTCTGCATGAAAATGGAAATATCTACACAGCTATCTGCATATACATGGAAATATCTACACAGCTATCTCTTTACACATGGAAATAACTACTCCGCTATCTCTATAAACATGGAAATATCTACACCGCCATCTGTATGAACATTGATATATCTACACTGCTATCTGTATGAACATGGAAATATCTTTACCGCCATCTGTATGAAAATGGATATATCTACACAGCCATCTGTATGAACATGGAAATATCTACACCGCTATCTGTATGAACATGGAAATATCTACACCGCTATCTGTACGAGCATGGAAATATCTTCACCGCCATCTGTATGAAAATGGATATGGCTACACAGCCAACTGGATAAACATGGAAATATCTACACCACGATCTGTATGAACATGGAAATATCTACACCGCTATCTGTGTAAACATGCATACACCTTCACCGCTATCTGTATAACCATGGAAATATCTACACCGCTATCTGTATGAACATGGAACTATCTACACCGCTATCTGTTTGAACATGGAAATATCTAAACGGCTATCTGCATGAAAATGGAAATATCTACACAGCTATCTGCATATACAAGGAAATATCTACACAGCTATCTCTTTACATGTGGAAATAACTACACCGCTATCTGTATGAACATGGAAATATCTTCACCGCCATCTGTATGAACATGGATATATCTACACAGCCATCTGGATGAACATGGAAATATCTACACCGCTATCTGTATGAAGATGGAAATATCTACAACGCTATCTGTGTAAACATGCCTACATCTTCACCGCTATCTATATAAACATGGAAATATCTACACTGCTATCTGTATGAACATGGAAATATCTACACCACTATCTGTGTGAACATGGAAATATCTACACCGCTATCTGCATGAAAATGGAAATATCTACACAGCGATCTGCATATACATGGAAATATGTACAAAGCTATCTCTTTACACATGGAAATAACTACAGCGCTATCTCTATAAACATACAAATATCTACACCGCCATCTGTATGAACATGCAAATATCTGCACCGCCATCTGTATGAACATATAAATATCTACACCCCCATCTATATTAAGATGGAGATATCTACACCGCTATCTGTATAAACTTGGAAATATCTACACCGCTATCTGTGTAAACATGCATACAACTTCACCGCTATCTGTATAAACATGGAAATATCTACACAGCTATCTGTATGAACATGGAAATATCTACACCGCTATCTGTTTGAAGATGGAAATATATACACCGCTATCTGCATGAAAATGGAAATATCTACACAGCTATCTGCATATACATGGAAATATCTACACAGCTATCTCTTTACACATGGAAATAACTACACTGCTATCTGTATGAACATGGAAATATCTACACCGCCATCTGTATGAACATATAAATATCTACACCGCCATCTGTATTAAGAAGGAAATATCTAAACCGCTATATGTATGAACACGGAAATATCTACACCGCTATCTGTATGAACATGGAAATATCTACACCGCTATCTGTTTGAACACGGAAATATCTACACCGCTATCTGCACGAAAATGGAATTATCTACAATGCTATCTGCATATACATGGAAATATCTACACAGCTATCTCTTTGCACATGGAAGTAACTCCATTGCCATCTGTATGAACATGGAAATATCTAAACCGCCATCTGTATGAACATGGAAATATCTGCACCGCCATCTGTATGAACATATAAATATCTACACCGCCATCTGTATTAAGATGGAGATATCTACACCGCTATCTGTATAAACATGGAAATATCTACACCGCTATCTGTATAAACATGGAAATATCTACACCGCTATCTGTATAAACATGGAAATATCTACACCGATTCCTGTATAAACATGGAAATATCAGCACAGCTATCTGTATGAACATGGAAATATCTACACCGCTATCTGTATGAACATGGAAATATCTATACCACTATCTGTGTAAACATGCATACATCTTCACCGCTATCTGTATAAACATGGAAATATCTACACCGCTATCTGTATGAACATGGAAATATCTACACCGCTATCTGTAAGAACATGGAAATATCTAAACCGCTATCTGTTTGAACATGGAAATATCTACACCGCTATCTGCATGAAAATGGAAATATCTACACTGCTATCTGCATATACATGGAAATATCTACACAGCTATCTCTTTACACATGGATATAACTACATTGCTATCTGTATGAACATGGAAATATCTACACCGCCATCTGAATGAAGATGGAAATATCTGCACCGCCATCTGTATGAACATATAAATATCTACACCGCCATCTGTATTAAGATGGAGATATCTACACCGCTATCTGTATAAACATGGAAATATCTACACCGCTATCTGTATAAACATGGAAATATCTACACCGCTATCTGTATAAAGATGGAAATATCTACACCGCTACCTGTATAAACATGGAAATATCAGCACCGCTATCTGTATGAACATGGAAATATATACACCGCTATCTGTATGAACATGGAAATATCTACACCGCTATCTGTATGAACATGGAAATACCTACACCGCTATCTGTATGAACATGGATATATCTACACAGCCCTCTGGATGAACATGGAATTATCCACACTGCTATCTGTGTAAACATGCATACATCTTCACCGCTATCTGTATAAACATGGAAATATCTACACCGCTATCTGTATGAACATGGAAATATCTACACCGCTATCTGTAAGAACATGGAAATATCTACACCGCTATCTGTTTGAAGATGGAAATATCTACACCGCTATCTGCATGAAAATGGAAATATCTACACTGCTATCTGCATATACATGGAAATATCTACACAGCTATCTCTTTACACATGGAATTAACTACATTGCTATCTGTATGAACATGGAAATATCTACACCGCCATCTGTATGAACATGGAAATATCTGCAAAGCCATCTGTATGAACATATAAATATCTACACCGCCATCTGTATAAAGATGCAGATATCTACACCGCTATCTGCATAAACATGGAAATAACTACACCGCTATCTGTATGAACATGGAAATATCTACACCGCCATCTGTATGAACATGGAAATATCTGCAAAGCCATCTGTATGAACATATAAATATCTACACTGCCATCTGTATTAAGATAGAGATATCTCCACTGCTATCTGTATAAACATGGAAATATCTACACCGCTATCTGTATATACATGGAAATATCTACACCACTACCTATATAAACATGGAAATATCAGCACCGCTATCTGTATATACATGGAAATATCTACACCACTACCTATATAAACATGGAAATATCAGCACCACTATCTATATGAACATGGAGATATCTACACCGCTATCTGTATGAACATGGAAATATCTACACCACTATCTGTATGAACATGGAAATATCTACACCGCTATCTGTATGAACATGGAAATATCTACACCGCTATCTGTGTAAACATGCATACATCTTCACCGCTATCTGTATAAACATGGAAATATCTACACAGCTATCTGTATGAACATGGAAATATCTACACCGCTATCTGTTTGAAGATGGAAATATATACACCGCTATCTGCATGAAAATGGAAATATCTACACAGATATCTGCATATACATGGAAATATCTACACAGCTATCTCTTTACACATGGAAATAACTACACTGCTATCTGTATGAACATGGAAATATCTACTCCGCCATCTGTATGAACATATAAATATCTACACCGCCATCTGTATTAAGAAGGAAATATCTAAACCGCTATATGTATGAACACGGAAATATCTACACCGCTATCTGTATGAACATGGAAATATCTACACCGCTATCTGTTTGAACATGGAAATATCTACACCGCTATCTGCACGAAAATGGAAATATCTACAATGCTATCTGCATATACATGGAAATATCTACACAGCTATCTCTTTGCACATGGAAGTAACTCCACTGCCATCTGTATGAACATGGAAATATCTACACCGCCATCTGTATGAACATGGAAATATCTGCACCGCCATCTGTATGAACATATAAATATCTACACCGCCATCTGTTAAGATGGAGATATCTACACCGCTATCTGTATAAACATGGAAATATCTACACCGCTATCTGTATAAACATGGAAATATCTACACCGCTATCTGTATAAACATGGAAATATCTACACCGATACCTGTATAAACATGGAAATATCAGCACAGCTATCTGTATGAACATGGAAATATCTACACCGCTATCTGTATGAACATGGAAATATCTATACCACTATCTGTGTAAACATGCATACATCTTCACCGCTATCTGTATAAACATGGAAATATCTACACCGCTATCTGTATGAACATGGAAATATCTACACCGCTATCTGTTTGAACATGGAAATATCTAAACCGCTATCTGCATGAAAATGGAAATATCTACACAGCTATCTGCATATACATGGAAATATCTACACAGCTGTCACTTTACACATGGAAATAACTTCACCGCTATCTGCATGAACATGGAAATATCTGCACGGCCATCTGTACGAACATATAAATATCTACACCGCCATCTGTATTAAGATGGAGATATCTACACCGCTATCTGTATAAACATGGAAATATCTACACCGCTATCTGTATAAACATGGAAATATCTACACCGCTATCTGTATAAACATGGAAATGTCTACACCGCTATCTGTATAAACATGGAAATATCTACACCGCTACCTGTAAAAACATGGAAATATCATCACCGCTATCTGTATGAACATGGAAATATCTACACCACTATCTGTATGAACATGGAAATATCTACACCGCTATCTGTATGAACATGGAAATATCTACACCGCTATCTGTGTAAACATGCATACATCTTCACCGCTATCTGTATAAACATGGAAAAATCTACACAGCTATCTGTATGAACATGGAAATATCTACACCACTATCTGTGTGAACATGGAAATATCTACACCGCTATCTGCATGAAAATGGAAATATCTACACAGCGATCTGCATATACATGGAAATATGTACAAAGCTATCTCTTTACACATGGAAATAACTACAGCGCTATCTCTATAAACATACAAATATCTACACCGCCATCTGTATGAACATGCAAATATCTGCACCGCCATCTGTATGAAGATATAAATATCTACACCCCCATCTATATTAAGATGGAGATATCTACACCGCTATCTGTATAAACTTGGAAATATCTACACCGCTATCTGTATAAACATGGAAATATCTACACCGCAATCTGTATAAACATGGAAATATCTACACCGCTACCTGTATAAACATGGAAGTATCAGCACCGCTATCTGTATGAACATGGAAATATCTACACCGCTATCTGAACATGGAAATATCTACACCGCAATCTGCGTGAAAATGGAAATATCTACACAGCTATCTGCATATACATGGAAATATCTACGCATCTATCTCTTTACACATGGAAATAACTACACTGCTATCTCTATAAACATGGAAATATCTACACCGCCATCTGTATGAACACGGAAATATCTGCACTGCCATCTGTATGAACATATAAATATCTACAGGGCCATCTGTATTGAGATGGAGATATCTACACCGCTATCTGTATAAACCTGGAAATATCTACAACGCTATCTGCATAAACATGGAAATATCTACAACGCTATCTGTATAAACATGGAAATATCTACACCGCTACCTGTATAAACATGGAAATATCAGCACCGCTATCTGTATGAACATGGAAATAGCTACTCCGCTATCTGTATGAACTGGGGAATATCTACACCACTATCTGTATGAACATGGAAATGTCTACACCGCTATCTGTATGAACATGGATATATCTACACAGCCATCTGGATGAACATGGAAATATCTACAACGCTATCTGTAGGAACATGGAAATATCTACACCGCTATCGGTGTAAACATGCATACATCTTCACCGCTATCTGTATAAACATGGAAAAATCTACACCGCTATCTGTATGAACATGGAAATAGCTACACCGCTATCGGTATGAACATGGAAATATCTACACCGCTATCTGTATGAACATGGATATATCTACACAGCCATCAGGATGAACATGGAAATATGTACACCGCTATCTGTGTAAACATGCATACATCTTCACCGATATCTGTATAAACAAAGAAATACCTACACCGCTATCTGTATGAACATGGAAATATCTACACCGCTATCTGTATGAACATGGAAATATCTACACCGCTATCTGTATAAACATGGAAATATCTACACCGCTACCTGTGTAAACATGGAAATATCCTCACTGCTATCTGTATGAACATGGAAATATCTACACCGCTATCTGTATGAACATGGATATATCTACACAGCCATCTATAGGAACATGGAAATATCTACACCGCTATCTGTAGGAAAAAGGAAATATCTACAGCGCTATCTGTGTAAACATGCATACATCTTCACCGCAATCTGTATAAACATGGAAATATCTACACCGTTATCTGTATGAACATGGAAATAGCTACACCGCGATCTGTATGAACATGGAAATATCTACACCGCTATCTGCATGAAAATGGAAATATCTACACTGCTATCTGCATATACATGGAAATATCTACACAGCTATCTCTTCACACATGGAAATAACTACATTGCTATCTTTATGAACATGGAAATATCTACACCGCCATCTGTATGAACATGGAAATACCTGCACCGCCATCTGTATGAACATATAAATATCTACACCGCCATCTGTTTTAAGATGGAGATATCTACACCGCTATCTGTATAAACATGGAAATATCTACACCGCTATCTCTATAAACATGGAAATATCTACACCGCTATCTGTATAAACATGGAAATATCTACACCACTACCTGTATAAACATGGAAATATCAGCACCGCTATCTGTATAAACATGGAAATATCAGCACCGCTATCTGTATGAACATGGAAATATCTACACCGCTATCTGTATGAACATGGAAATATCTACACCGCTATATGTATGAACATGGAAATATCTACACCGCTATCTGTATGAACATGGAAAAATCTACACCGCTATCTGTATGAACATGGATATATCTACACAGCCCTCTGGATGAAAATGGAATTATCCACACCGCTCTCTGTGTAAACATGCATACATCTTCACCGCTATCTGTATAAACATGGAAATATCTACACCGCTATGTGTATGAAGATGGAAATATATACACCGCTATCTGCATGAAAATGGAAATATCTACACAGCTATCTGCACATACATGGAAATATCTAAACAGCTATCTCTTTACACATGGAAATAACTACACCGCTATCTGTATGAACATGGAAATATCTACACCGACATCTGTATGAACATGGAAATATCTGCACCGCCATCTGTATGAACATAATTATCTACACCGCCATCTGTATTAAGATGGAGATATCTACACCGCTATCTGAATAAACATGGAAATATCTACACCGCTATCTGTATAAACATGGAAATATGTACACCGCTATCGGTATAAACATGGAAATATCTACACCGCTACCTGTATAAACATGGAAATATCAGCACCGCTATCTGTATGAACATGGAAATATCTGCACCGCCATCTGTATGAACATATAAATATCTACACCGCCATCTGTATTAAGAAGGTAATACGTAAACCACTATATGTATGAACACGGAAATATCTACACCGCTATCTGTATGAAGATGGAAATATATACACCGCTATCTGTGTAAACATGCATACATCTTCACCGCTATCTGTATAAACATGGAAATATCAGCACCGCTATCTGTATGAACATGGAAATATCAGCCCCTCTATCTGTATGAACATGGAAGTATCTACACCGCTATCTCTATGAACATGGAATTATCTACACCGCTATCTGTTTGAACATGGAAATCTCTAAACCGCTATCTGCATAAAAATGGAAATATATACAAAGCTATCTGCATATAGATGGAAATATCTTCACAGCTGTCTCTTTACACATGGAAACAACTACACCGCTATCTGTATGAACATGGAAATATCTTCACCGCCATCTGCATGAACATGGATATACCTACAAAGCCATCTGGATGAACATGGAAATATCTACACCGCTCTCATTATGAACATGGAAATATCTACACCGCTATCTGTGTAAACATGCATACATCTTCACCGCTATCTGTATAAACATGGAAATATCTACAGCGCTATCTGTATGAACATGGAAATATCTTCACCGCTATCTGTTTGAACATGGAAATATCTACACCGCTATCTGCATGAAAATGGAAATATCTACACAGCTATCTGCATATACATGGAAATATCTACAAAGCTATCTCTTTACACATGGAAATAACTACACCGCTATCTCTATAAACATGGAAATATCTACACCGCCATCTGTATGAACATGGAAATATCTGCAGTGCCATCTGTATGAACATATAAATATCTACAGGACCATCTCTATGGAGATGGAGATATCTACACCGCTATCTGTATAAACCTGGAAATATCTACACCGCTATCTGTATGAACATGGAAATATCTACACCGCCATCTGTATGAACATGGAAATATCTGCACCGCCATCTGTATGAACATATGAATATCTACACCGCCATCTGTATTAAGATGGAGATATCTACACCGCAATCTGTATAAACATGGAAATATATACACCGCTATCTGTATAAACATGGAAATATCTACACAGCTACCTGTATAAACATGGAAATATCAGCACCGCTATCTGTATGAACATGGAAATATCTACACCGCAATCTGTATGAACATGGAAATATCTACACCGCTATCTGTATGAACATGGAAATATCTACACCGCTATCAGTATGAACATGGATATATCTACACAGCCCTCTGGATGAACACGGAATTATCCACACCGCTATCTGTGTAAACATGCATACATCTTCACCGCTATCTGTATAAACATGGAAATATCTACACCGTTATCTGTATGAACATGGAAATATCTACACCGCTATCTGTTTGAAGATCGAAATATATACACCGCTATCTGTATGAACATGGAAATATCTACACCGCTATCTGTATGAACATTGAAATATCTACACCGCTATCTGTATGAAGATGGAAATATCTTCACCGCTATCTGTTTGAACATGGAAATATCTACACCGCTGTCTGCATGAAAATGGAAATATCTATACAGCTATCCGCATGTACATGGAAATATCTACACAGCTATCTCTTTACACATGGAAATAACTACTCTGCTATCTCTATAAACATGGAAATATCTGCACCACCATCTGTATGAACATGGATATATCTACACCGCTATCTGTTTGAACATGGAAATATCTACACCGCTATCTGCACGAAAATGGAAATATCTACAATGCTATCTGCATATACATGGAAATATCTACACAGCTATCTCTTTACACATGGAAATAACTACATTGCTATCTGTATGAACATGGAAATATCTACACCGCCATCTGTATGAACATGGAAATATCTGCACCGCCATCTGTATGAACATATAAATATCCACACCGCCATCTGTATTAAGATGGAGATATCTACACCGATATCTGTATAAACATGGAAATATATACACCGCTCTCTGTATAAACATGGAAATATCTACACCGCTACCTGTATGAACATGGAAATATCTACACCGCTATCTGTATGAACATGGAAAAATCCACACCGCTATCTGTATGAACATGGATATATCTGCACCGCCATCTGTATGAACATATAAATATCTACACCGCCATCTGTATTAAGAAGGTAATACCTAAACCGCTATATGTATGAACACGGAAATATCTACACCGCTATCTGTATGAAGATGGAAATATATACACCGCTATCTGTGTAAACATGGATACATCTTCAACGCTATCTGTATAAACATGGAAATATCTACACCGCTATCTGTATGAATATGGAAATATCTACACCGCTATCTGTATAAACATGGAAATATCAGCACCGCTATCTGTATGAACATGGAAATATCATCCCCTCTATCTGTATGAACATGGAAGTATCTACACCGCTATCTGTATAAACATGGAAAGATCTACACCGCTACCTGTATAAACATGGAAATATCTTCACCGCTATCTGTTTGAACATGGAAATATCTACACCGCTATCTGCATGAAAATGGAAATATCTACACAGCTATCTGCATATACAAGGAAATATCTACAAAGCTATCTCTTCACACATGGAAATAACTACACCGTTATCTCTATAAACATGGAAATATCTACACCGCCATCTGTATGAACATGGAAATATCTGCACTGCCATCTGTATGAACATATAAATATCTACAGGACCATCTGTATGGAGATGGAGATATCTACACCGCTATCTGTATAAACCTGGAAATATCTACACAGCTATCTGTATAAACATGGAAATATCTACACCGCTACCTGTATAAACATGGAAATATGAGCACCGCTATCTGTATGAACATGGAAATATCTACACTGCTATCTGTACGAACACGGAAATATCTACACCGCTATCTGTATGAACATGGAAATATCTACACCGCTATCTGTATGAACAGGGAAATATCTACACCACTATCTGTATGAACATGGAAATATCTACACCGCTGTCTGTATGAACATGGATATATCTACACAGCCATCTGGATGAACATGGAAATACCTCCACCGCTATCTGTAGGAACATGGAAATATCTACACCGCTATCTGTGTAAACATGCATACATCTTCACCGCTATCTGTATAAACATGGAAATATCTACACCGCTATCTGCATGAACATGGAAATTGCTACACCGCTACCTGTATGAACATGGAAATATCTACACCGCTATCTGTATGAACATGGATATATCTACACAGCCATCTGGATGAACATGGATATATCTACACTGCTATCTGTGTAAACATGAATACATCTTCACCGCTATCTGTAAAAACATGGAAATATCTACACCGCAATCTGTATGAACATGGAAATATCTACACCGCCATCTGTATGAACATGGAAATATCTGCACCGCCATCTGTATGAACATATAAATATCTACACCGCCATCTGTATTAAGAAGGAAATATCTAAACCGCTATATGTATGAACACGGAAATATATACACCGCTATCTGTATGAACAAGGAAATATCTACACCGCTATCTGTTTGAACATGGAAATATCTACACCGCTATCTGCACGAAAATGGAAATCTCTACAATGCTATCTGCATATACATGGAAATATCTACACCGCTATCTCTTTACACATGGAAATAACTACATTGCTATCTGTATGAACATGGAAATATCTACACCGCCATCTGTATGAACATGGAAATATCTGCACCGCCATCTGTATGAACATATAAATATCTACACCGCCATCTGTATTAAGATGGAGATATCTACACCGCTATCTGTATAAACATGGAAATATATACACCGCTATCTGTATAAACATGGAAAGATCTACACCGCTACCTGTATAAACATGGAAATATTAGCACCGCTATCTGTATGAGCATGGAAATATCTACACAGCCATCTGGATGAATATGGAAATATCAGCACCGCTATCTGTATGAACATGGATATGTCTACACAGCCATCTGGATGAACATGGAAATATCTACACCGCTATCTGTATGAACATGGAAATATCTACACCGCTATCTGTATGAACATGGAAAGATCTACACCGCTACCTGTATAAACATGGATATACCTACACCGCTATCTGTATGAACATGGAAATATCTTTACCGCCATCTGTATGAACATGGATATATCTACACAGCCACTTGTATGAACATGGAAATATCTACACCGCTGTCTGTATGAACATGGAAATATCTACACTGCTATCTGTACGAGCATGGAAATATCTTCACCGCCATCTGTATGAAAATGGATATGGCTACACAGCCAACTGGATGAACATGGAAATATCTACACCGCGATCTGTATGAACATGGAAATATCTACACCGCTATCTGTGTAAACATGCATACACCTTCACCGCTATCTGTATAACCATGGAAATATCTACACCGGTATCTGTATGAACATGGAAATATCTACACCGCTATCTGTTTGAACATGGAAATATCTACACCGCTCTCTGTAAAAATATGGAAATATCTAAACCGCTATCTGCATGAAAATGGAAATATCTACACAGCTATCTGCATATACATGGAAATATCTACACAGCTATCTCTTTACACATGGAAATAACTACACCGCTATCTGTAGGAACATGGAAATATCTGCACCACCATCTATATGCACATATAAATATCTACACCGCCATCTGTATTAAGATGGAGATATCTACACCGCAATCTTTATAAACATGGAAATATCTACACGGCTACCTGTATAAACATGGAAATATCAGCACCGCTATCGGTATGAACATGGAAATATCTACACCGCTATCTGTATGAACATGGAAATAGCTACACCGCTATCTGTATGAACATGGAAATATCTTCAACGCCATCTGTATGAACATGGATATATCTACACAGCCATCTGTATGAACATGGAAATATCTACACCGCTATCTGTATGAACATGGAAATATCTACACCGCCATCTGTATGAACATGGAAATACCTTCACAGCCATCTGTATGAACATGGATATGTCTACACATCCATCTGGATGAACATGGAAAAATCTACACCGCAATCTGTATGAACATGGGAATATCTACACCGCTGTGTAAACATGCATACATCTTCACCGCTATCTGTATAAACATGGAAATATCTACACCGCTATCTGTATGAACATGGAAATATCTACACCGCTATCTGTATGAAGATGGAAATATCTTCACCGCTATCTGTTTGAACATGGAAATATCTACACCGCTGTGTGCATGAAAATGGAAATATCTACACAGCTATCTGCATATACACGGAAATATCTACACAGATATCTCTTTACACATGGAAATAACTACACCGCTATCTCTATAAGCATGGAAATAACTACACCGCCATCTGTATGAACATGGATATATCTACACCGCTATCTGTATGAAGATGGAAATATCTTTACCGCCATCTGTATGAACATAGATATATCTACACAGCCACTTGTATGAACATGGAAATATCTACACAGCTGTCTGTATGAACATGGAAATATCTACACTGCTCTCTGTACGAGCATGGAAATATCTTCACCGCCATCTGTATGATAATGGATATGGCTACACAGCCAACTGGATGAACATGGAAATATCTACACCGCGATCTGTATGAACATGGAAATATCTACACCGCTATCTGTGTAAACATGCATACACCTTCACCGCTATCTGTATAACCATGGAAATATCTACACCGGTATCTGTATGAGCATGGAAATATCTACACCGCTATCTGTTTGAACATGGAATTATCTACACCGCTATCTGTAAAAATATGGAAATATCTAAACCGCTATCTGCATGAAAATGGAAATATCTACACAGCTATCTGCATATACATGGAAATATCTACACAGCTATCTCTTTACACATGGAAATAACTACACCGCTATCTCTATAAACATGGAAATATCTACACCGCCATCTGTATGAACATGGAAATATCTGCACCGCCATCTGTATGATCTTATAATTATCTACACCGCCATCTGTATTAAGATGGAGATATCTACACCGCTATCTGTATAAACATGGAAATATCTACACCGATATCTGTATAAACATGGAAATATCTACTCCGCTCTCTGTATGAACATGGAAATATCTTCACCGCCATCTGTATGAACATGGATATATCTACACAGCCATCTGGAAGAACATGGAAATATCTACACCGCTATCTGTGTTAACATGCATACATCTTCACCGCTATCTGTATAAACATGGAAATATCTACACTGCTATCTGTATGAACATGGAAATATCTACACAGCTATCTGTTTGAACATGGAAATATCTACACCGCCATCTGAATGGACATGGAAATATCTGCACCGCCATCTCTATGAACATGGATATATCTACACAGCCATCTGGATGAACATGGAAGTATCAGCACCGCTGTCTGTATGAACATGGAAATATCTACACTGCTATCTGTATGAACATGGAAATATCTAGACCGCCATCTGTATGAACATGGAAATAACTTCATCGCCATCTGTATGAACATGGACATATCTACACAGCCATCTGGATGAACATGGAAATATCTACACCGCTATCTGTATGAACATGGAAATAGCTAAACCGCTATCAGTATGAACATGGAAATGTCTACACCGCTATCTGTATGAACATGGAAATATCTACACCGCTATCTGCATGAACAGGGAAATATCTTCACCGCCATCTGTATGAACATGGATATATCTACACAGCCATCTGGATGAACATGGAAATATCTACACCGCTATCTTTATGAACTTGGAAATATCTACACCGCTATCTGTGTTAACATGCATACATCTTCACCGCTATCTGTATAAACATGGAAATATCTACACCGCTATCTGTATGAACATGGAAATATCTACACAGCTATCTGTTTGAACATGGAAATATCTACACCGCTATCTGCATGAAAATGGAAATATCTACACAGCTATCTGCATATACATGGAAATATTTACAAAGCTATTTCTTTACACATGGAAATATCTACACCGCAGTCTCTATAAACTTGGAAATATCTACACCGCCATCTGTATGAAAAAGGAAATATCTGCACCTCCATCTGTATGAACATATAAATATCTACACCGCCGTCTGTATTAAGATGGAGATATCTACACTGCTATCTGTATAAACATGAAAATATATACACCGCTATCTGTATAAACATGGAAATATCTACACCGCTATCTGTATAAACATGGAAATATCTACACCGCTACCTGTATAAACATGGAAATATCAGCACCGCTATCTGTATGAACATGGAAATATCTACACCGCTATCTCTATGAACATGGAAATATCTACACCGCTATCTGTATGAACATGGAAATATCTACACCGCTATCTGTGTTAACATGCATACATCTTCACCGCTATCTGTATAAACATGGAAATATCTACACCGCTATCTGTATGAACATGGAAATATCTACACAGCTATCTGTTTGAACATGGAAATATCTACACCGCTATCTGCATGAAAATGGAAATATCTACACAGCTATCTGCATATACATGGAAATATTTACAAAGCTATTTCTTTACACATGGAAATATCTACACCGCAGTCTCTATAAACATGGAAATATCTACACCGCCATCTGTGTGAAAAAGGAAATATCTGCACCGCCATCTGTATGAACATATAAATATCTACACCGCCATCTGTATTAAGATGGAGATATCTACACCGCTATCTGTATAAACATGAAAATATCTACACCGCTATATGTATAAACATGGAAATATCTACACCGCTATCTGTATAAAAATGGAAATATCTACACTGCTACCTGTATAAACATGGAAATATCAGCACCGCTATCTGTATGAACATGGAAATATCTACACTGCTATCTCTATGAACATGGAAATATCTACACCGCTATCTGTATGAACATGGAAATAGCTACACCGCTATCTGTATGAACATGGAAATATCTACACCTCTATCTGTATGAACATGGAAATATCTACACCGCTGTCTGTATGAACATGGAAATATCTACACAGCTATCTGTATGAACATGGAAATATCTACCACGCTATCTGTATGAACATGGAAATATCTTCACCGCCATCTGAATGAACATGGATATATCTACCCAGCCATCTGGATGAACATGGAAATATCTACAACGCTATCTGTATGAACATGGAAATATCTGCACCGCTAACTGTGTAAACATGCATACATCTTCACCTCTATCTGTATAAACATGAAAATATCTACACCGCTATCTGTATACACATGGGAATATCTACACCGCTACCTGTATAAACATGGAAATATCAGCACCGCTATCTGTATGAACATGGAAATATCTACACAGCCATCTGGATGAACATGGAAATATCTACACCGCTATCTGTATGAACATGGAAATAGCTACACCGCCATCTGTATGAACATGGAAATGTCTACACCGCTATCTGTATGAACATGGAAATATCTACACCGCTATCTGTATGATCATGGAAATATCTTCAAAGCCATCTGTATGAACATGGATATAACTACACAGCCATCTGGATGAACATGGAAATATCTACACCGCTATATGTATGAACATGGAAATATCTACACCGCTATCTGTATGAACATGGAAATATCTACACCGCTATCTGTATGAACATGGAAATATCTACACCGCTATCTGTATGAACATGGAAATATCTTCACCACCATCTGTATGAACATGGATATATCTACATAGCCATCTGAATGAACATGGAAATATCCACACCGCTATCTGTACGAACATGGAAATATCTACACCACTATCTGTGTAAACATGCATAGATCTTCACCGCTATCTGTATAAACATGGAAATATCTACACCGCTATCTGTATGAACATGGAAATATCTACTCCGCTATCTGCATGAAAATGGAAATATCTACACAGCTATCTGCATATACATGGAAATATCTACAAAGCTATTTCTTTACACATGGAAATAACTACACCGCTATCTCTATTAACATGGAAATATCTACACCGCCATCTGTATGAACATGGAGATATATTCACCACCATCTGTATGAACATACAAATATCTACACCGCCATCTGTATTAAGATGGAGATATCTACACCCCTATCTGTATAAACATGGAAATGTCTACACCGCTATCTGTATAAACATGGAAATATCTACACCGCTATGTGTATAAACATGGAAATATCTACACCGCTACCTGTATAAACATGGAAATATCAGCACCGCTATCTGTATGAGCATGGAAATATCTACACTGCTATCTCTATGAACATGGAAATATCTACACCGCTATCTTTATGAACATGGAAATAGATACACCGCTATCTGTATGAACATGGAAATATCAGCACCGCTATCTGTATGAACATGGAAATATCTACACAGCCATCTGCATGAACATGGAAATATCCACACCGCTATCTTTATGAACATGGAAATAGATACACCGCTATCTGTATGAACATGGAAATATCAGCACCGCTATCTGTATGAACATGGAAATATCTACACCGCTATCTCTATCAACATGGAAATATCTACACCGCTATCTGTATGAACATGGAAATAGCTACACGGCTATCTGTATGAACATGGAAATATCTACACCTCTATCTGTATGAACATGGAAATATCTACACCGCTGTCTGTATGAACATGGAAATATCTACACAGCTATCTGCATGAACATGGAAATATCTTCACCGCCATCTGTATGAACATGGATATATCTACACAGCCATCTGGATGAACATGGAAATATCTACACCGCTATCTGTATGAACTTGGAAATATCTACACCGCTATCTGTGTTAACATGCATACATCTTCACCGCTATCTGTATAAACATGGAAATATCTACACCGCTATCTGTATGAACATGGAAATATCTACACAGCTATCTGTTTGAACATGGAAATATCTACACCGCTATCTGCATGAAAATGGAAATATCTACACAGCTACCTGCATATACATGGAAATATTTACAAAGCTATTTCTTTACACATGGAAATATCTACACCGCAGTCTCTATAAACATGGAAATATCTACACCGCCATCTGTGTGAAAAAGGAAATATCTGCACCGCCATCTGTATGAACATATAAATATCTACACCGCCATCTGTATTAAGATGGAGATATCTACACCGCTATCTGTATAAACATGAAAATATCTACACCGCTATATGTATAAACATGGAAATATCTACACCGCTACCTGTATAAACATGGAAATATCAGCACCGCTATCTGTATGAACATGGAAATATCTACACAGCCATCTGGATGAACATGGAAATATCTACACCGCTATCTGTATGAACATGGAAATAGCTACACCGCCATCTGTATGAACATGGAAATGTCTACACCGCTATCTGTATGAACATGGAAATATCTACACCGCTATCTGTATGATCATGGAAATATCTTCAAAGCCATCTGTATGAACATGGATATAACTACACAGCCATCTGGATGAACATGGAAATATCTACACCGCTATATGTATGAACATGGAAATATCTACACCGCTATCTGTATGAACATGGAAATATCTACACCGCTATCTGTATGAACATGGAAATATCTACACCGCTATCTGTATGAACATGGAAATATCTTCACCGCCATCTGTATGAACATGGATATATCTACATAGCCATCTGAATGAACATGGAAATATCTACACTGCTATCTGTACGAACATGGAAATATCTACACCACTATCTGTGTAAACATGCATAGATCTTCACCACTATCTGTATAAACATGGAAATATCTACACCGCTATCTGTATGAAGATGGAAATATCTACTCCGCTATCTGCATGAAAATGGAAATATCTACACAGCTATCTGCATATACATGGAAATATCTACAAAGCTATTTCTTTACACATGGAAATAACTACACCGCTATCTCTATTAACTTGGAAATATCTACACCGCCATCTGTATGAACATGGAGATATCTTCACCACCATCTGTATGGACATACAAATATCTACACCGCCATCTGTATTAAGATGGAGATATCTACACCCCTATCTGTATAAACATGGAAATGTCTACACCGCTATCTGTATAAACATGGAAATATCTACACCGCTATGTGTATAAACATGGAAATATCTACACCGCTACCTGTATAAACATGGAAATATCACCACCGCTATCTGTATGAACATGGAAATATCTACACAGCCATCTGCATGAACATGGAAATATCCACACCGCTATCTTTATGAACATGGAAATAGATACACCGCTATCTGTATGAACATGGAAATATCTACACCACTATCTGTATGAACATGGAAATATCTACACCGCTATCTGTATGAACATGGAAATATCTTCATCGCCATCTGTATGAACATGGATATATCTACACAGCCATCTGGATGAACATGGAAATACCTACACCGCAATCTGTATGAACATGGAAATAGCTACACCTCTATCTGTATGAACATGGAAATATCTACACCGCTATCTGTATGAACAAGGAAAGATCTGCACCGCTATCTGTATGAACATTGTAATATCTTCACCGCCATCTGTATGAACATGGATATATCTACATAGCCATCTGGATGAACATGCAAATATCTACACCGCTACCTGAATGAACATGGAAATATCTACACCGCTATCTGTGTAAACATGCATACATCTTCACCGCTATCTGTATAAACATGGAAATATCTCCACCGCTATCTGTATGAACATGGAAATATCTACACCGCTATCTGCATGAAAATGGAAATATCTACAGAGCTATCTGCATATACATGGAAATATCTACAAAGCTATTTCTTAACACATGGAAATAACTACACCGCTATCTCTATAAACATAGAAATATCTACACCGCCAACTGTATGAACATGGAAATATCTGCACCGCCATCTGCATGAACATATAAATATCTACACCACCATCTGTATTAAGATGGAGATATCCACACCGCTATCTGTATAAACATGGAAATATCTACACCGCTATCTGTATAAACATGGATATATTTACACCGCTATCTGTATGAACATGGAAATATCTACACCGCTACCTATATAAACATGGAAATATCAGCACCGCTATCTGTATGAACATGGAAATATCTACACAGCCTTCTGGGTGAACATGGAAATATCTACACCGCTATCTGTATGAACATGGAAATATCTACACCGCTATCTGTATGAACATGGAAATATCTACACCACTATCTGTGCAAACATGCATACATCTTCACCTCTATCTGTATAAACATGCAAATATCTACACCGCTATCTGTATGAACATGGAAATATCTACACCGCTATCTGTTTGAACATGGAAAGATCTACACCGCTATCTGCATGAAAATGGAAATATCTACACAGCTATCTGCATATACACGGAAATATCTACAAAGCTATTTCTTTACACATGGAAATAACTACACCGCTATCTCTATAAACATGGAAATATCTGCACCGCCATCTGTATGAACATGGAAATGTCTGCACCGCCATCTGTATGAACATATAAATATCTACACGGTCATCTGTATTAAGATGGAGATATCTACACCGCTATCTGTATAAACATGGAAATATCTACACCGCTATCTGTATAAACATGGAAATATCTACACCGCTATCTGTATAAACATGGAAATATCTACACCGCTATCTGTATAAACATGGAAATATCTACACCGCTATCTGTATAATCATGGAAATATCTACACGGCTACCTGTATAAACATGGAACTATCAGCACCGCTATCGGTATGAACATGGAAATATCTACACATCCTTCTGGATGAACATGGAAATATCTACACCGCTATCTGTATGAACATGGAAATATCTACACCGCTATCTGTATGAACATGGAAATATCTACACCGCTATCTGTGCAAACATGCATACATCTTCACCGCTATCTGTATAAACATGGAAATATCTACACCGCTATCTGTATGAACATGGAAATATCTACACCGCTATCTGTGCAAACATGCATACATCTTCACCGCTATCTGTATAAACATGGAAATATCTACACCGCTATCTGCATGAAAATGGAAATATCTACACAGCTATCTGCATATACATGGAAATATCTACAAAGCTATCTCTTTACACATGGAAATAACTACACCGCTATCTCTATAAACATGGAAATATCTACACCACTATCTGTATAAACATGGAAATATCTACACCGCTATCTGTATAAACATGGAAATATCTACACCGCTATCTGTATAAACATGGAAATATCTACACCGCTACCTGTATAAACATGGAAATACCTACACTGCTATCTGTATGAACATGGAAATATCTACACCGATATCTGTATGAACATGGAAATATCTTCACCACCATCTGTATGAACGTAGATATATCTACACAGCCATCTGGATGAACATAGAAATATCAGCACCGCTGTCTCTATGAACTTGGAAATATCTACACCGCTATTTGTATGAACATGGAAATATCTACACCGCTATCTGTTTGAACATGGAAATATCTACTCCGCTATCTGCATGAAAATGGAAATATCTACACAGCTATCTGCATATACATGGAAATATCTACAAAGCCATTTCTTTACACATGGAAATAACTACACCGCTATCTCTATTAACATGGAAATATCTACACCGCCATCTGTATGAACATGGAGATATCTTCACCACCATCTGTATGAACATACAAATATCTACACCGCCATCTGTATTAAGATGGAGATATCTACACCACTATCTGTATAAACATGGAAATGTCTACACCGCTATCTGTATAAACATGGAAATATCTACACCGCTATGTGTATAAACATGGAAATATCTACACCGCAACCTGTATAAACATGGAAATATCACCACCGCTATCTGTATGAACATGGAAATATCTACACAGCCATCTGGATGAACATGGAAATATCCACACCGCTATCTTTATGAACATGGAAATAGATACACCGCTATCTGTATGAACATGGAAATATCTACACCACTATCTGTATAAACATGGAAATATCTACACCGCTATCTGTATAAACATGGAAATATCTACACCGCTATCTGTATAAACATGGAAATATCTACACCACTACCTGTATAAACATGGAAATACCTACACTGCTATCTGTATGAACATGGAAATATCTACACCGATATCTGTATGAACATGGAAATATCTTCACCACCATCTGTATGAACGTAGATATATCTACACAGCCATCTGGATGAACATAGAAATATCAGCACCGCTGTCTCTATGAACTTGGAAATATCTACACCGCTATTTGTATGAACATGGAAATATCTACACCGCTATCTGTTTGAACATGGAAATATCTACTCCGCTATCTGCATGAAAATGGAAATATCTACACAGCTATCTGCATATACATGGAAATATCTACAAAGCTATTTCTTTACACATGGAAATAACTACACCGCTATCTCTATTAACATGGAAATATCTACACCGCCATCTGTATGAACATGGAGATATCTTCACCACCATCTGTATGAACATACAAATATCTACACCGCCATCTGTATTAAGATGGAGATATCTACACCCCTATCTGTATAAACATGGAAATGTCTACACCGCTATCTGTATAAACATGGAAATATCTACACCGCTATGTGTATAAACATGGAAATATCTACACCGCAACCTGTATAAACATGGAAATATCACCACCGCTATCTGTATGAACATGGAAATATCTACACAGCCATCTGGATGAACATGGAAATATCCACACCGCTATCTTTATGAACATGGAAATAGATACACCGCTATCTGTATGAACATGGAAATATCTACACCACTATCTGTATGAACATGGAAATATCTACACCGCTATCTGTATGAACATGGAAATAACTTCACCGCCATCTGTATGAACATGGATATATCTACAAAGCCATCTGGATGAACATGGAAATATCTACACCGCAATCTGTATGAACATGGAAATAGCTACACCTCTATGTGTATGAACATGGAAATATCTACACCGCTATCTGTATGAACATGGAAAGATCTACACCGCTATCTGTATGAACATTGAAATATCTTCACCGCCATCTGTATGAACATGGATATATCTACATAGCCATCTGGATGAACATGGAAATATCTACACCGCTACCTGAATGAACATGGAAATATCTACACCGCTATCTGTGTAAACATGCATACATCTTCACCGCTATCTGTATAAACATGGAAATATCTCCAACGCTATCTGTATGAACATGGAAATATCTACACCGCTATCTGCATGAAAATGGAAATATCTACAGAGCTATCTGCATATACATGGAAATATCTACAAAGCTATTTCTTAACACATGGAAATAACTACACCGCTATCTCTATAAACATAGAAATATCTACACCGCCATCTGTATGAACATGGAAATATCTGCACCGCCATCTGCATGAACATATAAATATCTACACCACCATCTGTATTAAGATGGAGATATCCACATCGCTATCTGTATAAACATGGAAATATCTACACCGCTATCTGTATAAACATGGAAATATCCACACCGCTATCTGTATAAACATGGAAATAACTACACCGCTATATGTATAAACATGGAAATATCTACACCGCTATCTGTATAATCATGGAAATATCTACACGGCTACCTGTATAAACATGGAACTATCAGCACCGCTATCGGTATGAACATGGAAATATCTACACATCCTTCTGGATGAACATGGAAATATCTACACCGCTATCTGTATGAACATGGAAATATCTACACCGCTATCTGTATGAACATGGAAATATCTACACCGCTATCTGTGCAAACATGCATACATCTTCACCGCTATCTGTAAAAACATGGAAATATCTACACCGCTATCTGTATGAACATGGAAATATCTACACCGCTATCTGTGCAAACATGCATACATCTTCACCGCTATCTGTATAAACATGGAAATATCTACACCGCTATCTGCATGAAAATGGAAATATCTACACAGCTATCTGCATATACATGGAAATATCTACAAAGCTATCTCTTTACACATGGAAATAACTACACCGCTATCTCTATAAACATGGAAATATCTACACCACTATCTGTATAAACATGGAAATATCTACACCGCTATCTGTATGAACATGGAAATATCTACACCGATATCTGTATGAACATGGAAATATCTTCACCACCATCTGTATGAACGTAGATATATCTACACAGCCATCTGGATGAACATAGAAATATCAGCACCGCTGTCTCTATGAACTTGGAAATATCTACACCGCTATTTGTATGAACATGGAAATATCTACACCGCTATCTGTATGAACATGGAAATATCTTCACCGCCATCTGTATGAACACGGATATATCTACACAGCCATCTGGATGAACACGGAAATATCTACACCGCTATCTGTATGAGCATGGAAATATCTACACCGCTATCTCTGTAAACATGTATACATCTTCACCACTATCTGTTTAAACATGGAAATATCTACACCGCTATCTGTATGAACATGGAAATATCTACACAGCTATCTGTTTGAACATGGAAATATCTACACCGCTATCTGCATGAAAATGGAAATATCTACAAAGCTATCTGCATATACATGGAAATATCTATACAGATATCTCTTTACACATGGAAATAACTACACCGCTACCTCTATAAACATGGAAATATCTACACCGCCATCTGTATGAACATGGAAATATCTGCACCGCCATCTGTATGATCATATAAATATCTACACCGCCATCTGTATTAAGATGGAGATATCTACTCCGCTATCTGTATAAACATGGAAATATCTACACCGATATCTGTATAAACATGGAAATATCTACACCGCTATCTGTATGAACATGGAAATATCTTCCCCGCTTCGGTATGAACATGGGTTTATCTACACACCCATCTGGATGAACATGGAAATATCTACACCGCTATCTGTATGAACATGGAAATAGCTACACAGCTATCTGTATGAACATGGAAATATCTACACCGCTATCTGTATGAACATGGAAATATCTACACCGCTATCTGTATGAACATGGAAATATCTTCACCGCCATCTGTATGAACATGGATATATCTACACAGCCATCTGGATGAACATGGAAATATCTACACCGCTATCTGTATGAACATGGAAATATCTACACCGCTATCTGTGTTAACATGCAAACATCTTCACCGCTATCTGTATAAACATGGAAATATCTAAACCGCTATCTGTATGAACATGGAAATATCTGCAGAGCTATCTGTTTGAACATGGAAATATCTACACCGCTATCTGCATGAAAATTGAAATATCTACACAGCTCTCTGCATGTATATGGAAATATCTGCAAAGCTATTCCTTTACACATGGAAATATCTACACCGCAATCTCTATAAACATGAAAATATCTACACCGCCATCTGAATGAACATGGAAATATCTGCACCGCAATCTGTATGGACATATAAATATCTACACCGCCGTCTGTATTAAGATGGAGATATCTACACCGCTATCTGCATAAACATGAAAATAACTACACCGCTATCTGTATAAACATGGAAATATCTACACCGCTATCTGTATAAACATGGAAATATCAACACCGCTACCTGAATAAACATGGAAACATCAGCACCGCTATCCGTATGAACATGGAAATATCTACACCGCTATCTCTATGAACATGGAAATATCTACACCAATATCTGTATGAACATGGAAATATCTTCACCGCCACCTGTATGAACATGTATATATCTACACAGCCATCTGGATGAACATGGAAATAACAGCACCGCCGTCTGTATGAACATGGAAATATCTACACTGCTATCTGTATGAACATGGAAATATCTACACCGCCATCTGTATGAACATGGAAATATCTTCACCGCCATCTGTATGAACATGGACATACCTACACAGCCATCTGGATGAACATGGAAATATCTACACCGCTATCTGTATGAACATGGAAATATCTGCACCGCTAACTGTGTAAACATGCATACATCTTCACCTCTATCTGTAAAACATGGAAATATCTACACCGCTATCTGTATAAACATGGGAATATCTACACCGCTATCTGTTTGAACATGGAAATATCTACACCGCTATCTGTAAGAACATGGAAATATCTACACCACTATCTGTGTAAACATGCATACATCTTCACCGCTATCTGTATAAACATGGAAATATCTACACCGCTATCTGTATGAACATGGAAATATCTACACCGCTATCTGTTTGAACATGGAAATATCTACTCCGCTATCTGCATGAAAATGGAAATATCTACACAGCTATCTGCATATACATGGAAATATCTACAAAGCTATTTCTTTACACATGGAAATAACTACACCGCTATCTCTATTAACATGGAAATATCTACACCGCCATCTGTATGAACATGGAGATATCTTCACCGCCATCTGTATGAACATATAAATATCTACACCGCCATCTGTATTAAGATGGAGATATCTACACCGCTATCTGTATAAACATGGAAATATCTACACCGCTATCTGTATAAACATGGAAATATCAACACCGCTATCTGTATAAACATGGAAATATCTACACCGCTACCTGTATAAACATGGAAATATCAGCACCGCTATCTGTATGAACATGGAAATATCTACACAGCCATCTGGATGAACATGGAAATATCTACACCGCTATATGTATGAACATGGAAATAGATACACCGCTATCTGTATGAACATGGAAATATCTACACATCTGTATGAACATGTAAATATCTACAGTGCTATTTGTATGAACATGGAAATATCTTCACCGCCATCTGTATGAACATGGATATATCTACACAGCCATCTGGATGAACATGGAAATATCTACACCGCAATCTGTATGAACATGGAAATAGCTACACCTCTATCTGTATGAACATAGAAATATCTATAGGGCTATCTGTATGAACATGGAAAGATCTACACCGCTATCTGTATGAACATGGAAATATCTTCACCGCCATCTGTATGAACATGGATATATCTACACAGCCATCTGGATGAACATGGAAATATCTACACCGCTACCTGAATGAACATGGAAATATCTACACCGCTATCTGTGTAAACATGCATAGATCTTCACTGCTATCTGTATAAACATGGAAATATCTCCACCGCTATCTGTATGAACATGGAAATATCTACACCGCTATCTGCATTAAAATGGAAATATCTACAGAGCTATCTGCATATACATGGAAATATCTACAAAGCTATTTCTTTACACATGGAAATAACTACACCGCTATCTCTATAAACATAGAAATATCTACACCACCTTCTGTATGAACATGGAAATATCTGCACCGCCATCTGCATGAACATATAAATATCTACACCACCATCTGTATTAAGATGGAGATATCCACACCGCTATCTGTATAAACATGGAAATATCTACACCGCTATCTGTATAAACATGGAAATATCTACACCGCTATCTGTATAAACATGGAAATATCTACACCGCTATCTGTATGAACATGGAAATATCTACACCGCTATCTGTATTAACATGGAAATATCTACACCGCTATCTGTATGAACATGGAAATATCTACACCGCTATCTGTATGAACATGGAAATATCTACACCGCTATCTGTATGAACATGGAAATATCTTTACCGCCATCTGTATGAACATGGATATATCTACACAGCCATCTGGATGAACATGGAAATATCAGCACTGCTGTCTGTATGAACAATAAAATATCTACACCGCTGTCTGTATGAACATGGAAATATCTACACCGCTATCTGTATGAACATGGAAATATCTTCACCGCCATCTGTATGAAGATGGATATATCTACACATCCATCTGGATGAACATGGAAATATCTACACCGCTATCTGTATGAACATGGAAATATCTACACCGCTATCTGTGTAAACATGCATACATCTTCACCGCTATCTGTATAAACATGGAAATATCTACAGCGCTATCTGTATAAACATGGAAATATCTACACTGCTACCTGTATAAACATGGAAATATCAGCACCGCTATCTGTATTAACATGGAAATATCAGCCGGCCTATCTGTATGAACATGGAAATATCTACACCACTATCTGTATGAACATGGAAATATCTACACCGCTATCTGTATGAACATGGAAATATCTTCACCGCCATCTGTATGAACATGAATATCTCTACACAGCCATCTGGATTAACATGGAAATATCTACAACGCTATCTCCATGAACATGGAAATAGCTATACCGCCATCTGTATGAACATGCAAATATCTACCCCGCCATCTGTATGAACATGGAAATATCTGCACCGCCATCTGTATGAACTTATAAATAACTACACCGCCATCTGTATTAAGATGGAGATATCTACACCGCTATCTGTATAAACCTGGAAATACCTACACCGCTATCTGTATAAACATGGAAATATCTACACCGCTACCTGTATAAACATGGAAATATCAGCACCGCTATCTGTATGAACATGGAAATATCAGCCCCTCTATCTGTATGAACATGGAAATATCCACACCACTATCTGTATGAACATGGAAATATCTACACCGCTATCTGTATGAACATGGAAATATCTACACCGCTATCTGTATGAACATGGAAATATCTACAGCACTATCTATATGAACATGGAAATATCTACACTGCTATCTGTATGAACATGGAAATATCTACACCGCTATCTGTGTAAACATGCACACATCTTCACCGCTATCTGTATAAACATGGATATATATACACCGCTATCTGTATGAACATGGAAATATCTACACCGCTATCTGTTGGAACATAGAAATATCTAAACCGCTATCTGCATGAAAATGGAAATATCTACACAGCTATCTGCATATACATGGAAATATCTACACAGATATCTCTTTACACATGGAAATAACTACACCGCTATCTGTATGAACATGGAAATATCTACACCGCCATCTGTATGAACATGGAAATGTCTCCACGGCCATCTGTTTGAACATATAAATATCTACACTGCCATCTGTACTAAGATGGAGATATCTACACCGCTATCTGTATAAACATGGAAATATCTACACCGCTATCTGTATAAACATGGAAATCTCTACACCGCTATCTGTATAAACTTGGAAATACCTACACCGCTACCTTTATAAACATGGAAATATCAGCACCGCTATCTGTATGAACATGGAAATATCAGCCAATCTATCTGTATGAACATGGAAATATCTACAGCACTATCTGTATGAACATGGAAATATCTACACCACTATCTGTATGAACATGGAAATATCTTCACCGCCATCTGTATTAACATGGATATATCTACACAGCCATCTGGATGAACATGGAAATATCTACACCGCTATCTGTATGAACATGGAAATAGCTACACCGCTATCTGTATGAACATGGAAATATCTACACCACTATCTGTATGAACATGGAAATATCTACACCGTTATCTGTTTGAACATGGAAATATCTACACCGCTATCTGCATGAAAATGGATATATCTACACAGCTATCTGCATATACATGGAAATATCTACAACGCTATCTCTTTACACATGGAAATAACTACACCACTATCTCTATAAACATGGAAATATCTACACCGCCATCTGTATGAACATGGAAATATCTGCAACACCATCTGTACGAACATATAAATATCTACACCGCCATCTGTATTAAGATGGAGATATCTACACCGCTATCTGTATAAACTTGGAAATATCTACACCGCTATCTGTATAAACATGGAAATATCTACACCGCTATCTGTATAAACATGGAAATATCTACTCCGCTACCTGTATAAACATGGAAATATAAGCACCGCTATCTGTATGAACATGGAAATATCTACACCGCTATCTGTACGAACATGGAAATATCTACACCGCTATCTGTATGAACATGGAAATAGCTGCACCGCTATCTGTATGAACATGGAAATATCTACACCACTATCTGTATGAACATGGAAATATCTTCACCGCTATCTGTATGAACATGGATATACCTACACAGCCATCTGTATGAACATGGAAAAATCTACACAGCTATCTGTATGAACATGGAAATATCTACACCGCTATCTGTGTAAACATGCATACATCTTCACCGCTATCTGTATAAACATGGATATATCTACAAAGCTATCTGTATGAACATGGAAATATCTACACCGCTATCTGTTTGAACATGGAAATATCTAAACCGCTATCTGCATGAAAATGGAAAAATCTACACAGCTATCTGCATATACATGGAAATATCTACACAGCTATCTCTTTACACATGGAAATAACTACACCGCTATCTGTATGTACATGGAAATACCTACACCGCCATCTGTGTGAAAAAGGAAATATCTGCACCGCCATCTGTATGAACATATAAATATCTACACCGCCATCTGTATTAAGATGGAGATATCTACACCGCTATCTGTATAAACATGAAAATATCTACACCGCTATATGTATAAACATGGTAATATCTACACCGCTATCTGTATAAACATGGAAATATCTACACCGCTACCTGTATAAACATGGAAATATCAGCA
Source organism: Gorilla gorilla gorilla (assembly GCF_029281585.2). NCBI lineage: Eukaryota > Metazoa > Chordata > Mammalia > Primates > Hominidae > Gorilla > Gorilla gorilla. The sequence goes on from NC_073234.2 coordinate 1,353,882, forward strand.
CCGCTATCTGTATGAACATGGAAATATCTACACTGCTATCTCTATGAACATGGAAATATCTACACCGCTATCTGTATGAACATGGAAATAGCTACACCGCTATCTGTATGAACATGGAAATATCTACACCTCTATCTGTATGAACATGGAAATATCTACACCGCTGTCTGTATGAACATGGAAATATCTACACCGCTATCTGTATGAACATGGAAATATATACACCGCTATCTGTGTAAACATGCATACATCTTCACCGCTATCTGTATAAACATGGATATATCTACACCGCTATCTGCATGAACATGGAAATATCTATACCGCTATCTGTTTGAACATGGAAATATCTAAACCGCTATCTGCATGAAAACGGAAATATCTACACAGCTATCTGCATATACATGGAAATATCTACACAGCTATCTCTTTACACATGGAAATAACTACACCGCTATCTGTATGAACATGGAAATATCTGCACAGCCTTCTGTATGAACATATAAATATCTACACCGCCATCTGTATTAAGATGGAGATATCTACACCGCTATCTGTATAAACATGGAAATATCAACACCACTATCTGTATAAACATGGAAATGTCTACACCGCTATCTGTATAAACATGGAAATATCTACACCGCTATCTGTATAAACATGGAAATATCAGCACCGCTATCTGTATGAACATGGAAATATCAGCCCATCTATCTGTATGAAAATGGAAATATCTACACCACTATCTGTATGAACATGGAAATATCTTCACCGCCTTCTGTATGAACATGGATATATCTACACAGCTATTTGGGTGAACATGGAAATATCTACACCGCTATCTGTATGAACATGGAAATAGCTACACCGCTATCTGTATGAACATGGAAATAGCTACACCACTACCTGTATGAACATGGAAATACATACACCGCTATATGTTTGAACATGGAAATATCTACACCGCTATCTGCATGAAAATGGAATTACCTACACAGCTATCTGCATATACATGGAAATATCTTCAAAGCTATCTCTTTACACATGGAAATAACTACACCACTATCTCTATAAACATGGAAATATCTACACCGCCATCTGTATGAACATGGAAATATCTGCACCGGCATCTGTATGAACATATAAATATCTACATCGCCATCTGTATTAAGATGGAGATATCTACACCGCTATCTGTATAAACTTGGAAATATCTACACCGCTATCTGTATAAACATGGAAATATCTACACCGCTATCTGTATGAACATGGAAATATCTACACCGCTACCTGTATAAACATGGAAATATAAGCACCGCTATCTGCATGAAAATGGAAATATCTACACAGCTATCTGCATATACATGGAAATATCTACACAGCTATCTCTTTACACATGGAAATATCTACACCGCTATCTGTATGAACATGGAAATATCTATGCCGCCATCTGTATGAACATGGAAATATCTACACCGCTATCGGTATGAACATGGAAATATCTACACCGTTATCTGTATGAACATGGAAATATCTACACCACTATCTGTATGAACATGGAAATATCTACACAGCTATCTGTATATCAATGGAAATATCTACACTGCTATCACTATAAACATGGAAATATCAACACTGCTATCTGTATAAACATGGAAATATATACACCGCTGCAGTATGAACATGGAAATATCTTCACTGCCATCCGTACGAACATGGAAATATCTACACCGCCATCTGTATGAACATGGAAATATCTACACCGCTATCTGTATGAACAAAGAAATATCTACACCGCTATCTGTATGAACATGGAAATATCTACACCGCTATCTGTATGAACATGGAAATATCTAAACCGCTATCTGTATGAACATGCAAATATCTACACAGCTATCTATATATCAATAAGAAAATCTACACTGCTATCTCTATAAACATGGAAATAACTACACTGCTATCTGTATAAACATGGAAATATCTACACCGCCATCTCTATGAACATGGAAATATGTACACCGCCATTTGTATGAACATGGAAATATCTACACTGCCATCTCTATGAACATGGAAATATCTACACCGCCATTTGTATGAACATGGAAATATCAACACCGCCATCTGTATGAACATGGAAATATCTACCCCGCCATCTCTATAAACGTGGAAATATCTACAACGCTATCTGTATGAACTTGGAAATATCTAAACTGCTCTCGGTATAAAATTGAAATTATCTACACCACTATCTCTATAAACATGGAAATATCTACACAGCTATCTGTATATCAATGCAAATGTCTACACTGCTATCTCTATAAACATGGAAATATCTACACGGCTATCTGAATGAACATGGAAATATCTACACCGCTATCTGTATGAACATGGAAATATCTTCACCGCCATCTGTATGAACATAGAGATATCTACAACGCCATCTGTATGAACATGTAAATACCTACACCGCCATCTGTATGAACATGGAAATATCTACACCGCTATCTGTATGAACATGGAAATATCTACAACGCTATCTGTATGAACATGGAAATAACTACACCGCTATCTGTATGCACATGGAAATATCTACACTGCCATCTGTATGAACATGGAAATATCTACACCGTCATCTGTATGAACATGGAAATATCTACACTGCCTTCTGTATGAACATGGAAGTATCTTCACTGCCATCTCTATGAACATGCAAATATCTACACCGCCATCTGTATGAACATATAAATATCTACACCGCCATCTGTATTAAGAAGGAGATATCTACTCCGCTATCTGTATAAACATGGAAATATCTACACCGCTATCTGTGTAAACATGGAAATATCTACACTGCTACCTGTATAAACATGGAAATATACGCACCGCTATCTGTATGAACATGGAAATATCAGCCCCTCTATCTGTAGGAACATGGAAATATCTACACCACTATCTGTATGAACATGGAAATATCTACCCCGCTATCTGTATGAACATGGAATTATCTTCACCACCATATGTGTGAACATGGATATGTGTACACAGCCATCTGGATGAACATGGAAATATCTACACCGCTATATGTATGAACATGGAAATAGCTACACCGCTATCTGTATGTACATGGAAATATCTACACCGCTATCTGTATGAACATGGAATTATCTTCACCACCATCTGTGTGAACATGGATATGTGTACACAGCCATCTGGATGAACATGGAAATATCTACACCGCTATCTGTATGAACTTGGAAATATCTACACAGCCATCTGTATTAAGATGGAGATATCTACACCGCTATCTGTATAAACATGGAAATATCTACACCGCTATCTGTATGAACATGGAAATATCTACACAGCTATCTGTTTGAACATGGAAATATGTACACCGCTATCTGCATGAAAATGGAAATATCTACACAGCTATCTGCATATACATGGAAATATTTACAAAGCTATTTCTTTACACATGGAAATATCTACACCGCAGTCTCTATAAACATGGAAATATCTACACCGCAATCTGTATGAACATGGAAATATCTGCACCGCCATCTGTATGAACATATAAATATCTACACCGCCATCTGTATTAAGATGGAGATATCTACACCTCTATCTGTATAAACATTTAAATATCTACACCGCTATCTGTATAAACATGGAAATATCTACACCGCTATCTGTATAAACATGGAAATATCTACACCGCTACCTGTATAAACATGGAAATATCAGCACCGCTATCTGTATGAACATGGAAATATCTACACCGCTATCTCTATGAACATGGAAATATCTACACCGCTATCTGTATGAACATGGAAATAGCTACACCGCTATCTGTATGAATATGGAAATATCTACACCTCTATCTGTATGAACATGGAAATATCTACACCGCTGTCTGCATGAACATGGAAATATCTACACAGCTATCTGTATGAACATGGAAATATCTACACCGCTATCTGTATGAACATGGAAATATCTTCACCGCCATCTGAATGAACATGGATATATCTACACAGCCATCTGGATGAACATGGAAATATCTACACTGCTATCTGTATGAACATGGAAATATCTGCACCGCTAACTGTGTAAACATGCATACATCTTCACCTCTATCTGTATAAACATGGAAATATCTACAACGCTATCTGTATACACATGGGAATATCTACACCGCTAACTGTATAAACATGGAAATATCAGCACCGCTATCTGTATGAACATGGAAATATCTACACAGCTATCTGGATGAACATGGAAATATCTACACCGCTATCTGTATGAACATGGAAATAGCTACACCGCTATCTGTATGAACATGGAAATGTCTACACCGCTATCTGTATGAACATGGAAATATCTACACCGCTATCTGTATGATCATGGAAATATCTTCACCGCCATCTGTATGAACATGGATATAACTACACAGCCATCTGGATGAACATGGAAATATCTACACCGCTATATGAATGAACATGGAAATATGTACTCCGCTGTATGTATAAACATGGAAATATCTACACCGCTATCTGTATGAACATTGAAATATCTACACCGTTATCTGTATGAACATGGAAATATCTTCACCGCCATCTGTATGAACATGGATATATCTACATAGCCATCTGAATGAACATGGAAATATCTACACGGCTATCTGTATGAACATGGAAATATCTACACCACTATCTGTGTAAACATGCATACATCTTCACCGCTATCTGTATAAACATGGAAATATCTACACCGCTATCTGTATGAACATCGAAATATCTACACCGCTATCTGTTTGAACATGGAAATATCTACTCCGCTATCTGCATGAAAATGGAAATATCTACACAGCTATCTGCATATACATCGAAATATCTACAAAGCTATTTCTTTACACATGGAAATAACTACACCGCTATCTCTATTAACATGGAAATATCTACACCACCACCTGTATGAACATGGAGATATCTTCACCGCCATCTGTATGAACATATAAATATCTACACCGCCATCTGTATTAAGATGGAGATATCTACACCGCTATCTGTATAAACATGGAAATATCTACACAGCTATCTGTAAAAGCATGGAAATATCTACACCGCTATCTGTATAAACATGGAAATATCTACACCGCTACCTGTATAAACATGGAAATATCAGCACCGCTATCTGTATGAACATGGAAATATCTACACAGCCATCTGGATGAACATGGAAATATCTACACCGCTATCTGTATGAACATGGAAATAGCTACACCGCTATCTGAATGAACGTGGAAATATCTACAGCACTATCTGTATGAACATGGAAATATCTACACCGCTATCTGAATGAACATGGATATATCTACACAGCCATCTGGATGTACATGGAAATATCTACACCGCTATATGTATGAACAAGGAAATATCTACACCGCTATCTGTATAAACATGGAAATAACTACACCGCTATCTGTATGAACATGCAAATATCTACACGGCTATCTGTTTGAACATGGAAATATCTAAACCACTATCTGCATGAAAATGGAAATATCTACACAGCTATCTCTTTACACATGGAAATAACTACACCGCTATCTGTATGAACATGGAAATATCTACACCGGCATCTTTATGAATATGGAAATATCTGCACGGCCATCTGTATGAACATATAAATATCTACACCGCCATCTGTATAAAGATGGAGATATGTACACCGCTATCTGTATAAACATGGAAATATCTACACCGCTATCTGTATAAACATGGAAATATCTACACCGCTGTCTTTATAAACATGGAAATATCTACTCCGCTACCTGTATAAACAGGGAAATATCAGCACCGCTATCAGTATGAACATGGAATTATCAGCCCCTCTATCTGAATGAATATGGATATATCTACACCACTATCTGTGTGAACATGGAAATATCTACATTGCTATCTGTATGAGCATGGAAATATCTTCACCGCCATCTGTATGAACTTGGATATATCTACACAGCCATCTGGATGAACATGGAAATATCTACACTGCTATCTGTATGAACATGGAAATATCTTCACTGCCATCTGTATGAACATGGATATATCTACACAGCCATATGGATGAACATGGAAATATCTACACCGCTATCTGCATGAACATGGAAATAGCTACACCGCTATCTGTATGAACATGGAAATAGCTACACCGCTACCTGTATAAACATGGAAATATCAGCACCGCTATCTGTATGAACATGGAAATATCTACACCGCTATCTGTATAAACATGGAAATATCTACACCGCTATCTGTATGAACATGTAAATATCTACACTGCTACCTGTATAAACATGGAAATATCAGCACCGCTATCTGTATGAACATGGAAATACCTACACTGCTATCTGTATGAACATGGAAATATCTGCACCGATATCTGTATGAACATGGAAATATCTTCACCACCTTCTGTATGAACATAGATATATCTACACAGCCATCTGGATGAACATGGAAATATCAGCTCCGCTGTCTGTATGAACATGGAAATATCTATACCGCTATCTGTATGAACATGGAAATATCTACACCGCTATCTGTATGAACATGGAAATATCTTCACCGCCATCTGTATGAACATGGATATATCTACACAGCCATCTGGATGAACACGGAAATATCTACACCGCTATCTGTATGAGCATGGAAATATCTACACCGCTATCTCTGTAAACATGTATACATCTCCACCACTATGTGTTTAAACATGGAAATATCTACACTGCTATCTGTATGAACATGGAAATATCTACACTGCTATCTGTTTGAACATGGAAATACCTACACCGCTACCAGTATAAACATGGAAATATCAGCACCGCTATCAGTATGAACATGGAAGTTTCTACACCGCCATCTGTATGAACATGGAAATATCTTCACCGCCATCCGTTTGAACATGGAAATATCTGCACCGCCATCTGTATGAACATATAAATATCTACACCGCCATCTGTATTAAGATGGAGATACCTACACCGCTATCTGTATAAACATGGAAATATCTACACCGCTATGTGTATAAACATGAAAATATCTACACCGCTACCTGTATAAACATGGAAGTAGCAGCACCGCTATCGGTATGAACATGGCAATATCTACACGGTTATCTGTATGAACATGGAAATATCTACACCGCTATGTGTATGAACATGGAAATGTCTTCACCGCCATCTGTAGGAACATGGATATATCTACACAGCCATCTGGATGAACATGGAAATATCTACACCGCTATCTGTATAAACATTGAAATATCTACACCGCCACCTGTATAAACATGGAAATATCAGCACCGCTATCAGTATGAACACGGAAATATCTACACCGCCGTCTGTACGAACATGGAAATATCGTCACCGCCATCTGTATGAACATGGATATATCTACACAGCCATCTGTAAGAACATGGAAATACCTTCACCGCCATCTGTATGAACATGGATATGTCTACACAGCCGTCTGTATGAACATAGAAATATCAACACCGCTATCTGTGTAAACATGCATAAATATTCACCACTATATGTATAAACATGGAAATATCTACACCGCTATCTGTATGGACATGAAAATATCTACACCGCTATGTGTTTGAACATGGAAATATCTACACCGCTATCTGCATGAAAATGGAAATATCTACACAACCATCTGCATATAAATGGAAATATCTACACAGCTATCTCTTTGCACATGGAAATAACTACACCTCTATCTCTATAAACATGGAAATATCTACACCGCCATCTGTATGAACATGGAAATATCTACACCGCCATCTGTATTAAGAAGGAGATATCTACACCGCTTTCTGCATAAACATGGAAATATCTGCACCGCTATCTGTATGAACATGGAAATATCTACACCGCTATCTGTATAAACACGGAAATATGTACACCGCTCCCTGTATAAACATGGAAGTATCAGCAGCGCTATCGGTATGAACATGGCAATATCTACACGGCTATCTGTATGAACATGGAAATATCTACACCGCTATCTGTATGAACATGGAAATATCTTCACAGCCATCTGTATGAACATGGATATATCTACACAGCCATCTGGATGAACATGGAAATATCTACACCGCTATCTGTATGAACATGGAAATATCTACACAGCCATCTGGGTGAACATGGAAATATCTACACCACTATCTGTATGAACATGGAAATAGCTACACCGCTATCTGTATGAACATGGAAATATCTACACCGCTATCTGTATGAACATGGAAATATCTACACCGCTATCTGTATGAACATGGAAATATCTTCACCGCCATCTCTATGAACATGGATATATCTACACAGCCATCTGGATGAACATGGAAATATCTGCACCGCTATCTGTGTAAACATGCATACATTTTCACTGCTATCTGTATAAACATGGAAATATCTACACCGCTATCTTTATGAACATGGAAATATCTACACCGCTATCTGTTTGAACATGGAAATATATACAGCGCTATCTGCTTGAAAATGGAAATATCTACAATGCTATCTGTACGAACATGGAAATATATACACCAATATCTGTATGAACTTGGAAATATCTACAACGCTTTCTGTATGAACATGGAAATATCTACACCGCTATCTCTGTAAACATGTATACATCTCCACCACTATGTGTTTAAACATGGAAATATCTACACTGCTATCTGTATGAACATGGAAATATCTACACTGCTATCTGTTTGAACATGCAAATACCTACACCGCTACCAGTATAAACATGGAAATATCAGCACCGCTATCAGTATGAACATGGAAGTTTCTACACCGCCATCTGTATGAACATGGAAATATCTTCACCGCCATCCGTTTGAACATGGAAATATCTGCACCGCCATCTGTATGAACATATAAATATCTACACTGCCATCTGTATTAAGATGGAGATACCTACACCGCTATCTGTATAAACATGGAAATATCTACACCGCTATGTGTATAAACATGGAAATATCTACACCACTACCTGTATAAACATGGAAGTATCAGCACCGCTATCGGTATGAACATGGCAATATCTACACGGTTATCTGTATGAACATGGAAATATCTACACCGCTATGTGTATGAACATGGAAATGTCTTCACCGCCATCTGTATGAACATGGATATATCTACACAGCCATCTGGATGAACATGGAAATATCTACACCGCTATCTGTATAAACATTGAAATATCTACACCGCCACCTGTATAAACATGGAAATATCAGCACCGCTATCAGTATGAACACGGAAATATCTACACCGCCGTCTGTACGAACATGGAAATATCGTCACCGCCATCTGTATGAACATGGATATATCTACACAGCCATCTGTAAGAACATGGAAATAACTTCACCGCCATCTGTATGAACATGGATATGTCTACACAGCCGTCTGTATGAACATAGAAATATCAACACCGCTATCTGTGTAAACATGCATAAATATTCACCACTATATGTATAAACATGGAAATATCTACACCGCTATCTGTATGGACATGAAAATATCTACACCGCTATGTGTTTGAACATGGAAATATCTACACCGCTATCTGCATGAAAATGGAAATATCTACACAACCATCTGCATATAAATGGAAATATCTACACAGCTATCTCTTTGCAGATGGAAATAACTACACCTCTATCTCTATAAACATGGAAATATCTACACCGCCATCTGTATGAACATGGAAATATCTACAACGCCATCTGTATTAAGAAGGAGATATCTACACCGCTATCTGCATAAACATGGAAATATCTGCACCGCTATCTGTATGAACATGGAAATATCTACACCGCTATCTGTATAAACACGGAAATATGTACACCGCTCCCTGTATAAACATGGAAGTATCAGCAGCGCTATCGGTATGAACATGGCAATATCTACACGGCTATCTGTATGAACATGGAAATATCTACACCGCTATCTGTATGAACATGGAAATATCTTCACAGCCATCTGTATGAACATGGATATATCTACACAGCCATCTGGATGAACATGGAAATATCTACACCGCTATCTGTATGAACATGGAAATATCTACACAGCCATCTGGGTGAACATGGAAATATCTACACCACTATCTGTATGAACATGGAAATAGCTACACCGCTATCTGTATGAACATGGAAATATCTACACCGCTATCTGTATGAACATGGAAATATCTACACCGCTATCTGTATGAACTTGGAAATATCTACACAGCCATCTGTATTAAGATGGAGATATCTACACCGCTATCTGTATAAACATGGAAATATCTACACCGCTATCTGTATGAACATGGAAATATCTACACAGCTATCTGTTTGAACATGGAAATATGTACACCGCTATCTGCATGAAAATGGAAATATCTACACAGCTATCTGCATATACATGGAAATATTTACAAAGGTATTTCTTTACACATGGAAATATCTACACCGCAGTCTCTATAAACATGGAAATATCTACACCGCAATCTGTATGAACATGGAAATATCTGCACCGCCATCTGTATGAACATATAAATATCTACACCGCCATCTGTATTAAGATGGAGATATCTACACCTCTATCTGTATAAACATTTAAATATCTACACCGCTATCTGTATAAACATGGAAATATCTACACCGCTATCTGTATAAACATGGAAATATCTACACCGCTACCTGTATAAACATGGAAATATCAGCACCGCTATCTGTATGAACATGGAAATATCTACACCGCTATCTCTATGAACATGGAAATATCTACACCGCTATCTGTATGAACATGGAAATAGCTACACCGCTATCTGTATGAATATGGAAATATCTACACCTCTATCTGTATGAACATGGAAATATCTACACCGCTGTCTGCATGAACATGGAAATATCTACACAGCTATCTGTATGAACATGGAAATATCTACACCGCTATCTGTATGAACATGGAAATATCTTCACCGCCATCTGAATGAACATGGATATATCTACACAGCCATCTGGATGAACATGGAAATATCTACACTGCTATCTGTATGAACATGGAAATATCTGCACCGCTAACTGTGTAAACATGCATACATCTTCACCTCTATCTGTATAAACATGGAAATATCTACAACGCTATCTGTATACACATGGGAATATCTACACCGCTAACTGTATAAACATGGAAATATCAGCACCGCTATCTGTATGAACATGGAAATATCTACACAGCTATCTGGATGAACATGGAAATATCTACACCGCTATCTGTATGAACATGGAAATAGCTACACCGCTATCTGTATGAACATGGAAATGTCTACACCGCTATCTGTATGAACATGGAAATATCTACACCGCTATCTGTATGATCATGGAAATATCTTCACCGCCATCTGTATGAACATGGATATAACTACACAGCCATCTGGATGAACATGGAAATATCTACACCGCTATATGAATGAACATGGAAATATGTACTCCGCTGTATGTATAAACATGGAAATATCTACACCGCTATCTGTATGAACATTGAAATATCTACACCGTTATCTGTATGAACATGGAAATATCTTCACCGCCATCTGTATGAACATGGATATATCTACATAGCCATCTGAATGAACATGGAAATATCTACACGGCTATCTGTATGAACATGGAAATATCTACACCACTATCTGTGTAAACATGCATACATCTTCACCGCTATCTGTATAAACATGGAAATATCTACACCGCTATCTGTATGAACATCGAAATATCTACACCGCTATCTGTTTGAACATGGAAATATCTACTCCGCTATCTGCATGAAAATGGAAATATCTACACAGCTATCTGCATATACATCGAAATATCTACAAAGCTATTTCTTTACACATGGAAATAACTACACCGCTATCTCTATTAACATGGAAATATCTACACCACCACCTGTATGAACATGGAGATATCTTCACCGCCATCTGTATGAACATATAAATATCTACACCGCCATCTGTATTAAGATGGAGATATCTACACCGCTATCTGTATAAACATGGAAATATCTACACAGCTATCTGTAAAAGCATGGAAATATCTACACCGCTATCTGTATAAACATGGAAATATCTACACCGCTACCTGTATAAACATGGAAATATCAGCACCGCTATCTGTATGAACATGGAAATATCTACACAGCCATCTGGATGAACATGGAAATATCTACACCGCTATCTGTATGAACATGGAAATAGCTACACCGCTATCTGAATGAACGTGGAAATATCTACAGCACTATCTGTATGAACATGGAAATATCTACACCGCTATCTGAATGAACATGGATATATCTACACAGCCATCTGGATGTACATGGAAATATCTACACCGCTATATGTATGAACAAGGAAATATCTACACCGCTATCTGTATAAACATGGAAATAACTACACCGCTATCTGTATGAACATGCAAATATCTACACGGCTATCTGTTTGAACATGGAAATATCTAAACCGCTATCTGCATGAAAATGGAAATATCTACACAGCTATCTCTTTACACATGGAAATAACTACACCGCTATCTGTATGAACATGGAAATATCTACACCGGCATCTTTATGAATATGGAAATATCTGCACGGCCATCTGTATGAACATATAAATATCTACACCGCCATCTGTATAAAGATGGAGATATGTACACCGCTATCTGTATAAACATGGAAATATCTACACCGCTATCTGTATAAACATGGAAATATCTACACCGCTGTCTTTATAAACATGGAAATATCTACTCCGCTACCTGTATAAACATGGAAATATCAGCACCGCTATCAGTATGAACATGGAATTATCAGCCCCTCTATCTGAATGAATATGGATATATCAACACCACTATCTGTGTGAACATGGAAATATCTACATTGCTATCTGTATGAGCATGGAAATATCTTCACCGCCATCTGTATGAACTTGGATATATCTACACAGCCATCTGGATGAACATGGAAATATCTACACTGCTATCTGTATGAACATGGAAATATCTTCACTGCCATCTGTATGAACATGGATATATCTACACAGCCATATGGATGAACATGGAAATATCTACACCGCTATCTGCATGAACATGGAAATAGCTACACCGCTATCTGTATGAACATGGAAATAGCTACACCGCTACCTGTATAAACATGGAAATATCAGCACCGCTATCTGTATGAACATGGAAATATCTACACCGCTATCTGTATAAACATGGAAATATCTACACCGCTATCTGTATGAACATGTAAATATCTACACTGCTACCTGTATAAACATGGAAATATCAGCACCGCTATCTGTATGAACATGGAAATACCTACACTGCTATCTGTATGAACATGGAAATATCTGCACCGATATCTGTATGAACATGGAAATATCTTCACCACCTTCTGTATGAACATAGATATATCTACACAGCCATCTGGATGAACATGGAAATATCAGCTCCGCTGTCTGTATGAACATGGAAATATCTATACCGCTATCTGTATGAACATGGAAATATCTACACCGCTATCTGTATGAACATGGAAATATCTTCACCGCCATCTGTATGAACATGGATATATCTACACAGCCATCTGGATGAACACGGAAATATCTACACCGCTATCTGTATGAGCATGGAAATATCTACACCGCTATCTCTGTAAACATGTATACATCTCCACCACTATGTGTTTAAACATGGAAATATCTACACTGCTATCTGTATGAACATGGAAATATCTACACTGCTATCTGTTTGAACATGGAAATACCTACACCGCTACCAGTATAAACATGGAAATATCAGCACCGCTATCAGTATGAACATGGAAGTTTCTACACCGCCATCTGTATGAACATGGAAATATCTTCACCGCCATCCGTTTGAACATGGAAATATCTGCACCGCCATCTGTATGAACATATAAATATCTACACCGCCATCTGTATTAAGATGGAGATACCTACACCGCTATCTGTATAAACATGGAAATATCTACACCGCTATGTGTATAAACATGAAAATATCTACACCGCTACCTGTATAAACATGGAAGTATCAGCACCGCTATCGGTATGAACATGGCAATATCTACACGGTTATCTGTATGAACATGGAAATATCTACACCGCTATGTGTATGAACATGGAAATGTCTTCACCGCCATCTGTATGAACATGGATATATCTACACAGCCATCTGGATGAACATGGAAATATCTACACCGCTATCTGTATAAACATTGAAATATCTACACCGCCACCTGTATAAACATGGAAATATCAGCACCGCTATCAGTATGAACACGGAAATATCTACACCGCCGTCTGTACGAACATGGAAATATCGTCACCGCCATCTGTATGAACATGGATATATCTACACAGCCATATGTAAGAACATGGAAATACCTTCACCGCCATCTGTATGAACATGGATATGTCTACACAGCCGTCTGTATGAACATAGTAATATCAACACCGCTATCTGTGTAAACATGCATAAATATTCACCACTATATGTATAAACATGGAAATATCTACACCGCTATCTGTATGGACATGAAAATATCTACACCGCTATGTGTTTGAACATGGAAATATCTACACCGCTATCTGCATGAAAATGGAAATATCTACACAACCATCTGCATATAAATGGAAATATCTACACAGCTATCTCTTTGCACATGGAAATAACTACACCTCTATCTCTATAAACATGGAAATATCTACACCGCCATCTGTATGAACATGGAAATATCTACACCGCCATCTGTATTAAGAAGGAGATATCTACACCGCTATCTGCATAAACATGGAAATATCTGCACCGCTATCTGTATGAACATGGAAATATCTACACCGCTATCTGTATAAACACGGAAATATGTACACCGCTCCCTGTATAAACATGGAAGTATCAGCAGCGCTATCGGTATGAACATGGCAATATCTACACGGCTATCTGTATGAACATGGAAATATCTACACCGCTATCTGTATGAACATGGAAATATCTTCACAGCCATCTGTATGAACATGGATATATCTACACAGCCATCTGGATGAACATGGAAATATCTACACCGCTATCTGTATGAACATGGAAATATCTACACAGCCATCTGGGTGAACATGGAAATATCTACACCACTATCTGTATGAACATGGAAATAGCTACACCGCTATCTGTATGAACATGGAAATATCTACACCGCTATCTGTATGAACATGGAAATATCTACACCGCTATCTGTATGAACATGGAAATATCTTCACCGCCATCTCTATGAACATGGATATATCTACACAGCCATCTGGATGAACATGGAAATATCTGCACCGCTATCTGTGTAAACATGCATACATTTTCACTGCTATCTGTATAAACATGGAAATATCTACACCGCTATCTTTATGAACATGGAAATATCTACACCGCTATCTGTTTGAACATGGAAATATATACAGCGCTATCTGCTTGAAAATGGAAATATCTACAATGCTATCTGTACGAACATGGAAATATATACACCAATATCTGTATGAACTTGGAAATATCTACAACGCTTTCTGTATGAACATGGAAATATCTACACCGCTATCTCTGTAAACATGTATACATCTCCACCACTATGTGTTTAAACATGGAAATATCTACACTGCTATCTGTATGAACATGGAAATATCTACACTGCTATCTGTTTGAACATGCAAATACCTACACCGCTACCAGTATAAACATGGAAATATCAGCACCGCTATCAGTATGAACATGGAAGTTTCTACACCGCCATCTGTATGAACATGGAAATATCTTCACCGCCATCCGTTTGAACATGGAAATATCTGCACCGCCATCTGTATGAACATATAAATATCTACACTGCCATCTGTATTAAGATGGAGATACCTACACCGCTATCTGTATAAACATGGAAATATCTACACCGCTATGTGTATAAACATGGAAATATCTACACCACTACCTGTATAAACATGGAAGTATCAGCACCGCTATCGGTATGAACATGGCAATATCTACACGGTTATCTGTATGAACATGGAAATATCTACACCGCTATGTGTATGAACATGGAAATGTCTTCACCGCCATCTGTATGAACATGGATATATCTACACAGCCATCTGGATGAACATGGAAATATCTACACCGCTATCTGTATAAACATTGAAATATCTACACCGCCACCTGTATAAACATGGAAATATCAGCACCGCTATCAGTATGAACACGGAAATATCTACACCGCCGTCTGTACGAACATGGAAATATCGTCACCGCCATCTGTATGAACATGGATATATCTACACAGCCATCTGTAAGAACATGGAAATACCTTCACCGCCATCTGTATGAACATGGATATGTCTACACAGCCGTCTGTATGAACATAGAAATATCAACACCGCTATCTGTGTAAACATGCATAAATATTCACCACTATATGTATAAACATGGAAATATCTACACCGCTATCTGTATGGACATGAAAATATCTACACCGCTATGTGTTTGAACATGGAAATATCTACACCGCTATCTGCATGAAAATGGAAATATCTACACAACCATCTGCATATAAATGGAAATATCTACACAGCTATCTCTTTGCAGATGGAAATAACTACACCTCTATCTCTATAAACATGGAAATATCTACACCGCCATCTGTATGAACATGGAAATATCTACACCGCCATCTGTATTAAGAAGGAGATATCTACACCGCTATCTGCATAAACATGGAAATATCTGCACCGCTATCTGTATGAACATGGAAATATCTACACCGCTATCTGTATAAACACGGAAATATGTACACCGCTCCCTGTATAAACATGGAAGTATCAGCAGCGCTATCGGTATGAACATGGCAATATCTACACGGCTATCTGTATGAACATGGAAATATCTACACCGCTATCTGTATGAACATGGAAATATCTTCACAGCCATCTGTATGAACATGGATATATCTACACAGCCATCTGGATGAACATGGAAATATCTACACCGCTATCTGTATGAACATGGAAATATCTACACAGCCATCTGGGTGAACATGGAAATATCTACACCACTATCTGTATGAACATGGAAATAGCTACACCGCTATCTGTATGAACATGGAAATATCTACACCGCTATCTGTATGAACATGGAAATATCTACACCGCTATCTGTATGAACATGGAAATATCTTCACCGCCATCTCTATGAACATGGATATATCTACACAGCCATCTGGATGAACATGGAAATATCTGCACCGCTATCTGTGTAAACATGCATACATTTTCACTGCTATCTGTATAAACATGGAAATACCTACACCGCTATCTTTATGAACATGGAAATATCTACACCGCTATCTGTTTGAACATGGAAATATATACAGCGCTATCTGCTTGAAAATGGAAATATCTACAATGCTATCTGTACGAACATGGAAATATATACACCAATATCTGTATGAACTTGGAAATATCTACACCGCTTTCTGTATGAACATGGAAATATCTACACCGCTATCTGTATGAACATGGAAATATCTTCACCGCCATCTGTATGAACTTGGATATATCTACACAGCCATCTGGATGAACATGGAAATATCTGCACCGCTATCTGTATGAAGATGGAAATATCTACACCGCTATCTGTATGAACAAGGATATATCTACACAGCCATCTGGATGAACATGGAAATATCTACACCGCTATGTGTGTAAACATACATACATCTTCACCGCTATCTGTATAAACATGGAAATATCTACACCGCTATCTGTATGAACATGGAAATATCTACACAGCTATCTGTTTGAACATGGAAATATCTACACCGCTATCTGCATGAAAATGGAAATATCTACACAGCTCTCTGCATGTACATGGAAATATCTACAAAGCTATTTCTTTACACATGGATATATCTACACCGCAATCTCTATAAACATGGAAATATCTACACCGCCGTCTGAATGAACATGGAAATATCTGCACCGCCATCTGTATGAACATATAAATATCTACACCGCCATCTGTATTAAGATGGAGATATCTACACCGCTATCTGTATAAACATGAAAATATCTACACCGCTATCTGTATAAACATGGAAATATCTACACCGCTATCTGTATAAACATGGAAATATCAACACCGCTACCTGAATAAACATGGAAATATCAGCACCGCTATCTGTATGAACATGGAAATATCTACACCGCTATCTCTATGAACATGGAAATGTCTACACCGATATCTGTTTGAACATGGAAATATCTTCACCGCCATCTGTATGAACATGGATATATCTACACAGCGGTCTGGATGAACATGGAAATAACAGCACCGCTGTCTGTATGAACATGGAAATATCTACACTGCTATCTGTATGAACATGGAAATATCTACACCGCCATCTGTATGAACATGGAAATATCTTCACCGCCATCTGTATGAACATGGACATATCTACACAGCCATCTGGATGAACATGGAAATATCTACACCGCTATCTGTATGAACATGGAAATAGCTACACCGCTATCAGTATGAACATGGAAATGTCTACACCTCTATCTGTATGAACATGGAAATATCTACACCGCTACATGAATGAACATGGAAATATGTACACCGCTATCTGTGTAAACATGCATACATCTTCACCGCTATCTGTATAAACATGGAAATATCTCCACCGCTATCTGTATGAACATGGAAATATCTACACCGCTATCTGCATGAAAATGGAAATATCTACAGAGCTATCTGCATATACATGGAAATACCTACAAAGCTATTTCTTTACACATGGAAATAACTACACCGCTATCTCTATAAACATAGAAATATCTACACCGCCATCTGTATGAACATGGAAATATCTGCACCGCCATCTGTATGATCATATAAATATCTACACCGCCATCTGTATTAAGATGGAGATATCTACTCCACTATCTGTATAAACATGGAAATATCTACACCGATTTCTGTATAAACATGGAAATATCTACACCGCTATCTGTATGAACATGGAAATATCTTCACCGCCATCTGTATGAACATGGATTTATCTACACACCCATCTGGATGAACATGGATATATCTACACAGCCATCTGGATGAATATGGAAATATCTACACCAGTATCTGTATGAACATGGAAATATCTACACCGCTATCTGTGTTAACATGCATACATCTTCAACCGCTATCTGTATAAACATGGAAATATCTACACCGCTATCTGTAGGAACATGGAAATATCTACACCGCTATCTGTTTGAACATGGAAATATCTACACCGCTATCTGCATGAAAATGGAAATATCTACACAGCTCTCTGCATGTACATGGAAATATCTACAAAGCTATTTCTTTACACATGGATATATCTACACCGCAATGTCTATAAACATGGAAATATCTACACCGCCATCTGAATGAACATGGAAATATCTGCACCGCCATCTGTATGGACATATAAATATCTACACCGCCATCTGTATTAAGATGGAGATATCTACACAGCTATCTGTATAAACATGAAAATATCTACACCGCTATCTGTATAAACATGGAAATATCTACACCGCTATCTGTATAAACATGGAAATATCAACACCGCTACCTGAATAAACATGGAAATATCAGCACCGCTATCTGTATGAACATGGAAATATCTACACCGCTATCTCTATGAACATGAAAATGTCTACACCGATATCTGTTTGAACATGGAAATATCTTCACCGCCATCTGTATGAACATGGATATATCTACACAGCCATCTGGATGAACATGGAAATAACAGCACCGCTGTCTGTATGAACATGGAAATATCTACACTGCTATCTGTATGAACATGGAAATATCTACACCGCCATCTGTATGAACATGGAAATATCTTCACCGCCATCTGTATGAACATGGACATATCTACACAGCCATCTGGATGAACATGGAAATATCTACACCGCTATCTGTATGAACATGGAAATATCTACACCGCTATCAGTATGAACATGGAAATGTCTACACCTCTATCTGTATGAACATGGAAATATCTACACCGCTACCTGAATGAACATGGGAATATGTACACCGCTATCTGTGTAAACATGCATACATCTTCACCGCTATCTGTATAAACATGGAAATATCTCCACCGCTATCTGTATGAACATGGAAATATCTACACCGCTATCTGCATGAAAATGGAAATATCTACAGAGCTATCTGCATATACATGGAAATATCTACAAAGCTATTTCTTTACACATGGAAATAACTACACCGCTATCTCTATAAACATAGAAATATCTACACCGCCATCTGTATGAACATGGAAATATCTTCACCGCCATCTGCATGAACATATAAATATCTACACCACCATCTGTATTAAGATGGAGATATCCACACCGCTATCTGTATAAACATGGAAATATCTACACCGCTATCTGTATAAACATGGAAATATCTACACCGCTATCTGTATGAACATGTAAATATCTACACCGCTACCTGTATAAACATGGAAATATCAGCACCGCTATCTGTATGAACATGGAAATACCTACACTGCTATCTGTATGAACATGGAAATATCTACACCGATATCTGTATGAACATGGAAATATCTTCACCACCATCTGTATGAACATAGATATATCTACACAGCCATCTGGATGAACATGGAAATATCAGCACCGCTGTCTGTATGAACATGGAAATATCTATACCGCTATCTGTATGAACATGGAAATATCTACACCGCTATCTGTATGAACATGGAAATATCTTCACCGCCATCTGTATGAACATGGATATATCTACACAGCCATCTGGATGAACACGGAAATATCTACACCGCTATCTGTATGAGCATGGAAATATCTACACCGCTATCTCTGTAAACATGTATACATCTCCACCACTATGTGTTTAAACATGGAAATGTCTACACTGCTATCTGTATGAACATGGAAATATCTACACTGCTATCTGTTTGAACATGGAAATATCTACACCTCTATCTGCATGAAAATGGAAATATCTACAAAGCTATCTGCATATCCATGGAAATATCTATACAGCTATCTCTTTACACATGGAAATAACTACACCGCTACCTCTGTAAACATGGAAATATCTACACCGCTATCTGTATGAACATGGAAATATCTGCACCGCCATCTGTATGATCATATAAATATCTACACCGCCATCTGTATTAAGATGGAGATATCTACTCCGCTATCTGTATAAACATGGAAATATCTACACCGATTTCTGTATAAACATGGAAATATCTACACCGCTATCTGTATGAACATGGAAATATCTTCACCGCCATCTGTATGAACATGGATTTATCTACACACCCATCTGGATGAACATGGATATATCTACACAGCCATCTGGATGAATATGGAAATATCTACACCACTATCTGTATGAACATGGAAATATCTACACCGCTATCTGTGTTAACATGCATACATCTTCAACCGCTATCTGTATAAACATGGAAATATCTACACCGCTATCTGTATGGACATGGAAATATCTACACAGCTATCTGTTTGAACATGGAAATATCTACACCGCTATCTGCATGAAAATGGAAATATCTACACAGCTCTCTGCATGTACATGGAAATATCTACAAAGCTATTTCTTTACACATGGAAATATCTACACCGCAATCTCTATAAACATGGAAATATCTACACCGCCATCTGAATGAACATGGAAATATCTGCACCACCATCTGTATGGACATATAAATATCTACACCGCCATCTGTATTAAGATGGAGATATCTACACCGCTATCTGTATAAACATGAAAATATCTACACCGCTATCTGTATAAACATGGAAATATCTACACCGCTATCTGTATAAACATGGAAATATCAACACTGCTACCTGAATAAACATGGAAATATCAGCACCGCTATCTGTATGAACATGGAAATATCTACACCGCTATCTCTATGAACATGGAAATATCTACACCGATATCTGTTTGAACATGGAAATATCTTCACCGCCATCTGTATGAACATGGATTTATCTACACAGCCATCTGGATGAACATGGAAATAACAGCAGCGCTGTGTGTATGAACATGGAAATATCTACTCTGCAATCTGTATGAACATGGAAATATCTACACCGCCATCTGTATGAACATGGAAATATCTTCACCGCCATCTGTACGAACATGGACATATCTACACAGCCATCTGGATGAACATGGAAATATCTACACCGCTATCTGTATGAACATGGAAATAGCTACACCGCTATCAGTATGAACATGGAAATGTCTACACCTCTATCTGTATGAACATGGAAATATCTACACCGCTGTCTGCATGAACATGGAAATATCTTCACCGCCATCAGTATGAACATGGATATATCTACACAGCCATCTGGATGAACATGGAAATATCTACACCGCTATCTGTATGAACTTGGAAATATCTACACCGCTATCTGTGTTAACATGCATACATCTTCACCGCTATCTGTATAAACATGAAAATACCTACACCGCTATCTGTATGAACATGGAAATATCTACACAGCTATCTGTTTGAACATGGAAATATCTACACCGCTATCTGCATGAAAATGGAAATATCTACACAGCTATCTGCATATACATGGAAATATTTAAAAAGCTATTTCTTTTCACATGGAAATATCTACAACGCAGTCTCTATTAACATGGAAATATCTACACCGCCATCTGTATGAACATGGAAATATCTGCACCGCCATCTGTATGAACATATAAATATCTACACCGCCATCTGTATTAAGATGGAGATACATACACCGCTATCTGTATAAACATTTAAATATCTACACCGCTATCTGTATAAACATGGAAATATCTACACCGCTATCTGTATAAACATGGAAATATCTACACCGCTACCTGTATAAACATGGAAATATCAGCACCGCTATCTGTATGAACATGGAAATATCTACACCGCTATCTCTATGAACATGGAAATATCTACACCGCTATCTGTATGAACATGGAAATAGCTACACCGCTATCTGTATGAACATGGAAATATCTAAACCACTATCTGTATGAACATGGAAATATCTACACCGCTGTCTGTATGAACATGGAAATATCTACACAGCTATCTGTATGAACATGGAAATATCTACACCGCCATCTGTATGAACATGGAAATATCTTCACCGCCATCTGAATGAACATGGATATATCTACACAGCCATCTGGATGAACACGGAAATAGCTACACCGCTATCTGTATGAACATTGAAATATCTGCACCGCTAACTGTGTAAACATGCATACATCTTCACCTGTATCTGTATAAACATGGAAATATCTACACCGCTATCTGTATAAACATGGGAATATCTACAACGCCACCTGTATAAACATGGAAATATCAGCACCGCTATCTGTATGAACATGGAAATATCTACACAGACATCTGGATGAACATGGATATGTCTACACCGCTATCTGTATGAACATGGAAATAGCTACACCGCTATCAGTATGAACATGGAAATGTCTACACCGCTATCTATATGAACATGGAAATATCTACACCGCTATCTGTATGATCATGGAAATATCTTCACCGCCATCTGTATGAACATGAATATAACTACAGAGCCATCTGGATGAACATCGAAATAGCTACACCGCTATCTGTATGAACATGGAAATATCTACACCACTATCTGTATGAACATGGAAATATCTACCCCGCTGTCTGAATGAACATGGAAATATCTACACAGCTATCTGTATGAACATGGAAATATCTACACCGCTATCTGTATGAACATGGAAATATCTTCACCGTCATCTGTATGAACAAGGATATATCTACATAGCCATCTGAATGAACATGGAAATATCTACACCGCTATCTGTATGAACATGGAAATATCTACACCACTATCTGTGTAAACATGCATACATCTTCACCGCTACCTGTATAAACATGGAAATATCTACACCGCTATCTGTATGAACATCGAAATATCTACCCCGCTATCTGTTTGAACATGTAAATATCTACTCCGCTATCTGCATGAAAATGGAAAAATCTACACAGCTATCTGCATATACATGGAAATATCTACAAAGCTATTTCTTTACACATGGAAATAACTACACCGCTATCTCTATTAACATGGAAATATCTACACCGCCATCTGTATGAACATGGAGATATCTTCACCGCCATCTGTATGAACATATAAATATCTACACCGCCATCTGTATTAAGATGGAGATATCTACACCGCTATCTGTATAAACATGGAAATATCTACACCGCTATCTGTATAAGCATGGAAATTTCTACACCGCTATCTGTATAAACATGGAAATATCTACACCGCTACCTGTATAAACATGGAAATATCGGCACTGCTATCTGTATGAACATGGAAATATCTACACCGCTATCTGCTTGAACATGGAAATATCTTCGCCGCTATCTGTATGAACATGGAAATAGCTACACCCCTATCTGTATGAACATGGAGATATCTACACCGCTATCTGTATGAACATGGAAATATCTACACCGCTATCTTTATGAACATGGAAATATCTACACCGCTATCTGTATGAAGATGGATATATCTACACAGCCATCTGGATGAACATGGAAATACCTACACCGCTATCTGCATGAACATGGAAATATCTACACCGCTATCTGTGTAAACATGCATACATCTTCACCGCTATCTGTATAAACATGGAAATATCTACACCGCTATCTGTATGAACATGGAAATATCTACACAGCTATCTGCATGAAAATGGATATATCTACACAGCTATCTGCATATACATGCAAATATCTACAAAGCTATTTCTTTACACATGGAAATGACTACACCGCTGTCTCTATAAACATAGAAATATCTACACCGCCATCTGTATGAACATGGAAATATCTGCACCGCCATCTGCATGAACATATAAATATCTACACCACCATGTGTATTAAGATGGAGATATCCACACCGCTATCTGTATAAACATGGAAATATCTACACCGCTATCTGTATAAACATGGAAATATCTACACCGCTATCTGTATGAACATGTAAATATCTACACCGCTACCTGTATAAACATGGAAATATCAGCACCGCTATCTGTATGAACATGGAAATACCTACACTGCTATCTGTATGAACATGGAAATATCTACACCGATATCTGTATGAACATGGAAATATCTTCACCACCATCTGTATGAACATAGATATATCTACACAGCCATCTGGATGAACATGGAAATATCAGCACCGCTGTCTGTATGAACATGGAAATATCTATACCGCTATCTGTATGAACATGGAAATATCTACACCGCTATCTGTATGAACATGGAAATATCTTCACCGCCATCTGTATGAACATGGATATATCTACACAGCCATCTGGATGAACACGGAAATATCTACACCGCTATCTGTATGAGCATGGAAATATCTACACCGCTATCTCTGTAAACATGTATACATCTCCACCACTATGTGTTTAAACATGGAAATGTCTACACTGCTATCTGTATGAACATGGAAATATCTACACTGCTATCTGTTTGAACATGGAAATATCTACACCTCTATCTGCATGAAAATGGAAATATCTACAAAGTTATCTGCATATCCATGGAAATATCTATACAGCTATCTCTTTACACATGGAAATAACTACACCGCTACCTCTGTAAACATGGAAATATCTACACCGCTATCTGTATGAACATGGAAATATCTGCACCGCCATCTGTATGATCATATAAATATCTACACCGCCATCTGTATTAAGATGGAGATATCTACTCCGCTATCTGTATAAACATGGAAATATCTACACCGATTTCTGTATAAACATGGAAATATCTACACCGCTATCTGTATGAACATGGAAATATCTTCACCGCCATCTGTATGAACATGGATTTATCTACACACCCATCTGGATGAACATGGATATATCTACACAGCCATCTGGATGAATATGGAAATATCTACACCAATATCTGTATGAACATGGAAATATCTACACCGCTATCTGTGTTAACATGCATACATCTTCAACCGCTATCTGTATAAACATGGAAATATCTACACCGCTATCTGTATGGACATGGAAATATCTACACAGCTATCTGTTTGAACATGGAAATATCTACACCGCTATCTGCATGAAAATGGAAATATCTACACAGCTCTCTGCATGTACATGGAAATATCTACAAAGCTATTTCTTTACACATGGAAATATCTACACCGCAATCTCTATAAACATGGAAATATCTACACCGCCATCAGAATGAACATGGAAATATCTGCACCACCATCTGTATGGACATATAAATATCTACACCGCCATCTGTATTAAGATGGAGATATCTACACCGCTATCTGTATAAACATGAAAATATCTACACCGCTATCTGTATAAACATGGAAATATCTACACCGCTATCTGTATAAACATGGAAATATCAACACTGCTACCTGAATAAACATGGAAATATCAGCACCGCTATCTGTATGAACATGGAAATATCTACACCGCTATCTCTATGAACATGGAAATATCTACACCGATATCTGTTTGAACATGGAAATATCTTCACCGCCATCTGTATGAACATGGATATATCTACACAGCCATCTGGATGAACATGGAAATAACAGCACCGCTGTGTGTATGAACATGGAAATATCTACTCTGCTATCTGTATGAACATGGAAATATCTACACCGCCATCTGTATGAACATGGAAATATCTTCACCGCCATCTGTACGAACATGGACATATCTACACAGCCATCTGGATGAACATGGAAATATCTACACCGCTATCTGTATGAACATGGAAATAGCTACACCGCTATCAGTATGAACATGGAAATGTCTACACCTCTATCTGTATGAACATGGAAATATCTACACCGCTGTCTGCATGAACATGGAAATATCTTCACCGCCATCAGTATGAACATGGATATATCTACACAGCCATCTGGATGAACATGGAAATATCTACACCGCTATCTGTATGAACTTGGAAATATCTACACCGCTATCTGTGTTAACATGCATACATCTTCACCGCTATCTGTATAAACATGAAAATACCTACACCGCTATCTGTATGAACATGGAAATATCTACACAGCTATCTGTTTGAACATGGAAATATCTACACCGCTATCTGCATGAAAATGGAAATATCTACACAGCTATCTGCATACACATGGAAATATTTAAAAAGCTATTTCTTTTCACATGGAAATATCTACAACGCAGTCTCTATTAACATGGAAATATCTACACCGCCATCTGTATGAACATGGAAATATCTGCACCGCCATCTGTATGAACATATAAATAACTACACCGCCATCTGTATTAAGATGGAGATACATACACCGCTATCTGTATAAACATGAAAATATCTACACCGCTATCTGTATAAACATGGAAATATCTACACCGCTATCTGTATAAACATGGAAATATCTACACCGCTACCTGTATAAACATGGAAATATCAGCACCGCTATCTGTATGAACATGGAAATATCTACACCGCTATCTCTATGAACATGGAAATATCTACACCGCTATCTGTATGAACATGGAAATAGCTACACCGCTATCTGTATGAACATGGAAATATCTACACCACTATCTGTATGAACATGGAAATATCTACACCGCTGTCCGTATGAACATGGAAATATCTACACAGCTATCTGTATGAACATGGAAATATCTACACCGCCATCTGTATGAACATGGAAATATCTTCACCGCCATCTGTACGAACATGGACATATCTACACAGCCATCTGGATGAACATGGAAATATCTACACCGCTATCTGTATGAACATGGAAATAGCTACACCGCTATCAGTATGAACATGGAAATGTCTACACCTCTATCTGTATGAACATGGAAATATCTACACCGCTGTCTGCATGAACATGGAAATATCTTCACCGCCATCAGTATGAACATGGATATATCTACACAGCCATCTGGATGAACATGGAAATATCTACACCGCTATCTGTATGAACTTGGAAATATCTACACCGCTATCTGTGTTAACATGCATACATCTTCACCGCTATCTGTATAAACATGAAAATACCTACACCGCTATCTGTATGAACATGGAAATATCTACACAGCTATCTGTTTGAACATGGAAATATCTACACCGCTATCTGCATGAAAATGGAAATATCTACACAGCTATCTGCATATACATGGAAATATTTAAAAAGCTATTTCTTTTCACATGGAAATATCTACAACGCAGTCTCTATTAACATGGAAAAATCTACACCGCCATCTGTATGAACATGGAAATATCTGCACCGCCATCTGTATGAACATATAAATATCTACACCGCCATCTGTATTAAGATGGAGATACATACACCGCTATCTGTATAAACATGAAAATATCTACACCGCTATCTGTATAAACATGGAAATATCTACACCGCTACCTGTATAAACATGGAAATATCTACACCGCTACCTGTATAAACATGGAAATATCAGCACCGCTATCTGTATGAACATGGAAATATCTACACCGCTATCTCTATGAACATGGAAATATCTACACCGCTATCTGTATGAACATGGAAATAGCTACACCGCTATCTGTATGAACATGGAAATATCTACACCACTATCTGTATGAACATGGAAATATCTACACCGCTGTCTGTATGAACATGGAAATATCTACACAGCTATCTGTATGAACATGGAAATATCTACACCGCCATCTGTATGAACATGGAAATATCTTCACCGCCATCTGAATGAACATGGATATATCTACACAGCCATCTGGATGAACATGGAAATAGCTACACCGCTATCTGTATGAACATTGAAATATCTGCACCGCTAACTGTGTAAACATGCATACATCTTCACCTGTATCTGTATAAACATGGAAATATCTACACCGCTATCTGTATAAACATGGGAATATCTACAACGCCACCTGTATAAACATGGAAATATCAGCACCGCTATCTGTATGAACATGGAAATATCTACACAGCCATCTGGATGAACATGGATATGTCTACACCGCTATCTGTATGAACATGGAAATAGCTACACCGCTATCAGTATGAACATGGAAATGTCTACACCGCTATCTATATGAACATGGAAATATCTACACCGCTATCTGTATGATCATGGAAATATCTTCACCGCCATCTGTATGAACATGAATATAACTACACAGCCATCTGGATGAACATCGAAATAGCTACACCGCTATCTGTATGAACATGGAAATATCTACACCACTATCTGTATGAACATGGAAATATCTACCACGCTGTCTGAATGAACATGGAAATATCTACACAGCTATCTGTATGAACATGGAAATATCTACACCGCTATCTGTATGAACATGGAAATATCTTCACCATCATCTGTATGAACAAGGATATATCTACATAGCCATCTGAATGAACATGGAAATATCTACACCGCTATCTGTATGAACATGGAAATATCTACACCACTATCTGTGTAAACATGCATACATCTTCACCGCTACCTTTATAAACATGGAAATATCTACACCGCTATCTGTATGAACATCGAAATATCTACCCCGCTATCTGTTTGAACATGTAAATATCTACTCCGCTATCTGCATGAAAATGGAAAAATCTACACAGCTATCTGCATATACATGGAAATATCTACAAAGCTATTTCTTTACACATGGAAATAACTACACCGCTATCTCTATTAACATGGAAATATCTACACCGCCATCTGTATGAACATGGAGATATCTTCACCGCCATCTGTATGAACATATAAATATCTACACCGCCATCTGTATTAAGATGGAGATATCTACACCGCTATCTGTATAAACATGGAAATATCTACACCGCTATCTGTATAAGCATGGAAATATCTACACCGCTATCTGTATAAACATGGAAATATCTACACCGCTACCTGTATAAACATGGAAATATCGGCACTGCTATCTGTATGAACATGGAAATATCTACACCGCTATCTGCTTGAACATGGAAATATCTTCACCGCTATCTGTATGAACATGGAAATAGCTACACCCCTATCTGTATGAACATGGAGATATCTACACCGCTATCTGTATGAACATGGAAATATCTACACCGCTATCTTTATGAACATGGAAATATCTACACCGCTATCTGTATGAAGATGGATATATCTACACAGCCATCTGGATGAACATGGAAATACCTACACCGCTATCTGCATGAACATGGAAATATCTACACCGCTATCTGTGTAAACATGCATACATCTTCACCGCTATCTGTATAAACATGGAAATATCTACACCGCTATCTGTATGAACATGGAAATATCTACACCGCTATCTGTTTGAACATGGAAATATCTACACAGCTATCTGCATGAAAATGGATATATCTACACAGCTATCTGCATATACATGGAAATATCTACAAAGCTATTTCTTTACACATGGAAATGACTACACCGCTGTCTCTATAAACATGGAAATATTTACACCGTCATCTGTATGAACATGGAGATATCTTCACCGCCATCTGTATGAACATATAAATATCTACACCGCCATCTGTATTAAGATGGAGATATCTACACCGCTATCTGTATAAACATGGAAATATCTACACCGCTATCTGTATAAGCATGGAAATATCTACACCGCTATCTGTATAAACATGGAAATATCTACACCGCTACCTGTATAAACATGGAAATATCAGCACCGCTATCTGTATGAACATGGAAATATCTACACCGCTATCTGCTTGAACATGGAAATATCTTCAACGCTTTCTGTATGAACATGGAAATAGCTACACCGCTATCTGTATGAACATGGAGATATCTACACCGCTATCTGTATGAACATGGAAATATCTACACCGCTATCTTTATGAACATGGAAATATCTACCCGCTATCTGTATGAAGATGGATATATCTACACAGCCATCTGGATGAACATGGAAATACCTACACCGCTATCTGCATGAACATGGAAATATCTACACCGCTATCTGGAAACATGCATACATCTTCACCGCTATCTGTATAAACATGGAAATATCTACACCGCTATGTGTATGAACTTGGAAATATCTACACCGCTATCTGTTTGAACATGGAAATATCTACACCGCTATCTGCATGAAAATGTATATATCTACACAGCTATCTGCATATACATGGAAATATCTACATAGCTATTTCTTTACACATGGAAATGACTACACCGCTGTCTCTATAAACATGGATATATTTACACCGTCATCTGTATGAACATGGAAATATCTGCACCGCCATCTGTATGAATATATAAATATCTACACCGCCATCTGTATTAAGATGAAGATATCTACACCGCTATCTGTATAAACATGGAAATATCTACACCGCTATCTGTATAAACATGGAAATATCTACACCGCTATATGTATAAACATGGAAATATCTACACCGCTACCTGTATAAACATGGAAATATCAGCACTGCTATCTGTATGAGCATGGAAATATCTACACCGCTATCTGTATGAACATGGAAATATCTACACCGCTATCTGTATGAACATGGAAATATCTTCACCGCCATCTGTATGAACATGGATATATCTACACAGCCATCTGGATGAACATGGAAATATCAGCACCGCTGTCTGTATGAACATGGAAATATCTACACCGCTGTCTGTATGAACATGGAAATATCTACACCGCTATCTGTATGAACATGGAAATATCTTCACCGCCATCTGTATGAAGATGGATATATCTACACAGCCATCTGGATGAACATGGAAATATCTACACCGCTATCTGTATGAACATGGAAATATCTACACCGCTATCTGTGTAAACATGCATACATCTTCACCGCTATCTGTATAAACATGGAAATATCTACAGCGCTATCTGTATAAACATGGAAATATCTACACTGCTACCTGTATAAACATGGAAATATCAGCACCGCTATCTGTATGAACATGGAAATATCTACACAGCCATCTGGAAGAACATGGAAATATCTACACCGCTATCTGTATGAACATGGAAATAGCTACACCGCTATCTGTATGAACATGGAAATATCTACACCGCTATCTGTATGAACATGGAAATATCTACACCGCTATCTGTATGAACATATAAATATCTTCACCGCCATCTGTATGAACATGGATATATCTACACAGCCATTTGGATGAACATGGAAATATCTACACCGCTATATGTGTGAACATGGAAATAGCTACACCGCTATCTGTATGAACATGGAAATATCTACACCGCTATCTGTATGAACATGGAAATATCTACACCGCTATGTGTATGAACATGGAAATATCTTCACCGCCATCTGTATGAACATGGATATATCTACACAGCCATCTGGATGAACATGGAAATATCTACACCGCTATCTGTATGAACATGGAAATATCTACACCGCTATCTGTGTAAACTTGCATACATCTTCACCGCTATCTGTATAAACATGGAAATATCTACAGCGCTATCTGTATGAACATGGAAATATCTACACCGCTATCTGTTTGAACATGGAAATATCTACACCGCTATCTGCATGAAAATGGAAATATCTACACAGCTATCTGCATGTACATTGAAATATCTACAAAGCTATCTCTTTACACATGGAAATAACTACACCGCTATCTCTATAAACATGGAAATATCTATACCGCCATCTGTATGAACATGGAAATATCTGCAACGCCATCTGTATTAACATACAAATATCTACACCACCATCTGTATTAAGATGGAGGTATCTACACCGCTATCTGTACGAACATGGAAATATCTACACCGCTATCTGTATGAACATGGAAATAGATGCACCGCTATCTGTATGAACATGGGAATATCTACAGCACTATCTGTATGAACATGGAAATATCTACACCGCTACCTGTATAAACATGGAAATATCTACACCGCTATCTGTATGAACATGGAAATATCTTCACCGCCACCTGTATGAACATGGATATATCTTCACAGCCATCTGGATGAACATGGAAATATCTACACCGCTATCTGTGTGAACATGGAAAGATCTACACCGCTATCTGTATGAACATGGAAATATCTTCACCGCCATCAGTATGAACATGGATATATCTACACAGCCATCTGGATGAACATGGAAATATCTACACCGCTATCTGTATGAAGATGGAAATATCTACACCGCTATCTGTGTAAACATGCATACATCTTCACCGCTATCTGTATAAACATGGAAATATCTACACCGCTATCTGCATGAAAATGGAAATATCTTCACAGCTATCTGCATATACATGGAAATATCTACACAGCTATCTCTTTACACATGGAAATAACTACACCGGTATCTGTATGAACATGGAAATATCTACACCGCCATCTGTATGAACATGGAAATATCTGCACGGCCATCTGTATGAACATATAAATATCTGCACCGCCATCTGTATTAAGATGGAGAAATCTGCACCGCTATCTGTATAAACATGGAAATATCTACACCGCTATCTTTATAAACATGGAAATATCTACACCGCTATCTGTATAAACATTGAAATATCTACACCGCTACCTGTATAAACATGGAAATATCAGCACCGCTATCTGTATGAACATGGAAATATCAGCCCCTCTATCTGTATGAACATGGAAATATCTACACCACTATCTGTATGAACATGAAAATATCTACACCGCTATCTGTATGAGCATGGAAATATCTTCACCGCCATCTGTATGAACATGGATATATCTACACAGCCATCTGGATGAACATGGAAATATCTACACCGCTATCTGTATGAACTTGGAAATAGCTACACCGCTATCTGTATGTACATGGAAATATCTACACCACTATCTGTATGAACATGGAAATATCTACACCGCTATCTGTATAAACATGGAAATATCTGCACCGCTATCGGTATAAACATCCGTATTTGCTCTTAATTTATACCCAACGATGGGATGTTTCACATGATAAAAGGACCAAATACAGAATTAGTCTATATTTTTTCTGGCAATTGATCTCTGCAATAATCAAACCTCAAAGACAATCAAACCTGAAATCTAAGCTACTTATTAAATAGCTTGGTGTTTAGGTTGCACGTTGCTGTGTATGCTGGCTTCATAGAAAATGCAAGTAGCAATGGCCATTTTTAATAGTCATTAGCCTTGAAGCTCTCCTAGTTTTGAATCACATAGAAATAGAAATCAAATCTCACTAGATTTTTTTTTTTTGAAACAGGGTCTGGCTTGGTTGCCCAGGCTGAAGAGCAGGGCATGATCTTGGCTCACACCTCTGCCTCTCGGACTCAAGCCATCCTCCCACCTCAGCCTTGGAGTAGCTGGGACCACAGGCATGTGCCACCATATCCAGCTAATATTTTTATTTTTGTACCAATGGGGTTTGTCATCTTTCCCAGGCAGGCCTCAAACTCCAAGACTCAAGCAATCCACCTGCCTTGAATTCCCAAAGTACTGGGTTTACAGGCGACAGCCACTACGCCCAGCAACTAAACTTCTAAAAATCAATTTAACATAAAATTATCTAAGCGTGCAAGGAAAGATAAGAAGCCTAAGGAACCAGTGAGTTGAAGAATAAATGCAGTTTAAATCATACATGTAAACAACATGATGTGATGTGGTAGGAATCATCTAACATGCTTTAAAGCATGATTAAAACGTCTTTACTTAGAAAACTGGATCTTAGTTTAGGATATCTTTAGATAAGAGTATGAAAAGTCATATCATATTGATAAGTAAAGTGCTTCCTTTGGCTAATTTTAAGGATAGGACATTTATTTTCATATAATTCATAGGAATCTTAGACTTAAAAATAAAATTTCCCTTCTCAAATCCTTACTTTCATACATTTTTTGCATTTCTTTCACTTTTGTGTTAATGGCCTATGTCTCAACATATTCTATTAAGCCTTCTGGAAACACATACTTTGTTTCCAGCCTCTTCAGAGAACCATCACTCCAATTCCTAGGCTTCTGAAGAAGCAGACCCAAGCTTATAGTTATTACATATTTCCAAATCTAGGTGACCAACAAAAATTGATACTTTTCCCATCATACCTTTAAGTTAATAATCAGGTGTATGCTGAGAGGTAAAGACCCAAGAGTGTTGGTTGTCTAATTGTGCAGCTGTATAAACAAATCTTAATGCTTGAAAATATTCAAAGGTTATTCTCACGTTGATTGTTGGTAACTATGTGTAACAACATGAAAAGAAAAAAAAATCAAAGAATTACGTCTGAGGATAATACACAATCTCTAAGGGTAAGAAGAGCAACAAAAATTCTGCTTCAATTACCACTGAAATAATATATTTATCCTGTAAAATCTATGGTGGCTGGTTGTAAAAATTAGGCATTAGCAAACCGATAAAGACTTTTTAATGAAAACATTATGAAACATAGTTTTTAAAAAGTTAAATACACCCACACCAGTTTTTCACATTCTTTGGGCTGCTTTAATGCTGCCATTAAATAATTGATTTAGTTGTGACATAGATCCTATGTTCCATGGAGTCTACCATTCATAAAGATGCAATGTAAGGTAACAAAAATATAAATTATGTGTGTGTGGGGGAGAAGTCAAGAGTATTTTTATGTGACAGAAGTTAAGTTGTTATCAGTGTAAAATAGTCTGTTACAAATACAGGACTCTGTATGTTAGTTTCACTAACCAGAAAGAAAGAAATTACAGCAGATACACACACACACACACCAAAAAAGGGAAAAGAAACAAAGCTTAGCACCACAGAAAACCACCAAACTAGAGGGATAAACAATAAGAAAGGAAGAAGTGAACAAGTAATCTAAAAAACAACTAATGAAATGGTAGAAGGAAGTCCTAATTTATCAATAATAAACTTGAATAGAAGTGGATTAAACTCTACTTAAAAGATATAAAGTGGATGAATGGATTCAGATAGCAAAACCCACCTATATGCTGCCTACATGATACTTACCTCACTATTAAAGACAAATAGACTGAAAGTGAAGAGATGGAAAAATATATTTTATGCAAACAAATGAAAAGCAAGCAGGAGTAGCCACAGTCATGTCATATTTTAAAAGGCTTTAAATAAAAAAACTATATAAAAAAAGAATGTCACTGTATAATGAAATGATAAAAGGCCCAATTCAATACGAGGACATAACATATATATTACTTAGGTGTAACTATATATGTACCCAACACCAGAACAACCAGATATATAAAGCAAATATTAGATTTAAAGGTAGAGATAGACTGCAATACAATATTAGTAGGAAATTTCAACACTCCACTTTAAAAATGGACAGATTCTATGAAGAGAAAATCAACCAAAAAATGACAGACTCAAACTATACCATAGACCAAATGGACCTAGCAGGTAAAGAAGATCTCACCTGATATGGTTTGGCTGTATATCCCCACCCAAATCTCATCTTGATTATAGCTCCCATAATTCATACATGTTGTGGGAGGGAACCAGTGGGAGATAATTGAATCATGGGGGCGGTTCCCCCATACTGTTCTTGTGGTAGTGAATACGTCTAACAAGATCTGATGGTTTTATAAGGGGGAACCCTTTCACTTGGTTCTCAATTCTATTTTGTTTGCTACCATGTAAGATGTGTCTTTCGCCTTCCATCATGATTGGGAGACCTCCCCAGCCACGTGGAACTATGAGTCCACTAAACCTCTTTTTCTCTGTAAATTACCCAGTCTCGGGTATGTCTTTATCAGCAGTATGAAAACAGACTAATACATCATCCAACAGCTGCAGAATACAAATTATTCTCAACTGTACACCAAACATTCTCTAGGACCAATCATACATTATGACACATAATGAGTCTTAACAAACTTAAGAAGACAGATATCATATGAAGTATCTTTTCTGATTACAGGGATATAAAGTCAGAAATCAACAACAGGAAAGCCCTTGGAAATTTTATAAAAACATGGAAATTAAATAGCACGCACCCAAGAAATCAATAGGTCTCATTAAGACATTAATAGGAAAATTTCAAAAGTCACTGAGACAAGTAAGAATGAAAATCCAACATACCCAAACCTATGGAACGTAGCAAAAGCAGTTCTAAGAGGGAAATTTATAGCAATAAAAGCCTACACCAAAAAAGAAGAAAGATTTTCAAATCACAAAGCAAAATTATACACTTCAAGTAACTAGAACATCAAAAACAAACTAAACCCAAAATTGGTAGAAGGAAGGAAATAATAAAGCTCACAGCAGATATAAATGAAACAGACACTAAAAAATATTTCAAAAGATAAATAAGACAAAGTGTAAACGTAAAACTGACAAACCTTTAGCTAAACTAAGACAAAAGGAGAGAAAATTCAAATAAATAAAAGATGAAAAAGGAGACATTACAACTGATACACCACAGAAATAGAAGGGATTGTAAGACATTACTCATAACTATATGCCAACAAATTTGATAATGTAGAATAAAATGAATAAATTTCTGCACACATATAACTACCCAGATTAAATTGTGAGGAAATATAACATCTGAACACATCAATAATGAGTTTGGAAATTGAATCAATAATAAAACATCTTCCATCAAAACAACAACAACAACAACCAACACCCAGGACCTGATGTCTTCACTGCTGAATTCTACCAAACAGTTAAAGAATAACTACCAATTCTCCACAAACTTTTCCACAAAAGTAATGAGGAAGGAATACTTCCATACTCATCTTATGAGGCTCGCAACATCCTGATTCTAAAACCAGACAAAGACACGCACAAAATGAAAATAACAGGCCAATATTCCTGAGGAACATAGATACAAAAATTCTCAACAAGATACAAGTGAACTGACTTCGACAGCACACTAAAAAGAGTATTCACTATAATCAAGTGGGGTTCATCCCAGGGATGAAAGGATGGCTTAACATGCACAAATCAGTAAATATGATACACCACCACAATAGAAAGAAGAACAAAAACCATGTGATCATTTCAACAGATGCAAAAAGAACACTTGACAAAAGTCAACATTCCTTTATGATAAAAACTGTCAAGAAAGTAGGTATAGGAGTGTACCTCAACGCAGTAAAGGCCATATGTGACAAACCCACAGCTAACATCTTATTTATGGTGAATAGTTAAATGCTTTTCCTCTATGATATGGAGGAAGACAAGGATGTCAACTTCTACCACTTCTATTTAGCATAGTACTGGAGGTCAGAGCCAGAGCAATTAGACAAAAGAAATAAATAAGAGGGATCCAAACTGGAAAGAAGGAAGTCAGATTGTTTCTGTTTGTAGAAAATGTGATCTCACATACATATGTATACATCTATATATATGATCATATAGATATATATGATCTCTCTCTCTTTAGGGTTCTTTCTATATATACTTATATAGAGTGAGAACCCTAAAGACTTGACCAAAAACTACTAGAAATCATAAATAAATTCAGTAAAGTTGTAGTATACAAAATCAACACAGAAAATTCCGTGGTGTTTCTATACACTAATAGTGAACTATCTGAAAAAGTCATCAAGAAAGGAATTCCATTTACAATAGCTACCAAGAAATCTGCAGATAAATTTAATCAAGGTCGTGAAAGATCTCTACAATGAAAACTATAACACACTGATGGAAAAATTTACGATCCACAAAAAATGGACACTATATACTCATGGAATGGAAGAACTGATACTATTGAAATGACCATACTAACAAAATGTCCTACAGATTCAATGCAATCCCTATCAAAATACCAATGAAATTCTTCACAGAAATAGAAAAAAATACCCTAAAATTTGTATGAAACCAGAAAAGACCCCAAATAACCAAAGCAATCCTGTGCAAAAATAACAAAGCTGGAGGCACCACACTACCTGACTTCAAAATATACTACAAAGCCATAGTAAGCAAAACAGCATGGCACTGCCATAAAGCAAACACATAGACCAATGGAAGAGAATATACAGCTCAGAAATAAATTCTCATACCTAAAGTCAACTGATTTTCAAAAAAGGAGTCAAGAGCACACACAGGGGTAAAGACAGTCTCTTCATTAAATGGTACTGAGAAGATTGGATATCTACATGTGGGATAATGAAATTAGACCCCTATCTTTTACCTTATACAAAAATCAACTCAAATGCGATTAAAGACCTAAAGGTAAGATTGAAAACTATGAAAAACTACTAGAAGATAACATGTGGGAAATTCTCTATAACTTTGGGTTCTACAAGGATTTTTTAAATGAGACGTCAAAAGCACAGGCAACAAAAGCAAAAATAGATAAATGGGGTTTCATCAAACTAAAATGCTTTTGCACAGCAAAGGAAACTTAACAGAGTGAAAAAACAACTTACAGAATGGGATACAATATTTGCAAACTATACATCTGCTAAGGAGTTAATGCCCAGATTATATAACAAACTTAAACAACTCAACAGCAAAAACATAAATAACTTATTTAAAAATGGGCAAAACTGGGAGGCTGAGGCAGGCGGATTGCCTGAGGTCAGGAGTTTGAGACCAGCCTGACCAAAATGGTGAAATCATTTCTCTACTAAAAATACAAAAATTTAGCCAAACATGATGGCGTGTGCCTGAAACCCCAGCTACTCAGCAGGCTGAGGCAGGGGAATTGCTTGAACCAGGGAGATGGAGGTTGCCGTGAGCCCCGATTGCACCACTGCACTCCAGCTTGGGCAACAGAGCAAGACTCCTTCGCAAAAAAAAAAAAAAAAGGACAAAATAAACTAAAAGAAATGCCACAAGAGAAAATATAGAAAGGGTCAAGACGAATATATAATAAAATCATGTTCAACATCACTAACCATCAGGGAAATGCAAATCAAAACCGCAATGAGATACCAGTTCACCCATTAGAATGGCTATTAGCAAAAAGGTAAAAGATAACAAGAGTTGGCAAGGAAGTGGAGAAAACGGAACACTTACGCACTGTTGATGGGGTTGTAAACTAGTACAACCATTAAGCAAAACTTTATGGAAGTTCGCTAAAAAATAAAAAATAAAAAAAAAAACAATCATTCGATCACATAACCCAGCAATCCCACTGCTGGGTATATATCCATAGGAAATGAAATCATTGTGTTTGAAAAATATCTGCACTCTTATGTTTACTGTAGCACTATTTCTAATAATCAGATATGGAATCAACCTATGTGTATAAAAACAAACAAGTGAATTATATATATATAATATATATTATGTATATTATATATAATACATATTATGTATATTATATATAATATATTATGTATAATATATTATATATTAATATATTATTAATATTAATATATTATATATTAATATATTATTAATATTAATATATTATATATTAATATATTATTAATATTAATATATTATATATTAATATATTATTAATATTAATATATTATATATTAATATATTATTAATATTAATATATTATATATTAATATATTATTAATATTAATGTATTATATATTAATATATTATTAATATTAATATATTATATATTAATATATTATTAATATTAATGTATTATATATTAATATATTATTAATATTAATATATTATATATTAATATATTATTAATATTAATATATTATATATTAATATATTATTAATATTAATATATTATATATTAATATTAATAATATTAATAATAAATAATAATTATTAATTAATAATTATTAATAATTATTAATAATTAATAATTAATATTGATATTGATATATTATTAATATATTATATATATTATATGTATAATATATTATATATTATGTATATTTTATATATAATACATATTATGTATATTATATACATAATATATATTATGTATATTATAATATATATAATGTATAATGTATATAATATACGTTATGTATATTATATATAATATACATTATGTATGTTATGTATATTATATATTACATATAATATATATTATTATTATATATAATTATATATAATTATAATTATAATTATATATAATTTTATGTGTAATTATAATTATGCATAAAATTAATTATAATTATATATAATTTTATGTGTAATTATAATTATACATAAAATTATATATATATATATATATATATATGGACACACACACAATGAAATACTATTCAGCCATAAAAAAAGAATGAAATTCTGCCAGTTGCAACAACATGGATGACCCTGTAGGATACAATGTTAAGTGAAATAAGCCAGACACAGAAAGCAAATACCGCATGATCTCGCTCATATGTGGAATCTTAAAAAAAAAAATGTTAATAGAGAAGTAGAGTAGAATAGTGGTTACCAAACAGTGAGGAAGAAGTGGGGAGGGCAAAATGGAGATAGATTGGTTAACAGTTATGAAATCACAATTATATAGGAAGAATAAGTTGTAGTGTTCTTTGCAAAGCAGGGTGACTATAGTTAAAAGTAAAGTATTGTATATTACAAAGTATCTAGAAGAAAGGATTTTGAAATTTCTTATTAAAAAGAAATGATGAATGCATGAGGTAATTAATACACTAACTATCCTTATTGGATCATTAGACAACATACATATTCATTGAAACATCAAATTGTATCCTATAAATCTATATAATTACAATGTGAAAATTTTTTAAAAATAAATTAATGAATTAAATAACAATTTTAAAATGTTCTCAATCACCAATGCAAAGTTTAGGAGCTTTGTTCTTGACTCAGCCTTAAGACTGAAAACTAATGTGTTAGAAATATTTGTAGATCCTCTCAATTTTGAAAGAATCCTAGCTAAACTACTGAAATATAAAATATATTCTATGTAATATGCTCTTAGGTATATTCTTAGGTGAACTCTGCTTTTAGATGAAGCTTATAAAAATGAAAAACGTATCTGAAATAAAATTTTAAAGTATTTGGAAAATTACAGCTTAATCTCTTAAAGACAAATTTTCTATACAGTAACCTTTTTATGTGCTTTTGAAATGGGGTATACAATTATTTTCCCTGATGTGAGACAAAATATAGAAAGTTGGCATTTTATCTAAGAAGTTAACTTAGGAAGAAAGAGTGAGAGGCAGAGGAATGAGGGAAGAAAGGAAGGCTGATGATGGGATACCTTATCAAGTTGCCTAATGCTGTATTGGAACCTAATAGGCCTTCTAAGGAGTTTTATTACATAATGCAAGACTCCTCAATCTGGGAGGAGGAAAGGGCTTTATTTTGAGTGGTCACAGGTTGCCCCATGGGCATAAACTCTACCAAGCTGCTAGGTTACACCTACATGAGCATCCCACCTGCTTAAGTAAGAGCAGCCACAAACTGTGGGCCATTCCAGGTAAGTGTCATATCACACCTGCACCAACTAGTCAAAGCCTGGGTCAAAGCCTGTGCAGAACTGATCGCTACAGCAGAGGCTAAAATAAGAAATGGGGCTAAGAGAGTGAAAAGCAGTGCCCATATGTATCCAAAAACAGGTTGAAGATATCTTTAGGAAGGAACAGATAATTTTTTTTATTCATACAATAACAGATGCATATGAACTCCTCCACTAGTCACCCATTCCTGTCAGCCCTTGGGCTTCATAACTAAATCATTCTTCCTTTGTAATCCAGTCCCACATTTTCAGCTATCTCTCTATGTTTATTATCTTAAATATTTCTTTGCTCTATACTCTTCCCCTAGTCTTCAACCAATTTCTTTCTTTATTGTCCCAACCCACAGACTGTTATTTCCACTTCGATGTCCCATAGAAGCTTCAAGGGTTTGAAATACCTAAAAAAACAACTCATCTTTCTCCCTAAAACTCCCTCTCCTTCTCCCACTTCAAAATTTCAACTAATGGCTCCCCCTGTTATTCCCACCAGAATCCTGAATGATCCCTGTTTCTCCTCATTCACTCCATACATGTAAATCTCATTAACGTTACTTTCTAGATATTTCATGAATCCTTTCCATTCATTCTGTACTAGAAAGTGTTCCCAGTTTAGACCCTGGTGGTTGGTGGCCTCTTACCTAGGCGCGCGCTCTCTCTCTCTCTCTCTCTCTCTGTGGGTGTGGGTGTGGGTGTGTGTGTCCTGAGAATTTATTTACTTCTGGTTTTTGTTTGTTTTTTAGTATCCAGAATCTACAGGGAACTTAAATCAATTAGAAAAAAAAATAACCCAATTAAAAAATGGGCAAAGGACATGAACAAACACTTCTCAAAAGAACACATACAAATGGCCAACAAATACACGAAAAAAAAAATGCTTAGAATCACTAATCATCAGAAAAATGCAAATCAAAACACAATGAGATACCATTTCATACCGGTTGGAATGGCTATTATTAAAAAGTCAAAATACAACAGATGCCAGCAGGGCTGTAGAAAAGAGGAAGTGTCTGTATATTTTTAGCTATAGCCCTACTTCAAACGTGTCCCCATTACAGCCAAAAGAGCGGCCTATCTAAAGGACTGTTCTGATCAGCTCACTTACCTGACTGAAACCTTCAGTGACTCCCATGGCCTGCAGGTCAATGCACTAATTCATGACTATAACATCTGAGATATCCTTGATCTGGCTACTGGTCTAGCCCTCTCTGACTCACGCTTTATAAACCATGCATTCTGGAACTTTTTAGTTGTTTCCCACATCAGCATGCTACTTCCCATCCATGTAGATTTGCAGAGACCTCCTCATCTTTTTAATTCCCAGTTCCCACTCTCAACATGGGCCATCTCCTACCCACACTTCAAAACCTAAGCAAAACAACACCTTCCGTGACACCTCCATGCTGAGTCAGATGCCATCCCCTTTGTATTGTAGTTCTTTGCTTGTGTGCCTTTGTCTCACTTTGTTCTCTTTAAAATAAACTCCATGAGGACAATGATCACCTGCTATTTGTGTTAATATCTGCACCTAGTGGCATAGTGTCTGGAGTATAGTAGGATCTATTTTCAAGGAAAAAAAGATTATATCTATACCAATAGACATGAATTAGCGCTTTTTTTTTAAAGATAAGCTCCCTTTGAACTAAGTCAATGTTTACAAGAAGAGTTATACTAAAAAGTTCACTTTTGCTGCTTACGTTTCATTTATTTCAGGCAATTAATTCATTGTTATTGGTAAATCGATACTTTTTATTGATACTGAAAAGAGAGAAATAAACTAATGACTATCTCTGTTAGAGTAGATTTGTTCATATCTATCAGTAAAATGTTAATTATCTGAAAGTCAATAATAAAACATAAACTGTGATCTTAAATGTTTTTTAGGGGCTCAAAAATAATTAGAATTCATGTCAGCATATAAAAAAAGATCAGAGTATTTTTAAGATATGATAAAATTTTATTTTAGTTTCTTAATAGGGATTTTTGTGACCTTATAGAGTT
Organism: Gorilla gorilla gorilla; assembly: GCF_029281585.2. Classification (NCBI taxonomy): domain Eukaryota; kingdom Metazoa; phylum Chordata; class Mammalia; order Primates; family Hominidae; genus Gorilla; species Gorilla gorilla. Next base: position 1,398,596 of record NC_073234.2, read on the forward strand.
CAACTAATTATAATTTTAAAAATAGGATTTATAGAGTTTTAGAATTAGAAACAATTTATAGATTATTTTATTTTTCTTTTGAGGAATCAGGTCATCAGAAGATCAAGGAACACCTATAATGTCACTAGATCCTAATTTAATTTAAATTTTAGAATCCAGGTATTCTAACTCCTGTCTTGATACTATTTCTACTTTATTATGTTGCTTCCCAGGGCTTTAAAAAATAAAAGCTGGGAAATTACATTTGCTTTGCATATACAGCACCAATTATCAAATTCAGCATAAAAGCATAACATGTATACATCAAAAAGAAAACATAAAAACTTCAAATTAAAAGCATCTCAAAACAATTGAATATAATAGGGAAACCTTATACAAATGCAACACTCACCCATTAATAAAAAGAAACCAATTGGAGAAAAAAGAAATTCAATATAAACATGTTGGAATATAACCTAATTCATTTTAATCCAATGCTTCAAATTGAAAAAAATTAGCACTAGTGTTATTTTCCTTTATCATTACAATCTTGCTTTTCATTACATTATGCTATGTTTTGTATTAAACATAAAATCAATTTTTCACCTTAACACATGCTAGAAATACAGAGTCACCATATTGGAAATCAGTAGAAAGTGTCTTTGTTTCTACTTTTTTTTCTTTGAAAAAGCTTTGGGAAAAAAAATCATTTACAATGTTTAATTTTAATAACTTAAAGAATGTAATTGATTTTTGTTTGTTTTTGACATGGAGTTTCACTCTTGTCACTCAGGCTGGAGTACAATGGCATGATCTCGGCTCACTGTAACCTCCACCTCCCAGGTTCAAATGATTCTCCTGTCTCAGCCTCCCGAGTAGCTGGGATGACAGGCACTCGCCACCACACCCGGCTAATTTTTGTATTTTTAGTAGAGATGGGGTTTCATCATGTTGGCCAGGCTGGTCTCAAACTCCTGACCTCAGGCGATCCGCCAACCTCGGCCTCCCAAAGAGCTGGGACTACAGGCGTGAGCCACCATGCCCAGCCAATTGAATAGTTTTTAACTCAGAGGATAAATGCTTGAGGGGATGGAAAGCCCATTCCTCATGACGTGATTATTTCACACTGCATGCCTGTATCAAAACATCTCATGTACCCCACAAATATATAAACCTCCTATGTACCCACAAAAATTTTATAAAATAATGAAAATATTTTAAAACTAAAAAAATTGTTTTTTAATTAAGCAACTTTATTTAAATAAAATCATTCTTCCTCATCCTCAGTCCTGGGATCTACCAGAAAGAATTAGCAACATCTTAAAGATGACAAAGTGTTAAAGATAAGCTGCTATTAAGTAAAAGTGTGAAGTGTGGAGGGGACAAGCTGGATGCCTGAACCATTCTGTTCTATCTTTAGGACAGTGAAAGAGCAAGAAGCAGGGTTGGGTGGGGGACACATATTCTGTTGAGCATTGTCACCACTATATTCACTGAAATTCATCTGCATGCTTGTATGTATACTTTTGATTCGCCTGATACACTGAAAATTATATGAAATTGTTCTCTATTCTTTAGATAATTATAATCTAAGTGCTAATATGAAGCTTAGAATTTATATGAAATATGTATGCCCACAACAAGACATTTCAGCTATTTCCTAGATAATAATCTCACTTCACCCTGCACAAAACAGGCACATGATCATGTCACTCTGACCTGGTTTGAGTCCAAGGAGGCTTTTGTTTTTAAAATAATTTAGGTTAGTAGTTAAAATATGAACTTTGGGCCAGGAGTGGGAGCTCATGCCTATAATCCCAGCACTTCGGGAGGCTGAGGCGGGCGGATGACTTGAAGTCAGGAGTAGGAGACTGGACTGGCCAACATGCTGAAACCCCATCTCTACTAAAAAAAAAAAAATAGAAAACTTAGCTGGGTGTGGTGGCGGGCACCTATAATCCCAGCTACTTGGGAGACTGAGGCAGGAGAATTGCTTGAGCCTGGGAAGTGGAGGTTGCAGTGAGCAGAGATCTTACCACTACACTCCAAAACAAACAACAAACAAAAAAATTCTAGAGTCACACTGAAAATCTTAACAACCTGCTTCTACTACCCATTTTTTTAATTTTTATTTTGACCTGATTTTAGATTGATAGCAAAATGCACAAATAACACAAAGTGCCCCCTATGTCCCTCACCCTACTTCCCCTAATGCTAACATTTTCAGAGCCATCCTTATTTTCTCTATAAAAGAGCAGAGTTCTCCTTTTAGAGATTTGGAAAGATTATTAAAAGATAAGTTACAAAATACAGTACCTGACACGTATAAAATAATAAATAAATACTAGCCATGCTTAATTATTTTGTTTTAAGTCTATATGAGTCAAGTTTTAGTAGAAATATGGGCTAGAAAAAAAAAAACAGAAAGCGGGACTCTGTGATCCGACTTGGGCTTATAGAACAGACTGCACTAGTTTGTTCTCATGCTGCTAATAAAGTCATACCCAAGACCGGGTAATTTAGAAAGGAAAGAGGTTTAAGGAACTCACAATTCCACATGGCTGGGGAGGCCTCACAGTCACGGCAGAAGGCAAAAAAGAAGCAAAGGCACATCTTAAATGGTAGCAGAGAAGAAAGCTTGTGTAGGGAAGCTCCCATTTTAAAAGCATCAGATCTCGTGAGACTTATTCGCTACCAGGAGAACAGTAGGGGGAACCCGCCCCTATGATTCAATGATCTCCACCTGACTCCATCCTTGACATGCGGGGATAATTACAATCAAGGTGAGATTCGGATGGAGACACAGCCGAATCATATCAATGACTAATGAGAGTTACGTCCAGAACCTAATGAAAACCTGTCTGAGGCCACATTCCCTGTAAAGCAGATTTGAGATAGAGATTTGTGTAGAGAACATTTAACTGGGTAAAATCCTAGGAACCAACAACTGTGGCGAAAAAGCTGAATTGGATAAAGGGAGTTGAGATGTGAGGCAGTCACAACAAACACCTCAGCTAATCTCAAGGGGGAGCTGAGAAGCTGGGGCGACCCTTCAGAGTTGCCCTAAATTGAGGCAGGAGTATGGAGTTTTAATACCTTTCACTGGCCATTCTTCAGATAAGAGTTGTCCCCAAGGATGGACATCAGCTTGACAAGTTATTAATTAGATCTCCTGAGAATAAATTCTAGAGAGAATCAGCTGAGAGGCATGATTTGCCAACACTCCCAATAGCTGGGCAAACTTCAGTTTTGAGGGAGGATTTGGGTCACACACAAAAGTCTCCACAACCAATTATTCATGGGAAATTCTATGTAGGCAGAGCTATTTCATGGCCAGTTAATCAAAACTACATAATCTATTTGGTTAAGCAAAAGAAATTAAAAAGATAAAATAAAATCTATGTATTAACACTCAAAAGTTTTTTAATGCATTTGCCTTGCATTTCGTATGTTTTGCCTTGCCTTTTATATGTTTTGCCTTGCATTTGTTTATTTGCTTTTAAGAACCTTTAGAGAACAATAATTACTAATATAATATGGAGTAGCACAGCATAGACGAGGGAAGCTAACTCTCTCCCTTTTCCCAGAACCTGGAACAGCTAAAGATCCTAAGCATTGTCAGCTTTGGTATCTGACATAGTTTGGATGTTTGTCCCCTTCAAATCTCACGTTAAAATGTGATCCCCAATGTTGGAGAGAGATGCCTCCTGAATGGCTTGGTGCTGTCCTCTTGGTAATGAATGAGTTCTTACCCTGTGAGTTCATGCGATATCTGGTTGTTTAAAAGAGACTGACACCTCCTCCCTGTCTCTCTTGCTTCCGCTCTCACCATGTGATATGCTGGTTTCCCTTCACCTTCCACCATGATTGGAAGGTTCCTGAGGCCCTCCCTGGAAGCAGGTGCCAGTACTATGCTTCATGTACAGCCTTCACAACAAGGAGCCAAATAAACCGCATTTCTTTATAAATTACCCAGCCTCAGGTATTTCTTTATAACAATGCAAATGGGCTAACAGAGTATCATTCATGGACAGTGAGTGTATTAGTCAATTTTCATGCTGCTGATAAAGACATACCCAAGACTGGGTCATTTATAAAGAAAAAGAGGTTTAATGAATTCACAGTTCCACATGGCTGAGGAGGCCTCACAGTTATGGCAGAAGGCGAAAGGCGCATCTTACATGGCAGCAGGCAAACAGCAAATGAGAACCAAGTGAAAGGCGAAAGGGGTTTCCCCTTATAAAACCATCAGATCTCATGAGACTTATTCACTACCACTAGAACAGTGTGGGGAAAACTGCCCCCATGATCCACTTACCTCTCACTGGGTCCCTCCCACAACATGTGAATTATGGGAGCTACAGTGCAAGATGAGATTTCAGTGGGGACACAGCCAAACCATATCAGACAGTAATAACTTTCAATTAAATATAGCTAGACTTTCTGTCAGTGGGTCACAGCAGTCTAGAGAACACATTGAAAAACTCTGGGAACAGCAGATATAGAGGTCAGATCTAGAGATTTTTAACAAAGTTTAGTGCTACAATGCATTGGTGACCACAGACAAAAGGTGTCTGTTGTTGTTATAGTTTGTTTTCTGTCTTGTTTTTCATCATGGGAGGACAAAAAGAAAAAATGGGGGCAATGGTGAAGGAGAAATGAAAAAGACCTGCTTTTCTATGGGTGGAAGCGACTAAACGAGAGAATAAATTTGGATCACACAACAAATGCAAATCAAGTTAGAAGCATGAAAGGCATGATTAAGGCCATGGTTCTAATAGAGATCAGCCAGCGGAACCAGGATCATGCCACACCGAGAGAGGCTGCAGAGCCATTGCCTTCTCTCCTGTCAAAGCTAAATTAATGAAATGGAACTCACAGAAGCACTATGTAATCAAATATTGGTGGGACACAAGCAAATTCTTAAAAAGTTTCATTGATCAGTGATAATATCTTTTGGTGTAAATATCTCCTCAAAACATTTCAGGAAAAAAAATAAAGCTATAATTTTACTTTAGAAATATTTAACTTTGTTATACTAGTTTACTTATTTTTTACCTAATACTTCTGATATATTGTTATGTAGGTTAAAGATGCTCGATTCATGCCACTGTGGAAACCACACATAATTTAGGCAATAATGCAAATTCTTTTCAAATTCTTTTATCAGTGTATTCACTTTATTTTTATTTCAAACACAATACAAAATTACAGGATGCTATCAAAGTGATGCTACAAAACCCCACTAAAATTTTTTCAATTCTTCAAATCACACACTTACACACACACACACACACACACCACATGCATTCCCCGTACAGACCTTTTTTTGGGGGGCCTGAGTAAATAATTGCATTTTATTTTCAATTTTTCATTTTGAAATAATTAAAGACTTACCAAAAATGTTGCAAAACTACGTGCCTTTTTGAAGTAAAGTCTTGAAAAAGTTGTTTGGTATATCCTTTATAGTAATAAAAGAAAACACGTGTATATTCTGTTGATTAAAGGCATGCTGAGATCGTCAGACATGTGATTTCATCAGAGACACCAATATAGAGCGCAGCTGTAACGACATCCTAAGAGTGTTCTAACTGAAATGTGTTGGAAGAAGGTTCTAATTTTTTTCAACCCTTCTCAAGTTGGCACTCAGCAGATTTCCACTCTATAAAAGTAACTCCTGCTCTGCAACTAATGTTCACAGATAAGCTCCAAACATATTTACAGCTCCATTTAAGTATAATGTACACACAGTAAAATTCACCCTTTTCAATGTGCAATTTAATGGGTTATGGCAGATGAATATCATCATTTGACCACAATCATGATCAAGATACAGAAAATCTGCATCATCACAAAACGTTTTCCTTTGCTGTTTTGCATTTGATCTTTTCTCCATTCCTGAACACAGGCAACCACTAATCTGCTTCTGTTTCTACAGTTTGCATTTTCTAGAGTATCCTATTAGTGGAATGATACATTGGTGTCTTTCATGTCTAGCTTCTTTCACTGAGCATAATGCTTTTGATATTCATTTATATTGCTGTTGTATCAGTTTGCTCCTTTTTATTGTTGAGTGGTACTCCATCTACAACTGGTTTATCCATTTACAAGTTGATGGACACATCTGCTATGAACTTCAAGGATGAGGCTTGGTACGGATATGTTTTTATTTATTTTGAGTCGCAGTGGAATTATTTGGCTATATGATCAGTACTAAGTTTAACATTAAAAGAAACTGCCAAACTGCTTTCCAAAATGTCTGTACCATTTTGAAGTCCCACTAGCCAGGTGTGAATAGCAATTCTTCACATCATGTGGTATGGTCAGTTCTGCTCGTGTCAGCCACTCCAGTGGGTGTACAGTGGTACCTCAATGTGGTTTTAACTTGAATTTCCCTGATGACGGGTAATGTTAAGTATCTTTTCATTTGTGTATTGGACACCATCTCTTTTTAAATTAAAATATCTGTACAAATATTTGGCCCATTTAGGTCAAAATATTACGTTAAATGAGTTATTTGTGTTTTGTTATTTAGTTTTTTAGTTATGTGTACATTCTAGATGAAAGTTCTTTATCAGACATATTTAAAATTATTCTGTCCCAATCTGTGGTTTGCCTTTTCATTTTTTGATGCTATGTTTTAAGTTGCAAAAGTCTTAATTTCATGAAGTCCAACTTACTATTTTTTTCCATTTTCATCCATCCTTTTCTTATCTAAAAAATTTTTAGCTATAGTAAGATTATTAAAAATTTTTCCTATTCAGTAAGCTTTATACTTTTTATATTTACATTATGTATAAAATACATGTTGAGTTAATTTGAGGATATGGTGTGAGGTAATTCTGAAGTTCATATTCTCCATTTAATATCCAATTTTAATAGTACCATCTTTATAAAGACATTGATTTCCTTATTGAAATATTTTGGCAACTTTGGCCATGTAAGGCAGGATATATTTCTAAATTATTTATTCTGTTTCACTGATATATATGTCTTCTTCATGCCAGTAAGTTTACTGTACTGTTTAGTGTAGCTTTACAATATGTCTTGAAATTTGGAAAGTTTTCCAACTTTATTCTTCTTTCTAAAACATGCTCTGGCTATTCTAGGACTTCTGCATTTAAAAAAAAAAATTAGAATCAGCTTTGTAATTTCTCCAAAAAGGCCTATAGGTTTGACTGGGATTGTGCCAAATCTGGAGATCAGTTTCAGAAGAATTATCATCTAATAAGTATGACATGTATATTTACCAATGAACTTGATACATATTTCTACCTATTCAATCTCTCGTATTAGTGATTTAGAAATTTTGGATCAGCATACCTTTTATTAAATTTATTCTCAATTATTTTATTATTTTTGAGGCTATTATAAGTTAAATTGCTTACATAATTTTATTTTCTAATTGGTGTTGATTGTGTATAGAAACACAATTGATTTTATTTATTGATCTTTCATCCTACAACTTTGTTAAATTCACTTCATACCTCTAGCACACTTCTGCAGATGCCTAAGGATTTTCTATGTATATGTTTACATCACGTGAGAATAGTATTTTTCTTTCTTCCCAACTTGGGTGTCACTTATTTCTTATTTTCTTTTCTTTTCTCTTTATTTCTTTCTTCTTTCTGTCCATTCCTCCTTCCTTCCCTTCTTTCTTTCTCCCTGTTTTAGAATCAGTTTTGTAATTTATCCAAAAGGACCTATAAGGTTTCATGGGAATTCCACTGAATCTAGAGATCAATTTCAGGAGAATTATCATCTCATAAGTATTAAATATTTATCAATGAACTTGGTATATATTTCCACTTATTTAATATTGAATGCAATACTTTAAAGAACTAGGGAGAGAGGACATCATTGCATTTTTCATAATCTTATGTAGAAAGTATTAAGGCTTTCACCATTTTAAGTAAGATGTTTGCTATAGATTTTTTGTAAACACATAATCAGTTTGAAAATGTACTTTTCTATCCTCAGTTTGCTGGGAGTTTTTAATTTAAAAAATGTGTTACATTTTGTAAATTCCTTTTTTGCATCTATTGAGAGTGTCACGTGATTTTTCTTTTTTCTGTCAGCATGGTAGATTTTCAGTTGTTGAAACCAACTTGAGATAAACCCCACTTGGTTAAAACACATTATCATTTTTAAATATTCCTAGACTCAATTTGCTAATATTGTATTAAGAATGTTGCATCTAAGTTCATAATGGTTATCAGTCTGTCATTTTTGAGTTGTGATATCTGTATTTGTTTCTGATATCGAGAGAATCCACGTAAAACATCTACTTCTGTCATCAGTAATAATCTGACCAGGGATAACACCAACAGTTAGAGAGGAACCTGTCATTACCTGTGGCAGCAGAGATATCAGAGATTCCAAAAAGAAAAGCAAGGTTAAAATTTCAAATATAATCACATGAAATATCAGAAAGCCAGGGGATAGAAATATAGGAGAGCAAAATCTTAGAGGTCAAAACAAGTAGTTAAGTACTGCACATGATAATAAAAAGTAAAATCTTTTCCTAAGGCAGAGCCTGGCTGCTGCCTAGCTTCTTTGACAATTCTTGGTAGGCTTTCATGGCTTTATAAGGGCTTATACTTTAGGTAAAGTTATAGTCAGGGAAACGGTGGGTGTAGGTTGGCTCTGTAGAAATGAAGCATTACAGGAGCACTGCAGTGAGAAAGAAACTGATACTGATGATACTTCGGTCACACTAATAATACATGCTAATGATAATCATAGCAATCATGGTAATGACAGAAAATATATATATAATATTAACATGCTTCTATTTGCACATATACATATGTGAATAGAAACATTGATTTAAAGACATGAAAGTATAGAAATAGCCTACACCTGATAAAGATATGCTCATACACAATAACAAACCTCAGTATAAACAGAGATTTTGATGTATCACAGAATTCTGCAATAGATCACAATTTTGACACTATGGGAAGTGTCATTTTCAGAACTTTTCTTTATCTCCATTATCTCCATTCTCTATTTCCAACATTCCTGGAGACTGAACTCAAGGATCAGTAAATATTCTCAACCTTAACCATAGCAGACTTCATTCATCCCATATATGCTTGTTATTTTTCCCCATTGACAGAAGGCATTGTACCATGAAATATACAACATATCTCTGACACACCTGACGAAAACAAACAATGGGGAAAGATTGACTATTTAATAAATGGTGATGGGAAAACTGGCTAGCCAAATGAAGAAAGCTGAAAGTGGACCCCTTCCTTACACCTTATAAAATAATTAACTCAAGATGGATTAAAGACTTAAACATAAGATCTAAAACCATAAAAACTCTAGAAGACAACCTAGCCAATACCATTCAGAACATAGGCATAGGCAAAGACTTCACGACCAAAACACCAAAAGCAGTGGCAACAAAAGCCAAAATTGAGAAATGGGATCTAATTAAACTAAAGATAGCTTCTGCACAGCAAAAGACACTATCATCGGAGTGAACACACAACCTACAGAGTGGGAGAAAATTTTTGCAATCTATCCATCTAACAAAGGGCTAATATCCAGAATCTACAAGGAACTTAAACAAATTTACAAGAAAAAAACAACCCCATCAAAAAGTGGGAAAAGGATATGAACAGACACTTCTCAAAAGAAGACATTTATGCGGCCAATAAACACATGAGAAAAAGCTCATCATAGGCTGGGCGTGGTGGCTCACGCCTGTAATCCCATCACTTTGGGAGGCCAAGGCGAGTGGATCACAAGGTCAGGAGTTTGAGACTTGCCTGGCCACTATGGTGAAACTCTGTCTCTACCAAAAACACACAAAAAAACTTTAGCCAGGCGTGGTGGTATATATCTGTAATCCCAGCTACTCAAGAGGCTAAGACAGGAGAATTGCTTGAACCCATTAGGTGGAGGTTGCAGTGAGCCGAAATTGTGCCACTGCACTCCACCCTGGGTGACAGAGTGAGGCTGTCTCGAAGAAAAAAAAAAAAAAGCTCATCACCCCTGGTCCAATGAGATACCATCTCGCACCAGTTAGAATGGCAATCATTAAAAAGTCAGGAAACAACAGGTGCTAGAGAGGATGTGGAGAAATAGGAATGCTTTTACACTGTTGGTGGGAGTGTAAATTAGTTCAACCATTGTGGAAGACAGTGTAGCAATTCCTCAAGGATCCAGAACTAGAAATATCATTTGACCTAACAGTCTCATTACTAGGTACACATCCAAAGGATTATAAATCATTCTACTATAAAGACACATTCACACATATGTTTATTGCAGCACTATTCACAATAGCAAAGACTAGGAACCAACCCAAATGCCCATCAATGATAGACTGGATAAAGAATATGTGGCACATATACACCATGGAATACCATGCAGCTATAAAAAAGGATGGATTAATGTCTTTTGCAGAGACATGGATGAAGCTGGAAACCATCATTCTCAGCAAACTATCACAAGAACAGAAAACCAAACACCACATGTTCTCACTCATAAGTGGGAGTTGAACAATGAGAACACATAGACACAGGGAGGGGAACATCACACACTGGGGCCTGTCAGTGGGTAGGAAGGAAAGAGGAGGGATAGCATTAGGAGAAATACTTAATGTAGATGACGAGTTGATGGGTGCAGCAAACCACGACAGCACATGTATACCTATTTCACAAAACTGCAAGTTCTGCAAATGTATCTCAGAACTTAAAGTGTATGTATGTGTGTATATATATATACACACAAATGTAAATGTAAATGTAAATAAATTGAAAATGGTAAAAATAGAAATATGTTTCCTACACAAATAGCGACATAATAAAGCAAGATAGAATGTATGTTTGAGTTAAAAAAAATTGCTTAGAAGACAACTTGAATTCCATTCCAAGGAACTAGTTTTCAAAAGTTTACAACCAGATTTCAGTTTGGCAAAAGGCAACAATGCTGTTTTGAAAATAATTTCTGAAAAGAGCTTCCCCAGCAGTTCCAAATGGCAGTCCTGATACAAGGAAGTAGGGGCAATTTTGTTACCACCAGGAACACTGAATTTATTTTCAGACCTTGAAATTCTGGGAGGCCCTCAAATAATAATCAACTACAATATTTTACTTTACATAGAAATATTGTTTTAATGTTAATATAAAAGCTTGTATATGAACTAAAATTGTCAATCTGCCACTTTTAAGAAAGAAGAATCCATTATGTCCCTAATCTATAGTGAGTTGATATGTTCCATAAGCAGTTCTGGAAGGAGGCTACACTTAGAGCATAAATTGGTATAGATCGCTTTGCTCTCACAGATAGCGACACAATATTTTCTGCTGAATGGGAAAAAGTTTGAAGGCATAAATCAAGATAAAGCAATCATCTGACAAAGAATTACAAAGAGGCCCCATACCTTTTTCTTAGTGAACTCCGTGTGACACATTGATTTTCCACTGAAGATAAAAGCCAAAATCATGTGTCATCAATAGAAAGCAAGCAAAACTATTTGGTTCAATATGTTATGGTACTTAATGAAAAAAAACTTGCAGAGAAAAGACAAATCTAAAATGTTGCACATGATTCAAACAAGTCTGGATCAGAAGAGACATTTCAGAGGTCACTGCTAGAGAGTCGAGGATACATTAGAGAGAAATAAACTCCTGCTTTTTTGTTTATATACTTACATACACAGATACTGTCTGATGAAGATGATTGATATCAGGTATGGTATTTGATGGTATAGTCATTTACAAAATAATTCATCCCTTATGATCTAATGCAATTTTCTTCATATTACACGTGTATATTTAAATACTTCCTTGTGAAGTGGAGGCTAGCCAGGCTGCTGTTAGCATATCCAGTACATTTCTGCAAATTCCAAAATGGCAAATCCCACAGTTGAAATTTCAACCTCTCTAGCGTCCCTCGGCTGGAGTGCATAATCACGGCAAAAGTCTGCAACATCAGAGGTGGCCGCCACAGACACAAAGTCTATGTTTCTCACTCCATTCTACCAAATCTAGTCAGCAGTCTGGGTGAGGGGGCTTGGCAGTATCTATGAGCAGAAAGCATTCAAATGGCTGGTATATGTGCTTCTGGGGAAACTAAGGGGAAAAAAGAGAGAGGGAGGGAGGGAGGGAACAAGAAAGAAGAAGGAAACTCAAGGAGAGAGGAAGGGAAGGAGGCTGGCAAGAAGGGATGGAGGGAGCAAGGGAGGGAGGAATAAAGGAAGGAAGTTACACCAAGTTTCAAAACTGGCCACGGACTGAGAAGGATTAAGAGACAAACGGAATTGAAAGCATTTATGTTCATACTCGGTATTTTTCTTACCCATTATTGCAAATTAGTAATTTAAAAATTTTCATTTCCACAAATCCACGTGTTTTCTTGTTCCTCTCTCTCCGCTCTTTTTCCTTCTTTCCTTCCTGACTTTCTTCTTTCTTTTCAACATAGGTTATATAAATGTGTGAGAGCTATCACTAGTCTACATTAATCATCAGGATTTCCCTGTATATTTCCAATTAAGATGACCCATAATAATATTCTACTGTAATTTTGGAGGGTCCAAAATACTAGATGGCATTTAGTGTTTTGGAAATCATGACAAGTCTAACAGGACTTTAAAAAACCTATCAAGACATCTGATGTGTTTTCTTGCCCATACACTCTTTAATGAGGTCTGCTTGACCCTTTCTTCTTCCCTTCTCTAGTCATGGGTTCTTCACACTGAAAACTAAGCTTTGCATCAGTGTTTGACGAACAGGTGACATAATAAACTGCAGTTACATTTTAAATTCAGCTCAAGATGGTAGATGAGAAATCTAAGATTGTGAAGTGAGATTTAGCATGCTGTTCAGTATGCAACAAATCTGAGTGTTGCTCACACAGGATTCATACCAACAGGCTCCTTCCAAAACCTTTCAATGCAAATTCTAGCAAATGCACACTTGGAAGAAAAATGTTCCATGAAGTTGTATATGTAAATTTATACTTTCAGCATTTATGTATATAATTTCAGGGGAAGTGGGATCAACTTAACATTATTAAACATAGTCCAATGATACTTACAACATAACTTCAGAAACATTTTATTACTAGAAGTATTTTAAAAAGGATGTACCATTTAGGATTTAAGACACACCCCACAAATGAAAAAACAAATGAGATTATAAACAACATTTTTTAAGAAAATTATGCCATCTCTTTCACTACAAAATCCTCCTGGGGGAAAAATATCTTTTCCTTCATTATTAAAGGATGTTATCAGAGCACAGTGGAATTCTTTCAGATTTAGTCAGAAGGTTCTCTGGAGTTGAGAGATCTATTGGAGAATATTTTCTTTGAAAGTCCATGTCGTTTCCCCAGGCCTACATCATATATAAATAAACATTTCAGAAAAGGGGCCATGTTAGGAAAAAGTGGGTTGAAGATTGTAAGACCTGGTTCCTGGGTGCCAAATAATTCACAAGTTGGAATAAGCTGGGTTTCTGTAACACTTCTCTATGACTGCCATTGATACTGAACTATGCCCAGGCACTAAGTCCTACCAAGGAAAAGCAGGAGGAAAACAGGTGTAAGAAAACGTTTCCTGTCAGTGTGTCCAGAGATAGCATGAGTCAACAGCGGCTCCTCATGAAGCCATCGATTCGTAACACTGGAGTATCTAGAATGCATCTGGGTCGAATTATTAAAAAGAAAGTTCTTCTCAAGCTAGTTGTAATGGTAGCTACTTTAAAAAATTAATGTTCTGCGATTCTGATAAAAACCTATGTGGTGAACCAACAATAAAGGCGGCTGGAGATATTGGTATGAAATAGTTATTTTTCCTTATATACCTGGACGTTCATATAAGAAATTATACTTTTGGAAGGTCTGTCATATTCTCAGTGTATAAGAGTTGAATCATTTTTAGAAGTTATTGTCAGAATTTTGCTTTAATAGTGCAATAAAGTGTGCATTCTCTCTCTCTCATTTTCATTCAACAGCCTCTACAAATTGAGCCTGGCTCAAAGGTCTTTCCCTCTTGGAATATGACTCCTCCCCTGTCCCTCTACATAGGCTGTTCTATAACAAATTATTTTGCTGTCTTGATTTTTCAGAGACCTCATGCTAGTAGTAGAGAGCCAGGAGAAAGTGAGATGTCCTATATAAAAGGCCTGCTAGAAAAAGAAATCAGCACTGAGTTCTAAGGATACTGAACAACTTTTTAAAAAACAAGCAAGCCATATTAAACACATTAGTTACAACCAAATTAGATAAAACCATGAAAATTATCCAAGAAGAAAAAGTACATCACCTGTCTAGGTTTAAAATTGCTGAAGGCTGCCATCCAAGGACCATCTATGATAACAAATACAGTAGTCTGTATTGACACAAAGTTTTAGTGATAGACGTAATTACATTCTTCTGCTGGTGGTGTTCTAGAATAAATGGAATATCTGCTGATCAAATCTGAATGCATCCCATAATATTAGCATGTAGGATCCCAGATCTGCAGGCACTATCTCTTTCTCAGATCTACACTTTGAATATTATGTTAGTTAAAATGAGAAGTATGTTAGAAAATGTCTTTTACAAAAGAAATATTGGCTGAGTATGGTGGCTCATGCCTGTAATCCCAACACTCTGGGAGGCCAAGGTGAGAAGATCTCTTGAGCTCAAGAATTTGAGACCAGCTTGGGCAACATATCTATAAAAAATTTTAAAACTTAGCCGGTGTGGTGGTGCACACCTATAGGCACAGCTACTTCAGAGGCTGAATCAAGAGGATCACTTGAGCTTGGGAGTTTGAGGTTGCAGTGAACTATGAACATGGCACTGAACTCCAGTCTGGGCAACAGAGTGAGAACTTGTCTTCAAAAAAATAAAAAAGAAGAAAAAAATAGGAAATATTGTGTTCACATCTGCTATGGTACTCTTTCTTATATAAACTATTTCTTTGCAGTATTCTAGAGGATTTAAGACAAATTTACCACTGAATAATTTCATATGGTATATTATTGCATTAGTATAGTATGTTATTATATAATTAGTATAAGTGACCAGTGCTGCAACAACCACATTCCAAAAAGTATTGTGATCCTCCAAAATTACAATGTCTAAATGACATTATTCTCCTTCATGAGACCATTATACCTTAATTTTTCAGCACCATGAAAATCTACAAATGCCCTCTAAAATATATTTAGAAAACGTGGGGAAAAAATAGATACAGTTTCAGAAGATACATATATTTTGAAAATTAGCCTTTTTGGAATAAATTATTCTTTATGACTTATAAATAAACACATTTTTCAGACTGGCGGGGTAACATTTGCATCAGTCAAAATAATTAGATTACTAAAACCTGTAATCTTATTAGAAAAATGGTTTATTCAGAGAATCATTGGAATTATTAGCCTTCAAGCTGCTATAGATTGAATCTGATCAAAATAATTAAGATAATATTATTTCATTTTTCAGTATAATATCTCCTTAGTATTTTTGTTTCTTATTTAATATGTGATTATATTTACTTCTGTGAATAATATGGATGAAGATCGTTACAGTGTCAAGATCACTGGGTTCAGAGCACAGAAACCTCAAGTCTATTCTTTTTTCTTAAATACCTGTAAGACTTTAAAGAAGACAGAGTTTCTGGACTCTAATTTCTCTATCTGTAGAATAAATGGGTTAGACCAAATAACTCCTTTCTGCTTATAAATTTTCTAATTATATGACTGAGCTTACACCTGGAAAACAGTCTATCTCCTGTATAAATTAATGATAGAAATGAAAACCACCACGTTTCATGAAATTAACCACATAAATATCAACATCAACTGCTCAGAAGGACTTAAGTGCAAGTATCACAGGAATTCTGAAGCACAGAGAACTAAATATAAGAAATGTAACATTCTTCGTATTTTCAAAGAAGATTTTAATAATATATGTAAACACAGTAGCCTGTTCATAAGAAAAAAGAAAAGGGACGTCTTAGCATATTCAGGGTTCAACCAAAACTACTACTGGAATGTAAATCAAAGTAATATTCACCTAACTGTCATAATTGGCATGAATAATTTTAAGTAAAACACTTTTATTTGATATTAAATGTGAACAATAAGCCAAAACAGAGAAAATTAATCAATTGATCATTTATTGAAACTGAAATAAAAATATATAATTATTGAAGTCTCTTATATACATAAACCAATCATTGCTTAAATGAGCTGACATACTAGCTCCATAGTTTTATGTCACTAAGGAACTCTTTTGAACACAATAAAGAAACCAGAATTGAGCACAAAGAATGATGAACTGGGAAGTTCATGGCTTTCTATCTACTAATTAGGAGTACAATCATTCAGTCAAACAGCCACTCAACAAACATTTAGCATACAGCTTCTGGATACCAGGTACTGGTGTAGGTGCTAGAGCAACAAGGAAATAGTCCCTGCATTCAGTGAGCTCACAGGCAAGTAAACAAGTAAGTATAAAGACTGCATGACTGATTGGGAGCGGTGGTTCATGCCTGTAATCCCAGCACTTTGGGAGGCCAACGTGGGCAGATCACGAGGTCAAGAGATCGAGACCATCCTGGCCAACATAGTGAAACCCCGTCTCTACTAAAAATACAAAAATTAGCTGGGCACGGTGGTGCACGCCTGTAGTTACTTGGGAGGCTGAGGCAAGAGAATCAGTTGAACCTGGAAGGTAAAGGTTGCAGTGAGCTGAGATCACACCACTGCACTCCAGCCTGGTGACAGAGTGAGACTCTGTCTCAAAAAAAAAAAAAAAAAAAAGACTCCATGATAAATGTGTATCTACAAAGGGCACAAAGGAATGAGTAGCTAATCCCCAAAGCCATATGGAGCAGTCAGTATAAGCTTCAGGAAAAGAAACTGAAGTAAAAAGCTAACCTGAATCTGAAAAAAATGAGTAGGTATTTTCCAAGCACGTTTCAGGGGAAAAGTTGCAGGATGCAGAAGTCCTCCCAAGTACAAAAAGAGAATGAACTCTGGACAACTGGCAATTTATGGCACACAGGAATCAGTAAATGTAGGGATGAGAGGCACACAGAAACATGGGCAAAAACAGGAATTTTGACTTTATTCCATAAATCATGGAAAGCCACCAATGGGTTTTAAGTAATAAAATACTAAGACCAGGTTTGCATTTTAGAAAGATCAATTTGATTTCAGTGAGGAGGTCCAAAAATGAGAGCAGCAAGGCCAGATAGAAGTCCTGCTGCAACTAGCTATGGTTAGAGATGCAGACCAAAACTAAGGTGAAATCATTTAGAAGAAAGAACGTGGATATAAGAGCCATTGGTTTGGCCTCTCCACATCATTTTTTTAATTTTATTTTCATTTATTTATTTATTTATTTTTTGAGACAGAGTCTCGCTCTGTCACCCAGGCTGGAGTGCAGTGGCGTGATCTTGGCTCACTGCAAGTTCTGCCTCCCGGGTTCACACTATTCTCCTGCCTCAGCCTCCCGAGTAGCTGGGACTACAGGCACGTGCCACCACGCCCAGCTAATTTTTTCTATTTTTTAGTAGAGATGGGGTTTCACCATGTTAGCCAGGATGGTCTCGATCTCCTGACCTCGTGATCCACCCACCTCGGCCTCCCAATGTGCTGGGATTACAGGCTTGAGCCACCATGCCCAGCTGGCCTCTCCACATCTTTACTGTTATACTGATAACATGGGGATGAAAATAAATATTATTTGTATTTAAACTATTATTGTTATGTGAAAATTAAACAAATAACATACTATGATAACATCGGAGGTTCAAGAAATATTAAGTCTTGAAAATAGGAAAGATGAAAGGAAGGAAACAGGGAGTGGGGAGGAAAGTAGGAGAAAGGAGAGAATATAGGAATGAGAGAGGAGGAAAATAATAAGAAAGAAGTAGAAAGCTAGGTACGGTGGCTCATGACTGTAATCCCAGCGCTTTGGGAGGCCGAATCAGGCAGATCACAAGGTCAGGAGTTCAAGACCAGCCTGGCCAATATGGTAAAACCTTGTCTCCACTAAAAATACAAAAATTAGCTGGGTGTGGTGGCAGGCACCTATAGTCCCAGCTACTCGGGAGGCTGAGGCAGGAGAATCACTTGACCCTGGGAGGCAGAGGTTGCAGTGAGCTGAGATCACACCACTGCACTCCAGCCTGGGTGACAGAGAAAGATGCTGTCTCAAAAAAAAAAAAAGAAAGAAGTAGAAAAAGATATAGTATTTCTTAATCAGCAGAAGCTACTCTTATTTTTCAATACTCTACCTTTCTAATGTATCACTGACAAGGAAAGGTCTTGAATAATTGACTGAAGTCAGAATAGGTAAGGCACTCTACCTGTGGATACGTGAGAGGCCTTAAAAAGTTCATGGAAAATGTATATTATGAAAAAAACTATGCAAAGGTTTCAATTTTGGCAGCAAAATAAACTCATACTAATTTATTATAGCATGTTTGAACAGGATCTAGTTTGAGACAGTAAGAAGGAGTAGACATTAGTTTGAAAAGAGCCCCTAGCAGAGCAATGTAAATTCTGCTAAAATTGAAGCAAGAACAAACATTAGATTATGATGAAGCTTGAGTGAAAGAATGGTGAAATCACTGATGCTTTACAAGAAGCTTGAGGGGACAATGCACCAAAGAAATCAGTAGTTCACAAGCGGACAGCTTTTTTAAAGAAGAAACGAGATGATGTGGAAGATGAAGTCCACACGGACAGATCATCCATATCAATTTTCAAGGAAAAAAATTAATCTTGTTTGTGCCCTAATTGAAGAGGACTGATAATCAACAGCACAAACAATAGCCAACATCGTAGACATCTTAATTGGTTCAGCTTACACAGTTCTGACTAAAAAATTAAAGTTGAACCAACTTTCCACTGCATGGGTGCCAAAAGTGTTGTGCTCAGATCAGCTGCAGACAAGAGGAGAGCTCTCAATGGAAATTTTAAAGAACTAGGGTCAAGATCCTGAAGGATTTCTTTGAAGAATTGTAACAGAAGATAAAACATGGCTTTCCCAGTATGATCCTGAGGGCAAAACACAATCAAAGCAATGGCTACCAAAGGTGGAAGTGGTCCAGTCAAAGCAAAAGGGGATCACTCAAGAGCAAAGGTCACGGCAACAGTTTTTTGGGGACATTCCAGGCATTTTGCTTGTTGACTTTGTGGAAGGTCAAAGAACAATAATATCTGCATATCATGAGAGTGTTTTGAATAAGTTAGCCAAAGTTTTAGGGCAAAATACCTGGGAAAGCTTTAGCAGACAGTCCTCTAACACCACAATGTTTCTGCTCATTCCTGTCATCGAGCAAAGGCAATTTTGTGAGAGTCTCAATGGGAAATTGTCAGGCATCCACCTTACAGCTCTGATTTGGCTCCTTCTGACTTCTTTTTGTTTCCCAATCTCAACAAATGTGGAAAGGGCACCCATTTTTCTTAAGTTAATAATGTATAAGAGACTGCATTGACATTGTTAAGTTCCCAGGACCATCAGTTCTTTAGGGATGAAAACCGAAGATCACATTTTCAATGTTTATCTTTTAACTTCGTTTTTCCACAAACTTTTTGAAGTTTCTCCATACAAATGTCTCCATACAAATGAGCACTTGCAAAATAAGCAGAGAGTCTCATTCAATGGACAGAAAGTTCTGTGCCATCTAAAAATTATCTTAAGCAAGTTCAATGTGTAGCAACAGACTGTATTGATAAATATCAGTTAGGTTGACTTCTGCAATGACCATGATGGAGTAACAAGAACTAGACTTTCTCTCCCTCCTGAAACAACCAAAAAAATGGCCAAAATGTATGCCACAAAAGTTTGCAAGACCCTGTAAAGTCAGTCTCAAACAAGGTGAGCCTATCAACTGCCCTAATTTATGCCTGGAGAAAGTTTTCCAGCCCACTACTCCAGGAGAAAAGCCCAAGAGGAGCCCATCGTTCTCCCTGAGCTGAGGGGACAGAGCTGAGAGTCCACAGAAACCATGTTGACATGAGCTCTCAGGACAAGGTTTCCGAGAAGAAGGGGCTGCACAGAAAGAGAACTCCAGAGCTCTGCAAAGGGTCCCCCTAAAGTACATAGCTAAGTAATTGTTAGGACAGGCCTAGAGAAAAGTACCTACGGTTGGGAAAACAACACCCAGATAAGATGAAAAGTAACAGTACACATGCTCACCAAGGTCCAGTAATAGTGCTTATTTTATCAGCCAAACCAGGAACACCTCAACATTCCCAGGGATACCCAGAAGGATCTTGCCTCACTAATTGGGAGTGATTAGCTCTAAAATGAGAACTGGTCTGATCCCACCTAATGAATTTTTAAAGCAAGACCAAAAAGAGTCAAACTCTTTCCAACTAAACTTAAATACATACCAATACAAAGATCAAGAATATTTATATATACTTCCAGCACTCAATAAGATAAAAGTCACCATATCTGACATCCAGACACAGTTTAGCAGAGACACAACAGTAACAACAAAAGACAGAAGAACGTGGCTCATAATAAGGAGAAAAATCACTGAGTCAGAACTGATCCAGAGTAAATCAAGGTGCCAGAGTTATCAGTTAAGAACATTCAAATGCTTATTGAAACAGTATTCTATATGTTCTAAAATAGAGACATGCAAGATACACTAAAGGAGGCTGGGCGCAGTGGCTCACGCCTGTAATCTCAGCATTTTGTGAGGCCGAGGCAGGTGGATCACGAAGTCAGGAGTTCAGGACCAGCCTGACCAATATGGTGAAATCCCATCTCTACTAAAAATACAAAAATTAGCGGGGCATAGTAGCATGCGGCTGTAGTCCCAGCTACATGGTAGGCTGATAGCACGTTAGTCATTAAAGAAGAAAAGATAGACACCTCTCAAAATAAAATATAGAGAGAAAATAAACTTTTAAAAAACATGAACAGAGCAATAGTAGACAGTAAATTTCAAGTAACTGAATTTACGTGTAATCTCAGTTCCCAAAGGAGAGGAGAGGGAAGATGTGAAAACATTTGGGACTTTGAGTCAGGCAAAGCTTTCTTTGATATGACCCCACAGCATGATTTATATAATAATATATTGATAAGAAGAACTCATCAAATTTAAAAAAAAGAATCTGCTCTTCAAAAGAATCTATTAAGAGACTGAAAAGACAAGCTGCAGGCTGGGAGAAAATATTTGCAATTCATATATCTGATGAAAGGCTTGCATCAAAAATATATTTTAAAAGCTCAAAATTTAATAATGAAAAACAAACAACCCCATTTAAAACTTGGGTGAAAGACTGGAACAGACATTTCAAAGTAGACATTTGTTTGGTAAATAAGCACATATGCTCAACATAATTAATGCTTAGGGCAATGCAAATTAAAACCAAAATGAGACGCCACTATCTATTTTTAAATAGCTAAGATTAGCATGACTGATAATAGCCAAGCACTGGCTTGGATGTGGAGAAGCTGAAACTCTCATACACTGCTGATGGGAATACAAAAAAGTGTAACCTTTGAAAAACAGTTTAAGAGTCCCTTAAAAAGTTAAACATACTTCTGCCGTAAGACTCAGCCATTGCACTCCTGGGTATTTACCCAACAGAGATAAAAGTAGGTGTTCATATAATGATATCAACACAAATGTTCATAGCACATGTATTCATAATAGCCCAAACTAGAAACAGTCTAAATATCAATCAATACATTAATGAATTAACTTGCTTTATCCGAATTAATTATGGATACATACTATAACATGAATGAATCTCAAAATAACTATACTAAGTGAAACAAGGCAGACTCTAGAGGTAAAACATGCAGAGAAAAAAACATAAAATGTCAGACAAAAAAGTGCATAGTGTAAAATTTTATTTATATACATTTTTTGACTGTATAAATTACTGTCCAGTGACAGAAAGCAGTTTGGTGGTTTTTAAGGGCCAGGAATGAGGGGCCAGAGAAATGTATTATAAAGAGGCATCAGGAAACTGGAGGTGAAGTATATTTCCATCACCTCGATTGTGTGCTGATGGTTTCTAAACTTTCAATATTTTTAGTTTATTATATGTTATACAAAATAAAGCTTGTAATAAAAATCAAAAGATTGAGCCATCCTTGTTTTCTCTATAAAAGAGCAGAATTCTCCTTTTAGAGATTTGGAAAGATTATTAAAAGATAAGTTACAAAATACAGTACCTGACACGTATAAAATATTAAATAATTACTAGCCATGCTTAATTATTTTGTTTTAAGTCTATATGAGTCAAGTTTTAGTAGAAATATGGGCTAGAAAAAAAAAACAGAAAGCGGGACTCTGTGATCCGACTTGGGCTTATAGAACAGACTGCACTAGTTTGTTGTCATGCTGCTAATAAAGTCATACCCAAGACCGGGTAATTTAGAAAGGAAAGAGGTTTAAGGAACTCACAATTCCACATGGCTGGGGAGGCCTCACAGTCACGGCAGAAGGCAAAAAAGAAGCAAAGGCACATCTTAAATGGTAGCAGAGAAGAAAGCTTGTGTAGGGAAGCTCCCATTTTAAAAGCATCAGATCTCGTGAGACTTATTCGCTACCAGGAGAACAGTAGGGGGAACCCGCCCCTATGATTCAATGATCTCCACCTGACTCCATCCTTGACATGCGGGGATAATTACAATCAAGGTGAGATTCGGATGGAGACACAGCCGAATCATATCAATGACTAATGAGAGTTACGTCCAGAACCTAATGAAAACCTGTCTGAGGCCACATTCCCTGTAAAGCAGATTTGAGATAGAGATTTGTGTAGAGAACATTTAACTGGGTAAAATCCTAGGAGCCAACAACTGTGGCTAAAAAGCTGAATTGGACAAAGGGAGTTGAGATGTGAGGCAGTCACAACAAATACCTCAGCTAATCTCAAGGGGGAGCTGAGAAGCTGGGGTGACCCTTCAGAGTTGCCCTAAATTGAGGCAGGAGTATGGAGTTTTAATACCTTTCACTGGCCATTCTTCAGATACGAGTTGTCCCCAAGGATGGACATCAGCTTGACAAGTTATTAATTAGATCTCCTGAGAATAAATTCTAGAGAGAATCAGCTGAGAGGCATGATTTGCCAACACTCCCAATAGCTGGGCAAACTTCAGTTTTGAGGGAGGATTTGGGTTACACATAAAAGTCTCCACAACCAATTATTCATGGGAAATTCTATGTAGGCAGAGCTATTTCATGGCCAGTTAATCAAAACTACATAATCTATTTGGTTAAGCAAAAGAAATTAAAAAGATAAAATAAAATCTATATATTAACACTCAAAAGTTTTTAATGCATTTGCCTTGCATTTCGTATGTTTTGCCTTGCATTTCGTATATTTTGCCTTGCATTTGTTTATTTGCTTTCAAAAACCTTTAGAGAACAATAATTACTAATATAATATGGAGTAGCACAGCATAGACGAGGGAAGCTAACTCTCTCCCTTTTCCCAGAACCTGGAACAGCTAAAGATCCTAAGCATTGTCAGCTTTGGTATCTGACATAGTTTGGATGTTTGTCCCCTTCAAATCTCACGTTAAAATGTGATCCCCAATGTTGGAGAGAGATGCCTCCTGAATGGCTTGGTGCTGTCCTCTTGGTAATGAATGAGTTCTTACCCTGTGAGTTCATGCGATATCTGGTTGTTTAAAAGAGACTGACACCTCTTCCCTGTCTCTCTTGCTTCCGCTCTCACCATGTGATATGCTGGTTTCCCTTCACCTTCCACCATGATTGGAAGGTTCCTGATGCCCTCCCTGGAAGCAGGTGCCAGTACTATGCTTCATGTACAGCCTTCACAACAAGGAGCCAAATAAACCGCATTTCTTTATAAATAACCCAGCCTCAGGTATTTCTTTATAACAATGCAAATGGGCTAACAGAGTATCATTCATGGACAGTGAGTGTATTAGTCAATTTTCATGCTGCTGATAAAGACATACCCAAGACTGGGTAATTTACAAAGAAAAAGAGGTTTAATGAATACACATATCTGTACCGCTACCTGTATAAATATGGAAATATCTTCACCGCTACCTGTACAAACATGGAAATATCTACACCGCCATCTCTTTAAACATGGAAATATCTACACTGCTATGTGTATAAACAAGGAAATATCTACAGCGCCATCTCTATAAACATGGAAATATCTACACAGCTATCTGTATGAACATGAAAATATCTATAGCGCCATCTGTATAAATATGGAAGTATCTACACCGCCATCTGTATAAACATGGAAATATCTACACCGCCATCTGTATAAACATGGAAATATCTACACCGCCATCTGCATAAACATGGAAATATATACACCGCCACATATATAAACATGGAAATATCCAAGCCGCCATCTCTATAAACTTGGAAATATCTACACCGCTATCTCTATAAACATGGAAATATCTACACCGCTATGTGTATCAACATGGAAATATCTATACCGCTATCTCTATAAACATGGAAATATCTACACCGCTATCTGTATAAACATGGAAATATTTACAATGCTATCTGTATGAACATGGAAATATCTACACCGCTATCTGTATAAGCATGGAAATACCTACACCGCTATCTGTATAAACATGGAAATAACTACACCGCCATCTGTATAAACATGGAAATATCTACACCGCCATCTCTATAAACATTGAAATATCTACAACGCCATCTGTATGAATAGGGAAATAACTACACCGCCACCTGTATAAACATGGAAATATCTACACCGCCATCTGTTTAAACATGGAAATATCTATACCGCTATATGTATAAACATGGAAATATCTAAAACGCTATCTCTATAAACATGGAAATATCTACACCGCTATCTGTATAAACATGGAAATATTTACAACGCTATCTGTATGAACATGGAAATATCTACACCGCTATCTGTATAAGCATGGAAATACCTACACCGCTATCTGTATAAACATGGAAATGCCTACACCGCCATCTGTATAAACAAGGAAATATCTACACCGCCATCTCTATAAACATGGAAATATCTCCACCGCCATCTCTATAAACATGGAAATAATTACACCGCTATCTCTATAAACATGGATATATCTACACCGCTATCTGAATAAACATGGCAATATCTACACTGCTGTCTGTGAAACAGGGAATTATCGACACCGCTATATCTATAAACATGGAAATATCTACACGACTATCTCTATAAACATGGAAATATCTACACCAATATCTCTGTAAACATAGAAATATCTATACAGCTATGTGTATAAACATGGAAATATCTACACCGCTATGGGTATAAACATGGAAATATCTACACCGCCATCTGTATAAACATGGAAATATCTACACCGTCATCTTTATAAACATTGAAATATCTAAACCGGCATCTGTATGCACATGGAAATATCTACACCGCCATGTGTATAAATATGGAAATATCTACACCGCTATCTGTATGAACATGGAAATATCGACACCAACATCTGTATAAACAAGTAAATAACCATAATGCCATCTCCATAAACATGGAAATATCTACACCGCTATCTGTATAAACATGGAAATATCTACACCGCTATCTGTATGAACATGGAAATATCTACACCACTATCTGTATAATCATGGAAATATCTTCAGCGCTATCTGTATAAAAATGGAAATATCTACACAGCTATCTGTCAATACAAGGAAATATCTACACCGCCATCCCTATAAACATGTAAATATCAACATTGCCATCTGAATAAACATGGGAATATCTACAACGCTATCTGTATGTACATGGAAATATCTACACCGCTATCTGTATAAACATGGAAATATCTACACTGCTATCTGTAAAACAGGGAAATATCTACACCGCTATCTGTATAAACATGGAAATATCTACAACGCTCTCTCTATAAACATGGAAATACCTACACCGATATCTCCATAAACATGGAAATATCGACACTGCTATGTGTAAAAACATGGAAATATCTACACCGCCATGTCTATAAACATGTAAATATCTACACCGTCATCTGTATAAACATGAAAATATCTACACCCAGTCTGTATCAAAATGGAAATATCCACAACGCCATCTGTATGATCATGGAAATATCTACACCGTTATATGTATAAACACAGAAATATCTACACCGTTATCGGTATAAACATGGAAATGTCTACACTGCTATCTGTATAAACATGGAAATATCTACTCTGCTATCTGTAAAACAGGGAAATATCTACACCGCTAACTCTATAAACATGGAAATATCTACAATGCTCTCTGTATAAACATGGAAATATCTACACCGCTGTCTGTATAAACATGGAAATATCTTCACCGCTATCTGTATAAACATGGAAATATCTACACCGCTATCTATATAAACATCGAAATATCTACACCGCTATCTGTGTAATCATGGAAATATCTACACCGCTATCTGTATAAACATGCAAATACCTACACCGATATCTCCATAAACATGGAAATATCTACAATGCTATCTGTATGAACATGGAAATATCTACACTGCCATCTGTATAAACTTGGAAATATCTACACCGCCATCTCTATAAACATGGAAATATCTACACCGCTATCTGTATAAACATGGAAATATCTACACCGCTACGTGTAAAAACATGGAAATATCAGCACCGCTATCTGTATGAACCTGGAAATATCAGCCCCTCTATCTGTATGAATATGGAAATATCTACACCACTATCTGTATGAACATGGAAATATCAACAACGTCATCTGTATGAACATGGAAATAACTACACAGACATCTGTGTGAACATGGAAATATCTACACCGACATCTGTATGAACATGGAAATATCTACACCGACATCTGTATGAACATGCAAATATCTTCACCGCCATCTGTATGAAGATGGAAATATCTACACCGCCTTCTGTATGAACATGGAAATATCTACACCGCTATCTGTATGAACATGGAAATACCTACAAACCTATCTCTATAAACATCGAAATATTTACACTGCTATCTGTATAAACAAGGAAATATCTACACCGCCATCTCTATAAACATGGAAATATCTACACTGCCATCTGTATAAACATGGAAATATCTACACCGCTATCTGTATAAACATGGAAAAATCTACACTCCTTTCTGTGAAACAGGGAAATTTCTACACTGCTATCTCTATAAACATGGAAATAACTACACCACAATCTCTATAATCATGGAAATATCTACACCACTATCTCTATAAACATGGAAATAACTACACCGCTATTTGTATAAACATGGAAATATCAACACTGCTATCAGAATAAACATGGAAATATCTACAGCGATAAGTGTATAAACATGGAAATATCTACACCGCCATCTCTATAAACTTGGAAATATCTACACCGCCATCTGTATCAGCTTGCAAATATCTACACCGACAGCTGAATGATGATGGAAATATCTACACGGCTATCTGTATAAACACAGAAATATCTGCACTGCTATCTGTATAAACATGGAAATATCTACACCGCTATCTGTATAAACATGGAAATATCTACACCGCTATCTGTATAAACATGGAAATATCTACACTGCTATTTGTATAAATATGGAAATATCTACACCGCTACCTGTAAAAACATGGAAATATCTACACCGCTATCTGTATGAACATGGAAATATCTTCACCGCCATCTGTATGAACATGGATATATCTACACAGCCATCTGGATGAACGTGGATATATCTACAAAGCCATCTGGATGAACATGGAATTATCTACACCGCTATCTGTGTAAACATGCATACATCTTCACCGCTATCTGTATAAACATGGAAATATCTACACGGCTATCTGTATGAACATGGAAATATCTACACCGCTATCTGTTTGAAAATGGAAATATCTACACCGCTATCTGCATGAAAATGGAAATATCTACACAGCTATCTGCACATACATGGAAATATCTACAAAGCTATCTCTTTACACATGGAAATAAGTACACTGCTATCTCTATAAACATGGAAATATCTACACCGCCATCAGTATGAACATGGAAATATCTGCACCGTCATCTGTATGAACATATAAATATCTACACCGCCATCTGAATTAAGATGAAGATGTCTACACCGCTATATGTATAAACATGGAAATATCTACACCGCTATCTGTATGAACATGGAAATATCTTCACCGCCATCTGTATGAACATGGATATATCTACACAGCCATCTGGATGAACAAGGAAATATCAGCACCGCTATCTGTATGAACATTGAAATATCTACACCGCTATCTGTATGAACATGGAAATATCTTCACCGCCATCTGTATGAACATGGATATATCTACACAGCCATCTGGATGAACATGGAAATATCTACACCGCTATCTGTTTGAACATGGAAATATCTACACCGCTATCTGCATGAAAATGGAAATATCTACACAGCTATCTGCATATACATGGAAATATCTACACAGCTATCTCTTTACACATGGAAATAACTACACCGCTATCTCTATAAACATGGAAATATCTACACCGCCATCTGTATGAACATGGACATGTCTGTACCGCTATATGTATGAACATATAAATATCTACACCGCCATCTGAATGAAGAAGGAGATATCTACACTGCTATCTGTATATACATGGAAATATCTACACCGCTATCTGTGTAAACATGCATACATCTTCACCGCTATCTGTATAAACATGGAAACATATACACCGCTATCTTTATGAACATGGAAATATCTACACCGCTAACTGTTTGAACAGGGAAATATATACACCGCTATCTGCATGAAAATGGAAATATCTACACCGCTATCTGTATGAACATGGAAATACATACACCGCTATCTCTATGAACATGGAAATATCTACACTGCTATATGTATGAGCTTGGAAATATCTACACCGCTATCTGTATGAACATGGAAATATCTTCACCGCCATCTGGATGAACATGGATATATCTACACAGCCATCTGGATGAACATGGAAATATCTGCACCGCTATCTGTATGAACATGGAAATATCTACACCGCTATCTGTATTAACATGGATATATCTACACAGCCATCTGGATGAACATGGAAATATCTACACCGCTATCTGTGTAAACATGCATACATCTTCACCGCTATCTGTATAAACATGGAAATATCTACACCGCTATCTCTATGAACATGGAAATATCTAAACCACTAACTGTTTGAACAGGGAAATATGTACACCACTATCTGCATGAAAATGGAAATATCTACACAGCTATCTGCATATACATGGAAATATCTACACAGCTACCTCTTTGCACATGGAAATGACTACACCGCTATCTGTATGAACATGGAAATATCTACACCGTCATCTGTATGAACATGGAAATATCTGCACCGCCATTTGTATGAACATATAAATATCTACACCGCCATCTGTATTAAGATGGAGATATCTACACCGCTATCTGCAAAAACTTGGAAATATCTGCACCGCTATCTGTATAAACATGGAAATATCTACACCGCTATGTGTATAAACATAGAAATATATACACTGCTATCTGTGTAAACATGGAAATATCTACACAGCTACCTGTATGAACTTGGAAATATCAGCACCGCTAACGGTATGAACATGGAAATATCTACACCGCCATCTGTATGAACATGGAAATAGCTACAGAGCCATCTGGATGAACATGGAAATATCTACACAGCTATCTGTATGAACATGGAAATACATACACCGCTATCTGTATGAACATGGAAATATCTACAGCGCTATCTGTATGAACATGGAAATATCTACACCGCTATCTGTATGAACATGGAAATATCTTCACCGCCATCTGTATGAAGATGGATATATCTACACAGCCATCTGGATGAACATGGAAATATCTGCACCGCTATCTGCATGAACGTGGAAATATCTACACCGCTATCTGTATGAACATGGATATAACTACAAAGCCATCTGGATGAACATGGAAATATCTACACCGCTATCTGTGTAAACATGCATACATCTTCACCGCTATCTGTATAAACATGGAAATATCTACACTGCTATCTTTATGAACATGGAAATATCTACACCGCTAACTGTTTGAACAGGGAAATATATACACCGATATCTGCATGAAAATGGAAATGTCTACACAGCTATCTGCATTTACTTGGAAATATCTACACAGCTATCTCTTTACACATGGAAATAACTACACCGCTATCTGTATGAACATGGAAATATCTACACCGCCATCTGTAGGAACATGGAAATATCTGCACAGCCATGTGAATGAACATATAAATATCTACACCGCCATCTGTATTAAGATGGAGATATCTACACTGCTATCTGTATAAACATGGAAATATCTACACCGCTATGTGTATAAACATGGAAATATCTACACCGCTATCTGTATAAACATGGAAATATCTACACCGCTACCTGTATAAACATGGAAATATGAGCACCGCTATCAGTATGAACATGGAAGTATCTACACCGCCATCTGTATGAACATGGAAATATCTTCACCGCCATCTGTATGAACATGGAAATATCTGCACCACCATCTGTATGAACATATAAATATCTAAACCGCCATCTGTATTAAGATGGAGATATCTACACCGCTATCTGTATAAACATGGAAATATCTACACCGCTATGTGTATAAAGATGGAAATATCTACACCGCTATCTGTATAAACATGGAAATATCTACACTGCTACCTGTATAAACATGGAAATATCAGCACCGCTATCTGTATGAACATGGAAATATCTACACCACCATCTGTATGAACATGGAAAAATCTTCACCGCCATCTGTATGAACATGGATATAACTACACAGCCATCTGTATGAACATGGAAATACCTACACAGCCATCTGGATGAACATGGAAATATCTACACCGCTATCTGTATGAACTTGGATATATCTACACAGCCATCTGGATGAACATGGAAATATCTACACCGCTATCTGTATGAAGATGGAAATACATACACCGCTATCTGTATGAACATGGAAATAACTACACCGCTATCTGTATGAACGTGGAAATATCTACACCGCTATCTGTATGAACATGGAAATATCTTCACCGCCATCTGTATGAACATGGATATATCTACACAGCCATCTGGATGAACATGGAAATATCTACACCGCTATCTGTATGAACATGGATATATCTACACAGCCATCTGGATGAACATGGAAATATCTTTACCGCTATCTCCATGAACATGGAAATATCTTCACCGCTATCTGTGTAAACATGCATACATATTCACCGCAATCTGTATAAGCATGGCAATATCTACACCGCTATCTGTATGAACATGGAAATATCTACACCGCTATCTGTATGAACATGGAAATATCTACACCGCCATCTGTATGAACATGGAAATATCTGCACCGCCATCTGTATGAACATATAAATATCTACACCGCCATCCGTATTAAGATGGAGATATCTACAACGCTATCTGTATAAACATGGAAATAACTACACTGCAATCTCTATAAACACGTAAATATTTACAACGCTATCTGGGTAAACATGGAAATGTCTATAGTGCTATCTCTATAAACTTGGAAATATCTACACCACCATCTATAGAAACATGGAAATAGCTATACCGCTGTCAGTATAAACATGGAAATATCTACAACGCTATCTCTATAAACATGGAAATATCTACAACGCCATCTGTACGAACAAGGAAATATGTACACCGCCATCCGTATGAACTTGGAAATATCGACACCGCTATCTGTCTGAACATGGAAATATGTACAAAGCTATCTGTATATACATGGAAATATCTACACCGCTATCTCCAGGAACATGGAAATAACTACACCGCTATCTCTATAAATATGGAAATATCTACACCGCCATCCCTATGAACATGGAAAAACTACACCGCCATCTGTATGAACATGGAAATAACTACACCGCTATCTGTATGAACATGGAAATACATACACCGCTATCTGTATGAACTTGGAAATAACTACACCGCTATCTGTATGAACGTGGAAATATCTACACCGCTATCTGTATGAACATGGAAATATCTTCACCGCCATCTGTATGAACATGGATATATCTACACAGCCATCTGGATGAACATGGAAAAACCTGCACCGCTATCTGTATGAACATGGAAATATCTACACCGCTATCTGTATGAACATGGATATATCTACACAGCCATCTGGATGAACATGGAAATATCTGCACCGCTATCTGTATGAACATGGAAATATCTACACCGCTATCTGTGTAAACATGCATACATCTTCACCGCTTTCTGTATAAACATGGAAATATCTACACTGCTATCTTTATGAACATGGAAATATCTACACCGCTAACTGTTTGAACAGGGAAATATATACACCGCTATCGGCATGAAAATGGAAATGTCTACACAGCTGTCTTCATATACATGGAAATATCTACACAGCTATCTCTTTACACATGGAATATAACTACACCGCTATCTGTATGAACATGGAAATATCTACACCGCCATCTGTATGAACATGGAAATATCTCCACCACCATCTGAATGAACATATAAACATCTACACCGCCATCTGTATTAAGATGGAAATATCTACACCGCTATCTGTATAAACATGGAAATATCTACACCGCTATGTGTATAAACATGGAAATATCTACACCGCTATATGTATAAACATGGAAATATCTACACCGCTACCTGTATAAACATGGAAATATCAGCACCGCTATCAGTATGAACATGGAAGTACCTACACCGCCATCTGTATGAACATGGAAATATCTTCACCACCATCTGTATGAACATGGATATATCTGCACCGCCATCTGTATGAACATATAAATATCTACACCGCCATCTGTATTAAGAAGGAGATATCTACACCGCTATATGTATAAACATGGAAATATCTACACCGCTATCTGTATGAACATGGAAATATCTACACCGCTACCTGTATAAACATGGAAATATGTACACCGCTACCTGTATAAACATGGAAGTATCAGCACCGCTATCGGTATGAACATGGCAATATCTACACGGCTATCTGTATGAACATGGAAATATCTACAAAACCATCTGTAGGAAGATGTAAATATCTACACCGCTACCTGTATAAACACGGAAATATGTACACCGCTACCGGTATAAACATGGAAGTATCAGCACCGCTATCGGTATGAACATGGCATTATCTACAAGGCTATCTGTATGAACATGGAAATATCTACAACGCCATCTGTATGAAGATGGAAATATCTTCACCGCCATCTCTATGAACATGGATATATCTACACAGCCATCTGGATGAACATGGAAATATCTACACCGCTATCTGTATGAACATGGAAATATCTACACCGCTATCTGTATGAACATGGAAATATCCACACAGCCATCAGGATGAACATGGAAATATCTACACCGCTATCTGTATGAACATGGAAATACATACACCGCTATCTGTATGAACATGGAAATATCTACACCGCTATCTGTATGAACATGTAAATATCTACACCGCTATCTGTATGAACATGGAAATATCTTCACCGCCATCTGTATGAACGTGGATATATCTACACAGCCATGTGGATGAACATGTTAATATCTACACCGCTATCTTTATGTAAATGGAAATATCTACACCGCTAACTGTTTGAACAGGGAAATACATACACCGCTATCTGCATGAAAACGGAAATATCTACACAGCTATCTGCTTATACATGGAAATATCTACACAGCTATCTCTTTACACATGGAAATAACTACACCGCTATCTGTATGAACATGGAAATATCTACACCGCCATCGGTATGAACATGGAAATATCTGCACCGCCATCTGTATGAACATTTAAATATCTACACCGCCATCTGTATTAAGATGGAGATATCTACACCACTATCTGCATGAACATGGAAATATCTACACCGCTATCTGTTTAAACTTTTATATATCTACACCGCTATGTGTATAAACATGGAAATATCTACACTGCTATCTGTATAAACATGGAAATATCTACACCTCTACCTGTATAAACATGGAAATATCAGCACCGCTATCAGTATGAACAGGGAAGATACTACACCGCCATCTGTATGAACATGGAAATAGCTACACAGCCTTCTGGATGAACATGGAAATATCTACACGGCTATCTGTATGAACATGGATATATCTACACAGCCATCTGGATGAACATGGAAATATCTGCACTGCGATCTGTATGAACATATAAATATCTACACCGCCATCTGTATTAAGAAGGAGATATCTACACCGCTATCTGTATAAACATGGAAATATCTACACCGCTATCTGTATGAACATGGAAATATCTACACCGCTACCTGTATAAACACGGAAATATGTACACCGCTACCTGTATAAACATGGAAGTATCAGCACCGCTATCGGTATGAACATGGCAATATGTACACGGCTATCTGTATGAACATGGAAATATCTACACCGCTATCTGTATGAACATGGAAATATCTACACCACTATCTGTAAGAACATGGAAATAGCTACACAGCCATCTGGATGAACATGGAAATATCTACACCGCTATCTGTATGATCATGGATATATCTACACAGCCATCTGGATGAACATGGAAATATCAACACCGCTATCTGTATGAACATGGAAATACATACACCGCTATCTGTATGAACATGGAAATATCTACACCGCTATCTGTATGAACATGGAAATATCTACACCGCTATCTGTATGAACATGGAAATATCTTCACCGCCATCTGTATGAACATGGATATATCTACACAGCCATCTGGATGAACATGGAAATATCTGCACCGCTATCTGTATGTACATGGAAATATCTACACCGCTATCTGTATGAACATGGATATATCTACACAGCCATCTGGATGAACATGGAAATATCTACACCGCTATCTGTTTAAACATGCATACATCTTCACCGCTATCTGTATAAACTTGGAAATATCTACACTGCTATCTTTATGAACTTGGAAATATCTACACCGCTAACTGTTTGAACAGGGAAATATATACACCGCTATCTGCATGAAAATGGAAATGTCTACACAGCTATCTGCATATACATGGAAATATCTACACAGCTATCTCTTTACACATGGAAATAACTACACCGCTATCTGTATGAACATGGAAATATCTACACCACTATCTGTATGAACATGGAAATATCTACACAGCCATCTGGATGAACATGGAAATATCTACACCGCTATCTGTATGAACATGGAAATACATACACCGATATCTGTATGAACATGGAAATATCTACACCGCTATCTGTATGAACATGGAAATATCTACACCGCTATCTGTATGAACATGGAAATATCTACACCGCTATCTGTATGAACATGGAAATATCTTCACCGCCATCTGTATGAACATGGATATATCTACACAACCATCTGGATGAACGTGGAAATATCTACACCGCTATCTGTGTAAACATGCATACAACTTCACCGCTATCTGTATAAACATGGAAATATCTACACCGCTATCTTTATGAACATGGAAATATCTACACCGCTAACTGTATGAACAGGGAAATATATACACCGCTATCTGCATGAAAATGGAAATATCTACACCGCTATCTGTATGAAAATGGAAATACATACACCGCTATGTGTATGAACATGGAAATATCTACACCGCTATGTGTATAAACATGGAAATATCTACACCGCTATCTGTATAAACATGGAAATATCTACACCGCTACATGTATAAACATGGAAATATCAGCCCCGCTATCTGTATGAACATGGAAATATCTACACGGCCATCTGTATGAACATGGAAATATCTTCACCGCCATCTGTAGGAACATGGATATATCTACACAGCCATCTGTATGAACATGGAAATATCTACACCGCTATGTGTATGAACATGGAAATATCTACACCGCTATCTGTATGAACATGGAAATATCTTCACCGCCATCTGTATGAAAATGGATATGTCTACACAGCCATCTGTATGAACATTTAAATATCTACACCGCCATCTGTATTAAGATGGAGATATCTACACAACTATCTGCATAAACATGGAAATATCTACTCCGCTATCTGTATGAACATGGAAATATCTACATAACCATCTGTATGAACATGGAAATATCTACACCGCTACCTGTATAAACATGGAAATATCAGCACCGCTATCAGTATGAACATGGAAGTTTCTACACCGCCATCTGTATGAACATGGAAATATCTTCACCGCCATCCGTATGAAAATGGAAATATCTGCACCGCCATCTGTATGAACATATAAATATCTACACCGCCATCTGTATTAAGATGGAGATATCTACACCGCTATCTGTATAAACATGGAAATATCTACACTGCTATGTGTATAAACATGGAAATATCTACACTGCTATCTGTATAAACATGGAAATATCTACACTGCTACCTGTATAAACTTGGAAATATCAGCACCGCTATCTGTATGAACATGGAAATATCTACACCGCCATCTGTATGAACATGGATATATCTACACAGCCATCTGTATGAACATGGAAATATCTTCACCGCCATCTGTATGATCATGGATATGTCTACACAGCCGTCTGGATGAACATATAAATATCTACACCTCCATCTGTATTAAGAATGAGATATCTACACCGCTATCTGTATAAACATGGAAATATCTACACCGCTATCTGTATGAACATGGAAATATCTGCACCGCCATCTGTATGAACATATAAATATCTACACCTCCATCTGTATTAAGAATGAGATATCTACACCGCTATCTGTATAAACATGGAAATATCTACACCGCTATCTGTATGAACATGGAAATATCTACACCGCTACCTGTATAAACACGGAAATATGTACACCGCTACCTGTATAAACATGGAAGTATCAGCACCGCTATCGGTATGAACATGGCAATATATACACGGCTATCTGTATGAACATGGAAATATCTACACCGCTATCTGTATGAACATGGAAATATCTACACCACTATCTGTATGAACATGGAAATAGCTACACAGCCATCTGGATGAACATGGAAATATCTACACCGCTATCTGTATGAACATGGATATATCTACACAGCCATCTGGATGAACATGGAAATATCTACACCGCTATCTGTATGAACATGGAAATACATACACCGCTATCTGTATGAACATGGAAATAACTACACCGCTATCTGTATGAACATGGAAATATCTACACCGCTATCTGTATGAACATGGATATATCTTCACCGCCATCTGTATGAACATGGATATATCTACACAGCCATCTGGATGAACATGGAAATATCTGCACCGCTATCTGTATGAACATGGAAATATCTACACCGCTATCTGTATGAACATGGATATATCTACAGAGCCATCTGGATGAACATGGAAATATCTACACCGCTATCTGTGTAAACATGCATACATCTTCACCGCTTTCTGTATAAACATGGAAATATCTACACTGCTATCTTTATGAACATGGAAATATCTACACCGCTAACTGTTTGAACAGGGAAATATATACACCGCTATCTGCATGAAAATGGAAATGTCTACACAGCTATCTGCATATACATGGAAATATCTACACAGCTATCTCTTTACACTTGGAAATAACTACACCGCTATCTGTATGAACATGGAAATATCTCCACCGCCATCTGAATGAACATATAAATATCTACACCGCCATCTCTATTAAGATGGAGATATCTACACCGCTATCTGTATAAACATGGAAATATCTACACCGCTATGTGTATAAACATGGAAATATCTACACCGCTATATGTATAAACATGGAAATATCTACACCGCTACCTGTATAAACATGGAAATATCATCACCGCTATCAGTATGAACATGGAAGTATCTACACCGCCATCTGTATGAACATGGAAATATCTTCACAGCCATCTGTATGAACATGGAAATATCTGCACCGCCATCTGTATGAACATATAAATATCTACACCGCCATCTGTATTAAGATGGACATATCTACACGCTATCTGTATAAACATGGAAATACCTACACCGCTATGTGTATAAACATGGAAATATCTACACTGCTATCTGTATAAATATGGAAATATCTACACTGCTACCTGTATAAACATGGATATATCAGCACCGCTATCTGTATGAACATGGAAATATCTACACCGCTTCTGTATGAACATGAAAAGTCTTCACCCCCATCTCTATGAACCTGGATATATCTACACAGCCATCTGTATGAACAAGGAAATATCTTCACCGCCATCTGTATCAACATGGATATGTCTACACAGCCGTCTGGATGAACATGGAAATATCTACACCGCTATCTGTATGAACATGGAAATATCTACACCACTATCTGTGTAAACATGCATACATCTTCACCGCTATCTGTATAAACATGGAAATATTCACACCACTATCTGTATGAACATGGAAATATCTACACCGCTATCTGTTTGAACATGGAAATATCTACACCGCTATCTGCATGAAAATGGAAATATCTACACAGCTATCTGCATATACATGGAAATATCTACACAGCTATCTCTTTGCACATGGAAATAACTACACCGCTATCTCTATAAACATGGAAATATCTACACCACCATGTGTATGAACATGGAAATATCTGCACCGCGATCTGTATGAACATATAAATATCTACACCGCCATCTGTATTAAGAAGGAGATATCTACACCGCTATCTGTATAAACATGGAAATATGTACACCTCTACCTGTATAAGCACGGAAATATGTACACCGCTACCTGTATAAACATGGAAGTATCAGCACCGCTATCGGTATGAACATGGCAATATGTACACGGCTATCTGTATGAACATGGAAATATCTACACCGCTATCTGTATGAACATGGAAATATCTACACCACTATCTGTATGAACATGGAAATAGCTACACAGCCATCTGGATGAACATGGAAATATCTACACCGCTATCTGTATGAACATGGATATATCTACACAGCCATCTGGATGAACATGGAAATATCAACACCGCCATCTGTATGAACATGGAAATATATACACCGCTATCTGTATGAACATGGAAATATCTACACCGCTATCTGTATGAACATGGAAATATCTACACCGCTATCTGTATGAACATGGAAATATCTTCACCGCCATCTTTATGAACATGGATATATCTACACAGCCATCTGGATGAACATGGAAATATCTGCACCGCTATCTGTATGAACATGGAAA
This sequence comes from Gorilla gorilla gorilla, assembly GCF_029281585.2. Lineage (NCBI taxonomy): Eukaryota > Metazoa > Chordata > Mammalia > Primates > Hominidae > Gorilla > Gorilla gorilla. Next base: position 1,437,928 of record NC_073234.2, read on the forward strand.
TATCTACACCGCTATCTGTATGAACATGGATATATCTACACAGCCATCTGGATGAACATGGAAATATCTACACCGCTATCTGTTTAAACATGCATACATCTTCACCGCTATCTGTATAAACTTGGAAATATCTACACTGCTATCTTTATGAACGTGGAAATATCTACACCGCTAACTGTTGGAACAGGGAAATATATACACCGCTATCTGCATGAAAATGGAAATGTCTACACAGCTATCTGCATATACAAGGAAATATCTACACAGCTATCTCTTTACACATGGAAATAACTACACCGCTATCTGTATGAACATGGAAATATCTACACAGCCATCTGGATGAACATGGAAATATCTACACCGCTATCTGTATGAACTTGGAAATACATACACCGATATCTGTATGAACATGGAAATAACTACACCGCTATCTGTATGAATACGGAAATATCTACACCGCTATCTGTATGAACATGGAAATATCTACACCGCTATCTGTATGAACATGGAAATATCTACACCGCTATCTGTATGAACATGGATATATCTACACAGCCATCTGGATGAACGTGGAAATATCTACACCGCTATCTGTGTAAACAGGCATACAACTTCACCGCTATCTGTATAAACATGGAAATATCTACACCGCTATCTTTATGAACATGGAAATATCTACACCGCTAACTGTTTGAACAGGGAAATATATACACCGCTATCTGCATGAAAATGGAAATATCTACACCGCTATCTGTATGAAAATGGAAATACATACACCGCTATCTGTATGAACATGGAAATATCTACACCGCTATGTGTATAAACATGGAAATATCTACACCGCTACCTGTAAAAACATGGAAATATCTACACTGCTACCTGTATAAACATGGAAATATCAGCACCGCTATCGGTATGAACATGGAAGTTTCTACACCGCCATCTGTATGAACATGGAAATATCTTCACCGCCATCCGTATGAACATGGAAATATCTGCACCGCCATCTGTATGAACATATAAATATCTACACTGCCATCTGTATTAAGAATGAGATATCTACACCTCTATCTGTATAAACATGGAAATATCTACACCGCTATCTGCATGAACATGGAAATATCTACACCACTACCTGTATAAACACGGAAATATGTACACCGCTAACTGTATAAACATGGAAGTATCAGCACCGCTATCGGTATGAACATGGCAATATCTACACGGCTATCTGTAAGAACATGGAAATATCTACACCGCTATCTGTATGAACATGGAAATATCTACACCACTATCTGTATGAACATGGAAATAGCTACACAGCCATCTGGATGAACATGGAAATATCTACACCGCTATCTGTATGATCATGGAAATACATACACCGCTATCTGTATGAACATGGAAATAACTACACCGCTATCTGTATGAACATGGAAATATCTACACCGCTATCTGTATGAACATGGATATATCTTCACCGCCATCTGTATGAACATGTATATATCTACACAGCCATCTGGATGAACATGGAAATATCTGCACCGCTATCTGTATGAACATGGAAATATCTACACCGCTATCTGTATGAACATGGATATATCTACAGAGCCATCTGGATGAACATGGAAATATCTACACCGCTATCTGTGTAAACATGCATACATCTTCACCACTTTCTGTATAAACATGGAAATATCTACACTGCTATCTTTATGAACATGGAAATATCTACACCGCTAACTGTTTGAACAGGGAAATATATACACCGCTATCTGCATGAAAATGGAAATGTCTACACAGCTATCTGCATATACATGGAAATATCTACACAGCTATCTCTTTACCCATGGAAATAACTACACCGCTATCTGTATGAACATGGAAATATCTCCACCGCCATCTGAATGAACATATAAATATCTAGACCGCCATCTCTATTAAGATGGAGATATCTACACCGCTATCTGTATAAACATGGAAATATCTACACCGCTATGTGTATAAACATGGAAATATCTACACCGCTATATGTATAAACATGGAAATATCTACACCGCTACCTGTATAAACATGGAAATATCATCACCGCTATCAGTATGAACATGGAAGTATCTACACCGCCATCTGTATGAACATGGAAATATCTTCACCGCCATCTGTATGAACATGGAAATATCTGCACCGCCATCTGTATGAACATATAAATATCTACACCGCCATCTGTATTAAGATGGACATATCTACACGCTATCTGTATAAACATGGAAATTTCTACACCGCTATGTGTATAAACATGGAAATATCTACACTGCTATCTGTATAAACATGGAAATATCTACACTGCTACCTGTATAAACATGGAAATATCAGCACCGTTATCTGTATGAACATGGAAATACCTACACCGCTATGTGTATAAACATGGAAATATCTACACTGCTATCTGTATAAATATGGAAATATCTACACTGCTACCTGTATAAACATGGATATATCAGCACCGCTATCTGTATGAACATGGAAATATCTACACCGCTTCTGTATGAACATGAAAAATCTTCACCGCCATCTCTATGAACCTGGATATATCTACACAGCCATCTGTATGAACAAGGAAATATCTTCACCGCCATCTGTATCAACATGGATATGTCTACACAGCCGTCTGGATGAACATGGAAATATCTACACCGCTATCTGTATGAACATGGAAATATCTACACCACTATCTGTGTAAACATGCATACATCTTCACCGCTATCTGTATAAACATGGAAATATTCACACCGCTATCTGTATGAACATGGAAATATCTACACCGCTATCTGTTTGAACATGGAAATATCTACACCGCTATCTGCATGAAAATGGAAATATCTACACAGCTATCTGCATATACATGGAAATATCTACACAGCTATCTCTTTGCACATGGAAATAACTACACCGCTATCTCTATAAACATGGAAATATCTACACCACCATGTGTATGAACATGGAAATATCTGCACCGCGATCTGTATGAACATATAAATATCTACACCGCCATCTGTATTAAGAAGGAGATATCTACACCGCTATCTGTATAAACATGGAAATATGTACACCTCTACCTGTATAAGCACGGAAATATGTACACCGCTACCTGTATAAACATGGAAGTATCAGCACCGCTATCGGTATGAACATGGCAATATGTACACGGCTATCTGTATGAACATGGAAATATCTACACCGCTATCTGTATGAACATGGAAATATCTACACCACTATCTGTATGAACATGGAAATAGCTACACAGCCATCTGGATGAACATGGAAATATCTACACCGCTATCTGTATGAACATGGATATATCTACACAGCCATCTGGATGAACATGGAAATATCAACACCGCCATCTGTATGAACATGGAAATATATACACCGCTATCTGTATGAACATGGAAATATCTACACCGCTATCTGTATGAACATGGAAATATCTACACCGCTATCTGTATGAACATGGAAATATCTTCACCGCCATCTTTATGAACATGGATATATCTACACAGCCATCTGGATGAACATGGAAATATCTGCACCGCTATCTGTATGAACATGGAAATATCTACACCGCTATCTGTATGAACATGGATATATCTACACAGCCATCTGGATGAACATGGAAATATCTACACCGCTATCTGTTTAAACATGCATACATCTTCACCGCTATCTGTATAAACTTGGAAATATCTACACTGCTATCTTTATGAACGTGGAAATATCTACACCGCTAACTGTTGGAACAGGGAAATATATACACCGCTATCTGCATGAAAATGGAAATGTCTACACAGCTATCTGCATATACAAGGAAATATCTACACAGCTATCTCTTTACACATGGAAATAACTACACCGCTATCTGTATGAACATGGAAATATCTACACAGCCATCTGGATGAACATGGAAATATCTACACCGCTATCTGTATGAACTTGGAAATACATACACCGATATCTGTATGAACATGGAAATAACTACACCGCTATCTGTATGAACACGGAAATATCTACACCGCTATCTGTATGAACATGGAAATATCTACACCGCTATCTGTATGAACATGGAAATATCTACACCGCTATCTGTATGAACATGGATATATCTACACAGCCATCTGGATGAACGTGGAAATATCTACACCGCTATCTGTGTAAACAGGCATACAACTTCACCGCTATCTGTATAAACATGGAAATATCTACACCGCTATCTTTATGAACATGGAAATATCTACACCGCTAACTGTTTGAACAGGGAAATATATACACCGCTATCTGCATGAAAATGGAAATATCTACACCGCTATCTGTATGAAAATGGAAATACATACACCGCTATCTGTATGAACATGGAAATATCTACACCGCTATGTGTATAAACATGGAAATATCTACACCGCTACCTGTATAAACATGGAAATATCTACACTGCTACCTGTATAAACATGGAAATATCAGCACCGCTATCGGTATGAACATGGAAGTTTCTACACCGCCATCTGTATGAACACGGAAATATCTTCACTGCCATCCGTATGAACATGGAAATATCTGCACCGCCATCTGTATGAACATATAAATATCTACACTGCCATCTGTATTAAGAATGAGATATCTACACCTCTATCTGTATAAACATGGAAATATCTACACCGCTATCTGTATGAACATGGAAATATCTACACCACTACCTGTATAAACACGGAAATATGTACACCGCTAACTGTATAAACATGGAAGTATCAGCACCGCTATCGGTATGAACATGGCAATATCTACACGGCTATCTGTAAGAACATGGAAATATCTACACCGCTATCTGTATGAACATGGAAATATCTTCACCACTATCTGTATGAACATGGAAATAGCTACACAGCCATCTGGATGAACATGGAAATATCTACACCGCTATCTGTATGATCATGGAAATACATACACCGCTATCTGTATGAACATGGAAATAACTACACCGCTATCTGTATGAACATGGAAATATCTACACCGCTATCTGTATGAACATGGATATATCTTCACCGCCATCTGTATGAACATGGATATATCTACACAGCCATCTGGATGAACATGGAAATATCTGCACTGCTATCTGTATGAACATGGAAATATCAACACCGCTATCTGTATAAACATGGAAATATCTACACCGCTATCTGTATAAACATGGAAATATCTACACCGCTATATGTATAAGCATGGAAATATCTACACCGCTACCTGTATAAACATGGAAATATCAGCACCGCTATCAGTATGAACATGGAAGTATCTACACCGCCATCTGTATGAACATGGAAATATCTTCACCGCCATCTGTATGAACATGGAAATATCTGCACCGCCATCTGTATGAACATATAAATATCTACACCGCAATCTGTATTAAGATTGAGATATCTACACACTATCTGTATTAACATGGAAATATCTATACCGCTATGTGTATAAACATGGAAATATCTACACTGCTATCTGTATAAACATGGAAATATCTACACTGCTACCTGTATAAACATGGAAATATCAGCACCGCTATCTGTATGAACATGGAAATACATACACCGCTATGTGTATAAACATGGAAATATCTAAACCGCTATCTGTATAAACATGGAAATATCTACACTGCTACCTGTATAAACGTGGATATATCAGCACCGCTATCTGTATGAACATGGAAATATCTACACCGCTTCTGTATGAACATGGAAAAATCTTCACCGCCATCTCTACGAACCTGGATTTATCTACACAGCCATCTGTATGAACAAGGAAATATCTTCACCGCCATCTGTATGACCATGGATATGTCTACACAGCCGTCTGGATGAACATGGAAATATCTACACCGCTATCTGTATGAACATGGAAATATCTACACCACTATCTGTGTAAACATGCATACATCTTCACCGCTATCTGTATAAACATGGAAATATCCACACCGCTATCTGTATGAACATGGAAATATCTACACCGCTATCTGTTTGAACATGGAAATATCTACACCGCTATCTGCATGAAAATGGAAATATCTACACCGCTATCTGCATATACATGGAACTATCTACACAGCTATCTCTTTGCACATGGAAATAACTACACCGCTATCTCTATAAACATGGAAATATCTACACCACCATCTGTATGAACATGGAAATATCTTCACCGCCATCTGTATGAACATGGATATATCTACACAGCCATCTGGATGAACATGGAAATATCTGCACCGCTATCTGTATGAACATGGAAATATCTACACCGCTATCTGTATGAACATGGATATGTCTACATAGCAATCTGGATGAACATGGAAATATCTACACCGCTATCTGTTTAAACATGCATACATCTTCACCGCTATCTGTATAAACTTGGAAATATCTACACTGCTATCTTTATGAACATGGAAATATCTACACCGCTAACTGTTTGAACAGGGAAATATATACACCGCTATCTGCATGAAAATGGAAATGTCTATACAGCTATCTGCATATACTTGGAAATATCTACACAGCTATCTCTTTACACATGGAAATAACTACACCGCTATCTGTATGAACATGGAAATATCTACACAGCCATCTGGATGAACATGGAAATATCTACACCGCTATCTGTATGAACATGGAAATACATACACCGATATCTGTATGAACATGGAAAAATCTTCACCGCCATCTCTACGAACCTGGATATATCTACACAGCCATCTGTATGAACAAGGAAATATCTTCACCGCCATCTGTATGAACATGGATATGTCTACACAGCCGTCTGGATGAACATGGAAATATCTACACCGCTATCTGTATGAACATGGAAATATCTACACCGCTATCTGTGTAAACATGCATATATCTTCACCACTATCTGTATAAATATGGAAATATCCACACCGCTATCTGTATGAACATGGAAATATCTACAACGCTATCTGTTTGAACATGGAAATATCTACACCGCTATCTGCATGAAAATGGAAATATCTACACAGCTATCTGCATATACATGGAAATATCTACACAGCTATCTCTTTGCACATGGAAATAACTACACCGCTATCTCTATAAACATGGAAATATCTACACCACCATCTGTATGAACATGGAAATATCTGCACCGCGATCTGTATGAACATATAAATATCTACACCGCCATCAGTATTAAGAAGGAGATATCTACACCGCTATCTGTATAAACATGGAAATATCTACACCGCTATCTGTATGAACATGGAAATATCTACACCGCTACCTGTATAAACACGGAAATATGTACACCGCTACCTGTATAAACATGGAAGTATCAGCACCGCTATCGGTATGAACATGGCAATATGTACACGGCTATCTGTATGAACATGGAAATATCTACACCGCTATCTGTATGAACATGGAAATATCTACACCACTATCTGTATGAACATGGAAATAGCTACACAGCCATCTGGATGAACATGGAAATATCTACACCGCTATCTGTATGAACATGGATATACCTACACAGCCATCTGGATGAACATGGAAATATCAACACCGCCATCTGTATGAACATATAAATATCTACACCGCCATCTGTATTAAGATGGAGATATCTACACCGCTATCTGTATAAACATGGAAATATCTACACCGCTATCTGTATAAACATGGAAATTTCTACACCGCTATCTGTATAAACATGGAAATATCTACACCGCTACCTGTATAAACATGGAAATATCAGCACCGCTATCTGTATGAACATGGAAATATCTACACCGCCGTCTGTATGAACATGGAAATATCGTCACTGCCATCTGTATGAACATGGATATACCTACACAGCCATCTGTACTAACATGGAAATATCTTCACCGCCATCTGTATGAACATGGATATGTCTACACAGCCGTCTGGATGAACATGGAAATATATACACCGCTATCTGTGTAAACATGCATACGTCTTCACCGCTATCTGTATAAACATGGAAATATCTACACCGCTATCTGTATGAACATGGAAATATCTACACCGCTATCTGTTTGAACATGGAAATATCTACACCGCTATCTGCATGAAAATGGAAATATCTACACGACTATCTGCATATAAATGGAAATATCTACACAGCTATCTCTTTGCACATGGAAATAAGTACACCGCTATCTCTATAAACATGGAAATATCTACACCGCCATCTGTATGAACATGGAAATATCTACACCGCCATCAGAATTAAGAAGGAGATATCTACACCGCTGTCTGTATAAACATGGAAATATCTACACCGCTATCTCTATGAACATGGAAATATCTACACCGCTATCTGTATAAACACGGCAATATATACACCGCTACCTGTATAAACATGGAAGTATCAGCACCGCTATCGGTATGAACATGGTAATATCTACACGGCTATCTGTATGAACATGGAAATATCTACACCGCTATCTGTACAAACATGGAAATATCTACCCCGCTATCTTTATGAACATGGAAATATCTACACCGCTAACTGTTTGAACAGGGAAATATATACACCGCTATCTGCATGAAAACGGAAATATCTACAGAGCTATCTGCTTATACATGGAAATACCTACACAGCTATCTCTTTACACATGGAAATAACTACACCGCTATCTGTATGAACATGGAAATATCTACACCGCCATCTATATGAACATGGAAATATGTACACCGCTAACTGTATAAACATGGAAGTATCAGCACCGCTATCGGTATGAACATGGCAATATCTACACGGCTATCTGTAAGAACATGGAAATATCTACACCGCTATCTGTATGAACATGGAAATATCTACACCACTATCTGTATGAACATGGAAATAGCTACACAGCCATCTGGATGAACATGGAAATATCTACACCGCTATCTGTATGATCATGGAAATACATACACCGCTATCTGTATGAACATGGAAATAACTACACCGCTATCTGTATGAACATGGAAATATCTACACCGCTATCTGTATGAACATGGATATATCTTCACCGCCATCTGTATGAACATGGATATATCTACACAGCCATCTGGATGAACATGGAAATATCTGCACCGCTATCTGTATGAACATGGAAATATCTACACCGCTATCTGTATGAACATGGATATATCTACAGAGCCATCTGGATGAACATGGAAATATCTACACCGCTATCTGTGTAAACATGCATACATCTTCACCACTTTCTGTATAAACATGGAAATATCTACACTGCTATCTTTATGAACATGGAAATATCTACACCGCTAACTGTTTGAACAGGGAAATATATACACCGCTATCTGCATGAAAATGGAAATGTCTACACAGCTATCTGCATATACATGGAAATATCTACACAGCTATCTCTTTACACATGGAAATAACTACACCGCTATCTGTATGAACATGGAAATATCTCCACCGCCATCTGAATGAACATATAAATATCTACACCGCCATCTCTATTAAGATGGAGATATCTACACCGCTATCTGTATAAACATGGAAATATCTACACCGCTATGTTTATAAACATGGAAATATCTACACCGCTATATGTATAAACATGGAAATATCTACACCGCTACCTGTATAAACATGGAAATATCATCACCGCTATCAGTATGAACATGGAAGTATCTACACCGCCATCTGTATGAACATGGAAATATCTTCACCGCCATCTGTATGAACATGGAAATATCTGCACCGCCATCTGTATGAACATATAAATATATACACCGCCATCTGTATTAAGATGGACATATCTACACGCTATCTGTATAAACATGGAAATTTCTACACCGCTATGTGTATAAACATGGAAATATCTACACTGCTATCTGTATAAACATGGAAATATCTACACTGCTACCTGTATAAACATGGAAATATCAGCACCGCTATCTGTATGAACATGGAAATACCTACACCGCTATGTGTATAAACATGGAAATATCTACACTGCTATCTGTATAAATATGGAAATATCTACACTGCTACCTGTATAAACATGGATATATCAGCACCGCTATCTGTATGAACATGGAAATATCTACACCGCTTCTGTATGAACATGAAAAATCTTCACCGCCATCTCTATGAACCTGGATATATCTACACAGCCATCTGTATGAACAAGGAAATATCTTCACCGCCATCTGTATCAACATGGATATGTCTACACAGCCGTCTGGATGAACATGGAAATATCTACACCGCTATCTGTATGAACATGGAAATATCTACACCACTATCTGTGTAAACATGCATACATCTTCACCGCTATCTGTATAAACATGGAAATATTCACACCGCTATCTGTATGAACATGGAAATATCTACACCGCTATCTGTTTGAACATGGAAATATCTACACCGCTATCTGCATGAAAATGGAAATATCTACACAGCTATCTGCATATACATGGAAATATCTACACAGCTATCTCTTTGCACATGGAAATAACTACACCGCTATCTCTATAAACATGGAAATATCTACACCACCATGTGTATGAACATGGAAATATCTGCACCGCGATCTGTATGAACATATAAATATCTACACCGCCATCTGTATTAAGAAGGAGATATCTACACCGCTATCTGTATAAACATGGAAATATGTACACCTCTACCTGTATAAGCACGGAAATATGTACACCGCTACCTGTATAAACATGGAAGTATCAGCACCGCTATCGGTATGAACATGGCAATATGTACACGGCTATCTGTATGAACATGGAAATATCTACACCGCTATCTGTATGAACATGGAAATATCTACACCACTATCTGTATGAACATGGAAATAGCTACACAGCCATCTGGATGAACATGGAAATATCTACACCGCTATCTGTATGAACATGGATATATCTACACAGCCATCTGGATGAACATGGAAATATCAACACCGCCATCTGTATGAACATGGAAATATATACACCGCTATCTGTATGAACATGGAAATATCTACACCGCTATCTGTATGAACATGGAAATATCTACACCGCTATCTGTATGAACATGGAAATATCTTCACCGCCATCTTTATGAAAATGGATATATCTACACAGCCATCTTGATGAACATGGAAATATCTGCACCGCTATCTGTATGAACATGGAAATATCTACACCGCTATCTGTATGAACATGGATATATCTACACAGCCATCTGGATGAACATGGAAATATCTACACCGCTATCTGTTTAAACATGCATACATCTTCACCGCTATCTGTATAAACTTGGAAATATCTACACTGCTATCTTTATGAACGTGGAAATATCTACACCGCTAACTGTTGGAACAGGGAAATATATACACCGCTATCTGCATGAAAATGGAAATGTCTACACAGCTATCTGCATATACAAGGAAATATCTACACAGCTATCTCTTTACACATGGAAATAACTACACCGCTATCTGTATGAACATGGAAATATCTACACAGCCATCTGGATGAACATGGAAATATCTACACCGCTATCTGTATGAACTTGGAAATACATACACCGATATCTGTATGAACATGGAAATAACTACACCGCTATCTGTATGAACACGGAAATATCTACACCGCTATCTGTATGAACATGGAAATATCTACACCGCTATCTGTATGAACATGGAAATATCTACACCGCTATCTGTATGAACATGGATATATCTACACAGCCATCTGGATGAACGTGGAAATATCTACACCGCTATCTGTGTAAACAGGCATACAACTTCACCGCTATCTGTATAAACATGGAAATATCTACACCGCTATCTTTATGAACATGGAAATATCTACACCGCTAACTGTTTGAACAGGGAAATATATACACCGCTATCTGCATGAAAATGGAAATATCTACACCGCTATCTGTATGAAAATGGAAATACATACACCGCTATCTGTATGAACATGGAAATATCTACACCGCTATGTGTATAAACATGGAAATATCTACACCGCTACCTGTATAAACATGGAAATATCTACACTGCTACCTGTATAAACATGGAAATATCAGCACCGCTATCGGTATGAACATGGAAGTTTCTACACCGCCATCTGTATGAACATGGAAATATCTTCACCGCCATCCGTATGAACATGGAAATATCTGCACCGCCATCTGTATGAACATATAAATATCTACACTGCCATCTGTATTAAGAATGAGATATCTACACCTCTATCTGTATAAACATGGAAATATCTACACCGCTATCTGTATGAACATGGAAATATCTACACCACTACCTGTATAAACACGGAAATATGTACACCGCTAACTGTATAAACATGGAAGTATCAGCACCGCTATCGGTATGAACATGGCAATATCTACACGGCTATCTGTAAGAACATGGAAATATCTACACCGCTATCTGTATGAACATGGAAATATCTACACCACTATCAGTATGAACATGGAAATAGCTACACAGCCATCTGGATGAACATGGAAATATCTACACCGCTATCTGTATGATCATGGAAATACATACACCGCTATCTGTATGAACATGGAAATAACTACACCGCTATCTGTATGAACATGGAAATATCTACACCGCTATCTGTATGAACATGGATATATCTTCACCGCCATCTGTATGAACATGGATATATCTACACAGCCATCTGGATGAACATGGAAATATCTGCACTGCTATCTGTATGAACATGGAAATATCAACACCGCTATCTGTATAAACATGGAAATATCTACACCGCTATCTGTATAAACATGGAAATATCTACACCGCTATATGTATAAGCATGGAAATATCTACACCGCTACCTGTATAAACATGGAAATATCAGCACCGCTATCAGTATGAACATGGAAGTATCTACACCGCCATCTGTATGAACATGGAAATATCTTCACCGCCATCTGTATGAACATGGAAATATCTGCACCGCCATCTGTATGAACATATAAATATCTACACCGCAATCTGTATTAAGATTGAGATATCTACACACTATCTGTATTAACATGGAAATATCTATACCGCTATGTGTATAAACATGGAAATATCTACACTGCTATCTGTATAAACATGGAAATATCTACACTGCTACCTGTATAAACATGGAAATATCAGCACGGCTATCTGTATGAACATGGAAATACATACACCGCTATGTGTATAAACGTGGAAATATCTAAACCGCTATCTGTATAAACATGGAAATATCTACACTGCTACCTGTATAAACGTGGATATATCAGCACCGCTATCTGTATGAACATGGAAATATCTACACCGCTTCTGTATGAACATGGAAAAATCTTCACCGCCATCTCTACGAACCTGGATTTATCTACACAGCCATCTGTATGAACAAGGAAATATCTTCACCGCCATCTGTATGACCATGGATATGTCTACACAGCCGTCTGGATGAACATGGAAATATCTACACCGCTATCTGTATGAACATGGAAATATCTACACCACTATCTGTGTAAACATGCATACATCTTCACCGCTATCTGTATAAACATGGAAATATCCACACCGCTATCTGTATGAACATGGAAATATCTACACCGCTATCTGTTTGAACATGGAAATATCTACACCGCTATCTGCATGAAAATGGAAATATCTACACCGCTATCTGCATATACATGGAACTATCTACACAGCTATCTCTTTGCACATGGAAATAACTACACCGCTATCTCTATAAACATGGAAATATCTACACCACCATCTGTATGAACATGGAAATATCTTCACCGCCATCTGTATGAACATGGATATATCTACACAGCCATCTGGATGAACATGGAAATATCTGCACCGCTATCTGTATGAACATGGAAATATCTACACCGCTATCTGTATGAACATGGATATGTCTACATAGCAATCTGGATGAACATGGAAATATCTACACCGCTATCTGTTTAAACATGCATACATCTTCACCGCTATCTGTATAAACTTGGAAATATCTACACTGCTATCTTTATGAACATGGAAATATCTACACCGCTAACTGTTTGAACAGGGAAATATATACACCGCTATCTGCATGAAAATGGAAATGTCTATACAGCTATCTGCATATACATGGAAATATCTACACAGCTATCTCTTTACACATGGAAATAACTACACCGCTATCTGTATGAACATGGAAATATCTACACAGCCATCTGGATGAACATGGAAATATCTACACCGCTATCTGTATGAACATGGAAATACATACACCGATATCTGTATGAACATGGAAATATCTACACCGCTATCTGTATGAACATGGAAATATCTACACCGCTTCTGTATGAACATGGAAAAATCTTCACCGCCATCTCTACGAACCTGGATATATCTACACAGCCATCTGTATGAACAAGGAAATATCTTCACCGCCATCTGTATGAACATGGATATGTCTACACAGCCGTCTGGATGAACATGGAAATATCTACACCGCTATCTGTATGAACATGGAAATATCTACACCGCTATCTGTGTAAACATGCATACATCTTCACCACTATCTGTATAAATATGGAAATATCCACACCGCTATCTGTATGAACATGGAAATATCTACAACGCTATCTGTTTGAACATGGAAATATCTACACCGCTATCTGCATGAAAATGGAAATATCTACACAGCTATCTGCATATACATGGAAATATCTACACAGCTATCTCTTTGCACATGGAAATAACTACACCGCTATCTCTATAAACATGGAAATATCTACACCACCATCTGTATGAACATGGAAATATCTGCACCGCGATCTGTATGAACATATAAATATCTACACCGCCATCAGTATTAAGAAGGAGATATCTACACCGCTATCTGTATAAACATGGAAATATCTACACCGCTATCTGTATGAACATGGAAATATCTACACCGCTACCTGTATAAACACGGAAATATGTACACCGCTACCTGTATAAACATGGAAGTATCAGCACCGCTATCGGTATGAACATGGCAATATGTACACGGCTATCTGTATGAACATGGAAATATCTACACCGCTATCTGTATGAACATGGAAATATCTACACCACTATCTGTATGAACATGGAAATAGCTACACAGCCATCTGGATGAACATTGAAATATCTACACCGCTATCTGTATGAACATGGATATACCTACACAGCCATCTGGATGAACATGGAAATATCAACACCGCCATCTGTATGAACATATAAATATCTACACCGCCATCTGTATTAAGATGGAGATATCTACACCGCTATCTGTATAAACATGGAAATATCTACACCGCTATCTGTATAAACATGGAAATTTCTACACCGCTATCTGTATAAACATGGAAATATCTACACCGCTACCTGTATAAACATGGAAATATCAGCACCGCTATCTGTATGAACATGGAAATATCTACACCGCCGTCTGTATGAACATGGAAATATCGTCACTGCCATCTGTATGAACATGGATATACCTACACAGCCATCTGTATTAACATGGAAATATCTTCACCGCCATCTGTATGAACATGGATATGTCTACACAGCCGTCTGTATGAACATGGAAATATATACACCGCTATCTGTGTAAACATGCATACGTCTTCACCGCTATCTGTATAAACATGGAAATATCTACACCGCTATCTGTAGGAACATGGAAATATCTACACCGCTATCTGTTTGAACATGGAAATATCTACACCGCTATCTGCATGAAAATGGAAATATCTACACCACTATCTGCATATAAATGGAAATATCTACACAGCTATCTCTTTGCACATGGAAATAAGTACACCGCTATCTCTATAAACATGGAAATATCTACACCGCCATCTGTATGAACATGGAAATATCTACACCGCCATCAGAATTAAGAAGGAGATATCTACACCGCTATCTGTATAAACATGGAAATATCTACACCGCTATCTCTATGAACATGGAAATATCTACACCGCTATCTGTATAAACACGGCAATATATACACCGCTACCTGTATAAACATGGAAGTATCAGCACCGCTATCGGTAAGAACATGGTAATATCTACACGGCTATCTGTATGAACATGGAAATATCTACACCGCTATCTGTACAAACATGGAAATATCTACCCCGCTATCTTTATGAACATGGAAATATCTACACCGCTAACTGTTTGAACAGGGAAATATATACACCGCTATCTGCATGAAAACGGAAATATCTACAGAGCTATCTGCTTATACATGGAAATACCTACACAGCTATCTCTTTACACATGGAAATAACTACACCGCTATGTGTATGAACATGGAAATATCTACACCGCCATCTATATGAACATGGAAATATCTGCACCGCCATCTGTATGAACATTTAAATATCTACACCGCCATCTGTACTAAGATGGAGATATCTACACCGCTATCTGCATAAACATGGAAATATCTACACCGCTATCTCTATAAACTTGGAAATATCTACACCGCTATGTGTATAAACATGGAAATATCTACACTGCTATCTGTATAAACATGGAAATATCTACACCGCTACCTGTATAAACATGGAAATATCAGCACCGCTATCAGTATGAACATGGAAGTTTATACACCGCCATCTGTATGATCATGGAAATATCTTCACCGCCAACCGTATGAACATGGAAATATCTGCACCGCCATCTGTATGAACATATAAATATCTACACCACCATCTGTATTAAGATGGAGATATCTACACCGCTATCAGTATAAACATGGAAATATCTACACCGCTATGTGTATAAACATGGAAATATCTACACCGCTATCTGTATAAACATGGAAATATCTACACTGCTACCTGTATAAACATGGAAATATCAGCACCGCTATTTGTGTGAACATGGAAATATCTACACCGCCATCTGTATGAACATGGAAAAATCTTCACCGCCATCTCTATGAACCTGGATATATCTACACAGCCATCTGTATGAACAAGGAAATATCTTCACCGCCATCTGTATCAACATGGATATGTCTACACAGCCGTCTGGATGAACATGGAAATATCTACACCGCTATCTGTATGAACATGGAAATATCTACACCACTATCTGTGTAAACATGCATACATCTTCACCGCTATCTGTATAAACATGGAAATATTCACACCGCTATCTGTATGAACATGGAAATATCTACACCGCTATGTGTATGAACATGGAAATATCTACACCGCTATCTGTATGAACCTGGAAATATCTTCACCGCCATCTGTATGAAAATGGATATGTCTACACAGCCATCTGTATGAACATTTAAATATCTACACCGCCATCTGTATTAAGATGGAGATATCTACACAACTATCTGCATAAACATGGAAATATCTACTCCGCTATCTGTATGAACATGGAAATATCTACACAACCATCTGTATGAACATGGAAATATCTACACCGCTACCTGTATAAACATGGAAATATCAGCACCGCTATCAGTATGAACATGGAAGTTTCTACACCGCCATCTGTATGAACATGGAAATATCTTCACCGCCATCCGTATGAAAATGGAAATATCTGCACCGCCATCTGTATGAACATATAAATATCTACACCGCCATCTGTATTAAGATGGAGATATCTACACCGCTATCTGTATAAACATGGAAATATCTACACTGCTATGTGTATAAACATGGAAATATCTACACCGCTATCTGTATAAACATGGAAATATCTACACTGCTACCTGTATAAACTTGGAAATATCAGCACCGCTATCTGTATGAACATGGAATTATCTACACCGCCATCTGTATGAACATGGATATACCTACACAGCCATCTGTATGAACATGGAAATATCTTCACCGCCATCTGTATGATCATGGATATGTCTACACAGCCGTCTGGATGAACATATAAATATCTACACCTCCATCTGTATTAAGAATGAGATATCTACACCGCTATCTGTATAAACATGGAAATATCTACACCGCTATCTGTATGAACATGGAAATATCTGCACCGCCATCTGTATGAACATATAAATATCTACACCGCCATCTGTATTAAGAATGAGATATCTACACCGCTATCTGTATAAACATGGAAATATCTACACCGCTATCTGTATGAACATGGAAATATCTACACCGCTACCTGTATAAACACGGAAATATGTACACCGCTACCTGTATAAACATGGAAGTATCAGCACCGCTATCGGTATGAACATGGCAATATATACACGGCTATCTGTATGAACATGGAAATATCTACACCGCTATCTGTATGAACATGGAAATATCTACACCACTATCTGTATGAACATGGAAATAGCTACACAGCCATCTGGATGAACATGGAAATATCTACACCGCTATCTGTATGAACATGGATATATCTACACAGCCATCTGGATGAACATGGAAATATCTACACCGCTATCTGTATGAACATGGAAATACATACACCGCTATCTGTATGAACAAGGAAATAACTACACCGCTATCTGTATGAACATGGAAATATCTACACCGCTATCTGTATGAACATGGATATATCTTCACCGCCATCTGTATGAACATGGATATATCTACACAGCCATCTGGATGAACATGGAAATATCTGCACCGCTATCTGTATGAACATGGAAATATCTACACCGCTATCTGTATGAACATGGATATATCTACAGAGCCATCTGGATGAACATGGAAATATCTACACCGCTATCTGTGTAAACATGCATACATCTTCACCGCTTTCTGTATAAACATGGAAATATCTACACTGCTATCTTTATGAACATGGAAATATCTACACCGCTAACTGTTTGAACAGGGAAATATATACACCGCTATCTGCATGAAAATGGAAATGTCTACACAGCTATCTGCATATACATGGAAATATCTACACAGCTATCTCTTTACACTTGGAAATAAGTACACCGCTATCTGTATGAACATGGAAATATCTCCACCGCCATCTGAATGAACATATAAATATCTACACCGCCATCTCTATTAAGATGGAGATATCTACACCGCTATCTGTATAAACATGGAAATATCTACACCGGTATGTGTATAAACATGGAAATATCTACACCGCTATATGTATAAACATGGAAATATCTACACCGCTACCTGTATAAACATGGAAATATCATCACCGCTATCAGTATGAACATGGAAGTATCTACACCGCCATCTGTATGAACATGGAAATATCTTCACCGCCATCTGTATGAACATGGAAATATCTGCACCGCCATCTGTATGAACATATAAATATCTACACCGCCATCTGTATTAAGATGGACATATCTACACGCTATCTGTATAAACATGGAAATTTCTACACCGCTATGTGTATAAACATGGAAATATCTACACTGCTATCTGTATAAACATGGAAATATCTACACTGCTACCTGTATAAACATGGAAATATCAGCACCGCTATCTGTATGAACATGGAAATACCTACACCGCTATGTGTATAAACATGGAAATATCTACACTGCTATCTGTATAAATATGGAAATATCTACACTGCTACCTGTATAAACATGGATATATCAGCACCGCTATCTGTATGAACATGGAAATATCTACACCGCTTCTGTATGAACATGAAAAGTCTTCACCGCCATCTCTATGAACCTGGATATATCTACACAGCCATCTGTATGAACAAGGAAATATCTTCACCGCCATCTGTATCAACATGGATATGTCTACACAGCCGTCTGGATGAACATGGAAATATCTACACCGCTATCTGTATGAACATGGAAATATCTACACCACTATCTGTGTAAACATGCATACATCTTCACCGCTATCTGTATAAACATGGAAATATTCACACCACTATCTGTATGAACATGGAAATATCTACACCGCTATCTGTTTGAACATGGAAATATCTACACCGCTATCTGCATGAAAATGGAAATATCTACACAGCTATCTGCATATACATGGAAATATCTACACAGCTATCTCTTTGCACATGGAAATAACTACACCGCTATCTCTATAAACATGGAAATATCTACACCACCATGTGTATGAACATGGAAATATCTGCACCACGATCTGTATGAACATATAAATATCTACACCGCCATCTGTATTAAGAAGGAGATATCTACACCTCTATCTGTATAAACATGGAAATATGTACACCTCTACCTGTATAAGCACGGAAATATGTACACCGCTACTTGTATAAACATGGAAGTATCAGCACCGCTATCGGTATGAACATGGCAATATGTACACGGCTATCTGTATGAACATGGAAATATCTACACCGCTATCTGTATGAACATGGAAATATCTACACCACTATCTGTATGAACATGGAAATAGCTACACAGCCATCTGGATGAACATGGAAATATCTACACCGCTATCTGTATGAACATGGATATATCTACACAGCCATCTGGATGAACATGGAAATATCAACACCGCCATCTGTATGAACATGGAAATATATACACCGCTATCTGTATGAACATGGAAATATCTACACCGCTATCTGTATGAACATGGAAATATCTACACCGCTATCTGTATGAACATGGAAATATCTTCACCGCCATCTTTATGAACATGGATATATCTACACAGCCATCTGGATGAACATGGAAATATCTGCACCGCTATCTGTATGAACATGGAAATATCTACACCGCTATCTGTATGAACATGGATATATCTACACAGCCATCTGGATGAACATGGAAATATCTACACCGCTATCTGTTTAAACATGCATACATCTTCACCGCTATCTGTATAAACTTGGAAATATCTACACTGCTATCTTTATGAACGTGGAAATATCTACACCGCTAACTGTTGGAACAGGGAAATATATACACCGCTATCTGCATGAAAATGGAAATGTCTACACAGCTATCTGCATATACAAGGAAATATCTACACAGCTATCTCTTTACACATGGAAATAACTACACCGCTATCTGTATGAACATGGAAATATCTACACAGCCATCTGGATGAACATGGAAATATCTACACCGCTATCTGTATGAACTTGGAAATACATACACCGATATCTGTATGAACATGGAAATAACTACACCGCTATCTGTATGAATACGGAAATATCTACACCGCTATCTGTATGAACATGGAAATATCTACACCGCTATCTGTATGAACATGGAAATATCTACACCGCTATCTGTATGAACATGGATATATCTACACAGCCATCTGGATGAACGTGGAAATATCTACACCGCTATCTGTGTAAACAGGCATACAACTTCACCGCTATCTGTATAAACATGGAAATATCTACACCGCTATCTTTATGAACATGGAAATATCTACACCGCTAACTGTTTGAACAGGGAAATATATACACCGCTATCTGCATGAAAATGGAAATATCTACACCGCTATCTGTATGAAAATGGAAATACATACACCGCTATCTGTATGAACATGGAAATATCTACACCGCTATGTGTATAAACATGGAAATATCTACACCGCTACCTGTATAAACATGGAAATATCTACACTGCTACCTGTATAAACATGGAAATATCAGCACCGCTATCGGTATGAACATGGAAGTTTCTACACCGCCATCTGTATGAACATGGAAATATCTTCACCGCCATCCGTATGAACATGGAAATATCTGCACCGCCATCTGTATGAACATATAAATATCTACACTGCCATCTGTATTAAGAATGAGATATCTACATCTCTATCTGTATAAACATGGAAATATCTACACCGCTATCTGTATGAACATGGAAATATCTACACCACTACCTGTATAAACACGGAAATATGTACACCGCTAACTGTATAAACATGGAAGTATCAGCACCGCTATCGGTATGAACATGGCAATATCTACACGGCTATCTGTAAGAACATGGAAATATCTACACCGCTATCTGTATGAACATGGAAATATCTACACCACTATCTGTATGAACATGGAAATAGCTACACAGCCATCTGGATGAACATGGAAATATCTACACCGCTATCTGTATGATCATGGAAATACATACACCGCTATCTGTATGAACATGGAAATAACTACACCGCTATCTGTATGAACATGGAAATATCTACACCGCTATCTGTATGAACATGGATATATCTTCACCGCCATCTGTATGAACATGGATATATCTACACAGCCATCTGGATGAACATGGAAATATCTGCACCGCTATCTGTATGAACATGGAAATATCTACACCGCTATCTGTATGAACATGGATATATCTACAGAGCCATCTGGATGAACATGGAAATATCTACACCGCTATCTGTGTAAACATGCATACATCTTCACCACTTTCTGTATAAACATGGAAATATCTACACTGCTATCTTTATGAACATGGAAATATCTAAACCGCTAACTGTTTGAACAGGGAAATATATACACCGCTATCTGCATGAAAATGGAAATGTCTACACAGCTATCTGCATATACATGGAAATATCTACACAGCTATCTCTTTACACATGGAAATAACTACACCGCTATCTGTATGAACATGGAAATATCTCCACCGCCATCTGAATGAACATATAAATATCTACACCGCCATCTCTATTAAGATGGAGATATCTACACCGCTATCTGTATAAACATGGAAATATCTACACCGCTATGTGTATAAACATGGAAATATCTACACCGCTATATGTATAAACATGGAAATATCTACACCGCTACCTGTATAAACATGGAAATATCATCACCGCTATCAGTATGAACATGGAAGTATCTACACCGCCATCTGTATGAACATGGAAATATCTTCACCGCCATCTGTATGAACATGGAAATATCTGCACCGCCATCTGTATGAACATATAAATATCTACACCGCCATCTGTATTAAGATGGACATATCTACACGCTATCTGTATAAACATGGAAATTTCTACACCGCTATGTGTATAAACATGGAAATATCTACACTTCTATCTGTATAAACATGGAAATATCTACACTGCTACCTGTATAAACATGGAAATATCAGCACCGCTATCTGTATGAACATGGAAATACCTACACCGCTATGTGTATAAACATGGAAATATCTACACTGCTATCTGTATAAATATGGAAATATCTACACTGCTACCTGTATAAACATGGATATATCAGCACCGCTATCTGTATGAACATGGAAATATCTACACCGCTTCTGTATGAACATGAAAAATCTTCACCGCCATCTCTATGAACCTGGATATATCTACACAGCCATCTGTATGAACAAGGAAATATCTTCACCGCCATCTGTATCAACATGGATATGTCTACACAGCCGTCTGGATGAACATGGAAATATCTACACCGCTATCTGTATGAACATGGAAATATCTACACCACTATCTGTGTAAACATGCATACATCTTCACCGCTATCTGTATAAACATGGAAATATTCACACCGCTATCTGTATGAACATGGAAATATCTACACCGCTATCTGTTTGAACATGGAAATATCTACACCGCTATCTGCATGAAAATGGAAATATCTACACAGCTATCTGCATATACATGGAAATATCTACACAGCTATCTCTTTGCACATGGAAATAACTACACCGCTATCTCTATAAACATGGAAATATCTACACCACCATGTGTATGAACATGGAAATATCTGCACCGCGATCTGTATGAACATATAAATATCTACACCGCCATCTGTATTAAGAAGGAGATATCTACACCGCTATCTGTATAAACATGGAAATATGTACACCTCTACCTGTATAAGCACGGAAATATGTACACCGCTACCTGTATAAACATGGAAGTATCAGCACCGCTATCGGTATGAACATGGCAATATGTACACGGCTGTCTGTATGAACATGGAAATATCTACACCGCTATCTGTATGAACATGGAAATATCTACACCACTATCTGTATGAACATGGAAATAGCTACACAGCCATCTGGATGAACATGGAAATATCTACACCGCTATCTGTATGAACATGGATATATCTACACAGCCATCTGGATGAACATGGAAATATCAACACCGCCATCTGTATGAACATGGAAATATATACACCGCTATCTGTATGAACATGGAAATATCTACACCGCTATCTGTATGAACATGGAAATATCTACACCGCTATCTGTATGAACATGGAAATATCTTCACCGCCATCTTTATGAACATGGATATATCTACACAGCCATCTTGATGAACATGGAAATTTCTGCACCGCTATCTGTATGAACATGGAAATATCTACACCGCTATCTGTATGAACATGGATATATCTACACAGCCATCTGGATGAACATGGAAATATCTACACCGCTATCTGTTTAAACATGCATACATCTTCACCGCTATCTGTATAAACTTGGAAATATCTACACTGCTATCTTTATGAACGTGGAAATATCTACACCGCTAACTGTTGGAACAGGGAAATATATACACCGCTATCTGCATGAAAATGGAAATGTCTACACAGCTATCTGCATATACAAGGAAATATCTACACAGCTATCTCTTTACACATGGAAATAACTACACCGCTATCTGTATGAACATGGAAATATCTACACAGCCATCTGGATGAACATGGAAATATCTACACCGCTATCTGTATGAACTTGGAAATACATACACCGATATCTGTATGAACACGGAAATAACTACACCGCTATCTGTATGAACACGGAAATATCTACACCGCTATCTGTATGAACATGGAAATATCTACACCGCTATCTGTATGAACATGGAAATATCTACACCGCTATCTGTATGAACATGGATATATCTACACAGCCATCTGGATGAACGTGGAAATATCTACACCGCTATCTGTGTAAACAGGCATACAACTTCACCGCTATCTGTATAAACATGGAAATATCTACACCGCTATCTTTATGAACATGGAAATATCTACACCGCTAACTGTTTGAACAGGGAAATATATACACCGCTATCTGCATGAAAATGGAAATATCTACACCGCTATCTGTATGAAAATGGAAATACATACACCGCTATCTGTATGAACATGGAAATATCTACACCGCTATGTGTATAAACATGGAAATATCTACACCGCTACCTGTATAAACATGGAAATATCTACACTGCTACCTGTATAAACATGGAAATATCAGCACCGCTATCGGTATGAACATGGAAGTTTCTACACCGCCATCTGTATGAACATGGAAATATCTTCACCGCCATCCGTATGAACATGGAAATATCTGCACCGCCATCTGTATGAACATATAAATATCTACACTGCCATCTGTATTAGGAATGAGATATCTACACCTCTATCTGTATAAACATGGAAATATCTACACCGCTATCTGTATGAACATGGAAATATCTACACCACTACCTGTATAAACACGGAAATATGTACACCGCTAACTGTATAAACATGGAAGTATCAGCACCGCTATCGGTATGAACATGGCAATATCTACACGGCTATCTGTAAGAACATGGAAATATCTACACCGCTATCTGTATGAACATGGAAATATCTACACCACTATCTGTATGAACATGGAAATAGCTACACAGCCATCTGGATGAACATGGAAATATCTACACCGCTATCTGTATGATCATGGAAATACATACACCGCTATCTGTATGAACATGGAAATAACTACACCGCTATCTGTATGAACATGGAAATATCTACACCGCTATCTGTATGAACATGGATATATCTTCACCGCCATCTGTATGAACATGGATATATCTACACAGCCATCTGGATGAACATGGAAATATCTGCACTGCTATCTGTATGAACATGGAAATATCAACACCGCTATCTGTATAAACATGGAAATATCTACACCGCTATCTGTATAAACATGGAAATATCTACACCGCTATATGTATAAGCATGGAAATATCTACACCGCTACCTGTATAAACATGGAAATATCAGCACCGCTATCAGTATGAACATGGAAGTATCTACACCGCCATCTGTATGAACATGGAAATATCTTCACCGCCATCTGTATGAACATGGAAATATCTGCACCGCCATCTGTATGAACATATAAATATCTACACCGCAATCTGTATTAAGATTGAGATATCTACACACTATCTGTATTAACATGGAAATATCTATACCGCTATGTGTATAA
Organism: Gorilla gorilla gorilla; assembly: GCF_029281585.2. Classification (NCBI taxonomy): domain Eukaryota; kingdom Metazoa; phylum Chordata; class Mammalia; order Primates; family Hominidae; genus Gorilla; species Gorilla gorilla. Next base: position 1,464,237 of record NC_073234.2, read on the forward strand.
ACATGGAAATATCTACACTGCTATCTGTATAAACATGGAAATATCTACACTGCTACCTGTATAAACATGGAAATATCAGCACCGCTATCTGTATGAACATGGAAATACATACACCGCTATGTGTATAAACATGGAAATATCTAAACCGCTATCTGTATAAACATGGAAATATCTACACTGCTACCTGTATAAACGTGGATATATCAGCACCGCTATCTGTATGAACATGGAAATATCTACACCGCTTCTGTATGAACATGGAAAAATCTTCACCGCCATCTCTACGAACCTGGATTTATCTACACAGCCATCTGTATGAACAAGGAAATATCTTCACCGCCATCTGTATGACCATGGATATGTCTACACAGCCGTCTGGATGAACATGGAAATATCTACACCGCTATCTGTATGAACATGGAAATATCTACACCACTATCTGTGTAAACATGCATACATCTTCACCGCTATCTGTATAAACATGGAAATATCCACACCGCTATCTGTATGAACATGGAAATATCTACACAGCTATCTGTTTGAACATGGAAATATCTACACCGCTATCTGCATGAAAATGGAAATATCTACACCGCTATCTGCATATACATGGAACTATCTACACAGCTATCTCTTTGCACATGGAAATAACTACACCGCTATCTCTATAAACATGGAAATATCTACACCACCATCTGTATGAACATGGAAATATCTTCACCGCCATCTGTATGAACATGGATATATCTACACAGCCATCTGGATGAACATGGAAATATCTGCACCGCTATCTGTATGAACATGGAAATATCTACACCGCTATCTGTATGAACATGGATATGTCTACATAACAATCTGGATGAACATGGAAATATCTACACCGCTATCTGTTTAAACATGCATACATCTTCACCGCTATCTGTATAAACTTGGAAATATCTACACTGCTATCTTTATGAACATGGAAATATCTACACCGCTAACTGTTTGAACAGGGAAATATATACACCGCTATCTGCATGAAAATGGAAATGTCTATACAGCTATCTGCATATACATGGAAATATCTACACAGCTATCTCTTTACACATGGAAATAACTACACCGCTATCTGTATGAACATGGAAATATCTACACAGCCATCTGGATGAACATGGAAATATCTACACCGCTATCTGTATGAACATGGAAATACATACACCGATATCTGTATGAACATGGAAATATCTACACCGCTATCTGTATGAACATGGAAATATCTACACCGCTTCTGTATGAACATGGAAAAATCTTCACCGCCATCTCTACGAACCTGGATATATCTACACAGCCATCTGTATGAACAAGGAAATATCTTCACCGCCATCTGTATGAACATGGATATGTCTACACAGCCGTCTGGATGAACATGGAAATATCTACACCGCTATCTGTATGAACATGGAAATATCTACACCACTATCTGTATGAACATGGAAATAGCTACACAGCCATCTGGATGAACATGGAAATATCTACACCGCTATCTGTATGAACATGGATATACCTACACAGCCATCTGGATGAACATGGAAATATCAACACCGCCATCTGTATGAACATATAAATATCTACACCGCCATCTGTATTAAGATGGAGATATCTACACCGCTATCTGTATAAACATGGAAATATCTACACCGCTATCTGTATAAACATGGAAATTTCTACACCGCTATCTGTATAAACATGGAAATATCTACACCGCTACCTGTATAAACATGGAAATATCAGCACCGCTATCTGTATGAACATGGAAATATCTACACCGCCGTCTGTATGAACATGGAAATATCGTCACTGCCATCTGTATGAACATGGATATACCTACACAGCCATCTGTATTAACATGGAAATATCTTCACCGCCATCTGTATGAACATGGATATGTCTACACAGCCGTCTGGATGAACATGGAAATATATACACCGCTATCTGTGTAAACATGCATACGTCTTCACCGCTATCTGTATAAACATGGAAATATCTACACCGCTATCTGTAGGAACATGGAAATATCTACACCGCTATCTGTTTGAACATGGAAATATCTACACCGCTATCTGCATGAAAATGGAAATATCTACACGACTATCTGCATATAAATGGAAATATCTACACAGCTATCTCTTTGCACATGGAAATAAGTACACCGCTATCTCTATAAACATGGAAATATCTACACCGCCATCTGTATGAACATGGAAATATCTACACCGCCATCAGAATTAAGAAGGAGATATCTACACCGCTATCTGTATAAACATGGAAATATCTACACCGCTATCTCTATGAACATGGAAATATCTACACCGCTATCTGTATAAACACGGCAATATATACACCGCTACCTGTATAAACATGGAAGTATCAGCACCGCTATCGGTATGAACATGGTAATATCTACACGGCTATCTGTATGAACATGGAAATATCTACACCGCTATCTGTACAAACATGGAAATATCTACCCCGCTATCTTTATGAACATGGAAATATCTACACCGCTAACTGTTTGAACAGGGAAATATATACACCGCTATCTGCATGAAAACGGAAATATCTACAGAGCTATCTGCTTATACATGGAAATACCTACACAGCTATCTCTTTACACATGGAAATAACTACACCGCTATCTGTATGAACATGGAAATATCTACACCGCCATCTATATGAACATGGAAATATCTGCACCGCCATCTGTATGAACATTTAAATATCTACACCGCCATCTGTACTAAGATGGAGATATCTACATCGCTATCTGCATAAACATGGAAATATCTACACCGCTATCTGTATAAACATGGAAATATCTACACCGCTATGTGTATAAACATGGAAATATCTACACTGCTATCTGTATAAACATGGAAATATCTACACCGCTACCTGTATAAACATGGAAATAGCACCGCTATCAGTATGAACATGGAAGTTTATACACCGCCATCTGTATGATCATGGAAATATCTTCACCGCCAACCGTATGAACATGGAAATATCTGCACCGCCATCTGTATGAACATATAAATATCTACACCACCATCTGTATTAAGATGGAGAAATCTACACCGCTATCAGTATAAACATGGAAATATCTACACCGCTATGTGTATAAACATGGAAATATCTACACCGCTATCTGTATAAACATGGAAATATCTACACTGCTACCTGTATAAACATGGAAATATCAGCACCGCTATTTGTGTGAACATGGAAATATCTACACCGCCATCTGTATGAACATGGAAAAATCTTCACCGCCATCTGTATGAACATGGATATATCTACACAGCCATCTGTATGAACATGGAAATATCTTCACCTCCATCTGTATGAACATGGATATGTCTACACAGCCGTCTGGATGAACATATAAATATGTACACTGCCATCTGTATTAAGAATGAGATATCTACACCGCTATCTGTATAAACATGGAAATATCTACACCGCTATCTGTACGAACATGGAAATATCTGCACCGCCATCTGTATGAACATATAAATATCTACACCGCCATCAGTATTAAGAATGAGATATCTACACCTCTATCTGTATAAACATGGAAATATCTACACCGCTATCTGTATGAACATGGAAATATCTACACCGCTACCTGTATAAACACGGAAATATGTACACCGCTAACTGTATAAACATGGAAGTATCAGCACCGCTATCGGTATGAACATGGCAATATCTACACGGCTATCTGTATGAACATGGAAATATCTAAACCGCTATCTGTATGAACATGGAAATATCTACACCACTATCTGTATGAACATGGAAATAGCTACACAGCCATCTGGATGAACATGGAAATATCTACACCGCTATCTGTATGAACATGGAAATACATACACCGCTATCTGTATGAACATGGAAATAACTACACCGCTATCTGTATGAACATGGAAATATCTACACCGCTATCTGTATGAACATGGATATATCTTCACCGCCATCTGTATGAACATGGATATATCTACACAGCCATCTGGATGAACATGGAAAAATCTACACCGCCTTCTGTATGAACATGGATATATCTACATAGCCATCTGTATAAACATGGAAATATCTACACCGCTATCTGTATGAACATGGAAATATCTACACCGCTATCTGTATAAACACGGCAATATATACACCGCTACCTGTATAAACATGGAAGTATCAGCACCGATATCGGTATGAACATGGTTATATCTACACGGCTATCTGTATGAACATGGAAATATCTACACCGCTATCTGTATGAACATGGAAAAATCTTCACCGCCATCTCTATGAACCTGGATATATCTATACAGCCTTCTGTATGAACAAGGAAATATCTTCACCGCCATCTGTATGAACATGGATATGTCTACACAGCCGTCTGGATGAACATGGAAATATCTACACCGCTATCTGTATGAACATGGAAATATCTACACCACTATCTGTGTAAACATGCATACATCTTCACCGCTATCTGTATAAACATGGAAATATTCACACCGCTATCTGTATGAACATGGAAATATCTACACCGCTATCTGTTTGAACATGGAAATATCTACACCGCTATCTGCATGAAAATGGAAATATCTACACAGCTATCTGCATATACATGGAAATATCTACACAGCTATCTCTTTGCACATGGAAATAACTACACCGCTATCTCTATAAACATGGAAATATCTACACCACCATCTGTATGAACATGGAAATATCTGCACCGCGATCTGTATGAACATATAAATATCTACACCGCCATCTGTATTAAGAAGGAGATATCTACACCGCTATCTGTATAAACATGGAAATATCTACACCGCTATCTGTATGATCATGGAAATATCTACACCGCTACCTGTATAAACACGGAAATATGTACACCGCTACCTGTATAAACATTGAAGTATCAGCACCGCTATCGGTATGAACATGGCAATATGTACACGGCAATCTGTATGAACATGGAAATATCTACACCGCTATCTGTATGAACATGGAAATATCTACACCACTATCTGTATGAACATGGAAATAGCTACAAAGCCATCTGGATGAACATGGAAATATCTACACCGCTATCTGTATGAACATGGATATATCTACACAGCCATCTGGATGAACATGGAAATATCAACACCGCTATCTGTATGAACATGGAAATACATACACCGCTATCTGTATGAACATGGAAATATCTACACCGCTATCTGTATGAACATGGAAATATCTACACCGCTATCTGTATGAACATGGAAATATCTTCACCGCTATCTTTATGAACATGGATATATCTACACAGCCATCTGGATGAACATGGAAATATCTGCACCGCTATCTGTATGAACATGGAAATATCTACACCGCTATCTGTATGAACATGGATATATCTACACAGCCATCTGGATGAACATGGAAATATCTACACCGCTATCTGTTTAGACATGCATACATCTTCACCGCTATCTGTATAAACTTGGAAATATCTACACTGCTATCTTTATGAACATGGAAATATCTACACCGCTAACTGTTGGAACAGGGAAATATATACACCGCTAACTGCATGAAAATGGAAATGTCTACACAGCTATCTGCATATACATGGAAATATCTACACAGCTATCTCTTTACACATGGAAATAACTACACCGCTATCTGTATGAACATGGAAATATCTACACCGCTATCTGTATGAACATGGAAATATCTACACAGCCATCTGGATGAACATGGAAATATCTACACGGCTATCTGTATGAACATGGAAATATATACACCGATATCTGTATGAACATGGAAATATCTACACCGCTATCTGTATGAACATGGAAATACCTACACCGCTATCTGTATGAACATGGAAATATCTACACCGCTATCTGTATGAACATGGAAATATCTTCACCGCCATCTGTATGAACATGGATATATCTACACAGCCATCTGGATGAACGTGGAAATATCTACACCGCTATCTGTGTAAACATGCATACAACTTCACCGCTATCTGTATAAACATGGAAATATCTACACCGCTATCTTTATGAACATGGAAATATCTACACCGCTATCTGTATGAACATGGAAATATCTACACCGCTATCTGTGTAAACATGCATACATCTTCACCGATATCTGTATAAACATGGAAATATCTACACCGCTATCTGTATGAACATGGAAATATCTACACCGCTATCTGTTTGAACATGGAAATATCTACACCGCTATCTGCATGAAAATGGAAATATCTACGCGACTATCTGCATATAAACGGAAATATCTACACAGCTATCTCTTTGCACATGGAAATAAGTACACGGCTATCTCTATAAACATGGAAATATCTACACCGCCATCTGTATGAACATGGAAATATCTACACCGCCATCAGAATTAAGAAGGAGATATCTACACCGCTATCTGTATAAACATGGAAATATCTACACCGCTATCTGTATGAACATGGAAATATCTACACCGCTATCTGTATAAACACGGCAATATATACACCGCTACCTGTATAAACATGGAAGTATCAGCACCGCTATTGGTATGAACATGGTTATATCTACACGGCTATCTGTATGAACATGGAAATATCTACACCGCTATCTGTATGAACATGGAAAAATCTTCACCGCCATCTCTATGAACCTGGATATATCTATACAGCCATCTGTATGAACAAGGAAATATCTTCACCGCCATCTGTATGAACATGGATATGTCTACACAGCCGTCTGGATGAACATGGAAATATCTACACCGCTATCTGTATGAACATGGAAATATCTACACCACTATCTGTGTAAACATGCATACATCTTCACCGCTATCTGTATAAACATGGAAATATTCACACCGCTATCTGTATGAACATGGAAATATCTACACCGCTATCTGTTTGAACATGGAAATATCTACACCGCTATCTGCATGAAAATGGAAATATCTACACAGCTATCTGCATATACATGGAAATATCTACACAGCTATCTCTTTGCACATGGAAATAACTACACCGCTATCTCTATAAACATGGAAATATCTACACCACCATCTGTATGAACATGGAAATATCTACACCGCCATCAGAATTAAGAAGGAGATATCTACACCGCTATCTGTATAAACATGGAAAATTCTACACCGCTATCTGTATGAACATGGAAATATCTACACCGCTATCTGTATAAACACGGCAATATATACACCGCTACCTGTATAAACATGGAAGTATCAGCACCGCTATCGGTATGAACATGGCAATATCTACACGGCTATCTGCATGAACATGGAAATATCTACACCGCTATCTGTATAAACATGGAAATATCTACACCACTATCTTTATGAACATGGAAATATGTACACCGCTAACTGTTTGAACAGGGAAATATATACACCGCTATCTGCATGAAAACGGAAATATCTACAGAGCTGTCTGCTTATACATGGAAATACCTACACAGCTATCTCTTTTCACATGGAAATAACTACACCGCTATCTGTATGAACATGGAAATATCTACGCCGCCGTCCTTATGAACATGGAAATATCTGCACCGCCATCTGTATGAACATTTAAATATCTACACCTCCATCTGTATTAAGATGGAGATATCTACACCGCTATCTGCATAAACATGGAAATATCTACACCGCTATCTGTATAAACATGGAAATATCTACACCGCTATGTGTATAAACATGGAAATATCTACACTGCTATCTGTATAAACGTGGAAATATCTACAGAGCTACCTGTATAAACATGGAAATATCAGCACCGCTATCAGTATGAACATGGAAGTTTCTACACCGCCATCTGTATGAACATGGAAATATCCTCACCGCCATCCGTATGAACATGGAAATATCTGCACCGCCATCTGTATGAACATATAAATATCTACACCACCATCTGTATTAACATGGAGATATCTACACCGCTATCTGTATAAACATGGAAGTATCTACACCGCTATGTGTATAAACATGGAAATATCTACACCGCTATCTGTATAAACATGGAAATATCTACACTGCTACCTGTATAAACATGGAAATATCAGCACCGCTATCTGTATGAACATGGAAATATCTACACCGCCATTTGTATGAACATGGAAAAATCTTCACCGCCATCTGTATGAACATGCATATATCTACACAGCAATCTGTATGTACATGGAAATATCTTCACCGCCATCTGTATGAACATGGATATGCCTACACAGCCGTCTGGATGAACATATAAATATCTACACCGCCATCTGTATTAAGAATGAGATATCTACACCGCTATCTGTATAAACATGGAAATATCTACACCGCTATCTGTATGAACATGGAAATATCTGCACCGCCATCTGTATGAACATATAAATATCTACACCGCCATCTGTATTAAGAATGAGATACCTACACCTCTATCTGTATAAACATGGAAATATCTACACCGCTATCTCTTTACACATGGAAATAACTACAACGCTATCTGTATGAACATGGAAATATCTACACCTCTATCTGTATGAACATGGAAATATCTACACAGCCATCTTGATGAACATGGAAATATCTACACCGCTATCTGTATGAACATGGAAATACATACACCGATATCTGTATGAACATGGAAATATCTACACCGCTATCTGTATGAACATGGAAATATCTACACCGCTATCTGTATGAACATGGAAATATCTACACCACTACCTGTATAAACATGGAAGTATCAGCACCGCTATCTGTATGAACATGGATATATCTACAGAGCCATCTGAATGAACATGGAAATATCTACACCGCTATCTGTGTAAACATGCATACATCTTCACCGCTTTCTGTATAAACATGGAAATATCTACACTGCTATCTGTATGAACATGGAAATATCTACACCGCTTCTGTATGAACATGGAAAAATCTTCACTGCCATCTCTATGAACCTGGATATATCTACACAGCCATCTGTATGAACAAGGAAATATCTTCACCGCCATCTGTATGAACATGGATATGTCTACACAGCCGTCTGGATGAACATGGAAATATCTACACCGCTATCTGTATGAACATGGAAATATCTACACCGCTATCTGTGTAAACATGCATACATCTTCACCGCTATCTGTATAAACATGGAAATATCCACACCGCTATCTGTATGAACATGGAAATATCTACACCGCTATCTGTTTGAACATGGAAATATCTACACCGCTATCTGCATGAAAATGGAAATATCTACACAGCTATCTGCATATACATGGAAATATCTACAGAGTTATCTCTTTGCACATGGAAATAACTACACCGCTATCTCTATAAACATGGAAATATCTACACCACCATCTGTATGAACATGGATATATGTGCACCTCGATCTGTATGAACATATAAATATCTACACCGCCATCTGTATTAAGAAGGAGATATCTACACCGCTATCTGTATAAACATGGAAATATCTACACCGCTATCTGTATGAACATGGAAATATCTACACCGCTACCGGTATAAACATGGAAATATGTACACCGCTACCTGTATAAACATGGAAGTACCAGCACCGCTATCGGTATGAAAATGGCAATATGTACACGGGTATCTGTATGAACATGGAAATATCTACACCGCTATCTGTATGAACATGGAAATATCTACACCACTATCTGTATGAACATGGAAATAGCTACACAGCCATCTGGATGAACATGGAAATATCTACACCGCTATCTGAATGAACATGGATATATCTACACAGCCATCTGGATGAACATGTAAATATCAACACCGCTATCTGTATGAACATGGAAATATATACACCGCTATCTGCATGAAAATGGAAATATCTACACCGCTATCTGTATTAACATGGAAATATCTACACCGCTATCTGTATGAACATGGAAATATTTTCACCGCCATCTGTATGAACATGGATATATCTACACAGCCATCTGGATGAACATGTAAATATCAACACCGCTATCTGTATGAACATGGAAATATATACACCGCTATCTGCATGAACATTGAAATATCTACACCGCTATCTGTATTAACATGGAAATATCTACACCGCTATCTGTATGAACATGGAAATATTTTCACCGCCATCTGTATGAACATGGATATATCTACACAGCCATCTGGATGATCATGGAAATATCTGCACCGCTATCTGTATGAACATGGAAATATCTACACCGCTATCTGTATGAACATGGATATATCTACACAGCCATCTGGATGAACATGGAAATATCAACACCGCTATCTGTATGAACATGGAAATACATACAACTCTATCTGTATGAACATGGAAATATCTACACCGCTATCTGTATGAACATGGAAATATCTTCACCGCCATCTGTATGAACATGGATATATCTACACAGCCATCTGGATGAACATGGAAATATCTACACAGCTATCTCTTTACACATGGAAATAACTACACCGCTATCTGTATGAACATGGAAATATCTACACCGCTATCTGTATGAACATGGAAATATCTACACAGCCATCTGGATGAACATGGAAATATCTACACCGCTATCTGTATGAACATGGAAATACATACACCGATATCTGTATGGACATGGAAATATCTACACCGCTATCTGTATGAACATGGAAATAACTACACCGCTATCTGTATGAACATGGAAATATCTACACCGCTATCTGTATGAACATGGAAATATCTTCACCGCCATCTTTATGAACATGGATATATCTACACAGCCATCTGGATGAACGTGGAAATATCTACACCGCTATCTGTGTAAACATGCATACAACTTCACCGCTATCTGTATAAACATGGAAATATCTACACCGCTATCTTTATGAACATGGAAATATCTACACCGCTAACTGTTTGAACAGGGAAATATATACACCGCTATCTGCATGAAAATGGAAATATCTACACCGCTATCTGTATGAAAATGGAAATACATACACCGCTATCTGTATGAATATGGAAATATCTACACCGCTATGTGTATAAACATGGAAATATCTACACCGCTACATGTATAAACATGGAAATATCAGACCCGCTATCTGTATGAACATGGAAATATCTACACCGCCATCTGTATGAACATGGAAATATCTTCACCGCCATCTGTAGGAACATGGATATATCTACACAGCCATCTGTATGAACATGGAAATATCTACACCGCTATCTGTATGAACATGGAAATATCTACACCGCTATCTGTATGAACATGGAAATATCTTCACCGCCATCTGTATGAACATGGATATGTCTACACAGCCATCTGTATGAACATTTAAATATCTACACCGCCATCTGTATTAAGATGGAGATATCTACACAACTATCTGCATAAACATGGAAATATCTACACCGCTATCTGTATAAACATGGAAATATCTACACCGCTATGTGTATAAACATGGAAATATCTTCACCGCTATCTGTGTAAACATGGAAATATCTACACGGCTACCTGTATAAACATGGAAATATCAGCACCGCTATCGGTATGAACATGGAAGTTTCTACACCGCCATCTGTATGAACATGGATATATCTTCACCGCCATCCGTATGAACATGGAAATATCTGCACCGCCATCTGTATGAACATATAAATATCTACACCGCCATCTGTATTAAGATGGAGATATCTACACCGCTATCAGTATAAATATGGAAATATCTACACCGCTATCTGTATAAACATGGAAATTTCTACACCGCTATCTGTATAAACATGGAAATATCTACACCGCTACCTGTATAAACATGGAAATATCAGCACCGCTATCTGTATGATCATGGAAATATCTACACCGCCGTCTGTATGAACATGGAAATATCGTCACCACCATCTGTATGAACATGGATATATCTACACAGCCATCTGTATGAACATGGAAATATCTTCACCGCCATCTGTATGAACATGGATATGTCTACACAGCAGTCTGGATGAACATGGAAATATCTACACCGCTATCTGTGTAAACATGCATACACCTTCGCCGCTATCTGTATAAACATGGAAATATCTACACCGCTATCTGTATGAACATGGAAATATCTACACCGCTATCTGCATGAAAATGGAAATATCTACACGACTATCTGCATATAAATAGAAATATCTACACAGCTATCTCTTTGCACATGGAAATAACTACACCGCAATCTCTATAAACATGGAAATATCTACACCGCCATCTGTATGAACATGGAAATATCTACACCGCCATCAGAATTAAGAAGGAGATATCTACACCGCTATCTGTATAAACATGGAAATATCTACACCGCTAACTGTATGAACATGGAAATATCTACACCGCTATCTGTATAAACACGGCAATATGTACACCGCTACCTGTATAAACATGGAAGTATCAGCACCGCTATCGGTATGAACATGGCAATATCTACACGGCTATCTGTATAAACATGGAAATATCTACACCGCTATCTGTATAAACATGGAAATAACTAAACCGCTATCTTTATGAACATGGAAATATCTACACCGCTATATGTTTGAACAGGGAAATATATACACCGCTTTCTGCATGAAAACGGAAATATCTACAGAGCTTTCTGCTTATACATGGAAATACCTACAAAGCTATCTCTTTACACATGGAAATAACTACACCGCTATCTGTATGAACATGGAAATATCTACACCGCCATCTGTATGAACATGGAAATATCTACACCGCCATCTGTATGAACATTTAAATATCTACACCGCCATCTGTATTAAGATGGAGATATCTACACCACTATCTGCATAAACATGGAAATATCTACATCGCTATCTGTATAAACATGGAAATATCTACACCGCTATGTTTATAAACATTGAAATATCTACACTGCTATCTGTATAAACATGGAAATAACTACACCGCTACCTGTATAAACATGGAAATATCAGCACCACTATCAGTATGAACATGGAAGTTTCTACACCGCCACCTGTATGAACATGGAAATATCTTCACCGCGATCCATATGAACATGGAAATATCTGCACCGCCGTCTGTATGAACATATAAATATCTACACCGCCATCTGTATTAAGATGGAGATATCCACACCGCCATCTGTATAAACATGGAAATATCTACACCTCTATGTGTATAAACATGGAAATATCTACACCGCTACCTGTATAAACATGGAAGTATCAGCACCGCTATCGGTTGGAACATGGCAATATCTACACGGTTATCTGTATGAACATGGAAATATCTACACCGCTATCTGTATGAACATGGAAATGTCTTCACCGCCATCTGTATGAACATGGATATATCTACACAGCCATCTGGATGAACATGGAAATATCTACACCGCTATCTGTATAAAAATGGAAATATCTACACCGCTACCTGTATAAACATGGAAATATCAGCACCGCTATCTGTATGAACATGGAAATATCTACACCGCCGTCTGTATGAACATGGAAATATCGTCATCGACATCTGTATGAACATGGATATATCTACACAGCCATCTGTATGAACATGGAAATATCTTCACCGCCATCTGTATGAACATGGATATGTCTACACAGCCGTCTGGATGAACATGGAAATATCTACACCGCTATCTGTGTAAACATGCATACATCTTCACCGCTATCTGTATAAACATGGAAATATCTACACCGCTATCTGTATGAACATGGAAATATCTACACCGCTAACTGTTTGAACATGGAAATATCTACACCGCTATCTGCATGAAAATGGAAATATCTACACAACTATCTGCATATAAATGGAAATATCTACACAGCTATCTCTTTGCACATGGAAATATCTACACCGCCATCTGTATTAAGAAGGAGATATCTACACCGCTATCTGTATAAACATGGAAATATCTACACCGCTATCTGTATGAACATGGAAATATCTACACCGCTCTCTGTATAAACACGGAAATATGTACACCGCTACCTGTATAAACATGGAAGTATCAGCACCGCTATTGGTATGAACATGGCAATATCTACACGGCTATCTGTATGAACATGGAAATATCTACACCGCTATCTGTATGAACATGGAAATATCTTCACAGCCATCTGTATGAACATGGATATATCTACACAGCCATCTGGATGAACATGGAAATATCTACACCGCTATCTGTATGAACATGGAAATACATGCACCGCTATCTGTATGAACATGGAAATATCTAAACCGCTATCTGTATGAACATGGAAATATCTACACCGCTATCTGTATGAACATGGAAATATCTACACCGCCATCTGTATGAACATGGAAATATCTACACAGCTATCTGCATGAAAATGGAAATATCTACACGACTATCTGCATATAAATGGAAATATCTACACAGTTATCTCTTTGCACATGGAAATAACTACACCGCTATCTCTATAAACATGGAAATATCTACACCGCCATCTGTATGAACATGGAAATATCTACACCGCCATCAGAATTAAGAAGGAGATATCTACACCGCTATCTGAATAAATATGGAAATATCTACACCGCTAACTGTATGAACATGGAAATATCTACACCGCTATCTGTATAAACACAGCAATATGTACACCGCTACCTGTATGAACATGGAAGTATCAGCACCGCTATTGGTATGAACATGGCAATATCTACACGGCTATCTGTATGAACATGGAAATATCTACACCGCTAACTGTTTGAACAGGGAAATATATACACCGCTTTCTGCATGAAAACGGAAATATCTACAGAGCTATCTGCTTATACATGAAAATACCTACAAAGCTATCTCTTTACACATGGAAATAACTACACCGCTATCTGTATGAACTTGGAAATATCTACACCGCCATCTGTATGAACATGGAAATATCTGCAACGCCATCTGTATGAACATTTAAATATCTACACCGCCATCTGAATTAAGATGGAGATATCTACACCACTATCTGCATAAACATGGAAATATCTACACCGCTATCTGTATCAACATGGAAATATCTACACTGCTATGTTTATAAACATTGAAATATCTACACTGCTATCTGTATAAACATGGAAATATCTTCACCGCTACCTGTATAAACATGGAAATATCAGCACCGCTATCAGTATGAACATGGAAGTTTCTACACCGCCACCTGTATGAACATGGAAATATCTTCACCGCGATCCATATGAACATGGAAATATCTGCACCGCCATCTGTATGAACATATAAATATCTACACCGCCATCTTTATTAAGATGGAGATATCCACACCGCCATCTGTATAAACATGGAAATATCTACACCGCTATGTGTATAAACATGGAAATATCTACACCGCTACCTGTATAAACATGGAAGTATCAGCACCGCTATCGGTTGGAACATGGCAATATCTACACGGTTATCTGTATGAACATGGAAATATCTACACTGCTATCTGTATGAACATGGAAATGTCTTCACCGCCATCTGTATGAACATGGATATATCTACACAGCCATCTGGATGAACATGGAAATATCTACACCGTTATCTGTATAAACATGGAAATATCTACACCGCTACCTGTATAAACATGGAAATATCAGCACCGCTATCTGTATGAACATGGAAATATCTACACCGCCGTCTGTATGAACATGGAAATATCGTCATCGCCATCTGTATGAACATGGATATATCTACACAGCCATCTGTATGAACATGGAAATATCTTCACCGCCATCTGTATGAACATGGATATGTCTACACAGCCGTCTGGATGAACATGGAAATATCTACACCGCTATCTGTGTAAACATGCATACATCTTCACCGCTATCTGTATAAACATGGAAATATCTACACCGCTATCTGTATGAACATGGAAATATCTACACCGCTATCTGTATGAACATGGGAATATCTACACAGCCATCTGGATGAACATGGAAATATCTACACCGCTATCTGTATGAACATGGAAATACATACACCGCTATCTGTATGAACATGGAAATATCTACACCGCTATCTGTATGAACATGGAAATATCTACACCACTATCTGTATGAACATGGAAATATCTACACCGCTATCTGTATGAACATGGAAATAACTTCACCGCCATCTATATGAATATGGATATATCTACACAGCCATCTGGATGAACGTGGAAATACATACACCGCTATCTGTGTAAACATGCATACAACTTCACCGCTATCTGTATAAACATGGAAATATCTACACCGCTATCTTTATGAACATGGAAATATCTACACGGCTAACTGTTTGAACGGGGAAATATATACACCGCTATCTGCTTAAAAATGGAAATATCTACACCGCTATCTGCTTATACATGGAAATATCTACCCAGCTATCTCTTTACACATGGAAAAAAATACACCGCTATCTGTATGAACATGGAAATATCTACACCGCCATCTGTATGAACATGGAAATACCTGCACCGCCATCTGTATGAACATATAAATATCTACACCGCCATCTGTATTAAGTTGGAGATATCTACACCACTATCTGCATAAACATGGAAATAACTACACCGCTATCTGTATAAACATGGAAATATCTACACCGCAATGTGTATAAACATGGAAATATCTACACCGCTATCTGTAAAAACATGGAAGTATCTACACCGCTACATGTATAAACATGGAAATATTAGCACCGCTATCTGTATGAACATGGAAATATCTACACCGCCATCTGTATGAACATGGAAATATCTTCACCGCCATCTGTAGGAACATGGATATATCTACACAGCCATCTGTATGAACATGGAAATATCTACACCGCTATCTGTATGAACATGGAAATATCTTCACCGCTATCTGTATGAACATGGAAATATCTTCACCGCCATCTGTATGAACATGGATATATCTACACAGCCATCTGGATAAAGACGGAAATATCTACACCGCTATCTGTATGAACATGGAAACATCTACACCGCTATCTGTGTAAACATGCATACATCTTCACCGGTATCTGTATAAACATGGAAATATCTACACCGCTATCTGTACGAACATGGAAATATCTACACCGCTACCTGTTTGAACATGGAAGTATCTACACCGCTATCTGCATGAAAATGGTAATATCTACCCAGCTATCTGCATATACATGGAAATATCTACACAGCTATCTCTTTACACATGGAAATAACTACACCGCTATCTCTATAAACATGGAAATATCTACTCCACCATCTGTATGAACATGGAAATATCTGCACCGCCATCTGTATGAACATATAAATATCTACACCGCCATCTGTATTAAGAAGGAGATATCTACACCGCTATCTGTATAAACATGTAAATATCTACACCGCTATCTGTATAAACATGGACATATCTACACCGCTATCTGTATCAACATGGAAATATCTACACCGCTATCTGTATAAACACGGAAATATGTACACCGCTATCGTTATGAACATTGCAATATCTAAACAGCTATCTGTATGAACATGGAAATATCTACACCGCTATCTGTATGAACATTGAAATATCTTCACCGCCATCTTTATGAACATGGATATATCTACACAGCCATCTGGATGAACATGGAAATATCTACAACGCTATCTGTATGAACATGGAAATATCTACACCGCTATCTGCATGAACATTTAAATATCTACACAGCCATCTGGATGAACATGGAAATATCTACACCGCTATATGTATGAACATGGAAATACATACACCGCTATCTGTATGAACATGGAAATATCTACACCGCTATCTGTATGAACATGGAAATATCTACACCGCTATCTGTATGAACATGGAAATATCTTCACCGCCATCTGTATGAACATGGATATATCTACACAGCCATCTGGATGAACATGGAAATATCTGCACCGCTATCTGTGTAAACATGCATACATCTTCACCGCTATCTGTATAAACATGGAAATATCTACACCGCTAACTGTTTGAACAGGGAAATATATACACCGCTATCTGCATGTAAATGGAAATGTCTACACAGTTATCTGCATATACATGGAAATATCTACACAGCTATCTCTTTACACATGGAAATAACTACACTGCTATCTGTATGAACATGGAAATATCTACACTGCTATCTTTATGAACATGGAAATATCTACACTGATAACTGTTTGAACAGGGAAATATATACACCGCTATCTGCATGAAAATGGAAATGTCTACACAGCTATCTGCATATACATGGAAATATCTACACAGCTATCTCTTTACACATGGAAATAACTACACTGCTATCTGTATGAACATGGAAATATCTACACCGCCATCTGTATGAACATGGATATGTCTACACAGCCGTCTGGATGAACATGGGAATATCTACACCGCTATCTGTATGAACATGGAAATATCTACACCGCTATCTGTGTAAACATGCATACATCTTCACCGCTATCTGTATAAACATGGAAATATCCACACCGCTATCTGTATGAATATGTAAATATCTACACCGCTATCTGTTTGAACATGGAAATATCTACAACGCTATCTGCATGAAAATGGAAATATCCACACAGCTATCTGCATATACATGGAAATATCTACACAGCTATGTCTTTGCACATGGAAATAACTACACCGCTACCTCTATAAACATGGAAATATCTACACCACCATCTGTATGAACATGGAAATATCTGCACCGCCATCTGTATGAACATATAAATATCTACAACGCCATCTGTATTAAGAAGGAGAGATCTACACCGCTATCTGTATAAACATGGAAATATCTACACCACTATCTGTATGAACATGGAAATATCTACACCGCTACCTGTATAAACACGGAAATATGTACACCGCTACCTGTATAAACATGGAAGTATCAGCACCGCTATCGGTTTGAACATGGCAATACCTACACAGCAATCTGTATGAACATGGAAATATCTACAACGCCATCTGTATGAACATGGAAATATCTTCACCACCATCTGTATGAACATGGATATATCTACACAGCCTTCTGGATGAACATGGAAATATCTACACCGCTATCTGTATGAACATGGAAATATCTACACAGCAATCTGTATGAACATGGAAATATCTACACAGCCATCAGGATGAACATGGAAATATCTACACCGCTATCTGTATGAACATGGAAATACATACACCGCTATCTGTATGAACATGGAAATATCTACACCGCTATCTGTATGAACATGGAAATATCTACACCGCTATCTGTATGAACATGGAAATATCTTCACCGCCATCTGTATGAACATGGATATATCTACACAGCCATGTGGATGAACATGGAAATATCTACACCGCTATCTTTATGAACATGGAAATATCTACACCGCTAAGTGTTTGAACAGGGAAATACATACACCGCTATCTGCATGAAAACGGAAATATCTACACACTATCTGCTTATACATGGAAATATCTACACAGCTATCTCTTTACACATGGAAATAACTACAGCGCTATGTGTATGAACATGGAAATATCTACACTGCCATCTGTATGAACATGGAAATATCTGCACCGCCATCTGTATGAACATTTAAATATCTACACTGCCATCTGTATTAAGATGGAGATATCTACCCCACTATCTGCATAAACATGGAAATATCTACACCGCTATGTGTATAAACATGGAAATACCTACACCGCTATCTGTAAAAACATGGAAATATCTACACCGCTACCTGTATAAACATGGAAATATCAGCACCGCTATCAGTATGAACATGGAAGTATCTACACCGCCATCTGTATGAACATGGAAATATCTTCACCGCCATCTGTATGAACATGGAAATATCTGCACCGCCATCTGTATGAACATATAAATATCTACACCGCCATCTGTATTAAGATGGAGATATCTACACCGCTATCTGTATAAACATGGAAATATCTACACCGCTATGTGTATAAACATGGAAATATCTACACCGCTATCTGTATAAACATGGAAATATCTACACTGCTACCTGTATAAACATGGAAATATCAGCCCTGCTATCTGTATGAAGATGGAAATATCTACACCGCCATCTGTATGAACATGGAAAAATCTTCACCGCCATCTGTATGAACATGGATATATCTACACAGCCATCTGTATGAACATGGAAATATCTTCACCGCCATCTGTATGAACATGGATATGTCTACACAGCCGTCTGGATGAACATGGAAATATCTACACCGCTATCTGAATGAACATGAAAATATCTACACCTCTATCTGTGTAAACATGCATACATCTTCACCGCTATCTGTAAAAACATGGAAATATCCACACCGCTATCTGTATGAACATGGAAATATCTACACCGCTATCTGTTTGAACATGGAAATATCTACACCGCTATCTGCATGAAAATGGAAATATCTACAAAGCTATCTGCATATACATGGAAATACCTACACAGCTATCTTTTTGCACATGGAAATAACTACACCGCTATCTCTATAAACATGGAAATATCTACATCACCATCTGTATGAACATGGAAATATCTGCACTGCCATCTGTATGAACATGTAAATATCTACACACGCCATCTGTATTAAGAAGGAGATATCTACACCGCTATCTGTATAAACATGGAAATATCTACACCGCTATCTGTAAGAACATGGAAATATCTACACCGCTACCTGTATAAACACGGAAATATGTACACCGCTACTTGTATAAACATGGAAGTATCAGCACCGCTATCGGTGTGAACATGGCAATATCTACACGGCTATCTGTATGAACATGGAAATATCTACACCGCTATCTGTATGAACATGGAAATATCTACACCACTATCTGTATGAACATGGAAATAGCTACACAGCCATCTGGATGAACATGGAAATATCTACACCGCTATCTGTATGAACATGGATATATCTACACAGCCATCTGGATGAACATGGAAATATCTACACTGCTATCTGTATGAACATGGAAATACATACACCGCTATCTGTATGAACATGGAAATATCTACACCGCAATCTGTATGAACATGGAAATATCTACACCGCTATCTGAATAAACATGGAAATATCTTCACCGACATCTGTATGAACATGGATATATCTACACAGCCATCTGGATGAACATGGAAATATCTGCACCGCTATCTGTATGAAAATGGAAATATCTACACCGCTATCTGCATGAACATGGATATATCTACTCAGCCATCTGGATGAACATGGAAATATATACACCGCTATCTGTGTAAACATGCATACATCTTCACCGCTATCTGTATAAACATGGAATTATCTACACTGCTATCTTTATGAACATCGAAATATCTGCACCGCTAACTGTTTGAACAGGGAAATATATACACCGCTATCTGCATGTAAATGGAAATGTCTACACAGCTATCTGCATATACATGGAAATATCTACACAGCTATCTCTTTACACATGGAAATAACTACACTGCTATCTGTATGAACATGGAAATATCTACACTGCTATCTTTATGAACATGGAAATATCTACACTGATAACTGTTTGAACAGGGAAATATATACACCGCTATATGCATGAAAATGGAAATGTCTACACAGCTATCTGCATATACATGGAAATATCTACACAGCTATCTCTTTACACATGGAAATAACTACACTGCTATCTGTATGAACATGGAAATATCTACACCGCCATCTGTATGAACATGGATATGTCTACACAGCCGTCTGGATGAACATGGAAATATCTACACCGCTATCTGTATGAACATGGAAATATCTACACCGCTATCTGTGTAAACATGCATACATCTTCACCGCTATCTGTATAAACATGGAAATATCCACACCGCTATCTGTATGAATATGGATATATCTACACAGCCATCTGGATGAACATGGAAATATCTACACCGCTATCTGTGTAAACATGCATACATCTTCACCGCTATCTGTATAAACATGGAAATATCTACACCGCTATGTGTATGAACATGGAAATATCTACACCGCTATGTGTATAAACATGGAAATATCTACACCGCTATCTCTTTGAACATGGAAATATCTACACCGCTATCTGCAAGAAAATGGAAATATCTACACAGCAATCTGCATATACATGGAAATATCTACACATCTATCTCTTTAAACATGGAAATAACTACACCGGTATCTCTATAAACATGGAAATATCTACACC
The DNA here is from genome assembly GCF_029281585.2 of Gorilla gorilla gorilla. Taxonomy (NCBI): domain Eukaryota; kingdom Metazoa; phylum Chordata; class Mammalia; order Primates; family Hominidae; genus Gorilla; species Gorilla gorilla. The sequence continues at coordinate 1,486,554 of NC_073234.2, forward strand.
GCCATCTGTATGAACATATAAATATCTTCACCGCCAACTGTATTAAGAAGGATATATCTACACCCCTATCTGTATAAACATGGAAATATCTATACCGCTACCTGTATGAACATGGAAATATCTACACCGCTATCTGTATAAACATGGAAATATGAACACTGCTACCTGTATAAACATGGAAGTATCAGCACCGCTATCGGTATAAACATGGCAATATCTACACAGCTATCTGCATATACATGGAAATATCTACAAAGCTATCTATTTACACATGGAAATAACTACACTGCTATCTCTATAAACATGGAAATATCTACACCGCTATCTGTATAAACAAGGAAATATCTACACTGCTACCTGTATAAACATGGAAATATCAGCACCGCTATCTGTATGATCATGTAAATAGCTACACAGCCATCTGGATGAACATGGAAATATCTACACCGCTATCTGTATGAACATGGAAATAGCTACACTGCTATCTGTATGAACATGGAAATATCTACACCGCTATCTGTATAAACATGGAAATATCTACACCGCTATCTGTATGAACATGGAAATATCTTCACCGCCATCTGTATGAACATGGATATATCTACACAGCCATCTGGATGAACACGGAAATATCTACACCGCTATCTGTATGAACATGGAAATATCTACACAGCCTTCTGGATGAACATGAAAATATCTACACCGCTATCTGTGTAAACATTCATACATCTTCACCGCTATCTGTATAAACATGGAAATATCTACCCCGCTACCTGTATGAACATGGAAATATCTACACCACTATCAGTATGAACATGGAAATATCTACACCAGTATCCGTTTGAACAGGGAAGTATATACACCGCTATCTGCTTGAAAATGGAAATATCTACACAGCTATCTGCATATACATGGGAAAATCTACACAGCTATCTCTTTACACATGGAAATAACTACACCGCTATCTGTATGAACATGGAAATATATACACTGCCATCTGTATGAACATGGAAATATCTGCACCGCCATCTGTATGAACATATAAATATCTACACCGCCATCTGTATTAAGATGGAGATATCTACACCGCTATCTGTATAAACTTGGAAATGTCTACACCGCTATCTGTATAAACATGGAAATATGTACACCACTATCTGTATAAACATGGAAATGTCTACACCGCTACCTGTATAAACATGGAAATATCAGCACCGCTATCTGTATGAACATGTAAATATCTACACCGCTATCTCTATGAACATGGAATTATCTACACCGCTATCTGTATGAACATGGAAATATCTACACCGCTATCTGTATAAACATGGAAATATGTACACCGCTACCTGTATAAACATGGAAGTATCAGCACCGCTATCGTTATAAACATGGCAATATCTACACGGCTATCTGTATGAACATGGAAATATCTGCACCGCTATCTGTATGAACATGGAAATATATTCACCGCCATCTGTATGAACATGGATATATCTACACAGCCATCTGGATGAACATGGAAATATCTACACCGCTATCTGTATGAACATGGAAATATCTACACCGCTATCTGTATGAACATGGAGATATCTACACCGCTATCTGTATAAACATGGAAATATCTACACCGCTATCTGTATGAACATGGAAATAACTTCTCCGCCATCTGTAAGAACATAGATATATCTACACAGCCATCTGTATGAACATGGAAATATCTACACCGCTATCTGTATGAACATGGAAATATCTACACTGCTATCTGTGTAAACATGTATACGTCTTCACCGCTATCTGCATGAAAATGGAAATATCTACACAGCTATCTGCATATACATGGAAATATCTACAAAGCTATCTCTTTACACATGGAAATAACTACACTGCTATCTCTATAAACATGGAAATATCTACACCGCCATCTGTATGAACATGGAAATATCTGCACCGACATCTGTATGAACATGTAAATATCTACACCGCCATCTGTATTAAGATGGAGATATCTACACCGCTATCTGTATAAACTTGGAAATATCTACACCGCTATCTGTATAAACATGGAAATATCTATGCCGCTTTCTGTATAAACAAGGAAATATCTACACTGCTACCTGTATAAACATGGAAATATCAGCACCGCTATCTGTATGAACATGTAAATAGCTACACAGCCATCTGGATGAACATGGAAATATCTACACCGCTATCTGTATGAACATGGAAATAGCTACACCGCTATCTGTATGAACATGGAAATATCTACACCACTATCTGTATGAACATGGAAATATCTACACCGCTATCTGTATGAACATGGAAATATCTTCACCGCCATCTGTATGAACATGGATATATCTACACAGCCATCTTGATGAACATGGAAATATCTACACCGCTATCTGTATGAACATGGAAATAGCTACACTGCTATCTGTATGAACATGGAAATATCTACACCGCTATCTGTATAAACATGGAAACATCTACTCCGCTATCTGTATGAACATGGAAATATCTTCACCGCCATCTGTATGAACATGGAAATATCTACACAGCCATCTGGATGAACATGAAAATATCTACACCGCTATCTGTGGAAACATGCATACATCTTCACCGCTATCTGTATAAACATGGAAATATCTACACCGCTACCTGTATAAACATGGAAATATCTACACCGCTATCTCTATGAACATGGAAATATCCACACTGCTATCTGAATGAACATGGAAAAAGGTACACCGCTATCTGTATGAACATGGAAATATCTACACCGCTATCTGTATGAACATGGAAATATCTACAACACTATCTGTATGAACATGGAAATATCTACACCGCTATCTGTTTGAACAGGGAAATATATACACCGCTATCTGCATGAAAATGGAAATATCTACACAGCTATCTGAATATACATGGGAATATCTACACAGCTATCTCTTTACACATGGAAATAACTACACCGCTATCTGTATGAACATGGAAATATCTAAACCGCCATCTGTATGAACATGGAAATATCTGCACCGCCATCTGTATGAACATATAAATATCTACACCGCCATCTGCATTAAGAAGGAGATATCTACACCGATATCTGTATAAACATGGAAATATCTACACTGCTATCTGTATAAACATGGAAATATCTACACCGCTATCTGTACAAACATGGAAATATCTACATCGCTACCTGTATAAACATGGAAATATCAGCACCGCTATCGGTATGAACACGGAAATATCTCCACCGCTATCTGTATGAACATGGAAATATCTACACCGCTATCTGTATGAACATGGAAATATCTTCACTGCCATCTGTATGAACATGGATATATCTACAATGCCATCTGGATGAACATGGAAATATCTACACCGCTATCTGCATGAACATGGAAACATCTACACTGCTATCCTTGTAAACATGCATACATCTTCACCGCTATCTGTATAAACATGGAAATATCTAAACCGCTATCTGAATGAACATGGAAATAGCTACACCGCTATCTGTATGAACATGGAAATATCTACACCACTATCTGTATGAACATGGAATTATCTAAACCGCTATCTGTATGAACATGGATATATCTACACAGCCATCTGGATGAACATGGAAAAATGTACACCGCTATCTGTATGAACATGGAAATATCTAAACAACTATCTGTATGAACATGGAAATATCTACACCGCTATCTGTTTGAACAGGGAAATATATACACCGCTATCTGCATGAAAATGGAAATATCTAAACAGCTATCTGCATATACATGGAAATATCTATACAGCTATCTCTTTACACATGGAAATAACTACACCGCTATCTGTATGAACATGGAAATATCTACACTGCCACCTGTATGAACATGGAAATATCTGCACCGCCATCTCTTTGAACTTATAAATATCTACACTGCCATATGTATTAAGAAAGAGATATCTTCACCGCTATCTGTATAAACATGGAAATATCTACACTGCTATCTGTATAAACATGGAAATATCTACACCGCTCTCTGTATAAACATGGAAATATCTACACCGCTACCTGTATAAACATGGAAATATCAGCACCGTTATCGGTATGAACACGGAAATATCTACACCGCTATCTGTATGAACATGGAAATATCTACACCGCTATCTGTATGAACATGGAAATATCTTCACTGCCATCTGTATGAACATGGATATATCTACACAGCCATCTGGATGAACATGGAAATATCTACACCGCTATCGGTATGAACATGGAAATATCTACACAGCGATCTGGAAGAACATGAAAATATGTACACCGCTATAAGTGTAAACATGCATACATCTTCACCGCTATCTGTATAAACATGGAAATATCTACACCGCTACCTGTATAAACATGGAAATATCAGCACCGCTATCTGTATGAACATGTAAATATCTACACCGCTATCTCTATGAACATGGAAATATCTACACCGCTATCTGTATGAACATGGAAATAGCTACACCGCTATCTGTATGAACATGGAAATATCTACACCACTATCTGTATGAACATGGAAATAACTACACCGCTATCTGTATGAACATGGAAATATCTACACTGCCATCTGTATGAACATGGATATATCTACACAGCCATCTGGATGAACATGGAAATATCTACACCGCTATCGGTATGAACATGGAAATATCTACACAGCCATCTGGAAGAACATGAAAATATGTACACCGCTATCGGTATGAACATGGAAATATCTACACAGCCATCTGGAAGAACATGAAAATATGTACACCGCTATAAGTGTAAACATGCATACATCTTCACCGCTATCTGTATAAACATGGAAATATCTACACCGCTACCTGTATAAACATGGAAATATCAGCACCGCTATCTGTATGAACATGTAAATATCTACACCGCTATCTCTATGAACATGGAAATATCTACACCGCTATCTGTATGAACATGGAAATAGCTACACCGCTATCTGTATGAACATGGAAATATCTACACCACTATCTGTATGAACATGGAAATAACTACACCGCTATCTGTATGAACATGGAAATATCTACACCGCCATCTGTATGAACATGGAAATATCTGCACCGCCATCTGTATGAACATATAAATATCTACACCGCCATCTGTATTAAGAAGGAGATATCTACACCGCTATCTGTATAAACATGGAAATATCTACACTGCTATCTGTATAAACATGGAAATATCTACACCGCTATCTGTATAAACATGGAAATATCTACACCGCTACATGTATAAGCATGGAAATATCAGCACCGCTATCGGTATGAACACGGAAATACCTACACCGCTATCTGTATGAACATGGAAATATCTACACCGCTATCTGTATGAACATGGAAATATGTTCACTGCCATTTGTATGAACATGGATATATCTACACAGCCATCTGGATGAACATGGAAATATCTACACCGCTATCTGTATGAACATGGAAATATCTACACCGCTATCTGTATGAACATGGAAATATCTACACCACTATCTGTATGAACATGGAAATATCTACCCCACTATCTGTATGAACATGGAAATATCTACACCGCTATCTGTATGAACATGGATATATCTACACAGCCATCTGTATGAACATGGAAATATGTACACCGCTATCTGTATGAACATGGAAATATCTACACCGCTATCTGTATGAACATGGATATATCTACACAGCCATCTGGATGAACATGGAAATACCTACACTGCTATCTGTGTAGACATGCATACATCTTCACCGCTATCTGTACAAACGTGGAAATATCTACACCGCTATCTGTTTGAACATGGAAATATCTACACCGCCATCTGTATTATCATGGGAATATCTGAACCGCCATCTGTATGAACATATAAATATCTAAACCGCCATCTGTATTAAGATGGAGATATCTACACCGCTATCTGTATAAACATGGAAATATCTACACCGCTACCTGTATAAACATGGAAATATCAGCACCGCTATCTGTATGAACATGGCAATATCTACACCGCTATCTGTATGAACATGGAAATATCTACACCTCTATCTGTATGAACATGGAAATATCTACACCGCTATCTGTATGAACATGGAAATATCTACATCGCTATCTGTATGAACATGGAAATATCTACACCGCTATTTGTTTGAACATGGAAATATCTACACCGCTATCTGCATGAAAATGGAAATATCTACACAGCTATCTGCATATACATGGAAATATCTACACAGCTATCTGTATGAACATGGAAATAACTGCACCGCCATCTGTATGAACATATAAACATCTACACCTCCATCTGTATTAAGAAGGAGGTATCTACACCGCTATCTCTATAAACATGGAAATATATACACCGCCATCTGTATGAACATGGAAATATCTGCACCGCCATCTGTATGAACGTATAAACATCTACACCGCCGTCTGTATTAAGAATGAGATATCTACACCGCTATCTGTATAAACAAGGAAATATCTACACTGCTGTCTGTATAAACATGGAAATATCTACACCGCTATCTGTATGAAAATGGAAATATCAACACCGCTACCTGTATAAACATGGAAATAACAGCACCGCTATCGGTTTGAACATGGTAATATCTACACCGCTATATGCAGGAACATGGAAATATCTACACCGCCATCTGTGTGAACATGGAAATATCTTCACTGCCATCAGTATGAACATGGATATATCTACACAGCCATCTGGATGAACATGGAAATATCTACACCGCTATCTGTATGAACATGGAAATATCTACACTGCTATCCTTGTAAACATGCATACATCTTCACCGCTATCTGTATAAACATGGAACTATCTACACCACTATCTGTATGAACATGGAAATATCTACACCGCTATCTGTTTGAACATGGAAATATCTACACTGCTATCCGCATGAAAATGGAAATATCTACACAGCTATCTGCATACACATGGAAATATCTACACAGCTATCTCTTTACACATGGAAATAACTACACCGCTATCTCTATAAACATGGAAATATCTACACGGCCATCTATATGAACACGGAAATATCTGCACCGCCATCTGTATGAACATATAAATATCTACACCACCATCTGTACTAAGATGGAGATATCTACACATCTATCTGTATAAACTTGGAAATATCTACACCGCTATCTGTATAAACATGGAAATATCTACACCACTATCTGTATAAACATGGAAATATCTACACCGCTACCTGTTTAAATATGGAAATATCAGCACAGCTATCTGCATGAACATGGAAATATCTACACCGCTATCTCTTTGAACATGGAAATATCTACACCGCTATCTGTATGAACATGGAAATAGCTGCACCTCTATCTTTATGCACATGGAAATATCTACACCACTACCTGTATGAACATGGAAATATCTACACCGCTATCTGTATGAACATGGATATATCTACACAGCAATCTGGATGAACATGGAAATATCTACACTGCTATCTGTATGAACATGGAAATATCTACACCGCTATCTGTATGAACATGGATATATCTACACAGACTTCTGGATGAACATGGAAATATCTACACTGCTATCTGTGTAGACATGCATACATCTTCACCGCTATCTGTATAAACATGGAAATATCTACACCGCTATCTGTTTGAACATGGAAATATATACACCGCTATCTGCATGAAAATGGAAATATCTACACAGCTATCTGCATATACATGGAAATATCTACACAGCTATCTCTTTAGACATGGAAAAAACTACACCGATATCTGTATGAACATGGAAATATCTACACCGCCATCTGTATTAACATGGGAATATCTGCACCACCATCTGTATGAACATATAAATATCTACACCGCCATCTGTATTAAGATGGAGATATCTACACCGCTATCTGTATAAACATGGAAATATCTACACCGCTACCAGTATAAACATGGAAATATCAGCACCGCTATCTGTATGAACATGGAAATATCTACACCGCAATCTGTATGAACATGGAAATATCTACACCTCTATCTGTATGAACATGGAAATATCTACACCGCTATCGGTATGAACATGGAAATATCTACAACTCTATCTGTATGAACATGGAAATATCTACACCGCCATCTGTATGAACATGGAAATATCTGCACCGCCATCTGTATGAACATATAAACTTCTACACCGCCGTCTGTATTAAGAAGGAGAAATCTACACCGCTATCTGTATATACAAGGAAATATCTCCACTGCTGTCTGTATAAACATGGAAATATCTACACCGCTATCTGTATGAACATGGAAATATCTACACCGCTACCTGTATAAACATGGAAATAACAGCACCGCTATCGGTATGAACATGGAAATATCTACACCGCTATGTGTAGGAACAGGGAAATATCTACACCGCCATCTGTATGAACATGGAAATATCTTCACCGCCATCTGTATGAACATGGATATATCTACACAGCCATCTGTATGAACATGGAAATATCTAACCCGCTATCTGTATGAACATGGAAATACCTACACCGCTATCTGTATGAACATGGAAATATCTTCAACGCCATCTGTATGAAATTGGATATGTCTACACAGCCATCTGGATGAACATGGAAATATCTACACCGCTATCTGTATGAACATGGAAATATCTACACCGCTACCTGTATAAACATGGAAATAACAGCACCGCTATCGGTATGAACATGGTAATATCTACACCGCTATATGTAGGAACATGGAAATATCTACACCGCCATCTGTGTGAACATGGAAATATCTTCACTGCCATCAGTATGAACATGGATATATCTACACAGCCATCTGGATGAACATGGAGATATCTACAGCGCTATCTGTATGAACATGGAAATATCTACACTGCTATCCTTGTAAACATGCATACATCTTCACCGCTATCTGTATAAACATGGAAATATCTACACCACTATCTGTATGAACATGGAAATATCTACACCGCTATCTGTTTGAACATGGAAATATCTACACTGCTATCTGCATGAAAATGGAAATATCTACACAGCTATCTGCATACACATGGAAATATCTACACAGCTATCTCTTTACACATGGAAATAACTACACCGCTATCTCTATAAACATGGAAATATCTACACGGCCATCTATATGAACACGGAAATATCTGCACCGCCATCTGTATGAACATATAAATATCTACACCACCATCTGTACTAAGATGGAGATATCTACACATCTATCTGTATAAACTTGGAAATATCTACACCGCTATCTGTATAAACATGGAAATATCTACACCACTATCTGAATAAACATGGAAATATCTACACCGCTACCTGTTTAAATATGGAAATATCAGCACAGCTATCTGCATGAACATGGAAATATCTACACCGCTATCTCTTTGAACATGCAAATATCTACACCGCTATCTGTATGAACATGGAAATAGCTGCACCACTATCTTTATGCACATGGAAATATCTACACCACTACCTGTATGAACATGGAAATATCTACACCGCTATCTGTATGAACATGGATATATCTACACAGCAATCTGGATGAACATGGAAATATCTACACCGCTATCTGTATGAACATGGAAATATCTACACCGCTATCTGTACGAACATGGATATATCTACACAGCCTTCTGGATGAACATGGAAATATCTACACTGCTATCTGTGTAGACATGCATGCATCTTCACCGCTATCTGTATAAACATGGAAATATCTACACCGCTATCTGTTTGAACATGGAAATATATACACCGCTATCTGCATGAAAATGGAAATATCTACACAGCTATCTGCATATACATGGAAATATCTACACAGCTATCTCTTTACACATGGAAAAAACTACACCGCTATCTGTATGAACATGGAAATATCTACACCGCCATCTGTATTAACATGGGAATATCTGCACCGCCATCTGTATGAACATATAAATATCTACACCGCCATCTGTATTAAGATGGGGATATCTACACCGCTATCTGTATAAACATGGAAATATCTACACCGCTACCTGTATAAACATGGAAATATCAGCACCGCTATCTGTATGAACATGAAAATATCTGCACCGCCATCTGTATGAACATATAAATATCTCCACCGCCATCTGTATAAAGAAGGAGATATCTACACCGCTATCTCTATAAACATGGAAATATCTACACCGCTATCTTTATTAACATGGAAATATCTCCACCGCCATCTGTATGAACATGGAAATATATACACCGCTATGTGTATGAACATGGAAATATCTTCAACGCCATCTGTATGAACATGGAAATATCTACACAGCCATGTGGATGAACATGGAAATATCTACACCGCTATCTGTATAAACATGGAAATATATACACTGCTATCTGTATAAACATGGAAATATCTACACCGCTACATGTATAAACATGGAAATACCAGCACCGCTATGTGTATGAACATGGAAATATCTACACCGCTATCTGTATGAACATGGAAATATCTACACCGCTATCTGTATGAACATGGAAATATCTACAAAGCTATGTGAATGAACATGGAAATATCTACACCGCTATCTGTTTGAACATGTAAATATCTACACCGCTATCTGCATGAAAATGGAAATATCTACAAAGCTATCTGCATATACATGGAAATATCTACACAGCTATCTCTTTACACATGGAAATAACTACACCGCTATATCTATAAACATGGAAATATCTACACCGCCATCTGTATGAACATGGAAATATCTGCACCGCCATCTGTATGAACATATAAATATCTACACCGCCATCTGTATTAAGAAGGAGATATCTACACCGCTATCTGTATAAACATAGAAATATCTACACCGCTGCCTGTATAAACATGGAAATATCAGCACCGCTATCTGTATGAACATGGAAATATCTACACCGCTACCTGTACGAACATGGAAATATCTACACCGCTATCTGTATGAACATGGAAATATCAACACTGCTATCTGTATGAACATGGAAATATCTACACCGCTATCTGTATGAACATGGAAATATCTACACCGCTATCTGTATGAACATGGAAAAATCAACACTGCTATCTGTATGAACATGGAAATATCTACACCGCTATCTGTATGAACATGGAAATATCTACACCGCTATCTCTTTGAACATGGATATATCTACACAGCCATCTGGATGAACATGGAAATATCTACACCGCTATCTGTATGAACATGGAAATATCTACACCGTTATCTGTATCAACATGGATATATCTACACAGCCATCTGGATGAACATGGAAATATCTACACCGCTATCTGTGTAAACATGCATACATCTTCACCGCTATCTGCATAAACATGGAAATATCTACACCGCTATCTGTATGAACATAGAAATATCTACACCGCTATCTGTATGAACATGGAAATATCTACACCACTATCTGTTTGAACATGGAAATATCTACACCGCTATCAGCATGAAAATGGAAATATCTACACTGCTACCTGCATATACATGGAAATATCTACACAGCTATCTCTTTACACATGGAAATAACTACACCGCTCTCTGTATGAACATGGAAATATCTACACCTCTATCTGTATGAACATGGAAATATCTACACCGCTATCTGTATGAACATGGAAATATCTACACCTCTATCTGTATGAACATGGAAATATCTACACCGCTATCTGTATGAACATGGAAATATCTGCACCGCCATCTGTATGAACATATAAACATCTACCCCGCCGTCTGTATTAAGAAGGAGAAATCTACACCGCTATCTGTATATACAAGGAAATATCTACACTGCTGTCTGTATAAACATGGAAATATCTACACCGCTATCTGTATGAACATGGAAATATCTACACTGCTACCTGTATAAACATGGAAATAACAGCACCGCTATCGGTATGAACATGGAAATATCTACACCGCTATGTGTAGGAACAGGGAAATATCTACACCGCCATCTGTATGAACATGGAAATATCTTCACCGCCATCTGTATGAACATGGATATATCTACACAGCCATCTGTATGAACATGGAAATATCTAACCCGCTATCTGTATGAACATGGAAATATCTACACCGCTATCTGTATGAACATGGAAATATCTTCAACGCCATCTGTATGAAATTGGATATGTCTACACAGCCATCTGGATGAACATGGAAATATCTACACCGCTATCTGTATGAACATGGAAATATCTACACTGCTATCTGTGTAAACATGCATACATCTTCACCGCTATCTGTATAAACATGGAAATATCTACACCGCTATCTGTATGAACATGGCAATATCTACACTGCTATCTATTTGAACATGGAAATATCTACACCGCTATCTGCATGAAAATGGAAATATCTACACAGATATCTGCATATACATGGAAATATCTACACAGCTATCACTTTACACATGGAAATATCTACACCGCTATCTCTATAAACATGGAAATATCTACACCGCCATCTGTATGAACATGGAAATATCTGCACCGCCATCTGTATGAACATATAAATATCTCCACCGCCATCTGTATAAAGAAGGAGATATCTACACCGCTATCTGTATAAACATGGAAATATCTACACCGCTATCTTTATTAACATGGAAATATCTCCACCGCCATCTGTATGAACATGGAAATATATACACCGCTATGTGTATGAACATGGAAATATCTTCAACGCCATCTGTATGAACATGGAAATATCTACACAGCCATGTGGATGAACATGGAATTATCTACACCGCTATCTGTGGAAACATGCATACATCTTCACCGCTATCTGTATAAACATGGAAATATCTACACCGCTATCTTTATGTACATGGAAATATCTACACCGCTATCTGTATGAACATGGAAATATCTACACAGCCATCTGGATGAGCATGGAAATATCTACACCGCTATCTGTATGAACATGGAAATACATACACCGCTATCTGTATGAACATGGAAATATCTACACCGCTATCTCTATGAACATGGAAATATCTACACCGCTATCTGTATGAACATGGAAATATCTACACCGCTATCTGTATGAACTTGGAAATATCTTCACCGCCATCTGTATGAACATGGATATATCTACACAGCCATCTGGATGAACGTGGAAATATCTACACCGCTATCTGTGTAAACATGCATACAACTTCACCGCTATCTGTATAAACATGGAAATATCTACACCGCTTTCTTTATGAACATGGAAATACCTACACCGCTATCTGTATGAACATGGAAATATCTACACCGCTATGTGTATAAACATCGAAATATCTACACCGCTATCTGTATAAACATGGAAATATCTACACCGCTACCTGTATAAACATGGAAATATCAGCCCCGCTATCTGTATGAACATGGAAATATCTACACCGCCATTTGTATGAACATGGAAATATCTTCACCGCCATACGTATGAACATGGAAATATCTGCACAGCCATCTGTATGAACATACAAATATCTACACCGCCATCTGTATTAAGATGGAGATATCTACACCGCTATCTGTATAAACATGGAAATATCTACACCGCTATCTGTATGAACATGGAAATATCTACACCGCTATCTGCATGAAAATGGAAATATCTACACAACTATCTGCATATAAATGGAAATATCTACACAGCTAACTCTTTGCACATGGAAATAACTACACCGCTATCTCTATAAGCATGGAAATATCTACACCGCCGTCTGTATGAACATGGAAATATCTACACCGCCATCTGTATAAACATATAAATATCTACACCGCCATCTGTATTAAGAAGGAGATATCTACACCGCTATCTGTATAAACATGGAAATATCTACACCGCTATCTGTAAGAACATGGAAATATCTACACCGCTACCTGTATAAACACGGAAATATGTACACCACTACCTGTATAAACATGGAAGTATCAGCACCGCTATCGGTGTGAACATGGCAATATCTACACGGCTATCTGTATGAACATGGAAATATCTACACCGCTATCTGTATGAACATGGAAATATCTACACCACTATCTGTATGAACATGGAAATAGCTACACAGCCATCTGGATGAACATGGAAATATCTACACCGCTATCTGTATGAACATGGATATATCTACACAGCCATCTGGATGAACATGGAAATATCTACACTGCTATCTGTATGAACATGGAAATACATACACCGCTATCTGTATGAACATGGAAATATCTACACCGCAATCTGTATGAACATGGAAATATCTACACCGCTATCTGCATGAGCATGGAAACATCTTCACCGACATCTGTATGAACATGGATATATCTACACAGCCATCTGGATGAACATGGAAATATCTGCACCGCTATCTGTATGAACATGGAAATATCTACACCGCTATCTGCATGAACATGGATATATCTACTCAGCCATTTGGATGAACATGGAAATATATACACCGCTATCTGTGTAAACATGCATACATCTTCACCGCTATCTGTATAAACATGGAATTATCTACACTGCTATCTTTATGAACATCGAAATATCTGCACCGCTAACTGTTTGAACAGGGAAATATATACACCGCTATCTGCATGTAAATGGAAATGTCTACACAGCTATCTGCATATACATGGAAATATCTACACAGCTATCTCTTTACACATGGAAATAACTACACTGCTATCTGTATGAACATGGAAATATCTACACTGCTATCTTTATGAACATGGAAATATCTACACTGATAACTGTTTGAACAGGGAAATATATACACCGCTATCTGCATGAAAATGGAAATGTCTACACAGCTATCTGCATATACATGGAAATATCTACACAGCTATCTCTTTACACATGGAAATAACTACACTGCTATCTGTATGAACATGGAAATATCTACACCGCCATCTGAATGAACATGGATATGTCTACACAGCCGTCTGGATGAACATGGGAATATCTACACCGCTATCTGTATGAACATGGAAATATCTACACCGCTATCTGTGTAAACATGCATACATTTTCACCGCTATCTGTATAAACATGGAAATATCCACACCGCTATCTGTATGAATATGTAAATATCTACACCGCTATCTGTTTGAACATGGAAATATATACACCGCTATCTGCATGAAAATGGAAATATCCACACAGCTATCTGCATATACATGGAAATATCTACACAGCTATGTTTTTGCACATGGAAATAACTACACCGCTACCTCTATAAACATGGAAATATCTACACCACCATCTGTATGAACATGGAAATATCTGCACCGCCATCTGTATGAACATATAAATATCTACAACGCCATCTGTATTAAGAAGGAGAGATCTACACCGCTATCTGTATAAACATGGAAATATCTACACCACTATCTGTATGAACACGGAAATATCTACACCGCTACCTGTATAAACACGGAAATATGTACACCGCTCCCTGTATAAACATGGAAGTATCAGCACCGCTATCGGTTTGAACATGGCAATATCTACACAGCTATCTGTATGAACATGGAAATATCTACAACGCCATCTGTATGAACATGGAAATATCTTCACCACCATCTGTATGAACATGGATATATCTACACAGCCTTCTGGATGAACATGGAAATATCTACACCGCTATCTGTATGAACATGGAAATATCTACACAGCAATCTGTATGAACATGGAAATATCTACACAGCCATCAGGATGAACATGGAAATATCTACACCGCTATCTGTATGAACATGGAAATACATACACCGCTATCTGTATGAACATGGAAATATCTACACCGCTATCTGTATGAACATGGAAATATCTTCACCGCCATCTGTATGAACATGGATATATCTACACAGCCATGTGGATGAACATGGAAATATCTACACCGCTATCTTTATGAACATGGAAATATCTACACCGCTAACTGTTTGAACAGGGAAATACATACACCGCTATCTGCATGAAAACGGAAATATCTACACACTATCTGCTTATACATGGAAATATCTACACAGCTATCTCTTTACACATGGAAATAACTACAGCGCTATGTGTATGAACATGGAAATATCTACACCGCCATCTGTATGAACAGGGAAATATCTGCACCGCCATCTGTATGAACATTTAAATATCTACACTGCCATCTGTATTAAGATGGAGATATCTACCCCACTATCTGCATAAACATGGAAATATCTACACCGCTATGTGTATAAACATGGAAATACCTACACCGCTATCTGTAAAAACATGGAAATATCTACACCGCTACCTGTATAAACATGGAAATATCAGCACCGCTATCAGTATGAACATGGAAGTATCTACACCGCCATCTGTATGAACATGGAAATATCTTCACCGCCATCTGCATGAACATGGAAATATCTGCACCGCCATCTGTATGAACATATAAATATCTACACCGCCATCTGTATTAAGATGGAGATATCTACACCGCTATCTGTATAAACATGGAAATATCTACACCGCTATGTGTATAAACATGGAAATATCTACACCGCTATCTGTATAAACATGGAAATATCTACACTGCTACCTGTATAAACATGGAAATATCAGCCCTGCTATCTGTATGAAGATGGAAATATCTACACCGCCATCTGTATGAACATGGAAAAATCTTCACCACCATCTGTATGAACATGGATATATCTACACAGCCATCTGTATGAACATGGAAATATCTTCACCGCCATCTGTATGAACATGGATATGTCTACACAGCCGTCTGGATGAACATGGAAATATCTACACCGCTATCTGAATGAACATGAAAATATCTACACCGCTATCTGTGTAAACATGCATACATCTTCACCGCTATCTGTAAAAACATGGAAATATCCACACCGCTATCTGTATGAACATGGAAATATCTACACCGCTATCTGTTTGAACATGGAAATATCTACACCGCTATCTGCATGAAAATGCAAATATCTACAAAGCTATCTGCATATACATGGAAATACCTACACAGCTATCTTTTTGCACATGGAAATAACTACACCGCTATCTCTATAAACATGGAAATATCTACATCACCATCTGTATGAACATGGAAATATCTGCACTGCCATCTGTATGAACATGTAAATATCTACACCGCCATCTGTATTAAGAAGGAGATATCTACACCGCTATCTGTATAAACATGGAAATATCTACACCGCTATCTGTAAGAACATGGAAATATCTACACCGCTACCTGTATAAACACGGAAATATGTACACCGCTACCTGTATAAACATGGAAGTATCAGCACCACTATCGGTGTGAACATGGCAATATCTACACGGCTATCTGTATGAACATGGAAATATCTACACCGCTATCTGTATGAACATGGAAATATCTACACCACTATCTGTATGAACATGGAAATAGCTACACAGCCATCTGGATGAACATGGAAATATCTACACCGCTATCTGTATGAACATGGATATATCTACACAGCCATCTGGATGAACATGGAAATATCTACACTGCTATCTGTATGAACATGGAAATACATACACCGCTATCTGTATGAACATGGAAATATCTACACCGCAATCTGTATGAACATGGAAATATCTACACCGCTATCTGCATGAACATGGAAATATCTTCACCGACATCTGTATGAACATGGATATATCTACACAGCCATCTGGATGAACATGGAAATATCTGCACCGCTATCTGTATGAACATGGAAATACCTACACCGCTATCTGCATGAACATGGATATATCTACTCAGCCATCTGGATGAACATTGAAATATATACACCGCTATCTGTGTAAACATGCATACATCTTCACCGCAATCTGTATAAACATGGAATTATCTACACTGCTATCTTTATGAACATCGAAATATCTGCACCGCTAACTGTTTGAACAGGGAAATATATACACCGCTATCTGCATGTAAATGGAAATGTCTACACAGCTATCTGCATATACATGGAAATATCTACACAGCTATCTCTTTACACATGGAAATAACTACACTGCTATCTGTATGAACATGGAAATATCTACACTGCTATCTTTATGAACATGGAAATATCTACACTGATAACTGTTTGAACAGGGAAATATATACACCGCTATCTGCATGAAAATGGAAATGTCTACACAGCTATCTGCATATACATGGAAATATCTACACAGCTATCTCTTTACACATGGAAATAACTACACTGCTATCTGTATGAACATGGAAATATCTACACCGCCATCTGTATGAACATGGATATGTCTACACAGCCGTCTGGATGAACATGGAAATATCTACACCGCTATCTGTATGAACATGGAAATATCTACACCGCTATCTGTGTAAACATGCATACGTCTTCACCGCTATCTGTATAAACATGGAAATATCCACACCGCTATCTTTATGAATATGTAAATATCTACACCGCTATCTGTTTGAACATGGAAATATCTACACCGCTATCTGCATGAAAATGGAAATATCCACACAGCTATCTGCATATACATGGAAATATCTACACAGCTATGTCTTTGCACATGGAAATAACTACACCGCTACCTCTATAAACATGGAAATATCTACACCACCATCTGTATGAACATGGAAATATCTGCACCGCCATCTGTATGAACATATAAATATCTACACCGCCATCTGTATTAAGAAGGAGAGATCTACACCGCTATCTGTATAAACATGGAAATATCTACACCACTATCTGTATGAACATGGAAATATCTACACCGGTACCTGTATAAACACGGAAATATGTACACCGCTACCTGTATAAACATGGAAGTATCAGCACCGCTATCGGTATGAACATGGCAATATCTACACAGCTATCTGTATGAACATGGAAATATCTACAACGCCATCAGTATGAACATGGAAATATCTTCACCACCATCTGTATTAACATGGATATATCTACACAGCCTTCTGGATGAACATGGAAATCTCTACACCGCTATCTGTATGAACATGGAAATATCTACACAGCAATCTGTATGAACATGGAAATATCTACACAGCCATCAGGATGAACATGGAAATATCTACACCGCTATCTGTATGAACATGGAAATACATACACCGCTATCTGTATGAACATGGAAATACCTACACCGCTATCTGTATGAACATGGAAATATCTACACCGCTATCTGTATGAACATGGAAATATCTTCACCGCCATCTGTATGAACATGGATATATCTACACAGCCATGTGGATGAACATGGAAATATCTACACGGCTATCTTTATGAACATGGAAATATCTACACCGCTAACTGTTTGAACAGGGAAATACATACACCGCTATCTGCATGAAAACGGAAATATCTACACACTATCTGCTTATACATGGAAATATCTACACAGCTATCTCTTTACACATGGAAATAACTACAGCGCTATGTGTATGAACATGGAAATATCTACACCGCCATCTGTATGAACATGGAAATATCTGCACCGCCATCTGTATGAACATTTAAATATCTACACTGCCATCTGTATTAAGATGGAGATATCTACCCCACTATCTGCATAAACATGGAAATATCTAAACCGCTATGTGTATAAACATGGAAATACCTACACCGCTATCTGTAAAAACATGGAAATATCTACACCGCTACCTGTATAAACATGGAAACATCAGCACCGCTATCAGTATGAACATGGAAGTATCTACACCGCCATCTGTATGAACATGGAAATATCTTCACCGCCATCTGTATGAACATGGAAATATCTGCACCGCCATCTGTATGAACATATAAATATCTACACCGCCATCTGTATTAAGATGGAGATATCTACACCGCTATCTGTATAAACATGGAAATATCTACACCGCTATGTGTTTAAACATGGAAATATCTACACCGCTATCTGTATAAACATGGAAATATCTACACTGCTACCTGTATAAACATGGAAATATCAGCCCTGCTATCTGTATGAACATGGAAATATCTACACCGCCATCTGTATGAACATGGAAAAATCTTCACTGCCATCTGTATGAACATGGATATATCTACACAGCCATCTGTATGAACATGGAAATATCTTCACCGCCATCTGTATGAACATGGATATGTCTACACAGCCGTCTGGATGAACATGGAAATATCTACACCGCTATCTGAATGAACATGAAAATATCTAAACCGCTATCTGTGTAAACATGCATACATCTTCACCGCTATCTGTAAAAACATGGAAATATCCACACCGCTATCTGTATGAACATGGAAATATCTACACCGCTATCTGTTTGAACATGGAAATATCTACACCGCTATCTTCATGAAAATGGAAATATCTACAAAGCTATCTGCATATACATGGAAATATCTACACAGCTATCTTTTTGCACATGGAAATAACTATACCGCTATCTCTATAAACATGGAAATATCTACATCACCATCTGTATGAACATGGAAATATCTGCACTGCCATCTGTATGAACATGTAAATATCTACACCGCCATCTGTATTAAGAAGGAGATATCTACACCGCTATCTGTATAAACATGGAAATATCTACACCGCTATCTGTATGAACATGGAAATATCTACACCGTTACCTGTATAAACACGGAAATATGTACACCGCTACCTGTATAAACATGGAAGTATCAGCAGTGCTATCGGTATGAACATGGCAATATCTACACGGCTATCTGTATGAACATGGAAATATCTACACCGCTATCTGTATGAACATGGAAATATCTACACCACTATCTGTATGAACATGGAAATAGCTACACAGCCATCTGGATGAACATGGAAATATCTACACCACTATCTGTATGAACATGGATATATCTACACAGCCATCTGGATGAACATGGAAATACATACACCGCTATCTGTATGAACATGGAAATATCTACACCGCCATCTGTATGAACATGGAAATATCTACACCGCTATCTGTATGAACATGGAATTATCTTCACCGCCGTCTGTATGAACATGGATATATCTACACAGCCATCTGGATGAACATGGAAATATCTGCACCGCTATCTGTATGAACATGGAAATATCTACACCGCTATCTATATGAACATGGATATATCTACACAACCATCTGGATGAACATGGAAATATCTACACCGCTATCTGTGTAAACATGCATACATCTTCACCGCTATCTGTATAAACCTGGAAATATCTACACTGCTATCTTTATGAACATGGAAATATCTACACCGCTAACTGTTTGAACAGGGAAATACACACACCGCTATCTGCATGAAAATGGAAATGTCTACACAGCTATCTGCATATACATGGATATATCTACACAGCTATCTCTTTACACATGGAAATAACTACACCGCTATCTGTATGAACATGGAAATATCTACACCGCCATCTGTATGAACATGGAAATATATGCACCGCCATCTGAATGAACATATAAATACCTACACCGCCATCTGTATTAAGATGGAGATATCTACACCGCTATCTGTATAAACATGGAAATATCTACACCGCTATGTGTATAAACATGGAAATATCTACACTGCTATCTGCATAAACATGGAAATATCTACACCGCTACCTGTATAAACATGGAAATATCAGCACCGCTATCAGTATGAACATGGAAGTATCTACACCGCCATCTGTATGAACATGGAAATATCTTCACCGCCATCTGTATGAAGATGGAAATATCTGCACCGCCATCTGTATGAACATATAAATATCTACACCGCCATCTGTATTAAGATGGAGATATCTACACCGCTATCTGTATAAAAATGGAAATATCTATACCACTATGTGTATAAACATGGAAATATCTACACCGCTATCTGTATAAACATGGAAATATCTACACTGCTACCTGTATAAACATGGAAATATCAGCACCGCTATCTGTATTAACATGGAAATATCTACACCGGAATCTGTATGAACATGGAAAAATCTTCACCGCCATCTGTATGAACATGGATATATCTACACAGCCATCTGTATGAACATGGAAATATCTTCACCGCCATCTGTGTGAACATGGATATGTCTACACAGCCGTCTGGATGAACATGGAAATATCTACACCGCTATCTGTATGAACATGGAAATATCTACACCGCTATCTGTGTAAACATGCATACATCTTCACCGCTATCTGTATAAACATGGAAATATCCACACTGCTATCTGTATGAACATGGAAATATCTACACCACTATCTGTATGAACATGGAAATAGCTACACAGCCATCTGGATGAACATGGAAATATCTACACCGCTATCTGTATGAACATGGATATATCTACACAGCCATCTGGATGAACATGGAAATATCTACACTGCTATCTGTACGAACATGGAAATACATACACCGCTATCTGTATGAACATGGAAATATCTACACCGCAATCTGTATGAACTTGGAAATATCTACACCGCTATCTGTATGAACATGGAAATATCTTCACCGCCATCTGTATGAACATGGATATATCTACACAGCCATCTGGATGAACATGGAAATATCTGCCCCGCTATCTGTATGAACATGGAAATATCTACACCGCTATCTGCATGAACATGGATAAATCTACTCAGCCATCTGGATGAACATGGAAATATATACACCGCTATCTGTGTAAACATGCATACACCTTCACCGCTATCTGTATAAACATGGAATTATCTACACTGCTATCTTTATGAACATGGAAATATCTGCACCGCTAACTGTTTGAACAGGGAAATATATACACCGCTATCTGCATGAAAATGGAAATGTCTACACAGCTATCTGCATATACATGGAAATATCTACACAGCTATCTCTTTACACATGGAAATAACTACACCGCTATCTGTATGAACATGGAAATATCTACACCACCATCTGTATGAACATGGATATGTCTACACAGCCGTCTGGATGAACATGGAAATATCTACACCGCTATCTGTTTGAACATGGAAATATCTACACCGCTATCTGTGTAAACATGCATACATCTTCACCGCTATCTGTATAAACATGGAAATATCCACACCGCTATCTGTATGAATATGGAAATATCTACACCGCTATCTGAACATGGAAATATCTACACCGCTATCTGCATGAAAATGGAAATATCTACACAGCTACCTGCATATACATGGAAATATCTACACAGCTATCTCTTTGCACATGGAAATAACTACACCGCTACCTCTATAAACATGGAAATATCTACACCACCATCTGTATGAACATGGAAAAATCTGCACCGCCATCTGTATGAACATATAAATATCTACACCGCCATCTGTATTAAGAAGGAGAGATCTACACCGCTATCTGTATAAACATGGAAATATCTACACCGCTATCTGTATTAAGAAGGAGAGATCTACACCGCTATCTGTATAAACATGGAAATATCTACACCGCTATCTGTATGAACATGGAAATATCTACACCGCTACCTGTATAAACACGGAAATATGTACACCGCTACCTGTATAAACATGGAAGTATCAGCACCGCTATCGGTATGAACATGGCAATATCTACACAGCTATCTGTATGAACATGGAAATATCTACAACGCCATCTGTATGAACATGGAAATATCTTCACCACCATCTGTATGAACATGGATATATCTACACAGCCATCTGGATGAACATGGAAATATCTACACTGCTATCTGTATGAACATGGAAATATCTACACCGCTATCTGTATGAACATGGAAATATCTACACAGCCATCAGGATGAACATGGAAATATCTACACCGCTATCTGTATAAACATGGAAATACATACACCGCTATCTGTATGAACATGGAAATATCTACACCGCTATCTGTATGAACATGGAAATATCTACACCGCTATCTGTATGAACATAGAAATATCTTCACCGCCATCTGTATGAACATGGATATATCTACACAGCCATGTGGATGAACATGGAAATATCTACACCGCTATCTTTATGTACATGGAAATATCTACACCGCTAACTGTTTGAACAGGGAAATACATACACCGCTATCTGCATGAAAACGGAAATATCTACACACTATCTGCTTATACATGGAAATATCTACACAGCTATCTCTTTACACATGGAAATAACTACAGCGCTATGTGTATGAACATGGAAATATCTACACCGCCATCTGTATGAACATGGAAATATCTGCACCGCCATCTGTATGAACATTTAAATATCTACACTGCCATCTGTAATAAGATGGAGATATCTACACCACTATCTGCATAAACATGGAAATATCTACACCGCTATGTGTATAAACATGGAAATACCTACACCGCTATCTGTAAAAACATGGAAATATCTACACCGCTACCTGTATAAACATGGAAATATCAGCACCGCTATCAGTATGAACATGGAAGTATCTACACCGCCATCTGTATGAACATGGAAATATCTTCACTGCCATCTGTATGAACATGGAAATATCTGCACCGCCATCTGTATGAACATATAAATATCTACACCGCCATCTGTATTAAGATGGAGATATCTACACCGCTATCTGTATAAACATGGAAATATCTACACCGCTATGTATATAAACATGGAAATATCTACACCGCTATCTGTATAAACATGGAAATATCTACACTGCTACCTGTATAAACATGGAAATATCAGCCCCGCTATCTGTATGAACATGGAAATATCTACACCGCCATCTGTATGAACATGGAAAAATCTTCACCGCCATCTGTATGAACATGGATATATCTACACAGCCATCTGTATGAACATGGAAATATCTTCACCGCCATCTGTATGAACATGGATATGTCTACACAGCCGTCTGGATGAACGTGGAAATATCTACACCGCTATCTCTATGAACATGAAAATATCTACACCGCTATCTGTGTAAACATGCATACATCTTCACTGCTATCTGTAAAAACATGGAAATATCCACACCGCTATCTGTATGAACATGGAAATATCTACACCGCTATCTGTTTGAACATGGAAATATCTACACCGCTATCTGCATGAAAATGGAAATATCTACAAAGCTATCTGCATATACATGGAAATATCTACACAGCTATATCTTTGCACATGGAATTAACTACACCGGTATCTCTATAAACATGGAAATATCTACATCACCATCTGTATGAACATGGAAATATCTGCACTGCCATCTGTATGAACATGTAAATATCTACACAGCCATCTGTATTAAGAAGGAGATATCTACACCGCTATCTGTATAAACATGGAAATATCTACACCGCTATCTGTATGAACATGGAAATATCTACACCGCTACCTGTATAAACACGGAAATATGTACACCGCTACCTGTATAAACATGGAAGTATCAGCAGTGCTATCGGTATGAACATGGCAATATCTACACGGCTATCTGTATGAACATGGAAATATCTACACCGCTATCTGTATGAACATGGAAATATCTACACCACTATCTGTATGAACATGGAAATAGCTACACAGCCATCTGGATGAACATGGAAATATCTACACCGCTATCTGTATGAACATGGATATATCTACACAGCCATGTGGATGAACATGGAAATATCTACACCGCTATCTGTATGAACATGGAAATACATACACCGCTATCTGTATGAACATGGAAATAACTACACCGCTATCTGTATGAACATGGAAATAGCTACACAGCCATCTGTATGAACATGGATATATCTTCACCGCCATCTGTATGAACATGCATATATCTACACAGCCATCTGGATGAACATGGAAATATCTGCACCGCTATCTGTATGAACATGGAAATATCTACACCGCTATCTGTATGAACATGGATATATCTACAGAGCCATCTGGATGAACATGGAAATATCTACACCGCTATCTGTGTAAACATGCATACATCTTCACCGCTTTCTGTATAAACATGGAAATATCTCCACTGCTATCTTTATGAACATGGAAATATCTACACCGCTAACTGTTTGAACAGGGAAATATATACACCGATATCTGCATGAAAATGGAAATGTCTACACAGCTATCTGCATATACATGGAAATATCTACACAGCTATCTCTTTACACATGGAAATAACTACACCGCTATCTGTATGAACATGGAAATATCTACACCGCCATCTGTATGAACATGGAAGTATCTCCACCGCCATCTGAATGAACATATAAATATCTACAACGCCATCTGTATTAAGATGGAGATATCTACACCGCTATCTGTATAAACATGGAAATATCTACACCGCTATGTGTATAAACATGGAAATATCTACACCGCTATATGTATAAACATGGAAATATCTACACCGCTACCTGTATAAACATGGAAATATCAGCACCGCTATCAGTATGAACATGGAAGTATCTACACCGCCATCTGTATGAACATGGAAATATCTTCACCGCCATCTGTATGAACATGGAAATATCTGCAACGCCATCTGTATGAACATATAAATATCTACACCGCCATCTGTATTAAGATGGAGATATCTACACGCTATCTGTATAAACATGGAAATATCTACACCGCTATGTGTATAAACATGGAAATATCTACACTGCTATCTGTATAAACATGGAAATATCTACACTGCTACCTGTATAAACACGGAAATATCAGCACCGCTATCTGTATGAACATGGAAATACCTACACCGCTATGTGTATAAACATGGAAATATCTACACCGCTATCTGTATAAACATGGAAATATCTACACTGCTACCTGTATAAACATGGATATATCAGCACCGCTATCTGTATGAACATGGAAATATCTACACCGCTTCTGTATGAACATGGAAAAATCTTCACCGCCATCTCTATGAACCTGGATATATCAGCACAGCCATCTGTATGAACAAGGAAATATTTTCACCGCCATCTGTATGAACATGGATATGTCTACACAGCCGTCTGGATGAACATGGAAATATCTACACCGCTATCTGTATGAACATGGAAATATCTACACCGCTATCTGTGTAAACATGCATACATCTTCACCGCTATCTGTGTAAACATGGAAATATCCATACCGATATCTGTATGAACATGGAAATATCTACACCGCTATCTGTTTGAACATGGAAATATCTACACCGCTATCTGCATGAAAATGGAAATATCTACACAGCTATCTGCATATACATGGAAATATCTACACAGCTATCTCTTTCAACATGGAAATAACTACACCGCTATCTCTATAAACATGGAAATATCTACACCACCATCTGGATGAACTTGGAAATATCTACACTGCTATCTGTATGAACATGGAAATATCTACACCGCTATCTGTATGAACATGGAAATATCTACACCGCTATCTGTATGAACATGGAAATATCTACACCGCTATCTGTATGAACATGGAAATATCTTCACCGCCATCTGTATGAACATGGATATATCTACACAGCCATCTGGATGAACGTGGAAATATCTACACCGCTACCTGTGTAAACATGCATACAACATCACCGCTATCTGTATAAACATGGAAATATCTAGACCGCTATCTTTATAAACATGGAAATATCTACACCGCTAACTGTTTGAACAGGGAAATATATACACCGCTATCTGCATGAAAATGGAAATATCTACACCGCTATCTGTATGAAAATGGAAATACATACACCACTATCTGTATGAACATGGAAATATCTACACCGCTATGTGTATAAACATGGAAATATCTACACCGCTATCTGCATAAACATGGAAATATTTACACCGCTACATGTATAAACATGGAAATATCAGCCCCGCTATCTGTATGAACATGGAAATATCTACACCGCCATCTGTATGAACATGGAAATATCTTCACCGCCATCTGTAGGAACATGGATATATCTACACAGCCATCTGTATGAACATGGAAATATCTACACTGCTATCTGTATGAACATGGAAATATCTACACCGCTATCTGTATGAACATGGAAATATCTTCACCGCCATCTGTATGAACATGGATATGTCTACACAGCCATCTGTATGAACATTTAAATATCTACACCGCCATCTGTATTAAGATGGAGATATCTACACAACTATCTGCATAAACATGGAAATATCTACACCGCTACCTGTATAAACATGGAAATATCTACACCGCTATCTGTATAAACATGGAAATTTCTACACCGCTATCTGTATAAACATGGAAATATCTACACCGCTACCTGTATAAACATAGAAATATCAGCACCGCTATCTGTATGAACATGGAAATATCTACACCGCCGTCTGTATGAACATGGAAATACATACACCGCTATCTGTATGAACATGGAAATATCTACACCGCTATCTGTATGAACATGGAAATATCTACACCGCTATCTGTATGAACATGGAAATATCTTCACCGCCATCTTTATGAACATGGAAATATCTACACAGCCATCTGGATGAACATGGAAATATCTACACGGCTATCTATATGAACATGGAAATACTTACACCGATATCTGTATGAACATGGAAATATCTACACCGCTATCTGTATGAACATGGAAATATCTACACCGCTATCTGTATGAACATGGAAATATCTACACCGCTATCTGTATGAAGATGGAAATATCTTCACCGCCATCTGTATGAACATGGATATATCTACACAGCCATCTGGATGAACGTAGAAATATCTACACCGCTATCTGTGTAAACATGCATACAACTTCACCGCTATCTGTATAAACATGGAAATATCTACACCGCTATCTTTATGAACATGGAAATATCTACACCGCTTACTGTTTGAACAGGGAAATATATACACCGCTATCTGCATGAAAATGGAAATATCTACACCGCTATCTGTATGAAAATGGAAATACATACACCGCTATCTGTATGAACATGGAAATATCTACACCGCTATGTGTATAAACATGGGAATATCTACACCGCTATCTGTATAAACATAGAAATATCTACACCACTGCCTGTATAAACATGGAAATATCAGCACCGCTATCTGTATGAACATGGAAATATCTACACCGCTACCTGTATGAACATGGAAATATCTACACCGCTATCTGTATGAACATGGAAATATCAACACTGCTATCTGTATGAACATGGAAATATCTACACCGCTATCTGTATGAACATGGAAATATCTACACCGCTATCTGTATGAACATGGAAAAATCAACACTGCTATCTGTATGAACATGGAAATATCTACACCGCTATCTGTATGAACATGGAAATATCTACACCGCTATCTCTTTGAACATGGATATATCTACACAGCCATCTGGATGAACATGGAAATATCTACACCGCTATCTGTATGAACATGGAAATATCTACACCGTTATCTGTATCAACATGGATATATCTACACAGCCATCTGGATGAACATGGAAATATCTACACCGCTATCTGTATGAACATGGAAATATCTACACCGCTATCTGTATGAACATGGAATTATCTTCACCGCCGTCTGTATGAACATGGATATATCTACACAGCCATCTGGATGAACATGGAAATATCTGCACCGCTATCTGTATGAACATGGAAATATCTACACCGCTATCTATATGAACATGGATATATCTACACAACCATCTGGATGAACATGGAAATATCTACACCGCTATCTGTGTAAACATGCATACATCTTCACCGCTATCTGTATAAACCTGGAAATATCTACACTGCTATCTTTATGAACATGGAAATATCTACACCGCTAACTGTTTGAACAGGGAAATACACACACCGCTATCTGCATGAAAATGGAAATGTCTACACAGCTATCTGCATATACATGGATATATCTACACAGCTATCTCTTTACACATGGAAATAACTACACCGCTATCTGTATGAACATGGAAATATCTACACCGCCATCTGTATGAACATGGAAATATATGCACCGCCATCTGAATGAACATATAAATACCTACACCGCCATCTGTATTAAGATGGAGATATCTACACCGCTATCTGTATAAACATGGAAATATCTACACCGCTATGTGTATAAACATGGAAATATCTACACTGCTATCTGCATAAACATGGAAATATCTACACCGCTACCTGTATAAACATGGAAATATCAGCACCGCTATCAGTATGAACATGGAAGTATCTACACCGCCATCTGTATGAACATGGAAATATCTTCACCGCCATCTGTATGAAGATGGAAATATCTGCACCGCCATCTGTATGAACATATAAATATCTACACCGCCATCTGTATTAAGATGGAGATATCTACACCGCTATCTGTATAAAAATGGAAATATCTATACCACTATGTGTATAAACATGGAAATATCTACACCGCTATCTGTATAAACATGGAAATATCTACACTGCTACCTGTATAAACATGGAAATATCAGCACCGCTATCTGTATTAACATGGAAATATCTACACCGGAATCTGTATGAACATGGAAAAATCTTCACCGCCATCTGTATGAACATGGATATATCTACACAGCCATCTGTATGAACATGGAAATATCTTCACCGCCATCTGTGTGAACATGGATATGTCTACACAGCCGTCTGGATGAACATGGAAATATCTACACCGCTATCTGTATGAACATGGAAATATCTACACCGCTATCTGTGTAAACATGCATACATCTTCACCGCTATCTGTATAAACATGGAAATATCCACACTGCTATCTGTATGAACATGGAAATATCTACACCACTATCTGTATGAACATGGAAATAGCTACACAGCCATCTGGATGAACATGGAAATATCTACACCGCTATCTGTATGAACATGGATATATCTACACAGCCATCTGGATGAACATGGAAATATCTACACTGCTATCTGTACGAACATGGAAATACATACACCGCTATCTGTATGAACATGGAAATATCTACACCGCAATCTGTATGAACTTGGAAATATCTACACCGCTATCTGTATGAACATGGAAATATCTTCACCGCCATCTGTATGAACATGGATATATCTACACAGCCATCTGGATGAACATGGAAATATCTGCCCCGCTATCTGTATGAACATGGAAATATCTACACCGCTATCTGCATGAACATGGATAAATCTACTCAGCCATCTGGATGAACATGGAAATATATACACCGCTATCTGTGTAAACATGCATACACCTTCACCGCTATCTGTATAAACATGGAATTATCTACACTGCTATCTTTATGAACATGGAAATATCTGCACCGCTAACTGTTTGAACAGGGAAATATATACACCGCTATCTGCATGAAAATGGAAATGTCTACACAGCTATCTGCATATACATGGAAATATCTACACAGCTATCTCTTTACACATGGAAATAACTACACCGCTATCTGTATGAACATGGAAATATCTACACCACCATCTGTATGAACATGGATATGTCTACACAGCCGTCTGGATGAACATGGAAATATCTACACCGCTATCTGTTTGAACATGGAAATATCTACACCGCTATCTGTGTAAACATGCATACATCTTCACCGCTATCTGTATAAACATGGAAATATCCACACCGCTATCTGTATGAATATGGAAATATCTACACCGCTATCTGTTTGAACATGGAAATATCTACACCGCTATCTGCATGAAAATGGAAATATCTACACAGCTACCTGCATATACATGGAAATATCTACACAGCTATCTCTTTGCACATGGAAATAACTACACCGCTACCTCTATAAACATGGAAATATCTACACCACCATCTGTATGAACATGGAAAAATCTGCACCGCCATCTGTATGAACATATAAATATCTACACCGCCATCTGTATTAAGAAGGAGAGATCTACACCGCTATCTGTATAAACATGGAAATATCTACACCGCTATCTGTATTAAGAAGGAGAGATCTACACCGCTATCTGTATAAACATGGAAATATCTACACCGCTATCTGTATGAACATGGAAATATCTACACCGCTACCTGTATAAACACGGAAATATGTACACCGCTCCCTGTATAAACATGGAAGTATCAGCACCGCTATCGGTATGAACATGGCAATATCTACACAGCTATCTGTATGAACATGGAAATATCTACAACGCCATCTGTATGAACATGGAAATATCTTCACCACCATCTGTATGAACATGGATATATCTACACAGCCATCTGGATGAACATGGAAATATCTACACTGCTATCTGTATGAACATGGAAATATCTACACCGCTATCTGTATGAACATGGAAATATCTACACAGCCATCAGGATGAACATGGAAATATCTACACCGCTATCTGTATAAACATGGAAATACATACACCGCTATCTGTATGAACATGGAAATATCTACACCGCTATCTGTATGAACATGGAAATATCTACACCGCTATCTGTATGAACATAGAAATATCTTCACCGCCATCTGTATGAACATGGATATATCTACACAGCCATGTGGATGAACATGGAAATATCTACACCGCTATCTTTATGTACATGGAAATATCTACACCGCTAACTGTTTGAACAGGGAAATACATACACCGCTATCTGCATGAAAACGGAAATATCTACACACTATCTGCTTATACATGGAAATATCTACACAGCTATCTCTTTACACATGGAAATAACTACAGCGCTATGTGTATGAACATGGAAATATCTACACCGCCATCTGTATGAACATGGAAATATCTGCACCGCCATCTGTATGAACATTTAAATATCTACACTGCCATCTGTAATAAGATGGAGATATCTACACCACTATCTGCATAAACATGGAAATATCTACACCGCTATGTGTATAAACATGGAAATACCTACACCGCTATCTGTAAAAACATGGAAATATCTACACCGCTACCTGTATAAACATGGAAATATCAGCACCGCTATCAGTATGAACATGGAAGTATCTACACCGCCATCTGTATGAACATGGAAATATCTTCACTGCCATCTGTATGAACATGGAAATATCTGCACCGCCATCTGTATGAACATATAAATATCTACACCGCCATCTGTATTAAGATGGAGATATCTACACCGCTATCTGTATAAACATGGAAATATCTACACCGCTATGTATATAAACATGGAAATATCTACACCGCTATCTGTATAAACATGGAAATATCTACACTGCTACCTGTATAAACATGGAAATATCAGCCCCGCTATCTGTATGAACATGGAAATATCTACACCGCCATCTGTATGAACATGGAAAAATCTTCACCGCCATCTGTATGAACATGGATATATCTACACAGCCATCTGTATGAACATGGAAATATCTTCACCGCCATCTGTATGAACATGGATATGTCTACACAGCCGTCTGGATGAACGTGGAAATATCTACACCGCTATCTCTATGAACATGAAAATATCTACACCGCTATCTGTGTAAACATGCATACATCTTCACTGCTATCTGTAAAAACATGGAAATATCCACACCGCTATCTGTATGAACATGGAAATATCTACACCGCTATCTGTTTGAACATGGAAATATCTACACCGCTATCTGCATGAAAATGGAAATATCTACAAAGCTATCTGCATATACATGGAAATATCTACACAGCTATATCTTTGCACATGGAATTAACTACACCGGTATCTCTATAAACATGGAAATATCTACATCACCATCTGTATGAACATGGAAATATCTGCACTGCCATCTGTATGAACATGTAAATATCTACACAGCCATCTGTATTAAGAAGGAGATATCTACACCGCTATCTGTATAAACATGGAAATATCTACACCGCTATCTGTATGAACATGGAAATATCTACACCGCTACCTGTATAAACACGGAAATATGTACACCGCTACCTGTATAAACATGGAAGTATCAGCAGTGCTATCGGTATGAACATGGCAATATCTACACGGCTATCTGTATGAACATGGAAATATCTACACCGCTATCTGTATGAACATGGAAATATCTACACCACTATCTGTATGAACATGGAAATAGCTACACAGCCATCTGGATGAACATGGAAATATCTACACCGCTATCTGTATGAACATGGATATATCTACACAGCCATGTGGATGAACATGGAAATATCTACACCGCTATCTGTATGAACATGGAAATACATACACCGCTATCTGTATGAACATGGAAATAACTACACCGCTATCTGTATGAACATGGAAATAGCTACACAGCCATCTGTATGAACATGGATATATCTTCACCGCCATCTGTATGAACATGCATATATCTACACAGCCATCTGGATGAACATGGAAATATCTGCACCGCTATCTGTATGAACATGGAAATATCTACACCGCTATCTGTATGAACATGGATATATCTACAGAGCCATCTGGATGAACATGGAAATATCTACACCGCTATCTGTGTAAACATGCATACATCTTCACCGCTTTCTGTATAAACATGGAAATATCTCCACTGCTATCTTTATGAACATGGAAATATCTACACCGCTAACTGTTTGAACAGGGAAATATATACACCGATATCTGCATGAAAATGGAAATGTCTACACAGCTATCTGCATATACATGGAAATATCTACACAGCTATCTCTTTACACATGGAAATAACTACACCGCTATCTGTATGAACATGGAAATATCTACACCGCCATCTGTATGAACATGGAAGTATCTCCACCGCCATCTGAATGAACATATAAATATCTACAACGCCATCTGTATTAAGATGGAGATATCTACACCGCTATCTGTATAAACATGGAAATATCTACACCGCTATGTGTATAAACATGGAAATATCTACACCGCTATATGTATAAACATGGAAATATCTACACCGCTACCTGTATAAACATGGAAATATCAGCACCGCTATCAGTATGAACATGGAAGTATCTACACCGCCATCTGTATGAACATGGAAATATCTTCACCGCCATCTGTATGAACATGGAAATATCTGCAACGCCATCTGTATGAACATATAAATATCTACACCGCCATCTGTATTAAGATGGAGATATCTACACGCTATCTGTATAAACATGGAAATATCTACACCGCTATGTGTATAAACATGGAAATATCTACACTGCTATCTGTATAAACATGGAAATATCTACACTGCTACCTGTATAAACACGGAAATATCAGCACCGCTATCTGTATGAACATGGAAATACCTACACCGCTATGTGTATAAACATGGAAATATCTACACCGCTATCTGTATAAACATGGAAATATCTACACTGCTACCTGTATAAACATGGATATATCAGCACCGCTATCTGTATGAACATGGAAATATCTACACCGCTTCTGTATGAACA
The DNA here is from genome assembly GCF_029281585.2 of Gorilla gorilla gorilla. Taxonomy (NCBI): domain Eukaryota; kingdom Metazoa; phylum Chordata; class Mammalia; order Primates; family Hominidae; genus Gorilla; species Gorilla gorilla. Next base: position 1,522,046 of record NC_073234.2, read on the forward strand.
TGGAAAAATCTTCACCGCCATCTCTATGAACCTGGATATATCAGCACAGCCATCTGTATGAACAAGGAAATATTTTCACCGCCATCTGTATGAACATGGATATGTCTACACAGCCGTCTGGATGAACATGGAAATATCTACACCGCTATCTGTATGAACATGGAAATATCTACACCGCTATCTGTGTAAACATGCATACATCTTCACCGCTATCTGTGTAAACATGGAAATATCCATACCGATATCTGTATGAACATGGAAATATCTACACCGCTATCTGTTTGAACATGGAAATATCTACACCGCTATCTGCATGAAAATGGAAATATCTACACAGCTATCTGCATATACATGGAAATATCTACACAGCTATCTCTTTCAACATGGAAATAACTACACCGCTATCTCTATAAACATGGAAATATCTACACCACCATCTGGATGAACTTGGAAATATCTACACTGCTATCTGTATGAACATGGAAATATCTACACCGCTATCTGTATGAACATGGAAATATCTACACCGCTATCTGTATGAACATGGAAATATCTACACCGCTATCTGTATGAACATGGAAATATCTTCACCGCCATCTGTATGAACATGGATATATCTACACAGCCATCTGGATGAACGTGGAAATATCTACACCGCTACCTGTGTAAACATGCATACAACATCACCGCTATCTGTATAAACATGGAAATATCTAGACCGCTATCTTTATAAACATGGAAATATCTACACCGCTAACTGTTTGAACAGGGAAATATATACACCGCTATCTGCATGAAAATGGAAATATCTACACCGCTATCTGTATGAAAATGGAAATACATACACCACTATCTGTATGAACATGGAAATATCTACACCGCTATGTGTATAAACATGGAAATATCTACACCGCTATCTGCATAAACATGGAAATATTTACACCGCTACATGTATAAACATGGAAATATCAGCCCCGCTATCTGTATGAACATGGAAATATCTACACCGCCATCTGTATGAACATGGAAATATCTTCACCGCCATCTGTAGGAACATGGATATATCTACACAGCCATCTGTATGAACATGGAAATATCTACACTGCTATCTGTATGAACATGGAAATATCTACACCGCTATCTGTATGAACATGGAAATATCTTCACCGCCATCTGTATGAACATGGATATGTCTACACAGCCATCTGTATGAACATTTAAATATCTACACCGCCATCTGTATTAAGATGGAGATATCTACACAACTATCTGCATAAACATGGAAATATCTACACCGCTACCTGTATAAACATGGAAATATCTACACCGCTATCTGTATAAACATGGAAATTTCTACACCGCTATCTGTATAAACATGGAAATATCTACACCGCTACCTGTATAAACATAGAAATATCAGCACCGCTATCTGTATGAACATGGAAATATCTACACCGCCGTCTGTATGAACATGGAAATACATACACCGCTATCTGTATGAACATGGAAATATCTACACCGCTATCTGTATGAACATGGAAATATCTACACCGCTATCTGTATGAACATGGAAATATCTTCACCGCCATCTTTATGAACATGGAAATATCTACACAGCCATCTGGATGAACATGGAAATATCTACACGGCTATCTATATGAACATGGAAATACTTACACCGATATCTGTATGAACATGGAAATATCTACACCGCTATCTGTATGAACATGGAAATATCTACACCGCTATCTGTATGAACATGGAAATATCTACACCGCTATCTGTATGAAGATGGAAATATCTTCACCGCCATCTGTATGAACATGGATATATCTACACAGCCATCTGGATGAACGTAGAAATATCTACACCGCTATCTGTGTAAACATGCATACAACTTCACCGCTATCTGTATAAACATGGAAATATCTACACCGCTATCTTTATGAACATGGAAATATCTACACCGCTTACTGTTTGAACAGGGAAATATATACACCGCTATCTGCATGAAAATGGAAATATCTACACCGCTATCTGTATGAAAATGGAAATACATACACCGCTATCTGTATGAACATGGAAATATCTACACCGCTATGTGTATAAACATGGGAATATCTACACCGCTATCTGTATAAACATAGAAATATCTACACCACTGCCTGTATAAACATGGAAATATCAGCACCGCTATCTGTATGAACATGGAAATATCTACACCGCTACCTGTATGAACATGGAAATATCTACACCGCTATCTGTATGAACATGGAAATATCAACACTGCTATCTGTATGAACATGGAAATATCTACACCGCTATCTGTATGAACATGGAAATATCTACACCGCTATCTGTATGAACATGGAAAAATCAACACTGCTATCTGTATGAACATGGAAATATCTACACCGCTATCTGTATGAACATGGAAATATCTACACCGCTATCTCTTTGAACATGGATATATCTACACAGCCATCTGGATGAACATGGAAATATCTACACCGCTATCTGTATGAACATGGAAATATCTACACCGTTATCTGTATCAACATGGATATATCTACACAGCCATCTGGATGAACATGGAAATATCTACACCGCTATCTGTATGAACATGGAAATATCTACACCGTTATCTGTATCAACATGGATATATCTACACAGCCATCTGGATGAACATGGAAATATCTACACCGCTATCTGTGTAAACATGCATACATCTTCACCGCTATCTGTATAAACATGGAAATATCTACACCGCTATCTGTATGAACATAGAAATATCTACACCGCTATCTGTATGAACATGGAAATATCTACACCACTATCTGTTTGAACATGGAAATATCTACACCGCTATCAGCATGAAAATGGAAATATCTACACTGCTACCTGCATATACATGGAAATAACTACACAGCTATCTCTTTACACATGGAAATAACTACACCGCTCTCTGTATGAACATGGAAATATCTACACCTCTATCTGTATGAACATGGAAATATCTACACCGCTATCTGTATGAACATGGAAATATCTACACCTCTATCTGTATGAACATGGAAATATCTACACCGCCATCTGTATGAACATGGAAATATCTGCACCGCCATCTGTATGAACATATAAACATCTACCCCGCCGTCTGTATTAAGAAGGAGAAATCTACACCGCTATCTGTATATACAAGGAAATATCTACACTGCTGTCTGTATAAACATGGAAATATCTACACCGCTATCTGTATGAACATGGAAATATCTACACTGCTACCTGTATAAACATGGAAATAACAGCACCGCTATCGGTATGAACATGGAAATATCTACACCGCTATGTGTAGGAACAGGGAAATATCTACACCGCCATCTGTATGAACATGGAAATATCTTCACCGCCATCTGTATGAACATGGATATATCTACACAGCCATCTGTATGAACATGGAAATATCTAACCCGCTATCTGTATGAACATGGAAATATCTACACCGCTATCTGTATGAACATGGAAATATCTTCAACGCCATCTGTATGAAATTGGATATGTCTACACAGCCATCTGGATGAACATGGAAATATCTACACCACTATCTGTATGAACATGGAAATATCTACACCGCTATCTGTGTAAACATGCATACATCTTCACCGCTATCTGTATAAACATGGAAATATCTACACCGCTATCTGTATGAACATGGCAATATCTACACTGCTATCTATTTGAACATGGAAATATCTACACCGCTATCTGCATGAAAATGGAAATATCTACACAGATATCTGCATATACATGGAAATATCTACACAGCTATCACTTTACACATGGAAATATCTACACCGCTATCTCTATAAACATGGAAATATCTACACCGCCATCTGTATGAACATGGAAATATCTGCACCGCCATCTGTATGAACATATAAATATCTCCACCGCCATCTGTATAAAGAAGGAGATATCTACACCGCTATCTGTATAAACATGGAAATATCTACACCGCTATCTTTATTAACATGGAAATATCTCCACCGCCATCTGTATGAACATGGAAATATATACACCGCTATGTGTATGAACATGGAAATATCTTCAACGCCATCTGTATGAACATGGAAATATCTACACAGCCATGTGGATGAACATGGAATTATCTACACCGCTATCTGTGGAAACATGCATACATCTTCACCGCTATCTGTATAAACATGGAAATATCTACACCGCTATCTTTATGTACATGGAAATATCTACACCGCTATCTGTATGAACATGGAAATATCTACACAGCCATCTGGATGAGCATGGAAATATCTACACCGCTATCTGTATGAACATGGAAATACATACACCGCTATCTGTATGAACATGGAAATATCTACACCGCTATCTCTATGAACATGGAAATATCTACACCGCTATCTGTATGAACATGGAAATATCTACACCGCTATCTGTATGAACTTGGAAATATCTTCACCGGCATCTGTATGAACATGGATATATCTACACAGCCATCTGGATGAACGTGGAAATATCTACACCGCTATCTGTATAAACATGCATACAACTTCACCGCTATCTGTATAAACATGGAAATATCTACACCGCTTTCTTTATGAACATGGAAATACCTACACCGCTATCTGTATGAACATGGAAATATCTACACCGCTATGTGTATAAACATCGAAATATCTACACCGCTATCTGTATAAACATGGAAATATCTACACCGCTACATGTATAAACATGGAAATATCAGCCCCGCTATCTGTATGAACATGGAAATATCTACACCGCCATTTGTATGAACATGGAAATATCTTCACCGCCATACGTATGAACATGGAAATATCTGCACAGCCATCTGTATGAACATATAAATATCTACACCGCCATCTGTATTAAGATGGAGATATCTACACCGCTATCTGTATAAACATGGAAATATCTACACCGCTATCTGTATGAACATGGAAATATCTACACCGCTATCTGCATGAAAATGGAAATATCTACACAACTATCTGCATATAAATGGAAATATCTACACAGCTAACTCTTTGCACATGGAAATAACTACACCGCTATCTCTATAAACATGGAAATATCTACACCGCCGTCTGTATGAACATGGAAATATCTACACCGCCATCTGTATAAACATATAAATATCTACACCGCCATCTGTATTAAGAAGGAGATATCTACACCGCTATCTGTATAAACATGGAAATATCTACACCGCTATCTGTAAGAACATGGAAATATCTACACCGCTACCTGTATAAACACGGAAATATGTACACCGCTACCTGTATAAACATGGAAGTATCAGCACCGCTATCGGTGTGAACATGGCAATATCTACACGGCTATCTGTATGAACATGGAAATATCTACACCGCTATCTGTATGAACATGGAAATATCTACACCACTATCTGTATGAACATGGAAATAGCTACACAGCCATCTGGATGAACATGGAAATATCTACACCGCTATCTGTATGAACATGGATATATCTACACAGCCATCTGGATGAACATGGAAATATCTACACTGCTATCTGTATGAACATGGAAATACATACACCGCTATCTGTATGAACATGGAAATATCTACACCGCAATCTGTATGAACATGGAAATATCTACACCGCTATCTGCATGAACATGGAAACATCTTCACCGACATCTGTATGAACATGGATATATCTACACAGCCATCTGGATGAACATGGAAATATCTGCACCGCTATCTGTATGAACATGGAAATATCTACACCGCTATCTGCATGAACATGGATATATCTACTCAGCCATTTGGATGAACATGGAAATATATACACCGCTATCTGTGTAAACATGCATACATCTTCACCGCTATCTGTATAAACATGGAATTATCTACACTGCTATCTTTATGAACATCGAAATATCTGCACCGCTAACTGTTTGAACAGGGAAATATATACACCGCTATCTGCATGTAAATGGAAATGTCTACACAGCTATCTGCATATACATGGAAATATCTACACAGCTATCTCTTTACACATGGAAATAACTACACTGCTATCTGTATGAACATGGAAATATCTACACTGCTATCTTTATGAACATGGAAATATCTACACTGATAACGGTTTGAACAGGGAAATATATACACCGCTATCTGCATGAAAATGGAAATGTCTACACAGCTATCTGCATATACATGGAAATATCTACACAGCTATCTCTTTACACATGGAAATAACTACACTGCTATCTGTATGAACATGGAAATATCTACACCGCCATCTGTATGAACATGGATATGTCTACACAGCCGTCTGGATGAACATGGGAATATCTACACCGCTATCTGTATGAACATGGAAATATCTACACCGCTATCTGTGTAAACATGCATACATTTTCACCGCTATCTGTATAAACATGGAAATATCCACACCGCTATCTGTATGAATATGTAAATATCTACACCGCTATCTGTTTGAACATGGAAATATATACACCGCTATCTGCATGAAAATGGAAATATCCACACAGCTATCTGCATATACATGGAAATATCTACACAGCTATGTCTTTGCACATGGAAATAACTACACCGCTACCTCTATAAACATGGAAATATCTACACCACCATCTGTATGAACATGGAAATATCTGCACCGCCATCTGTATGAACATATAAATATCTACAACGCCATCTGTATTAAGAAGGAGAGATCTACACCGCTATCTGTATAAACATGGAAATATCTACACCACTATCTGTATGAACATGGAAATATCTACACCGCTACCTGTATAAACACGGAAATATGTACACCGCTCCCTGTATAAACATGGAAGTATCAGCACCGCTATCGGTTTGAACATGGCAATATCTACACAGCTATCTGTATGAACATGGAAATATCTACAACGCCATCTGTATGAACATGGAAATATCTTCACCACCATCTGTATGAACATGGATATATCTACACAGCCTTCTGGATGAACATGGAAATATCTACACCGCTATCTGTATGAACATGGAAATATCTACACAGCAATCTGTATGAACATGGAAATATCTACACAGCCATCAGGATGAACATGGAAATATCTACACCGCTATCTGTATGAACATGGAAATACATACACCGCTATCTGTATGAACATGGAAATATCTACACCGCTATCTGTATGAACATGGAAATATCTACACCGCTATCTGTATGAACATGGAAATATCTTCACCGCCATCTGTATGAACATGGATATATCTACACAGCCATGTGGATGAACATGGAAATATCTACACCGCTATCTTTATGAACATGGAAATATCTACACCGCTAACTGTTTGAACAGGGAAATACATACACCGCTATCTGCATGAAAACGGAAATATCTACACACTATCTGCTTATACATGGAAATATCTACACAGCTATCTCTTTACACATGGAAATAACTACAGCGCTATGTGTATGAACATGGAAATATCTACACCGCCATCTGTATGAACATGGAAATATCTGCACCGCCATCTGTATGAACATTTAAATATCTACACTGCCATCTGTATTAAGATGGAGATATCTACCCCACTATCTGCATAAACATGGAAATATCTACACCGCTATGTGTATAAACATGGAAATACCTACACCGCTATCTGTAAAAACATGGAAATATCTACACCGCTACCTGTATAAACATGGAAATATCAGCACCGCTATCAGTATGAACATGGAAGTATCTACACCGCCATCTGTATGAACATGGAAATATCTTCACCGCCATCTGTATGAACATGGAAATATCTGCACCGCCATCTGTATGAACATATAAATATCTACACCGCCATCTGTATTAAGATGGAGATATCTACACCGCTATCTGTATAAACATGGAAATATCTACACCGCTATGTGTATAAACATGGAAATATCTACACCGCTATCTGTATAAACATGGAAATATCTACACTGCTACCTGTATAAACATGGAAATATCAGCCCTGCTATCTGTATGAAGATGGAAATATCTACACCGCCATCTGTATGAACATGGAAAAATCTTCACCGCCATCTGTATGAACATGGATATATCTACACAGCCATCTGTATGCACATGGAAATATCTTCACCGCCATCTGTATGAACATGGATATGTCTACACAGCCGTCTGGATGAACATGGAAATATCTACACCGCTATCTGAATGAACATGAAAATATCTACACCGCTATCTGTGTAAACATGCATACATCTTCACCGCTATCTGTAAAAACATGGAAATATCCACACCGCTATCTGTATGAACATGGAAATATCTACACCGCTATCTGTTTGAACATGGAAATATCTACACCGCTATCTGCATGAAAATGGAAATATCTACAAAGCTATCTGCATATACATGGAAATACCTACACAGCTATCTTTTTGCACATGGAAATAACTACACCGCTATCTCTATAAACATGGAAATATCTACATCCCCATCTGTATGAACATGGAAATATCTGCACTGCCATCTGTATGAACATGTAAATATCTACACCGCCATCTGTATTAAGAAGGAGATATCTACACCGCTATCTGTATAAACATGGAAATATCTACACCGCTATCTGTAAGAACATGGAAATATCTACACCGCTACCTGTATAAACACGGAAATATGTACACCGCTACCTGTATATACATGGAAGTATCAGCACCGCTATCGGTGTGAACATGGCAATATCTACACGGCTATCTGTATGAACATGGAAATATCTACACCGCTATCTGTATGAACATGGAAATATCTACACCACTATCTGTATGAACATGGAAATAGCTACACAGCCATCTGGATGAACATGGAAATATCTACACCGCTATCTGTATGAACATGGATATATCTACACAGCCATCTGGATGAACATGGAAATATCTGCACCGCTATCTGTATGAACATGGAAATATCTACACCGCTATCTGCATGAACATGGATATATCTACTCAGCCATCTGGATGAACATTGAAATATATACACCGCTATCTGTGTAAACATGCATACATCTTCACCGCAATCTGTATAAACATGGAATTATCTACACTGCTATCTTTATGAACATCGAAATATCTGCACCGCTAACTGTATGAACAGGGAAATATATACACCGCTATCTGCATGTAAATGGAAATGTCTACACAGCTATCTGTATATACATGGAAATATCTACACAGCTATCTCTTTACACATGGAAATAACTACACTGCTATCTGTATGAACATGGAAATATCTACACTGCTATCTTTATGAACATGGAAATATCTACACTGATAACTGTTTGAACAGGGAAATATATACACCGCTATCTGCATGAAAATGGAAATGTCTACACAGCTATCTGCATATACATGGAAATATCTACACAGCTATCTCTTTACACATGGAAATAACTACACTGCTATCTGTATGAACATGGAAATATCTACACCGCCATCTGTATGAACATGGATATGTCTACACAGCCGTCTGGATGAACATGGAAATATCTACACCGCTATCTGTATGAACATGGAAATATCTACACCGCTATCTGTGTAAACATGCATACATCTTCACCGCTATCTGTATAAACATGGAAATATCCACACCGCTATCTTTATGAATATGTAAATATCTACACCGCTATCTGTTTGAACATGGAAATATCTACACCGCTATCTGCATGAAAATGGAAATATCCACACAGCTATCTGCATATACATGGAAATATCTACACAGCTATGTCTTTGCACATGGAAATAACTACACCGCTACCTCTATAAACATGGAAATATCTACACCACCATCTGTATGAACATGGAAATATCTGCACCGCCATCTGTATGAACATATAAATATCTACACCGCCATCTGTATTAAGAAGGAGAGATCTACACCGCTATCTGTATAAACATGGAAATATCTACACCACTATCTGTATGAACATGGAAATATCTACACCGCTACCTGTATAAACACGGAAATATGTACACCGCTACCTGTATAAACATGGAAGTATCAGCACCGCTATCGGTATGAACATGGCAATATCTACACAGCTATCTGTATGAACATGGAAATATCTACAACGCCATCAGTATGAACATGGAAATATCTTCACCACCATCTGTATTAACATGGATATATCTACACAGCCTTCTGGATGAACATGGAAATCTCTACACCGCTATCTGTATGAACATGGAAATATCTACACAGCAATCTGTATGAACATGGAAATATCTACACAGCCATCAGGATGAACATGGAAATATCTACACCACTATCTGTATGAACATGGAAATACATACACCGCTATCTGTATGAACATGGAAATATCTACACCGCTATCTGTATGAACATGGAAATATCTACACCGCTATCTGTATGAACATGGAAATATCTTCACCGCCATCTGTATGAACATGGATATATCTACACAGCCATGTGGATGAACATGGAAATATCTACACGGCTATCTTTATGAACATGGAAATATCTACACCGCTAACTGTTTGAACAGGGAAATACATACACCGCTATCTGCATGAAAACGGAAATATCTACACACTATCTGCTTATACATGGAAATATCTACACAGCTATCTCTTTACACATGGAAATAACTACAGCGCTATGTGTATGAACATGGAAATATCTACACAGCCATCTGTATGAACATGGAAATATCTGCACCGCCATCTGTATGAACATTTAAATATCTACACTGCCATCTGTATTAAGATGGAGATATCTACCCCACTATCTGCATAAACATGGAAATATCTACACCGCTATGTGTATAAACATGGAAATACCTACACCGCTATCTGTAAAAACATGGAAATATCTACACCGCTACCTGTATAAACATGGAAATATCAGCACCGCTATCAGTATGAACATGGAAGTATCTACACCGCCATCTGTATGAACATGGAAATATCTTCACCGCCATCTGTATGAACATGGAAATATCTGCACCGCCATCTGTATGAACATATAAATATCTACACCGCCATCTGTATTAAGATGGAGATATCTACACCGCTATCTGTATAAACATGGAAATATCTACACCGCTATGTGTTTAAACATGGAAATATCTACACCGCTATCTGTATAAACATGGAAATATCTACACTGCTACCTGTATAAACATGGAAATATCAGCCCTGCTATCTGTATGAACATGGAAATATCTACACCGCCATCTGTATGAACATGGAAAAATCTTCACCGCCATCTGTATGAACATGGATATATCTACACAGCCATCTGTATGAACATGGAAATATCTTCACCGCCATCTGTATGAACATGGATATGTCTACACAGCCGTCTGGATGAACATGGAAATATCTACACCGCTATCTGAATGAACATGAAAATATCTAAACCGCTATCTGTGTAAACATGCATACATCTTCACCGCTATCTGTAAAAACATGGAAATATCCACACCGCTATCTGTATGAACATGGAAATATCTACACCGCTATCTGTTTGAACATGGAAATATCTACACCGCTATCTGCATGAAAATGGAAATATCTACAAAGCTATCTGCATATACATGGAAATATCTACACAGCTATCTTTTTGCACATGGAAATAACTACACCGCTATCTCTATAAACATGGAAATATCTACATCACCATCTGTATGAACATGGAAATATCTGCACTGCCATCTGTATGAACATGTAAATATCTACACCGCCATCTGTATTAAGAAGGAGATATCTACACCGCTATCTGTATAAACATGGAAATATCTACACCGCTATCTGTATGAACATGGAAATATCTACACCGTTACCTGTATAAACACGGAAATATGTACACCGCTACCTGTATAAACATGGAAGTATCAGCAGTGCTATCGGTATGAACATGGCAATATCTACACGGCTATCTGTATGAACATGGAAATATCTACACCGCTATCTGTATGAACATGGAAATATCTACACCACTATCTGTATGAACATGGAAATAGCTACAAAGCCATCTGGATGAACATGGAAATATCTACACCACTATCTGTATGAACATGGATATATCTACACAGCCATCTGGATGAACATGGAAATACATACACCGCTATCTGTATGAACATGGAAATATCTACACCGCCATCTGTATGAACATGGAAATATCTACACGGCTATCTGTATGAACATGGAATTATCTTCACCGCCGTCTGTATGAACATGGATATATCTACACAGCCATCTGGATGAACATGGAAATATCTGCACCGCTATCTGTATGAACATGGAAATATCTACACCGCTATCTATATGAACATGGATATATCTACACAACCATCTGGATGAACATGGAAATATCTACACCGCTATCTGTGTAAACATGCATACATCTTCACCGCTATCTGTATAAACATGGAAATATCTACACTGCTATCTTTATGAACATGGAAATATCTACACCGCTAACTGTTTGAACAGGGAAATACACACACCGCTATCTGCATGAAAATGGAAATGTCTACACAGCTATATGCATATACATGGATATATCTACACAGCTATCTCTTTACACATGGAAATAACTACACCGCTATCTGTATGAACATGGAAATATCTACACCGCCATCTGTATGAACATGGAAATATATGCACCGCCATCTGAATGAACATATAAATATCTACACCGCCATCTGTATTAAGATGGAGATATCTACACCGCTATCAGTATAAACATGGAAATATCTACACCGCTATGTGTATAAACATGGAAATATCTACACTGCTATCTGCATAAACATGGAAATATCTACACCGCTACCTGTATAAACATGGAAATATCAGCACCGCTATCAGTATGAACATGGAAGTATCTACACCGCCATCTGTATGAACATGGAAATATCTTCACCGCCATCTGTATGAACATGGAAATATCTGCACCGCCATCTGTATGAACATATAAATATCTACACCGCCATCTGTATTAAGATGGAGATATCTACACCGCTATCTGTATAAAAATGGAAATATCTATACCACTATGTGTATAAACATGGAAATATCTACACCGCTATCTGTATAAACATGGAAATATCTACACTGCTACCTGTATAAACATGGAAATATCAGCACCGCTATCTGTATTAACATGGAAATATCTACACCGGAATCTGTATGAACATGGAAAAATCTTCACCGCCATCTGTATGAACATGGATATATCTACACAGCCATCTGTATGAACATGGAAATATCTTCACCGCCATCTGTGTGAACATGGATATGTCTACACAGCCGTCTGGATGAACATGGAAATATCTACACCGCTATCTGTATGAACATGGAAATATCTACACCGCTATCAGTGTAAACATGCATACATCTTCACCGCTATCTGTATAAACATGGAAATATCCACACTGCTATCTGTATGAACATGGAAATATCTACACCACTATCTGTATGAACATGGAAATAGCTACACAGCCATCTGGATGAACATGGAAATATCTACACCGCTATCTGTATGAACATGGATATATCTACACAGCCATCTGGATGAACATGGAAATATCTACACTGCTATCTGTACGAACATGGAAATACATACACCGCTATCTGTATGAACATGGAAATATCTACACCGCAATCTGTATGAACTTGGAAATATCTACACCGCTATCTGTATGAACATGGAAATATCTACACCGCTATCTGTATGAACATGGAAATATCTTCACCGCCATCTGTATGAACATGGATATATCTACACAGCCATCTGGATGAACATGGAAATATCTGCCCCGCTATCTGTATGAACATGGAAATATCTACACCGCTATCTGCATGAACATGGATAAATCTACTCAGCCATCTGGATGAACATGGAAATATATACACCGCTATCTGTGTAAACATGCATACACCTTCACCGCTATCTGTATAAACATGGAATTATCTACACTGCTATCTTTATGAACATGGAAATATCTGCACCGCTAACTGTTTGAACAGGGAAATATATACACCGCTATCTGCATGAAAATGGAAATGTCTACACAGCTATCTGCATATACATGGAAATATCTACACAGCTATCTCTTTACACATGGAAATAACTACACCGCTATCTGTATGAACATGGAAATATCTACACCGCCATCTGTATGAACATGGATATGTCTACACAGCCGTCTGGATGAACATGGAAATATCTACACCGCTATCTGTATGAACATGGAAATATCTACACCGCTATCTGTGTAAACATGCATACATCTTCACCGCTATCTGTATAAACATGGAAATATCCACACCGCTATCTGTATGAATATGGAAATATCTACACCGCTATCTGTTTGAACATGGAAATATCTACACCGCTATCTGCATGAAAATGGAAATATCTACACAGCTACCTGCATATACATGGAAATATCTACACAGCTATCTCTTTGCACATGGAAATAACTACACCGCTACCTCTATAAACATGGAAATATCTACACCACCATCTGTATGAACATGGAAAAATCTGCACCGCCATCTGTATGAACATATAAATATCTACACCGCCATCTGTATTAAGAAGGAGAGATCTACACCGCTATCTGTATAAACATGGAAATATCTACACCGCTATCTGTATTAAGAAGGAGAGATCTACACCGCTATCTGTATAAACATGGAAATATCTACACCGCTATCTGTATGAACATGGAAATATCTACACCGCTACCTGTATAAACACGGAAATATGTACACCGCTACCTGTATAAACATGGAAGTATCAGCACCGCTATCGGTATGAACATGGCAATATCTACACAGCTATCTGTATGAACATGGAAATATCTACAACGCCATCTGTATGAACATGGAAATATCTTCACCACCATCTGTATGAACATGGATATATCTACACAGCCATCTGGATGAACATGGAAATATCTACACTGCTATCTGTATGAACATGGAAATATCTACACCGCTATCTGTATGAACATGGAAATATCTACACAGCCATCAGGATGAACATGGAAATATCTACACCGCTATCTGTATAAACATGGAAATACATACACCGCTATCTGTATGAACATGGAAATATCTACACCGCTATCTGCATGAACATGGAAATATCTTCACCGACATCTGTATGAACATGGATATATCTACACAGCCATCTGGATGAACATGGAAATATCTGCACCGCTATCTGTATGAACATGGAAATATCTACACCGCTATCTGCATGAACATGGATATATCTACTCAGCCATCTGGATGAACATTGAAATATATACACCGCTATCTGTGTAAACATGCATACATCTTCACCGCAATCTGTATAAACATGGAATTATCTACACTGCTATCTTTATGAACATCGAAATATCTGCACCGCTAACTGTATGAACAGGGAAATATATACACCGCTATCTGCATGTAAATGGAAATGTCTACACAGCTATCTGTATATACATGGAAATATCTACACAGCTATCTCTTTACACATGGAAATAACTACACTGCTATCTGTATGAACATGGAAATATCTACACTGCTATCTTTATGAACATGGAAATATCTACACTGATAACTGTTTGAACAGGGAAATATATACACCGCTATCTGCATGAAAATGGAAATGTCTACACAGCTATCTGCATATACATGGAAATATCTACACAGCTATCTCTTTACACATGGAAATAACTACACTGCTATCTGTATGAACATGGAAATATCTACACCGCCATCTGTATGAACATGGATATGTCTACACAGCCGTCTGGATGAACATGGAAATATCTACACCGCTATCTGTATGAACATGGAAATATCTACACCGCTATCTGTGTAAACATGCATACATCTTCACCGCTATCTGTATAAACATGGAAATATCCACACCGCTATCTGCATGAACATGGATATATCTACTCAGCCATCTGGATGAACATTGAAATATATACACCGCTATCTGTGTAAACATGCATACATCTTCACCGCAATCTGTATAAACATGGAATTATCTACACTGCTATCTTTATGAACATCGAAATATCTGCACCGCTAACTGTATGAACAGGGAAATATATACACCGCTATCTGCATGTAAATGGAAATGTCTACACAGCTATCTGTATATACATGGAAATATCTACACAGCTATCTCTTTACACATGGAAATAACTACACTGCTATCTGTATGAACATGGAAATATCTACACTGCTATCTTTATGAACATGGAAATATCTACACTGATAACTGTTTGAACAGGGAAATATATACACCGCTATCTGCATGAAAATGGAAATGTCTACACAGCTATCTGCATATACATGGAAATATCTACACAGCTATCTCTTTACACATGGAAATAACTACACTGCTATCTGTATGAACATGGAAATATCTACACCGCCATCTGTATGAACATGGATATGTCTACACAGCCGTCTGGATGAACATGGAAATATCTACACCGCTATCTGTATGAACATGGAAATATCTACACCGCTATCTGTGTAAACATGCATACATCTTCACCGCTATCTGTATAAACATGGAAATATCCACTCCGCTATCTTTATGAATATGTAAATATCTACACCGCTATCTGTTTGAACATGGAAATATCTACACCGCTATCTGCATGAAAATGGAAATATCCACACAGCTATCTGCATATACATGGAAATATCTACACAGCTATGTCTTTGCACATGGAAATAACTACACCGCTACCTCTATAAACATGGAAATATCTACACCACCATCTGTATGAACATGGAAATATCTGCACCGCCATCTGTATGAACATATAAATATCTACACCGCCATCTGTATTAAGAAGGAGAGATCTACACCGCTATCTGTATAAACATGGAAATATCTACACCACTATCTGTATGAACATGGAAATATCTACACCGCTACCTGTATAAACACGGAAATATGTACACCGCTACCTGTATAAACATGGAAGTATCAGCACCGCTATCGGTATGAACATGGCAATATCTACACAGCTATCTGTATGAACATGGAAATATCTACAACGCCATCAGTATGAACATGGAAATATCTTCACCACCATCTGTATTAACATGGATATATCTACACAGCCTTCTGGATGAACATGGAAATCTCTACACCGCTATCTGTATGAACATGGAAATATCTACACAGCAATCTGTATGAACATGGAAATATCTACACAGCCATCAGGATGAACATGGAAATATCTACACTGCTATCTGTATGAACATGGAAATACATACACCGCTATCTGTATGAACATGGAAATATCTACACCGCTATCTGTATGAACATGGAAATATCTACACCGCTATCTGTATGAACATGGAAATATCTTCACCGCCATCTGTATGAACATGGATATATCTACACAGCCATGTGGATGAACATGGAAATATCTACACGGCTATCTTTATGAACATGGAAATATCTACACCGCTAACTGTTTGAACAGGGAAATACATACACCGCTATCTGCATGAAAACGGAAATATCTACACACTATCTGCTTATACATGGAAATATCTACACAGCTATCTCTTTACACATGGAAATAACTACAGCGCTATGTGTATGAACATGGAAATATCTACACAGCCATCTGTATGAACATGGAAATATCTGCACCGCCATCTGTATGAACATTTAAATATCTACACTGCCATCTGTATTAAGATGGAGATATCTACCCCACTATCTGCATAAACATGGAAATATCTACACCGCTATGTGTATAAACATGGAAATACCTACACCGCTATCTGTAAAAACATGGAAATATCTACACCGCTACCTGTATAAACATGGAAATATCAGCACCGCTATCAGTATGAACATGGAAGTATCTACACCGCCATCTGTATGAACATGGAAATATCTTCACCGCCATCTGTATGAACATGGAAATATCTGCACCGCCATCTGTATGAACATATAAATATCTACACCGCCATCTGTATTAAGATGGAGATATCTACACCGCTATCTGTATAAACATGGAAATATCTACACCGCTATGTGTTTAAACATGGAAATATCTACACCGCTATCTGTATAAACATGGAAATATCTACACTGCTACCTGTATAAACATGGAAATATCAGCCCTGCTATCTGTATGAACATGGAAATATCTACACCGCCATCTGTATGAACATGGAAAAATCTTCACCGCCATCTGTATGAACATGGATATATCTACACAGCCATCTGTATGAACATGGAAATATCTTCACCGCCATCTGTATGAACATGGATATGTCTACACAGCCGTCTGGATGAACATGGAAATATCTACACCGCTATCTGAATGAACATGAAAATATCTAAACCGCTATCTGTGTAAACATGCATACATCTTCACCGCTATCTGTAAAAACATGGAAATATCCACACCGCTATCTGTATGAACATGGAAATATCTACACCGCTATCTGTTTGAACATGGAAATATCTACACCGCTATCTGCATGAAAATGGAAATATCTACAAAGCTATCTGCATATACATGGAAATATCTACACAGCTATCTTTTTGCACATGGAAATAACTACACCGCTATCTCTATAAACATGGAAATATCTACATCACCATCTGTATGAACATGGAAATATCTGCACTGCCATCTGTATGAACATGTAAATATCTACACCGCCATCTGTATTAAGAAGGAGATATCTACACCGCTATCTGTATAAACATGGAAATATCTACACCGCTATCTGTATGAACATGGAAATATCTACACCGTTACCTGTATAAACACGGAAATATGTACACCGCTACCTGTATAAACATGGAAGTATCAGCAGTGCTATCGGTATGAACATGGCAATATCTACACGGCTATCTGTATGAACATGGAAATATCTACACCGCTATCTGTATGAACATGGAAATATCTACACCACTATCTGTATGAACATGGAAATAGCTACAAAGCCATCTGGATGAACATGGAAATATCTACACCACTATCTGTATGAACATGGATATATCTACACAGCCATCTGGATGAACATGGAAATACATACACCGCTATCTGTATGAACATGGAAATATCTACACCGCCATCTGTATGAACATGGAAATATCTACACCGCTATCTGTATGAACATGGAATTATCTTCACCGCCGTCTGTATGAACATGGATATATCTACACAGCCATCTGGATGAACATGGAAATATCTGCACCGCTATCTGTATGAACATGGAAATATCTACACCTCTATCTATATGAACATGGATATATCTACACAACCATCTGGATGAACATGGAAATATCTACACCGCTATCTGTGTAAACATGCATACATCTTCACCGCTATCTGTATAAACATGGAAATATCTACACTGCTATCTGTATGAACATGGAAATATCTACACCGCTATCTGTATGAACATGGATATATCTACAGAGCCATCTGGATGAACATGGAAATATCTACACCGCTATCTGTGTAAACATGCATACATCTTCACCGCTTTCTGTATAAACATGGAAATATCTCCACTGCTATCTTTATGAACATGGAAATATCTACACCGCTAACTGTTTGAACAGGGAAATATATACACCGATATCTGCATGAAAATGGAAATGTCTACACAGCTATCTGCATATACATGGAAATATCTACACAGCTATCTCTTTACACATGGAAATAACTACACCGCTATCTGTATGAACATGGAAATATCTACACCGCCATCTGTATGAACATGGAAGTATCTCCACCGCCATCTGAATGAACATATAAATATCTACACCGCCATCTGTATTAAGATGGAGATATCTACACCGCTATCTGTATAAACATGGAAATATCTACACCGCTATGTGTATAAACATGGAAATATCTACACCGCTATATGTATAAACATGGAAATATCTACACCGCTACCTGTATAAACATGGAAATATCAGCACCGCTATCAGTATGAACATGGAAGTATCTACACCGCCATCTGTATGAACATGGAAATATCTTCACCGCCATCTGTGTGAACATGGAAATATCTGCAACGCCATCTGTATGAACATATAAATATCTACACCGCCATCTGTATTAAGATGGAGATATCTACACGCTATCTGTATAAACATGGAAATATCTACACCGCTATGTGTATAAACATGGAAATATCTACACTGCTACCTGTATAAACACGGAAATATCAGCACCGCTATCTGTATGAACATGGAAATACCTACACCGCTATGTGTATAAACATGGAAATATCTACACCGCTATCTGTATAAACATGGAAATATCTACACTGCTACCTGTATAAACATGGATATATCAGCACCGCTATCTGTATGAACATGGAAATATCTACACCGCTTCTGTATGAACATGGAAAAATCTTCACCGCCATCTCTATGAACCTGGATATATCAGCACAGCCATCTGTATGAACAAGGAAATATTTTCACCGCCATCTGTATGAACATGGATATGTCTACACAGCCGTCTGGATGAACATGGAAATACCTACACCGCTATCTGTATGAACATGGAAATATCTACACCGCTATCTGTGTAAACATGCATACATCTTCACCGCTATCTGTGTAAACATGGAAATATCCATACCAATATCTGTATGAACATGGAAATATCTACACCGCTATCTGTTTGAACATGGAAATATCTACACCGCTATCTGCATGAAAATGGAAATATCTACACAGCTATCTGCATATACATGGAAATATCTACACAGCTATCTCTTTCAACATGGAAATAACTACACCGCTATCTCTATAAACATGGAAATATCTACACCACCATCTGGATGAACATGGAAATATCTACACTGCTATCTGTATGAACATGGAAATATCTACACCGCTATCTGTATGAACATGGAAATATCTACACCGCTATCTGTATGAACATGGAAATATCTACACCGCTATCTGTATGAACATGGAAATATCTTCACCGCCATCTGTATGAACATGGATATATCTACACAGCCATCTGGATGAACGTGGAAATATCTACACCGCTACCTGTGTAAACATGCATACAACATCACCGCTATCTGTATAAACATGGAAATATCTAGACCGCTATCTTTATAAACATGGAAATATCTACACCGCTAACTGTTTGAACAGGGAAATATATACACCACTATCTGCATGAAAATGGAAATATCTACACCGCTATCTGTATGAAAATGGAAATACATACACCACTATCTGTATGAACATGGAAATATCTACACCGCTATGTGTATAAACATGGAAATATCTACACCGCTATCTGCATAAACATGGAAATATTTACACCGCTACATGTATAAACATGGAAATATCAGCCCCGCTATCTGTATGAACATGGAAATATCTACACCGCCATCTGTATGAACATGGAAATATCTTCACCGCCATCTGTAGGAACATGGATATATCTACACAGCCATCTGTATGAACATGGAAATATCTACACTGCTATCTGTATGAACATGGAAATATCTACACCGCTATCTCTATGAACATGGAAATATCTTCACCGCCATCTGTATGAACATGGATATGTCTACACAGCCATCTGTATGAACATTTAAATATCTACACCGCCATCTGTATTAAGATGGAGATATCTACACAACTATCTGCATAAACATGGAAATATCTACACCGCTATCTGTATAAACATGGAAATATCTACACCGCAATGTGTATAAACATGGAAATATCTACACCACTATCTGTATAAACATGGAAATATCTACACCGCTACCTGTATAAACATGGAAATATCAGCACCGCTATCAGTATGAACATGGAAGTTTCTACACCGCCATCTGTATGATCATGGAAATATCTGCACCACCATCTGTATGAACATATAAATATCTACACCGCCATCTGTATTAAGATGGAGATATCTACACCGCTATCTGTATAAACATGGAAATATCTACACCGCTATCTGTATAAACATGGAAATTTCTACACCGCTATCTGTATAAACATGGAAATATCTACACCGCTACCTGTATAAACATAGAAATATCAGCACCGCTATCTGTATGAACATGGAAATATCTACACCGCCGTCTGTATGAACATGGAAATACATACACCGCTATCTGTATGAACATGGAAATATCTACACCGCTATCTGTATGAACATGGAAATATCTACACCGCTATCTGTATGAACATGGAAATATCTTCACCGCCATCTTTATGAACATGGAAATATCTACACAGCCATCTGGATGAACATGGAAATATCTACACGGCTATCTATATGAACATGGAAATACTTACACCGATATCTGTATGAACATGGAAATATCTACACCGCTATCTGTATGAACATGGAAATATCTACACCGCTATCTGTATGAACATGGAAATATCTACACCGCTATCTGTATGAAGATGGAAATATCTTCACCGCCATCTGTATGAACATGGATATATCTACACAGCCATCTGGATGAACGTAGAAATATCTACACCGCTATCTGTGTAAACATGCATACAACTTCACTGCTATCTGTATAAACATGGAAATATCTACACCGCTATCTTTATGAACATGGAAATATCTACACCGCTTACTGTTTGAACAGGGAAATATATACACCGCTATCTGCATGAAAATGGAAATACCTACACCGCTATCTGTAGGAAAATGGAAATACATACACCGCTATCTGTATGAACATGGAAATATCTACACCGCTATGTGTATAAACATGGGAATATCTACACCGCTATCTGTATAAACATGGAAATATCTACACCGCTACATGTATAAACATGGAAATATCAGCCCCGCTATCTGTATGAACATGGAAATATCTACACCGCCATCTGTATGAACATGGAAATATCTTCACCGCCATCTGTAGGAACATGGATATATCTACACAGCCATCTGTATGAACATGGAAATATCTACACCGCTATCTGTATGAACATGGAAATATCTACACCGCTATCTGTATGAACATGGAAATATCTTCACCGCCATCTGTATGAAAATGGATATGTCTACACAGCCATCTGTATGAACATTTAAATATCTACACCGCCATCTGTATTAAGATGGAGATATCTACACAACTATCTGCATAAACATGGAAATGTCTACACCGCTATCTGTATAAACATGGAAATATCTACACCGCTATCTGTATAAACATGGAAATATCTACACCGCTACCTGTATAAACATGGAAATATCAGCACCGCTATCAGTATGAACATGGAAGTTTCTACACCGCCATCTGTATGAACATGGAAATATCTTCACCGCCATCCTTATGAACATGGAAATATCTGCACCGCCATCTGTATGAACATATAAATATCTACACCGCCATCTGTATTAAGATGGAGATATCTACACCGCTATCTGTATAAACATGGAAATATCTACACCGCTATCTGTATAAACATGGAAATATCTACACCGCTATCTGTATGAACATGGAAATATCTACACCGCTATCTGTATGAACATGGAAATATCTTCACCGCCGTCTGTATGAACATGGATATATCTACACAGCCATCTGGATGAACATGGAAATATCTGCACCGCTATCTGTATGAACATGGAAATATCTACACCGCTATCTATATGAACATGGATATATCTACACAGCCATCTGGATGAACATGGAAATATCTACACCGCCGTCTGTATGAACATGGAAATATCGTCACCGCCATCTGTATGAACATGGATATATCTACACAGCCATCTGTATGAACATGGAAATAACTTCACCGCCATCTGTATGAACATGGATATGTCTACACAGCCGTCTGGACGAACATGGAAATATCTACACCGCTATCTGTGAAAACATGCATACATCTTCACCGCTATCTGTATAAACATGGAAATATCTACACCGCTAACTGTATGAACACGGAAATATCTACACCGCTATCTGTTTGAACATGGAAATATCTACACCGCTATCTGCATGAAAATGGAAATATCTACACGACTATCTGCATATAAATGGAAATAACTACACAGCTATCTCTTTGCACATGGAAATAACTACACCGCTATCTCTATAAACATGGAATTATCTACACCGCCATCTGTATG
This sequence comes from Gorilla gorilla gorilla, assembly GCF_029281585.2. Classification (NCBI taxonomy): domain Eukaryota; kingdom Metazoa; phylum Chordata; class Mammalia; order Primates; family Hominidae; genus Gorilla; species Gorilla gorilla. Next base: position 1,546,261 of record NC_073234.2, read on the forward strand.
AACATGGAAATATCTACACCGCCATCAGAATTAAGAAGGAGATATCTAAACCGCTATCTGTATAAACATGGAAATATCTACACCGCTATCTGTATGAACATGGAAATATCTACACCGCTATCTGTATAAACACGGCAATATATACACCGCTACCTGAATAAACATGGAAGTATCAGCACCGCAATCGGTATGAACATGGCAATATCTACACGGTTATCTGTATGAACATGGAAATATCTACACCGCTATCTGTATAAACATGGAAATATCTACACCGCTATCTTTATGAACATGGAAATATCTACACCGCTAACTGTTTGAACAGGGAAATATATACACCGCTATCTGCATGAAAACGGAAATATCTACAGAGCTATCTGCTTATACATGGAAATACCTACACAGCTATCTCTTTACACATGGAAATAACTACACCGCTATCTGTATGAACATGGAAATATCTACACCGCCATCTGTATGAACATGGAAATATCTGCACCGCCATCTGTATGAACATTTAAATATCTACACCGCCATCTGTATTAAGATGGAGATATCTACACCAATATCTGCAAAAACATGGAAATATCTACACCGCTATCTGTATAAACATGGAAATATCTACACCGCTATGTGTATAAACATGGAAATATCTACACTGCTATCTGTATAAACATGGAAATATCTACATAGCTACCAGTATAAACATGGAAATATCAGCACCGCTATCAGTATGAACATGGAAGTTTCTACACCGCCATCTGTATGAACATGGAAATATCTTCACCGCCATCCGTATGAACATGGAAATATCTGCACCGCCATCTGTATGAACATATAAATATCTACACCTCCATCTGTATTAAGATGGAGATATCTACACCGCTATCTGTATAAACATGGAAGTATCTACACCGCTATGTGTATAAACATGGAAATATCTACACCGCTATCTGTATAAACATGGAAATATCTACACTGCTACCTTTATAAACATGGAAATATCAGCACCGCTATCTGTATGAACATGGAAATATCTACACCGCCATCTGTATGAATATGGAAAAATCTTCACCGCCATCTGTATGAACATGGATATATCTAAACAGCCATCTGTATGAACATGGAAATATCTTCACCGCCAACTGTATGAACATGGATATGTCTACACAGCCGTCTGGATGAACATATAAATATCTACACCGCCATCTGTATTAAGAATGAGATATCTACACCGCTATCTGTATAAACATGGAAATATCTACACCGCTATCTGTATGAACATGGAAATATCTGCACCGCCATCTGTATGAACATATAAATATCTACACCGCCATCTGTATTAAGAATGAGATATCTACACCTCTATCTGTATAAACATGGAAATATCTACACCGCTATCTGTATGAACATGGAAATATCTACACCGCTACCTGTATAAACACGGAAATATGTACACCGCTACCTGTATAAACATGGAAGTATCAGCACCGCTATCGGTATGAACATGGCAATATCTACACGGCTATCTGTATGAACATGGAAATATCTACACCGCTATCTGTATGAACATGGAAATATCTACACCACTATCTGTATAAACATGGAAATAGCTACACAGCCATCTGGATGAACATGGAAATATCTACACCGCTATCTGTATGAACATGGAAATACATACACCGCTATCTGTATGAACATGGAAATAACTACACCGCAATCTGTATGAACATGGAAATATCTACACTGCTATCTGTATGAACATGGATATATCTTCACCGCCATCTGTATGAACATGGATATATCTACACAGCCATCTGGATGAACATGGAAATATCTGCACTGCTATCTGTATGAACATGGAAATATCTACACCGCTATCTGTATGAACATGGATATATCTACAGAGCCATCTGGATGACATGGAAATATCTACACCGCTATCTGTGTAAACATGCATACATCTTCACCGCTTTCTGTATAAACATGGAAATATCTACACTGCTATCTTTATGAACATGGAAATATCTACAACGCTAACTGTTTGAACAGGGAAATATATACGACGCTATCTGCATGAAAATGGAAATGTCTACACAGCTATCTGCATATACATGGAAATATTTACACAGCTATCTCTTTACACATGGAAATAACTACACCGCTATCTGTATGAACATGGAAATATCTACACCGCCATCTATATGAACATGGAAATATCTGCACCGCCATCTGAATGAACATATAAATATCTACACCGCCATCTGTATTAAGATGGAGATATCTACACCGCTATCTGTATAAACATGGAAATATCTACACCGCTATGTGTATAAACAAGGAAATATCTACACCGCTATATGTATAAACATGGAAATATCTACACCGCTACCTGTATAAACATGGAAATATCAGCACCGCTATCAGTATGAACATGGAAGTATCTACACCGCCATCTGTATGAAAATGGAAATATCTTCACCGCCATCTGTATGAACATGGAAATATCTGCACCGCCATCTGTATGAACATATAAATATCTACACCGCCATCTGTATTAAGATGGAGATATCTACACGCTATCTGTATAAACATGGAAATATCTACACCGCTATGTGTATAAACATGGAAATATCTACACTGCTATCTGTATAAACATGGAAATATTTACACTGCTACCTGTATAAACATGGAAATATCAGCACCGCTATCTGTATGAACATGGAAATACCTACACCGCTATGTGTATAAACATGGAAATATCTACACCGCTATCTGTATAAACATGGAAATATCTACACTGCTACCTGTATAAACATGGATATATCAGCACCGCTATCTGTATGAACATGGAAATATCTACACCGCTTCTGTATGAATATGGAAATATCTTCACCGCCATCTCTACGAACCTGGATATATCTACACAGCCATCTGTATGAACAAGGAAATATCTTCACCGCCATCTGTATGAACATGGATATGTCTACACAGCCGTCTGGATGAACATGGAAATATCTACACTGCTATCTGTATGAACATGGAAATATCTACACCGCTATCTGTGTAAACATGCATACATCTTCACCGCTATCTGTATAAACATGGAAATATCCACACCGCTATCTGTATGAACATGGAAATATCTACACCGCTATCTGTTTGAACATGGAAATATCTACACCGCTATCTGCATGAAAATGGAAATATCTACACAGCCATCTGCATATACATGGAAATATCTACACAGCTATCTCTTTGCACATGGAAATAACTACACCGCTATCTCTATAAACATGGAAATATCTACACCACCATCTGTATGAACATGGAAATATCTGCACCGCGATCTGTATGAACATATAAATATATACACCGCCATCTGTATTAAGAAGGAGATATCTACACCGCTATCTGTATAAACATGGAAATATCTACACCGCTATCTGTATGAATATGGAAATATCTACACCGCTACCTGTATAAACACGGAAATATGTACACCGCTACCTGTATAAACATGGAAGTAACAGCACCGCTATCGGTATGAACATGGCAATATGTACACGGCTATCTGTATGAACATGGAAATATCTACACCGCTATCTGTATGAACATGGAAATATCTACACCACTATCTGTATGAACATGGAAATAGCTACACAGCCATCTGGATGAACATGGAAATAACTACACCGCTATCTGTATGAACATGGATATGCCTACACAGCCATCTGGATGAACATGGAAATATCAACACCGCTATCTGTATGAACATGGGAATACATACACCGCTATCTGTATGAACATGGAAATATCTACTCCGCTATCTGTATGAACATGGAAATATCTACACAGCTATCTGTATGAACATGGAAATATCTTCACCGCCATCTGTATGAACATGCATATATCTACACAGCCATCTGGATGAACATGGAAATATCTGCACCGCTATCTGTATGAACATGGATATATCTACACAGCCATCTGGATGAACATGGAAATATCTACACCGCTTTCTGTTTAAACATGCATACATCTTCACCGCTATCTGTATAAACTTGGAAATATCTACACTGCTATCTTTATGAACATGGAAATATGTACACCGCTAACTGTTTGAACAGGGAAATATATACACCGCTATCTGCATGAAAATGGATGTGTCTACACAGCTATCTGCATATACATGGAAATATCTACACAGCTATCTCTTTACACATGGAAATAACTACACCGCTATCTGTATGAACATGGAAATATCTTCACCGCCATCTGTATGAACATGGAAATATCTGCACCGCCATCTGTATGAACATATAAATATCTACACCGCCATCTGTATTAAGATGGAGATATCTACACCGCTATCTGTATAAACATGGAAATATCTACACCGCTATGTATATAAACATGGAAATATCTACACCGCTATCTGTATAAACATGGAAATATCTACACTGCTACGTGTATAAACATGGAAATATCAGCCCCGCTATCTGTATGAACATGGAAATATCTACACCGCCATCTGTATGAACATGGAAATATCTTCACCGCCATCTGTATGAACATGGATATATCTACACAGCCATCTGTATGAACATGGAAATATCTTCACCGCCATCTTTATGAACATGGATATGTCTACACAGCCGTCTGGATGAACGTGGAAATATCTACACCGCTATCTCTATGAACATGAAAATATCTACACCGCTATCTGTGTAAACATGCATACATCTTCACCGCTATCTGTAAAAACATGGAAATATCCACACCGCTATCTGTATGAACATGGAAATATCTACACCGCTATCTGTTTGAACATGGAAATATCTACACTGCTATCTGCATGAAAATGGAAATATCTACAAAGCTATCTGCATATACATGGAAATATCTACACAGCTATCTCTTTGCACATGGAATTAACTACACCGCTATCTCTATAAACATGGAAATATCTACATCACCATCTGTATGAACATGGAAATATCTGCACTGCCATCTGTATGAACATGTAAATATCTACACCGCCATCTGTATTAAGAAGGAGATATCTACACCGCTATCTGTATAAACATGGAAATATTTACACCGCTATCTGTATGAACATGGAAATATCTACACCGCTACCTGTATAAACACGGAAATATGTACACCGCTACCTGTATAAACATGGAAGTATCAGCAGTGCTATCGGAATGAACATGGCAATATCTACACGGCTATCTCTATGAACATGGAAATATCTACACCGCTATCTGTATGAACATGGAAATATCTACACCACTATCTGTATGAACATGGAAATAGCTACACAGCCATCTGGATGAACATGGAAATATCTACACCGCTATCTGTATGAACATGGATATATCTACACAGCCATCTGGATGAACATGGAAATATCTACACCGCTATCTGTATGAACATGGAAATACATACACCGCTATCTGTATGAAAATGGAAATAACTACACCGCTATCTGTATGAACATGGAAATAGCTACACAGCCATCTGTATGAACATGGATATATCTTCACCGCCATCTGTATGAACATGCATATATCTACACAGCCATCTGGATGAACATGGAAATATCTGCACCACTATCTGTATGAACATGGAAATATCTACACCGCTATCTGTATGAACATGGATATATCTACAGAGCCATCTGGATGAACGTGGAAATATCTACAACGCTATCTGTGTAAACATGCATACATCTTCACCGCTTTCTGTATAAACATGGAAATATCTACACTGCTATCTTTATGAACATGGAAATATCTACACCGCTAACTGTTTGAACAGGGAAATATATACACCGATATCTGCATGAAAATGGAAATGTCTACACAGCTATCTGCATATACATGGAAATATCTACACAGCTATCTCTTTACACATGGAAATAACTACACCGCTATCTGTATGAACATGGAAATATCTACAACGCCATCTGTATGAACATGGAAGTATCTCCACCGCCATCTGAATGAACATATAAATATCTACACCGCCATCTGTATTAAGATGGAGATATCTACACCGCTATCTGTATAAACATGGAAATATCTACACCGCTATGTGTATAAACATGGAAATATCTACACCGCTATATGTATAATCATGGAAATATCTACACCGCTACCTGTATAAACATGGAAATATCAGCACCGCTATCAGTATGAACATGGAAGTATCTACACCGCCATCTGTATGAACATGGAAATATCTTCACCGCCATCTGTATGAACATGGAAATATCTGCAACGCCATCTGTATGAACATATAAATATCTACACCGCCATCTGTATTAAGATGGAGATATCTACACGCTATCTGTATAAACATGGAAATATCTACACCGCTATGTGTATAAACATGGAAATATCTACACTGCTATCTGTATAAACATGGAAATATCTACACTGCTACCTGTATAAACACGGAAATATCAGCACCGCTATCTGTATGAACATGGAAATACCTACACTGCTATGTGTATAAACATGGAAATATCTACACCGCTATCTGTATAAACATGGAAATATCTACACTGCTACCTGTATAAACATGGATATATCAGCACCGCTATCTGTATGAACATGGAAATATCTACACCGCTTCTGTATGAACATGGAAAAATCTTCACCGCCATCTCTATGAACCTGGATATATCAGCACAGCCATCTGTATGAACAAGGAAATATCTTCACCGCCATCTGTATGAACATGGATATGTCTACACAGCCGTCTGGATGAACATGGAAATATCTACACCGCTATCTGTATGAACATGGAAATATCTACACCGCTATCTGTGTAAACATGCATACATCTTCACCGCTATCTGTGTAAACATGGAAATATCCATACCGATATCTGTATGAACATGGAAATATCTACACCGCTATCTGTTTGAACATGGAAATATCTACACCGCTATCTGCATGAAAATGGAAATATCTACACAGCTATCTGCATATACATGGAAATATCTACACAGCTATCTCTTTCAACATGGAAATAACTACACCGCTATCTCTATAAACATGGAAATATCTACACCACCATCTGGATGAACATGGAAATATCTACACTGCTATCTGTATGAACATGGAAATATCTACACCGCTATCTGTATGAACATGGAAATATCTACACCGCTATCTGTATGAACATGGAAATATCTACACAGCTATCTGTATGAACATGGAAATATCTTCACCGCCATCTGTATGAACATGGATATATCTACACAGCCATCTGGATGAACGTGGAAATATCTACACCGCTACCTGTGTAAACATGCATACAACATCACCGCTATCTGTATAAACATGGAAATATCTAGACCGCTATCTTTATAAACATGGAAATATCTACACCGCTAACTGTTTGAACAGGGAAATATATACACCGCTATCTGTATGAAAATGGAAATATCTACACCGCTATCTGTATGAAAATGGAAATACATACACCACTATCTGTATGAACATGGAAATATCTACACCGCTATGTGTATAAACATGGAAATATCTACACCGCTATCTGCATAAACATGGAAATATTTACACCGCTACATGTATAAACATGGAAATATCAGCCCCGCTATCTGTATGAACATGGAAATATCTACACCGCCATCTGTATGAAAATGGAAATATCTTCACCGCCATCTGTATGAACATGGAAATATCTGCACCGCCATCTGTATGAACATATAAATATCTACACCGCCATCTGTATTAAGATGGAGATATCTACACGCTATCTGTATAAACATGGAAATATCTACACCGCTATGTGTATAAACATGGAAATATCTACACTGCTATCTGTATAAACATGGAAATATTTACACTGCTACCTGTATAAACATGGAAATATCAGCACCGCTATCTGTATGAACATGGAAATACCTACACCGCTATGTGTATAAACATGGAAATATCTACACCGCTATCTGTATAAACATGGAAATATCTACACTGCTACCTGTATAAACATGGATATATCAGCACCGCTATCTGTATGAACATGGAAATATCTACACCGCTTCTGTATGAATATGGAAATATCTTCACCGCCATCTCTACGAACCTGGATATATCTACACAGCCATCTGTATGAACAAGGAAATATCTTCACCGCCATCTGTATGAACATGGATATGTCTACACAGCCGTCTGGATGAACATGGAAATATCTACACTGCTATCTGTATGAACATGGAAATATCTACACCGCTATCTGTGTAAACATGCATACATCTTCACCGCTATCTGTATAAACATGGAAATATCCACACCGCTATCTGTATGAACATGGAAATATCTACACCGCTATCTGTTTGAACATGGAAATATCTACACCGCTATCTGCATGAAAATGGAAATATCTACACAGCCATCTGCATATACATGGAAATATCTACACAGCTATCTCTTTGCACATGGAAATAACTACACCGCTATCTCTATAAACATGGAAATATCTACACCACCATCTGTATGAACATGGAAATATCTGCACCGCGATCTGTATGAACATATAAATATATACACCGCCATCTGTATTAAGAAGGAGATATCTACACCGCTATCTGTATAAACATGGAAATATCTACACCGCTATCTGTATGAATATGGAAATATCTACACCGCTACCTGTATAAACACGGAAATATGTACACCGCTACCTGTATAAACATGGAAGTAACAGCACCGCTATCGGTATGAACATGGCAATATGTACACGGCTATCTGTATGAACATGGAAATATCTACACCGCTATCTGTATGAACATGGAAATATCTACACCACTATCTGTATGAACATGGAAATAGCTACACAGCCATCTGGATGAACATGGAAATAACTACACCGCTATCTGTATGAACATGGATATACCTACACAGCCATCTGGATGAACATGGAAATATCAACACCGCTATCTGTATGAACATGGGAATACATACACCGCTATCTGTATGAACATGGAAATATCTACTCCGCTATCTGTATGAACATGGAAATATCTACACAGCTATCTGTATGAACATGGAAATATCTTCACCGCCATCTGTATGAACATGCATATATCTACACAGCCATCTGGATGAACATGGAAATATCTGCACCGCTATCTGTATGAACATGGATATATCTACACAGCCATCTGGATGAACATGGAAATATCTACACCGCTTTCTGTTTAAACATGCATACATCTTCACCGCTATCTGTATAAACTTGGAAATATCTACACTGCTATCTTTATGAACATGGAAATATGTACACCGCTAACTGTTTGAACAGGGAAATATATACACCGCTATCTGCATGAAAATGGATGTGTCTACACAGCTATCTGCATATACATGGAAATATCTACACAGCTATCTCTTTACACATGGAAATAACTACACCGCTATCTGTATGAACATGGAAATATCTTCACCGCCATCTGTATGAACATGGAAATATCTGCACCGCCATCTGTATGAACATATAAATATCTACACCGCCATCTGTATTAAGATGGAGATATCTACACCGCTATCTGTATAAACATGGAAATATCTACACCGCTATGTATATAAACATGGAAATATCTACACCGCTATCTGTATAAACATGGAAATATCTACACTGCTACGTGTATAAACATGGAAATATCAGCCCCGCTATCTGTATGAACATGGAAATATCTACACCGCCATCTGTATGAACATGGAAAAATCTTCACCGCCATCTGTATGAACATGGATATATCTACACAGCCATCTGTATGAACATGGAAATATCTTCACCGCCATCTGTATGAACATGGATATGTCTACACAGCCGTCTGGATGAACGTGGAAATATCTACACCGCTATCTCTATGAACATGAAAATATCTACACCGCTATCTGTGTAAACATGCATACATCTTCACCGCTATCTGTAAAAACATGGAAATATCCACACCGCTATCTGTATGAACATGGAAATATCTACACCGCTATCTGTTTGAACATGGAAATATCTACACTGCTATCTGCATGAAAATGGAAATATCTACAAAGCTATCTGCATATACATGGAAATATCTACACAGCTATCTCTTTGCACATGGAATTAACTACACCGCTATCTCTATAAACATGGAAATATCTACATCACCATCTGTATGAACATGGAAATATCTGCACTGCCATCTGTATGAACATGTAAATATCTACACCGCCATCTGTATTAAGAAGGAGATATCTACACCGCTATCTGTATAAACATGGAAATATCTACACCGCTATCTGTATGAACATGGAAATATCTACACCGCTACCTGTATAAACACGGAAATATGTACACCGCTACCTGTATAAACATGGAAGTATCAGCAGTGCTATCGGAATGAACATGGCAATATCTACACGGCTATCTCTATGAACATGGAAATATCTACACCGCTATCTGTATGAACATGGAAATATCTACACCACTATCTGTATGAACATGGAAATAGCTACACAGCCATCTGGATGAACATGGAAATATCTACACCGCTATCTGTATGAACATGGATATATCTACACAGCCATCTGGATGAACATGGAAATATCTACACCGCTATCTGTATGAACATGGAAATACATACACCGCTATCTGTATGAAAATGGAAATAACTACACCGCTATCTGTATGAACATGGAAATAGCTACACAGCCATCTGTATGAACATGGATATATCTTCACCGCCATCTGTATGAACATGCATATATCTACACAGCCATCTGGATGAACATGGAAATATCTGCACCGCTATCTGTATGAACATGGAAATATCTACACCGCTATCTGTATGAACATGGATATATCTACAGAGCCATCTGGATGAACGTGGAAATATCTACACCGCTATCTGTGTAAACATGCATACATCTTCACCGCTTTCTGTATAAACATGGAAATATCTACACTGCTATCTTTATGAACATGGAAATATCTACACCGCTAACTGTTTGAACAGGGAAATATATACACCGATATCTGCATGAAAATGGAAATGTCTACACAGCTATCTGCATATACATGGAAATATCTACACAGCTATCTCTTTACACATGGAAATAACTACACCGCTATCTGTATGAACATGGAAATATCTACACCGCCATCTGTATGAACATGGAAGTATCTCCACCGCCATCTGAATGAACATATAAATATCTACACCGCCATCTGTATTAAGATGGAGATATCTACACCGCTATCTGTATAAACATGGAAATATCTACACCGCTATGTGTATAAACATGGAAATATCTACACCGCTATATGTATAATCATGGAAATATCTACACCGCTACCTGTATAAACATGGAAATATCAGCACCGCTATCAGTATGAACATGGAAGTATCTACACCGCCATCTGTATGAACATGGAAATATCTTCACCGCCATCTGTATGAACATGGAAATATCTGCAACGCCATCTGTATGAACATATAAATATCTACACCGCCATCTGTATTAAGATGGAGATATCTACACGCTATCTGTATAAACATGGAAATATCTACACCGCTATGTGTATAAACATGGAAATATCTACACTGCTATCTGTATAAACATGGAAATATCTACACTGCTACCTGTATAAACACGGAAATATCAGCACCGCTATCTGTATGAACATGGAAATACCTACACTGCTATGTGTATAAACATGGAAATATCTACACCGCTATCTGTATAAACATGGAAATATCTACACTGCTACCTGTATAAACATGGATATATCAGCACCGCTATCTGTATGAACATGGAAATATCTACACCGCTTCTGTATGAACATGGAAAAATCTTCACCGCCATCTCTATGAACCTGGATATATCAGCACAGCCATCTGTATGAACAAGGAAATATCTTCACCGCCATCTGTATGAACATGGATATGTCTACACAGCCGTCTGGATGAACATGGAAATATCTACACCGCTATCTGTATGAACATGGAAATATCTACACCGCTATCTGTGTAAACATGCATACATCTTCACCGCTATCTGTGTAAACATGGAAATATCCATACCGATATCTGTATGAACATGGAAATATCTACACCGCTATCTGTTTGAACATGGAAATATCTACACCGCTATCTGCATGAAAATGGAAATATCTACACAGCTATCTGCATATACATGGAAATATCTACACAGCTATCTCTTTCAACATGGAAATAACTACACCGCTATCTCTATAAACATGGAAATATCTACACCACCATCTGGATGAACATGGAAATATCTACACTGCTATCTGTATGAACATGGAAATATCTACACCGCTATCTGTATGAACATGGAAATATCTACACCGCTATCTGTATGAACATGGAAATATCTACACAGCTATCTGTATGAACATGGAAATATCTTCACCGCCATCTGTATGAACATGGATATATCTACACAGCCATCTGGATGAACGTGGAAATATCTACACCGCTACCTGTGTAAACATGCATACAACATCACCGCTATCTGTATAAACATGGAAATATCTAGACCGCTATCTTTATAAACATGGAAATATCTACACCGCTAACTGTTTGAACAGGGAAATATATACACCGCTATCTGCATGAAAATGGAAATATCTACACCGCTATCTGTATGAAAATGGAAATACATACACCACTATCTGTATGAACATGGAAATATCTACACCGCTATGTGTATAAACATGGAAATATCTACACCGCTATCTGCATAAACATGGAAATATTTACACCGCTACATGTATAAACATGGAAATATCAGCCCCGCTATCTGTATGAACATGGAAATATCTACACCGCTATCTGTATAAACATGGAAGTATCTACACCGCTATGTGTATAAACATGGAAATATCTACACCGCTATCTGTATAAACATGGAAATATCTACACTGCTACCTTTATAAACACGGAAATATCAGCACTGCTATCTGTATGAACATGGAAATATCTACACCGCCATCTGTATGAACATGGAAAAATCTTCACCGCCATCTGTATGAACATGGATATATCTAAACAGCCATCTGTATGAACATGGAAATATCTTCACCGCCATCTGTATGAACATGGATATGTCTACACAGCCGTCTGGATGAACATATAAATATCTACACCGCCATCTGTATTAAGAATGAGATATCTACACCGCTATCTGTATAAACATGGAAATATCTACACCGCTATCTGTATGAACATGGAAATATCTGCACCGCCATCTGTATGAACATATAAATATCTACACCGCCATCTGTATTAAGAATGAGATATCTACACCTCTATCTGTATAAACATGGAAATATCTACACCGCTATCTGTATGAACATGGAAATATCTACACCGCTACCTGTATAAACACGGAAATATGTACACCGCTACCTGTATAAACATGGAAGTATCAGCACCGCTATCGGTATGAACATGGCAATATCTACACGGCTATCTGTATGAACATGGAAATATCTACACCGCTATCTGTATGAACATGGAAATATCTACACCACTATCTGTATAAACATGGAAATAGCTACACAGCCATCTGGATGAACATGGAAATATCTACACCGCTATCTGTATGAACATGGAAATACATACACCCCTATCTGTATGAACATGGAAATAACTACACCGCTATCTGTATGAACATGGAAATATCTACACTGCTATCTGTATGAACATGGATATATCTTCACCGCCATCTGTATGAACATGGATATATCTACACAGCCATCTGGATGAACATGGAAATATCTGCACTGCTATCTGTATGAACATGGAAATATCTACACCGCTATCTGTATGAACATGGATATATCTACAGAGCCATCTGGATGACATGGAAATATCTACACCGCTATCTGTGTAAACATGCATACATCTTCACCGCTTTCTGTATAAACATGGAAATATCTACACTGCTATCTTTATGAACATGGAAATATCTACAACGCTAACTGTTTGAACAGGGAAATATATACAACGCTATCTGCAAGAAAATGGAAATGTCTACACAGCTATCTGCATATACATGGAAATATTTACACAGCTATCTCTTTACACATGGAAATAACTACACCGCTATCTGTATGAACATGGAAATATCTACACCGCCATCTATATGAACATGGAAATATCTCCACCGCCATCTGAATGAACATATAAATATCTACACCGCCATCTGTATTAAGATGGAGATATCTACACCGCTATCTGTATAAACATGGAAATATCTACACCGCTATGTGTATAAACAAGGAAATATCTACACCGCTATATGTATAAACATGGAAATATCTACACCGCTACCTGTATAAACATGGAAATATCAGCACCGCTATCAGTATGAACATGGAAGTATCTACACCGCCATCTATATGAACATGGAAATATCTTCACCGCCATCTGTATGAACATGGAAATATCTGCACCGCCATCTGTATGAACATATAAATATCTACACCGCCATCTGTATTAAGATGGAGATATCTACACGCTATCTGTATAAACATGGAAATATCTACACCGCTATGTGTATAAACATGGAAATATCTACACTGCTATCTGTATAAACATGGAAATATTTACACTGCTACCTGTATAAACATGGAAATATCAGCACCGCTATCTGTATGAACATGGAAATACCTACACCGCTATGTGTATAAACATGGAAATATCTACACCGCTATCTGTATAAACATGGAAATATCTACACTGCTACCTGTATAAACATGGATATATCAGCACCGCTATCTGTATGAACATGGAAATATCTACACCGCTTCTGTATGAACATGGAAATATCTTCACCGCCATCTCTACGAACCTGGATATATCTACACAGCCATCTGTATGAACAAGGAAATATCTTCACCGCCATCTGTATGAACATGGATATGTCTACACAGCCGTCTGGATGAACATGGAAATATCTACACCGCTATCTGTATGAACATGGAAATATCTACACCGCTATCTGTGTAAACATGCATACACCTTCACCGCTATCTGTATAAACATGGAAATATCCACACCGCTATCTCTATGAACATGGAAATATCTACACCGCTATCTGTTTGAACATGGAAATATCTACACCGCTATCTGCATGAAAATGGAAATATCTACACAGCTATCTGCATATACATGGAAATATCTACACAGCTATCTCTTTCAACATGGAAATAACTACACCGCTATCTCTATAAACATGGAAATATCTACACCACCATCTGGATGAACATGGAAATATCTACACTGCTATCTGTATGAACATGGAAATATCTACACCGCTATCTGTATGAACATGGAAATATCTACACCGCTATCTGTATGAACATGGAAATATCTACACAGCTATCTGTATGAACATGGAAATATCTTCACCGCCATCTGTATGAACATGGATATATCTACACAGCCATCTGGATGAACGTGGAAATATCTACACCGCTACCTGTGTAAACATGCATACAACATCACCGCTATCTGTATAAACATGGAAATATCTAGACCGCTATCTTTATAAACATGGAAATATCTACACCGCTAACTGTTTGAACAGGGAAATATATACACCGCTATCTGCATGAAAATGGAAATATCTACACCGCTATCTGTATGAAAATGGAAATACATACACCACTATCTGTATGAACATGGAAATATCTACACCGCTATGTGTATAAACATGGAAATATCTACACCGCTATCTGCATAAACATGGAAATATTTACACCGCTACATGTATAAACATGGAAATATCAGCCCCGCTATCTGTATGAACATGGAAATATCTACACCGCTATCTGTATAAACATGGAAGTATCTACACCGCTATGTGTATAAACATGGAAATATCTACACCGCTATCTGTATAAACATGGAAATATCTACACTGCTACCTTTATAAACATGGAAATATCAGCACTGCTATCTGTATGAACATGGAAATATCTACACCGCCATCTGTATGAACATGGAAAAATCTTCACCGCCATCTGTATGAACATGGATATATCTAAACAGCCATCTGTATGAACATGGAAATATCTTCACCGCCATCTGTATGAACATGGATATGTCTACACAGCCGTCTGGATGAACATATAAATATCTACACCGCCATCTGTATTAAGAATGAGATATCTACACCGCTATCTGTATAAACATGGAAATATCTACACCGCTATCTGTATGAACATGGAAATATCTGCACCGCCATCTGTATGAACATATAAATATCTACACCGCCATCTGTATTAAGAATGAGATATCTACACCTCTATCTGTATAAACATGGAAATATCTACACCGCTATCTGTATGAACATGGAAATATCTACACCGCTACCTGTATAAACACGGAAATATGTACACCGCTACCTGTATAAACATGGAAGTATCAGCACCGCTATCGGTATGAACATGGCAATATCTACACGGCTATCTGTATGAACATGGAAATATCTACACCGCTATCTGTATGAACATGGAAATATCTACACCACTATCTGTATAAACATGGAAATAGCTACACAGCCATCTGGATGAACATGGAAATATCTACACCGCTATCTGTATGAACATGGAAATACATACACCCCTATCTGTATGAACATGGAAATAACTACACCGCTATCTGTATGAACATGGAAATATCTACACTGCTATCTGTATGAACATGGATATATCTTCACCGCCATCTGTATGAACATGGATATATCTACACAGCCATCTGGATGAACATGGAAATATCTGCACTGCTATCTGTATGAACATGGAAATATCTACACCGCTATCTGTATGAACATGGATATATCTACAGAGCCATCTGGATGACATGGAAATATCTACACCGCTATCTGTGTAAACATGCATACATCTTCACCGCTTTCTGTATAAACATGGAAATATCTACACTGCTATCTTTATGAACATGGAAATATCTACAACGCTAACTGTTTGAACAGGGAAATATATACAACGCTATCTGCAAGAAAATGGAAATGTCTACACAGCTATCTGCATATACATGGAAATATTTACACAGCTATCTCTTTACACATGGAAATAACTACACCGCTATCTGTATGAACATGGAAATATCTACACCGCCATCTATATGAACATGGAAATATCTCCACCGCCATCTGAATGAACATATAAATATCTACACCGCCATCTGTATTAAGATGGAGATATCTACACCGCTATCTGTATAAACATGGAAATATCTACACCGCTATGTGTATAAACAAGGAAATATCTACACCGCTATATGTATAAACATGGACATATCTACACCGCTACCTGTATAAACATGGAAATATCAGCACCGCTATCAGTATGAACATGGAAGTATCTACACCGCCATCTATATGAACATGGAAATATCTTCACCGCCATCTGTATGAACATGGAAATATCTGCACCACCATCTGTATGAACATATAAATATCTACACCGCCATCTGTATTAAGATGGAGATATCTACACGCTATCTGTATAAACATGGAAATATCTACACCGCTATGTGTATAAACATGGAAATATCTACACTGCTATCTGTATAAACATGGAAATATTTACACTGCTACCTGTATAAACATGGAAATATCAGCACCGCTATCTGTATGAACATGGAAATACCTACACCGCTATGTGTATAAACATGGAAATATCTACACCGCTATCTGTATAAACATGGAAATATCTACACTGCTACCTGTATAAACATGGATATATCAGCACCGCTATCTGTATGAACATGGAAATATCTACACCGCTTCTGTATGAACATGGAAATATCTTCACCGCCATCTCTACGAACCTGGATATATCTACACAGCCATCTGTATGAACAAGGAAATATCTTCACCGCCATCTGTATGAACATGGATATGTCTACACAGCCCTCTGGATGAACATGGAAATATCTACACCGCTATCTGTATGAACATGGAAATATCTACACCGCTATCTGTGTAAACATGCATACATCTTCACCGCTATCTGTATAAACATGGAAATATCCACACCGCTATCTCTATGAACATGGAAATATCTACACCGCTATCTGTTTGAACATGGAAATATCTACACCGCTATCTGCATGAAAATGGAAATATCTACACAGCTATCTGCATATACATGGAAATATCTACACAGCTATCTCTTTGCACATGGAAATAACTACACCGCTATCTCTATAAACATGGAAATATCTACACCACCATCTGTATGAACATGGAAATATCTGCACCGCGATCTGTATGAACATATAAATATATACACCGCCATCTGTATTAAGAAGGAGATATCTACACTGCTATCTGTATAAACATGGAAATATCTACACCGCTATCTGTATGAATATGGAAATATCTACACCGCTACCTGTATAAACACGGAAATATGTACACCGCTACCTGTATAAACATGGAAGTATCAGCACCGCTATCGGTATGAACATGGCAATATGTACACGGCTATCTGTATGAACATGGAAATATCTACACCGCTATCTGTATGAACATGGAAATATCTACACCACTATCTGTATGAACATGGAAATAGCTACACAGCCATCTGGATGAACATGGAAATAACTACACCGCTATCTGTATGAACATGGATATACCTACACAGCCATCTGGATGAACATGGAAATATCAACACCGATATCTGTATGAACATGGAAATACATACACCGCTATCTGTATGAACATGGAAATATCTACTCCGCTATCTGTATGAACATGGAAATATCTACACCGCTACCTGTATGAACATGGAAATATCTTCACCGCCATCTGTATGAACATGCATATATCTACACAGCCATCTGGATGAACATGGAAATATCTGCACCGCTATCTGTATGAACATGGATATATCTACACAGCCATCTGGATGAACATGGAAATATCTACACCGCTTTCTGTTTAAACATGCATACATCTTCACCGCTATCTGTATAAACTTGGAAATATCTACACTGCTATCTTTATGAACATGGAAATATGTACACCGCTAACTGTTTGAACAGGGAAATATATACACCGCTATCTGCATGAAAATCAATGTGTCTACACAGCTATCTGCATATACATGGAAATATCTACACAGCTATCTCTTTACACATGGAAATAACTACACCGCTATCTGTATGAACATGGAAATATCTACACAGCCATCTGGATGAACATGGAAATATCTACACCGCTATCTGTATGAACTTGGAAATACATACACCGATATCTGTATGAACATGGAAATATCTACACCGCTATCTGTATGAACATGGAAATATCTACACCGCTATCTGTATGAACATGGAAATATCTACACTGCTATCTGTATGAACATGGAAATACCTTCACCGCCATCTGCATGAACATGGATATATCTACACAGCCATCTGCATATACATGGAAATATCTACACAGCTATCTCTTTGCACATGGAAATAACTACACCGCTATCTCTATAAACATGGAAATATCTACACCACCATCTGTATGAACATGGAAATATCTGCACCACGATCTGTATGAACATATAAATATATACACCGCCATCTGTATTAAGAAGGAGATATCTACACTGCTATCTGTATAAACATGGAAATATCTACACCGCTATCTGTATGAATATGGAAATATCTACACCGCTACCTGTATAAACACGGAAATATGTACACCGCTACCTGTATAAACATGGAAGTATCAGCACCGCTATCGGTATGAACATGGCAATATGTACACGGCTATCTGTATGAACATGGAAATATCTACACCGCTATCTGTATGAACATGGAAATATCTACACCGCTATCTGTATAAACATGGAAATATCTACACTGCTACCTGTATAAACATGGATATATCAGCACCGCTATCTGTATGAACATGGAAATATCTACACCGCTTCTGTATGAACATGGAAATATCTTCACCGCCATCTCTACGAACCTGGATATATCTACACAGCCATCTGTATGAACAAGGAAATATCTTCACCGCCATCTGTATGAACATGGATATGTCTACACAGCCGTCTGGATGAACATGGAAATATCTACACCGCTATCTGTATGAACATGGAAATATCTACACCGCTATCTGTGTAAACATGCATACATCTTCACCGCTATCTGTATAAACATGGAAATATCCACACCGCTATCTCTATGAACATGGAAATATCTACACCGCTATCTGTTTGAACATGGAAATATCTACACCGCTATCTGCATGAAAATGGAAATATCTACACAGCTATCTGCATATACATGGAAATATCTACACAGCTATCTCTTTGCACATGGAAATAACTACACCGCTATCTCTATAAACATGGAAATATCTACACCACCATCTGTATGAACATGGAAATATCTGCACCGCGATCTGTATGAACATATAAATATATACACCGCCATCTGTATTAAGAAGGAGATATCTACACTGCTATCTGTATAAACATGGAAATATCTACACCGCTATCTGTATGAATATGGAAATATCTACACCGCTACCTGTATAAACACGGAAATATGTACACCGCTACCTGTATAAACATGGAAGTATCAGCACCGCTATCGGTATGAACATGGCAATATGTACACGGCTATCTGTATGAACATGGAAATATCTACACCGCTATCTGTATGAACATGGAAATATCTACACCACTATCTGTATGAACATGGAAATAGCTACACAGCCATCTGGATGAACATGGAAATAACTACACCGCTATCTGTATGAACATGGATATACCTACACAGCCATCTGGATGAACATGGAAATATCAACACCGATATCTGTATGAACATGGAAATACATACACCGCTATCTGTATGAACATGGAAATATCTACTCCGCTATTTGTATGAACATGGAAATATCTACACCGCTACCTGTATGAACATGGAAATATCTTCACCGCCATCTGTATGAACATGCATATATCTACACAGCCATCTGGATGAACATGGAAATATCTGCACCGCTATCTGTATGAACATGGATATATCTACACAGCCATCTGGATGAACATGGAAATATCTACACCGCTTTCTGTTTAAACATGCATACATCTTCACCGCTATCTGTATAAACTTGGAAATATCTACACTGCTATCTTTATGAACATGGAAATATGTACACCGCTAACTGTTTGAACAGGGAAATATATACACCGCTATCTGCATGAAAATGGATGTGCCTACACAGCTATCTGCATATACATGGAAATATCTACACAGCTATCTCTTTACACATGGAAATAACTACACCGCTATCTGTATGAACATGGAAATATCTACACAGCCATCTGGATGAACATGGAAATATCTACACCGCTATCTGTATGAACATGGAAATATCTACACCGCTATCTGTATGAACATGGAAATATCTACACTGCTATCTGTATGAACATGGAAATATCTTCACCGCCATCTGCATGAACATGGATATATCTACACAGCCATCTGGATGAACGTGGAAATATCTACACCGCTATCTGTGTAAACATGGAAATATCTACACCGCTATCTTTATGAACATGGAAATATCTACACCGCTAACTGTTTGAACAGGGAAATATATACACCGCTATCTCCATGAAAATGGAAATATCTACACCGCTATCTGTATGAAAATGGAAATACATACAACGCTATCTGTATGAACATGGAAATATCTACACCGCTATCTGTATAAACAGGGCAATATATACACCGCTACCTGTATAAACATGGAAGTATCAGCACCGCTAGCGGTATGAACATGGCAATATCTACACGGCTATCTGTATGAACATGGAAATATCTACACCGCTATCTGTATAAACATGGAAATATCTACACCGCTATCTTTATGAACATGGAAATATCTACACCGCTAACTGTTTGAACAGGGAAATATATACACCGCTATCTGCATGAAAACGGAAATATCTACAGAGCTATCTGCTTATACATGGAAATATCTACACAGCTATCTCTTTACACATGGAAATAACTACACCGCTATCTGTATGAACATGGAAATATCTACACCGCCATCTGTATGAACATGGAAATATCTGCACCGCCATCTGTATGAACATTTAAATATCTACACAGCCATCTGTATTAAGATGGAGATACCTACACCGCTATCTGCATAAACATGGAAATATCTACACCGCTATCTGTATAAACATGGAAATATCTACACCGCTATGTGTATAAACATGGAAATATCTACACTGCTATCTGTATAAACATGGAAATATCTACACAGCTACCTGTATAAACATGGAAATATCAGCACCGCTATCAGTATGAACATGGAATTTTCTACACCGCCATCTGTATGAACATGGAAATATCTTCACCGCCATCCGTATGAACATGGAAATATCTGCACCGCCATCTGTATGAACATATAAATATCTACACCGCCATCTGTATTAAGATGGAGATATCTACACCGCTATCTGTATAAACATGGAAGTATGTACACCGCTATGTGTATAAACATGGAAATATCTACACCGCTATCTGTATAAACATGGAAATATCTACACTGCTACCTTTATAAACATGGAAATATCAGAACCGCTATCTGTATGAACATGGAAATATCTACACCGCCATCTGTATGAACATGGAAAAATCTTCACCGCCATCTGTATGAACATGGATATATCTACATAGCCATCTGTATGAACATGGAAATATCTTCACCGCCATCTGTATGAACATGGATATGTCTACACAGCCGTCTGGATGAACATATAAATATCTACACCGCCCTCTGTATTAAGAATGAGATATCTACACCGCTATCTGTATAAACATGGAAATATCTACACCGCTATCTGTATGAACATGGAAATATCTGCACCGCCATCTGTATGAACATATAAATATCTACACCGCCATCTGTATTAAGAATGAGATATCTACACCTCTATCTGTATAAACATGGAAATATCTACACCGCTATCTGTATGAACATGGAAATATCTACACCGCTACCTGTATAAACACGGAAATATGTACACCGCTACCTGTATAAACATGGAAGTATCAGCACCGCTATCGGTATGAACATGGCAATATGTACACGGCTATCTGTATGAACATGGAAATATCTACACCGCTATCTGTATGAACATGGAAATATCTACACCACTATCTGTATGAACATGGAAATAGCTACACAGCCATCTGGATGAACATGGAAATATCTACACCGCTATCTGTATGAACATGAAAATACATACACCGCTATCTGTATGAACATGGAAATAACTACACCGCTATCTGTATGAACATGGAAATATCTACACCGCTATCTGTATGAACATGGATATATCTTCACCGCCATCTGTATGAACATGGATATATCTACACAGCCATCTGGATGAACATGGAATTATCTGCACTGCTATCTGTATGAACATGGAAATATCTACACCGCTATCTGGATGAACATGGATATATCTACAGAGCCATCTGGATGACATGGAAATATCTACACCGCTATCTGTGTAAACATGCATACATCTTCACCGCTTTCTGTATAAACATGGAAATATCTACACTGCTATCTTTATGAACATGGAAATGTCTGCACCGCTAACTGTTTGAACAGGGAAATATATACAACGCTATCTGCATGAAAATGGAAATGTCTACACAGCTATCTGCATATACATGGAAATATTTACACAGCTATCTCTTTACACATGGAAATAACTACACCGCTATCTGTATGAACATGGAAATATCTACACCGTCATCTATATGAACATGGATATATCTCCACCGCCATCTGAATGAACATATAAGTATCTACACCGCCATCTGTATTAAGATGGAGATATCTACACCGCTATCTGTATAAACATGGAAATATCTACACCGCTATGTGTATAAACATGGAAATATCTACACCGCTATCTGTATGAACATGGAAATATATACACCGCTATCTGTATGAACATGGAAATATCTACACTGCTATCTGTATGAACATGGAAATATCTTCACCGCCATCTGTATGAACATGGATATATCTGCACAGCCATCTGGATGAACATGGAAATATCTACACCGCTATCTGTGTAAACATGGAAATATCTACACCACTATCTCTATGAACATGGAAATATCTACACCGCTAACTGTTTGAACAGGGAAATATATACACCGCTGTCTGCATGAAAATGGAAATATCTACACCGCTATCTGTATGAAAATGGAAATACATACACCGCTATCTGTATGAACATGGAAATATCTACACCGCTATCTGTATAAACACGGCAATATATACACCGCTACCTGTATAAACATGGAAGTATCAGCACCGCTATCGGTATGAACATTGCAATATCTACACGGCTATCTGTATGAACAAGGAAATATCTACACCGCTATCTGTATAAACATGGAAATATCTACACCGCTATCTTTATGAACATGGAAATATCTACACCGCTAAATGTTTGAACAGGGAAATATATACACCGCTATCTGCATTAAAACGGAAATATCTACAGAGCTATCTGCTTATACATGGAAATACCTACACAGCTATCTCTTTACACATGGAAATAACTACTCCGCTATCTGTATGAACATGGAAATATCTACACCGCCATCTGTATGAACATGGAAATATCTGCACCGCCATCTGTATGAACATTTAAATATCTACACCGCCATCTGTATTAAGATGGAGATATCTACACCGCTATCTGCATAAACATGGAAATATCTACACCGCTATCTGTATAAACATGGAAATATCTACACCGCTATGTGTATAAACATGGAAATATCTACACTGCTATCTGTATAAACATGGAAATATCTACACAGCTACCTGTATAAACATGGAAATATCAGCACCGCTATCAGTATGAACATGGAAGTTTCTATACCGCCATCTGTATGAACATGGAAATATCTTCACTGCCATCCGTATGAACATGGAAATATCTGCACAGCCATCTGTATGAACATATAAATATCTACACCACCATCTGTATTAAGATGGAGATATCTACACCGCTATCTGTATAAACATGGAAATATCTACACCGCTATGTGTATAAACATGGAAATATCTACACCGCTATCTGTATAAACATGGAAATATCTACACTGCTACCTTTATAAACATGGAAATATCAGCACCGCTATCTATATGAACATGGAAATATCTACACCGCCATCTGTATGAACATGGAAAAATCTTCACCGCCATCTGTATGAACATGGATATATCTACACAGCCATCTGTATGAACATGGAAATATCTTCACCGCCATCTGTATGAACATGGATATGTCTACACAGCCGTCTGGATGAACATATAAATATCTACACCGCCATCTGTATTAAGAATGAGATATCTACACCGCTATCTGTATAAACATGGAAATATCTACACCGCTATCTGTATGAACATGGAAATATCTGCACCGCCATCTGTATGAACATATAAATATCTACACCGCCATCTGTATTAAGAATGAGATATCTACACCTCTATCTGTATAAACATGGAAATATCTACACCGCTATCTGTATGAACATGGAAATATCTACACCGCTACCTGTATAAACACGGAAATATGTACACCGCTACCTGTATAAACATGGAAGTATCAGCACCGCTATCAGTATGAACATGGCAATATCTACACGGCTATCTGTATGAACATGGAAATATCTACACCGCTATCAGTATGAACATGGAAATATCTACACCATTATCTGTATGAACATGGAAATAGCTACACAGCCATCTGGATGAACATGAAAATATCTACACCGCTGTCTGTATGAACATGGAAATACATACACCGCTATCTGTATGAACATGGAAATAACTACACCGCTATCTGTATGAACATGGAAATATCTACACCGCTATCTGTATGATCATGGATATATCTTCACCGCCATCTGTATGAACATGGATATATCTACACAGCCATCTGGATGAACATGGAAATATCTGCACCGCTATCTGTATGAACATGGAAATATCTACACCGCTATCTGTATGAACATGGATATATCTACAGAGCCATCTGGGTGACATGGAAATATCTACACCGATATCTGCGTAAACATGCATATATCTTCACCGCTTTCTGTATAAACATGGAAATATCTACACTGCTATCTTTATGAACATGGAAATATCTACACCGCTAACTGTTTGAACAGGGAAATATATACAACGCTATCTGCATGAAAATGGAAATATCTACAATGCTATGTGTATAAACATGGAAATATCTACACCGCTATCTGCATAAACATGGAAATATCTACACCGCTACATGTATAAACATGGAAATATCAGCCCCGCTATCTGTATGAACATGGAAATATCTACACCGCCATCTGTATGAACATGGAAATATCTTCACCGCCATCTGTAGGAACATGGATATATCTACACAGCCATCTGTATGAACATGGAAATATCTACAACGCTATCTGTATGAACATGGAAATATCTACACCGCTATCTGTATGAACATGGAAATATCTTCACCCCCATCTGTATGAACATGGATATGTCTACACAGCCATCTGTATGAACATTTAAATATCTACACCGCCATCTGTATTAAGATGGAGATATCTGCACAACTATCTGCATAAACATGGAAATATCTACACCGCTATCTGTATAAACATGGAAATATCTACACCGCTATGTGTATAAACATGGAAATATCTACACCACAATCTGTAAAAACATGGAAATATCTACACCGCTACCTGTATAAACATGGAAATATCAGCACCGCTATCAGTATGAACATGGAAGTTTCTACACCGCCATCTGTATGAACATGGAAATATCTACACCGCCATCTGTATGAACATATAAATATCTACACCGCCATCTGTATTAAGATGGAGATATCTACACCGCTATCTGTATAAACATGGAAATATCTACACCGCTATCTGTATAAACATGGAAATTTCTACACCGCTATCTGTATAAACATGGAAATATCTACACCGCTACCTGTATAAACATAGAAATATCAGCACCGCTATCTGTATGAACATGGAAATATCTACACCGCCGTCTGTATGAACATGGAAATATCTTCACCGCCATCTGTATGAACATGGATATATCTACACAGCCATCTGTATGAACATGGAAATATCTTCACCGCCATCTGTATGAACATGGATATGTCTACACAGCCGTCTGGATGAACATGGAAATGTCTACACCACTATCTGTGTAAACATGCATACATCTTCTCCGCTATCTGTATAAACATGGAAATATCTACACCGCTATCTGTATGAACATGGAAATATCTACACCGCTATCTGTTTGAACATGGAAATATCTACACCGCTATCTGCATGAAAATGGAAATATCTACACGACTATCTGCATATAAATGGAAATATCTACACAGCTATCTCTTTGCACATGGAAATAACTACACCGCTATCTCTATAAACATGGAAATATCTACACCGCCATCTGTATGAACATGGAAATATCTACACCGCCATCAGAATTAAGAAGGAGATATCTACACCGCTATCTGTATAAACATGGAAATATCTACACCGCTATCTGAATGAACATGGAAATATCTACACCGCTATCTGTATAAACACGGCAATATATACACCGCTACCTGTATAAACATGGAAGTATCAGCACCGCTATCGGTATGAACATGGCAATATCTACACGGCTATCTGTATGAACATGGAAATATCTACACCGCTATCTGTATAAACATGGAAATATCTACACCGCTATCTTTATGAACATGGAAATATCTACACCGCTAACTGTTTGAACAGGGAAATATATACACCGCTATCTGCATGAAAACGGAAATATCTACAGAGCTATCTGCTTATACATGGTAATACCTACACAGCTATCTCTTTACACATGGAAATAACTACACCGCTATCTGTATGAACATGGAAATATCTACACCACCGTCTGTATGAACATGGAAATATCTGCACCGCCATCTGTATGAAGATTTAAATATCTACACCGCCATCTGTATTAAGATGGAGATATCTACACCAATATCTGCATAAACATGGAAATATCTACACCGCTATCTGTATAAACATGGAAATATCTACACCGCTATGTGTATAAACATGGAAATATCTACACTGCTATCTGTATAAACATGGAAATATCTACACCGCTACCTGTATAAACATGGAAATATCAGCACCGCTATCATTATGAACATGGAAGTTTCTACACCGCCATCTGTATGAACATGGAAATATCTTCACCGCCATCCGTATGAACATGGAAATATCTGCACCGCCATCTGTATGAACATATAAATATCTACACCGCCATCTGTATTAAGATGGAGATATCTACACCGCTATCTGTATAAACATGGAAATATCTACAACGCTATGTGTATAAACATGGAAATATCTACACCGCTATCTGTATAAACATGGAAATATCTACACTGCTACCTGTATAAACTTGGAAATATCAGCACCGCTATCTGTATGAACATGGAAATATCTACACCGCCATCTGTATGAACATGGAAAAATCTTCACCGCCATCTGTATGAACATGGATATATCTACACCGCCAGCTGTATGAACATGGAAATATCTTCACCGCCATCTGTATGAACATGGATATGTCTACACAGCCGTCTGGATGAACATATAAATATCTACACCGCCATCTGTATTAAGAATGAGATATCTACACCGCTATCTGTATAAACATGGAAATATCTACACCGCTATCTGTATGAACATGGAAATATCTGCACCGCCATCTGTATGAACATATAAATATCTACACCGCCATCTGTATTAAGAATGAGATATCTACACCGATATCTGTATAAACATGGAAATATCTACACCGCTATCTGTATGAACATGGAAATATCTACACCGCTACCTGTAAAAACACGGAAATATGTACACCGCTACCTGTATAAACATGGAAGTATCAGCACCGCTATCGGTATGAACATGGCAATATCTACACGGCTATCTGTATGAACATGGAAATATCTACACCGCTATATGTATGAAAATGGAAATATCTACACGACTATCTGTATGAACATGGAAATAGCTACACAGCCATCTGGATGAACATGGAAATATCTACACCGCTATCTGTATGAACATGGATATATCTACACAGCCATCTGGATGAACATGGAAATATCTACACCGCTATCTGTATGAACATGGAAATACATACACCGCTATCTGTATGAATATGGAAATATCTACACCGCTATCTGTATGAGCATGGATATATCTTCACCGCCATCTGTATGAACATGGATATATCTACACAGCCATCTGGATGAACATGGAAATATCTGCACCGCTATCTGTATGAACATGGAAATATCTACACCGCTATATGTATGAACATGGATATATCTACAGAGCCATCTGGATGAACATGGAAATATCTACACCGCTATCTGTGTAAACATGCATATATCTTCACCGCTTTCTGTATAAACATGGAAATATCTACACTGCTATCTTTATGAACATGGAAATATCTACACCGCTAACTGTTTGAACAGGGAAATATATACACCGCTATCTGCATGAAAATGGAAATGTCTACACAGCTATCTGCATATACATGGAAATATCTACACAGCTATCTCTTTACACATGGAAATAACTACACCGCTATCTGTATGAACATGGAAATATCTCCACCGCCATCTGAATGAACATATAAATATCTACACCGCCATCTGTATTAAGATGGAGATATCTACACCGCTATCTGTATAAACATGGAAATATCTACACCGCTATGTGTATAAACATGGAAATATCTACACCGCTATATGTATAAACATGGAAATATCTACCCCGCTACCTGTATAAACATGGAAATATCAGCACCGCTATCAGTATGAACATGGAAGTATCTACACCGCCATCTGTATGAACATGGAAATATCTTCACCGCCATCTGTATGAACATGGAAATATCTGCACCGCCATCTGTATGAACATATAAATATCTACACCGCCATCTGTATTAAGATGGACATATCTACACGCTATCTGTATAAACATGGAAATATCTACACCGCTATGTGTATAAACATGGAAATATCTACACTGCTATCTGTATAAACATGGAAATATCTACACTGCTACCTGTATAAACATGGAAATATCAGCAACGCTATCTGTATGAACATGGAAATACCTACACCGCTATGTGTATAAACATGGAAATATATACACTGCTATCTGTATAAACATGGAAATATCTACACTGCTACCTGTATAAACATGGATATATCAGCACCGCTATCTGTATGAACATGGAAATATCTACACCGCTTCTGTATGAACATGGAAAAATCTTCACCACCATCTCTATGAACCTGGATATATCTACATAACCATCTGTAAGAACAAGGAAATATCTTCACCGCCATCTGTATGAACATGGATATGTCTACACAGCCGTCTGGATGAACATGGAAATATCTACACCGCTATCTGTATGAACATGGAAATATCTACACCACTATCTGTGTAAACATGCATACATCTTCACCGCTATCTGTATAAACATGGAAATATCCACACCGCTATCTGTATGAACATGGAAATATCTACACCGCTATCTGTTTGAACATGGAAATATCTACACCGCTATCTGCATGAAAATGGAAATATCTACACAGCTATCTGCATATACATGGAAATATCTACACAGCTATCTCTTTGCACATGGAAATAACTACACCGCTATCTCTATAAACATGGAAATATCTACACCACCATCTGTATGAACATGGAAATATCTGCACCGCGATCTGTATGAACATATAAATACCTACACCGCCATCTGTATTAAGAAGGAGATATCTACACCGCTATCTGTATAAACATGGAAATATCTACACCGCTATCTGTATGTACATGGAAATATCTACACCGCTACCTGCATAAAGACGGAAATATGTACACCGCTACCTGTATAAACATGGAAGTATCAGCACCGCTATCGGTATGAACATGGCAATATGTACACGGCTATCTGTATGAACATGGAAATATCTACACCGCTATCTGTATGAACATGGAAATATCTACACCACTATCTGTATGAACATGGAAATAGCTACACAGCCATCTGGATGAACATGGAAATATCTACACCGCTATCTGTATGAACATGGATATATCTAC
Source organism: Gorilla gorilla gorilla (assembly GCF_029281585.2). Taxonomy (NCBI): domain Eukaryota; kingdom Metazoa; phylum Chordata; class Mammalia; order Primates; family Hominidae; genus Gorilla; species Gorilla gorilla. Next base: position 1,577,618 of record NC_073234.2, read on the forward strand.
ACAGCCATCTGGATGAACATGGAAATATCAACACCGCTATCTGTATGAACATGGAAATACATACACCGCTATCTGTATGAACATGGAAGTATCTACACCGCCATCTGTATGAACATGGAAATATCTTCACCGCCATCTGTATGAACATGGAAATATCTGCACCGCCATCTGTATGAACATATAAATATCTACATCGCCATCTGTATTAAGATGGACATATCTACACGCTATCTGTATAAACATGGAAATATCTACACCGCTATGTGTATAAACATGGAAATATCTACACTGCTATCTGTATAAACATGGAAATATCTACACTGCTACCTGTATAAACATGGAAATATCAGCAACGCTATCTGTATGAACATGGAAATACCTACACCGCTATGTGTATAAACATGGAAATATCTACACTGCTATCTGTATAAACATGGAAATATCTACACTGCTACCAGTATAAACATGGATATATCAGCACCGCTATCTGTATGAACATGGAAATATCTACACCGCTTCTGTATGAACATGGAAAAATCTTCACCACCATCTCTATGAACCTGGATATATCTACACAACCATCTGTAAGAACAAGGAAATATCTTCACCGCCATCTGTATGAACATGGATATGTCTAAACAGCCGTCTGGATGAACATGGAAATATCTACACCGCTATCTGTATGAACATGGAAATATCTACACCACTATCTGTGTAAACATGCATACATCTTCACCGCTATCTGTATAAACATGGAAATATCCACACCGCTATCTGTATGAACATGGAAATATCTACACCGCTATCTGTTTGAACATGGAAATATCTACACCGCTATCTGCATGAAAATGGAAATATCTACACAGCTATCTGCATATACATGGAAATATCTACACAGCTATCTCTTTGCACATGGAAATAACTACACCGCTATCTCTATAAACATGGAAATATCTACACCACAATCTGTATGAACATGGAAATATCTGCACCGCGATCTGTATGAACATATAAATATCTACACCGCCATCTGTATTAAGAAGGAGATATCTACACCGCTATCTGTATAAACATGGAAATATCTACACCGCTATCTGTATGAACATGGAAATATCTACACCGCTACCTGCATAAAGACAAAAATATGTACACCGCTACCTGTATAAACATGGAAGTATCAGCACCGCTATCGGTATGAACATGGCAATATGTACACGGCTATCTGTATGCACATGGAAATATCTACACCGCTATCTGTATGAACATGGAAATATCTACACCACTATCTGTATGAACATGGAAATAGCTACACAGCCATCTGGATGAACATGGAAATATCTACACCGCTATCTGCATGAACATGGATATATCTACAAAGCCATCTGGATGAACATGGAGATATCTACACCGCTATCTGTATGAACATGGAAATACATACACCGCTATCTGTATGAACATGGAAATATCTACACCGCTATCTACATGAACATGGAAACATCTACACTGCTATCCTTGTAAACATGCATACAACTTCACCGCTATCTGTATAAACATGGAAATATCTACACCGCTATCTGTATGAACATGGAAATAGCTACACCGCTATCTGTATGAACATGGAAATATCTACACCGCTATCTGTATGAACATGGAAATATCTACACCGCTATCTGTATGAACATGGATATATCTACACAGCCATCTGGATGAACATGGAAATATCTACACCACTATCTGTATGAACATGGAAATATCTACACCACTATCTGTATGAACATGGAAATATCTACACCGCTATCTGTTTGAACATGGAAATATCTACACCGCTATCTGTGTAAACATGCATACATCTTCACCGCTATCTGTATAAACATGGAAATATCTACACTGCTATCTTTATGAACATGGAAATATCTACACCGCTATCTGTATGAACATGGAAATATCTTCACCGCCATCTGTATGAACATGGATATATCTACACAGCCATGTGGATGAACATGGAAATATCTACACCGCTATCTGTGTAAACATGCATACATCTTCACCGCTATCTCTATAAACATGGAAATATCTACACCGATATCTTTATGTACATGGAAATATCTACACCGCTAACTGTTTGAACAGGGAAATACACTCACCGCTATCTGCATGAAAACGGAAATATCCACACAGATATCTGCTTATACATGGAAATATCTACACAGCTATCTCTTTACACATGGAAATAACTACACCGCTATCTGTATGAACTTGGAAATATCTACACCGCCATCTGTATGAACATGGAAATATCTGCACTGCCATCTGTATGAGCATTTAAATATCTACACCACCATCTGTATTAAGATTGAGATATCTACACCAATATCTGCATAAACATGGAAATATCTACACCGCTTTCTGTATAAACATGGAAATATCTACACCGCTATGAGTATAAACATGGAAATATCTACACTGCTATCTGTATAAACATGGAAATATCTACACCGCTACCTGTATAAACATGGAAATATCAGCACCGCTATCAGTAAGAACATGGAAGTTTCTACACCGCCATCTGTATGAACATGGAAATATCTTCACCGCCATCCGTATGAACATGGAAATATCTGCACCGCCATCTGTATGAACATATAAATATCTACACCGCCATCTGTATTAAGATGGAGATATCTACACCGCTATCTGTATAAACATGGAAATATCTACACCGCTATGTGTATAAACATGGAAATATCTACACCGCAACCTGTATCAACATGGAAGTATCAGCACCGCTATCGGTATGAACATGGCAATATCTACACGGCTATCTGTATGAACATGGAAATATCTACACCGCTATCTCTATGAATATGGAAATGTCTTCACCGACATCTGTATGAACATGGATATATCTACACAGCCATCTGAATGAACATGGAAATATCTACACCGCTATCTGTATGAACATGGAAATATCTACACAGCCATCTGGATGAACATGGAAATATCTACACTGCTATCTGTATGAGCATGGAAATACATACACCGCTATCTGTATGAACATGGAAATATCTACACCGCTATCTGTATGAACATGGAAATATCTACACCGCTATCTGTATGAACATGGAAATATCTACACCGCCATCTGTGTGAACATGGATATATCTACACAGCCATCTGGATGAACGTGGAAATATCTACACCGGTATCTGTGTAAACATGCATACAACTTCACCGCTATCTGTATAAACATGGAAATATCTACACCGCTATCTTTATGAACATGGAAATATCTACACCGCTAACTGTTTGAACAGGGAAATATATACACCGCTATCTGCATGAAAATGGAAATATCTACACCGCTATCTGTATGAAAACGGAAATACATACACCGCTATCTGTATGAACATGGAAATATCTACACAGCTACGTGTATAAACATGGAAATATCTACACCGCCATCTGTATGAACATGGAAATATCTACACCGCCATCTGTATTAAGAAGGAGATATCTACACAGCTATCTGTATAAACATGGAAATATCTACACCGCTATCTGTATGAACATGGAAATATCTACACCGCTTTTTGTATAAACACGGAAATATGTACACCGCTACCTGTATGAACATGGAAATACATGCACCGCTATCTGTATGAACATGGAAATATCTACACCGCTATCTGTATGAACATGGAAATATCTACACCGCTATCTGTATGAACATGGAAATATCTACACAGCCATCGGGGTGAACATGGAAATATCTACACCGCTATCTGTATGAACATGGAAATACATGCACCGCTATCTGTATGAACATGGAAATATCTACACCGCTATCTGTATGAACATGGAAATATCTACACCGCTATCTGTATGAACATGGAAATATCTTCACAGCCATCTGTATGAACATGGATATATCTACACAGCCATCTGGATGAACATGGAAATATCTACTTCGCTATCTTTATGAACATGGAAATATCTACACCGCTATCTGTTTGAACATAGAAATATATACAGCGCTATCTGCTTGAAAATGGAATATCTACACTGCTATCTGTATGAACATGGAAATATATACACCGCTATCTGTATGAACATGGAAATATCTACACCGCTTCTGTATGAACATGGAAAAATCTTCACCACCATCTCTATGAACCTGGATATATCTACATAACCATCTGTAAGAACAAGGAAATATCTTCACCGCCATCTGTATGAACATGGATATGTCTACACAGCCGTCTGGATGAACATGGAAATATCTACACCGCTATCTGTATGAACATGGAAATATCTACACCACTATCTGTGTAAACATGCATACATCTTCACCGCTATCTGTATAAACATGGAAATATCCACACCGCTATCTGTATGAACATGGAAATATCTACACCGCTATCTGTTTGAACATGGAAATATCTACACCGCTATCTGCATGAAAATGGAAATATCTACACAGCTATCTGCATATACATGGAAATATCTACACAGCTATCTCTTTGCACATGGAAATAACTACACCGCTATCTCTATAAACATGGAAATATCTACACCACCATCTGTATGAACATGGAAATATCTGCACCGCGATCTGTATGAACATATAAATACCTACACCGCCATCTGTATTAAGAAGGAGATATCTACACCGCTATCTGTATAAACATGGAAATATCTACACCGCTATCTGTATGTACATGGAAATATCTACACCGCTACCTGCATAAAGACGGAAATATGTACACCGCTACCTGTATAAACATGGAAGTATCAGCACCGCTATCGGTATGAACATGGCAATATGTACACGGCTATCTGTATGAACATGGAAATATCTACACCGCTATCTGTATGAACATGGAAATATCTACACCACTATCTGTATGAACATGGAAATAGCTACACAGCCATCTGGATGAACATGGAAATATCTACACCGCTATCTGTATGAACATGGATATATCTACACAGCCATCTGGATGAACATGGAAATATCAACACCGCTATCTGTATGAACATGGAAATACATACACCGCTATCTGTATGAACATGGAAGTATCTACACCGCCATCTGTATGAACATGGAAATATCTTCACCGCCATCTGTATGAACATGGAAATATCTGCACCGCCATCTGTATGAACATATAAATATCTACATCGCCATCTGTATTAAGATGGACATATCTACACGCTATCTGTATAAACATGGAAATATCTACACCGCTATGTGTATAAACATGGAAATATCTACACTGCTATCTGTATAAACATGGAAATATCTACACTGCTACCTGTATAAACATGGAAATATCAGCAACGCTATCTGTATGAACATGGAAATACCTACACCGCTATGTGTATAAACATGGAAATATCTACACTGCTATCTGTATAAACATGGAAATATCTACACTGCTACCAGTATAAACATGGATATATCAGCACCGCTATCTGTATGAACATGGAAATATCTACACCGCTTCTGTATGAACATGGAAAAATCTTCACCACCATCTCTATGAACCTGGATATATCTACACAACCATCTGTAAGAACAAGGAAATATCTTCACCGCCATCTGTATGAACATGGATATGTCTAAACAGCCGTCTGGATGAACATGGAAATATCTACACCGCTATCTGTATGAACATGGAAATATCTACACCACTATCTGTGTAAACATGCATACATCTTCACCGCTATCTGTATAAACATGGAAATATCCACACCGCTATCTGTATGAACATGGAAATATCTACACCGCTATCTGTTTGAACATGGAAATATCTACACCGCTATCTGCATGAAAATGGAAATATCTACACAGCTATCTGCATATACATGGAAATATCTACACAGCTATCTCTTTGCACATGGAAATAACTACACCGCTATCTCTATAAACATGGAAATATCTACACCACAATCTGTATGAACATGGAAATATCTGCACCGCGATCTGTATGAACATATAAATATCTACACCGCCATCTGTATTAAGAAGGAGATATCTACACCGCTATCTGTATAAACATGGAAATATCTACACCGCTATCTGTATGAACATGGAAATATCTACACCGCTACCTGCATAAAGACAAAAATATGTACACCGCTACCTGTATAAACATGGAAGTATCAGCACCGCTATCGGTATGAACATGGCAATATGTACACGGCTATCTGTATGCACATGGAAATATCTACACCGCTATCTGTATGAACATGGAAATATCTACACCACTATCTGTATGAACATGGAAATAGCTACACAGCCATCTGGATGAACATGGAAATATCTACACCGCTATCTGCATGAACATGGATATATCTACAAAGCCATCTGGATGAACATGGAGATATCTACACCGCTATCTGTATGAACATGGAAATACATACACCGCTATCTGTATGAACATGGAAATATCTACACCGCTATCTACATGAACATGGAAACATCTACACTGCTATCCTTGTAAACATGCATACAACTTCACCGCTATCTGTATAAACATGGAAATATCTACACCGCTATCTGTATGAACATGGAAATAGCTACACCGCTATCTGTATGAACATGGAAATATCTACACCGCTATCTGTATGAACATGGAAATATCTACACCGCTATCTGTATGAACATGGATATATCTACACAGCCATCTGGATGAACATGGAAATATCTACACCACTATCTGTATGAACATGGAAATATCTACACCACTATCTGTATGAACATGGAAATATCTACACCGCTATCTGTTTGAACATGGAAATATCTACACCGCTATCTGTGTAAACATGCATACATCTTCACCGCTATCTGTATAAACATGGAAATATCTACACTGCTATCTTTATGAACATGGAAATATCTACACCGCTATCTGTATGAACATGGAAATATCTTCACCGCCATCTGTATGAACATGGATATATCTACACAGCCATGTGGATGAACATGGAAATATCTACACCGCTATCTGTGTAAACATGCATACATCTTCACCGCTATCTCTATAAACATGGAAATATCTACACCGATATCTTTATGTACATGGAAATATCTACACCGCTAACTGTTTGAACAGGGAAATACACTCACCGCTATCTGCATGAAAACGGAAATATCCACACAGATATCTGCTTATACATGGAAATATCTACACAGCTATCTCTTTACACATGGAAATAACTACACCGCTATCTGTATGAACATGGAAATATCTACACCGCCATCTGTATGAACATGGAAATATCTGCACTGCCATCTGTATGAGCATTTAAATATCTACACCACCATCTGTATTAAGATTGAGATATCTACACCAATATCTGCATAAACATGGAAATATCTACACCGCTTTCTGTATAAACATGGAAATATCTACACCGCTATGAGTATAAACATGGAAATATCTACACTGCTATCTGTATAAACATGGAAATATCTACACCGCTACCTGTATAAACATGGAAATATCAGCACCGCTATCAGTAAGAACATGGAAGTTTCTACACCGCCATCTGTATGAACATGGAAATATCTTCACCGCCATCCGTATGAACATGGAAATATCTGCACCGCCATCTGTATGAACATATAAATATCTACACCGCCATCTGTATTAAGATGGAGATATCTACACCGCTATCTGTATAAACATGGAAATATCTACACCGCTATGTGTATAAACATGGAAATATCTACACCGCAACCTGTATCAACATGGAAGTATCAGCACCGCTATCGGTATGAACATGGCAATATCTACACGGCTATCTGTATGAACATGGAAATATCTACACCGCTATCTCTATGAATATGGAAATGTCTTCACCGACATCTGTATGAACATGGATATATCTACACAGCCATCTGAATGAACATGGAAATATCTACACCGCTATCTGTATGAACATGGAAATATCTACACAGCCATCTGGATGAACATGGAAATATCTACACTGCTATCTGTATGAGCATGGAAATACATACACCGCTATCTGTATGAACATGGAAATATCTACACCGCTATCTGTATGAACATGGAAATATCTACACCGCTATCTGTATGAACATGGAAATATCTACACCGCCATCTGTGTGAACATGGATATATCTACACAGCCATCTGGATGAACGTGGAAATATCTACACCGGTATCTGTGTAAACATGCATACAACTTCACCGCTATCTGTATAAACATGGAAATATCTACACCGCTATCTTTATGAACATGGAAATATCTACACCGCTAACTGTTTGAACAGGGAAATATATACACCGCTATCTGCATGAAAATGGAAATATCTACACCGCTATCTGTATGAAAACGGAAATACATACACCGCTATCTGTATGAACATGGAAATATCTACACAGCTACGTGTATAAACATGGAAATATCTACACCGCCATCTGTATGAACATGGAAATATCTACACCGCCATCTGTATTAAGAAGGAGATATCTACACAGCTATCTGTATAAACATGGAAATATCTACACCGCTATCTGTATGAACATGGAAATATCTACACCGCTTTTTGTATAAACACGGAAATATGTACACCGCTACCTGTATGAACATGGAAATACATGCACCGCTATCTGTATGAACATGGAAATATCTACACCGCTATCTGTATGAACATGGAAATATCTACACCGCTATCTGTATGAACATGGAAATATCTACACAGCCATCGGGGTGAACATGGAAATATCTACACCGCTATCTGTATGAACATGGAAATACATGCACCGCTATCTGTATGAACATGGAAATATCTACACCGCTATCTGTATGAACATGGAAATATCTACACCGCTATCTGTATGAACATGGAAATATCTTCACAGCCATCTGTATGAACATGGATATATCTACACAGCCATCTGGATGAACATGGAAATATCTACTTCGCTATCTTTATGAACATGGAAATATCTACACCGCTATCTGTTTGAACATAGAAATATATACAGCGCTATCTGCTTGAAAATGGAATATCTACACTGCTATCTGTATGAACATGGAAATATATACACCGCTATCTGTATGAACATGGAAATATCTACACCGCTTTCTGTATGAACATGGAAATATCTACACCGCTATCTGTATGAACATGGAAATATCTTCACCGCCATCTGTATGAACATGGATATATCTACACAGCCATCTGGTTGAAAATGGAAATATCTGCACCGCTATCTGTATGAAGATGGAAATATCTACACCGCTATCTGTATGAACATGGATATATCTGCACAGCCATCTGGATGAACATGGAAATATCTACACCGCTATCTGTGTAAACATGCATACATCTTCACCGCTATCTGTATAAACATGGAAATATCTACACCGCTATCTTTCTGAACATGGAAATATCTACACCGCTAACTGTTTGAACAGGGAAATATATACACCGCTATCTGCATGAAAATGGAAATATCTACACAGCTATCTGCATATACATGGAAATATCTACACAGCTATCTCTTTACACATGGAAATAACTACACCACTATCTGTATGAACTTGGAAATATCCACACCGCCGTCTGTATGAACATGGAAATATCTACACCGCTACCTGTATAAACACAGAAATATGTACACCGCTACCTGTATAAACATGGAAGTATCAGCACCGATATCGGTATGAACATGGCAATATCTACACGGCTATCTGTATGAACATGGAAATATCTACACAGCCATCTGTATGAACATGGAAATATCTTCACCGCCATCTGTATGAACATGGATATATCTACACAGCCATCTGGATGAACATGGAAATATCTACACCGCTATCTGTGTAAACATGCATACATTTTCACCGCTATCTGTATAAACATGGAAATATCTACACCGCTCTCTTTATGAACATGGAAATATCTACACCGCTATCTGTTTGAACATGGAAATATATACAGCGCTATCTGCTTGAAAATGGAAATATCTACACTGCTATCTGCATGAACATGGAAATATCTACACCGCTATCTGTATGAACATGGAAATATCTACACCGCTATCTGTATGAACATGGAAATATCTACACCGCTATCTGTATAAACATGGAAATATCTTCACCGCTATCTGTATGAACATGGAAATATCTAGACAGCCATCTGGATGAACATGAAAATATCTACACCGCTCTCTGTGTAAACATGCATACATCTTCACCGCTATCTGTATAAACATGGAAATATCTACACCGCTATCACTATGAACATGGAAATATCCACACCGCTATCTGTATGAACATGGAAATAGCTACACCGCTATCTGTATGAACATGGAAATATTTACACCACCATCTGTATGAACATGGAAATATCTACACCGCTATCTGTTTGAACAGGGAAATATATACACCGCTATCTGCTTGAAAATGGAAATAACTACACAGCTATCTGCATATACATGGGAATATCTACACAGCTATCTCTTTACACATGGAAATAACTACACCGCTATCTGTATGAACATGGAAATATCTACACCGCCATCTGTATGAACATGGAAATATCTGCACCGCCATCTGAATGAACATATAAATATCTACACCGCCATCTGTATTAAGATGAAGATATCTACACTGCTATCTGTATAAACTTGGAAATATCTACACCGCTATCTGTATAAAGATGGAAATATCTGCACCACTATCTGTATAAACATGGAAATGTCTACACCGCTACCTGTATAAACATGGAAATATCAGCACCGCTATCTGTATGAACATGTAAATATCTACACCGTTATCTCTATCAACATGGAAATATCTACACCGCTATCTGTATGAAGATGGAAATATCTACACCGCTATCTGTATAAACATGGAAATATGTACACCGCTACCTGTATTAACATGGAAGTATCAGCACCGCTATCAGTATGAACATGGAAATATCAACACCGCCGTCTGTATGAACATGGAAATATCGTCACCTCCATCTGTATGAACATGGATATATCTACACAGCCATCTGTATGAACATGGAAATATCTTCACCGCCATCTGTATGAACATGGATATGTCTACACAGCCGTCTGTATGAACATGGAAATATCTACACCGCTATCTGTGTAAACATGCATACATCTTCACAGCTATCTGTATAAACATGGAAATATCTACACCGCTATCTGTATGGACATGGAAATATCTACACCGCTATCTGTTTGAACATGGAAATATCTACACCGCTATCTGCATGAAAATGGAAATATCTACACAACTATCTGCATATAAATGGAAATATCTACACAGCTATCTCTTTGCACATGGAAATAACTACACCTCTATCTCTATAAACATGGAAATATCTACACCGCCATCTGTATGAACATGGAAATATCTACACCTCCATCTGTATTAAGAAGGAGATATCTAACCCGCTATCTGTATAAACATGGAAATATCTACACCGCTATCTGTATGAACATGGAAATATCTACACCGCTATCTGTGTAAACATGCATACATCTTCACAGCTATCTGTATAAACATGGAAATATCTACACCGCTATCTGTATGGACATGGAAATATCTACACCGCTATCTGTTTGAACATGGAAATATCTACACCGCTATCTGCATGAAAATGGAAATATCTACACAACTATCTGCATATAAATGGAAATATCTACACAGCTATCTCTTTGCACATGGAAATAACTACACCGCTATGTCTATAAACATGGAAATATCTACACCGCCATCTGTATGAACATGGAAATATCTACACCGCCATCTGTATTAAGAAGGAGATATCTACACCGCTATCTGTATAAACATGGAAATATCTACACCGCTATCTGTATGAACATGGAAATATCTACACCGCTATTTGTATAAACACGGAAATATGTACACCGCTACCTGTATGAACATGGAAATACATGCACCGCTATCTGTATGAACATGGAAATATCTACACCGCTATCTGTATGAACATGGAAATATCTACACAGCCATCTGGGTGAACATGGAAATATCTACACCGCTATCTGTATGAACATGGAAATACATGCACCGCTATCTGTATGAACATGGAAATATCTACACCGCTATCTGTATGAACATGGAAATATATACACCGCTATCTGTATGAACATGGAAATATCTTCACAGCCATCTGTATGAACATGGATATATCTACACAGCCATCTGGATGAACATGGAAATATCTACTCCGCTATCTTTATGAACATGGAAATATCTACACCGCTATCTGTTTGAACATGGAAATATATACAGCGCTATCTGCTTGAAAATGGAATATCTACACTGCTATCTGTATGAACATGGAAATATATACACCGCTATCTGTATGAACATGGAAATATCTACACCGCTTTCTGTATGAACATGGAAATATCTACACCGCTATCTGTATGAATATGGAAATATCTTCACCGCCATCTGTATGAACATGGATATATCTACACAGCCATCTGGATGAACATGGAAATATCTGCACCGCTATCTGTATGAAGATGGAAATATCTACACCGCTATCTGTATGAACATGGATATATCTACACAGCCATCTGGATGAACATGGAAATATCTACACCGCTATCTGTGTAAACATGCATACATCTTCACCGCTATCTGTATAAACATGGAAATATCTACACCGCTATCTTTCTGAACATGGAAATATCTACACCGCTAACTGTTTGAACAGGGAAATATATACACCGCTATCTGCATGAAAATGGAAATATCTACACAGCTATCTGCATATACATGGAAATATCTACACAGCTATCTCTTTACACATGGAAATAACTACACCACTATCTGTATGAACATGGAAATATCTACACCGCCGTCTGTATGAACATGGAAATATCTGCACCGCCATCTGTATGAACATATAAATATCTACACCGCCATCTGTATTAAGATGGAGATATCTACACCGCTATCTGTACAAACATGGAAATATCTACACCACTATCTGTATGAACATGGAAATATCTACACCGCTATCTGTTTGAACAGGGAAGTATATACACCGCTATCTGCTTGAAAATGGAAATATCTACACAGCTATCTGCATATACATGGGAATATCTACACAGCTATCTCTTTACACATGGAAATAACTACACCGCTATCTGTATGAACATGGAAATAGATACACCGCCATCTGTATGAACATGGAAGTATCTGCACCGCCATCTGAATGAACATATGAATATCTACACCGCCATCTGTATTAAGATGGAGATATCTACACCGCTATCTGTATAAACATGGAAATATCTACACCGCTATGTGTATAAACATGGAAATATCTACACCGCTACCTGTTTCAACATGGAAATATCAGCACCGCTATCAGTATGAACATGGAAGTAACTACACCGCCATCTGTATGAACATGGAAATAACTTCACCACCATCTGTATGAACATGGAAATATCTGCACCGCCATCTGTATGAACATATAATTATCTACACCGCCATCTGTATTAAGATGGAGATATCTACACCGCTATCTGTATGAACATGGAAATATCTACACCGCTATGTGTATAAACATGGAAATATCTACACTGCTACCTGTATAAACATGGAAATATCAGCACCGCTATCTGTATGAACATGGAAATATCTACACCGCCATCTGTAAGAACATGGAAAAATCTTCACCGTCATCTGTATGAACATGGATACATCTAGACAGCCATCTGTATGAACATGGAAATATCTTCACCGCCATCTGTATGAACATGGATATGTCTACACAGCCGTCTGGATGAACATGGAAATATCTACACCGCTATCTGTATGAACATGGAACTATCTACACCGCTATCTGTGTAAACATGCATACATCTTCACCGCTATCTGTATAAACATGGAAATATCCACACCGCTATCTGTATGAACATGGAAATATCTATACCGCTATCTGTTTGAACATGGAAATATCTACACCGCTATCTGCATGAAAATGGAAATATCTAAAAAGCTATCTGCATATACATGGAAATATCTACACAGCTATCTCTTTGCACATGGAAATAACTACACCGCTATCTCTATAAACATGGAAATATCTACACAACCATCTGTATGAACATGGAAATATCTGCACGGCCATCTGTATGAACATATAAATATCTACACCGCCGTCTGTATTAAGAAGGAGATATCTACACCGCTATCTGTATAAACATGGAAATATCTACACCGCTATCTGTATGAACATGGAAATATCTACACCGCTACCTGTATAAACACAGAAATATGTACACCGCTACCTGTATAAACATGGAAGTATCAGCACCGATATCGGTATGAACATGGCAATATCTACACGGCTATCTGTATGAACATGGAAATATCTACACAGCCATCTGTATGAACATGGAAATATCTTCACTGCCATCTGTATGAACATGGATATATCTACACAGCCATCTGGATGAACATGGAAATATCTACACCGCTATCTGTGTAAACATGCATACATTTTCACCGCTATCTGTATAAACATGGAAATATCTACACCGCTATCTTTATGAACATGGAAATATCTACACCGCTATCTGTTTGAACATGGAAATATATACAGCGCTATCTGCTTGAAAATGGAAATATCTACACTGCTATCTGTATGAACATGGAAATATCTACACAGCCATTTGGATGAACATGAAAATATCTACACCGCTCTCTGTGTAAACATGCATACATCTTCACCGCTATCTGTATAAACACGGAAATATCTACACCGCTACCTGTATAAACATGGAAATATCTACACCGCTATCTCTATGAACATGGAAATATCCACACCGCTATCTGTATGAACATGGAAATAGCTACACCGCTATCTGTAAGAACATGGAAATATCTACACCACCATCTGTATGAACATGGAAATATCTACACTGCTATCTGCATAAACATGGAAATATCCACACCGCTATCTGTGTAAACATGGAAATGTCTACACCGCTATCTGTGTAAACATGGAAATATCTACACCGCCATCTGTGTAAACATGAAAATATCTACACCGCCATCTCTATAAACATGGAAATATCTACACCGCCATCTGTACGAACATGGAAATATCTACACCGCCATCTGTACGAACATGGAAATATCTACACCGCTATGTGTTTGAACATGCAAATATCTACACAGCTATCTGTATATCAATGGAAATATCTACACTGCTATCTCTATAAACATGGAAATATCTACACTGCTATCTGTATAAACATGGAAATATCTACACTGCCATTTGTATGAACGTGGAAATATCTACACCCCTAACTGTATGAACATGGAAATATCTACACCGCTATCTGTATGAACATGGAAATATCTACACCGTTATCTGTATGAACATGGAAATATCTACACCGCTATCTGTATGAACATGGAAATATCTACACAGCTATCTGTTTAAACATGGAAATATATACACCGCCACCTGTATGAACATGGAAATATCTGCACTGCCATCCGTACGAACATGGAAATATTTACACTGCCATCTTTATGAACATGGAAATATCTACACCGCCATCTCTATAAACATGGAAATATCTACACCACCGTGTGTATAAACATGGAAATATCTATACCGCTATCTGCATAAACATGGAAATATCTACACCGCCATCTCTATGAACATGGAAAAATTTACAACGCCATCTGTACGAACATGGAAATAACTACACCGCCATCTCTATGAACATGGAAATAACTACACCGCCATCTGTATGAACATGGAAATATCTACACCGCCATCTGTATGAACATGTAAATATCTACACCGCCATCTGTATGAACATGGAAATATCTTAACCGCTAACTGTATGAACATGGAAATATGTACACCGCTATATGTATGAACATGGAAATATCTACACCGCTATCTGTATGAACATGGAAATATCTACACCACTATCTGTATGAACATGGAAATATCTACACCGCTATCTGTATGAACATGGAAATATCTACACCGCTATCTCTATGAACATGCAAATATCTACACAGCTATCTGTATATAAATGGAAATATCTACATTACTATCTCAATAAACATGGAAATAACTACACTGCTATCTCTATAAATATGGAAATATCAATACCGCCATCTCTATGAACATGGAAATATCTACACCGCCATTTGTATGAACATGGAAATATCTACAGCGCCATCTCTATGAACATGGAAATATCTACACCGCCATTAGTATGAACATGGAAATATCTACACCACCATCTGTATGAACATGGAAATATCTTCACGGCCATCTATATCAACATGGATATATGTACACCGGCATCTGGATGAACATGGAAATATCTACACTGCTATCTGCAAGAACATGGTTCTATCTACACAGCTATCTGAATATACATGGAAATATCCACACAGATTTCTCTATAAATATGGAAATAACTACAGCGCTATCTCTATAAACTTCGAAATATCTACACCACCATCTGTATGAACATGGAATTATCTACACCGCCATCTGTACAAACATGGACATATCTACACCGCCATCTGTATTAAGATGGAAATATCTACACCGCTATCTTTATAAACATGGAAATATCTGCCCAACTATCTGTATAAACATGGAAATATCCGCACCGCTATCTGAAAAAACATGGAAATATCCGCACCGCTATCTGTATAAACATGGAAATATCTACACTGCTATCTGCATAAACATGGAAATATCCACAACTCTATCTGTGTAAACATGGAAATGCCTACACCGCTATCTGTGTAAACATGGAAATATCTACACCGCCATCTGTGTAAACATGAAAATATCTATACCGCCATCCCTATAAACATGGAAATATCTACACCGTCCTCTGTATGAACATGGAAATATCTGCACCGCCCTCTCTATAAACATGGAAATATCTACACCGGTATCTGTATGAACTTGGAAATTCCTACAATGCTCTCTGTATTAAATTGAAATTATCTACACCACTATCTCTATAAACATGGAAATATCTACACTGCTATCTGTATAAACATGGAGATATCTACACCGCTATCTGTATAAACATGGAAATAACTTCACCACTATCTGTATCAACATGGAAATATCTACACCGCTATATGTATGAACATGGAAATCTCTACACCGCTATCTGTATGAACATGGAAATATCTACACCGCCATCTGTATGAACATGTAAATATCTACACCGCCATCTGTATGAACATGGAAATATCTACACTGCTAACTGTTTGAACATGGAAATATCTACACCGCTATCTGTATGAACATGGATATATCTACACCGCTATCTGTATGAACATGGAAATATCTACACCGCTATCTGTATGAACATGGAAATATCTACACCGCTATCTGTATGAACATGGAAATATCTACACCGCTATCTGTATGAACATGTAAATATCTAAACAGCTATCTGTATATAAATGGAAATATCCACACTGGTATCTCTATAAACATGGAAATATCCACACTGGTATCTCTATAAACATGGATATATCTACACTGCTATCTGTATAAACATGGAAATATCTACACGGCCATCTCTATGGACATGGAAATATCTACACCGCCATTTGTATGAACCTGGAAATATCTACACCGCCATCTCTATGAACATGGAAATATCTACTCCGCCATTTGTATGAACATGGAAATACCTACACCACCATCTGTATGAACATGGAAATATCTTCACCGCCATCTGTATGAACATGGATATATGTACACCGGCATCTGGATGAACAATGAAATATCTACACCGCTCTCTGCAAGAACATGGAAATATCTACACAGCTATCTGCATATACATGGAAATATCTACACAGATTTCTCTATAAATATGGAAATAACTACAGCGCTATCTCTATAAACTTCAAAATATCTACACCGCCATCTGTATGAACATGGAAATATCTACACCGCCATCTGTACGAACATGGATATATCTACACCTCCATCTGTTTTAAGATGGAAATATCTACACCGATATCTGTATAAACATGGAAATATCTGCACGACTGTCTGTACAAACATGGAAATAACCGCACCGCTATCTGTATAAACATGGAAATATCTACACCACCATCTGTATAAACATGGAAATATCTATACCGCTATCTGCATAAACATGGAAATATGTACACAGCCATCTCTATGAACATAGAAATATCTACAACGCCATCTGTACGAACATGGAAATATCTACACCGACATCTGAATGAACATGTAAATAACTACACTGCCATCTGTATGAACATGGAAATATCTACACCGCTTACTGTATGAACATGGAAATATCTGTACCGCTATCTGTATGAAGATGTAAATATCTACACCGTTATCTCTATGAACATGGAAATATCTACACCGCTATCTGTACGAACATGGAAATGTCTACACAGATATCTGCATATACATGGAAATATCTACACAGATTTCTCTATAAATATGGAAATAACTACAGCGCTATCTCTATAAACTTCGAAATATCTACACCGCCATCAGTATGAACATGGAAATATCTACACCGCCATCTGTACGAACATGGACATATCTACACCGCCATCTGTAATAAGATGGAAATATCTACACCGCTATCTGTATAAACATGGAAATATCTCCACCACTATCTGCATAAACATGGAAATAACCGCACCGCTATCTGTATAAACATGGAAATATCTACACCGCTATCTGCATAAACATGGAAATATCCACACCGCTATCTGTGTAAACATGGAAATGTCTACACCGCTATCTGTGTAAACATGGAAATATCTACACCGCCATCTGTGTAAACATGAAAATATCTACACCCCCATATCTATAAACATGGAAATATCTACACCGCCATCTGTACGAACATGGAAATATCTACACCGCTATGTGTATGAACATGCAAATATCTACATAGCTATCTGTATATCAATGGAAATATCTACACTGCTATCTCTATAAACATGGAAATATCTACACTGCTATCTGTATAAACATGGAAATATCTACACTGCCATTTGTATGAACGTGGAAATATCTACACCCCTAACTGTATGAACATGGAAATATCTACACCGCTATCTGTATGAACATGGAAATATCCACACCGTTATCTGTATGAACATGGAAATATCTACACCGCTATCTGTATGAACATGGAAATATCTACACAGCTATCTGTATAAACATGGAAATATATACACCGCCACCTGTATGAACATGGAAATATCTGCACTGCCATCCGTACGAACATGGAAATATTTACACCGCCATCTTTATGAACATGGAAATATCTACACCGCCATCTCTATAAACATGGAAATATCTACACCAACGTCTGTATAAACATGGAAATATCTATACCGCTATCTGCATAAACATGGAAATATCTACTCCGCCATCTCTATGAACATGGAAAAATTTACAACGCCATCTGTACGAACATGGAAATATCTATACCGCCATCTGTATGAACATGTAAACATCTACACCGCTAAATATATGAACATGGAAATGTCTACACCGCTATTGGTATGAACATGGAAATATCTACACCGCTATCTGTATGAATATGGAAATATCTACACTGCTATCTGTATGAACATGGAAATATCTACACCGCTATATGTATGAACATGGAAATAACTACACCGCCATCTGTATGAACATGTAAATATCTACACCGCCATCTGCATGAACATGGAAATATCTAAACCGCTAACTGTATGAACATGGAAATATGTACACCGCTATATGTATGAACATGGAAATATCTACACCGCTATCTGTGTGAACATTGAAATATCTACACCGCTATCTGTATGAACATGGAAATATCTACACCGCTATCTGTATGAACATGGAAATATCTACACCGCTATCTCTATGAACATGCAAATATCTACACAGCTATCTGTATATAAATGGAAATATCTACACTACTATCTCAATAAACATGGAAATAACTACACTGCTATCTCTATAAATATGGAAATATCAATACCGCCATCTCTATGAACATGGAAATATCTACACCGCCATTTGTATGAACATGGAAATATCTACAGCGCCATCTCTATGAACATGGAAATATCTACACAGCCATTAGTATGAACATGGAAATAACTACACCGCTATCTGTATGAACATGTAAATATCTAAACAGCTATCTGTATATCAATGGAAATATCCACACTGGTATCTCTATAAACATGGAAACATCCACACTGGTATCTCTATAAACATGGAAATATCTACACTGCTATCTGTATAAACATGGAAATATCTACACGGCCATCTCTATGGACATGGAAATATCTACACCGCCATTTGTATGAACCTGGAAATATCTACACCGCCATCTCTAAGAACATGGAAATATCTACACCGCCATTTGTATGAACATGGAAATACCTACACCACCATCTGTATGAACATGGAAATATCTTCACCGCCATCTGTATGAACATGGATATATGTACACCGGCATCTGGATGAACATGGAAATATCTACACCGCTATTAGCAAGAACATGGAAATATCTACACAGATATCTGCATATACATGGAAATATCTACACAGATTTCTCTATAAATATGGAAATAACTACAGCGCTATCTCTATAAACTTCGAAATATCTACACCGCCATCAGTATGAACATGGAAATATCTACACCGCCATCTGTACGAACATGGACATATCTACACCGCCATCTGTAATAAGATGGAAATATCTACACCGCTATCTGTATAAACATGGAAATATCTCCACCACTATCTGCATAAACATGGAAATAACCGCACCGCTATCTGTATAAACATGGAAATATCTACACCGCTATCTGCATAAACATGGAAATATCCACACCGCTATCTGTGTAAACATGGAAATGTCTACACCGCTATCTGTGTAAACATGGAAATATCTACACCGCCATCTGTGTAAACATGAAAATATCTACACCGCCATATCTATAAACATGGAAATATCTACACCGCCATCTGTACGAACATGGAAATATCTACACCGCCATCTGTACGAACATGGAAATATCTACACCGCTCTGTGTATGAACATGCAAATATCTACATAGCTATCTGTATATCAATGGAAATATCTACACTGCTATCTCTATAAACATGGAAATATCTACACTGCTATCTGTATAAACATGGAAATATCTACACTGCCATTTGTATGAACGTGGAAATATCTACACCCCTAACTGTATGAACATGGAAATATCTACACCGCTATCTGTATGAACATGGAAACATCTACACCGTTATCTGTATGAACATGGAAATATCTACACCGCTATCTGTATGAACATGGAAATATCTACACAGCTATCTGTATAAACATGGAAATATATACACCGCCACCTGTATGAACATGGAAATATCTGCACTGCCATCCGTACGAACATGGAAATATTTACACCGCCATCTTTATGAACATGGAAATATCTACACCGCCATCTCTATAAACATGGAAATATCTACACCAACGTCTGTATAAACATGGAAATATCTATACCGCTATCTGCATAAACATGGAAATATCTACTCCGCCATCTCTATGAACATGGAAAAATTTACAACGCCATCTGTACGAACATGGAAATATCTATACCGCCATCTCTATGAACATGTAAACATCTACACCGCTAAATATATGAACATGGAAATGTCTACACGGCTATTGGTATGAACATGGAAATATCTACACCACTATCTGTATGAATATGGAAATATCTACACTGCTATCTGTATGAACATGGAAATATCTACACCGCTATATGTATGAACATGGAAATAACTACACCGCCATCTGTATGAACATGTAAATATCTACACCGCCATCTGCATGAACATGGAAATATCTAAACCGCTAACTGTATGAACATGGAAATATGTACACCGCTATATGTATGAACATGGAAATATCTACACCGCTATCTGTGTGAACATGGAAATATCTACACCGCTATCTGTATGAACATGGAAATATCTACACCGCTATCTGTATGAACATGGAAATATCTACACCGCTATCTCTATGAACATGCAAATATCTACAAAGCTATCTGTACATAAATGGAAATATCTACACTACTATCTCAATAAACATGGAAATAACTACACTGCTATCTCTATAAATATGGAAATATCAATACCGCCATCTCTATGAACATGGAAATATCTACACCGCCATTTGTATGAACATGGAAATATCTACAGCGCCATCTCTATGAACATGGAAATATCTACACAGCCATTAGTATGAACATGGAAATAACTACACCGCTATCTGTATGAACATGTAAATATCTAAACAGCTATCTGTATATCAATGGAAATATCCACACTGGTATCTCTATAAACATGGAAATATCTACACTGCTATCTGTATAAACATGGAAATATCTACACGGCCATCTCTATGGACATGGAAATATCTACACCGCCATTTGTATGAACCTGGAAATATCTACACCGCCATCTCTAAGAACATGGAAATATCTACACCGCCATTTGTATGAACATGGAAATACCTACACCACCATCTGTATGAACATGGAAATATCTTCACCGCCATCTGTATGAACATGGATATATGTACACCGGCATCTGGATGAACATGGAAATATCTACACCGCTATTAGCAAGAACATGGAAATATCTACACAGCTATCTGCATATACATGGAAATATCTACACAGATTTCTCTATAAATATGGAAATAACTACAGCGCTATCTCAATAAACTTCGAAATATCCACACTGCCATCTGTATGAACATGGAAATATCTACACCGCCATCTGTATGAACATGGATATATCTACACCTCCATCTGTTTTAAGATGGAAATATCTACACCGATATCTGTATAAACATGGAAATATCTGCACGACTGTCTGTACAAACATGGAAATAACCGCACCGCTATCTGTATAAAAATGGAAATATCTACACCACCATCTGTATAAACATGGAAATATCTATACCGCTATCTGCATAAACATGGAAATATGTACGCCGCCATCTCTATGAACATGGAAATATCTACACCGCTATCTGTGTGAACATGGAAATATCTACACCGCTATCTGTATGAACATGGAAATATCTACACCGCTATCTGTATGAACATGGAAATATCTACACCGCTATCTCTATGAACATGCAAATATCTACAAAGCTATCTGTACATAAATGGAAATATCTACACTACTATCTCAATAAACATGGAAATAACTACACTGCTATCTCTATAAATATGGAAATATCAATACCGCCATCTCTATGAACATGGAAATATCTACACCGCCATTTGTATGAACATGGAAATATCTACAGCGCCATCTCTATGAACATGGAAATATCTACACAGCCATTAGTATGAACATGGAAATAACTACACCGCTATCTGTATGAACATGTAAATATCTAAACAGCTATCTGTATATCAATGGAAATATCCACACTGGTATCTCTATAAACATGGAAATATCTACACTGCTATCTGTATAAACATGGAAATATCTACACGGCCATCTCTATGGACATGGAAATATCTACACCGCCATTTGTATGAACCTGGAAATATCTACACCGCCATCTCTAAGAACATGGAAATATCTACACCGCCATTTGTATGAACATGGAAATACCTACACCACCATCTGTATGAACATGGAAATATCTTCACCGCCATCTGTATGAACATGGATATATGTACACCGGCATCTGGATGAACATGGAAATATCTACACCGCTATTAGCAAGAACATGGAAATATCTACACAGCTATCTGCATATACATGGAAATATCTACACAGATTTCTCTATAAATATGGAAATAACTACAGCGCTATCTCAATAAACTTCGAAATATCTACACTGCCATCTGTATGAACATGGAAATATCTACACCGCCATCTGTATGAACATGGATATATCTACACCTCCATCTGTTTTAAGATGGAAATATCTACACCGATATCTGTATAAACATGGAAATATCTGCACGACTGTCTGTACAAACATGGAAATAACCGCACCGCTATCTGTATAAACATGGAAATATCTACACCACCATCTGTATAAACATGGAAATATCTATACCGCTATCTGCATAAACATGGAAATATGTACGCCGCCATCTCTATGAACATGGAAATATCTACAACGCCATCTGTACGAACATGGAAATATCTACACCGACATCTGAATGAACATGTAAATATCTACACTGCCATCTGTATGTACATGGAAATATCTACACCGCTTACTGTATGAACATGGAAATATCTGTACCGCTATCTGTATGAAGATGTAAATATCTACACCGTTATCTCTATGAACATGGAAATATCTACACCGCTATCTGTACGAACATGGAAATATCTACACAGCTATCTGCATATACATGGAAATATCTACACAGTTTTCTCTATAAATATGGAAATAACTACAGCGCTATCTCTATAAACTTGGAAATATCTACACCGCCATCAGTATGAACATGGAAAATCTACACCGCCATCTGTACGAACATGGACATATCTACACCGCCATCTGTAATAAGATGGAAATATCTACACCGCTATCTGTATAAACATGGAAATATCTCCACCACTATCTGTATAAACATGGAAATAACCGCACCGCTATCTGTATAAACATGGAAATGTCTACACCGCTATCTGTGTAAGCATGGAAATATCTACACCGCCATCTGTGTAAACATGAAAATATCTACACCGCCATCTCTATAAACATGGAAATATCTACACAGCCATCTGTACGAACATGGAAATATCTACACCGCCATCTGTACGAACATGGAAATATCTACACCGCTATGTGTATGAACATGCAAATATCTACAAAGCTATCTGTATATCAATGGAAATATCTACACTGCCATCTCTATAAACATGGAAATATCTACACTGCTATCTGTATAAACATGGAAATATCTACACTGCCATTTGTATGAACGTGGAAATATCTACACCACTAACTGTATGAACATGGAAATATCTACACCGCTATCTGTATGAACATGGAAATATCTACACAGCTATCTGTATAAACATGGAAATATATACACCGCCACCTGTATGAACATGGAAATATCTGCACTGACATCCGTACGAACGTGGAAATATTTACACCGCCATCTTTATGAACATGGAAATATCTACACCTCCATCTCTATAAACATGGAAATATCTACACCACCGTCTGTATAAACATGGAAATATCTATACCGCTATCTGCATAAACATGGAAATATCTACACCGCCATCTCTATGAACATGGAAAAATATACAACGCCATCTGTACGAACATGGAAATATCTATACCGCCATCTGTATGAACATGTAAATATCTACACCGCTAAATATATGAACATGGAAACGTCTACACCGCTATTGGTATGAACATGGAAATATCTACACTGCTATCTGTATGAATATGGAAATATCTACACCGCTATCTGTATGAACATGGAAATATCTTCACCGCTATCTGTATGAACATGAAAATAACTACACCGCCATC
Organism: Gorilla gorilla gorilla; assembly: GCF_029281585.2. Classification (NCBI taxonomy): domain Eukaryota; kingdom Metazoa; phylum Chordata; class Mammalia; order Primates; family Hominidae; genus Gorilla; species Gorilla gorilla. Next base: position 1,603,282 of record NC_073234.2, read on the forward strand.
TGTATGAACATGTAAATATCTGCACCGCCATCTGTATGAACATGGAAATATCTAAACCGCTAACTGTATGAACATGGAAATATGTACACAGCTATATGTATGAACATGGAAATATCTACACCGCTATCTGTATGAACATGGAAATATCTACACCGCTATCTGTATGAACATGGAAATATCTACACCGCTATCTGTATGAACATGGAAATATTTACACCGCTATCTGTATGAACATGCAAATATCTACACAGTTATCTGTATATAAATGGAAATATCTACACTACTATCTCAATAAACATGGAAATAACTACACTGCTATCTCTATAAATATGGAAATATCAATACCGCCATCTCTATGAACATGGAAATATCTACACCGCCATTTGTATGAACATGGAAATATCTACAGCGCCATCTCTATGAACATGGAAATATCTACACAGCCATTAGTATGAACATGGAAATATCTACACCACCATCTGTATGAACATGGAAATATCTTCACCGCCATCTATATCAACATGGATATATGTACACTGGCATCTGGATGAACATGGAAATATCTACACCGCTATCTGCATGTACATGGATCTATCTACACAGCTATCTGAATATACATGGAAATATCCACACAGATTTCTCTATAAATATGGAAATAACTACAGCGCTATCTCTATAAACTTCGAAATATCTACACCGCCATCTGTATGAACATGGAAATATCTACACCGCCACCTGTACAAACATTGACATATCTACACCGCCATCTGTATTAAGATGGAAATATCTACACCGCTATCTTTATAAACATGGAAATATCTGCCCAACTATCTGTATAAACATGGAAATATCCGCACCGCTATCTGAAAAAACATGGAAATATCCGCACCGCTATCTGTATAAACATGGAAATATCTACACTGCTATCTGCATAAACATGGAAATATCCACAACGCTATCTGTGTAAACATGGAAATGCCTACACCGCTATCTGTGTAAACATGGAAATATCTACACCGCCATCTGTGTAAACATGAAAATATCTACACCGCCATCCCTATAAACATGGAAATATCTACACCGTCCTCTGCATGAACATGGAAATATCTGCACCGCCATCTCTATAAACATGGAAATATCTACACCGCTATCTGTATGAACTTGGAAATTCCTACAATGCTCTCTGTATTAAATTGAAATTATCTACACCACTATCTCTATAAACATGGAAATATCTACACTGCTATCTGTATAAACATGGAAATATCTACACCGCTATCTGTATAAACATGGAAATATCTTCACCACTATCTGTATCTACATGGAAATATCTACACCGCTATCTGTATGAACATGGAAATCTCTACACCGCTATCTGTATGAACATGGAAATATCTACACCGCCATCTGTATGAACATGTAAATATCTTCACCGCCATCTGTATGAACATGGAAATATCTACACTGCTAACTGTTTGAACATGGAAATATCTACACCGCTATCTGTATGAGCATGGATATATCTACACCGCTATCTGTATGAACATGGAAATATCTACACCGCTATCTGTATGAACATGGAAATATCTACACCGCTATCTGTATGAACATGGAAATATCTACACCGCTATCTGTATGAACATGTAAATATCTAAACAGCTATCTGTATATAAATGGAAATATCCACACTGGTATCTCTATAAACATGGAAATATCCACACTGGTATCTCTATAAACATGGATAAATCTACACTGCTATCTGTATAAACATGGAAATATCTACACGGCCATCTCTATGGACATGGAAATATCTACACCGCCATTTGTATGAACCTGGAAATATCTACACCGCCATCTCTATGAACATGGAAATATCTACACCGCCATTTGTATGAACATGGAAATACCTACACCACCATCTGTATGAACATGGAAATGTCTTCACCGCCATCTGTATGAACATGGATATATGTACACCGGCATCTGGATGAACATGGAAATATCTACACCGCTATCTGCATGAACATGGAATTATCTACACAGCTATCTGCATATACATGGAAATATCTACACAGATTTCTCTATAAATATGGAAATAACTACAGCGCTATCTCTATAAACTTCGAAATATCTACACCACCATCTGTATGAACATGGAAATATCTACACCGCCATCTGTACGAACATGGATATATCTACACCTCCATCTGTTTTAAGATGGAAATGTCTACACCGATATCTGTATAAACATGGAAATATCTGCACGACTGTCTGTACAAACATGGAAATAACCGCACCGCTATCTGTATAAACATGGAAATATCTACACCACCATCTGTATAAACATGGAAATATCTATACCGCTATCTGCATAAACATGGAAATATGTACGCCGCCATCTCTATGAACATAGAAATATCTACAACGCCATCTGTACGAACATGGAAATATCTACACCGACATCTGAATGAACATGTAAATATCTACACTGCCATCTCTATGAACATGGAAATATCTACACCGCTTACTGTATGAACATGGAAATATCTGTACCGCTATCTGTATGAAGATGTAAATATCTACACCGTTATCTCTATGAACATGGAAATATCTACACCGCTATCTGTACGAACATGGAAATATCTACACAGTTATCTGCATATACATGGAAATATCTACACAGATTTCTCTATAAATATGGAAATAACTACAGCGCTATCTCTATAAACTTCGAAATATCTACACCGCCATCAGTATGAACATGGAAATATCTACACCGCCATCTGTAATAAGATGGAAATATCTACACCGCTATCTGTATAAACATGGAAATATCTCCACCACTATCTGTATAAACATGGAAATAACCGCACCGCTATCTGTATAAACATGGAAATATCTACACCGCTATCTGCATAAACATGGAAATATCCACACCGCTATCTGTGTAAACATGGAAATGTCTACACCGCTATCTGTGCAAACATGGAAATATCTACACCGCCATCTGTGTAAACATGAAAATATCTACACCGCCATCTCTATAAACATGGAAATATCTACACCGCCATCTGTACGAACATGGAAATATCTACACCGCCATCTGTACGAACATGGAAATATCTACACCGCTATGTGTATGAACATGCAAATATCTACACAGCTATCTGTATATCAATGGAAATATCTACACTGCTATCTCTATAAACATGGAAATATCTACACTGCTATCTGTCTAAACATGGAAATATCTACACTGCCATTTGTATGAACGTGGAAATACCTACACCCCTAACTGTATGAACATGGAAATATCTACACCGCTATCTGTATGAACATGGAAATATATACACCGTTATCTGTATGAACATGGAAATATCTACATCGCTATCTGTATGAACATGGAAATATCTACACAGCTATCTGTTTAAACATGGAAATATATACACCGCCACCGGTATGAACATGGAAATATCTGCACTGCCATCCGTACGAACATGGAAATATTTACACCGCCATCTTTATGAACATGGAAATATCTACACCGCCATCTCTATAAACATGGAAATATCTACACCACCGTCTGTATAAACATGGAAATATCTATACCGCTATCTGCATAAACATGGAAATATCTACACCGCCATCTCTATGAACATGGAAAAATTTACAACGCCATCTGTACGAACATGGAAATATCTATACCGCCATCTGTATGAACATGTAAATATCTACACCGCTAAATATATGAACATGGAAAAGTCTACACCGCTATTGGTATGAACATGGAAATATCTACACCGCTATCTGTATGAATATGGAAATATCTACACCGCTATCTGTATGAACATGGAAATATCTACACTGCTATCTGTATGAACATGGAAATAACTACACCGCCATCTGTATGAACATGTAAATATCTACACCGCCATCTGTATGAACATGGAAATATCTTAACCGCTAACTGTATGAACATGGAAATATGTGCACCGCTATTGGTATGAACATGGAAATATCTACACCGCTATCTGTATGAATATGGAAATATCTACACCGCTATCTGTATGAACATGGAAATATCTACACCGCTATCTGTATGAACATGGAAATATCTACACCGCTATCTGTATGAACATGGAAATATCTACACCGCTATCTCTATGAACATGCAAATATCTACACAGCTATCTGTATATAAATGGAAATATCTACACTACTATCTCAATAAACATGGAAATAACTACACTGCTATCTCTATAAATATGGAAATATCAATACCGCCATCTCTATGAACATGGAAATATCTACACCGCCATTTGTATGAACATGGAAATATCTGCAGCGCCATCTCTATGAACATGGAAATATCTATACCGCCATTAGTATGAACATGGAAATATCTACACCACCATCTGTATGAACATGGAAATATCTTCACCGCCATCTATATCAACATGTATATATGTACACCGGCATCTGGATGAACATGGAAATATCTACACTGCTATCTGCATGAACATGGATCTATCTACACAGCTATCAGAATATACATGGAAATATCCACACAGATTTCTCTATAAATATGGAAATAACTACAGCGCTATCTCTATAAACTTCGAAATATCTACACCGCCATCTGTATGAACATGGAATTATCTACACCGCCATCTGTACAAACATGGACATATCTACACCGCCATCTGTATTAAGATGGAAATATCTACACCGCTATCTTTATAAACATGGAAATATCTGCCCAACTATCTGTATAAACATGGAAATATCCGCACCGCTATCTGAAAAAACATGGAAATATCCGCACCGCTATCTGTATAAACATGGAAATATCTACACTGCTATCTGCATAAACATGGAAATATCCACAACACTATCTGTGTAAACATGGAAATGCCTACACCGCTATCTGTGTAAACATGGAAATATCTACACCGCCATCTGTGTAAACATGAAAATATCTATACCGCCATCCCTATAAACATGGAAATATCTACACCGTCCTCTGTATGAACATGGAAATATCTGCACCGCCATCTCTATAAACATGGAAATATCTACACCGCTATCTGTATGAACTTGGAAATTCCTACAATGCTCTCTGTATTAAATTGAAATTATCTACACCACTATCTCTATAAACATGGAAATATCTACACAGCTATCTGTATAAACATGGAAATATCTACACCGCTATCTGTATAAACATGGAAATATCTTCACCACTATCTGTATCAACATGGAAATATCTACACCGCTATATGTATGAACATGGAAATCTCTACACCGCTATCTGTATGAACATGGAAATATCTACACCGCCATCTCTAAGAACATGGAAATATCTATACCGCCATCTGTATGAACATGTAAATATCTACACCGCCATCTGTATGAACATGGAAATATCTACACCGTTATCTGTATGAACATGGAAATATCTACACCGCTATCTGTATGAACATGGAAATATCTACACCGCTATCTGTATGAACATGGAAATATCTACACCGCTATCTGTATGAACATGCAAATAACTACACACCTATCTGTATATCAATGGAAATATCTACACAGCTGTCTCTATAAACATGGAAATAACTACACTGCTATCTGTATAAACATGGAAATAACTACACCGCCACCTGTATGAACATGGAAATATCTACACTGCCATCCTTACGAACATGGAAATATCTACACCGCCATCTGTATGAACATGTAAATATCTACACCGCCATCTGTATGAACATGGAAATATCTACCCCGCTAACTGTATGAACATGGAAATATCTACACCGCTATTGGTATGAACATGGAAATATCTACACCGCTATCTGTATGAACATGGAAATATCTACAACGCTATCTGTATGAACATGGAAATATATACACCGCCATCTGTATGAACATGTAAATATCTACACCGCCATCTGTATGAACATGGAAATATCTACACTGCTAACTGTATGAACATTGAAATATCTACAGCGCTATCTGTATTGACATGGAAATATCCACACCGCTATCTGTATGAACATGGAAATATCTACACCGCTTTCTGTATGAACATGGAAATATCTACACCGCTATCTGTATGAACATGGAAATATCTACACCGCTATCTGTATGAACATTCAAATATCTACACAGCCATCTGTATATCAATGAAAACATCTACCCTGCTATCCCTATAAACATTGAAATAACTACACTGCTATCTGTATAAACATGGAAATATCTACACCGCCACCTGTATGAACATGGAAATATCTACAATGCCATCCGTACAAACATGGAAATATCTACACCGCCATCTGTATGAACATGTAAATATCTACACTGCCATCTGTATGAACATGGTAATATCTACACCGCCATCTGTATGAACATGGAAATATCTACACCGCTAACTGTATGAACATGGAAATATCTACACGGCTATCTGTATGAACATGGAAATATCTACACCGCTATCTGTATGAACATGGAAATATCTACACCGCTATCTGTATGAACATGCAAATATCTACACCGCTATCTCTATGAACATGGAAATATCTACACCGCTATCTGTATGAACATGTAAATATCTACACAGCTATCTGTATATCAATGGAAATATCCACACTGGTATCTCTATAAACATGGAAATAACTACACTGCTATCTGTATAAACATGGAAATATCTACACGGCCATCTCTATGAACATGGAAATATCTACACCGCCATCTGTAAGAACATGGAAATATCTATACCGCCATCTGTATGAACATGTAAATATCTACACCGCCATCTGTATGAACATGGACATATCTACACCACTACCTGTATGAACATGGAAATATCTACACCGCTGTCTGTATGAACATGGAAATATCTACACCGTTATCTGTATGAACATAGAAATATCTACACCGCTATCTGTATGAACATGGAAATAGCTACACCGCTATCTGTACGAACATGGAAATATCTACACCGCTATCTGTATGAACATGCAAATATCTACACAGCTATCTGTATATCAATGGAAATATCTACACCGCTATCTCTGTTAACGTGGAAATAACTACACTGCTATCTGTATAAACATAGAAATATCTACACCGCCACCTGTATGAACATGGAAATATCTACACTGCCATCCGTACAAACATGGACATATCTACACCGCCATCTGTATGAACATGTAAATATCTTCACCGCCATCTGTATGAACATGGAAATATCTACACCGCCAAATGTATGAACATGGAAATGTCTACACCGCTATTGGTATGAACATGGAAATATCTACACCGCTATCTGTATGAACATGGAAATATCTACACCGCTATCTTTATGATCATGGAAATATCTACACCGCTATCTGTATGAACATGGAAATATCTAAACCGCCATCTGTATCAACATGTAAATATCTACACCGCCATCTGTATGAACATGGAAATATCTACACCGCTAACTGTATGAACATTTAAATATCTACACCGCTATCTGTATGAACATGGAAATATCTACACCGCCATCTGTGTGAACATGGAAATATCTACACTGCTATCTGTATGAACATGGAAATATCTACACCGCTATCTGCATGAACATGGAAATATCTTCGCCATCTGTATGAACATGGAAATATCTACACCGCTAAATATATGAACATGGAAATGTCTACACCGCTATTGGTATGAACATGGAAATATCTACACCGCTATCTATATGAATATGGAAATATCTACACCGCTATCTGTATGAACATGGAAATATCTACACCGCTATCTGTATGAACATGGAAATAACTACACCGCCATCTGTATGAACATGGAAATATCTACACCGCCATCTGTATGAACATGGAAATATCTAAACCGCTAACTGTATGAACATGGAAATATCTACACCGCTATCTGTATGAACATGGAAATATCTACACCGCCATCTGTATGAACATGGAAATATCTAAACCGCTAACTGTATGAACATGGAAATATCTACACCGCTATCTGTATGAACATGGAAATATCTACACCGCTATCTGTATGAACATGGAAATGTCTACACCACTATCTGTGAACATGGAAATATCTACACCGCTTTCTGTATGAACAAGGAAATATCTACACCGCTTTCTCTATGAACATACAAATATCTACAGAGCTATCTGTATATCAATGGAAATATCTACACTACTATCTCTATAAACATGGAAATAACTACACTGCTATCTCTATAAATACGGAAATATCAACACCGCCATCTCTATGAACATGGAAATATCTACACTGTCATTTGTATGAACATGGAAATATCTACACCGCCATCTCTATGAACACGGAAATATCTACACCGCCATTTGTATGAACATGGAAATATCTAAACCGCCATCTCTGTAAACGTGGAAATATCTACACCGCTATCTGTATGAACTTGGAAATATCTACACCGCTATCTGTATGAACATGGAAATATCTACACCGCTATCTGTATGAACATGGAAATATCTACACCGCTATCTGTATGAACATGTAAATATCTACACAGCTATCTGTATATCAATGGAAATATCCACACTGGTATCTCTATAAACATGGAAACAACTACACTGGTATCTGTATAAACATGGAAATATCTACACGGCCATCTCTATGAACATGGAAATATCTCCACCGCCATTTGTATGAACCTGGAAATATCTACACCGCCATCTCTATGAACATGGAAATATCTACACCGCCATTTGTATGAACATGGAAATACCTACACCACCATCTGTATGAACATGGAAATATCTTCACCGCCATCTGTATGAACATGGATATATGTACACCGGCATCTGGATGAACATGGAAATATCTACACCGCTAACTGCATGAACATGGAATTATCTACACAGCTATCTGAATATACATGGAAATATCTACACAGATTTCTCTATAAATATGGAAATAACTACAATGCTGTCTCTATAAACTGCGAAATATCTACACCGCCATCTGTATGAACATGGAAATATCTAAACCGCCATCTGTACAAACATGGACATATCTACACCGCCATCTGTATTAAGATGGAAATATCTACACCGCTATCTGTATAAACATGGAAATATCTGCCTAACTATCTGTATAAACATGGAAATAACCGCACCGCTATCTGAATAAACATGGAAATATCCGCACCGCTATCTGTATAAACATGGAAATATCTACACTGCTATCTGCATAAACATGGAAATATCCACACCGCTATCTGTGTAAACATGGAAATGTCTACACCGCTATCTGTGTAAACATGGAAATATCTACACCGCCATCTGTGTAAACATGAAAATATCTACACCGCCATCCCTATAAACATGGAAATATCTACACCGTCCTCTGTATGAACATGGAAATATCTACACCGCCATCTCTGTAAACGTGGAAATATCTACACCGCTATCTGTTTGAACTTGGAAATATCTACACTGCTCTCTGTACGAAATTGAAATTATCTACAACACTATCTCTATAAACATGGAAATATCTACACTGCTATCTGTATGAACATGGACATACCTACACCGCTATCTGTATGAACATGGAAATATCTACACCGCCATCTCTAAGAACATGGAAATATCTATACCGCCATCTGTATGAACATGTAAATATCTACACGGCCATCTGTATGAACATGGAAATATCTACAATGCTAACTGTATGAACATGGAAATATCTACACTGCTGTCTGTATGAACATGGAAATATCTACACCGTTTTCTGTATGAACATAGAAATATCTACACCGCTATCTGTATGAACATGGAAATAGCTACACCGCTATCTGTATGAACATGGAAATATCTACACCGCTATCTGTATGAACATGCAAATATCTACACAGCTATCTGTATATCAATGGAAATATCTACACCGCTATCTCTATTAACATGGGAATAACTACACTGCTATCTGTATTAACATGGAAATATCTACACCGCCACCTGTATGAACATGGAAATATCTACACTGCCATCGGTACAAACATGGAAATATCTACACCGCCATCTGTATGAACATGTAAATATCCTCACCGCCATCTGTATGAACATGGAAATATCTACACCGCTAAATGTATGAACATGGAAATGTCTACACCGCTATTGGTATGATCATGGAAATATCTACACTGCTATCTGTATGAACATGGACATATCTACACCGCTATCTGTATGAACATGGAAATATCTAAACCGCTATCTGTATGAACATGGAAATATCTACACCGCCATCTGTATCAACATGTAAATATCTACAGCGCCATCTGTATGAACAAGGAAATATCTACACCGCTAACTGTATGAACATTTAAATATCTACACCGCTATCTGTATGAACATGGAAATATCTACACCGCTATCTGTATTAACATGGAAAGATCTACACCGCTATCTGTATGAACATGGAAATATCTACACCGCTATCTGTATGAACATGGAAATATCTACACCGCTATCTGTATGAACATGGAAATAGCTACACCGCTATCTGTATGAACATGGAAATATCTACACCGGTATCTGTATGAACATGCAAATATCTACACAGCTATCTGTATATCAATGGAAATATCCAGACTGGTATCTCTATAAACATGGAAATATCTACACTGCTATCTGTATAAACATGGAAATATCTACACCGCCATCTCTATGAACATGGAAATATCTACACCGCCATTTGTATGAACATGGAAATATCTACACCACCATCTCTATGAACATGGAAATAACTACACCGCCATTTGTATAAACATGGAAATACCTACACCGCCATCTGTATGAACATGGAAATATCTTCACAGCCATTTGTATGAATATGGATATATGTACACCGGCATCTGGATGAACATGGAAATATCTACACCGCTATCTGCATGAACATGGAAATATCTACACAGCTATCTGAATATACATGGAAATATCTACACAGATTTCTCTATAAATATGGAAATAACTACAGCGCTATCTCTATAAACTTCGAAATATCTACACCGCCATCTGTATGAACATGGAAATATCTACACCGCCATCTGTACAAACATGGACATATCTACACCGCCATCTGAATTAAGATGGAAATATCTACACCGCTATCTGTATAAACATGGAAATATCTGCCCAACTATCTGTATAAACATGGAAATATCCGCACCGCTATCTGAATAAACATGGAAATATCCGCACCACTATCTGTATAAACATGGAAATATCTACACTGCTATCTGCATAAACATGGAAATATCCACACCGCTATCTGTGTAAACATGGAAATGTCTACACCGCTATCTGTGTAAACATGGAAATATCTACTCCGCCATCTGTGTAAACATGAAAATATCTACACCGCCATCCCTATAAACATGGAAATATCTACACCGTCCTCTGTATGAACATGGAAATATCTACACCGCCATCTCTATAAACGTGGAAATATCTACACCGCTATCTGTATTAACTTGGAAATATCTACACTGCTCTCTCAATGAAATTGAAATTATCTACAACACTATCTCTATAAACATGGAAATATCTACACTGCTATCTGTATAAACATGGAAATATCTACACCGCTATCTGTATAAACATGGAGATATCTACAACGCTGTCTCTATAAACTAGGAAATAACTACAACACTATCTCTGTAAACATGGAAATATCTAGACCGCCATCTCTATAAACATGGAAATAGGTACACCACCATCTGTATAAACATGGAAATATCTATACCGCAATCTGCATAAACATGGAAATATCTAAACGGCCATCTCTATGAACATGGAAGTATCTACACCGCCATCTGTACGAACATGGAAATATCTATACCACCATCTGTATGAACATGTAAATATCTACACGGCCATCAGTATGAACATGGAAATATCTACACCGCTAACTGTATGAACATGGAAATACCCACACTGCTATCTGTATGAACATGGAAATATCTACACCGTTATCTGTTTGAACATGGAAATATCTACACCGCTATCTGTATGAACATGGAAATATCTACACCGCTATCTGTACGAACATGGAAATATCTACACCGCTATCTGTATGAACATGCAAATATCTACACAGCTATCTGTATATCAATGGAAATATCTACACAGCTGTCTCTATAAACATGGAAATAACTACACTGCTATCTGTATAAACATGGAAATAACTACACCGCCACCTGTATGAACATGGAAATATCTACACTGCCATTCTTACGAACATGGAAATATCTACACCGCCATCTGTATGAACATGTAAATATCTACACCGCCATCTGTATGAACATGGAAATATCTACCCCGCTAACTGTATGAACATGGAAATATCTACACCGCTATCGGTATGAACATGGAAATACCTACACCGCCATCTGTATGAACATGTAAATATCTACACCGCCATCTGTATGAACATGGAAATATCTACACCACTAACTGTATGAACATGGAAATATCTAAACCGCTATCTGTATTGACATGGAAATATCTACACCGCTATCTGTATGAACATGGAAATATCTACACCGCTTTCTGTATGAACATGGAAATATCTACACCTCTATCTGTATGAACATGTAAATATCTACACCGCTATCTGTATGAACATTCAAATATCTACACAGCTATCTGTATATCAATGAAAACATCTACACTGCTATCCCTATAAACATTGAAATAACTACACTGCTATCTGTATCAACATGTAAATATCTACACCGCCATCTGTATGAACATGGAAATATTTACACCGCTAACTGTATGAACATGCAAATGTCTACTTCGCTATTGGTATGAACGTGGAAATATCTAGACCGCTATCTGTATGAACATGGAAATATCTACACCGCTATCTGTATGAACATGGAAATCTCTACACCGCTATCTGTATGAACATGGAAATATCTACACCGCCATCTGTATTAACATGGAAATATCAACACCGCCATCTGTATGAACATGTAAATATCTACACCGCCATCTGTATGAACATGGAAATATCTACACCGTTATCTGTATGAACATGGAAATATCTACACCGCTATCTGTATGAACATGGAAATATCTACACCGCTATCTGTATGAACATGGAAATATCTACACCGCTATCTGTATGAACATGCAAATAACTACACAGCTATCTGTATATCAATGGAAATATCTACACAGCTGTCTCTATAAACATGGAAATAACTACACTGCTATCTGTATAAACATGGAAATAACTACACCGCCACCTGTATGAACATGGAAATAACTACACTGCCATCCTTACGAACATGGAAATATCTACACCGTTATCTGTATGAACATGTAAATATCTACACCGCCATCTGTATGAACATGGAAATATCTACAACGCTAACTGTATGAACATGGAAATATCTACACCGCTATTGGTATGAACATGGAAATATCTACACCGCTATCTGTATGAACATGGAAATATCTACAACGCTATCTGTATGAACATGGAAATACCTACACCGCCATCTGTATGAACATGTAAATATCTACACCGCCATCTGTATGAACATGGAAATATCTACATCGCTAACTGTATGAACATTGAAATATCTACAGCGCTATCTGTATTTACTTGGAAATATCTACACCGCTATCTGTATGAACATGGAAATATCTACACCGCTTTCTGTATGAACATGGAAATATCTATACCGCCATCTGTATGAACATGTAAATATCTACACCGCCATCTGTAGGAACATGTAAATATCTACACCACTACCTGTATGAACATGGAAATATCTACACCGCTGTCTGTATGAACATGGAAATATCTACACCGTTATCTCTATGAACATAGAAATATCTACACCGCTATCTGTATGAACATGGAAATAGCTACACCGCTATCTGTACGAACATGGAAATATCTACACCGCTATCTGTATGAACATGCAAATATCTACACAGCTATCTGTATATCAGTGGAAATATCTACACCGCTATCTCTATTAACATGGAAATAACTACACTGCTATCTGTATAAACATGGAAATATCTACACCGCCACCTGTATGAACATGGAAATATCTACACTGCCATCCGAACAAACATGGACATATCTACACCGCCATCTGTATGAACATGTAAATATCTTCACCGCCATCTGTATGAACATGGAAATATCTACACCGCTAAATGTATGAACATGGAAATGTCTACACCGCTATTGGTATGAACATGGAAATATCTACACCGCTATCTGTATGAACATGGAAATATCTACACCGCTATCTGTATGATCATGGAAATATCTACACCGCTATCTGTATGAACATGGAAATATCTACACCGCCATCTGTATCAACATGTAAATATCTACACCGCCATCTGTATGAACATGGAAATATCTACACCGCTAACTGTATGAACATTTAAATATCTACACCGCTATCTGTATGAACATGGAAATATCTACACCGCCAACTGTGTGAACATGGAAATATCTACACTGCTATCTGTATGAACATGGAAATATCTACACCGCTATCTGCATGAACATGGAAATATCTTCGCCATCTGTATGAACATGGAAATATCTACACCGCTAAATATATGAACATGGAAATGTCTACACCGCTATTGGTATGAACATGGAAATATCTACACCGCTATCTATATGAATATGGAAATATCTACACAGCTATCTGTATGAACATGGAAATATCTACACTGCTATCTGTATGAACATGGAAATAACTACACCGCCATCTGTATGAACATGTAAATATCTACACCGCCATCTGTATGAACATGGAAATATCTAAACCGCTAACTGTATGAACATGGAAATATCTACACCGCTATCTGTATGAACATGGAAATATCTACACCGCTATCTGTATGAACATGGAAATGTCTACACCACTATCTGTGAACATGGAAATATCTACACCGCTATCTGTATGAACAAGGAAATATCTACACCGCTTTCTCTATGAACATACAAATATCTACAGAGCTATCTGTATATCAATGGAAATATCTACACTACTATCTCTATAAACATGGAAATAACTACACTGCTATCTCTATAAATATGGAAATATCAACACCGCCATCTCTATGAACATGGAAATATCTACACTGTCATTTGTATGAACATGGAAATATCTACACCGCCATCTCTATGAACACGGAAATATCTACACCGCCATTTGTATGAACATGGAAATATCTAAACCGCCATCTCTGTAAACGTGGAAATATCTACACCGCTATCTGTATGAACTTGGAAATATCTACACCGCTATCTGTATGAACATGGAAATATCTACACCGCTATCTGTATGAACATGGAAATATCTACACCGCTATCTGTATGAACATGGAAATATCTACACCGCTATCTGTATGAACATGCAAATAACTACACAGCTATCTGTATATCAATGGAAATATCTACACAGCTGTCTCTATAAACATGGAAATAACTACACTGCTATCTGTATAAACATGGAAATAACTACACCGCCACCTGTATGAACATGGAAATACCTACACTGCCATCCTTATGAACATGGAAATATCTACACCACCATCTGTATGAACATGTAAATATCTACACCGCCATCTGTATGAACATGGAAATATCTACCCCGCTAACTGTATGAACATGGAAATATCTACACCGCTATTGGTATGAACATGGAAATATCTACACCGCTATCTGTATGAACATGGAAATATCTACAACGCTATCTGTATGAACATGGAAATACCTACACCGCCATCTGTATGAACATGTAAATATCTACACCGCCATCTGTATGAACATGGAAATATCTACACCGCTAACTGTATGAACATTGAAATATCTACAGCGCTATCTGTATTGACATGGAAATATCTACACCGCTATCTGTATGAACATGGAAATATCTACACCGCTTTCTGTATGAACATGGAAATATCTACACCGTTATCTGTATGAACATGGAAATATCTACACCGCTATCTGTATGAACATTCAAATATCTACACAGCCATCTGTATATCAATGAAAACATCTACCCTGCTATCCCTATAAACATTGAAATAACTACACTGCTATCTGTATAAACATGGAAATATATACACCGCCACCTGTATGAACATGGAAATATCTACAATGCCATCCGTACAAACATGGAAATATCTACACCGCCATCTGTATGAACATGTAAATATCTACACTGCCATCTGTATGAACATGGAAATATCTACACCGCTAACTGTATGAACATGCAAATGTCTACTCCGCTATTGGTATGAACCTGGAAATATCTAGACCGCTATCTGTATGAACATGGAAATATCTACACCACTATCTGTATGAACATGGAAATCTCTACACCGCTATCTGTATGAACATGGAAATATCTACACGGCCATCTGTATGAACATGGAAATATCTACACCGCCATCTGTATGAACATGGAAATATCTACACCGCTAACTGTATGAACATGGAAATATCTACACCGCTATCTGTATGAACATGGAAATATCTACACCGCTATCCGTATGAACATGGAAATATCTACACCGCTATCTATATGAACATGCAAATATCTACACCGCTATCTCTATGAACATGGAAATATCTACACCGCTATCTGTATAAACATGGAAATATCTTCACCGCTATCTATATAAACATGGAAATATCTACAACGATGTCTCTATAAACTTGGAAATAACTACACCACTATCTCTGTAAACATGGAAATATCTAGACCGCCATCTCTATAAACATGGAAATATCTACACCGCCATCTGTATAAACATGGAAATATCTATACCGCTATCTGCATAAACATGGAAATATCTACACCGCCATCTCTATGAACATGGAAATATCTACACCGCCATCTCTAAGAACATGGAAATATCTATACCGCCATCTGTATGAACATGTAAATATCTACACCGCCATCTGTATGAACATGGAAATATCTACACCGTTATCTGTATGAACATGGAAATATCTACACCGCTATCTGTATGAACATGGAAATATCTACACCGCTATCTGTATGAACATGGAAATATCTACACCGCTATCTGTATGAACATGCAAATATCTACACAGCTATCTGTATATCAATGGAAATATCTACACAGCTGTCTCTATAAACATGGAAATAACTACACTGCTATCTGTATAAACATGGAAATAACTACACCGCCACCTGTATGAACATGGAAATATCTACACTGCCATCCTTACGAACATGGAAATATCTACACCGCCATCTGTATGAACATGTAAATATCTACACCGCCATCTGTATGAACATGGAAATATCTACCCCGCTAACTGTATGAACATGGAAATATCTACACCGCTATTGGTATGAACATGGAAATATCTACACCGCTATCTGTATGAACATGGAAATATCTACAACGCTATCTGTATGAACATGGAAATACCTACACCGCCATCTGTATGAACATGTAAATATCTACACCGCCATCTGTATGAACATGGAAATATCTACACCGCTAACTGTATGAACATTGAAATATCTACAGCGCTATCTGTATTTACATGGAAATATCTACACCGCTATCTGTATGAACATGGAAATATCTACACCGCTTTCTGTATGAACATGGAAATATCTACACCGCTATCTGTATGAACATGGAAATATCTACACCGCTATCTGTATGAACATTCAAATATCTACACAGCCATCTGTATATCAATGAAAACATCTACCCTGCTATCCCTATAAACATTGAAATAACTACACTGCTATCTGTATAAACATGGAAATATCTACACCGCCACCTGTATGAACATGGAAATATCTACAATGCCATCCGTACAAACATGGAAATATCTACACCGCCATCTGTATGAACATGTAAATATCTACACTGCCATCTGTATGAACATGGAAATATCTACACCGCTAACTGTATGAACATGCAAATGTCTACTCCGCTATTGGTATGTACCTGGAAATATCTAGACTGCTGTCTGTATGAACATGGAAATATCTACACCACTATCTGTATGAACATGGAAATCTCTACACCGCTATCTGTATGAACATGGAAATATCTACACGGCCATCTGTATGAACATGGAAATATCTACACCGCCATCTGTATGAACATGGAAATATCTACACCTCTAACTGTATGAACATGGAAATATCTACACCGCTATCTGTATGAACATGGAAATATCTACACCGCTATCTGTATGAACATGGAAATATCTACACCGCTATCTATATGAACATGCAAATATCTACACCGCTATCTCTATGAACATGGAAATATCTACACCGCTATCTGTATGAACATGTAAATATCTACACAGCTATCTGTATATCAATGGAAATATCCACACTGGTATCTCTATAAACATGGAAATAACTACACTGCTATCTGTATAAACATGGAAATATCTACACGGCCATCTCTATGAACATGGAAATATCTACACCGCCATCTGTAAGAACATGGAAATATCTATACCGCCATCTGTATGAACATGTAAATATCTACACCGCCATCTGTATGAACATGTAAATATCTACACCACTACCTGTATGAACATGGAAATATCTACACCGCTGTCTGTATGAACATGGAAATATCTACACCGTTATCTCTATGAACATAGAAATATCTACACCGCTATCTGTATGAACATGGAAATAGCTACACCGCTATCTGTACGAACATGGAAATATCTACACCGCTATCTGTATGAACATGCAAATATCTACACAGCTATCTGTATATCAGTGGAAATATCTACACCGCTATCTCTATTAACATGGAAATAACTACACTGCTATCTGTATAAACATGGAAATATCTACACCGCCACCTGTATGAACATGGAAATATCTACACTGCCATCCGTACAAACATGGACATATCTACACCGCCATCTGTATGAACATGTAAATATCTTCACCGCCATCTGTATGAACATGGAAATATCTACACCGCTAAATGTATGAACATGGAAATGTCTACACCGCTATTGGTATGAACATGGAAATATCTACACCGCTATCTGTATGAACATGGAAATATCTACACCGCTATCTGTATGATCATGGAAATATCTACACCGCTATCTGTATGAACATGGAAATATCTACACCGCCATCTGTATCAACATGTAAATATCTACACCGCCATCTGTATGAACATGGAAATATCTACACCGCTAACTGTATGAACATTTAAATATCTACACCGCTATCTGTATGAACATGGAAATATCTACACCGCCAACTGTGTGAACATGGAAATATCTACACTGCTATCTGTATGAACATGGAAATATCTACACCGCTATCTGCATGAACATGGAAATATCTTCGCCATCTGTATGAACATGGAAATATCTACACCGCTAAATATATGAACATGGAAATGTCTACACCGCTATTGGTATGAACATGGAAATATCTACACCGCTATCTATATGAATATGGAAATATCTACACAGCTATCTGTATGAACATGGAAATATCTACACCGCTATCTGTATGAACATGGAAATAACTACACCGCCATCTGTATGAACATGTAAATATCTACACCGCCATCTGTATGAACATGGAAATATCTAAACCGCTAACTGTATGAACATGGAAATATCTACACCGCTATCTGTATGAACATGGAAATATCTACACCGCTATCTGTATGAACATGGAAATGTCTACACCACTATCTGTGAACATGGAAATATCTACACCGCTATCTGTATGAACAAGGAAATATCTACACCGCTTTCTCTATGAACATACAAATATCTACAGAGCTATCTGTATATCAATGGAAATATCTACACTACTATCTCTATAAACATGGAAATAACTACACTGCTATCTCTATAAATATGGAAATATCAACACCGCCATCTCTATGAACATGGAAATATCTACACTGTCATTTGTATGAACATGGAAATATCTACACCGCCATCTCTATGAACACGGAAATATCTACACCGCCATTTGTATGAACATGGAAATATCTAAACCGCCATCTCTGTAAACGTGGAAATATCTACACCGCTATCTGTATGAACTTGGAAATATCTACACCGCTATCTGTATGAACATGGAAATATCTACACCGCTATCTGTATGAACATGGAAATATCTACACCGCTATCTGTATGAACATGTAAATATCTACAGAGCTATCTGTATATCAATGGAAATATCCACACTGGTATCTCTATAAACATGGAAACAACTACACTGGTATCTGTATAAACATGGAAATATCTACACGGCCATCTCTATGAACATGGAAATATCTCCACCGCCATTTGTATGAACCTGGAAATATCTACACCGCCATCTCTATGAACATGGAAATATCTACACCGCCATTTGTATGAACATGGAAATACCTACACCACCATCTGTATGAACATGGAAATATCTTCACCGCCATCTGTATGAACATGGATATATGTACACCGGCATCTGGATGAACATGGAAATATCTACACCGCTATCTGCATGAACATGGAATTATCTACACAGCTATCTGAATATACATGGAAATATCTACACAGATTTCTCTATAAATATGGAAATAACTACAGCGCTATCTCTATAAACTTTGAAATATCTACACCGCCATCTGTATGAACATGGAAATAACTACACCGCCATCTGTACAAACATGGACATATCTACACCGCCATCTGTATTAAGATGGAAATATCTACACCGCTATCTGTATAAACATGGAAATATCTGCCTAACTATCTGTATCAACATGGAAATAACCGCACCGCTATCTGAATAAACATGGAAATATCCGCACCGCTATCTGTATAAACATGGAAATATCTACACTGCTATCTGCATAAACATGGAAATATCCACACCGCTATCTGTGTAAACATGGAAATGTCTACACCGCTATCTGTGTAAACATGGAAATATCTACACCGCCATCTGTGTAAACATGAAAATATCTACACCGCCATCCCTATAAACATGGAAATATCTACACCGTCCTCTGTAAGAACATGGAAATATCTACACCGCCATCTCTGTAAACGTGGAAATATCTACACCGCTATCTGTATGAACTTGGAAATATCTACACTGCTCTCTGTACGAAATTGAAATTATCTACAACACTATCTCTATAAACATGGAAATATCTACACTGCTATCTGTATGAACATGGACATACCTACACCGCTATCTGTATGAACATGGAAATATCTACACCGCCATCTCTAAGAACATGGAAATATCTATACCGCCATCTGTATGAACATGTAAATATCTACACCGCCATCTGTATGAACATGGAAATATCTACAATGCTAACTGTATGAACATGGAAATATCTACACTGCTGTCTGTATGAACATGGAAATATCTACACCGTTTTCTGTATGAACATAGAAATATCTACACCGCTATCTGTATGAACATGGAAATAGCTACACCGCTATCTGTATGAACATGGAAATATCTACACCGGTATCTGTATGAACATGCAAATATCTACACAGCTATCTGTATATCAATGGAAATATCTACACCGCTATCTCTATTAACATGGGAATAACTACACTGCTATCTGTATAAACATGGAAATATCTACACCGCCACCTGTATGAACATGGATATATCTACACTGCCATCGGTACAAACATGGAAATATCTACACCGCCATCTGTATGAACATGTAAATATCCTCACCGCCATCTGTATGAACATGGAAATATCTACACCGCTAAATGTATGAACATGGAAATGTCTACACCGCTATTGGTATGATCATGGAAATATCTACACTGCTATCTGTATGAACATGGACATATCTACACCGCTATCTGTATGAACATGGAAATATCTAAACCGCTATCTGTATGAACATGGAAATATCTACACCGCCATCTGTATCAACATGTAAATATCTACAGCGCCATCTGTATGAACAAGGAAATATCTACACCGCTAACTGTATGAACATTTAAATATCCACACCGCTATCTGTATGAACATGGAAATATCTACACCGCTATCTGTATTAACATGGAAAGATCTACACCGCTATCTGTATGAACATGGAAATATCTACACCGCTATCTGTATGAACATGGAAATATCTACACCGCTATCTGTATGAACATGGAAATAGCTACACCGCTATCTGTATGAACATGGAAATATCTACACCGCTATCTGTATGAACATGCAAATATCTACACAGCTATCTGTATATCAATGGAAATATCCAGACTGGTATCTCTATAAACATGGAAATATCTACACTGCTATCTGTATAAACATGGAAATATCTACACCGCCATCTCTATGAACATGGAAATATCTACACCGCCATTTGTATGAACATGGAAATATCTACACCACCATCTCTATGAACATGGAAATATCTACACCGCCATTTGTATAAACATGGAAATACCTACACAGCCATCTGTATGAACATGGAAATATCTTCACCGCCATTTGTATGAACATGGATATATGTACACCGGCATCTGGATGAACATGGAAATATCTTCACCGTTATCTGTATGAACATGGAAATATCTACACCGCTATCTGTAGGAACATGGAAATATCTACACCGCTATCTGTACGAACATGGAAATATCTGCACCGCTATCTGTATGAACATGCAAATATCTACACAGCTATCTGTATGAACATTCAAATATCTACACAGCCATCTGTATATCAATGAAAACATCTACCCTGCTATCCCTATAAACATTGAAATAACTACACTGCTATCTGTATAAACATGGAAATATCTACACCGCCACCTGTATGAACATGGAAATATCTACAATGCCATCCGTACAAACATGGAAATATCTACACCGCCATCTGTATGAACATGTAAATATCTACACTGCCATCTGTATGAACATGGAAATATCTACACCGCTAACTGTATGAACATGCAAATGTCTACTCCGCTATTGGTATGAACCTGGAAATATCTAGACCGCTATCTGTATGAACATGGAAATATCTACACCATTATCTGTATGAACATGGAAATCTCTACACCGCTATCTGTATGAACATGGAAATATCTACACGGCCATCTGTATGAACATGGAAATATCTACACCGCCATCTGTATGAACATGGAAATATCTACACCTCTAACTGTATGAACATGGAAATATCTACACCGCTATCTGTATGAACATGGAAATATCTACACCGCTATCTGTATGAACATGGAAATATCTACACTGCTATCTATATGAACATGCAAATATCTACACCGCTATCTCTATGAACATGGAAATATCTACACCGCTATCTGTATGAACATGTAAATATCTACACAGCTATCTGTATATCAATGGAAATATCCACACTGGTATCTCTATAAACATGGAAATAACTACACTGCTATCTGTATAAACATGGAAATATCTACACGGCCATCTCTATGAACATGGAAATATCTACACCGCCATCTGTAAGAACATGGAAATATCTATACCCCCATCTGTATGAACATGTAAATATCTACACCGCCATCTGTATGAACATGTAAATATCTACACCACTACCTGTATGAACATGGAAATATCTACACCGCTGTCTGTATGAACATGGAAATATCTACACCGTTATCTCTATGAACATAGAAATATCTACACCGCTATCTGTATGAACATGGAAATAGCTACACCGCTATCTGTACGAACATGGAAATATCTACACCGCTATCTGTATGAACATGCAAATATCTACACAGCTATCTGTATATCAATGGAAATATCTACACCGCTATCTCTATTAACATGGAAATAACTACACTGCTATCTGTATAAACATGGAAATATCTACACCGCCACCTGTATGAACATGGAAATATCTACACTGCCATCCGTACAAACATGGACATATCTACACCGCCATCTGTATGAACATGTAAATATCTTCACCGCCATCTGTATGAACATGGAAATATCTACACCGCTAAATGTATGAACATGGAAATGTCTACACCGCTATTGGTATGAACATGGAAATATCTACACCGCTATCTGTATGAACATGGAAATATCTACACCGCTATCTGTATGATCATGGAAATATCTACACCGCCATCTGTATGAACATGGAAATATCTACACCGCCATCTGTATCAACATGTAAATATCTACACCGCCATCTGTATGAACATGGAAATATCTACACCGCTAACTGTATGAACATTTAAATATCTACACCGCTATCTGTATGAACATGGAAATATCTACACCGCCAACTGTGTGAACATGGAAATATCTACACTGCTATCTGTATGAACATGGAAATATCTACACCGCAATCTGCATGAACATGGAAATATCTTCGCCATCTGTATGAACATGGAAATATCTACACCGCTAAATATATGAACATGGAAATGTCTACACCGCTATTGGTATGAACATGGAAATATCTACACCGCTATCTATATGAATATGGAAATATCTACACAGCTATCTGTATGAACATGGAAATATCTACACCGCTATCTGTATGAACATGGAAATAACTACACCGCCATCTGTATGAACATGTAAATATCTACACCGCCATCTGTATGAACATGGAAATATCTAAACCGCTAACTGTATGAACATGGAAATATCTACACCGCTATCTGTATGAACATGGAAATATCTACACCGCTATCTGTATGAACATGGAAATGTCTACACCACTATCTGTGAACATGGAAATATCTACACCGCTATCTGTATGAACAAGGAAATATCTACACCGCTTTCTCTATGAACATACAAATATCTACAGAGCTATCTGTATATCAATGGAAATATCTACACTACTATCTCTATAAACATGGAAATAACTACACTGCTATCTCTATAAATATGGAAATATCAACACCGCCATCTCTATGAACATGGAAATATCTACACTGTCATTTGTATGAACATGGAAATATCTACACCGCCATCTCTATGAACACGGAAATATCTACACCGCCATTTGTATGAACATGGAAATATCTAAACCGCCATCTCTGTAAACGTGGAAATATCTACACCGCTATCTGTATGAACTTGGAAATATCTACACCGCTATCTGTATGAACATGGAAATATCTACACCGCTATCTGTATGAACATGGAAATATCTACACCGCTATCTGTATGAACATGTAAATATCTACAGAGCTATCTGTATATCAATGGAAATATCCACACTGGTATCTCTATAAACATGGAAACAACTACACTGGTATCTGTATAAACATGGAAATATCTACACGGCCATCTCTATGAACATGGAAATATCTCCACCGCCATTTGTATGAACCTGGAAATATCTACACCGCCATCTCTATGAACATGGAAATATCTACACCGCCATTTGTATGAACATGGAAATACCTACACCACCATCTGTATGAACATGGAAATATCTTCACCGCCATCTGTATGAACATGGATATATGTACACCGGCATCTGGATGAACATGGAAATATCTACACCGCTATCTGCATGAACATGGAATTATCTACACAGCTATCTGAATATACATGGAAATATCTACACAGATTTCTCTATAAATATGGAAATAACTACAGCGCTATCTCTATAAACTTTGAAATATCTACACCGCCATCTGTATGAACATGGAAATAACTACACCGCCATCTGTACAAACATGGGCATATCTACACCGCCATCTGTATTAAGATGGAAATATCTACACCGCTATCTGTATAAACATGGAAATATCTGCCTAACTATCTGTATCAACATGGAAATAACCGCACCGCTATCTGAATAAACATGGAAATATCCGCACCGCTATCTGTATAAACATGGAAATATCTACACTGCTATCTGCATAAACATGGAAATATCCACACCGCTATCTGTGTAAACATGGAAATGTCTACACCGCTATCTGTGTAAACATGGAAATATCTACACCGCCATCTGTGTAAACATGAAAATATCTACACCGCCATCCCTATAAACATGGAAATATCTACACCGTCCTCTGTATGAACATGGAAATATCTACACCGCCATCTCTGTAAACGTGGAAATATCTACACCGCTATCTGTATGAACTTGGAAATATCTACACTGCTCTCTGTACGAAATTGAAATTATCTACAACACTATCTCTATAAACATGGAAATATCTACACTGCTATCTGTATGAACATGGACATACCTACACCGCTAACTGTATGAACATGGAAATATCTACACCGCCATCTCTAAGAACATGGAAATATCTATACCGCCATCTGTATGAACATGTAAATATCTACACCGCCATCTGTATGAACATGGAAATATCTACAATGCTAACTGTATGAACATGGAAATATCTACACTGCTGTCTGTATGAACATGGAAATATCTACACCGTTTTCTGTATGAACATAGAAATATCTACACCGCTATCTGTATGAACATGGAAATAGCTACACCGCTATCTGTATGAACATGGAAATATCTACACCGCTATCTGTATGAACATGCAAATATCTACACAGCTATCTGTATATCAATGGAAATATCTACACCGCTATCTCTATTAACATGGGAATAACTACACTGCTATCTGTATAAACATGAAAATATCTACACCGCCACCTGTATGAACATGGATATATCTACACTGCCATCGGTACAAACATGGAAATATCTACACCGCCATCTGTATGAACATGTAAATATCCTCACCGCCATCTGTATGAACATGGAAATATCTACACCGCTAAATGTATGAACATGGAAATGTCTACACCGCTATTGGTATGATCATGGAAATATCTACACTGCTATCTGTATGAACATGGACATATCTACACCGCTATCTGTATGAACATGGAAATATCTAAACCGCTATCTGTATGAACATGGAAATATCTACACCGCCATCTGTATCAACATGTAAATATCTACAGCGCCATCTGTATGAACAAGGAAATATCTACACCGCTAACTGTATGAACATTTAAATATCCACACCGCTATCTGTATGAACATGGAAATATCTACACCGCTATCTGTATTAACATGGAAAGATCTACACCGCTATCTGTATGAACATGGAAATATCTACACCGCTATCTGTATGAACATGGAAATATCTACACCGCTATCTGTATGAACATGGAAATAGCTACACCGCTATCTGTATGAACATGGAAATATCTACACCGCTATCTGTATGAACATGCAAATATCTACACAGCTATCTGTATATCAATGGAAATATCCAGACTGGTATCTCTATAAACATGGAAATATCTACACTGCTATCTGTATAAACATGGAAATATCTACACCGCCATCTCTATGAACATGGAAATATCTACACCGCCATTTGTATGAACATGGAAATATCTACACCACCATCTCTATGAACATGGAAATATCTACACCGCCATTTGTATAAACATGGAAATACCTACACAGCCATCTGTATGAACATGGAAATATCTTCACCGCCATTTGTATGAACATGGATATATGTACACCGGCATCTGGATGAACATGGAAATATCTTCACCGTTATCTGTATGAACATGGAAATATCTACACCGCTATCTGTAGGAACATGGAAATATCTACACCGCTATCTGTACGAACATGGAAATATCTGCACCGCTATCTGTATGAACATGCAAATATCTACACAGCTATCTGTATATCAATGGAAATATCTACACAGCTGTCTCTATAAACATGGAAATAACTACACTGCTATCTGTAAAAACATGGAAATATCTACACCGCCACCTGTATGAACATGGAAATATCTACACTGCCATCCGTACGAACATGGAAATATC
This sequence comes from Gorilla gorilla gorilla, assembly GCF_029281585.2. Lineage (NCBI taxonomy): Eukaryota > Metazoa > Chordata > Mammalia > Primates > Hominidae > Gorilla > Gorilla gorilla. The sequence goes on from NC_073234.2 coordinate 1,631,218, forward strand.
TACACCGCCATCTGTATGAACATGGAAATATCTACACCGCCATCTGTATGAACATGGAAATATCTACACCTCTAATTGTATGAACATAGAAATATCTACACCGCTATCTGTATGAACATGGAAATACCTACACCGCTATCTGAATGAACATGGAAATATCTACACCGCTTTCTATATGAACATGCAAATATCTACACCGCTATCTCTATGAACATGGAAATATCTACACCGCTATCTGTATGAACATGTAAATATCTACACAGCTATCTGTATATCAATGGAAATATCCACACTGGTATCGCTATAAACATGGAAATAACTACACTGCTATCTGTATAAACATGGAAATATCTACACGGCCATCTCTATGAACATGGAAATATCTACACCGCCATCTGTAAGAACATGGAAATATCTATACCGCCATCTGTATGAACATGTAAATATCTACACCGCCATCTGTATGAACATGGAAATATCTACACCACTACCTGTATGAACATGGAAATATCTACACCGCTGTCTGTATGAACATGGAAATAGCTACACCGCTATCTGTACGTACATGGAAATATCTACACCGCTATCTGTATGAACATGCAAATATCTACACAGCTATCTGTATGTCAATGGAAATATCTACACCGCTATCTCTATTAACATGGAAATAACTACACTGCTATCTGTATAAACATGGAAATATCTACACAGCCACCTGTATGAACATGGAAATATCTAGACTGCCATCCGTACAAACATGGACATATCTACACCGCCATCTGTATGAACATGTAAATATATTCACCGCCATCTGTATGAACATGGAAATATCTACACCGCTAAATGTATGAACATGGAAATGTCTACACCGCTATTGGTATGAACATGGAAATATCTACACCGCTATCTGTATGAACATGGAAATATCTACACCGCTATCTGTATGAACATGGAAATATCTACACCGCTATCTGTATGAACATGGAAATATCTACACCGCCATCTGTATCAACATGTAAATATCTACACCGCCATCTGTATGAACATGGAAATATCTACACCGCTAACTGTATGAACATTTAAATATCTACACCGCTATCTGTATGAACATGGAAATATCTACACCGCTATCTATATTAACATGGAAATATCTACACCGCTATCTGTATGAACATGGAAATATCTACACCGCTATCTGCATGAACATGGAAATATCTTCGCCATCTGTATGAGCATGGAAATATCTACACCGCTAAGTATATGAACATGGAAATGTCTACACCGCTATTGGTATGAACATGGAAATATCTACACCGCTATCTGTATGAATATGGAAATATCAACACCGCTATCTGTATGAACATGGGAATATCTACACCGCTATCTGTATGAACATGGAAATACCTACACCGCCATCTGTATGAACATGTAAATATCTACACCGCCATCTGTATGAACATGGAAATATCTAAACCGCTAACTGTATGAACATGGAAATATCTACACCGCTATCTGTATGAACATGGAAATATCTACACCGCTATCTGTATGAACATGGAAATGTCTACACCGCTATCTGTGAACATGGAAATATCTACACCGCTATCTGTATGAACATGGAAATATCTACACCGCTTTCTCTATGAACATGCAAATATCTACAGAGCTATCTGTATATCAATGGAAATATCTACACTACTATCTCTATAAACATGGAAATAACTACACTGCTATCTCTATAAATATGGAAATATCAACACCGCCATCTCTATGAACATGGAAATATCTACACTGCCATTTGTATGAACATGGAAATATCTACACCGCCATCTCTATGAACATGGAAATATCTACACCGCCATTTGTATGAACATGGAAATATCTACACCGCCATCTCTGTAAACGTGGAAATATCTACACCGCTATCTGTATGAACTTGGAAATATCTACACCGCTATCTGTATGAACATGGAAATATCTACACCGCTATCTGTATGAACATGGAAATATCTACACCGCTATCTGTATGAACATGTAAATATCTACACAGCTATCTGTATATCAATGGAAATATCCACACTGGTATCTCTATAAACATGGAAACAACTACACTGGTATCTGTATAAACATGGAAATATCTACACGGCCATCTCTATGAACATGGAAATATCTCCACCGCCATTTGTATGAACCTGGAAATATCTACACCGCCATCTCTATGAACATGGAAATATCTACACCGCCATTTGTATGAACATGGAAATACCTACACCACCATCTGTATGAACATGGAAATATCTTCACCGCCATCTGTATGAACATGGATATATGTACACCGGCATCTGGATGAACATGGAAATATCTAAACCGCTATCTGCATGAACATGGAAATATCTACACAGCTATCTGAATATACATGGAAATATCTACACAGATTTCTCTATAAATATGGAAATAACTACAGTGCTATCTCTATAAACTTTGAAATATCTACACCGCCATCTGTATGAACATGGAAATAACTACACCGCCATCTGTACAAACATGGACATATCTACACCGCCATCTGTATTAAGATGGAAATATCTACACCGCTATCTGTATAAACATGGAAATATCTGCCTAACTATCTGTATAAACATGGAAATAACCGCACCGCTATCTGAATAAACATGGAAATATCCGCACCGCTATCTATGTGAACATGGAAATATCTACACTGCTATCTGCATAAAAATGGAAATATCCACACCGCTATCTGTGTAAACATGGAAATGTCTACACCGCAATCTGTGTAAACATGGATATATCTACACCGCCATCTGTGTAAACATGAAAATATCTACACCGCCATCCCTATAAACATGGAAATATCTACACCGTCCTCTGTATGAACATGGAAATATCCACACCGCCATCTCTGTAAACGTGGAAATATCTACACCGCTATCTGTATGAACTTGGAAATATCCACACTGCTCTCTGTATGAAATTGAAATTATCTACAACACTATCTCTATAAACGTGGAAATATCTACACCGCCATCTGTATGAACATGGAAATATCTACACCGCTAACTGTATGAACATTGAAATATCTACACCGCTATCTGTATTGACAGGGAAATATCTACACCGCTATCTGTATGAACATGGAAATATCTACACCGCTTTCTGTATGAACATGGAAAAATCTACACCGCTCTCTGTATGAACATGGAAATATCTACACCGCTATCTGTATGAACATTCAAATATCTACACAGCCATCTGTATATCAATGAAAACATCTACCCTGCTATCCCTATAAACATTGAAATAACTACACTGCTATCTGTATAAACATGGAAATATCTACACCGCCACCTGTATGAACATGGAAATATCTACAATGCCATCCGTACAAACATGGAAATATCTACACCGCCATCTGTATGAACATGTAAATATCTACACTGCCATCTGTATGAACATGGAAATATCTACACCGCTAACTGTATGAACATGCAAATGTCTACTCCGCTATTGGTATGAACATGGAAATATCTAGACCGCTATCTGTATGAACATGGAAATATCTACACCACTATCTGTATGAACATGGAAATCTCTACACCGCTATCTGTATGAACATGGAAATATCTACACGGCCATCTGTATGAACATGGAAATATCTACACCGCCATCTGTATGAACATGGAAATATCTACACCGCTAACTGTATGAACATGGAAATATCTACACCGCTATCTGTATGAACATGGAAATAACTTCACCGCTATCTGTATGAACATGGAAATATCTACACCGCTATCTATATGAACATGCAAATATCTACACCGCTATCTCTATGAACATGGAAATATCTACACCGCTATCTGTATGAACATGTAAATATCTACACAGCTATCTGTATATCAATGGAAATATCCACACTGGTATCTCTATAAACATGGAAATAACTACACTGCTATCTGTATAAACATGGAAATATCTACACGGCCATCTCTATGAACATGGAAATATCTACACCGCCATCTGTAAGAACATGGAAATATCTATACCGCCATCTGTATGAACATGTAAATATCTACACCGCCATCTGTATGAACATGTAAATATCTACACCACTACCTGTATGAACATGGAAATATCTACACCGCTGTCTGTATGAACATGGAAATATCTACACCGTTATCTCTATGAACATAGAAATATCTACACCGCTATCTGTATGAACATGGAAATAGCTACACCGCTATCTGTACGAACATGGAAATATCTACACCGCAATCTGTATGAACATGCAAATATCTACACAGCTATCTGTATATCAATGGAAATATCTACACCGCTATCTCTATTAACATGGAAATAACTACACTGCTATCTGTATAAACATGGAAATATCTACACCGCCACCTGTATGAACATGGAAATATCTACACTGCCATCCGTACAAACATGGACATATCTACACCGCCATCTGTATGAACATGTAAATATCTTCACCGCCATCTGTATGAACATGGAAATATCTACACCGCTAAATGTATGAACATGGAAATGTCTACACCGCTATTGGTATGAACATGGAAATATCTACACCGCTATCTGTATGAACATGGAAATATCTACACCGCTATCTGTATGATCATGGAAATATCTACACCGCTATCTGTATGAACATGGAAATATCTACACCGCCATCTGTATCAACATGTAAATATCTACACCGCCATCTGTATGAACATGGAAATATCTACACCGCTAACTGTATGAACATTTAAATATCTACACCGCTATCTGTATGAACATGGAAATATCTACACCGCCAACTGTGTGAACATGGAAATATCTACACTGCTATCTGTATGAACATGGAAATATCTACACCGCTATCTGCATGAACATGGAAATATCTTCGCCATCTGTATGAACATGGAAATATCTACACCGCTAAATATATGAACATGGAAATGTCTACACCGCTATTGGTATGAACATGGAAATATCTACACCGCTATCTATATGAATATGGAAATATCTACACAGCTATCTGTATGAACATGGAAATATCTACACCGCTATCTGTATGAACATGGAAATAACTACACCGCCATCTGTATGAACATGTAAATATCTACAACGCCATCTGTATGAACATGGAAATATCTAAACCGCTAACTGTATGAACATGGAAATATCTACACCGCTATCTGTATGAACATGGAAATATCTACACCGCTATCTGTATGAACATGGAAATGTCTACACCACTATCTGTGAACATGGAAATATCTACACCACTATCTGTATGAACAAGGAAATATCTACACCGCTTTCTCTATGAACATACAAATATCTACAGAGCTATCTGTATATCAATGGAAATATCTACACTACTATCTCTATAAACATGGAAATAACTACACTGCTATCTCTATAAATATGGAAATATCAACACCGCCATCTCTATGAACATGGAAATATCTACACTGTCATTTGTATGAACATGGAAATATCTACACCGCCATCTCTATGAACACGGAAATATCTACAACGCCATTTGTATGAACATGGAAATATCTAAAACGCCATCTCTGTAAACGTGGAAATATCTACACCGCTATCTGTATGAACTTGGAAATATCTACACCGCTATCTGTATGAACATGGAAATATCTACACCGCTATCTGTATGAACATGGAAATATCTACACCGCTATCTGTATGAACATGGAAATATCTACACCGCTATCTGTATGAACATGCAAATAACTACACAGCTATCTGTATATCAATGGAAATATCTACACAGCTGTCTCTATAAACATGGAAATAACTACACTGCTATCTGTATAAACATGGAAATAACTACACCGCCACCTGTATGAACATGGAAATATCTACACTGCCATCCTTACGAACATGGAAATATCTACACCACCATCTGTATGAACATGTAAATATCTACACCGCCATCTGTATGAACATGGAAATATCTACCCCGCTAACTGTATGAACATGGAAATATCTACACCGCTATTGGTATGAACATGGAAATATCTACACCGCTATCTGTATGAACATGGAAATATCTACAACGCTATCTGTATGAACATGGAAATACCTACACCGCCATCTGTATGAACATGTAAATATCTACACCGCCATCTGTATGAACATGGAAATATCTACACCGCTAACTGTATGAACATTGAAATATCTACAGCGCTATCTGTATTGACATGGAAATATCTACACCGCTATCTGTATGAACATGGAAATATCTACACCGCTTTCTGTATGAACATGGAAATATCTACACCGCTATCTGTATGAACATGGAAATATCTACACCGCTATCTGTATGAACATTCAAATATCTACACAGCCATCTGTATATCAATGAAAACATCTACCCTGCTATCCCTATAAACATTGAAATAACTACACTGCTATCTGTATAAACATGGAAATATATACACCGCCACCTGTATGAACATGGAAATATCTACAATGCCATCCGTACAAACATGGAAATATCTACACCGCCATCTGTATGAACATGTAAATATCTACACTGCCATCTGTATGAACATGGAAATATCTACACCGCTAACTGTATGAACATGCAAATGTCTACTCCGCTATTGGTATGAACCTGGAAATATCTAGACCGCTATCTGTATGAACATGGAAATATCTACACCACTATCTGTATGAACATGGAAATCTCTACACCGCTATCTGTATGAACATGGAAATATCTACACGGCCATCTGTATGAACATGGAAATATCTACACCGCCATCTGTATGAACATGGAAATATCTACACCGCTAACTGTATGAACATGGAAATATCTACACCGCTATCTGTATGAACATGGAAATATCTACACCGCTATCTGTAAGAACATGGAAATATCTACACCGCTATCTATATGAACATGCAAATATCTACACCGCTATCTCTATGAACATGGAAATATCTACACCGCTATCTGTATAAACATGGAAATATCTTCACCGCTATCTATATAAACATGGAAATATCTACAACGATGTCTCTATAAACTTGGAAATAACTACACCACTATCTCTGTAAACATGGAAATATCTAGACCGCCATCTCTATAAACATGGAAATATCTACACCGCCATCTGTATAAACATGGAAATATCTATACCGCTATCTGCATAAACATGGAAATATCTACACCGCCATCTCTATGAACATGGAAATATCTACACCGCCATCTCTAAGAACATGGAAATATCTATACCGCCATCTGTATGAACATGTAAATATCTACACCGCCATCTGTATGAACATGGAAATATCTACACCGTTATCTGTATGAACATGGAAATATCTACACCGCTATCTGTATGAACATGGAAATATCTACACCGCTATCTGTATGAACATGGAAATATCTACACCGCTATCTGTATGAACATGCAAATAACTACACAGCTATCTGTATATCAATGGAAATATCTACACAGCTGTCTCTATAAACATGGAAATAACTACACTGCTATCTGTATAAACATGGAAATAACTACACCGTCACCTGTATGAACATGGAAATATCTACACTGCCATCCTTACGAACATGGAAATATCTACACCGCCATCTGTATGAACATGTAAATATCTACACCGCCATCTGTATGAACATGGAAATATCTACCCCGCTAACTGTATGAACATGGAAATATCTACACCGCTATTGGTATGAACATGGAAATATCTACACCGCTATCTGTATGAACATGGAAATATCTACAACGCTATCTGTATGAACATGGAAATACCTACACCGCCATCTGTATGAACATGTAAATATCTACACCGCCATCTGTATGAACATGGAAATATCTACACCGCTAACTGTATGAACATTGAAATATCTACAGCGCTATCTGTATTTACATGGAAATATCTACACCGCTATCTGTATGAACATGGAAATATCTACACCGCTTTCTGTATGAACATGGAAATATCTACACCGCTATCTGTATGAACATGGAAATATCTACACCGCTATCTGTATGAACATTCAAATATCTACACAGCCATCTGTATATCAATGAAAACATCTACCCTGCTATCCCTATAAACATTGAAATAACTACACTGCTATCTGTATAAACATGGAAATATATACACCGCCACCTGTATGAACATGGAAATATCTACAATGCCATCCGTACAAACATGGAAATATCTACACCGCCATCTGTATGAACATGTAAATATCTACACTGCCATCTGTATGAACATGGAAATATCTACACCGCTAACTGTATGAACATGCAAATGTCTACTCCGCTATTGGTATGAACATGGAAATATCTACACTGCCATCTGTATGAACATGGAAATATCTACACCGCTAACTGTATGAACATGCAAATGTCTACTCCGCTATTGGTATGAACATGGAAATATCTAGACCGCTATCTGTATGAACATGGAAATATCTACACCACTATCTGTATGAACATGGAAATCTCTACACCGCTATCTGTATGAACATGGAAATATCTACACGGCCATCTGTATGAACATGGAAATATCTACACCGCCATCTGTATGAACATGGAAATATCTACACCGCTAACTGTATGAACATGGAAATATCTACACCGCTATCTGTATGAACATGGAAATATCTTCACCGCTATCTGTATGAACATGGAAATATCTACACCGCTATCTATATGAACATGCAAATATCTACACCGCTATCTCTATGAACATGGAAATATCTACACCGCTATCTGTATGAACCTGTAAATATCTACACAGCTATCTGTATATCAATGGAAATATCCACACTGGTATCTCTATAAACATGGAAATAACTACACTGCTATCTGTATAAACATGGAAATATCTACACGGCCATCTCTATGAACATGGAAATATCTACACCGCCATCTGTAAGAACATGGAAATATCTATACCGCCATCTGTATGAACATGTAAATATCTACACCGCCATCTGTATGAACATGTAAATATCTACACCACTACCTGTATGAACATGGAAATATCTACACCGCTGTCTGTATGAACATGGAAATATCTACACCGTTATCTCTATGAACATAGAAATAACTACACCGCTATCTGTATGAACATGGAAATAGCTACACCGCTATCTGTACGAACATGGAAATATCTACACCGCTATCTGTATGAACATGTAAATATCTACACAGCTATCTGTATATCAATGGAAATATCCACACTGGTATCTCTATAAACATGGAAATAACTACACTGCTATCTGTATAAACATGGAAATATCTACACGGCCATCTCTATGAACATGGAAATATCTACACCGCCATCTGTAAGAACATGGAAATATCTATACCGCCATCTGTATGAACATGTAAATATCTACACCGCCATCTGTATGAACATGTAAATATCTACACCACTACCTGTATGAACATGGAAATATCTACACCGCTGTCTGTATGAACATGGAAATATCTACACCGTTATCTCTATGAACATAGAAATATCTACACCGCTATCTGTATGAACATGGAAATAGCTACACCGCTATCTGTACGAACATGGAAATATCTACACCGCTATCTGTATGAACATGCAAATATCTACACAGCTATCTGTATATCAATGGAAATATCTACACCGCTATCTCTATTAACATGGAAATAACTACACTGCTATCTGTATAAACATGGAAATATCTACACCGCCACCTGTATGAACATGGAAATATCTACACTGCCATCCGTACAAACATGGACATATCTACACCGCCATCTGTATGAAAATGTAAATATCTTCACCGCCATCTGTATGAACATGGAAATATCTACACCGCTAAATGTATGAACATGGAAATGTCTACACCGCTATTGGTATGAACATGGAAATATCTACACCGCTATCTGTATGAACATGGAAATATCTACACCGCTATCTGTATGATCATGGAAATATCTACACCGCTATCTGTATGAACATGGAAATATCTACACCGCCATCTGTATCAACATGTAAATATCTACACCGCCATCTGTATGAACATGGAAATATCTACACCGCTAACTGTATGAACATTTAAATATCTACACCGCTATCTGTATGAACATGGAAATATCTACACCGCCAACTGTGTGAACATGGAAATATCTACACTGCTATCTGTATGAACATGGAAATATCTACACCGCTATCTGCATGAACATGGAAATATCTTCGCCATCTGTATGAACATGGAAATATCTACACCGCTAAATATATGAACATGGAAATGTCTACACCGCTATTGGTATGAACATGGAAATATCTACACCGCTATCTATATGAATATGGAAATATCTACACAGCTATCTGTATGAACATGGAAATATCTACACCGCTATCTGTATGAACATGGAAATAACTACACCGCCATCTGTATGAACATGTAAATATCTACAACGCCATCTGTATGAACATGGAAATATCTAAACCGCTAACTGTATGAACATGGAAATATCTACACCGCTATCTGTATGAACATGGAAATATCTACACCGCTATCTGTATGAACATGGAAATGTCTACACCACTATCTGTGAACATGGAAATATCTACACCGCTATCTGTATGAACAAGGAAATATCTACACCGCTTTCTCTATGAACATACAAATATCTACAGAGCTATCTGTATATCAATGGAAATATCTACACTACTATCTCTATAAACATGGAAATAACTACACTGCTATCTCTATAAATATGGAAATATCAACACCGCCATCTCTATGAACATGGAAATATCTACACTGTCATTTGTATGAACATGGAAATATCTACACCGCCATCTCTATGAACACGGAAATATCTACAACGCCATTTGTATGAACATGGAAATATCTAAACCGCCATCTCTGTAAACGTGGAAATATCTACACCGCTATCTGTATGAACTTGGAAATATCTACACCGCTATCTGTATGAACATGGAAATATCTACACCGCTATCTGTATGAACATGGAAATATCTACACCGCTATCTGTATGAACATGGAAATATCTACACCGCTATCTCTATGAACATGCAAATAACTACACAGCTATCTGTATATCAATGGAAATATCTACACAGCTGTCTCTATAAACATGGAAATAACTACACTGCTATCTGTATAAACATGGAAATAACTACACCGCCACCTGTATGAACATGGAAATATCTACACTGCCATCCTTACGAACATGGAAATATCTACACCACCATCTGTATGAACATGTAAATATCTACACCGCCATCTGTATGAACATGGAAATATCTACCCCGCTAACTGTATGAACATGGAAATATCTACACCGCTATTGGTATGAACATGGAAATATCTACACCGCTATCTGTATGAACATGGAAATATCTACAACGCTATCTGTATGAACATGGAAATACCTACACCGCCATCTGTATGAACATGTAAATATCTACACCGCCATCTGTATGAACATGGAAATATCTACACCGCTAACTGTATGAACATTGAAATATCTACAGCGCTATCTGTATTGACATGGAAATATCTACACCGCTATCTGTATGAACATGGAAATATCTACACCGCTTTCTGTATGAACATGGAAATATCTACACCGCTATCTGTATGAACATGGAAATATCTACACCGCTATCTGTATGAACATGGAAATATCTACACCGCCAACTGTGTGAACATGGAAATATCTACACTGCTATCTGTATGAACATGGAAATATCTACACCGCTATCTGCATGAACATGGAAATATCTTCGCCATCTGTATGAACATGGAAATATCTACACCGCTAAATATATGAACATGGAAATGTCTACACCGCTATTGGTATGAACATGGAAATATCTACACCGCTATCTATATGAATATGGAAATATCTACACAGCTATCTGTATGAACATGGAAATATCTACACCGCTATCTGTATGAACATGGAAATAACTACACCGCCATCTGTATGAACATGTAAATATCTACAACGCCATCTGTATGAACATGGAAATATCTAAACCGCTAACTGTATGAACATGGAAATATCTACACCGCTATCTGTATGAACATGGAAATATCTACACCGCTATCTGTATGAACATGGAAATGTCTACACCGCTATCTGTATGAACATGGAAATAACTACACCGCCATCTGTATGAACATGTAAATATCTACAACGCCATCTGTATGAACATGGAAATATCTAAACCGCTAACTGTATGAACATGGAAATATCTACACCGCTATCTGTATGAACATGGAAATATCTACACCGCTATCTGTATGAACATGGAAATGTCTACACCACTATCTGTGAACATGGAAATATCTACACCGCTATCTGTATGAACAAGGAAATATCTACACCGCTTTCTCTATGAACATACAAATATCTACAGAGCTATCTGTATATCAATGGAAATATCTACACTACTATCTCTATAAACATGGAAATAACTACACTGCTATCTCTATAAATATGGAAATATCAACACCGCCATCTCTATGAACATGGAAATATCTACACTGTCATTTGTATGAACATGGAAATATCTACACCGCCATCTCTATGAACACGGAAATATCTACAACGCCATTTGTATGAACATGGAAATATCTAAACCGCCATCTCTGTAAACGTGGAAATATCTACACCGCTATCTGTATGAACTTGGAAATATCTACACCGCTATCTGTATGAACATGGAAATATCTACACCGCTATCTGTATGAACATGGAAATATCTACACCGCTATCTGTATGAACATGGAAATATCTACACCGCTATCTGTATGAACATGCAAATAACTACACAGCTATCTGTATATCAATGGAAATATCTACACAGCTGTCTCTATAAACATGGAAATAACTACACTGCTATCTGTATAAACATGGAAATAACTACACCGCCACCTGTATGAACATGGAAATATCTACACTGCCATCCTTACGAACATGGAAATATCTACACCACCATCTGTATGAACATGTAAATATCTACACCGCCATCTGTATGAACATGGAAATATCTACCCCGCTAACTGTATGAACATGGAAATATCTACACCGCTATTGGTATGAACATGGAAATATCTACACCGCTATCTGTATGAACATGGAAATATCTACAACGCTATCTGTATGAACATGGAAATACCTACACCGCCATCTGTATGAACATGTAAATATCTACACCGCCATCTGTATGAACATGGAAATATCTACACCGCTAACTGTATGAACATTGAAATATCTACAGCGCTATCTGTATTGACATGGAAATATCTACACCGCTATCTGTATGAACATGGAAATATCTACACCGCTTTCTGTATGAACATGGAAATATCTACACCGCTATCTGTATGAACATGGAAATATCTACACCGCTATCTGTATGAACATTCAAATATCTACACAGCCATCTGTATATCAATGAAAACATCTACCCTGCTATCCCTATAAACATTGAAATAACTACACTGCTATCTGTATAAACATGGAAATATATACACCGCCACCTGTATGAACATGGAAATATCTACAATGCCATCCGTACAAACATGGAAATATCTACACCGCCATCTGTATGAACATGTAAATATCTACACTGCCATCTGTATGAACATGGAAATATCTACACCGCTAACTGTATGAACATGCAAATGTCTACTCCGCTATTGGTATGAACCTGGAAATATCTAGACCGCTATCTGTATGAACATGGAAATATCTACACCACTATCTGTATGAACATGGAAATCTCTACACCGCTATCTGTATGAACATGGAAATATCTACACGGCCATCTGTATGAACATGGAAATATCTACACCGCCATCTGTATGAACATGGAAATATCTACACCGCTAACTGTATGAACATGGAAATATCTACACCGCTATCTGTATGAACATGGAAATATCTACACCGCTATCTGTATGAACATGGAAATATCTACACCGCTATCTATATGAACATGCAAATATCTACACCGCTATCTCTATGAACATGGAAATATCTACACCGCTATCTGTATAAACATGGAAATATCTTCACCGCTATCTATATAAACATGGAAATATCTACAACGATGTCTCTATAAACTTGGAAATAACTACACCACTATCTCTGTAAACATGGAAATATCTAGACCGCCATCTCTATAAACATGGAAATATCTACACCGCCATCTGTATAAACATGGAAATATCTATACCGCTATCTGCATAAACATGGAAATATCTACACCGCCATCTCTATGAACATGGAAATATCTACACCGCCATCTCTAAGAACATGGAAATATCTATACCGCCATCTGTATGAACATGTAAATATCTACACCGCCATCTGTATGAACATGGAAATATCTACACCGTTATCTGTATGAACATGGAAATATCTACACCGCTATCTGTATGAACATGGAAATATCTACACCGCTATCTGTATGAACATGGAAATATCTACACCGCTATCTGTATGAACATTCAAATAACTACACAGCTATCTGTATATCAATGGAAATATCTACACAGCTGTCTCTATAAACATGGAAATAACTACACTGCTATCTGTATAAACATGGAAATAACTACACCGTCACCTGTATGAACATGGAAATATCTACACTGCCATCCTTACGAACATGGAAATATCTACACCGCCATCTGTATGAACATGTAAATATCTACACCGCCATCTGTATGAACATGGAAATATCTACCCCGCTAACTGTATGAACATGGAAATATCTACACCGCTATTGGTATGAACATGGAAATATCTACACCGCTATCTGTATGAACATGGAAATATCTACAACGCTATCTGTATGAACATGGAAATACCTACACCGCCATCTGTATGAACATGTAAATATCTACACCGCCATCTGTATGAACATGGAAATATCTACACCGCTAACTGTATGAACATTGAAATATCTACAGCGCTATCTGTATTTACATGGAAATATCTACACCGCTATCTGAATGAACATGGAAATATCTACACCGCTTTCTGTATGAACATGGAAATATCTACACCGCTATCTGTATGAACATGGAAATATCTACACCGCTATCTGTATGAACATTCAAATATCTACACAGCCATCTGTATATCAATGAAAACATCTACCCTGCTATCCCTATAAACATTGAAATAACTACACTGCTATCTGTATAAACATGGAAATATCTACACCGCCACCTGTATGAACATGGAAATATCTACAATGCCATCCGTACAAACATGGAAATATCTACACCGCCATCTGTATGAACATGTAAATATCTACACTGCCATCTGTATGAACATGGAAATATCTACACCGCTAACTGTATGAACATGCAAATGTCTACTCCGCTATTGGTATGTACCTGGAAATATCTAGACCGCTGTCTGTATGAACATGGAAATATCTACACCACTATCTGTATGAACATGGAAATCTCTACACCGCTATCTGTATGAACATGGAAATATCTACACGGCCATCTGTATGAACATGGAAATATCTACACCGCCATCTGTATGAACATGGAAATATCTACACCTCTAACTGTATGAACATGGAAATATCTACACCGCTATCTGTATGAACATGGAAATATCTACACCGCTATCTGTATGAACATG
Source organism: Gorilla gorilla gorilla (assembly GCF_029281585.2). NCBI lineage: Eukaryota > Metazoa > Chordata > Mammalia > Primates > Hominidae > Gorilla > Gorilla gorilla. Next base: position 1,646,934 of record NC_073234.2, read on the forward strand.
GAAATATCTACACCGCTATCTATATGAACATGCAAATATCTACACCGCTATCTCTATGAACATGGAAATATCTACACCGCTATCTGTATGAATATGTAAATATCTACACAGCTATCTGTATATCAATGGAAATATCCACACTGGTATCTCTATAAACATGGAAATAACTACACTGCTATCTGTATAAACATGGAAATATCTACACGGCCATCTCTATGAACATGGAAATATCTACACCGCCATCTGTAAGAACATGGAAATATCTATACCGCCATCTGTATGAACATGTAAATATCTACACCGCCATCTGTATGAACATGTAAATATCTACACCACTACCTGTATGAACATGGAAATATCTACACCGCTGTCTGTATGAACATGGAAATATCTACACCGTTATCTCTATGAACATAGAAATATCTACACCGCTATCTGTATGAACATGGAAATAGCTACACCGCTATCTGTACGAACATGGAAATATCTACACCGCTATCTGTATGAACATGCAAATATCTACACAGCTATCTGTATATCAGTGGAAATATCTACACCGCTATCTCTATTAACATGGAAATAACTACACTGCTATCTGTATAAACATGGAAATATCTACACCGCCACCTGTATGAACATGGAAATATCTACACTGCATTCCGTACAAACATGGACATATCTACACCGCCATCTGTATGAACATGTAAATATCTTCACCGCCATCTGTATGAACATGGAAATATCTACACCGCTAAATGTATGAACATGGAAATGTCTACACCGCTATTGGTATGAACAAGGAAATATCTACACCGCTATCTGTATGAACATGGAAATATCTACACCGCTATCTGTATGATCATGGAAATATCTACACCGCTATCTGTATGAACATGGAAATATCTACACCGCCATCTGTATCAACATGTAAATATCTACACCGCCATCTGTATGAACATGGAAATATCTACACCGCTAACTGTATGAACATTTAAATATCTACACCGCTATCTGTATGAACATGGAAATATCTACACCGCCAACTGTGTGAACATGGAAATATCTACACTGCTATCTGTATGAACATGGAAATATCTACACCGCTATCTGCATGAACATGGAAATATCTTCGCCATCTGTATGAACATGGAAATATCTACACCGCTAAATATATGAACATGGAAATGTCTACACCGCTATTGGTATGAACATGGAAATATCTACACCGCTATCTATATGAACATGCAAATATCTACACAGCTATCTGTATATCAATGGAAATATCCAGACTGGTATCTCTATAAACATGGAAATATCTACACTGCTATCAGTATAAACATGGAAATATCTACACCGCCATCTCTATGAACATGGAAGTATCTACACCGCCATTTGTATGAACATGGAAATATCTACACCACCATCTCTATGAACATGGAAATATCTACACCGCCATTTGTATAAACATGGAAATACCTACACAGCCATCTGTATGAACATGGAAATATCTTCACCGCCATTTGTATGAACATGGATATATGTACACCGGCATCTGGATGAACATGGAAATATCTTCACCGTTATCTGTATGAACATGGAAATATCTACACCGCTATCTGTAGGAACATGGAAATATCTACACCGCTATCTGTACGAACATGGAAATATCTGCACCGCTATCTGTATGAACATGCAAATATCTACACAGCTATCTGTATATCAATGGAAATATCTACACAGCTGTCTCTATAAACATGGAAATAACTACACTGCTATCTGTAAAAACATGGAAATATCTACACCGCCACCTGTATGAACATGGAAATATCTACACTGCCATCCGTACGAACATGGAAATATCTACACCGCCATCTGTATGAACATGGAAATATCTACACCGCCATCTGTATGAACATGGAAATATCTACACCTCTAATTGTATGAACATAGAAATATCTACACCGCTATCTGTATGAACATGGAAATACCTACACCGCTATCTGTATGAACATGGAAATATCTACACCGCTTTCTATATGAACATGCAAATATCTACACCGCTATCTCTATGAACATGGAAATATCTACACCGCTATCTGTATGAACATGTAAATATCTACACAGCTATCTGTATATCAATGGAAATATCCACACTGGTATCTCTATAAACATGGAAATAACTACACTGCTATCTGTATAAACATGGAAATATCTACACGGCCATCTCTATGAACATGGAAATATCTACACCGCCATCTGTAAGAACATGGAAATATCTATACCGCCATCTGTATGAACATGTAAATATCTACACCGCCATCTGTATGAACATGGAAATATCTACACCACTACCTGTATGAACATGGAAATATCTACACCGCTGTCTGTATGAACATGGAAATAGCTACACCGCTATCTGTACGTACATGGAAATATCTACACCGCTATCTGTATGAACATGCAAATATCTACACAGCTATCTGTATGTCAATGGAAATATCTACACCGCTATCTCTATTAACATGGAAATAACTACACTGCTATCTGTATAAACATGGAAATATCTACACAGCCACCTGTATGAACATGGAAATATCTAGACTGCCATCCGTACAAACATGGACATATCTAAACCGCCATCTGTATGAACATGTAAATATATTCACCGCCATCTGTATGAACATGGAAATATCTACACCGCTAAATGTATGAACATGGAAATGTCTACACCGCTATTGGTATGAACATGGAAATATCTACACCGCTATCTGTATGAACATGGAAATATCTACACCGCTATCTGTATGAACATGGAAATACCTACACCGCTATCTGTATGAACATGGAAATATCTACACCGCAATCTGTATCAACATGTAAATATCTACACCGCCATCTGTATGAACATGGAAATATCTACACCGCTAACTGTATGAACATTTAAATATCTACACCGCTATCTGTATGAACATGGAAATATCTACACCGCTATCTATATTAACATGGAAATATCTACACCGCTATCTGTATGAACATGGAAATATCTACACCGCTATCTGCATGAACATGGAAATATCTTCGCCATCTGTATGAACATGGAAATATCTACACCGCTAAGTATATGAACATGGAAATGTCTACACCGCTATTGGTATGAACATGGAAATATCTACACCGCTATCTGTATGAATATGGAAATATCAACACCGCTATCTGTATGAACATGGGAATATCTACACCGCTATCTGTATGAACATGGAAATACCTACACCGCCATCTGTATGAACATGTAAATATCTACACCGCCATCTGTATGAACATGGAAATATCTAAACCGCTAACTGTATGAACATGGAAATATCTACACCGCTATCTGTATGAACATGGAAATAACTACACCGCCATCTGTATGAACATGTAAATATCTACACCGCCATCTGTATGAACATGGAAATATCTAAACCGCTAACTGTATGAACATGGAAATATCTACACCGCTATCTGTATGAACATGGAAATATCTACACCGCTATCTGTATGAACATGGAAATGTCTACACCACTATCTGTGAACATGGAAATATCTACACCGCTATCTGTATGAACAAGGAAATATCTACACCGCTTTCTCTATGAACATACGAATATCTACAGAGCTATCTGTATATCAATGGAAATATCTACACTACTATCTCTATAAACATGGAAATAACTACACTGCTATCTCTATAAATATGGAAATATCAACACCGCCATCTCTATGAACATGGAAATATCTACACTGTCATTTGTATGAACATGGAAATATCTACACCGCCATCTCTATGAACACGGAAATATCTACACCGCCATTTGTATGAACATGGAAATATCTAAACCGCCATCTCTGTAAACGTGGAAATATCTACACCGCTATCTGTATGAACTTGGAAATATCTACACCGCTATCTGTATGAACATGGAAATATCTACACCGCTATCTGTATGAACATGGAAATATCTACACCGCTATCTGTATGAACATGTAAATATCTACAGAGCTATCTGTATATCAATGGAAATATCCACACTGGTATCTCTATAAACATGGAAACAACTACACTGGTATCTGTATAAACATGGAAATATCTACACGGCCATCTCTATGAACATGGAAATATCTCCACCGCCATTTGTATGAACCTGGAAATATCTACACCGCCATCTCTATGAACATGGAAATATCTACACCGCCATTTGTATGAACATGGAAATACCTACACCACCATCTGTATGAACATGGAAATATCTTCACCGCCATCTGTATGAACATGGATATATGTACACCGGCATCTGGATGAACATGGAAATATCTACACCGCTATCTGCATGAACATGGAATTATCTACACAGCTATCTGAATATACATGGAAATATCTACACAGATTTCTCTATAAATATGGAAATAACTACAGCGCTATCTCTATAAACTTTGAAATATCTACACCGCCATCTGTATGAACATGGAAATAACTACACCGCCATCTGTACAAACATGGACATATCTACACCGCCATCTGTATTAAGATGGAAATATCTACACCGCTATCTGTATAAACATGGAAATATCTGCCTAACTATCTGTATCAACATGGAAATAACCGCACCGCTATCTGAATAAACATGGAAATATCCGCACCGCTATCTGTATAAACATGGAAATATCTACACTGCTATCTGCATAAACATGGAAATATCCACACCGCTATCTGTGTAAACATGGAAATGTCTACACCGCTATCTGTGTAAACATGGAAATATCTACACCGCCATCTGTGTAAACATGAAAATATCTACACCGCCATCCCTATAAACATGGAAATATCTACACCGTCCTCTGTATGAACATGGAAATATCTACACCGCCATCTCTGTAAACATGGAAATATCTACACCGCTATCTGTATGAACTTGGAAATATCTACACTGCTCTCTGTACGAAATTGAAATTATCTACAACACTATCTCTATAAACATGGAAATATCTACACTGCTATCTGTATGAACATGGACATACCTACACCGCTAACTGTATGAACATGGAAATATCTACACCGCCATCTCTAAGAACATGGAAATATCTATACCGCCATCTGTATGAACATGTAAATATCTACACCGCCATCTGTATGAACATGGAAATATCTACAATGCTAACTGTATGAACATGGAAATATCTACACTGCTGTCTGTATGAACATGGAAATATCTACACCGTTTTCTGTATGAACATAGAAATATCTACACCGCTATCTGTATGAACATGGAAATAGCTACACCGCTATCTGTATGAACATGGAAATATCTACACCGCTATCTGTATGAACATGCAAATATCTACACAGCTATCTGTATATCAATGGAAATATCTACACCGCTATCTCTATTAACATGGGAATAACTACACTGCTATCTGTATAAACATGGAAATATCTACACCGCCACCTGTATGAACATGGATATATCTACACTGCCATCGGTACAAACATGGAAATATCTACACCGCCATCTGTATGAACATGTAAATATCCTCACCGCCATCTGTATGAACATGGAAATATCTACACCGCTAAATGTGTGAACATGGAAATGTCTACACCGCTATTGGTATGATCATGGAAATATCTACACTGCTATCTGTATGAAGATGGACATATCTACACCGCTATCTGTATGAACACGGAAATATCTAAACCGCTATCTGTATGAACATGGAAATATCTACACCGCCATCTGTATCAACATGTAAATATCTACAGCGCCATCTGTATGAACAAGGAAATATCTACACCGCTAACTGTATGAACATTTAAATATCCACACAGCTATCTGTATGAACATGGAAATATCTACACCGCTATCTGTATTAACATGGAAAGATCTACACCGCTATCTGTATGAACATGGAAATATCAACACCGCTATCTGTATGAACATGGAAATATCTACACCGCTATCTGTATGAACATGGAAATAGCTACACCGCTATCTGTATGAACATGGAAATATCTACACCGCTATCTGAATGAACATGCAAATATCTACACAGCTATCTGTATATCAATGGAAATATCCAGACTGGTATCTCTATAAACATGGAAATATCTACACTGCTATCTGTATAAACATGGAAATATCTACACCGCCATCTCTATGAACATGGAAATATCTACACCGCCATTTGTATGAACATGGAAATATCTACACAACCATCTCTATGAACATGGAAATATCTACACCGCCATTTGTATAAACATGGAAATACCTACACAGCCATCTGTATGAACATGGAAATATCTTCACCGCCATTTGTATGAACATGGATATATGTACACCGGCATCTGGATGAACATGGAAATATCTTCACCGTTATCTGTATGAACATGGAAATATCTACACCGCTATCTGTAGGAACATGGAAATATCTACACCGCTATCTGTACGAACATGGAAATATCTGCACCGCTATCTGTATGAACATGCAAATATCTACACAGCTATCTGTATATCAATGGAAATATCTACACAGCTGTCTCTATAAACATGGAAATAACTACACTGCTATCTGTAAAAACATGGAAATATCTACACCGCCACCTGTATGAACATGGAAATATCTACACTGCCATCCGTACGAACATGGAAATATCTACACCGCCATCTGTATGAACATGGAAATATCTACACCGCCATCTGTATGAACATGGAAATATCTACACCTCTAATTGTATGAACATAGAAATATCTACACCGCTATCTGTATGAACATGGAAATACCTACACCGCTATCTGTATGAACATGGAAATATCTACACCGCTTTCTATATGAACATGCAAATATCTACACCGCTATCTCTATGAACATGGAAATATCTACACCGCTATCTGTATGAACATGTAAATATCTACACAGCTATCTGTATATCAATGGAAATATCCACACTGGTATCTCTATAAACATGGAAATAACTACACTGCTATCTGTATAAACATGGAAATATCTACACGGCCATCTCTATGAACATGGAAATATCTACACCACCATCTGTAAGAACATGGAAATATCTATACCGCCATCTGTATGAACATGTAAATATCTACACCGCCATCTGTATGAACATGGAAATATCTACACCACTACCTGTATGAACATGGAAATATCTACACCGCTGTCTGTATGAACATGGAAATAGCTACACCGCTATCTGTACGAACATGGAAATATCTACACCGCTATCTGTATGAACATGCAAATATCTACACAGCTATCTGTATGTCAATGGAAATATCTACACCGCTATCTCTATTAACATGGAAATAACTACACTGCTATCTGTATAAACATGGAAATATCTACACAGCCACCTGTATGAACATGGAAATATCTAGACTGCCATCCGTACAAACATGGACATATCTACACCGCCATCTGTATGAACATGTAAATATATTCACCGCCATCTGTATGAACATGGAAATACCTACACCGCTAAATGTATGAACATGGAAATGTCTACACCGCTATTGGTATGGACATGGAAATATCTACACCGCTATCTGTATGAACATGGAAATATCTACACCGCTATCTGTATGAACATGGAAATATCTACACCGCTATCTGTATGAACATGGAAATATCTACACCGCCATCTGTATCAACATGTAAATATCTACACCGCCATCTGTATGAACATGGAAATATCTACACCGCTAACTGTATGAACATTTAAATATCTACACCGCTATCTGTATGAACATGGAAATATCTACACCGCTATCTATATTAACATGGAAATATCTACACCGCTATCTGTATGAACATGGAAATATCTACACCGCTATCTGCATGAACATGGAAATATCTTCGCCATCTGTATGAACATGGAAATATCTACACCGCTAAGTATATGAACATGGAAATGTCTACACCGCTATTGGTATGAACATGGAAATATCTACACCGCTATCTGTATGAATATGGAAATATCAACACCGCTATCTGTATGAACATGGGAATATCAACACCGCTATCTGTATGAACATGGAAATACCTACACCGCCATCTGTATGAACATGTAAATATCTACACCGCCATCTGTATGAACATGGAAATATCTAAACCGCTAACTGTATGAACATGGAAATATCTACACCGCTATCTGTATGAACATGGAAATATCTACACCGCTATCTGTATGAACATGTAAATATCTACACAGCTATCTGTATATCAATGGAAATATCCACACTGGTATCTCTATAAACATGGAAACAACTACACTGGTATCTGTATAAACATGGAAATATCTACACGGCCATCTCTATGAACATGGAAATATCTCCACCGCCATTTGTATGAACCTGGAAATATCTACACCGCCATCTCTATGAACATGGAAATATCTACACCGCCATTTGTATGAACATGGAAATACCTACACCACCATCTGTATGAACATGGAAATAACTTCACCGCCATCTGTATGAACATGGATATATGTACACCGGCATCTGGATGAACATGGAAATATCTAAACCGCTATCTGCATGAACATGGAAATATCTACACAGCTATCTGAATATACATGGAAATATCTACACAGATTTCTCTATAAATATGGAAATAACTACAGTGCTATCTCTATAAACTTTGAAATATCTACACCGCCATCTGTATGAACATGGAAATAACTACACCGCCATCTGTACAAACATGGACATATCTACACCGCCATCTGTATTAAGATGGAAATATCTACACCGCTATCTGTATAAACATGGAAATATCTGCCTAACTATCTGTATAAACATGGAAATAACCGCACCGCTATCTGAATAAACATGGAAATATCCGCACCGCTATCTATGTGAACATGGAAATATCTACACTGCTATCTGCATAAAAATGGAAATATCCACACCGCTATCTGTGTAAACATGGAAATGTCTACACCGCAATCTGTGTAAACATGGATATATCTACACCGCCATCTGTGTAAACATTAAAATATCTACACCGCCATCCCTATAAACATGGAAATATCTACACCGTCCTCTGTATGAACATGGAAATATCCACACCGCCATCTCTGTAAACGTGGAAATATCTACACCGCTATCTGTATGAACTTGGAAATATCCACACTGCTCTCTGTATGAAATTGAAATTATCTACAACACTATCTCTATAAATGTGGAAATATCTACACCGCCATCTGTATGAACATGGAAATATCTACACCGCTAACTGTATGAACATTGAAATATCTACACCGCTATCTGTATTGACAGGGAAATATCTACACCGCTATCTGTATGAACATGGAAATATCTACACCGCTTTCTGTATGAACATGGAAATATCTACACTGCTATCTGTATGAACATGGAAATATCTACACCGCTATCTGTATGAACATTCAAATATCTACACAGCCATCTGTATATCAATGAAAACATCTACCCTGCTATCCCTATAAACATTGAAATAACTACACTGCTATCTGTATAAACATGGAAATATCTACACCGCCACCTGTATGAACATGGAAATATCTACAATGCCATCCGTACAAACATGGAAATATCTACACCGCCATCTGTATGAACATGTAAATATCTACACTGCCATCTGTATGAACATGGAAATATCTACACCGCTAACTGTATGAACATGCAAATGTCTACTCCGCTATTGGTATGAACATGGAAATATCTAGACCGCTATCTGTATGAACATGGAAATATCTACACCACTATCTGTATGAACATGGAAATCTCTACACCGCTATCTGTATGAACATGGAAATATCTACACGGCCATCTGTATGAACATGGAAATATCTACACCGCCATCTGTATGAACATGGAAATATCTACACCGCTAACTGTATGAACATGGAAATATCTACACCGCTATCTGTATGAACATGGAAATATCTTCACCGCTATCTGTATGAACATGGAAATATCTACACCGCTATCTATATGAACATGCAAATATCTACACCGCTATCTCTATGAACATGGAAATATCTACACCGCTATCTGTATGAACATGTAAATATCTACACAGCTATCTGTATATCAATGGAAATATCCACACTGGTATCTCTATAAACATGGAAATAACTACACTGCTATCTTTATAAACATGGAAATATCTACACGGCCATATCTATGAACATGGAAATATCTACACCGCCATCTGTAAGAACATGGAAATATCTATACCGCCATCTGTATGAACATGTAAATATCTACACCGCCATCTGTATGAACATGGAAATATCTACACCACTACCTGTATGAACTTGGAAATATCTACACCGCTGTCTGTATGAACATGGAAATATCTACACCGTTATCTGTATGAACATAGAAATATCTACACCGCTATCTGTATGAACATGGAAATAGCTACACCGCTATCTGTACGAACATGAAAATATCTACACCGCTATCTGTATGAACATGCAAATATCTACACAGCTATCTGTATATCAATGGAAATATCTACACCGCTATCTCTATTAACATGGAAATAACTACACTGCTATCTGTATAAACATGGAAATATCTACACCGCCACCTGTATGAACATGGAAATATCTACACTGCCATCCGTACAAACATGGACATATCTACACCGCCATCTGTATGAACATGTAAATATCTTCACCGCCATCTGTATGAACATGGAAATATCTACACCGCTAAATGTATGAACATGGAAATGTCTACACCGCTATTGGTATGAACATGGAAATATCTACAATGCTATCTGTATGAACATGGAAATATCTACACCGCTATCTGTATGAACATGGAAATATCTACACCGCCATCTGTATCAACATGTAAATATCTACACCGCCATCTGTATGAACATGGAAATATCTACACCGCTAACTGTATGAACATTTAAATATCTACACCGCTATCTGTATGAACATGGAAATATCTACACCGCCATCTGTGTGAACATGGAAATATCTACACTGCTATCTGTATGAACATGGAAATATCTACACCGCTATCTGCATGAACATGGAAATATCTTCGCCATCTGTATGAACATGGAAATATCTACACCGCTAAATATATGAACATGGAAATGTCTACACCGCTATTGGTATGAACATGGAAATATCTACACCGCTATCTATATGAATATGGAAATATCTAAACCGCTAACTGTATGAACATGGAAATATCCACACCGCTATCTGTATGAACATGGAAATATCTACACCGCTATCTGTATGAACATGGAAATGTCTACACCGCTATCTGTGAACATGGAAATATCTACACCGCTATCTGTATGAACAAGGAAATATCTACACCGCTTTCTCTATGAACATACAAATATCTACAGAGCTATCTGTATATCAATGGAAATATCTACACTACTATCTGTATAAACATGGAAATAACTACACTGCTATCTCTATAAATATGGAAATATCAACACCGACATCTCTATGAACATGGAAATATCTACACTGCCATTTGTATGAACATGGAAATATCTACACCGCCATCTCTATGAACATGGAAATACCTACACCACCATCTGTATGAACATGGAAATATCTTCACCGCCATCTGTATGAACATGGATATATGTACACCGGCATCTGGATGAACATGGAAATATCTACACCGCTATCTGCATGAACATGGAAATATCTACACAGCTATCTGAATATACATGGAAATATCTACACAGATTTCTCTATAAATATGGAAATAACTACAGCGCTATCTCTATAAACTTTGAAATATCTACACCGCCATCTGTATGAACATGGAAATAACTACACCGCCATCTGTACAAACATGGACATATCTACACCGCCATCTGTATTAAGATGGAAATATCTACACCGCTATCTGTATAAACATGGAAATATCTGCCTATCTGTATAAACATGGAAATAACCGCACCGCTATCTGAATAAACATGGAAATATCCGCACCGCTATCTGTATAAACATGGAAATATCTACACTGCTATCTGCATAAACATGGAAATATCCACACCGCTATCTGTGTAAACATGGAAATGTCTACACCGCTATCTGTGTAAACATGGAAATATCTACACCGCCATCTGTGTAAACATGAAAATATCTACACCGCCATCCCTATAAACATGGAAATATCTACACCGTCCTCTGTATGAACATGGAAATATCTACACCGCCATCTCTGTAAACGTGGAAATATCTACACCGCTATCTGTATGAACTTGGAAATATCTACACTGCTCTCTGTACGAAATTGAAATTATCTACAACACTATCTCTATAAACATGGAAATAACTACACTGCTATCTGTATGAACATGGACATATCTACACCGCTATCTGTATGAACATGGAAATATCTACACCGCCATCTCTAAGAACATGGAAATATCTATACCGCCATCTGTATGAACATGTAAATATCTACACCGCCATCTGTATTAACATGGAAATATCTACAACGCTAACTGTATGAACATGGAAATATCTACACTGCTGTCTGTATGAACATGGAAATATCTACACCGTTTTCTGTATGAACATAGAAATATCTACACAGCTATCTGTATAAACATGGAAATAGCTACACCGCTATCTGTATGAACATGGAAATATCTACACCGCTATCTGTATGAACATGCAAATATCTACACAGCTATCTGTATATCAATGGAAATATCTACACCGCTATCTCTATTAACATGGGAATAACTACACTGCTATCTGTATAAACATGGAAATATCTACACCGCCACCTGTATGAACGTGGAAATATCGACACTGCCATCGGTACAAACATGGAAATATCTACACCGCCATCTGTATGAACATGTAAATATCTTCACCGCCATTTGTATGAACATGGAAATATCTACACCGCTAAATGAATGAACATGGAAATGTCTACACCGCTATTGGTATGATCATGGAAATATCTACACTGCTATCTGTATGAACATGGACATATCTACACAACTATCTGTATGAACATGGAAATATCTAAACCGCTATCTGTATGAACATGGAAATATCTACACCGCCATCTGTATCAACATGTAAATATATACAGCGCCATCTGTATGAACAAGGAAATATCTACACCGCTAACTGTATGAACATTTAAATATCTACACCGCTATCTGTATGAACATGGAAATATCTACACCGCTATCTGTATGAACATGGAAATATCTACACCGCTATCTGTATGAACATGGAAATATCTACACCGCTATCTGTATGAACACGGAAATATCTACACCGCTATCTGTATGAACATGCAAATATCTACAAAGCTATCTGTATATCAATGGAAATATCCAGACTGGTATCTCTATAAACATGGAAATAACTACACTGCTATCTGTATAAACATGGAAATACCTACACCGCCATCTCTATGAACATGGAAATATCTACACCGCCATTTGTATGAACATGGAAATATCTACACCACCATCTCTATGAACATGGAAATATCTACACCGCCATTTGTATGAACATGGAAATACCTACCCCGCCATCTGTATGAACATGGAAATATCTACACCGCCATCTGTATGAACATGGATATATGTACACCGGCATCTGGATGAACATGGAAATATCTACACCGTTATCTGTATGAACATGGAAATATCTACACCGCTATCTGTAGGAACATGGAAATATCTACACCGCTATCTGTACGAACATGGAAATATCTGCACCGCTATCTGTATGAACATGCAAATATCTACACAGCTATCTGTATATCAATGGAAATATCTACACAGCTGTCTCTATAAACATGGAAATAACTACACTGCTATCTGTTTAAACATGGAAATATCTACACCGCCACCTGTATGAACATGGAAATATCTACACTGCCATCCGTACGAACATGGAAATATCTACACCGCCATCTGTATGAACATGTAAATATCTACACCGCCATCTGTATGAACATGGAAATATCTACACTGCTAACTGTATGAACATGGAAATATCTACACCGCTATCTGAATGAACATGGAAATATCTACACCGCTATCTGTATGAACATGGAAATATCTACACCGCTATCTGTATGAACATGGAAATATCTACACCGCTATCTGTATGAACATGGAAATATCTACACCGCCATCTCTATGAACATGGAAATATCTACAACGCTATCTGTATGAACATTCAAATATCTACACATCTATCTGTATATCAATGAAAATATCTACACTGCTATCCCTAAAAACATGGAAATAACTACACTGCTATCTGTATAAATATGGAAATATCTACACCGCCATCTCTATGAACATGGACATATCTACACCGCCATCTCTATGAACATGGAAATATCTACACCGCTATCTGCATGAACATGGAAATATATACACAGCTATCTGAATATACATGGAAATATCTACACAGATTTCTCTATAAATATGGAAATAACTACAGCGCTATCTCTATAAACTTCGAAATAACTACACCGCCATCTGTATGAACATGGAAATATCTACACCGCCATCTGTACAAACATGGACATATCTACAACGCCATTTGTATGAACATGGAGATATCTACACAGCTATCTGTATAAACATGGAAATATCTGCCCAACTATTTGTGTAAACATGGAAATATCCACACCGCTATCTGTGTAAACATGGAAATGTCTACACCGCTATCTGTTTAAACATGGAAATATCTACAACGCCATCTGTGTAAACATGAAAATATCTACACCTCCATCCCTATAAACATGGAAATATCTACACCGCCATCTGTATGAACATGGAAATATCTACACCGCCATCTCTATAAACGTGGAAATATCTACACCGTTATCTGTATGAACTTGGAAATATCTACACTGCTCTCTGTATAAAATTGAAATTATCTACACCACTATCTCTATAAACATGGAAATATCTACACTGCTATCTGTATAAATATGGAAATATCTACACCGCTATCTGTATAAACATGGAAATATCTTCTCCGCTATCTGTATATACATGGAAATATCTACACTGCCATCTGTTTGAACATGGAAATATCTACACCGCCATCTGTATGAACATGGAAATATCTACACCGCCATCTGTATGAACATGTAAATATCTACACCGCCATCTGTATGAACATGGAAATATCTACACCGCTAACTGTATGAACATGGAAATATCTACACCGCTATCTGTATGAACATGGAAACATCTACACCGCTATCTGTATGAACATGGAAACATCTACACCGCTAACTGTATGAACATGGAAATATCTACACCGCTATCTGTATGAACATGGAAATATCTACACCGCTATCTGTACGAACATGGAAATATCTACACCGCTATCTGTACGAACATGGAAATATCTACACCGCTATCTGTATGAACATGCAAATATCTACACAGCTATCTGTATATCAATGGAAATATCTAGACAGCTGTCTCTATAAACATGGAAATAACTACACCGCTAACTGTGTGAACATGGAAATATCTACACCGCTATCTGTATGAACATGGAAATATCTACACCGCTATCTGTATGAACATGGAAATATCTACAGCGCTATCTGTATGAACATTCAAATATCTACACATCTATCTGTATATCAATGAAAATATCTACACTGCTATCCCTATAAACATGGAAATAACTTCACTGCTATCTGTATAAATATGGAAATATCTTCACCGCCATCTCTATGAACATGGAAATATCTACACCGCCATTTGTATGAACATGGAAATATCTACACCGCCATCTCTATGAACATGGAAATATCTACACCGCCATTTGTACGAACATGGAAATATCTACACCACCATCTGTATGAACATGGAAATATCTTCACCGCCATCTATATGAACATGGATATATGTACACCGGCATCTGGATGAACATGGAAATATCTACACCGCTATCTGCATGAACATAGAAATATCTACACAGCTATCTGAATATACATGGAAATATCTACACAGATTTCTCTATAAATATGGAAATAACTACAGCGCTATCTCTATAAACTTCGAAATATCTACACCGCCATCTGTATGAACATGGAAATATCTACACCGCCATCTGTACAAACATGGACATATCTACAACGCCATTTGTATGAACATGGAGATATCTACACCGCTATCTGTATAAACATGGAAATACCTGCCCAACTATTTGTATATACATGGAAATATCCACACCGCTATCTGTGTAAACATGGAAATGTCTACACCGCTATCTGTGTAAACATGGAAATATCTACACCGCCATCTGTGTAAACAAGAAAATATCTACACCGCCATCCCTATAAACTTGGAAATATCTACACCGCCATCTGTATGAACATGGAAATATGTACACCGACATCTCTATAAACCTGGAAATATCTACACCGCTATCTGTATGAACTTGGAAATATCTACACTGCTCTCTGTATAAAATTGAAATTATCTACACCACTATCTCTATAAACATGGAAATATCTACACTGCTATCTTTATAAATATGGAAATATCTACACTGCTATCTGTATAAACATGGAAATATCTTCTCCGCTATCTGTATATACATGGAAATATCTACACTGCCATCTGTTTGAACATGGAAATATCTACACCGCCATCTGTATGAACATGGAAATATCTACACCGCCATCTGTATGAACATGTAAATATCTACACCGCCATCTGTATGAACATGGAAATATCTACACCGCTAACTGTATGAACATGGAAATATCTACACCGCTATCTGTATGAACATGGAAACATATACACCGCTATCTGTATGAACATGGAAATATCTACACCGCTAACTGTATGAACATGGAAATATCTACACCGCTATCTGTATGAACATGGAAATATCTACACCGCTATCTGTACGAACATGGAAATATCTACACCGCTATCTGTATGAACATGCAAATATCTACACAGCTATCTGTATATCAATGGAAATATCTAGACAGCTGTCTCTATAAATATGGAAATAACTACACCGCTAACTGTGTGAACATGGAAATATCTACACCGCTATCTGTATGAACATGGAAATATCTACACCGCTATCTGTATGAACATGGAAATATCTACAGCGCTATCTGTATGAACATTCAAATATCTACACATCTATCTGTATATCAATGAAAATATCTACACTGCTATCCCTATAAACATGGAAATAACTTCACTGCTATCTGTATAAATATGGAAATATCTTCACCGCCATCTCTATGAACATGGAAATATCTACACCGCCATTTGTATGAACATGGAAATATCTACACCGCCATCTCTATGAACATGGAAATATCTACACCGCCATTTGTACAAACATGGAAATATCTACACCACCATCTGTATGAACATGGAAATATCTTCACCGCCATCTATATGAACATGGATATATGTACACCGGCATCTGTATGAACATGGAAATATCTACACCGCTAGCTGCATGAACATAGAAATATCTACACAGCTATCTGAATATACATGGAAATATCTACACAGATTTATCTATAAATATGGAAATAACTACAGCGCTATCTCTATAAACTTCGAAATATCTACACCGCCATCTGTATGAACATGGAAATATCTACACCGCCATCTGTACAAACATGGACATATCTACAACGCCATTTGTATGAACATGGAGATATCTACACCGCTATCTGTATAAACATGGAAATACCTGCCCAACTATTTGTATATACATGGAAATATCCACACCGCTATCTGCGTAAACATGGAAATGTCTACACCGCTATCTGTGTAAACATGGAAATATCTACACCGCCATCTGTGTAAACATGAAAATATCTACACCGCCATCCCTATAAACATGGAAATATCTACACCGCCATCTGTATGAACATGGAAATATCTACACCGACATCTCTATAAACGTGGAAATATCTACACCGCTATCTGTATGAACTTGGAAATATCTACACTGCTCTCTGTATAAAATTGAAATTATCTACACCACTATCTCTATAAACATGGAAATATCTACACTGCTATCTGTATAAATATGGAAATATCTACACCGCTATCTGTATAAACATGGAAACATCTTCACCGCTATCTGTATATACATGGAAATATCTACAACTCTGTCTCTACAAACTGGGAAAAAACTAAACCACTATCTCTGTAAACATGGAAATATCTAGACCGCCATCTCCATAAACATGTAAATATCTACACGGCCATCTGTATGAACATGGAAATATCTACACCGCTAACTGTATGAACGTGGAAATATCCACACTGCTATCTGTATGAACATGGAAATATCTACACCGTTATCTGTAGGAACATGGAAATATCTACACCGCTATCTGTATGAACATGGAAATATCTACACCGCTATCTGTACGAACATGGAAATATCTACACCGCTATCTGTATGAACATGCAAATATGTACACAGCTATCTGCATATCAATGGAAATATCTACACAGCTGTCTCTATAAACATGGAAATAACTACACTCCTATCTGTATAAACAGGGAAATATCTACACCGCCACCTGTATGAACATGGAAATATCTACACTACCATCCGTACGAACATGGAAATATCTACACCGCCATCTGTATGAACACGTAAATATCTACACCGCCATCTGAATGAACATGGAAATATCTACACCGCTAACTGTATGAACATGGAAATATCTACACCGCTATTGGTATGAACATGGAAATATCTACACCGCTATCTGTATGAACATGGAAATATCTACACCGCTATCTGTATGAACATGGAAATATCTACACCGCTATCTGTATGAACATGGAAATATCTACACCACTAACTGTATGAACATGTAAATATCTACACCGCCATCTGTATGAACATGGAAATATCTACACCGCAAACTGTATGAACATGGAAATATCAACACGGCTATCTGTATGGACATGGAAATATCTACACCGCTATCTGTATGAACATGGAAATATCTACACCGCTAACTTAATGAACATGGAAATATCTGTACCGCTATCTGTATGAACATGGAAATATCTACACCGCTATCTGTATGAACATTCAAATATCTACACATCTATCTGTATATCAATGAAAATATCTACACTGCTATCCCTATAAACATGGAAATAACTACACTGCTATCTGTATAAATACGGAAATATCTACACCGCCATCTCTATGAACATGGAAATATCTACACCGCCATTTGTAGGAACATGGAAATATCTACACCGCCGTCTCTATGAACATGGAAATATCTACACCGCCATTTGTATGAACATGGAAATATCTACACCACCATCTGTATGAACATGGAAATATCTTCACCGCCATCTGTATGAACATGGATATATGTACACCGGCATCTGGATGAACATGGAAATATCTACACCGCTATCTGTACGAACATGGAAATATCTACAACGCTCTCTGTATGACCATGCAAATATCTACACAGCTATCTGTATATCAATGGAAATATCTACACTGCTATCTCTATAAACATGGAAATAACTACACTGCTATCTGTATAAATATGGAAATATCTACACCGCCATCTCTATGAACATGGAAATATCTACACCGCCATCTGTATGAATATGGAAATATCTACACCGCTAACTGTATGAATATGGAAATATCTACACCGCTATCTGCATGAACATGGAAATATCCTCGCCCTCTGTATGAACATGGAAATATCTACACCGCTAAATATATGAACATGGAAATGTCTACACCGCTATTGGTATGAACATGGAAATATCTACACCGCTATCTGTATGAACATGGAAATATCTACACCGCTATCTGTATGAACATGGAAATATCTATACCGCTATCTGTATGAACATGGAAATATCTACACCGCTATCTGTATTAACATGGAAATAGCTACACCGCTATCTGTACGAACATGGATATATCTACACCGCTATCTGTATGAACATGCAAATATCTACACAGCTATGTGTATATCAATGGAAATATCTACAATGCTATCTCTATTAACATGGAAATAACTACACTGCTATCTGTATAAACATGGAAATATCTACACCGCCACCTGTATGAACATGGAAATATCTACACTGCCATCCGTACAAACATGGAAATATCAACACCGCCATCTGTATGAACATGTAAATATGTTCACCGCCATCTGTATGAACATGGAAATATCTACACCGCTAAATGCATGAAAATGGAAATGTCTACACCGCTATTGGTATGAACATGGAAATATCTACACCGCTATCTGTATGAACATATAAATATCTACACCGCTATCTGCATGAACATGGAAATATCTACTCCGCTATCTGTATGAACATGGAAATATCTACACTGCCATCTGTATCAACATGTAAATATCTACACCGCCATCTGTATGAACATGGAAATATCTACACCGCTAACTGTATGAACATTTAAATACCTACACCGCTATCTGTTTGAACATGGAAATATCTACACCGCTATCTGTATTAACATGGAAATATCTACACCGCTATCTGTATGAACATGGAAATATCTACACCGCTATCTGTATGAACATGGAAATATCTAGACCGCTATCTGTATGAACATGCAAATATCTACACAGCTATCTGTATATCAATGGAAATATCCAGAATGGTAACTCTATAAACATGGAAAAAACTACACTACTATCTGTAAAAACATGGAAATATCTACACCGCCATCTCTATGAACATGGAAATACCTACACCGCCATTTGTATGAACCTGGAAATATCTACACCGCCATCTCTATCAACATGGAAATATCTACACCGCCATTTGTATGAACATAGAAATACCTACACCGCCATCTGTATGAGCATGGAAATATCTTCACCGCCATTTGTATGAACATGGATATATGTACACCGGTGTCTGGATGAACATGGAAGTATCTACACCGTAATCTGCATGAACATGGAAATATCTACACAGCTATCTGAATATACATGGAAATATCTACACAGATTTCTCTATAAATATGGAAATAACTACATCGCTATCTCTATAAACTTCGAAATATCTACACCGCTATCTGTATGAACATGGATATATCTACACCGCCATCTGTACGATCATGGACATATCTACACCGCCATCTGTATTTAGATGGAAATATCTACACCGCTATCTGTATAAACATGGAAATATCTGCCCAACTATCTGTATAAACATGGAAATATCCGCACCGCTATCTGAATAAACATGGAAATATCCGCACCGCTATCTGTATAAACATGGACATATCTACACTGCAATCTGCATAAACCTGGAAATATCCACACCGCTATCTGTGTAAACATGGAAATGTCTACACTGCTATCTGTGTAAACATGGAAATATCTACACCGCCATCTGTGTAAACATGAAAATATCTACACCGCCATCCCTATAAACATGGAAATATCTACACCGTCCTCTGTATGAACATGGAAATATCTACACCGCCATCTCTATAAACGTGGAAATATCTACCCCGCTATCTGTATGAACTTGAAAATATCTACACTGCTCTCTGTATGAAATTGAAATTATCTACAAAACTATCTCTATAAACATGGAAATATCTACACTGCTATCTGTATAAACATGGAAATATCTACACCGCTATCTGTATAAACATGGAAATATCTTCACCGCTATCTGTATAAACATGGAAATATCTACAACGCTGTCTCTATAAACTTGGAAATAACTACACCACTATCTCTGTAAACATGGAAATATCTAGACCGCCATCTCTTTAAACATGGAAATATCTACACCACCATCTGTATAAACATGGAAAATCTATACCGCTATCTGCATAAACATGGAAATATCTAAAACGCCATCTCTATGAACATGGAAATATCTACACCGCCATCTGTAAGAACATGGAAACATCTATACCGCCATCTGTATGAACATGTAAATATCTACACCGCCATCTGTAAAACATGGAAATATCTACACCGCTAACTGTATGAACATGGAAATACCTACACCGCTATCTGTATGAACATGGAAATATCTACACCGTTATTTGTATGAACATGGAAATATCTACACCGCTATCTGTATGAACATGGAAATATCTACACCGCTATCTGTACGAACATGGAAATATCTACACCGCTATCTGTATGAACATGCAAATATCTACACAGCTATCTGTATATCAATGAAAATATCTACACAGCTGTCTCTATGAACATGGAAATAACTACACTGCTATCTGTATAAACATGGAAATATCTACACCGCCACCTGTATGAACATGGAAATATCTACAATGACATCCGTACAAACATGGAAATATCTACACCGCCATCTGTATGAACATGTTAATATCTACACCGCCATCTGTATGAACATGGAAATCTCTACACCGCTAACTGTATGAACATGGAAATGTCTACACCGTTATCGGTATGAACCTGGAAATATCTAGACCGATATCTGTATGAACATGGAAATATCTACACCGCTATCTGTATGAACATGGAAATCTCTACACCGCTATCTGTATGAACATGGAAATATCTACACCGCCATCTGTATGAACATGGAAATATCTACACCGCTAACTGTATGAACATGGAAATATCTACACCGCTATCTGTATGAACATGGAAATATCTACACCGCTATCTGTATGAACATGGAAATATCTACACCGCTATCTATATGAACATGCAAATATCTACACCGCTATCTCTATGAACATGGAAATATCTACACCACTATCTGTATGAACATGTAAATATCTACACAGCTATCTGTATATCAATGGAAATATCCGCACTGGTATCTCTATAAACATGGAAATAACTACACTGCTATCTGTATAAACATGGAAATATCTACACGGCCATCTCTATGAACATGGAAATATCTACACCGCCATTTGTATGAACCTGGAAATATCTACCCCGCCATATCTATGAACATGGAAATATCTACACCCCCATTTGTATGAACATGGAAATACCTACACCACTATCTGTATGAACATGGAAATATCTTCACCGTCATCTGTATGAACATAGATATATGTACACCGGCATCTGGATGAACATGGAAATATCTACACCGCTATCTGCATGAACATGGAAATATCTACACAGCTATCTGCATATACATGGAAATATCTACACAGATTTCTCTATAAATATGGAAATAATTACAGCGCTATCTCTATAAACTTTGAAATATCTACACCGCCATCTGTATGAACATGGAAATATCTACACCGCCATCTGTACAAACATGGACATATCTACAACGCCAGCTGGATTAAGATGGAAATATCTACCCCGCTATCTATATGAACATGGAAATATCTACACCGCTATCTGTATGAACATGGAAATATCTACACCGCTATCTGTATGAACATGGAAATATCTACACCGCTATCTGTATGAACATGGAAATATCTACACCGCTATCTGCATGAACATGGAAATATCTACACAGCTATCTGAATATACATGGAAATATCTACACAGATTTCTCTATAAATATGGAAATAACTGCAGCGCTATCTCTATAAACTTTGAAATATCTACACCGCCATCTGTATGAACATGGAAATATCTACACCGCCATCTGTACAAACATGGACATATCTACACCGCCATCTGTATTAAGATGGAAATATCTACACCGCTATCTGTATAAACATGGAAATATCTGCCCAACTATCTGTATAAACATGGAAATAACCGCACCGCAATCTGTATAAACATGGAAATATCTACACTGCTATCTGCATAAACATGGAAATTTCCACACCGCTATCTGTGTAAACATGGAAATGTCTACACCGCTATCTGTGTAAACAGGGAAATATCTACACCGCCATCTGTGTAAACATGAAAATATCTACACCGCCATCCCTATAAACATGGAAATATCTACATCGCCATCTGTATGAACACGGAAATATCTACACCGCCATCTGTATGAACATGGAAATATCTACACCGCCATCTGTATCAACATGTAAATATCTACACCGCCATCTGTATGAACATGGAAATCTCTACACCGCTAACAGTGTGAACATTTAAATACCTACACCGCTATCTGTATGAACATGGAAATATCTACACCGGCATCTGAATGAACATGGAAATATCTACACCGCTATCTGCATGAACATGGAAATATCTACACAGCTATCTGCATATACATGGAAATATCTACACAGATTTCTCTATAAATATGGAAATAACTACAGAGCTATCTCTATAAACTTCGAAATATCTACACCGCCATCTGTATGAACATGGAAATATCTACACCGCCATCTGTACGAACATGGACATATCTACACCTCCATCTTTTTTAAGGTGGAAATATCTACACCGATATCTGTATAAACATGGAAATATCTACAACGCCATCTCTAAGAACATGGAAATATCTACAATGCCATTTGTATGAACATGGAAATATCTACACCGCCATCTCTATGAACATGGAAATATTTTCACCGCCATTTGTATGAACATTGAAATATCTACACCGCCATCTGTATGAACATGGAAATATCTACACCGCCATCTGCACGAACATGGACATATCTACACCGTCATCTGCAATTAAGATGGAAATATCTACACCGCTATCTGTATAAACATGGAAATATCTGCCCAACTATCTGTATAAATATGGAAATATCCGCACCGCTATCTTTACAAACATGGAAATATCTACACCGCTATCTGCATAAACAAGGAAATATCCACACCGCTATCTGTGTAAACATGGAAATGCCTACAGCGCTATCTGTGTAAACATGGAAATATCTACACCGCCATCTGTGAAAACATGAAAATATCTACACCGCCATCTCTATAAACATGGAAATATCTACACCGCCATCAGTATGAACATGGAAATATCTACACCGCCATCTCTATAAACGTGGAAATATCTACACCGCTATCTGTATGAACTTGGAAATATCTACACCGCTCTCGGTATAAAATTGAAATTATCTACACCACTATCTCTATAAACATGCAAATATCTACACTGCTGTCTGTATAAACATGGAAATATCTACACCGCTATCTGTATGAACATGCAAATATCTACACAGCTATCTGTATATCAATGGAAATATCTACACAGCTGTCTCTATGAACATGGAAATAACTACACTGCTATCTGTATAAACATGGAAATATCTACACCACCACCTGTATGAACATGGAAATATCTACAATGACATCCGTACAAACATGGAAATATCTACACCGCCATCTGTATGAACATGTTAATATCTACACCGCCATCTGTATGAACATGGAAATCTCTACACCGCTAACTGTATGAACATGGAAATGTCTACACCGCTATTGGTATGAACCTGGAAATATCTAGACCGATATCTGTATGAACATGGAAATATCTACACCGCTATCTGTATGAACATGGAAATCTCTACACCGCTATCTGTATGAACATGGAAATATCTACACCGCCATCTGTATGAACATGGAAATATCTACACCGCTAACTGTATGAACATGGAAATATCTACACCGCTATCTGTATGAACATGGAAATATCTACACCGCTATCTGTATGAACATGGAAATATCTACACCGCTATCTATATGAACATGCAAATATCTACACCGCTATCTCTATGAACATGGAAATATCTACACCGCTATCTGTATGAACATGTAAATATCTACACAGCTATCTGTATATCAATGGAAATATCCGCACTGGTATCTCTATAAACATGGAAATAACTACACTGCTATCTGTATAAACATGGAAATATCTACACGGCCATCTCTATGAACATGGAAATATCTACACCGCCATTTGTATGAACCTGGAAATATCTACCCCGCCATATCTATGAACATGGAAATATCTACACCCCCATTTGTATGAACATGGAAATACCTACACCACTATCTGTATGAACATGGAAATATCTTCACCGTCATCTGTATGAACATAGATATATGTACACCGGCATCTGGATGAACATGGAAATATCTACACCGCTATCTGCATGAACATGGAAATATCTACACAGCTATCTGCATATACATGGAAATATCTACACAGATTTCTCTATAAATATGGAAATAATTACAGCGCTATCTCTATAAACTTTGAAATATCTACACCGCCATCTGTATGAACATGGAAATATCTACACCGCCATCTGTACAAACATGGACATATCTACAACGCCAGCTGGATTAAGATGGAAATATCTACCCCGCTATCTATATGAACATGGAAATATCTACACCGCTATCTGTATGAACATGGAAATATCTACACCGCTATCTGTATGAACATGGAAATATCTACACCGCTATCTGCATGAACATGGAAATATCTACACCGCTATCTGCATGAACATGGAAATATCTACACAGCTATCTGAATATACATGGAAATATCTA
Organism: Gorilla gorilla gorilla; assembly: GCF_029281585.2. NCBI lineage: Eukaryota > Metazoa > Chordata > Mammalia > Primates > Hominidae > Gorilla > Gorilla gorilla. Next base: position 1,673,480 of record NC_073234.2, read on the forward strand.
CACAGATTTCTCTATAAATATGGAAATAACTGCAGCGCTATCTCTATAAACTTTGAAATATCTACACCGCCATCTGTATGAACATGGAAATATCTACACCGCCATCTGTACAAACATGGACATATCTACACCGCCATCTGTATTAAGATGGAAATATCTACACCGCTATCTGTATAAACATGGAAATATCTGCCCAACTATCTGTATAAACATGTAAATAACCGCACTGCAATCTGTATAAACATGGAAATATCTACACTGCTATCTGCATAAACATGGAAATTTCCACACCGCTATCTGTGTAAACATGGAAATGTCTACACCGCTATCTGTGTAAACAGGGAAATATCTACACCGCCATCTGTGTAAACATGAAAATATCTACACCGCCATCCCTATAAACATGGAAATATCTACATCGCCATCTGTATGAACACGGAAATATCTACACCGCCATCTGTATGAACATGGAAATATCTACACCGCCATCTGTATCAACATGTAAATATCTACACCGCCATCTGTATGAACATGGAAATCTCTACACCGCTAACAGTGTGAACATTTAAATACCTACACCGCTATCTGTATGAACATGGAAATATCTACACCGGCATCTGAATGAACATGGAAATATCTACACCGCTATCTGCATGAACATGGAAATATCTACACAGCTATCTGCATATACATGGAAATATCTACACAGATTTCTCTATAAATATGGAAATAACTACAGAGCTATCTCTATAAACTTCGAAATATCTACACCGCCATCTGTATGAACATGGAAATATCTACACCGCCATCTGTACGAACATGGACATATCTACACCTCCATCTGTTTTAAGGTGGAAATATCTACACCGATATCTGTATAAACATGGAAATATCTACAACGCCATCTCTAAGAACATGGAAATATCTACAACGCCATTTGTATGAACATGGAAATATCTACACCGCCATCTCTATGAACATGGAAATATTTTCACCGCCATTTGTATGAACATTGAAATATCTACACCGCCATCTGTATGAACATGGAAATATCTTCACCGCCATCTGTATGAACATGGATATATCTACACCGGCATCTGGATGAACATGGAAATATCTACACCGCTATCTGCATGAACATGGAAATATCTACACAGCTGTCTGCTTATGCATGGAAATATCTACACAGATTTCTCTATAAATATTGAAATAACTACAGCGCTGTCTCTATAAACTTCGAAATATCTACACCGCCATCTGTATGAACATGGAAATATCTACACCGCCATCTGCACGAACATGGACATATCTACACCGTCATCTGCAATTAAGATGGAAATATCTACACCGCTATCTGTATAAACATGGAAATATCTGCCCAACTATCTGTATAAATATGGAAATATCCGCACCGCTATCTTTACAAACATGGAAATATCTACACCGCTATCTGCATAAACATGGAAATATCCACACCGCTATCTGTGTAAACATGGAAATGCCTACAGCGCTATCTGTGTAAACATGGAAATATCTACACCGCCATCTGTGAAAACATGAAAATATCTACACCGCCATCTCTATAAACATGGAAATATCTACTCCGCCATCAGTATGAACATGGAAATATCTACACCGCCATCTCTATAAACGTGGAAATATCTACACCGCTATCTGTATGAACTTGGAAATATCTACACCGCTCTCGGTATAAAATTGAAATTATCTACACCACTATCTCTATAAACATGCAAATATCTACACTGCTGTCTGTATAAACATGGAAATATCTACACCGCTATGTGTATAAACATGGAAATATCTTCACCGCTATCTGTATAAACATGGAAATATCTACAACGCTGTCTCTATAAACTTGGAAATAACTACACTGCTATCTGTATAAACATGGAAATATCTACACAGACATCTATATGAACATGGAAATATCTACACCGCCATTGGTATGAACATGGAAATATCTACACCGCCATCTCTATGAACATGGAAATATCTACACCGCCATTTGTATGAACATGGAAATATCTTAACCGCCATCTGTATGAACATGGAAATATCAACACCGCCATCTGGATTAACATGGAAATATCTACACCGCCATCTCTATATACGTGGAAATATCTACACCACTATCTATATGAACTTGGAAATAACTACACTGCTATCTGTATAAAATTGAAATTATCTACACCACTATCTCTATAAACATGGAAATATCAACACGGTTATCTGTATAAACATGGAAATATCTACACCGCTATCTGTATAAACATGGAAATACCTACACCTCCATCTGTACGAACATGGAAATATCTACACTGCCATCTGTATGAACATGGAAATATCTACAGCGCCATCTGTATGAGCATGGAGATATCTACACCGTTAACTGTATGAACATGGAAATATCTACACCGCTATCTGTATGAACATGCAAATATCTACACCGTTATCTGTATGAACATGGAAATATTTACACCGCTATTTGTACGAACATGGAAATATCTACACCGCTATCTGTGTAAACATGGAAATATCTACACCGCTATCTGTATAAACATGGAAATATCTGCCCAACTATCTGTATAAACATGGAAATATCCGCACCGCTATCTGAATAAACATGGAAATATCCGCACCGCTATCTGTATATACATGGACATATCTACACTGCAATCTGCATAAACCTGGAAATATCCACACCGCTATCTGTGTAAACATGGAAATGTCTACACCGCTATCTGTGTAAACATGGAAATATCTACACCGCCATCTGTGTAAACATGAAAATATCTACACCGCCATCCCTATAAACATGGAAATATCTACACCGTCCTCTGTATGAACATGGAAATATCTACACCGCCATCTCTATAAACGTGGAAATATCTACACCGCTATCTGTATGAACTTGAAAATATCTACACTGCTCTCTGTATGAAATTGAAATTATCTACAAAACTATCTCTATAAACATGGAAATATCTACACTGCTATCTGTATAAACATGGAAATATCTACACCGCTATCTGTATAAACATGGAAATATCTTCACCGCTATCTGTATAAACATGGAAATATCTACAACGCTGTCTCTATAAACTTGGAAATAACTACACCACTATCTCTGTAAACATGGAAATATCTAGACCGCCATCTCCTTAAACATGGAAATATCTACACCACCATCTGTATAAACATGGAAAATCTATACCGCTATCTGCATAAACATGGAAATATCTAAAACGCCATCTCTATGAACATGGAAATATCTACACCGCCATCTGTAAGAACATGGAAACATCTATACCGCCATCTGTATGAACATGTAAATATCTACACCGCCATCTGTAAAACATGGAAATATCTACACCGCTAACTGTATGAACATGGAAATACCTACACCGCTATCTGTATGAACATGGAAATATCTACACCGTTATTTGTATGAACATGGAAATATCTACACCGCTATCTGTATGAACATGGAAATATCTACACCGCTATCTGTACGAACATGGAAATATCTACACCGCTATCTGTATGAACATGCAAATATCTACACAGCTATCTGTATATCAATGGAAATATCTACACAGCTGTCTCTATGAACATGGAAATAACTACACTGCTATCTGTATAAACATGGAAATATCTACACCGCCACCTGTATGAACATGGAAATATCTACAATGACATCCGTACAAACATGGAAATATCTACACCGCCATCTGTATGAACATGTTAATATCTACACCGCCATCTGTATGAACATGGAAATCTCTACACCGCTAACTGTATGAACATGGAAATGTCTACACCGCTATTGGTATGAACCTGGAAATATCTAGACCGATATCTGTATGAACATGGAAATATCTACACCGCTATCTGTATGAACATGGAAATCTCTACACCGCTATCTGTATGAACATGGAAATATCTACACCGCCATCTGTATGAACATGGAAATATCTACACCGCTAACTGTAAGAACATGGAAATATCTACACCGCTATCTGTATGAACATGGAAATATCTACACCGCTATCTGTATGAACATGGAAATATCTACACCGCTATCTATATGAACATGCAAATATCTACACCGCTATCTCTATGAACATGGAAATATCTACACCGCTATCTGTATGAACATGTAAATATCTACACAGCTATCTGTATATCAATGGAAATATCCGCACTGGTATCTCTATAAACATGGAAATAACTACACTGCTATCTGTATAAACATGGAAATATCTACACGGCCATCTCTATGAACATGGAAATATCTACACCGCCATTTGTATGAACCTGGAAATATCTACCCCGCCATATCTATGAACATGGAAATATCTACACCCCCATTTGTATGAACATGGAAATACCTACACCACTATCTGTATGAACATGGAAATATCTTCACCGTCATCTGTATGAACATAGATATATGTACACCGGCATCTGGATGAACATGGAAATATCTACACCGCTATCTGCATGAACATGGAAATATCTACACCGCTATCTGCATGAACATGGAAATATCTACACAGCTATCTGAATATACATGGAAATATCTACACAGATTTCTCTATAAATATGGAAATAACTGCAGCGCTATCTCTATAAACTTTGAAATATCTACACCGCCATCTGTATGAACATGGAAATATCTACACCGCCATCTGTACAAACATGGACATATCTACACCGCCATCTGTATTAAGATGGAAATATCTACACCGCTATCTGTATAAACATGGAAATATCTGCCCAACTATCTGTATAAACATGGAAATAACCGCACCGCAATCTGTATAAACATGGAAATATCTACACTGCTATCTGCATAAACATGGAAATTTCCACACCGCTATCTGTGTAAACATGGAAATGTCTACACCGCTATCTGTGTAAACAGGGAAATATCTACACCGCCATCTGTGTAAACATGAAAATATCTACACCGCCATCCCTATAAACATGGAAATATCTACATCGCCATCTGTATGAACACGGAAATATCTACACCGCCATCTGTATGAACATGGAAATATCTACACCGCCATCTGTATCAACATGTAAATATCTACACCGCCATCTGTATGAACATGGAAATCTCTACACCGCTAACAGTGTGAACATTTAAATACCTACACCGCTATCTGTATGAACATGGAAATATCTACACCGGCATCTGAATGAACATGGAAATATCTACACCGCTATCTGCATGAACATGGAAATATCTACACAGCTATCTGCATATACATGGAAATATCTACACAGATTTCTCTATAAATATGGAAATAACTACAGAGCTATCTCTATAAACTTCGAAATATCTACACTGCTATCTGTATGAACATGGAAATATCTACACCGCTATCTGCATGAACATGGAAATATCTTCGCCATCTGTATGAACATGGAAATATCTACACCGCTAAATATATGAACATGGAAATGTCTACACCGCTATTGGTATGAACATGGAAATATCTACACCGCTATCTATATGAATATGGAAATATCTACACAGCTATCTGTATGAACATGGAAATATCTACACTGCTATCTGTATGAACATGGAAATAACTACACCGCCATCTGTATGAACATGTAAATATCTACACCGCCATCTGTATGAACATGGAAATATCTAAACCGCTAACTGTATGAACATGGAAATATCTACACCGCTATCTGTATGAACATGGAAATATCTACACCGCTATCTGTATGAACATGGAAATGTCTACACCACTATCTGTGAACATGGAAATATCTACACCGCTATCTGTATGAACAAGGAAATATCTACACCGCTTTCTCTATGAACATACAAATATCTACAGAGCTATCTGTATATCAATGGAAATATCTACACTACTATCTCTATAAACATGGAAATAACTACACTGCTATCTCTATAAATATGGAAATATCAACACCGCCATCTCTATGAACATGGAAATATCTACACTGTCATTTGTATGAACATGGAAATATCTACACCGCCATCTCTATGAACACGGAAATATCTACACCGCCATTTGTATGAACATGGAAATATCTAAACCGCCATCTCTGTAAACGTGGAAATATCTACACCGCTATCTGTATGAACTTGGAAATATCTACACCGCTATCTGTATGAACATGGAAATATCTACACCGCTATCTGTATGAACATGGAAATATCTACACCGCTATCTGTATGAACATGGAAATATCTACACCGCTATCTGTATGAACATGCAAATAACTACACAGCTATCTGTATATCAATGGAAATATCTACACAGCTGTCTCTATAAACATGGAAATAACTACACTGCTATCTGTATAAACATGGAAATAACTACACCGCCACCTGTATGAACATGGAAATATCTACACTGCCATCCTTACGAACATGGAAATATCTACACCACCATCTGTATGAACATGTAAATATCTACACCGCCATCTGTATGAACATGGAAATATCTACCCCGCTAACTGTATGAACATGGAAATATCTACACCGCTATTGGTATGAACATGGAAATATCTACACCGCTATCTGTATGAACATGGAAATATCTACACCGCTATCTGTATGAACATGGAAATATCTACACCGCCATCTGTATGAACATGGAAATACCTACACCGCCATCTGTATGAACATGGAAACATCTACACCGCTAACTGTATGAACATTGAAATATCTACAGCGCTATCTGTATTGACATGGAAATATCTACACCGCTATCTGTATGAACATGGAAATATCTACACCGCTTTCTGTATGAACATGGAAATATCTACACCGTTATCTGTATGAACATGGAAATATCTACACCGCTATCTGTATGAACATTCAAATATCTACACAGCCATCTGTATATCAATGAAAACATCTACCCTGCTATCCCTATAAACATTGAAATAACTACACTGCTATCTGTATAAACATGGAAATATATACACCGCCACCTGTATGAACATGGAAATATCTACAATGCCATCCGTACAAACATGGAAATATCTACACCGCCATCTGTATGAACATGTAAATATCTACACTGCCATCTGTATGAACATGGAAATATCTACACCGCTAACTGTATGAACATGCAAATGTCTACTCCGCTATTGGTATGAACCTGGAAATATCTAGACCGCTATCTGTATGAACATGGAAATATCTACACCACTATCTGTATGAACATGGAAATCTCTACACCGCTATCTGTATGAACATGGAAATATCTACACGGCCATCTGTATGAACATGGAAATATCTACACCGCCATCTGTATGAACATGGAAATATCTACACCGCTAACTGTATGAACATGGAAATATCTACACCGCTATCTGTATGAACATGGAAATATCTACACCGCTATCTGTATGAACATGGAAATATCTACACCGCTATCTATATGAACATGCAAATATCTACACCGCTATCTCTATGAACATGGAAATATCTACACCGCTATCTGTATAAACATGGAAATATCTTCACCGCTATCTATATAAACATGGAAATATCTACAACGATGTCTCTATAAACTTGGAAATAACTACACCACTATCTCTGTAAACATGGAAATATCTAGACCGCCATCTCTATAAACATGGAAATATCTACACCGCCATCTGTATAAACATGGAAATATCTATACCGCTATCTGCATAAACATGGAAATATCTACACCGCCATCTCTATGAACATGGAAATATCTACACCGCCATCTCTAAGAACATGGAAATATCTATACCGCCATCTGTATGAACATGTAAATATCTACACCGCCATCTGTATGAACATGGAAATATCTACACCGTTATCTGTATGAACATGGAAATATCTACACCGCTATCTGTATGAACATGGAAATATCTACACCGCTATCTGTATGAACATGGAAATATCTACACCGCTATCTGTATGAACATGCAAATATCTACACAGCTATCTGTATATCAATGGAAATATCTACACAGCTGTCTCTATAAACATGGAAATAACTACACTGCTATCTGTATAAACATGGAAATAACTACACCGCCACCTGTATGAACATGGAAATATCTACACTGCCATCCTTACGAACATGGAAATATCTACACCGCCATCTGTATGAACATGTAAATATCTACACCGCCATCTGTATGAACATGGAAATATCTACCCCGCTAACTGTATGAACATGGAAATATCTACACCGCTATTGGTATGAACATGGAAATATCTACACCGCTATCTGTATGAACATGGAAATATCTACAACGCTATCTGTATGAACATGGAAATACCTACACCGCCATCTGTATGAACATGTAAATATCTACACCGCCATCTGTATGAACATGGAAATATCTACACCGCTAACTGTATGAACATTGAAATATCTACAGCGCTATCTGTATTTACATAGAAATATCTACACCGCTATCTGTATGAACATGGAAATATCTACACCGCTTTCTGTATGAACATGGAAATATCTACACCGCTATCTGTATGAACATGGAAATATCTACACCGCTATCTGTATGAACATTCAAATATCTACACAGCCATCTGTATATCAATGAAAACATCTACCCTGCTATCCCTATAAACATTGAAATAACTACACTGCTATCTGTATAAACATGGAAATATCTACACCGCCACCTGTACGAACATGGAAATATCTACAATGCCATCCGTACAAACATGGAAATATCTACACCGCCATCTGTATGAACATGTAAATATCTACACTGCCATCTGTATGAACATGGAAATATCTACACCGCTAACTGTATGAACATGCAAATGTCTACTCCGCTATTGGTATGTACCTGGAAATATCTAGACCGCTGTCTGTATGAACATGGAAATATCTACACCACTATCTGTATGAACATGGAAATCTCTACACCGCTATCTGTATGAACATGGAAATATCTACACGGCCATCTGTATGAACATGGAAATATCTACACCGCCATCTGTATGAACATGGAAATATCTACACCTCTAACTGTATGAACATGGAAATATCTACACCGCTATCTGTATGAACATGGAAATATCTACACCGCTATCTGTATGAACATGGAAATATCTACACCGCTATCTATATGAACATGCAAATATCTACACCGCTATCTCTATGAACATGGAAATATCTACACCGCTATCTGTATGAACATGTAAATATCTACACAGCTATCTGTATATCAATGGAAATATCCACACTGGTATCTCTATAAACATGGAAATAACTACACTGCTATCTGTATAAACATGGAAATATCTACACGGCCATCTCTATGAACATGGAAATATCTACACCGCCATCTGTAAGAACATGGAAATATCTATACCGCCATCTGTATGAACATGTAAATATCTACACCGCCATCTGTATGAACATGTAAATATCTACACCACTACCTGTATGAACATGGAAATATCTACACCGCTGTCTGTATGAACATGGAAATATCTACACCGTTATCTCTATGAACATAGAAATATCTACACCGCTATATGTATGAACATGGAAATAGCTACACCGCTATCTGTACGAACATGGAAATATCTACACCGCTATCTGTATGAACATGCAAATATCTACACAGCTATCTGTATATCAGTGGAAATATCTACACCGCTATCTCTATTAACATGGAAATAACTACACTGCTATCTGTATAAACATGGAAATATCTACACCGCCACCTGTATGAACATGGAAATATCTACACTGCCATCCGTACAAACATGGACATATCTACACCGCCATCTGTATGAACATGTAAATATCTTCACCGCCATCTGTATGAACATGGAAATATCTACACCGCTAAATGTATGAACATGGAAATGTCTACACCGCTATTGGTATGAACATGGAAATATCTACACCGCTATCTGTATGAACATGGAAATATCTACACCGCTATCTGTATGATCATGGAAATATCTACACCGCTATCTGTATGAACATGGAAATATCTACACCGCCATCTGTATCAACATGTAAATATCTACACCGCCATCTGTATGAACATGGAAATATCTACACCGCTAACTGTATGAACATTTAAATATCTACACCGCTATCTGTATGAACATGGAAATATCTACACCGCCAACTGTGTGAACATGGAAATATCTACACTGCTATCTGTATGAACATGGAAATATCTACACCGCTATCTGCATGAACATGGAAATATCTTCGCCATCTGTATGAACATGGAAATATCTACACCGCTAAATATATGAACATGGAAATGTCTACACCGCTATTGGTATGAACATGGAAATATCTACACCGCTATCTATATGAATATGGAAATATCTACACAGCTATCTGTATGAACATGGAAATATCTACACCGCTATCTGTATGAACATGGAAATAACTACACCGCCATCTGTATGAACATGTAAATATCTACACCGCCATCTGTATGAACATGGAAATATCTAAACCGCTAACTGTATGAACATGGAAATATCTACACCGCTATCTGTATGAACATGGAAATATCTACACCGCTATCTGTATGAACATGGAAATGTCTACACCACTATCTGTGAACATGGAAATATCTACACCGCTATCTGTATGAACAAGGAAATATCTACACCGCTTTCTCTATGAACATACAAATATCTACAGAGCTATCTGTATATCAATGGAAATATCTACACTACTATCTCTATAAACATGGAAATAACTACACTGCTATCTCTATAAATATGGAAATATCAACACCGCCATCTCTATGAACATGGAAATATCTACACTGTCATTTGTATGAACATGGAAATATCTACACCGCCATCTCTATGAACACGGAAATATCTACACCGCCATTTGTATGAACATGGAAATATCTAAACCGCCATCTCTGTAAACGTGGAAATATCTACACCGCTATCTGTATGAACTTGGAAATATCTACACCGCTATCTGTATGAACATGGAAATATCTACACCGCTATCTGTATGAACATGGAAATATCTACACCGCTATCTGTATGAACATGTAAATATCTACAGAGCTATCTGTATATCAATGGAAATATCCACACTGGTATCTCTATAAACATGGAAACAACTACACTGGTATCTGTATAAACATGGAAATATCTACACGGCCATCTCTATGAACATGGAAATATCTCCACCGCCATTTGTATGAACCTGGAAATATCTACACCGCCATCTCTATGAACATGGAAATATCTACACCGCCATTTGTATGAACATGGAAATACCTACACCACCATCTGTATGAACATGGAAATATCTTCACCGCCATCTGTATGAACATGGATATATGTACACCGGCATCTGGATGAACATGGAAATATCTACACCGCTATCTGCATGAACATGGAATTATCTACACAGCTATCTGAATATACATGGAAATATCTACACAGATTTCTCTATAAATATGGAAATAACTACAGCGCTATCTCTATAAACTTTGAAATATCTACACCGCCATCTGTATGAACATGGAAATAACTACACCGCCATCTGTACAAACATGGACATATCTACACCGCCATCTGTATTAAGATGGAAATATCTACACCGCTATCTGTATAAACATGGAAATATCTGCCTAACTATCTGTATCAACATGGAAATAACCGCACCGCTATCTGAATAAACATGGAAATATCCGCACCGCTATCTGTATAAACATGGAAATATCTACACTGCTATCTGCATAAACATGGAAATATCCACAACGCTATCTGTGTAAACATGGAAATGTCTACACCGCTATCTGTGTAAACATGGAAATATCTACACCGCCATCTGTGTAAACATGAAAATATCTACACCGCCATCCCTATAAACATGGAAATATCTACACCGTCCTCTGTATGAACATGGAAATATCTACACCGCCATCTCTGTAAACGTGGAAATATCTACACCGCTATCTGTATGAACTTGGAAATATCTACACTGCTCTCTGTACGAAATTGAAATTATCTACAACACTATCTCTATAAACATGGAAATATCTACACTGCTATCTGTATGAACATGGACATACCTACACCGCTAACTGTATGAACATGGAAATATCTACACCGCCATCTCTAAGAACATGGAAATATCTATACCGCCATCTGTATGAACATGTAAATATCTACACCGCCATCTGTATGAACATGGAAATATCTACAATGCTAACTGTATGAACATGGAAATATCTACACTGCTGTCTGTATGAACATGGAAATATCTACACCGTTTTCTGTATGAACATAGAAATATCTACACCGCTATCTGTATGAACATGGAAATAGCTACACCGCTATCTGTATGAACATGGAAATATCTACACCGCTATCTGTATGAACATGCAAATATCTACACAGCTATCTGTATATCAATGGAAATATCTACACCGCTATCTCTATTAACATGGGAATAACTACACTGCTATCTGTATAAACATGAAAATATCTACACCGCCACCTGTATGAACATGGATATATCTACACTGCCATCGGTACAAACATGGAAATATCTACACCGCCATCTGTATGAACATGTAAATATCCTCACCGCCATCTGTATGAACATGGAAATATCTACACCGCTAAATGTATGAACATGGAAATGTCTACACCGCTATTGGTATGATCATGGAAATATCTACACTGCTATCTGTATGAACATGGACATATCTACACCGCTATCTGTATGAACATGGAAATATCTAAACCGCTATCTGTATGAACATGGAAATATCTACACCGCCATCTGTATCAACATGTAAATATCTACAGCGCCATCTGTATGAACAAGGAAATATCTACACCGCTAACTGTATGAACATTTAAATATCCACACCGCTATCTGTATGAACATGGAAATATCTACACCGCTATCTGTATTAACATGGAAAGATCTACACCGCTATCTGTATGAACATGGAAATATCTACACCGCTATCTGTATGAACATGGAAATATCTACACCGCTATCTGTATGAACATGGAAATAGCTACACGGCTATCTGTATGAACATGGAAATATCTACACCGCTATCTGTATGAACATGCAAATATCTACACAGCTATCTGTATATCAATGGAAATATCCAGACTGGTATCTCTATAAACATGGAAATATCTACACTGCTATCTGTATAAACATGGAAATATCTACACCGCCATCTCTATGAACATGGAAATATCTACACCGCCATTTGTATGAACATGGAAATATCTACACCACCATCTCTATGAACATGGAAATATCTACACCGCCATTTGTATAAACATGGAAATACCTACACAGCCATCTGTATGAACATGGAAATATCTTCACCGCCATTTGTATGAACATGGATATATGTACACCGGCATCTGGATGAACATGGAAATATCTTCACCGTTATCTGTATGAACATGGAAATATCTACACCGCTATCTGTAGGAACATGGAAATATCTACACCGCTATCTGTACGAACATGGAAATATCTGCACCGCTATCTGTATGAACATGCAAATATCTACACAGCTATCTGTATATCAATGGAAATATCTACACAGCTGTCTCTATAAACATGGAAATAACTGCACTGCTATCTGTAAAAACATGGAAATATCTACACCGCCACCTGTATGAACATGGAAATATCTACACTGCCATCCGTACGAACATGGAAATATCTACACCGCCATCTGTATGAACATGGAAATATCTACACCGCCATCTGTATGAACATGGAAATATCTACACCTCTAATTGTATGAACATAGAAATATCTACACCGCTATCTGTATGAACATGGAAATACCTACACCGCTATCTGAATGAACATGGAAATATCTACACCGCTTTCTATATGAACATGCAAATATCTACACCGCTATCTCTATGAACATGGAAATATCTACACCGCTATCTGTATGAACATGTAAATATCTACACAGCTATCTGTATATCAATGGAAATATCCACACTGGTATCGCTATAAACATGGAAATAACTACACTGCTATCTGTATAAACATGGAAATATCTACACGGCCATCTCTATGAACATGGAAATATCTACACCGCCATCTGTAAGAACATGGAAATATCTATACCGCCATCTGTATGAACATGTAAATATCTACACCGCCATCTGTATGAACATGGAAATATCTACACCACTACCTGTATGAACATGGAAATATCTACACCGCTGTCTGTATGAACATGGAAATAGCTACACCGCTATCTGTACGTACATGGAAATATCTACACCGCTATCTGTATGAACATGCAAATATCTACACAGCTATCTGTATGTCAATGGAAATATCTACACCGCTATCTCTATTAACATGGAAATAACTACACTGCTATCTGTATAAACATGGAAATATCTACACAGCCACCTGTATGAACATGGAAATATCTAGACTGCCATCCGTACAAACATGGACATATCTACACCGCCATCTGTATGAACATGTAAATATATTCACCGCCATCTGTATGAACATGGAAATATCTACACCGCTAAATGTATGAACATGGAAATGTCTACACCGCTATTGGTATGAACATGGAAATATCTACACCGCTATCTGTATGAACATGGAAATATCTACACCGCTATCTGTATGAACATGGAAATATCTACACCGCTATCTGTATGAACATGGAAATATCTACACCGCCATCTGTATCAACATGTAAATATCTACACCGCCATCTGTATGAACATGGAAATATCTACACCGCTAACTGTATGAACATTTAAATATCTACACCGCTATCTGTATGAACATGGAAATATCTACACCGCTATCTATATTAACATGGAAATATCTACACCGCTATCTGTATGAACATGGAAATATCTACACCGCTATCTGCATGAACATGGAAATATCTTCGCCATCTGTATGAGCATGGAAATATCTACACCGCTAAGTATATGAACATGGAAATGTCTACACCGCTATTGGTATGAACATGGAAATATCTACACCGCTATCTGTATGAATATGGAAATATCAACACCGCTATCTGTATGAACATGGGAATATCTACACCGCTATCTGTATGAACATGGAAATACCTACACCGCCATCTGTATGAACATGTAAATATCTACACCGCCATCTGTATGAACATGGAAATATCTAAACCGCTAACTGTATGAACATGGAAATATCTACACCGCTATCTGTATGAACATGGAAATATCTACACCGCTATCTGTATGAACATGGAAATGTCTACACCGCTATCTGTGAACATGGAAATATCTACACCGCTATCTGTATGAACATGGAAATATCTACACCGCTTTCTCTATGAACATGCAAATATCTACAGAGCTATCTGTATATCAATGGAAATATCTACACTACTATCTCTATAAACATGGAAATAACTACACTGCTATCTCTATAAATATGGAAATATCAACACCGCCATCTCTATGAACATGGAAATATCTACACTGCCATTTGTATGAACATGGAAATATCTACACCGCCATCTCTATGAACATGGAAATATCTACACCGCCATTTGTATGAACATGGAAATATCTACACCGCCATCTCTGTAAACGTGGAAATATCTACACCGCTATCTGTATGAACTTGGAAATATCTACACCGCTATCTGTATGAACATGGAAATATCTACACCGCTATCTGTATGAACATGGAAATATCTACACCGCTATCTGTATGAACATGTAAATATCTACACAGCTATCTGTATATCAATGGAAATATCCACACTGGTATCTCTATAAACATGGAAACAACTACACTGGTATCTGTATAAACATGGAAATATCTACACGGCCATCTCTATGAACATGGAAATATCTCCACCGCCATTTGTATGAACCTGGAAATATCTACACCGCCATCTCTATGAACATGGAAATATCTACACCGCCATTTGTATGAACATGGAAATACCTACACCACCATCTGTATGAACATGGAAATATCTTCACCGCCATCTGTATGAACATGGATATATGTACACCGGCATCTGGATGAACATGGAAATATCTAAACCGCTATCTGCATGAACATGGAAATATCTACACAGCTATCTGAATATACATGGAAATATCTACACAGATTTCTCTATAAATATGGAAATAACTACAGTGCTATCTCTATAAACTTTGAAATATCTACACCGCCATCTGTATGAACATGGAAATAACTACACCGCCATCTGTACAAACATGGACATATCTACACCGCCATCTGTATTAAGATGGAAATATCTACACCGCTATCTGTATAAACATGGAAATATCTGCCTAACTATCTGTATAAACATGGAAATAACCGCACCGCTATCTGAATAAACATGGAAATATCCGCACCGCTATCTATGTGAACATGGAAATATCTACACTGCTATCTGCATAAAAATGGAAATATCCACACCGCTATCTGTGTAAACATGGAAATGTCTACACCGCAATCTGTGTAAACATGGATATATCTACACCGCCATCTGTGTAAACATGAAAATATCTACACCGCCATCCCTATAAACATGGAAATATCTACACCGTCCTCTGTATGAACATGGAAATATCCACACCGCCATCTCTGTAAACGTGGAAATATCTACACCGCTATCTGTATGAACTTGGAAATATCCACACTGCTCTCTGTATGAAATTGAAATTATCTACAACACTATCTCTATAAACGTGGAAATATCTACACCGCCATCTGTATGAACATGGAAATATCTACACCGCTAACTGTATGAACATTGAAATATCTACACCGCTATCTGTATTGACAGGGAAATATCTACACCGCTATCTGTATGAACATGGAAATATCTACACCGCTTTCTGTATGAACATGGAAAAATCTACACCGCTCTCTGTATGAACATGGAAATATCTACACCGCTATCTGTATGAACATTCAAATATCTACACAGCCATCTGTATATCAATGAAAACATCTACCCTGCTATCCCTATAAACATTGAAATAACTACACTGCTATCTGTATAAACATGGAAATATCTACACCGCCACCTGTATGAACATGGAAATATCTACAATGCCATCCGTACAAACATGGAAATATCTACACCGCCATCTGTATGAACATGTAAATATCTACACTGCCATCTGTATGAACATGGAAATATCTACACCGCTAACTGTATGAACATGCAAATGTCTACTCCGCTATTGGTATGAACATGGAAATATCTAGACCGCTATCTGTATGAACATGGAAATATCTACACCACTATCTGTATGAACATGGAAATCTCTACACCGCTATCTGTATGAACATGGAAATATCTACACGGCCATCTGTATGAACATGGAAATATCTACACCGCCATCTGTATGAACATGGAAATATCTACACCGCTAACTGTATGAACATGGAAATATCTACACCGCTATCTGTATGAACATGGAAATAACTTCACCGCTATCTGTATGAACATGGAAATATCTACACCGCTATCTATATGAACATGCAAATATCTACACCGCTATCTCTATGAACATGGAAATATCTACACCGCTATCTGTATGAACATGTAAATATCTACACAGCTATCTGTATATCAATGGAAATATCCACACTGGTATCTCTATAAACATGGAAATAACTACACTGCTATCTGTATAAACATGGAAATATCTAAACGGCCATCTCTATGAACATGGAAATATCTACACCGCCATCTGTAAGAACATGGAAATATCTATACCGCCATCTGTATGAACATGTAAATATCTACACCGCCATCTGTATGAACATGTAAATATCTACACCACTACCTGTATGAACATGGAAATATCTACACCGCTGTCTGTATGAACATGGAAATATCTACACCGTTATCTCTATGAACATAGAAATATCTACACCGCTATCTGTATGAACATGGAAATAGCTACACCGCTATCTGTACGAACATGGAAATATCTACACCGCTATCTGTATGAACATGCAAATATCTACACAGCTATCTGTATATCAATGGAAATATCTACACCGCTATCTCTATTAACATGGAAATAACTACACTGCTATCTGTATAAACATGGAAATATCTACACCGCCACCTGTATGAACATGGAAATATCTACACTGCCATCCGTACAAACATGGACATATCTACACCGCCATCTGTATGAACATGTAAATATCTTCACCGCCATCTGTATGAACATGGAAATATCTACACCGCTAAATGTATGAACATGGAAATGTCTACACCGCTATCTGTATGAACATGGAAATATCTACACCGCCATCTGTATCAACATGTAAATATCTACACCGCCATCTGTATGAACATGGAAATATCTACACCGCTAACTGTATGAACATTTAAATATCTACACCGCTATCTGTATGAACATGGAAATATCTACACCGCCAACTGTGTGAACATGGAAATATCTACACTGCTATCTGTATGAACATGGAAATATCTACACCGCTATCTGCATGAACATGGAAATATCTTCGCCATCTGTATGAACATGGAAATATCTACACCGCTAAATATATGAACATGGAAATGTCTACACCGCTATTGGTATGAACATGGAAATATCTACACCGCTATCTATATGAATATGGAAATATCTACACAGCTATCTGTATGAACATGGAAATATCTACACCGCTATCTGTATGAACATGGAAATAACTACACCGCCATCTGTATGAACATGTAAATATCTACAACGCCATCTGTATGAACATGGAAATATCTAAACCGCTAACTGTATGAACATGGAAATATCTACACCGCTATCTGTATGAACATGGAAATATCTACACCGCTATCTGTATGAACATGGAAATGTCTACACCACTATCTGTGAACATGGAAATATCTACACCGCTATCTGTATGAACAAGGAAATATCTACACCGCTTTCTCTATGAACATACAAATATCTACAGAGCTATCTGTATATCAATGGAAATATCTACACTACTATCTCTATAAACATGGAAATAACTACACTGCTATCTCTATAAATATGGAAATATCAACACCGCCATCTCTATGAACATGGAAATATCTACACTGTCATTTGTATGAACATGGAAATATCTACACCGCCATCTCTATGAACACGGAAATATCTACAACGCCATTTGTATGAACATGGAAATATCTAAAACGCCATCTCTGTAAACGTGGAAATATCTACACCGCTATCTGTATGAACTTGGAAATATCTACACCGCTATCTGTATGAACATGGAAATATCTACACCGCTATCTGTATGAACATGGAAATATCTACACCGCTATCTGTATGAACATGGAAATATCTACACCGCTATCTGTATGAACATGCAAATAACTACACAGCTATCTGTATATCAATGGAAATATCTACACAGCTGTCTCTATAAACATGGAAATAACTACACTGCTATCTGTATAAACATGGAAATAACTACACCGCCACCTGTATGAACATGGAAATATCTACACTGCCATCCTTACGAACATGGAAATATCTACACCACCATCTGTATGAACATGTAAATATCTACACCGCCATCTGTATGAACATGGAAATATCTACCCCGCTAACTGTATGAACATGGAAATATCTACACCGCTATTGGTATGAACATGGAAATATCTACACCGCTATCTGTATGAACATGGAAATATCTACAACGCTATCTGTATGAACATGGAAATACCTACACCGCCATCTGTATGAACATGTAAATATCTACACCGCCATCTGTATGAACATGGAAATATCTACACCGCTAACTGTATGAACATTGAAATATCTACAGCGCTATCTGTATTGACATGGAAATATCTACACCGCTATCTGTATGAACATGGAAATATCTACACCGCTTTCTGTATGAACATGGAAATATCTACACCGCTATCTGTATGAACATGGAAATATCTACACCGCTATCTGTATGAACATTCAAATATCTACACAGCCATCTGTATATCAATGAAAACATCTACCCTGCTATCCCTATAAACATTGAAATAACTACACTGCTATCTGTATAAACATGGAAATATATACACCGCCACCTGTATGAACATGGAAATATCTACAATGCCATCCGTACAAACATGGAAATATCTACACCGCCATCTGTATGAACATGTAAATATCTACACTGCCATCTGTATGAACATGGAAATATCTACACCGCTAACTGTATGAACATGCAAATGTCTACTCCGCTATTGGTATGAACCTGGAAATATCTAGACCGCTATCTGTATGAACATGGAAATATCTACACCACTATCTGTATGAACATGGAAATCTCTACACCGCTATCTGTATGAACATGGAAATATCTACACGGCCATCTGTATGAACATGGAAATATCTACACCGCCATCTGTATGAACATGGAAATATCTACACCGCTAACTGTATGAACATGGAAATATCTACACCGCTATCTGTATGAACATGGAAATATCTACACCGCTATCTGTAAGAACATGGAAATATCTACACCGCTATCTATATGAACATGCAAATATCTACACCGCTATCTCTATGAACATGGAAATATCTACACCGCTATCTGTATAAACATGGAAATATCTTCACCGCTATCTATATAAACATGGAAATATCTACAACGATGTCTCTATAAACTTGGAAATAACTACACCACTATCTCTGTAAACATGGAAATATCTAGACCGCCATCTCTATAAACATGGAAATATCTACACCGCCATCTGTATAAACATGGAAATATCTATACCGCTATCTGCATAAACATGGAAATATCTACACCGCCATCTCTATGAACATGGAAATATCTACACCGCCATCTCTAAGAACATGGAAATATCTATACCGCCATCTGTATGAACATGTAAATATCTACACCGCCATCTGTATGAACATGGAAATATCTACACCGTTATCTGTATGAACATGGAAATATCTACACCGCTATCTGTATGAACATGGAAATATCTACACCGCTATCTGTATGAACATGGAAATATCTACACCGCTATCTGTATGAACATGCAAATAACTACACAGCTATCTGTATATCAATGGAAATATCTACACAGCTGTCTCTATAAACATGGAAATAACTACACTGCTATCTGTATAAACATGGAAATAACTACACCGTCACCTGTATGAACATGGAAATATCTACACTGCCATCCTTACGAACATGGAAATATCTACACCGCCATCTGTATGAACATGTAAATATCTACACCGCCATCTGTATGAACATGGAAATATCTACCCCGCTAACTGTATGAACATGGAAATATCTACACCGCTATTGGTATGAACATGGAAATATCTACACCGCTATCTGTATGAACATGGAAATATCTACAACGCTATCTGTATGAACATGGAAATACCTACACCGCCATCTGTATGAACATGTAAATATCTACACCGCCATCTGTATGAACATGGAAATATCTACACCGCTAACTGTATGAACATTGAAATATCTACAGCGCTATCTGTATTTACATGGAAATATCTACACCGCTATCTGTATGAACATGGAAATATCTACACCGCTTTCTGTATGAACATGGAAATATCTACACCGCTATCTGTATGAACATGGAAATATCTACACCGCTATCTGTATGAACATTCAAATATCTACACAGCCATCTGTATATCAATGAAAACATCTACCCTGCTATCCCTATAAACATTGAAATAACTACACTGCTATCTGTATAAACATGGAAATATCTACACCGCCACCTGTATGAACATGGAAATATCTACAATGCCATCCGTACAAACATGGAAATGTCTACACCGCCATCTGTATGAACATGTAAATATCTACACTGCCATCTGTATGAACATGGAAATATCTACACCGCTAACTGTATGAACATGCAAATGTCTACTCCGCTATTGGTATGAACATGGAAATATCTAGACCGCTATCTGTATGAACATGGAAATATCTACACCACTATCTGTATGAACATGGAAATCTCTACACCGCTATCTGTATGAACATGGAAATATCTACACGGCCATCTGTATGAACATGGAAATATCTACACCGCCATCTGTATGAACATGGAAATATCTACACCGCTAACTGTATGAACATGGAAATATCTACACCGCTATCTGTATGAACATGGAAATATCTTCACCGCTATCTGTATGAACATGGAAATATCTACACCGCTATCTATATGAACATGCAAATATCTACACCGCTATCTCTATGAACATGGAAATATCTACACCGCTATCTGTATGAACATGTAAATATCTACACAGCTATCTGTATATCAATGGAAATATCCACACTGGTATCTCTATAAACATGGAAATAACTACACTGCTATCTGTATAAACATGGAAATATCTACACGGCCATCTCTATGAACATGGAAATATCTACACCGCCATCTGTAAGAACATGGAAATATCTATACCGCCATCTGTATGAACATGTAAATATCTACACCGCCATCTGTATGAACATGTAAATATCTACACCACTACCTGTATGAACATGGAAATATCTACACCGCTGTCTGTATGAACATGGAAATATCTACACCGTTATCTCTATGAACATAGAAATATCTACACCGCTATCTGTATGAACATGGAAATAGCTACACCGCTATCTGTACGAACATGGAAATATCTACACCGCTATCTGTATGAACATGCAAATATCTACACAGCTATCTGTATATCAATGGAAATATCTACACCGCTATCTCTATTAACATGGAAATAACTACACTGCTATCTGTATAAACATGGAAATATCTACACCGCCACCTGTATGAACATGGAAATATCTACACTGCCATCCGTACAAACATGGACATATCTACACCGCCATCTGTATGAACATGTAAATATCTTCACCGCCATCTGTATGAACATGGAAATATCTACACCGCTAAATGTATGAACATGGAAATGTCTACACCGCTATTGGTATGAACATGGAAATATCTACACCGCTATCTGTATGAACATGGAAATATCTACACCGCTATCTGTATGATCATGGAAATATCTACACCGTTATCTGTATGAACATGGAAATATCTACACCGCCATCTGTATCAACATGTAAATATCTACACCGCCATCTGTATGAACATGGAAATATCTACACCGCTAACTGTATGAACATTTAAATATCTACACCGCTATCTGTATGAACATGGAAATATCTACACCGCCAACTGTGTGAACATGGAAATATCTACACTGCTATCTGTATGAACATGGAAATATCTACACCGCTATCTGCATGAACATGGAAATATCTTCGCCATCTGTATGAACATGGAAATATCTACACCGCTAAATATATGAACATGGAAATGTCTACACCGCTATTGGTATGAACATGGAAATATCTACACCGCTATCTATATGAATATGGAAATATCTACACAGCTATCTGTATGAACATGGAAATATCTACACCGCTATCTGTATGAACATGGAAATAACTACAAAGCCATCTGTATGAACATGTAAATATCTACAACGCCATCTGTATGAACATGGAAATATCTAAACCGCTAACTGTATGAACATGGAAATATCTACACCGCTATCTGTATGAACATGGAAATATCTACACCGCTATCTGTATGAACATGGAAATGTCTACACCACTATCTGTGAACATGGAAATATCTACACCGCTATCTGTATGAACAAGGAAATATCTACACCGCTTTCTCTATGAACATACAAATATCTACAGAGCTATCTGTATATCAATGGAAATATCTACACTACTATCTCTATAAACATGGAAATAACTACACTGCTATCTCTATAAATATGGAAATATCAACACCGCCATCTCTATGAACATGGAAATATCTACACTGTCATTTGTATGAACATGGAAATATCTACACCGCCATCTCTATGAACACGGAAATATCTACAACGCCATTTGTATGAACATGGAAATATCTAAACCGCCATCTCTGTAAACGTGGAAATATCTACACCGCTATCTGTATGAACTTGGAAATATCTACACCGCTATCTGTATGAACATGGAAATATCTACACCGCTATCTGTATGAACATGGAAATATCTACACCGCTATCTGTATGAACATGGAAATATCTACACCGCTATCTGTATGAACATGCAAATAACTACACAGCTATCTGTATATCAATGGAAATATCTACACAGCTGTCTCTATAAACATGGAAATAACTACACTGCTATCTGTATAAACATGGAAATAACTACACCGCCACCTGTATGAACATGGAAATATCTACACTGCCATCCTTACGAACATGGAAATATCTACACCACCATCTGTATGAACATGTAAATATCTACACCGCCATCTGTATGAACATGGAAATATCTACCCCGCTAACTGTATGAACATGGAAATATCTACACCGCTATTGGTATGAACATGGAAATATCTACACCGCTATCTGTATGAACATGGAAATATCTACAACGCTATCTGTATGACCATGGAAATACCTACACCGCCATCTGTATGAACATGTAAATATCTACACCGCCATCTGTATGAACATGGAAATATCTACACCGCTAACTGTATGAACATTGAAATATCTACAGCGCTATCTGTATTGACATGGAAATATCTACACCGCTATCTGTATGAACATGGAAATATCTACACCGCTTTCTGTATGAACATGGAAATATCTACACCGCTATCTGTATGAACATGGAAATATCTACACCGCTATCTGTATGAACATGGAAATATCTACACCGCCAACTGTGTGAACATGGAAATATCTACACTGCTATCTGTATGAACATGGAAATATCTACACCGCTATCTGCATGAACATGGAAATATCTTCGCCATCTGTATGAACATGGAAATATCTACACCGCTAAATATATGAACATGGAAATGTCTACACCGCTATTGGTATGAACATGGAAATATCTACACCGCTATCTATATGAATATGGAAATATCTACACAGCTATCTGTATGAACATGGAAATATCTACACCGCTATCTGTATGAACATGGAAATAACTACACCGCCATCTGTATGAACATGTAAATATCTACAACGCCATCTGTATGAACATGGAAATATCTAAACGGCTAACTGTATGAACATGGAAATATCTACACCGCTATCTGTATGAACATGGAAATATCTACACCGCTATCTGTATGAACATGGAAATGTCTACACCGCTATCTGTATGAACATGGAAATAACTACACCGCCATCTGTATGAACATGTAAATATCTACAACGCCATCTGTATGAACATGGAAATATCTAAACCGCTAACTGTATGAACATGGAAATATCTACACCGCTATCTGTATGAACATGGAAATATCTACACCGCTATCTGTATGAACATGGAAATGTCTACACCACTATCTGTGAACATGGAAATATCTACACCGCTATCTGTATGAACAAGGAAATATCTACACCGCTTTCTCTATGAACATACAAATATCTACAGAGCTATCTGTATATCAATGGAAATATCTACACTACTATCTCTATAAACATGGAAATAACTACACTGCTATCTCTATAAATATGGAAATATCAACACCGCCATCTCTATGAACATGGAAATATCTACACTGTCATTTGTATGAACATGGAAATATCTACACCGCCATCTCTATGAACACGGAAATATCTACAACGCCATTTGTATGAACATGGAAATATCTAAACCGCCATCTCTGTAAACGTGGAAATATCTACACCGCTATCTGTATGAACTTGGAAATATCTACACCGCTATCTGTATGAACATGGAAATATCTACACCGCTATCTGTATGAACATGGAAATATCTACACCGCTATCTGTATGAACATGGAAATATCTACACCGCTATCTGTATGAACATGCAAATAACTACACAGCTATCTGTATATCAATGGAAATATCTACACAGCTGTCTCTATAAACATGGAAATAACTACACTGCTATCTGTATAAACATGGAAATAACTACACCGCCACCTGTATGAACATGGAAATATCTACACTGCCATCCTTACGAACATGGAAATATCTACACCACCATCTGTATGAACATGTAAATATCTACACCGCCATCTGTATGAACATGGAAATATCTACCCCGCTAACTGTATGAACATGGAAATATCTACACCGCTATTGGTATGAACATGGAAATATCTACACCGCTATCTGTATGAACATGGAAATATCTACAACGCTATCTGTATGAACATGGAAATACCTACACCGCCATCTGTATGAACATGTAAATATCTACACCGCCATCTGTATGAACATGGAAATATCTACACCGCTAACTGTATGAACATTGAAATATCTACAGCGCTATCTGTATTGACATGGAAATATCTACACCGCTATCTGTATGAACATGGAAATATCTACACCGCTTTCTGTATGAACATGGAAATATCTACACCGCTATCTGTATGAACATGGAAATATCTACACCGCTATCTGTATGAACATTCAAATATCTACACAGCCATCTGTATATCAATGAAAACATCTACCCTGCTATCCCTATAAACATTGAAATAACTACACTGCTATCTGTATAAACATGGAAATATATACACCGCCACCTGTATGAACATGGAAATATCTACAATGCCATCCGTACAAACATGGAAATATCTACACCGCCATCTGTATGAACATGTAAATATCTACACTGCCATCTGTATGAACATGGAAATATCTACACCGCTAACTGTATGAACATGCAAATGTCTACTCCGCTATTGGTATGAACCTGGAAATATCTAGACCGCTATCTGTATGAACATGGAAATATCTACACCACTATCTGTATGAACATGGAAATCTCTACACCGCTATCTGTATGAACATGGAAATATCTACACGGCCATCTGTATGAACATGGAAATATCTACACCGCCATCTGTATGAACATGGAAATATCTACACCGCTAACTGTATGAACATGGAAATATCTACACCGCTATCTGTATGAACATGGAAATATCTACACCGCTATCTGTATGAACATGGAAATATCTACACCGCTATCTATATGAACATGCAAATATCTACACCGCTATCTCTATGAACATGGAAATATCTACACCGCTATCTGTATAAACATGGAAATATCTTCACCGCTATCTATATAAACATGGAAATATCTACAACGATGTCTCTATAAACTTGGAAATAACTACACCACTATCTCTGTAAACATGGAAATATCTAGACCGCCATCTCTATAAACATGGAAATATCTACACCGCCATCTGTATAAACATGGAAATATCTATACCGCTATCTGCATAAACATGGAAATATCTACACCGCCATCTCTATGAACATGGAAATATCTACACCGCCATCTCTAAGAACATGGAAATATCTATACCGCCATCTGTATGAACATGTAAATATCTACACCGCCATCTGTATGAACATGGAAATATCTACACCGTTATCTGTATGAACATGGAAATATCTACACCGCTATCTGTATGAACATGGAAATATCTACACCGCTATCTGTATGAACATGGAAATATCTACACCGCTATCTGTATGAACATGCAAATAACTACACAGCTATCTGTATATCAATGGAAATATCTACACAGCTGTCTCTATAAACATGGAAATAACTACACTGCTATCTGTATAAACATGGAAATAACTACACCGTCACCTGTATGAACATGGAAATATCTACACTGCCATCCTTACGAACATGGAAATATCTACACCGCCATCTGTATGAACATGTAAATATCTACACCGCCATCTGTATGAACATGGAAATATCTACCCCGCTAACTGTATGAACATGGAAATATCTACACCGCTATTGGTATGAACATGGAAATATCTACACCGCTATCTGTATGAACATGGAAATATCTACAACGCTATCTGTATGAACATGGAAATACCTACACCGCCATCTGTATGAACATGTAAATATCTACACCGCCATCTGTATGAACATGGAAATATCTACACCGCTAACTGTATGAACATTGAAATATCTACAGCGCTATCTGTATTTACATGGAAATATCTACACCGCTATCTGTATGAACATGGAAATATCTACACCGCTTTCTGTATGAACATGGAAATATCTACACCGCTATCTGTATGAACATGGAAATATCTACACCGCTATCTGTATGAACATTCAAATATCTACACAGCCATCTGTATATCAATGAAAACATCTACCCTGCTATCCCTATAAACATTGAAATAACTACACTGCTATCTGTATAAACATGGAAATATCTACACCGCCACCTGTATGAACATGGAAATATCTACAATGCCATCCGTACAAACATGGAAATATCTACACCGCCATCTGTATGAACATGTAAATATCTACACTGCCATCTGTATGAACATGGAAATATCTACACCGCTAACTGTATGAACATGCAAATGTCTACTCCGCTATTGGTATGTACCTGGAAATATCTAGACCGCTGTCTGTATGAACATGGAAATATCTACACCACTATCTGTATGAACATGGAAATCTCTACACCGCTATCTGTATGAACATGGAAATATCTACACGGCCATCTGTATGAACATGGAAATATCTACACTGCCATCTGTATGAACATGGAAATATCTACACCTCTAACTGTATGAACATGGAAATATCTACACCGCTATCTGTATGAACATGGAAATATCTACACCGCTATCTGTATGAACATGGAAATATCTACACCGCTATCTATATGAACATGCAAATATCTACACCGCTATCTCTATGAACATGGAAATATCTACACCGCTATCTGTATGAATATGTAAATATCTACACAGCTATCTGTATATCAATGGAAATATCCACACTGGTATCTCTATAAACATGGAAATAACTACACTGCTATCTGTATAAACATGGAAATATCTACACGGCCATCTCTATGAACATGGAAATATCTACACCGCCATCTGTAAGAACATGGAAATATCTATACCGCCATCTGTATGAACATGTAAATATCTACACCGCCATCTGTATGAACATGTAAATATCTACACCACTACCTGTATGAACATGGAAATATCTACACCGCTGTCTGTATGAACATGGAAATATCTACACCGTTATCTCTATGAACATAGAAATATCTACACCGCTATCTGTATGAACATGGAAATAGCTACACCGCTATCTGTACGAACATGGAAATATCTACACCGCTATCTGTATGAACATGCAAATATCTACACAGCTATCTGTATATCAGTGGAAATATCTACACCGCTATCTCTATTAACATGGAAATAACTACACTGCTATCTGTATAAACATGGAAATATCTACACCGCCACCTGTATGAACATGGAAATATCTACACTGCATTCCGTACAAACATGGACATATCTACACCGCCATCTGTATGAACATGTAAATATCTTCACCGCCATCTGTATGAACATGGAAATATCTACACCGCTAAATGTATGAACATGGAAATGTCTACACCGCTATTGGTATGAACAAGGAAATATCTACACCGCTATCTGTATGAACATGGAAATATCTACACCGCTATCTGTATGATCATGGAAATATCTACACCGCTATCTGTATGAACATGGAAATATCTACACCGCCATCTGTATCAACATGTAAATATCTACACCGCCATCTGTATGAACATGGAAATATCTACACCGCTAACTGTATGAACATTTAAATATCTACACCGCTATCTGTATGAACATGGAAATATCTACACCGCCAACTGTGTGAACATGGAAATATCTACACTGCTATCTGTATGAACATGGAAATATCTACACCGCTATCTGCATGAACATGGAAATATCTTCGCCATCTGTATGAACATGGAAATATCTACACCGCTAAATATATGAACATGGAAATGTCTACACCGCTATTGGTATGAACATGGAAATATCTACACCGCTATCTATATGAATATGGAAATATCTACACAGCTATCTGTATGAACATGGAAATATCTACACCGCTATCTGTATGAACATGGAAATAACTACACCGCCATCTGTATGAACATGTAAATATCTACACCGCCATCTGTATGAACATGGAAATATCTAAACCGCTAACTGTATGAACATGGAAATATCTACACCGCTATCTGTATGAACATGGAAATATCTACACCGCTATCTGTATGAACATGGAAATGTCTACACCACTATCTGTGAACATGGAAATATCTACACCGCTATCTGTATGAACAAGGAAATATCTACACCGCTTTCTCTATGAACATACAAATATCTACAGAGCTATCTGTATATCAATGGAAATATCTACACTACTATCTCTATAAACATGGAAATAACTACACTGCTATCTCTATAAATATGGAAATATCAACACCGCCATCTCTATGAACATGGAAATATCTACACTGTCATTTGTATGAACATGGAAATATCTACACCGCCATCTCTATGAACACGGAAATATCTACACCGCCATTTGTATGAACATGGAAATATCTAAACCGCCATCTCTGTAAACGTGGAAATATCTACACCGCTATCTGTATGAACTTGGAAATATCTACACCGCTATCTGTATGAACATGGAAATATCTACACCGCTATCTGTATGAACATGGAAATATCTACACCGCTATCTGTATGAACATGTAAATATCTACAGAGCTATCTGTATATCAATGGAAATATCCACACTGGTATCTCTATAAACATGGAAACAACTACACTGGTATCTGTATAAACATGGAAATATCTACACGGCCATCTCTATGAACATGGAAATATCTCCACCGCCATTTGTATGAACCTGGAAATATCTACACCGCCATCTCTATGAACATGGAAATATCTACACCGCCATTTGTATGAACATGGAAATACCTACACCACCATCTGTATGAACATGGAAATATCTTCACCGCCATCTGTATGAACATGGATATATGTACACCGGCATCTGGATGAACATGGAAATATCTACACCGCTATCTGCATGAACATGGAATTATCTACACAGCTATCTGAATATACATGGAAATATCTACACAGATTTCTCTATAAATATGGAAATAACTACAGCGCTATCTCTATAAACTTTGAAATATCTACACCGCCATCTGTATGAACATGGAAATAACTACACCGCCATCTGTACAAACATGGACATATCTACACCGCCATCTGTATTAAGATGGAAATATCTACACCGCTATCTGTATAAACATGGAAATATCTGCCTAACTATCTGTATCAACATGGAAATAACCGCACCGCTATCTGAATAAACATGGAAATATCCGCACCGCTATCTGTATAAACATGGAAATATCTACACTGCTATCTGCATAAACATGGAAATATCCACACCGCTATCTGTGTAAACATGGAAATGTCTACACCGCTATCTGTGTAAACATGGAAATATCTACACCGCCATCTGTGTAAACATGAAAATATCTACACCGCCATCCCTATAAACATGGAAATATCTATACCGTCCTCTGTATGAACATGGAAATATCTACACCGCCATCTCTGTAAACGTGGAAATATCTACACCGCTATCTGTATGAACTTGGAAATATCTACACTGCTCTCTGTACGAAATTGAAATTATCTACAACACTATCTCTATAAACATGGAAATATCTACACTGCTATCTGTATGAACATGGACATACCTACACCGCTATCTGTATGAACATGGAAATATCTACACCGCCATCTCTAAGAACATGGAAATATCTATACCGCCATCTGTATGAACATGTAAATATCTACACCGCCATCTGTATGAACATGGAAATATCTACACCGCTAACTGTATGAACATTGAAATATCTACAGCGCTATCTGTATTGACATGGAAATATCTACACCGCTATCTGTATGAACATGGAAATATCTACACCGCTTTCTGTATGAACATGGAAATATCTACACCGCTATCTGTATGAACATGGAAATATCTACACCGCTATCTGTATGAACATTCAAATATCTACACAGCCATCTGTATATCAATGAAAACATCTACCCTGCTATCCCTATAAACATTGAAATAACTACACTGCTATCTGTATAAACATGGAAATATATACACCGCCACCTGTATGAACATGGAAATATCTACAATGCCATCCGTACAAACATGGAAATATCTACACCGCCATCTGTATGAACATGTAAATATCTACACTGCCATCTGTATGAACATGGAAATATCTACACCGCTAACTGTATGAACATGCAAATGTCTACTCCGCTATTGGTATGAACCTGGAAATATCTAGACCGCTATCTGTATGAACATGGAAATATCTACACCACTATCTGTATGAACATGGAAATCTCTACACCGCTATCTGTATGAACATGGAAATATCTACACGGCCATCTGTATGAACATGGAAATATCTACACCGCCATCTGTATGAACATGGAAATATCTACACCGCTAACTGTATGAACATGGAAATATCTACACCGCTATCTGTATGAACATGGAAATATCTACACCGCTATCTGTATGAACATGGAAATATCTACACCGCTATCTATATGAACATGCAAATATCTACACCGCTATCTCTATGAACATGGAAATATCTACACCGCTATCTGTATAAACATGGAAATATCTTCACCGCTATCTATATAAACATGGAAATATCTACAACGATGTCTCTATAAACTTGGAAATAACTACACCACTATCTCTGTAAACATGGAAATATCTAGACCGCCATCTCTATAAACATGGAAATATCTACACCGCCATCTGTATAAACATGGAAATATCTATACCGCTATCTGCATAAACATGGAAATATCTACACCGCCATCTCTATGAACATGGAAATATCTACACCGCCATCTCTAAGAACATGGAAATATCTATACCGCCATCTGTATGAACATGTAAATATCTACACCGCCATCTGTATGAACATGGAAATATCTACACCGTTATCTGTATGAACATGGAAATATCTACACCGCTATCTGTATGAACATGGAAATATCTACACCGCTATCTGTATGAACATGGAAATATCTACACCGCTATCTGTATGAACATGCAAATAACTACACAGCTATCTGTATATCAATGGAAATATCTACACAGCTGTCTCTATAAACATGGAAATAACTACACTGCTATCTGTATAAACATGGAAATAACTACACCGTCACCTGTATGAACATGGAAATATCTACACTGCCATCCTTACGAACATGGAAATATCTACACCGCCATCTGTATGAACATGTAAATATCTACACCGCCATCTGTATGAACATGGAAATATCTACCCCGCTAACTGTATGAACATGGAAATATCTACACCGCTATTGGTATGAACATGGAAATATCTACACCGCTATCTGTATGAACATGGAAATATCTACAACGCTATCTGTATGAACATGGAAATACCTACACCGCCATCTGTATGAACATGTAAATATCTACACCGCCATCTGTATGAACATGGAAATATCTACACCGCTAACTGTATGAACATTGAAATATCTACAGCGCTATCTGTATTTACATGGAAATATCTACACCGCTATCTGTATGAACATGGAAATATCTACACCGCTTTCTGTATGAACATGGAAATATCTACACCGCTATCTGTATGAACATGGAAATATCTACACCGCTATCTGTATGAACATTCAAATATCTACACAGCCATCTGTATATCAATGAAAACATCTACCCTGCTATCCCTATAAACATTGAAATAACTACACTGCTATCTGTATAAACATGGAAATATCTACACCGCCACCTGTATGAACATGGAAATATCTACAATGCCATCCGTACAAACATGGAAATATCTACACCGCCATCTGTATGAACATGTAAATATCTACACTGCCATCTGTATGAACATGGAAATATCTACACCGCTAACTGTATGAACATGCAAATGTCTACTCCGCTATTGGTATGTACCTGGAAATATCTAGACCGCTGTCTGTATGAACATGGAAATATCTACACCACTATCTGTATGAACATGGAAATCTCTACACCGCTATCTGTATGAACATGGAAATATCTACACGGCCATCTGTATGAACATGGAAATATCTACACCGCCATCTGTATGAACATGGAAATATCTACACCTCTAACTGTATGAACATGGAAATATCTACACCGCTATCTGTATGAACATGGAAATATCTACACCGCTATCTGTATGAACATGGAAATATCTACACCGCTATCTATATGAACATGCAAATATCTACACCGCTATCTCTATGAACATGGAAATATCTACACCGCTATCTGTATGAATATGTAAATATCTACACAGCTATCTGTATATCAATGGAAATATCCACACTGGTATCTCTATAAACATGGAAATAACTACACTGCTATCTGTATAAACATGGAAATATCTACACGGCCATCTCTATGAACATGGAAATATCTACACCGCCATCTGTAAGAACATGGAAATATCTATACCGCCATCTGTATGAACATGTAAATATCTACACCGCCATCTGTATGAACATGTAAATATCTACACCACTACCTGTATGAACATGGAAATATCTACACCGCTGTCTGTATGAACATGGAAATATCTACACCGTTATCTCTATGAACATAGAAATATCTACACCGCTATCTGTATGAACATGGAAATAGCTACACCGCTATCTGTACGAACATGGAAATATCTACACCGCTATCTGTATGAACATGCAAATATCTACACAGCTATCTGTATATCAGTGGAAATATCTACACCGCTATCTCTATTAACATGGAAATAACTACACTGCTATCTGTATAAACATGGAAATATCTACACCGCCACCTGTATGAACATGGAAATATCTACACTGCATTCCGTACAAACATGGACATATCTACACCGCCATCTGTATGAACATGTAAATATCTTCACCGCCATCTGTATGAACATGGAAATATCTACACCGCTAAATGTATGAACATGGAAATGTCTACACCGCTATTGGTATGAACAAGGAAATATCTACACCGCTATCTGTATGAACATGGAAATATCTACACCGCTATCTGTATGATCATGGAAATATCTACACCGCTATCTGTATGAACATGGAAATATCTACACCGCCATCTGTATCAACATGTAAATATCTACACCGCCATCTGTATGAACATGGAAATATCTACACCGCTAACTGTATGAACATTTAAATATCTACACCGCTATCTGTATGAACATGGAAATATCTACACCGCCAACTGTGTGAACATGGAAATATCTACACTGCTATCTGTATGAACATGGAAATATCTACACCGCTATCTGCATGAACATGGAAATATCTTCGCCATCTGTATGAACATGGAAATATCTACACCGCTAAATATATGAACATGGAAATGTCTACACCGCTATTGGTATGAACATGGAAATATCTACACCGCTATCTATATGAATATGGAAATATCTACACAGCTATCTGTATGAACATGGAAATATCTACACCGCTATCTGTATGAACATGGAAATAACTACACCGCCATCTGTATGAACATGTAAATATCTACACCGCCATCTGTATGAACATGGAAATATCTAAACCGCTAACTGTATGAACATGGAAATATCTACACCGCTATCTGTATGAACATGGAAATATCTACACCGCTATCTGTATGAACATGGAAATGTCTACACCACTATCTGTGAACATGGAAATATCTACACCGCTATCTGTATGAACAAGGAAATATCTACACCGCTTTCTCTATGAACATACAAATATCTACAGAGCTATCTGTATATCAATGGAAATATCTACACTACTATCTCTATAAACATGGAAATAACTACACTGCTATCTCTATAAATATGGAAATATCAACACCGCCATCTCTATGAACATGGAAATATCTACACTGTCATTTGTATGAACATGGAAATATCTACACCGCCATCTCTATGAACACGGAAATATCTACACCGCCATTTGTATGAACATGGAAATATCTAAACCGCCATCTCTGTAAACGTGGAAATATCTACACCGCTATCTGTATGAACTTGGAAATATCTACACCGCTATCTGTATGAACATGGAAATATCTACACCGCTATCTGTATGAACATGGAAATATCTACACCGCTATCTGTATGAACATGTAAATATCTACAGAGCTATCTGTATATCAATGGAAATATCCACACTGGTATCTCTATAAACATGGAAACAACTACACTGGTATCTGTATAAACATGGAAATATCTACACGGCCATCTCTATGAACATGGAAATATCTCCACCGCCATTTGTATGAACCTGGAAATATCTACACCGCCATCTCTATGAACATGGAAATATCTACACCGCCATTTGTATGAACATGGAAATACCTACACCACCATCTGTATGAACATGGAAATATCTTCACCGCCATCTGTATGAACATGGATATATGTACACCGGCATCTGGATGAACATGGAAATATCTACACCGCTATCTGCATGAACATGGAATTATCTACACAGCTATCTGAATATACATGGAAATATCTACACAGATTTCTCTATAAATATGGAAATAACTACAGCGCTATCTCTATAAACTTTGAAATATCTACACCGCCATCTGTATGAACATGGAAATAACTACACCGCCATCTGTACAAACATGGACATATCTACACCGCCATCTGTATTAAGATGGAAATATCTACACCGCTATCTGTATAAACATGGAAATATCTGCCTAACTATCTGTATCAACATGGAAATAACCGCACCGCTATCTGAATAAACATGGAAATATCCGCACCGCTATCTGTATAAACATGGAAATATCTACACTGCTATCTGCATAAACATGGAAATATCCACACCGCTATCTGTGTAAACATGGAAATGTCTACACCGCTATCTGTGTAAACATGGAAATATCTACACCGCCATCTGTGTAAACATGAAAATATCTACACCGCCATCCCTATAAACATGGAAATATCTATACCGTCCTCTGTATGAACATGGAAATATCTACACCGCCATCTCTGTAAACGTGGAAATATCTACACCGCTATCTGTATGAACTTGGAAATATCTACACTGCTCTCTGTACGAAATTGAAATTATCTACAACACTATCTCTATAAACATGGAAATATCTACACTGCTATCTGTATGAACATGGACATACCTACACCGCTATCTGTATGAACATGGAAATATCTACACCGCCATCTCTAAGAACATGGAAATATCTATACCGCCATCTGTATGAACATGTAAATATCTACACCGCCATCTGTATGAACATGGAAATATCTACAATGCTAACTGTATGAACATGGAAATATCTACACTGCTGTCTGTATGAACATGGAAATATCTACACCGTTTTCTGTATGAACATAGAAATATCTACACCGCTATCTGTATGAACATGGAAATAGCTACACCGCTATCTGTATGAACATGGAAATATCTACACCGCTATCTGTATGAACATGCAAATATCTACACAGCTATCTGTATATCAATGGAAATATCTACACCGCTATCTCTATTAACATGGGAATAACTACACTGCTATCTGTATAAACATGGAAATATCTACACCGCCACCTGTATGAACATGGATATATCTACACTGCCATCGGTACAAACATGGAAATATCTACACCGCCATCTGTATGAACATGTAAATATCCTCACCGCCATCTGTATGAACATGGAAATATCTACACCGCTAAATGTATGAACATGGAAATGTCTACACCGCTATTGGTATGATCATGGAAATATCTACACAGCTATCTGTATGAACATGGACATATCTACACCGCTATCTGTATGAACATGGAAATATCTAAACCGCTATCTGTATGAACATGGAAATATCTACACCGCCATCTGTATCAACATGTAAATATCTACAGCGCCATCTGTATGAACAAGGAAATATCTACACCGCTAACTGTATGAACATTTAAATATCCACACCGCTATCTGTATGAACATGGAAATATCTACACCGCTATCTGTATTAACATGGAAAGATCTACACCGCTATCTGTATGAACATGGAAATATCTACACCGCTATCTGTATGAACATGGAAATATCTACACCGCTATCTGTATGAACATGGAAATAGCTACACCGCTATCTGTATGAACATGGAAATATCTACACCGCTATCTGTATGAACATGCAAATATCTACACAGCTATCTGTATATCAATGGAAATATCCAGACTGTTATCTCTATAAACATGGAAATATCTACACTGCTATCTGTATAAACATGGAAATATCTACACCGCCATCTCTATGAACATGGAAATATCTACACCGCCATTTGTATGAACATGGAAATATCTACACCACCATCTCTATGAACATGGAAATATCTACACCGCCATTTGTATAAACATGGAAATACCTACACAGCCATCTGTATGAACATGGAAATATCTTCACCGCCATTTGTATGAACATGGATATATGTACACCGGCATCTGGATGAACATATAAATATCTTCACCGTTATCTGTATGAACATGGAAATATCTACACCGCTATCTGTAGGAACATGGAAATATCTACACCGCTATCTGTACGAACATGGAAATATCTGCACCGCTATCTGTATGAACATGCAAATATTTACACAGCTATCTGTATGAACATTCAAATATCTACACAGCCATCTGTATATCAATGAAAACATCTACCCTGCTATCCCTATAAACATTGAAATAACTACACTGCTATCTGTATAAACATGGAAATATCTACACCGCCACCTGTATGAACATGGAAATATCTACAATGCCATCCGTACAAACATGGAAATATCTACACCGCCATCTGTATGAACATGTAAATATCTACACTGCCATCTGTATGAACATGGAAATATCTACACCGCAAACTGTATGAACATGCAAATGTCTACTCCGCTATTGGTATGAACCTGGAAATATCTAGACCGCTATCTGTATGAACATGGAAATATCTACACCACTATCTATATGAACATGGAAATCTCTACACCGCTATCTGTATGAACATGGAAATATCTACACGGCCATCTGTATGAACATGGAAATATCTACACCGCCATCTGTATAAACATGGAAATATCTACACCTCTAACTGTATGAACATGGAAATATCTACACCGCTATCTGTATGAACATCGAAATATCTACACCGCTATCTGTATGAACATGGAAATATCTACACCGCTATCTATATGAACATGCAAATATCTACACCGATATCTGTATGAACAAGGAAATATCTACACCGCTTTCTCTATGAACATACAAATATCTACAGAGCTATCTGTATATCAATGGAAATATCTACACTACTATCTCTATAAACATGGAAATAACTACACTGCTATCTCTATAAATATGGAAATATCAACACCGCCATCTCTATGAACATGGAAATATCTACACTGTCATTTGTATGAACATGGAAATATCTACACCGCCATCTCTATGAACACGGAAATATCTACACCGCCATTTGTATGAACATGGAAATATCTAAACCGCCATCTCTGTAAACGTGGAAATATCTACACCGCTATCTGTATGAACTTGGAAATATCTACACCGCTATCTGTATGAACATGGAAATATCTACACCGCTATCTGTATGAACATGGAAATATCTACACCGCTATCTGTATGAACATGTAAATATCTACAGAGCTATCTGTATATCAATGGAAATATCCACACTGGTATCTCTATAAACATGGAAACAACTTCACTGGTATCTGTATAAACATGGAAATATCTTCACGGCCATCTCTATGAACATGGAAATATCTCCACCGCCATTTGTATGAACCTGGAAATATCTACACCGCCATCTCTATGAACATGGAAATATCTACACCGCCATTTGTATGAACATGGAAATACCTACACCACCATCTGTATGAACATGGAAATATCTTCACCGCCATCTGTATGAACATGGATATATGTACACCGGCATCTGGATGAACATGGAAATATCTACACCGCTATCTGCATGAACATGGAATTATCTACACAGCTATCTGAATATACATGGAAATATCTACACAGATTTCTCTATAAATATGGAAATAACTACAGCGCTATCTCTATAAACTTTGAAATATCTACACCGCCATCTGTATGAACATGGAAATAACTACACCGCCATCTGTACAAACATGGACATATCTACACCGCCATCTGTATTAAGATGGAAATATCTACACCGCTATCTGTATAAACATGGAAATATCTGCCTAACTATCTGTATCAACATGGAAATAACCGCACCGCTATCTGAATAAACATGGAAATATCCGCACCGCTATCTGTATAAACATGGAAATATCTACACTGCTATCTGCATAAACATGGAAATATCCACACCGCTATCTGTGTAAACATGGAAATGTCTACACCGCTATCTGTGTAAACATGGAAATATCTACACCGCCATCTGTGTAAACATGAAAATATCTACACCGCCATCCCTATAAACATGGAAATATCTACACCGTCCTCTGTATGAACATGGAAATATCTACACCGCCATCTCTGTAAACGTGGAAATATCTACACCGCTATCTGTATGAACTTGGAAATATCTACACTGCTCTCTGTACGAAATTGAAATTATCTACAACACTATCTCTATAAACATGGAAATATCTACACTGCTATCTGTATGAACATGGACATACCTACACCGCTAACTGTATGAACATGGAAATATCTACACCGCCATCTCTAAGAACATGGAAATATCTATACCGCCATCTGTATGAACATGTAAATATCTACACCGCCATCTGTATGAACATGGAAATATCTACAATGCTAACTGTATGAACATGGAAATATCTACACTGCTGTCTGTATGAACATGGAAATATCTACACCGTTTTCTGTATGAACATAGAAATATCTACACCGCTATCTGTATGAACATGGAAATAGCTACACCGCTATCTGTATGAACATGGAAATATCTACACCGCTATCTGTATGAACATGCAAATATCTACACAGCTATCTGTATATCAATGGAAATATCTACACCGCTATCTCTATTAACATGGGAATAACTACACTGCTATCTGTATAAACATGGAAATATCTACACCGCCACCTGTATGAACATGGATATATCTACACTGCCATCGGTACAAACATGGAAATATCTACACCGCCATCTGTATGAACATGTAAATATCCTCACCGCCATCTGTATGAACATGGAAATATCTACACCGCTAAATGTATGAACATGGAAATGTCTACACCGCTATTGGTATGATCATGGAAATATCTACACTGCTATCTGTATGAACATGGACATATCTACACCGCTATCTGTATGAACATGGAAATATCTAAACCGCTATCTGTATGAACATGGAAATATCTACACCGCCATCTGTATCAACATGTAAATATCTACAGCGCCATCTGTATGAACAAGGAAATATCTACACCGCTAACTGTATGAACATTTAAATATCCACACAGCTATCTGTATGAACATGGAAATATCTACACCGCTATCTGTATTAACATGGAAAGATCTACACCGCTATCTGTATGAACATGGAAATATCTACACCGCTATCTGTATGAACATGGAAATATCTACACCGCTATCTGTATGAACATGGAAATAGCTACA
This sequence comes from Gorilla gorilla gorilla, assembly GCF_029281585.2. NCBI lineage: Eukaryota > Metazoa > Chordata > Mammalia > Primates > Hominidae > Gorilla > Gorilla gorilla. The sequence continues at coordinate 1,715,361 of NC_073234.2, forward strand.
CCGCTATCTGTATGAACATGGAAATATCTACACCGCTATCTGTATGAACATGCAAATATCTACACAGCTATCTGTATATCAATGGAAATATCTACACCGCTATCTCTATTAACATGGGAATAACTACACTGCTATCTGTATAAACATGGAAATATCTACACCGCCACCTGTATGAACATGGATATATCTACACTGCCATCGGTACAAACATGGAAATATCTACACCGCCATCTGTATGAACATGTAAATATCCTCACCGCCATCTGTATGAACATGGAAATATCTACACCGCTAAATGTATGAACATGGAAATGTCTACACCGCTATTGGTATGATCATGGAAATATCTACACTGCTATCTGTATGAACATGGACATATCTACACCGCTATCTGTATGAACATGGAAATATCTAAACCGCTATCTGTATGAACATGGAAATATCTACACCGCCATCTGTATCAACATGTAAATATCTACAGCGCCATCTGTATGAACAAGGAAATATCTACACCGCTAACTGTATGAACATTTAAATATCCACACAGCTATCTGTATGAACATGGAAATATCTACACCGCTATCTGTATTAACATGGAAAGATCTACACCGCTATCTGTATGAACATGGAAATATCTACACCGCTATCTGTATGAACATGGAAATATCTACACCGCTATCTGTATGAACATGGAAATAGCTACACCGCTATCTGTATGAACATGGAAATATCTACACCGCTATCTGTATGAACATGCAAATATCTACACAGCTATCTGTATATCAATGGAAATATCCAGACTGGTATCTCTATAAACATGGAAATATCTACACTGCTATCTGTATAAACATGGAAATATCTACACCGCCATCTCTATGAACATGGAAGTATCTACACCGCCATTTGTATGAACATGGAAATATCTACACCACCATCTCTATGAACATGGAAATATCTACACCGCCATTTGTATAAACATGGAAATACCTACACAGCCATCTGTATGAACATGGAAATATCTTCACCGCCATTTGTATGAACATGGATATATGTACACCGGCATCTGGATGAACATGGAAATATCTTCACCGTTATCTGTATGAACATGGAAATATCTACACCGCTATCTGTAGGAACATGGAAATATCTACACCGCTATCTGTACGAACATGGAAATATCTGCACCGCTATCTGTATGAACATGCAAATATCTACACAGCTATCTGTATATCAATGGAAATATCTACACAGCTGTCTCTATAAACATGGAAATAACTACACTGCTATCTGTAAAAACATGGAAATATCTACACCGCCACCTGTATGAACATGGAAATATCTACACTGCCATCCGTACGAACATGGAAATATCTACACCGCCATCTGTATGAACATGGAAATATCTACACCGCCATCTGTATGAACATGGAAATATCTACACCTCTAATTGTATGAACATAGAAATATCTACACCGCTATCTGTATGAACATGGAAATACCTACACCGCTATCTGTATGAACATGGAAATATCTACACCGCTTTCTATATGAACATGCAAATATCTACACCGCTATCTCTATGAACATGGAAATATCTACACCGCTATCTGTATGAACATGTAAATATCTACACAGCTATCTGTATATCAATGGAAATATCCACACTGGTATCTCTATAAACATGGAAATAACTACACTGCTATCTGTATAAACATGGAAATATCTACACGGCCATCTCTATGAACATGGAAATATCTACACCGCCATCTGTAAGAACATGGAAATATCTATACCGCCATCTGTATGAACATGTAAATATCTACACCGCCATCTGTATGAACATGGAAATATCTACACCACTACCTGTATGAACATGGAAATATCTACACCGCTGTCTGTATGAACATGGAAATAGCTACACCGCTATCTGTACGTACATGGAAATATCTACACCGCTATCTGTATGAACATGCAAATATCTACACAGCTATCTGTATGTCAATGGAAATATCTACACCGCTATCTCTATTAACATGGAAATAACTACACTGCTATCTGTATAAACATGGAAATATCTACACAGCCACCTGTATGAACATGGAAATATCTAGACTGCCATCCGTACAAACATGGACATATCTAAACCGCCATCTGTATGAACATGTAAATATATTCACCGCCATCTGTATGAACATGGAAATATCTACACCGCTAAATGTATGAACATGGAAATGTCTACACCGCTATTGGTATGAACATGGAAATATCTACACCGCTATCTGTATGAACATGGAAATATCTACACCGCTATCTGTATGAACATGGAAATACCTACACCGCTATCTGTATGAACATGGAAATATCTACACCGCAATCTGTATCAACATGTAAATATCTACACCGCCATCTGTATGAACATGGAAATATCTACACCGCTAACTGTATGAACATTTAAATATCTACACCGCTATCTGTATGAACATGGAAATATCTACACCGCTATCTATATTAACATGGAAATATCTACACCGCTATCTGTATGAACATGGAAATATCTACACCGCTATCTGCATGAACATGGAAATATCGTCGCCATCTGTATGAACATGGAAATATCTACACCGCTAAGTATATGAACATGGAAATGTCTACACCGCTATTGGTATGAACATGGAAATATCTACACCGCTATCTGTATGAATATGGAAATATCAACACCGCTATCTGTATGAACATGGGAATATCTACACCGCTATCTGTATAAACATGGAAATACCTACACCGCCATCTGTATGAACATGTAAATATCTACACCGCCATCTGTATGAACATGGAAATATCTAAACCGCTAACTGTATGAACATGGAAATATCTACACCGCTATCTGTATGAACATGGAAATAACTACACCGCCATCTGTATGAACATGTAAATATCTACACCGCCATCTGTATGAACATGGAAATATCTAAACCGCTAACTGTATGAACATGGAAATATCTACACCGCTATCTGTATGAACATGGAAATATCTACACCGCTATCTGTATGAACATGGAAATGTCTACACCACTATCTGTGAACATGGAAATATCTACACCGCTATCTGTATGAACAAGGAAATATCTACACCGCTTTCTCTATGAACATACAAATATCTACAGAGCTATCTGTATATCAATGGAAATATCTACACTACTATCTCTATAAACATGGAAATAACTACACTGCTATCTCTATAAATATGGAAATATCAACACCGCCATCTCTATGAACATGGAAATATCTACACTGTCATTTGTATGAACATGGAAATATCTACACCGCCATCTCTATGAACACGGAAATATCTACACCGCCATTTGTATGAACATGGAAATATCTAAACCGCCATCTCTGTAAACGTGGAAATATCTACACCGCTATCTGTATGAACTTGGAAATATCTACACCACTATCTGTATGAACATGGAAATATCTACACCGCTATCTGTATGAACATGGAAATATCTACACCGCTATCTGTATGAACATGTAAATATCTACAGAGCTATCTGTATATCAATGGAAATATCCACACTGGTATCTCTATAAACATGGAAACAACTACACTGGTATCTGTATAAACATGGAAATATCTACACGGCCATCTCTATGAACATGGAAATATCTCCACCGCCATTTGTATGAACCTGGAAATATCTACACCGCCATCTCTATGAACATGGAAATATCTACACCGCCATTTGTATGAACATGGAAATACCTACACCACCATCTGTATGAACATGGAAATATCTTCACCGCCATCTGTATGAACATGGATATATGTACACCGGCATCTGGATGAACATGGAAATATCTACACGGCTATCTGCATGAACATGGAATTATCTACACAGCTATCTGAATATACATGGAAATATCTACACAGATTTCTCTATAAATATGGAAATAACTACAGCGCTATCTCTATAAACTTTGAAATATCTACACCGCCATCTGTATGAACATGGAAATAACTACACCGCCATCTGTACAAACATGGACATATCTACACCGCCATCTGTATTAAGATGGAAATATCTACACCGCTATCTGTATAAACATGGAAATATCTGCCTAACTATCTGTATCAACATGGAAATAACCGCACCGCTATCTGAATAAACATGGAAATATCCGCACCGCTATCTGTATAAACATGGAAATATCTACACTGCTATCTGCATAAACATGGAAATATCCACACCGCTATCTGTGTAAACATGGAAATGTCTACACCGCTATCTGTGTAAACATGGAAATATCTACACCGCCATCTGTGTAAACATGAAAATATCTACACCGCCATCCCTATAAACATGGAAATATCTACACCGTCCTCTGTATGAACATGGAAATATCTACACCGCCATCTCTGTAAACATGGAAATATCTACACCGCTATCTGTATGAACTTGGAAATATCTACACTGCTCTCTGTACGAAATTGAAATTATCTACAACACTATCTCTATAAACATGGAAATATCTACACTGCTATCTGTATGAACATGGACATACCTACACCGCTAACTGTATGAACATGGAAATATCTACACCGCCATCTCTAAGAACATGGAAATATCTATACCGCCATCTGTATGAACATGTAAATATCTACACCGCCATCTGTATGAACATGGAAATATCTACAATGCTAACTGTATGAACATGGAAATATCTACACTGCTGTCTGTATGAACATGGAAATATCTACACCGTTTTCTGTATGAACATAGAAATATCTACACCGCTATCTGTATGAACATGGAAATAGCTACACCGCTATCTGTATGAACATGGAAATATCTACACCGCTATCTGTATGAACATGCAAATATCTACACAGCTATCTGTATATCAATGGAAATATCTACACCGCTATCTCTATTAACATGGGAATAACTACACTGCTATCTGTATAAACATGGAAATATCTACACCGCCACCTGTATGAACATGGATATATCTACACTGCCATCGGTACAAACATGGAAATATCTACACCGCCATCTGTATGAACATGTAAATATCCTCACCGCCATCTGTATGAACATGGAAATATCTACACCGCTAAATGTATGAACATGGAAATGTCTACACCGCTATTGGTATGATCATGGAAATATCTACACTGCTATCTGTATGAACATGGACATATCTACACCGCTATCTGTATGAACACGGAAATATCTAAACCGCTATCTGTATGAACATGGAAATATCTACACCGCCATCTGTATCAACATGTAAATATCTACAGCGCCATCTGTATGAACAAGGAAATATCTACACCGCTAACTGTATGAACATTTAAATATCCACACAGCTATCTGTATGAACATGGAAATATCTACACCGCTATCTGTATTAACATGGAAAGATCTACACCGCTATCTGTATGAACATGGAAATATCAACACCGCTATCTGTATGAACATGGAAATATCTACACCGCTATCTGTATGAACATGGAAATAGCTACACCGCTATCTGTATGAACATGGAAATATCTACACCGCTATCTGAATGAAATTGCAAATATCTACACAGCTATCTGTATATCAATGGAAATATCCAGACTGGTATCTCTATAAACATGGAAATATCTACACTGCTATCTGTATAAACATGGAAATATCTACACCGCCATCTCTATGAACATGGAAATATCTACACCGCCATTTGTATGAACATGGAAATATCTACACCACCATCTCTATGAACATGGAAATATCTACACCGCCATTTGTATAAACATGGAAATACCTACACAGCCATCTGTATGAACATGGAAATATCTTCACCGCCATTTGTATGAACATGGATATATGTACACCGGCATCTGGATGAACATGGAAATATCTTCACCGTTATCTGTATGAACATGGAAATATCTACACCGCTATCTGTAGGAACATGGAAATATCTACACCGCTATCTGTACGAACATGGAAATATCTGCACCGCTATCTGTATGAACATGCAAATATCTACACAGCTATCTGTATATCAATGGAAATATCTACACAGCTGTCTCTATAAACATGGAAATAACTACACTGCTATCTGTAAAAACATGGAAATATCTACACCGCCACCTGTATGAACATGGAAATATCTACACTGCCATCCGTACGAACATGGAAATATCTACACCGCCATCTGTATGAACATGGAAATATCTACACCGCCATCTGTATGAACATGGAAATATCTACACCTCTAATTGTATGAACATAGAAATATCTACACCGCTATCTGTATGAACATGGAAATACCTACACCGCTATCTGTATGAACATGGAAATATCTACACCGCTTTCTATATGAACATGCAAATATCTACACCGCTATCTCTATGAACATGGAAATATCTACACCGCTATCTGTATGAACATGTAAATATCTACACAGCTATCTGTATATCAATGGAAATATCCACACTGGTATCTCTATAAACATGGAAATAACTACACTGCTATCTGTATAAACATGGAAATATCTACACGGCCATCTCTATGAACATGGAAATATCTACACCACCATCTGTAAGAACATGGAAATATCTATACCGCCATCTGTATGAACATGTAAATATCTACACCGCCATCTGTATGAACATGGAAATATCTACACCACTACCTGTATGAACATGGAAATATCTACACCGCTGTCTGTATGAACATGGAAATAGCTACACCGCTATCTGTACGTACATGGAAATATCTACACCGCTATCTGTATGAACATGCAAATATCTACACAGCTATCTGTATGTCAATGGAAATATCTACACCGCTATCTCTATTAACATGGAAATAACTACACTGCTATCTGTATAAACATGGAAATATCTACACAGCCACCTGTATGAACATGGAAATATCTAGACTGCCATCCGTACAAACATGGACATATCTACACCGCCATCTGTATGAACATGTAAATATATTCACCGCCATCTGTATGAACATGGAAATACCTACACCGCTAAATGTATGAACATGGAAATGTCTACACCGCTATTGGTATGGACATGGAAATATCTACACCGCTATCTGTATGAACATGGAAATATCTACACCGCTATCTGTATGAACATGGAAATATCTACACCGCTATCTGTATGAACATGGAAATATCTACACCGCCATCTGTATCAACATGTAAATATCTACACCGCCATCTGTATGAACATGGAAATATCTACACCGCTAACTGTATGAACATTTAAATATCTACACCGCTATCTGTATGAACATGGAAATATCTACACCGCTATCTATATTAACATGGAAATATCTACACCGCTATCTGTATGAACATGGAAATATCTACACCGCTATCTGCATGAACATGGAAATATCTTCGCCATCTGTATGAACATGGAAATATCTACACCGCTAAGTATATGAACATGGAAATGTCTACACCGCTATTGGTATGAACATGGAAATATCTACACCGCTATCTGTATGAATATGGAAATATCAACACCGCTATCTGTATGAACATGGGAATATCAACACCGCTATCTGTATGAACATGGAAATACCTACACCGCCATCTGTATGAACATGTAAATATCTACACCGCCATCTGTATGAACATGGAAATATCTAAACCGCTAACTGTATGAACATGGAAATATCTACACCGCTATCTGTATGAGCATGGAAATATCTACACCGCTATCTGTATGAACATGGAAATGTCTACACCGCTATCTGTGAACATGGAAATATCTACACCGCTATCTGTATGAACATGGAAATATCTACACCGCTTTCTCTATGAACATGCAAATATCTACAGAGCTATCTGTATATCAGTGGAAATATCTACACTACTATCTCTATAAACATGGAAATAACTACACTGCTATCTCTATAAATATGGAAATATCAACACCGCCATCTCTATGAACATGGAAATATCTACACTGCCATTTGTATGAACATGGAAATATCTACACCGCCATCTCTATGAACATGGAAATATCTACACCGCCATTTGTATGAACATGGAAATATCTACACCGCTATCTGTATGAACATGCAAATATCTACACAGCTATCTGTATATCAATGGAAATATCCAGACTGGTATCTCTATAAACATGGAAATATCTACACTGCTATCTGTATAAACATGGAAATATCTACACCGCCATCTCTATGAACATGGAAGTATCTACACCGCCATTTGTATGAACATGGAAATATCTACACCACCATCTCTATGAACATGGAAATATCTACACCGCCATTTGTATAAACATGGAAATACCTACACAGCCATCTGTATGAACATGGAAATATCTTCACCGCCATTTGTATGAACATGGATATATGTACACCGGCATCTGGATGAACATGGAAATATCTTCACCGTTATCTGTATGAACATGGAAATATCTACACCGCTATCTGTAGGAACATGGAAATATCTACACCGCTATCTGTACGAACATGGAAATATCTGCACCGCTATCTGTATGAACATGCAAATATCTACACAGCTATCTGTATATCAATGGAAATATCTACACAGCTGTCTCTATAAACATGGAAATAACTACACTGCTATCTGTAAAAACATGGAAATATCTACACCGCCACCTGTATGAACATGGAAATATCTACACTGCCATCCGTACGAACATGGAAATATCTACACCGCCATCTGTATGAACATGGAAATATCTACACCGCCATCTGTATGAACATGGAAATATCTACACCTCTAATTGTATGAACATAGAAATATCTACACCGCTATCTGTATGAACATGGAAATACCTACACCGCTATCTGTATGAACATGGAAATATCTACACCGCTTTCTATATGAACATGCAAATATCTACACCGCTATCTCTATGAACATGGAAATATCTACACCGCTATCTGTATGAACATGTAAATATCTACACAGCTATCTGTATATCAATGGAAATATCCACACTGGTATCTCTATAAACATGGAAATAACTACACTGCTATCTGTATAAACATGGAAATATCTACACGGCCATCTCTATGAACATGGAAATATCTACACCGCCATCTGTAAGAACATGGAAATATCTATACCGCCATCTGTATGAACATGTAAATATCTACACCGCCATCTGTATGAACATGGAAATATCTACACCACTACCTGTATGAACATGGAAATATCTACACCGCTGTCTGTATGAACATGGAAATAGCTACACCGCTATCTGTACGTACATGGAAATATCTACACCGCTATCTGTATGAACATGCAAATATCTACACAGCTATCTGTATGTCAATGGAAATATCTACACCGCTATCTCTATTAACATGGAAATAACTACACTGCTATCTGTATAAACATGGAAATATCTACACAGCCACCTGTATGAACATGGAAATATCTAGACTGCCATCCGTACAAACATGGACATATCTAAACCGCCATCTGTATGAACATGTAAATATATTCACCGCCATCTGTATGAACATGGAAATATCTACACCGCTAAATGTATGAACATGGAAATGTCTACACCGCTATTGGTATGAACATGGAAATATCTACACCGCTATCTGTATGAACATGGAAATATCTACACCGCTATCTGTATGAACATGGAAATACCTACACCGCTATCTGTATGAACATGGAAATATCTACACCGCAATCTGTATCAACATGTAAATATCTACACCGCCATCTGTATGAACATGGAAATATCTACACCGCTAACTGTATGAACATTTAAATATCTACACCGCTATCTGTATGAACATGGAAATATCTACACCGCTATCTATATTAACATGGAAATATCTACACCGCTATCTGTATGAACATGGAAATATCTACACCGCTATCTGCATGAACATGGAAATATCTTCGCCATCTGTATGAACATGGAAATATCTACACCGCTAAGTATATGAACATGGAAATGTCTACACCGCTATTGGTATGAACATGGAAATATCTACACCGCTATCTGTATGAATATGGAAATATCAACACCGCTATCTGTATGAACATGGGAATATCTACACCGCTATCTGTATGAACATGGAAATACCTACACCGCCATCTGTATGAACATGTAAATATCTACACCGCCATCTGTATGAACATGGAAATATCTAAACCGCTAACTGTATGAACATGGAAATATCTACACCGCTATCTGTATGAACATGGAAATAACTACACCGCCATCTGTATGAACATGTAAATATCTACACCGCCATCTGTATGAACATGGAAATATCTAAACCGCTAACTGTATGAACATGGAAATATCTACACCGCTATCTGTATGAACATGGAAATATCTACACCGCTATCTGTATGAACATGGAAATGTCTACACCACTATCTGTGAACATGGAAATATCTACACCGCTATCTGTATGAACAAGGAAATATCTACACCGCTTTCTCTATGAACATACAAATATCTACAGAGCTATCTGTATATCAATGGAAATATCTACACTACTATCTCTATAAACATGGAAATAACTACACTGCTATCTCTATAAATATGGAAATATCAACACCGCCATCTCTATGAACATGGAAATATCTACACTGTCATTTGTATGAACATGGAAATATCTACACCGCCATCTCTATGAACACGGAAATATCTACACCGCCATTTGTATGAACATGGAAATATCTAAACCGCCATCTCTGTAAACGTGGAAATATCTACACCGCTATCTGTATGAACTTGGAAATATCTACACCGCTATCTGTATGAACATGGAAATATCTACACCGCTATCTGTATGAACATGGAAATATCTACACCGCTATCTGTATGAACATGTAAATATCTACAGAGCTATCTGTATATCAATGGAAATATCCACACTGGTATCTCTATAAACATGGAAACAACTACACTGGTATCTGTATAAACATGGAAATATCTACACGGCCATCTCTATGAACATGGAAATATCTCCACCGCCATTTGTATGAACCTGGAAATATCTACACCGCCATCTCTATGAACATGGAAATATCTACACCGCCATTTGTATGAACATGGAAATACCTACACCACCATCTGTATGAACATGGAAATATCTTCACCGCCATCTGTATGAACATGGATATATGTAAACCGGCGTCTGGATGAACATGGAAATATCTACACCGCTATCTGCATGAACATGGAATTATCTACACAGCTATCTGAATATACATGGAAATATCTACACAGATTTCTCTATAAATATGGAAATAACTACAGCGCTATCTCTATAAACTTTGAAATATCTACACCGCCATCTGTATGAACATGGAAATAGCTACACCGCCATCTGTACAAACATGGACATATCTACACCGCCATCTGTATTAAGATGGAAATATCTACACCGCTATCTGTATAAACATGGAAATATCTGCCTAACTATCTGTATCAACATGGAAATAACCGCACCGCTATCTGAATAAACATGGAAATATCCGCACCGCTATCTGTATAAACATGGAAATATCTACACTGCTATCTGCATAAACATGGAAATAACCACACCGCTATCTGTGTAAACATGGAAATGTCTACACCGCTATCTGTGTAAACATGGAAATATCTACACCGCCATCTGTGTAAACATGAAAATATCTACACCGCCATCCCTATAAACATGGAAATATCTACACCGTCCTCTGTATGAACATGGAAATATCTACACCGCCATCTCTGTAAACATGGAAATATCTACACCGCTATCTGTATGAACTTGGAAATATCTACACTGCTCTCTGTACGAAATTGAAATTATCTACAACACTATCTCTATAAACATGGAAATATCTACACTGCTATCTGTATGAACATGGACATACCTACACCGCTAACTGTATGAACATGGAAATATCTACACCGCCATCTCTAAGAACATGGAAATATCTATACCGCCATCTGTATGAACATGTAAATATCTACACCGCCATCTGTATGAACATGGAAATATCTACAATGCTAACTGTATGAACATGGAAATATCTACACTGCTGTCTGTATGAACATGGAAATATCTACACCGTTTTCTGTATGAACATAGAAATATCTACACCGCTATCTGTATGAACATGGAAATAGCTACACCGCTATCTGTATGAACATGGAAATATCTACACCGCTATCTGTATGAACATGCAAATATCTACACAGCTATCTGTATATCAATGGAAATATCTACACCGCTATCTCTATTAACATGGGAATAACTACACTGCTATCTGTATAAACATGGAAATATCTACACCGCCACCTGTATGAACATGGATATATCTACACTGCCATCGGTACAAACATGGAAATATCTACACCGCCATCTGTATGAACATGTAAATATCCTCACCGCCATCTGTATGAACATGGAAATATCTACACCGCTAAATGTATGAACATGGAAATGTCTACACCGCTATTGGTATGATCATGGAAATATCTACACTGCTATCTGTATGAACATGGACATATCTACACCGCTATCTGTATGAACACGGAACTATCTAAACCGCTATCTGTATGAACATGGAAATATCTACACCGCCATCTGTATCAACATGTAAATATCTACAGCGCCATCTGTATGAACAAGGAAATATCTACACCGCTAACTGTATGAACATTTAAATATCCACACAGCTATCTGTATGAACATGGAAATATCTACACCGCTATCTGTATTAACATGGAAAGATCTACACCGCTATCTGTATGAACATGGAAATATCAACACCGCTATCTGTATGAACATGGAAATATCTACACCGCTATCTGTATGAACATGGAAATAGCTACACCGCTATCTGTATGAACATGGAAATATCTACACCGCTATCTGAATGAACATGCAAATATCTACACAGCTATCTGTATATCAATGGAAATATCCAGACTGGTATCTCTATAAACATGGAAATATCTACACTGCTATCTGTATAAACATGGAAATATCTACACCGCCATCTCTATGAACATGGAAATATCTACACCGCCATTTGTATGAACATGGAAATATCTACACCACCATCTCTATGAACATGGAAATATCTACACCGCCATTTGTATAAACATGGAAATACCTACACAGCCATCTGTATGAACATGGAAATATCTTCACCGCCATTTGTATGAACATGGATATATGTACACCGGCATCTGGATGAACATGGAAATATCTTCACCGTTATCTGTATGAACATGGAAATATCTACACCGCTATCTGTAGGAACATGGAAATATCTACACCGCTATCTGTACGAACATGGAAATATCTGCACCGCTATCTGTATGAACATGCAAATATCTACACAGCTATCTGTATATCAATGGAAATATCTACACAGCTGTCTCTATAAACATGGAAATAACTACACTGCTATCTGTAAAAACATGGAAATATCTACACCGCCACCTGTATGAACATGGAAATATCTACACTGCCATCCGTACGAACATGGAAATATCTACACCGCCATCTGTATGAACATGGAAATATCTACACCGCCATCTGTATGAACATGGAAATATCTACACCTCTAATTGTATGAACATAGAAATATCTACACCGCTATCTGTATGAACATGGAAATACCTACACCGCTATCTGTATGAACATGGAAATATCTACACCGCTTTCTATATGAACATGCAAATATCTACACCGCTATCTCTATGAACATGGAAATATCTACACCGCTATCTGTATGAACATGTAAATATCTACACAGCTATCTGTATATCAATGGAAATATCCACACTGGTATCTCTATAAACATGGAAATAACTACACTGCTATCTGTATAAACATGGAAATATCTACACGGCCATCTCTATGAACATGGAAATATCTACACCACCATCTGTAAGAACATGGAAATATCTATACCGCCATCTGTATGAACATGTAAATATCTACACCGCCATCTGTATGAACATGGAAATATCTACACCACTACCTGTATGAACATGGAAATATCTACACCGCTGTCTGTATGAACATGGAAATAGCTACACCGCTATCTGTACGTACATGGAAATATCTACACCGCTATCTGTATGAACATGCAAATATCTACACAGCTATCTGTATGTCAATGGAAATATCTACACCGCTATCTCTATTAACATGGAAATAACTACACTGCTATCTGTATAAACATGGAAATATCTACACAGCCACCTGTATGAACATGGAAATATCTAGACTGCCATCCGTACAAACATGGACATATCTACACCGCCATCTGTATGAACATGTAAATATATTCACCGCCATCTGTATGAACATGGAAATACCTACACCGCTAAATGTATGAACATGGAAATGTCTACACCGCTATTGGTATGGACATGGAAATATCTACACCGCTATCTGTATGAACATGGAAATATCTACACCGCTATCTGTATGAACATGGAAATATCTACACCGCTATCTGTATGAACATGGAAATATCTACACCGCCATCTGTATCAACATGTAAATATCTACACCGCCATCTGTATGAACATGGAAATATCTACACCGCTAACTGTATGAACATTTAAATATCTACACCGCTATCTGTATGAACATGGAAATATCTACACCGCTATCTATATTAACATGGAAATATCTACACCGCTATCTGTATGAACATGGAAATATCTACACCGCTATCTGCATGAACATGGAAATATCTTCGCCATCTGTATGAACATGGAAATATCTACACCGCTAAGTATATGAACATGGAAATGTCTACACCGCTATTGGTATGAACATGGAAATATCTACACCGCTATCTGTATGAATATGGAAATATCAACACCGCTATCTGTATGAACATGGGAATATCAACACCGCTATCTGTATGAACATGGAAATACCTACACCGCCATCTGTATGAACATGTAAATATCTACACCGCCATCTGTATGAACATGGAAATATCTAAACCGCTAACTGTATGAACATGGAAATATCTACACCGCTATCTGTATGAGCATGGAAATATCTACACCGCTATCTGTATGAACATGGAAATGTCTACACCGCTATCTGTGAACATGGAAATATCTACACCGCTATCTGTATGAACATGGAAATATCTACACCGCTTTCTCTATGAACATGCAAATATCTACAGAGCTATCTGTATATCAGTGGAAATATCTACACTACTATCTCTATAAACATGGAAATAACTACACTGCTATCTCTATAAATATGGAAATATCAACACCGCCATCTCTATGAACATGGAAATATCTACACTGCCATTTGTATGAACATGGAAATATCTACACCGCCATCTCTATGAACATGGAAATATCTACACCGCCATTTGTATGAACATGGAAATATCTACACCGCCATCTCTGTAAACGTGGAAATATCTACACCGCTATCTGTATGAACTTGGAAATATCTACACCGCTATCTGTATGAACATGGAAATATCTACACCGCTATCTGTATGAACATGGAAATATCTACACCGCTATCTGTATGAACATGTAAATATCTACACAGCTATCTGTATATCAATGGAAATATCCACACTGGTATCTCTATAAACATGGAAACAACTACACTGGTATCTGTATAAACATGGAAATATCTACACGGCCATCTCTATGAACATGGAAATATCTCCACCGCCATTTGTATGAACCTGGAAATATCTACACCGCCATCTCTATGAACATGGAAATATCTACACCGCCATTTGTATGAACATGGAAATACCTACACCACCATCTGTATGAACATGGAAATAACTTCACCGCCATCTGTATGAACATGGATATATGTACACCGGCATCTGGATGAACATGGAAATATCTAAACCGCTATCTGCATGAACATGGAAATATCTACACAGCTATCTGAATATACATGGAAATATCTACACAGATTTCTCTATAAATATGGAAATAACTACAGTGCTATCTCTATAAACTTTGAAATATCTACACCGCCATCTGTATGAACATGGAAATAACTACACCGCCATCTGTACAAACATGGACATATCTACACCGCCATCTGTATTAAGATGGAAATATCTACACCGCTATCTGTATAAACATGGAAATATCTGCCTAACTATCTGTATAAACATGGAAATAACCGCACCGCTATCTGAATAAACATGGAAATATCCGCACCGCTATCTATGTGAACATGGAAATATCTACACTGCTATCTGCATAAAAATGGAAATATCCACACCGCTATCTGTGTAAACATGGAAATGTCTACACCGCAATCTGTGTAAACATGGATATATCTACACCGCCATCTGTGTAAACATTAAAATATCTACACCGCCATCCCTATAAACATGGAAATATCTACACCGTCCTCTGTATGAACATGGAAATATCCACACCGCCATCTCTGTAAACGTGGAAATATCTACACCGCTATCTGTATGAACTTGGAAATATCCACACTGCTCTCTGTATGAAATTGAAATTATCTACAACACTATCTCTATAAACGTGGAAATATCTACACCGCCATCTGTATGAACATGGAAATATCTACACCGCTAACTGTATGAACATTGAAATATCTACACCGCTATCTGTATTGACAGGGAAATATCTACACCGCTATCTGTATGAACATGGAAATATCTACACCGCTTTCTGTATGAACATGGAAATATCTACACTGCTATCTGTATGAACATGGAAATATCTACACCGCTATCTGTATGAACATTCAAATATCTACACAGCCATCTGTATATCAATGAAAACATCTACCCTGCTATCCCTATAAACATTGAAATAACTACACTGCTATCTGTATAAACATGGAAATATCTACACCGCCACCTGTATGAACATGGAAATATCTACAATGCCATCCGTACAAACATGGAAATATCTACACCGCCATCTGTATGAACATGTAAATATCTACACTGCCATCTGTATGAACATGGAAATATCTACACCGCTAACTGTATGAACATGCAAATGTCTACTCCGCTATTGGTATGAACATGGAAATATCTAGACCGCTATCTGTATGAACATGGAAATATCTACACCACTATCTGTATGAACATGGAAATCTCTACACCGCTATCTGTATGAACATGGAAATATCTACACGGCCATCTGTATGAACATGGAAATATCTACACCGCCATCTGTATGAACATGGAAATATCTACACCGCTAACTGTATGAACATGGAAATATCTACACCGCTATCTGTATGAACATGGAAATATCTTCACCGCTATCTGTATGAACATGGAAATATCTACACCGCTATCTATATGAACATGCAAATATCTACACCGCTATCTGAATGAACATGGAAATATCTACACCGCTATCTGTATGAACATGGAAATATCTACACCGCTATCTGTATGAACATGGAAATATCTACACCGCTATCTGTATGAACATGGAAATATCTACACCGCCATCTCTATGAACATGGAAATATCTACAACGCTATCTGTATGAACATTCAAATATCTACACATCTATCTGTATATCAATGAAAATATCTACACTGCTATCCCTAAAAACATGGAAATAACTACACTGCTATCTGTATAAATATGGAAATATCTACACCGCCATCTCTATGAACATGGACATATCTACATCGCCATCCCTATGAACATGGAAATATCTACACCGCTATCTGCATGAACATGGAAATATATACACAGCTATCTGAATATACATGGAAATATCTACACAGATTTCTCTATAAATATGGAAATAACTACAGCGCTATCTCTATAAACTTCGAAATAACTACACCGCCATCTGTATGAACATGGAAATATCTACACCGCCATCTGTACAAACATGGACATATCTACAACGCCATTTGTATGAACATGGAGATATCTACACAGCTATCTGTATAAACATGGAAATATCTGCCCAACTATTTGTATAAACATGGAAATATCCACACCGCTATCTGTGTAAACATGGAAATGTCTACACCGCTATCTGTTTAAACATGGAAATATCTACAACGCCATCTGTGTAAACATGAAAATATCTACACCTCCATCCCTATAAACATGGAAATATCTACACCGCCATCTGTATGAACATGGAAATATCTACACCGCCATCTCTATAAACGTGGAAATATCTACACCGTTATCTGTATGAACTTGGAAATATCTACACTGCTCTCTGTATAAAATTGAAATTATCTACACCACTATCTCTATAAACATGGAAATATCTACACTGCTATCTGTATAAATATGGAAATATCTACACCGCTATCTGTATAAACATGGAAATATCTTCTCCGCTATCTGTATATACATGGAAATATCTACACTGCCATCTGTTTGAACATGGAAATATCTACACCGCCATCTGTATGAACATGGAAATATCTACACCGCCATCTGTATGAACATGTAAATATCTACACCGCCATCTGTATGAACATGGAAATATCTACACCGCTAACTGTATGAACATGGAAATATCTACACCGCTATCTGTATGAACATGGAAACATCTACACCGCTATCTGTATGAACATGGAAACATCTACACCGCTAACTGTATGAACATGGAAATATCTACACCGCTATCTGTATGAACATGGAAATATCTACACCGCTATCTGTACGAACATGGAAATATCTACACCGCTATCTGTACGAACATGGAAATATCTACACCGCTATCTGTATGAACATGCAAATATCTACACAGCTATCTGTATATCAATGGAAATATCTAGACAGCTGTCTCTATAAACATGGAAATAACTACACCGCTAACTGTGTGAACATGGAAATATCTACACCGCTATCTGTATGAACATGGAAATATCTACACCGCTATCTGTATGAACATGGAAATATCTACAGCGCTATCTGTATGAACATTCAAATATCTACACATCTATCTGTATATCAATGAAAATATCTACACTGCTATCCCTATAAACATGGAAATAACTTCACTGCTATCTGTATAAATATGGAAATATCTTCACCGCCATCTCTATGAACATGGAAATATCTACACCGCCATTTGTATGAACATGGAAATATCTACACCGCCATCTCTATGAACATGGAAATATCTACACCGCCATTTGTACGAACATGGAAATATCTACACCACCATCTGTATGAACATGGAAATATCTTCACCGCCATCTATATGAACATGGATATATGTACACCGGCATCTGGATGAACATGGAAATATCTACACCGCTATCTGCATGAACATAGAAATATCTACACAGCTATCTGAATATACATGGAAATAACTACACAGATTTCTCTATAAATATGGAAATAACTACAGCGCTATCTCTATAAACTTCGAAATATCTACACCGCCATCTGTATGAACATGGAAATATCTACACCGCCATCTGTACAAACATGGACATATCTACAACGCCATTTGTATGAACATGGAGATATCTACACCGCTATCTGTATAAACATGGAAATACCTGCCCAACTATTTGTATATACATGGAAATATCCACACCGCTATCTGTGTAAACATGGAAATGTCTACGCCGCTATCTGTGTAAACATGGAAATATCTACACCGCCATCTGTGTAAACATGAAAATATCTACACCGCCATCCCTATAAACTTGGAAATATCTACACCGCCATCTGTATGAACATGGAAATATCTACACCGACATCTCTATAAACTTGGAAATATCTACACCGCTATCTGTATGAACTTGGAAATATCTACACTGCTCTCTGTATAAAATTGAAATTATCTACACCACTATCTCTATAAACATGGAAATATCTACACTGCTATCTTTATAAATATGGAAATATCTACACTGCTATCTGTATAAACATGGAAATATCTTCTCCGCTATCTGTATATACATGGAAATATCTACACTGCCATCTGTTTGAACATGGAAATATCTACACCGCCATCTGTATGAACATGGAAATATCTACACCGCCATCTGTATGAACATGTAAATATCTACACCGCCATCTGTATGAACATGGAAATATCTACACCGCTAACTGTATGAACATGGAAATATCTACACCGCTATCTGTATGAACATGGAAACATATACACCGCTATCTGTATGAACATGGAAATATCTACACCGCTAACTGTATGAACATGGAAATATCTACACAGCTATCTGTATGAACATGGAAATATCTACACCGCTATCTGTACGAACATGGAAATATCTACACCGCTATCTGTATGAACATGCAAATATCTACACAGCTATCTGTATATCAATGGAAATATCTAGACAGCTGTCTCTATAAATATGGAAATAACTACACCGCTAACTGTGTGAACATGGAAATATCTACACCGCTATCTGTATGAACATGGAAATATCTACACCGCTATCTGTATGAACATGGAAATATCTACAGCGCTATCTGTATGAACATTCAAATATCTACACATCTATCTGTATATCAATGAAAATATCTACACTGCTATCCCTATAAACATGGAAATAACTTCACTGCTATCTGTATAAATATGGAAATATCTTCACCGCCATCTCTATGAACATGGAAATATCTACACCGCCATTTGTATGAACATGGAAATATCTACACCGCCATCTCTATGAACATGGAAATATCTACACCGCCATTTGTACAAACATGGAAATATCTACACCACCATCTGTATGAACATGGAAATATCTTCACCGCCATCTATATGAACATGGATATATGTACACCGGCATCTGTATGAACATGGAAATATCTACACCGCTAGCTGCATGAACATAGAAATATCTACACAGCTATCTGAATATACATGGAAATATCTACACAGATTTATCTATAAATATGGAAATAACTACAGCGCTATCTCTATAAACTTCGAAATATCTACACCGCCATCTGTATGAACATGGAAATATCTACACCGCCATCTGTACAAACATGGACATATCTACAACGCCATTTGTATGAACATGGAGATATCTACACCGCTATCTGTATAAACATGGAAATACCTGCCCAACTATTTGTATATACATGGAAATATCCACACCGCTATCTGCGTAAACATGGAAATGTCTACACCGCTATCTGTGTAAACATGGAAATATCTACACCGCCATCTGTGTAAACATGAAAATATCTACACCGCCATCCCTATAAACATGGAAATATCTACACCGCCATCTGTATGAACATGGAAATATCTACACCGACATCTCTATAAACGTGGAAATATCTACACCGCTATCTGTATGAACTTGGAAATATCTACACTGCTCTCTGTATAAAATTGAAATTATCTACACCACTATCTCTATAAACATGGAAATATCTACACTGCTATCTGTATAAATATGGAAATATCTACACCGCTATCTGTATAAACATGGAAACATCTTCACCGCTATCTGTATATACATGGAAATATCTACAACTCTGTCTCTACAAACTGGGAAAAAACTAAACCACTATCTCTGTAAACATGGAAATATCTAGACCGCCATCTCCATAAACATGTAAATATCTACACGGCCATCTGTATGAACATGGAAATATCTACACCGCTAACTGTATGAACGTGGAAATATCCACACTGCTATCTGTATGAACATGGAAATATCTACACCGTTATCTGTAGGAACATGGAAATATCTACACCGCTATCTGTATGAACATGGAAATATCTACACCGCTATCTGTACGAACATGGAAATATCTACACCGCTATCTGTATGAACATGCAAATATGTACACAGCTATCTGCATATCAATGGAAATATCTACACAGCTGTCTCTATAAACATGGAAATAACTACACTCCTATCTGTATAAACAGGGAAATATCTACACCGCCACCTGTATGAACATGGAAATATCTACACTGCCATCCGTACGAACATGGAAATATCTACACCGCCATCTGTATGAACACGTAAATATCTACACCGCCATCTGAATGAACATGGAAATATCTACACCGCTAACTGTATGAACATGGAAATATCTACACCGCTATTGGTATGAACATGGAAATATCTACACCGCTATCTGTATGAACATGGAAATATCTACACCGCTATCTGTATGAACATGGAAATATCTACACCGCTATCTGTATGAACATGGAAATATCTACACCACTAACTGTATGAACATGTAAATATCTACACCGCCATCTGTATGAACATGGAAATATCTACACCGCAAACTGTATGAACATGGAAATATCAACACGGCTATCTGTATGGACATGGAAATATCTACACCGCTATCTGTATGAACATGGAAATATCTACACCGCTAACTTAATGAACATGGAAATATCTGTACCGCTATCTGTATGAACATGGAAATATCTACACCGCTATCTGTATGAACATTCAAATATCTACACATCTATCTGTATATCAATGAAAATATCTACACTGCTATCCCTATAAACATGGAAATAACTACACTGCTATCTGTATAAATACGGAAATATCTACACCGCCATCTCTATGAACATGGAAATATCTACACCGCCATTTGTAGGAACCTGGAAATATCTAGACCGATATCTGTATGAACATGGAAATATCTACACCGCTATCTGTATGAACATGGAAATCTCTACACCGCTATCTGTATGAACATGGAAATATCTACACCGCCATCTGTATGAACATGGAAATATCTACACCGCTAACTGTATGAACATGGAAATATCTACACCGCTATCTGTATGAACATGGAAATATCTACACCGCTATCTGTATGAACATGGAAATATCTACACCGCTATCTATATGAACATGCAAATATCTACACCGCTATCTCTATGAACATGGAAATATCTACACCGCTATCTGTATGAACATGTAAATATCTACACAGCTATCTGTATATCAATGGAAATATCCGCACTGGTATCTCTATAAACATGGAAATAACTACACTGCTATCTGTATAAACATGGAAATATCTACACGGCCATCTCTATGAACATGGAAATATCTACACCGCCATTTGTATGAACCTGGAAATATCTACCCCGCCATATCTATGAACATGGAAATATCTACACCCCCATTTGTATGAACATGGAAATACCTACACCACTATCTGTATGAACATGGAAATATCTTCACCGTCATCTGTATGAACATAGATATATGTACACCGGCATCTGGATGAACATGGAAATATCTACACCGCTATCTGCATGAACATGGAAATATCTACACAGCTATCTGCATATACATGGAAATATCTACACAGATTTCTCTATAAATATGGAAATAATTACAGCGCTATCTCTATAAACTTTGAAATATCTACACCGCCATCTGTATGAACATGGAAATATCTACACCGCCATCTGTACAAACATGGACATATCTACAACGCCAGCTGGATTAAGATGGAAATATCTACCCCGCTATCTATATGAACATGGAAATATCTACACCGCTATCTGTATGAACATGGAAATATCTACACCGCTATCTGTATGAACATGGAAATATCTACACCGCTATCTGTATGAACATGGAAATATCTACACCGCTATCTGCATGAACATGGAAATATCTACACAGCTATCTGAATATACATGGAAATATCTACACAGATTTCTCTATAAATATGGAAATAACTGCAGCGCTATCTCTATAAACTTTGAAATATCTACACCGCCATCTGTATGAACATGGAAATATCTACACCGCCATCTGTACAAACATGGACATATCTACACCGCCATCTGTATTAAGATGGAAATATCTACACCGCTATCTGTATAAACATGGAAATATCTGCCCAACTATCTGTATAAACATGGAAATAACCGCACCGCAATCTGTATAAACATGGAAATATCTACACTGCTATCTGCATAAACATGGAAATTTCCACACCGCTATCTGTGTAAACATGGAAATGTCTACACCGCTATCTGTGTAAACAGGGAAATATCTACACCGCCATCTGTGTAAACATGAAAATATCTACACCGCCATCCCTATAAACATGGAAATATCTACATCGCCATCTGTATGAACACGGAAATATCTACACCGCCATCTGTATGAACATGGAAATATCTACACCGCCATCTGTATCAACATGTAAATATCTACACCGCCATCTGTATGAACATGGAAATCTCTACACCGCTAACAGTGTGAACATTTAAATACCTACACCGCTATCTGTATGAACATGGAAATATCTACACCGGCATCTGAATGAACATGGAAATATCTACACCGCTATCTGCATGAACATGGAAATATCTACACAGCTATCTGCATATACATGGAAATATCTACACAGATTTCTCTATAAATATGGAAATAACTACAGAGCTATCTCTATAAACTTCGAAATATCTACACCGCCATCTGTATGAACATGGAAATATCTACACCGCCATCTGTACGAACATGGACATATCTACACCTCCATCTTTTTTAAGGTGGAAATATCTACACCGATATCTGTATAAACATGGAAATATCTACAACGCCATCTCTAAGAACATGGAAATATCTACAATGCCATTTGTATGAACATGGAAATATCTACACCGCCATCTCTATGAACATGGAAATATTTTCACCGCCATTTGTATGAACATTGAAATATCTACACCGCCATCTGTATGAACATGGAAATATCTACACCGCCATCTGCACGAACATGGACATATCTACACCGTCATCTGCAATTAAGATGGAAATATCTACACCGCTATCTGTATAAACATGGAAATATCTGCCCAACTATCTGTATAAATATGGAAATATCCGCACCGCTATCTTTACAAACATGGAAATATCTACACCGCTATCTGCATAAACATGGAAATATCCACACCGCTATCTGTGTAAACATGGAAATGCCTACAGCGCTATCTGTGTAAACATGGAAATATCTACACCGCCATCTGTGAAAACATGAAAATATCTACACCGCCATCTCTATAAACATGGAAATATCTACACCGCCATCAGTATGAACATGGAAATATCTACACCGCCATCTCTATAAACGTGGAAATATCTACACCGCTATCTGTATGAACTTGGAAATATCTACACCGCTCTCGGTATAAAATTGAAATTATCTACACCACTATCTCTATAAACATGCAAATATCTACACTGCTGTCTGTATAAACATGGAAATATCTACACCGCTATCTGTATGAACATGCAAATATCTACACAGCTATCTGTATATCAATGGAAATATCTACACAGCTGTCTCTATGAACATGGAAATAACTACACTGCTATCTGTATAAACATGGAAATATCTACACCACCACCTGTATGAACATGGAAATATCTACAATGACATCCGTACAAACATGGAAATATCTACACCGCCATCTGTATGAACATGTTAATATCTACACCGCCATCTGTATGAACATGGAAATCTCTACACCGCTAACTGTATGAACATGGAAATGTCTACACCGCTATTGGTATGAACCTGGAAATATCTAGACCGATATCTGTATGAACATGGAAATATCTACACCGCTATCTGTATGAACATGGAAATCCCTACACCGCTATCTGTATGAACATGGAAATATCTACACCGCCATCTGTATGAACATGGAAATATCTACACCGCTAACTGTATGAACATGGAAATATCTACACCGCTATCTGTACGAACATGGAAATATCTACAACGCTCTCTGTATGACCATGCAAATATCTACACAGCTATCTGTATATCAATGGAAATATATACACTGCTATCTCTATAAACATGGAAATAACTACACTGCTATCTGTATAAATATGGAAATATCTACACCGCCATCTCTATGAACATGGAAATATCTACACCGCCATCTGTATGAATATGGAAATATCTACACCGCTAACTGTATGAATATGGAAATATTTACACCGCTATCTGCATGAACATGGAAATATCCTCGCCCTCTGTATGAACATGGAAATATCTACACCGCTAAATATATGAACATGGAAATGTCTACACCGCTATTGGTATGAACATGGAAATATCTACACCGCTATCTGTATGAACATGGAAATATCTACACCGCTATCTGTATGAACATGGAAATATCTATACCGCTATCTGTATGAACATGGAAATATCTACACCGCTATCTGTATTAACATGGAAATAGCTACACCGCTATCTGTACGAACATGGATATATCTACACCGCTATCTGTATGAACATGCAAATATCTACACAGCTATGTGTATATCAATGGAAATATCTACAATGCTATCTCTATTAACATGGAAATAACTACACTGCTATCTGTATAAACATGGAAATATCTACACCGCCACCTGTATGAACATGGAAATATCTACACTGCCATCCGTACAAACATGGAAATATCAACACCGCCATCTGTATGAACATGTAAATATGTTCACCGCCATCTGTATGAACATGGAAATATCTACACCGCTAAATGTATGAACATGGAAATGTCTACACCGCTATTGGTATGAACATGGAAATATCTACACCGCTATCTGTATGAACATATAAATATCTACACCGCTATCTGCATGAACATGGAAATATCTACTCCGCTATCTGTATGAACATGGAAATATCTACACTGCCATCTGTATCAACATTTAAATATCTACACCGCCATCTGTATGAACATGGAAATATCTACACCGCTAACTGTATGAACATTTAAATACCTACACCGCTATCTGTATGAACATGGAAATATCTACACCGCTATCTGTATTAACATGGAAATATCTACACCGCTATCTGTATGAACATGGAAATATCTACACCGCTATCTGTATGAACATGGAAATATCTAGACCGCTATCTGTATGAACATGCAAATATCTACACAGCTATCTGTATATCAATGGAAATATCCAGAATGGTAACTCTATAAACATGGAAAAAACTACACTACTATCTGTAAAAACATGGAAATATCTACACCGCCATCTCTATGAACATGGAAATACCTACACCGCCATTTGTATGAACCTGGAAATATCTACACCGCCATCTCTATCAACATGGAAATATCTACACCGCCATTTGTATGAACATGGAAATACCTACACCGCCATCTGTATGAGCATGGAAATATCTTCACCGCCATTTGTATGAACATGGATATATGTACACCGGTGTCTGGATGAACATGGAAGTATCTACACCGTAATCTGCATGAACATGGAAATATCTACACAGCTATCTGAATATACATGGAAATATCTACACAGATTTCTCTATAAATATGGAAATAACTACATCGCTATCTCTATAAACTTCGAAATATCTACACCGCTATCTGTATGAACATGGATATATCTACACCGCCATCTGTACGATCATGGACATATCTACACCGCCATCTGTATTAAGATGGAAATATCTACACCGCTATCTGTATAAACATGGAAATATCTGCCCAACTATCTGTATAAACATGGAAATATCCGCACCGCTATCTGAATGAACATGGAAATATCCGCACCGCTATCTGTATAAACATGGACATATCTACACTGCAATCTGCATAAACCTGGAAATATCCACACCGCTATCTGTGTAAACATGGAAATGTCTACACCGCTATCTGTGTAAACATGGAAATATCTACACCGCCATCTGTGTAAACATGAAAATATCTACACCGCCATCCCTATAAACATGGAAATATCTACACCGTCCTCTGTATGAACATGGAAATATCTACACCGCCATCTCTATAAACGTGGAAATATCTACACCGCTATCTGTATGAACTTGAAAATATCTACACTGCTCTCTGTATGAAATTGAAATTATCTACAAAACTATCTCTATAAACATGGAAATATCTACACTGCTATCTGTATAAACATGGAAATATCTACACCGCTATCTGTATAAACATGGAAATATCTTCACCGCTATCTGTATAAACATGGAAATATCTACAACGCTGTCTCTATAAACTTGGAAATAACTACACCACTATCTCTGTAAACATGGAAATATCTAGACCGCCATCTCTTTAAACATGGAAATATCTACACCACCATCTGTATAAACATGGAAAATCTATACCGCTATCTGCATAAACATGGAAATATCTAAAACACCATCTCTATGAACATGGAAATATCTACACCGCCATCTGTAAGAACATGGAAACATCTATACCGCCATCTGTATGAACATGTAAATATCTACACCGCCATCTGTAAAACATGGAAATATCTACACCGCTAACTGTATGAACATGGAAATACCTACACCGCTATCTGTATGAACATGGAAATATCTACACCGTTATTTGTATGAACATGGAAATATCTACACCGCTATCTGTATGAACATGGAAATATCTACACCGCTATCTGTACGAACATGGAAATATCTACACCGCTATCTGTATGAACATGCAAATATCTACACAGCTATCTGTATATCAATGGAAATATCTACACAGCTGTCTCTATGAACATGGAAATAACTACACTGCTATCTGTATAAACATGGAAATATCTACACCGCCACCTGTATGAACATGGAAATATCTACAATGACATCCGTACAAACATGGAAATATCTACACCGCCATCTGTATGAACATGTTAATATCTACACCGCCATCTGTATGAACATGGAAATCTCTACACCGCTAACTGTATGAACATGGAAATGTCTACACCGCTATTGGTATGAACCTGGAAATATCTAGACCGATATCTGTATGAACATGGAAATATCTACACCGCTATCTGTATGAACATGGAAATCTCTACACCGCTATCTGTATGAACATGGAAATATCTACACCGCCATCTGTATGAACATGGAAATATCTACACCGCTAACTGTATGAACATGGAAATATCTACACCGCTATCTGTATGAACATGGAAATATCTACACCGCTATCTGTATGAACATGGAAATATCTACACCGCTATCTATATGAACATGCAAATATCTACACCGCTATCTCTATGAACATGGAAATATCTACACCGCTATCTGTATGAACATGTAAATATCTACACAGCTATCTGTATATCAATGGAAATATCCGCACTGGTATCTCTATAAACATGGAAATAACTACACTGCTATCTGTATAAACATGGAAATATCTACACGGCCATCTCTATGAACATGGAAATATCTACACCGCCATTTGTATGAACCTGGAAATATCTACCCCGCCATATCTATGAACATGGAAATATCTACACCCCCATTTGTATGAACATGGAAATACCTACACCACTATCTGTATGAACATGGAAATATCTTCACCGTCATCTGTATGAACATAGATATATGTACACCGGCATCTGGATGAACATGGAAATATCTACACCGCTATCTGCATGAACATGGAAATATCTACACAGCTATCTGCATATACATGGAAATATCTACACAGATTTCTCTATAAATATGGAAATAATTACAGCGCTATCTCTATAAACTTTGAAATATCTACACCGCCATCTGTATGAACATGGAAATATCTACACCGCCATCTGTACAAACATGGACATATCTACAACGCCAGCTGGATTAAGATGGAAATATCTACCCCGCTATCTATATGAACATGGAAATATCTACACCGCTATCTGTATGAACATGGAAATATCTACACCGCTATCTGTATGAACATGGAAATATCTACACCGCTATCTGTATGAACATGGAAATATCTACACCGCTATCTGCATGAACATGGAAATATCTACACAGCTATCTGAATATACATGGAAATATCTACACAGATTTCTCTATAAATATGGAAATAACTGCAGCGCTATCTCTATAAACTTTGAAATATCTACACCGCCATCTGTATGAACATGGAAATATCTACACCGCCATCTGTACAAACATGGACATATCTACACCGCCATCTGTATTAAGATGGAAATATCTACACCGCTATCTGTATAAACATGGAAATATCTGCCCAACTATCTGTATAAACATGTAAATAACCGCACCGCAATCTGTATAAACATGGAAATATCTACACTGCTATCTGCATAAACATGGAAATTTCCACACCGCTATCTGTGTAAACATGGAAATGTCTACACCGCTATCTGTGTAAACAGGGAAATATCTACACCGCCATCTGTGTAAACATGAAAATATCTACACCGCCATCCCTATAAACATGGAAATATCTACATCCCCATCTGTATGAACACGGAAATATCTACACCGCCATCTGTATGAACATGGAAATATCTACACCGCCATCTGTATCAACATGTAAATATCTACACCGCCATCTGTATGAACATGGAAATCTCTACACCGCTAACAGTGTGAACATTTAAATACCTACACCGCTATCTGTATGAACATGGAAATATCTACACCGGCATCTGAATGAACATGGAAATATCTACACCGCTATCTGCATGAACATGGAAATATCTACACAGCTATCTGCATATACATGGAAATATCTACACAGATTTCTCTATAAATATGGAAATAACTACAGAGCTATCTCTATAAACTTCGAAATATCTACACCGCCATCTGTATGAACATGGAAATATCTACACCGCCATCTGTACGAACATGGACATATCTACACCTCCATCTGTTTTAAGGTGGAAATATCTACACCGATATCTGTATAAACATGGAAATATCTACAACGCCATCTCTAAGAACATGGAAATATCTACAACGCCATTTGTATGAACATGGAAATATCTACACCGCCATCTCTATGAACATGGAAATATTTTCACCGCCATTTGTATGAACATTGAAATATCTACACCGCCATCTGTATGAACATGGAAATATCTTCACCGCCATCTGTATGAACATGGATATATCTACACCGGCATCTGGATGAACATGGAAATATCTACACCGCTATCTGCATGAACATGGAAATATCTACACAGCTGTCTGCTTATGCATGGAAATATCTACACAGATTTCTCTATAAATATTGAAATAACTACAGCGCTGTCTCTATAAACTTCGAAATATCTACACCGCCATCTGTATGAACATGGAAATATCTACACCGCCATCTGCACGAACATGGACATATCTACACCGTCATCTGCAATTAAGATTGAAATATCTACACCGCTATCTGTATAAACATGGAAATATCTGCCCAACTATCTGTATAAATATGGAAATATCCGCACCGCTATCTTTACAAACATGGAAATATCTACACCGCTATCTGCATAAACATGGAAATATCCACACCGCTATCTGTGTAAACATGGAAATGCCTACAGCGCTATCTGTGTAAACATGGAAATATCTACACCGCCATCTGTGAAAACATGAAAATATCTACACCGCCATCTCTATAAACATGGAAATATCTACACCGCCATCAGTATGAACATGGAAATATCTACACCGCCATCTCTATAAACGTGGAAATATCTACACCGCTATCTGTATGAACTTGGAAATATCTACACCGCTCTCGGTATAAAATTGAAATTATCTACACCACTATCTCTATAAACATGCAAATATCTACACTGCTGTCTGTATAAACATGGAAATATCTACACCGCTATGTGTATAAACATGGAAATATCTTCACCGCTATCTGTATAAACATGGAAATATCTACAACGCTGTCTCTATAAACTTGGAAATAACTACACCACTATCTCTATAAACATGGAAATATCTACACCGCTAACTGTATGAACATGGAAATATCTACACCGCTATCTGTATGAACATGGAAATATCTACACCGCTATCTGTATGAACATGGAAATATCTACACCGCTATCTGTATGAACACGGAAATATCTACACCGTTATCTGTATGAACATGGAAATATCTACACCGCTATCTGTATGAACATGCAAATATCTACACAGCTACCTCTATATCAATGGAAATATCTACACTGCTATCTCTATAAACATGGAAATAACTACACTGCTATCTGTATAAACATGGAAATATCTACACCGACATCTATATGAACATGGAAATATCTACACCGCCATTGGTATGAACATGGAAATATCTACACCGCCATCTCTATGAACATGGAAATATCTACACCGCCATTTGTATGAACATGGAAATATCTTAACCGCCATCTGTATGAACATGGAAATATCAACACCGCCATCTGGATTAACATGGAAATATCTACACCGCCATCTCTATATACGTGGAAATATCTACACCACTATCTATATGAACTTGGAAATAACTACACTGCTATCTGTATAAAATTGAAATTATCTACACCACTATCTCTATAAACATGGAAATATCAACACGGTTATCTGTATAAACATGGAAATATCTACACCGCTATCTGTATAAACATGGAAATACCTACACCTCCATCTGTACGAACATGGAAATATCTACACTGCCATCTGTATGAACATGGAAATATCTACAGCGCCATCTGTATGAGCATGGAGATATCTACACCGTTAACTGTATGAACATGGAAATATCTACACCGCTATCTGTATGAACATGCAAATATCTACACCGTTATCTGTATGAACATGGAAATATTTACACCGCTATTTGTACGAACATGGAAATATCTACACCGCTATCTGTGTAAACATGGAAATATCTACACCGCTATCTGTATAAACATGGAAATATCTGCCCAACTATCTGTATAAACATGGAAATATCCGCAACGCTATCTGAATAAACATGGAAATATCCGCACCGCTATCTGTATATACATGGACATATCTACACTGCAATCTGCATAAACCTGGAAATATCCACACCGCTATCTGTGTAAACATGGAAATGTCTACACCGCTATCTGTGTAAACATGGAAATATCTACACCGCCATCTGTGTAAACATGAAAATATCTACACCGCCATCCCTATAAACATGGAAATATCTACACCGTCCTCTGTATGAACATGGAAATATCTACACCGCCATCTCTATAAACGTGGAAATATCTACACCGCTATCTGTATGAACTTGAAAATATCTACACTGCTCTCTGTATGAAATTGAAATTATCTACAAAACTATCTCTATAAACATGGAAATATCTACACTGCTATCTGTATAAACATGGAAATATCTACACCGCTATCTGTATAAACATGGAAATATCTTCACCGCTATCTGTATAAACATGGAAATATCTACAACGCTGTCTCTATAAACTTGGAAATAACTACACCACTATCTCTGTAAACATGGAAATATCTAGACCGCCATCTCCTTAAACATGGAAATATCTACACCACCATCTGTATAAACATGGAAAATCTATACCGCTATCTGCATAAACATGGAAATATCTAAAACGCCATCTCTATGAACATGGAAATATCTACACCGCCATCTGTAAGAACATGGAAACATCTATACCGCCATCTGTATGAACATGTAAATATCTACACCGCCATCTGTAAAACATGGAAATATCTACACCGCTAACTGTATGAACATGGAAATACCTACACCGCTATCTGTATGAACATGGAAATATCTACACCGTTATTTGTATGAACATGGAAATATCTACACCGCTATCTGTATGAACATGGAAATATCTACACCGCTATCTGTACGAACATGGAAATATCTACACCGCTATCTGTATGAACATGCAAATATCTACACAGCTATCTGTATATCAATGGAAATATCTACACAGCTGTCTCTATGAACATGGAAATAACTACACTGCTATCTGTATAAACATGGAAATATCTACACCGCCACCTGTATGAACATGGAAATATCTACAATGACATCCGTACAAACATGGAAATATCTACACCGCCATCTGTATGAACATGTTAATATCTACACCGCCATCTGTATGAACATGGAAATCTCTACACCGCTAACTGTATGAACATGGAAATGTCTACACCGCTATTGGTATGAACCTGGAAATATCTAGACCGATATCTGTATGAACATGGAAATATCTACACCGCTATCTGTATGAACATGGAAATCTCTACACCGCTATCTGTATGAACATGGAAATATCTACACCGCCATCTGTATGAACATGGAAATATCTACACCGCTAACTGTATGAACATGGAAATATCTACACCGCTATCTGTATGAACATGGAAATATCTACACCGCTATCTGTATGAACATGGAAATATCTACACCGCTATCTATATGAACATGCAAATATCTACACCGCTATCTCTATGAACATGGAAATATCTACACCGCTATCTGTATGAACATGTAAATATCTACACAGCTATCTGTATATCAATGGAAATATCCGCACTGGTATCTCTATAAACATGGAAATAACTACACTGCTATCTGTATAAACATGGAAATATCTACACGGCCATCTCTATGAACATGGAAATATCTACACCGCCATTTGTATGAACCTGGAAATATCTACCCCGCCATATCTATGAACATGGAAATATCTACACCCCCATTTGTATGAACATGGAAATACCTACACCACTATCTGTATGAACATGGAAATATCTTCACCGTCATCTGTATGAACATAGATATATGTACACCGGCATCTGGATGAACATGGAAATATCTACACCGCTATCTGCATGAACATGGAAATATCTACACCGCTATCTGCATGAACATGGAAATATCTACACAGCTATCTGAATATACATGGAAATATCTACACAGATTTCTCTATAAATATGGAAATAACTGCAGCGCTATCTCTATAAACTTTGAAATATCTACACCGCCATCTGTATGAACATGGAAATATCTACACCGCCATCTGTACAAACATGGACATATCTACACCGCCATCTGTATTAAGATGGAAATATCTACACCGCTATCTGTATAAACATGGAAATATCTGCCCAACTATCTGTATAAACATGGAAATAACCGCACCGCAATCTGTATAAACATGGAAATATCTACACTGCTATCTGCATAAACATGGAAATTTCCACACCGCTATCTGTGTAAACATGGAAATGTCTACACCGCTATCTGTGTAAACAGGGAAATATCTACACCGCCATCTGTGTAAACATGAAAATATCTACACCGCCATCCCTATAAACATGGAAATATCTACATCGCCATCTGTATGAACACGGAAATATCTACACCGCCATCTGTATGAACATGGAAATATCTACACCGCCATCTGTATCAACATGTAAATATCTACACCGCCATCTGTATGAACATGGAAATCTCTACACCGCTAACAGTGTGAACATTTAAATACCTACACCGCTATCTGTATGAACATGGAAATATCTACACCGGCATCTGAATGAACATGGAAATATCTACACCGCTATCTGCATGAACATGGAAATATCTACACAGCTATCTGCATATACATGGAAATATCTACACAGATTTCTCTATAAATATGGAAATAACTACAGAGCTATCTCTATAAACTTCGAAATATCTACACCGCCATCTGTATGAACATGGAAATATCTACACCGCCATCTGTACGAACATGGACATATCTACACCTCCATCTGTTTTAAGGTGGAAATATCTACACCGATATCTGTATAAACATGGAAATATCTACAACGCCATCTCTAAGAACATGGAAATATCTACAACGCCATTTGTATGAACATGGAAATATCTACACCGCCATCTCTATGAACATGGAAATATTTTCACCGCCATTTGTATGAACATTGAAATATCTACACCGCCATCTGTATGAACATGGAAATATCTTCACCGCCATCTGTATGAACATGGATATATCTACACCGGCATCTGGATGAACATGGAAATATCTACACCGCTATCTGCATGAACATGGAAATATCTACACAGCTGTCTGCTTATGCATGGAAATATCTACACAGATTTCTCTATAAATATTGAAATAACTACAGCGCTGTCTCTATAAACTTCGAAATATCTACACCGCCATCTGTATGAACATGGAAATATCTACACCGCCATCTGCACGAACATGGACATATCTACACCGTCATCTGCAATTAAGATGGAAATATCTACACCGCTATCTGTATAAACATGGAAATCTCTGCCCAACTATCTGTATAAATATGGAAATATCCGCACCGCTATCTTTACAAACATGGAAATATCTACACCGCTATCTGCATAAACATGGAAATATCCACACCGCTATCTGTGTAAACATGGAAATGTCTACAGCGCTATCTGTGTAAACATGGAAATATCTACACCGCCATCTGTGAAAACATGAAAATATCTACACCGCCATCTCTATAAACATGGAAATATCTACACCGCCATCAGTATGAACATGGAAATATCTACACCGCCATCTCTATAAACGTGGAAATATCTACACCGCTATCTGTATGAACTTGGAAATATCTACACCGCTCTCGGTATAAAATTGAAATTATCTACACCACTATCTCTATAAACATGCAAATATCTACACTGCTGTCTGTATAAACATGGAAATATCTACACCGCTATGTGTATAAACATGGAAATATCTTCACCGCTATCTGTATAAACATGGAAATATCTACAACGCTGTCTCTATAAACTTGGAAATAACTACACCACTATCTCTATAAACATGGAAATATCTACACCGCTAACTGTATGAACATGGAAATATCTACACCGCTATCTGTATGAACATGGAAATATCTACACCGCTATCTGTATGAACATGGAAATATCTACACCGCTATCTGTATGAACACGGAAATATCTACACCGCTATCTGTATGAACATGGAAATATCTACACCTCTATCTGTATGAACATGCAAATATCTACACAGCTATCTCTATATCAATGGAAATATCTACACTGCTATCTCTATAAACATGGAAATAACTACACTGCTATCTGTATAAACATGGAAATATCTACACCGACATCTATATGAACATGGAAATATCTACACCGCCATTGGTATGAACATGGAAATATCTACACCGCCATCTCTATGAACATGGAAATATCTACACCGCCATTTGTATGAACATGGAAATATCTTAACCGCCATCTGTATGAACATGGAAATATCAACACCGCCATCTGGATGAACATGGAAATATCTACACCGCCATCTCTATATACGTGGAAATATCTACACCACTATCTATATGAACTTGGAAATAACTACACTGCTATCTGTATAAAATTGAAATTATCTACACCACTATCTCTATAAACATGGAAATATCAACACGGTTATCTGTATAAACATGGAAATATCTACACCGCTATCTGTATAAACATGGAAATACCTACACCTCCATCTGTACGAACATGGAAATATCTACACTGCCATCTGTATGAACATGGAAATATCTACAGCGCCATCTGTATGAGCATGGAGATATCTACACCGTTAACTGTATGAACATGGAAATATCTACACCGCTATCTGTATGAACATGCAAATATCTACACCGTTATCTGTATGAACATGGAAATATCTACACCGCTATTTGTACGAACATGGAAATATCTACACCGCTATCTGTGTAAACATGGAAATGTCTACACCGCTATCTGTGTAAACATGGAAATATCTACACCGCCATCTGTATGAACATGGAAATATCTACACCGCCATCTCTATAAACGTGGAAATATCTACACCGCTATCTGTATGAACTTGGAAATATCTACGCTGCTCTCTGTATAAAATTGAAATTATCTACACCAATATCTCTATAAACATGGAAATATCTACACTGCTATCTGTTTTAACATGGAAATATCTACACTGCTATCTGTATAAACATGGAAATATATTCACCGCTATCTGTATAAACATGGAAATATCTACAACGCTGTCTCTATAAACTTGGAAATAACTAAACCACTATCTCTGTAAACATGGAAATATCTAGACCGCCATCTCTATAAACGTGGAAATATCTACACCACCATCTGTATAAACAAGGAAACATCTATACCGCTATCTGCATAAAAATGGAAATATCTACACCGCCATCTCTATGAACATGGAAATATCTACACCGCCATCTATACGAACATGGAAATATCTATACCGCCATCTGTATGAACATGTAAATATCTACACCACCATCTGTATGAACATGGAAATATCTACACCGCTAACTGTATGAACATGGAAATATCTACACCGCTGTCCATATGAACATGGAAATATCTACACCGTTATCTGTATGAACATAGAAATTTCTACACCGCTATCTGTATGAACATGGAAATAGCTACACCGCTATCTCTACGAACATGGAAATATCTACACCGCTATCTGTATGAACATGCAAATATCCACACAGCTATCTGTATACCAATGGAAATATCTACACCGCTATCTCTATTAACATGGAAATAACTACACTGCTATCTGTATAAACATGGAAATATCTACACCGCCACCTGTATGAACATGGAAATATCTACACTGCCATCCGTACAAACATGGAAATATCTACACTGCCATCTGTATGAACATGTAAATATCTTCACCGCCATCTGTATGAACATGGAAATATCTACACCGCTAAATGTATGAACATGAAAATGTCTACACCGCTATTGGAATGAACATGGAAATATCTACACCGCCATCTGTACGAACATGGACATATCTACACCGCCATCTGTATTAAGATGTACATATCTACACCGCTATCTGTATAAACATGGAAATATCTGCCCAACTATCTGTATAAACATGGAAATATCCGCAACGCTATCTGTATAAACATGGAAATATCTACACTGCAATCTGCATAAACATGGAAATATCCACACCGCTATCTGTGTAAACATGGAAATCTCTACACCGCTATCTGTGTAAACATGGAAATATCTACACCGCCATCTGTGTAAACATGAAAATATCTACACCGCCATCCCTATAAACATGGAAATATTTACACCGCCATCTGTATGAACATGGAAATATGTACACCGCCATGTCAATAAACATGGAAATATCTACAACGCCATCTGTACGAACATGGAAATATCTATACCGCCATCTGTATGAACATGTAAATATCTACACCGCCATCTGTATGAACATGGAAATATCTACACCGCTAACTGTATGAACATGGAAATATCTACTCCGCTATCTGTATGAACATGGAAATATCTACACCGTTATCTCTATGAACATGGAAATATCTACACCGCTATCTGTATGAACATGGAAATATCTACACCGCTATCTGTACGAACAAGGAAATATCTACACCACTATCTGTATGACCATGCAAATATCTACACAGCTATCTGAATATCAATGGAAATACCAACACTGCTATCTCTATAAACATGGAAATAACTTCACTGCTATCTGTATAAATATGGAAATATCTACACCGCCATCTCTATGAACATGGAAATATCTACACCGCGATCTGTATGAACATGGAAATATCTACACCGCTAACTGTATGAACCTGGAAATATCTACACCGCTATCTGCATGAACATGGAAATATCTTCGCCTTCTGTATGAACATGGAAATATCTACACCGCTAAATATATGAACATGGAAATGTCTACACCGCTATTGGTATGAACCTGGAAATATCTACACCGCTATCTCTATGAACATGGAAATCTCTACACCGCTATCTGTATGAACATGGAAATATCTACACCGCTATCTGTATGAACATGGAAATAACTACACCGCCATCTGTATGAACATGTAAATATCTACACCGCCATCTGAATTAAGATGGAAATATCTACACCGCTATCTGTATAAACATGGAAATATCTGCCCAACTATCTGCATAAACATGGAAATATCCGCACCGCTATCTGAATAAACATGGAAATATACACACCACTGTCTGTATAAACATGGAAATATCTACACCGCTATCTGTATGAACATTCAAATATCTACACAGCTATCTGTATATCAATGAAAATATCTACACTGCTATCCCTATAAACATTGAAATAACTACATTGCTGTCTGTATAAACATGGAAATATCTACACCGCCACCTGTATGAACATGGAAATATCTACAATGCCATCCGTACAAACATGGAAATATCTACACCGCCATCTGTATGAACATGTAAATATCTACACCGCCATCTGTATGAACATGGAAATATCTACACCGCTAACTGTATGAACATGGAAATGTCTACACCGCTATTGGTATGAAAATGGAAATATCTAGACAGCTATCTGTATGAACATGGAAATATCTACCCCGCTATCTGTATGAACATGGAAATCTCTACACCGCTATCTGTATGAACATGGAAATATCTACACCACCATCTGTATGAACATGGAAATATCTACACCACTAACTGTATGAACATGGAAATATCTACACCGCTATCTGTATGAACATTTAAATATCTACACCGCTATCTGTATAAACATGGAAATATCTACACCGCTATCTATATGAACATGCAAATATCTACACCGCTATCTCTATGAACATGGATATATCTACACCGCTATCTGTATGAACATGTAAATATCTACACAGCTATCTGTATATCAATGGAAATATCCACACTGGTATCTCTATAAACATGGAAATAACTACACTGCTATCTGTATAAACATGTAAATATCTACACGGCCATCTCTATGAACATGGAAATATCTACACCGCCATTTGTATGAACCTGGAAATATCTACCCCGCCATATCTATGAACATGGAAATATCTACACCGCTATCTGTATGAACTTGGAAATATCTACACTGCTCTCTGTATAAAATTGAAATTATCTACACCATTATCTCTATAAACATGGAAATATCTACACTGCAATCTGTATAAACATGGAAGTATCTACACCTCTATCTGTATAAACCTGGAAATATCTTCACCTCAATCTGTATAAACATGGAAATATCTACAACGCTGTCTCTGTAAACTTGGAAATAACTACACCACTATCACTGTAAACATGGAAATATCTAGACCGCCATATCTATAAACATGGAAATATCTACACCACCATCTGTATAAACATGGAAATATCTATACCGCTATCTGCATAAACATGGAAATATCTACAACGCCATCTCTATGAACATGGAAATATCTACACCGCCATCTGTAAGAAGATGGAAATATCTACACCGCCATCTGTAAGAACATGTAAATATCTACACCGCCATCTGTATGAACATGGAAATATCTACACCGCTAACTGTGTGAACATGGAAATATCTACACCGCTATCTGTATGGACATGGAAATATCTACACCGCTAACTGTATGAACATGGAAATATCTACACCGCTATCTGAATGAACATGGAAATATCTACACCGCTATCTGTATGAACATGTAAATATCTGCACAGCTATCTGTATATTAATGGAAATATCCACACTGGTATCTCTATAAACATGGAAATAACTACACTGCTATCTGTATAAACATGGAAATATCTACACGGCCATCTCTATGAACATGGAAATATCTACACCGCCATTTGTATGAACCTGGAAATATCTACACCGCCATCTCTATGAACATGGAAATATCTACACCGCCATCTGTATGAACATGGAAATATCTACACTGCTATCTGTATGAACATGGAAATATCTACACCGCTATCTGTATGAACATGCAAATATCTACACCGGCATCTGGATGAACATGGAAATATCTACACTGCTATCTGCATGAACATCGAAATATCTACACAGCTATCTGCATATACATGGAAATATCTACACAGATTTCTCTATAAATATGGAAATAACTACAGCGCTATCTCTATAAACTTCGAAATAACTACACCGCCATCTGTATGAACATGTAAATATCTTCAGCGCCATCTGTACGAACATGGACATATCTACACCGCCATCTGTATTAAGCTGGAAATATCTAAACCGCTATCTTTATGAACATGGAAATATCTGCATCACTATCTGTATAAACATGGAAATATCCGCACCGCTATCTGTATAAACATGGAAATATCTACACCGCTATCTGCATAAACATGGAAATATCCACACCGCTATCTGTGTAAACAAGGAAATGTCCACACCGGTATCTGTGTAAACATGGAAATATCTACACCGCCATCTGTGTAAACATGAAAATATCTACACCGCCATCTCTATAAACATGGAAGTATGTACACCGCCATCTGTATGAACAGGGAAATATCTACAAAGCCATCTCTATAAACGTGGAAATATCTACACCGCTATCTGTATGAACTTGGAAATATCTACACTGCTATCTGTATAAAATTGGAATTATCTACACCACTATCTCTATAAACAGGGAAATATCAACACCGCTATCTGTATAAACATGGAAATATCTACACTGCTATCTGTATAAACATGGAAATATCTTCACCGCTATCTGTATAAACATGGAAGTATCTACAACGCTGTCTCTATATACTTGGAAATAACTACACCACTATCTCTATAAACATGGAAATATCTAGACCGCCATCTCTATAAACATGGAAATATCTACACCACCATCTGTATAAACATGGAAATATCCATACCGCTAACTGCATAAACATATAAAAATCTACACCGCCATCTCTATGAACATGTAAATATCTACACCGCCATCTGTATGAACATGGAAATATCTACACCGCTATCTGCATGAACATGGAAATATCTATACCGCTATCTGTATGAACATGCAAATATCTACACAGCTATCTGTTTATCAATGGAAATATCTGCACTGCTATCTCTATAGACATGGAAATAACTACACTGCTATCTGTATAAACATGGAAATATCTACACCGCCACCTGTATGAACATGGAAATATCTACACTGCCATCCGTACGAACATGGAAATATCTACACCGCCATCTGTATGAACATGTAAATATCTACAATGCCATCTGTATGAACATGGAAATATCTACACCGCTGACTGTATCAGCATGGAAATATCTACAACGCTAACTGTATGACCATGGAAATATCTACACCGCTAACTGTATGAACAGTTAAATATCTACACCGCTATCTGTATGAACATGGAAATATCTACACCGTTACCTGTATTAACATGGAAATATCTACACCGCTATCTGTATGAACATGGAAATCTCTACACCACTATCTGTATGAACATGGAAATATCTACACCGCTATCTGTATGAACAT
The DNA here is from genome assembly GCF_029281585.2 of Gorilla gorilla gorilla. Taxonomy (NCBI): domain Eukaryota; kingdom Metazoa; phylum Chordata; class Mammalia; order Primates; family Hominidae; genus Gorilla; species Gorilla gorilla. The sequence goes on from NC_073234.2 coordinate 1,758,585, forward strand.
GCAAATATCTACACAGCTATCTGTATATCAATGGAAATATCGAGACTGGTATCTCTATAAACATGGAAATAACTACACTGCTATCTGTATAAACATGGAAATATCTACACCGCCATCTCTATGAACATGGAAATATCTACACCGCCATTTGTATGAACATGGAAATATCTACACCGCCATCTCCATGAACATGGAAATATCTACACTGCCATTTATATGAACATGGAAATATCTACACCACCACCTGTATGAACATGGAAATATCTTCACCGCCATCTGTATGAAAATGGATATATGTACACAGGCATCTGGATGAACATGGAAATATCTACACCGCTATCTGCAGGAACATGGAAGTATGTACACAGCTATCTGAATATACATGGAAATATCTACACAGATTTCTCTATATATATGGAAATAACTAAAGCGCTATCTATATAAACTTCGAAATATCTACACCGCCATCTGTATGAACATGGAAATATCCACACCGCCATCTGTTCAAAAATGGACATATCTACACCGCCATCTGTATTAAGATGGAAATATCTTCACCGCTATCTGTATAAACATGGAAATATCTGCCCAACTATATGTATAAACATGGAAATAACCGCACCGCTATCTGTATAAACATGGAAATATCTACAATGCTATCTGCATAAACATGGAAATATCCACACCGCTATCGGTGTAAACAGGGAAATGTCTACACCGCTATCTGTGAAAACAGGGAAATATCTACACCGCCATCTGTGTAAACATGAAAATATCTACACCGCCATCCCTATAAATATGGAAATATCTACACTGCGATCTCTATGAACATGGAAATATCTACACCGCCATCTGTATGGACATGAAAATATCTTCACCGCTAACTGTATGAACATGGAAATATCCACACTGCTATCTGTATGAACATGGAAATATCTACACAACTATCTGTATGAACATGCAAATATATACACAGCTATGTGTATATCAATGGAAATATCTACAATGCTATCTCAATAAACATTGAAATAACTACACTGCTATATGTATAAACATGGAAATATCTACACCGCCACCTGTATGAACATGGAAATATCTACACCGCCATCAGTATGAACATGGAAATATCTACACCGCCATCTCTATAAACGTGGAAATATCTACACCGCTATCTGTATGAACTTGGAAATATCTACTCTGCTCTTGGTATAAAATTGAAATTATCTACACCACTATCTCTATAAACATGGAAATATCTACACTGCAATCTGTATAAACATGGAAATATCTACACCGCTATCTGTATATACATGGAAATATCTTCACCGCTATCTGTATATACATGGAAATATCTACAACGCTGTGTCTATAAACTTGGAAATAACTACAACACTGTCTCTATAAAGATGGAAATATCTAGACTGCCATCTCTATAAACATGGAAATATCTACAACACCATCTGTATAAACATGGAAATATCTACACCGCCATCTCTATGAACATGGAAATTTCTACACTGCCATCTGTATGAACATGGAAATATTTACACCGCCATCTGTACGAACATGTAAATATCTACACCGCCATCTGTATGAACATGGAAATATCTACACCGCTATCTGTATGAACATGCAAATATCCACACAGCTATCTGTATATCAATGGAAATATCTACACTGCTATCTCTATAAACATGGAAATAACAACACTGCTATCTGTATAAACATGGAAATATCCACACCGCCACATGTATGAACATGGAAATATCTACACTGCCATCTCTATAAACGTGGAAATATCTACACCGCTATCTGTATGAACTTGGAAATATCTACACCGCTCTCGGTATAAAATTGAAATTATCTACACCACTATCTCTATAAACATGCAAATATCTACACTGCTGTCTGTATAAACATGGAAATATCTACACCGCTATGTGTATAAACATGGAAATATCTTCACCGCTCTCTGTATAAACATGGAAATATCTACAACGCTGTCTCTATAAACTTGGAAATAACTACACCACTATCTCTATAAACATGGAAATATCTACACCGCTAACTGTATGAACATGGAAATATCTACACCGCTATCTGTATGAACATGGAAATATCTACACCGCTATCTGTATGAACACGGAAATATCTACACCGCTATCTGTATGAACATGGAAATATCTACACCGCTATCTGTATGAACATGCAAATATCTACACAGCTACCTCTATATCAATGGAAATATCTACACTGCTATCTCTATAAACATGGAAATAACTACACTGCTATCTGTATAAACATGGAAATATCTACACCGACATCTATATGAACATGGAAATATCTACACCGCCATTGGTATGAACATGGAAATATCTACACCGCCATCTCTATGAACATGGAAATATCTACACCGCCATTTGTATGAACATGGAAATATCTTAACCGCCATCTGTATGAACATGGAAATATCAACACCGCCATCTGGATGAACATGGAAATATCTACACCACCATCTCTATATACGTGGAAATATCTACACCACTATCTATATGAACTTGGAAATAACTACACTGCTATCTGTATAAAATTGAAATTATCTACACCACTATCTCTATAAACATGGAAATATCAACACGGTTATCTGTATAAACATGGAAATATCTACACCGCTATCTGTATAAACATGGAAATACCTACACCTCCATCTGTACGAACATGGAAATATCTACACTGCCATCTGTATGAACATGGAAATATCTACAGCGCCATCTGTATGAGCATGGAGATATCTACACCGTTAACTGTATGAACATGGAAATATCTACACCGCTATCTGTATGAACATGCAAATATCTACACCGTTATCTGTATGAACATGGAAATATCTACACCGCTATTTGTACGAACATGGAAATATCTACACCGCTATCTGTGTAAACATGGAAATATCTACACCGCTATCTGTATATACATGGAAATATCTGCCCAACTATCTGTATAAACATGGAAATATCCGCACCGCTATCTGAATAAACATGGAAATATCCGCACCGCTATCTGTATAAACATGGACATATCTACACTGCAATCTGCATAAACCTGGAAATATCCACACCGCTATCTGTGTAAACATGGAAATGTCTACACCGCTAACTGTGTGAACATGGAAATATCTACACCGCTATCTGTATGGACATGGAAATATCTACACCGCTAACTGTATGAACATGGAAATATCTACACCGCTATCTGAATGAACATGGAAATATCTACACCGCTATCTGTATGAACATGTAAATATCTGCACAGCTATCTGTATATTAATGGAAATATCCACACTGGTATCTCTATAAACATGGAAATAACTACACTGCTATCTGTATAAACATGGAAATATCTACACGGCCATCTCTATGAACATGGAAATATCTACACCGCCATTTGTATGAACCTGGAAATATCTACACCGCCATCTCTATGAACATGGAAATATCTACACCGCCATCTGTATGAACATGGAAATATCTACACTGCTATCTGTATGAACATGGAAATATCTACACCGCTATCTGTATGAACATGCAAATATCTACACCGGCATCTGGATGAACATGGAAATATCTACACTGCTATCTGCATGAACATGGAAATATCTACACAGCTATCTGCATATACATGGAAATATCTACACAGATTTCTCTATAAATATGGAAATAACTACAGCGCTATCTCTATAAACTTCGAAATAACTACACCGCCATCTGTATGAACATGTAAATATCTTCAGCGCCATCTGTACGAACATGGACATATCTACACCGCCATCTGTATTAAGCTGGAAATATCTAAACCGCTATCTTTATGAACATGGAAATATCTGCATCACTATCTGTATAAACATGGAAATATCCGCACCGCTATCTGTATAAACATGGAAATATCTACACCGCTATCTGCATAAACATGGAAATATCCACACCGCTATCTGTGTAAACAAGGAAATGTCCAAACCGGTATCTGTGTAAACATGGAAATATCTACACCGCCATCTGTGTAAACATGAAAATATCTACACCGCCATCTCTATAAACATGGAAGTATGTACACCGCCATCTGTATGAACAGGGAAATATCTACAAAGCCATCTCTATAAACGTGGAAATATCTACACCGCTATCTGTATGAACTTGGAAATATCTACACTGCTATCTGTATAAAATTGGAATTATCTACACCACTATCTCTATAAACAGGGAAATATCAACACCGCTATCTGTATAAACATGGAAATATCTACACTGCTATCTGTATAAACATGGAAATATCTTCACCGCTATCTGTATAAACATGGAAGTATCTACAACGCTGTCTCTATATACTTGGAAATAACTACACCACTATCTCTATAAACATGGAAATATCTAGACCGCCATCTCTATAAACATGGAAATATCTACACCACCATCTGTATAAACATGGAAATATCCATACCGCTAACTGCATAAACATATAAAAATCTACACCGCCATCTCTATGAACATGTAAATATCTACACCGCCATCTGTATGAACATGGAAATATCTACACCGCTATCTGCATGAACATGGAAATATCTATACCGCTATCTGTATGAACATGCAAATATCTACACAGCTATCTGTTTATCAATGGAAATATCTGCACTGCTATCTCTATAGACATGGAAATAACTACACTGCTATCTGTATAAACATGGAAATATCTACACCGCCACCTGTATGAACATGGAAATATCTACACTGCCATCCGTACGAACATGGAAATATCTACACCGCCATCTGTATGAACATGTAAATATCTACAATGCCATCTGTATGAACATGGAAATATCTACACCGCTGACTGTATCAGCATGGAAATATCTACAACGCTAACTGTATGACCATGGAAATATCTACACCGCTAACTGTATGAACAGTTAAATATCTACACCGCTATCTGTATGAACATGGAAATATCTACACCGTTACCTGTATTAACATGGAAATATCTACACCGCTATCTGTATGAACATGGAAATCTCTACACCACTATCTGTATGAACATGGAAATATCTACACCGCTATCTGTATGAACATGCAAATATCTACACAGCTAACTGTATATCAATGGAAATATCGAGACTGGTATCTCTATAAACATGGAAATAACTACACTGCTATCTGTATAAACATGGAAATATCTACACCGCCATCTCTATGAACATGGAAATATCTACACCGCCATTTGTATGAACATGGAAATATCTACACCGCCATCTCCATGAACATGGAAATATCTACACTGCCATTTATATGAACATGGAAATATCTACACCACCACCTGTATGAACATGGAAATATCTTCACCGCCATCTGTATGAAAATGGATATATGTACACAGGCATCTGGATGAACATGGAAATATCTACACCGCTATCTGCAGGAACATGGAAGTATGTACACAGCTATCTGAATATACATGGAAATATCTACACAGATTTCTCTATATATATGGAAATAACTAAAGCGCTATCTATATAAACTTCGAAATATCTACACCGCCATCTGTATGAACATGGAAATATCCACACCGCCATCTGTTCAAAAATGGACATATCTACACCGCCATCTGTATTAAGATGGAAATATCTTCACCGCTATCTGTATAAACATGGAAATATCTGCCCAACTATATGTATAAACATGGAAATAACCGCACCGCTATCTGTATAAACATGGAAATATCTACAATGCTATCTGCATAAACATGGAAATATCCACACCGCTATCGGTGTAAACAGGGAAATGTCTACACCGCTATCTGTGAAAACAGGGAAATATCTACACCGCCATCTGTGTAAACATGAAAATATCTACACCGCCATCCCTATAAATATGGAAATATCTACACTGCGATCTCTATGAACATGGAAATATCTACACCGCCATCTGTATGGACATGAAAATATCTTCACCGCTAACTGTATGAACATGGAAATATCCACACTGCTATCTGTATGAACATGGAAATATCTACACAACTATCTGTATGAACATGCAAATATATACACAGCTATGTGTATATCAATGGAAATATCTACAATGCTATCTCAATAAACATTGAAATAACTACACTGCTATCTGTATAAACATGGAAATATCTACACCGCCACCTGTATGAACATGGAAATATCTACACCGCCATCAGTATGAACATGGAAATATCTACACCGCCATCTCTATAAACGTGGAAATATCTACACCGCTATCTGTATGAACTTGGAAATATCTACTCTGCTCTTGGTATAAAATTGAAATTATCTACACCACTATCTCTATAAACATGGAAATATCTACACTGCAATCTGTATAAACATGGAAATATCTACACCGCTATCTGTATATACATGGAAATATCTTCACCGCTATCTGTATATACATGGAAATATCTACAACGCTGTGTCTATAAACTTGGAAATAACTACAACACTGTCTCTATAAAGATGGAAATATCTAGACTGCCATCTCTATAAACATGGAAATATCTACAACACCATCTGTATAAACATGGAAATATCTACACCGCCATCTCTATGAACATGGAAATTTCTACACTGCCATCTGTATGAACATGGAAATATTTACACCGCCATCTGTACGAACATGTAAATATCTACACCGCCATCTGTATGAACATGGAAATATCTACACCGCTATCTGTATGAACATGCAAATATCCACACAGCTATCTGTATATCAATGGAAATATCTACACTGCTATCTCTATAAACATGGAAATAACAACACTGCTATCTGTATAAACATGGAAATATCCACACCGCCACATGTATGAACATGGAAATATCTACACTGCCATCTCTATAAACGTGGAAATATCTACACCGCTATCTGTATGAACTTGGAAATATCTACACCGCTCTCGGTATAAAATTGAAATTATCTACACCACTATCTCTATAAACATGCAAATATCTACACTGCTGTCTGTATAAACATGGAAATATCTACACCGCTATGTGTATAAACATGGAAATATCTTCACCGCTCTCTGTATAAACATGGAAATATCTACAACGCTGTCTCTATAAACTTGGAAATAACTACACCACTATCTCTATAAACATGGAAATATCTACACCGCTAACTGTATGAACATGGAAATATCTACACCGCTATCTGTATGAACATGGAAATATCTACACCGCTATCTGTATGAACACGGAAATATCTACACCGCTATCTGTATGAACATGGAAATATCTACACCGCTATCTGTATGAACATGCAAATATCTACACAGCTACCTCTATATCAATGGAAATATCTACACTGCTATCTCTATAAACATGGAAATAACTACACTGCTATCTGTATAAACATGGAAATATCTACACCGACATCTATATGAACATGGAAATATCTACACCGCCATTGGTATGAACATGGAAATATCTACACCGCCATCTCTATGAACATGGAAATATCTACACCGCCATTTGTATGAACATGGAAATATCTTAACCGCCATCTGTATGAACATGGAAATATAAACACCGCCATCTGGATGAACATGGAAATATCTACACCACCATCTCTATATACGTGGAAATATCTACACCACTATCTATATGAACTTGGAAATAACTACACTGCTATCTGTATAAAATTGAAATTATCTACACCACTATCTCTATAAACATGGAAATATCAACACGGTTATCTGTATAAACATGGAAATATCTACACCGCTATCTGTATAAACATGGAAATACCTACACCTCCATCTGTACGAACATGGAAATATCTACACTGCCATCTGTATGAACATGGAAATATCTACAGCGCCATCTGTATGAGCATGGAGATATCTACACCGTTAACTGTATGAACATGGAAATATCTACACCGCTATCTGTATGAACATGCAAATATCTACACCGTTATCTGTATGAACATGGAAATATCTACACCGCTATTTGTACGAACATGGAAATATCTACACCGCTATCTGTGTAAACATGGAAATATCTACACCGCTATCTGTATAAACATGGAAATATCTGCCCAACTATCTGTATAAACATGGAAATATCCGCACCGCTATCTGAATAAACATGGAAATATCCGCACCGCTATCTGTATAAACAAGGACATATCTACACTGCAATCTGCATAAACCTGGAAATATCCACACCGCTATCTGTGTAAACATGGAAATGTCTACACCGCTATCTGTGTAAACATGGAAATATCTACACCGCCATCTGTGTAAACATGAAAATATCTACACCGCCATCCCTATAAACATGGAAATATCTACACCGTCCTCTGTATGAACATGGAAATATCTACACCGCCATCTCTATAAACGTGGAAATATCTACACCGCTATCTGTATGAACTTGAAAATATCTACACTGCTCTCTGTATGAAATTGAAATTATCTACAAAACTATCTCTATAAACATGGAAATATCTACACTGCTATCTGTATAAACATGGAAATATCTACACCGCTATCTGTATAAACATGGAAATATCTTCACCGCTATCTGTATAAACATGGAAATATCTACAACGCTGTCTCTATAAACTAGGAAATAACTACACCACTATCTCTGTAAACATGGAAATATCTAGACCGCCATCTCTTTAAACATGGAAATATCTACACCACCATCTGTATAAACATGGAAAATCTATACCGCTATCTGCATAAACATGGAAATATCTAAAACGCCATCTCTATGAACATGGAAATATCTACACCGCCATCTGTAAGAACATGGAAACATCTATACCGCCATCTGTATGAACATGTAAATATCTACACCGCCATCGGTAAAACATGGAAATATCTACACCGCTAACTGTATGAACATGGAAATACCTACACCGCTATCTGTATGAACATGGAAATATCTACACCGTTATTTGTATGAACATGGAAATATCTACACCGCTATCTGTATGAACATGGAAATATCTACACCGCTATCTGTACGAACATGGAAATATCTACACCGCTATCTGTATGAACATGCAAATATCTACACAGCTATCTGTATATCAATGGAAATATCTACACAGCTGTCTCTATGAACATGGAAATAACTACACTGCTATCTGTATAAACATGGAAATATCTACACCGCCACCTGTATGAACATGGAAATATCTACAATGACATCCGTACAAACATGGAAATATCTACACCGCCATCTGTATGAACATGTTAATATCTACACCGCCATCTGTATGAACATGGAAATCTCTACACCGCTAACTGTATGAACATGGAAATGTCTACACCGCTATTGGTATGAACCTGGAAATATCTAGACCGATATCTGTATGAACATGGAAATATCTACACCGCTATCTGTATGAACATGGAAATCTCTACACCGCTATCTGTATGAACATGGAAATATCTACACCGCCATCTGTATGAACATGGAAATATCTACACCGCTAACTGTATGAACATGGAAATATCTACACCGCTATCTGTATGAACATGGAAATATCTACACCGCTATCTGTATGAACATGGAAATATCTACACCGCTATCTATATGAACATGCAAATATCTACACCGCTATCTCTATGAACATGGAAATATCTACACCGCTATCTGTATGAACATGTAAATATCTACACAGCTATCTGTATATCAATGGAAATATCCGCACTGGTATCTCTATAAACATGGAAATAACTACACTGCTATCTGTATAAACATGGAAATATCTACACGGCCATCTCTATGAACATGGAAATATCTACACCGCCATTTGTATGAACCTGGAAATATCTACCCCGCCATATCTATGAACATGGAAATATCTACACCCCCATTTGTATGAACATGGAAATACCTACACCACTATCTGTATGAACATGGAAATATCTTCACCGTCATCTGTATGAACATAGATATATGTACACCGGCATCTGGATGAACATGGAAATATCTACACCGCTATCTGCATGAACATGGAAATATCTACACCGCTATCTGCATGAACATGGAAATATCTACACAGCTATCTGAATATACATGGAAATATCTACACAGATTTCTCTATAAATATGGAAATAACTGCAGCGCTATCTCTATAAACTTTGAAATATCTACACCGCCATCTGTATGAACATGGAAATATCTACACCGCCATCTGTACAAACATGGACATATCTACACCGCCATCTGTATTAAGATGGAAATATCTACACCGCTATCTGTATAAACATGGAAATATCTGCCCAACTATCTGTATAAACATGGAAATAACCGCACCGCAATCTGTATAAACATGGAAATATCTACACTGCTATCTGCATAAACATGGAAATTTCCACACCGCTATCTGTGTAAACATGGAAATGTCTACACCGCTATCTGTGTAAACAGGGAAATATCTACACCGCCATCTGTGTAAACATGAAAATATCTACACCGCCATCCCTATAAACATGGAAATATCTACATCGCCATCTGTATGAACACGGAAATATCTACACCGCCATCTGTATGAACATGGAAATATCTACACCGCCATCTGTATCAACCTGTAAATATCTACACCGCCATCTGTATGAACATGGAAATCTCTACACCGCTAACAGTGTGAACATTTAAATACCTACACCGCTATCTGTATGAACATGGAAATATCTACACCGGCATCTGAATGAACATGGAAATATCTACACCGCTATCTGCATGAACATGGAAATATCTACACAGCTATCTGCATATACATGGAAATATCTACACAGATTTCTCTATAAATATGGAAATAACTACAGAGCTATCTCTATAAACTTCGAAATATCTACACCGCCATCTGTATGAACATGGAAATATCTACACCGCCATCTGTACGAACATGGACATATCTACACCTCCATCTGTTTTAAGGTGGAAATATCTACACTGATATCTGTATAAACATGGAAATATCTACAACGCCATCTCTAAGAACATGGAAATATCTACAACACCATTTGTATGAACATGGAAATATCTACACCGCCATCTCTATGAACATGGAAATATTTTCACCGCCATTTGTATGAACATTGAAATATCTACACCGCCATCTGTATGAACATGGAAATATCTTCACCGCCATCTGTATGAACATGGATATATCTACACCGGCATCTGGATGAACATGGAAATATCTACACCGCTATCTGCATGAACATGGAAATATCTACACAGCTGTCTGCTTATGCATGGAAATATCTACACAGATTTCTCTATAAATATTGAAATAACTACAGCGCTGTCTCTATAAACTTCGAAATATCTACACCGCCATCTGTATGAACATGGAAATATCTACACCGCCATCTGCACGAACATGGACATATCTACACCGTCATCTGCAATTAAGATGGAAATATCTACACCGCTATCTGTATAAACATGGAAATATCTGCCCAACTATCTGTATAAATATGGAAATATCCGCACCGCTATCTTTACAAACATGGAAATATCTACACCGCTATCTGCATAAACATGGAAATATCCACACCGCTATCTGTGTAAACATGGAAATGCCTACAGCGCTATCTGTGTAAACATGGAAATATCTACACCGCCATCTGTGAAAACATGAAAATATCTACACCGCCATCTCTATAAACATGGAAATATCTACACCGCCATCAGTATGAACATGGAAATATCTACACCGCCATCTCTATAAACGTGGAAATATCTACACCGCTATCTGTATGAACTTGGAAATATCTACACCGCTCTCGGTATAAAATTGAAATTATCTACACCACTATCTCTATAAACATGCAAATATCTACACTGCTGTCTGTATAAACATGGAAATATCTACACCGCTATGTGTATAAACATGGAAATATCTTCACCGCTATCTGTATAAACATGGAAATATCTACAACGCTGTCTCTATAAACTTGGAAATAACTACACCACTATCTCTATAAACATGGAAATATCTACACCGCTAACTGTATGAACATGGAAATATCTACACCGCTATCTGTATGAACATGGAAATATCTACACCGCTATCTGTATGAACATGGAAATATCTACACCGCTATCTGTATGAACACGGAAATATCTACACCGCTATCTGTATGAACATGGAAATATCTACACCGCTATCTGTATGAACATGGAAATATGTATACCGCTATCTGTATGAACATGGAAATATCTACACCGCTATCTGTATTAACATGGAAATAGCTACACCGCTATCTGTACGAACATGGATATATCTACACCGCTATCTGTATGAACATGCAAATATCTACACAGCTATGTGTATATCAATGGAAATATCTACAATGCTATCTCTATTAACATGGAAATAACTACACTGCTATCTGTATAAACATGGAAATATCTACACCGCCACCTGTATGAACATGGAAATATCTACACTGCCATCCGTACAAACATGGAAATATCAACACCGCCATCTGTATGAACATGTAAATATGTTCACCGCCATCTGTATGAACATGGAAATATCTACACCGCTAAATGTATGAACATGGAAATGTCTACACCGCTATTGGTATGAACATGGAAATATCTACACCGCTATCTGTATGAACATATAAATAACTACACCGCTATCTGCATGAACATGGAAATATCTACTCCGCTATCTGTATGAACATGGAAATATCTACACTGCCATCTGTATCAACATGTAAATATCTACACCGCCATCTGTATGAACATGGAAATATCTACACCGCTAACTGTATGAACATTTAAATACCTACACCGCTATCTGTATTAACATGGAAATATCTACACCGCTATCTGTATTAACATGGAAATATCTACACCGCTATCTGTATGAACATGGAAATATCTACACCGCTATCTGTATGAACATGGAAATATCTAGACCGCTATCTGTATGAACATGCAAATATCTACACAGCTATCTGTATGTCAATGGAAATATCCAGAATGGTAACTCTATAAACATGGAAAAAACTACACTACTATCTGTAAAAACATGGAAATATCTACACCGCCATCTCTATGAACATGGAAATACCTACACCGCCATTTGTATGAACCTGGAAATATCTACACCGCCATCTCTATCAACATGGAAATATCTACACCGCCATTTGTATGAACATGGAAATACCTACACCGCCATCTGTATGAGCATGGAAATATCTTCACCGCCATTTGTATGAACATGGATATATGTACACCGGTGTCTGGATGAACATGGAAGTATCTACACCGTAATCTGCATGAACATGGAAATATCTACACAGCTATCTGAATATACATGGAAATATCTACACAGATTTCTCTATAAATATGGAAATAACTACATCGCTATCTCTATAAACTTCGAAATATCTACACCGCTATCTGTATGAACATGGATATATCTACACCGCCATCTGTACGATCATGGACATATCTACACCGCCATCTGTATTTAGATGGAAATATCTACACCGCTATCTGTATAAACATGGAAATATCTGCCCAACTATCTGTATAAACATGGAAATATCCGCACCGCTATCTGAATAAACATGGAAATATCCGCACCGCTATCTGTATAAACATGGACATATCTACACTGCAATCTGCATAAACCTGGAAATATCCACACCGCTGTCTGTGTAAACATGGAAATGTCTACACCGCTATCTGTGTAAACATGGAAATATCTACACCGCCATCTGTGTAAACATGAAAATATCTACACCGCCATCCCTATAAACATGGAAATATCTACACCGTCCTCTGTATGAACATGGAAATATCTACACCGCCATCTCTATAAACGTGGAAATATCTACACCGCTATCTGTATGAACTTGGAAATATCTACACCGCTCTCGGTATAAAATTGAAATTATCTACACCACTATCTCTATAAACATGCAAATATCTACACTGCTGTCTGTATAAACATGGAAATATCTACACCGCTATGTGTATAAACATGGAAATATCTTCACCGCTATCTGTATAAACATGGAAATATCTACAACGCTGTCTCTATAAACTTGGAAATAACTACACCACTATCTCTATAAACATGGAAATATCTACACCGCTAACTGTATGAACATGGAAATATCTACACCGCTATCTGTATGAACATGGAAATATCTACACCGCTATCTGTATGAACATGGAAATATCTACACCGCTATCTGTATGAACACGGAAATATCTACACCGCTATCTGTATGAACATGGAAATATCTACACCGCTATCTGTATGAACATGGAAATATGTATACCGCTATCTGTATGAACATGGAAATATCTACACCGCTATCTGTATTAACATGGAAATAGCTACACCGCTATCTGTACGAACATGGATATATCTACACCGCTATCTGTATGAACATGCAAATATCTACACAGCTATGTGTATATCAATGGAAATATCTACAACGCTATCTCTATTAACATGGAAATAACTACACTGCTATCTGTATAAACATGGAAATATCTACACCGCCACCTGTATGAACATGGAAATATCTACACTGCCATCCGTACAAACATGGAAATATCAACACCGCCATCTGTATGAACATGTAAATATGTTCACCGCCATCTGTATGAACATGGAAATATCTACACCGCTAAATGTATGAACATGGAAATGTCTACACCGCTATTGGAATGAACATGGAAATATCTACACCGCTATCTGTATGAACATATAAATATCTACACCGCTATCTGCATGAACATGGAAATATCTACTCCGCTATCTGTATGAACATGGAAATATCTACACTGCCATCTGTATCAACATGTAAATATCTACACCGCCATCTGTATGAACATGGAAATATCTACACCGCTAACTGTATGAACATTTAAATACCTACACCGCTATCTGTATGAACATGGAAATATCTACACCGCTATCTGTATTAACATGGAAATATCTACACCGCTATCTGTATGAACATGGAAATATCTACACCGCTATCTGTATGAACATGGAAATATCTAGACCGCTATCTGTATGAACATGCAAATATCTACACAGCTATCTGTATATCAATGGAAATATCCAGAATGGTAACTCTATAAACATGGAAAAAACTACACTACTATCTGTAAAAACATGGAAATATCTACACCGCCATCTCTATGAACATGGAAATACCTACACCGCCATTTGTATGAACCTGGAAATATCTACACCGCCATCTCTATCAACATGGAAATATCTACACCGCCATTTGTATGAACATGGAAATACCTACACCGCCATCTGTATGAGCATGGAAATATCTTCACCGCCATTTGTATGAACATGGATATATGTACACCGGTGTCTGGATGAACATGGAAGTATCTACACCGTAATCTGCATGAACATGGAAATATCTACACAGCTATCTGAATATACATGGAAATATCTACACAGATTTCTCTATAAATATGGAAATAACTACATCGCTATCTCTATAAACTTCGAAATATCTACACCGCTATCTGTATGAACATGGATATATCTACACCGCCATCTGTACGATCATGGACATATCTACACCGCCATCTGTATTTAGATGGAAATATCTACACCGCTATCTGTATAAACATGGAAATATCTGCCCAACTATCTGTATAAACATGGAAATATCCGCACCGCTATCTGAATAAACATGGAAATATCCGCACCGCTATCTGTATAAACATGGACATATCTACACTGCAATCTGCATAAACCTGGAAATATCCACACCGCTGTCTGTGTAAACATGGAAATGTCTACACCGCTATCTGTGTAAACATGGAAATATCTACACCGCCATCTGTGTAAACATGAAAATATCTACACCGCCATCCCTATAAACATGGAAATATCTACACCGTCCTCTGTATGAACATGGAAATATCTACACCGCCATCTCTATAAACGTGGAAATATCTACACCGCTATCTGTATGAACTTGAAAATAACTACACTGCTCTCTGTATGAAATTGAAATTATCTACAAAACTATCTCTATAAACACGGAAGTATCTACACTGCTATCTGTATAAACATGGAAATATCTACACCGCTATCTGTATAAACATGGAAATATCTTCACCGCTATCTGTATAAACATGGAAATATCTACAACGCTGTCTCTATAAACTTGGAAATAACTACACCACTATCTCTGTAAACATGGAAATATCTAGACCGCCATCTCTTTAAACATGGAAATATCTACACCACCATCTGTATAAACATGGAAAATCTATACCGCTATCTGCATAAACATGGAAATATCTAAAACGCCATCTCTATGAACATGGAAATATCTACACCGCCATCTGTAAGAACATGGAAACATCTATACCGCCATCTGTATGAACATGTAAATATCTACACCGCCATCTGTAAAACATGGAAATATCTACACCGCTAACTGTATGAACATGGAAATAACTACACCGCTATCTGTATGAACATGGAAATATCTACACCGTTATTTGTATGAACATGGAAATATCTACACCGCTATCTGTATGAACATGGAAATATCTACACCGCTATCTGTACGAACATGGAAATATCTACACCGCTATCTGTATGAACATGCAAATATCTACACAGCTATCTGTATATCAATGGAAATATCTACACAGCTGTCTCTATGAACATGGAAATAACTACACTGCTATCTGTATAAACATGGAAATATCTACACCGCCACCTGTATGAACATGGAAATATCTACAATGACATCCGTACAAACATGGAAATATCTACACCGCCATCTGTATGAACATGTTAATATCTACACCGCCATCTGTATGAACATGGAAATCTCTACACCGCTAACTGTATGAACATGGAAATGTCTACACCGCTATTGGTATGAACCTGGAAATATCTAGACCGATATCTGTATGAACATGGAAATATCTACACCGCTATCTGTATGAACATGGAAATCCCTACACCGCTATCTGTATGAACATGGAAATATCTACACCGCCATCTGTATGAACATGGAAATATCTACACCGCTAACTGTATGAACATGGAAATATCTACACCGCTATCTGTATGAACATGGAAATATCTACACCGCTATCTGTATGAACATGGAAATATCTACACCGCTATCTATATGAACATGCAAATATCTACACCGCTATCTCTATGAACATGGAAATATCTACACCGCTATCTGTATGAACATGTAAATATCTACACAGCTATCTGTATATCAATGGAAATATCCGCACTGGTATCTCTATAAACATGGAAATAACTACACTGCTATCTGTATAAACATGGAAATATCTACACGGCCATCTCTATGAACATGGAAATATCTACACCGCCATTTGTATGAACCTGGAAATATCTACCCCGCCATATCTATGAACATGGAAATATCTACACCCCCATTTGTATGAACATGGAAATACCTACACCACTATCTGTATGAACATGGAAATATCTTCACCGTCATCTGTATGAACATAGATATATGTACACCGGCATCTGGATGAACATGGAAATATCTACACCGCTATCTGCATGAACATGGAAATATCTACACAGCTATCTGCATATACATGGAAATATCTACACAGATTTCTCTATAAATATGGAAATAATTACAGCGCTATCTCTATAAACTTTGAAATATCTACACCGCCATCTGTATGAACATGGAAATATCTACACCGCCATCTGTACAAACATGGACATATCTACAACGCCAGCTGGATTAAGATGGAAATATCTACCCCGCTATCTATATGAACATGGAAATATCTACACCGCTATCTGTATGAACATGGAAATATCTACACCGCTATCTGTATGAACATGGAAATATCTACACCGCTATCTGTATGAACATGGAAATATCTACACCGCTATCTGCATGAACATGGAAATATCTACACAGCTATCTGAATATACATGGAAATATCTACACAGATTTCTCTATAAATATGGAAATAACTGCAGCGCTATCTCTATAAACTTTGAAATATCTACACCGCCATCTGTATGAACATGGAAATATCTACACCGCCATCTGTACAAACATGGACATATCTACACCGCCATCTGTATTAAGATGGAAATATCTACACCGCTATCTGTATAAACATGGAAATATCTGCCCAACTATCTGTATAAACATGGAAATAACCGCACCGCAATCTGTATAAACATGGAAATATCTACACTGCTATCTGCATAAACATGGAAATTTCCACACCGCTATCTGTGTAAACATGGAAATGTCTACACCGCTATCTGTGTAAACAGGGAAATATCTACACCGCCATCTGTGTAAACATGAAAATATCTACACCGCCATCCCTATAAACATGGAAATATCTACATCGCCATCTGTATGAACACGGAAATATCTACACCGCCATCTGTATGAACATGGAAATATCTACACCGCCATCTGTATCAACATGTAAATATCTACACCGCCATCTGTATGAACATGGAAATCTCTACACCGCTAACAGTGTGAACATTTAAATACCTACACCGCTATCTGTATGAACATGGAAATATCTACACCGGCATCTGAATGAACATGGAAATATCTACACCGCTATCTGCATGAACATGGAAATATCTACACAGCTATCTGCATATACATGGAAATATCTACACAGATTTCTCTATAAATATGGAAATAACTACAGAGCTATCTCTATAAACTTCGAAATATCTACACCGCCATCTGTATGAACATGGAAATATCTACACCGCCATCTGTACGAACATGGACATATCTACACCTCCATCTGTTTTAAGGTGGAAATATCTACACCGATATCTGTATAAACATGGAAATATCTACAACGCCATCTCTAAGAACATGGAAATATCTACAACGCCATTTGTATGAACATGGAAATATCTACACCGCCATCTCTATGAACATGGAAATATTTTCACCGCCATTTGTATGAACATTGAAATATCTACACCGCCATCTGTATGAACATGGAAATATCTTCACCGCCATCTGTATGAACATGGATATATCTACACCGGCATCTGGATGAACATGGAAATATCTACACCGCTATCTGCATGAACATGGAAATATCTACACAGCTGTCTGCTTATGCATGGAAATATCTACACAGATTTCTCTATAAATATTGAAATAACTACAGCGCTGTCTCTATAAACTTCGAAATATCTACACCGCCATCTGTATGAACATGGAAATATCTACACCGCCATCTGCACGAACATGGACATATCTACACCGTCATCTGCAATTAAGATGGAAATATCTACACCGCTATCTGTATAAACATGGAAATATCTGCCCAACTATCTGTATAAATATGGAAATATCCGCACCGCTATCTTTACAAACATGGAAATATCTACACCGCTATCTGCATAAACATGGAAATATCCACACCGCTATCTGTGTAAACATGGAAATGCCTACAGCGCTATCTGTGTAAACATGGAAATATCTACACTGCCATCTGTGAAAACATGAAAATATCTACACCGCCATCTCTATAAACATGGAAATATCTACACCGCCATCAGTATGAACATGGAAATATCTACACCGCCATCTCTATAAACGTGGAAATATCTACACCGCTATCTGTATGAACTTGGAAATATCTACACCGCTCTCGGTATAAAATTGAAATTATCTACACCACTATCTCTATAAACATGCAAATATCTACACTGCTGTCTGTATAAACATGGAAATATCTACACCGCTATGTGTATAAACATGGAAATATCTTCACCGCTATCTGTATAAACATGGAAATATCTACAACGCTGTCTCTATAAACTTGGAAATAACTACACCACTATCTCTATAAACATGGAAATATCTACACCGCTAACTGTATGAACATGGAAATATCTACACCGCTATCTGTATGAACATGGAAATATCTACACCGCTATCTGTATGAACATGGAAATATCTACACCGCTATCTGTATGAACACGGAAATATCTACACCGCTATCTGTATGAACATGGAAATATCTACACC
Organism: Gorilla gorilla gorilla; assembly: GCF_029281585.2. Classification (NCBI taxonomy): domain Eukaryota; kingdom Metazoa; phylum Chordata; class Mammalia; order Primates; family Hominidae; genus Gorilla; species Gorilla gorilla. The sequence continues at coordinate 1,778,694 of NC_073234.2, forward strand.
GCTATCTGTATGAACATGCAAATATCTACACAGCTACCTCTATATCAATGGAAATATCTACACTGCTATCTCTATAAACATGGAAATAACTACACTGCTATCTGTATAAACATGGAAATATCTACACCGACATCTATATGAACATGGAAATATCTACACCGCCATTGGTATGAACATGGAAATATCTACACCGCCATCTCTATGAACATGGAAATATCTACACCGCCATTTGTATGAACATGGAAATATCTTAACCGCCATCTGTATGAACATGGAAATATCAACACCGCCATCTGGATGAACATGGAAATATCTACACCGCCATCTCTATATACGTGGAAATATCTACACCACTATCTATATGAACTTGGAAATAACTACACTGCTATCTGTATAAAATTGAAATTATCTACACCACTATCTCTATAAACATGGAAATATCAACACGGTTATCTGTATAAACATGGAAATATCTACACCGCTATCTGTATAAACATGGAAATACCTACACCTCCATCTGTACGAACATGGAAATATCTACACTGCCATCTGTATGAACATGGAAATATCTACAGCGCCATCTGTATGAGCATGGAGATATCTACACCGTTAACTGTATGAACATGGAAATATCTACACCGCTATCTGTATGAACATGCAAATATCTACACCGTTATCTGTATGAACATGGAAATATCTACACCGCTATTTGTACGAACATGGAAATATCTACACCGCTATCTGTGTAAACATGGAAATGTCTACACCGCTATCTGTGTAAACATGGAAATGTCTACACCGCTATCTGTGTAAACATGGAAATATCTACACCGCCATCTGTATGAACATGGAAATATCTACACCGCCATCTCTATAAACGTGGAAATATCTACACCGCTATCTGTATGAACTTGGAAATATCTACGCTGCTCTCTGTATAAAATTGAAATTATCTACACCAATATCTCTATAAACATGGAAATATCTACACTGCTATCTGTTTTAACATGGAAATATCTACACTGCTATCTGTATAAACATGGAAATATATTCACCGCTATCTGTATAAACATGGAAATATCTACAACGCTGTCTCTATAAACTTGGAAATAACTAAACCACTATCTCTGTAAACATGGAAATATCTAGACTGCCATCTCTATAAACGTGGAAATATCTACACCACCATCTGTATAAACAAGGAAATATCTATACCGCTATCTGCATAAAAATGGAAATATCTACACCGCCATCTCTATGAACATGGAAATATCTACACCGCCATCTATACGAACATGGAAATATCTATACCGCCATCTGTATGAACATGTAAATATCTACACCGCCATCTGTATGAACATGGAAATATCTACACCGCTAACTGTATGAACATGGAAATATCTACACCGCTGTCCATATGAACATGGAAATATCTACACCGTTATCTGTATGAACATAGAAATTTCTACACCGCTATCTGTATGAACATGGAAATAGCTACACCGCTATCTCTACGAACATGGAAATATCTACACCGCTATCTGTATGAACATGCAAATATCCACACAGCTATCTGTATACCAATGGAAATATCTACACCGCTATCTCTATTAACATGGAAATAACTACACTGCTATCTGTATAAACATGGAAATATCTACACCGCCACCTGTATGAACATGGAAATATCTACACTGCCATCCGTACAAACATGGAAATATCTACACTGCCATCTGTATGAACATGTAATTATCTTCTCCGCCATCTGTATGAACATGGAAATATCTACACCGCTAAATGTATGAACATGAAAATGTCTACACCGCTATTGGAATGAACATGGAAATATCTACACCGCCATCTGTACGAACATGGACATATCTACACCGCCATCTGTATTAAGATGTACATATCTACACCGCTATCTGTATAAACATGGAAATATCTGCCCAACTATCTGTATAAACATGGAAATATCTGCAACGCTATCTGTATAAACATGGAAATATCTACACTGCAATCTGCATAAACATGGAAATATCCAAACCGCTATCTGTGTAAACATGGAAATCTCTACACCGCTATCTGTGTAAACATGGAAATATCTACACCGCCATCTGTGTAAACATGAAAATATCTACACCGCCATCCCTATAAACATGGAAATATTTACACCGCCATCTGTATGAACATGGAAATATGTACACCGCCATGTCAATAAACATGGAATTATCTACAACGCCATCTGTACGAACATGGAAATATCTATACCGCCATCTGTATGAACATGTAAATATCTACACCGCCATCTGTATGAACATGGAAATATCTACACCGCTAACTGTATGAACATGGAAATATCTACTCCGCTATCTGTATGAACATGGAAATATCTACACCGTTATCTCTATGAACATGGAAATATCTACACCGCTATCTGTATGAACATGGAAATATCTACACCGCTATCGGTACGAACATTGAAATATCTACACCGCTATCTGTATGACCATGCAAATATCTACACAGCTATCTGAATATCAATGGAAATACCAACACTGCTATCTCTATAAACATGGAAATAACTTCACTGCTATCTGTATAAATATGGAAATATCTACACCGCCATCTCTATGAACATGGAAATATCTACACCTCGATCTGTATGAACATGGAAATATCTACACCGCTAACTGTATGAACCTGGAAATATCTACACCGCTATCTGCATGAACATGGAAATATCTTCGCCTTCTGTATGAACATGGAAATATCTACACCGCTAAATATATGAACATGGAAATGTCTACACCGCTATTGGTATGAACCTGGAAATATCTACACCGCTATCTCTATGAACATGGAAATCTCTACACCGCTATCTGTATGAACATGGAAATATCTACACCGCTATCTGTATGAACATGGAAATAACTACACCGCCATCTGTATGAACATGTAAATATCTACACCGCCATCTGAATTAAGATGGAAATATCTACACCGCTATCTGTATAAACATGGAAATATCTGCCCAACTATCTGCATAAACATGGAAATATCCGCACCACTATCTGAATAAACATGGAAATATCCACACCACTGTCTGTATAAACATGGAAATATCTACACCGCTATCTGTATGAACATTCAAATATCTACACAGCTATCTGTATATCAATGAAAATATCTACACTGCTTTCCCTATAAACATTGAAATAACTACATTGCTGTCTGTATAAACATGGAAATATCTACACCGCCACCTGTATGAACATGGAAATATCTACAATGCCATCCGTACAAACATGGAAATATCTACACCGCCATCTGTATGAACATGTAAATATCTACACCGCCATCTGTATGAACATGGAAATATCTACACCGCTAACTGTATGAACATGGAAATGTCTACACCGCTATTGGTATGAAAATGGAAATATCTAGACAGCTATCTGTATGAACATGGAAATATCTACCCCGCTATCTGTATGAACATGGAAATCTCTACACCGCTATCTGTATGAACATGGAAATATCTACACCACCATCTGTATGAACATGGAAATATCTACACCACTAACTGTATGAACATGGAAATATCTACACCGCTCTCTGTATGAACATTTAAATATCTACACCGCTATCTGTATAAACATGGAAATATCTACACCGCTATCTATATGAACATGCAAATATCTACACCGCTATCTCTATGAACATGGATATATCTACACCGCTATCTGTATGAACATGTAAATATCTACACAGCTATCTGTATATCAATGGAAATATCCACACTGGTATCTCTATAAACATGGAAATAACTACACTGCTATCTGTATAAACATGTAAATATCTACACGGCCATCTCTATGAACATGGAAATATCTACACCGCCATTTGTATGAACCTGGAAATATCTACCCCGCCATATCTATGAACATGGAAATATCTACACCGCTATCTGTATGAACTTGGAAATATCTACACTGCTCTCTGTATAAAATTGAAATTATCTACACCATTATCTCTATAAACATGGAAATATCTACACTGCAATCTGTATAAACATGGAAGTATCTACACCTCTATCTGTATAAACCTGGAAATATCTTCACCTCAATCTGTATAAACATGGAAATATCTACAACGCTGTCTCTGTAAACTTGGAAATAACTACACCACTATCACTGTAAACATGGAAATATCTAGACCGCCATATCTATAAACATGGAAATATCTACACCACCATCTGTATAAACATGGAAATATCTATACCGCTATCTGCATAAACATGGAAATATCTACAACGCCATCTCTATGAACATGGAAATATCTACACCGCCATCTGTAAGAACATGGAAATATCTACACCGCCATCTGTAAGAACATGTAAATATCTACACCGCCATCTGTATGAACATGGAAATATCTACACCGCGAACTGTGTGAACATGGAAATATCTACACCGCTATCTGTATGGACATGGAAATATCTACACCGCTAACTGTATGAACATGGAAATATCTACACCGCTATCTGAATGAACATGGAAATATCTACACCGCTATCTGTATGAACATGTAAATATCTGCACAGCTATCTGTATATTAATGGAAATATCCACACTGGTATCTCTATAAACATGGAAATAACTACACTGCTATCTGTATAAACATGGAAATATCTACACGGCCATCTCTATGAACATGGAAATATCTACACCGCCATTTGTATGAACCTGGAAATATCTACACCGCCATCTCTATGAACATGGAAATATCTACACCGCCATCTGTATGAACATGGAAATATCTACACTGCTATCTGTATGAACATGGAAATATCTACACCGCTATCTGTATGAACATGCAAATATCTACACCGGCATCTGGATGAACATGGAAATATCTACACTGCTATCTGCATGAACATCGAAATATCTACACAGCTATCTGCATATACATGGAAATATCTACACAGATTTCTCTATAAATATGGAAATAACTACAGCGCTATCTCTATAAACTTCGAAATAACTACACCGCCATCTGTATGAACATGTAAATATCTTCAGCGCCATCTGTACGAACATGGACATATCTACACCGCCATCTGTATTAAGCTGGAAATATCTAAACCGCTATCTTTATGAACATGGAAATATCTGCATCACTATCTGTATAAACATGGAAATATCCGCACCGCTATCTGTATAAACATGGAAATATCTACACCGCTATCTGCATAAACATGGAAATATCCACACCGCTATCTGTGTAAACAAGGAAATGTCCACACCGGTATCTGTGTAAACATGGAAATATCTACACCGCCATCTGTGTAAACATGAAAATATCTACACCGCCATCTCTATAAACATGGAAGTATGTACACCGCCATCTGTATGAACAGGGAAATATCTACAAAGCCATCTCTATAAACGTGGAAATATCTACACCGCTATCTGTATGAACTTGGAAATATCTACACTGCTATCTGTATAAAATTGGAATTATCTACACCACTATCTCTATAAACAGGGAAATATCAACACCGCTATCTGTATAAACATGGAAATATCTACACTGCTATCTGTATAAACATGGAAATATCTTCACCGCTATCTGTATAAACATGGAAGTATCTACAACGCTGTCTCTATATACTTGGAAATAACTACACCACTATCTCTATAAACATGGAAATATCTAGACCGCCATCTCTATAAACATGGAAATATCTACACCACCATCTGTATAAACATGGAAATATCCATACCGCTAACTGCATAAACATATAAAAATCTACACCGCCATCTCTATGAACATGTAAATATCTACACCGCCATCTGTATGAACATGGAAATATCTACACCGCTATCTGCATGAACATGGAAATATCTATACCGCTATCTGTATGAACATGCAAATATCTACACAGCTATCTGTTTATCAATGGAAATATCTGCACTGCTATCTCTATAGACATGGAAATAACTACACTGCTATCTGTATAAACATGGAAATATCTACACCGCCACCTGTATGAACATGGAAATATCTACACTGCCATCCGTACGAACATGGAAATATCTACACCGCCATCTGTATGAACATGTAAATATCTACAATGCCATCTGTATGAACATGGAAATATCTACACCGCTGACTGTATCAGCATGGAAATATCTACAACGCTAACTGAATGACCATGGAAATATCTACACCGCTAACTGTATGAACAGTTAAATATCTACACCGCTATCTGTATGAACATGGAAATATCTACACCGTTACCTGTATTAACATGGAAATATCTACACCGCTATCTGTATGAACATGGAAATCTCTACACCACTATCTGTATGAACATGGAAATATCTACACCGCTATCTGTATGAACATGCAAATATCTACACAGCTATCTGTATATCAATGGAAATATCGAGACTGGTATCTCTATAAACATGGAAATAACTACACTGCTATCTGTATAAACATGGAAATATCTACACCGCCATCTCTATGAACATGGAAATATCTACACCGCCATTTGTATGAACATGGAAATATCTACACCGCCATCTCCATGAACATGGAAATATCTACACTGCCATTTATATGAACATGGAAATATCTACACCACCACCTGTATGAACATGGAAATATCTTCACCGCCATCTGTATGAAAATGGATATATGTACACAGGCATCTGGATGAACATGGAAATATCTACACCGCTATCTGCAGGAACATGGAAGTATGTACACAGCTATCTGAATATACATGGAAATATCTACACAGATTTCTCTATATATATGGAAATAACTAAAGCGCTATCTATATAAACTTCGAAATATCTACACCGCCATCTGTATGAACATGGAAATATCCACACCGCCATCTGTTCAAAAATGGACATATCTACACCGCCATCTGTATTAAGATGGAAATATCTTCACCGCTATCTGTATAAACATGGAAATATCTGCCCAACTATATGTATAAACATGGAAATAACCGCACCGCTATCTGTATAAACATGGAAATATCTACAATGCTATCTGCATAAACATGGAAATATCCACACCGCTATCGGTGTAAACAGGGAAATGTCTACACCGCTATCTGTGAAAACAGGGAAATATCTACACCGCCATCTGTGTAAACATGAAAATATCTACACCGCCATCCCTATAAATATGGAAATATCTACACTGCGATCTCTATGAACATGGAAATATCTACACCGCCATCTGTATGGACATGAAAATATCTTCACCGCTAACTGTATGAACATGGAAATATCCACACTGCTATCTGTATGAACATGGAAATATCTACACAACTATCTGTATGAACATGCAAATATATACACAGCTATGTGTATATCAATGGAAATATCTACAATGCTATCTCAATAAACATTGAAATAACTACACTGCTATCTGTATAAACATGGAAATATCTACACCGCCACCTGTATGAACATGGAAATATCTACACCGCCATCAGTATGAACATGGAAATATCTACACCGCCATCTCTATAAACGTGGAAATATCTACACCGCTATCTGTATGAACTTGGAAATATCTACTCTGCTCTTGGTATAAAATTGAAATTATCTACACCACTATCTCTATAAACATGGAAATATCTACACTGCAATCTGTATAAACATGGAAATATCTACACCGCTATCTGTATATACATGGAAATATCTTCACCGCTATCTGTATATACATGGAAATATCTACAACGCTGTGTCTATAAACTTGGAAATAACTACAACACTGTCTCTATAAAGATGGAAATATCTAGACTGCCATCTCTATAAACATGGAAATATCTACAACACCATCTGTATAAACATGGAAATATCTATACCGCTATCTGCATAAACATGGAAATATCTACACCGCCATCTCTATGAACATGGAAATTTCTACACTGCCATCTGTATGAACATGGAAATATTTACACCGCCATCTGTACGAACATGTAAATATCTACACCGCCATCTGTATGAACATGGAAATATCTACACCGCTATCTGTATGAACATGCAAATATCCACACAGCTATCTGTATATCAATGGAAATATCTACACTGCTATCTCTATAAACATGGAAATAACAACACTGCTATCTGTATAAACATGGAAATATCCACACCGCCACATGTATGAACATGGAAATATCTACACTGCCATCCATACGAACATGGAAATATCTACACCGCCATCTGTATGAACATGTAAATACCTACACTGCCATCTGTATGAACATGGAAATATCTACACCGCTAACTGTATGAACAGGGAAATACCTACACCGCTATCTGTATGAACATGGAAATATCTACACCACTATCTGTATGAACATGGAAATATATAAACCGCTCTCTGTACGAACATGGAAATATCTACACCGCTATCTGTATGAACATGGAAATATCTACAAAGCTATGTGTATGAACATGCAAATATCTACACAGCTATCTGTATAACAATGGAAATATCTACACTGCTATCTCTATAAACATGGAAATATCTACACTGCTATCTGTATAAACATGGAAATATCTACACCGCCATTTGTATGAACATGGAAATATCTACACCGCTAACTCTATGAATATGGAAATATCTACACCGCTATCTGAATAAACATAGAAATATCTAAACCGCTATCTGTATGAACATGCAAATATCTACACAGATATCTGTATATCAATGGAAATATCTACACTGCTATCTCTATAAACATGGTAATAACTACACTACTATCTGTATAAACATGGAAATATCTACACCGTCATCTCTATGAACATGGAAATATCTACACCGACATTTGTATAAACATGGAAATATCCACACCGCTATCTGTGTAAACATGGAAATGTCTACACCGCTATCTGTGTAAACATGGAAATATCTACACCGCCATCTGTGAAAACATGAAAATATCTACACCGCCATCCCTATAAACGTGGAAATATCTACACTGCCATCTGTATGAAAATGGAAATATCTACACCGCCATCTCTATAAACGTGGAAATATCTACACCGCTATCTGTATGAACTTGGAAATATCTAAACTGCTCTCTGTATAAAATTGAAATTATCTACACCAATATCTCTATAAACATGGAAATATCTACACAGCTATCTGTATAAACATGGAAATATCTACACTGCTATCTGTATAAACATGGAAATATCTTCACCGCTATCTGTATAAACATGGAAATATCTACAACGCTGTCTCTATAAACTTGGAAATAACTACACCAATATCTCTGTAAACATGGAAATATCTAGACCGCCATCTCTATAAACATGGAAATATCTACACCACCATCTGTATAAACATGGAAATATCTATACCGCTATCTGCATAAACATGGAAATATCTACACCGCCATCTCTATGAACATGGAAATATCTACACCGCCATCTGTACGAACATGGAAATATCTATACAGCCATCTGTATGAACATGTAAATATCTACACCGCCATCTGTATGAACATGAAAATATCTTCACCGCTAACTGTATGAACATGGAAATATCTACACTGCTATCTGTATGAACATGGAAATATCTACACAACTATCTGTATGAACATGCAAATATATACACAGCTATGTGTATATCAATGGAAATATCTACAATGCTATCTCTATAAACATTGAAATAACTACACTGCTATCTGTATAAACATGGAAATATCTACACCGCCACCTGTATGAACATGGAAATATCTACACTGCCATCCGTACGAACATGGAAATATGTACACCGCCATCTGTATGAACATGTAAATATCTGCACTGCCATCTGTATGAACATGGAAATATCTACACCGCTAACTGTACGAACATGGAAATATCTACACCGCTATCTGTATGAACATGGAAATATCTACACCGCTATATGTATGAACATGGAAATATCTACACAGCCATCTGTATGAACATGGAAATATCTACACCGCCATCTGTATGAACATGTAAATTTCTACACTGCCATCTGTAAGAACATGGAAATATCTACACCGGTAACTGTATGAACATGGAAATAACTACACCGCTATCAGTATGAACATGGAAATATCTACACCGCTATCTGTATAAACATGGAAATATCTACACCGCCATCTGTATGAACATGGAAATATCTACACCGCTAACTGTATGAACATGGAAATATCTACACCGCTATTGGTATGATCATGGAAATAACTACACCGCTATCTGTATGAACATGGAAATATCTACACCGCCATCTGTATGAACATGGAAATATCTACACCGCCATCTGTATGAACATGTAAATATCTACACCGCCATCTGTATGAACATGTAAATATCTGCACCGCCATCTGTATGAACATGGAAATATCTACACCGCTAACTGTATGAAAATGGAAATATCTACACCGCTATCTGTATGAACATGGAAATACCTACACCGCTATCTGTATGAACATGGAAATATCTACACCGCCATCTGTATGAACATGCAAATATCTACACAGCTATCTGTATATCAATAGAAATATCTACACTGCTATCTCTATAAACATGGAAATAACTACACTGCTACCTGTATAAACATGGAAATATCTACACCGCCATCTCTATGAACATGGAAATATCTACACAGCCATTTGTATGAACATGGAAATATCTACACCGCCATTTCTATGAACATGGAAATACCTACACCGCCATTTGTATGAACATGGAAATATCTACACCGCCATATGCATGAACATGGAAATATCTACACCGCCATCTCTATAAACGTGGAAATATCTACACCGCTATCTGTATGAACTTGGAAATATCTACAATGCTCTAGGTATAAATTCAAATTATCTACACCACTATCTCTATAAACATGGAAATATCTACACTGCTATCTGTATAAACATGGAAATATCTACACCGCTATCTGTATAAATATGGAAATATCTTCACCGCTATCTGTATAAACATGGAAATATCTACAACGCTGTCTCTATAAACTTGGAAATAACTACACCACTATCTCTGTAAACATGGAAATAACTAGACCGCCATCTCTATAAACATGGAAATATCTACACCACCATCTGTATAAACATGGAAATACCTATACCGCTATCTGCATAAACATGGAAATATCTACACCGCCATCTCTATGAACATGGAAATATCTACACCGCCATCTGTACGAACATGGAAATATCTATACCGCCATCTGTATGAACATGTAAATATCTACACCGCCATCTGTATGAACATGGAAATATCTTCACCGCTAACTGTATGAATATGGAAATATCTACACTGCTATCTGTATGAACATGCAAATATCTACACCGCTATCTGTATAAACATGGAAATATCTACACTGATATCTCTATGAACATGCAAATATATACACAGCTATCTGTATATCAATGGAAATAACTACACTGTCATCTCTATAAACATGGAAATAACTACACTGCTATCTGTATAAACATGGAAATATCTACACCGCCATCTCTATGAACATGGAAATATCTACACCGCCATTTGTATGAACATGGAAATATCTACACCGCCATCTCTATGAACATGGAAATACCTACACTGCCATTTGTATGAACATGGAAATATCTACACCGCCATCTGCATGACCATGGTAATAACTACACCGCCATCTCTGTAAACGTGGAAACATCTACACCGCTATCTGTATGAACTTGCAAATATCTACACTGCTCTCGGTATAAATTGAAATTATCTACACCACTATCTCTATAAACATGGAAATATCTGCACTGCTATCTGTATAAACATGGAAATATCTACACAGCTCTCTGTATAAACATGGAAATATCTTCACCGCTATCTGTATAAACATGGAAATATCTATACCGCTATCTGCATAAACATGGAAATATCTACACCGCCATCTCTATGAACATGGAAATATCTACACCGCCATCTGTACGAACATGGAAATATCTACACCGCCATCTGTATGAACATGTAAATATCTACACCGCCATCTGTATAAACATGGAGATATCCACACCGCTATCTGTGTAAACATGGAAATATCTACACCGCTATCTGAATAAACATGGAAATATCTACACCGCTATCTGTATAAACTTGGAAATATCTACACCGCTGTCTCTATAAACTTGGAAATAACTACAACACTATCTCTGTAAGGATGCAAATATCTAGACTGCCATCTCTATAAACATAGAAATATCTACACCGCCATCAGTATAAACATGGAAATATCTATACCGCTATCTGTATAAACATGGAAATATCTACACCGCTATCTCTATAAACATGGAAATATCTACACCGCTATCACTATAAGCTTGGAAATATCTACTCCGCTATCTCTATAAACTTGGAAATCTCTACACCGCTATGTGTATCAACATGAAAATATCTAAACCGCTATATCTGTAAACATGGAAATATCTAAACCGCCCTCTGTATAAACATGAAAATACACCGCCACCTCTATAAAAATGGAAATATCTACACCGCCATCTGTATGAACATGGAAATATCTACAATGCCAACCGTATGAAAATGGAAATATCTACCCCGCCATCTCTATGAACATGGAAATATCTACACCGCCATGTGTATGAACATGGAAATATCTACACCGCCATCTGAAGGAACATGGAAATATCATCACTGACATCTGTATGAACATGGAAATATCTTCACCGCCATCTGGATGAACATGGAAGTATCTACACTGCCATCAGTATAAACATGGAAATATCTACACCGCTATCTGTATAATCATGGAAATGTCCACACCGCTATCTATGTAAACATGGAAATATCTTCACCGCTATCTGTGTAAACATGGAAATAACTACACTACAATCTCTATAAACATGTAAATATCTACAACGCTATCAGTGTAAACACGGAAAAGTCTACACCACGTTCTGTGTAAACATGGAAATATATACACTGCTTTCTGTATAAACATGGAAATATCTACACCGCCATCTCTATAAACATGTAAATATCTAAACCGACATCTATATGAAGATGGAAATATCTACAACGCTATGTGTATGAACATGGATATATCTACACCGCTATCTGAATGAACATGGAAATATCTACACCGCTACCTGTATGAACATGGATATATCTACACCGCCATGTCTACTAAGATGTAAATATCTACACCGCTATGTGTATAAACGTGGAAATATCAACACTGCTATCTGTGTAAACATGGAAACAACTACACCGCTATCTCTATAAACATGTAAATATCTACAACGATATCTGTGTAAACATGGAAAGAACTACACCGCTGTCTGTGAAAACATGGAAATATCTACACCGCTTTCTGTATATACATGGAAATAACTACACCGCCTTCTCTATAAACATAGAAATATCTACAACGCCATCTGTATAAACATGGAAATATCCACACCGCCATCTCTATAAACATGTTAATATCTACACCACCATCTTTATGAACATAGAAATATATACACCGCCATCTCTATAAACATAGAATTATCTACACTGCTATCTGTATGAACATGGAAATATCTACACTGGTATCTACATATACATGGAAATATCTACACAGCTTTATCTATAAACATGGAAATAACTACACCGCTCTCTCTATGAACTTGGAAATATCTACACTGCCATCTGAATGAACATGGAAATATCTACACCGCCATCTGTAGGAACATGGAAATATCTACACCGCCATCTGTATTAAGATGGAAATATCTATTCCGCTTTCTGCATAAACATGGAAATATCTACACCGCTATCTCTATGAACATGGAGATATCCACACCGCTATCTGTGAAAACATGGAAATGTCTACACCACTATCTATATAAACATGGGAATATCTACACCGCCATCTCTATAAACATGGAAATATCTGCACCGCCATCTGTATAAACATGGAAATATCTACACCTCCATCTATATAAACATGGAAATGTCTACAACGCCATCTAGATGAACATGGAAATATCTACACTGCCATCTCTATAAAAGTGGAAATATCTACACCGCTATCTGTATGGACATGGAAATATCTACACTGCTATCTGTACAAAATTGGAAATATCTACACCGCTATCTCTATAAACTTGGAAATATCTACACCGCTATCTCTATAAACTTGGAAATATCTACACCGCTATGTGTATCAACAAGGAAACATCTACACCGCTATCTCTGTAAACATGGAAATATCTAAGCCGCCCTCTGTATAAACATGAAAATATCTACACCACCACCTCTATAAACATGGAAATATCTACACCAAAATCTGTATGAACATGGAAATATCTTCAGCGCCATCTGGATGAACATGGAAATATCTACACCGCTATCTGTATGAACATGGAAATATCTACACCGCTATCTGTATGAACATGGAAATATGCACACCGCTATCTGTATGAACATGGAAATTTCTACACCGCTATCTGTATGAACATGGAAATATCTACACCGGCATTTGTATGAACATGGAAATATCTACAATGCCATCTGTAGGAACATGGAAATATCTACACTGCCAACTGTAGGAACATTGAAATATCTACAACGCCATCTGTATTAAGGTGGAAATATCTACACCGCTATCTGTATAAACATGGAAATATCTACACCGCTATCTGTATAAACAAGGAAATATCTGAACCGCCATCTGTATAAACATGGAAATATCTACACCTCCATCTATGTAAACATGGAAATGTCTACAACGCCATCTGGATGAACATGGAAATATCTACAATGCCATCTCTTTAAAAGTGGAAATATCTACACCGCTATCTGTATGGACATGGAAATATCTACACTGCTATCTGTACAAAATTGGAAATATCTACACCGCTATCTCTATAAACTTGGAAATATCTACACCACTATCTCTATAAACATGTAAATATCTACAACGCTATCTGTGTAAACATGGAAATGTCTACACCGCTATCTGTGTATACATGGAAATATCTACACTGCTTTCTGTATAAACATGGAAATATCTACACCGCCATCTCTATAAACATGGAAATATCTACAACGCCATCTGTATGAACATGGAAATACCTACCCCGCCATCCATTTGAACATGGAAATATCTTCACCGCCATCTCAATGAACATGGAAATATCTACACTGCCATCTGTATGAGCATGGAAATATCTACACCGCCATCTGTATGAACATGGAAATATCTACAATGCTAGCTGTATGAATATGGAAATATCTACACCGCTAACTGTATGAACATGGAAATATCTACACCGCTATCCTTATGAACATGGAAATATCTACATCGCTATCTGTATGAACATGGAAATATCTGCACCGATACCTGTATAAACATGGAAATATCTGCACCGCTATCTGTATAAACATGGAAATATCTACACCGCTATCTGTATAAACACAGAAATATCCACACCGCTATCTGTGTCAACATGGAAATATCTTCACCGCTATCTGTATAAACATGGAAATAACTACTACGCTATCTGTGTAAACATGGAAATGTCTACAGTGCTATCTGCGTAAACATGGAAATATCTACGCCGATATCTGTTTAAACATGGAGATATCTACACCGCCATCTCTATAAATATGGAAATAACTACACCGCCATCTGTATAAACATGGAAATATCTACACCGCTATCTGTATGAACATGGAAATAACCATACTGCTATCTGTATAAAATTGGAATTATCTACAACGCTATCTCTATGAACAAGGAAATATCTACACCGCTATCTGTACAAACATGGAAATATCTATAATGCTATCTGTATAAACATGGAAATATCTACAACGATATCTCTATAAACATGGAAATATCTACTCCGCTATCTCTATAAACTTCGAAATATCTACATCGCTATATGTATCAACATGGAAATATCTACACCGCTATCTGTGGAAACATGGAAATATCCAAGCTGCCCTCTGTATAAACATGGAAATATCTACACTGCCATCTCTATAAACATGGAAATATCTACACCACCATCTGCATGAACGTGGAAATATCTACACCGCCAACCATATGAATTGCAAATATCTACACCGCCATCTCTATGAACATGGAAATATCTACACCGCCATCTCTATGAACATGGAAATATCTAAATCGCTATCTGTATGAACATGGAAATATCTACATAGCTTTCTGTATATACATGGAAAACTCTACACCGCTATCTCTATAAACATGGAAATAACTAAACTGCTATCTCTATAAAACTGGAAATATATACACCGCCATCTCTATGAACATGGAAATAGCTGCACCGCCATCTGTATGAACATGGAAATATCTACACCGCCATCTGTATTAAGATGCAAATATCCGCACCGCTATCTGTAGAAACATAGAAATATCTACACAGATATCTGTATAAACATGGAAATATCTACACCGCTATCTATAGAAACATGGAAATATCTACACCACTATCTCTATGAACATGCAAATATCTACATAGCTATCTGTATATCAATGGAAATATCTACACTGCTGTCTCTATAAACATGGAAATAACTACACTGCTATCTGTATAAACATGGAAATATCTACACCGCCATCTCTATGAACATGGAAATATCTACACCGCCATTTGTATGAACATGGAAATATCTACACCGCCATCTCTAAGAACATGGAAATATCTACACCGCCATTTGCATGAACATGGAAATATCTACACCGCCATCTGTATAAACATGGAAATATCATCACCGCCATCTGTATGAACAGGGATATACCTACACCGGCATCTGGATGAACATGGAAATATCTACTCCGCTATCTGCATGAACATGGAAATACCTACACAGCCATCTGCATATACATGGAAATATCTACACAGCTTTCTCTATAAACATGGAAATAACTAAACCGCTATCTCTATAAACTTCAAAATATGTACACCGCCATCTGTACGAACATGGAAATATCTACACCGCCATCTCTATAAACATGGAAATATCTGCACCGCCATCTGTATGAACATGGAAATATCTACACCGCTACCTGTATGAACTTGGAAATATCTACACCGCTATCTGTTGGAACATGGAAATATCTACACCGCTATCTGTATGACAATGGAAATATCTACACCGCCATCTCTATGAACATGGAAATATCTATACACCTAACTGCATATACATGGAAATATCTACACAGCATTCTTCATAAACAAGGAAATAACTACACCGCTATCTCCATAAACATGGAAATATCTACACCGCCTTTTGTATGAACATGGAAATATCTACACTGCCATCTCTATAAACATGGAAATATCTACACCGCTATCCGTATAAACATGGAAATATCTACACCGCTATCTGTATAAACATGGATATATCTACACCGCTATCTGTATAAACATGGAAATATCTACACCGCTATCTCTATAAACGTGGAAATAACTACACCACTATCTCTATAAACTTGGAAATATCTAGACCGCCATCTCTATAAACATGGAAATATCTACACCGCCATCTGTATGAATATGGAAATATCTACACCGCTATCTGTATGAACATGGAACTATCTACACCACTATCTGTATGAATATGCAAATATCTACACAGCTATCTGTATATCAATGGAAATATATATACTGCTATCTTTATAAACATGGCAATAACTACACTGCTATCCGTATAAACATGGAAATATCTACACCGCCATCTCTATGAACATGGAAATATCTACACCGCCATTTGTACGAACATGGAAATATCTACATCGCCATCTGTATGAACATGGAAATATCTTCACCGCTATCTCTATAAACTTGGAAATAACTACACCACTATCTCTATAAACTTGGAAATATCTAGACCGCCATCTCTATAAACATGGAAATATCTACACCGCCATCTGTATGAACATGGAAATATCTACACCGCTATTTGTATGAACATGTAACTAT
Source organism: Gorilla gorilla gorilla (assembly GCF_029281585.2). NCBI lineage: Eukaryota > Metazoa > Chordata > Mammalia > Primates > Hominidae > Gorilla > Gorilla gorilla. The sequence continues at coordinate 1,796,725 of NC_073234.2, forward strand.
CTACACCACTATCTGTATGAATATGCAAATATCTACACAGCTATCTGTATATCAATGGAAATATATATACTGCTATCTCTATAAACATGGCAATAACTACACTGCTATCCGTATAAACATGGAAATATCTACACCGCCATCTCTATGAACATGGAAATCTCTACACCGCCATTTGTATTAACATGGAAATATCTACACCGCTATCTGTATGAACATGGAAATATCTACACCGCTATTTGTATGATCATGCAAATATCTACACCGCTATCTGTATAAAATGGAAATATTTACACCGCCATCTGAATAAAACTGGGAATATCTACACGGCCATCTGTATAAACATGGAAATATCTACACTGCCATCTGTATAAACATGGAAATATCTACACCGCTATCTGTATATACATGGTAATATCTGCACCGCTATCTGTATAAAAATGGAAATATCTATACCGCTATCTCTATAAACATGGAAATATCTACACCACTATCTGTATAAACATGTAAATGTCCACACCGCTATCTGTATAGACATGGAAATATCTACACCGCTAACTGTATAAACATTGAAATATCTACACCGCTATCGGTATAAACATCCGTATTTGCTCTTAATTTATACCCGAGGCTGGGAAGTTTCATATGAAAAAAGACCAAGTACATAATTAGTCTATATTTTGTCTGGCAATTGATCTCTGCAATAATCAAACCTCAAAGACAATCAAATCTGAAATCTAAGCTACATATTAAATGGCTTGGTTTTTAGGTAGCACGTTGCTGTGTATGCTGGCTTCATAGAAAATGCAAGTAGCAATGGCCATTTTTTAATATTCATTAGCCTTGAAGTTCTCCTAATTTTTAATCACATAGAAATAGAAATCTAATCTCACTACATTTTTTTTTTTTTTAAACAGTGTCTGGCTTCGTTGCCCAGGGTGAAGAGCAGGGCATGATCTTGGCTCACACCTCTGCCTCTCGGACTCAAGCCATCCACCCACCTCAGACTTGGGGTAGCTGGGACCACAGGCATGTGCCACCATATCCAGCTAATATTTTTATTTTTGTACAAATGGGGTTTGTCATCTTTCCCAGGCAGGCCTCAAACTCCAAGACTCAAGCAATCCACCTGCCTTGAATTCCCAAACTACTGGGTTTACAGGTTACAGCCATTACGCCCAGCAACTAAACTTCTAAAAATCAATTTTACATAAAATTATCTAAGCGTGCAAGGAAAGATAAGAAGCCTAAGGAACCAGTGAGTTGAAGAATAAATGCAGTTTAAATCATACATGTAAACAACATGATGTGATGTGGTAGGAATCATCTAACATGCTTTAAAGCATGAGTAAAAGGTCTTTTCTTAGAAAACTGGATCTTAGTTTAGGATATCTTTAGATAAGAGTATGAAAAGTCACATCACATTGATAAGTGAAGTGCTTCCTTTGGCTAATTTTAGGGATAGGACATTTACTTTCATATAATTCATAGGAATCTTAGACTTAAAAATAAAATTTCCCTTCTCAAATCCTTACTTTCATACATTTTTTGCATTTCTTTCACTTTTGTGTTAATGGCCTATGTCTCAACATATTCTATTAAGCCTTCTGGAAACACATACTTTGTTTCCAGCCTCTTCAGAGAACCATCACTCCACTTCCTAGGCTTCTGAAGAAGCAGACCCAAGCTTATAGTTATTACATATTTCTAAATCTAGGTGACCAAGAAAAATTGATACTTTTCCCATCATACCTTTAAGTTAATAATCAGGGGAATGCTGAGAGGTAAAGACCCAAGAGTGTTGGTTGTCTAATTGTGCAGCTGTATAAACAAATCTTAATGCTTGAAAATATTCAAAGGTTATTCTCACGTTGATTGTTGGTAACTATGTGTAACAACATGAAAAGAAAAAAAATCAAAGAATTACGTCTGAGGATAATACACAATCTCTAAGGGTAAGAAGAGCAACAAAAATTCTGCTTCAATTACCACTGAAATAATATATTTATCCTGTAAAATCTATGGTGGCTGGTTGTAAAAATTAGGCATTAGCAAACTGATAAAGACTTTTTAATGAAAACATTATGAAACATAGTTTTTAAAAAGTTAAATACACCCACACCAGTTTTTCACATTCTTTGGCCTGCTTTAATGCTGCCATTAAATAGTTGATTTAGTTGTGACATAGATCCTATGTTCCATTGAGTCTAACATTCATAAAGATGCAATGTAAGGTAACAAAAATATAAATTGTGTGTGTGTGGGGGGAGAAGTCAAGAGTATTTTTATGTGACAGATGTTAAGTTGTTATCAGTGTAAAATAGTCTGTTACAAATACAGGACTCTGTATGTTAGTTTCACTAACCAGAAAGAAATAAATTACAGCAGATACACACACACACACCAAAAAAGGGAAAAGAAACAAAGCTTAGCACCACAGAAAACCACCAAACTAGAGAGATAAACAATAAGAAAGGAAGAAGTGAACAAGTAATCTAAAAAACAACTAATGAAATGGTAGAAGGAAGTCCTAATTTATCAATAATAAACTTCAATAGAAGTGGATTAAACTCTACTTAAAAGATATAAAGTGGATGAATGGATTCAGATAGCAAAACCCACCTATATGCTGCCTACATGATACTTACCTCACTATTAAAGATAAATAGACTGAAAGTGAAGAAATGGAAAAATATATTTTATGCAAACAAATGAAAAGCAAGCAGGAGTAGCCACAGTCATGTCATATTTTAAAAGGCTTTAAATAAAAAAAACTATATAAAAAAAGAATGTTGCTGTATAATGAAATGATAAAAGGCCCAATTCAATAAGAGGACATAACATATATAATACTTAGATGTAACTATATATGTACCCAACACCAGAACAACCAGATATATAAAGCAAATATTAGATTTAAAGGTAGAGATTGACTGCAATACAATATTAGTAGGAAATTTCAACACTCCACTTTAAAAATGGACAGATTATATGAAGAGAAAATTAACCAAAAAATGACAGACTCAAACTATACCATAGACCAAATGGACCTAGCAGGTAAAGAAGATCTCACCTGATATGGTTTGGCTGTATATCCCCACCGAAATCTCATCTTGATTATAGCTCCCATAATTCATACATGTTGTGGGAGGGAACCAGTGGGAGATAATTGAATCATGGGGGCGGTTTCCCCCATACTGTTCTTGTGGTAGTGAATACGTCTAACAAGATCTGATGGTTTTATAAGGGGGAACCCTTTCACTTGGTTCTCAATTCTATTTTGTTTGCTACCATGTAAGATGTGCCTTTCGCCTTCCATCATGATTGAGAGACCTCCCCAGCCACGTGGAACTATGAGTCCACTAAACCTCTTTTTCTCTGTAAATTACCCAGTCTCGGGTATGTCTTTATCAGCAGTATGAAAACAGACTAATACATCATCCAACAGCTGCAGAATACAAATTATTCTCAACTGTACACCAAACATTCTCTAGGACCAATCATACATTATGACACATAATAAGTCTTAACAAACTTAAGAAGACAGATATCATATGAAGTATCTTTTCTGATTACAGTGATATAAAGCCAGAAATCAACAACAGGAAAGCCCTTGGAAATTTTATAAAAACATGGAAATTAAATAGCATGCACCCAAGAAATCAATAGGTCTCATTAAGACATTAATAGGAAAATTTCAAAAGTCGCTGAGACAAGTAAGAATGAAAATCCAACATACCCAAACCTATGGAACGTAGCAAAAGCAGTTCTAAGAGGGAAATTTATAGCAATAAAAGCCTACACCAAAAATGAAGAAAGATTTTCAAATCACAAAGCAAAATTATACACTTCAAGTAACTAGAACATCAAAAACAAACTAAACCCAAAATTGGTAGAAGGAAGGAAATAATAAAGCTCACAGCAGATATAAAGGAAACAGACACTAAAAAATATTTCAAAAGATAAATAAGACAAAGTGTAAATGTAAAACTGACAAACCTTTAGCTAAACTAAGACAAAAGGAGAGAAAATTCAAATAAATAAAAGATGAAAAAGGAGACATTACAACTGATACACCACAGAAATATAAGGGATTGTAAGACATTACTCATAACTATATGCCAACAAATTTGATAATGTAGAATAAAATGAATAAATTTCTGCACACATACAACTACCCAGATTAAATTGTGAGGAAATATAACATCTGAACACATCAATAATGAGTTTGGAAATTGAATCAATAATAAAACATCTTCCATCAAAACAACAACAACAACAACCAACACCCAGGACCTGATGTCTTCACTGCTGAATTCTACCAAACAGTTAAAGAATAACTACCAATTCTCCACAAACTTTTCCACAAAAGTAATGAGGAAGGAATACTTCCATACTCATCTTATGAGGCTCGCAATATCCTGATTCTAAAACCAGACAAAGACATGCACAAAATGAAAATAACAGGCCAATATTCCTGGAGAACATAGATACAAAAATTATCAACAAGATACAAGTGAACTGACTTCGACAGCACACTAAAAAGAGTATTCACTATAATCAAGTGGGATTCATCCCAGGGATGAAAGGATGGCTTAACATGCACAAATCAGTAAATATGATACACCACCACAATAGAAAGAAAAACAAAAACCATGTGATCATTTCAACAGATGCAAAAAGAACACTTGACAAAAGTCAACATTCGTTTATGATAAAAACTGTCAAGAAAGTAGGTATAGGAGTGTACCTCAACGCAGTAAAGGCCATATGTGACAAACCCACAGCTAACATCTTATTTATGGTGAATAGTTAAATGCTTTTCCTCTATGATATGGAGGAAGACAAGGATGTCAACTTCTACCACTTCTATTTAGCATAGTACTGGAGGTCAGAGCCAGAGCAATTAGACAAAAGAAATAAATAAGAGGGATCCAAACTGGAAAGAAGGAAGTCAGATTGTTTCTGTTTGTAGAAAATGTGATCTCACATACATATGTATACATCTATATATATGATCATATAGATATATATGATCTCTCTCTCTTTAGGGTTCTTTCTATATATACTTATATAGAGTGAGAACCCTAAAGACTTGACCAAAAACTACTAGAAATCATAAATAAATTCAGTAAAGTTGTAGTATACAAAATCAACACAGAAAATGCAGTGGTGTTTCTATACACTAATAGTGAACTATCTGAAAAAGTCATCAAGAAAGGAATTCCATTTACAATAGCTACCAAGAAATCTGCAGATAAATTTAATCAAGGTCGTGAAAGATCTCTTCAATGAAAACTATAACACACTGATGGAAAAATTTACGATACACAAAAAATGGACACTATATACTCATGGAATGGAAGAATTGATACTATTGAAATGACCATACTAACAAAATGTCCTACAGATTCAATGCAATCCCTATCAAAATAACAATGAAATTCTTCACAGAAATAGAAAAAAATACCCTAAAATTTGTATGAAACCAGAAAAGACCCCAAATAACCAAAGCAATCCTGTGCAAAAATAACAAAGCTGGAGGCACCACACTACCTGACTTCAAAATATACTACAAAGCCATAGTAAGCAAAACAGCATGGCACTGCCATAAAGCAAACACATAGACCAATGGAAGAGAATATACAGCTCAGAAATAAATTCTCATACCTAAAGTCAACTGATTTTCAAAAAAGGAGTCAAGAGCACACACAGGGGTAAAGACAGTGTCTTCATTAAATGGTACTGAGAAGATTGGATATTTATATGTGGGATAATGAAATCAGACCCCTATCTTTTACCTTATACAAAATCAACTCAAATGCGATTAAAGACCTAAAGGTAAGATTGAAAACTATGAAAAACTACTAGAAGATAACATGTGGGAAATTCTCTATAACTTTGGGTTGTACAAGGATTTTTTAAATGAGACGTCAAAAGCACAGGCAACAAAAGCAAAAATAGATAAATGGGGTTTCATCAAACTAAAATGCTTTTGCACAGCAAAGGAAACTTAACAGAGTGAAAAAACAACTTACAGAATGGGATACAATATTTGCAAACTATACATCTGCTAAGGAGTTAATGCCCAGATTATAAAAGAAACTTAAACAACTCAACAGCAAAAACATAAAAAACTTATTTAAAAATGGGCAAAACTGGGAGGCTGAGGCAGGTGGATTGCCTGAGGTCAGGAGTTTGAGACCAGCCTGACCAATATGGTGAAATAATTTCTCTACTAAAAATACAAAAATTTAGCCAAACATGATGGCGTGTGCCTGTAACCCCAGCTACTCAGCAGGCTGAGGCAGGGGAATTGCTTGAAAGAGGGAGATGGAGGTTGCCGTGAGCCCCGATTGCACCACTGTACTCCAGCTTGGGCAACAGAGCAAGACTCCTTCTCAAAAAAAAAAAAAAAAGGACAAAATAAACTAAAAGACATGCCACAAGAGAAAATATAGAAATGGTCAAGACGAATATATAATAAAATCATGTTCAACATCACTAACCATCAGGGAAATGCAAATCAAAACCACAATGAGATACCAGTTCACCCATTAGAATGGCTATTACCAAAAAGGTAAAAGATAACAAGAGTTGGCAAGGAAGTGGAGAAAAGGGAACACTTACACACTGTTGATGGAGTTGTAAACTAGTACAACCATTAAGCAAAACTTTATGGAAGTTCGCTAAAAAATAAAAAAAAAACAAAAAAACAATTATTCGATCACATAACCCAGCAATCCCACTACTGGGTATATATCCATAGGAAATGAAATCATTGTGTTTGAAAAATATCTGCACTCTTATGTTTACTGTAGCACTATTTCTAATAATCAGATATGGAATCAACCTATGTGTCTAAAAACAAAGAAGTGAATTATATTTATATAATATATATTATGTATATTATACATAATATATATTATGTATATTATACATAATATATATCATGTATATTATGTATAATATATATTATACATAATATATATCATGTATAATATATAATATACATTATGTATAATATATAATACATTATGTATAATATATATAATATACGTTATGTATATTATATATTACATATAATATATATTATTATTATATATATAATTATATATAATTATAATTATAATTATATATAATTTTATGTGTAATGATAATTATACATAAAATTAATTATAATTATATATAATTTTATGTGTAATTATAATTATACATATTATTATATATTATATATATATATGGACACATACACAATGAAATACTATTCAGCAATAAAAAAAGAATGAAATTCTGCCAGTTGCAACAACATGCATGACCCTGTAGGATACAATGTTAGGTGAAATAAGCCAGACACAGAAATCAAATACCGCATGATCTCTCTCATATGTGGAATCTTAAAAAAAAATGTTAATAGAGAAGTAGAGTAGAATAGTGGTTACCAAACAGTGAGGAAGAAGTGGGGAGGGCAAAATGGAGATAGATTGGTTAACAGTTATGAAATCACAATTATATAGGAAGAATAAGTTGAAGTGTTCTTTGCAAAGCAGGGTGACTATAGTTAAAAGTAAAGTATTGTATATTACAAAGTATCTAGAAGAAAGGATTTTGAAATTTCTTATGAAAAAGAAATGATAAATGCATGAGGTAATTAATACACTAACTATCCTTATTGGATCATTAGACAACATACATATTCATTGAAACATCAAATTGTATCCTATAAATCTATATGATTACAATGTGAAAATTTTTAAAAAATAAATTAATGAATTAAATAACAATTTTAAAATGTTCTCAATCACCAATGCAAAGTTTAGGAGCTTTGTTCTTGACTCAGCCTTAAGACTGAAAACTAATGTGTTAGAAATATTTGTAGATCCTCACAATTTTGAAAGAATCCTAGCTAAACTACTGAAATATAAAATATATTTTATGTAATATGCTCTTAGGTATATTCTTAGGTGAACTCTGCTTTTAGATGAAGCTTATAAAAATGAAAAACGTATCTGAAATAAAATTTTAAAGTATTTGGAAAATTACACCTTAATCTATTAAAGACAAATTTTCTATACAGTAACCTTTTTATGTGCTTTTGAAATGGGATATACAATTATTTTCCCTGATGTGAAACAAAATATAGAAAGTTGGCATTTTATCTAAGAAGTTAACTTAGGAAGAAAGAGTGAGAGGCAGAGGAATGAGGGAAGAAAGGAAGGCTGATGATGGGATACCTTATCAAGTTGCCTAATGCTGTATTGGAACCTAATAGGCCTTCTAAGGAGTTTTATTACATAATGCAAGACTCCTCAATCTGGGAGGAGGAAAGGGCTTTATTTTTGAGTGGTCACAGGTTGCCCCATGGGCATAAACTCTACCAAGCTTCTAGGTTACACCTACATGAGCATCCCACCTGCTTAAGTGAGAGCAGCCACAAACTGTGGGCCATTCCAGGTAAGTGTCATATCACACCTGCACCAACTAGTCAAAGCCTGGGTCAAAGCCTGTGCAGAACTGATTGCTACAGCAGAGGCTAAAATAAGAAATGGGGCTAAGAGAATGAAAAGCAGTGCCCATATGTATCCAAAAACAGGTTGAAGATATCTTTAGGAAGGAACAGATAATTTTTTTTATTCATACAATAACAGATGCATATGAACTCCTCGAGTAGTCACCCATTCCTGTCAGCCCTTGGGCTTCATAACTAAATCACTCTTCCTTTGTAATCCAGTCCCACATTTTCAGCTATCTCTCTATGTTTATTATCTTAAATATTTCTTTGCTCTATACTCTTCCCCTAGTCTTCAACCAATTTCTTTCTTTATTGTCCCAACCCACAGACTGTTATTTCCACTTCGATGTCACATAGAAGCTTCAAGGGTTTGAAATACCTAAAAAAAACTCATCTTTCTCCCTAAAACTCCCTCTCCTTCTCCCACTTCAAAATTTCAACTAATGGCTCCCCCTGTTATCCCTACCAGAATCCTGAATGATCCCTGTTTCTCCTCATTCACTCCATACATGTAAATCTCATTAACGTTACTTTCTAGATATTTCATGAATCCTTTCCATTCATTCTGTACTAGAATGTGTTCCCAGTTTAGACCCTGGTGGTTGGTGGCCTCTTACCTAAGCGCTCTCTCTCTCTCTCTCTCTGTGGGTGTGGGTGTGGGTGTGTGTGTCCTGAGAATTTATTTACTTCTGGTTTTTGTTTGTTTTTTAGTATCCAGAATCTACAGGGAACTTAAATCAATTAGAAAAAAAATAACCCAATTAAAAAATGGGCAAAGGACATGAACAAACTCATCTCAAAAGAGCACATACAAATGGCCAACAAATACAAAAAAAAAGGTTAGAATCACTAATCATCAGAAAATTGCAAATCAAAACACAATGAGATACCATTTCATACCGGTTGGAATGGCTATTATTAAAAAGTCAAAATACAACAGATGCCAGCAGGGCTGTAGAAAAGAGGAAGTGTCTGTATATTTTTAGCTATAGCCCTACTTCAAACGTGTCCCCCTTACAGCCAAAAGAGCGGCCTATCTAAAGGACTGTTCTGATCAGCTCACTTACCTGACTGAAACCTTCAGTGACTCCCATGGCCTGCAGGTCAATGCACTAATTCATGACTATAACATGTGAGATATCCTTGATCTGGCTACTGGTCTAGCCCTCTCTGACTCACGCTTTATAAACCATGCATTCTGGAACTTTTTAGTTGTTTCCCACATCAGCATGCTACTTCCCATCCATGTAGATTTGCAGAGACCTCCTCATCGTTTTAATTCCCAGTTCCCACTCTCAACATGGGCCATCTCCTACCCACACTTCAAAACCTAAGCAAAACAACACCTTCCGTGACACCTCCATGCTGAGTCAGATGCCATCCCCTTTGTATTGTAGTTCTTTGTTTGTGTGCCTTTGTCTCACTTTGTTCTCTTTAAAATAAACTCCATGAGGACAATGATCACGTGCTATTTGTGTTAATATCTGCACCTAGTGGCATAGAGTCTGGAGTATAGTAGGATCTATTTTCAAGGAACAAAAGATTATATCTATACCAATAGACATGAATTAGCTCTTTTTTTTTAAAGATAAGCTCCCTTTGAACTAAGTCAATGTTTACAAGAAGAGTTATACTCAAAGGTTCACTTTTGCTGCTTACGTTTCATTTATTTCAGGCAATTAATTCATTGTTATTGGTAAATCGATACTTTTTATTGATACTGAAAAGAGAGAAATAAACTAATGACTATCTCTGTTAGAGTAGATTTGTTCATATCTATCAGTAAAATGTTAATTATCTGAAAGTCAATAATAAAACATAAACTGTGATCTTAAATATTTTTTAGGGGCTCAAAAATAATTAGAATTCATGTCAGCATATAAAAAAGATCAGAGTATTTTTAAGATATGATAAAATTTTATTTTAGTTTCTTAATAGGGATTTTTGTGACCTTACAGAGTTCAACTAATTACAATTTTAAAAATAGGATTGATAGAGTTTTAGAATTAGAAACCATTTATAGATTATTTTATTTTTCTTTTGAGGAACCAGGTCATCAGAAGATCAAGGAACACCTATAATGTCACTAGATCCTAATTTAATTTAAATTTTAGAATCCAGGTATTCTAACTCCTGTCTTGATACTATTTCTACTTTATTATGTTGCTTCCCAGGGCTTTAAAAAATAAAAGCTGGGAAATTACATTTGCTTTGCACATACAGCACCAATTATCAAATTCAGCATAAAAGCATAACATCTATACATCAAAAAGAAAACATAAAAACTTCATATTAAAAGCATCTCAAAACAATTGAATATAATAGGGAAACCTTATACAAATGCAACACTCCCCCATTAATAAAAAGAAACCAATTGGAGAAAAAAGAAATTCAATATAAACATGTTGGAATATAACCTAATTCATTTTAATCCAATGCTTCAAATTGAAAAAAATTAGCACTAATGTTATTTTCCTTTATCATTACAATCTTGCTTTTCATTACATTATGCTATGTTTTGTATTAAACATAAAATCAATTTTTCACCTGCACACATGCTAGAAATACAGAGTCACCATGCTGGAAATCAGTAGAAAGTGTCTTTGTTTCTACTTTTTTTTTTCTTTGGAAAAGCTTTGGGAAAAAATATCATTTACAATGTTTAATTTTAATAACTTAAAGAATGTAATTGACTTTTGTTTGTTTTTGACATGGAGTTTCACTCTTGTCACTCAGGCTGGAGTACAATGGCATGATCTCGGCTCACTGTAACCTCCACCTCCCAGGTTCAAATGATTCTCCTGTCTCAGCCTCCCGAGTAGCTGGGATGACAGGCACTCGCCACCACACCTGGCTAATTTTTGTATTTTTAGTAGAGATGGGGTTTCATCATGTTGGCCAGGCTGGTCTCAAACTCCTGACCTCAGGCGATCCGCCCACCTCGGCCTCCCAAAGAGCTGGGACTACAGGCGTGAGCCACGGCGCCCAGCCAATTGAATAGTTTTTACCTCAGAGGATAAATGCTTGAGGGGATGGAAAGCCCATTCCTCATGATGTGATTATTTCACACTGCATGCCTGTATTAAAACATCTCATGTACCCCACAAATATATAAACCTCCTTTGTACCCACAAACATTTTATAAAATAATGAAAATATTTTAAAACTAAAAAAATTGTTTTTTAATTAAGCAACCTTATTTAAATAAAATCATTCTTCCTCATCCTCAGTCCTGGGATCTACCAGAAAGAATTAGCAACATCTTAAAGATGACAAAGTGTTAAAGATAAGCTGCTATTAAGTAAAAGTGTGAAGTGTGGAGGGGACAAGCTGGATGCCTGAACCATTTTGTTCTGTCTTTAGGACAGTGAAAGAGCAAGATGCAGGGTTGGGGTGGGGGACACTTATTCTGTTGAGCATTGTCACCACTATATTCACTGAAATTCATCTGCATGCTTGTATGTATACTGTTGATTCACCTGATACACTGAAAATTATATGAAATTGTTCTCTATTCTTTAGATAATTATAATCTAAGTGCTAATATGAAGCTGAGAATTTATATGAAATAATTATGCCCACAACAAGACATTTCAGCTAATTCCTAGATAATAATCTCACTTCACCCTGCACAAAACAGGCACATGATCATGTCACTCTGACCTGGTTTGAGTCCAAGGAGACTTTTGTTTTTAAAATAATTTAGGTTAGTAGTTAAAATATGAACTTTGGGCCAGGAGTGGTGGCTCATGCCTATAATCCCAGCACTTCGGGAGGCTGAGGCGGGCGGATGACTTGAAGTCAGGAGTTGGAGACTGGCCTGGCCAACATGCTGAAACCCCATCTCTACTAAAAAAAAAATACAAAAATTAGCTGGGTGTGGTGGCAGGCACCTATAATCCCAGCTACTTGGGAGACTGAGGCAGGATAATTGCTTGAGCCTGGGAAGTGGAGGTTGCAGTGAGCAGAGATCTTACCACTACACTCCAAAACAAACAACAAACAAAAAAATTCTAGAGTCACACTGAAAATCTTAACAACCTGCTTCTACTTCTCATTTTTTTTTATTTTGACCTGATTTTAGACTGATGGTAAAATGCACAAATAACACAAAGTGCCACCTATGTCCCTCACCCTGCTTCCCCTACTACTAACATTTTCAGAGCCATCCTTATTTTCTCTATAAAAAAGCAGAATTCTCCTTTTAGAGATTTGGAAAGATTATTAAAAGATAAGTTACAAAATACAGTACCTGACACGTATAAAATATTAAATAAATATTAGCCATGCTTAATTATTTTGTTTTGAGTCTTTATGAGTCAAGTTTTAGTAGAAATATGGGCTAGAAAAAAAAAGAAACAGAAAGCGGGACTCTGTGATCCGACTTGGGCTTATCGAACAGACTGTACTAGTTTGTTCTCATGCTGCTAATAAAGTCCTACCCAAGACCGGGTAATTTAGAAAGGAAAGAGGTTTAATGAACTCACAATTCCACATGGCTGGGGAGGCCTCACAGTCACGGCAGAAGGCAAAAAAGAAGCAAAGGCACATCTTAAATGGTAGCAGAGAAGAAAGCTTGTGTAGGGAAACTCCCATTTGAAAACCATCAGATCTCGTGAGACTTATTCGCTACCAGGAGAACAGTAGGGGGAACCCGCCCCTATGATTCAATTATCTCCACCTGACTCCATCCTTGACATGCGGGGATAATTACAATCAAGGTGAGATTCGGGCAGAGACACAGCCGAATCATATCAATGACTAATCAGAGTTATGTCCAGAACCTAATGAAAACCTGTCTGAGGCCACATTCCCTGTAAAGCAGATTTGAGATAGAGATTTGTGTAGAGAACATTTAACTGGGTAAAATCCTAGGGACCAACAACTGTGGCGAAAAAGCTGAATTGGATAAAGGGAGTTGAGATGTGAGGCAGTGGCAACAAATACCTCAGCTAATCTCAAGGGGGAGCTGAGAAGCTGGGGTGACCCTTCAGAGTTGCCCTAAATTGAGGCAGGAGTATGGAGTTTTAATACCTTTCACTGGCCATTCTTCAGATACGAGTTGTCCCCAAGGATGGACATCAGCTTGACAAGTTATTAATTAGATCTCCTGAGAATAAATTCTAGAGAGAATCAGCTGAGAGGCATGATTTGCCAACACTCCCAATAGCTGGGCAAACTTCAGTTTTGAGGGAGGATTTGGGTCACACACAAAAGTCTCCACAAATAATTATTCATGGGAAATTCTATGTAGGCAGAGCTATTTCATGGCCAGTTAATCAAAACTACATAATCTATTTGGTTAAGCAAAAGAAATTAAAAAGATAAAATAAAATCTATACATTAACACTCAAAAGTTTTTAATGCATTTGCCTTGCATTTCGTATGTTTTGCCTTGCATATCATATGTTTTGCCTTGCATTTGTTTATTTGCTTTTAAGAACCTTTAGAGAACAATAATTACTAATATAATATGCAGTAGCACAGCATAAACGAGGGAAGCTAACTCTCTCCCTTTTCCCAGGACCTGGAACAGCTAAAGATCCTAAGCATTGTCAGCTTTGGTATCTGACATAGTTTGGATGTTTGTCCCCTTCAAATCTCACGTTAAAATGTGATCCCCAATGTTGGAGACAGAGGCCTCCTGAATGGCTTGGTGCTGTCCTCTTGGTAATGAATGAGTTCTTACCCTGTGAGTTCATGCGATATCTGGTTGTTTAAAAGAGACTGACACCTCCTCCCTGTCTCTCTTGCTTCCTCTCTCACCATGTGATATGCTGGTTTCCCTTCACCTTCCACCATGCTTGGAAGGTTCCTGAGGCCCTCCCTGGAAGCAGGTGCCAGTACTATGCTACACGTACAGCCTTCAGAACAAGGAGCCAAATAAACCTCATTTCTTTATAAACCACCCAGCCTCAGGTAATTCTTTATAACAATGCAAATGGGCTAACAGAGAATCATTCATGGACAGTGAGTGTATAGGTCAATTTTCATGTTGCTGATAAAGACATACCCAAGACTGGGTAATTTATAAAGAAGAAGAGGTTTAATGAATTCACATATCTGCACCGCTACCTGTATAAATATGGAAATGCCTTCACCGCTACCTGTACAAACATGGAAATATCAACACCGCCATCTCTATAAAAATGGAAATATCTACACCGCCATCTGTATAAACATGGAAAAATCTATACCGCCATCTCTATAAACATGGAAATATCTAAACCGCCATCTGAAGGAACATGGAAATATCTACACCGCTATCTCTATAAAGGTTGAAATATCAACACCGCCATCTGTATAAACATGGAAATATCTACACAGCTATCTGTATGAACATGGAAATATGTATACCACTATCTGTATGAACATGAAAATATCTACACAGCTATCTGTTTATCAATGGAAATATCTGCACTGCTATCTCTATAAACATGGAAATAACTACACTGCAATCTGTATAAACAAGGAAATATCTACACCGCCACCTGTATGAACATGGAAATACCTACACTGCCACCCGTACGAACATGGAAATATCTACACCGCCATCTGTATGAATATGTAAATATCTACAAAGCCATCTGTATGAACATGGAAATAACTACACCGCTGACTGTATGAACATGGAAATATCTACAATGCTAACAGTATGAACATGGAAATATCTACACCGCTATCTGTATAAACATGGAAATATCTACACCGCTATCTGTATGAACATGGAAATATCTACACCGCTATCTGTATGAACATGGAAATATCTACACCGCTATCTGTATGAATATGCAAATATCTACACAGCTATCTGTATATCAATGGAAATATCTACACTGCTATCTCTATAAACATGGGAATAACTACAATGCTATCTGTATAAACATGGAAATATCTACACCGCCACCTGTATGAACATGGAAATATCTACACTGCCATCCATAGGAACATGGAAATACCTACACCGCCATCTGTAAGAACATGTAAATATCTACACCGCCCTCTGTATGAACATGGAAATATCTACACCGCTAACTGTATGAACATGGAAATATCTGCAGCGCCATCTGTACGAATATGGACATATCTCCACCGCCGTCTGTATTAAGATGGAAATATCTACACCGCTATCTGTATAAACATGGAAATATCTGCACCACTATGTGTATAAACATGGAAATATCCACACCGCTATCTGCATAAACATGGAAATATCTACACCGCCATCTCTATGAACGTGAAAATATCTACATCGCCATCTGTACGAACATGGAAATATCTACACCGCTATCTGTATGAACATGGAAATATCTACACCGCTATGTGTATGAACATGAAAATATCTACACAGATATCGGTATATCAATGGAAATATCTACACTGCTATCTCTATAAACATGGAAATAACTACATTGCTATCTGTATAAACATGGAAATACCTAAACCGCCATCTCTATGAACATGGAAATATCTACACTGCCATTTGTATGAACACGGAAATATCTACACTGCCATCTCTATGAACATGGAAATATCTACACCGCCATTTGTATGAACATGGAAATATCTACACCGCCATCTGTATGAACATGGAAATATCTTCACCGCCATCTGTATGAACATGGATATATCTACACCGGCATCTGGATGAACATGGAAATATCTACACCGCTATCTGCATGAAGGTGAAAATATCTACACTACTATCTGCATATACATGGAAATATCTACACAGATTTCTCTATAAATATGGAAATAACTACAGCGCTATATCTATAAACTTCGAAATATCTAAACCGCCATCTGTATGAACATGGAAATATCTACACCGCCATCTGTATGAACATGGACATACCTGCACCGCCATCTGTAATAAGATGGAAATATCTACACCGCTATCTGTATAAACATAGAAATATCTGCACCACTATCTGTATAAACATGGAAATATCCGCACCGCTATCTGCATAAACATGGAATTATTTACACCGCTATCTGCATAAACATGGAAATATCCACACCGCTATCTTTGTAAACACGGAAATGTCTACACCGCAATCTGTGTAAACATGGAAATATCTACACCGCCATCTGTGTAAACATGAAAATATCTACACCGCCATCTCTATGAACAT
The DNA here is from genome assembly GCF_029281585.2 of Gorilla gorilla gorilla. Taxonomy (NCBI): domain Eukaryota; kingdom Metazoa; phylum Chordata; class Mammalia; order Primates; family Hominidae; genus Gorilla; species Gorilla gorilla. The sequence continues at coordinate 1,813,369 of NC_073234.2, forward strand.
GGAAATATGTACACCGCCATCTGTATGAACATATAAATATCTACACCGCCATCTCTATAAACGTGGAAATATCTACACCGCTATCTGTATGAACTTGGAAATATCTACACTGCTATCTGTATAAAATTGGAATTATCTACACCACTGTCTCTATAAACATGGAAATATCTACACCGCTATCTGTATAAACATGGAAATATCGACACCGCTATCTCTATAAACATGGAAATATCTACAACACTGACTCTATAAACTTGGAAATAACTACACCACTATCTCTATAAACATGGAAATATCTAGACCGCCATCTCTATAAACATGGAAATATCTGCGCCACCATCTGTATAAACATGGAAATATCTATACCGCAATCTGCATAAACATGGATATATCTACACCGCCATCTCTATGAACATGGAAATATCTACACCGCCATCTGTACGAACATGGAAATATCTACACGGACATCTGTATGAACATGTGAAGATCTACACCGCCATCTGTATGAACATGGAAATATCTACACTGCTAACTGTACAAACATGGAAATATCTGCACCGCTATCTGTATGAACATGGAAATATCTACACCGTTATCTGTATGAACATGGGAATAACTACACCGCTATCTGTATGAACATGGAAATATCTACACGGCTATCTGTATGAACATGCAAACATCTTCACCGCTATCTGTATGAACATGCAAATATCTTCACAGCTATCTATATATCAATGGAAATATCTAAACTGCTATCTCTATAAACATGGAAATAACTACACTGCTATCTGTATAAACATGGAAATATCTACACTGCCATCTCTATGAACATGGAAATATCTACACCGCCATTTGTATGAACATGGAAATATCTACACCACCATCTCTATGAACAAGGAAATATCTACACCGCCATTTGTATGAACATGGAAATATCTACACCGCCATCTGTATGAACATGGAAATACCTTCACCGCCATCTGTATGAACATGGATATATCTACAATGGCATCTGGATGAACATGGAAATATCTACAGCACTATCTGCATGAACATGGAAATATCTACACAGCTACCTGCATATACATGGAAATATCTACACAGATTTCTCTATAAATATGGAAATAACTACAGCGCTATCTCTCTAAACTTCGAAATATCTACACCGCCATCTGTATGAACATGGAAATATGTACAACGCTATCTGTACGAAAATGGACATATCTACACCGCCATCTGTATTAAGATGGAAATATCTACACCGCTATCTGTATAAGCATGGAAATATCCGCACTGTTATCTGTATAAACATGGAAATATCTACACCGCTATCTGCATAAACATGGATATATCCACACCGCTATCTGTGTAAACATGGAAATGTCTACACCGCTATCTGTGTAAACATGGAAACATCTACACCGCCATCTGTGTAAACATGAAAATATCTACACCGCCATCTCTATAAACATGGCAATATCTACACCGCCATCTGTATGAACATGGAAATATCTACTCCGCCATCTCTATAAACGTGGAAATATCTACACCGCTGTCTGTATGAACTTGGAAATATCTACACAGCTATCTGCATAAAATTGGAATTATCTACATCACTATCTCTATAAACATGGAAATATCTACACCGCTATCTGTATAAACATGGAAATATCTTCACCGCTATCTGTATAAACATGGAAATATCTACAACGCTGTCTCTATAAACTTGGAAGTAACTACACCACTATCTCTTTAAACATGGAAATAAATAGACTGCCATCTCTATAAACATGGAAATATCTACACCACCATGTGTATAAACATGGAAATATCTATACCGCTATCTGCATAAAGTTGGAAATATCTACACCGCCATCTCTATGAACATGGAAATATCTACACCGCCATCTGTACGAACATGGAAATATCTGCACCGTCATCTGTATGAACATGTAAATATCTACACCGCCATCTGTAAGAACATGGAAATATCTACACCGCTAACTGTATGAACATGGAAATATCTACACCGCTATCTGTATGAACATGGAAATATCTACACCACTATCTGTATGAACATGGAAATATGTACACCGCTATCTGTACGAACATGGAAATATCTACACAGCTATCTGAATATCAATGGAAATATCTACACTGCTATCTCTATATACATGGAAATAACTACACTGCTATCTGTATAAACATGGAAATATCTACAACGCCACCTGTATGAACATGGAAATACCTACACTGCCACCCGTACGAACATGGAAATATCTACACCGCCATCTGTATGAATATGAAAATATCTACAAAGCCATCTGTATGAACATGGAAATACCTACACCGCTGACTGTATGAACATGGAAATATCTACAACGCTAACAGTATGAACATGGAAATATCTACACCGCTATCTGTATGAACCTGGAATTATCTACACGGCTATCTGTATGAACATGGAAATATCTACACCGCTATCTGTATGAACAAGGAAATAACTACACCGCTATCTGTATGAACATGCAAATATCTACACAGCTATCTGTATATCAATGGAAATATCTACACTGCTATCTCTATAAACATGGAAATAACTACACTGCTATCTGTATAAACATGGAAATATCTTCACCGCCACCTGTATCAACATGGAAATATCTACACTGCCATCCATAGGAACATGGAAATACCTACACCGCCATCTGTAAGAACATGGAAATATCTACACCGCTAACTGTATGAACATGGAAATATCTGCAGCGCCATCTGTACGAATATGGACATATCTACACCGCAGTCTGTATTAAGATGGAAATATCTACACCGCTATCTGTATAAACATGGAAATATCTGCACCACTATGTGTATAAACATGGAAATATCCGCACCGCTATCTATATGAACATGGAAATACCTACACCGCTATCTGCATAAACATGGAAATATCCACACCGCTATCTGTGTAAACATGGAAATGTCTACACCGCTATCTCTATAAACATGGAAATACCTACACCACCATCTGTATAAACATGGAAATATCTATACCGCTATCTGCATAAACATGGAAATATCTACACCGCCATCTCTATGAACGTGAAAATATCTACATCGCCATCTGTACGAACATGGAAATATCTACACCGCTATCTGTATGAACGTGGAAATATCTACACCGCTATGTGTATGAACATGAAAATATCTACACAGATATCGGTATATGAATGGAAATATCTACACTGCTATCTCTATAAACATGGAAATAACTACATTGCTATCTGTATAAACATGGAAATACCTACACCGCCATCTCTATGAACATGGAAATATCTACACTGCCATTTGTATGAACACGGAAATATCTACACTGCCATCTCTATGAACATGGAAATATCTACACCGCCATTTGTATGAACATGGAAATATCTACACCGCCAACTGTATGAACATGGAAATATCTTCACCGCCATCTGTATGAACATGGATATATCTACACCGGCATCTGGATGAACATTGAAATATCTACACCGCTATCTGCATGAACGTGAAAATATCTACACTACTATCTGCATATACATGGAAATATCTACACAGATTTCTCTATAAATATGGAAATAACTACAGCGCTATCTCTATAAACTTCGAAATATCTAAACCGCCATCTGTATGAACATGGAAATATCTACACCGCCATCTGTATGAACATGGACATACCTACACCGCCATCTGTAATAAGACGGAAATATCTACACTGCTATCTGTATAAACATAGAAATATCTGCACCAATATCTGTATAAACATGGAAATATCCGCACCGCTATCTGTATAAACATGGAATTATTTACACCGCTATCTGCATAAACATGGAAATATCCACACCGCTATCTTTGTAAACACGGAAATGTCTACACCGCAATCTGTGTAAACATGGAAATATCTACACCGCCATCTGTGTAAACATGAAAATATCTACACCGCCATCTCTATAAACATGGAAATATCTACACCGCCATCTGTATGAACATGGAAATATCTACACCGCCATCTCTATAAACGTGGAAATATCTACACCGCTATCTGTATGAACTTGGAAATATCTACACTGCTATCTGTATAAAATTGGAATTATCTACACCACTGTCTCTATAAACATGGAAATATCTACACCGCTATCTGTATAAACATGGAAATATCGACACCGCTATCTCTATAAACATGGAAATATCTTCACCGCTATCTGTATAAGCATGGAAATATCTACAACACTGACTCTATAAACTTGGAAATAACTACACCACTATCTCTATAAACATGGAAATATCTAGACCGCCATCTCTATAAACATGGAAATACCTGCACCACCATCTGTATAAACATGGAAATATCTATACCGCAATCTGCATAAACATGGATATATCTACACCGCCATCTCTATGAACATGGAGAAATCTACACCGCCATCTGTACAAACATGGAAATATCTACACGGCCATCTGAATGAACATGTGAAGATCTACACCGCCATCTGTATGAACATGGAAATATCTACACCGCTAACTGTACAAACATGGAAATATCTGCACCGCTATCTGTATGAACATGGAAATATCTACACCGTTATCTGTATGAACATGGAAATAACTACACCGCTATCTGTATGAACATGGAAATATCTACACCGCTATCTGAACATGCAAATATCTTCACCGCTATCTGTATGAACATGCAAATATCTTCACAGCTATCTATTTATCAATGGAAATATCTAAACTGCTATCTCTATAAACATGGAAATAACAACACTGCTATCTGTATAAACATGGAAATATCTACACTGCCATCTCTATGAACATGGAAATATCTACACCGCCATTTGTATGAACATGGAAATATCTACACCGCCATTTGTATGAACATGGAAATACCTTCACCGCCATCTGTATGAACATGGATATATCTACAACGGGATCTGGATGAACATGGAAATATCTACACTGCTATCTGCATGAACATGGAAATATCTACACAGCTATCTGCATATACATGGAAATATCTACACAGATTTCTCTATAAATATGGAAATAACTACAGCGCTATCCCTATAAACTTCGAAATATCTACACCGCCATCTGTATGAACATGGAAATATGTACAACGCTATCTGTACGAACATGGACATATCTACACCGCCATCTGTATTAAGATGGAAATATCTACACCGCTATCTGTATAAACATCGAAATATCTGCCCAACTATCTGTATAAGCATGGAAATATCCGCACTGTTATCTGTATAAACATGGAAATATCTACACCGCTATCTGCATAAACATAGATATATCCACACCGCTATCTGTGTAAACATGGAAATGTCTACACCGCTATCTGTGTAAACATGGAAACATCAACACCGCCATCTGTGTAAACATGAAAATATCTACACCGCCATCGGTATGAACATGGAAATATCTACACCGCCATCTCCATAAACGTGGAAATGTCTACACCGCTGTCTGTATGAACTTGGAAATATCTACACAGCTATCTGCATAAAATTGGAATTATCTACATCACTATCTCTATAAACATGGAAATACCTACACCGCTATCTGTATAAACATGGAAATATCTACAACACTGAATCTATAAACTTGGAAATAACTACACCACTATCTCTATAAACATGGAAATATCTAGACCGCCATCTCTATAAACATGGATATATCTACACCACCATGTGTATAAACATGGAAATATCTATACCGCTATCTGCATAAAGTTGGAAATATCTACACCGCCATCTCTATGAACATGGAAATATCTACACCGCCATCTGTACGAACATGGAAATACCTGCACCGTCATCTGTATGAACATGTAAATATCTACACCGCCATCTGTATGAACATGGAAATATCTACACCGCTAACTGTATGAACATGGAATTATCTACACCGCTATCTGTATGAACATGGAAATATCTACACTGTTATCTGTATGAACATGGAAATATGTACACCGCTATCTTTACGAACATGGAAATATCTACACAGCTATCTGTATATCAATGGAAATATCTACACTGCTATCTCTATAAACATGGAAATAACTACACTGCTATCTGTATAAACATGGAAATATCTACACAGATTTCTAAATAAATATGGAAATAACTACAGCGCTATCTCTATAAACTTCAAAATATCTACACCGCCACCTGTATGAACATGGAAATATCTACACTGCCATCTGTACGAACATGGAAATATCTACACCGCCATCTGTAAGAACATGGAAATATGTACACCGCGAACTGTAAGAACATGGAAATACCTACACCGCTATCTGTATGAACATGGAAATATCTACACCGCTGTCTGTATGAACATGGAAATATCTTCACCGCTATCTGTATGAACATGGAAATATCTACACCGCTATCTGTATGAACATGGAAATATCTACACAGCTATCTGTATGAACATGCAAATATCTACACCGGCATCTGGATGAACATGGAAATATCTATACCGCTATCTGCATGAACATGGAAATATATACACAGCTATCTGCATATACATGGAAATATCTACAAAGATTTCTCTATAAATATGGAAATAACTACAGCGCTATCTCTATAAACTTCGAAATATCTACACCGCCATCTGTATGAACATGGAAATATCTACACCGCTTCTGTACGATCCTGGACATATTTACACCGCCATCTGTATTAAGATGGAAATATCTACACCGCTATCTTTATAAACATGGAAATATCTGCACCACTATCTGTATAAACATGGAAATACCCGCACCGCTATCTGTATAAAGTTGGAGATATCTACACCGCTATCTGCATAAACATGGAAATATCCACACTGCTATCTGTATAAACATGGAAATACCTAGACCGCTATCTGCATAAACATGGAAATATCCACACCGCTTTCTGTGTAAACATGGAAATGTCTACACCGCTATCTGTGTAAACATGGAAATATCTACACCGCCATCTGTGTAAACATGAAAATATCTACACCGCCATCTCTCTAAACATGGAAATATCTACACCGCCATCTGTATGAACATGGAAATATCTACACCGCCATCTCTATAAACGTGGAAATATCTAGACTGCTCTCTGTATGAACTTGGAAATATCTACACTGCTATCTGAATAAATTGAAATTATCTACACCACTATCTCTATAAACTTGGAAATATCTACACTTCTGTCTGTATATACATGGAAATATCTACACCGCTATCTGTATAAACATGGAAATATCTTCACCGCTATCTGTATAAACATGGAAACATCTACAACGCTGTCTCTATAAACTTGGAAATAACTACACCACTATCTCTATAAACATGGAGATATCTAGAACGCCATCTCTATAAACATGGAAATATCTACACCACCATCTGTATAAACATGGAAATACCTATATCGCTATCTGCATAAACATGGAAATAGCTACACCGCCATCTCTATGAACATGGAAATATCTGCACAGCCATCTGTACGAACATGGAAATATCTACAACGCCATCTGCATGAACATGTAAATATCTACACCGCCATCTGTATGAACATGGAAATATCTACACCACTAACTGTATGAACATGGATATATCTACACCGGTATCTGTATGAACATGGAAATATCTACACCGTTATCTGTATGAACATGGAAATATCTACACCGCTATCTGTATGAACATGGAAATATCTACACCGCTATCTGTACGAACATGGAAATATCTACACCGCTATCTCTATGAACATGCAAATATCTACACAGCTATCTGTATGTCAATGGAAATATCTACACTGCTATCTCTATAAACATGGAAATAACTACACTGCTATCTGTATAAACATGGAAATATCTACACCGCCGCCTGTATGAACATGGAAATATCTACACTGCCATCTGCACGAACATGGAAATATCTAAACCGCCATCTGTATGAACATGTAAATATCTACACCGCCATCTGTATGAACATGGAAACATCTACACTGCTAATTGTATGAAAATGGAAATATCTACACCGCTATCTGTATGAACATTGAAATATCTACACCGCTATCTGTATGAACATGGAAATATCTACACCGCTATCTGTATGAACATGGAAATATCTACACCGCTATCTGTATGAACATGCAAATATCTACACAGCTATCTGTATATCAATGGAAATATCTACACTACTATCTCTATAAACATAGAAATAACTACACTGCTATCAGTATAAACATGGAAATATCTACACCGCCATCTCTATGAACATGGATATATCTACACCGCCATTTGTATGAACATGGAAATATCTACACCGCCATCTCTATGATCATGCAAATATCTACACCGCCATTTGTATGAACACGGAAATATCTACACCGCCATCTGTATGAACATGGAAATATCTTCACCGCCATCTGTATGAGCATGGATATATCTACACCGGCATCTGGATGAACGTGGAAATATCTACACCGCTATCTGCATGAACATGGAAATATCTACACAGCTATCTGCATATACATGGAAATAACTACACAGATTTCTCTATAAAAATGGAAATAACTACAGCGCTATCTCTATAAACTTCGAAATATCTACACCGCCATCTGTATGAACGTGGAAATATGTACAACACCATCTGTACGAACATGGACATATCTACACCGCCATCTGTATTAAGATGGAAATATCTACACCACTATCTGTATAAACATGGAAATATCTGCCCAACTATCTGTATAAACATGGAAATATCCGCACCGCTATTTGTATAAACATGGAAATATCTACACCGCTATCTGCATAAACATGGAAATATCCACACCGCTATCTGTGTAAACATGGAAATGTCTAAACCGCTATCTGTGTAAACAGAGAAATATCTACACCGCCATCTGTGTAAACATGGAAATATCTACACCGCCATCTCTATAAACATGTAAATATCTACACCACCATCTGTATGAACATGGAAATATCTGCACCGCCATCTCTATAAACGTGGAAATTTCTACACCGCTATCTGTATGAACTTGGAAATATCTACACTGCTATCTGTATAAAATTGAAATTATCTACACCACTATCTCTATAAGCATGGAAATATCTACACTTCTATCTGTATAAACTTGGAAATATCTACACCGCTATCTGTATAAACATGCAAATATCTTCACTGCTATCTGTATAAACATGGGAATATCTAGACCGCCATCTCTATAAACATGGAAATATCTACACCACCATCTGTATAAACATGGAAATATCTATACCGCTATCTGCATAAACATGGAAATATCTACACCGCCATCTGTATGAACATGGAAATATCTACACCTCCATCTGTACGAACATGGAAATATGTACAGCGCCATCAGTATGAACATGTAGATATCTACACCGCCATCTGTATGAACATGGAAATATCTACGCCGCTAATTGTATGAACATGGAAATATCTACACCGCTATCTGTATGAACATGGAAATATCTACACCGTTATCTGTATGAACATGGCAATATCTACACCGCTATCTGTATGAACATGGAAATATCTACACCGCTATCTGTATGAACATGCAAATATCTACACCGCTATCTGTATGAACATGCAAATATCTACACAGATATCTGTATATCAATGGAAATATCTACACTGCTATCTCTATAAACATGGAAATAACTACACTGCTATCTGTAGAAACATGGAAATATGTACACCGCCACCTGTATGATCATGGAAATAACTAAACTGCCATCCGTACGAACATGGAAATATCTACACCGCCATCTGTATGAACATGGAAATATCTACACCGCCATCTGTATGAACATGGAAATATCTACAATGCTAACTGTATGGACATGGAATTATCTACACTGCTATTGGTATGAACATGGAAATATCTACACTGCTATCTGCATGAACATGGAAATATCTACACCACTATCTGTATGAACATGGAAATATCTACACCGCCCTCTGTATGAACATGGAAATATCTACACCGCTATCTGTTTGAACATGCAAATATCTACACAGCTATCTGTATGAACATGGAAATATCTACACTACTATCTCTATACACATGGAAATAACCACACTGCTATCTGTATAAACATGGAAATATCTACACCGCCATCTCTATGAACATGGAAATATCTACCCCACCATTTGTATGAACATGGAAATATCTACACCGCCATCTCTATGAACATGGAAATATCTACACCGCCATTTGTATGAACCTGGAAATATCTACACCGCCATCTGTATGAACATGGAAATATATTCACCGCCATCTGTATGAAGATGGATATATCTACACCGGCATCTGGATGAACATGGAAATATCTACTCCGCTATCTGCATGAACATGGAAATATCTACACAGCTCTCTGCATATACATGGAAATATCTACACATATTTCTCTATAAATATGGAAATAACTACAGCGCTATCTCTATAAACTTTGTAATATCTACACCGTCATCTGTATGAACATGGAAATATCTACACCGCCATCTGTACGAACATGGACATATCTACACTGCCATCTGTATTAAGATGGAAATATCTACTCCGCTATCTGTATAAACATGGAAATATCTGGCAATGTGTATAAACATGGAAATATCTACACCGCTATCTGCATAACCATGGAAATATCCAAAAAGCTATCAGTTTAAACATGGAAATGTCTACACCGCTATCTGTGTAAACATGGAAATATATGCACCGCCATCTGTGTAAACATGAAAATATCTACACCGCCATCTTTATAAACATGGAAATATCTACACCGCCATCTGTACAAATATGGACATATCTACACCGCTATCTGTATGAACATGGAAATATCTACACCGCTATCTGTTCTAACATGGAAATAACTACACGGCTATCTGTATGAACATGCAAATATCTACACAGCTATCTGTATATCAATGGAAATATCTACATTGCAATCTCTATAAATATGGAAATATCTACACTGCTATCTGTATAAACATGGAAATATCTACACCGCCACCTGTACGAACATGGAAATATCTACACTGCCATCTGTACGAACATGGAAATATCTACACCGCCATCTGTATGAACATGTAAATATCTACACCGCCATCTGTATGAACATGGAAATATCTACACCGGTAATTGTATGAACATGGAAATATCTACACCACTAACTGTATGAACATGGAAATATCTACACCACTATCTGTATGAACATGGAAATATCTACCCCGCTATCAGTATGAATATGGAAATATCTACACCGCTATCTGTATGAACATGCAAATATCTACACAGCTATCTGTATATCAATGGAAATATCTACACTGCTATCTCTATAAACATGGAAATTACTACACTGCTATCTGTATAAACATGGAAATATCTCTACCACCATCTCTATGATCATGGAAATATCTACACCACTATCTGTATGAACATGGAAATATCTACACCGTTATCTGTATGAACAGGGAAATATCTACACCGCTATCTGTATGAACATGGAAATATCTACACCGCTATCTGTACGAACATGGAAATATCTACACCGCTATCTGTATGAAAACGCAAATAACTACACAGCTATCTGTATGAAAATGCAAATATCTACACAGCTATCTGTATATCAATGGAAATATCTACACTGCTATCTCTATAAACATGGAAATAACTACACTGCTATCTGTATAAACATGGAAATATCTACACCGCCACCTGTATGAACATGGAAATATCTACACTGCCATCCGTACGAACATGGAAATATCAACACCGCCATCTGAATGAACATGTAAATATCTACACCGCCATCTGTATGAACATGGAAATATCTACAACGCTAACTGTATGGACATGGAAAAATCTACACCGCTATTGGTATGAATATGGAAATATCTACACCGCTATCTGCATGAACATGGAAATATCTACACCGCTATCTGTATGAACATGGAAATATCTACACCGCTATCTGTATGAACATGGAAATATCTACACCGCTATCTGCATGAACATGGAAATATCTACACAGCTATCTGCATAAACATGGAAATATCTACACAGATTTCTCTATAAATATGGAAATAACTACAGCGCTATCTCTACAAACTTCGAAATATCTACACCGCCATCTGTATGAACATGGAAATATCTACAACGCCATCTGTACGAACATGGACATATCTACACCGCCATCTGTATTAAGATGGAAATATCTACACCGCTATCTGTATAAACATGGAAATATCTGCCCAATTATCTGTATAAACATGGAAATATCCGCACCGCTATCTGTATAAACATGGAAATATCTGCACTGCTATCTGCATAAACATGGAAATATCCACTCCGCTATCTGTGTAAACATGGAAATTTCTACACCGCTATCTGTGTAAACATGGAAATATCTACACCGCCATCTGTGTAAACATGAAATTATCTAAACCGCCATCCCCATAAACATGGAAATATCTACACCGCCATCTGAATGACCATGGAAATATCTACACCGCCATCTCTATAAACGTGGAAATATCTACACCGCTATCTGTATGAACTTGGAAATATCTACACTGATCTCTGTATAAAATTGAAATTATCTACACCACTATCTCTATAAACATGGAAATCTCTACACTGCTATCTGTATAAACATGGAAATATCTACACCGCTACCTGTATAAACATGGAAATATCTTCACCGCTATCTGTATAAACATGGAAATACCTACAACGTTGTCTCTATAAACTTGGAAATAACTACACCACTATCTCTGTAAACATGGAAATATCTACACCACCATCTCTATGAACATGGAAATATCTACACCGAAATTTGTATGAACATGGAAATATCTACACCGCCATCTCTATGAAAATGGAAATACCTACACCGCCGTTTGTATGAACATGGAAATATCTACACCGCCATCTGTATGAACATGGTAATATCTTCACCGCCATCTGTATGAGCATGGATATATCTACACCGGCATCTGGATGAAAATGGAAATATCTACACCGCTATCTGCATGAACATGGAAATATCTACACAGCTATCTGCATATACATGGAAATAACTACACAGATTTCTCTATAAATATGGAAATAACTATAGCGCTATCTCAATAAACTTCGAAATATCTAAACCGCCATCTGTATGAACATGGAAATATCTACACCGCCATCTGAACGAACATAGACATATCTACACCGCCATCTGTATTAAGATGGAAATATCTACACCGCTATCTGTATAAACATGGAAATATCTGCCCAACTATCAGTATAAACCTGGAAATATCCGCACCGCTATCGGTATAAACATGGAAATATCTACACCGCTATAGGCATAAACATGGAAATATCCACACCGCTATCTTTGTAAAAACGGAAATATCTACACCGCCATCTGAGTAAACATGAAAATATCTACACTGCCATCTCTATAAACATGGAAATATCTACACCGCCATCTGTATGAACATGGAAATATGTACACCGCCATCTCTATAAACGTGGAAATATCTACACCACTATCTGTATGAATTTGGAAATATCTACAATGCTATCTGTATAAAATTGGAATTATCTACACCACTATCTCTATAAACATGGAAATATCTACACTGCTATCTGTATAAACATGGAAATATCTACACCGCTATCTGTATAAACATGGAAATACCTTCACCGCTATCTGTATAAACATGGAAATATCTACAACGCTGTCTCTATAAACTTGGAAATAACTACACCACTATCTCTTTAAACGTGGAATTATCTAGACCGACATCTCTATAAACATGGAAATATCTACACCACCATCTGTATAAACATGGAAATATCTATACCTCTATCTGCATAAACATGGAAATGTCTACACCGCCATCTCTATGAACACGGAAATATCTACACCGCCATCTGTACGAACATGGAAATATCTACACCGCCATCTGTATGAACATGGAAATATCTACACCGCCATCTGTATGAACATGGAAATATGTATACCGCTATCTGCATAAACATGGAAATATCTACACCGCGATCTGTACGAACATGGAAATATCTACACCGCTAACTGTATGAACATGGAAATATCTACACCGCTATCTGTATGAACATGGAAATATATACACCGTTATCTGTATGAACATGGAAATATCTACACCACTATCTGTACGAACATGGAAATATCTACACTGCCATCCGCACGAACATGGAAATATCTACACCGCCATCTGTATGAACATGTAAATATCTACACCGCCATCTGTATGAACATGGAAATATCTACACCGCTAAGTGTATGGATATGAAATATCTACACTGCTATTGGTATGAACATAGAAATATCTACACGGCTATCTGCATGAACTTGGAAACATCTACACCGCTATCTGTATGAACATGGCAATATCTACATCGCTATCTGTATGAACATGGAAATATCTACACCGCTATCTGTATGAACATGCAAATATCTACACAGCTATCTGTATGAAATTGAAATTATCTACACCACTATCTCTATAAACATGGAAATAACTACACTGCTATCTGTATAAACATGAAAATATCTACACCGCCATCTATATGAACATGGAATTATCTACACCGCCATTTGTATGAACATGGAAATATCTACACCGCCATCTCTATGAACATGGAAATATCTACACCGCCATTTGTATGAACATGGAAATATCTACACCGCCATCTGTATGAACATGGATATATCTTCACCGAAATCTGTATGAACATGGATATATCTACACCGGCATCTGGATGAACATGGAAATATCTACACCGCTATCTGCATGAAAATGGAAATATCTACACAGCTATCTGCAAATACATGGAAATATCTACACAGATTTCTCTATAAATATGGAAGTAACTACAGCGCTATCTCTATAAACTTCGAAATATCTACACCGCCATCTGTATGAACATGGAAATATCTACTCTGCCATCTGTACGAACATGGACATTTGTACACCGCCATCTGTATTAAGATGGAAATATCTACACCGCTATCTGTATAAACATGGAAATATCTGCCCATCTGTATAAACATGGAAATATCCGCACCGCTATCTGTATAAACATGGAAATATCTACACCGCTGTCTGCATAAACATGGAAATATCCACACCGCTATCTGTGTAAACATGGAAATGTCTACACCGCTACCTGTGTAATCATGGAAATACCTACACCGCCATCTGTGTAAACATGAAAATATCTACACAGCCATCTCTATAAACATGGAAATATCTACACCGCCATCTGTATGAACATGGAAATATCTACACCGCCATCTCTATAAACGTGGAAATATCTACTCCGCTATCTGTATGAACTTGGAAATATCTACACTGCTATCTGTATAAAATTGAAATTATCTGCACCTCTATCTCTATAAACATGGAAATAACTACACTGTTATCTGTATAAACATGGAAATATCTACACCGCTATCTGTATAAACATGGAAATATCTTCACCGCTATCTGTATACACATGGAAATATCTAAAACGCTGTCTCTATAAACTTGGAAATAACTACATCTCTATCTCTATAAACATAGAAATATCTAGACCGCCATCTCAATAAACATGGAAATATCTACACCACCATCTGTATAAGCATGGAAATATCTATACCGCTATCTGCATAAACATGGAAATATGTACACAGCCATCTCTATGAACATGGAAATATCTACACTGCCATCTGTACGAACATGGAAATATCTACACTGCCATCTGTATGAACACATAAATATCTACACAGCCATTTGTATGAGCATGGAAATATCTACACCGCTAACTGTATGAACATGGAAATACCTACACCGCTGTCTGTATGAACATGGAAATATCTACACTGTTATCTGTATGAACATGGAAATATCTACACCGTTATCTGTATGAACATGGAAATATCTACACCGCTATCTGTATGAACATGGAAATATCTACACCGCTATCTGTATGAACATGGAAATATCTACACCGCTATCTGTATGAACATGCAAATATCTACAAAGCTATCTGTATGAAATTGAAATTATCTACAACACTATCTCTATAAACATGGAAATAACTACACTGCTATCTGTATAAACTTGGAAATATCTACAGCGCCATCTCTATGAACATGGAAATATCTACACCGCCATCTGTACGAACATGGAAATATCTACACTGCCATCTGTATGAACACGTAAATATCTACACCGCCATCTGTATGAGCATGGAAATATCTACACCGCTAACTGTATGAACATGGAAATATCTACACCGCTATCTGTATGAACATGGAAATATCTACACCGTTATCTGTATGAACATGGAAATATCTACACCGCTATCTGCATGAACATGGAAATATCTACACAGCTATCTGCATATACATGGAAATATCTACACAGATTTCTCTATAAATATGGAAATAACTACAGCACTATCTCTATAAACTTCAAAATATCTACAACGCCATCTCTACGAACATGGAAATATCTACACCGCCATATGTACGAACATGGACATATGTACACCACCATCTGTATTAAGATGGAAATATCTATACCGCTATCTGTATAAACATGGAAATATCTGCCCATCTGTATAAACATGGAAATATCCGCACCGCTATCTGTATAAACATGGAAATATCTACACCGCTATCTATATAAACATGGAAATATCCACACCGCTATCTGTGTAAACATGGAAATGTCTACACCGCTACCTGTGTAAACATGGAAATATCTACACTGCCATCTGTGTAAACATGAAAATATCGACATCGCCATCTCTATAAACACGGAAATATCTACACCGCAATCTGTATGAACATGGAAATATCTACACCGCCATCTCTATAAACGTGGAAATATCTACACCGCCATCTGTACGAACATGGAAATATCTACACTGAAATCTGTATGAACACGTAAATATCTACACCGCCATCTGTATGAGCATGGAAATATCTACACCGCTAACTGTATGAACATGGAAATATCTACACCGCTATGTGTATGAACATGGAAATATCTACACCGTTATCTGTATGAACATGGAAATATCTACACCGCTATGTGTATGAACATGGAAATATCTACACCGCTATCTGTACGATCATGGAAATATCTACACCGCTATCTGTATGAACATGCAAATATCTACACAGCTATCTGTATATCAATGGAAATATCTACACTGCTATGTCTATAAACATGGAAATAACTACACTGCTATCAGTATAAACATGGAAATATCTACACCGCCACATTTATGAACATGGAAATGTCTACACTGCCATCCGTACGAACATGGAAATATATACACCGCCATCTCTATGAACATGGAAATATCTACACCGCCATTTGTATGAACATGGAAATATCTACACCCCCATCTGAATGAACATGGAAATATCTTCACCGCCATCTGTATGAACATGGATATATCTACACCGGCACCTGGATGAACATGGAAATATCTACACAGCTATCTGCATACGCATGGAAATATCTACACAGATTTCTCTATAAATATGGAAATAACTACAGTGCTATCTCTATGAACTTCGAAATATCTACACCGCCATCTGTGTGAACATGGAAATATCTACACCGCCATCTGTAAGAACAAGCAGATATCAACACTGCCATGTGTATTAAGATGGAAATATCTACACCGCTATCTGTATAAACATGGAAATATCTGCCCATCTGTATAAACATAGAAATATCCGCACCGCTATCGGTATAAACATGGAAATATCTACACCGCTATCTGCATAAACATGGAAATATCTACACCGCTATCTGTATAAACATGGAAATATCTACACTGCTATCTGTGTAAACATGGAAATGTCTACACCGCTATCTGTGTAAAAATGGAAATATCTACACCGCCATCTGGGTAAACATGAAAATATCTACACCGCCATCTCTATAAATGTGGAAATATCTACACCACTATCTGTATGAACTTCGAAATATCTACACTGCTCTCTGTATAAAATTGAAATTATCTACACCACTATCTCTATAAACATGGAAATATCTACACTGCTATCTGTATAAACATGGAAATATCTACACCGCTATCTGTATAAACATGGAAATATCTTCACCACTATCTGTATAAACATGGAAATATCTACAGCGTTGTCTCTATAAACTTGGAAATAACTACACCACTATCTCTGTATACATAGAAATATCTAGACCGCCATCTCTATAAACATGGAAATATCTATACCTCTATCTGTATAAACATGGAAATACCTACACCGCCACCTCTATGAACATGGAAATATCTATACCGAAATCTGTACGAACATGGAAATATCTATACCGCCATCTCTATGAACATGGAAATATCTACACCGCTATCTGTAAGAACATGCAAATATCTACACCGTTATCTGTATGAACATGGAAATAACTACACTGCTATCTGTATAAACATGGAAATATCTACACCGCCATCTCTATGAACATGGAAATATCTACACCGCCATTGGTATGAACATGGAAATATCTACATCGCCATCTCTATGAACATGGAAATATCTACAAAGCCATTTGTATGAACATGGAAATATCTACACCGCCATCTGTATGAACATGGAAATATCTTCAGCGCCATCTGTATGAGCATGGATATATCTACACCGGCATCTGGATGAACATGGAAATATCTACACCGCTATCTGCATGAACATGGAAATATCTACACAGCTATCTGCATATACATGGAAATAACTACAAAGATTTCTCTATAAATATGGAAATAACTACAGCGCTATCTCTATAAACTTCGAAATATCTACACCGCCATCTGTATGAACATGGAAATATCTACACCGCCATCTGTACGAACATGGACATATCTACACCGCCATCTGTATTAAGATGGAAATATCTACACCGCTATCTGTATAAACATGGAAATATCTGCCCAACTATCTGTATAAACATGGAAATATCTGCACCGCTATCGGTATAAACATGGAAATATCTACACTGCTATATGCGTAAACAGGGAAATATCCACACCGCTATCTTTGTAAACACGGAAATATCTACACCGGCATCTGTGTAAACATGAAAATATCTACACCGCCATCTCTAAAAACATGGAAATATCTACACCGCCATCTGTATGAACATGGAAATATCTACACCGCCATCTCTATCAACGTGGAAATATCTACACCGCTATCTATATGAATTTGGAAATATCTACAATGCTATCTGTATAAAATTGGAATTATCAACACCACAATCTCTATAAACATGGAAATATCTACACTGCTATCTGTATAAACATGGAAATATCTACACCGCTATCTGTATAAACATGGAAATATCTTTACCGCTATCTGTATAAACATGGAAATATCTACAACGCTGTCTCTATAAACTTGGAAATAACTACACCACTATCTCTTTAAACATGGAAATATCTAGACCGCCATCTCTATAAACATGGAAATATCTACACCACCATCTGTATAAACATGGAAATATCTATACCGCTATCTGCATAAACATGGAAATATCTACACCGCCATCTCTATGAACATGGAAATATCTACACCGCCATCTGTATGAACATGGAAATATCTACACCGCCATATGTATGAACATGGAAATATCTACACCGCCATCTGTATGAACATGGAAATATCTATACCGCTATCTGCATAAAGATGGAAATATCTACCACGCCATCTGTACGAACATGGAAATATCTACACCGTCATCTGTATGAACATGGAAATACCTACACCGCCATCTGTATGAACATGGAAATATCTACACCGCTAACTGTATGAACATGGAAATATCTACACCGCTATCTGTATGAACATGGAAATATCTACACCGTTATCTGTATGAACATGGAAATATCTACACCACTATCTGAACGAACATGGAAATATCTACACCACTATCTGAACGAACATGGAAATATCTACACTTCCATCCGTACAAACATGGAAATATCTCCACCGCCATCTGTATGAACATGTAAATACCTACACTGCCATCCGTACAAACATGGAAATATCTCCACCGCCATCTGTATGAACATGTAAATATCTACACTGCCATCTGTATGAACATGGAAATATCTACACCGCTAACTGTATGGACATGGAAATATCTACATTGCTATTGGTATGAACATAGAAATATCTACACCGCTATCTGCATGAACACGGAAACATCTACACTGCTATCTGTATGAACATGGAAATATCTACATCGCTATCTGTAAGAACATGGAAATATCTACACCGCTATCTGTATGAACATGCAAATATCTACACAGCTATCTGCATGAAATTGAAATTATCTACACCACTATCTCTATAAACATGGAAATAACTACACTGCTATCTGTATATACATGGAAATATCTACACCGCCATCTGTATGAACATGGAAATATCTACACCGCCATTTCTATAAACGTGGAAATATCTACACCGCTATCTGTATGAACTTGGAAATATCTACACTGCTATCTGTATAAAATTGAAATTATCTACACCGCTATCTCTATAAACATGGAAATATGTACACTGTTTTCTGTATAAACATGGAAATATCTACACCGCTATCTGTATAAACATGTAAATATCTTCACCGCTATCTGTATAAACATGGAAATATCTACAACGCTGTCTCTATAAACTTGGAAATAACTACACCTCTATCTCTATAAACATGGAAATATCTAGACCGCCATCTCAATAAACATGGAAATATCTACACCACCATCTGTATAAACATGGAATTATCTATACCGCTATCTGCATAAACATGGAAATATGTATACCGCCATCTCTATGAACATGGAAATATCTACACCGCCATCTGTATGAACAGGGAAATATCTACACTGCCATCTGTATGAACACGTAAATATCTACACCGCCATCTGTATGAGCATGGAAATATCTACACCGCTAACTGTATGAACATGGAAATATCTACACCGCTATCTGTATGAACATGGAAATATCTACACCGTTATCTGTATGAACATGGAAATATCTACACCACTATCTGTATGAACATGTAAATATCTACACCGCCATCTGTATGAACATGGAAATATCTACACCGCTAACTGTATGGACATGGAAATATCTACACTGCTATTGGTATGAACATAGAAATATCTACACTGCTATCTGCATGAGCATGGAAACATCTACACTGCTATCTGTATGAACATGGAAATATCTACATCGCTATCTGTATGAACATGGAAATATCTACACCGCTATCTGTATGAACATGCAAATATCTACACAGCTATCTGCATGAAATTGAAATTATCTACACCAATATCTCTATAAACATGGAAATAACAACACTGCTATCTGTATAAACATGGAAATATCTACACCTCCATCTCTATGAACATGGAAATATCTACACCGCCATTTGTATGAACATGGAAATATCTACACCGCCATCTGTATGAACTTGGATATATCTTCAACGCCATCTGGATGAACATGGAAATATCTACACCGCTATCTGCATGAACATGGAAATATCTACACAGCTATCTGCATATACATGGAAAAATCTACACAGATTTCTCTATAAATATGGAAATAACTACAGCACTATCTCTATAAACTTCAAAATATCTACACCGCCATCTGTACGAACATGGAAATATCTACACCGCCATCTGTACGAACATGGACATATGTACACCACCATCTGTATTAAGATGGAAATATCTATACCGCTATCTGTATAAACATGGAAATATCTGCCCATCTCTATAAACATGGAAATATCCGCACCGCTATCTGTATAAACTTGGAAATATCTACACCGCTATCTACATAAACATGGAAATATCCACACCGCTATCTGTGTAAACATGGAAATGTCTACACCGCTATCTGTGTAAACATGGAAATATCTACACCGCCATCTGTGTAAACATGAAAATATCTACATCGCCATCTGTATAAACACGCAAATATCTACACCGCAATCTGTATGAACATGGAAATATCTACACCGCCATCTCTATAAACGTGGAAATATATACACCGCTATCTGTATGAACTTGGAAATATCTACACTGCTATCTGTATAAAATTGAAATTATCTTCACCACTATCTCTATAAACATTGAAATATCTACACTGTTATCTGTATAAACATGGAAATATCTACTCCGCTATCTGTATAAGCATGGAAATGTCTTCACCGCTATCTGTATAAACATGAAAATATCTACAACACTGTCTCTATAAACTTGGAAATAACTACACCTCTATCTCTATAAACATGGAAATATCTAGACCGCCATCTCAATAAACATGGAAATATCTACACCACCATCTGTATAAACATGGAAATATCTATATCGCTATCTGCATAAACATGGAAATATGTACACCGCCATCTCTATGAACATGGAAATATCTACACGGCCATCTGTACCAACATGGAAATATCTACACTGCCATCTGTATGAACACGTAAATATCTACACCGCCATCAGTATGAGCATGGAAATATCTACACCGCTAACTGTATGAACATGGAAATATCTACACCGCTATCTGTATGAACATGGAAATATCTACACCGTTATCTGTATGAACATGGAAATATCTACACCACTATCTGCATGAACATGGAAATATCTACACAGCTATCTGCATATACATGGAAATATCTACACAGATTTCTCTATAAATATGGAAATAACTACAGCACTATATAATCTTCAAAATATCTACACCGCCATCTGTACGAACATGGAAATATCTACACCGCCATCTGTACGAACATGGACATATGTACACCACCATCTGTATTAAGATGGAAATATCTATACCGCTATCTGTATAAACATGGAAATATCTGCCCATCTCTATAAACATGGAAATATCCGCACCGCTATCTGTATAAACATGGAAATATCTACACCGCTATCTACATAAACATGGAAATATCCACACCGCAATCTGTGTAAACATGGAAATGTCTACACCGCTACCTGTGTAAACATGGAAATATCGACACCGCCATCTGTGTAAACATGAAAATATCTACATCGCCATCTCTATAAACACGGAAATATCTACACCGCAATCTGTATGAACATGGAAATATCTACACCGCCATCTCTATAAACGTGGAAATATCTACACCGATATCTGTATGAACTTGGAAATATCTACACTGCTATCTGTATAAAATTGAAATTATCTTCACCACTATCTCTATAAACATTGAAATATCTACACTGTTATCTGCATAAACATGGAAATATCTACTCCGCTATCTGTATAAGCATTTAAATATCTTCACCGCTATCTGTATAAACATGGAAATATCTACAACACTGTCTCTATAAACTTGGAAATAACTACACCGCAATCTCTATAAACATGGAAATATCTAGACCGCCATCTCAATAAACATGGAAATATCTACACCACCATCTGTATAAACATGGAAATATCTATATCGCTATCTGCATAAACATGGAAATATGTACACCGCCATCTCTATGAACATGGAAATATCTACACCGCCATCTGTACGAACATGGAAATATCTACACTGCCATCTGTATGAACACGTAAATATCTACACCGCCATCTGTATGAGCATGGAAATATCTACACCGCTAACTGTATGAACATGGAAATATCTACACCGCTATCTGTATGAACATGGAAATATCTACATCGTTATCTGTATCAACATGGAAATATCTACACCGCTATCTGTATGAACATGGAAATATCTACACCACTATCTGTACGAACATGGAAATATCTACACCGCTATCTGTATGAACATGCAAATATCTACACAGCGATCTGTATATCAATGGAAATATCTACACTGCTATGTCTATAAACATGGAAATAACTACACTGCTATCGGTATAAACATGGAAATATCTACACCGCCACATTTATGAACATGGAAATGTCTACACTGCCATCCGTTCGAACATGGAAATTTCTACACCGCCATCTCTATGAACATGGAAATATCTACACCGCCATTTGTATGAACATGGAATTATCTACACCCCCGTCTGAATGAACATGGAAATATCTTCACCGCCATCTGTATGAACATGGATATATCTACACCGGAACCTGGATGAACATGGAAATACCTACAGAGCTATCTGCATATACATGGAAATATCTACACAGATTTCTCTATAAATATGGAAATAACTACAGTGCTATCTCTATAAACTTCGAAATATCTACACCGCCATCTGTATGAACATGGAAATATCTACACCGCCATCTGTAAGAACAAGGAGATATCTACATTGCCATCTGTATTAAGATGGAAATATCTACACTGCTATCTGTATAATCATGGAAATATCTGCCCATCTGTATAAACATGGAAATATCCGCACCGCTATCAGTATAAACATGGAAATATCTACACCGCTATCTGCATAAACATGGAAATATCCACTCCGCTATCTGTGTAAACATGGAGATGCCTACACCGCCATCTGTGTAAACATGGAAATATCTACACCGCCTTCTGTGTAAAAAAGAAAATATATACACCGCCATCTCTATAAACATGGAAATATCTACACCGCCATCTGTATGAACATGGAAATATCTACACCGCCATCTCTATAAATGTGGAAATATCTACACCGCTATCTGTATGAACTTGGAAATATCTACACTGCTCTCTGTATAAAATTGAAATTATCTACACCCATATCGCTATAAACATGGAAATATCTACCCCGCTATCTGTATAAACATGGAACTATCTACACCGCTATCTGTATAAACATGGAAATATCTTCACCGATATCTGTATAAACATGGAAATATCTACAACGCTCTCTCTATAAACTTGGAAATAACTACACCACTATGTCTATAAACATGGAAATATCTAGACCGCCATCTCTATAAACATGGAAATACCTGCACCACCATCTGTATGAACATGGAAATATCTATACCGCTATCTGCAAAAACATGGAAATATCTACACCGCCATCTCTATGAACATGGAAATATCTACCACGCCATCTGTACGAACATGGAAATATCTACACCGTCATCTGTATGAACATGGAAATACCTACACCGCCATCTGTATGAACATGGAAATATCTACACCGCTAACTGTATGAACATGGAAATATCTACACCGCTATCTGTATGAACATGGAAATATCTACACCGTTATCTGTATGAACATGGAAATATCTACACCACTATCTGAACGAACATGGAAATATCTACACCACTATCTGAACGAACATGGAAATATCTACACTTCCATCCGTACAAACATGGAAATATCTCCACCGCCATCTGTATGAACATGTAAATACCTACACTGCCATCCGTACAAACATGGAAATATCTCCACCGCCATCTGTATGAACATGTAAATATCTACACTGCCATCTGTATGAACATGGAAATATCTACACCGCTAACTGTATGGACATGGAAATATCTACATTGCTATTGGTATGAACATAGAAATATCTACACCGCTATCTGCATGAACACGGAAACATCTACACTGCTATCTGTATGAACATGGAAATATCTACATCGCTATCTGTAAGAACATGGAAATATCTACACCGCTATCTGTATGAACATGCAAATATCTACACAGCTATCTGCATGAAATTGAAATTATCTACACCACTATCTCTATAAACATGGAAATAACTACACTGCTATCTGTATATACATGGAAATATCTACACCGCCATCTGTATGAACATGGAAATATCTACACCGCCATTTCTATAAACGTGGAAATATCTACACCGCTATCTGTATGAACTTGGAAATATCTACACTGCTATCTGTATAAAATTGAAATTATCTACACCGCTATCTCTATAAACATGGAAATATGTACACTGTTTTCTGTATAAACATGGAAATATCTACACCGCTATCTGTATAAACATGTAAATATCTTCACCGCTATCTGTATAAACATGGAAATATCTACAACGCTGTCTCTATAAACTTGGAAATAACTACACCTCTATCTCTATAAACATGGAAATATCTAGACCGCCATCTCAATAAACATGGAAATATCTACACCACCATCTGTATAAACATGGAATTATCTATACCGCTATCTGCATAAACATGGAAATATGTATACCGCCATCTCTATGAACATGGAAATATCTACACCGCCATCTGTATGAACAGGGAAATATCTACACTGCCATCTGTATGAACACGTAAATATCTACACCGCCATCTGTATGAGCATGGAAATATCTACACCGCTAACTGTATGAACATGGAAATATCTACACCGCTATCTGTATGAACATGGAAATATCTACACCGTTATCTGTATGAACATGGAAATATCTACACCACTATCTGTATGAACATGTAAATATCTACACCGCCATCTGTATGAACATGGAAATATCTACACCGCTAACTGTATGGACATGGAAATATCTACACTGCTATTGGTATGAACATAGAAATATCTACACTGCTATCTGCATGAGCATGGAAACATCTACACTGCTATCTGTATGAACATGGAAATATCTACATCGCTATCTGTATGAACATGGAAATATCTACACCGCTATCTGTATGAACATGCAAATATCTACACAGCTATCTGCATGAAATTGAAATTATCTACACCAATATCTCTATAAACATGGAAATAACAACACTGCTATCTGTATAAACATGGAAATATCTACACCTCCATCTCTATGAACATGGAAATATCTACACCGCCATTTGTATGAACATGGAAATATCTACACCGCCATCTGTATGAACTTGGATATATCTTCAACGCCATCTGGATGAACATGGAAATATCTACACCGCTATCTGCATGAACATGGAAATATCTACACAGCTATCTGCATATACATGGAAAAATCTACACAGATTTCTCTATAAATATGGAAATAACTACAGCACTATCTCTATAAACTTCAAAATATCTACACCGCCATCTGTACGAACATGGAAATATCTACACCGCCATCTGTACGAACATGGACATATGTACACCACCATCTGTATTAAGATGGAAATATCTATACCGCTATCTGTATAAACATGGAAATATCTGCCCATCTCTATAAACATGGAAATATCCGCACCGCTATCTGTATAAACTTGGAAATATCTACACCGCTATCTACATAAACATGGAAATATCCACACCGCTATCTGTGTAAACATGGAAATGTCTACACCGCTATCTGTGTAAACATGGAAATATCTACACCGCCATCTGTGTAAACATGAAAATATCTACATCGCCATCTGTATAAACACGCAAATATCTACACCGCAATCTGTATGAACATGGAAATATCTACACCGCCATCTCTATAAACGTGGAAATATCTACACCGCTATCTGTATGAACTTGGAAATATCTACACTGCTATCTGTATAAAATTGAAATTATCTTCACCACTATCTCTATAAACATTGAAATATCTACACTGTTATCTGTATAAACATGGAAATATCTACTCCGCTATCTGTATAAGCATGGAAATGTCTTCACCGCTATCTGTATAAACATGAAAATATCTACAACACTGTCTCTATAAACTTGGAAATAACTACACCTCTATCTCTATAAACATGGAAATATCTAGACCGCCATCTCAATAAACATGGAAATATCTACACCACCATCTGTATAAACATGGAAATATCTATATCGCTATCTGCATAAACATGGAAATATGTACACCGCCATCTCTATGAACATGGAAATATCTACACGGCCATCTGTACCAACATGGAAATATCTACACTGCCATCTGTATGAACACGTAAATATCTACACCGCCATCAGTATGAGCATGGAAATATCTACACCGCTAACTGTATGAACATGGAAATATCTACACCGCTATCTGTATGAACATGGAAATATCTACACCGTTATCTGTATGAACATGGAAATATCTACACCACTATCTGCATGAACATGGAAATATCTACACAGCTATCTGCATATACATGGAAATATCTACACAGATTTCTCTATAAATATGGAAATAACTACAGCACTATATAATCTTCAAAATATCTACACCGCCATCTGTACGAACATGGAAATATCTACACCGCCATCTGTACGAACATGGACATATGTACACCACCATCTGTATTAAGATGGAAATATCTATACCGCTATCTGTATAAACATGGAAATATCTGCCCATCTCTATAAACATGGAAATATCCGCACCGCTATCTGTATAAACATGGAAATATCTACACCGCTATCTACATAAACATGGAAATATCCACACCGCAATCTGTGTAAACATGGAAATGTCTACACCGCTACCTGTGTAAACATGGAAATATCGACACCGCCATCTGTGTAAACATGAAAATATCTACATCGCCATCTCTATAAACACGGAAATATCTACACCGCAATCTGTATGAACATGGAAATATCTACACCGCCATCTCTATAAACGTGGAAATATCTACACCGATATCTGTATGAACTTGGAAATATCTACACTGCTATCTGTATAAAATTGAAATTATCTTCACCACTATCTCTATAAACATTGAAATATCTACACTGTTATCTGCATAAACATGGAAATATCTACTCCGCTATCTGTATAAGCATTTAAATATCTTCACCGCTATCTGTATAAACATGGAAATATCTACAACACTGTCTCTATAAACTTGGAAATAACTACACCGCAATCTCTATAAACATGGAAATATCTAGACCGCCATCTCAATAAACATGGAAATATCTACACCACCATCTGTATAAACATGGAAATATCTATATCGCTATCTGCATAAACATGGAAATATGTACACCGCCATCTCTATGAACATGGAAATATCTACACCGCCATCTGTACGAACATGGAAATATCTACACTGCCATCTGTATGAACACGTAAATATCTACACCGCCATCTGTATGAGCATGGAAATATCTACACCGCTAACTGTATGAACATGGAAATATCTACACCGCTATCTGTATGAACATGGAAATATCTACATCGTTATCTGTATCAACATGGAAATATCTACACCGCTATCTGTATGAACATGGAAATATCTACACCACTATCTGTACGAACATGGAAATATCTACACCGCTATCTGTATGAACATGCAAATATCTACACAGCGATCTGTATATCAATGGAAATATCTACACTGCTATGTCTATAAACATGGAAATAACTACACTGCTATCGGTATAAACATGGAAATATCTACACCGCCACATTTATGAACATGGAAATGTCTACACTGCCATCCGTTCGAACATGGAAATTTCTACACCGCCATCTCTATGAACATGGAAATATCTACACCGCCATTTGTATGAACATGGAATTATCTACACCCCCGTCTGAATGAACATGGAAATATCTTCACCGCCATCTGTATGAACATGGATATATCTACACCGGAACCTGGATGAACATGGAAATACCTACAGAGCTATCTGCATATACATGGAAATATCTACACAGATTTCTCTATAAATATGGAAATAACTACAGTGCTATCTCTATAAACTTCGAAATATCTACACCGCCATCTGTATGAACATGGAAATATCTACACCGCCATCTGTAAGAACAAGGAGATATCTACATTGCCATCTGTATTAAGATGGAAATATCTACACTGCTATCTGTATAATCATGGAAATATCTGCCCATCTGTATAAACATGGAAATATCCGCACCGCTATCAGTATAAACATGGAAATATCTACACCGCTATCTGCATAAACATGGAAATATCCACTCCGCTATCTGTGTAAACATGGAGATGCCTACACCGCCATCTGTGTAAACATGGAAATATCTACACCGCCTTCTGTGTAAAAAAGAAAATATATACACCGCCATCTCTATAAACATGGAAATATCTACACCGCCATCTGTATGAACATGGAAATATCTACACCGCCATCTCTATAAATGTGGAAATATCTACACCGCTATCTGTATGAACTTGGAAATATCTACACTGCTCTCTGTATAAAATTGAAATTATCTACACCCATATCGCTATAAACATGGAAATATCTACCCCGCTATCTGTATAAACATGGAACTATCTACACCGCTATCTGTATAAACATGGAAATATCTTCACCGATATCTGTATAAACATGGAAATATCTACAACGCTCTCTCTATAAACTTGGAAATAACTACACCACTATGTCTATAAACATGGAAATATCTAGACCGCCATCTCTATAAACATGGAAATACCTGCACCACCATCTGTATGAACATGGAAATATCTATACCGCTATCTGCAAAAACATGGAAATATCTACACCGCCATCTCTATGAACATGGAAATATCTACACCGCCATCTGTACGAACATGGAAATATCTACACCGCCATCTGTATGAACATGTAAATATCTACACCGCCATCTGTATGAACATGGAAATATCTACACCGCTAACTGTATGAACATGGAAATATCTACACCGCTATCTGTATGAACATGGAAATATCTACACCGTTATCTGTATGAACATGGAAATATCTACACCGCTATCTGTATGAACATGGAAATATCTACACCGCTATCTGTACGAACATGGAAATATCTACACCGCTATCTGTATGAACATGCAAATATCTACACAGCTTTCTGTATATCAATGGAAATATCTACACTGCTATCTCTACAAACATGGAAATAACTACACTGCTATCGGTATAAATATGGAAATATCTACACCGCCACCTGTATGAACATGGAAATGTCTACACTGCCATCCGTACAAACATGGAAATATCTACACCGCCATCTCTATGAACATGGAAATATCTACACCGCCATTTGTATGAACATGGAAATATCTACACCGCCATCTGTATGAACATGGAAATATCTACATCGCCATCTCTATAAACGTGGAAATATCTACATCGCTATCTGTATGAACTTGGAAATATGTACACTGCTCTCGGTATAAAATTGAAATTATCTACACCACTGTCTCTATAAACAGGGAAATGCCTACACTGCTATCTCTAAAAACATGGAAATATCTACACCGCTATCTGTATAAACTTGGAAATATCTTCACCGCTATCTGTATAAACATGGAAATATCTAGACCGCAATCTCTATAAACATGGAAATAGCTACACCACCATCTGTATAAACATGGAAATATGTATACCGCTATCTGCATAAAGATGGAAATATCTACACCGCCATCTCTATGAACATGGAAATATCTACACCGCCATCTGTATGAACACGTAAATATCTACACCGCCATCTGTTTGAACATGGAAATATCTACACCGCTAACTGTATGATCATGGAAATATCTACACCGCTATCTGTATGAACATGGAAATATCTACACCGTTATCTGTACGAACATGGAAATATCTACACCGCTATCTGTATGAACATGGAAATATCTACACCGCTATCTGTACGAACATGGAAATATCTACACCGCTATCTGTATGAACATGCAAATATCTACACAGGTATCTGTATATCAATGGAAATATCTACACTGCTATCTCTATAAACATGGAAATATCTACACTGCTATCTGTATAAACATGGAAATATCTACACAGCCACCTGTATGAACATGGAAATATCTACACTGCCATCCGTACGAACATGGAAATATCTACACCGCCATCTGTATGAACATGGAAATATCTACAACGATAACTGTATGTACATGGAAATATCTACACCGCTATTGGTATGAACATAGAAATATCTACACCGCTATCTGCATGAACATGGAAATATCTACACCGCTATCTGTATGAACATGGAAATATCTACACCGCTATCTGCATGAACATGGCAATATCTACACCGCTATCTGCATGAACTTGGAAACATCTACACCGCTATCTGTACGAACATGGAAATATCAACATCGCTATCTGTATGAACATGGAAATATCCACACCGCTATCTGTATGAACATGCAAATATCTACACAGCTATCTGTATGAAATTCAAATTATCTACACCACTATCTCTATAAACATGGAAATAACTACACTGCTATCTGTATAAACATGGAAATATCTACACCGCCTTCTCTATGAACATGGAAATATCTACACCACCATCTGTATTAAGATGGAAATATGTACCCCGCTATCTGTATAAACATGGAAATATCAACACCGCCATCTCTATGAACATGGAAATATCTACACCGCCATTTGTAAGAACATGGAAATATCTACACTGCCATCTGTATGAACATGGAAATAACTTCACCGCCATCTGTATGAACATGGATATATCTACACCGGCGTCTGGATGAACATGGAAGTATCTACACCGCTATCTGCATGAACATGGAAATATCTACACAGCTATCTGCATAAACATGGAAATATCTACACAGATTTCTCTATAAATATGGAAATAACTACAGCGCTATCTCTAGAAACTTCGAAATATCTTCACCGCCATCTGTATTAAGATGGAAATATCTACACCGCTATCTGTATAAACATGGAAATATCTGCCCAATTATCTGTATAAACATGGAAATATCCGCACCGCTATCTGTATAAACATGGAAATATCTGCACTGCTATCTGCATAAACATGGAAATATCCACTCCGCTATCTGTGTAAACATGGAAATGTCTACACCGCTATCTGTGTAAACATTTAAATATCTACACCGCCATTTGTGTAGACATGAAATTATCTAAACCGCCATCCCCATAAACATGGAAATATCTACACCGCCATCTGTATGAACATGGAAATATCTACACCGCCATCTCTATAAACGTGGAAATATCTACACCGCTATCTGTATGAACTTGGAAATATCTACACTGCTCTCTGTATAAAATTGAAATTATCTACACCACTATCTCTATAAACATGGAAATCTCTACACTGCTATCTGTATAAACATGGAAATATCTACACCGCTATCTGTATAAACATGGAAATATCTTCACCGCTATCTGTATAAACATGGAAATATCTACAACGTTGTCTCTTTAAACTTGGACATAACTACACCACTATCTCTGTAAACATGGAAATATCTACACCGCCATCTCTATGAACATGTAAATATCTACACCGCCATTTGTATGAACATGGGAATATCTACACCGCCATCTCTATGAAAATGGAAATATCTACACCGCCGTTTGTATGAACATGGAAATATCTACACCGCCATCTGTATGAACATGGAAATATCTTCACCGCCATCTGTATGAACATGGATATATCTACACCGGCATCTGGATGAACATGGAAATATCTACACCGCTATTTGCAAGAACATGGAAATATCTACACAGCTATCTGCATATACATGGAAATAACTACACAGATTTCTCTATAAATATGGAAATAACTATAGCGCTATCTCTATAAACTTCGAAATATCTACACCGCCACCTGTATGAACATGGAAATATCTACACTGCCATCCGTACGAACATGGAAATATCTACACCGCCATCTGTATGAACATGGAAATATCTACAACGCTAACTGTATGGACATGGAAATATCTACACCGCTATTGGTATGAATATGGAAATATCTACACCGCTATCTGCATGAACATGGAAATATCTACACCGCTATCTGTATGAACATGGAAATATCTACACCGCAATCTGTATGAACATGGAAATATCTACACCGCTATCTGTATGAACATGCAAATATCTACACAGCTATCTGTATAAAATTGAAATTATCTACACCACTATCTCTATAAACATGGAAATAACTACACTGCTATCTGTAAAATTGAAATTATCTTCACCACTATCTCTATAAACATTGAAATATCTACACTGTTATCTGTATAAATATGGAAATATCTACTCCGCTATCTGTATAAGCATGGAAATATCTTCACCGCTATCTGTATAAACATGAAAATATCTACAACGCTGTCTCTATAAACTTGGAAATAACTACACCTCTATCTCTATAAACATGGAAATATCTAGACCGCCATCTCAATAAACATGGAAATATCTACACCACCATCTGTATAAACATGGAAATATCTATACCGCTATCTGCCTAAACATGGAAATATGTACACCGCCATCTCTATGAACATGGAAATATCTACACCGCCATCTGTACGAACATGGAAATATCTACACTGCCATCTGTATGAACACGTAAATATCTATACCGCCATCTGTATGAGCATGGAAATATCTACACCGCTAACTGTATGAACATGGAAATATCTACACCGCTATCTGTATGAACATGGAAATATCTACACCGTTATCTGTACGAACATGGAAATATCTACACCGCTATCTGTACGAACATGGAAATATCTACACCGCTATCTGTACGAACATGGAAATATCTACACCGCTATCTGTATGAACATGCAAATATCTACACAGCTATCTGTATATCAATGGAAATATCTACACTGCTATGTCTATAAACATGGAAATAACTACACTGCTATCGGTATAAACATGGAAATATCTACACCGCCACATTTATGAACATGGAAATGTCTACACTGCCATCCGTACGAACATGGAAATATCTACACCGCCATCTCTATGAACATGGAAATATCTACACCGCCATTTGTATGAACATGGAAATATCTACACCCCCATCTGAATGAACATGGAAATATCTTCACCGCCATCTGTATGAACATGGATATATCTACACCGGCATCTGGATGAACATGGAAATATCTACACAGCTATCTGCATATACATGGAAATATCTACACAGATTTCTCTATAAATATGGAAATAACTACAGTGCTATCTCTATAAACTTCGAAATATCTACACCGCCATCTGTATGAACATGGAAATATCTACACCGCTATCTGTATGAACATGGAAATATCTACACCGCAATCTGTATGAACACGGAAATATCTACACCGCTATCTGAATGAACATGCAAATATCTACACAGCTATCTGTATAAAATTGAAATTATCTTCACCACTATCTCTATAAACATGGAAATAACTACACTGCTATCTGTATAAACATGGAAATACCTACACCACCATCTCTATGAACATGGAAATATCTACACCGCCATTTGTATGAACATGGAAATATCTACACCGCCATCTCTATGAACATGGAAATATCTACACCGCCATTTGTATGAACATGGAAATATCTACACTGCCATCTGTATGAACATGGAAATAACTTCACCGCCGTCTGTATGAACATGGATATATCTACACCGGCATCTGGATGAACATGGAAGTATATACACCGCTATCTGCATGAACATGGAAATATATACACAGGTATCTGCATAAACATGGAAATATCTACACAGATTTCTCTATAAATATGGGTATAACTACAGCGCTATCTCTATAAACTTCGAAATATGTACACCGCCATCTGTATGAACATGGAAATATCTACAACGCCGTCTGTACGAACATGGACATATCTACACCGCCATCTGTATTAAGATGGAAATATCTACACCGCTATCTGTATAATCATGGAAATATCTGCCCAATTATCTGTATAAACATGGAAATATCCGCACCGCTATCTGTATAAACATGGAAATATCTGCACTGCTATCTGCATAAACATGGAAATATCCACTCCGCTATCTGTGTAAACATGGAAATGTCTACACCGCTATCTGTGTAAACATGGAAATATCTACACAGCCATCTGTGTAAACATGAAATTATCTAAACCGCCATCCCCATAAACATGGAAATATCTACACCGCCATCTGTATGAACATGGAAATATCTACACCGCCATCTCTATAAACGTGGAAATACCTACACCGCTACCTGTATGAACTTGGAAATATCTACACTGCTCTCTGTATAAAATTGAAATCATCTACACCACTATCTCTATAAACATGGAAATCTCTTCACTGCTATCTGTATAAACATGGAAATATCTACACCGCTATCAGTATAAGCATGGAAATATATTCATCGCTATCTGTATAAACATGGAAATATCTACAACGTTGTCTCTATAAACTTGGAAATAACTACACCACTATCTCTGTAAACATGGAAATATCTACACCGCCATCTCTATGAACATGGAAATATCTACACCGCCATTTGTATGAACATGGAAATATCTACACCGCTAACTGTATGAACATGGAAATATCTACACCGCCATCAATATGAACATGGAAATATCTACACCACCATCTGTATGAACATGGAAATATCTACACCGCTAACTGTATGAACATGGAAGTATCTACACCGCTATCTGTATGAACATGGAAATATCTACACCATTATCTGTATGAACATGGAAATATCTACACCACTATGTGAACGAACATGGAAATATCTGCACTGCCATCCGTACAAACATGGAAATATCTACACCGCCATCTGTATGAACATAGAAATATCTACACCGCTAACTGTATGGACATGGAAATATCTACATTGCTATTGGTATGAACATAGAAATATCTACACCACTATCTGCATGAACATGGAAACATCTACACTGCTATCTGTATGAACATGGAAATATCTACATCGCTATCTGTATGAACATGGAAATATCTACACCGCTATCTGTATGAACATGCAAATATCTACACAGCTATCTGCTTGAAATTGAAAATATCTACACCACTATCTCTATAAACATGGAAATAAATACACTGCTATCTGTATAAACCTGGAAATATCTACACCGCCATTTGTATGAACATGGAAATATCTACACCGCCATCTCTATGAACATGGAAATATCTACACTGCCATCTCTATGAACATGGAAATATCTACACCGCCATTTGTACGAACATGGAAATATCTACACCGCCATCTGTATGAACATGGATATATCTTCACCGCCATCTGTATGAACATAGATATATCTACACCGGCATCTGGATGAACATGGAAATATCTACAACGCTATCTGCATGAACATGGAAATATCTACACAGCTATCTGCATATACATGGAAATATCTACACAGATTTCTCTATAAATATGGAAATAACTACAGCGCTATCTCTATAAACTTCAAAATATCTACACCGCCATCTATATGAACATCGAAATATCTACACTGCCATCTGTACGAACATGGATATATGTACACCGCCATCTGTATTAAGATGGAAATATCTACACCGCTATCTGTATAAACATGGAAATATTTGCCCATCTGTATAAACATGGAAATATCCGCACCGCTATCTGTATAAACATGGAAATATCTACACCGCTATCTGCATAAACATGGAAATATCCACACCGCTATCTGTGTAAACATGGAAATGTCTACACCGCTACCTGTGTAAACATGGAAATATCTACACCGCCATCTGTGTAAACATGAAAATATCTACACCGCCATCTCTATAAACATGAAAATATCTACACCGCCATCTGTATGAACGTGGAAATATCTACACTGCTATCTGTATAAAATTGAAATTATCTACACCGCTATCTCTATAAACATGGAAATATATACACTGTTTTCTGTATAAACATGGAAATATCTACACCGCTATCTGTATAAACATGTAAATATCTTCACCGCTATCTGTATAAACATGGAAATATCTACAACGCTGTCTCTATAAACTTGGAAATAACTACACCTCTATCTCTATAAACATGGAAATATCTAGACAGCCATCTCAATAAACATGGAAATATCTACACCAACATCTGTATAAACATGGAATTATCTATACCGCTATCTGCATAAACATGGAAATATGTACACCGCCATCTCTATGAACATGGAAATATCTACACCGCCATCTGTATGAACAGGGAAATATCTACACTGCCATCTGTATGAACACGTAAATATCTACACCGCCATCTGTATGAGCATGGAAATATCTACACCGCTAACTGTATGAACATGGAAATATCTACACCGCTATCTGTATGAACATGGAAATATCTACACCGTTATCGGTATGAACATGGAAATATCTACACCACTATCTGTATGAACATGTAAATATCTACACCACCATCTGTATGAACAAGGAAATATCTACACCGCTAACTGTATGGACATGGAAATATCTACACTGCTATTGGTATGAACGTAGAAATATCTACACCGCTATCTGCATGAACATGGAAACATCTACACTGCTATCTGTATGAACATGGAAATATCTACATTGCTATCTCTATAAACATGGAAATATCTACACCGACATTTGTATGAACATGGAAATATCTACACCGCCATCTGTGTAAACATGAAAATATCTACACCGCAATACCTATAAACATGGAAATATCTACACTGCCATCTGTATGAACATGGAAATATCTACACCGCCATCTCTGTAAATGTGGAAATATCTACACCGCTATCTGTATTAACTTGGAAATATCTACACTGCTCTCTGTATAAAATTGAAATTATCTACACCACTATCTCTATAAACATGGAAATATCTACACTGCTATCTGTATAAACATGGAAATATCTACAATGCTATCTGTATAAACATGGAAATATCTTCACCGCTATCTGTATAAACATGGAAATATCTACAACGCTGTCTCTATAAACTTGGAAATAACTACACCACAATCTCTGTAAACATGGAAATGTCTAGACCGCCGTCTCTATAAACATGGAAATATCTACAACACTATCTGTATAAACATGGAAATATCTATACCGCTATATGCATAAACATGGAAATATCTACACAGCCATCTCTATGAACAGAAATATCTACACCGCCATCTGTACGAACATGGAAATATCTATACCGCCATCCGTATGAACATGTAAATATCTACACCGCCATCTGTACGAACATGGAAATATCTTCACCGCTAACTGTATGAACATGGAAATATCTACACCGCTATCTGTATGAACATGGAAATATCTACACCGCTATCTGTATGAACATGGAAATAACTACACCGCTCTCTGTACGAACATGGAAATATCTACACCGCTATCTGTACGAACATGGAAATACCTACACCGCTATCTGTATGAACATGGAAATATCTACACCGCTATCTGTATAAACATGGAAATATCTACACGGCCATCTGTATGAACATGGAAATATCTACACCGCTGACTGTATGAACATGGAAATATCTGCACCGCTATCTGTATGAACATGGAAATATCTACACCGTTATCTGTATGAACATGGAAATATCTACACCGCTATCTGTATGAACATGGAAATATCTACACCGCTATCTGTACGAACATGGAAATATCTACACCGCTATCTATATGAAAATGCAAATATCTGCACAGCAATCTGTATATCAATGGAAATATCTACACTGCTATCTCTATAAACATGTAAATAACTACACTGCTATCTGTATAAACATGGAAATTTCTACACCGCCACCTGTATGAACATGGAAATACCTACACTGCCATCCGTACGAACATGGAAATATCTACACCGCCATCTGTATGAACATGGAAATATCTACACCGCTATCTGTATGATCATGCAAATATCTACACAGCTATCTGTATGTCAATGGAAATATCTACAATGCTATCTCTATAATCATGGAAATAACTACACTGCTATCTGTATAAACATGGAAATATCTACACCGCCATCTCTATGAACATGGAAATATCTACACCGCCGTTTCTATGAACATGAAAATATCTACAGCGCCATCTCTATGAACATGGAAATATCTACACCGCCATTTGTATGAACATAGAAATATCTACACTGCCATCTGCATGAACATGGAAATATCTACACCGCCATCTCTATAAACGTGGAAATGTCTACACCGCTATCTGTATGAACGTGGAAATATCTACACTGCTCTCTTTATAAATTGAAATTATCTACACCACTATCTCTATAAACATAGAAATATCTACACTGCTATCTGTATAAACATGGATATATCTACACCGCTATCTGTATAAACATGGAAATATCTACACCGCTATCTGTATATCAATGGAAATATCTACACTGCTATCTCTATAAACATGGAAATAACTAAAATGCTATCTGTATAAACATGGAAAGATCTACACCGCCATCTCTGTGAACATGGAAATATCTACACCGCCATTTGTATTAACATGGAAATATCTACACCGCTAACTGTACGAACACGGAAATATCTACACCGCCATCTGTATGAACATGGAAATATCTACACCGCTATCTGTATGAACATGGAAATATCTACACCGCTCTCTGTACGAACATGGAAATATCTACACCGCTATCTGTATGAACATGGAAATATCTACACCGCTATGTGTATGAACATGCAAATATCTACACAGCTATCTGTGTATCAATGGAAATATCTACACTGCTATCTCTATAAACATGGAAACATCTACACTGCTATCTGTATAAACATGGAAATATCTACACCGCCATTTGTATGAACACGGAAATATCTACACCGCTAACTGTATGAATATGGAAATATCTACACCGCTATCTGAATAAACATGGAAATATCTACACCGCTATCTCTATGAACATGCAAATATCTATACAGCTATCTGTATATCAATGGAAATATCTACACAGCTATTTCTATAAACATGGTAATAACTACACTGCTACCTGTATAAACATGGAAATATCTACACGGTTATCTCTATGAACATGGAAATATCTACACCGACATTTGTATGAACATGGAAATATCCACACCGATATCTGTGTAAACATGGAAATGTCTACACCGCTATCTGTGTAAACATGGAAATATCTACACCGCCATCTGTGTAAACATGAAAATATCTACACCGCAATACCTATAAACGTGGAAATATCTACACTGCCATCTGTATGAACATGGAAATATCTACACTGCCATCAGAGTAAACATGAAAATATCTACACCACAATACCTATAAACGTGGAAATATCTACACAGCCATCTGTATGCACATGGAAATATATACACCGCCATCTCTGTAAACGTGGAAATATCTACACCGCTATCTGTATTAACTTGGAAATATCTACACTGCTCTCTGTATAAAATTTAAATTATCTACACCACTATCTCTATCAACATGGAAATATCTACACTGCTATCTGTATAAACATGGAAATATCTACAAAGCTATCTATATAAACATGGAAATATCCACAACGCTGTCTCTATAAACTTGGAAATAACTACACCACTATCTCTGTAAACATGGAAATATCTAGACCGCCATCTCTATAAACATGGAAATATCTACACCACCATCTGTATAAACATGGAAATATCTACACCGCCATCTCTATGAACATGGAAATATCTACACCGCCATCTGTACGAACATGGAAATATCTATACCGCCATCTGTATGAACATGTAAATATCTACACCGCCATCTGTATGAACATCGAAATATCTTCACCGCTAACTGTATGAACATGGAAATATCTACACCGCTATCTGTACGAACATGGAAATATCTACACCGCTATCTGTATGAACATGCAAATATCTACACAGCTATCTGTATATCAATGGATATATCTACAATGCTATCTCTACAAACATGGAAATAACTACACTGCTATCTGTATAAACATGGAAATATCTACACCGCCACCTGTACGAACATGGAAATATCTACACTGCCATCCGTACGAACATGGAAATATCTACACCGCCATCTGTATGAACATGTAAATATCTGCACCGCCATCTGTATGAACATGGAAATATCTACACCGCTAACTGTATGAACATGGAAATATCTACACCGCTATCTGTATGAACATGGAAATATCTACACCACCATCTGTATGAACATGGAAATATCTACACCGCCATCTGTATGAACATGGAAATATCTACGCCGCTATCTGTATGAACATGGAAATATCTACACCGCTATCTGTATAAACATGGAAATATCTACACCGCTATCTGTATGAACATGCAAATATCTACACAGCTATCTGTATATCAATGGAAATATCTACACTGCTATCTCTATAAACATGGAAATAACTACACTGCTATCTGTATAAACATGGAAATATCTACACCGCCATCTCTATGAACATGGAAATATCTACACCGCCATTTGTATGAACATGGAAATATCTACACCGCCATCTCTATGAACATGGAAATACCTACACCGCCATTTGTATGAACATGGAAATATCTACACCGCCATCTGCATGAGCATGGAAATATCTACACCGCCATCTCTATAAACGTGGAAATATCTACACCGCTATCTGTATGAACTTGGAAATATCTACACTGCTCTCGGTATAAATTGAAATTATCTACACCACTATCTCTATAAACATGGAAATATCTGCACTGCTATCTGTATAAACATGGAAATATCTACACCGCTATCTGTATAAACATGGAAATATCTTCACCGCTATCTGTATAAACATGGAAATATCTACAACACTGTCTCTATAAACTTGGAAATAACTACACCACTATCTCTGTAAACATGGAAATATCTAGACCGCCATCTCAATAAACATGGAAATATCTATACCACCATCTGTAAAAACATGGAAATATCTATACCGCTATCTGCATAAACATGGAAATATCTACACCGCCATCTCTATGAACATGGAAATATCTACACCGCCATCTGTATGAACATGGAAATATCTACACCGCCATCTGTATGAACGTGGAAATATCTACACCGCCATTTCTATAAACGTGGAAATATCTACACCGCTATCTGAATGAACTTGGAAATATCTACACTGCTATCTGTATAAAATTGAAATTATCTACACCGCTATCTCTATAAACATGGAAATATGTACACTGTTTTCTGTATAAACATGGAAATATCTACACCGCTATCTGTATAAACATGGAAATATCTTCACCGCTATCTGTATAAACATGGAAATATCTACAACGCTGTCTCTATAAACTTGGAAATAACTACACCTCTATCTCTATAAACATGGAAATATCTAGACCGCCATCTAAATAAACATGGAAATATCTACACCACCATCTGTATAAACATGGAATTATCTATACCGCTATCTGCATAAACATGGAAATATGTACACCGCCATCTCTATGAACATGGAAATATCTACACCGCCATCTGTATGAACAGGGAAATATCTACACTGCCATCTGTATGAACACGTAAATATCTACACCGCCATCTGTATGAGCATGGAAATATCTACACCGCTAACTGTATGAACATGGAAATATCTACACCGCTATCTGTATGAACATGGAAATATCTACACCGCCATCTGTATGAACATGGAAATATCTACACCACTATCTGTATGAACATGTAAATATCTACACCGCCATCTGTATGAACATGGAAATATCTACACCGCTAACTGTATGGACATGGAAATATCTACACTGCTATTGGTATGAACGTAGAAATATCTACACCGCTATCTGCATGAACATGGAAACATCTACACTGCTATCTGTATGAACATGGAAATATCTACATCGCTATCTATATAAACATGGAAATATCTACACCGACATTTGTATGAACATGGAAATATCCACACCGCTATCTGTGTAAACATGGAAATGTCTACACCGCTAACTGTGTAAACATGGAAATATCTACACCGCCATCTGTGTAAACATGAAAATATCTACACCGCAATACCTATAAACGTGGAAATATCTACACTGCCATCTGTATGAACATGGAAATATCTACACCATTATCTGTATGAACATGGAAATATCTACACCACTATGTGAACGAACATGGAAATATCTGCACTGCCATCCGTACAAACATGGAAATATCTACACCGCCATCTGTATGAACATAGAAATATCTACACCGCTAACTGTATGGACATGGAAATATCTACATTGCTATTGGTATGAACATAGAAATATCTACACCACTATCTGCATGAACATGGAAACATCTACACTGCTATCTGTATGAACATGGAAATATCTACATCGCTATCTGTATGAACATGGAAATATCTACACCGCTATCTGTATGAACATGCAAATATCTACACAGCTATCTGCTTGAAATTGAAATTATCTACACCACTATCTCTATAAACATGGAAATAAATACAATGCTATCTGTATAAACCTGGAAATATCTACACCGCCATTTGAATGAACATGGAAATATCTACACCGCCATCTCTATGAACATGGAAATATCTACACCGCCATCTCTATGAACATGGAAATATCTACACCGCCATTTGTACGAACATGGAAATATCTACACCGCCATCTGTATGAACATGGATATATCTTCACCGCCATCTGTATGAACATGGATATATCTACACCGGCATCTGGATGAACATTGAAATATCTACAACGCTATCTGCATGTACATGGAAATATCTACACAGCTATCTGCATATACATGGAAATATCTACACAGATTTCTCTATAAATA
This sequence comes from Gorilla gorilla gorilla, assembly GCF_029281585.2. Lineage (NCBI taxonomy): Eukaryota > Metazoa > Chordata > Mammalia > Primates > Hominidae > Gorilla > Gorilla gorilla. The sequence goes on from NC_073234.2 coordinate 1,858,007, forward strand.
TGGAAATAACTACAGCGCTATCTCTATAAACTTCAAAATATCTACACCGCCATCTATATGAACATCGAAATATCTACACTGCCATCTGTACGAACATGGACATATGTACACCGCCATCTGTATTAAGATGGAAATATCTACACCGCTATCTGTATAAATATGGAAATATTTGCCCATCTGTATAAACATGGAAATATCCGCACCGCTATCTGTATAAACATGGAAATATCTACACCGCTATCTGCATAAACATGGAAATATCCACACCGCTATCTGTGTAAACATGGAAATGTCTACACCGCTACCTGTGTAAACATGGAAATATCTACACCGCCATCTGTGTAAACATGAAAATATCTACACCGCCATCTCTATAAACAAGGAAATATCTACACCGCCATCTGTATGAACGTGGAAATATCTACACTGCTATCTGTATAAAATTGAAATTATCTACACCGCTATCTCTATAAACATGGAAATATATACACTGTTTTCTGTATAAACATGGAAATATCTACACCGCTATCTGTATAAACATGTAAATATCTTCACCGCTATCTGTATAAACATGGAAATATCTACAACGCTGTCTCTATAAACTTGGAAATAACTACACCTCTATCTCTATAAACATGGAAATATCTAGACAGCCATCTCAATAAACATGGAAATATCTACACCAACATCTGTATAAACATGGAATTATCTATACCGCTATCTGCATAAACATGGAAATATGTACACCGCCATCTCTATGAACATGGAAATATCTACACCGCCATCTGTATGAACAGGGAAATATCTACACTGCCATCTGTATGAACACGTAAATATCTACACCGCCATCTGTATGAGCATGGAAATATCTACACCGCTAACTGTATGAACATGGAAATATCTACACCGCTATCTGTATGAACATGGAAATATCTACACCGTTATCGGTATGAACATGGAAATATCTACACCACTATCTGTATGAACATGTAAATATCTACACCACCATCTGTATGAACAAGGAAATATCTACACCGCTAACTGTATGGACATGGAAATATCTACACTGCTATTGGTATGAACATAGAAATATCTACACCGCTATCTGCATGAACATGGAAACATCTACACTGCTATCTGTATGAACATGGAAATATCTACATCGCTATCTCTATAAACATGGAAATATCTACACGGACATTTGTATGAACATGGAAATATCTACACCGCCATCTGTGTAAACATGAAAATATCTACACCGCAATACCTATAAACATGGAAATATCTACACTGCCATCTGTATGAACATGGAAATATCTACACCGCCATCTCTGTAAATGTGGAAATATCTACACCGCTATCTGTATTAACTTGGAAATATCTACACTGCTCTCTGTATAAAATTGAAATTATCTACACCACTATCTCTATAAACATGGAAATATCTACACTGCTATCTGTATAAACATGGAAATATCTACAATGCTATCTGTATAAACATGGAAATATCTTCACCGCTATCTGTATAAACATGGAAATATCTACAACGCTGTCTCTATAAACTTGGAAATAACTACACCACTATCTCTGTAAACATGGAAATGTCTAGACCGCCGTCTCTATAAACATGGAAATATCTACAACACTATCTGTATAAACATGGAAATATCTATACCGCTATATGCATAAACATGGAAATATCTACAACGCCATCTCTATGAACAGAAATATCTACACCGCCATCTGTACGAACATGGAAATAACTATACCGCCATCCGTATGAACATGTAAATATCTACACCGCCATCTGTACGAACATGGAAATATCTTCACCGCTAACTGTATGAACATGGAAATATCTACACCGCTATCTGTATGAACATGGAAATATCTACACCGCTATCTGTATGAACATGGAAATAACTACACCGCTATCTGTACGAACATGGAAATATCTACACCGCTATCTGTACGAACATGGAAATACCTACACCGCTATCTGTATGAACATGGAAATATCTACACCGCTATCTGTATAAACATGGAAATATCTACACGGCCATCTGTATGAACATGGAAATATCTACACCGCTGACTGTATGAACATGGAAATATCTGCACCGCTATCTGTATGAACATGGAAATATCTACACCGTTATCTGTATGAACATGGAAATATCTACACCGCTATCTGTATGAACATGGAAATATCTACACCGCTATCTGTACAAACATGGAAATATCTACACCGCTATCTATATGAACATGCAAATATCTGCACAGGTATCTGTATATCAATGGAAATATCTACACTGATATCTCTATAAACATGTAAATAACTACACTGCTATCTGTATAAACATGGAAATTTCTACACCGCCACCTGTATGAACATGGAAATACCTACACTGCCATCCGTACGAACATGGAAATATCTACACCGCCATCTGTATGAACATGGAAATATCTACACCGCTATCTGTATGATCATGCAAATATCTACACAGCTATCTGTATGTCAATGGAAATATCTACAATGCTATCTCTATAATCATGGAAATAACTACACTGCTATCTGTATAAACATGGAAATATCTACACCGCCATCTCTATGAACATGGAAATATCTACACCGCCGTTTCTATGAACATGAAAATATCTACAGCGCCATCTCTATGAACATGGAAATATCTACACCGCCATTTGTATGAACATTGAAATATCTACACTGCCATCTGCATGAACATGGAAATATCTACACCGCCATCTCTATAAACGTGGAAATGTCTACACCGCTATCTGTATGAACGTGGAAATATCTACTCTGCTCTCTTTATAAATTGAAATTATCTACACCACTATCTCTATAAACATAGAAATATCTACACTGCTATCTGTATAAACATGGAAATATCTACACCGCTATCTGTATAAACATGAAAATATCTACACCGCTATCTGTATATCAATGGAAATATCTACACTGCTATCTCTATAAACATGGAAATAACTAAAATGCTATCTGTATAAACATGGAAAGATCTACACCACCATCTCTATGAACATGGAAATATCTACACCGCCATTTGTATGAACATGGAAATATCTACACCGCTAACTGTACGAACACGGAAATATCTACACCGCCATCTGTATGAACATGGAAATATCTACACCGCTATCTGTATGAACATGGAAATATCTACACCGCTCTCTGTACGAACATGGAAATATCTACACCGCTATCTGTATGAACATGGAAATATCTACACCGCTATGTGTATGAACATGCAAATATCTACACAGCTATCTGTGTATCAATGGAAATATCTACACTGCTATCTCTATAAACATGGAAACATCTACACTGCTATCTGTATAAACATGGAAATATCTACACCGCCATTTGTATGAACACGGAAATATCTACACCGCTAACTGTATGAATATGGAAATATCTACACCGCTATCTGAATAAACATGGAAATATCTACATCGCTATCTCTATGAACATGCAAATATCTATACAGCTATCTGTATATCAATGGAAATATCTACACAGCTATTTCTATAAACATGGTAATAACTACACTGCTACCTGTATAAACATGAAATATCTACACGGTTATCTCTATGAACATGGAAATATCTACACCGACATTTGTATGAACATGGAAATATCCACACCGATATCTGTGTAAACATGGAAATGTCTACACCGCTATCTGTGTAAACATGGAAATATCTACACCGCCATCTGTGTAAACATGAAAATATCTACACCGCAATACCTATAAACGTGGAAATATCTACACTGCCATCTGTATGAACATGGAAATATCTACACCGCCATCAGTGTAAACATGAAAATATCTACACCACAATACCTATAAACGTGGAAATATCTACACAGCCATCTGTATGCACATGGAAATATCTACACCGCCATCTCTGTAAACGTGGAAATATCTACACCGCTATCTGTATTAACTTGGAAATATCTACACTGCTCTCTGTATAAAATTTAAATTATCTACACCACTATCTCTATCAACATGGAAATATCTACACTGCTATCTGTATAAACATGAAAATATCTACAAAGCTATCTATATAAACATGGAAATATCCACAACGCTGTCTCTATAAACTTGGAAATAACTACACCACTATCTCGGTAAACATTGAAATATCTAGACCGCCATCTCTATAAACATGGAAATATCTACACCACCATCTGTATAAACATGGAAATATCTATACCGCTATCTGCATAAACATGGAAATATCTACACCGCCATCTCTATGAACATGGAAATATCTACACCGCCATCTGTACGAACATGGAAATATCTATACCGCCATCTGTATGAACATGTAAATATCTACACTGCCATCTGTATGAACATCGAAATATCTTCACCGCTAACTGTATGAACATGGAAATATCTACACCGCTAACTGTACGAACACGGAAATATCTACACCGCCATCTGTATGAACATGGAAATATCTACACCGCTATCTGTATGAACATGGAAATATCTACACCGCTCTCTGTACGAACATGGAAATATCTACACCGCTATCTGTATGAACATGGAAATATCTACACCGCTATGTGTATGAACATGCAAATATCTACACAGCTATCTGTGTATCAATGGAAATATCTACACTGCTATCTCTATAAACATGGAAACATCTACACTGCTATCTGTATAAACATGGAAATATCTACACCGCCATTTGTATGAACACGGAAATATCTACACCGCTAACTGTATGAATATGGAAATATCTACACCGCTATCTGAATAAACATGGAAATATCTACATCGCTATCTCTATGAACATGCAAATATCTATACAGCTATCTGTATATCAATGGAAATATCTACACAGCTATTTCTATAAACATGGTAATAACTACACTGCTACCTGTATAAACATGAAATATCTACACGGTTATCTCTATGAACATGGAAATATCTACACCGACATTTGTATGAACATGGAAATATCCACACCGATATCTGTGTAAACATGGAAATGTCTACACCGCTATCTGTGTAAACATGGAAATATCTACACCGCCATCTGTGTAAACATGAAAATATCTACACCGCAATACCTATAAACGTGGAAATATCTACACTGCCATCTGTATGAACATGGAAATATCTACACCGCCATCAGTGTAAACATGAAAATATCTACACCACAATACCTATAAACGTGGAAATATCTACACAGCCATCTGTATGCACATGGAAATATCTACACCGCCATCTCTGTAAACGTGGAAATATCTACACCGCTATCTGTATTAACTTGGAAATATCTACACTGCTCTCTGTATAAAATTTAAATTATCTACACCACTATCTCTATCAACATGGAAATATCTACACTGCTATCTGTATAAACATGAAAATATCTACAAAGCTATCTATATAAACATGGAAATATCCACAACGCTGTCTCTATAAACTTGGAAATAACTACACCACTATCTCGGTAAACATTGAAATATCTAGACCGCCATCTCTATAAACATGGAAATATCTACACCACCATCTGTATAAACATGGAAATATCTATACCGCTATCTGCATAAACATGGAAATATCTACACCGCCATCTCTATGAACATGGAAATATCTACACCGCCATCTGTACGAACATGGAAATATCTATACCGCCATCTGTATGAACATGTAAATATCTACACTGCCATCTGTATGAACATCGAAATATCTTCACCGCTAACTGTATGAACATGGAAATATCTACACCGCTATCTGTACGAACATGGAAATATCTACACCGCTATCTGTATGAACATGCAAATATCTACACAGCTATCTGTATATCAATGGATATATCTACAATGCTATCTCTATAAACATGGAAATAACTACACTGCTATCTGAATAAACATGGAAATATCTACACCGCCACCTGTACGAACATGGAAATATCTACACCGCCATCTGTATGAACATGTAAATATCTGCCCCGCCATCTGTATGAACATGGAAATATCTACACCGCTAACTGTATGAACATGGAAATATCTACACCGCTATCTGTATGAACATGGAAATATCTACACCACCATCTGTATGAACATGGAAATATCTACACCGCCATCTGTATGAACATGGAAATATCTACACCGCTATCTGTATGAACATGGAAATATCTACACCGCTATCTGTATAAACATGGAAATATCTACACCGCTATCTGTATGAACATGCAAATATCTACACAGCTATCTGTATATCAATGGAAATATCTACACTGCTATCTCTATAAACATGGAAATAACTACACTGCTATCTGTATAAACATGGAAATATCTACACCGCCATCTCTATGAACATGGAAATATCTACACCGCCATTTGTATGAACATGGAAATATCTACACCGCCATCTCTATGAACATGGAAATACCTACACCGCCATTTGTATGAACATGGAAATATCTACACCGCCATCTGCATGAGCATGGAAATATCTGCACCGCCATCTCTATAAACGTGGAAATATCTACACCGCTATCTGTATGAACTTGGAAATATCTACACTGCTCTCGGTATAAATTGAAATTATCTACACCACTATCTCTATAAACATGGAAATATCTGCACTGCTATCTGTATAAACATGGAAATATCTACACCGCTATCTGTATAAACATGGAAATATCTTCACCGCTTTCTGTATAAACATGGAAATATCTACAACACTGTCTCTATAAACTTGGAAATAACTACACCATTATCTCTGTAAACATGGAAATATCTAGACCGCCATCTCTATAAACATGGAAATATCTATACCACCATCTGTAAAAACATGGAAATATCTATACCGCTATCTGCATAAACATGGAAACATCTACACCGCCATCTCTATGAACATGGAAATATCCACACCGCCATCTGTATGAACATGGAAATATCTACACCGCCATCTGTATGAACGTGGAAATATCTACACCGCCATTTCTATAAACGTGGAAATATCTACACCGCTATCTGTATGAACTTGGAAATATCTACACTGCTATCTGTATAAAATTGAAATTATCTCCACCGCTATCTCTATAAACATGGAAATATGTGCACTGTTTTCTGTATAAACATGGAAATATCTACACCGCTATCTGTATAAACATGGAAATATCTTCACCGCTATCTGTATAAACATGGAAATATCTACAACGCTGTCTCTATAAACTTGGAAATAACTACACCTCTATCTCTATAAACATGGAAATATCTAGACCGCCATCTCAATAAACATGGAAATATCTACACCACCATCTGTATAAACATGGAATTATCTATACCGCTATCTGCATAAACATGGAAATATGTACACCGCCATCTCTATGAACATGGAAATATCTACACCGCCATCTGTATGAACAGGGAAATATCTACACTGCCATCTGTATGAACACGTAAATATCTACACCGCCATCTGTATGAGCATGGAAATATCTACACCGCTAACTGTATGAACATGGAAATATCTACACAGCTATCTGTATGAACATGGAAATATCTACACCGTTATCTGTATGAACATGGAAATATCTACACCACTATCTGTATGAACATGTAAATATCTACACCGCCATCTGTATGAACATGGAAATATCTACACCGCTAACTGTATGGACATGGAAATATCTACACTGCTATTGGTATGAACGTAGAAATATCTAAACAGCTATCTGCATGAACATGGAAACATCTACACTGCTATCTGTATGAACATGGAAATATCTACATCGCTATCTCTATAAACATGGAAATATCTACACCGACATTTGTATGAACATGGAAATATCCACACCGCTATCTGTGTAAACATGGAAATGTCTACACCGCTATCTGTGTAAACATGGAAATATCTACACCGCCATCTGTGTAAACATGAAAATATCTACACCGCAATACCTATAAACGTGGAAATATCTACACTGCCATCTGTATGAACATGGAAATATCTACACCGCCATCTCTGTAAACGTGGAAATATCTACACCGCTATCTGTATTAATTTGGAAATATCTACACTGCTCTCTGTATAAAATTGAAATTATCTACACCACTATCTCTATAAACATGGAAATATCTACACTGCTATCTGTATAAACATGGAAATATCTACAATGCTATCTGTATAAACATGGAAATATCTTCACCGCTATCTGTATAAACATGGAAATATCTACAACGCTGTCTCTATAAACTTGGTAATAACTACACCACTATCTCTGTAAACATGGAAATGTCTAGACCGCCGTCTCTATAAACATGGAAATATCTACAACACTATCTGTATAAACATGGAAATATCTATACCGCTATATGCATAAACATGGAAATATCTACACCGTCATCTCTATGAACAGAAATATCTACACCGCCATCTGTACGAACATGGAAATATCTATACCGCCATCCGTATGAACATGTAAATATCTACACCGCCATCTGTAAGAACATGGAAATATCTTCACCGCTAACTGTATGAACATGGAAATATCTACACCGCTATCTGTATGAACATGGAAATATCTACACCGTTATCTGTATGAACATGGAAATAACTACACCGCTATCTGTACGAACATGGAAATATCTACACCGCTATCTGTATGAACATGGAAATATCTACACCGCTATGTGTATAAACATGGAAATATGTACACGGCCTTCTGTATGAACATGGAAATATCTACACCGCTGACTGTATGAACATGGAAATATCTGCACCGCTATCTGTATGAACATGGAAATATCTACACCGTTATCTGTATGAACATGGAAATATCTACACCGCTATCTGTATGAACATGGAAATATCTACACCACTATCTCTACAAACATGGAAATATCTACACCGCTATCTATATGAACATGCAAATATCTACACAGCTATCTGTATATCAATGGAAATATCTACACTGCTATCTCTATAAACATGTAAATAACTACACTGCTATCTGTATAAACATGGAAATTTCTACACCGCCACCTGTATGAACATGGAAATACCTACACTGCCATCCGTACGAACATGGAAATATCTACACCGCCATCTGTACGAACATGGAAATAGCTACACCGCTATCTGTATGATCATGCAAATATCTACACAGCTATCTGTATGTCAATGGAAATATCTACAATGCTATCTCTATAATCATGGAAATAACTACACTGCTATCTGTATAAACATGGAAATATCTACACCGCCATCTCTATGAACATGGAAATATCTACACCGCCATTTCTATGAACATGAAAGTATCTACAGCGCCATCTCTATGAACATGGAAATATCTACACCGCCATTTGTATGAACATAGAAATATCTACACTGCCATCTGCATGAACATGGAAATATCTACACCGCCATCTCTATAAACGTGGAAATGTCTACACCGCTATCTGTATGAACGTGGAAATATCTACATTGCTCTCGGTATAAATTGAAATTATCTACACCACTATCTCTATAAACATGGAAATATCTACACCGCTATCTGTATAAACATGGAAATATCTACACCGCTATCCATATAAACATGGAAATATCTACACCGCTATCTCTATAAACTTGGAAATAACTACAACACTATCTCTGTAAACATGGAAATATCTACACTGCTATCTGTATAAACATGGATATATCTACACCGCTATCTGTATAAACATGGAAATATCTACACCGCCATCTCTATGAACATGGAAATACCTACACCGCCATTTGTATGGACATGGAAATATCTACACCGCCATCTCTAAGAACATGGAATTATCTACACATCCATGTGTATGAACATGGAAATATCTACACCGCCATCTGTATGAACATGGAAATATCTTCACCGCCATCTGTATGAACATGGATATATCTACACGGCATCTGGATGAACATGGAAATATCTACACAGCTATCTGCATATACACAGAAATATCTACACAGCTTTCTCTATAAACATGGAAAGAACTACACCGCTATCTCTATAAACTTCAAAATATTTACACCACCATCTGTATGAACATGGAAATATCTACACCGCCATCTGTAGGACCATGGAAATATCTACACCACCATCTGTATTAAGATGGAAATATCTACACGGCTATGTGTATAAACATGGAAATATCCACACTGCTATCTGTGTAAACATGGAAATACCTTCAGCGCTATCTGTATAAACATGGAAATAACTACACCGCTATCTCTATAAACATGTAAATATCTACAATGATATCTGTGTAAACATGGAAAGGTCTACACCGCTGTCTGTGTAAACATGGAAATATCTACACCGCTTTCTGTATAAACATGGAAATATCTACACCACCTAATCTATAAACATAGAAATATCTACACCGCCATCTGTATAAACATGGAAATATCCACACGGCCATCTCTATAAACATATTAATATCTACTCCGCCATCTGAACGTAGAAATATCAACACCGCCATCTCTATAAAGGTGGAATTATCTACACTGCTATCTGTATGAACATGGAAATATCTACAAAGCTATCTGCATATACATGGAAATATCTACACAGCTTTATCCATAAACATGGAAATAAGTACACCGCTATCTCTATAAACTTGGAAATATCTACAGCGTCATCTGTATGAACACGGAAATATCTACACCGCCATCTGTATGAACATGGAGATATCCACACCGCTATCTGTGTAAACATGGAAATATCTACACCGCTATCTGTATAAACATGGAAATATCTACACCGCTATCTGTATATCAATGGAAATATCTACACTGCTATCTCTATAAACATGGAAATAACTACACTGCTATCTGTATAAACATGGAAAGATCTACACCGCCATCTCTATGAACATGGAAATATCTACACCGCCATTTGTATGAACATGGAAATATCTACACCGCCATCTCTATGAACATGGAAATATCTACACCGCCATTTGTATGAACATGGAAATATCTACACCGCTAACTGTATGAACATGGAAATATCTACACCGCCATCTGTATGAACATGGAAATATCTACACCGCTATCTGTATGAACATGGAAATATATACACCGCTCTCTGTACGAACATGGAAATATCTACACCGCTATCTGTATGAACATGGAAATATCTACACCGCTATGTGTATGAACATGCAAATATCTACACTGCTATCTGTATATCAATGGAAATATCTACACTGCCATCTATAAACATGGAAACATCTACACTGCTATCTGTATAAACATGGAAATATCTACACCGTCATCTCTATGAACATGGAAATATCTACACCGACATTTGTATGAACATGGAAATATCCACACCGCTATCTGTGTAAACATGGAAATGTCTACACCGCTATATGTGTAAACATGGAAATATCTACACCGCCATCTGTGTAAACATGAAAATATCTATACCGCAATACCAATAAACGTGGAAATATCTACACTGCCATCTGTATGAACATGGAAATATCTACACCGCCATCTCTGTAAGTGTGGAAATATCTACACCGCTATCTTTATTAACTTGGAAATATCTACACTGCTCTCTGTATAAAATTGAAATTATCTACACCAATATCTCTATAAACATGGAAATATCTACACTGCTATCTGTATAAACATGGAAATATCTACAACGCTATCTGTATAAACATGGAAATATCTACAACGCTGTCTCTATAAACTTGGAAATAACTACACCACTATCTCTGTAAACATGGAAATATCTAGACCGCCATCTCTATAAACATGGAAATATCTACACCACCATCTATATAAACATGGAAATATCTATACCGCTATCTGCATAAACATGGAAATATCTACACCGCCATCTCTATGAACATAGAAATTTCTACACCGCCATCTGTACGAACATGGAAATATCTATACCGCCATCTGTATGAACATGTAAATATCTACATCGCCATCTGTATGAACATGGAAGTATCTTCACCGCTAACTGTATGAACATGGAAATATCTACACCGCTATCTGTATGAACATGGAAATATCCACACCGTTATCTGTATGAACATGGAAATAACTACACCGCTATCTGTATGAACATGGAAATATCTACACCGCTATCTGTACGAACGTGGAAATATCTACACCGCCATCTGTATGAACATGGAAATATCTACACCGCCATCTGTATAAACATGGAGATATCCACACCGCTATCTGTGTAAACATGGAAATATCTACACCGCTATCTGTATAAACATGGAAATATCTACACCGCTATCTGTATATCAATGGAAATATCTACACTGCTATCTCTATAAACATGGAAATAACTAAAATGCTATCTGTATAAACATGGAAAGATCTACACCGGCATCTCTATGAACATGGAAATATCTACACCGCCATTTGTATGAACATGGAAATATCTACACCGCTAACTGTACGAACACGGAAATATCTACACCGCCATCTGTATGAACATGGAAATATCTACACAGCTATCTGTATGAACATGGAAATATCTACACCGCTCTCTGTACGAACATGGAAATATCTACACCGCTATCTGTATGAACATGGAAATATCTACACCGCTATGTGTATGAACATGCAAATATCTACACAGCTATCTGTATATCAATGGAAATATCTACACTGCTATCTCTATAAACATGGAAACATCTACACTGCTATCTGTATAAACATGGAAATATCTACACCGCTATCTGTATGAACATGGAAATATCTACACCGCTATGTGTATGAACATGCAAATATCTACACAGCTATCTGTATATCAATGGAAATATCTACACTGCCATCTATAAACATGGAAACATCTACACTGCTATCTGTATCAACATGGAAATATCTACACCGTCATCTCTATGAACATGGAAATATCTACACCGACATTTGTATGAACATGGAAATATCCACACCGCTATCTGTGTAAACATGGAAATGTCTACACCGCTATATGTGTAAACATGGAAATATCTACACCGCCATCTGTGTAAACATGAAAATATCTATACCGCAATACCAATAAACGTGGAAATATCTACACTGCAATCTGTATGAACATGGAAATATCTACCCCGCCATCTCTGTAAGTGTGGAAATATCTACACCGCTATCTTTATTAACTTGGAAATATCTACACTGCTCTCTGTATAAAATTGTAATTATCTACACCAATATCTCTATAAACATGGAAATATCTACACTGCTATCTGTATAAACATGGAAATATCTACAACGCTATCTGTATAAACATGGAAATATCTACAATGCTGTCTCTATAAACTGGGAAATAACTACACCACTATCTCTGTAAACATGGAAATATCTAGACCGCCATCTCTATAAACATGGAAATATCTACACCACCATCTATATAAACATGGAAATATCTATACCGCTATCTGCATAAACATGGAAATATCTACACCGCCATCTCTATGAACATAGAAATTTCTACACCGCCATCTGTACGAACATGGAAATATCTATACCGCCATCTGTATGAACATGTAAATATCTACATCGCCATCTGTATGAACATGGAAGTATCTTCACCGCTAACTGTATGAACATGGAAATATCTACACCGCTATCTGTATGAACATGGAAATATCCACACCGTTATCTGTATGAACATGGAAATAACTACACCGCTATCTGTATGAACATGGAAATATCTACACCGCTATCTGTACGAACGTGGAAATATCTACACCGCCATCTGTATGAACATGGAAATATCTACACCGCCATCTGTATAAACATGGAGATATCCACACCGCTATCTGTGTAAACATGGAAATATCTACACCGCTATCTGTATAAACATGGAAATATCTACACCGCTATCTGTATATCAATGGAAATATCTACACTGCTATCTCTATAAACATGGAAATAACTAAAATGCTATCTCTATAAACATGGAAATAACTAAAATGCTATCTGTATAAACATGGAAAGATCTACACCGGCATCTCTATGAACATGGAAATATCTACACCGCTAACTGTACGAACACGGAAATATCTACACCGCCATCTGTATGAACATGGAAATATCTACACAGCTATCTGTATGAACATGGAAATATCTACACCGCTCTCTGTACGAACATGGAAATATCTACACCGCTATCTGTAGGAACATGGAAATATCTACACCGCTATGTGTATGAACAAGCAAATATCTACACAGCTATCTGTATATCAATGGAAATATCTACACTGCTATCTCTATAAACATGGAAACATCTACACTGCTATCTGTATAAACATGGAAATATCTACACCGCCATTTGTATGAACATGGAAATATCTACACCGCTAACTGTATGAATATGGAAATATCTACACCGCTATCTGAATAAACATGGAAATATCTACACCGCTATCTCTATGAACATGCAAATATCTATACAGCTATCTGTATATCAATGGAAATATCTACACAGCTATCTCTATAAACATGGTAATAACTACACTGCTCCCTGTATAGACATGGAAATATCTACACGGTCATCTCTATGAACATGGAAATATCTACACCGACATTTGTATGAACATGGAAATATCCACACCGCTATCTGTGTAAACATGGAAATGTCTACACCGCCATCTGTGTAAACATGGAAATATCTACACCGCCATCTGTGTAAACATGAAAATATCTACACCGCAATACCTATAAACGTGGAAATATCTACACTGCCATCTGTATGAACATGGAAATATCTACACCGCCATCTCTGTAAGTGTGGAAATATCTACACCGCTATCTGTATTAACTTGGAAATATCTACACTGCTCTCTGTATAAAATTGAAATTATCTACACCACTATCTCTATCAACATGGAAATATCTATACTGCTATCTGTATAAACATGGAAATATCTACAACGCTATCTATATAAACATGGAAATAACTACAACGCTGTCTCTATAAACTTGGAAATAACTACACCACTATCTCTGTAAACATGGAAATATCTAGACCGCCATCTCTATTAACATGGAAATATCTACACCACCATCTGTATAAACATGGAAATATCTATACCGCTATCTGCATAAACATGGAAATATCTACACCGCCATCTCTATGAACCTGTAAATATCTACACCGCCATCTGTACGAACATGGAAATATCTACACCGCCATCTGTATGAACATGTAAATATCTACACCGCCATCTGTATGAACATGGAAATATCTTCACCGCTAACTGTATGAACATGGAAATATCTACACCGATATCTGTATGAACATGGAAATATCTACACCGTTATCTGTATGAACATGGAAATAACTACGCTGCTATCTGTATGAACATGGAAATATCTACACCGCTATCTGTACGAACATGGAAATATCTACACCGCTATCTGTATGAACATGCAAATATCTACACAGCTATCTGTATATCAATGGATATATCTACAATGCTATCTCTATCAACATGGAAATAACTTCACTGCTATCTGTATAAACATGGAAATATCTACACCGTCACCTGTAAGAACATGGAAATAACTACACTGCCATCTGTATGAACATGTAAATATCTGCACCGCCATCTGTATGAACATGGAAATATCTACACCGCTAACTGTATGAACATGGAAATATCTACACCGCTATCTGTATGAACATGGAAATACCTACACCACCATCTGTATGAACATGGAAATATCTACACCGCCATCTGTATGAACATGGAAATATCTACACCGCCATCTGTATGAACATGTAAATATCTACACTGCCATCTGTAAGAACATGGAAATATCTACACCGCTAACTGTATGAACATGGAAATATCTACACCGCTATCTGTATGAACATGGAAATATCTACACCGCCATCTGTATAAACATGGAAATATCTACACCGCTATCTGTATGAACACGCAAATATCTACACAGCTATCTGTATATCAATGGAAATATCTACACTGTTATCTCTATAAACATGGAAATAACTACACTGCTATCTGTATAAACATGGAAATATCTACACCGCCATCTCTATGAACATGGAAATATCTCCACCGACATTTGTATGAACATGGAAATACCTACACCGCCATCTCTATGAACATGGAAATACCTACACCGCCATTTGTATGAACATGGAAATATCTACACCGCCATCTGCATGAGCATGGAAATATCTACACCGCCATCTCTATAAACGTGGAAATATCTACACCGCTATCTGTATGAACTTGGAAATATCTACACTGCTCTCGGTATAAATTGAAATTATCTACACCACTATCTCTATAAACATGGAAATATCTGCACTGCTATCTGTATAAACATGGAAATATCTACACCGCTATCTGTATAAACATGGAAATATCTTCACCGCTATCTGTATAAACATGGAAATATCTACAACACTGTCTCTATAAACTTGGAAATAACTACACCACTATCTCTGTAAACATGGAAATATCTAGACCGCCATCTCTATAAACATGGAAATATCTATACCACCATCTGTATAAACAAGGAAATATCTATACCGCTATCTGCATAAACATGGAAATATCTACACCGCCATCTCTATGAACATGGAAATATCTACACCGCCATCTGTATGAACATGGAAATATCTACACCGCCATCTGTATGAACATGAAAATATCTACACCGCCATCTGTATGAACATGGAAATATCTACACCGCTAACTGTATGAACATGGAAATATCTTCACCGCTATCTGTATGAACATGGAAATATCTACACCGTTATCTCTATGAACATGGACATACCTACACCGCTAACTGTATGAACATGGAAATATCTACACCGCTATCTGTATGAACATGGAAATATCTACACCGTTATCTGTATGAACATGGAAATATCTACACCGCTATCTGTATGAACATGGAAATATCTACACCACTATCTGTACGAACATGGAAATATCTACACCGCTATCTGTATGAACATGCAAATACCTACACAGCTATCTGTATATCAATGGAAATATTCACACTGCTATCTCTATAAACATGGAAATAACTACACTGCTATCTGTATAAACATGGAAATATCTACACCGTCACCTGTATGAACATGGAAATATCTACACTGCCATCCGTACGAACATGGAAATATCTACACCGCCATCTGTATGAACATGTAAATATCTACACCGCCATCTGTATGAACATGGAAATACCTACACCGCTAAGTGTATGAACATGGAAATAGCTACACCGCTATT
Source organism: Gorilla gorilla gorilla (assembly GCF_029281585.2). NCBI lineage: Eukaryota > Metazoa > Chordata > Mammalia > Primates > Hominidae > Gorilla > Gorilla gorilla. The sequence goes on from NC_073234.2 coordinate 1,875,318, forward strand.
GTTATGAACATGGAAATAACTGCACCGCTATCTGTATGAACATGGAAATATCTACACCGCCATCTGTATGAACATGGAAATATCTACACCGCTAACTGTATGAACATGGAAATATCTACACCGCTATCTGTATGAACATGGAAATATCTACACCGCCATCTCTATAAACGTGGAATTATCTACTCCGCTATCTGTATGAACTTCGAAATATCTACACAGCTTTCTGTATAAAATTGAAATTATCTACACCACTATCTCTATAAACACGGAAATATCTACACTGCTATCTGTTTTAACATGGAAATATCTACACCGCTATCTGTATAAACATGGAAATATCTTCACCGCTATCTGTATAAACATGGAAATATCTACACCGCCATCTCTATGAACATGGAAATACCTACAATGCCATTTGTATGAACATGGAAATATCTACACCGCCATTTGTATGAACATGGAAATATCTACACCGCTATGTGTATGAACATGCAACTATCTACACTGCTCTCCGTATAAAATTGAAATTATCTACACCACTATCTCTATAAACATCGAAATAACTACACTGCTATCTGTATAAACATGGAAATATCAACACCGCTAACTGTATGAACATGGAAATCTCTACACCGCTATCTGTATGAACATGGAAATATCTTCGCCATCTGTATGAACATGGAAATATCTACACCGCTAAATATATGAACATGGAAATGTCTACACCGCTGTTGGTATGAACATGGAAATATCTACACCGCTATCTGTAAGAACATGGAAATATCTCCACCGCTATCTGTATGAACATGGAAATCTCTACACCGCTATCTGTATGAACATGGAAATATCTACAACGCTATCTGTATGAACATGGAAATATCTACAACGCTATCTGTATAAACATGGAAATAACTACATTGCTCTCTGTATAAACATGGAAATATCTACACCCCCATCTCTATGAACATGGAAATATCTACACCGCCATGTGTATGAACATGGAAATATCTACACCGCCATCTGTATGAACATGGAAATATCTACACCGCTATCTGTATGAACATGGAAATATCTACACCGCTATCTGTACGAACATGGAAATATCTACACCGCTATCTGTATGAACATGCAAATATCTACACAGCTATTTGTATATCAATGGAAATACCTACACTGCTATCCCTATAAACATGGAAATAACTACAATGCTATCTGTATAAATATGGAAGTATCTACACCGCCATCTCTATGAACATGGAAATATCTACACCGCCATTTGTATGAACAAGGAAATATCTACACCGCCATCTCTATGAACATGGAAATATCTACACCGCCATTTGTATGAACATGGAAATATCTACACCACCATCTCTATGAACATGGAAATATCTTCACCGCCATCTGTATGAACATGGATATATGTACACCGGCATCTGGATGAACATGGAAATATCTAAACCGCTATCTGGATGAACATGGAAATATCTACACAGCTATCTGAATATACATGGAAATATCTACACAGATTTCTCTATAAATATGGAAATAACTACAGCGCTATCTCTATAAACTTCGAAATATCTACAACGCCATCTGTATGAACATGGAAATATCTACACCGCCATCTGTACAAACATGGACATATCTACACCGCCATCTGTATTAAGATGGAAATATCTACACCGCTATCTGTATAAATATGGAAATATCTGCCCAATTATCTGTATAAACATGGAAATATCCACACCGCTATCTGTGTAAACATGGAAATGTCTACACCGCTATCTGTGTAAACATGGAAATATCTACACCGCCATCTGTGTAAACATGAAAATATCTACACTGCCATCCCTATAAACATGGAAATATCTACACCGCCATCTGTATGAACATGGAAATATCTACACCGCCATCTCTATAAACGTGGAATTATCTACTCCGCTATCTGTATGAACTTCGAATTATCTACACTGCTTTCTGTATAAAATGGAAATTATCTACACCACTATCTGTATAAACACGGAAATATCTACACTGCTATCTGTTTTAACATGGAAATATCTACACCGCTATCTGTATAAACATGGAAATACCTTCACCGCTATCTGTATAAACATGGAAATATCTACACCGCCATCTCTATGAACATGGAAATACCTACACCGCCATTTGTAGGAACATGGAAATATCTACACCGCCATTTGTATGAACATGGAAATATCTACACCGCTATGTGTATGAACATGCAACTATCTACACAGCTCTCTGTATAAAATTGAAATTATCTACACCACTATCTCTATAAACATCGAAATAACTACACTGCTATCTGTATAAACATGGAAATATCAACACCGCTAACTGTATGAACATGGAAATCTCTACACCGCTATCTGTATGAACATGGAAATATCTTCGCCATCTGTATGAACATGGAAATATCTACACCGCTAAATATATGAACATGGAAATGTCTACACCGCTGTTGGTATGAACATGGAAATATCTACACCGCTATCTGTAAGAACATGGAAATATCTCCACCGCTATCTGTATGAACATGGAAATCTCTACACCACTATCTGTATGAACATGGAAATATCTACAACGCTATCTGTATGAACATGGAAATATCTACACCGCTATCTGTATAAACATGGAAATAACTACATTGCTATCTGTATAAACATGGAAATATCTACACCCCCATCTCTACGAACATGGAAATATCTACACCGCCATTTGAATGAACATGGAAATATCTACACCGCCATCTGTATGAACATGGAAATATCTACACCATTATCTGTATGAACATGGAAATATCTACACCGCTATCTGTATGAACATGGAAATATCTACACCGCTATCTGTACGAACATGGAAATATCTACACCGCTATCTGTATGAAAATGCAAATATCTACAAAGCTATCTGTATATCAATGGAAATATCTACACTGCAATCTCTGTAAACATGGAAATAACTACACTGTTATCTGTATAAACATGGAAATATCTACACCGGCACCTGTATGAACATGGAAATATCTACAATGCCATCCGTACGAACATGGAAATATCTACACCGCCATCTGTATGAACATGTAAATATCTACACCGCCATCTGTATGAACATGGAAATATCTACACTGCTAACTGTATGTACTTGGAAATATCCACACCGCTATTGGTATGAACATGGAAATCTCTACAACGCTATCTGTATGAACATGGAAATATCTACACCGCTATCTGTGTGAATATAGAAATATCTACCCCGCTATTTGTATGAAGATGGAAATATATACACCGCTATCTGTATGAACATGCAAATATCTACCCAGCTATCTGTATAAAATTGAAATTATCTACACCACTATCTCTATAAACATGGAAATATCTACACTGCTATCTGTATAAACATGGAAATATCAACACCGCTATGTGTATAAACATGGAAATATCTTCACCACTATCTGTATAAACATGGAAATATCTACAACGATGTCTCTATAAACTTGGAAATAACTACACCACTTTCTCTATAAACATGGAAATATCTGTACCGCTAACTGTATGAACATGGAAATATCTACACCGCTATCTGTATGAACATGGAAATATCAACACCGCTATCTGTATGAACATGGAAATATCTACACCGCTATCTGTATGAACATGGAAATATCTACACCGCTATCTGTATGAACATGGAAATATCTACACCACTATCTGTATGAACATGCAAATATCTACACAGCTATCTGTATAACAATGGAAATATCTACACTGCTATCTCAACAAACATGGAAATAACTACACTGCTATCTGTATTAACATGGAAATATCTACACCGCCATCTATATGAACATTTGAATATCTACACCGCCATTGGTTTGAACATGGAAATATCTACACCGCCATCTCTTTGAACATGGAAATATCTACACCGCCATTTGTATGAACATGGAAATATCTACACCACCATCTGTATGAACATGGAAATATCTTAACCGCCATCTGTATGAACATGGAAATATCTACACCGCCATCTGGATGAACATGGATATATCTACACTGCTATCTGTATAAAATTGAAATTATCTACACCACTATCTCTATAAACATGGAAATATCTACATGGTTATCTGTATAAACATGGAAATATCTACACCGCTATCTGTATAAACATGGAAATATCTTCACCGCTATCTGTATAAACATGGAAATATCTACAACGCTGTCTCTATAAACTTGGAAATAACTACAACTCTATCTCTATAAACATGGAAATATCTAGACCGCCATCTCTATAAACATGGAAATATCTACACCACCGTCTGTATAAACAGGGAAATATCTTTACCGCTATCTGCATAAACATGGAAATATGTACACCGCCATTTCTATGAACATGGAAATATCTACACCGCCATCTGTACGAACATGGAAATATCTACACTGCCATCTGTATGAACAGGTAAATATCCACACCGCCATCTGTATGAGCTTGGAAATATCTACACCGCTAACTGTATGAACATGGAAATATCTACACCGCTATCTGTATGAACATGCAAATATCTACACCGTTATCTGTATGAACATGGAAATATCTACACCACTATCTGTACGAACATGGAAATATCTACACCGCTATCTGTATGAACATGCAAATATCTACACAGCTATTTGTATATCAATGGAAATACCTACACTGCTATCACTATAAACATGGAAATAACTACACTGCTATCTGTATAAACAGGGAAATATCTACACCGCCACCTGTATGAACATGGAAACATCAACACTGCCATCCGTACGAACATGGAAATATCTACACCGCCATCTGTATGAACATGTAAATATCTACACCGCCATCTGTATGAACATGGAAATATCTACACAGCTAACTGTATGAACATGGAAATATCTACACCGCTATTGCTATGAACATGGAAATATCTACACCGCTATCTGTATGAACATGGAAATATCTACACCGCTATCTGTATGAACATGGAAATATCTACACCGCCATCTGTATGAACATGTAAATATGTACACCGCCATCTGTATGAACATGGAAATATCTACACCGCTTACTGTATGAACATGGAAATATCTACACCGCTATCTGTATGGACATGGAAATATCTACACCACTATCTGTATGGACATGGAAATATCTACACCGCTATCTGTATGCACATGGAAATATCTACACCGCTATCTGTATGAACATGGAAATATCTACACCGCTATCTGTATGAACATTCAAATATCTACACAGCTATCTGTATATCAATGAAAATATCTCCACTGCTATCTTATAAACATGGAAATAACTACAATGCTATCTGTATAAATATGGAAATATCTACACCGCCATCTCTATGAACATGGAAATATCTACACCGCCATTTGTATGAACATGGAAATATCTACACCGCCATCTCTATGAACATGGAAATATCTACACCGCCATTTGTATGAACATGGAAATATCTACACCACCATCTGTATGAACATGGAAATATCTTCACTGTCATCTGCATGAACATGGATATATGTACACCGGCATCTGGATGAACATGGAAATATCTACACCGCTATCTGCATGAACATGGAAATATCTACACAGCTATCTGAATATACATGGAAATATCTACACAGACTTCTCTATAAATATGGAAATAACTACAGCGCTATCTCTGTAAACTTCGAAATATCTACAACGCCATCTGTAAAAACATGGAAATATCTACACCGCCATCTGTACAAACATGGACATATCTACACCGCCATCTGTATTAAGATGGAAATATCTACACCGCTCTCTGTATAAACATGGAAATATCTGCCCAACTATCTGTATAAACATGGAAATATCCACACCGCTATCTGTGTAAACATGGAAATGTCTACACTGCTATCTGTGTAAACATGGAAATATCTACACCGCCATCTGTGTAAACATGAAAATATCTACACCGCCATCCCTATAAACATGGAAATATCTACACCGCCATCTGTATGAACATGGAAATATCTACACCGCCATCTCTATAAACGTGGAATTATCTACATCGCTATCTGTATGAACTTGGAAATATCTACACTGCTCTCTGTATAAAATTGAAATTACCTACACCACTATCTCTATAAACACGGAAATATCTACACTGCTATCTGTTTTAACATGGAAATATCTACACCGCTATCTGTATAATCATGGAAATATCTTCACCGCTATCTGTATAAACATGGAAATTTCTACACCGCCATCTCTATGAACATGGAAATACCTACACCGCCATTTGTATGAACATGGAAATATCTACACCGCCAATTGTATGAACATGGAAATATCCACACCGCTTTGGTATGAACATGCAACTATCTACACAGCTCTCTGTATAAAATTGAAATTATCTACACCACTATCTCTATAAACATGGAAATAACTACACTGCTATCTGTATAAACATGGAAATATCAACACCGCTAACTGTATGAACATGGAAATATCTACACCGCTAACGGTATGAACATGGAAATATCTTCGCCATCTGTATGAACATGGAAATATCTACACCGCTAAATATATGAACATGGAAATGTCTACACCGCTATTGGTATGAACATGGAAATATCTACACCGCTATCTGTAAGAACATGGAAATATCTACACCGCTATCTGTATGAACATGGAAATATCTACACCGCAATCTGTATGAACATGGAAATAACTACACCGCCATCTGTATGAACATGTAAATATCTACACCGCCATCTGTATGAACGTGGAAATATCTAAACCGCTAACTGTATGAACATGGAAATATCTACACCGCTAAATATATGAACATGGAAATGTCTACACCACTATCGGTATGAACATGGAAATATCTACACCGCTATCTGAATGAACATGGAAATATCTACACCACTATCTGTATGAACATGGAAATATCTACAACGCTATCTGTATGAACATGGAAATAACTACACCGCTATCTCTATGGACATGGAAATAACTACACCGCCATCTGTATGAACATGTAAATATCTGCACCGCCATCTGTATGAACATGGAAATATGTACACCGCTAACTGTATGAACATGGAAATATCTACACCGTTATCTGTATGAACATGGAAATATCTACACCGCTATCTGTATGAACATGGAAATATCTACACCGCTATCTGTGTGAACATGGAAATATCTACACCGCTATCTGTATGAACATGGAAATATCTACACCGCTATCTCTATGAACATGCAAATATCTACACAGCTATCTGTATATCAATGGAAATATCTACACTATTATCTCTATATACATGGAAATATCTACACTGCTATCTCTATAAATATGGAAATATCAACAACGCCATCTCTATGAACATGGAAATATCTACACCGCCATTTGTATGAACATGGAAATATCTACACCGCCATCTCTATGAACATGGAAATATCTACACCGCCATTTGTATGAACATGGAAATATCCACACCACCATCTGTATGAACATGGAAATATCTTCACCGCCATCTATATGAACATGGATATATGTACACTGGCATCTGGATGAACATGGAAATATCTACACCGCTATCTGCATGAACATGGATCTATCTACACAGCTATCTGAATATACATGGAAATATCTACACAGATTTCTCTATAAATATGGAAATAACTACAGCGCTATCTCTATAAACTTCGAAATATCTACACCGCCATCTGTATGAACATGGAAATATCTACACAGCCATCTGTACAAACATGAACATATCTACACCGCCATCTGTATTAAGATGAAAATATCTGCACCACTATCTGTATAAACATGGAAATATCTGCCCATCTGTATAAACATGGAAACATCCGCACTGCTATCTGAATAAACATGGAAATATCCGCACAGATATCTGTATAAACATGGAAATATCTACACTGCTATCTGCATAAACATCGAAATATCCACACCGCTATCTGTGTAAACATGGAAAAGTCTACACCGCTATCTGTGTAAACATTGAAATATCTACACCGCCATCTGTGTAAACATGAAAATATCTACACCGCCATCCCTATAAACATGGAAATATCTACACCGTCCTCTGTATAAACATGGAAATATCTGCACCGCCATCTCTATAAACGTGGAAATATCTACACCGCTATCTGTATGAACTTGGAAATATCTACACTGCTCTCTGTATAAAATTGAAATTATCTACACCACTATCTCTATAAACATGTAAATATCTACACTGCTATCTGTATAAACATGGAAATATCTACACCGCTATCTGTATAAACATGGAAATATCTTCACCGCTATCTGTATAAACATGGAAATATCTACAACGCTGTCTCTATAAACTTGGAAATAACTACACCACTATCTCTGTAAACATGGAAATATCTAGACCGCCATCTCTATAAAGATGGAAATATCTACACCACCATCTGTATAAACATGGAAATATCTATACCGCTATCTGCATAAACATGGAAATATCGACACCGCCATCTCTATGAACATGGAAATATCTACACCGCTATCTGTACGAACATGGAAATATCTACACGGCTATCTGTATGACCCTGCAAATATCTACCCAGGTATCTGTATATCAATGGAAATATCTACACTGCTATCTCTATAAACATGGAAATAACTACACTGCTATCTGTATAAACATGGAAATATCTACACCGCCACCTGTATGAACATGGGAATATCTACACTGCCATCCGTACGAACATGGAAATATCTACACCGCCATCTGTATGAACATGTAAATATCTACACCGCCATCTGTATAAACATGGAAATATCTACACCGCTAACTGTATGAACATGGAAATGTCTACACCGCTATTGGTATGAACCTGGAAATATCTAGACCGCTATCTGTATGAACATGGAAATATCTACACCGCTATCTGTATGAACATGGAAATCTCTACACCGCCATCTGTATGAACATGGAAATATCTAAACCGCCATCTGTATGAACATGGAAATATCTACACCGCCATCTGTATGAAAATGGAAATATCTAAACCGCTAACTGTATGAACATGGAAATACCTACGCCGCTATCTGTATGAACATGGAAATATCTACGCCGCTATCTGTATGAACATGGAAATATCTACGCCGCTCTCTGTATGAACATGGAAATATCTACACCGCTATCTGTAAGAACATGGAAATATCTACACCGCTATCTGTATGAACATGGAAATATCTACTCCGCTCTCTGTATGAACATGGAAATATCTAACCGCCATCAGTATGAACATGTAAATATCTACACCGCCATCTGTATGAACATGGAAATATCTACAATGCTAACTGTATGAACATGGAAATATCTACACCGCTATCTGTATGAACATGGAAATATCTACACCGTTATCTGTATGAACATGGAAATATCTACACCGCTATCTGTATGAACATGGAAATATCTACACAGCTATCTGTATATCAATGGAAATATCTTCACTGCTATCTCTGTAAACATGGAAATAACTACACTGCTATCTGTATAAACATGGAAATATCGACACCGCCACCTGTATGAACATGGAAATATCTACACTGCCATCCGTACGAACATGGAAACATCTACACCGCCATCTGTATGAACATGTAAATATCTACGCCGCCATCTGTATGAACATGGAAATATCTACACCGCTAACTGTATGAACATGGAAATATCTTCACCGCCATCTGTATGAACGTGGATGTATCTACCCCGGCATCTGGATGAACATGGAAATAACTACACCGCTATCTGCATGAACATGGAAATATCTACACAGCTATCTGCATATACATGGAAATATCTACACAGATTTCTATATAAATATATAAATAATTACAGCGCTATCTCTATAAACTTCGAAATATCTACACCACAATCTGTATGAACATGGAAATATCTACACCACCATCTGTATAAACACGGAAATATCTATTCCGCCATCTGCATAAACATGGAAATATCTACACCACCATATGTATAAAAATGGAAATGTCTATACCGCTATCTGCATGAACATGGAAATATCTACACCGCCATCTGTATTAAGATGGAAATATCTACACCGCTTTCTGTATAAACATGGAAATATCTACACCGCTATCTGAATAAACATGGAAATATCCACACCGCTATCAGTGTAAACATGGAAATGTCTACATCGCTATCTGTGTAAACATGGAAATATCTACACCGCCATCTGTGTAAACATGAAAATATCTACACTGCCATCTCTATAAACATGGAAATATCTACACCGCCATCTGTATGAACATGGAAATATCTACACCGCCATCTCTATAAACGTGGAAATATCTACACCGCTATCTGTTTGAACTTGGAAATATCTACACTGCTATCTGTATAAAATTGGAATTATCAACACCACTATCTCTATAAACATGGAAATATCTACACCGCTATCTGTATAAACATGGAAATATCTACACCGCTATCTGTATAAACATGGAAATATCTTCACCGCTATCTCTATAAACATGGAAATATCTACAACGCTGTCTCTATAAAAATGGAAATATCTGCAACGCTGTGTGTATAAACTTCGAAATAACTGCACTACTATCTCTATAAACATGGAAATATCCAGACCGCCATCTCTATAAACATGGAAATATCTACACCACAGTCTGTATAAACATGGAAATATCTATATGCGTATCTGCATAAACATGGAATTATCTACACCGCCATCTCTATGAACATGGAAATATCTACAACGCCATCTGTACGAACATGGAAATATCTACACCGACATCTGTATGAACATGTAAATATCTACACTGCCATCTGTATGAACATGGAAATATCTACACCGCTTACTGTATGAACATGGAAATATCTGTACCGCTATCTGTATGAAGATGTAAATATCTACACCGTTATCTCTATGAAAATGGAAATATCTACACCGCTATCTGTATGAACATGGAAATATCTACACAGCTATCTGCATATACATGGAAATATCTACACAGATTTCTCTATAAATATGGAAATAACTACAGCGCTATCTCTATAAACTTCGAAATATCTACACCGCCATCTGTATGAACATGGAAATATCTACACAGCCATCTGTACGAACATGGACATATCTACACCGCCATCTGTAACAAGATGGAAATATCTACACCGCTATCTGTATAAACTTGGAAATATCTGCGCAACTATCTGTAAAAACATGGAAATATCCACACCGCTATCTGTATAAACATGGACATATCTACACTGCTATCTGCATAAACATGGAAATATCCACACCGCTATCTGTGTAAACATGGAAATGTCTACACCGCCATCTGTGTAAACATGAAAATATCTACACCGCCATCTCTATAAACATGGAAATATTTACACCGCCATCTGAACGAACATGGAAATATCTACACCGCTATCTGTATGAACATGGAAATACCTACACCGCTATGTGTATGAACATGCAAATAACTACACAGCTATCTGTATATCAATAGAAATATCTACACTGCTATCTGTATAAACATGGAAATATCTACACCGCCATTTGTATGAACATGGAAATATCTACACCCCTAACTGTATGAACATTGAAATATCTACACCGCTATCTGTATGAACATGGAAATATCTACACCTTTATCTGTATGAACATGGAAATATCTACACCACTATCTGTATGAACATGGAAATATCTACACAGCTGTCTGTATAAACATGGAAATATATTCACCGCCACCTGTATCAACATGGAAATATCTACACAGCCATCCGTACGAACATGGAAATATTTACACCGCCATCTGTATGAACATGGAAATATCTACACCGCCATCTCTATAAACATGGAAATATCTACACCACCATCTGTATAAACATGGAAATATCTATACCGCTATCTGCATAAACATAGAAATATCTACACCGCTAAATATAAGAACATGGAAATGTCTACACCGCTATTGGTATGAACATGGAAATATCTACACCGCTATCTGTATGAACATGGAAATATCTACACCGCTATCCGTATGAACATGGAAATAACTACACCGCCATCTGTATGAACATGTAAATATCTACACCGCCATCTGTATGAACATGGAAATATCTAAACCGCTAACTGTATGAATATGGAAATATCTACACCGCTATCATTATGAACATGGAAATATCTACACCGCTATCTGTATGAACATGGAAATATCTACACCGCTATCTCTATGAAATTGCAAATATCTACACAGCTATCTGTATATCAGTGGAAATATCTACACTACTATCTCTATAAACATGGAAATAACTACACTGCTATCTCTATAAATATGGAAATATCAACACCGCCATCTCTATGAACATGGAAATATCTACACCGCCATTTGTATGAACATGGAAATATCTACACCGCCATCTCTATGAACACCGAAATATCTACACCGCCATTTGTATGAACATGGAAATATCTACACCACCATCTGTATGAACATGGAAATATCTTCACCGCCATCTATATGAACATGGATATATGTACACCGGCATCTGGATGAACATGGAAATATCTACACCACTATCTGCATGAACATGGATCTATCTACACAGCTATCTGAATATACATGGAAATATCTACACAGATTTCTCTACAAATGTGGAAATAACTACAGCGCTATCTCTATAAACTTCGAAATATATACACCGCCATCTGTATGAACATGGAAATATCTACACCGCCATCTGTACAAACATGGACATATCTACACGGCCCTCTGTATTAAGATGCAAATATCTACACCGCTATCTGTATAAACATGGAAATATCTGCCCAACTATCTGTATAAACATGGAAATATCCGCACCGCTATCTGAATAGACATGGAAATATCCGCACCGCTATCTGTATAAACATGGAAATATCTACACCGCTATCTGCATAAACATGGAAATATCCACACCGCTATCTGTGTAAACATGGAAATGTCTACACGGCTATCTGTGTAAACATGGAAATATCTACACCGCCATCTGTGTAAACATGAAAATATCTAGACCGCCATCCCTATAAACATGGAAATATCTACACCGTCCTCTGTATGAACATGGAAATATCTGCACCGCCATGTCTATAAACGTAGAAATATCTACACCGCTATCTGTATGAACTTGGAAATACCTACAATGCTCACTGTATAAAATTGAAATTATCTACACCACTATCTCTATAAACATGGAAATATCTACACTGCTATCTGTATAAACATGGAAATATCTACACCGCTATCTGTATAAACATGGAAAAATCTTCACCGCTATCTTCATAAACATGGAAATATCTACAACGCTGTCTCTATAAACTTGGAAATAACTACACCACTATCTCTGTAAACATGGAAATATCTAGACCGCCATCTCTATAAACATGGAAATATCTACACCACCATCTGTATAAACATGGAAATATCTATACCGCTATCTGCATAGACATGGAAATGTCTACACCGCCATATCTATGAACATGGAAATATCCACACCGCTAACTGTATTAACATGGAAATATCTACACCGCTATCAGTATGAACATGGAAATATCTAAACTGCTATCTGTATAAACATGGAAATATCTACACCGCTATGTGTATGAACATGCAAATATCTACACAGCTATCTGTATATCAATGGAAATATCTACACTGCTATCTCTATAAACATGGAAATAACTGCACTGCTATCTGTATAAATATGGAAATAACTACACCGCCACCTGTATGAACATGGAAATATCTACACTGCCATCCGCACGAACCTGGAAATATCTACACCGCCATCTGTATGAACATGTAAATATCTACACCGCCATCTGTATGATCATGGAAATATCTACACCGCTAATTGTATGAACATGGAAAAATCTACACCGCTATCTGTATGAACATGGAAATACCTACACCGCTATCTGTGTGAACATGGAAATATCTACACCGCTATCTGTATGAATATGGAAGTATCCACACCGCCCTCTGTATGAACATGGAAATATCTACACCGCTATCTGTATGAACATGCAAATATCTACACAGGTATCTGTATATCAATGGAAATATCTACACTGCTATCTCTATAAACATGGAAATAACTACACTGCTATCTGTATAAACATGGAAATATCTACACCGCCATCTCTATGAACATGGAAATATCTACACCGCCATTTGTATGAACATGGAAATATCTACACCGCCATCTCTACGAACATGGAAATATCTACACCGCCATTTGTATGAACATGGAAATATCTACACCGCCGTCTGTATGAACATGGAAATAACTTCACCGCCATCAGTATGAGCATGGATATATCTACACCGGCATCTGGATGAACATGGAAATATCTACACCGCTATCTGCAATAACATGGAAATATCTACACAGCTATCTGCATATACATGGAAATATCTACACAGATTTCTCTATAAATATGGAAATAACTACAGCGCTATCTCTATAAACTTCGAAATATCTACAACGCCATCTGTATGAACATGGAAATATCTACACCGCCATCTGTACGAACATGGACATATCTACACCGCCATCTGTATTAAGATGGAAATATCTACACTGCTATCTGTATAAACATGGAAATATCTGCCCAACTATCTGTATAAACATGGAAATATCCGCACCGCTATCTGTATAAACATGGAAATATCTACACCACTATCTGCATAAACATGGAAATATCCACACCGCTATCTGTGTAAATATGGAAATGTCTACACCGCTATCTGTGTAAACAGGGAAATATCTACACCGCCATCTGTGTAAGCATGGAACTATCTACACCGCCATCTCTATAAGCATGGATATATCTTCACCGCCATCTGTATGAACATGGAAATAACTACACCGCCATCTCTATAAACGTTCAAATATCTACACCGCTCTCTGTATGAACTTGGAAATATCTACACTGCTATCTGTATAAAATTGAAATTATCTACACCACTATCTCTATAAACATGGAAATATCTACACTGTTATCAGTATAAACATGAAAAAATCTACACCGCTATCTGTATAAACATGGAAATAACTTCACCGCTATCTGTATAAACATGGAAATATCTACACCGCCATCTCTATGAAGATGGAAATAACTACACCGCCATCTATTTGAACATTGAAATATATACACCGCTAACTGTATGAATATGGAAATTTCTACACCACTATCTGAATAAACATGGAAATATCTACACCGCTATCTGTATGAACATGCAAATATCTACACAGCTATCTGTATATCAATGGAAATATCTACACTGCTATCTCTATAAACATGGTAATAACTACACCGCCATCTGTATAAACATGGAAATATCTACACTGCCATCTCTATGAACATGGAAATATCTACACCGCCATTTGTATGAACAAGGAAATATCTACACCGCCATCTCTATGAACATGGAAATATCTACACCGCCATTTGTATGAACATGGAAATATCTACACCGCCGTCTGTATGAACATGGAAATATCTTCACCGCCATCGGTATGAGCATGGATATATCTACACCGGCATCTGGATGAACATGGAAATATCTACACCGCTATCTGCATTAACATGGAAATATCTACACAGCTATCTACTTATACATGGAAAATTTACACAGATTTCTCTATAAATATGGAAATAACTACAGCGCTATCTCTATAAACTTCGACATATCTACACCGCCATCTGTATGAACATGGAAATATCTACACCGCCATCTGTACGAACATGGACATATCTACACCGCCATCTGTATTAAGATGGAAATATCTACACCGCTATCTGTATAAACATGGAAATATCTGCCCAACTATCTGTATAAAAATGGAAATATCCGCACCGATATCTGTATAAACATGGAAATATCTACACCACTATCTGCATAAACATGGAAATATCCACACCGCTTTCTGTGTAAATATGGAAATGTCTACACCGCTATCTGAGTAAACAGGAAAATATCTACACCGCCATCTGTGTAAGCATGGAACTATCTACACCGCCATCTCTATAAACATGGAAATATCTTCACCGCCATCTGTATGAACATGGAAATATCTACAGCGCCATCTCTATAAACATGGAAATATCTACACCGCTCTCTGCATGAACTTGGAAATATCTACACTGCTATCTGTATAAAATTGAAATTATCTACACCACTATCTCTATAAACATGGAAATATCTACACTGTTATCAGTATAAACATGAAAAAATCTACACCGCTATCTGTATAAACATGGAAATAACTTCACCGCTATCTGTATAAACATGGAAATATCTACACCGCCATCTCTATGAAGATGGAAATAACTACACCGCCAACTGTTTGAACATGGAAATATATACACCGCTAACTGTATGAATATGGAAATTTCTACACCACTATCTGAATAAACATGGAAATATCTACACCGCTATCTGTATGAACATGCAAATATCTACACAGCTATCTGTATATCAATGGTAATATCAACACCGCCATCTCTATAAACGTGGAAATATCTACATCGCTATCTGTATGAACTTGGAAATATCCACACTGCTCTCGGTATAAAATTGAAATTATCTACACCACTATCTCTATAAACATGGAAATATCTACACCGCCATCTCTATGAACATGGAAATATCTACACCGCCATCTGTATGAACATGGAAATATCTACACCTCTATCTGTATGAACATGGAAATATCTACACCGTTATCTGTATGAACATGGAAATATCTACACCGTTATCTGTATGAACATGGAAATATCTACAAAGCTATCTGTACGAACATGGAAATATCTACACCGCTATCAGTATGAAGATGCAAATATCTACAAAGCTATCTGTATATCAATGGAAATATCTACACTGCTATCTCTATAAACATGGAAATAACTACACTGCTATCTGTATAAACAAGGAAATATCTACGCCGTCACCAGTATGAACATGGAAATAACTACACTGCCATCCATAGGACCATGGAAATATCTACAATGCTAACTATATGGACACGGAAATATCTACACCGCTATTGGTGTGAACATGGAAATATCTACACCGCATTCTGCATGAACATGGAAATATCTACACCGCTATCTGTATGAATATGGAAATATCTACACCGCTATCTGTATGAACATGGAAATATCTACACCGCTATCTGTATGAACATGCAAATATCTACACAGCTATCTGTATAAAATTGAAATTATCTACACCACTATCTCTATAAACATGGAAATAACTACACTGCTATCTGTATAAACATGGAAATATCTAAACCGCCATCTCTATGAACATGGAAATAAGTACACCGCCATTTGTATGAACATGGAAATATCTACACCGCCATCACTATGAACATGGAAATATCTACACCGCCATCTCTATAAACGTGGAATTATCTACTCCGCTATCTGTATGAACTTCGAAATATCTACACTGCTTTATGTATAAAATTGAAATTATCAACACCACTATCTCTATAAACACGGAAATATCTACACTGCTATCTGTTTTAACATGGAAATATCTACACCGCTATCTGTATAAACATGGAAATATCTTCACCGCTATCTGTATAAACATGGAAATATCTACACCGCCATCTCTATGAACATGGAAATACCTACACCGCCATTTGTATGAACATGGAAATATCTACACCGCCATTTGTATGAACATGGAAATATCTACACCGCTATGTGTATGAACATGCAACTATCTACACAGCTCTCTGTATAAAATTGAAATTATCTACACCACTATCTCTATAAACATCGAAATAACTACACTGCTATCTGTATAAACATGGAAATATCAACACCGCTAACTGTATGAACATGGAAATCTCTACACCGCTATCTGTATGAACATGGAAATATCTTCGCCATCTGTATGAACATGGAAATATCTACACCGCTAAATATATGAACATGGAAATGTCTACACCGCTGTTGGTATGAACATGGAAATATCTACACCGCTATCTGTAAGAACATGGAAATATCTCCACCGCTATCTTTATGAACATGGAAATCTCTACACCACTATCTGTATGAACATGGAAATATCTACAACGCTATCTGTATGAACATGGAAATATCTACACCGCTATCTGTATAAACATGGAAATAACTACATTGCTATCTGTATAAACATGGAAATATCTACACCCCCATCTCTACGAACATGGAAATATCTACACCGCCATTTGTATGAACATGGAAATATCTACACCGCCATCTGTATGAACATGGAAATATCTACACCATTATCTGTATGAACATGGAAATATCTACACCGCTATCTGTATGAACATGGAAATATCTACACCGCTATCTGTACGAACATGGAAATATCTACACCGCTATCTGTATGAAAATGCAAATATCTACAAAGCTATCTGTATATCAATGGAAATATCTACACTGCAATCTCTGTAAACATGGAAATAACTACACTGTTATCTGTATAAAAATGGAAATATCTACACCGGCACCTGTATGAACATGGAAATATCTACAATGCCATCCGTACGAACATGGAAATATCTACACCGCCATCTGTATGAACATGTAAATATCTACACCGCCATCTGTATGAACATGGAAATATCTACACTGCTAACTGTATGTACTTGGAAATATCCACACCGCTATTGGTATGAACATGGAAATCTCTACAACGATATCTGTATGAACATGGAAATATCTACACCGCTATCTGTGTGAACATAGAAATATCTACCCCGCTATTTGTATGAAGATGGAAATATATACACCGCTATCTGTATGAACATGCAAATATCTACCCAGCTATCTGTATAAAATTGAAACTATCTACACCACTATCTCTATAAACATGGAAATATCTACACTGCTATCTGTATAAACATGGAAATATCAACACCGCTATGTGTATAAACATGGAAATATCTTCACCACTATCTGTATAAACATGGAAATATCTACAACGATGTCTCTATAAACTTGGAAATAACTACACCACTATCTCTATAAACATGGAAATATCTGCACCGCTAACTGTATGAACATGGAAATATCTACACCGCTATCTGTATGAACATGGAAATATCTACACCGCTATCTGTATGAACATGGAAATATCTACACCGCTATCTGTATGAACATGGAAATATCTACACCATTATCTGTATGAACATGCAAATATCTACACAGCTATCTGTATATCAATGGAAATATCTACACTGCAATCTCAACAAACATGGAAATAACTACACTGCTATCTGTATTAACATGGAAATATCTACACCGCCATCTATATGAACATTTAAATATCTACACCGCCATTGGTTTGAACATGGAAATATCTACACCGCCATCTCTATGAACATGGAAATATCTACACCGCCATTTGTATGAACATGGAAATATCAACACCTCCATCTGTATGAACATGGAAATATCTTAACCGCCATCTGTATGAACATGGAAATATCTACACCGCCATCTGGATGAACATGGATATAACTACACCGCCATCTCTATAAACGTGGAAATATCTACACCACTATCTATATGAACTTGGAAATATCTACTCTGCTATCTGTATAAAATTGAAATTATCTACACCACTATCTCTATAAACATGGAAATATCTACATGGTTATCTGTATAAACATGGAAATATCTACACCGCTATCTGTATAAACATGGAAATAACTTCACCGCTATCTGTATAAACATGGAAATATCTACAACGCTGTCTCTACAAACTTGGAAATAACTACAACTCTATCTCTATAAACATGGAAATATCTAGACCGCCATCTCTATAAACATGGAAATATCTACACCACCGTCTGTATAAACAGGGAAATATCTTTACCGCTATCTGCATAAACATGGAAATATGTACACCGCCATCTCTATGAACATGGAAATATCTACACCGCCATCTGTACGAACATGGAAATATCTACACTGCCATCTGTATGAACATGTAAATATCCACACCGCCATCTCTATGAGCTTGGAAATATCTACACCGCTAACTGTATGAACATGGAAATATCTACACCGCTATCTGTATGAACATGCAAATATCTACACCGTTATCTGTATGAACATGGAAATATCTACACCACTATCTGTACGAACATGGAAATATCTACACCGCTATCTGTATGAACATGCAAATATCTACACAGCTATTTGTATATCAATGGAAATACCTACACTGCTATCACTATAAACATGGAAATAACTACACTGCTATCTGTATAAACAGGGAAATATCTACACCGCCACCTGTATGAACATGGAAATATCTACACTGCCATCCGTACGAACATGGAAATATCTACACCGCCATCTGTATGAACATGTAAATATCTACACCGCCATCTGTATGAACATGGAAATATCTACACAGCTAACTGTATGAACATGGAAATATCTACACCGCTATTGCTATGAACATGGAAATATCTACAAAGCTATCTGTATGAACATGGAAATATCTACACCGCTATCTGTATGAACATGGAAATATCTACACCGCCATCTGTATGAACATGTAAATATGTACACCGCCATGTGTATGAACATGGAAATATCTACACCGCTTACTGTATGAACATGGAAATATCTACACCGCTATCTGTATGGACATGGAAATATCTACACCACTATCTGTATGGACATGGAAATATCTACACCGCTATCTGTATGAACATGGAAATATCTACACCGCTATCTGTATGAACATGGAAATATCTACACCGCTATCTGTATGAACATTCAAATATCTACACAGCTATCTGTATATCAATGAAAATATCTACACTGCTATCTTATAAACATGGAAATAACTACAATGCTATCTGTATAAATATGGAAATATCTACACCGCCATCTCTATGAACATGGAAATATCTACACCGCCATTTGTATGAACATGGAAATATCTACACCGCCATCTCTATGAACATGGAAATATCTACACCGCCATTTGTATGAACATGGAAATATCTACACCACCATCTGTATGAACATGGAAATATCTTCACTGTCATCTGCATGAACATGGATATATGTACACCGGCATCTGGATGAACATGGAAATATCTACACCGCTATCTGCATGAACATGGAATTATCTACACAGCTATCTGAATATACATGGAAATATCTACACAGATTTCTCTATAAATATGGAAATAACTACAGCGCTATCTCTGTAAACTTCGAAATATCTACAACGCCATCTGTAAAAACATGGAAATATCTACACCGCCATCTGTACAAACATGGACATATCTACACCGCCATCTGTATTAAGATGGAAATATCTACACCGCTCTCTGTATAAACATGGAAATATCTGCCCAACTATCTGTATAAACATGGAAATATCCACACCGCTATCTGTGTAAACATGGAAATGTCTACACCGCTATCTGTGTAAACATGGAAATATCTACACCGCCATCTGTGTAAACATGAAAATATCTACACCGCCATCCCTATAAACATGGAAATATCTACACCGCCATCTGTATGAACATGGAAATACCTACACCGCCATCTCTATAAACGTGGAATTATCTACACCGCTATCTGTATGAACTTGGAAATATCTACACTGCTCTCTGTATAAAATTGAAATTACCTACACCACTATCTCTATAAACACGGAAATATCTACACTGCTATCTGTTTTAACATGGAAATATCTACACCGCTATCTGTATAATCATGGAAATATCTTCACCGCTATCTGTATAAACATGGAAATTTCTACACCGCCATCTCTATGAACATGGAAATAACTACACCGCCATTTGTATGAACATGGAAATATCTACACCGCCAATTGTATGAACATGGAAATATCCACACCGCTTTGTGTATGAACATGCAACTATCTACACAGCTCTCTGTATAAAATTGAAATTATCTACACCACTATCTCTATAAACATGGAAATAACTACACTGCTATCTGTATAAACATGGAAATATCAACACCGCTAACTGTATGAACATGGAAATATCTACACCGCTAACGGTATGAACATGGAAATATCTTCGCCATCTGTATGAACATGGAAATATCTACACCGCTAAATATATGAACATGGAAATGTCTACACCGCTATTGGTATGAACATGGAAATATCTACACCGCTATCTGTAAGAACATGGAAATATCTACACCGCTATCTGTATGAACATGGAAATATCTACACCGCTATCTGTATGAACATGGAAATAACTACACCGCCATCTGTATGAACATGTAAATATCTACACCGCCATCTGTATGAACGTGGAAATATCTAAACCGCTAACTGTATGAACATGGAAATATCTACACCGCTAAATATATGAACATGGAAATGTCTACACCACTATTGGTATGAACATGGAAATATCTACACCGCTATCTGAATGAACATGGAAATATCTACACCGCTATCTGTATGAACATGGAAATATCTACAACGCTATCTGTATGAACATGGAAATAACTACACCGCTATCTCTATGGACATGGAAATAACTACACCGCCATCTGTATGAACATGTAAATATCTGCACCGCCATCTGTATGAACATGGAAATATGTACACCGCTAACTGTATGAACATGGAAATATCTACACCGTTATCTGTATGAACATGGAAATATCTACACCGCTATCTGTATGAACATGGAAATATCTACACCGCTATCTGTGTGAACATGGAAATATCTACACCGCTATCTGTATGAACATGGAAATATCTACACCGCTATCTCTATGAACATGCAAATATCTACACAGCTATCTGTATATCAATGGAAATATCTACACTATTATCTCTATATACATGGAAATATCTACACTGCTATATCTATAAATATGGAAATATCAACACCGCCATCTCTATGAACATGGAAATATCTACACCGCCATTTGTATGAACATGGAAATATCTACACCGCCATCTCTATGAACATGGAAATATCTACACCGCCATTTGTATGAACATGGAAATATCCACACCACCATCTGTATGAACATGGAAATATCTTCACCGCCATCTATATGAACATGGATATATGTACACTGGCATCTGGATGAACATGGAAATATCTACACCGCTATCTGCATGAACATGGATCTATCTACACAGCTATCTGAATATACATGGAAATATCTACACAGATTTCTCTATAAATATGGAAATAACTACAGCGCTATCTCTATAAACTTCGAAATATCTACACCGCCATCTGTATGAACATGGAAATATCTACACAGCCATCTGTACAAACATGAACATATCTACACCGCCATCTGTATTAAGATGAAAATATCTGCACCGCTATCTGTATAAACATGGAAATATCTGCCCATCTGTATAAACATGGAAACATCCGCACTGCTATCTGAATAAACATGGAAATATCCGCACCGCTATCTGTATAAACATGGAAATATCTACACTGCTATCTGCATAAACATGGAAATATCCACACCGCTATCTGTGTAAACATGGAAAAGTCTACACCGCTATCTGTGTAAACATTGAAATATCTACACCGCCATGTGTGTAAACATGAAAATATCTACACCGCCATCCCTATAAACATGGAAATATCTACACCGTCCTCTGTATAAACATGGAAATATCTGCACCACCATCTCTATAAACGTGGAAATATCTACACCGCTATCTGTATGAACTTGGAAATATCTACACTGCTCTCTGTATAAAATTGAAACTATCTACACCACTATCTCTATAAACATGTAAATATCTACACTGCTATCTGTATAAACATGGAAATATCTACACCGCTATCTGTATAAACATGGAAATATCTTCACCGCTATCTGTATAAACATGGAAATATCTACAACGCTGTCTCTATAAAGATGGAAATATCTACACCACCATCCGTATAAACATGGAAATATCTATACCGCTATCTGCATAAACATGGAAATATCTACACCGCCATCTCTATGAACATGGAAATATCTACACCGCTATCTGTACGAACATGGAAATATCTACACCGCTATTTGTATGACCCTGCAAATATCTACACAGGTATCTGTATATCAATGGAAATATCTACACTGCTATCTCTATAAACATGGAAATAACTACACTGCTATCTGTATAAACATGGAAATATCTACACCGCCACCTGTATGAACATGGAAATATCTACACTGCCATCCGTACGAACATGGAAATATCTACACCGCCATCTGTATGAACATGTAAATATCTACACCGCCATCTGTATAAACATGGAAATATCTACACCGCTAACTGTATGAACATGGAAATGTCTACACCGCTATTGGTATGAACCTGGAAATATCTAGACCGCTATCTGTATGAACATGGAAATATCTACACCGCTATCTGTATGAACATGGAAATCTCTACACCGCCATCTGTATGAACATGGAAATATCTAAACCGCCATCTGTATGAACATGGAAATATCTACACCGCCATCTGTATGAAAATGGAAATATCTAAACCGCTAACTGTATGAACATGGAAATACCTACGCCGCTATCTGTATGAACATGGAAATATCTACGCCGCTATCTGTATGAACATGGAAATATCTACGCCGCTCTCTGTATGAACATGGAAATATCTACACCGCTATCTGTACGAACATGGAAATATCTACACCGCTATCTGTATGAACATGCAAATATCTACACAGGTATCTGTATATCATTGGAAATATCTACACAGCCATCTCAATAAACACGGAAATAACTACACTGCTATCTGTATAAACATTGAAATATATACGCCGCCACCTGTATTAACATGGAAATATCTACACTGCAATCCATACGAACATGGAAATATCTACACCGCCATCTGTATGAACATGTAAATATCTACACCGCCATCTGTATGAACATGGAAATATCTACATCGCTATCTGTAAGAACATGGAAATATCTACACCGCTATCTGTATGAACATGGAAATATCTAACCGCCATCAGTATGAACATGTAAATATCTATACCGCCATCTGTATGAACATGGAAATATCTACAATGCTAACTGTATGAACATGGAAATATCTACACCGCTATCTGTATGAACATGGAAATATCTACACCGTTATCTGTATGAACATGGAAATATCTACACCGCTATCTGTATGAACATGGAAATATCTACACAGCTATCTGTATATCAATGGAAATATCTTCACTGCTATCTCTGTAAACATGGAAATAACTACACTGCTATCTGTATAAACATGGAAATATCGACACCGCCACCTGAATGAACATGGAAATATCTACACTGCCATCCGTACGAACATGGAAACATCTACACCGCCATCTGTATGAACATGTAAATATCTACGCCGCCATCTGTATGAACATGGAAATATCTACACCGCTAACTCTATGAACATGGAAATAACTTCACCGCCATCTGTATGAACGTGGATGTATCTACCCCGGCATCTGGATGAACATGGAAATAACTACACCGCTATCTGCATGAACATGGAAATATCTACACAGCTATCTGCATATACATGGAAATATCTACACAGATTTCTATATAAATATATAAATAATTACAGCGCTATCTCTATAAACTTCGAAATATCTACACCGCAATCTGTATGAACATGGAAATATCTACACCACCATCTGTATAAACACGGAAATATCTATTCCGCCATCTGCATAAACATGGAAATATCTACACCACCATATGTATAAAAATGGAAATATCTATACCGCTATCTGCATGAACATGGAAATATCTACACCGCCATCTGTATTAAGATGGAAATATCTAAACCGCCATCTGTATTAAGATGGAAATATCTACACCGCTTTCTGTATAAACATGGAAATATCTACACCGCTATCTGCATAAACATGGAAATATCCACACCGCTATCAGTGTAAACATGGAAATGTCTACATCGCTATCTGTGTAAACATGGAAATATCTACACCGCCATCTGTGTAAACATGAAAATATCTACACTGCCATCTCTATAAACATGGAAATATCTACACCGCCATCTGTATGAACATGGAAATATCTACACCGCCATCTCTATAAACGTGGAAATATCTACACCGCTATCTGTTTGAACTTGGAAATATCTACACTGCTATCTGTATAAAATTGGAATTATCAACACCACTATCTCTATCAACATGGAAATAACTACACCGCTATCTGTATAAACATGGAAATATCTACACCTCTATCTGTATAATCATGGAAATATCTTCACCGCTATCTCTATAAACATGGAAATATCTACAACGCTGTCTCTATAAACATGGAAATATCTGCAACGCTGTGTGTATAAACTTCGAAATAACTGCACTACTATCTCTATAAACATGGAAATATCCAGACCGCCATCTCTATAAACATGGAAATATCTACACCACAGTCTGTATAAACATGGAAATATCTATATGCCTATCTGCATAAACATGGAATTATCTACACCGCCATCTCTATGAACATGGAAATATCTACACCGCTATCTGTATGAACATGGAAATATCTACACTACCATCTGTATGAACATGTAAATATCTACACTGCCATCTGTATGAACATGGAAATATCTACTCCGATAACTGTATGAACATGGAAATATCAACAACCACTATCTGTATGAACATGGAAATATCTACACAGCTATCTGTATGAACACGGAAATATCTACACCGCTATCTGTTTGAACATGGAAATATCTACACCGCTATCTGTATGAACATGGAAATATCTACACCGCTATCTGTATGAACATGGAAATATCTACACCGCCACTTGTATGAACATGGAAATATCTACAACGCCATCTGTACGAACATGGAAATATCTACACCGACATCTGTATGAACATGTAAATATCTACACTGCCATCTGTATGAACATGGAAATATCTACACCGCTTACTGTATGAACATGGAAATATCTGTACCGCTATCTGTATGAAGATGTAAATATCTACACCGTTATCTCTATGAAAATGGAAATATCTACACCGCTATCTGTATGAACATGGAAATATCTACACAGCTATCTGCATATACATGGAAATATCTACACAGATTTCTCTATAAATATGGAAATAACTACAGCGCTATCTCTATAAACTTCGAAATATCAACACCGCCATCTGTATGAACATGGAAATATCTACACAGCCATCTGTACGAACATGGACATATCTACACCGCCATCTGTAACAAGATGGAAAATCTACACCGCTATCTGTATAAACTTGGAAATATCTGCGCAACTATCTGTATAAACATGGAAATATCCACACCGCTATCTGTATAAACATGGACATATCCACACTGCTGTCTGCATAAACATGGAAATATCCACACCGCTATCTGTGTAAACATGGAAATGTCTACACCGCCATCTGTGTAAACATGAAAATATCTACACCGCCATCTCTATAAACATGGAAATATTTACACCGCCATCTGAACGAACATGGAAATATCTACACCGCTATCTGTATGAACATGGAAATACCTACACCGCTATGTGTATGAACATGCAAATAACTACACAGCAATCTGTATATCAACAGAAATATCTACACTGCTATCTGTATAAACATGGAAATATCTACAAAGGCATTTGTATGAACATGGAAATATCTACACCCCTAACTGTATGAACATGGAAATATCTACACCGCTATCTGTATGAACATGGAAATATCTACACCTTTATCTGTATGAACATGGAAATATCTACACCACTATCTGTATGAACATGGAAATATCTACACAGCTGTCTGTATAAACATGGAAATATATTCACCGCCACCTGTATCAACATGGAAATATCTACACAGCCATCCGTACGAACATGGAAATATTTACACCACCATCTGTATGAACATGGAAATATCTACACCGCCATCTCTATAAACATGGAAATATCTACACCACCATCTGTATAAACATGGAAATATCTATACCGCTATCTGCATAAACATAGAAATATCTACACCGCTAAATATAAGAACATGGAAATGTCTACACCGCTATTGGTATGAACATGGAAATATCTACACCGCTATCTGTATGAACATGGAAATATCTACACCGCTATCCATATGAACATGGAAATAACTACACCGCCATCTGTATGAACATGTAAATATCTACACCGCCATCTGTATGAACATGGAAATATCTACACCGCTATCTGTATGAACATGGAAATATCTACACCGCTATCTCTATGAAAATGCAAATATCTACACAGCTATCTGTATATCAGTGGAAATATCTACACTACTATCTCTATAAACATGGAAATAACTACACTGCTATCTCTATAAATATGGAAATATCTACACCGCCATCTCTATGAACACGGAAATATCTACACCGCCATTTGTATGAACATGGAAATATCTACACCACCATCTGTATGAACATGGAAATATCTTCACCGCCATCTATATGAACATGGATATATGTACACCGGCATCTGGATGAAGATGGAAATATCTACACCACTATCTGCATGAACATGGATCTATCTACACAGCTATCTGAATATACATGGAAATATCTACACAGATTTCTCTACAAATGTGGAAATAACTACAGCGCTATCTCTATAAACTTCGAAATATATACACCGCCATCTGTATGAACATGGAAATATCTACACCGCCATCTGTACAAACATCGACACATCTACACGGCCCTCTGTATTAAGATGCAAATATCTACACCGCTATCTGTATAAACATGGAAATATCTGCCCAACTATCTGTATAAACATGGAGATATCCGCACCGCTATCTGAATAAACATGGAAATATCCGCACCGCTATCTGTATAAACATGGAAATATCTACACCGCTATCTGCATAAACATGGAAATATCCACACCGCTATCTGTGTAAACATGGAAATGTCTACACCGCTATCTGCGTAAACATGGAAATATCTACACCGCCATCTGTGTAAACATGAAAATATCTAGACCGCCATCCCTATAAACATGGAAATATCTACACCGTCCTCTGTATGAACATGGAAATATCTGCACCGCCATGTCTATAAACGTGGTAATATCTACACCGCTATCTGTATGAACTTGGAAATACCTACACTGCTCACTGTATAAAATTGAAATTATCTATACCACTATCTCTATAAACATGGAAATATCTACACTGCTATCTGTATAAACATGGAAATATCTTCACCGCTATCTTTATAAACATGGAAATATCTACAACGCTGTCTCTATAAACTGGGAAATAACTACACCACTATCTCTGTAAACATGGAAATATCTAGACCGCCATCTCTATAAACATGGAAATATCTACACCACCATCTGTATAAACATGGAAATATCTATACCGCTATCTGCATAGACATGGAAATGTCTACACCGCCATATCTATGAACATGGAAATATCCACACCGCTGTCTGTATGAACATGGAAATATCTACACCGCTATCTGTATGAACATGGAAATATCTACACCGCTATCTGTATGAACATGGAAATATCTACACCGCCATCTGTATGAACATGGAAATATCTACACCGCTAACTGTATGAACTTGGAAATATCTACACCGCTGTCTGTATGAACATGGAAATATCTACACCGCTATCTGTATGAACATGGAAATATCTACACCGCTATCTGTACGAACATGGAAATATCTGCACCGCTATCTGTATGAACATGCAAATATATACACAGCTATCTGTATATCAATGGAAATATCTACATAGCTATCTCCATTAACATGGAAATAACTACACTGCTATCTGTATAAACATGGAAATATCTACACCGCCACATGTATGAACATGGAAATATCTACACTGCCATCCGTACAAACATGGAAATGTCTACACCGCCATCTGTGTGAACATATAAATACCTTCACCGCCATCTGTATGAACATGGAAATATCTACACCGCCATCTGTATGAACATGTAAATATCTACACCGCCATCTGAATGAACATGGGAATATCTACACCGCTAACTGTATGAACATGGAAATATCTACACCGCTATCTGTATGAACATGGAAATATCTACACCGCTATCTGTATGAACATGGAAATATCTACACCGCTATCTGTATGAACATGGAAATATCTACACCGCTATCTCTATGAACATGCAAATATCTACACCGCTATCTCTATCAACATGCAAATATCTACACTGCTATCTGTATATCAATGGAAATAACTACACTGCTATCTCTATAAACATGGAAATAACTACACTGCTATCTCTATAAATATGGAAATATCTACACCGCCATCTCTATGAACATGGAAATATCTACACCGCCATTTGTATGAACATGGAAATATCTACACCGCCATCTCTATGAACCTGGAAATAACTACACCGCCATTTGTATGAACATGGAAATATCTACACCACCATCTGTATGAACATGGAAATATCTTCACCGCCATCTGTATGAACATGGATATATGTACACAGGCATCTGGATGAACATGGAAATATCTACACCGCTATCTGCATGAACATGGAAATATCTACACAGCTATCTGAATATACATGGAAATATCTACACAGATTTTTCTATAAATATGGAAACACCTAAAGCGCTATCTCTATAAACTTCGAAATATCTACACCGCCATCTGTATGAACATGGAAATATCTACACCGCCATCTGTACCAACATGGACATATCTACACCGCCATCTGTATTAAGATGGAAATATCTACACCGCTATCTGTATAAACATGGAAATATCTGCCCAACTATCTGTATAAACGTGGAAATATCCGCACCACTATCTGTATAAACATGGAAATATCTACACCGCTATCTGCATAAACATGGAAATATCCACACCGCTATCTGTGTAAACATGGAAATGTCTACACCGCTATCTGTGTAAACAGGGAAATATCTATACCGCCATCTGTGTAAACATGAAAATATCTACACTGCCATCCCTATAAACATGGAAATATCTACACCGCCATCTGTATGAACATGGAAATATCTACACCGCCATCTCTACAAACGTGGAAATATCTACACCGCTATCTGTATGAACTTGGAAATATCTACTCTGCTCTCTGTATAAAATTGAAATTATCTACACCATTATCTCTATAAACATGGAAATATCTACACTGATATCTGTATAAACATGGAAATATCTACACCGCTATCTGTATGAACATGGAAATATCTTCACCGCTATCTGTATAAACATGGAAATATCTAAAACGCTGTCTCTATAAACTTGGAAATAACTACACCACTATCTCTGTAAACATGGAAATATCTAGACCGCCATCTCTATAAACATGGAAATATCTACACCACCATCTGTATAAACATGGAAATATCTATAGCGCTATCTGCATAAACATGGAAATATCTACACCGCCATCTCTATGAACATGGAAATATCTACACCGATATGTGTATGAACATGGAAATATCTACACCGCTATCTGTATGAACCTTTAAATATCTACACCGCTATCTGTATGAACATGGAAATACCTACACTGCTATCTGTATGAACATGCAAATATCTACACAGCTATCTGTATATCAATGGAAATATCCAGACTGGTATCTCTATAAACATGGAAATAACTACACTGCTATCTGTATAAACATGGAAATATCTACACCGCCATCTCTATGAACATGGAAATATCTACACCGCCATCTGTACGAACATGGAAATATCTACACCGCCATCTGTATGAACATGTAAATATCTACACCACCATCTGAATGAACATGGAAATATCTACACCGCTAACTGTATGACCATGGAAATAACTACACTGCTATCTGTATGAACATGGAAATATCTGCCCAACTATCTGTATAAACGTGGAAATATCCGCACCGCTATCTGTATAAACATGGAAATATCTACACCGCTATCTGCATAAACATGGAAATATCCACACCGCTATCTGTGTAAACATGGAAATGTCTACACCGCTATCTGTGTAAACAGGGAAATATCTATACCGCCATCTGTGTAAACATGAAAATATCTACACTGCCATCCCTATAAACATGGAAATATCTACACCGCCATCTCTATGAAGATGGAAATAACTACACCGCCATCTGTTTGAACATTGAAATATATACACCGCTAACTGTATGAATATGGAAATTTCTACACCACTATCTGAATAAACATGGAAATATCTACACCGCTATCTGTATGAACATGCAAATATCTACACAGCTATCTGTATATCAATGGAAATATCTACACTGCTATCTCTATAAACATGGTAATAACTACACTGCCATCTGTATAAACATGGAAATATCTACACTGCCATCTCTATGAACATGGAAATATCTACACCGCCATTTGTATGAACAAGGAAATATCTACACCGCCATCTCTATGAACATGGAAATATCTACACCGCCATTTGTATGAACATGGAAATATCTACACCGCCGTCTGTATGAACATGGAAATATCTTCACCGCCATCGGTATGAGCATGGATATATCTACACCGGCATCTGGATGAACATGGAAATATCTACACCGCTATCTGCATTAACATGGAAATATCTACACAGCTATCTGCATATACATGGAAATATCTACACAGATTTCTCTATAAATATGGAAATAACTACAGCGCTATCTCTATAAACCTCGACATATCTACACCGCCATCTGTATGAACATGGAAATATCTACACCGCCATCTGTACGAACATGGACATATCTACACCGCCATCTGTATTAAGATGGAAATATCTACACCGCTATCTGTATAAACATGGAAATATCTGCCCAACTATCTGTATAAAAATGGAAATATCCGCACCGCTATCTGTATAAACATGGAAATATCTACACCACTATCTGCATAAACATGGAAATATCCACACCGCTTTCTGTGTAAATATGGAAATGTCTACACCGCTATCTGAGTAAACAGGGAAATATCTACACCGCCATCTGTGTAAGCATGGAACTATCTACACCGCCATCTCTATAAACATGGAAATATCTTCACCGCCATCTGTATGAACATGGAAATATCTACAGCGCCATCTCTATAAACGTGGAAATATCTACACCGCTCTCTGCATGAACTTGGAAATATCTACACTGCTATCTGTATAAAATTGAAATTATCTACACCACTATCTCTATAAACATGGAAATATCTACACTGTTATCAGTATAAACATGAAAAAATCTACACCGCTATCTGTATAAACATGGAAGTAACTTCACCGCTATCTGTATAAACATGGAAATATCTACACCGCCATCTCTATGAAGATGGAAATAACTACACCGCCATCTGTTTGAACATGGAAATATATACACCGCTAACTGTATGAATATGGAAATTTCTACACCACTATCTGAATAAACATGGAAATATCTACACCGCTATCTGTATGAACATGCAAATATCTACACAGCTATCTGTATATCAATGGAAATATCTACACTGCTATCTCTATAAACATGGTAATAACTACACTGCCATCTGTATAAACATGGAAATATCTACACTGCCATCTCTATGAACATGGAAATATCTACACCGCCATTTGTATGAACAAGGAAATATCTACACCGCCATCTCTATGAACATGGAAATATCTACACCGCCATTTGTATGAACATGGAAATATCTACACCGCCGTCTGTATGAACATGGAAATATCTTCACCGCCATCGGTATGAGCATGGATATATCTACACCGGCATCTGGATGAACATGGAATTATCTACACCGCTATCTGCATTAACATGGAAATATCTACACAGCTATCTGCATATACATGGAAATATCTACACAGATTTCTCTATAAATATGGAAATAACTACAGCGCTATCTCTATAAACTTCGACATATCTACACCGCCATCTGTATGAACATGGAAATATCTACACCGCCATCTGTACGAACATGGACATATCTACACCGCCATCTGTATTAAGATGGAAATATCTACACCGCTATCTGTATAAACATGGAAATATCTGCCCAACTATCTGTATAAAAATGGAAATATCCGCACCGCTATCTGTATAAACATGGAAATATCTACACCACTATCTGCAAAAACATGGAAATATCCACACCGCTTTCTGTGTAAATATGGAAATGTCTACACCGCTATCTGAGTAAACAGGGAAATATCTACACCGCCATCTGTGTAAGCATGGAACTATCTACACCGCCATCTCTATAAACATGGAAATATCTTCACCGCCATCTGTATGAACATGGAAATATCTACAGCGCCATCTCTATAAACGTGGAAATATCTACACCGCTCTCTGCATGAACTTGGAAATATCTACACTGCTATCTGTATAAAATTGAAATTATCTACACCACTATCTCTATAAACATGGAAATATCTACACTGTTATCAGTATAAACATGAAAATATCTACACCGCTATCTGTATAAACATGGAAATAACTTCACCGCTATCTGTATAAACATGGAAATATCTACAACGCTGTCTTTTTAAACTTGGAAATAACTACACCACTATCTCTATAAACATGGAAATATCAAGACTGCGATCTCTATAAACATGGAAATATCTACACCACCATCTGTATTAACATGGAAATATCTATACCGCTGTCTGCATAAACATGGAAATAACTACACCGCCATCTCTATGAACATGCAAATATCTACACGGCCATCTGTACGAACATGGAAATATCTACACCGCCATCTGTATGAACATGTAAATATCTACACCGCCATCTGTATGAACATGGAAATATCTACAACGCAAACTGTATGACCATGGAAATATCTACACCGCTATCTGTATGAACATGGAAATATCTACACCGTTATCTGAATGAACATGGAAATATCTACACCGCTATCTGTATGAACATGGAAATATCTACACCGCTATCTGTACGAAGATGGAAATATCTACACCGATATCTGTATGAACATGCAAATATCTACACTGCTATGTGTATATCAATGGAAATATCTACACTGCTATCTCTATAAACATGGAAATAACTACACTGCTATCTGGATAAACATGGAAAGATCTACACCGCAATCTCTATGAACATGGAAATATCTACACCGCCATTTGTATGAACATGGGAATATCTACACCGCCATCTCTATGAACATGGAAATATCTACACCGTCATGTGTATGAACATGTAAATATCTACACCATCACCTGTATGAACATGGAAATATCTACACCGCTCTCTGTACGAACATGGAAATATCTACACCGGTATCTGTATGAACATGGAAATATCTACACCGCTATGTGTATGAACAGGCAAATATCTACACAGCTATCTGTATATAAATGGAAATATCTACACTGCTATCTCTATAAACATGGAAATATCTACACTGCTATCTGTATAAACATGGAAATACCTACACCGCCATTTGTATGAACATGGAAATATCTACACCGCTAACTGTATGAATATGGAAATATCTACACCACTATCTGAATAAACATGGAAATACCTACACCGCTATCTGTATGAACATGCAAATATCTACACAGCTATCTGTATATCAATGGAAATATCTACACTGCTATCTCTATAAACATGGTAATAACTACACTGCCATCTGTATAAACATGGAAATATCTACACCGTCATCTCTATGAACATGGAAATATCTACAAAGCTCTCTGTATGAACATGGAAATATCTACACCGCTATCTGTATGAACATGGAAATATCTACACCGCTATCTGTATGAACACGCAAATATCTACACCGGCATCTGGATGAACATGGAAATATCTACACAGCTATCTGCATGAACATGGAAACATCTACACAGCTATCTGCATATACATGGAAATATCTACACAGATTTCTCTATAAATATGGAAATAACTACAGCGCTATCTCTATAAACTTTGAAATATCTACACCGCCATCTGTATGAACATGGAAATATCTACAACGCCGTCTGTACGAACATGGTCATATCTACACCGCCATCTGTATTAAGATGGAAATAT
The DNA here is from genome assembly GCF_029281585.2 of Gorilla gorilla gorilla. Classification (NCBI taxonomy): domain Eukaryota; kingdom Metazoa; phylum Chordata; class Mammalia; order Primates; family Hominidae; genus Gorilla; species Gorilla gorilla. The sequence goes on from NC_073234.2 coordinate 1,911,564, forward strand.
CTACACCGCTATCTTTATAAACATGGAAATATCTGCAACACTATCTGTATAAACATGGAAATACCCGCAACGCTATCTGTATAAACATGGAAATATCTACACCGCTATCTACATAAACATAGAAATATCCACACCGCTATCTGTATAAACATGGAAATATCTTCACCGCTATCTGCATAAACATGGAAATATCCACACCGCTAACTGTGTAAACATTGAAATGTCTACACAACTATCTGGGTAAACATGGAAATATCTACACCGCCATCTGTGTAACCATGAAAATATCTACATCGCCATATCTATAAACGTGGAAATATCTACACTGCTATCTGAATGAACTTGGAAATATCTACACTGCTATCTGTATAAAACTGAAATTATCTACACCACTATCTCTATAAACATGGAAATATCTACACTGCTATCTTTAAAAACATGGAAATATCTACACCGCTATCTGTATAAACATGGAAATATCTTCACCGCTATCTGTATAAACACGGAAATATCTACAACGCTGTCTCTATAAACTTGGAAATAACTACACCACTATCTCTATAAACATGGAAATATCTAGACCGCCATCTCTATAAACATGGAAATATCTACACCACCATCTGTATAAACATGGAAATATCTATACCGCTCTCTGCATAAACATGTAAATATCTACACCGCCATCTCTATGAAGATGGAAATATCTACACCGCCATCTGTAAAAACATGGAAATATCTACATCGCCATCTGCATGAACATGTAAATATCTACACCGCCATCTGTATGAACATGGAAATATCTACACCGCTAACTGTATGAACATGGAAATATCTACACCGCTATCTGTATGAACATGGAAATATCTACACCGTTATCTGTATGAACATGGAAGTATCTAAACCGCTATCTGTACGAACATGGAAATATCTACACCGCTATCTGTATGAACATGCAAATATCTACACAGCTATCTGTATATCAATGGAAATATCTACACTGCTATCTCTATAAACATGGAAATAACTACACTGCTACCTGTATAAACATGGAAATATCTACACCGCCACATGTATGAACATGGAAATATCTACACCGCCATCTGTATGAACATGGAAATATCTACACCGCTAACTGTATGAACATGGAAATATCTGCACCGCTATCTGTATGAACATGGAAATATCTTCGCCATCTGTATGAACATGGAAATATCTACACCGCTAAATATATGAACATGGAAATGTCTACACCGCTATCGGTATGAACATGGAAATATCTACGCCGCTATCTGTATGAACATGGAAATATCTACACCGCTATCTGTATGAACATGGAAATATCTACACCGCTATCTGTATGAACATGGAAATATCTACACCGCCATCTGTATGAACATGGAAATATCTACACCGCTAACTGTATGAACTTGGAAATATCTACACCGCTGTCTGTATGAACATGGAAATATCTACACCGCTATCTGTATGAACATGGAAATATCTACACCGCTATCTGTACGAACATGGAAATATCTGCACCGCTATCTGTATGAACATGCAAATATATACACAGCTATCTGTATATCAATGGAAATATCTACATAGCTATCTCCATTAACATGGAAATAACTACACTGCTATCTGTATAAACATGGAAATATCTACACCGCCACATGTATGAACATGGAAATATCTACACTGCCATCCGTACAAACATGGAAATGTCTACACCGCCATCTGTGTGAACATATAAATACCTTCACCGCCATCTGTATGAACATGGAAATATCTACACCGCCATCTGTATGAACATGTAAATATCTACACCGCCATCTGAATGAACATGGGAATATCTACACCGCTAACTGTATGAACATGGAAATATCTACACCGCTATCTGTATGAACTTGGAAATATCTACACCGCTATCTGTATGAACATGGAAATATCTACACCGCTATCTGTATGAACATGGAAATATCTACACCGCTATCTCTATGAACATGCAAATATCTACACCGCTATCTCTATGAACATGCAAATATCTACACTGCTATCTGTATATCAATGGAAATAACTACACTGCTATCTCTATAAACATGGAAATAACTACACTGCTATCTCTATAAATATGGAAATATCTACACCGCCATCTCTATGAACATGGAAATATCTACACCGCCATTTGTATGAACATGGAAATATCTACACCGCCATCTCTATGAACCTGGAAATATCTACACCGCCATTTGTATGAACATGGAAATATCTACACCACCATCTGTATGAACATGGAAATATCTTCACCGCCATCTGTATGAACATGGATATATGTACACAGGCATCTGGATGAACATGGAAATATCTACACCGCTATCTGCATGAACATGGAAATATCTACACAGCTATCTGAATATACATGGAAATATCTACACAGATTTTTCTATAAATATGGAAACAACTAAAGCGCTATCTCTATAAACTTCGAAATATCTACACCGCCATCTCTATGAACATGGAAATATCTACACCGCCATCTGTACCAACATGGAAATATCTACACCGCCATCTGTATTAAGATGGAAATATCTACACCGCTATCTGTATAAACATGGAAATATCTGCCCAACTATCTGTATAAACGTGGAAATATCCGCACCGCTATCTGTATAAACATGGAAATATCTACACCGCTATCTGCATAAACATGGAAATATCCACACCGCTATCTGTGTAAACATGGAAATGTCTACACCGCTATCTGTGTAAACAGGGAAATATCTATACCGCCATCTGTGTAAACATGAAAATATCTACACTGCCATCCCTATAAACATGGAAATATCTACACCGCCATCTGTATGAACATGGAAATATCTACAACGCCATCTCTACAAACGTGGAAATATCTACACCGCTATCTGTATGAACTTGGAAATATGTACACTGCTCTCTGTATAAAATTGAAATTATATACACCATTATCTCTATAAACATGGAAATATCTACACTGATATCTGTATAAACATGGAAATATCTACACCGCTATCTGTATGAACATGGAAATATCTTCACCGCTATCTGTATAAACATGGAAATATCTACAAAGCTGTCTCTATAAACTTGGAAATAACTACACCACTATCTCTGTAAACATGGAAATATCTAGACCGCCATCTCTATAAACATGGAAATATCTACACCACCATCTGTATAAACATGGAAATATCTATAGCGCTATCTGCATAAACATGGAAATATCTACACCGCCATCTCTATGAACATGGAAATATCTACACCGCTATGTGTATGAACATGGAAATATCTACACCGCTATCTGTATGAACCTTTAAATATCTACACCGCTATCTGTATGAACATGGAAATACCTACACTGCTATCTGTATGAACATGCAAATATCTACACAGCTATCTGTATATCAATGGAAATATCCAGACTGGTATCTCTATAAACATGGAAATACTACACTGCTATCTGTATAAACATGGAAATATCTACACCGCCATCTCTATGAACATGGAAATATCTACACCGCCATCTCTATAAACGTGGAAATATCTACACCGCTGTCTGTATGAACATGGAAATATCTACACCGCTATCTGCATGAACATGGAAATATCTACACAGCTATCTGAATATACATGGAAATGTCTACATAGATTTCTCTATATATATGGAAATAACTACATCGCTATCTCTATAAACTTCGAAATATCTACACCGCCATCTGTATGAACATGGAAATATCTACACCGCCATCTGTACGATCATGGACATATCTACACCGCCATCTGTATTAAGATGGAAATATCTACACCGCTATCAGTATAAACATGGAAATATCTGCCCAACTATCTGTATAAACATGGAAATATCCGCACCGCTATCTGAATAAACATGGAAATATCCGCACCGCTATTTGTATAAACATGGAAATATCTACACCGCTATCTGCATAAACATCGAAATATCCACACCGCTATCTGTGTAAACATGGAAATGTCTACACCGCCATCTGTGTAAACATGGAAATATCTACACCGCCATCTGTGTAAACATGAAAATATCTACACCGCCATCCCTATAAACATGGAAATATCTCCACCGTCCTCTGTATGAACATGGAAATATCTACACCGCCATCTCTATAAACGTGGAAGTATCTACACCGCTATCTGTATGAACTTGGAAATATCTACACTGCTCTCTGTATGAAATTGAAATTATCTACAACACTATCTCTAAAAACATGGAAATATCTTCACTGCTATCTGATTAAATATGGAAATATCTTCACCGCTATCTGTATAAACATGGAAATATCTTCACCGCTATCTGTATAAACATGGAAATATCTACAACGCTGTCTCTATAAACTTGGAAATAACTACACCACTATCTCTGTAAACATGGAAATATCTACAACACCATCTGTATAAACATGGAAATATCTATACCGCTATCTGCATAAACATGGAAATATCTACACCGCCATCTCTATGAACATGGAAATACCTACACCGCCATCTGTACGAACATGGAAATATCTACACCACCATCTGTATGAACATGTAAATATCTACACCGCCATCTGTATGAACATGGAAATATCTACACCGTTATCTGTATGAACATGGAAATATCTACACCGCTATCTGTATGAACATGGAAATATCTACACCGCTATCTGTACGAAGATGGAAATATCTACACCGCTATCTGTATGAACAAGCAAATATCTACACAGCTATGTGTATATCAATGGAAATATCTACACTGCAATCTCTATAAACATGGAAATAACTACACTGCTATCTGTATAAACAGGGAAATATCTACACCGCCATCTCTGTGAACATGGAAATATCTACACCGCCATCTCTGTGAACATGGAAATATCTACACCGCCATCTCTGTGAACATGGAAATATCTACACCGCCATTTGTATGAACATGGATATATCTACACCACCATCAGTATGTACATGGAAATATCTACACCGCCATCTCTATAAACGTGGAAATATCTACATCGCTATCTGTATGAAATTGGAAATATCCACACTGCTCTCGGTATAAAATTGAAATTATCTACACCACTATCTCTATAAACTTTGAAATATCTTCACCGCTATCTGTATAAACATGGAAATATATACACCGCTATCTGTATAAACATGGAAATATCTTCACCGCTATCTGTATAAACATGGAAATATCTAGACCGCCATCTCTATAAACATGGAAATATCTACACCACCATCTGTATAAACATGGAAATATCTATACCGCTATCTGCATAAACATGGAAATATCTACACCGCCATCTCTATGAACATGGAAATATCTACACCGCCATCTGCATGAACATGGAAATATCTACACCGCCATCTGTATGAACATGTAAATATCTACACCGCCATCTGTATGAACATGGAAATATCTACACAGCTAACTGTATGAACATGGAAATATCTACACCGCTCTCAGAATGAACATGGAAATATCTACACCGTTATCTGTATGAACATGGAAATATCTACACCACTACGTGTATAAACATGGAAATAACTTCACCGCTATCTGTATAAACATGGAAATATCTACAACGCTGTCTCTATAAACTTGGAAATAACTACACCACTATCTCTATAAACATGGAAATATCTAGACCGCCATCTCTATAAACATGGAAATATCTACACCACCATCTGTATTAACATGGAAATATCTATACCGCTGTCTGCATAAACAAGCAAATAACTACACCGCCATCTCTATGAACATGCAAATATCTACACGGCCATCTGTACGAACATGGAAATATCTACACCGCCATCTGTATGGACATGTAAATAGCTACACCGCCATCTGTATGAAGATGGAAATATCTACACCGATAACTGTATGACCATGGAAATATCTACACCGCTATCTGTATGAACATGGAAATATCTACACCGTTATCTGTATGAACATGGAAATATCTACACCGCTATCTGTATGAACATGGAAATATCTACACCGCTATCTGTACGAAGACGGAAATATCTACACCGCTATCTGTATGAACATGCAAATATCTGCACAGCTATGTGTATATCAATGGAAATATCTACACTGCTATCTCTATAAACATGGAAATAACTACACTGCTATCTGTATAAACAGGGAAATATCTACACCCCCATCTCTGTGAACATGGAAATATCTACACCGCCATCTCTGTGAACTTGGAAATACCTACACCGCTATCTGTACGAACATGGAAATATCTACACCGCTATGTGTAGGAACATGCAAATATCTACACAGCTAACTGTATACCAATAGTAATATCTACTCTGCTATCTCGGTAAAAATGGAAATAACAACACTGCTATCTGTATAAACATGGAAATATCTACACCGCCACCTGTATGAACATGGAAATATCTACAATGCCGTTCGTACGAAGATGGAAATACCTACACTGCCATCTGTATGAACATGTAAATATCTACACCGCCATCTATATGAACATGGAAATATCTACACCGCTAATTGTATGAACATGGAAATATCTACACCGCTATCTGTATGAACATGGAAATATCTACACCGCTATCTGTATGAACATGGAAATATCTACAACGCTATCTGTATGAACATGGAAATATCTACACCGCTATCTGTATAAACATGGAAATAACTAAATTGCTATCTGTATAAACATGGAAATATCTACACCCCCATTTCTATGAACATGGAAATATCTACACCGCCATTTGTATGAACACGGAAATATCTACACCGCCATCTCTATGAAGATGGAAATATCTACACCGCCATTTGTATGAACATGGAAATATCTACACCGCTATCTGTATAAACATGGAAATATCTTCACCGCTATCTGTATAAACATGGAAATATCTACACTGCTATCTGCATAAACATGGAAATATCCACACCGCTATCTGTGTAAACATGGAAATGTCTACACAGCTATCTGTGTAAACAGGGAAATATCTATACCGCCATCTGTGTAAACATGAAAATATCTACACTGCCGTCCCTATAAACATGGAAATATCTACACCGCCATCTGTATGAACATGGAAATATCTACACCGCCATCTCTATAAACGTGGAAATATCTACACCGCTATCTGTATGAACTTGGAAATATCTACACTGCTCTCTGTATAAAATTGAAATTATCTACACCATTATCTCTATAAACATGGAAATATCTACACTGCCATCTGTATAAACATGGAAATATCTACACCACTATCTGTATGAACATGGAAATACCTTCACCGCTATCTGTATAAACATGGAAATATCTAGACCGCAATCTCTATAAACATGGAAATATCTACACCACCATCTGTATAAACATGGAAATATCTATACTGTTATCTGCATAAACATCAAATATCTACACCGCCATCTCTATGAACATGGAAATATCTACACCACCATCTGTACGAACATGGAAATATCTATACCGCCATCTGTACGAACATGTAAATATCTACACCGCCATCTGTATGAACATGGAAATATCTACACCGCTAACTGTATGAACATGGAAATATCTACACCGCTGTCTGTATGAACATGGAAATATCTACACCGTTATCTGTATGAACATAGAAATATCTACACCGCTATCTGTATGAACATGGAAGTAGCTACACCGCTATCTGTATAAACATGGAAATATCTACACCGCTATCTGTATGAACATGCAAATATCTACACCGCTATCTGTACGAACATGGAAATATCTAAACCGCTATCTGTATGAACATGCAAATATCTACACAGCTATCTGTATATCAATGGAAATATCTACACAGCTATCTCCATTAACATGGAAATAACTACACTGCTATCTGTATAAACATGGAAATATCTACACCGCCACATGTATGAACATGGAAATATCTACACTGCCATCCGTACAAACATGGAAATGTCTACACCGCCATCTGTGTGAACATATAAATATCTTCACCGCCATCTGTATGAACATGGAAATATCTACACCGCTAAATGTATGAACATGGAAATGTCTACACCGCTATTGGTATGAACATGGAAATACCTACACCGCTATCTGTATGAACATGGAAATATCTACACCGCTATCTGTATGAACATGGAAATATCTACACCGCTATCTGTATGAACATGGAAATATCTACACCGCCATCTGTATGAACATGTAAATATCTACACCGCCATCTGTATGAACATGGGAATATCTACACCGCTAACTGTATGAACATGAAAATATCTACACCGCTATCTGTATGAACATGGAAATATCTACACCGCTATCTGTATGAACATGGAAATATCTACACCGCTATCTGTATGAACATGGAAATATCTACACCGCTATCTCTATGAACATGCAAATATCTACACCACTATCTCTATGAACATGCAAATATCTACACTGCTATCTGTATATCAATGGAAATAACTACACTGCTATCTCTATAAACATGGAAATAACTACACTGCTATCTCTATAAATATGGAAATATCTACACCGCCATCTCTATGAACATGGAAATATCTACACCGCCATTTGTATGAACATGGAAATATCTACACCGCCATCTCTATGAACCTGGAAATATCTACACCGCCATTTGTATGAACATGGAAATATCTTCACCGCCATCTGTATGAACATGGAAATATGTACACAGGCATCTGGATGAACATGGAAATATCTACACAGCTATCTGAATATACATGGAAATATCTACACAGATTTGTCTATAAATATGGAAACAACTAAAGCGCTATCTCTATAAACTTCGAAATATCTACACCGCCATGTGTATGAACATGGAAATATCTACACCGCCATCTGTACCAACATGGACATATCTACACCGCCATCTGTATTAAGATGGAAATATCTACACCGCTATCTGTATAAACTTGGAAATATCTGCCCAACTATCTGTATAAACATGGAAATATCCGCACCGCTATCTGTATAAACATGGAAATATCTACACCGCTATCTGCATAAACATGGAAATATCCACACCGCTATCTGTGTAAACATGGAAATGTCTACACCGCTATCTGTGTAAACAGGGAAATATCTATACCGCAATCTGTGTAAACATGAAAATATCTACACTGCCATCCCTATAAACATGGAAATATCTACACCGCCATCTGTATGAACATGGAAATATCTACACCGCCATCTCAATAAACGTGGAAATATCTACACCGCTATCTGTATGAACTTGGAAATATCTACACTGTTCTCTGTATAAAATTGAAATTATCTACACCATTATCTCTATAAACATGGAAATATCTACACTGCTATCTGTATAAACATGGAAATATCTACACCGCTATCTGTATGAACATGGAAATATCTTCACCGCTATCTGTATAAACATGGAAATATCTACAACGCTGTCTGTATAAACTTGGAAATAACTACACCACTATCTCTGTAAACATGGAAATATCTAGACCGCCATCTCTATAAACATGGAAATATCTACACCACCATCTGTATAAACATGGAAATATCTATACCGCTATCTGCATAAACATGGAAATATCTACACCGCCATCTCTATGAACATGGAAATATCTACACCGCCATCTGTACGAACATGGAAATATCTACACCGCCACCAGTATGAACATGGAAATATCTACACTGCCATCCGTACAAACATGGAAATATCTACACCGCTATCTGTATGAACATGGAAATATCTACACCGCTATCTGTATGAACATGGAAATATCTACACCGCTATGTGTATGAACATGGAAATATCTACACTGCTATCTGTATGAACATTTAAATATCTACACCGCTATCTGTATGAACATGGAAATATCTACACTGCTATCTGTATGAACATGCAAATATCTACACAGCTATCTGTATATCAATGGAAATATCCAGACTGTTATCTCTATAAACATGGAAATAACTACACTGCTATCTGTATAAACATGGCAATATCTACACCGCCATCTCTATGAACATGGAAATATCTACACCGCTATTTGTATGAACCTGGAAATATCTACACCGCCATCCCTATGAACATGGAAATATCTACACCGCCATTTGTATGAACATGGAAATACCAACACCGCCATCTGTATGAATATGGAAATATCTTCACCGCCATCTGTATGAACATGGATATATGTACACTGGCATCTGGATGAACATGGAAATATCTACACCGCTATCTGGATGAACTTGGAAATATCTACACCGCTATCTGCATGAACATGGAAATATCTACACAGCTATCTGAATATACATGGAAATATCTACACAGATTTCTCTATATATATGGAAATAACTACATCGCTATCTCTATAAACTTCAAAATATCTACACCGCCATCTGTATGAACATGGAAATATCTACACCGCCATCTGTACGATCATGGACATATCTACACCACCATCTGTATTAAGATGGAAATATCTACACCGCTATCAGTATAAACATGGAAATATCTGCCCAACTATCTGTATAAACATGGAAATATCCGCACCGCTATCTGAATAAACATGGAAATATCCGCACCGCTATCTGTATAAACATGGAAATATCTACACCGCTATCTGCATAAACATGGAATTATCCACACCGCTATCTATGTAAACATGGAAATGTCTACACCGCTATCTGTGTAAACATGGAAATATCTACACCGCCATCTGTGTAAACATGAAAATATCTACACCGCCATCCCTATAAACATGGAAATATCTCCACCGTCCTCTGTATGAACATGGAAATATCTACACCGCCATCTCCATAAACGTGGAAATATCTACACCGCTATCTGTATTAACTTGGAAATATCTACACTGCTCTCTGTATGAAATAGAAATTATCTACAACACTATCTCTAAAAACATGGAAATATCTTCACTGCTATCTGATTAAATATGGAAATATCTACACCGCTATCTGTATAAACATGGAAATATCTTCACCGCTATCTGTATAAACATGGAAATATCTACAACGCTGTCTCTATAAACTTGGAAATAACTACACCACTATCTCTGTAAACATGGAAATATCTACACCACCATCTGTATAAACATGGAAATATCTATACCGCTATCTGCATTAACATGGAAATATCTACACCGCCATCTCTATGAACATGGAAATATCTACACCGCCATCTGTACGAACATGGAAATATCTACACCACCATCTGTATGAACATGGAAATATCTACACCGCTATCTGTACGAAGATGGAAATATCTACACCGCTATCTGTATGAACAAGCAAATATCTACACAGCTGTGTGTATATCAATGGAAATATCTACACTGCTATCTCTATAAACATGGAAATAACTACACTGCTATCTGTATAAACAGGGAAATATCTACACCGCCATCTCTGTGAACATGGAAGTATCTACACCGCCATCTCTGTGAACATGGAAATATCTACACCGCCATCTCTATGAACATGGAAATATCTACACCGCCATTTGTATGAACATGGAAATATCTACACCACCATCAGTATGAACATGGAAATATCTACACCGCCATCTCTATAAACGTGGAAATATCTACATCGCTATCTGTATGAAACTGGAAATATCCACACTGCTCTCGGTATAAAATTGAAATTATCTACACCACTATCTCTATAAACATTGAAATATCTTCACTGCTATCTGTATAAACATGGAAATATATACACCGCTATCTGTATAAACATGGAAATATCTTCACTGCTATCTGTATAAACATGGAAATATCTAGACCGCCATCTCTATAAACATGGAAATATCTACACCACCATCTGTATAAACATGGAAATATCTATACCGCTATCTGCATAAACATGGAAATATCTACACCGCCATCTCTATGAACATGGAAATATCTACACCGCCATCTGTATGAACATGGAAATATCTACACCGCCATCTGTATGAACATGTAAATATCTACACCGCCATCTGTATGAACATGGAAATATCTACACAGCTAACTGTATGAACACGGAAATATCTACACCGCTATCAGAATGAACATGGAAATATCTACACCGTTATCTGTATGAACATGGAAATATCTACACCACTATCTGTATAAACATGGAAATAACTTCACCGCTATCTGTATAAACATGGAAATATCTACAACGCTGTCTCTATACACTTGGAAATAACTACACCACTATCTATATAAACATGGAAATATCTAGACCGCCATCTCTATAAACATGGAAATATCTACACCACCATCTGTATTAACATGGAAATATCTATACCGCTCTCTGCATAAACATGCAAATAACTACCCTGCCATCTCTATGAACATGCAAATATCTACACGGCCATCTGTACGAACATGGAAATATCTACACCGCCATCTGTATGGACATGTAAATATCTACACCGCCATCTGTATGAAGATGGAAATATCTACACCGATAACTGTATGACCACGGAAATATCTACACCGCTATCTGTATGAACATGGAAATATCTACACCGTTATCTGTATGAACATGGAAATATCTACACCGCTATCTGTATGAACTTGGAAATATCTACACCGCTATGTGTAGGAACATGCAAATATCTACACAGCTAACTGTATATCAATAGTAATATCTACTCTGCTATCTCGGTAAAAATGGAAATAACTACACTGCTATCTGTATAAACATGGAAATATCTACACCGCCACCTGTATGAACATGGAAATATCTACAATGCCATTCGTACGAAGATGGAAATACCTACACTTCCATCTGTATGAACATGTAAATATCTACACCGCCATCTATATGAACAAGGAAATATCTACAGCGCTAATTGTATGAACATGGAAATATCTACACCGCTATCTGTATAAACATGGAAATATCTACACCGCTATCTGTATGAACATGGAAATATCTACAACGCTATCTGTATGAACATGGAAATATCTACACCGCTATCTGTATAAACATGGAAATAACTACATAGCTATCTGTATAAACATGGAAATATCTACACCCCCATTTCTATGAACATGGAAATATCTACACCGCCATTTGTATGAACACGGAAATATCTACACCGCCATCTCTATGAAGATGGAAATATCTACACCGCCATTTGTATGAACATGGAAATATCTACACCGCTCTCTGTATAAACATGGAAATATCTTCACCGCTATCTGTATAAACATGGAAATATTACACCGCCACCTGTATGAACATGGAAATATCTACACTGCCATCCGTATGAACATGGAAATATCTACACCGCCGTGTGTATGAACATGTAAATATCTACACCGCCATCTGTATGAACATGGAAATATCTACACCCATATCTGTATGAACATGGAAATATCTACACCGCTAACTGTATGAACATGGAAATATCTACACCGCCATCTGTATGAACATGTAAATATCTACACCGCCATCTGTATGAACATGGGAATATCTACACCGCTAACTGTATGAACATGGAAATATCTACACCGCTATCTGTATGAACATGGAAATATCTACACCGCTATCTGTATGAACATGGAAATATCTACACCGCTATCTGTATGAACATGGAAATATCTACACCGCTATCTCTATGAACGTGCAAATATCTACACCGCTATCTCTATGAACATGCAAATATCTACACTGCTATCTGTATATCAATGGAAATAACTACACTGCTATCTCTATAAACATGGAAATATCTACACTGCTATCTCTATAAATATGGAAATATCTACACCGCCATCTCTATGAACATGGAAATATCTACACCGCCATTTGTATGAACATGGAAATATCTACACCGCCATCTCTATGAACCTGGAAATATCTACACCGCCATTTGTATGAACATAGAAATATCTTCACCGCCATCTGTATGAACATGGAAATATGTACACAGGCATCTGGATGAACATGGAAATATCTACACAGCTATCTGTATATACATGGAAATATCTACACAGATTTGTCTATAAATATGGAAACAACTAAAGCGCTATCTCTATAAACTTCGAAATATCTACACCGCCATGTGTATGAACATGGAAATATCTACAACGCCATCTGTACCAACATGGACATATCTACACCGCCATCTGTATTAAGATGGAAATATCTACACCGCTATCTGTATAAACTTGGAAATATCTGCCCAACTATCTGTATAAACATGGAAATATCCGCACCGCTATCTGTATAAACATGGAAATATCTACACTGCTATCTGCATAAACATGGAAATATCCACACCGCTATCTGTGTAAACATGGAAATGTCTACACCGCTATCTGTGTAAACAGGGAAATATCTATACCGCCATCTGTGTAAACATGAATATATCTACATTGCCATCCCTATAAACATGGAAATATCTACACCGCCATCTGTATGAACATGGAAATATCTACACCGCCATCTCTATAAACGTGGAAATATCTACACCGCTATCTGTATGAACTTGGAAATATCTACACTGCTCTCTGTATAAAATTGAAATTATCTACACCATTATCTCTATAAACATGGAAATATCTACACTGCTATCTGTATAAACATGGAAATATCTACACCGCTATCTGTATGAACATGGAAATATCTTCACCGCTATCTGTATAAACATGGAAATATCTACAACGCTGTCTGTATAAACTTGGAAATAACTACACCACTATCTCTGTAAACATGGAAATATCCAGACCGCCATCTCTATAAACATGGAAATATCTACACCACCATCTGTATAAACATGGAAATATCTAAACCGCTATCTGCATAAACATGAAAATATCTACACCGCCATCTCTATGAACATGGAAATATCTACACCGCCACCTGTATGAACATGGAAATATCTACAATGCCATTCGTACGAAGATGGAAATACCTACACTTCCATCTGTATGAACATGTAAATATCTACACCGCCATCTATATGAACAAGGAAATATCTACAGCGCTAATTGTATGAACATGGAAATATCTACACCGCTATCTGTATAAACATGGAAATATCTACACCGCTATCTGTATGAACATGGAAATATCTACAACGCTATCTGTATTAACATGGAAATATCTACACCGCTATCTGTATAAACATGGAAATAACTACATAGCTATCTGTATAAACATGGAAATATCTACACCCCCATTTCTATGAACATGGAAATATCTACACCGCCATTTGTATGAACACGGAAATATCTACACCGCCATCTCTATGAAGATGGAAATATCTACACCGCCATTTGTATGAACATGGAAATATCTACACCGCTCTCTGTATAAACATGGAAATATCTTCACCGCTATCTGTATAAACATGGAAATATTACACCGCAACCTGTATGAACATGGAAATATCTACACTGCCATCCGTATGAACATGGAAATATCTACACCGCCGTGTGTATGAACATGTAAATATCTACACCGCCATCTGTATGAACATGGAAATATCTACACCCATATCTGTATGAACATGGAAATATCTACACCGCTAACTGTATGAACATGGAAATATCTACACCGCCATCTGTATGAACATGTAAATATCTACACCGCCATCTGTATGAACATGGGAATATCTACACCGCTAACTGTATGAACATGGAAATATCTACACCGCTATCTGTATGAACATGGAAATATCTACACCGCTATCTGTATGAACATGGAAATATCTACACCGCTATCTGTATGAACATGGAAATATCTACACCGCTATCTCTATGAACGTGCAAATATCTACACCGCTATCTCTATGAACATGCAAATATCTACACTGCTATCTGTATATCAATGGAAATAACTACACTGCTATCTCTATAAACATGGAAATATCTACACTGCTATCTCTATAAATATGGAAATATCTACACCGCCATCTCTATGAACATGGAAATATCTACACCGCCATTTGTATGAACATGGAAATATCTACACCGCCATCTCTATGAACCTGGAAATATCTACACCGCCATTTGTATGAACATAGAAATATCTTCACCGCCATCTGTATGAACATGGAAATATGTACACAGGCATCTGGATGAACATGGAAATATCTACACAGCTATCTGTATATACATGGAAATATCTACACAGATTTGTCTATAAATATGGAAACAACTAAAGCGCTATCTCTATAAACTTCGAAATATCTACACCGCCATGTGTATGAACATGGAAATATCTACAACGCCATCTGTACCAACATGGACATATCTACACCGCCATCTGTATTAAGATGGAAATATCTACACCGCTATCTGTATAAACTTGGAAATATCTGCCCAACTATCTGTATAAACATGGAAATATCCGCACCGCTATCTGTATAAACATGGAAATATCTACACTGCTATCTGCATAAACATGGAAATATCCACACCGCTATCTGTGTAAACATGGAAATGTCTACACCGCTATCTGTGTAAACAGGGAAATATCTATACCGCCATCTGTGTAAACATGAATATATCTACATTGCCATCCCTATAAACATGGAAATATCTACACCGCCATCTGTATGAACATGGAAATATCTACACCGCCATCTCTATAAACGTGGAAATATCTACACCGCTATCTGTATGAACTTGGAAATATCTACACTGCTCTCTGTATAAAATTGAAATTATCTACACCATTATCTCTATAAACATGGAAATATCTACACTGCTATCTGTATAAACATGGAAATATCTACACCGCTATCTGTATGAACATGGAAATATCTTCACCGCTATCTGTATAAACATGGAAATATCTACAACGCTGTCTGTATAAACTTGGAAATAACTACACCACTATCTCTGTAAACATGGAAATATCCAGACCGCCATCTCTATAAACATGGAAATATCTACACCACCATCTGTATAAACATGGAAATATCTAAACCGCTATCTGCATAAACATGAAAATATCTACACCGCCATCTCTATGAACATGGAAATATCTACACCGCCATCTGTACGAACATGGAAATATCTATACCGCCATCTGTATGAACATGTAAATATCTACACCGCCATCTGTATGAACATGGAAATATCTACACCGCTAACTGTATGAACATGGAAATATCTACACCGCTGTCTGTATGAACATGAAAATATCTACACCGCTATCTGTATAAACATGGAAATAACTACACCGCTATCTGTATGAACATGCGAATATCTACACAGCTATCTGTATATCAATGGAAATATCTACACATCTATCTCTATTAACATGGAAATAACTACACTGCTATCTGTATAAACATGGAAATACCTACACCGCCACCAGTATGAACATGGAAATATCTACACTGCCATCCGTACAAACATGGAAATATCTACACCGCTATCTGTATGAACATGGAAATATCTACACCGCTATCTGTATGAACATGGAAATATCTACACCGCTATGTGTATGAACATGGAAATATCTACACTGCTATCTGTATGAACATTAAAATATCTACACCGCTATCTGTATGAACATTGAAATATCTACACTGCTATCTGTATGAACATGCAAATATCTACACAGCTATCTGTATATCAATGGAAATATCCAGACTGGTATCTCTATAAACATGGAAATAACCACACTGCTATCTGTATAAACATGGAAATATCTACACCGCCATCTCTATGAACATGGAAATATCTACACCGCTATTTGTATGAACCTGGAAATATCTACACCGCCATCTCTATGAACATGGAAATATCTACACCGCCATTTGTATGAACATGGAAATACCAACACCGCCATCTGTATGAATATGGAAATATCTTCACCGCCATCTGTATGAACATGGATATATGTACACTGGCATCTGGATGAACATGGAAATATCTACACCGCTATCTGGATGAACATGGAAATATCTACACCGCTATCTGCATGAACATGGAAATATCTACACAGCTATCTGAATATACATGGAAATATCTACACAGATTTCTCTATATATATGGAAATAACTACATCGCTATCTCTATAAACTTCGAAATATCTACACCGCCATCTGTATGAACATGGAAATATCTACACCGCCATCTGTACGATCATGGACATATCTACACCGCCATCTGTATTAAGATGGAAATATCTACACCGCTATCAGTATAAACATGGAAATATCTGCCAAACTATCTGTATAAACATGGAAATATCCGCACCGCTATCTGAATAAACATGGAAATATCCGCACCGCTATCTGTATAAACATGGAAATATCTACACCGCTATCTGCATAAACATGGAAATATCCACACCGCTATCTGTGTAAACATGGAAATGTCTACACCGCTATCTGTGTAAACATGGAAATATCTACACCACCATCTGTGTAAACATGAAAATATCTACACCGCCATCCCTATAAACATGGAAATATCTCCACCGTCCTCTGTATGAACATGGAAATATCTACACCGCCATCTCCATAAACGTGGAAATATCTACACGGCTATCTGTATGAACTTGGAAATATCTACACTGCTCTCTGTATGAAATTGAAATTATCTACAACACTATCTCTAAAAACATGGAAATATCTTCACTGCTATCTGATTAAATATGGAAATATCTACACCGCTATCTGTATAAACATGGAAATATCTTCACCGCTATCTGTATAAACATGGAAATATCTACAACGCTGTCTCTATAAACTTGGAAATAACTACACCACTATCTCTGTAAACATGGAAATATTTACACCACCATCTGTATAAACATGGAAATATCTATACCGCTATCTGCATTAACATGGGAATATGTACACCGCCATCTCTATGAACAAGGAAATATCTACACCGCCATCTGTACGAACATGGAAATATCTACACCACCATCTGTATGAACATGTAAATATCTACACCGCCATCTGTATGAACATGGAAATATCTACACCGTTATCTGTATCAACATGGAAATATCTACACCGCTATCTGTATGAACATGGAAATATCTACACCGCTATCTGTACGAAGATGGAAATATCTACACCGCTATCTGTATGAACAAGCAAATATCTACACAGCTGTGTGTATATCAATGGAAATATCTACACTGCTATCTCTATAAACATGGAAATAACTACACTGCTATCTGTATAAACAGGGAAATATCTACACCGCCATCTCTGTGAACATGGAAATATCTACACCGCCATCTCTGTGAACATGGAAATATCTACACCGCCATCTCTATGAACATGGAAATATCTACACCGCCATTTGTATGAACATGGAAATATCTACACCACCATCAGTATGAACATGGAAATATCTACACCGCCATCTATATAAACGTGGAAATATCTACATCGCTATCTGTATGAAATTGGAAATATCCACACTGCTCTCGGTATAAAATTGAAATTATCTACACCACTATCTCTATAAACATTGAAATATCTTCACTGCTATCTGTATAAACATGGAAATATATTCACCGCTATCTGTATAAACATGGAAATATCTTCACCGCTATCTGTATAAACATGGAAATATCTAGACCGCCATCTCTATAAACATGGAAATATCTACACCACCATCTGTATAAACATGGAAATATCTATACCGCTATCTGCATAAACATGGAAATATCTACACCGCCATCTCTATGAACATGGAAATATCTACACCGCCATCTGTATGAACATGGAAATATCTACACCGCCATCTGTATGAACATGTAAATATCTACACCGCCATCTGTATGAACATGGAAATATCTACACAGCTAACTGTATGAACATGGAAATATCTACACCGTTATCTGTATGAACATGGAAATATCTACACCGTTATCTGTATGAACATGGAAATATCACACCACTATCTGTATAAACATGGAAATAACTTCACCGCTATCTGTGTAAACATGGAAATATCTACAACGCTGTCTCTATACACTTGGAAATAACTACACCACTATCTCTATAAACATGGAAATATCTAGACCGCCATCTCTATAAACATGGAAATATCTACACCACCATCTGTATTAACATGGAAATATCTATACCGCTGTCTGCATAAACATGCAAATAACTACCCCACCATCTCTATGAACATGCAAATATCTACACGGCCATCTGTACGAACATGGAAATATCTACACCGCCATCTGTATGGACATGTAAATATCTACACCGCCATCTGTATGAAGATGGAAATATCTACACCGATAACTGTATGACCACGGAAATATCTACACCGCTATCTGTATGAACATGGAAATATCTACACCGTTATCTGTATGAACATGGAAATATCTACACCGCTATCTGTATGAACTTGGAAATATCTACACCGCTATGTGTAGGAACATGCAAATATCTACACAGCTAACTGTATATCAATAGTAATATCTACTCTGCTATCTCGGTAAAAATGGAAATAACTACAGTGCTATCTGCATAAACATGGAAAATCTACACCGCCACCTGTATGAACATGGAAATATCTCCACCGCCGTGTGTATGAACATGTAAATATCTACACCGCCATCTGTATGAACATGGAAATATCTACACCCATATCTGTATGAACATGGAAATATCTACACCGCTATCTGTATGAACATGGAAATATCTACACCGCTATCTGTATGAACATGCAAATATCCACACCGCTATCTGTATGAACATGCAAATATCAACACAGCTATCTGTATATCAATGGAAATATCTACACTGCTATCTCTATAAACATGGAAATAACTACGCTGCTATCTGTATAAACATGGAAATATCTACACCGCCATCTCTATGAACATGGAAATATCTACACCGCTATTTGTATGAACATGGAAATATCTACACCGCCATCTCTATGAACATGTAAATATCTACACCGCCATCTGTATGAACATGGAAATATCTACACCCATATCTGTATGAACATGGAAATATCTACACCGCTGTCTGTATGAACATGGAAATATCTACACCGCTATCTGTATGAACATGGAAATATCTACACCGCTATCTGTACGAACATGGAAATATCTGCACCGCTATCTGTATGAACATGCAAATATATACACAGCTATCTGTATATCAATGGAAATATCTACATAGCTATCTCCATTAACATGGAAATAACTACACTGCTATCTGTATAAACATGGAAATATCTACACCGCCACATGTATGAACATGGAAATATCTACACTGCCATCCGTACAAACATGGAAATGTCTACACCGCCATCTGTGTGAACATATAAATACCTTCACCGCCATCTGTATGAACATGGAAATATCTACACCGCCATCTGTATGAACATGTAAATATCTACACCGCCATCTGAATGAACATGGGAATATCTACACCGCTAACTGTATGAACATGGAAATATCTACACCGCTATCTGTATGAACATGGAAATATCTACACCGCTATCTGTATGAACATGGAAATATCTACACCGCTATCTGTATGAACATGGAAATATCTACACCGCTATCTCTATGAACATGCAAATATCTACACCGCTATCTCTATGAACATGCAAATATCTACACTGCTATCTGTATATCAATGGAAATAACTACACTGCTATCTCTATAAACATGGAAATAACTACACTGCTATCTCTATAAATATGGAAATATCTACACCGCCATCTCTATGAACATGGAAATATCTACACCGCCATTTGTATGAACATGGAAATATCTACACCGCCATCTCTATGAACCTGGAAATATCTACACCGCCATTTGTATGAACATGGAAATATCTACACCACCATCTGTATGAACCTGGAAATATCTTCACCGCCATCTGTATGAACATGGATATATGTACACAGGCATCTGGATGAACATGGAAATATCTACACCGCTATCTGCATGAACATGGAAATATCTACACAGCTATCTGAATATACATGGAAATATCTACACAGATTTTTCTATAAATATGGAAACAACTAAAGCGCTATCTCTATAAACTTCGAAATATCTACACCGCCATCTCTATGAACATGGAAATATCTACACCGCCATCTGTACCAACATGGAAATATCTACACCGCCATCTGTATTAAGATGGAAATATCTACACCGCTATCTGTATAAACATGGAAATATCTGCCCAACTATCTGTATAAACGTGGAAATATCCGCACCGCTATCTGTATAAACATGGAAATATCTACACCGCTATCTGCATAAACATGGAAATATCCACACCGCTATCTGTGTAAACATGGAAATGTCTACACCGCTATCTGTGTAAACAGGGAAATATCTATACCGCAATCTGTGTAAACATGAAAATATCTACACTGCCATCCCTATAAACATGGAAATATCTACACCGCCATCTGTATGAACATGGAAATATCTACAACGCCATCTCTACAAACGTGGAAATATCTACACCGCTATCTGTATGAACTTGGAAATATGTACACTGCTCTCTGTATAAAATTGAAATTATCTACACCATTATCTCTATAAACATGGAAATATCTACACTGATATCTGTATAAACATGGAAATATCTACATCGCTATCTGTATGAACATGGAAATATCTTCACCGCTATCTGTATAAACATGGAAATATCTACAACGCTGTCTCTATAAACTTGGAAATAACTACACCACTATCTCTGTAAACATGGAAATATCTAGACCGCCATCTCTATAAACATGGAAATATCTACACCACCATCTGTATAAACATGGAAATATCTATAGCGCTATCTGCATAAACATGGAAATATCTACACCGCCATCTCTATGAACATGGAAATATCTACACCGCTATGTGTATGAACATGGAAATATCTACACCGCTATCTGTATGAACCTTTAAATATCTACACCGCTATCTGTATGAACATGGAAATACCTACACTGCTATCTGTATGAACATGCAAATATCTACACAGCTATCTGTATATCAATGGAAATATCCAGACTGGTATCTCTATAAACATGGAAATAACTACACTGCTATCTGTATAAACATGGAAATATCTACACCGCCATCTCTATGAACATGGAAATATCTACACCGCCATCTCTATAAACGTGGAAATATCTACACCGCTGTCTGTATGAACATGGAAATATCTACACCGCTATCTGCATGAACATGGAAATATCTACACAGCTATCTGAATATACATGGAAATGTCTACATAGATTTCTCTATATATATGGAAATAACTACATCGCTATCTCTATAAACTTCGAAATATCTACACCGCCATCTGTATGAACATGGAAATATCTACACCGCCATCTGTACGATCATGGACATATCTACACCGCCATCTGTATTAAGATGGAAATATCTACACCGCTATCAGTATAAACATGGAAATATCTGCCCAACTATCTGTATAAACATGGAAATATCCGCACCGCTATCTGAATAAACATGGAAATATCCGCACCGCTATTTGTATAAACATGGAAATATCTACACCGCTATCTGCATAAACATCGAAATATCCACACCGCTATCTGTGTAAACATGGAAATGTCTACACCGCTATCTGTGTAAACATGGAAATATCTACACCGCCATCTGTGTAAACATGAAAATATCTACACCGCCATCCCTATAAACATGGAAATATCTCCACCGTCCTCTGTATGAACATGGAAATATCTACACCGCCATCTCTATAAACGTGGAAGTATCTACACCGCTATCTGTATGAACTTGGAAATATCTACACTGCTCTCTGTATGAAATTGAAATTATCTACAACACTATCTCTAAAAACATGGAAATATCTTCACTGCTATCTGATTAAATATGGAAATATCTTCACCGCTATCTGTATAAACATGGAAATATCTTCACCGCTATCTGTATAAACATGGAAATATCTACAACGCTGTCTCTATAAACTTGGAAATAACTACACCACTATCTCTGTAAACATGGAAATATCTACAACACCATCTGTATAAACATGGAAATATCTATACCGCTATCTGCATAAACATGGAAATATCTACACCGCCATCTCTATGAACATGGAAATACCTACACCGCCATCTGTACGAACATGGAAATATCTACACCACCATCTGTATGAACATGTAAATATCTACACCGCCATCTGTATGAACATGGAAATATCTACACCGTTATCTGTATGAACATGGAAATATCTACACCGCTATCTGTATGAACATGGAAATATCTACACCGCTATCTGTACGAAGATGGAAATATCTACACCGCTATCTGTATGAACAAGCAAATATCTACACAGCTATGTGTATATCAATGGAAATATCTACACTGCAATCTCTATAAACATGGAAATAACTACACTGCTATCTGTATAAACAGGGAAATATCTACACCGCCATCTCTGTGAACATGGAAATATCTACACCGCCATCTCTGTGAACATGGAAATATCTACACCGCCATCTCTGTGAACATGGAAATATCTACACCGCCATTTGTATGAACATGGATATATCTACACCACCATCAGTATGTACATGGAAATATCTACACCGCCATCTCTATAAACGTGGAAATATCTACATCGCTATCTGTATGAAATTGGAAATATCCACACTGCTCTCGGTATAAAATTGAAATTATCTACACCACTATCTCTATAAACTTTGAAATATCTTCACCGCTATCTGTATAAACATGGAAATATATACACCGCTATCTGTATAAACATGGAAATATCTTCACCGCTATCTGTATAAACATGGAAATATCTAGACCGCCATCTCTATAAACATGGAAATATCTACACCACCATCTGTATAAACATGGAAATATCTATACCGCTATCTGCATAAACATGGAAATATCTACACCGCCATCTCTATGAACATGGAAATATCTACACCGCCATCTGTATGAACATGGAAATATCTACACCGCCATCTGTATGAACATGTAAATATCTACACCGCCATCTGTATGAACATGGAAATATCTACACAGCTAACTGTATGAACATGGAAATATCTACACCGCTATCAGAATGAACATGGAAATAGCTACACCGTTATCTGTATGAACATGGAAATATCTACACCACTACGTGTATAAACATGGAAATAACTTCACCGCTATCTGTATAAACATGGAAATATCTACAACGCTGTCTCTATAAACTTGGAAATAACTACACCACTATCTCTATAAACATGGAAATATCTAGACCGCCATCTCTATAAACATGGAAATATCTACACCACCATCTGTATTAACATGGAAATATCTATACCGCTGTCTGCATAAACAAGCAAATAACTACACCGCCATCTCTATGAACATGCAAATATCTACACGGCCATCTGTACGAACATTGAAATATCTACACCGCCATCTGTATGGACATGTAAATAGCTACACCGCCATCTGTATGAAGATGGAAATATCTACACCGATAACTGTATGACCATGGAAATATCTACACCGCTATCTGTATGAACATGGAAATATCTACACCGTTATCTGTATGAACATGGAAATATCTACACCGCTATCTGTATGAACAAGGAAATATCTACACCGCTATCTGTACGAAGACGGAAATATCTACACCGCTATCTGTATGAACATGCAAATATCTGCACAGCTATGTGTATATCAATGGAAATATCTACACTGCTATCTCTATAAACATGGAAATAACTACACTGCTATCTGTATAAACAGGGAAATATCTACACCCCCATCTCTGTGAACATGGAAAATCTACACCGCCATCTCTGTGAACTTGGAAATACCTACACCGCTATCTGTACGAACATGGAAATATCTACACCGCTATGTGTAGGAACATGCAAATATCTACACAGCTAACTGTATACCAATAGTAATATCTACTCTGCTATCTCGGTAAAAATGGAAATAACAACACTGCTATCTGTATAAACATGGAAATATCTACACCGCCACCTGTATGAACATGGAAATATCTACAATGCCGTTCGTACGAAGATGGAAATACCTACACTGCCATCTGTATGAACATGTAAATATCTACACCGCCATCTATATGAACATGGAAATATCTACACCGCTAATTGTATGAACATGGAAATATCTACACCGCTATCTGTATGAACATGGAAATATCTACACCGCTATCTGTATGAACATGGAAATATCTACAACGCTATCTGTATGAACATGGAAATATCTACACCGCTATCTGTATAAACATGGAAATAACTACATTGCTATCTGTATAAACATGGAAATATCTACACCCCCATTTCTATGAACATGGAAATATCTACACCGCCATTTGTATGAACACGGAAATATCTACACCGCCATCTCTATGAAAATGGAAATATCTACACCGCCATTTGTATGAACATGGAAATATCTACACCGCTATCTGTATAAACATGGAAATATCTTCACCGCTATCTGTATAAACATGGAAATATCTACACTGCTATCTGCATAAACATGGAAATATCCACACCGCTATCTGTGTAAACATGGAAATGTCTACAGAGCTATCTGTGTAAACAGGGAAATATCTATACCGCCATCTGTGTAAACATGAAAATATCTACACTGCCGTCCCTATAAACATGGAAATATCTACACCGCCATCTGTATGAACATGGAAATATCTACACCGCCATCTCTATAAACGTGGAAATATCTACACCGCTATCTGTATGAACTTGGAAATATCTACACTGCTCTCTGTATAAAATTGAAATTATCTACACCATTATCTCTATAAACATGGAAATATCTACACTGCCATCTGTATAAACATGGAAATATCTACACCACTATCTGTATGAACATGGAAATACCTTCACCGCTATCTGTATAAACATGGAAATATCTAGACCGCAATCTCTATAAACATGGAAATATCTACACCACCATCTGTATAAACATGGAAATATCTATACTGTTATCTGCATAAACATCAAATATCTACACCGCCATCTCTATGAACATGGAAATATCTACACCACCATCTGTACGAACATGGAAATATCTATACCGCCATCTGTACGAACATGTAAATATCTACACCGCCATCTGTATGAACATGGAAATATCTACACCGCTAACTGTATGAACATGGAAATATCTACACCGCTGTCTGTATGAACATGGAAATATCTACACCGTTATCTGTATGAACATAGAAATATCTACACCGCTATCTGTATGAACATGGAAGTAGCTACACCGCTATCTGTATAAACATGGAAATATCTACACCGCTATCTGTATGAACATGCAAATATCTACACCGCTATCTGTACGAACATGGAAATATCTAAACCGCTATCTGTATGAACATGCAAATATCTACACAGCTATCTGTATATCAATGGAAATATCTACACAGCTATCTCCATTAACATGGAAATAACTACACTGCTATCTGTATAAACATGGAAATATCTACACCGCCACATGTATGAACATGGAAATATCTACACTGCCATCCGTACAAACATGGAAATGTCTACACCGCCATCTGTGTGAACATATAAATATCTTCACCGCCATCTGTATGAACATGGAAATATCTACACCGCTAAATGTATGAACATGGAAATGTCTACACCGCTATTGGTATGAACATGGAAATACCTACACCGCTATCTGTATGAACATGGAAATATCTACACCGCTATCTGTATGAACATGGAAATATCTACACCGCTATCTGTATGAACATGTAAATATCTACACCGCCATCTGTATGAACATGGAAATATCTACACCGTTATCTGTATCAACATGGAAATATCTACACCGCTATCTGTATGAACATGGAAATATCTACACCGCTATCTGTACGAAGATGGAAATATCTACACCGCTATCTGTATGAACAAGCAAATATCTACACAGCTGTGTGTATATCAATGGAAATATCTACACTGCTATCTCTATAAACATGGAAATAACTACACTGCTATCTGTATAAACAGGGAAATATCTACACCGCCATCTCTGTGAACATGGAAATATCTACACCGCCATCTCTGTGAACATGGAAATATCTACACCGCCATCTCTATGAACATGGAAATATCTACACCGCCATTTGTATGAACATGGAAATATCTACACCACCATCAGTATGAACATGGAAATATCTACACCGCCATCTATATAAACGTGGAAATATCTACATCGCTATCTGTATGAAATTGGAAATATCCACACTGCTCTCGGTATAAAATTGAAATTATCTACACCACTATCTCTATAAACATTGAAATATCTTCACTGCTATCTGTATAAACATGGAAATATATTCACCGCTATCTGTATAAACATGGAAATATCTTCACCGCTATCTGTATAAACATGGAAATATCTAGACCGCCATCTCTATAAACATGGAAATATCTACACCACCATCTGTATAAACATGGAAATATCTATACCGCTATCTGCATAAACATGGAAATATCTACACCGCCATCTCTATGAACATGGAAATATCTACACCGCCATCTGTATGAACATGGAAATATCTACACCGCCATCTGTATGAACATGTAAATATCTACACCGCCATCTGTATGAACATGGAAATATCTACACAGCTAACTGTATGAACATGGAAATATCTACACCGTTATCTGTATGAACATGGAAATATCTACACCGTTATCTGTATGAACATGGAAATATCACACCACTATCTGTATAAACATGGAAATAACTTCACCGCTATCTGTATAAACATGGAAATATCTACAACGCTGTCTCTATACACTTGGAAATAACTACACCACTATCTCTATAAACATGGAAATATCTAGACCGCCATCTCTATAAACATGGAAATATCTACACCACCATCTGTATTAACATGGAAATATCTATACCGCTGTCTGCATAAACATGCAAATAACTACCCCACCATCTCTATGAACATGCAAATATCTACACGGCCATCTGTACGAACATGGAAATATCTACACCGCCATCTGTATGGACATGTAAATATCTACACCGCCATCTGTATGAAGATGGAAATATCTACACCGATAACTGTATGACCACGGAAATATCTACACCGCTATCTGTATGAACATGGAAATATCTACACCGTTATCTGTATGAACATGGAAATATCTACACCGCTATCTGTATGAACTTGGAAATATCTACACCGCTATGTGTAGGAACATGCAAATATCTACACAGCTAACTGTATATCAATAGTAATATCTACTCTGCTATCTCGGTAAAAATGGAAATAACTACAGTGCTATCTGTATAAACATGGAAAATCTACACCGCCACCTGTATGAACATGGAAATATCTCCACCGCCGTGTGTATGAACATGTAAATATCTACACCGCCATCTGTATGAACATGGAAATATCTACACCCATATCTGTATGAACATGGAAATATCTACACCGCTATCTGTATGAACATGGAAATATCTACACCGCTATCTGTATGAACATGCAAATATCCACACCGCTATCTGTATGAACATGCAAATATCAACACAGCTATCTGTATATCAATGGAAATATCTACACTGCTATCTCTATAAACATGGAAATAACTACGCTGCTATCTGTATAAACATGGAAATATCTACACCGCCATCTCTATGAACATGGAAATATCTACACCGCTATTTGTATGAACATGGAAATATCTACACCGCCATCTCTATGAACATGTAAATATCTACACCGCCATCTGTATGAACATGGAAATATCTACACCCATATCTGTATGAACATGGAAATATCTACACCGCTGTCTGTATGAACATGGAAATATCTACACCGCTATCTGTATGAACATGGAAATATCTACACCGCTATCTGTACGAACATGGAAATATCTGCACCGCTATCTGTATGAACATGCAAATATATACACAGCTATCTGTATATCAATGGAAATATCTACATAGCTATCTCCATTAACATGGAAATAACTACACTGCTATCTGTATAAACATGGAAATATCTACACCGCCACATGTATGAACATGGAAATATCTACACTGCCATCCGTACAAACATGGAAATGTCTACACCGCCATCTGTGTGAACATATAAATACCTTCACCGCCATCTGTATGAACATGGAAATATCTACACCGCCATCTGTATGAACATGTAAATATCTACACCGCCATCTGAATGAACATGGGAATATCTACACCGCTAACTGTATGAACATGGAAATATCTACACCGCTATCTGTATGAACATGGAAATATCTACACCGCTATCTGTATGAACATGGAAATATCTACACCGCTATCTGTATGAACATGGAAATATCTACACCGCTATCTCTATGAACATGCAAATATCTACACCGCTATCTCTATGAACATGCAAATATCTACACTGCTATCTGTATATCAATGGAAATAACTACACTGCTATCTCTATAAACATGGAAATAACTACACTGCTATCTCTATAAATATGGAAATATCTACACCGCCATCTCTATGAACATGGAAATATCTACACCGCCATTTGTATGAACATGGAAATATCTACACCGCCATCTCTATGAACCTGGAAATATCTACACCGCCATTTGTATGAACATGGAAATATCTACACCACCATCTGTATGAACCTGGAAATATCTTCACCGCCATCTGTATGAACATGGATATATGTACACAGGCATCTGGATGAACATGGAAATATCTACACCGCTATCTGCATGAACATGGAAATATCTACACAGCTATCTGAATATACATGGAAATATCTACACAGATTTTTCTATAAATATGGAAACAACTAAAGCGCTATCTCTATAAACTTCGAAATATCTACACCGCCATCTCTATGAACATGGAAATATCTACACCGCCATCTGTACCAACATGGAAATATCTACACCGCCATCTGTATTAAGATGGAAATATCTACACCGCTATCTGTATAAACATGGAAATATCTGCCCAACTATCTGTATAAACGTGGAAATATCCGCACCGCTATCTGTATAAACATGGAAATATCTACACCGCTATCTGCATAAACATGGAAATATCCACACCGCTATCTGTGTAAACATGGAAATGTCTACACCGCTATCTGTGTAAACAGGGAAATATCTATACCGCAATCTGTGTAAACATGAAAATATCTACACTGCCATCCCTATAAACATGGAAATATCTACACCGCCATCTGTATGAACATGGAAATATCTACAACGCCATCTCTACAAACGTGGAAATATCTACACCGCTATCTGTATGAACTTGGAAATATGTACACTGCTCTCTGTATAAAATTGAAATTATCTACACCATTATCTCTATAAACATGGAAATATCTACACTGATATCTGTATAAACATGGAAATATCTACATCGCTATCTGTATGAACATGGAAATATCTTCACCGCTATCTTTATAAACATGGAAATATCTACAACGCTGTCTCTATAAACTTGGAAATAACTACACCACTATCTCTGTAAACATGGAAATATCTAGACCGCCATCTCTATAAACATGGAAATATCTACACCACCATCTGTATAAACATGGAAATATCTATAGCGCTATCTGCATAAACATGGAAATATCTACACCGCCATCTCTATGAACATGGAAATATCTACACCGCTATGTGTATGAACATGGAAATATCTACACCGCTATCTGTATGAACCTTTAAATATCTACACCGCTATCTGTATGAACATGGAAATACCTACACTGCTATCTGTATGAACATGCAAATATCTACACAGCTATCTGTATATCAATGGAAATATCCAGACTGGTATCTCTATAAACATGGAAATAACTACACTGCTATCTGTATAAACATGGAAATATCTACACCGCCATCTCTATGAACATGGAAATATCTACACCGCCATCTCTATAAACGTGGAAATATCTACACCGCTGTCTGTATGAACATGGAAATATCTACACCGCTATCTGCATGAACATGGAAATATCTACACAGCTATCTGAATATACATGGAAATGTCTACATAGATTTCTCTATATATATGGAAATAACTACATCGCTATCTCTATAAACTTCGAAATATCTACACCGCCATCTGTATGAACATGGAAATATCTACACCGCCATCTGTACGATCATGGACATATCTACACCGCCATCTGTATTAAGATGGAAATATCTACACCGCTATCAGTATAAACATGGAAATATCTGCCCAACTATCTGTATAAACATGGAAATATCCGCACCGCTATCTGAATAAACATGGAAATATCCGCACCGCTATTTGTATAAACATGGAAATATCTACACCGCTATCTGCATAAACATCGAAATATCCACACCGCTATCTGTGTAAACATGGAAATGTCTACACCGCTATCTGTGTAAACATGGAAATATCTACACCGCCATCTGTGTAAACATGAAAATATCTACACCGCCATCCCTATAAACATGGAAATATCTCCACCGTCCTCTGTATGAACATGGAAATATCTACACCGCCATCTCTATAAACGTGGAAGTATCTACACCGCTATCTGTATGAACTTGGAAATATCTACACTGCTCTCTGTATGAAATTGAAATTATCTACAACACTATCTCTAAAAACATGGAAATATCTTCACTGCTATCTGATTAAATATGGAAATATCTTCACCGCTATCTGTATAAACATGGAAATATCTTCACCGCTATCTGTATAAACATGGAAATATCTACAACGCTGTCTCTATAAACTTGGAAATAACTACACCACTATCTCTGTAAACATGGAAATATCTACAACACCATCTGTATAAACATGGAAATATCTATACCGCTATCTGCATAAACATGGAAATATCTACACCGCCATCTCTATGAACATGGAAATACCTACACCGCCATCTGTACGAACATGGAAATATCTACACCACCATCTGTATGAACATGTAAATATCTACACCGCCATCTGTATGAACATGGAAATATCTACACCGTTATCTGTATGAACATGGAAATATCTACACCGCTATCTGTATGAACATGGAAATATCTACACCGCTATCTGTACGAAGATGGAAATATCTACACCGCTATCTGTATGAACAAGCAAATATCTACACAGCTATGTGTATATCAATGGAAATATCTACACTGCAATCTCTATAAACATGGAAATAACTACACTGCTATCTGTATAAACAGGGAAATATCTACACCGCCATCTCTGTGAACATGGAAATATCTACACCGCCATCTCTGTGAACATGGAAATATCTACACCGCCATCTCTGTGAACATGGAAATATCTACACCGCCATTTGTATGAACATGGATATATCTACACCACCATCAGTATGTACATGGAAATATCTACACCGCCATCTCTATAAACGTGGAAATATCTACATCGCTATCTGTATGAAATTGGAAATATCCACACTGCTCTCGGTATAAAATTGAAATTATCTACACCACTATCTCTATAAACTTTGAAATATCTTCACCGCTATCTGTATAAACATGGAAATATATACACCGCTATCTGTATAAACATGGAAATATCTTCACCGCTATCTGTATAAACATGGAAATATCTAGACCGCCATCTCTATAAACATGGAAATATCTACACCACCATCTGTATAAACATGGAAATATCTATACCGCTATCTGCATAAACATGGAAATATCTACACCGCCATCTCTATGAACATGGAAATATCTACACCGCCATCTGTATGAACATGGAAATATCTACACCGCCATCTGTATGAACATGTAAATATCTACACCGCCATCTGTATGAACATGGAAATATCTACACAGCTAACTGTATGAACATGGAAATATCTACACCGCTATCAGAATGAACATGGAAATAGCTACACCGTTATCTGTATGAACATGGAAATATCTACACCACTACGTGTATAAACATGGAAATAACTTCACCGCTATCTGTATAAACATGGAAATATCTACAACGCTGTCTCTATAAACTTGGAAATAACTACACCACTATCTCTATAAACATGGAAATATCTAGACCGCCATCTCTATAAACATGGAAATATCTACACCACCATCTGTATTAACATGGAAATATCTATACCGCTGTCTGCATATACAAGCAAATAACTACACCGCCATCTCTATGAACATGCAAATATCTACACGGCCATCTGTACGAACATGGAAATATCTACACCGCCATCTGTATGGACATGTAAATAGCTACACCGCCATCTGTATGAAGATGGAAATATCTACACCGATAACTGTATGACCATGGAAATATCTACACCGCTATCTGTATGAACATGGAAATATCTACACCGTTATCTGTATGAACATGGAAATATCTACACCGCTATCTGTATGAACATGGAAATATCTACACCGCTATCTGTACGAAGACGGAAATATCTACACCGCTATCTGTATGAACATGCAAATATCTGCACAGCTATGTGTATATCAATGGAAATATCTACACTGCTATCTCTATAAACATGGAAATAACTACACTGCTATCTGTATAAACAGGGAAATATCTACAACCCCATCTCTGTGAACATGGAAAATCTACACCGCCATCTCTGTGAACTTGGAAATACCTACACCGCTATCTGTACGAACATGGAAATATCTACACCGCTATGTGTAGGAACATGCAAATATCTACACAGCTAACTGTATACCAATAGTAATATCTACTCTGCTATCTCGGTAAAAATGGAAATAACAACACTGCTATCTGTATAAACATGGAAATATCTACACCGCCACCTGTATGAACATGGAAATATCTACAATGCCGTTCGTACGAAGATGGAAATACCTACACTGCCATCTGTATGAACATGTAAATATCTACACCGCCATCTATATGAACATGGAAATATCTACACCGCTAATTGTATGAACATGGAAATATCTACACCGCTATCTGTATGAACATGGAAATATCTACACCGCTATCTGTATGAACATGGAAATATCTACAACGCTATCTGTATGAACATGGAAATATCTACACCGCTATCTGTATAAACATGGAAATAACTACATTGCTATCTGTATAAACATGGAAATATCTACACCCCCATTTCTATGAACATGGAAATATCTACACCGCCATTTGTATGAACACGGAAATATCTACACCGCCATCTCTATGAAAATGGAAATATCTACACCGCCATTTGTATGAACATGGAAATATCTACACCGCTATCTGTATAAACATGGAAATATCTTCACCGCTATCTGTATAAACATGGAAATATCTACACTGCTATCTGCATAAACATGGAAATATCCACACCGCTATCTGTGTAAACATGGAAATGTCTACACAGCTATCTGTGTAAACAGGGAAATATCTATACCGCCATCTGTGTAAACATGAAAATATCTACACTGCCGTCCCTATAAACATGGAAATATCTACACCGCCATCTGTATGAACATGGAAATATCTACACCGCCATCTCTATAAACGTGGAAATATCTACACCGCTATCTGTATGAACTTGGAAATATCTACACTGCTCTCTGTATAAAATTGAAATTATCTACACCATTATCTCTATAAACATGGAAATATCTACACTGCCATCTGTATAAACATGGAAATATCTACACCACTATCTGTATGAACATGGAAATACCTTCACCGCTATCTGTATAAACATGGAAATATCTAGACCGCAATCTCTATAAACATGGAAATATCTACACCACCATCTGTATAAACATGGAAATATCTATACTGTTATCTGCATAAACATCAAATATCTACACCGCCATCTCTATGAACATGGAAATATCTACACCACCATCTGTACGAACATGGAAATATCTATACCGCCATCTGTACGAACATGTAAATATCTACACCGCCATCTGTATGAACATGGAAATATCTACACCGCTAACTGTATGAACATGGAAATATCTACACCGCTGTCTGTATGAACATGGAAATATCTACACCGTTATCTGTATGAACATAGAAATATCTACACCGCTATCTGTATGAACATGGAAGTAGCTACACCGCTATCTGTATAAACATGGAAATATCTACACCGCTATCTGTATGAACATGCAAATATCTACACCGCTATCTGTACGAACATGGAAATATCTAAACCGCTATCTGTATGAACATGCAAATATCTACACAGCTATCTGTATATCAATGGAAATATCTACACAGCTATCTCCATTAACATGGAAATAACTACACTGCTATCTGTATAAACATGGAAATATCTACACCGCCACATGTATGAACATGGAAATATCTACACTGCCATCCGTACAAACATGGAAATGTCTACACCGCCATCTGTGTGAACATATAAATATCTTCACCGCCATCTGTATGAACATGGAAATATCTACACCGCTAAATGTATGAACATGGAAATGTCTACACCGCTATTGGTATGAACATGGAAATACCTACACCGCTATCTGTATGAACATGGAAATATCTACACCGCTATCTGTATGAACATGGAAATATCTACACCG
Source organism: Gorilla gorilla gorilla (assembly GCF_029281585.2). Classification (NCBI taxonomy): domain Eukaryota; kingdom Metazoa; phylum Chordata; class Mammalia; order Primates; family Hominidae; genus Gorilla; species Gorilla gorilla. The sequence goes on from NC_073234.2 coordinate 1,948,165, forward strand.
CTATCTGTATGAACATGGAAATATCTACACCGCCATCTGTATGAACATGTAAATATCTACACCGCCATCTGTATGAACATGGGAATATCTACACCGCTAACTGTATGAACATGAAAATATCTACACCGCTATCTGTATGAACATGGAAATATCTACACCGCTATCTGTATGAACATGGAAATATCTACACCGCTATCTGTATGAACATGGAAATATCTACACCGCTATCTCTATGAACATGCAAATATCTACACCACTATCTCTATGAACATGCAAATATCTACACTGCTATCTGTATATCAATGGAAATAACTACACTGCTATCTCTATAAACATGGAAATAACTACACTGCTATCTCTATAAATATGGAAATATCTACACCGCCATCTCTATGAACATGGAAATATCTACACCGCCATTTGTATGAACATGGAAATATCTACACCGCCATCTCTATGAACCTGGAAATATCTACACCGCCATTTGTATGAACATGGAAATATCTTCACCGCCATCTGTATGAACATGGAAATATGTACACAGGCATCTGGATGAACATGGAAATATCTACACAGCTATCTGAATATACATGGAAATATCTACACAGATTTGTCTATAAATATGGAAACAACTAAAGCGCTATCTCTATAAACTTCGAAATATCTACACCGCTATGTGTAGGAACATGCAAATATCTACACAGCTAACTGTATACCAATAGTAATATCTACTCTGCTATCTCGGTAAAAATGGAAATAACAACACTGCTATCTGTATAAACATGGAAATATCTACACCGCCACCTGTATGAACGTGGAAATATCTACAATGCCGTTCGTACGAAGATGGAAATACCTACACTGCCATCTGTATGAACATGTAAATATCTACACCGCCATCTATATGAACATGGAAATATCTACACCGCTAATTGTATGAACATGGAAATATCTACACCGCTATCTGTATGAACATGGAAATATCTACACCGCTATCTGTATGAACATGGAAATATCTACAACGCTATCTGTATGAACATGGAAATATCTACACCGCTATCTGTATAAACATGGAAATAACTACATTGCTATCTGTATAAACATGGAAATATCTACACCCCCATTTCTATGAACATGGAAATATCTACACCGCCATTTGTATGAACACGGAAATATCTACACCGCCATCTCTATGAAGATGGAAATATCTACACCGCCATTTGTATGAACATGGAAATATCTACACCGCTATCTGTATAAACATGGAAATATCTTCACCGCTATCTGTATAAACATGGAAATATCTACACTGCTATCTGCATAAACATGGAAATATCCACACCGCTATCTGTGTAAACATGGAAATGTCTACACAGCTATCTGTGTAAACAGGGAAATATCTATACCGCCATCTGTGTAAACATGAAAATATCTACACTGCCGTCCCTATAAACATGGAAATATCTACACCGCCATCTGTATGAACATGGAAATATCTACACCGCCATCTCTATAAACGTGGAAATATCTACACCGCTATCTGTATGAACTTGGAAATATCTACACTGCTCTCTGTATAAAATTGAAATTATCTACACCATTATCTCTATAAACATGGAAATATCTACACTGCCATCTGTATAAACATGGAAATATCTACACCACTATCTGTATGAACATGGAAATACCTTCACCGCTATCTGTATAAACATGGAAATATCTAGACGGCAATCTCTATAAACATGGAAATATCTACACCACCATCTGTATAAACATGGAAATATCTATACTGTTATCTGCATAAACATCAAATATCTACACCGCCATCTCTATGAACATGGAAATATCTACACCACCATCTGTACGAACATGGAAATATCTATACCGCCATCTGTACGAACATGTAAATATCTACACCGCCATCTGTATGAACATGGAAATATCTACACCGCTAACTGTATGAACATGGAAATATCTACACCGCTGTCTGTATGAACATGGAAATATCTACACCGTTATCTGTATGAACATAGAAATATCTACACCGCTATCTGTATGAACATGGAAGTAGCTACACCGCTATCTGTATAAACATGGAAATATCTACACCGCTATCTGTATGAACATGCAAATATCTACACCGCTATCTGTACGAACATGGAAATATCTAAACCGCTATCTGTATGAACATGCAAATATCTACACAGCTATCTGTATATCAATGGAAATATCTACACAGCTATCTCCATTAACATGGAAATAACTACACTGCTATCTGTATAAACATGGAAATATCTACACCGCCACATGTATGAACATGGAAATATCTACACTGCCATCCGTACAAACATGTAAATGTCTACACCGCCATCTGTGTGAACATATAAATATCTTCACCGCCATCTGTATGAACATGGAAATATCTACACCGCTAAATGTATGAACATGGAAATGTCTACACCGCTATTGGTATGAACATGGAAATACCTACACCGCTATCTGTATGAACATGGAAATATCTACACCGCTATCTGTATGAACATGGAAATATCTACACCGCTATCTGTATGAACATGGAAATATCTACACCGCCATCTGTATGAACATGTAAATATCTACACCGCCATCTGTATGAACATGGGAATATCTACACCGCTAACTGTATGAACATGAAAATATCTACACCGCTATCTGTATGAACATGGAAATATCTACACCGCTATCTGTATGAACATGGAAATATCTACACCGCTATCTGTATGAACATGGAAATATCTACACCGCTATCTCTATGAACATGCAAATATCTACACCACTATCTCTATGAACATGCAAATATCTACACTGCTATCTGTATATCAATGGAAATAACTACACTGCTATCTCTATAAACATGGAAATAACTACACTGCTATCTCTATAAATATGGAAATATCTACACCGCCATCTCTATGAACATGGAAATATCTACACCGCCATTTGTATGAACATGGAAATATCTACACCGCCATCTCTATGAACCTGGAAATATCTACACCGCCATTTGTATGAACATGGAAATATCTTCACCGCCATCTGTATGAACATGGAAATATGTACACAGGCATCTGGATGAACATGGAAATATCTACACAGCTATCTGAATATACATGGAAATATCTACACAGATTTGTCTATAAATATGGAAACAACTAAAGCGCTATCTCTATAAACTTCGAAATATCTACACCGCCATGTGTATGAACATGGAAATATCTACACCGCCATCTGTACCAACATGGACATATCTACACCGCCATCTGTATTAAGATGGAAATATCTACACCGCTATCTGTATAAACTTGGAAATATCTGCCCAACTATCTGTATAAACATGGAAATATCCGCACCGCTATCTGTATAAACATGGAAATATCTACACCGCTATCTGCATAAACATGGAAATATCCACACCGCTATCTGTGTAAACATGGAAATGTCTACACCGCTATCTGTGTAAACAGGGAAATATCTATACCGCAATCTGTGTAAACATGAAAATATCTACACTGCCATCCCTATAAACATGGAAATATCTACACCGCCATCTGTATGAACATGGAAATATCTACACCGCCATCTCAATAAACGTGGAAATATCTACACCGCTATCTGTATGAACTTGGAAATATCTACACTGTTCTCTGTATAAAATTGAAATTATCTAAACCATTATCTCTATAAACATGGAAATATCTACACTGCTATCTGTATAAACATGGAAATATCTACACCGCTATCTGTATGAACATGGAAATATCTTCACCGCTATCTGTATAAACATGGAAATATCTACAACGCTGTCTGTATAAACTTGGAAATAACTACACCACTATCTCTGTAAACATGGAAATATCTAGACCGCCATCTCTATAAACATGGAAATATCTACACCACCATCTGTATAAACATGGAAATATCTATACCGCTATCTGCATAAACATGGAAATATCTACACCGCCATCTCTATGAACATGGAAATATCTACACCGCCATCTGTACGAACATGGAAATATCTACACCGCCACCAGTATGAACATGGAAATATCTACACTGCCATCCGTACAAACATGGAAATATCTACACCGCTATCTTTATGAACATGGAAATATCTACACCGCTATCTGTACGAACATGGAAATATCTACACCGCTATGTGTATGAACATGGAAATATCTACACTGCTATCTGTATGAACATTTAAATATCTACACCGCTATCTGTATGAACATGGAAATATCTACACTGCTATCTGTATGAACATGCAAATATCTACACAGCTATCTGTATATCAATGGAAATATCCAGACTGGTATCTCTATAAACATGGAAATAACTACACTGCTATCTGTATAAACATGGCAATATCTACACCGCCATCTCTATGAACATGGAAATATCTACACCGCTATTTGTATGAACCTGGAAATATCTACACCGCCATCCCTATGAACATGGAAATATCTACACCGCCATTTGTATGAACATGGAAATACCAACACCGCCATCTGTATGAATATGGAAATATCTTCACCGCCATCTGTATGAACATGGATATATGTACACTGGCATCTGGATGAACATGGAAATATCTACACCGCTATCTGGATGAACTTGGAAATATCTACACCGCTATCTGCATGAACATGGAAATATCTACACAGCTATCTGAATATACATGGAAATATCTACACAGATTTCTCTATATATATGGAAATAACTACATCGCTATCTCTATAAACTTCAAAATATCTACACCGCCATCTGTATGAACATGGAAATATCTACACCGCCATCTGTACGATCATGGACATATCTACACCACCATCTGTATTAAGATGGAAATATCTACACCGCTATCAGTATAAACATGGAAATATCTGCCCAACTATCTGTATAAACATGGAAATATCCGCACCGCTATCTGAATAAACATGGAAATATCCGCACCGCTATCTGTATAAACATGGAAATATCTACACCGCTATCTGCATAAACATGGAATTATCCACACCGCTATCTATGTAAACATGGAAATGTCTACACCGCTATCTGTGTAAACATGGAAATATCTACACCGCCATCTGTGTAAACATGAAAATATCTACACCGCCATCCCTATAAACATGGAAATATCTCCACCGTCCTCTGTATGAACATGGAAATATCTACACCGCCATCTCCATAAACGTGGAAATATCTACACCGCTATCTGTATTAACTTGGAAATATCTACACTGCTCTCTGTATGAAATAGAAATTATCTACAACACTATCTCTAAAAACATGGAAATATCTTCACTGCTATCTGATTAAATATGGAAATATCTACACCGCTATCTGTATAAACATGGAAATATCTTCACCGCTATCTGTATAAACATGGAAATATCTACAACGCTGTCTCTATAAACTTGGAAATAACTACACCACTATCTCTGTAAACATGGAAATATCTACACCACCATCTGTATAAACATGGAAATATCTATACCGCTATCTGCATTAACATGGAAATATCTACACCGCCATCTCTATGAACATGGAAATATCTACACCGCCATCTGTACGAACATGGAAATATCTACACCACCATCTGTATGAACATGGAAATATCTACACCGCTATCTGTACGAAGATGGAAATATCTACACCGCTATCTGTATGAACAAGCAAATATCTACACAGCTGTGTGTATATCAATGGAAATATCTACACTGCTATCTCTATAAACATGGAAATAACTACACTGCTATCTGTATAAACAGGGAAATATCTACACCGCCATCTCTGTGAACATGGAAGTATCTACACCGCCATCTCTGTGAACATGGAAATATCTACACCGCCATCTCTATGAACATGGAAATATCTACACCGCCATTTGTATGAACATGGAAATATCTACACCACCATCAGTATGAACATGGAAATATCTACACCGCCATCTCTATAAACGTGGAAATATCTACATCGCTATCTGTATGAAACTGGAAATATCCACACTGCTCTCGGTATAAAATTGAAATTATCTACACCACTATCTCTATAAACATTGAAATATCTTCACTGCTATCTGTATAAACATGGAAATATATACACCGCTATCTGTATAAACATGGAAATATCTTCACTGCTATCTGTATAAACATGGAAATATCTAGACCGCCATCTCTATAAACATGGAAATATCTACACCACCATCTGTATAAACATGGAAATATCTATACCGCTATCTGCATAAACATGGAAATATCTACACCGCCATCTGTATGAACATGGAAATATCTACACCGCCATCTGTATGAACATGGAAATATCTACACCGCCATCTGTATGAACATGTAAATATCTACACCGCCATCTGTATGAACATGGAAATATCTACACAGCTAACTGTATGAACACGGAAATATCTACACCGCTATCAGAATGAACATGGAAATATCTACACCGTTATCTGTATGAACATGGAAATATCTACACCACTATCTGTATAAACATGGAAATAACCTCACCGCTATCTGTATAAACATGGAAATATCTACAACGCTGTCTCTATACACTTGGAAATAACTACACCACTATCTATATAAACATGGAAATATCTAGACCGCCATCTCTATAAACATGGAAATATCTACACCACCATCTGTATTAACATGGAAATATCTATACCGCTCTCTGCATAAACATGCAAATAACTACCCTGCCATCTCTATGAACATGCAAATATCTACACGGCCATCTGTACGAACATGGAAATATCTACACCGCCATCTGTATGGACATGTAAATATCTACACCGCCATCTGTATGAAGATGGAAATATCTACACCGATAACTGTATGACCACGGAAATATCTACACCGCTATCTGTATGAACATGGAAATATCTACACCGTTATCTGTATGAACATGGAAATATCTACACCGCTATCTGTATGAACTTGGAAATATCTACACCGCTATGTGTAGGAACATGCAAATATCTACACAGCTAACTGTATATCAATAGTAATATCTACTCTGCTATCTCGGTAAAAATGGAAATAACTACACTGCTATCTGTATAAACATGGAAATATCTACACCGCCACCTGTATGAACATGGAGATATCTACAATGCCATTCGTACGAAGATGGAAATACCTACACTTCCATCTGTATGAACATGTAAATATCTACACCGCCATCTATATGAACAAGGAAATATCTACAGCGCTAATTGTATGAACATGGAAATATCTACACCGCTATCTGTATAAACATGGAAATATCTACACCGCTATCTGTATGAACATGGAAATATCTACAACGCTATCTGTATGAACATGGAAATATCTACACCGCTATCTGTATAAACATGGAAATAACTACATAGCTATCTGTATAAACATGGAAATATCTACACCCCCATTTCTATGAACATGGAAATATCTACACCGCCATTTGTATGAACACGGAAATATCTACACCGCCATCTCTATGAAGATGGAAATATCTACACCGCCATTTGTATCAACATGGAAATATCTACACCGCTCTCTGTATAAACATGGAAATATCTTCACCGCTATCTGTATAAACATGGAAATATTACACCGCCACCTGTATGAACATGGAAATATCTACACTGCCATCCGTATGAACATGGAAATATCTACACCGCCGTGTGTATGAACATGTAAATATCTACACCGCCATCTGTATGAACATGGAAATATCTACACCCATATCTGTATGAACATGGAAATATCTACACCGCTAACTGTATGAACATGGAAATATCTACACCGCCATCTGTATGAACATGTAAATATCTACACCGCCATCTGTATGAACATGGGAATATCTACACCGCTAACTGTATGAACATGGAAATATCTACACCGCTATCTGTATGAACATGGAAATATCTACACCGCTATCTGTATGAACATGGAAATATCTACACCGCTATCTGTATGAACATGGAAATATCTACACCGCTATCTCTATGAACGTGCAAATATCTACACCGCTATCTGTACGAACATGGAAATATCTAAACCGCTATCTGTATGAACATGCAAATATCTACACAGCTATCTGTATATCAATGGAAATATCTACACAGCTATCTCCATTAACATGGAAATAACTACACTGCTATCTGTATAAACATGGAAATATCTACACCGCCACATGTATGAACATGGAAATATCTACACTGCCATCCGTACAAACATGTAAATGTCTACACCGCCATCTGTGTGAACATATAAATATCTTCACCGCCATCTGTATGAACATGGAAATATCTACACCGCTAAATGTATGAACATGGAAATGTCTACACCGCTATTGGTATGAACATGGAAATACCTACACCGCTATCTGTATGAACATGGAAATATCTACACCGCTATCTGTATGAACATGGAAATATCTACACCGCTATCTGTATGAACATGGAAATATCTACACCGCCATCTGTATGAACATGTAAATATCTACACCGCCATCTGTATGAACATGGGAATATCTACACCGCTAACTGTATGAACATGAAAATATCTACACCGCTATCTGTATGAACATGGAAATATCTACACCGCTATCTGTATGAACATGGAAATATCTACACCGCTATCTGTATGAACATGGAAATATCTACACCGCTATCTCTATGAACATGCAAATATCTACACCACTATCTCTATGAACATGCAAATATCTACACTGCTATCTGTATATCAATGGAAATAACTACACTGCTATCTCTATAAACATGGAAATAACTACACTGCTATCTCTATAAATATGGAAATATCTACACCGCCATCTCTATGAACATGGAAATATCTACACCGCCATTTGTATGAACATGGAAATATCTACACCGCCATCTCTATGAACCTGGAAATATCTACACCGCCATTTGTATGAACATGGAAATATCTTCACCGCCATCTGTATGAACATGGAAATATGTACACAGGCATCTGGATGAACATGGAAATATCTACACAGCTATCTGAATATACATGGAAATATCTACACAGATTTGTCTATAAATATGGAAACAACTAAAGCGCTATCTCTATAAACTTCGAAATATCTACACCGCCATGTGTATGAACATGGAAATATCTACACCGCCATCTGTACCAACATGGACATATCTACACCGCCATCTGTATTAAGATGGAAATATCTACACCGCTATCTGTATAAACTTGGAAATATCTGCCCAACTATCTGTATAAACATGGAAATATCCGCACCGCTATCTGTATAAACATGGAAATATCTACACCGCTATCTGCATAAACATGGAAATATCCACACCGCTATCTGTGTAAACATGGAAATGTCTACACCGCTATCTGTGTAAACAGGGAAATATCTATACCGCAATCTGTGTAAACATGAAAATATCTACACTGCCATCCCTATAAACATGGAAATATCTACACCGCCATCTGTATGAACATGGAAATATCTACACCGCCATCTCAATAAACGTGGAAATATCTACACCGCTATCTGTATGAACTTGGAAATATCTACACTGTTCTCTGTATAAAATTGAAATTATCTAAACCATTATCTCTATAAACATGGAAATATCTACACTGCTATCTGTATAAACATGGAAATATCTACACCGCTATCTGTATGAACATGGAAATATCTTCACCGCTATCTGTATAAACATGGAAATATCTACAACGCTGTCTGTATAAACTTGGAAATAACTACACCACTATCTCTGTAAACATGGAAATATCTAGACCGCCATCTCTATAAACATGGAAATATCTACACCACCATCTGTATAAACATGGAAATATCTATACCGCTATCTGCATAAACATGGAAATATCTACACCGCCATCTCTATGAACATGGAAATATCTACACCGCCATCTGTACGAACATGGAAATATCTACACCGCCACCAGTATGAACATGGAAATATCTACACTGCCATCCGTACAAACATGGAAATATCTACACCGCTATCTTTATGAACATGGAAATATCTACACCGCTATCTGTACGAACATGGAAATATCTACACCGCTATGTGTATGAACATGGAAATATCTACACTGCTATCTGTATGAACATTTAAATATCTACACCGCTATCTGTATGAACATGGAAATATCTACACTGCTATCTGTATGAACATGCAAATATCTACACAGCTATCTGTATATCAATGGAAATATCCAGACTGGTATCTCTATAAACATGGAAATAACTACACTGCTATCTGTATAAACATGGCAATATCTACACCGCCATCTCTATGAACATGGAAATATCTACACCGCTATTTGTATGAACCTGGAAATATCTACACCGCCATCCCTATGAACATGGAAATATCTACACCGCCATTTGTATGAACATGGAAATACCAACACCGCCATCTGTATGAATATGGAAATATCTTCACCGCCATCTGTATGAACATGGATATATGTACACTGGCATCTGGATGAACATGGAAATATCTACACCGCTATCTGGATGAACTTGGAAATATCTACACCGCTATCTGCATGAACATGGAAATATCTACACAGCTATCTGAATATACATGGAAATATCTACACAGATTTCTCTATATATATGGAAATAACTACATCGCTATCTCTATAAACTTCAAAATATCTACACCGCCATCTGTATGAACATGGAAATATCTACACCGCCATCTGTACGATCATGGACATATCTACACCACCATCTGTATTAAGATGGAAATATCTACACCGCTATCAGTATAAACATGGAAATATCTGCCCAACTATCTGTATAAACATGGAAATATCCGCACCGCTATCTGAATAAACATGGAAATATCCGCACCGCTATCTGTATAAACATGGAAATATCTACACCGCTATCTGCATAAACATGGAATTATCCACACCGCTATCTATGTAAACATGGAAATGTCTACACCGCTATCTGTGTAAACATGGAAATATCTACACCGCCATCTGTGTAAACATGAAAATATCTACACCGCCATCCCTATAAACATGGAAATATCTCCACCGTCCTCTGTATGAACATGGAAATATCTACACCGCCATCTCCATAAACGTGGAAATATCTACACCGCTATCTGTATTAACTTGGAAATATCTACACTGCTCTCTGTATGAAATAGAAATTATCTACAACACTATCTCTAAAAACATGGAAATATCTTCACTGCTATCTGATTAAATATGGAAATATCTACACCGCTATCTGTATAAACATGGAAATATCTTCACCGCTATCTGTATAAACATGGAAATATCTACAACGCTGTCTCTATAAACTTGGAAATAACTACACCACTATCTCTGTAAACATGGAAATATCTACACCACCATCTGTATAAACATGGAAATATCTATACCGCTATCTGCATTAACATGGAAATATCTACACCGCCATCTCTATGAACATGGAAATATCTACACCGCCATCTGTACGAACATGGAAATATCTACACCACCATCTGTATGAACATGGAAATATCTACACCGCTATCTGTACGAAGATGGAAATATCTACACCGCTATCTGTATGAACAAGCAAATATCTACACAGCTGTGTGTATATCAATGGAAATATCTACACTGCTATCTCTATAAACATGGAAATAACTACACTGCTATCTGTATAAACAGGGAAATATCTACACCGCCATCTCTGTGAACATGGAAGTATCTACACCGCCATCTCTGTGAACATGGAAATATCTACACCGCCATCTCTATGAACATGGAAATATCTACACCGCCATTTGTATGAACATGGAAATATCTACACCACCATCAGTATGAACATGGAAATATCTACACCGCCATCTCTATAAACGTGGAAATATCTACATCGCTATCTGTATGAAACTGGAAATATCCACACTGCTCTCGGTATAAAATTGAAATTATCTACACCACTATCTCTATAAACATTGAAATATCTTCACTGCTATCTGTATAAACATGGAAATATATACACCGCTATCTGTATAAACATGGAAATATCTTCACTGCTATCTGTATAAACATGGAAATATCTAGACCGCCATCTCTATAAACATGGAAATATCTACACCACCATCTGTATAAACATGGAAATATCTATACCGCTATCTGCATAAACATGGAAATATCTACACCGCCATCTGTATGAACATGGAAATATCTACACCGCCATCTGTATGAACATGGAAATATCTACACCGCCATCTGTATGAACATGTAAATATCTACACCGCCATCTGTATGAACATGGAAATATCTACACAGCTAACTGTATGAACACGGAAATATCTACACCGCTATCAGAATGAACATGGAAATATCTACACCGTTATCTGTATGAACATGGAAATATCTACACCACTATCTGTATAAACATGGAAATAACCTCACCGCTATCTGTATAAACATGGAAATATCTACAACGCTGTCTCTATACACTTGGAAATAACTACACCACTATCTATATAAACATGGAAATATCTAGACCGCCATCTCTATAAACATGGAAATATCTACACCACCATCTGTATTAACATGGAAATATCTATACCGCTCTCTGCATAAACATGCAAATAACTACCCTGCCATCTCTATGAACATGCAAATATCTACACGGCCATCTGTACGAACATGGAAATATCTACACCGCCATCTGTATGGACATGTAAATATCTACACCGCCATCTGTATGAAGATGGAAATATCTACACCGATAACTGTATGACCACGGAAATATCTACACCGCTATCTGTATGAACATGGAAATATCTACACCGTTATCTGTATGAACATGGAAATATCTACACCGCTATCTGTATGAACTTGGAAATATCTACACCGCTATGTGTAGGAACATGCAAATATCTACACAGCTAACTGTATATCAATAGTAATATCTACTCTGCTATCTCGGTAAAAATGGAAATAACTACACTGCTATCTGTATAAACATGGAAATATCTACACCGCCACCTGTATGAACATGGAGATATCTACAATGCCATTCGTACGAAGATGGAAATACCTACACTTCCATCTGTATGAACATGTAAATATCTACACCGCCATCTATATGAACAAGGAAATATCTACAGCGCTAATTGTATGAACATGGAAATATCTACACCGCTATCTGTATAAACATGGAAATATCTACACCGCTATCTGTATGAACATGGAAATATCTACAACGCTATCTGTATGAACATGGAAATATCTACACCGCTATCTGTATAAACATGGAAATAACTACATAGCTATCTGTATAAACATGGAAATATCTACACCCCCATTTCTATGAACATGGAAATATCTACACCGCCATTTGTATGAACACAGAAATATCTACACCGCCATCTCTATGAAGATGGAAATATCTACACCGCCATTTGTATCAACATGGAAATATCTACACCGCTCTCTGTATAAACATGGAAATATCTTCACCGCTATCTGTATAAACATGGAAATATTACACCGCCACCTGTATGAACATGGAAATATCTACACTGCCATCCGTATGAACATGGAAATATCTACACCGCCGTGTGTATGAACATGTAAATATCTACACCGCCATCTGTATGAACATGGAAATATCTACACCCATATCTGTATGAACATGGAAATATCTACACCGCTAACTGTATGAACATGGAAATATCTACACCGCCATCTGTATGAACATGTAAATATCTACACCGCCATCTGTATGAACATGGGAATATCTACACCGCTAACTGTATGAACATGGAAATATCTACACCGCTATCTGTATGAACATGGAAATATCTACACCGCTATCTGTATGAACATGGAAATATCTACACCGCTATCTGTATGAACATGGAAATATCTACACCGCTATCTCTATGAACGTGCAAATATCTACACCGCTATCTCTATGAACATGCAAATATCTACACTGCTATCTGTATATCAATGGAAATAACTACACTGCTATCTCTATAAACATGGAAATATCTACACTGCTATCTCTATAAATATGGAAATATCTACACCGCCATCTCTATGAACATGCAAATATCTACACCGCCATTTGTATGAACATGGAAATATCTACACCGCCATCTCTATGAACCTGGAAATATCTACACCGCCATTTGTATGAACATGGAAATATCTTCACCGCCATCTGTATGAACATGGAAATATGTACACAGGCATCTGGATGAACATGGAAATATCTACACAGCTATCTGTATATACATGGAAATATCTACACAGATTTGTCTATAAATATGGAAACAACTAAAGCGCTATCTCTATAAACTTCGAAATATCTACACCGCCATGTGTATGAACATGGAAATATCTACAACGCCATCTGTACCAACATGGACATATCTACACCGCCATCTGTATTAAGATGGAAATATCTACACCACTATCTGTATAAACTTGGAAATATCTGCCCAACTATCTGTATAAACATGGAAATATCCGCACCGCTATCTGTATAAACATGGAAATATCTACACTGCTATCTGCATAAACATGGAAATATCCACACCGCTATCTGTGTAAACATGGAAATGTCTACACCGCTATCTGTGTAAACAGGGAAATATCTATACCGCCATCTGTGTAAACATGAATATATCTACATTGCCATCCCTATAAACATGGAAATATCTACACCGCCATCTGTATGAACATGGAAATATCTACACCGCCATCTCTATAAACGTGGAAATATCTACACCGCTATCTGTATGAACTTGGAAATATCTACACTGCTCTCTGTATAAAATTGAAATTATCTACACCATTATCTCTATAAACATGGAAATATCTACACTGCTATCTGTATAAACATGGAAATATCTACACCGCTATCTGTATGAACATGGAAATATCTTCACCGCTATCTGTATAAACATGGAAATATCTACAACGCTGTCTGTATAAACTTGGAAATAACTACACCACTATCTCTGTAAACATGGAAATATCCAGACCGCCATCTCTATAAACATGGAAATATCTACACCACCATCTGTATAAACATGGAAATATCTAAACCGCTATCTGCATAAACATGGAAATATCTACACCGCCATCTCTATGAACATGGAAATATCTACACCGCCATCTGTACGAACATGGAAATATCTATACCGCCATCTGTATGAACATGTAAATATCTACACCGCCATCTGTATGAACATGGAAATATCTACACCGCTAACTGTATGAACATGGAAATATCTACACCGCTGTCTGTATGAACATGGAAATATCTACACCGCTATCTGTATAAACATGGAAATAACTACACCGCTATCTGTATGAACATGCAAATATCTACACAGCTATCTGTATATCAATGGAAATATCTACACATCTATCTCTATTAACATGGAAATAACTACACTGCTATCTGTATAAACATGGAAATACCTACACCGCCACCAGTATGAACATGGAAATATCTACACTGCCATCCGTACAAACATGGAAGTATCTACACCGCTATCTGTATGAACATGGAAATATCTACACCGCTATCTGTATGAACATGGAAATATCTACACCGCTATGTGTATGAACATGGAAATATCTACACTGCTGTCTGTATGAACATTAAAATATCTACACCGCTATCTGTATGAACATTGAAATATCTACACTGCTATCTGTATGAACATGCACACATCTACACAGCTATCTGTATATCAATGGAAATATCCAGACTGGTATCTCTATAAACATGGAAATAACCACACTGCTATCTGTATAAACATGGAAATATCTACACCGCCATCTCTATGAACATGGAAATATCTACACCGCTATTTGTATGAACCTGGAAATATCTACACCGCCATCTCTATGAACATGGAAATATCTACACCGCCATTTGTATGAACATGGAAATACCAACACCGCCATCTGTATGAATATGGAAATATCTTCACCGCCATCTGTATGAACATGGATATATGTACACTGGCATCTGGATGAACATGGAAATATCTACACCGCTATCTGGATGAACATGGAAATATCTACACCGCTATCTGCATGAACATGGAAATATCTACACAGCTATCTGAATATACATGGAAATATCTACACAGATTTCTCTATATATATGGAAATAACTACATCGCTATCTCTATAAACTTCGAAATATCTACACCGCCATCTGTATGAACATGGAAATATCTACACCGCCATCTGTACGATCATGGACATATCTACACCGCCATCTGTATTAAGATGGAAATATCTACACCGCTATCAGTATAAACATGGAAATATCTGCCCAACTATCTGTATAAACATGGAAATATCCGCACCGCTATCTGAATAAACATGGAAATATCCGCACCGCTATCTGTATAAACATGGAAATATCTACACCGCTATCTGCATAAACATGGAAATATCCACACCGCTATCTGTGTAAACATGGAA
Organism: Gorilla gorilla gorilla; assembly: GCF_029281585.2. NCBI lineage: Eukaryota > Metazoa > Chordata > Mammalia > Primates > Hominidae > Gorilla > Gorilla gorilla. Next base: position 1,964,694 of record NC_073234.2, read on the forward strand.
ATGTCTACACCGCTATCTGTGTAAACATGGAAATATCTACACCGCCATCTGTGTAAACATGAAAATATCTACACCGCCATCCCTATAAACATGGAAATATCTCCACCGTCCTCTGTATGAACATGGAAATATCTACACCGCCATCTCCATAAACGTGGAAATATCTACACCGCTATCTGTATGAACTTGGAAATATCTACACTGCTCTCTGTATGAAATTGAAATTATCTACAACACTATCTCTAAAAACATGGAAATATCTTCACTGCTATCTGATTAAATATGGAAATATCTACACCGCTATCTGTATAAACATGGAAATATCTTCACCGCTATGTGTATAAACATGGAAATATCTACAACGCTGTCTCTATAAACTTGGAAATAACTACACCACTATCTCTGTAAACATGGAAATATCTACACCACCATCTGTATAAACATGGAAATATCTATACCGCTATCTGCATTAACATGGGAATATGTACACCGCCATCTCTATGAACATGGAAATATCTACACCGCCATCTGTACGAACATGGAAATATCTACACCACCATCTGTATGAACATGTAAATATCTACACCGCCATCTGTATGAACATGGAAATATCTACACCGTTATCTGTATCAACATGGAAATATCTACACCGCTATCTGTATGAACATGGAAATATCTACACCGCTATCTGTACGAAGATGGAAATATCTACACCGCTATCTGTATGAACAAGCAAATATCTACACAGCTGTGTGTATATCAATGGAAATATCTACACTGCTATCTCTATAAACATGGAAATAACTACACTGCTATCTGTATAAACAGGGAAATATCTACACCGCCATCTCTGTGAACATGGAAATATCTACACCGCCATCTCTGTGAACATGGAAATATCTACACCGCCATCTCTATGAACATGGAAATATCTACACCGCCATTTGTATGAACATGGAAATATCTACACCACCATCAGTATGAACATGGAAATATCTACACCGCCATCTATATAAACGTGGAAATATCTACATCGCTATCTGTATGAAATTGGAAATATCCACACTGCTCTCGGTATAAAATTGAAATTATCTACACCACTATCTCTATAAACATTGAAATATCTTCACTGCTATCTGTATAAACATGGAAATATATTCACCGCTATCTGTATAAACATGGAAATATCTTCACCGCTATCTGTATAAACATGGAAATATCTAGACCGCCATCTCTATAAACATGGAAATATCTACACCACCATCTGTATAAACATGGAAATATCTATACCGCTATCTGCATAAACATGGAAATATCTACACCGCCATCTCTATGAACATGGAAATATCTACACCGCCATCTGTATGAACATGGAAATATCTACACCGCCATCTGTATGAACATGTAAATATCTACACCGCCATCTGTATGAACATGGAAATATCTACACAGCTAACTGTATGAACATGGAAATATCTACACCGTTATCTGTATGAACATGGAAATATCTACACCGTTATCTGTATGAACATGGAAATATCACACCACTATCTGTATAAACATGGAAATAACTTCACCGCTATCTGTATAAACATGGAAATATCTACAACGCTGTCTCTATACACTTGGAAATAACTACACCACTATCTCTATAAACATGGAAATATCTAGACCGCCATCTCTATAAACATGGAAATATCTACACCACCATCTGTATTAACATGGAAATATCTATACCGCTGTCTGCATAAACATGCAAATAACTACCCCACCATCTCTATGAACATGCAAATATCTACACGGCCATCTGTACGAACATGGAAATATCTACACCGCCATCTGTATGGACATGTAAATATCTACACCGCCATCTGTATGAAGTTGGAAATATCTACACCGATAACTGTATGACCACGGAAATATCTACACCGCTATCTGTATGAACATGGAAATATCTACACCGTTATCTGTATGAACATGGAAATATCTACACCGCTATCTGTATGAACTTGGAAATATCTACACCGCTATGTGTAGGAACATGCAAATATCTACACAGCTAACTGTATATCAATAGTAATATCTACTCTGCTATCTCGGTAAAAATGGAAATAACTACACTGCTATCTGTATAAACATGGAAAATCTACACCGCCACCTGTATGAACATGGAAATATCTCCACCGCCGTGTGTATGAACATGTAAATATCTACACCGCCATCTGTATGAACATGGAAATATCTACACCCATATCTGTATGAACATGGAAATATCTACACCGCTATCTGTATGAACATGGAAATATCTACACCGCTATCGGTATGAACATGCAAATATCCACACCGCTATCTGTATGAACATGCAAATATCAACACAGCTATCTGTATATCAATGGAAATATCTACACTGCTATCTCTATAAACATGGAAATAACTACGCTGCTATCTGTATAAACATGGAAATATCTACACCGCCATCTCTATGAACATGGAAATATCTACACCGCTATTTGTATGAACATGGAAATATCTACACCGCCATCTCTATGAACAGGGAAATATCTACACCGCCATCTGTACAAAGATGAAAATATCTATACCGCCAGCTGTATGAACATGTAAATATCTACACCGCCATCTGTATCAACATGGAAATATCTACACCGCTAACTGTATGAACATGGAAATATCTACACCACTATCTGTATGAACATGGAAATAACTACACCGTTATCTGTATCAACATGGAAATATCTACTCCCCTATCTGTATGAACATGGAAATATCTACACCGCTATCTGTACGAACATGGAAATATATACACCGCTATCTGTATGAACATACAAATATCTACACAGCTATCTGTATATCAATGGAAATACCTACACTGCTATCTCTTTAAAAATGGAAATAACTACACTGCTATCTGTATAAACATGGAAATATCTACACCGCCACCTGTATGAACATGGAAATATCTACAATGCCATTCGTACGAAGATGGAAATACCTACACTTCCATCTGTATGAACATGTAAATATCTACACCGCCATCTATATGAACATGGAAATATCTACAGCGCTAATTGTATGAACATGGAAATATCTACACCGCTATCTGTATGAACATGGAAATATCTACACCGCTATCTGTATGAACATGGAAATATCTACAACGCTATCTGTATGAACATGGAAATATCTACACCGCTATCTGTATAAACATGGAAATAACTACATAGGTATCTGTATAAACATGGAAATATCTACACCCCCATTTCTATGAACATGGAAATATCTACACCGCCATTTGTATGAACACGGAAATATCTACACCGCCATCTCTATGAAGATGGAAATATCTACACCGCCATTTGTATGAACATGGAAATATCTACACCGCTATCTGTATAAACATGGAAATATCTTCACCGCTATCTGTATAAACATGGAAATATTACACCGCAACCTGTATGAACATGGAAATATCTACACTGCCATCCGTATGAACATGGAAATATCTACACCGCCGTGTGTATGAACATGTAAATATCTACACCGCCATCTGTATGAACATGGAAATATCTACACCCATATCTGTATGAACATGGAAATATCTACACCGCTAACTGTATGAACATGGAAATATCTACACCGCCATCTGTATGAACATGTAAATATCTACACCGCCATCTGTATGAACATGGGAATATCTACACCGCTAACTGTATGAACATGGAAATATCTACACCGCTATCGGTATGAACATGGAAATATCTACACCGCTATCGGTATGAACATGGAAATATCTACACCGCTATCGGTATGAACATGGAAATATCTACACCGCTATCTCTATGAACATGCAAATATCTACACCGCTATCTCTATGAACATGCAAATATCTACACTGCTATCTGTATATCAATGGAAATAACTACAATGCTATCTCTATAAACATGGAAATAACTACACTGCTATCTCTATAAATATGGAAATATCTACACCGCCATCTCTATGAACATGGAAATATCTACACCGCCATTTGTATGAACATGGAAATATCTACACCGCCATCTCTATGAACCTGGAAATATCTACACCGCCATTTGTATGAACATGGAAATATCTTCACCGCCATCTGTATGAACATGGAAATATGTACACAGGCATCTGGATGAACATGGAAATATCTACACAGCTATCTGAATATACATGGAAATATCTACACAGATTTGTCTATAAATATGGAAACAACTAAAGCGCTATCTCTATAAACTTCGAAATATCTACACCGCCATGTGTATGAACATGGAAATATCTACACCGCCATCTGTACCAACATGGACATATCTACACCGCCATCTGTATTAAGATGGAAATATCTACACCGCTATCTGTATAAACTTGGAAATATCTGCCCAACTATCTGTATAAACATGGAAATATCCGCACCGCTATCTGTATAAACATGGAAATATCTACACTGCTATCTGCATAAACATGGAAATATCCACACCGCTATCTGTGTAAACATGGAAATGTCTACACCGCTATCTGTGTAAACAGGGAAATATCTATACCGCCATCTGTGTAAACATGAAAATATCTACACTGCCATCCCTATAAACATGGAAATATCTACACCGCCATCTGTATGAACATGGAAATATCTACACCGCCATCTCTATAAACGTGGAAATATCTACACCGCTATCTGTATGAACTTGGAAATATCTACACTGCTCTCTGTATAAAATTGAAATTATCTACACCATTATCTCTATAAACATGGAAATATCTACACTGCTATCTGTATAAACATGGAAATATCTACACCGCTATCTGTATGAACATGGAAATATCTTCACCGCTATCTGTATAAACATGGAAATATCTACAACGCTGTCTGTATAAACTTGGAAATAACTACACCACTATCTCTGTAAACATGGAAATATCTAGACCGCCATCTCTATAAACATGGAAATATCTACACCACCATCTGTATAAACATGGAAATATCTATACCGCTATCTGCATAAACATGGAAATATCTACACCGCCATCTCCATGAATATGGAAATTTCTACACCGCCATCTGTACGAACATGGAAATATCTATACCGCCATCTGTATGAACATGTAAATATCTACACCGCCATCTGTATGAACATGGAAATATCTACACCGCTAACTGTATGAACATGGAAATATCTACACCGCTGTCTGTATGAACATGGAAATATCTACACCGCTATCTGTATAAACATGGAAATATCTACACCGCTATCTGTATGAACATGCAAATATCTACACAGCTATCTGTATGTCAATGGAAATATCTACACAGCTATCTCTATTAACATGGAAATAACTACACTGCTATCTGTATAAACATGGAAATACCTACACCGCCACCAGTATGAACATGGAAATATCTACACTGCCATCCGTACAAACATGGAAATATCTACACCGCTATATGTATGAACATGGAAATATCTACACCGCTATCTGTATGAACTTGGAAATATCTACACCGCTATGTGTATGAACATGGAAATATCTACACTGCTATCTGTATGAACATTTAAATATCTACACCGCTATCTGTATGAACATGGAAATATCTACACTGCTATCTGTATGAACATGCAAATATCTACACAGCTATCTGTATATCAATGGAAATATCCAGACTGGTATCTCTATAAACATGGAAATAACTACACTGCTATCTGTATAAACATGGAAATATCTACACCGCCATCTCTATGAACATGGAAATATCTACACCGCTATTTGTATGAACCTGGAAATATCTACACCGCCATCTCTATGAACATGGAAATATCTACACCGCCATTTGTATGAACATGGAAATACCAACACCGCCATCTGTATGAATATGGAAATATCTTCACCGCCATCTGTATGAACATGGATATATGTACACTGGCATCTGGATGAACATGGAAATATCTACACCGCTATCTGGATGAACATGGAAATATCTACACCGCTATCTGCATGAACATGGAAATATCTACACAGCTATCTGAATATACATGGAAATATCTACACAGATTTCTCTATATATATGGAAATAACTACATCGCTATCTCTATAAACTTCGAAATATCTACACCGCCATCTGTATGAACATGGAAATATCTACACCGCCATCTGTACGATCATGGACATATCTACACCGCCATCTGTATTAAAATGGAAATATCTACACCGCTATCAGTATAAACATGGAAATATCTGCCCAACTATCTGTATAAACATGGAAATATCCGCACCGCTATCTGAATAAACATGGAAATATCCGCACCGCTATCTGTATAAACATGGAAATATCTACACCGCTATCTGCATAAACATGGAAATATCCACACCGCTATCTGTGTAAACGTGGAAATGTCTACACCGCTATCTGTGTAAACATGGAAATATCTACACCGCCATCTGTGTAAACATGAAAATATCTACACCGCCATCCCTATAAACATGGAAATATCTCCACCGTCCTCTGTATGAACATGGAAATATCTACACCGCCATCTCCATAAACGTGGAAATATCTACACCGCTATCTGTATGAACTTGGAAATATCTACACTGCTCTCTGTATGAAATTCAAATTATCTACAACACTATCTCTAAAAACATGGAAATATCTTCACTGCTATCTGATTAAATATGGAAATATCTACACCGCTATCTGTATAAACATGGAAATATCTTCACCGCTATCTGTATAAACATGGAAATATCTACAATGCTGTCTCTATAAACTTGGAAATAACTACACCACTATCTCTGTAAACATGGAAATATCTACACCACCATCTGTATAAACATGGAAATATCTATACCGCTATCTGCATTAACATGGAAATATCTACACCGCCATCTCTATGGACATGGAAATATCTACACCGCCATCTGTACGAACATGGAAATATCTACACCACCATCTGTATGAACATATAAATATCTACACCGCCATCTGTATGAACATGGAAATATCTACACCGTTATCTGTATCAACATGGAAATATCTACACCGCTATCTGTATGAACATGGAAATATCTACACCGCTATCTGTACGAAGATGGAAATATCTACACCGCTATCTGTATGAACAAGCAAATATCTACACAGCTGTGTGTATATCAATGGAAATATCTACACTGCTATCTCTATAAACATGGAAATAACTACACTGCTATCTGTATAAACAGGGAAATATCTACACCGCCATCTCTGTGAACATGGAAATATCTACACCGCCATCTCTGTGAACATGGAAATATCTACACCGCCATCTCTATGAACGTGGAAATATCTACACCGCCATTTGTATGAACATGGAAATATCTACACCACCATCAGTATGAACATGGAAATATCTACACCGCCATCTCTATAAACGTGGAAATATCTACACCGCTATCTGTATGAAATTGGAAATATCCACACTGCTCTCGGTATAAAATTGAAATTATCTACACCACTATCTCTATAAACATTGAAATATCTTCACTGCTATCTGTATAAACATGGAAATATCCGCACCGCTATCTGTATAAACATGGAAATATCTTCACCGCTATCTGTATAAACATGGAAATATCTAGACCGCCATCTCTATAAACATGGAAATATCTACACCACCATCTGTATAAACATGGAAATATCTATACCGCTATCTGCATAAACATGGAAATATCTACACCGCCATCTCTATGAACATGGAAATATCTACACCGCCATCTGTATGAACATGGAAATATCTACACCGCCATCTGTATGAACATGTAAATATCTACACCGCCATCTGTATGAACATGGAAATATCTACACAGCTAACTGTATGAACATGGAAATATCTACACCGCTATCAGAATGAACATGGAAATATCTACACCGTTATCTGTATGAACACGGAAATATCTACACCACTATCTGTATAAACATGGAAATAACTTCACCGCTATCTGTATAAACATGGAAATATCTACAACGCTGTCTCTATACACTTGGAAATAACTACACCACTATCTCTATAAACATGGAAATATCTAGACCGCCATCTCTATAAACATGGAAATATCTACACCACCATCTGTATTAACATGGAAATATCTATACCGCTGTCTGCATAAACATGCAAATAACTACCCCGCCATCTCTATGAACATGCAAATATCTACACGGCCATCTGTACGAACATGGAAATATCTACACCGCCATCTGTATGGACATGTAAATATCTACACCGCCATCTGTATGAAGATGTAAATATCTACACCGATAACTGTATGACCACGGAAATATCTACACCGCTATCTGTATGAACATGGAAATATCTACACCGTTATCTGTATGAACATGGAAATATCTACACCGCTATCTGTATGAACTTGGAAATATCTACACCGCTATGTGTAGGAACATGCAAATATCTACACAGCTAACTGTATATCAATAGTAATATCTACTCTGCTATCTCGGTAAAAATGGAAATAACTACACTGCTATCTGTATAAACATCGAAATATCTACACCGCCACCTGTATGAAGATGGAAATATCTACACCGCCGTGTGTATGAACATGTAAATATCTACACCGCCATCTGTATGAACATGGAAATATCTACACCCATATCTGTATGAACATGGAAATATCTACACCGCTATCTGTATGAACATGGAAATATCTACACCGCTATCTGTATGAACATGCAAATATCCACACCGCTATCTGTATGAACATGCAAATATCAACACAGCTATCTGTATATCAATGGAAATATCTACACTGCTATCTCTATAAACATGGAAATAACTACGCTGCTATCTGTATAAACATGGAAATATCTACACCGCCATCTCTATGAACATGGAAATATCTACACCGCTATTTGTATGAACATGGAAATATCTACACCGCCATCTCTATGAACAGGGAAATATCTACACCGCCATCTGTACAAAGATGAAAATATCTATACCGCCAGCTGTATGAACATGTAAATATCTACACCGCCATCTGTATCAACATGGAAATATCTACACCGCTAACTGTATGAACATGGAAATATCTACACCACTATCTGTATGAACATGGAAATAACTACACCGTTATCTGTATCAACATGGAAATATCTACTCCCCTATCTGTATGAACATGGAAATATCTACACCGCTATCTGTACGAACATGGAAATATATACACCGCTATCTGTATGAACATACAAATATCTACACAGCTATCTGTATATCAATGGAAATACCTACACTGCTATCTCTTTAAAAATGGAAATAACTACACTGCTATCTGTATAAACAGGGAAATATCTACACCGCCACCTGTATGAACATGGAAATATCTACACTGCCATCCGTACGAACATGGAAATATCTACACCGCCATATGTATGAACATGTAAATATCTACACTGCCATCTGTATGAACATGGAAATATCTACACCGCTAACTGTATGAACATGAAAATATCTATACCGCTATTGGTATGAACATGGAAATATCTACACCGCTATCTGTATGAACATGGAAATATCTACACCGCCATCTGTATGAACATGGAAATATCTACACTGCCATCTGTATGAACATGGAAATATCTACACCGCCATCTGTATGAACATGGAAATATCTACACCGCCATCTGTATGAACATGGAAATATCTACACCGCTAACTGTATGAACATGGAAATATCTACACCGCTCTCTGTATGAACATGGAAATATCTACACCGCTATCTGTATGAACATGGAAATATCTACACGGCTATCTGTATGAACATGGAAATAACTACACCGCTATCTGAATGAACATGCAAATATCTACACAGCTATCTGTATATCAATGGAAATATCTACACTGCTATCTCTATAAACATGGAAATAACTACACTGCTATCTGTATAAATATGGAAATATCTACACTGCCATCTCTATGAACATGGAAATATCTACACTGACATTTGTATGAACATGGAAATATCTACACCACCATCTGTATGAACATGGAAATATCTTCACTGCCATCTGTATGGACATGGATATATGTACACCGGCATCTGGATGAACATGGAAATATCTACACCGCTATCTGTATGAACATGGAAATATCTACACAGCTATCTGAATATACATGGAAATATCTACACAGATTTCTCTATAAATATGGAAATAACTACAGCGCTATCTCTATAAACTTCGAAATATCTACACCGCCATCTGTATGAACATTCAAATATCTACACCGCCATCTGTACAAACATGGAAATATCTACACCACCATCTGTATTAAGATGGAAATATCTACACCGCTATCTGTATAAACATGGAAATATCTGCCCAAATATCTGTATAAACATGGAAATATCCACACTGCTATCTGTATAAACATGGAAATATCTATACTGCTATCTGCGTAAACAAGGAAATATCCACACCGCTATCTGTGTAAACATGGAAATGTCTACACCGCTATCTGTGTAAACATGGAAATATCTACACTGCCATCTGTGTAAACATGAAAATATCTACACCGCCATCCCTATAAACATGGAAATATCTACACCGCCATCTGTATGAACATGGAAATATCTACACCGCCATCTCTATAAACATGGAAATATCTACACTGCTATCTGTATGAACTTGGAAATATCTACACTGCTCTCTGTATAAAGTTGAAATTATCTACACCACTATCTCTATAAACATGGAAATATCTACACTGCTATCTGTATAAACATGGAATTATCTACACCGCTATCTGTATAAACATGGAAATATCTTCAACGCTATCTGTATAAACATGGAAATATCTACACCGCCACCTGTATGAACATGGAAATATCTACACCACCATCCGTACGAACATGGAAATATCTACACCGCCATCTGTATGTACATGTAAATATCTAAACCGCCATCTGTATGAACATGGAAATATCTACACCGTTATCTATATGAACATGGAAATATCTACACCGCTATCTTTATAAACATGGAAATAACCACACCAGTATCTCTATAAACGTGGAAATATCTACACAGCTATCTGTATAAACATGGAAATATCTACAACGCTGTCTCTATAAACTTGGAAATAACTACACCACTACTTCTGTAAACATGGAAATATCTAGACCGCCATCTCTATAAACATGGAAATATCTACACCACCATCTGTATAAACATGGAATTATCTATACCGCTATCTGCATAAACATGGAAATATCTACACCGCCATCTCTAAGAACATGGAAATGTCTACACCGCCATCTGTACGAACATGAAAATATCTATACCGCCAGCTGTATGAACATGTAAATATCTACACCGCCATCTGTATGAACATGGAAATATCTACACCGCTAACTGTATGAACATGGAAATATCTACACCACTATCTGTAAGAACATGGAAATATCTACACCGTTATCTGTATCAACATGGAAATAACTACACCGCTATCTGTATGAACATGGAAATATCTACACCGCTATCTGTACGAACATGGAAATATATACACCACTATCTCTATGAACATTCAAATATCTACACAGCTATCTGTATATCAATGGAAATAACTACACTGCTATCTCTATAAAAATGGAAATAACTACACTGCTATATGTATAAACAGGGAAATATCTACACCGCCACCTGTATGAACATGGAAATATCTACACTGCCATCCGTACGAACACGGAAATATCTACACCGCCATCTGTATGAACATGGAAATATCTACACCGCTATTGTGATGAACATGGAAATATCTACACCGCTATCAGTATGAACATGGAAATATCAACACCGCTATCTGTATGAACATGGAAATATCTACACCGCCATCTGTATGAACATGGAAATATCTACACCGCCATCTATATGAACATGGAAATATCTACACCGCCATCTGTATGAACATGGAAATATCTACACCGCTATCTGTATGAACATGGAAATATCTACACCGCTATCTGTATGAACATGGAAATATCTACACCGCTATCTGTATGAACATGGAAATATCTACACCGCTATCTGTATGAACATGGAAATATCTAGACCGCTGTCTGTATGAAAATGCAAATATATACACGGCTATCTGTATATCAATGGAAATATCTACACTGCTATCTCTATAAACATGGTAATAACTACACTGCTATCTGTATAAACATGGAAATATATACACCGCAATCTCTATGAACATGGAAATATCTACACCGCCATTTGTATGAACATGGAAATATCTACACCGCCATCACTATGAACATGTAAATATCTACACAGCCATTTGTATGAACATGGAAATATCTACACCGCCATCTGTATGAACATGGAAATATCTTCACCGCCATCTGTATGAACATGGATATATGTGCACCGGCATCTGGATGAACATGGAAATATCTACACCGCTATCTGCATGAACATGGAAATATCTACAGAGCTATCTGAATATACATGGAAATATCTACACAGATTTCTCTATAAATATGGAAATAACTACAGCGCTATCTCTATAAACTTCGAAATATCTACACCGCCATCTGTATGAACATGGAAATATCTACACCGCCATCTGTACGAACATGGACATATCTACACCGCCATCTGTATTAAGATGGAAATATCTACACCGCTGTCTGTACAAACATGGATATATCTGCCCAGCTATCTGTATAAACATGGAAATATCCGCACCGCTATCTGTATAAACATGGAAATATCTGCACTGCTATCTGCAAAAACATGGAAATATCCACACCGCTATCTGTGTAAACATGGAAATGTCTACACCGCTATCTGTGTAAACATGGAAATATCTACAATGCCATCTGTGTAAACATGAAAATTTCTATACCGCCATCCATATAAACATGGAAATATCTACACCGCCATCTGTATGAACATGGAAATATCTACACCGCCATCTCTATAGACATGGAAATATCTACACCGCTATCTGTATGAACTTGGAAATATCTACACTGCTCTCTGTATAAAATTGAAATTATCTACACCACTATCTCTATAAACATGGAAATATCTACACTGCTATCTGTATAAACATGGAAATGTCTACACCGCTATCTGTATAAACATGGAAATACCTTCACGGCTTTCTGTATAAACATGGAAATATCTACAACGCTGTCTCTATAAACATGGAAAAATCTACACTGCTATCTGCATAAACATGGAAATATCCACACCGCTATCTGTGTAAACATGTAAATGTCTACACCGCTATCTGTGTAAACATGGAAATATCTACACCGCCATCTGGGTAAACATGAAAATATCTACACCACCATCCCAATAAACATGGAAATAGCTACACCGTCCTCTGTATGAACATGGAAATATCTACACCGCCATCTCTATAAACGTGGAAATATCTACACCGATATCTGTATGAACTTGGAAATAACTACACTGCTCTCTGTATAAAATTGAAATTATCTACACCACTATCTCTATAAACATGGAAATATCTACACTGCTATCTGTATAAACATGGAAATATCTACACCACTATCTGTATAAACATGGAAATATCTTCACCGCTATCTGTATAAACATGGAAATATCTACAACGCTGTCTCTATAAACTTGGAAATAACTACACCACTATCTCTGTAAACATGGAAATATCTACACCACCATCTGTATAAACATGGAAATATCTATACCGCTATCTACATAAACATGGAAAAATCTACACCGCCATCTCTATGAACATGGAAATATCTACACCGCTATCTGTATGAACATGGACATATCTACACGGCTATCTGTATGAATATGGAAATATCTACACCTTTATCTGTATGAACATGGAAATATCTACACCGCTCTCTGTATGAACATGGAAATATCTTCACTGCTATCTGTACGAACATGCAAATATCTACACAGCTATTTGTATATCAATGGAAATATCTACACTGCTATCTCTATAAACATGGAAATAACTACACTGCTATCTGTATAAACATGGAAATATCTACACCGCCACCTGTATGAACATGGAAATATCTACACTGCCATCCATACGAACATGGAAATATCTACACCGCCATCTCTACGAACATGGAAATATCTACACCGCCATCTGTATGAACATGGAAATATCTACACCGCTATCAGAATGAACATGGAAATATCTACACCGTTATCTCTATGAACATGGAAATATCTACACCACTATCTGTATAAACATGGAAATAACTTCACCGCTATCTGTATAAACATGGAAATATCTACAACGCTGTCTCTATAAACTTGGAAATAACTACACCACTATCTTTATAAACATGGAAATATCTAGACCGCCATCTCTATAAACATGGAAATATCTACACCACCATCTGTATTAACATGGAAATATCTATACCGCTGTCTGCCTAAACATGGAAATAACTACACCGCCATCTCTATGAACATGCAAATATCTACACGGCCATCTGTACGAACATGGAAATATATACACCGCCATCTGTATGGACATGTAAATATCTACACCGCCATCTGTATGAAGATGGAAATATCTACACCGATAACTGTATGACCATGGAAATATCTACACCGCTATCTGTATGAACATGGAAACATCTACACCGTTATCTGTATGAACATGGAAATATCTACACCGCTATCTGTATGAACATGGAAATATCTACACCGCTATCTGTACGAAGATGGAAATATCTACACCGCTATCTGTATGAACATGCAAATATCTGCACAGCTATGTGTATATCAATGGAAATATCTACACTGCTATCTCTATAAACATGGAAATAACTACACCACTATCTCTATAAACATGGAAATATCTACACCGCCACCTGTATGAACATGGAAATATCTACAATGCCATTCGTACGAAGATGGAAATACCTACACTGCCATCTGTATGAATATGTAAATATCTACACGGCCATCTATATAAACATGGAAATATCTACACCGCTAATTGTATGAACATGGAAATATCTACACCGCTATCTGTATGAACATGGAAATATCTACACCGCTATCTGTATGAACATGGAAATATCTACAACGCTATCTGTATGAACATGGAAATATCTACACCGCTATCTGTATAAACATGGAAATAACTACATTGCTATCTGTATAAACATGGAAATATCTACACCCCCATTTCTATGAACATGGAAATATCTACACCGCCATTTGTATGAACACGAAAATATCTACACTGCCATCTCTATGAAGATGGAAATATCTACACCGCCATTTGTATGAACATGGAAATATCTACACCGCTATCTGTATAAACATGGAAATATCTTCACCGCTATCTGTATAAACATGGAAATATTACACCGCCACCTGTATGAACATGGAAATATCTACACTGCCATCCGTATGAACATGGAAATATCTACACCGCCGTGTGTATGAACATGTAAATATCTACACCGCCATCTGTATGAACATGGAAATATCTACACCGCTATCTGTATGAACATGGAAATATCTACACCGCTATCTGTATGAACATGGAAATATCTACACCGCTATCTGTATGAACATGCAAATATCCACACCGCTATCTGTATGAACATGCAAATATCAACACAGCTATCTGTATATCAATGGAAATATCTGCACTGCTATCTCTATAAACATGGAAATAACTACGCTGCTATCTGTATAAACATGGAAATATCTACACCGCCATCTCTATGAACATTGGAATAACTACACCGCTATTTGTATGAACATGGAAATATCTACACCGCCATCTCTATGAACAGGGAAATATCTACACCGCCATCTGTACAAACATGAAAATATCTATACCGCCAGCTGTATGAACATGTAAATATCTACACCGCCATCTGTATGAACATGGAAATATCTACACCGCTAACTGTATGAACATGGAAATATCTGCACCACTATCTGTATGAACATGGAAATAACTACACCGTTATCTGTACCAACATGGAAATATCTACACCCCTATCTGTATGAACATGGAAATATCTACACCGCTATCTGTACGAACATGGAAATATATACACCGCTATCTGTATGAACATACAAATATCTACACAGCTATCTGTATATCAATGGAAATACGTACACTGCTATCTCTTTAAAAATGGAAATAACTACACTGCTATCAGTATAAACAGGGAAATATCTACACCGCCACCTGTATGAACATGGAAATATCTACACTGCCATCCTTACGAACATGGAAATATCTACACCGCCATCTGAATGAACATGTAAATATCTGCACCGCCATCTGTATGAACATGGAAATATCTACACCGCTAACTGTATGAATATGGAAATATCTACACCGCTATCGGTATGAACATGGAAATATCTACACCGCTATCTGTATGAACATGGAAATATCTACACCGCTATCTGTTTGAACATGGAAATATCTACACCGCTATCTGTATGAACATGGAAATATCTACACCGCCATCTGTATGAACATGGAAATATCTACACCGCCATCTGTATGAACATGGAAATATCTACACCGCCATCTGTATGAACATGGAAATATCTACACCGCCATCTATATGAACATGGAAATATCTACACCGCCATCTGTATGAACATGGAAATATCTACACCGCTATCTGTATGAAAATGGAAATATCTACACCGCTATCTGTATGAACATGGAAATATCTACACCACTATCTGTATGAACATGGAAATATCTAGACCGCTATCTGTATGAAAATGCAAATATCTACACAGGTATCTGTATATCAATGGAAATATCTACACTGCTATCTCTATAAACATAGAAATAACTACACTGCTATCTGTATAAACATGGAAATATATACACCGCAATCTCTATGAACATGGAAATATCTACACCGCCATTTGTATGAACATGGAAATATCTACACCGCCATCACTATGAACATGTAAATATCTACACAGCCATTTGTAGAACATGGAAATATCTACACCGCCATCTGTATGAACATGGAAATATCTTCACCGCCATCTGTATGATCATGGATATATGTGCACCGGCATCTGGATGAACATGGAAATATCTACACCGCTATCTGCATGAACATGGAAATATCTACACAGCTATCTGAATATACATGGAAATATCTACACAGATTTCTCTATAAATATGGAAATAACTACAGCGCTATCTCTATAAACTTTGAAATATCTACACCGCCATCTGTATGAACATGGAAATCTCTACACCGCTAACTGTATGAACATGGAAATGTCTACACCGCTATTGGTATGAACCTGGAAATATCTAGACCGATATCTGTATGAACATGGAAATATCTACACCGCTATCTGTATGAACATGGAAATCTCTACACCGCTATCTGTATGAAAATGGAAATATCTACACCGCTATCTGTATGAACATGGAAATATCTACACAGCTATCTGTATGAACATGGAAATATCTACCACGCCATCTGTATCAACATGTAAATATCTACACCGCCATCTGTATGAACATGTAAATATCTACACCGCTAACCGTATGAACATTTAAATAACTACACCGCTATCTGTATGAACATGGAAATATCTACACCACTATCTGTATTAACATGGAAATATCTACACCGCTATCTCTAAGATCATGGAAATATCTACACCGCTATCTGTATGAACATGGAAATATCTACACCGCTATCTGTATGAACATGCAAATATCTACACAGCTATCTGTATATCAATGGAAATATCCAGACTGGTATCTCTATAAACATGGAAATAACTACACTGCTATCTGTATAAAAATGGAAATATCTACACCGCCATCTCTATGAACATGGAAATATCTACACCGCCATTTGTATGAACCTGGAAATATCTACACCGCCATCTCTATGAACATGGAATTATATACACCGCCATTTGTATGAACATGGAAATACTTACACCGCCATCTGTATGAGCATGTAAATATCTTCACCGCCATTTGTATGAACATGGATATATGTACACCGGCATCTGGATGAACATGGAAATATCTACACCGTAATCTGCATGAACATGGAAATATCTACACAGCTATCTGAATATATATGGAAATATCTACACATATTTCTCTATAAATATGGAAATAACTAAAGCGCTATCTCTATAAACTTCGAAATATCTACACCGCCAACTGTATGAACATGGAAATATCTACACCGCCATCTGTACGAACATGGACATATCTACACCGCCATCTGTGTTAAAATGGAAATATCTACACCGCTATCTGTATAAACATGGAAATATCTGCCCAACTATCTGTATAAACATGGAAATATCCGCACCGCTATCTGAATAAACCGGGAAATATCCGCACCGCTATCTGTATAAACATGGAAATATATACACTGCTATCTGCATAAACATGGAAATATCCACACCGCTATCTGTTTAAACATGGAAATGTCTACAACGCTATCTGTGTAAACATGGAAATATCTACACCGCCATCTGTGTAAACATGAAAATATCTACACTGCCATCCCTATATCCTGGAAATATCTACACCGTCCTCTGTATGAACATGGAAATATCTACACCGCCATCTCTATAAACGTGGAAATATCTACACCGCTATCTGTATGAACTTGGAAATATCTACACTGCTCTCTGTATGAAATTGAAATTATCTACAACACTATCTCTATAAACATGGAAATATCTACACTGCTATCTGTATAAACATGGAAATATCTTCACAGCTATCTGTATAAACATGGAAATATCTACAACGCTGTCTCTATAAACTTGGAAATAACTACAGCATTATCTCTGTAAACATGGAAATATCTAGACCGCCATCTCTATAAACATGGAAATATCTACAGTACCATCTGAATCAACATGGAAATATCTATACCGCTATCTGCATAAACATGGAAATATCTACACCGCCATCTCTATGAACATGGAAATATCTACACCGCCATCTGTTCGAACATGGAAATATCTATACCGCCATCTGTATGAACATGTAAATATCCACACCGCCATCGGTTTGAACATGGAAATATCTACACCGCTAACTGTATGAAAATGGAAATATCTACACCGCTATCTGTATGAACATGGAAATATCTACACCGTTATCTGTATGAACATGGAAATATATACACAGCTATCTGTATGAACATGGAAATATCTACACCGCTATCTGTATGAACATGGAAATATCTACACCGCTATCTGTATGAACATGCAAATATCTACACAGCTATCTGTATAAACATGGAAATATTTACACAGCTGTCTCTATAATCATGGAAATATCTACACTGCTATCAGTATAAACATGGAAATATCTACACCACCACCAGTATGAACATGGAAATATCTACACTGCCATCCGTACGAACATGGAAATATCTACACCGCCATCTGTATGAACATGGAAATATCTACACCGCCATCTGTATGAACATGGAAATATCTACACAGCTATTGGTATGAACATGGAAATATCTACACCGCTATCTGTATGAACATGGAAATATCTACACCGCTATCTGTATGAACATGGAAATATCTACACCGCTATCTGTATGAACATGGAAACACCTACACCACCATCTGTATGAACATGGAAATATCTACACCGCCATCTGTATGAACATGGAATTATCTACACCGCTAACTGAATGAACATGGAAATATCTACACCGCTATCTGTATGAACATGGAAATATCTACACCGCTATCTGTATGAACATGGAAATATCTACACCGCTATCTGTATAAACATGGAAATAACTACATTGCTATCTGTATAAACATGGAAATATCTACACCCCCATTTCTATGAACATGGAAATATCTACACCGCCATTTGTATGAACACGAAAATATCTACACTGCCATCTCTATGAAGATGGAAATATCTACACCGCCATTTGTATGAACATGGAAATATCTACACCGCTATCTGTATAAACATGGAAATATCTTCACCGCTATCTGTATAAACATGGAAATATTACACCGCCACCTGTATGAACATGGAAATATCTACACTGCCATCCGTATGAACATGGAAATATCTACACCGCCGTGTGTATGAACATGTAAATATCTACACCGCCATCTGTATGAACATGGAAATATCTACACCGCTATCTGTATGAACATGGAAATATCTACACCGCTATCTGTATGAACATGGAAATATCTACACCGCTATCTGTATGAACATGCAAATATCCACACCGCTATCTGTATGAACATGCAAATATCAACACAGCTATCTGTATATCAATGGAAATATCTGCACTGCTATCTCTATAAACATGGAAATAACTACGCTGCTATCTGTATAAACATGGAAATATCTACACCGCCATCTCTATGAACATTGGAATAACTACACCGCTATTTGTATGAACATGGAAATATCTACACCGCCATCTCTATGAACAGGGAAATATCTACACCGCCATCTGTACAAACATGAAAATATCTATACCGCCAGCTGTATGAACATGTAAATATCTACACCGCCATCTGTATGAACATGGAAATATCTACACCGCTAACTGTATGAACATGGAAATATCTGCACCACTATCTGTATGAACATGGAAATAACTACACCGTTATCTGTACCAACATGGAAATATCTACACCCCTATCTGTATGAACATGGAAATATCTACACCGCTATCTGTACGAACATGGAAATATATACACCGCTATCTGTATGAACATACAAATATCTACACAGCTATCTGTATATCAATGGAAATACGTACACTGCTATCTCTTTAAAAATGGAAATAACTACACTGCTATCAGTATAAACAGGGAAATATCTACACCGCCACCTGTATGAACATGGAAATATCTACACTGCCATCCTTACGAACATGGAAATATCTACACCGCCATCTGAATGAACATGTAAATATCTGCACCGCCATCTGTATGAACATGGAAATATCTACACCGCTAACTGTATGAATATGGAAATATCTACACCGCTATCGGTATGAACATGGAAATATCTACACCGCTATCTGTATGAACATGGAAATATCTACACCGCTATCTGTTTGAACATGGAAATATCTACACCGCTATCTGTATGAACATGGAAATATCTACACCGCCATCTGTATGAACATGGAAATATCTACACCGCCATCTGTATGAACATGGAAATATCTACACCGCCATCTGTATGAACATGGAAATATCTACACCGCCATCTATATGAACATGGAAATATCTACACCGCCATCTGTATGAACATGGAAATATCTACACCGCTATCTGTATGAAAATGGAAATATCTACACCGCTATCTGTATGAACATGGAAATATCTACACCGCTATCTGTATGAACATGGAAATATCTAGACCGCTATCTGTATGAAAATGCAAATATCTACACAGGTATCTGTATATCAATGGAAATATCTACACTGCTATCTCTATAAACATGGAAATAACTACACTGCTATCTGTATAAACATGGAAATATATACACCGCAATCTCTATGAACATGGAAATATCTACACCGCCATTTGTATGAACATGGAAATATCTACACCGCCATCACTATGAACATGTAAATATCTACACAGCCATTTGTAGAACATGGAAATATCTACACCGCCATCTGTATGAACATGGAAATATCTTCACCGCCATCTGTATGATCATGGATATATGTGCACCGGCATCTGGATGAACATGGAAATATCTACACCGCTATCTGCATGAACATGGAAATATCTACACAGCTATCTGAATATACATGGAAATATCTACACAGATTTCTCTATAAATATGGAAATAACTACAGCGCTATCTCTATAAACTTTGAAATATCTACACCGCCATCTGTATGAACATGGAAATCTCTACACCGCTAACTGTATGAACATGGAAATGTCTACACCGCTATTGGTATGAACCTGGAAATATCTAGACCGATATCTGTATGAACATGGAAATATCTACACCGCTATCTGTATGAACATGGAAATCTCTACACCGCTATCTGTATGAAAATGGAAATATCTACACCGCTATCTGTATGAACATGGAAATATCTACACAGCTATCTGTATGAACATGGAAATATCTACCACGCCATCTGTATCAACATGTAAATATCTACACCGCCATCTGTATGAACATGTAAATATCTACACCGCTAACCGTATGAACATTTAAATAACTACACCGCTATCTGTATGAACATGGAAATATCTACACCACTATCTGTATTAACATGGAAATATCTACACCGCTATCTCTAAGATCATGGAAATATCTACACCGCTATCTGTATGAACATGGAAATATCTACACCGCTATCTGTATGAACATGCAAATATCTACACAGCTATCTGTATATCAATGGAAATATCCAGACTGGTATCTCTATAAACATGGAAATAACTACACTGCTATCTGTATAAAAATGGAAATATCTACACCGCCATCTCTATGAACATGGAAATATCTACACCGCCATTTGTATGAACCTGGAAATATCTACACCGCCATCTCTATGAACATGGAATTATATACACCGCCATTTGTATGAACATGGAAATACTTACACCGCCATCTGTATGAGCATGTAAATATCTTCACCGCCATTTGTATGAACATGGATATATGTACACCGGCATCTGGATGAACATGGAAATATCTACACCGTAATCTGCATGAACATGGAAATATCTACACAGCTATCTGAATATATATGGAAATATCTACACAGATTTCTCTATAAATATGGAAATAACTAAAGCGCTATCTCTATAAACTTCGAAATATCTACACCGCCAACTGTATGAACATGGAAATATCTACACCGCCATCTGTACGAACATGGACATATCTACACCGCCATCTGTGTTAAAATGGAAATATCTACACCGCTATCTGTATAAACATGGAAATATCTGCCCAACTATCTGTATAAACATGGAAATATCCGCACCGCTATCTGAATAAACCGGGAAATATCCGCACCGCTATCTGTATAAACATGGAAATATATACACTGCTATCTGCATAAACATGGAAATATCCACACCGCTATCTGTTTAAACATGGAAATGTCTACAACGCTATCTGTGTAAACATGGAAATATCTACACCGCCATCTGTGTAAACATGAAAATATCTACACTGCCATCCCTATATCCTGGAAATATCTACACCGTCCTCTGTATGAACATGGAAATATCTACACCGCCATCTCTATAAACGTGGAAATATCTACACCGCTATCTGTATGAACTTGGAAATATCTACACTGCTCTCTGTATGAAATTGAAATTATCTACAACACTATCTCTATAAACATGGAAATATCTACACTGCTATCTGTATAAACATGGAAATATCTTCACAGCTATCTGTATAAACATGGAAATATCTACAACGCTGTCTCTATAAACTTGGAAATAACTACAGCATTATCTCTGTAAACATGGAAATATCTAGACCGCCATCTCTATAAACATGGAAATATCTACAGTACCATCTGAATCAACATGGAAATATCTATACCGCTATCTGCATAAACATGGAAATATCTACACCGCCATCTCTATGAACATGGAAATATCTACACCGCCATCTGTTCGAACATGGAAATATCTATACCGCCATCTGTATGAACATGTAAATATCCACACCGCCATCGGTTTGAACATGGAAATATCTACACCGCTAACTGTATGAAAATGGAAATATCTACACCGCTATCTGTATGAACATGGAAATATCTACACCGTTATCTGTATGAACATGGAAATATATACACAGCTATCTGTATGAACATGGAAATATCTACACCGCTATCTGTATGAACATGGAAATATCTACACCGCTATCTGTATGAACATGCAAATATCTACACAGCTATCTGTATAAACATGGAAATATTTACACAGCTGTCTCTATAATCATGGAAATATCTACACTGCTATCAGTATAAACATGGAAATATCTACACCACCACCAGTATGAACATGGAAATATCTACACTGCCATCCGTACGAACATGGAAATATCTACACCGCCATCTGTATGAACATGGAAATATCTACACCGCCATCTGTATGAACATGGAAATATCTACACAGCTATTGGTATGAACATGGAAATATCTACACCGCTATCTGTATGAACATGGAAATATCTACACCGCTATCTGTATGAACATGGAAATATCTACACCGCTATCTGTATGAACATGGAAACACCTACACCACCATCTGTATGAACATGGAAATATCTACACCGCCATCTGTATGAACATGGAATTATCTACACCGCTAACTGAATGAACATGGAAATATCTACACCGCTATCTGTATGAACATGGAAATATCTACACCGCTATCTGTATGAACATGGAAATATCTACACCGCTATCTCTATGAACATGCAAATATCTACACCGATATCTCTATGAACATGCAAATATCTACACAGCTATCTGTATATCAATGGAAATATCTACACTGCTATCTCTATAAACATGGAAATAACTACACTGCTATCTCTATAAATATGGAAATATCTACACCGCCATCTCTATGAACATGGAAATATCTACACCGCCATTTGTATGAACATGGAAATATCTACACCGCCATCTCTATGAATATGGAAATATCTACACCGCCATTTGTATGAACATGGAAATATCTACACCACCATCTGTATGAACATGGAAATAACTTCACCGCCATCTGTATGAACATGGATATATGTACACAGGCATCTGGATGAACATGGAATTATCTACACCGCTATCTGCATGAACATGGAAATATCTACCCAGCTATCTGAATATACATGGAAATATCTACACAGATTTCTCTATAAATATGGAAATAAATAAAGCGCTATCTCTATAAACTTTGAAATATCTACTCCGCCATCTGTATGAACATGGAAATATCTACACCGCCATCTGCCCAAACATGGACATATCTACACCGCCATCTGTATTAAGATGGAAATATCTACACCGCTTTCTGTATAAACATGGAAATATCTGACCAACTATCTGTATAAACATGGAAATAACCGCACCGCTATCTGTGTAAACATGGAAATGTCTAAACCGCTATCTGTGTAAACAGGGAAATATCTACACCGCCACCTGTGTAAACGTGAAAATATCTACACCGCCATCCCTATAAACATGGAAATATCTACACCGCCATCTGTACGAACACGGAAATATCTATACCGCCACCTGTATGAACATCGAAATATCTACACCGCTAACTGTATGAACATGGAAATATCTACACCGCTATCTGTATGAACATAGAAATATCTACCCCGCTATTTGTATGAAAATGGAAATATCTACACCGCTATCTGTATGAAAATGCAAATATCTACCCAGGTATCTGTATAAAATTGAAATTATCTACACCGCTATCTCTATAAACATGGAAATAACTACACTGCTATCTGTATAAACATGGAAATATCTACAATGCCATCTCTATGAACATGGAAATATCTACACCGCCATTTGTATGAACATGGAAATATCTACACCGCCATCTCTATGAACATGGAAATATTTACACCGCCATTTGTATGAACATGGAAATATCTACATCGCCATCTGTATGAACATGGAAATATCTTCACCGCCATCTGTATGAACATGGATATATCTCCACCGGCATCTGGATGAACATGGAAATATCTACACCGCTATCTGCATGAACATGGAAATACCTACACAGCTGTCTGCATATGCATGGAAATATCTACACAGATTTCTCTATAAATATTGAGATAACTACAGCGCTGTCTCTATAAACTTCGAAATATCTACACCGCCATCTGTACGAACATGGAAATATCTACACCGCCATCTGTACGAACATGGACATATCTACACCGCCATCTGTATTAAGATGGAAATATCTACACCGCTATCTGTATAAACATGGAAATATCTGCCCAACTATCTGTATAAACATGGAAATATCCGCACCGCTATCTGAATAAACCGGGAAATATCCGCACCGCTATCTGTATAAACATGGAAATATATACACTGCTATCTGCATAAACATGGAAATATCCACACCGCTATCTGTTTAAACATGGAAATATCTACAACGCTGTCTCTATAAACTTCGAAATAACTACACCACTATCTCTGTAAACATGGAAATATCTAGACCGCCATCTCTATAAACATGGAAATATCTACACCACCATCTGTATAAACATGGAAATATCTATACCGCTATCTGTATGAACATGGAAATATCTACACCGCTATCTGTATGAACATGCAAATATCTACACAGGTATCTCTATATCAATGGAAATATCAACACTGCTATCTCTATAAACATGGAAATAACTACACTGCTATCTGTATAAACATGGAAATATCTACACCAACATCTATATGAACATGGAAATATCTACACCGCCATTGGTATGAACATGGAAATATCTACACCGCCATCTCTATGAACATGGAAATATCTACACCGCCATTTGTATGAACATGGAAATATCTACACCGCCATCTGTATGAACATGGAAATATCTTAACCGCCATCTGTATGAACACGGAAATATCTACACCGCCATCTGGATGAACATGGAAATATCTACACCGCCATCTCTATAAACGTGGAAATATCTACACCACTATCTATATGAACTTGGAAATATCTACACTGCTATCTGTATAAAATTGAAATTATCTACAACACTATCTCTATAAACTTGGAAATATCTACACGGTTATCTGTATAAACATGGAAATATCTACACCGCTATCTCTATAAACATGGAAATATCTACACTGCCATCTGTATGAACATGTAAATATCTACCTCGCCATCTGTATGAGCATGGAAATATCTACACCGTTAACTGTATGAACATGGAAATATCTACACCGCTATCTGTATGAACATGCAAATATCTACACCGTTATCTGTATGAACATGGAATTATCTACACCGCTATCTGTGCGAACATGGAAATATCTACACAGCTATCTGAATATACATGGAAATATCTACACAGATTTCTCTATAAATATGGAAATAACTACAGCGCTATCTGTATAAACTTCGAAATATCTACACCGCCCTCTGTTTGAACATGGAAATACCTACACCGCCATCAGTACAAACATGGACATATCTACACCGCCGTTTGTATGAACATGGAAATATCTACACCGCTATCTGTATAAACATGGAAATATCTACAACGCTGTCTCTACAAACTTGGGAATAACTAAACCACTATCTCTGTAAACATGGAAATATCTAGACCGCCATCTCTATAAACATGGAAATATCTACACCACCATCTGTATAAACATGGAAATATCTATACCGCTATCTGCATAAACATGGAAATATCTACACCGCCATCTCTATGAACATGGAAATATCTACACCGCCATCTGTACGAACATGGAAATATCTATACCGCCATCTGTATGAACATGTAAATATCTACACTGCCATCTCTATGAACATGGAAATACATACACCGCTAAATGTATGAACATGGAAATATCTACTCCGCTGTCTGTATGAACATGGAAATATCTACACCGTTATCTGTATGAACATAGAAATACCTGCACCGCTATCTGTTTGTACATGGAAATAGCTACACCGCTATCTGTACGAACATGGAAATATCTACACCGCTATCTGTACGAACATGAAAATATCTACACCGCTATCTGTATGAACATGCAAATATCTACACAGCTATCTGTATATCTATGGAAATATCTACACCGCTATCTCTATTAACATGGAATTAACTACACTGCTCTCTGTATAAACATGGAAATATCTGCACCGTGACCTGTATGAACATGGAAATATCTACCCTGCCATCCGTACAAACATGGAAATATCTACACCGCCATCTGTATGAACATGTAAATAACTTCACCGCCATCTGTATGAACATGGAAATATCTACACCGCTAAATGTATGAACATGGAAATGTCTACACCTCTATTGGTATGAACATGGATATACCTACACCGCTATCTGTATAAACATGGAAATATCTACACCGCCATCTGTATGAACATGGAAATATCTACACCGCCATCTGTATGAACATGGAAATATCTACACCGCCATCTGTATGAACATGTAGATATCTACACCGCCATCTGTATGAACATGGAAATATCTACAACGCTAACTGTATGAACATTGAAATATCTACACCGCTATCTGTATGAACATGGAAATATCTACACCGCTATCAGTATGAACATGGAAATATCTACACCGCCATTTGTATGAACATGGAAATATCTACACCACCATCTGCATGAACATGGAAATATCTTCACCGCCATCTGTATGAACATTGAAATATCTACACCGCCATCTGTACGAACATGGAAATATCTACACCGCTATCAGTATAAACATGGAAATATCTACACTGCTATCTGCATAAACATGGAAATATCCACACCGCTATCTGTTTAAACATGGAAATGTCTACACCGCTATCTGTGTAAACATGGAAATATCTACACCGCCATCTGTGTAAACATGAAAATATCTACACCGCCATCCCTATAAACATGGAAATATCTACACAGTCCTCTGTGTGAACATGGAAATATCTTCACCGCCATCTCTATAAACGTGGAAATATCTACACCGCTATCTGTATGAACTTGGAAATATCTACACTGCTCTCTGTATGAAATTGAAATTATCTACAACACTATCTCTATAAACATGGAAATATCTACACTGCTATCTGTATAAACTTGGAAATATCTACACCGCTATCTGTATAAACATGGAAATATCTTCACAGCTATCTGTATAAACATGGAAATATCTACAACGCTGTCTCTATAAACTTGGAAATAACTACACCATTATCTCTGTAAACATGGAAATAACTAGACCGCCATCTCTATAAACATGGAAATATATACACCACCATCTGTATAAACATGGAAATATCTATACCGCTATCTGCATAAACATGGAAATATCTACACCGCCATCTCTATGAACATGGAAATACCTACACCGCCATCTGTACGAACATGGAAATATCTATACCGCCATCTGTATGAACATGTAAATATCCACACCGCCATCTGTTTGAACATGGAAATATCTACACCGCTAACTGTATGAACATGGAAATATCTACACCGCTATCTGTATGAACATGGAAATATCTACACCGTTATCTGTATGAACATGGAAATATCTACACCGCTATCTGTATGAACATGGAAATATCTACACCGCTATCTGTATGAACATGGAAATATCTACACCACTATCTGTATGAATATGCAAATATCTACACAGCTATCTGTATAAACATGGAAATATCTACACAGCTGTCTCTATAATCATGGAAATATCTACACTGCTCTCAGTATAAACATGGAAATATCTGCATCACCACCTGTATGAACATGGAAATATCTACACTGCCATCCGTACGAACATGGAAATATCTACACCGCCATCTGTATGAACATGGAAATATCTACACCGCCATCTGTATGAACATGGAAATAACTACACCGCTAACTGTATGAACATGGAAATATCTACACTGCTATTGGTATGAACATGGAAATATCTACACCGCTATCTGTATGAACATGGAAATAAATACACCGCTATCTGTATGAACATGGAAATATCTACACCGCTATCTGTATGAACATGGAAATACCTACACCGCCATCTGTATGAACATGGAAATATCTACACCGCCATCTGTACGAACATGGAATTATCTACACCGCTAACTGTATGAACATGGAAATATCTACACCGCTATCTGTATGAACATGGAAATATCTACACCGCTATCTCTATGAACATGGAAATATCTACACCGCTATCTCTATGAACATGCAAATATCTACACCGCTATCTCTATGAACATGCAAATATCTACACAGCTATCTGTATATCAATGGAAATATCTACACTGCTATCTCTATAAACATGGAAATAACTACACTGCTATCTCTATAAATATGGAAATATCTACACCGCCATCTATATGAACATGGAAATATCTACACCGCCATTTGTATGAACATGGAAATATCTACACCGCCATCTCTATGAACATGGAAATATCTTCACCGCCATTTGTATGAACATGGAAATATCTACACCACCATCTGTATGAACATGGAAATATCTTCACCGCCATCTGTATGAACAAGGATATATGTACACAGGCATCTGGATGAACATGGAAATATCTACACCGCTATCTGCATGAACATGGAAATATCTACACAGCTATCTGAATATACATGGAAATATCTACACAGATTTCTCTATAAATATGGAAATAAATAAAGCGCTATCTCTATAAACTTTGAAATATCTACACCGCCATCTGTATGAACATGGAAATATCTACACCACCATCTGCCCAAACATGGACATATCTACACCGCCATCTGTATTAAGATGGAAATATCTGCACCGCTTTCTGTATAAACATGGAAATATCTACATTGCTATCTGCATAAACATGGAAATATCCACACCACTATCTGTGTAAACATGGAAATGTCTAAACCGCTATCTGTGTAAACAGGGAAATATCTACACCGCCATCTGTGTAAACGTGAAAATATCTTCACCGCCATCCCTATAAACATGGAAATATCTACACCGCCATCTGTAAGAACATGGAAATATCTACACCGCCATCTCTATAAACGTGGAAATATCTAAATCGCTATCTGTATGAACTTGGAAATATCTACACTGCTCTCTGTATAAAATTGAAATTATCTACACCATTATCTCTATAAACATGGAAATATCTACACTGCTGTCTGTATAAACATGGAAATATCTAAACCGCTATCTGTATAAACATGGAAATATCTTCACCGCTATCAGTATAAACATGGAAATATCTACAACGCTGTCTCTATAAACTTGGAAATAACTACACCACTATCTCTGTAAACATGGAAATATCTAGACCGCCATCTCTATAAACATGGAAATATCTACACCACCATCAGTATAAACATGGAAATATCTATATCGCTCTCTGCATCAACATGGAAATATCTACACCGCCATCTCTATGAACATGGAAATATCTACACCGCCATCTGTACGAACATGGAAATATGTATACCGCCATCTGTATGAACATGTAAATATCTACAACGCCATCTGTATGAACATGGAAATATCTACACCGCTCTCTGTATGAACATGGAAATATCTACACCGTTATCTGTATGAACATAGAAATATCTACACCGCTATCTGTATGAATATGGAAATAGCTACACCGCTATCTGTACGAACATGGAAATATCCACACCGCTATCTGCATGAACATAGAAATATCTACACAGCTATCTGAATATACATGGAAATATCTACACAGATTTCTCTATAAATATGGAAATAAATAAAGCGCTATCTCTATAAACTTTGAAATATCTACACCGCCCTCTGTATGAACATGGAAATATCTACACCGCCATCAGCCCAAACATGGACATATCTACACCGCCATCTGTATTAAGATGGAAATATCTACACCGTTTTCTGTATAAACATGGAAATATCTGCCCAACTATCTGTATAAACATGGAAATAACCGCACCGCTATCTGTATAAACATGGAAATATCTACACTGCTATCTGCATAAACATGGAAATATCCACACCGCTATCTGTGTAAACATGGAAATGTCTAAACCGCTATCTGTGTAAACATGGAAATATCTACACCGCCATCTGTGTAAACGTGAAAATATCTACACCGCCATCTCTATGAACATGGAAATATCTACACCGCCATCTGTATGAACATGGAAATATCTAAACCGCCATCTCTATAAACGTGGAAATATCTACACCGCTATCTGTATGAACTTGTAAATATCTACACTGCTCTCTGTAGAAAATTCAAATTATCTACACCATTATCTCTATAAACATGGAAATATCTACACTGCTATCTGTATAAACATGGAAATATCTGCACCGCTATCTGTATAAACATGGAAATATCTTCACCGCTATCTGTATAAACATGCAAATATCTACAACGCTGTCTCTATAAACTTGGAAATAACTACACCACTATCTCTGTAAACATGGAAATATCTAGACCGCCATCTGTATAAACATGGAAATATCTACACCACCATCTGTATAAACATGGAAATATCTATACCGCTATCTGCATAAACATGGAAATATCTACACCGCCATCTCTTTGAACATGGAAATATCTACATCGCCATCTGTAAGAACATGGAAATATCTATACAACCATCTGTATGAACATGTAAATATCTTCACCGCCATCTGTATCAACATGGAAATATCTACACCGCTAAATGTATGAACATGGAAATGTCTACACCGCTATTGGTATGAACATGGAAATATCTACACCGCTATCTGTATGAACATGGAAATATCTACACTGCTATCTGTATGAACATGGAAATATCTACACCGCTATCTGTATGAACATGGAAATATCTACACAGCCATCTGTATCAACATGTAAATATCTACACCGCCATCTGTATGAACATGGAAATATCTACACCGCTAACTGTATGAACATTTAAATATCTACACAGCTGTCTGCATATGCATGGAAATATCTACACAGATTTCTCTATAAATATGGAGATAACTACAGCGCTGTCTCTATAAACTTCGAAATATCTACACCGCCATCTGTACGAACATGGAAATATCTACACCGCCATCTGTACGAACATGGACATATCTACACCGCCATCTGTATTAAGATGGAAATATCTACACCGCTATCTGTATAAACATGGAAATATCTGGCCAACTATCTGTATAAATATGGAAATATCCGCACCGCTATCTTTATAAACATGGAAATAACTACACTTCTATCTGCATAAACATGGAAATATTCACACCGCTATCTGTGTAAACATGGAAATGTCTACACCGCTATCTGTGTAAACATGGAAATATCTACACCGCCATATGTGTAAACATGAAAATATCTACACCGCCAGCTCTATAAACATGGAAATAACTACACCGCTATCTGTATAAACATGGAAATATCTACACTGCCATCTGTATGAACATGTAAATATCTACCTCGCCATCTGTATGAGCATGGAAATATCTACACCGTTAACTGTATGAACATGGAAATATCTACACCGCTATCTGTATGAACATGCAAATATCTACACCGTTATCTGTATGAACATGGAATTATCTACACCGCTATCTGTGCGAACATGGAAATATCTACACAGCTATCTGAATATACATGGAAATATCTACACAGATTTCTCTATAAATATGGAAATAACTACAGCGCTCTCTCTATAAACTTCGAAATATCTACACCGCCCTCTGTTTGAACATGGAAATACCTACACCGCCATCAGTACAAACATGGACATATCTACACCGCCATTTGTATGAACATGGAAATATCTACACCGCTATCTGTATAAACATGGAAATATCTACAACGCTGTCTCTACAAACTTGGAAATATCTAAACCACTATCTCTGTAAACATGGAAATATCTAGACCGCCATCTCTATAAACATGGAAATATCTACACCACCATCTGTATTAACATGGAAATATCTATACCGCTATCTGCATAAACATGGAAATATCTACACCGCCATCTCTACGAACATGGAAATATCTACACCGCCATCTGTACGAACATGGAAATATCTATACCGCCATCTGCATGAACATGTAAATATCTACACTGCCATCTGTATGAACATGGAAACACATACACCGCTAACTGTATGAACATGGAAATATCTACACCGCTGTCTGTATGAACATGGAAATATCTACACCGTTATCTGTATGAACACAGAAATACCTACACCGCTATCTGTTTGTACATGGAAATAGCTACACCGCTATCTGTACGAACATGGAAATATCTACACCGCTATCTGTACGAACATGGAAATATCTACACCGCTATCTGTATGAACATGCAAATATCTACACAGCTATCTGTATATCTATGGAAATATCTACACCGCTATCTCTATTAACATGGAAATAACTACACTGCTCTCTGTATAAACATGGAAATATCTGCACCGCGACCTGTATGAACATGGAAATATCTACACTGCCATCCGTACAAACATGGAAATATCTACACCGCCATCTGTATGAACATGTAAATAACTTCACCGCCATCTGTATGAACATGGAAATATCTACACCGCTAAATGTATGAACATGGAAATGTCTACACCTCTATTGGTATGAACATGGATATACCTACACCGCTATCTGTATGAACATGGAAATATCTACACCGACATCTGTATGAACATGGAAATATCTACACCGCCATCTGAGTGAACATGGAAATATCTACAGCGCCATCTGTATGAACATGTAAATATCTACAACGCCATCTGTATGAACATGGAAATATCTACAACGCTAACTGTATGAACATGGAAATATCTACACCGCTATCTGTATGAACATGGAAATATCTACACCGCTATCAGTATGAACATGGAAATATCTACACCGCCATTTGTATGAACATGGAAATATCTACACCACCATCTGCCTGAACATGGAAATATCTTCACCGCCATCTGTATGAACATGGATATATGTACACCGGCATCTGGATGAACATGGAAATATCTACACCGCTATCTGCATGAACATGGAAATATCTACACAGCTATCTGAATATACACGGAAATATCTACACAGATTTCTCTATAAATATGGAAATAACTACAGCGCTATCTCTATAAACTTCGAATTATCTACACCGCCATCTGTATGAACATGGAAATATCTACACCGCCATCTGTACAAACATGGACATATCTACACCGCCATCTATATTAAGATGGAAATATCTACACCGCTATCTGTATACACATGGAAATATCTGCCCAACTATCTGTATAAACATGGAAATATCCGCACCGCAATCTGTATAAACATGGAAATATCCACACCGCTATCTGTGTAAACATGGAAATGTCTACACCGCTATCTGTGTAAACATGGAAATATCTACACCGCCATCTGTGGAAACATGAAAATATCTGCACCGCCATCCCTATAAACATGGAAATATTTACACCGCCATCTGTATGAGCATGGAAATAACTTCACCGCCATTTGTGTGAACATGGATATATGTACACCGTCATCTGGATGAACATGGAAATATCTACACCGTAATCTGCATGAACATGGAAATATCTACACAGCTATCTGAATATACATGGAAATATCTACACAGATTTCTCTATAAATATGGAAATAACTACATCGCTATCTCTATAAACTTCGAAATATCTACACCGCCATCTGTATGAACATGGAAATATCTACACCGCCATCTGTACGATCATGGACATATCTACACCGCCATCTGCATTAAGATGGAAATATCTACACCGCTATCTGTATAAACATGGAAATATCTGCCCAACTATCTGTATAAACATGGAAATATCTACACCGCCATCTGTATGAACATGTAAATATCTTCACCGCCATCTGTATGAACATGGAATTGTCTACACCGCTAAATGTATGAACATGGAAATGTCTACACCGCTATTGGTATGAACATCAAAGATCTACACCGCTATCTGTATGAACATGGAAATATCTACACCGCTATCTGTATGAACATGGAAATATCTACACCGCTATCTGTATGAATATGGAAATATCTACACCTCTATCTGTATGAACTTGGAAATATCTACACTGCTCTCTGTATGAAATTGAAATTATCTACAACACTATCTCTTTAAACATGGAAATATCTACACTGCTATCTGTATAAACATGGAAATATCTACACCGCTATCTGTATAAACATGGAAATATCTTCACCGTTATCTGTATAAACATGGAAATATCTACAACGCTGTCTCTATAAACTTGGAAATAACTACACCACTATCTCTGTAAACATGGAAATATCTAGACCGCCATCTCTATAAACATGGAAATATCTACACCACCATCTGTATAAACATGGAAATATCTATACCGCAATCTGCATAAACATGGAAATATCTACACGGCCGTCTCTATGAACATGGAAATATCTACACCGCCATCTGTACGAACATGGAAATATCTATACCGCCATCTGCATGAACATGGAAATATCTACACCGCCATCTGTATGAACATGGAAATATCTACACCGTTATCTGTATGAACATGGAAATATCTACACCGCTATCTGTATGAACATGGAAATATCTACACCGCTATCTGTACGAACATGGAAATATCTACACCGCTATCTGTATGAACATGGAAATGTCTACACAGCTATCTGTATATCAATGGAAATATCTACACAGCTGTCTCTATAAACATGGAAATAACTACACTGCTATCTGTATAAACATGGAAATATCTACACCGCCACCTGTATGAACATGGAAATATCTACACTGCCATCCTTACGAACATGGAAATATCTACACCGCCATCTGTATAAACATGTAAATATCTACACCGCCATCTCTATGAAAATGGAAATATCTACCCCGCTAACTTTATGAACATGGAAATATCTACACCGCTATTCGTATGAACATGGAAATATCTACACCGCTATCTGTATGAACATTGAAATATCTACAACGCTATCTGTATTAACATGGAAATATCTACACCGCTAACTGGATGAACATTTAAATACCTACACCGCTATCTGTATGAACATGGAAATATCTACACCGCTATCTGTATTAACATGGAATTATCTACACCGCTATCTGTATGCACATGGAAATATCTACACCGCTATCTGTATGAACATGGAAATATCTACACCGCTATCTGTATGAACATGCAAATATCTACACAGCTATCTGTATATCAATGGAAATATCCAGAATGGTATCTCTATAAACATGGAAATAACTACACTGCTATCTGTATAAACATGGAAATATCTACACCGCCATCTCTATGAACATGGAAATACCTACACCGCCATTTGTATGAACATGGAAATACATACACCGCCATCTGTATGAGCATGGAAATATCTTCACCGCCATTTGTATGAACATGGATATATGTACACCGGCATCTGGATGAACATGGAAATATCTACACCGTAATCTGCATGAACATGGAAATATCTACACAGCTATCTGAATATACATGGAAATATCTACACAGATTTCTCTAAAAATATGGAAATAACTACATCGCTATCTCTATAAACTTCGAAATATCTACACCGCCAACTGTATGAACATGGAAATATCTACACCGCCATCTGTACGATCATGGACATATCTACACCGCCATCTGCATTAAGATGGAAATTTCTACACCGCTATCTGTATAAACATGGAAATATCTGCCCAACTATCTGTATAAACATGGAAATATCCGCACCGCTATCTGAATAAACATGGAAATATCTACACTACCATCCGTATAAACATGGAAATATCTTCACCGCCATCTGTATGAACATGGAAATGTCTACAACGCTAAATGTATGAACATGGAAATGTCTACACCGCTATTGGAATGAACATGGAAATATCTACACCGCTATCTGTATGAACATGGAAATATCTACACCGCTATCTGTATGAACATGGAAATATCTACACCGATATCTGTATGAATATGGAAATATCTACACCTCTATCTGTATGAACTTGGAAATATCTACACTGCTCTCTGTATGAAATTGAAATTATCTACAACACTATCTCTATAAACATGGAAATATCTACACTGCTATCTGTATAAACATGGAAATATCTACACCGCTATCTGTATAAGCATGGAAATATCTTCACCGCTATCTGTATAAACATGGAAATATCTACACCGCCATCTGTGTAAACATGAAAATATGTACACTGCCATCCCTATAAACATGGAAATATCTACACCGTCCTCTGTATGAACATGGAAATATCTACACAGCCATCTCTATAAACCTGGAAATATCTACACCGCTATCTGTATGAACTTGGAAATATCTACACTGCTATCTGTATGAACATGGAAATATCTACACCGTTATCTGTATGAACATGGAAATATCTACACCGCTATCTGTATGAACATGGAAATATCTACACCGCTATCTGTACGAACATGGAAATATCTACACCGCTATCTGTATGAACATGCAAATATCTACACAGCTATCTGTATATCAATGGAAATATCTACACAGCTGTCTCTATAAACATGGAAATAACTACACTGCTATCTGTATAAACATGGTAATATCTACACCGCTACCTTTATGAACATGGAAATATCTACACCGCCATCCGTACGAAGATGGAAATATCTACACCGCCATCTGTATGAACATGTAAATATCAACACCGCCATCTGTATGAACATGGAAATATCCACACGGCCATCCGTTTGAACATGGAAATATCTACACCGCTAACTGTATGAACATGGAAATATCTACACCGCTATCTGTATGAACATGGAAATATCTACACCGTTATCTGTATGAACATGGAAATATCTACACCGCTATCTGTATGAACATGGAAATATCTACACCGCTATCTGTACGAACATGGTAATATCTACACCGCTATCTGTATGAACATGCAAATATCTACACAGCTATCTGTATAAACATGGAAATATCTACACAGCTGTCTCTATAATCATGGAAATATCTACACTGCTATCAGTATAAACATGGAAATATCTACAACACCACCTGTATGAACATGGAAATATCTGCACTGCCATCGGTACGAACATGGAAATATCTACACCACCATCTGTATGAACATGGAAATATCTACACCGCCATCTGTATGAACATGGAAATATCTACACCGCTAACTGTATGAACATGGAAATATCTACACCGCTATCTGTATAAACATGGAAATATCTACACCGCCATCTCTATGAACATGGAAATATCTACACCGCCATTTGTATGAACATGGAAATACATACACCGCCATCTGTATGAGCATGGAAATATCTTCACCGCCATTTGTATGAACATGGATATATGTACACCGGCATCTGGATGAACATGGAAATATCTACACCGTAATCTGCATGAACATGGAAATATCTACACAGCTATCTGAATATACATGGAAATATCTACACAGATTTCTCTAAAAATATGGAAATAACTACATCGCTATCTCTATAAACTTCGAAATATCTACACCGCCAACTGTATGAACATGGAAATATCTACACCGCCATCTGTACGATCATGGACATATCTACACCGCCATCTGCATTAAGATGGAAATTTCTACACCGCTATCTGTATAAACATGGAAATATCTGCCCAACTATCTGTATAAACATGGAAATATCCGCACCGCTATCTGAATAAACATGGAAATATCTACACTACCATCCGTATAAACATGGAAATATCTTCACCGCCATCTGTATGAACATGGAAATGTCTACAACGCTAAATGTATGAACATGGAAATGTCTACACCGCTATTGGAATGAACATGGAAATATCTACACCGCTATCTGTATGAACATGGAAATATCTACACCGCTATCTGTATGAACATGGAAATATCTACACCGATATCTGTATGAATATGGAAATATCTACACCTCTATCTGTATGAACTTGGAAATATCTACACTGCTCTCTGTATGAAATTGAAATTATCTACAACACTATCTCTATAAACATGGAAATATCTACACTGCTATCTGTATAAACATGGAAATATCTACACCGCTATCTGTATAAGCATGGAAATATCTTCACCGCTATCTGTATAAACATGGAAATATCTACAACGCTGTCTCTATAAACTTGGAAATAACTACACCACTATCTCTGTAAACATGGAAATATCTAGACCGCCATCTCTATAAACATGGAAATATCTACGCCACCATCTGTATAAACATGGAAATATCTATACCGCTATCTGCATAAACATGGAAATATCTACACGGCCATCTCTATGAACATGGAAATATCTACACCGCCATCTGTACGAACATGGAAATATCTATACCGCCATCTGCATGAACATGTAAATATCTGCACCGCCATCTGTATCAACATGGAAATATCTACACCGCTAACTGTATGAACATGGAAATATCCGCACTGCTATCTGAATGAACATGGAAATATCTACACCATTATCTGTATGAACATGGAAATATCTACACCGCTATCTGTATGAACATGGAAATATCTACACCGCTATCTGTACGAACATGGAAATATCTACACCACTATCTGTATGAACACGCAAATATCTACACAGCTATCTGTATATCAATGGAAATATCTACACAGCTGACTCTATAAACATGGAAATAACTACACTGCTATCTGTATAAACATGGAAATATCTACACCGCCACCTGTATGAACATGGAAATATCTACACTGCCAACCTTACGAACCTGGAAATATCTACACCGCTATCTGTATGAACATTCACATATCTACACAGCTATCGGTATATCAATGAAAATATCTACACTGCTATCCCTATAAACATGGAAATATATACACTGCTATCTGTATAAATATGGAAATATCTACACCGCCATCTCT
Source organism: Gorilla gorilla gorilla (assembly GCF_029281585.2). Lineage (NCBI taxonomy): Eukaryota > Metazoa > Chordata > Mammalia > Primates > Hominidae > Gorilla > Gorilla gorilla. Next base: position 2,005,472 of record NC_073234.2, read on the forward strand.
ATGAACATGGAAATATCTACACCACCATCTGTATGAACATGGAAATATCTTCACCGCCATCTGTATGAACATGGATATATGTACACCGGCATCTGGATGAACATGGAAATATCTACACCGCTCTCTGCATGAACATGGAAATATCTACACAGCTATCTGAATATACACTGAAATATCTACACAGATTTCTCTATAAATATGGAAATAACTACAGCGCTATCTCTATAAACTTCGAAATATCTACACCGCCATCTGTATGAACATGGAAATATCTACACCGACATCTGTACAAACATTGACATATCTACACCGCCATTTGTATGAACATGGAAATATCTACACCGCTATCTGTATAAACATGGAAATACCTGCCCAACTATTTGTATAAACATGGAAATATCCACACCGCTATCTGTGTAAACATGGAAATGTCTACACCGCTATCTGTGTAAACATGGAAATATCTACACCGCCATCTGTGTAAACATGAAAATATGTACACTGCCATCCCTATAAACATGGAAATATCTACACCGTCCTCTGTATGAACATGGAAATATCTACACAGCCATCTCTATAAACCTGGAAATATCTACACCGCTATCTGTATGAACTTGGAAATATCTACACTGCTATCTGTATGAACATGGAAATATCTACACCGTTATCTGTATGAACATGGAAATATCTACACCGCTATCTGTATGAACATGGAAATATCTACACCGCTATCTGTACGAACATGGAAATATCTACACCGCTATCTGTATGAACATGCAAATATCTACACAGCTATCTGTATATCAATGGAAATATCTACACAGCTGTCTCTATAAACATGGAAATAACTACACTGCTATCTGTATAAACATGGTAATATCTACACCGCCACCTTTATGAACATGGAAATATCTACACCGCCATCCGTACGAAGATGGAAATATCTACACCGCCATCTGTATGAACATGTAAATATCAACACCGCCATCTGTATGAACATGGAAATATCCACACGGCCATCCGTTTGAACATGGAAATATCTACACCGCTAACTGTATGAACATGGAAATATCTACACCGCTATCTGTATGAACATGGAAATATCTACACCGTTATCTGTATGAACATGGAAATATCTACACCGCTATCTGTATGAACATGGAAATATCTACACGGCTATCTGTACGAACATGGTAATATCTACACCGCTATCTGTATGAACATGCAAATATCTACACAGCTATCTGTATAAACATGGAAATATCTACACAGCTGTCTCTATAATCATGGAAATATCTACACTGCTATCAGTATAAACATGGAAATATCTACAACACCACCTGTATGAACATGGAAATATCTGCACTGCCATCGGTACGAACATGGAAATATCTACACCGCCATCTGTATGAACATGGAAATATCTACACCGCCATCTGTATGAACATGGAAATATCTACACCGCTAACTGTATGAACATGGAAATATCTACACCGCTATTTGTATGAACATGGAAATATCTACACCGCTATCTGTATGAACATGGAAATATCTACACCGCTATCTGTATGAACATGGAAATATCTACACCGCTATCTGTATGAACATGGAAATACCTACACCACCATCTGTATGAACATGGAAATATCTACACCGCCATCTGTATGAACATGGAATTATCTACACCGCTAACTGTATGAACATGGAAATATCTACACCGCTATCTGTATGAACCTGGAAATATCTACACCGCTATCTGTATGAACATGGAAATATCTACACCGCTATCTCTATGAACATGCAAATATCTACACCGCTATCTCTATGAACATGCAAATATCTACAAAGCTATCTGTATATCAATGGAAATATCTACACTGCTATCTCTATAAACATGGAAATAACTACACTGCTATCTCTATAAATATGGAAATATCTACACCGCCATCTCTATGAACATGGAAATATCTACACCGCCATTTGTATGAACATGGAAATATCTACACCGCCATCTCTATGAACATGGAAATATCTACACCGCCATTTGTATGAACATGGAAATATCTACACCACCATCTGTATGAACATGGAAACATCTTCACCGCCATCTGTATGAACATGGATATATGTACACAGGCATCTGGATGAACATGGAAATATCTACACCGCTATCTGCATGAACATGGAAATATCTACACAGCTATCTGAATATACATGGAAATATCTACACAGATTTCTCTATAAATATGGAAATAAATAAAGCGCTATCTCTATAAACTTTGAAATATCTACACCGCCATCTGTATGAACATGGAAATATCTACACCGCCATCTGCCCAAACATGGACATATCTACACCGCCATCTGTATTAAGATGGAAATATCTACACCGCTTTATGTATCAACATTGAAATATCTGCCCAACTATCTGTATAAACATGGAAATAACTGCACCACTATCTGTATAAACATGGAAATACCTACACTGCTATCTGCATAAACATGGAAATATCCACACCGCTATCTGTGTAAACATGGAAATGTCTAAACCGCTATCTGTGTAAACAGGGAAATATCTACACCGCCATCTGTGTAAACGTGAAAATATCTACACCGCCATCCCTATAAACATGGAAATATCTACACCGCCATCTGTATGAACATGGAAATATCTACACCGCCATCTCTATAAACGTGGAAATATCTAAACCGCTATCTGTATGAACTTGGAAATATCTACACTGCTCTCTGTATAAAATTGAAATTATCTACACCATTATCTCTATAAACATGGAAATATCTACACCGCCATCTGTACGAACATGGAAATATGTATACCGCCATCTGTATGAACATGTAAATATCTACACCGCCATCTGTATGAACATGGAAATATCTACACCGCTGTCTGTATGAACATGGAAATATCTACACCGTTATCTGTATGAACATAGAAATATCTACACCGCTATCTGTATGAACATGGAAATAGCTACACCGCTTTCTGTACGAACATGGAAATATCTACACCGCTATCTGTATGAACATACAAATATCTACACAGCTATATGTATATCAATGGAAATATCTACACCGCTATCTCTATTAACATGGAAATAACTACACTGCTATCTGTATACACATGGAAATACCTACACCGCCACCTGTATGAACATGGAAATATCTACACTGCCATCCGTACAAACATGGAAATATCTACACCGCCATCTGTATGAACATGTAAATATCTTCACCGCCATCTGTATGAACATGGAAATATCTACACCGCTAAATGTATGAACATGGAAATGTCTACACCGCTATCTGTGTAAACATGGAAATATCTACACCGCCATCTGTGTAAACATGAAAATATCTACACCGCCATCTCTATGAACATGGAAATATCTACACCGCCATCTGTATGAACATGGAAATATCTAAACCGCCATCTCTATAAACGTGGAAATATCTACACCGCTATCTGTATGAACTTGTAAATATCTACACTGCTCTCTGTAGAAAATTCAAATTATCTACACCATTATCTCTATAAACATGGAAATATCTACACTGCTATCTGTATAAACATGGAAATATCTGCACCGCTATCTGTATAAACATGGAAATATCTTCACCGCTATCTGTATAAACATGCAAATATCTACAACGCTGTCTCTATAAACTTGGAAATAACTACACCACTATCTCTGTAAACATGGAAATATCTAGACCGCCATCTCTATAAACATGGAAATATCTACACCACCATCTGTATAAACATGGAAATATCTATACCGCTATCTGCATAAACATGGAAATATCTACACCGCCATCTCTATGAACATGGAAATATCTACATCGCCATCTGTAAGAACATGGAAATATCTATACAGCCATCTGTATGAACATGTAAATATCTTCACCGCCATCTGTATCAACATGGAAATATCTACACCGCTAAATGTATGAACATGGAAATGTCTACACCGCTATTGGTATGAACATGGAAATATCTACACCGCTATCTGTATGAACATGGAAATATCTACACTGCTATCTGTATGAACATGGAAATATCTACACCGCTATCTGTATAAACATGGAAATATCTGGCCAACTATCTGTATAAATATGGAAATATCCGCACCGCTATCTTTATAAACATGGAAATAACTACACTTCTATCTGCATAAACATGGAAATATTCACACCGCTATCTGTGTAAACATGGAAATGTCTACACCGCTATCTGTGTAAACATGGAAATATCTACACCGCCATATGTGTAAACATGAAAATATCTACACCGCCAGCTCTATAAACATGAAAATATCTACACCGCCATCTCCATAAACGTGGAAATATCTACACCGCTATGTGTATGAACTTGGAAATATCTACACAGCTCTCGGTATAAAATTGAAATTATCTACACCACTATCTCTATAAACAAGGAAATATCTACACTGCTATCTGCATAAACATGGAAATATCTACACCGCTATGTGTATAAACATGGAAATATCTACACTGCTATCTGTATAAACATGGAAATATCTACACCGCTATCTATATAAACATGGAAATATCTACAACGCTGTCTCTATAAACTTCGAAATAACTACACCACTATCTCTGTAAACATGGAAATATCTAGACCGCCATCTCTATAAACATGGAAATATCTACACCACCATCTGTATAAACATGGAAATATCTATACCGCTATCTGTATGAACATGGAAATATCTACACCGCTATCTGTATGAACATGCAAATATCTACACAGCTATCTCTATATCAATGGAAATATCAACACTGCTATCTCTATAAACATGGAAATATCTACACTGCTATCTGTATAAACATGGAAATATCTACACCGACATCTATATGAACATGGAAATATCTACACCGCCATTGGTATGAACATGGAAATATCTACACCGCCATCTCTATGAACATGGAAATATCTACACCGCCATTTGTATGAACATGGAAATATCTACACCGCCATCTGTATGAACATGGAAATATCTTAACCGCCATCTGTATGAACACGGAAATATCTACACCGCCATCTGGATGAACATGGAAATATCTACACCGCCATCTCTCTAAACGTGGAAATATCTACACCACTATCTATATGAACTTGGAAATATCTACACTGCTATCTGTATAAAATTGAAATTATCTACAACACTATCTCTATAAACTTGGAAATATCTACACGGTTATCTGTATAAACATGGAAATATCTACACCGCTATCTGTATAAACATGGAAATATCTACACTGCCATCTGTATGAACATGTAAATATCTACCTCACCATCTGTATGAGCATGGAAATATCTACACCGTTAACTGTATGAACATGGAAATATCTACACCGCTATCTGTATGAACATGCAAATATCTACACCGTTATCTGTATGAACATGGAATTATCTACACCGCTATCTGTGCGAACATGGAAATATCTACACAGCTATCTGAATATACATGGAAATATCTACACAGATTTCTCTATAAATATGGAAATAACTACAGCGCTCTCTCTATAAACTTCGAAATATCTACACCGCCCTCTGTTTGAACATGGAAATACCTACACCGCCATCAGTACAAACATGGACATATCTACACCGCCATTTGTATGAACATGGAAATATCTACACCGCTATCTGTATAAACATGGAAATATCTACAACGCTGTCTCTACAAACTTGGAAATATCTAAACCACTATCTCTGTAAACATGGAAATATCTAGACCGCCATCTCTATAAACATGGAAATATCTACACCACCATCTGTATTAACATGGAAATATCTATACCGCTATCTGCATAAACATGGAAATATCTACACCGCCATCTCTATGAACATGGAAATATCTACACCGCCATCTGTACGAACATGGAAATATCTATACCGCCATCTGCATGAACATGTAAATATCTACACTGCCATCTGTATGAACATGGAAAAACATACACCGCTAACTGTATGAACATGGAAATATCTACACCGCTGTCTGTATGAACATGGAAATATCTACACCGTTATCTGTATGAACACAGAAATACCTACACCGCTATCTGTTTGTACATGGAAATAGCGACACCGCTATCTGTACGAACATGGAAATATCTACACCGCTATCTGTACGAACATGGAAATATCTACACCGCTATCTGTATGAACATGCAAATATCTACACAGCTATCTGTATATCTATGGAAATATCTACACCGCTATCTCTATTAACATGGAAATAACTACACTGCTCTCTGTATAAACATGGAAATATCTGCACCGCGACCTGTATGAACATGGAAATATCTACACTGCCATCCGTACAAACATGGAAATATCTACACCGCCATCTGTATGAACATGTAAATAACTTCACCGCCATCTGTATGAACATGGAAATATCTACACCGCTAAATGTATGAACATGGAAATGTCTACACCTCTATTGGTATGAACATGGATATACCTACACCGCTATCTGTATGAACATGGAAATATCTACACCGACATCTGTATGAACATGGAAATATCTACACCGCCATCTGAATGAACATGGAAATATCTACAGCGCCATCTGTATGAACATGTAAATATCTACAACGCCATCTGTATGAACATGGAAATATCTACAACGCTAACTGTATGAACATGGAAATATCTACACAGCCATCTGTATGAACATGGAAATATCTACACCGCTATCAGTATGAACATGGAAATATCTACACCGCTATCAGTATGAACATGGAAATATCTACACCGCCATTTGTATGAACATGGAAATATCTACACCACCATCTGCCTGAACATGGAAATATCTTCACCGCCATCTGTATGAACATGGATATATGTACACCGGCATCTGGATGAACATGGAAATATCTACACCGCTATCTGCATGAACATGGAAATATCTACACAGCTATCTGAATATACACGGAAATATCTACACAGATTTCTCTATAAATATGGAAATAACTACAGCGCTATCTCTATAAACTTCGAATTATCTACACCGCCATCTGTATGAACATGGAAATATCTACACCGCCATCTGTACAAACATGGACATATCTACACCGCCATCTGTATTAAGATGGAAATATCTACACCGCTATCTGTATACACATGGAAATATCTGCCCAACTATCTGTATAAACATGGAAATATCCGCACCGCTATCTGTATAAACATGGAAATATCCACACCGCTATCTGTGTAAACATGGAAATGTCTACACCGCTATCTGTGTAAACATGGAAATATCTACACCGCCATCTGTGGAAACATGAAAATATCTGCACCGCCATCCCTATAAACATGGAAATATTTACACCGCCATCTGTATGAACATGGAAATATCTACACCGCCATCTCTATAAACATGGAAATATCTATACCGCTATCTGCACAAACATGGAGATATCTACAGCGCCATCTCTATGAACTTGGAAATATCTACAACGCCATCTGTACGAACATGGAAATATCTATACCGCCATCTGTATGAACATGTAAATATCTACACTGCCATCTGTATGAACATGGAAATATCTACACCGCTAACTGTATGAACATGGAAATATCTACACCGCTATCTGTATGAACATGGAAATATCTACACCGCTATCTGTACGAACATGGTAATATCTACACCGCTATCTGTATGAACATGCAAATATCTACACAGCTATCTGTATAAACATGGAAATATCTACACAGCTGTCTCTATAATCATGGAAATATCTACACTGCTATCAGTATAAACATGGAAATATCTACAACACCACCTGTATGAACATGGAAATATCTTCACTGCCATCGGTACGAACATGGAAATATCTACACCGCCATCAGTATGAACATGGAAATATCTACACCGCCATCTGTATGAACATGGAAATATCTACACCGCTAACTGTATGAACATGGAAATATCTACACCGCTATTTGTATGAACATGGAAATATCTACACCGCTATCTGTATGAACATGGAAATATCTACACCGCTATCTGTATGAACATGGAAATATCTACACCGCTATCTGTATGAACATGGAAATACCTACACCGCCATCTGTATGAACATGGAAATATCTACACCGCCATCTGTATGAACATGGAATTATCTACACCGCTAACTGTATGAACATGGAAATATCTACACCGCTATCTGTATGAACCTGGAAATATCTTCACCGCTATCTGTATGAACATGGAAATATCTACACCGCTATCTCTATGAACATGCAAATATCTACACCGCTATCTCTATGAACATGCAAATATCTACAAAGCTATCTGTATATCAATGGAAATATCTACACTGCTATCTCTATAAACATGGAAATAACTACACTGCTATCGCTATAAATATGGAAATATCAACACCGCCATCTCTATGAACATGGAAATATCTACACCGCCATTTGTATGAACATGGAAATATCTACACCGCCATCTCTATGAACATGGAAATATCTACACCGCCATTTGTATGAACATGGAAATATCTACACCACCATCTGTATGAACATGGAAACATCTTCACCGCCATCTGTACGAACATGGATATATGTACACAGGCATCTGGATGAACATGGAAATATCTACACCGCTATCTGCATGAACATGGAAATATCTACACAGCTATCTGAATATACATGGAAATATCTACACAGATTTCTCTATAAATATGGAAATAAATAAAGCGCTATCTCTATAAACTTTGAAATATCTACACCGCCATCTGTATGAACATGGAAATATCTACACCGCCATCTGCCCAAACATGGACATATCTACACCGCCATCTGTATTAAGATGGAAATATCTACACCGCTTTATGTATAAACATTGAAATATCTGCCCAACTATCTGTATAAACATGGAAATAACTGCAGCACTATCTGTATAAACATGGAAATACCTACACTGCTATCTGCATAAACATGGAAATATCCACACCGCTATCTGTGTAAACATGGAAATGTCTAAACCGCTATCTGTGTAAACAGGGAAATATCTACACCGCCATCTGTGTAAACGTGAAAATATCTACACCGCCATCCCTATAAACATGGAAATATCTACACCGCCATCTGTATGAACATGGAAATATCTACACCGCCATCTCTATAAACGTGGAAATATCTAAACCGCTATCTGTATGAACTTGGAAATATCTACACTGCTCTCTGTATAAAATTGAAATTATCTACACCATTATCTCTATAAACATGGAAATATCTACACCGCCATCTGTACGAACATGGAAATATGTATACCGCCATCTGTATGAACATGTAAATATCTACACCGCCATCTGTATGAACATGGAAATATCTACACCGCTGTCTGTATGAACATGGAAATATCTACACCGTTATCTGTATGAACATAGAAATATCTACACCGCTATCTGTATGAACATGGAAATAGCTACACCGCTTTCAGTACGAACATGGAAATATCTACACCGCTATCTGTATGAACATACAAATATCTACACAGCTATATGTATATCAATGGAAATATCTACACCGCTATCTCTATTAACATGGAAATAACTACACTGCTATCTGTATACACATGGAAATATCTACACCGCCACCTGTATGAACATGGAAATATCTACACTGCCATCCGTACAAACATGGAAATATCTACACCGCCATCTGTATGAACATGTAAATATGTTCACCGCCATCTGTATGAACATGGAAATATCTACACCGCTAAATGTATGAACATGGAAATGTCTACACCGCTATTGGTATTAACATGGAAATATCTACACCGCTATCTGTATTAACATGGAAATATCTACACCGCTATCTGTATGAACATGGAAATATCTACACCGCCATCTGTATCAACATGTAAATATCTACACCGCCATCTGTATGAACATGGAAATATCTACATCGCTAACTGTATGAACATTTAAATATCTACACCGCTATCTGCATGAACATGGAAATATCTACACCGCTATCTGTATTAACATGAAATATCTACACCGCTATCTGTATGAACATGGAAATATCTACACCGCTATCTGTATGAACATGGAAATATCTACACCGCTATCTGTATGAACATGGAAATAACTACACCGCTATCTGTATGAACATGCAAATATCTACACAGCTATCTGTATATCAATGGAAATATCCAGACTGGTATCTCTATGAACATGGAAATAACTAAACTGCTATCTGTAGAAACATGGAATTATCTACACCGCCATCTCTATGAACATGGAAATATCTACACCGCCATTTGTATGAACCTGGAAATATCTACACCGCCATCTCTATGAACATGCAAATATCTACACTGCCATTTGTATGAACATGGAAATACCTACACCGCCATCTGTATGAGCATGGAAATATCTTCACCGCCATTTGCATGAACATGGATATATGTACACCGGCATCTGGATGAACATGGAAATATCTACACCGTAATCTGCATGAACATGGAAATATCTACACAGCTATCTGAATATACATGGAGATATCTACACAGATTTCTCTATAAATATGGAAATAACTACATCGCTATCTCTATAAACTTCGAAATATCTACACCGCCATCTGTATGAACATGGAAATATCTACACCACCATCTGTACGATCATGGACATATCTACACCGCCATCTTTATTAAGATGGAAATATCTACACCGCTATCTGTATAAACATGGAAATATCTGCCCAACTATCTGTATAAACATGGAAATATCCGCACCGCTATCTGAATAAACATGGAAATATCCGCACCGCTATCTGTATAAACATGGAAATATCTACACTGCTATATGCATAAACATGGAAATATCCACACCGCTATCTGTGTAAACATGGAAATGTCTGCACCGCTATCTGTGTAAACATGGAAATATCTACACCGCCATCTGTGTAAACATGAAAATATCTACACCGCCATCTCTATGAACATGGAAATATCTACACCGCCATCTGTATGAACATGGAAATATCTAAACCGCCATCTCTATAAACGTGGAAATATCTACACCGCTATCTGTATGAACTTGTAAATATCTACACTGCTCTCTGTAGAAAATTCAAATTATCTACACCATTATCTCTATAAACATGGAAATATCTACACTGCTATCTGTATAAACATGGAAATATCTGCACCGCTATCTGTATAAACATGGAAATATCTTCACCGCTATCTGTATAAACATGCAAATATCTACAACGCTGTCTCTATAAACTTGGAAATAACTACACCACTATCTCTGTAAACATGGAAATATCTAGACCGCCATCTCTATAAACATGGAAATATCTACACCACCATCTGTATAAACATGGAAATATCTATACCGCTATCTGCATAAACATGGAAATATCTACACCGCCATCTCTATGAACATGGAAATATCTACATCGCCATCTGTAAGAACATGGAAATATCTATACAGCCATCTGTATGAACATGTAAATATCTTCACCGCCATCTGTATCAAGATGGAAATATCTACACCGCTAAATGTATGAACATGGAAATGTCTACACCGCTATTGGTATGAACATGGAAATATCTACACCGCTATCTGTATGAACATGGAAATATCTACACTGCTATCTGTATGAACATGGAAATATCTACACCGCTATCTGTATAAACATGGAAATATCTGGCCAACTATCTGTATAAATATGGAAATATCCGCACCGCTATCTTTATAAACATGGAAATAACTACACTTCTATCTGCATAAACATGGAAATATTCACACCGCTATCTGTGTAAACATGGAAATGTCTACACCGCTATCTGTGTAAACATGGAAATATCTACACCGCCATATGTGTAAACATGAAAATATCTACACCGCCAGCTCTATAAACATGAAAATATCTACACCGCCATCTCCATAAACGTGGAAATATCTACACCGCTATCTGTATGAACTTGGAAATATCTACACAGCTCTCGGTATAAAATTGAAATTATCTACACCACTATCTCTATAAACAAGGAAATATCTACACTGCTATCTGCATAAACATGGAAATATCTACACCGCTATGTGTATAAACATGGAAATATCTACACTGCTATCTGTATAAACATGGAAATATCTACACCGCTATCTATATAAACATGGAAATATCTACAACGCTGTCTCTATAAACTTCGAAATAACTACACCACTATCTCTGTAAACATGGAAATATCTAGACCGCCATCTCTATAAACATGGAAATATCTACACCACCATCTGTATAAACATGGAAATATCTATACCGCTATCTGTATGAACATGGAAATATCTACACCGCTATCTGTATGAACATGCAAATATCTACACAGCTATCTCTATATCAATGGAAATATCAACACTGCTATCTCTATAAACATGGAAATATCTACACTGCTATCTGTATAAACATGGAAATATCTACACCGACATCTATATGAACATGGAAATATCTACACCGCCATTGGTATGAACATGGAAATATCTACACCGCCATCTCTATGAACATGGAAATATCTACACCGCCATTTGTATGAACATGGAAATATCTACACCGCCATCTGTATGAACATGGAAATATCTTAACCGCCATCTGTATGAACACGGAAATATCTACACCGCCATCTGGATGAACATGGAAATATCTACACCGCCATCTCTATAAACGTGGAAATATCTACACCACTATCTATATGAACTTGGAAATATCTACACTGCTATCTGTATAAAATTGAAATTATCTACAACACTATCTCTATAAACTTGGAAATATCTACACGGTTATCTGTATAAACATGGAAATATCTACACCGCTATCTGTATAAACATGGAAATATCTACACTGCCATCTGCATGAACATGTAAATATCTACCTCGCCATCTGTATGAGCATGGAAATATCTACACCGTTAACTGTATGAACATGGAAATATCTACAACGCTATCTGTATGAACATGCAAATATCTACACCGTTATCTGTATGAACATGGAATTATCTACACCGCTATCTGTGCGAACATGGAAATATCTACACAGCTATCTGAATATACATGGATATATCTACACAGATTTCTCTATAAATATGGAAATAACTACAGTGCTCTCTCTATAAACTTCGAAATATCTACACCGCCCTCTGTTTGAACATGGAAATACCTACACCGCCATCAGTACAAACATGGACATATCTACACCGCCATTTGTATGAACATGGAAATATCTACACCGCTATCTGTATAAACATGGAAATATCTACAACGCTGTCTCTACAAACTTGGAAATATCTAAACCACTATCTCTGTAAACATGGAAATATCTAGACCGCCATCTCTATAAACATGGAAATATCTACACCACCATCTGTATTAACATGGAAATATCTATACCGCTATCTGCATAAACATGGAAATATCTACACCGCCATCTCTATGAACATGGAAATATCTACACCGCCATCTGTACGAACATGGAAATATCTATACCGCCATCTGCATGAACATGTAAATATCTACACTGCCATCTGTATGAACATGGAAACACATACACCGCTAACTGTATGAACATGGAAATATCTACACCGCTGTCTGTATGAACATGGAAATATCTACACCGTTATCTGTATGAACACAGAAATACCTACACCGCTATCTGTTTGTACATGGAAATAGCGACACCGCTATCTGTACGAACATGGAAATATCTACACCGCTATCTGTACGAACATGGAAATATCTACACCGCTATCTGTATGAACATGCAAATATCTACACAGCTATCTGTATATCTATGGAAATATCTACACCGCTATCTCTATTAACATGGAAATAACTACACTGCTCTCTGTATAAACATGGAAATATCTGCACCGCGACCTGTATGAACATGGAAATATCTACACTGCCATCCGTACAAACATGGAAATATCTACACCGCCATCTGTATGAACATGTAAATAACTTCACCGCCATCTGTATGAACATGGAAATATCTACACCGCTAAATGTATGAACATGGAAATGTCTACACCTCTATTGGTATGAACATGGATATACCTACACCGCTATCTGTATGAACATGGAAATATCTACACCGACATCTGTATGAACATGGAAATATCTACACCGCCATCTGAATGAACATGGAAATATCTACAGCGCCATCTGTATGAACATGTAAATATCTACAACGCCATCTGTATGAACATGGAAATATCTACAACGCTAACTGTATGAACATGGAAATATCTACACCGCTATCTGTATGAACATGGAAATATCTACACCGCTATCAGTATGAACATGGAAATATCTACACCGCCATTTGTATGAATATGGAAATATCTACACCACCATCTGCCTGAACATGGAAATATCTTCACCGCCATCTGTATGAACATGGATATATGTACACCGGCATCTGGATGAACATGGAAATATCTACACCGCTATCTGCATGAACATGGAAATATCTACACAGCTATCTGAATATACACGGAAATATCTACACAGATTTCTCTATAAATATGGAAATAACTACAGCGCTATCTCTATAAACTTCGAATTATCTACACCGCCATCTGTATGAACATGGAAATATCTACACCGCCATCTGTACAAACATGGACATATCTACACCGCCATCTGTATTAAGATGGAAATATCTACACCGCTATCTGTATACACATGGAAATATCTGCCCAACTATCTGTATAAACATGGAAATATCCGCACCGCTATCTGTATAAACATGGAAATATCCACACCGCTATCTGTGTAAACATGGAAATGTCTACACCGCTATCTGTGTAAACATGGAAATATCTACACCGCCATCTGTGGAAACATGAAAATATCTGCACCGCCATCCCTATAAACATGGAAATATTTACACCGCCATCTGTATGAACATGGAAATATCTACACCGCCATCTCTATAAACATGGAAATATCTATACCGCTATCTGCACAAACATGGAGATATCTACAGCGCCATTTCTATGAACTTGGAAATATCTACAACGCCATCTGTACGAACATGGAAATATCTATACCGCTAACTGTATGAACATGGAAATATCTACACCGCTATCTGTATGAACATGGAAATATCTACACCGTTATCTGTATGAACATGGAAATATCTACACCGCTATCTGTATGAACATGGAAATATCTACACCGCTATCTGTATGAACATGGAAATATCTACACCGCTATCTGTACGAACATGGAAATATCTACACCGCTATCTGTATGACCATGCAAATATCTACACAGCTATCTGTATATCAATGGAAATATCTACACTGCTTTCTCTATAAACATGGAAATAACTACACTGCTATCTGTATAAATATGGAAATATCTACACTGCCATCTCTATGAACATGGAAATATCTACACCGCCATCTGTATGAACATGGAAATATCTACACCGCTAACTGTATGAACATGGAAATATCTACACCGCTATCTTCATGAACATGGAAATATCCTCGCCATCTGTATGAACATGGAAATATCTACACCTCTAAATATATGAACATGGAAATATCTACACCGCTATCTGTATGAACATGCAAATATCTACACAGCTATCTGTATATCAGTGGAAATATCTACACCGATATCTCTATTAACATGGAAATAACTACATTGCTATCTGTATGAACATGGAAATATCTAAACCGCCATTTGTATGAATATGGAAATATCTACACCGCCATCTCTATGAACATGGAAATATCTACACCGCCATCTCTATAAACGTGGAAATATCTACACCGCTATCTGTATGAACTTTGAAATATCTACACTGCTCTCTGTATAAAATTGAAATTATCTACACCATTATCTCTATAAACATGGAAATATCTACTCTGCTATCTGTATAAACATGGAAATATCTACACCGCTATCTATATAAACATGGAAATATCTACACCGCTATCTGTATAAACATGGAAATATCTACAACGCTGTCTCTACAAACTTGGAAATATCTAAACCACTATCTCTGTAAACATGGAAATATCTAGACCGCCATCTCTATAAACATGGAAATATCTACACCACCATCTGTATTAACATGGAAATATCTATACCGCTATCTGCATAAACATGGAAATATCTACACCGCCATCTCTATGAACATGGAAATATCTACACCGCCATCTGTACGAACATGGAAATATCTATACCGCCATCTGCATGAACATGTAAATATCTACACTGCCATCTGTATGAACATGGAAACACATACTCCGCTAACTGTATGAACATGGAAATATCTACACCGCTGTCTGTATGAACATGGAAATATCTACACCGTTATCTGTATGAACACAGAAATACCTACACCGCTATCTGTTTGTACATGGAAATAGCTACACCGCTATCTGTACGAACATGGAAATATCTACACCGCTATCTGTACGAACATGGAAATATCTACACCGCTATCTGTATGAACATGCAAATATCTACACAGCTATCTGTATATCTATGGAAATATCTACACCGCTATCTCTATTAACATGGAAATAACTACACTGCTCTCTGTATAAACATGGAAATATCTGCACCGCGACCTGTATGAACATGGAAATATCTACACTGCCATCCGTACAAACATGGAAATATCTACACCGCCATCTGTATGAACATGTAAATAACTTCACCGCCATCTGTATGAACATGGAAATATCTACACCGCTAAATGTATGAACATGGAAATGTCTACACCTCTATTGGTATGAACATGGATATACCTACACCGCTATCTGTATGAACATGGAAATATCTACACCGACATCTGTATGAACATGGAAATATCTACACCGCCATCTGAATGAACATGGAAATATCTACAGCGCCATCTGTATGAACATGTAAATATCTACAACGCCATCTGTATGAACATGGAAATATCTACAACGCTAACTGTATGAACATGGAAATATCTACACCGCTATCTGTATGAAAATGGAAATATCTACACCGCTATCAGTATGAACATGGAAATATCTACACCGCCATTTGTATGAACATGGAAATATCTACACCACCATCTGCCTGAACATGGAAATATCTTCACCGCCATCTGTATGAACATGGATATATGTACACCGGCATCTGGATGAACATGGAAATATCTACACCGCTATCTGCATGAACATGGAAATATCTACACAGCTATCTGAATATACACGGAAATATCTACACAGATTTCTCTATAAATATGGAAATAACTACAGCGCTATCTCTATAAACTTCGAATTATCTACACCGCCATCTGTATGAACATGGAAATATCTACACCGCCATCTGTACAAACATGGACATATCTACACCGCCATCTGTATTAAGATGGAAATATCTACACCGCTATCTGTATACACATGGAAATATCTGCCCAACTATCTGTATAAACATGGAAATATCCGCACCGCTATCTGTATAAACATGGAAATATCCACACCGCTATCTGTGTAAACATGGAAATGTCTACACCGCTATCTGTGTAAACATGGAAATATCTACACCGCCATCTGTGGAAACATGAAAATATCTGCACCGCCATCCCTATAAACATGGAAATATTTACACCGCCATCTGTATGAACATGGAAATATCTACACCGCCATCTCTATAAACATGGAAATATCTATACCGCTATCTGCACAAACATGGAGATATCTACAGCGCCATCTCTATGAACTTGGAAATATCTACAACGCCATCTGTACGAACATGGAAATATCTATACCGCTAACTGTATGAACATGGAAATATCTACACCGCTATCTGTATGAACATGGAAATATCTACACCGTTATCTGTATGAACATGGAAATATCTACACCGCTATCTGTATGAACATGGAAATATCTACACCGCTATCTGTATGAACATGGAAATATCTACACCGCTATCTGTACGAACATGGAAATATCTACACCGCTATCTGTATGACCATGCAAATATCTACACAGCTATCTGTATATCAATGGAAATATCTACACTGCTTTCTCTATAAACATGGAAATAACTACACTGCTATCTGTATAAATATGGAAATATCTACACTGCCATCTCTATGAACATGGAAATATCTACACCGCCATCTGTATGAACATGGAAATATCTACACCGCTAACTGTATGAACATGGAAATATCTACACCGCTATCTTCATGAACATGGAAATATCCTCGCCATCTGTATGAACATGGAAATATCTACACCTCTAAATATATGAACATGGAAATATCTACACCGCTATCTGTATGAACATGCAAATATCTACACAGCTATCTGTATATCAGTGGAAATATCTACACCGATATCTCTATTAACATGGAAATAACTACATTGCTATCTGTATGAACATGGAAATATCTAAACCGCCATTTGTATGAATATGGAAATATCTACACCGCCATCTCTATGAACATGGAAATATCTACACCGCCATCTCTATAAACGTGGAAATATCTACACCGCTATCTGTATGAACTTTGAAATATCTACACTGCTCTCTGTATAAAATTGAAATTATCTACACCATTATCTCTATAAACATGGAAATATCTACTCTGCTATCTGTATAAACATGGAAATATCTACACCGCTATCTATATAAACATGGAAATATCTACACCGCTATCTGTATAAACATGGAAATATCTACAACGCTGTCTCTACAAACTTGGAAATATCTAAACCACTATCTCTGTAAACATGGAAATATCTAGACCGCCATCTCTATAAACATGGAAATATCTACACCACCATCTGTATTAACATGGAAATATCTATACCGCTATCTGCATAAACATGGAAATATCTACACCGCCATCTCTATGAACATGGAAATATCTACACCGCCATCTGTACGAACATGGAAATATCTATACCGCCATCTGCATGAACATGTAAATATCTACACTGCCATCTGTATGAACATGGAAACACATACTCCGCTAACTGTATGAACATGGAAATATCTACACCGCTGTCTGTATGAACATGGAAATATCTACACCGTTATCTGTATGAACACAGAAATACCTACACCGCTATCTGTTTGTACATGGAAATAGCTACACCGCTATCTGTACGAACATGGAAATATCTACACCGCTATCTGTACGAACATGGAAATATCTACACCGCTATCTGTATGAACATGCAAATATCTACACAGCTATCTGTATATCTATGGAAATATCTACACCGCTATCTCTATTAACATGGAAATAACTACACTGCTCTCTGTATAAACATGGAAATATCTGCACCGCGACCTGTATGAACATGGAAATATCTACACTGCCATCCGTACAAACATGGAAATATCTACACCGCCATCTGTATGAACATGTAAATAACTTCACCGCCATCTGTATGAACATGGAAATATCTACACCGCTAAATGTATGAACATGGAAATGTCTACACCTCTATTGGTATGAACATGGATATACCTACACCGCTATCTGTATGAACATGGAAATATCTACACCGACATCTGTATGAACATGGAAATATCTACACCGCCATCTGAATGAACATGGAAATATCTACAGCGCCATCTGTATGAACATGTAAATATCTACAACGCCATCTGTATGAACATGGAAATATCTACAACGCTAACTGTATGAACATGGAAATATCTACACCGCTATCTGTATGAACATGGAAATATCTACACCGCTATCAGTATGAACATGGAAATATCTACACCGCCATTTGTATGAACATGGAAATATCTACACCACCATCTGCCTGAACATGGAAATATCTTCACCGCCATCTGTATGAACATGGATATATGTACACCGGCATCTGGATGAACATGGAAATATCTACACCGCTATCTGCATGAACATGGAAATATCTACACAGCTATCTGAATATACACGGAAATATCTACACAGATTTCTCTATAAATATGGAAATAACTACAGCGCTATCTCTATAAACTTCGAATTATCTACACCGCCATCTGTATGAACATGGAAATATCTACACCGCCATCTGTACAAACATGGACATATCTACACCGCCATCTGTATTAAGATGGAAATATCTACACCGCTATCTGTATACACATGGAAATATCTGCCCAACTATCTGTATAAACATGGAAATATCCGCACCGCTATCTGTATAAACATGGAAATATCCACACCGCTATCTGTGTAAACATGGAAATGTCTACACCGCTATCTGTGTAAACATGGAAATATCTACACCGCCATCTGTGGAAACATGAAAATATCTGCACCGCCATCCCTATAAACATGGAAATATTTACACCGCCATCTGTATGAACATGGAAATATCTACACCGCCATCTCTATAAACATGGAAATATCTATACCGCTATCTGCACAAACATGGAGATATCTACAGCGCCATCTCTATGAACTTGGAAATATCTACAACGCCATCTGTACGAACATGGAAATATCTATACCGCCATCTGTATGAACATGTAAATATCTACACCGCCATCTGTATGAACATGGAAATATCTACACCGCTAACTGTATGAACATGGAAATATCTACACCGCTATCTGTATGAACATGGAAATATCTACACCGTTATCTGTATGAACATGGAAATATCTACACCGCTATCTGTATGAACATGGAAATATCTACACCGCTATCTGTACGAACATGGAAATATCTACACCGCTATCTGTATGACCATGCAAATATCTACACAGCTATCTGTATATCAATGGAAATATCTACACTGCTTTCTCTATAAACATGGAAATAACTACACTGCTATCTGTATAAATATGGAAATATCTACACCGCCATCTCTATGAACATGGAAATATCTACACCGCCATCTCTATGAACATGGAAATATCTACACCGCTAACTGTATGAACATGGAAATATCTACACCGCTATCTTCATTAACATGGAAATATCCTCGCCATCTGTATGAACATGGAAATATCTACACCTCTAAATATATGAACATGGAAATATCTACACCGCTATCTGTATGAACATGCAAATATCTACACAGCTATCTGTATATCAGTGGAAATATCTACACCGATATCTCTATTAACATGGAAATAACTACATTGCTATCTGTATGAACATGGAAATATCTAAACCGCCATTTGTATGAACATGGAAATATCTACACCGCCATCTCTATGAACATGGAAATATCTACACCGCCATCTCTATAAACGTGGAAATATCTACACCGCTATCTGTATGAACTTTAAAATATCTACACTGCTCTCTGTATAAAATTGAAATTATCTACACCATTATCTCTATAAACATGGAAATATCTACTCTGCTATCTGTATAAACATGGAAATATCTACACCGCTATCTATATAAACATGGAAATATCTTCACCGCTATCTGTATAAACATGGAAATATCTACAACGCTGTCTCTATAAACTTCGAAATAACTACACCACTATCTCTGTAAACATGGAAATATCTAGACCGCCATCTCTATGAAGATGGAAAAATCTACACCACCATCTGTATAAACATGGAAATATCTATACCGCTATCGGCATAAACATGGAAATATCTACACCACCATCTCTATGAACATGGAAATATCTC
Organism: Gorilla gorilla gorilla; assembly: GCF_029281585.2. Lineage (NCBI taxonomy): Eukaryota > Metazoa > Chordata > Mammalia > Primates > Hominidae > Gorilla > Gorilla gorilla. The sequence goes on from NC_073234.2 coordinate 2,027,177, forward strand.
CACCGCCATCTGTGAGAACATAGAAATATCTATACCGCCATCTGTATGAACATGTAAATATCTACACCGCCATCTGTATGAACATGGAAATATCTACACCGCTAACTGTATGAACATGGAAATATCTACACCGCTGTCTGTATGAACATGGAAATATCTACACCGTTATCTGTATGAACATAGAAATATCTACACCGCTATATGTAAGAACATGGAAATAGCTACACCGCTATCTGTACGAACATGGAAATATCTACACTGCTATCTGTATGAACATGCAAATATCTACACAGCTATCTGTATATCAGTGGAAATATCTACACCGATATCTCTATTAACATGGAAATAACTACATTGCTATCTGTATAAACATGGAAATATCTACACCGCCACCTGTATGAACATGGAAATATCTACACTGCCATCCGTACAAACATGGAAATATCTACACCGCCATCTGTATGAACATGTAAATATCTTCACCGCCATCTGTATGAACATGGAAATATCTACACCGCTAAATGTATGAACATGGAAATGTCTACACCGCTATTGGTATGAACATGGAAATATCTACACCGCTATCTGTATGAACATGGAAATATCTACACCGCTATCTGAATGAACATGGAAATATCTACACCGCTATCTGTATGAATATGAAAATATCTACACCGCCATCTGTATCAACATGTAAATATCTACACCGCCATCTGTATGAACATGGAAATATCTACACCGCTAACTGGATGAACATTTAAATACCTACACCGCTATCTGTATGAACATGGAAATATCTACACCGCTATCTGTATGAACATGGAATTATCTACACCGCTATCTGTATTAACATGGAATTATCTACACCGCTATCTGTATACACATGGAAATATCTACACCGCTATCTGTATGAACATGGAAATATCTACACCGCTATCTGTATGAACATGCAAATATCTACACAGCTATCTGTATATCAATGGAAATATCCAGAATGGTATCTCTATAAACATGGAAATAACTACACTGCTATCTGTATAAACATGGAAATAGCTACACCGCCATCTCTATGAACATGGAAATACCTACACCGCCATCTGTATGAACCTGGAAATATCTACACCACCATCTCTATGAACATGGAAATATCTACACCACCGTTTGTATGAACATGGAAATACCTACACCGCCATCTGTATGAGCATGGAAATAACTTCACCGCCATTTGTGTGAACATGGATATATGTACACCGTCATCTGGATGAACATGGAAATATCTACACCGTAATCTGCATGAACATGGAAATATCTACACAGCTATCTGAATATACATGGAAATATCTACACAGATTTCTCTATAAATATGGAAATAACTACATCGCTATCTCTATAAACTTCGAAATATCTACACCGCCATCTGTATGAACATGGAAATATCTACACCGCCATCTGTAAGATCATGGACATATCTACACCGCCATCTGCATTAAGATGGAAATATCTACACCGCTATCTGTATAAACATGGAAATATCTGCCCAACTATCTGTATAAACATGGAAATATCTACACCGCCATCTGTATGAACATGTAAATATCTTCACCGCCATCTGTATGAACATGGAATTGTCTACACCGCTAAATGTATGAACATGGAAATGTCTACACTGCTATTGGTATGAACATCAAAGATCTACACCGCTATCTGTATGAACATGGAAATATCTACACCGCTATCTGTATGAACATGGAAATATCTACACCGCTATCTGTATGAATATGGAAATATCTACACCTCTATCTGTATGAACTTGGAAATATCTACACTGCTCTCTGTATGAAATTGAAATTATCTACAACACTATCTCTATAAACATGGAAATATCTACACTGCTATCTGTATAAACATGGAAATATCTACACCGCTATCTGTATAAACATGGAAATATCTTCACCGTTATCTGTATAAACATGGAAATATCTACAACGCTGTCTCTATGAACTTGGAAATAACTACACCACTATCTCTGTAAACATGGAAATATCTAGACCGCCATCTCTATAAACATGGAAATATCTACACCACCATCTGTATAAACATGGAAATATCTATACCGCAATCTGCATAAACATGGAAATATCTACACGGCCGTCTCTATGAACATGGAAATATCTACACCGCCATCTGTACGAACATGGAAATATCTATACCGCCATCTGCATGAACATGTAAATATCTACACCGCCATCTGTATGAACATGGAAATATCTACACCGTTATCTGTATGAACGTGGAAATATCTACACCGCTATCTGTATGAACATGGAAATATCTACACCGCTATCTGTACGAACATGGAAATATCTACACCGCTATCTGTATGAACATGGAAATGTCTACACAGCTATCTGTATATCAATGGAAATATCTACACAGCTGTCTCTATAAACATGGAAATAACTACACTACTATCTGTATAAACATGGAAATATCTACACCGCCACCTGTATGAACATGGAAATATCTGCACTGCCATCCTTACGAACATGGAAATATCTACACCGCCATCTGTATGAACATGTAAATATCTACACCGCCATCTGTATGAAAATGGAAATATCTACCCCGCTAACTTTATGAACATGGAAATATCTACACCGCTATTCGTATGAACATGGAAATATCTACACCGCTATCTGTATGAACATTGAAATATCTACAACGCTATCTGTATTAACATGGAAATATCTACACCGCTAACTGGATGAACATTTAAATACCTACACCGCTATCTGTATGAACATGGAAATATCTACACCGCTATCTGTATTAACATGGAATTATCTACACCGCTATCTGTATGCACATGGAAATATCTACACCACTATCTGTATGAACATGGAAATATCTACACCGCTATCTGTATGAACATGCAAATATCTACACAGCTATCTGTATATCAATGGAAATATCCAGAATGGTATCTCTATAAACATGGAAATAACTACACTGCTATCTGTATAAACATGGAAATATCTACACCGCCATCTCTATGAACATGGAAATACCTACACCGCCATTTGTATGAACATGGAAATACATACACCGCCATCTGTATGAGCATGGAAATATCTTCACCGCCATTTGTATGAACATGGATATATGTACACCGGCATCTGGATGAACATGGAAATATCTACACCGTAATCTGCATGACCATGGAAATATCTACACAGCTATCTGAATATACATGGAAATATCTACACAGATTTCTCTAAAAATATGGAAATAACTACATCGCTATCTCTATAAACTTCGAAATATCTACACCGCCACCTGTATGAACATGGAAATATCTACACCGCCATCTGTACGATCATGGACATATCTACACCGCCATCTGCATTAAGATGGAAATTTCTACACCGCTATCTGTATAAACATGGAAATATCTGCCCAACTATCTGTATAAACATGGAAATATCCGCACCGCTATCTGAATAAACATGGAAATATCTACACTACCATCCGTATAAACATGGAAATATCTTCACCGCCATCTGTATGAACATGGAAATGTCTACAACGCTAAATGTATGAACATGGAAATGTCTACACCGCTATTGGTATGAACATGGAAATATCTACACCGCTATCTGTATGAACATGGAAATATCTACACCGCTATCTGTATGAACATGGAAATATCTACACCGATATCTGTATGAATATGGAAATATCTACACCTCTATCTGTATGAACTTGGAAATATCTACACTGCTCTCTGTATGAAATTGAAATTATCTACAACACTATCTCTATAAACATGGAAATATCTACACTGCTATCTGTATAAACATGGAAATATCTACACCGCTATCTGTATAAGCATGGAAATATCTTCACCGCTATCTGTATAAACATGGAAATATCTACAACGCTGTCTCTATAAACTTGGAAATAACTACACCACTATCTCTGTAAACATGGAAATATCTAGACCGCCATCTCTATAAACATGGAAATATCTACACCACCATCTGTATAAACATGGAAATATCTATACCGCTATCTGCATAAACATGGAAATATCTACACGGCCATCTGTACGAACATGGAAATATCTATACCGCCATCTGCATGAACATGTAAATATCTGCACCGCCATCTGTATCAACATGGAAATATCTACACCGCTAACTGTATGAACATGGAAATATCCGCACTGCTATCTGTATGAACATGGAAATATCTACACCATTATCTGTATGAACATGGAAATATCTACACCGCTATCTGTATGAACATGGAAATATCTACATCGCTATCTGTACGAACATGGAAATATCTACACCACTATCTGTATGAACATGCAAATATCTACACAGCTATCTGTATATCAATGGAAATATCTACACAGCTGACTCTATAAACATGGAAATAACTACACTGCTATCTGTATAAACATGGAAATATCTACACCGCCACCTGTATGAACATGGAAATATCTACACTGCCAACCTTACGAACCTGGAAATATCTACACCGCTATCTGTATGAACATTCACATATCTACACAGCTATCGGTATATCAATGAAAATATCTACACTGCTATCCCTATAAACATGGAAATATCTACACTGCTATCTGTATAAATATGGAAATATCTAAACCGCCATCTCTATGAACATGGAAATATCTACACCACCATCTGTATGAACATGGAAATATCTTCACCGCCATCTGTATGAACATGGATATATGTACACCGGCATCTGGATGAACATGGAAATATCTACACCGCTATCTGCATGAACATGGAAATATCTACACAGCTATCTGAATATACACTGAAATATCTACACAGATTTCTCTATAAATATGGAAATAACTACAGCGCTATCTCTATAAACTTCGAAATATCTACACCGCCATCTGTATGAACATGGAAATATCTACACCGACATCTGTACAAACATTGACATATCTACACCGCCATTTGTATGAACATGGAAATATCTACACCCCTATCTGTATAAACATAGAAATACCTGCCCAACTATTTGTATAAACATGGAAATATCCACACCGCTATCTGTGTAAACATGGAAATGTCTACACCGCTATCTGTGTAAACATGGAAATATCTACACCGCCATCTGTGTAAACATGAAAATATGTACACTGCCATCCCTATAAACATGGAAATATCTACACCGTCCTCTGTATGAACATGGAAATATCTACACAGCCATCTCTATAAACCTGGAAATATCTACACCGCTATCTGTATGAACTTGGAAATATCTACACTGCTATCTGTATGAACATGGAAATATCTACACCGTTATCTGTATGAACATGGAAATATCTACACCGCTATCTGTATGAACATGGAAATATCTACACCGCTATCTGTATGAACATGCAAATATCTACACAGCTATCTGTATATCAATGGAAATATCTACACAGCTGTCTCTATAAACATGGAAATAACTACACTGCTATCTGTATAAACATGGTAATATCTACACCGCCACCTTTATGAACATGGAAATATCTACACCGCCATCCGTACGAAGATGGAAATATCTACACCGCCATCTGTATGAACATGTAAATATCAACACCGCCATCTGTATGAACTTGGAAATATCAACACCGCTAACTGTATGAACATGCAAATATCTACACCGCAATCTGTATGAACATGGAAATATCTACACCGCTATCTGTATGAACATGGAAATATCTACACTGCTATCTGTATGAACATGGAAATATCTACACCACTATCTGTATGAACATGGAAATATCTTGACCGCTATCTGTATGAACAAGCAAATATCTACACAGCTATCTGTATATCAATGAAAATAACTACACTGCTATCCCTATAAACAAGGAAATAACTACACTGCTATCTGTATAAATATGGAAATATCTACACCGCCATTTGTATGAACATGGAAATAGCTTCACCGCCATTTGAATGAACATGGAAATATCTACACCGCCATCTCTATGAACATGGAAATATCTACACCGCCATTTGTATGAACATGGAAATATCTACACCACCATCTGTATGAACATGGAAATATCTTCACCGCCATCTGTATGAACATGGATATACGTACACCGGCATCTGGATGAACATGGAAATATCTACACCGCTATCTGCATGAACATGGAAATATCTACACAGCTATCTGAATATACACGGAAATATCTCCACAGATTTCTCTATAAATATGGAAGTAACTACAGCGCTATCTCTGTAAACTTTGAAATATCTACACCGCCATCTGTATGAACATGGAAATATCTACACCGCCATCTGTACAAATATGGACATATCTACACCGCCATCTGTATTAAGATGGAAATATCTACACCGCTATCTGCATAAAGATGTAAATATCTGCCCAACTATCTGTGTAAACATGGAAATATCCCCACCGCTATCTGTATAAACATGGAAATATCTACACTGCTATCTGCATAAACATGGAAATATCCACACCGCTATCTGTGTAAACATGGAAATGTCTACACCGCTATCTGTGTAAACATGGAAATATCTACACCACCATCTGTGTAAACATGAAAATATCTACACCGCCATCCCTATAAACATGGAAATACTTACACTGCCATCTGTATGAACATGGAAATATCTACACCGCCATCTCTATAAACATGGAAATATCTACACCACCATCTGTATAAACATGGAAATATCTATACCGCTATCTGCATAAACATGGAAATATCTACACCGCCATCTCTATGAACATGGAAATATCTACAATGCCATCTGTACGAACATGGAAATATCTATACCGCCATCTGTATGAACATGGAAATATCTACACCGTTATCTATATGAACATGGAAATATCTACACCACTATCTGTACGAACATGGAAATATCTACACCGCTATCTGTATGACCATGCAAATATCTACACCGCTATCTGTATATCAATGGAAATATCTACACTGCTATCTCTATAAACATGGAAATAACTACCCTGCTATCTGTATAAATATGGAAATATCTACACCGCCATCTCTAGGAACATGGAAATATCTACACCGCCATCTGTATGAACATGGAAATATCTACACCGCTATCTGTATGAACATGCAAATATCTACACAGCTACCTGTATATCAATGGAAATATCTACACTGCTATCTCTATAAACATGGAAATAACTACACTGCTATCTGTATAAATACGGAAATATCTACACCGCCATCTGTATGAACATGGAAATATCTACAACGCCATCTGTAGGATCATGGACATATCTACACCGCCATCTGTATTAAGATGGAAATATCTACACCGCTATCTGTATAAACATGGAAATATCTGCCCAACTATCTGTATAAACATGGAAATATCCGCACCGCTATCTGAATAAACATGGAAATATCCGCACCGCTATCTGTATAAACATGGAAATATCTACACTGCTATCTGCGTAAACATGGAAATATCCACACCGCTATCTGTGTAAACATGGAAATGTCTACACCGCTATCTGTGTAAACATGGAAATATCTACACCGCCATCTGTGTAAACATGAAAATATCTACACCGCCATCCCTATAAACATGGAAATATTTACACCGCCATCTGTACGAACATGGAAATATCTATACCGCCACCTGTATGAACATGGAAATAACTACACCGCTAACTGTATGAACATGGAAATATCTACACCGCTATCTGTATGAACATAGAAATATCTACCCAGCTATTTGTATGAAAATGGAAATATCTACACCGCTATCTGTATGAAAATGCAAATATCTACCCAGGTATCTGTATAAAATTGAAATTATCTACACCGCTATCTCTATAAACATGGAAATAACTACACTGCTATCTGTATAAACATGGAAATATCTACAACGCCATTCCTATGAACATGGAAATATCTACACCGCCATTTGTATGAACATGGAAATATCTACACCGCCATCTCTATGAACATGGAAATATTTACACCGCCATTTGTATGAACATGGAAATATCTACACCGCCATCTGTATGAACATGGAAATATCTTCACCGCCATCTGTATGAACATGGATATATCTACACTGGCATCTGGATGAACATGGAAATATCTACACCGCTATCTGCATGAACATGGAAATACCTACACAGCTGTCTGCATATGCATGGAAATATCTACACAGATTTCTCTATAAATATGGAGATAACTACAGCGCTGTCTCTATTAACTTCGGAATATCTACACCGCCATCTGTACGAACATGGAAATATATATACCGCCTCCTGTATGAACATGGAAATATCTACACCGCTAACTGTATGAACATGGAAATATCTACACCGCTATCTGTACGAACATGGAAATATCTACACCGCTATCTGTACGAACATGGAAATATCTACACCGCTATCTGTATGACCATGCAAATATCTACACCGCTATCTGTATATCAATGGAAATATCTACACTGCTATCTCTATAAACATGGAAATAACTACACTGCTATCTGTATAAATATGGAAATATCTACACCGTCATCTCTATGAACATGGAAATATCTATACCGCCATCTGTATGAACATGGAAATATCTACACCGCTAACTGTATGAACATGGATATATCTACACCGCTATCTGTATGAACATGGAAATATCTTCGCCATCTGTATGAACGTGGAAATATCTACACCGCTAAATATATGAACATGGAAATGTCTACACCGCTATTGGTATGAACATGGAAATATCTACACCGCTATCTGTATGAACATGGAAATATCTACACCGCTATCTGTATGAACATGGAAATATCTACACCGCTATCTGTATGAACATGGAAATAACTACACTGCCATCTGTATGAACATGTAAATATCTACACCGCCATCTGTATGAACATGGAAATATCTACACCGCTATCTGTATGAACATGGAAATATCTACACCGCCATCTCTATGAACATGGAAATATCTACACCGCCATTTGTATGAACATGGAAATATCTACACCACCATCTGTATGAACATGGAAATATCTTCACCGCCATCTATATGAACATGGATATATGTACACCGGCATCTGGATGAACATGGAAATATCTACATCGCTATCTGCATGAACATGGATCTATCTACACAGCTATCTGAATATACATGGAAATATCTACACAGATTTCTCTATAAATATGGAAATAACTACAGCACTATTTCTATAAACTTCGAAATATCTACACCGCCATCTGTATGAACATGGAAATATCTACACCGCCATCTGAACAAACATGGACATATCTACACCGCCATCTGTATTAAGATGGAAATATCTACACTGCTATCTGTATAAACATGGAAATATCTGCCAAACTATCTGTATAAACATGGAAATATCTGAACCGCTATCTGTATAAACTTGGAAATATCTACACTGCTATCTGCATAAACAACGAAATATCCACACCGCTATCTGTGTAAACATGGAAATGTCTATACCGCCATCCCTATAAACATGGAAATATCTACACCACCATCTGTATGAACATGGAAATATCTACACCGCCATCTCTATAAACGTGGAAATATCTACACCGCTATCTGTATGAACTTGGAAATATCTACACTGCTCTCTTTGTAAAATTGAAATTATCTACACCACTATCTCTATAAACATGGAAATATCTACACCACCATCTGTATAAACATGGAAATATCTATACCGCAATCTGAATAAACATGGAAATATCTACACCGCCATCTCTATGAACATGGAAATATCTAAACCGCCATCTGTACGAACATGGAAATATCTATACCGCCATCTGTATGAACATGTAAATATCTACACCGCCATCTGTATGAACATGGAAATATCTACACCGCTAACTGTATGAACATGGAAATATCTACACCGCTGTCTGTATGAAAATGGAAATATCTACACCGCTGTCTGCATGAACATGGAAATATCTACACCGTTATCTGTATGAACATGGAAATATCTACACCGCTATCTGTATGAACATGGAAATATCTACACCGCTATCTGTACGAACATGGAAATATTTACACCGCTATCTGTATGAACATGCAAATATCTACACAGCTATCTGTATATCAATGGAAATATCTACACAGTTATCTCCATTAACATGGAAATAACTACACTGCTATCTGTATAAACGTGGAAATATCTACACCGCCACCTGAATGAACATGGAAATATCTACACTGCCATCCGTACAAACATGGAAATGTCTACACCGCCATCTGTATGAACATATAAATATCTTCACCGCCATCTGTATGAACATGGAAATATCTACACCGCTAAATGTATGAACATGGAAATGTCTACACCGCTATTGGTATGAACATGGAAATATCTCCACCGCTATCTGTATGAGCATGGAAATATCTACACCGCTATCTGTATGAACATGGAAATATCTACACCGCTATCTGTACGAACATGGAAATATCTACACCACTATCTGTAGGAACATGGAAATATCTACACCGCTATCTGTACGAACATGGAAATATCTACACCGCTATCTGTATATCAATGGAAATATCTACACTGCTATCTCTATAAACATGGAAATAACTACACTGCCATCTGTAAAAATATGGAAATATCTACACCGCCATCTCTACGAACATGGAAATATCTACACCGCCATCTGTATGAACATGGAAATATCTACACCGCTAACTGTATGAACATGGAAATATCTACACCGCTATCTATATGAACATGTAAATATCTTCGCCATCTCTATGAACATGGAAATATCTACACTGCTAAATATATGAACATGGAAATGTCTACACCGCTATCTGTATGAACATGGAAATATCTACACCGCTATCTGCATGAACATGGAAATATCTACACCGCTATCTGTATGAACATGGAAATAACTACACCGCCATCTGTATGACCATGTATATATCTACACCGCCATCTGTATGAACATGGAAATATGTACACCGCTATCTCTATGAACATGCAAATATCTACACAGCTATCTGTATATCAATGGAAATATCTACACTACTATCTGTATAAACATGGAAATAACTACACTGCTATCTCTATAAATATGGAAATATCAACACCGCCATCTCTATGAACATGAAAATACCTAAACCGCCATTTGTATGAACATGGAAATATCTACACCGCCATCTCTATGAACATGGAAATATCTACACCGCCATTTGTATGAACATGGAAATATCTACACCACCATCTCTATGAACATGGAAATATCTTCACCGCCATCTATATGAACATGGATATATGTACACCGGCATCTGGATGAACATGGAAATATCTACACCGCTATCTGCATGAACATGTATCTATCTACACAGCTATCTGAATATACATGGAAATATCTTCACAGATTTCTCTATAAATATGGAAATAACTGCAGCGCGATCTCTATAAACTTTGAAACATCTACACCGCCATCTGTATGAACATGGAAATATCTACACCGCCATCTGAACAAACATGGACATATCTACACCGCCGTCTGTATTAAGATGGAAATATCTACACTGCTATCTGTATAAACATGGAAATATCTGCCCAACTGTCTGTATAAACATGGAAATATCCGAACCGCTATCTGTATAAACATGGAAATATCTACACTGCTATCTGCATAAACATGGAAATATCCACACCGCTATCTGTGTAAACATGGAAATGTCTACACCGCTATCTGTGTAAACATGGAAATATCTACACTGCCATCTTTGTAAACATGAAAATATCTACACCGCCATCCCAATAAACATGGAAATATCTACACCACCATCTGTATGAACATGGAAATATCTACACCGCCATCTCTATAAACGTGGAAATACCTACACCGCTATCTGTATGAACTTGGAAATATCTACACTGCTCTCTGTGTAAAATTGAAATTATCTACACCACTATCTCTATAAATATGGAAATATCTACACAGCTATCTGTATAAACATGGAAATATCTTCACCGGTATCTGTATAAACATGGAAATATCTACAAGGCTGTCTCTTTAAAGTTGGAAATAACTACACCACTATCTCTGTAAACATGGAAATATCTAGACCGCCATCTCTATAAACATGGAAATATCTACACCACCATCTGTATAAACATGGAAATATCTATACCGCTATCTGCATAAACATGGAAATATCTACACCGCCATCTATATGAACATGGAAATATCTACACCGCCATCTGTACGAACATGGAAATATCTATACCGCCATCTGTATGAACATGTAAATATCTACACCGCCATCTGTATGAACATGGAAATATCTACACCGCTAACTGTATGAACATGGAAATATCTACACCGCTGTCTGTATGAACATGGAAATATCTACACCGTTATCTGTATGAACATGGAAATATCTACACCGCCATCTGTACCAACATGGACATATATACACCGCCATCTGTATTAAGATGGAAATATATACACCGCTATCTGTATGAACATGGAAATATCTGCCCAACTATCTGTATAAACATGGAAATATCTACACCACTATCTGCATAAACATGGAAATATCCACACCGCTATCTGAGTAAATATGGAAATAACTTCACCGCTATCTGTATAAACATGGAAATATCTACAACGCTGTCTCTATAAACTTGGAAATAACTACACCACTATCTCTATAAACATGGAAATATCTAGACCGCCATCTCTATAAACATGGAAATATCTACACTACCATCTGTATTAACACGGAAATATCTATACCGCTGTCTGCATAAACATGGAAATAACTACACCGCCATCTCTATGAACATGCAAATATCTACACGGCCATCTGTACGAACATGGAAATATGTACACCGCCATCTGTATGAACATGTAAATATCTACACCGCCATCTTTATGCACATGGAATTATCTACACCGCTAACTGTATGACAATGGAAATATCTACACCGCTATCTGTATGAACATGGAAATATCTACACCGCTATCTGTATGAACATGGAAATATCTACACCGCTATCTGTATAAACATAGAAATATCTACCCCGCTATTTGTATGAAGATGGAAATATCTACACCGCTATCTGTATGAACATGCAAATATCTACCCAGCTATCTGTATAAAATTGAAATTGTCTACACCGCTATCTCTATAAACATGGAAATAACTACTCTGCTATCTGTATAAACATGGAAATATCTACAACGCCATCTCTATGAACATGGAAATATCTACACCGCCATTTGTATGAACATGGAAACATCTACACCGCCATCTCTATGAACATGGAAATATTTACACCGCCATTTGTATGAACACGGAAATATCTACACCGCCATCTGTATGAACATGGAAATATCTTCACCGCCATCTTTATGAACATGGATATATCTACACCGGCATCTGGATGAACATGGAAGTAACTACACCGCCATCTGTATTAAAATGGAAATATCTACACCGCTATCTGTATAAACATGGAAATATCTGCCCAACTATCTGTATAAACATGGAAATATCCGCACCGCTATCTTTATAAACACGGAAATATCTACACCGCTATCTGCATAAACATGGAAATATCCACACCGCTATCTGTGTAAACACGGAAATATCTACAACGCTGTCTCTATAAACTTGGAAATAACTACACCACTATCTCTGTAAACATGGAAATATCTAGACCGCCATCTCTATAAACATGGAAATATCTACACCACCATCTCTATAAACATGGAAATATCAATACCGCTATCTGCATAAACATGGAAATATCTACACCGCCATCTCTATGAACATGGAAATATCTACACCGCCATCTGTACGAACATGGAAATATCTACACCGCCATCTGTATGAACATGTAAATATCTACACCGCCATCTGTATGAACATAGAAATATCTACAACGCTAACTGTATGAACATGGAAATATCTACACCGCTATCTGTATGAACATGGAAATATCTACACCGTTATCTCTATGAACATGGAAATATCTACACTGCTAACTGTATGAACATGGAAATATCTACACCGCTATCTGTATGAACATGGATATATCTACACTGTTATCTGTATGAACATGGAAATATCTACACCGCTATCTGTATGAACATGGAAATATCTACACAGCTATCTGTACAAACATGGAAATATCTACACCGCTATCTGTATGAACATGCAAATACCTACACAGCTATCTGTATATCAATGGAAATATCCACACTGCTATCTCTATAAACATGGAAATAACTACACTGCTATCTGTATAAACATGGAAATGTCTACACCACCACCTATATGAACATGGAAATATCTACACTGCCATCCGTACGAACATGGAATTATCTACACCGCCATCTGTATGAACATGTAAATATCTACACTGCCATCTGTATGAACATGGAAATATCTACACCGCTAACTCTATGAACATGGAAATATCTACAGCGCTATTGATATGAACATGGAAATAACTACACCGCTATCTGTATGAACATGGAAATATCTACACCGCTATCTGTATGTACATGGAAATATCTAGACCGCCATCTGTATGAACATGTAAATATCTACACCGCCATCTGTATGAACATGGAAATATCTACACCGCTAACTGTATGAACATGGAAATATCTACACCGCTATCTGTATGAACATGGAAATATCTACACCGCTATCTGTATATCAATGGAAATATCTACACTGCAATCTCTATAAACACGGAAATAACTACACTGCTATCTCTATAAACATGGAAAGATCTACACCGCCATCTCTATGAACATGGAAATATCTACACCGCCATTTGTATGGCCATGGAAATATCTACACCGCCATCTCTATGGACATGGAAATATCTACACCGCCATTTGTATGAACATGGAAATATCTACACCGCTATCTGTATGAACATGGAAATATCTACACCGCCATCTGTATGAACATGGAAATATCTACACCGCTATCGGTATGAACATGGAAATATCTACACCGCTATGTGTATGAACATGCAAATATCTACACAGCTATCTGTATATCAATGGAAATATCTACACTGCTATCTCTATAAACATGGAAACAACTACACTGCTATCTGTATAAACATGGAAATATCTACACCGCCATTTGTATGAACATGGAAATATCTACACCGCTAACTGTATGAATATGGAAATATCTACACCGCTATCTGAATAAACATGGAAATATCTACACCGCTATCTCCATGAACATGCAAATATCTACACAGCTATCTGTATATCAATGGAAATATCTTCACTGCTATGTCTATAAACATGGTAATAACTACACTGCTACCTGTATAAACATGGAAATATCTACACCGTCATCTCTATAAACATGGAAATATCTACACCGACATTTGTATGAACATGGAAATATCCACACCGCTATCTGTGTAAACATGGAAATGTCTACACCGCTATCTGTGTAAACATGGAAATATCTACACCGCCATCTGTGTAAACATGAAAATATCTACACCGCAATACCTATAAACGTGGAAATATCTACACTGCCATCTGTATGAACATGGAAATATCTACACCGCCATCTCTGTAAACGTGGAAATATCTACACCGCTATCTGTATTAACTTGGAAATATCTACACTGCTCTCTGTATAAAATTGAAATTATCTACACCACTATCTCTATAAACATGGAAGTATCTACACTGCTATCTGTATAAACATGGAAATATCTACAATGCTATCTGTATAAACATGGAAATATCTTCACCGCTATCTGTATAAACATGGAAATATCTACAACGCTGTCTCTATAAACTTGGAAATAACTACACCACTATCTCTGTAAACATGGAAATGTCTAGACCGCCGTCTCTATAAACATGGAAATATCTACAACACTATCTGTATAAACATGGAAATATCTATACCGCTATATGCATAAACATGGAAATATCTACAACGCCATCTCTATGAACAGAAATATCTACACCGCCATCTGTACGAACATGGAAATATCTATACCGCCATCCGTATGAACATGTAAATATCTACACCGCCATCTGTATGAACATGGAAATATCTTCACCGCTAACTGTATGAACATGGAAATATCTACACCGCTATCTGTATGAACATGGAAATATCTACACCGTTATCTGTATGAACATGGAAATAACTACACCGCTATCTGTACGAACATGGAAATATCTACACCGCTATCTGTACGAACATGGAAATATCTACACCGCTATCTGTATGAACATGGAAATATCTACACCGCTATCTGTATAAACATGGAAATATCTACACGGCCATCTGTATGAACATGGAAATATCTACACCGCTGACTGTATGAACATGGAAATATCTGCACCGCTTTCTGTATGAACATGGAAATATCTACACCGTTATCTGTATGAACATGGAAATATCTACACCGCTATCTGTATGAACATGGAAATATCTACACCGTTATCTGTATGAACATGGAAATATCTACACCGCTATCTATATGAACATGCAAATATCTACACAGCTATCTGTATATCAATGGAAATATCTACACTGCTATCTCTATAAACATGTAAATAACTACACTGCTATCTGTATAAACATGGAAATTTCTACACCGCCACCTGTATGAACATGGAAATACCTACACTGCCATCCGTACGAACATGGAAATATCTACACCGCCATCTGTATGAACATGGAAATATCTAAACCGCCATCTCTATAAACGTGGAAATGTCTACACCGCTATCTGTATGAACGTGGAAATATCTACACTGCTCTCGGTATAAATTGAAATTATCAACACCACTATCTCTATAAACATGGAAATATCTACACTGCTATCTGTATAAACATGGAAATATCTACACCGCTATCTGTATAAACATGGAAATATCTACACCGGTATCTGTATATCAATGGAAATATCTACACTGCTATCTCTATAAACATGGAAATAACTAAAATGCTATCTGTATAAACATGGAAAGATGTACACCGCCATCTCTATGAACATGGAAATATCTACACCGCCATTTGTATGAACATGGAAATATCTACACCGTTAACTGTACGAACACGGAAATATCTACACCGCCATCTGTATGAACATGGAAATATCTACACCGCTCTCTGTATGAACATGGAAATATCTACACCGCTATCTGTATGAACATGGAAATATCTACACCGCTATGTGTATGAACATGCAAATATCTACACAGCTATCTGTATATCAGTGGAAATATCTACACTGCTATCTCTATAAACATGGAAACATCTACACTGCTATCTGTATAAACATGGAAATATCTAGACCGCCATTTGTATGAACATGGAAATATCTACACCGCTAACTGTATGAATATGGAAATATCTACACCGCTATCTGAATAAACATGGAAATATCTACACCGCTATCTCTATGAACATGCAAATATCTATACAGCTATCTGTATATCAATGGAAATATCTACACAGCTATTTCTATAAACATAGTAATAACTACACTGCTACCTGTATAAACATGGAAATATCTACACCGTCATCTCTATGAACATGTAAATATCTACACCGACATTTGTATGAACTTGGAAATATCCACACCGCTATCTGTGTAAACATGGAAATGTCTACACCGCTATCTGTGTAAACATGGAAATATCTACACCGCCATCTGTGTAAACATGAAAATATCTACACCGCAATACCTATAAACGTGGAAATATCTACACTGCCATCTGTATGAACATGGAAATATCTACACCGCCATCTGTGTAAACATGAAAATATCTACACCGCAATACCTATAAACGTGGAAATATCTACACTGCCATCTGTATGAACATGGAAATATCTACACCGCCATCTCTGTAAACGTGGAAATATCTACACCGCTATCTGTATTAACTTGGAAATATCTACACTGCTCTCTGTATAAAATTGAAATTATCTACACCACTATCTCTATAAACATGGAAATATCTACACTGCTATCTGTATAAACATGGAAATATCTACAACGCTATCTATATAAACATGGAAATATCTACAACGCTGTCTCTATAAACTTGGAAATAACTACACCACTATCTCTGTAAACATGGAAATATCTAGACCGCCATCTCTATAAACATGGAAATATCTACACCATCATCTGTATAAACATGGAAATATCTATACCGCTATCTGCATAAACATGGAAATATCTACACCGCCATCTCTTTGAACATGGAAATATCTACACCGCCATCTGTACGAACATGGAAATATCTATACCGCCATCTGTATGAACATGTAAATATCTACACCGCCGTCTGTATGAACATGGAAATATCTTCACCGCTAACTGTATGAACATGGAAATATCTACACCGCTATCTGTATGAACATGGAAATATCTACACCGTTATCTGTATGAACATGGAAATAACTACACTGCTATCTGTATGAACATGGAAATATCTACACCGCTATCTGTACGAACATGGAAATATCTACACCGCTATCTGTATGAACATGCAAATATCTACACAGCTATCTGTATATCAATGGATATATCTACAATGCTATCTCTATAAACATGGAAATACCTACACTGCTATCTGTATAAACATGGAAATATCTACACCGCCACCTGTACGAACATGGAAATATCTACACTGCCATCCGTACGAACATGGAAATATCTACACCGCCATCTGTATGAACATGTAAATATCTGCACCGCCATCTGTATGAACATGGAAATATCTACACCGCTAACTGTATGAACATGGAAATATCTACACCGCTATCTCTATGAACATGGAAATATCTATACCACCATCTGTATGAACATGGAAATATCTACACCGCCATCTGTATGAACATGGAAATATCTACACCGCCATCTGTATGAACATGTAAATATCTACACTGCCATCTGTAAGAACATGGAAATATCTACACCGCTAACTGTATGAACATGGAAATATCTACACCGCTATATGTATGAACATGGAAATATCTACACCGCTATCTGTATAAACATGGAAATATCTACACCGCTATCTGTATGAACATGCAAATATCTACACAGCTATCTGTATATCAATGGAAATATCTACACTGCTATCTCTATAAACATGGAAATAACTACACTGCTATCTGTATAAACATGGAAATATCTACACCGCCATCTCTATGAACATGGAAATATCTACACCGCCATTTGTATGAACATGGAAATATCTACACCGCCATCTCTATGAACATGGAAATACCTACACCGCCATTTGTATGAACATGGAAATATTTACACCGCTATCTGCATGAGCATGGAAATATCTACACCGCCATCTCTATAAACGTGGAAATATCTACACCGCTATCTGTATGAACTTGGAAATATCTACACTGCTCTCGGTATAAATTGAAATTATCTACACCACTATCTCTATAAACATGGAAATATCTGCACTGCTATCTGTATAAACATGGAAATATCTACACCGCTATCTGTATAAACATGGAAATATCTTCACCGCTATCTGTATAAACATGGAAATATCTACAACACTGTCTCTATAAACTTGGAAATAACTACACCACTATCTCTGTAAACATGGAAATATCTAGACCGCCATCTCTATAAACATGGAAATATCTATACCACCATCTGTATAAACATGGAAATATCTATACCGCTATCTGCATAAACATGGAAATATCTACACCGCCATCTCTATGAACATGGAAATATCTACACCGCCATCTGTATGAACATGGAAATATCTACACCGCCATCTGTATGAACATGAAAATATCTACACCGCCATCTGTATGAACATGGAAATATCTACACCGCTAACTGTATGAACATGGAAATATCTTCACCGCTATCTGTATGAACATGGAAATGTCTACACCGTTATCTCTATGAACATGGAAATATCTACACCGCTAACTGTATGAACATGGAAATATCTACACCGCTATCTGTATGAACATGGAAATATCTACACCACTATCTGTATGAACATGGAAATATCTACACCGCTATCTGTATGAACATGGAAATATCTACACCAATATCTGTACGAACATGGAAATATCTACACCGCTATCTGTATGAACATGCAAATACCTACACAGCTATCTGTATATCAATGGAAATATCTTCACTGCTATGTCTATAAACATGGTAATAACTACACTGCTACCTGTATAAACATGGAAATATCTACACCGTCATCTCTATAAACATGGAAATATCTACACCGACATTTGTATGAACATGGAAATATCCACACCGCTATCTGTGTAAACATGGAAATGTCTACACCGCTATCTGTGTAAACTTGGAAATATCTACACCGCCATCTGTGTAAACATGAAAATATCTACACCGCAATACCTATAAACGTGGAAATATCTACACTTCCATCTGTATGAACATGGAAATATCTACACCGCCATCTCTGTAAACGTGGAAATATCTACACCGCTATCTGTATTAACTTGGAAATATCTACACTGCTCTCTGTATAAAATTGAAATTATCTACACCACTATCTCTATAAACATGGAAGTATCTACACTGCTATCTGTATAAACATGGAAATATCTACAATGCTATCTGTATAAACATGGAAATATCTTCACCGCTATCTGTATAAACATGGAAATATCTACAACGCTGTCTCTATAAACTTGGAAATAACTACACCACTATCTCTGTAAACATGGAAATGTCTAGACCGCCGTCTCTATAAACATGGAAATATCTACAACACTATCTGTATAAACATGGAAATATCTATACCGCTATATGCATAAACATGGAAATATCTACAACGCCATCTCTATGAACAGAAATATCTACACCGCCATCTGTACGAACATGGAAATATCTATACCGCCATCCGTATGAACATGTAAATATCTACACCGCCATCTGTATGAACATGGAAATATCTTCACCGCTAACTGTATGAACATGGAAATATCTACACCGCTATCTGTATGAACATGGAAATATCTACACCGTTATCTGTATGAACATGGAAATAACTACACCGCTATCTGTACGAACATGGAAATATCTACACCGCTATCTGTACGAACATGGAAATAACTACACCGCTATCTGTACGAACATGGAAATATCTACACCGCTATCTGTACGAACATGGAAATATCTACACCGCTATCTGTATGAACATGGAAATATCTACACCGCTATCTGTATAAACATGGAAATATCTACACGGCCATCTGTATGAACATGGAAATATCTACACCGCTGACTGTATGAACATGGAAATATCTGCACCGCTTTCTGTATGAACATGGAAATATCTACACCGTTATCTGTATGAACATGGAAATATCTAAACCGCTATCTGTATGAACATGGAAATATCTACACCGTTATCTGTATGAACATGGAAATATCTACACCGCTATCTGTATGAACATGGAAATATCTACACCACTATCTGTACAAACATGGAAATATCTACACCGCTATCTATATGAACATGCAAATATCTACACAGCTATCTGTATATCAATGGAAATATCTACACTGCTATCTCTATAAACATGTAAATAACTACACTGCTATCTGTATAAACATGGAAATTTCTACACCGCCACCTGTATGAACATGGAAATACCTACACTGCCATCCGTACGAACATGGAAATATCTACACCGCCATCTGTATGAACATGGAAATATCTACACCGCCATCTGTATGAACATGGAAATATCTAAACCGCCATCTCTATAAACGTGGAAATGTCTACACCGCTATCTGTATGAACGTGGAAATATCTACACTGCTCTCGGTATAAATTGAAATTATCAACACCACTATCTCTATAAACATGGAAATATCTACACTGCTATCTGTATAAACATGGAAATATCTACACCGCTATCTGTATAAACATGGAAATATCTACACCGGTATCTGTATATCAATGGAAATATCTACACTGCTATCTCTATAAACATGGAAATAACTAAAATGCTATCTGTATAAACATGGAAAGATGTACACCGCCATCTCTATGAACATGGAAATATCTACACCGCCATTTGTATGAACATGGAAATATCTACACCGTTAACTGTACGAACACGGAAATATCTACACCGCCATCTGTATGAACATGGAAATATCTACACCGCTCTCTGTATGAACATGGAAATATCTACACCGCTATCTGTATGAACATGGAAATATCTACACCGCTATGTGTATGAACATGCAAATATCTACACAGCTATCTGTATATCAGTGGAAATATCTACACTGCTATCTCTATAAACATGGAAACATCTACACTGCTATCTGTATAAACATGGAAATATCTAGACCGCCATTTGTATGAACATGGAAATATCTACACCGCTAACTGTATGAATATGGAAATATCTACACCGCTATCTGAATAAACATGGAAATATCTACACCGCTATCTCTATGAACATGCAAATATCTATACAGCTATCTGTATATCAATGGAAATATCTACACAGCTATTTCTATAAACATAGTAATAACTACACTGCTACCTGTATAAACATGGAAATATCTACACCGTCATCTCTATGAACATGTAAATATCTACACCGACATTTGTATGAACTTGGAAATATCCACACCGCTATCTGTGTAAACATGGAAATGTCTACACCGCTATCTGTGTAAACATGGAAATATCTACACCGCCATCTGTGTAAACATGAAAATATCTACACCGCAATACCTATAAACGTGGAAATATCTACACTGCCATCTGTATGAACATGGAAATATCTACACCGCCATCTGTGTAAACATGAAAATATCTACACCGCAATACCTATAAACGTGGAAATATGTACACTGCCATCTGTATGAACATGGAAATATCTACACCGCCATCTGTGTAAACATGAAAATATCTACACCGCAATACCTATAAACGTGGAAATATCTACACCGCTATCTGTATGAACATGGAAATATCTACACCGCCATCTGTATGAACATGGAAATATCTACACCGCTATCTGTATGAACATGGAAATATCTACACCGCTATGTGTATGAACATGCAAATATCTACACAGCTATCTGTATATCAATGGAAATATCTACACTGCTATCTCTATAAACATGGAAACAACTACACTGCTATCTGTATAAACATGGAAATATCTACACCGCCATTTGTATGAACATGGAAATATCTACACCGCTAACTGTATGAATATGGAAATATCTACACCGCTATCTGAATAAACATGGAAATATCTACACCGCTATCTCCATGAACATGCAAATATCTACACAGCTATCTGTATATCAATGGAAATATCTTCACTGCTATGTCTATAAACATGGTAATAACTACACTGCTACCTGTATAAACATGGAAATATCTACACCGTCATCTCTATAAACATGGAAATATCTACACCGACATTTGTATGAACATGGAAATATCCACACCGCTATCTGTGTAAACATGGAAATGTCTACACCGCTATCTGTGTAAACTTGGAAATATCTACACCGCCATCTGTGTAAACATGAAAATATCTACACCGCAATACCTATAAACGTGGAAATATCTACACTGCCATCTGTATGAACATGGAAATATCTACACCGCCATCTCTGTAAACGTGGAAATATCTACACCGCTATCTGTATTAACTTGGAAATATCTACACTGCTCTCTGTATAAAATTGAAATTATCTACACCACTATCTCTATAAACATGGAAATATCTACACTGCTATCTGTATAAACATGGAAATATCTACAATGCTATCTGTATAAACATGGAAATATCTTCACCGCTATCTGTATAAACATGGAAATATCTACAACGCTGTCTCTATAAACTTGGAAATAACTACACCACTATCTCTGTAAACATGGAAATGTCTAGACCGCCGTCTCTATAAACATGGAAATATCTACAACACTATCTGTATAAACATGGAAATATCTATACCGCTATATGCATAAACATGGAAATATCTACAATGCCATCTCTATGAACAGAAATATCTACACCGCCATCTGTACGAACATGGAAATATCTATACCGCCATCCGTATGAACATGTAAATATCTACACCGCCATCTGTATGAACATGGAAATATCTTCACCGCTAACTGTATGAACATGGAAATATCTACACCACTATCTGTATGAACATGGAAATATCTACACCGTTATCTGTATGAACATGGAAATAACTACACTGCTATCTGTATGAACATGGAAATATCTACACCGCTATCTGTACGAACATGGAAATATCTACACCGCTATCTGTATGAACATGCAAATATCTACACAGCTATCTGTATATCAATGGATATATCTACAATGCTATCTCTATAAACATGGAAATACCTACACTGCTATCTGTATAAACATGGAAATATCTACACCGCCACCTGTACGAACATGGAAATATCTACACTGCCATCCGTACGAACATGGAAATATCTACACAGCCATCTGTATGAACATGTAAATATCTGCACCGCCATCTGTATGAACATGGAAATATCTACACCGCTAACTGTATGAACATGGAAATATCTACACCGCTATCTCTATGAACATGGAAATATCTATACCACCATCTGTATGAACATGGAAATATCTACACCGCCATCTGTATGAACATGGAAATATCTACACCGCCATCTGTATGAACATGTAAATATCTACACTGCCATCTGTAAGAACATGGAAATATCTACACCGCTAACTGTATGAACATGGAAATATCTACACCGCTATCTGTATGAACATGGAAATATCTACACCGCTATCTGTATAAACATGGAAATATCTACACCGCTATCTGTATGAACATGCAAATATCTACACAGCTATCTGTATATCAATGGAAATATCTACACTGCTATCTCTATAAACATGGAAATAACTACACTGCTATCTGTATAAACATGGAAATATCTACACCGCCATCTCTATGAACATGGAAATATCTACACCGCCATTTGTATGAACATGGAAATATCTACACCGCCATCTCTATGAACATGGAAATACCTACACCGCCATTTGTATGAACATGGAAATATTTACACCGCTATCTGCATGAGCATGGAAATATCTACACCGCCATCTCTATAAACGTGGAAATATCTACACCGCTATCTGTATGAACTTAGAAA
This sequence comes from Gorilla gorilla gorilla, assembly GCF_029281585.2. Taxonomy (NCBI): domain Eukaryota; kingdom Metazoa; phylum Chordata; class Mammalia; order Primates; family Hominidae; genus Gorilla; species Gorilla gorilla. The sequence goes on from NC_073234.2 coordinate 2,052,467, forward strand.
TATCTACACTGCTCTCGGTATAAATTGAAATTATCTACACCACTATCTCTATAAACATGGAAATATCTGCACTGCTATCTGTATAAACATGGAAATATCTACACAACTATCTGTATAAACATGGAAATATCTTCACCGCTATCTGTATAAACATGGAAATATCTACAACACTGTCTCTATAAACTTGGAAATAACTACACCACTATCTCTGTAAACATGGAAATATCTAGACCGCCATCTCTATAAACATGGAAATATCTATACCACCATCTGTATAAACATGGAAATATCTATACCGCTATCTGCATAAACATGGAAATATCTACACCACCATCTCTATGAACATGGAAATATCTACACCGCCATCTGTATGAACATGGAAATATCTACACCGCCATCTGTATGAACATGAAAATATCTACACCGCCATCTGTATGAACATGGAAATATCTACACCGCTAACTGTATGAACATGGAAATATCTTCACCGCTATCTGTATGAACATGGAAATGTCTACACCGTTATCTCTATGAACATGGAAATATCTACACCGCTAACTGTATGAACATGGAAATATCTACACCGCTATCTGTATGAACATGGAAATATCTACACCACTATCTGTATGAACATGGAAATATCTACACCGCTATCTGTATGAACATGGAAATATCTACACCAATATCTGTACGAACATGGAAATATCTACACCGCTATCTGTATGAACATGCAAATACCTACACAGCTATCTGTATATCAATGGAAATATCTTCACTGCTATGTCTATAAACATGGTAATAACTACACTGCTACCTGTATAAACATGGAAATATCTACACCGTCATCTCTATAAACATGGAAATATCTACACCGACATTTGTATGAACATGGAAATATCCACACCGCTATCTGTGTAAACATGGAAATGTCTACAGCGCTATCTGTGTAAACTTGGAAATATCTACACCGCCATCTGTGTAAACATGAAAATATCTACACCGCAATACCTATAAACGTGGAAATATCTACACTGCCATCTGTATGAACATGGAAATATCTACACCGCCATCTCTGTAAACGTGGAAATATCTACACCGCTATCTGTATTAACTTGGAAATATCTACACTGCTCTCTGTATAAAATTGAAATTATCTACACCACTATCTCTATAAACATGGAAGTATCTACACTGCTATCTGTATAAACATGGAAATATCTACAATGCTATCTGTATAAACATGGAAATATCTTCACCGCTATCTGTATAAACATGGAAATATCTACAACGCTGTCTCTATAAACTTGGAAATAACTACACCACTATCTCTGTAAACATGGAAATGTCTAGACCGCCGTCTCTATAAACATGGAAATATCTACAACACTATCTGTATAAACATGGAAATATCTATACCGCTATATGCATAAACATGGAAATATCTACAACGCCATCTCTATGAACAGAAATAACTACACCGCCATCTGTACGAACATGGAAATATCTATACCGCCATCCGTATGAACATGTAAATATCTACACCGCCATCTGTATGAACATGGAAATATCTTCACCGCTAACTGTATGAACATGGAAATATCTACACCGCTATCTGTATGAACATGGAAATATCTACACCGTTATCTGTATGAACATGGAAATAACTACACCGCTATCTGTACGAACATGGAAATATCTACACCGCTATCTGTACGAACATGGAAATATCTACACCGCTATCTGTATGAACATGGAAATATCTACACCGCTATCTGTATAAACATGGAAATATCTACACGGCCATCTGTATGAACATGGAAATATCTACACCGCTGACTGTATGAACATGGAAATATCTGCACCGCTTTCTGTATGAACATGGAAATATCTACACCGTTATCTGTATGAACATGGAAATATCTACACCGCTATCTGTATGAACATGGAAATATCTACACCGTTATCTGTATGAACATGGAAATATCTACACCGCTATCTGTATGAACATGGAAATATCTACACCACTATCTGTACAAACATGGAAATATCTACACCGCTATCTATATGAACATGCAAATATCTACACAGCTATCTGTATATCAATGGAAATATCTACACTGCTATCTCTATAAACATGTAAATAACTACACTGCTATCTGTATAAACATGGAAATTTCTACACCGCCACCTGTATGAACATGGAAATACCTACACTGCCATCCGTACGAACATGGAAATATCTACACCGCCATCTGTATGAACATGGAAATATCTAAACCGCCATCTCTATAAACGTGGAAATGTCTACACCGCTATCTGTATGAACGTGGAAATATCTACACTGCTCTCGGTATAAATTGAAATTATCAACACCACTATCTCTATAAACATGGAAATATCTACACTGCTATCTGTATAAACATGGAAATATCTACACCGCTATCTGTATAAACATGGAAATATCTACACCGGTATCTGTATATCAATGGAAATATCTACACTGCTATCTCTATAAACATGGAAATAACTAAAATGCTATCTGTATAAACATGGAAAGATGTACACCGCCATCTCTATGAACATGGAAATATCTACACCGCCATTTGTATGAACATGGAAATATCTACACCGTTAACTGTACGAACACGGAAATATCTACACCGCCATCTGTATGAACATGGAAATATCTACACCGCTCTCTGTATGAACATGGAAATATCTACACCGCTATCTGTATGAACATGGAAATATCTACACCGCTATGTGTATGAACATGCAAATATCTACACAGCTATCTGTATATCAGTGGAAATATCTACACTGCTATCTCTATAAACATGGAAACATCTACACTGCTATCTGTATAAACATGGAAATATCTAGACCGCCATTTGTATGAACATGGAAATATCTACACCGCTAACTGTATGAATATGGAAATATCTACACCGCTATCTGAATAAACATGGAAATATCTACACCGCTATCTCTATGAACATGCAAATATCTATACAGCTATCTGTATATCAATGGAAATATCTACACAGCTATTTCTATAAACATAGTAATAACTACACTGCTACCTGTATAAACATGGAAATATCTACACCGTCATCTCTATGAACATGTAAATATCTACACCGACATTTGTATGAACTTGGAAATATCCACACCGCTATCTGTGTAAACATGGAAATGTCTACACCGCTATCTGTGTAAACATGGAAATATCTACACCGCCATCTGTGTAAACATGAAAATATCTACACCGCAATACCTATAAACGTGGAAATATCTACACTGCCATCTGTATGAACATGGAAATATCTACACCGCCATCTGTGTAAACATGAAAATATCTACACCGCAATACCTATAAACGTGGAAATATCTACACCGCTATCTGTATGAACATGGAAATATCTACACCGCCATCTGTATGAACATGGAAATATCTACACCGCTATCTGTATGAACATGGAAATATCTACACCGCTATGTGTATGAACATGCAAATATCTACACAGCTATCTGTATATCAATGGAAATATCTACACTGCTATCTGTATAAACATGGAAATATCTACACGGCCATCTGTATGAACATGGAAATATCTACACCGCTGACTGTATGAACATGGAAATATCTGCACCGCTTTCTGTATGAACATGGAAATATCTACACCGTTATCTGTATGAACATGGAAATATCTACACCGCTATCTGTATGAACATGGAAATATCTACACCGTTATCTGTATGAACATGGAAATATCTACACCGCTATCTGTATGAACATGGAAATATCTACACCACTATCTGTACAAACATGGAAATATCTACACCGCTATCTATATGAACATGCAAATATCTACACAGCTATCTGTATATCAATGGAAATATCTACACTGCTATCTCTATAAACATGTAAATAACTACACTGCTATCTGTATAAACATGGAAATTTCTACACCGCCACCTGTATGAACATGGAAATACCTACACTGCCATCCGTACGAACATGGAAATATCTACACCGCCATCTGTATGAACATGGAAATATCTAAACCGCCATCTCTATAAACGTGGAAATGTCTACACCGCTATCTGTATGAACGTGGAAATATCTACACTGCTCTCGGTATAAATTGAAATTATCAACACCGCTATCTCTATAAACATGGAAATATCTACACTGCTATCTGTATAAACATGGAAATATCTACACCGCTATCTGTATAAACATGGAAATATCTACACCGGTATCTGTATATCAATGGAAATATCTACACTGCTATCTCTATAAACATGGAAATAACTAAAATGCTATCTGTATAAACATGGAAAGATGTACACCGCCATCTCTATGAACATGGAAATATCTACACCGCCATTTGTATGAACATGGAAATATCTACACCGTTAACTGTACGAACACGGAAATATCTACACCGCCATCTGTATGAACATGGAAATATCTACACCGCTCTCTGTATGAACATGGAAATATCTACACCGCTATCTGTATGAACATGGAAATATCTACACCGCTATGTGTATGAACATGCAAATATCTACACAGCTATCTGTATATCAGTGGAAATATCTACACTGCTATCTCTATAAACATGGAAACATCTACACTGCTATCTGTATAAACATGGAAATATCTAGACCGCCATTTGTATGAACATGGAAATATCTACACCGCTAACTGTATGAATATGGAAATATCTACACCGCTATCTGAATAAACATGGAAATATCTACACCGCTATCTCTATGAACATGCAAATATCTATACAGCTATCTGTATATCAATGGAAATATCTACACAGCTATTTCTATAAACATAGTAATAACTACACTGCTACCTGTATAAACATGGAAATATCTACACCGTCATCTCTATGAACATGTAAATATCTACACCGACATTTGTATGAACTTGGAAATATCCACACCGCTATCTGTGTAAACATGGAAATGTCTACACCGCTATCTGTGTAAACATGGAAATATCTACACCGCCATCTGTGTAAACATGAAAATATCTACACCGCAATACCTATAAACGTGGAAATATCTACACTGCCATCTGTATGAACATGGAAATATCTACACCGCCATCTGTGTAAACATGAAAATATCTACACCGCAATACCTATAAACGTGGAAATATCTACACTGCCATCTGTATGAACATGGAAATATCTACACCGCCATCTGTGTAAACATGAAAATATCTACACCGCAATACCTATAAACGTGGAAATATCTACACCGCTATCTGTATGAACATGGAAATATCTACACCGCCATCTGTATGAACATGGAAATATCTACACCGCTATCTGTATGAACATGGAAATATCTACACCGCTATGTGTATGAACATGCAAATATCTACACAGCTATCTGTATATCAATGGAAATATCTACACTGCTATCTCTATAAACATGGAAACAACTACACTGCTATCTGTATAAACATGGAAATATCTACACCGCCATTTGTATGAACATGGAAATATCTACACCGCTAACTGTATGAATATGGAAATATCTACACCGCTATCTGAATAAACATGGAAATATCTACACCGCTATCTCCATGAACATGCAAATATCTACACAGCTATCTGTATATCAATGGAAATATCTTCACTGCTATGTCTATAAACATGGTAATAACTACACTGCTACCTGTATAAACATGGAAATATCTACACCGTCATCTCTATAAACATGGAAATATCTACACCGACATTTGTATGAACATGGAAATATCCACACCGCTATCTGTGTAAACATGGAAATGTCTACACCGCTATCTGTGTAAACTTGGAAATATCTACACCGCCATCTGTGTAAACATGAAAATATCTACACCGCAATACCTATAAACGTGGAAATATCTACACTGCCATCTGTATGAACATGGAAATATCTACACCGCCATCTCTGTAAACGTGGAAATATCTACACCGCTATCTGTATTAACTTGGAAATATCTACACTGCTCTCTGTATAAAATTGAAATTATCTACACCACTATCTCTATAAACATGGAAATATCTACACTGCTATCTGTATAAACATGGAAATATCTACAATGCTATCTGTATAAACATGGAAATATCTTCACCGCTATCTGTATAAACATGGAAATATCTACAACGCTGTCTCTATAAACTTGGAAATAACTACACCACTATCTCTGTAAACATGGAAATGTCTAGACCGCCGTCTCTATAAACATGGAAATACCTACAACACTATCTGTATAAACATGGAAATATCTATACCGCTATATGCATAAACATGGAAATATCTACAACGCCATCTCTATGAACAGAAATATCTACACCGCCATCTGTACGAACATGGAAATATCTATACCGCCATCCGTATGAACATGTAAATATCTACACCGCCATCTGTATGAACATGGAAATATCTTCACCGCTAACTGTATGAACATGGAAATATCTACACCGCTATCTGTATGAACATGGAAATATCTACACCGTTATCTGTATGAACATGGAAATAACTACACCGCTATCTGTACGAACATGGAAATATCTACACCGCTATCTGTACGAACATGGAAATATCTACACCGCTATCTGTATGAACATGGAAATATCTACACCGTTATCTGTATAAACATGGAAATATCTACACGGCCATCTGTATGAACATGGAAATATCTACACCGCTGACTGTATGAACATGGAAATATCTGCACCGCTTTCTGTATGAACATGGAAATATCTACACCGTTATCTGTATGAACATGGAAATATCTACACCGATATCTGTATGAACATGGAAATATCTACACTGTTATCTGTATGAACATGGAAATATCTACACCGCTATCTGTATGAACATGGAAATATCTACACCACTATCTGTACAAACATGGAAATATCTACACCGCTATCTATATGAACATGCAAATATCTACACAGCTATCTGTATATCAATGGAAATATCTACACTGCTATCTCTATAAACATGTAAATAACTACACTGCTATCTGTATAAACATGGAAATTTCTACACCGCCACCTGTATGAACATGGAAATACCTACACTGCCATCCGTACGAACATGGAAATATCTACACCGCCATCTGTATGAACATGGAAATATCTAAACCGCCATCTCTATAAACGTGGAAATGTCTACACCGCTATCTGTATGAACGTGGAAATATCTACACTGCTCTCGGTATAAATTGAAATTATCAACACCACTATCTCTATAAACATGGAAATATCTACACTGCTATCTGTATAAACATGGAAATATCTACACCGCTATCTGTATAAACATGGAAATATCTACACCGGTATCTGTATATCAATGGAAATATCTACACTGCTATCGCTATAAACATGGAAATAACTAAAATGCTATCTGTATAAACATGGAAAGATGTACACCGCCATCTCTATGAACATGGAAATATCTACACCGCCATTTGTATGAACATGGAAATATCTACACCGTTAACTGTACGAACACGGAAATATCTACACCGCCATCTGTATGAACATGGAAATATCTACACCGCTCTCTGTATGAACATGGAAATATCTACACCGCTATCTGTATGAACATGGAAATATCTACACCGCTATGTGTATGAACATGCAAATATCTACACAGCTATCTGTATATCAGTGGAAATATCTACACTGCTATCTCTATAAACATGGAAACATCTACACTGCTATCTGTATAAACATGGAAATATCTAGACCGCCATTTGTATGAACATGGAAATATCTACACCGCTAACTGTATGAATATGGAAATATCTACACCGCTATCTGAATAAACATGGAAATATCTACACCGCTATCTCTATGAACATGCAAATATCTATACAGCTATCTGTATATCAATGGAAATATCTACACAGCTATTTCTATAAACATAGTAATAACTACACTGCTACCTGTATAAACATGGAAATATCTACACCGTCATCTCTATGAACATGTAAATATCTACACCGACATTTGTATGAACTTGGAAATATCCACACCGCTATCTGTGTAAACATGGAAATGTCTACACCGCTATCTGTGTAAACATGGAAATATCTACACCGCCATCTGTGTAAACATGAAAATATCTACACCGCAATACCTATAAACGTGGAAATATCTACACTGCCATCTGTATGAACATGGAAATATCTACACCGCCATCTGTGTAAACATGAAAATATCTACACCGCAATACCTATAAACGTGGAAATATCTACACTGCCATCTGTATTAACATGGAAATATCTACACCGCCATCTCTGTAAACGTGGAAATATCTACACCGCTATCTGTATTAACTTGGAAATATCTACACTGCTCTCTGTATAAAATTGAAATTATCTACACCACTATCTCTATAAACATGGAAATATCTACACTGCTATCTGTATAAACATGGAAATATGTACAACGCTATCTATATAAACATGGAAATATCTACAACGCTGTCTCTATAAACTTGGAAATAACTACACCACTATCTCTGTAAACATGGAAATATCTAGACCGCCATCTCTATAAACATGGAAATATCTACACCATCATCTGTATAAACATGGAAATATCTATACCGCTATCTAGATAAACATGGAAATATCTACACCGCCATCTCTTTGAACATGGAAATATCTACACCGCCATCTGTACGAACATGGAAATATCTATACCGCCATCTGTATGAACATGTAAATATCTACACCGCCATCTGTATGAACATGGAAATATCTTCACCGCTAACTGTATGAACATGGAAATATCTACACCGCTATCTGTATGAACATGGAAATATCTACACCGTTATCTGTATGAACATGGAAATAACTACACTGCTATCTGTATGAACATGGAAATATCTACACCGCTATCTGTACGAACATGGAAATATCTACACCGCTATCTGTATGAACATGCAAATTTCTACACAGCTATCTGTATATCAATGGATATATCTACAATGCTATCTCTATAAACATGGAAATACCTACACTGCTATCTGTATAAACATGGAAATATCTACACCGCCACCTGTACGAACATGGAAATATCTACACTGCCATCCGTACGAACATGGAAATATCTACACCGCCATCTGTATGAACATGTAAATATCTGCACCGCCATCTGTATGAACATGGAAATATCTACACCGCTAACTGTATGAACATGGAAATATCTACACCGCTATCTCTATGAACATGGAAATATCTATACCACCATCTGTATGAACATGGAAATATCTACACCGCCATCTGTATGAACATGGAAATATCTACACCGCCATCTGTATGAACATGTAAATATCTACACTGCCATCTGTAAGAACATGGAAATATCTACACCGCTAACTGTATGAACATGGAAATATCTACACCGCTATCTGTATGAACATGGAAATATTTACACCGCTATCTGTATAAACATGGAAATATCTACACCGCTATCTGTATGAACATGCAAATATCTACACAGCTATCTGTATATCAATGGAAATATCTACACTGCTATCTCTATAAACATGGAAATAACTACACTGCTATCTGTATAAACATGGAAATATCTACACCGCCATCTCTATGAACATGGAAATATCTACACCGCCATTTGTATGAACATGGAAATATCTACACCGCCATCTCTATGAACATGGAAATACCTACACCGCCATTTGTATGAACATGGAAATATTTACACCGCTATCTGCATGAGCATGGAAATATCTACACCGCCATCTCTATAAACGTGGAAATATCTACACCGCTATCTGTATGAACTTGGAAATATCTACACTGCTCTCGGTATAAATTGAAATTATCTACACCACTATCTCTATAAACATGGAAATATCTGCACTGCTATCTGTATAAACATGGAAATATCTACACCGCTATCTGTATAAACATGGAAATATCTTCACCGCTATCTGTATAAACATGGAAATATCTACAACACTGTCTCTATAAACTTGGAAATAACTACACCACTATCTCTGTAAACATGGAAATATCTAGACCGCCATCTCTATAAACATGGAAATATCTATACCACCATCTGCATAAACATGGAAATATCTATACCGCTATCTGCATAAACATGGAAATATCTACACCGCCATCTCTATGAACATGGAAATATCTACACCGCCATCTGTATGAACATGGAAATATCTACACCGCCATCTGTATGAACATGAAAATATCTACACCGCCATCTGTATGAACATGGAAATATCTACACCGCTAACTGTATGAACATGGAAATATCTTCACCGCTATCTGTATGAACATGGAAATGTCTACACCGTTATCTCTATGAACATGGAAATATCTACACCGCTAACTGTATGAACATGGAAATATCTACACCGCTATCTGTATGAACATGGAAATATCTACACCACTATCTGTATGAACATGGAAATATCTACACCGCTATCTGTATGAACATGGAAATATCTACACCAATATCTGTACGAACATGGAAATATCTACACCGCTATCTGTATGAACATGCAAATACCTACACAGCTATCTGTATATCAATGGAAATATCCACACTGCTATCTCTATAAACATGGAAATAACTACACTACTATCTGTATAAACATGGAAATATCTACACCGTCACCTGTATGAACATGGAAATATCTACACTGCCATCCGTACGTACATGGAAATATCTACACCGCCATCTGTATGAACATGTAAATATCTACACCGCCATCTGTATGAACATGGAAATATCTACACCGCTAACTGTATGAACATGGAAATAACTACACCGCTATTGTTATGAACATGGAAATAACTGCACCGCTATCTGTATGAACATGGAAATATCTACACTGCCATCTGTATGAACATGTAAATATCTATACCGCCATCTGTATGAACATGGAAATATCTACACCGCTAACTGTATGAACATGGAAATATCTACACCGCTATCTGTATGAACATGGAAATATCTACACCGCTATCTGTATATCAATGGAAATATCTACACTGCTATCTCTATAAACATGGAAATAACTACACTGCTATTTGCATAAACATGGAAATATCCGCACCGCTAGCTGTGTAAACTTGGAAATATCTTCACCACTCTCTGTATAAACATGGAAATATCTACACCGCCATCTCTATGAACATGTAAATATTTACAACGCTATCTGTGTAAAGATGGAAATGTCTACACCGCTATCTGTGTAAACATGGAAATACCTACACCGCTATCTGTGTAAACATGGAAATACTTACACCTCCATCTGTATAAACATGGAAATATCTACACCGCCATCTGTATAAACATGGAAATATCTACACTGCCAACCGTATGAACATGGAAATATCTACACCGCCATATCTATAAAGGTGGAAATATCTACACCGCTGTCTGTATGAACTTGGAAATATTCACACTGCTATTAGTATAAAAATGGAAATATGTACACTGCTATGTCTATAAGTATGGAAATATCTACACCGCTATCTGTATGAACAACGAAATTTCTAGACCGCCATTTCTACAAACATGTAAATATCTACACTGCTCTGTGAATAAACATGGAAATAACTACAGCGCTATCTGTATAAACATGGAAATATCTACACCGCTATCTCTATAAACTTGGAAATAACTACACCACTATCTCTATAAACGTGGAAATATCTACACCGCCATATCTACAAACATGGAAATATCTACACCGCCATCTGTAGGAACATGAAAATATCTACACCGCCATCTCTATAAACATGGAAATACCTATACCGCCATCTCTATAAAGATGGAAATATCTAAACCGCCATCTGTATGAACATGGAGATATCTACACGGCTATGTATATAAAGAAGGAAGCATCTATACCGCCAACTGTATTAACGTAGAAGTATCTACACCGCCATCTCTATAAACATGGAAATATCTACACCGACATCTGTATAAACGTGGAAATATCTACACTGCTATCTCTATAAAGATGGAAATATCTAAACCGCTATCTGAATAAACATGGAAATATCTACACCGCCATCGCTATAAACATGGAAATATCTACACCTCCATCGCTATAAACATGGAAATATCTACACCTCCATCTGTACGAACATGGGAATACCTGCACCGCCATCTGTATGAACAAGGAAATATCTACAACGCCATCTGTATTAAGATGGAAATATCTACACCGCTATCTGTATAAACATGGAAATATTTACACCGCTATCTCTATAAACTTCGAAATATCTACATCGCTACCTGTATAAACATGGAAATATCTTCACCGCTATCTGTATAAACATGGAAATATCTGCACCGCTATCAGTATAAACATGGAAATATCTACACCGCTATCTGTATAAAGATGGAAATATCCACACCGCTATCTGTGTAAACATGGAAATATCTTCACCGCTATCTGTATAAACGTGGAAATAACTACACCGCTATCTATATAAACATGTAAATATCTACAATGCTATATGACTAAACATGGAAATGTCTACACCACCATCTGTATGAACATGGAAATATCTACACCGCCATCTCTAGGAACATGGAAATATCTACACCACCATCTGTATTAAGATGGAAATATCTACACCGCTATGTGTATAAACATGGAAATATCCACACTGCCATCTGTGTAAACATGGAAATATCTTCAGCGCTATCTGTGTAAACATGGAAAGGCCTACACCGCTGTCTGTGTAAACATGGAAATATCTACACCGCTTTCTGTATAGACATGGAAATATCTACACCGACTTCTCTATAAACATAGAAATATCTACAGCGCCATCTGTGTAAACATGGAAATATCCAAACCGCCATCTCTATAAACATATTAATATGTACACCACAATCTGAATGAATGTAGAAATATCTACACCGCCATCTCTATAAAGGTGGAATTATCTACACTCCTTTCTGTATGAACATGGAAATATCTACACAGCTATCTGCATGTACATGGAAATATCTACACAGGTTTATCAATACACATGGAAATAACTACACCGCTATCTCTATAAACTTGGAAATATCTACAGCGCCATCTGTATGAACATGGAAATATCTACACCGCCATCTGTAGGAACATGGAAATATCTACACCGAAATCTGTATTAAGATGGAATATCTACACCGCTATCTGTATAAACATGGAAATATCTACACCGCTATCTGTAGAAACATGGAGATATCCACACCGCTATCTTTGTAAACATGGAAATATCTACACCGCTGTCTGTATAAACATGGAAATATCTACACCGCCATCTCTATAAACATGGAAATACCTGCACCACCATCTGTATAAACATGGAAATATCTACACCTCCATCTCTATAAACATGGAAATATCTACAACGCCCTCTGTATGAACACGGAAATATGTACACCGCCATCTCTATAAACGTGGAAATATCTACACCGCTATCTGTATGGACATGGAAATATCTACACTTCTATCTGTATAAAATTGGAAACATCTACACCGCTATCTCTATAAAATTGGAAATATCTACACCGCTATCTCTGTAAACATGGAAATATCTGCAACGCTATCTGTATAAACAAGAAAATATCTAGACCGCCATCTCTATAAACATGTAAATATCTACACCGCTATCTGTATAAACATGGAAATATCTACACCGCTATCCGTATAAACATGGAAATATCTACACCGCTATCTCTATAAACTTGGAAATAACTACAACACTATCTCTGTAAACATATAAATATCTAGACCGCCGTCTCTAAAAACATAGAAATATGTACACCGTCATCTGTATAAACATGGAAATATCTATACTGCTATCTGTATAAACATGGATATATCTACACCGCTATCTGTATAAACATGGAAATATCTACACCGCCATCTCTATGAACATGGAAATATCTACACCGCCATTTGTATGAACAAGGAAATATCTACACTGCCATCTCTAAGAACATGGAATTATCTACACCTCCATGTGTATGAACATGGAAATATCTACACCGCCATCTGTATGAACATGGAAATATATTCACCGCCATGTGTATGAACATGGATATGTCTACACGGCATCTGGATGAACATGGAAATATATACACAGCTATCTGCATATACACGGAAATATCTACACAGCTTTCTCTAAAAACATGGAAATAACTACACCGCTATCTCTATAAACTTCAAAATATTTACACCTCCATCTGTATGAACATGGAAATATCTACACCGCCATCTGTAGGACCATGGAAATATCTACACCACCATCTGTATTAAGATGGAAATATCTACACCACTATGTGTATAAACATGGAAATATTCACACTGCTATCTGTGTAAACATGGAAATAACTTCAGCGCTATCTGTATAAACATGGAAATAACTACACCGCTATGTCTATAAACATGTAAATATCTACAACGATATCTGTGTAAACATGGAAAGGTCTACACCGCTGTCTGTGTAAACATGGAAATATCTACACCGCTTTCTATATAAACATGGAAATATCTACACCGCCTAATCTATAAACATAGAAATATCTACACCGCCATCTGTATAAATATGGAAATATCCACACGGCCATCTCTATAAACATATTAATATCTACACCGCCATCTGAATGAATGTAGAAATATCAACACCGCCATCTCTATAAAGGTGGAATTATCTACACTGCTATCTGTATGAACATGGAAATATCTACACAGCTATCTGCATATACATGGAAATATCTACACAGCTTTATCCATAAACATGGAAATAAGTACATCGCTATCTCTATAAATTTGGAAATATCTACAGCGCCATCTGTATGAACATGGAAATACCTACACCGCCATCTGTATGAACATGGAAATATCTACACCGCCATCTGTACAAACATGGAGATATCCACACCGCTATCTGTGTAAACATGGAAATATCTACACCGCTATCTGAATAAACATGGAAATATCTACACCGCTATCTGTATAAACTTGGAAATATCTACACCGCTGTCTCTATAAACTTGGAAATAACTACAACACTATCTCTGTAAGCATGGAAATATCTAGACTGCCATCTCTATAAACATAGAAATATCTACACCGCCATCAGTATAAACATGGAAATATCTATACCGCTATCTGTATAAACATGGGAATATCTACGCCGCTATCTCTATAAACATGGAAATATCTACACCGCTATCACTATAAGCTTGGAAATATCTACTCCGCTATCTCTATAAACTTGGAAATCTCTACACCGCTATGTGTATCAACATGAAAATATCTAAACCGCTATATCTGTAAACATGGAAATATCTAAACCGCCCTCTGTATAAACATGAAAATATCTACACCGCCACCTCTATAAAAATGGAAATATCTACACCGCCATCTGTATGAACATAGAAATATCTACAATGCCAACCGTATGAAAATGGAAATATCTACCCCGCCATCTCTATGAACATGGAAATATCTACACCACCATGTGTATGAACATGGAAATATCTACACCGCCATCTGAAGGAACATGGAAATATCATCACTGCCATCTGTATGAACATGGAAATATCTTCACCGCCATCTGGATGAACATGGAAGTATCTACACTGCCATCAGTATAAACATGGAAATATCTACACCGCTATCTGTATAATCATGGAAATGTCCACACCGCTATCTATGTAAACATGGAAATATCTTCACCGCTATCTGTGTAAACATGGAAATAACTACACTACAATCTCTATAAACATGTAAATATCTACAACGCTATCAGTGTAAACACGGAAAAGTCTACACCACTTTCTGTGTAAACATGGAAATATATACACTGCTTTCTGTATAAACATGGAAATATCTACACCGCCATCTCTATAAACATGGAAATATCTAAACCGACATCTATATGAAGATGGAAATATCTACAACGCTATCTGTATGAACATGGATATATCTACACCGCTATCTGAATGAACATGGAAATATCTACACCGCTACCTGTATGAACATGGATATATCTACACCGCCATGTCTACTAAGATGTAAATATCTACACCGCTATGTGTATAAACATGGAAATATCAACACTGCTATCTGTGTAAACATGGAAAAAACTACAAAGCTATCTCTATAAACATGTAAATATCTACAACGATATCTGTGTAAACATGGAAAGAACTACCTCGCTGTCTGTGAAAACATGGAAATATCTACACCGCTTTCTGTATATACATGGAAATAACTACACCGCCTTCTCTATAAACATAGAAATATCTACACCGCCATCTGTATAAACATGGAAATATCCACACCGCCATCTCTATAAACATGTTAATATCTACACCACCATATGTATGAACATAGAAATATATACACCGCCATCTCTATAAACGTAGAATTATCTACACTGCTATCTGTATGAACATGGAAATATCTACACAGGTATCTACATATACATGGAAATATCTACACAGCTTTATCTATAAACATGGAAATAACTACACCGCTCTCTCTATGAACTTGGAAATATCTACACTGCCATCTGAATGAACATGGAAATATCTACACCGCCATCTGTAGGAACATGGAAATATCTACACCGCCATCTGTATTAAGATGGAAATATCTATTCCGCTTTCTGCATAAACATGGAAATATCTACACCGCTATCTGTATAAACATGGAGATATCCACACCGCTATCTGTGAAAACATGGAAATGTCTACACCACTATCTATATAAACATGGGAATATCTACACCGCCATCTGTATAAACATGGAAATATCAACACCTCCATCTATATAAACATGGAAATGTCTACAACGCCATCTAGATGAACATGGAAATATCTACACTGCCATCTCTATAAAAGTGGAAATATCTACACCGCTATCTGTATGGACATGGAAATATCTACACTGCTATCTGTACAAAATTGGAAATATCTACACCGCTATCTCTATAAACTTGGAAATATCTACACCGCTATCTCTATAAACTTGGAAATATCTACACCGCTATGTGTATCAACAAGGAAACGTCTACACCGCTATCTCTGTAAACATGGAAATATCTAAGCCGCCCTCTGTATAAACATGAAAATATCTACACCACCACCTCTATAAACATGGAAATATCTACACCAAAATCTGTATGAACATGGAAATATCTTCAGCGCCATCTGGATGAACATGGTAATATCTACACCGCTATCTGTATGAACATGGAAATATCTACACCGCTATCTGTATGAACATGGAAATATGCACACCGCTATCTATATGAACATGGAAATTTCTACACCGCTATCTGTATGAACATGGAAATATCTACACCGGCATTTGTATGAACATGGAAATATCTACAATGCCATCTGTAGGAACATGGAAATATCTACACTGCCAACTGTAGGAACATTGAAATATCTACAACGCCATCTGTATTAAGGTGGAAATATCTACACCGCTATCTGTATAAACATGGAAATATCTACACCGCTATCTGTATAAACAAGGAAATATCTGCACCGCCATCTGTATAAACATGGAAATATCTACACCTCCATCTATATAAACATGGAAATGTCTACAACGCCATCTGGATGAACATGGAAATATCTACACTGCCATCTCTATAAAAGTGGAAATATCTACACCGCTATCTGTATGGACATGGAAATATCTACACTGCTATCTGTACAAAATTGGAAATATCTACACCGCTATCTCTATAAACTTGGAAATATCTACACCACTATCTCTATAAACATGTAAATATCTACAACGCTATCTGTGTAAACATGGAAAGGTCTACACCGCTATCTGTGTATACATGGAAATATCTACACTGCTTTCTGTATAAACATGGAAATATCTACACCGCCATCTCTATAAACATGGAAATATCTACAACGCCATCTGTATGAACATGGAAATAGCTACCCCGCCATCCATATGAACATGGAAATATCTTCACCGCCATCTCAATGAACATGGAAATATCTACACTGACATCTGTATGAGCATGGAAATATCTACAACGCCATCTGTATGAACATGGAAATATCTACAATGCTAGCTGTATGAACATGGAAATATCTACACCGCTAACTGTATGAACATGGAAATATCTACACCGCTATCCTTATGAACATGGAAATATCTACATCGCTATCTGTATGAACATGGAAATATCTGCACCGATACCTGTATAAACATGGAAATATCTGCACCGCTATCTGTATAAACATGGAAATATCTACACCGCTATCTGTATAAACATGGAAATATCCACACCGCTATCTGTGTCAACATGGAAATATCTTCACCGCTATCTGTATAAACCTGGAAATAACTACACCGCTATCTCTACAAACATGTAAATAACTACTACGCTATCTGTGTAAACAAGGAAATGTCTACAGTGCTATCTGCGTACACATGGAAATATCTACGCCGATATCTGTTTAAACATGGAGATATCTACACCGCCATCTCTATAAATATGGAAATATCTACACCACCATCTGTATAAACATGGAAATATCTACACCGCTATCTGTATGAACATGGAAATAACCATACTGCTATCTGTATAAAATTGGAATTATCTACAACGCTATCTCTATGAACAAGGAAATATCTACACCGCTATCTGTACAAACATGGAAATATCTATAATGCTATCTGTATAAACATGGAAATATCTACAACGATATCTCTATAAACATGGAAATATCTACTCCGCTATCTCTATAAACTTCGAAATATCTACATCGCTATATGTATAACATGGAAATATCTACACCGCTATCTGTGGAAACATGGAAATATCCAAGCTGCCCTCTGTATAAACATGGAAATATCTACACTGCCATCTCTATAAACA
Source organism: Gorilla gorilla gorilla (assembly GCF_029281585.2). Classification (NCBI taxonomy): domain Eukaryota; kingdom Metazoa; phylum Chordata; class Mammalia; order Primates; family Hominidae; genus Gorilla; species Gorilla gorilla. The sequence goes on from NC_073234.2 coordinate 2,071,425, forward strand.
TGGAAATATCTACACCACCATCTGCATGAACGTGGAAATATCTACACCGCCAACCATATGAATTGCAAATATCTACACCGCCATCTCTATGAACATGGAAATATCTACACCGCCATCTCTATGAACATGGAAATATCTACATCGCTATCTGTATGAACATGGAAATATCTACATAGCTTTCTGTATATACATGGAAAACTCTACACCGCTATCTCTATAAACATGGAAATAACTACACTGCTATCTCTATAAAACTGGAAATATATACACCGCCATCTCTATGAACATGGAAATAGCTGCACCGCCATCTGTATGAACATGGAAATATCTACACCGCCATCTGTATTAAGATGCAAATATCCGCACCGCTATCTGTAGAAACATAGAAATATCTACACAGATATCTGTATAAACATGGAAATATCTACACCGCTATCTATATAAACATGGAAATATCTACACCACTATCTCTATGAACATGCAAATATCTACACAGCTATCTGTATATCAATGGAAATATCTACACTGCTGTCTCTATAAACATGGAAATAACTACATTGCTATCTGTATAAACATGGAAATATCTACACCGCCATCTCTATGAACATGGAAATATCTACACCGCCATTTGTATGAACATGGAAATATCTACACCGCCATCTCTAAGAACATGGAAATATCTACACCGCCATTTGCATGAACATGGAAATATCTACACCGCCATCTGTATAAACATGGAAATATCTTCACCGCCATCTGTATGAACAGGGATATACCTACACCGGCATCTGGATGAACATGGAAATATCTACTCCGCTATCTGCATGAACATGGAAATACCTACACAGCCATCTGCATATACATGGAAATATCTACACAGCTTTCTCTATAAACATGGAAATAACTAAACCGCTATCTCTATAAACTTCAAAATATGTACACCGCCTTCTGTATGAACATGGAAATATCCTCACCGCCATCTGTAGGAACATGGAAATATCTACACCGCAATCTCGATAAACGTGGAAATATCTACACCTCTATCTGTGTGAACATGGAAATAACTACACTGCAATCTGTATAAAATTGGAATTATCTACACCGCTATCTCTATGAACATGGTAATATCTACACAGCTATCTGTATAAACGAGGGAATATCTAGACCGCTATCATTTGTATGAACATGGAAATATCTAAACCGCCATCTGCATAAACATGGAAATATCTACACCGCCATCTGTACGAACATGGACATATCTACACCGCCATCTCTATAAACATGGAAATATCTGCACCGCCATCTGTATGAACATGGAAATATCTACACCGCTACCTGTATGAACTTGGAAATATCTACACCGCAATCTGTTGGAACATGGAAATATCTACACCGCTATCTGTATGACAATGGAAATATCTACACCGCCATCTCTATGAACATGGAAATATCTATACACCTAACTGCATATACATGGAAATATCTACACAGCATTCTTCATAAACAAGGAAATAACTACACCGCTATCTCCATAAACATGGAAATATCTACACCGCTATCTGTATGAACATGGAAATAACCATACTGCCATCTGTATAAAATTGGAATTATCTACAACGCTATCTCTATGAACAAGGAAATATCTACACCGCTATCTGTACAAACATGGATATATCTACACCGCTATCTGTGTAAACATGGAAATATCTACAACGATATCTCTATAAACATGGAAATATCTACTCCGCTATCTCTATAAACTTCGAAATATCTACATCGCTATATGTATCAACATGGAAATATCTACACCGCTATCTGTGGAAACATGGAAATATCCAAGCTGCCTTCTGTATAAACATGGAAATATCTACACTGCCATCTCTATAAACATGGAAATATCTACACCACCATCTGCATGAACGTGGAAATATCTACACCGCCAACCAGATGAATTGCAAATATCTACACCGCCATCTCTATGAACATGGAAATATCTACACCGCCATCTCTATGAACATGGAAATATCTACATCGCTATCTGTATGAACATGGAAATATCTACATAGCTTTCTGTATATACATGGAAAACTCTACACCGCTATCTCTATAAACATGGAAATAACTACACTGCTATCTCTATAAAACTGTAAATATATACACCGCCATCTCTATGAACATGGAAATAGCTGCACCGCCATCTGTATGAACATGGAAATATCTACACCGCCATCTGTATTAAGATGCAAATATCCGCACCGCTATCTGTAGAAACATAGAAATATCTACACAGATATCTGTATAAACATGGAAATATCTACACCGCTATCTATATAAACATGGAAATATCTACACCACTATCTCTATGAACATGCAAATATCTACACAGCTATCTGTATATCAATGGAAATATCTACACTGCTATCTCTATAAACATGGAAATAACTACATTGCTATCTGTATAAACATGGAAATATCTACACCGCCATCTCTATGAACATGGAAATATCTACACCGCCATTTGTATGAACATGGAAATATCTACACCGCCATCTCTAAGAACATGGAAATATCTACACCGCCATTTGCATGAACATGGAAATATCTACACCGCCATCTGTATAAACATGGAAATATCTTCACCGCCATCTGTATGAACAGGGATATACCTACACCGGCATCTGGATGAACATGGAAATATCTACTCCGCTATCTGCATGAACATGGAAATACCTACACAGCCATCTGCATATACATGGAAATATCTACACAGCTTTCTCTATAAACATGGAAATAACTAAACCGCTATCTCTATAAACTTCAAAATATGTACACCGCCTTCTGTATGAACATGGAAATATCCTCACCGCCATCTGTAGGAACATGGAAATATCTACACCGCAATCTCGATAAACGTGGAAATATCTACACCTCTATCTGTGTGAACATGGAAATAACTACACTGCAATCTGTATAAAATTGGAATTATCTACACCGCTATCTCTATGAACATGGTAATATCTACACAACTATCTGTATAAACGAGGGAATATCTAGACCGCTATCATTTGTATGAACATGGAAATATCTACACCGCCATCTGCATAAACATGGAAATATCTACACCGCCATCTGTACAAACATGGACATATCTACACCGCCATCTCTATAAACATGGAAATATCTGCACCGCCATCTGTATGAACATGGAAATATCTACACCGCTACCTGTATGAACTTGGAAATATCTACACCGCTATCTGTTGGAACATGGAAATATCTACACCGCTATCTGTATGACAATGGAAATATCTACACCGCCATCTCTATGAACATGGAAATATCTATACACCTAACTGCATATACATGGAAATATCTACACAGCATTCTTCATAAACAAGGAAATAACTACACCGCTATCTCCATAAACATGGAAATATCTACACCGCCTTTTGTATGAACATGGAAATATCTACACTGCCATCTCTATAAACATGGAAATATCTACGCCGCTATCTGTATAAACATGGAAATATCTACACCGCTATCTGTATAAACATGGATATATCTACACCGCTATCTGTGTAAACATGGAAATATCTACACCGCCTTTTGTATGAACATGGAAATATCTACACTGCCATCTCTATAAACTTGGAAATATCTAGTCCGCCATCTCTATAAACATGGAAATATCTACACCGCCATCTGTATGAACATGGAAATATCTACACCGCTATCTGTATGAACATGGAACTATCTACACCACTATCTGTATGAATATGCAAATATCTACACAGCTATCTGTATATCAATGGAAATATATATACTGCTATCTCTATAAACATGGCAATAACTACACTGCTATCCGTATAAACATGGAAATATCTACACCGCCATCTCTATGAACATGGAAATATCTACACCGCCATTTGTATGAACATGGAAATATCTACATCGCCATCTGTATGAACATGGAAATATCTTCACCGCTATCTCTATAAACTTGGAAATAACTACACCACTATCTCTATAAACTAGGAAATATCTAGACCGCCATCTCTATAAACATGGAAATATCTACACCGCCATCTGTATGAACATGGAAATATCTACACCGCTATCTGTATGAACATGTAACTATCTACACCACTATCTGTATGAATATGCAAATATCTACACAGCTATCTGTATATCAATGGAAATATATATACTGCTATCTCTATGAACATGGCAATAACTACACTGCTATCCGTATAAACATGGAAATATCTACACCACCATCTCTATGAACATGGAAATCTCTACACCGCCATTTGTATTAACATGGAAATATCTACACCGCTATCTGTATGAACATGGAAATATCTACACCGCTATTTGTATGAACATGCAAATATCTACACCGCTATCTGTATAAAATGGAAATATTTACACCGCCATCTGAATAAAACTGGGAATATCTACACGGCCATCTGTATAAACATGGAAATATCTTCACCGCAATCTCTATAAACATTGAAATATCTACACCGCCATCTGTATGAACATGGAAATATCAACACCGCCATCTGTATGAACTTGGAAATATCTACCGCGAAATGTGTATGAACATGGAAATATCTACACCACCATCTGTATTATCATGGAAATATGTACACATACATCTGTATGAACATGCAAATATCTTCACCGCCATCTGTATGAACATGGAAATACCTACACCGCCCTCTGTAGGTACATGGAAATATCTACACCGCCATCTCTATAAACATGGAAATATCTACACTGCCATCTGTATAAACATGGAAATATCTACACCGCTATCTGTATATACATGGAAATATCTGCACCGCTATCTGTATAAAAATGGAAATATCTATACCGCTATCTCTATAAACATGGAAATATCTACACCACTATCTGTATAAACATGTAAATGTCCACACCGCTATCTGTATAGACATGGAAATATCTACACCGCTAACTGTATAAACATTGAAATATCTACACCGCTATCGGTATAAACATCCGTATTTGCTCTTAATTTATACCCGAGGCTGGGAAGTTTCATATGAAAAAAGACCAAGTACATAATTAGTCTATATTTGGTCTGGCAATTGATCTCTGCAATAATCAAACCTCAAAGACAATCAAATCTGAAATCTAAGCTACATATTAAATAGCTTGGTTTTTAGGTAGCACGTTGCTGTGTATGCTGGCTTCATAGAACATGCAAGTAGCAATGGCCATTTTTTAATATTCATTAGCCTTGAAGTTCTCCTAATTTTTAATCACATAGAAATAGAAATCTAATCTCACTACATTTTTTTTTTTAAACAGTGTCTGGCTTCGTTGCCCAGGGTGAAGAGCAGGGCATGATCTTGGCTCACACCTCTGCCTCTCGGACTCAAGCCATCCACCCACCTCAGACTTGGGGTAGCTGGGACCACAGGCATGTGCCACCATATCCAGCTAATATTTTTATTTTTGTACAAATGGGGTTTGTCATCTTTCCCAGGCAGGCCTCAAACTCCAAGACTCAAGCAATCCACCTGCCTTGAATTCCCAAACTACTGGGTTTACAGGTTACAGCCATTACGCCCAGCAACTAAACTTCTAAAAATCAATTTTACATAAAATTATCTAAGCGTGCAAGGAAAGATAAGAAGCCTAAGGAACCAGTGAGTTGAAGAATAAATGCAGTTTAAATCATACATGTAAACAACATGATGTGATGTGGTAGGAATCATCTAACATGCTTTAAAGCATGAGTAAAAGGTCTTTTCTTAGAAAACTGGATCTTAGTTTAGGATATCTTTAGATAACAGTATGAAAAGTCACATCACATTGATAAGTGAAGTGCTTCCTTTGGCTAATTTTAGGGATAGGACATTTACTTTCATATAATTCATAGGAATCTTAGACTTAAAAATAAAATTTCCCTTCTCAAATCCTTACTTTCATACATTTTTTGCATTTCTTTCACTTTTGTGTTAATGGCCTATGTCTCAACATATTCTATTAAGCCTTCTGGAAACACATACTTTGTTTCCAGCCTCTTCAGAGAACCATCACTCCACTTCCTAGGCTTCTGAAGAAGCAGACCCAAGCTTATAGTTATTACATATTTCTAAATCTAGGTGACCAAGAAAAATTGATACTTTTCCCATCATACCTTTAAGTTAATAATCAGGGGAATGCTGAGAGGTAAAGACCCAAGAGTGTTGGTTGTCTAATTGTGCAGCTGTATAAACAAATCTTAATGCTTGAAAATATTCAAAGGTTATTCTCACGTTGATTGTTGGTAACTATGTGTAACAACATGAAAAGAAAAAAAATCAAAGAATTACGTCTGAGGATAATACACAATCTCTAAGGGTAAGAAGAGCAACAAAAATTCTGCTTCAATTACCACTGAAATAATATATTTATCCTGTAAAATCTATGGTGGCTGGTTGTAAAAATTAGGCATTAGCAAACTGATAAAGACTTTTTAATGAAAACATTATGAAACATAGTTTTTAAAAAGTTAAATACACCCACACCAGTTTTTCAAATTCTTTGGGCTGCTTTAATGCTGCCATTAAATAGTTGATTTAGTTGTGACATAGATCCTATGTTCCATTGAGTCTACCATTCATAAAGATGCAATGTAAGGTAACAAAAGTATAAATTGTGTGTGTGAGGGGGAGAAGTCAAGAGTATTTTTATGTGACAGATGTTAAGTTGTTATCAGTGTAAAATAGTCTGTTACAAATACAGGACTCTGTATGTTAGTTTCACTTACCAGAAAGAAATAAATTACAGCAGATACACACACACACACCAAAAAAGGGAAAAGAAACAAAGCTTAGCACCACAGAAAACCACCAAACTAGAGAGATGAACAATAAGAAAGGAAGAAGTGAACAAGTAATCTAAAAAACAAGTAATGAAATGGTAGAAGGAAGTCCTAATTTATCAATAATAAACTTGAATAGAAGTGGATTAAACTCTACTTAAAAGATATAAAGTGGATGAATGGATTCAGACAGCAAAAGCCACCTATGTGCTGCCTACATGATACTTACCTCACTATTAAAGACAAATAGACTGAAAGTGAAGAGATGGAAAAATATATTTTAGGCAAACAAATGAAAAGCAAGCAGGAGTAGCCACAGTCATGTCATATTTTAAAAGGCTTTAAATAAAAGAACTATATAAAAAAAGAATGTCACTGAATAAAGAAATGATAAAAGGTCCAATTCAATAAGAGGACGTAACATATATGTTACTTAGGTGTAACTATATATGTACCCAACACCAGAACAACCAGATATGTAAAGCAAATATTAGATTTAAAGGTAGAGATTGACTGCAATACAATATTAGTAGGAAATTTCAACACTCCACTTTAAAAATGGACAGATTATATGAAGAGAAAATCAACCAAAAAATGACAGACTCAAACTATACCACAGACCAAATGGACCTAGCAGGTAAAGAAGATCTCACCTGATATGGTTTGGCTGTATATCCCCACCGAAATCTCATCTTGATTATAGCTCCCATAATTCATACATGTTGTGGGAGGGAACCAGTGGGAGATAATTGAATCATGGGGGCGGTTTCCCCCATACTGTTCTTGTGGTAGTGAATACGTCTAACAAGATCTGATGGTTTTATAAGGGGGAACCCTTTCACTTGGTTCTCAATTCTATTTTGTTTGCTACCATGTAAGATGTGCCTTTCGCCTTCCATCATGATTGGGAGACCTCCCCAGCCACGTGGAACTATGAGTCCACTAAACCTCTTTTTCTCTGTAAATTACCCAGTCTCAGGTATGTCTTTATCAGCAGTATGAAAACAGACTAATACATCATCCAGCAGCTGCAGAATACAAATTATTCTCAACTGTACACCAAACATTCTCTAGGACCAATCATACATTATGACACATAATAAGTCTTAACAAACTTAAGAAGACAGATATCATATGAAGTATCTTTTCTGATTACAGTGATATAAAGCCAGAAATCAACAACAGGAAAGCCCTTGGAAATTTTATGAAAACATGGAAATTAAATAGCATGCACCCAAGAAATCAATAGGTCTCATTAAGACATTAATAGGAAAATTTCAAAAGTCGCTGAGACAAGTAAGAATGAAAATCCAACATACCCAAACCTATGGAATGTAGCAAAAGCAGTTCTAAGAGGGAAATTTATAGCAATAAAAGCCTACACCAAAAATGAAGAAAGATTTTCAAATCACAAAGCAAAATTATACACTTCAAGTAACTAGAACATCAAAAACAAACTAAACCCAAAATTGGTAGAAGGAAGGAAATAATAAAGCTCACAGCAGATATAAAGGAAACAGACACTAAAAAATATTTCAAAAGATAAATAAGACAAAGTGTAAAGGTAAAACTGACAAACCTTTAGCTAAACTAAGACAAAAGGAGAGAAAATTCAAATAAATAAAAGATGAAAAAGGAGACATTACAACTGATACACCACAGAAATATAAGGGATTGTAAGACATTACTCATAACTATATGCCAACAAATTTGATAATGTAGAATAAAATGAATAAATTTCTGCACACATACAACTACCCAGATTAAATTGTGAGGAAATATAACATCTGAACACATCAATAATGAGTTTGGAAATTGAATCAATAATAAAACATCTTCCATCAAAACAACAACAACAACAACCAACACCCAGGACCTGATGTCTTCACTGCTGAATTCTACCAAACAGTTAAAGAATAACTACCAATTCTCCACAAACTTTTCCACAAAAGTAATGAGGAAGGAATACTTCCATACTCATCTTATGAGGCTCGCAATATCCTGATTCTAAAACCAGACAAAGACATGCACAAAATGAAAATAACAGGCCAATATTCCTGGAGAACATAGATACAAAAATTCTCAACAAGATACAAGTGAACTGACTTCGACAGCACAGTAAAAAGAGTATTCACTATAATCAAGTGGGATTCATCCCAGGGATGAAAGGATGGCTTAACATGCACAAATCAGTAAATATGATACACCACCACAATAGAAAGAAAAACAAAAACCATGTGATCATTTCAACAGATGCAAAAAGAACACTTGACAAAAGTCAACATTCGTTTATGATAAAAACTGTCAAGAAAGTAGGTATAGGAGTGTACCTCAACGCAGTAAAGGCCATATGTGACAAACCCACAGCTAACATCTTATTTATGGTGAATAGTTAAATGCTTTTCCTCTATGATATGGAGGAAGACAAGGATGTCAACTTCTACCACTTCTATTTAGCATAGTACTGGAGGTCAGAGCCAGAGCAATTAGACAAAAGAAATAAATAAGAGGGATCCAAACTGGAAAGAAGGAAGTCAGATTGTTTCTGTTTGTAGAAAATGTGATCTCACATACATATGTATACATCTATATATATGATCATATAGATATATATGATCTCTCTCTCTTTAGGGTTCTTTCTATATATACTTATATAGAGTGAGAACCCTAAAGACTTGACCAAAAACTACTAGAAATCATAAATAAATTCAGTAAAGTTGTAGTATACAAAATCAACACAGAAAATGCAGTGGTGTTTCTATACACTAATAGTGAACTATCTGAAAAAGTCATCAAGAAAGGAATTCCATTTACAATAGCTACCAAGAAATCTGCAGATAAATTTAATCAAGGTCGTGAAAGATCTCTTCAATGAAAAGTATAACACACTGATGGAAAAATTTACAATACACAAAAAATGGACACTATATACTCATGGAATGGAAGAATTGATACTATTGAAATGACCATACTAACAAAATGTCCTACAGATTCAATGCAATCCCTATCAAAATAACAATGAAATTCTTCACAGAAATAGAAAAAAATACCCTAAAATTTGTATGAAACCAGAAAAGACCCCAAATAACCAAAGCAATCCTGTGCAAAAATAACAAAGCTGGAGGCACCACACTACCTGACTTCAAAATATACTACAAAGCCATAGTAAGCAAAACAGCATGGCACTGCCATAAAGCAAACACATAGACCAACGGAAGAGAATATACAGCTCAGAAATAAATTCTCATACCTAAAGTCAACTGATTTTCAAAAAAGGAGTCAAGAGCACACACAGGGGTAAAGACAGTGTCTTCATTAAATGGTACTGAGAAGATTGGATATCTATATGTGGGATAATGAAATCAGACCCCTATCTTTTACCTTATACAAAAATCAACTCAAATGCGATTAAAGACCTAAAGGTAAGATTGAAAACTATGAAAAACTACTAGAAGATAACATGTGGGAAATTCTCTATAACTTTGGGTTGTACAAGGATTTTTTAAATGAGACGTCAAAAGCACAGGCAACAAAAGCAAAAATAGATAAATGGGGTTTCATCAAACTAAAATGCTTCTGCACAGCAAAGGAAACTTAACAGAGTGAAAAAACAACTTACAGAATGGGATACAATATTTGCAAACTATACATCTGCTAAGGAGTTAATGCCCAGATTATATAAGAAACTTAAACAACTCAACAGCAAAAACATAAATAACTTATTTAAAAATGGGCAAAACTGGGAGGCTGAGGCAGGTGGATTGCCTGAGGTCAGGAGTTTGAGACCAGCCTGACCAATATGGTGAAATCATTTCTCTACTAAAAATACAAAAATTTAGCCAAACATGATGGCGTGTGCCTGTAACCCCAGCTACTCAGCAGGCTGAGGCAGGGGAATTGCTTGAACCAGGGAGATGGAGGTTGCCGTGAGCCCTGATTGCACCACTGTACTCCAGCTTGGGCAACAGAGCAAGACTCCTTCTCAAAAAAAAAAAAAGGACAAAATAAACTAAAAGACATGCCACAAGAGAAAATATAGAAATGGTCAAGACGAATATATAATAAAATCATGTTCAACATCACTAACCATCAGGGAAATGCAAATCAAAACCACAATGAGATACCAGTTCACCCATTAGAATGCCTATTACCAAAAAGGTAAAAGATAACAAGAGTTGGCAAGGAAGTGGAGAAAAGGGAACACTTACACACTGTTGATGGGGTTGTAAACTAGTACAACCATTAAGCAAAACTTTATGGAAATTCGCTGAAAAATAAAAAAAAACAAAACAACAATCATTCGATCACATAACCCAGCAATCCCACTACTGGGTATACATCCATAGGAAATGAAATCATTGTGTTTGAAAAATATCTGCACTCTTATGTTTACTGTAGCACTATTTCTAATAATCAGATATGGAATCAATCTATGTGTCTAAAAACAAACAAGTGAATTATATATATACAATATATATTATGTATATTATATATAATATATATTATGTATATTATATATAATATATATTATGTATATTATATATAATATATATTATGTATATTATATATAATATATATTATGTATATTATATATAATATATATTATGTATATTATATATAATATATATTATGTATATTATATATAATATATATTATGTATATTATATATAATATATATTATGTATATTATATATAATATATATTATGTATATTATATATAATCTATATATTATACATAATATATATTATATATATAATAAATACTATGTATATTATATAATATATATGATATATAATATATTATGTATATTATATATAATATATATTATGTATATTATATATCATATATATTATGTATAGTATATATAATATATAACGTATAATATATATACATACATATATAATACATATATACATATATAATATACATAACGTATATTATGTATATTATATATATTACGTATAATATATATTATTATATGTATAATTACATATAATTATAACTATAATTATATATAATTTTATGTGTAATTATAATATACATAAAATTAATTATATATATATATATGTATATGGACACACACACAATGAACTACTATTCAGCCATAAAAAAAGAATGAAATTCTGCCAGTTGCAACAACATGGATGACCCTGCAGGATACAATGTTAAGTGAAATAAGCCAGACACGGAAAGCAAATACCGCATGATCTCTCTCATATGTGAAATCTTAAAAAAAAAAAGTTAATAGAGAAGTAGAGTAGAATAGTGGTTACCAAACAGTGAGGAAGAAGTGGGGAGGGCAAAATGGAGATAGATTGGTTAACAGTTATGAAATCACAATTATATAGGAAGAATAAGTTGAAGTGTTCTTTGCAAAGCAGGGTGACTATAGTTAAAAGTAAAGTATTGTATATTACAAAGTATCTAGAAGAAAGGATTTTGAAATTTCTTATTAAAAAGACATGATGAATGCATGAGGTAATTAATACACTAAGTATCCTTATTGGATCATTAGACAACATACATATTCATTGAAACATCAAATTGTATCCTATAAATCTATATAATTACAATGTGAAAATTTTTTAAAAATAAATTAATGAATTAAATAACAATTTTAAAATGTTCTCAATCACCAACACAAAGTTTAGGAGCTTTGTTCTTGACTCAGCCTTAAGACTGAAAACTAATGTGTTAGAAATATTTGTAGATCCTCTCAATTTTGAAAGAATCCTAGCTAAACTACTGAAATATAAAATATATTCTATGTAATATGCTCTTAGGTATATTCTTAGGTGAACTCTGCTTTTAGATGAAGCTTATAAAAAGGAAAAACGTTTCTGAAATAAAATTTTAAAGTATTTGGAAAATTACAGCTTAATCTATTAAAGACAAATTTTCTATACAGTAACCTTTTTATATGCTTTTGAAATGGGATATACAATTATTTTCCCTGATGTGAAACAAAATATAGAAAGTTGGCATTTTATCTAAGAAGTTAACTTAGGAAGAAAGAGTGAGAGGCAGTGGAATGAGGGAAGAAAGGAAGGCTGATGATGGGATACCTTATCAAGTTGCCTAATGCTGTATTGGAACCTAATAGGCCTTCTAAGGAGTTTTATTACATAATGCAAGACTCCTCAATCTGGGAGGAGGAAAGGGCTTTATTTTTGAGTGGTCACAGGTTGCCCCATGGGCATAAACTCTACCAAGCTTCTAGGTTACACCTACATGAGCATCCCACCTGCTTAAGTGAGAGCAGCCACAAACTGTGGGCCATTCCAGGTAAGTGTCATATCACACCTGCACCAACTAGTCAAAGCCTGGGTCAAAGCCTGTGCAGAACTGATTGCTACAGCAGAGGCTAAAATAAGAAATGGGGCTAAGAGAATGAAAAGCAGTGCCCATATGTATCCAAAAACAGGTTGAAGATATCTTTAGGAAGGAACAGATAATTTTTTTTATTCATACAATAACAGATGCATATGAACTCCTCGAGTAGTCACCCATTCCTGTCAGCCCTTGGGCTTCATAACTAAATCATTCTTCCTTTGTAATCCAGTCCCACATTTTCAGCTATCTCTCTATGTTTATTATCTTAAATATTTCTTTGCTCTATACTCTTCCCCTAGTCTTCAACCAATTTCTTTCTTTATTGTCCCAACCCACAGACTGTTATTTCCACTTCGATGTCCCATAGAAGCTTCAAGGGTTTGAAATACCTAAAAAAAACTCATCTTTCTCCCTAAAACTCCCTCTCCTTCTCCCACTTCAAAATTTCAACTAATGGCTCCCCCTGTTATTCCCACCAGAATCCTGAATGATCCGTTTCTCCTCATTCACTCCATACATGTAAATCTCATTAACGTTACTTTCTAGATATTTCATGAATCCTTTCCATTCATTCTGTACTAGAAAGTGTTCCCAGTTTAGACCCTGGTGGTTGGTGGCCTGTTACCGAGGCGCTCTCTCTCTCTCTCTCTCTCTGTGGGTGTGGGTCTGGGTGTGTGTGTCCTGAGAATTTATTTACTTCTGGTTTTTGTTTGTTTTTTAGTATCCAGAATCTACAGGGAACTTAAATCAATTAGAAAAAAAAAATAACCCAATTAAAAAATGGGCAAAGGACATGAACAAACACTTCTCAAAAGAACATATACAAATGGCCAACAAATACACGAAAAAAAAAATGCTTAGAATCACTAATCATCAGAAAAATGCAAATCAAAACACAATGAGATACCATTTCATACCGGTTGGAATGGCTATTATTAAAAAGTCAAAATACAACAGATGCCAGCAGGGCTGTAGACAAGAGGAAGTGTCTGTATATTTTTAGCTATAGCCCTACTTCAAACGTGTCCCCCTTACAGCCAAAAGAGCGGCCTATCTAAAGGACTGTTCTGATCAGCTCACTTACCTGACTGAAACCTTCAGTGACTCCCATGGCCTGCAGGTCAATGCACTAATTCATGACTATAACATCTGAGATATCCTTGATCTGGCTACTGGTCTAGCCCTCTCTGACTCACGCTTTATAAACCATGCATTCTGGAACTTTTTAGTTGTTTCCCACATCAGCATGCTACTTCCCATCCATGTAGATTTGCAGAGACCTCCTCATCTTTTTAATTCCCAGTTCCCACTCTCAACATGGGCCATCTCCTACCCACACTTCAAAACCTAAGCAAAACAACACCTTCCGTGACACCTCCATGCTGAGTCAGATGCCATCCCCTTTGTATTGTAGTTCTTTGCTTGTGTGCCTTTGTCTCACTTTGTTCTCTTTAAAATAAACTCCATGAGGACAATGATCACCTGCTATTTGTGTTAATATCTGCACCAAGTGGCATAGTGTCTGGAGTATAGTAGGATCTATTTTCAAGGAACAAAAGATTATATCTATACCAATAGACATGAATTAGCGCCTTTTTTTTAAAGATAAGCTCCCTTTGAACTAAGTCAATGTTTACAAGAAGAGTTATACTCAAAGGTTCACTTTTGCTGCTTACGTTTCATTTATTTCAGGCAATTAATTCATTGTTATTGGTAAATCAATACTTTTTATTGATACTGAAAAGAGAGAAATAAACTAATGACTATCTCTGTTAGAGTAGATTTGTTCATATATATCAGTAAAATGTTAATTATCTGAAAGTCAGTAATAAAACATAAACTGTGATCTTAAATGTTTTTTAGGGGCTCAAAAATAATTAGAATTCATGTCAGCATATAAAAAAAGATCAGAGTATTTTTAAGATAGGATAAAATTTTATTTTAGTTTCTTAGGGATTTTTGTGACCTTATAGAGTTCAACTAATTATAATTTTAAAAATAGGATTGATAGAGTTTTAGAATTAGAAACAATTTATAGATTATTTTATTTTTCTTTTGAGGAACCAGGTCATCAGAAGATCAAGGAACACCTATAATGTCACTAGATCCTAATTTAATTTAAATTTTAGAATCCAGGTATTCTAACTCCTGTCTTGATACTATTTCTACTTCATTATGTTGCTTCCCAGGGCTTTAAAAAATAAAAGCTGGGAAATTACATTTGCTTTGCATATACAGCACCAATTATCAAATTCAGCATAAAAGCATAACATGTATACATCAAAAAGAAAACATAAAAACTTCATATTAAAAGCATCTCAAAACAATTGATTATAATAGGGAAACCTTATACAAATGCAACACTCCCCCATTAATAAAAAGAAACCAATTGGAGAAAAAAGAAATTCAATATAAACATGTTGGAATATAACCTAATTCATTTTAATCCAATGCTTCAAATTGAAAAAAATTAGCCCTAATGTTATTTTCCTTCATCATTACAATCTTGCTTTTCATTACATTATGCTATGTTTTGTATTAAACATAAAATCAATTTTTCACCTTAACACATGCTAGAAATACAGTCACCATGTTGGAAATCAGTAGAAAGTGTCTTTGTTTCTACTTTTTTTTTTCTCTGAAAAAGCTTTGGGAAAAAAAAATCATTTACAATGTTTAATTTTAATAACTTAAAGAATGTAATTGATTTTTGTTTGTTTTTGACATGGAGTTTCACTCTTGTCACTCAGGCTGGAGTACAATGGCATGATCTCGGCTCACTGTAACCTCCACCTCCCAGGTTCAAATGATTCTCCTGTCTCAGCCTCCCGAGTAGCTGGGATGACAGGCACTCGCCACCACACCTGGCTAATTTCTGTATTTTTAGTAGAGATGGGGTTTCATCATGTTGGCCAGGCTGGTCTCAAACTCCTGACCTCAGGCGATCCGCCCCCCTTGGCCTCCCAAAGAGCTGGGACTACAGGCGTGAGCCACCGCGCCCAGCCAATTGAATAGTTTTTAACTCAGAGGATAAATGCTTGAGGGGATGGAAAGCCCATTCCTCATGATGTGATTATTTCACACTGCATGCCTGTATCAAAACATCTCATGTACCCCACAAATATATAAACCTCCTATGTACCCACAAAAATTTTATAAAATAATGAAAATATTTTAAAACTAAAAAAAATTGTTTTTTAATTAAGCAACTTTATTTAAATAAAATCATTCTTCCTCATCCTCAGTCCTGGGATCTACCAGAAAGAATTAGCAACATCTTAAAGATGACAAAGTGTTAAAGATAAGCTGCTATTAAGTAAAAGTGTGAAGTGTGGGGGGGACAAGCTGGATGCCTGAACCATTTTGTTCTATCTTTAGGACAGTGAAAGAGCAAGAAGCAGGGATGGGGTGGGGGACACATATTCTGTTGAGCATTGTCACCACTATATTCACTGAAATTCATCTGCATGCTTGTATGTATCCTTTTGATTCGCCTGATACACTGAAAATTATATGAAATTGTTCTCTATTCTTTAGATAATTATAATCTAAGTGCTAATATGAAGCTTAGAATTTATATGAAATATTTATGCCCACAACAAGACATTTCAGCTATTTCCTAGATAATAATCTCACTTCACCCTGCACAAAACAGGCACATGATCATGTCACTCTGACCTGGTTTGAGTCCAAGGAGGCTTTTGTTTTTAAAATAATTTAGGTTAGTAGTTAAAATATGAACTTTGGGCCAGGAGTGGTGGCTCATGCCTATAATCCCAGCACTTCGGGAGGCTGAGGCGTGCGGATGACTTGAAGTCAGGAGTTGGAGACTGGCCTGGCCAACATGCTGAAACCCCATCTCTACTAAAAAAAAAAAATACAAAAATTAGCTGGGTGTGGGGGGGGGGCACCTATAATCCGAGCTACTTGGGAGACTGAGGGGGAGAATTGCTTGAGCCTGGGAAGTGGAGGTTGCAGTGAGCAGAGATAATACCACTACACTCCAAAACAAACAACAAACAAAAAAATTCTAGAGTCACACTGAAAATCTTAACAACCTGCTTCTACTACTCATTTTTTTAATTTTTATTTTGACCTGATTTTAGATTGATAGTAAAATGCACAAATAACACAAAGTGCCACCTATGTCCCTCACCCTACTTCCCCTAATACTAACATTTTCAGAGCCATCCTTATTTTCTCTATAAAAGAGCAGAATTCTCCTTTTAGAGATTTGGAAAGATTATTAAAAGATAAGTTACAAAATACAGTACCTGACACGTATAAAATATTAAATAAATATTAGCCATGCTTAATTATTTTGTTTTAAGTCTATATGAGTCAAGTTTTAGTAGAAATATGGGCTAGAAAAAAAAAACAGAAAGCGGGACTCTGTGATCCGACTTGGGCTTATAGAACAGACTGTACTAGTTTGTTCTCATGCTGCTAATAAAGTCCTACCCAAGACCGGGTAATTTATAAAGGAAAGAGGTTTAATGAACTCACAATTCCACATGGCTGGGGAGGCCTCACAGTCACGGCAGAAGGCAAAAAAGAAGCAAAGGCACATCTTAAATGGTAGCAGAGAAGAAAGCTTGTGTAGGGAAACTCCCATTTTAAAAGCATCAGATCTGGTGAGACTTATTCGCTACCAGGAGAACAGTAGGGGGAACCCGCCCCTATGATTCAATTATCTCCACCTGACTCCATCCTTGACATGCGGGGATAATTACAATCAAGGTGAGATTCGGCCGGAGACACAGCCGAATCATATCAATGACTAATGAGAGTTATGTCCAGAACCTAATGAAAACCTGTCTGAGGCCACATTCCCTGTAAAGCAGATTTGAGATAGAGATTTGTGTAGAGAACATTTAACTGGGTAAAATCCTAGGAACCAACAACTGTGGCGAAAAAACTGAATTGAATAAAGGGAGTTGAGATGTGAGGCAGTCACAACAAATACCTCAGCTAATCTCAAGGGGGAGCTGAGAAGCTGGGGTGACCCTTCAGAATTGCCCTAAATTGAGGCAGGAGTATGGAGTTTTAATACCTTTCACTGGCCATTCTTCAGATACGAGTTGTCCCCAAGGATGGACATCAGCTTGACAAGTTATTAATTAGATCTCCTGAGAATAAATTCTAGAGAGAATCAGCTGAGAGGCATGATTTAGCAAATGAGAACCAAGTGAAAGGCGAAAGGGGTTTCCCCTTATAAAACCATCAGATCTCATGAGACTTATTCACTACCACTAGAACAGTGTGGGGAAAACTGCCCCCATGATCCACTTACCTCTCACTGGGTCCCTCCCACAACATGTGAATTATGGGAGCTACAGTGCAAGATGAGATTTCGGTGCAGACACAGCCAAGCCATATCAGACAGTAATAACTTTCAATTAAATATAGCTAGACGTTCTGTCAATGGGTCACAGCAGTCTAGAGAATACATTGAAAAACTCTGGGAACAGCAGATATAGAGGTCAGATCTAGAGATTTTGAACAAAGTTTAGTGCTACAATGCATTGGTGACCACAGACAAAAGGTGTCTGTTGTTGTTATAGTTTGTTTCTGTCTTGTTTTTCATCATGGGAGGACAAAAAGAAAAAATGGGGGCAATGGTGAAGGAGAAATGAAAAAGACCTGCTTTTCTATGGGTGGAAGCGACTAAACGAGAGAATAAATTTGGATTACACAACAAATGCAAATCAAGTTAGAAGCATGAAAGGCATGATTAAGGCCATGGTTCTAATAGATATCAGCCAGCAGAACCAGGATCATGCCACATCAAGAGAGGCTGCAGAGCCATTGCCTTCTCTCCTGTCAATGCTAAATTAATGAAATGGAACTCACAGAAGCACTATGTAATCAAATATTGGTGGGACACAAGCAAATTCTGAAAAAGTTTCATTGATCAATGATAATATCTTTTGGTGTAAATATCTCCTCAAAACAGTTCAGGAAAAAAAATAAAGCTATAATTTTCCTTTAGAAATATTTAACTTTGTTATACTAGTTTACTTATTTTTTACCTAATACATTCTGATATATTGTTATGTAGGTTAAAGATGCTCGATTCATGCCACTGTGGAAACCACTCATAATTTAGGCAATAATGCAAATTCTTTTCAAATTCTTTTATCAGTGTATTCACTTTATTTTTATTTCTAACACAATTCAAAATTACAGGATGCTATCAAAGTGATGCTACAAAACCCCACTAAAATTTTTTCAATTCTTCAAATCACACACTTACACACACACACACACACACACACACACACACCACATGCATTCCCCGTACAGGCCTTTTTTGTGGGGGGCCTGAGTAAATAATTGCATTTTATTTTCAATTTTTCATTTTGAAATAATTAAAGACTTACCAAAAATGTTGCAAAACTACGTGCCTTTTTGAAGTAAAGTCTTGAAAAAGTTGTTTGGTATATCCTTTATAGTAAAAAAAGAAAACACGTGTATATTCTGTTGATTAAAGGCATGCTGAGATTGTTAGACATGTGATTTCATCAGAGACTCCAATATAGAGCACAGCTGTAACGACATCCTAAGAGTGTTCTAACTGAAATGTGTTGGAAGAAGGTTCTAATTTTTCTCAACCCTTCTCAAGTTGGCACTTAGCAGATTTCCACTCTATAAAAATAACTCCTGCTCTGCAACTAATGTTCACAGATAAGCTCCAAACATATTTACAGCTCCATTTAAGTATAATGTACACACAGTAAAATTCACCCTTTTCAATGTGCAATTTAATGGGTTATGGCAGATGAATATCATCATTTGACCACAATCATGATCAAGATACAGAAAATCTGCATCATCACAAAATGTTTTCTTTTGCTGTTTTGCATTTGATCTTTTCTCCATTCCTGAACACAGGCAACCACTAATCTGCTTCTGTTTCTACAGTTTGCATTTTCTAGAGTATCCTATTAGTGGAATGATACATTGGTGTCTTTCATGTCTAGCTTCTTTCACTGAGCATAATGCTTTTGATATTCATTTATATTGCTGTTGTATCAGTTTGCTCCTTTTTATTGTTGAGTGGTACTCCATCTACAACTGGTTTATCCATTTACAAGTTGATGGACACATCTGCTATGAACTTCAAGGATGAGGCTTGGTACGGATATGTTTTTATTTATTTTGAGTCGCAGTGGAATTATTTGGTTATATGATCAGTACTAAGTTTAACATTAAAAGAAACTGCCAAACTGCTTTCCAAAATGTCTGTACCATTTTGAAGTCCCACTAGCCAGGTGTGAATAGCAATTCTTCACATCATGTGGTATGGTCAGTTCTGCTCGTGTCAGCCACTCCAGTGGGTGTACAGTGGTACCTCAATGTGGTTTTAACTTGCATTTCCCTGATGACGGGTAATGTTAAGTATCTTTTCATTTGTGTATTGGACATCATCTCTTTTTAAATTAAAATATCTGTACAAATATTTGGTCCATTTAGGTCAAAATATTATGTTAAATGAGTTATTTGTGTTTTGTTATTTAGTTTTTTAGTTATGTGTACATTCTAGATGAAAGTTCTTTATCAGACATATTTAAAATTATTCTGTCCCAATCTGTGGTTTGCCTTTTCATTTTTTGATGCTATGTTTTAAATTGCAAAAGTCTTAATTTCATGAAGTCCAACTTACTATTTTTTTCCATTTTCATCCATCCTTTTCTTATCTAAAAAATTTTTAGCTATAGTAAGATTATTAAAAATTTTTCCTATTCAGTAAGCTTTATACTTTTTATATTTACATTATGTATAAAATACATGTTGAGTTAACTTGAGGATATGGTGTGAGGTAATTCTGAAGTTCATATTCTCCATTTAATATCCAATTTTATTAGTACCATCTTTATAAAGACATTGATTTCCTTATTGAATTATTTTGGCAACTTTGGCCATGTAAGGCTGGATATATTTCTAAATTATTTATTCTGTTTCACTGATATATATGTCTTCTTCATGCCAGTAAGTTTACTGTACTGGTTAGTGTAGCTTTACAATATGTCTTGAAATTTGGAAAGTTTTCCAACTTTATTCTTCTTTCTAAAACATGCTCTGGCTATTCTAGGACTTCCATATTTAAAAAAAAAAAATTAGAATCAGCTTTGTAATTTCTCCAAAAAGGCCTATAGGTTTGATTGGGATTGTGCCAAATCTGGAGATCAGTTTCAGAAGAATTATCATCTAATAAGTATGACATGTATATTTACCAATGAACTTGATACATATTTCTACCTATTCAATCTCTCGTATTAGTGATTTAGAAATTTTGGATCAGCATACCTTTTATTAAATTTATTCTGAATTATTTTATTATTTTTGAGGCTATTATAAGTTAAATTGCTTACATAATTTTATTTTCTAATTGGTGTTGATTGTGTATAGAAACACAATTGATTTTATTTATTGATCTTTCATCCTACAACTTTGTTAAATTCACTTCATACCTCTAGCACACTTCTGCAGATGCCTAAGGATTTTCTGTGTATATGTTTACATCATGTGAGAATAGTATTTTTCTTTCTTCCCAACTTGGGTGTCACTTATTTCTTATTTTCTTTTCTTTTCTCTTTATTTCTTTCTTCTTTCTGTCCATTCCTCCTTCCTTCCCTTCTTTCTTTCTCCCTGTTTTAGAATCAGTTTTGTAATTTATCCAAAAGGACCTATAAGGTTTCATGGGAATTCCACTGAATCTAGAGATCAATTTCAGGAGAATTATCATCTCATAAGTATTAAATATTTATCAATGAACTTGGTATATATTTCCACTTATTTAATATTGAATGCAATACTTTAAAGAACTAGGGAGAGAGGACATCATTGCATTTTTCATAATCTTATGTAGAAAGTATTAAGGCTTTCACCATTTTAAGTAAGATGTTTGCTATAGATTTTCTGTAAACACATAATCAGTTTGAAAATGTACTTTTCTATCCTCAGTTTGCTGGGAGTTTTTAATTTAAAAAATGTGTTACATTTTGTAAATTCCTTTTTTGCATCTATTGAGAGTGTCACGTGATTTTTCTTTTTTCTGTCAGCATGGTAGATTTTCAGTTGTTGAAACCAACTTGAGATAAGCCCCACTTGGTTAAAACACATTATCATTTTTAAATATTCCTAGACTCACTTTGCTAATATTGTATTAAGAATGTTGCATCTAAGTTCATAATGGTTATCAGTCTGTCATTTTTGAGTTGTGATATCTGTATTTGTTTCTGATATCGAGAGAATCCACGTAAAACATCTACTTCTGTCATCAGTAATAATCTGACCAGGGATAACACCAACAGTTAGAGAGGAACCTGTCATTACCTGTGGCAGCAGAGATATCAGAGATTCCAAAAAGAAAAGCAAGGTTAAAATTTCAAATATAATCACATGAAATATCAGAAAGCCAGGGGATAGAAATATAGGAGAGCAAAATCTTAGAGGTCAAAACAAGTAGTTAAGTACTGCACATGATAATAAAAAGTGAAGTCTTTTCCTAAGGCAGAGCCTGGCTGCTGCCTAGCTTCTTTGACAATTCTTGGTAGGCTTTCATGGCTTTATAAGGGCTTATACTTTAGGTAAAGTTATAGTCAGGGAAATGGTGGGTGTAGGTTGGCTCTGTAGAAATGAAGCATTACAGGAGCACTGCAGTTAGAAAGAAACTGATACTGATGATACTTCGGTCACACTAATAATACATGCTAATGATAATCATAGCAATCATGGTAATGACAGAAAAAATATATATATAATATTAACATGCTTCTATTTGCACATATACATATGTGAATAGAAACATTGATTTAAAGACATGAAAGTATAGAAATAGCCTACACCTGATAAAGATATGCTCATACACAATAACAAACATCAGTATAAACAGAGATTTTGATGTATCACAGAATTCTCCAATAGATCACAATTTTGACACTATGGGAAGTGTCATTTTCAGAACTTTTCTTTATCTCCATTATCTCCATTCTCTATTTCCAACATTCCTGGAGACTGAACTCAAGGATCAGTAAATATTCTCAACCTTAACCATAGCAGACTTCATTCATCCCATATATGCTTGTTATTTTTCCCCATTGACAGAAGGCATTGTACCATGAAATATACAACATATCTCTGACACACCTGACGGAAACAAACAATGGGGAAAGATTGACTATTTAATCAATGATGATGGGAAAACTGGCTAGCCATATGAAGAAAGCTGAAACTGGACCCCTTCCTTACACCTTATAAAATAATTAACTCAAGATGGATTAAAGACTTAAACATAAGATCTAAAACCATAAAAACTCTAGAAGAAAACCTAGCCAATACCATTCAGAACATAGGCATAGGCAAAGACTTCATGACTAAAACACCAAAAGCAGTGGCAACAAAAGCCAAAATTGAGAAACGGGATCTAATTATACTAAAGATAGCTTCTGCACAGCAAAAGACACTATCATCGGAGTGAACACACAACCTACAGAGTGGGAGAAAATTTTTGCAATCTATCCATCTAACAAAGGGCTAATATCCAGAATCTACAAGGAACTTAAACAAATTTACAAGAAAAAAACAACCCCATCAAAAAGTGGGAAAAGGATATGAACAGACACTTCTCAAAAGAAGACATTTATGCGGCCAATAAACACATGAAAAAAAGCTCATCATAGGCTGGGCGTGGTGGCTCACGCCTGTAATCCCATCACTTTCGGAGGCCAAGGCGAGTGGATCACAAGGTCGGGAGTTTGAGACTTGCCTGGCCACTACGGTGATACTCTGTCTCTACCAAAAACACAAAAAAAAAAACTTTAGCCAGGCGTGGTGGTATATATCTGTAATCCCAGCTACTCAAGAGGCTAAGGCAGGAGAATTGCTTGAACCCATTAGGTGGAGGTTGCAGTGAGCCGAAATTGTGCCACTGCACTCCACCCTGGGTGACAGAGTGAGGCTGTCTCGAAGAAAAAAAAAAAAAAGCTCATCACCCCTGGTCCAATGAGATACCATCTCGCGCCAGTTAGAATGGCAATCATTAAAAAGTCAGGAAACAACAGGTGCTAGAGAGGATGTGGAGAAATAGGAATGCTTTTACACTGTTGGTGGGAGTGTAAATTAGTTCAACCATTGTGGAAGACAGTGTAGCAATTCCTCAAGGATCCAGAACTAGAAATACCATTTGACCTAACAGTCTCATTACTAGGTACACATCCAAAGGATTATAAATCATTCTACTATAAAGACACATTCACACATATGTTTATTGCAGCACTATTCACAATAGCAAAGACTAGGAACCAACCCAAATGCCCATCAATGATAGACTGGATAAAGAATATGTGGCACATATACACCATGGAATACTATGCAGCTATAAAAAAGGATGGATTAATGTCTTTTGCAGAGACATGGATGAAGCTGGAAACCATCATTCTCAGCAAACTATCACAAGAACAGAAAACCAAACACCACATGTTCTCACTCATAAGTGGGAGTTGAACAAAGAGAACACATAGACACAGGGAGGGGAACATCACACACTGGGGCCTGTCAGTGGGTAGGAAGGAAAGAGGAGGGATAGCATTAGGAGAAATACTTAATGTAGATGACGGGTTGATGGGTGCAGCAAACCACGACAGCACATGTATACCTATTTCACAAAACTGCAAGTTCTGCATATGTATCCCAGAACTTAAAGTGTATGTATGTGTGTATATATATACACACAAATGTAAATGTAAATGTAAATAAATTGAAAATGGTAAAAATAGAAATATGTTTCGTACACAAATAGTGACATAATAAAGCAAGATAGAATGTATGTTTGAGTTAAAAAAAATTGCTTAGAAGACAACTTGAATTCCATTCCAAGGAACTAGTTTTCAAAAGTTTACAACCAGATTTCAGTTTGGCAAAAGGCAACAATGCTGTTTTGAAAATAATTTCTGAAAAGAGCTTCCCCAGCAGTTCCAAATGGCAGTCCTGATACAAGGAAGTAGGAGCAATTTTGTTACCACCAGGAACATTGAATTTATTTTCAGACCTTGAAATTCTGGGAGGCCCTCGAATAATAATCAACTACAATATTTTACTTTACATAGAAATATTGTTTTAATGTTAATATAAAAGCTTGTATATGAACTAAAATTGTCAATCTGCCACTTTTAAGAAAGAAGAATCCATTATGTCCCTAATCTATAGTGAGTTGATATGTTCCATAAGCAGTTCTGGAAGGAGGCTACACTTAGAGCATAAATTGGTATAGATCGCTTTGCTCTCACAGATAGCGACACAATATTTTCTGCTGAATGGGAAAAAGTTTGAAGGCATAAATCAAGATAAAGCAACCATCTGACAAAGAATTACAAAGAGGCCCCATACCTTTTTCTTAGTGAACGCCATGTGACACATTGATTTTCCACTGAAGATAAAAGCCAAAATCATGTGTCATCAATAGAAAGCAAGCAAAACTATTTGGTTCAATATGTTATGGTACTTAACAAAAAAAAACTTGCAGAGAAAAGACAAATCTAAAATGTTGCACATGATTCAAACAAGTCTGGATCAGAAGAGACATTTCAGAGGTCACCGCTAGAGAGTCAAGGATACATTAGAGAGAAATAAACTCCTGCTTTTTTGTTTATCTACTTACATACACAGATACTGTCTGATGAAGATGATTGATATCAGGTATGGTATTTGATGGTATAGTCATTTACAAAATAATTCATCCCTTATGATCTAATGCAATTTTCTTCATATTACACGTGTATATTTAAATACTTCCTTGTGAAGTGGCGGCTAGCCAGGCTGCTGTTAGCATATCCAGTACATTACTGCAAATTCCAAAATGGCAAATCCCACCGTTGAAATTTCAACCTCTCTAGCGTCCCTCGGCTGGAGTGCATAATCACGGCAAAAATCTGCAACATCAGAGGTGGCCGCCACAGACACAAAGTCTATGTTTCTCATTCCATTCTACCAAATCTAGTCAGCAGTCTGGGTGAGGGGGCTTGGCAGTATCTATGAGCAGAAAGCATTCAAATGGCTGGTATATGTGCTTCCGGGGAAACTAAGGGAAAAAAAGAGAGAGGGAGGGAGGGAGGGAACAAGAAAGAAGAAGGAAACTCAAGGAGAGAGGAAGGGAAGGAGGCTGGCAAGAAGGGATGGAGGGAGCAAGGGAGGGAGGAATAAAGGAAGGAAGTTACACCAAGTTTCAAAACTGGCCACAGACTGAGAAGGATTAAGAGACAAACGGAATTGAAAGC
Organism: Gorilla gorilla gorilla; assembly: GCF_029281585.2. Taxonomy (NCBI): domain Eukaryota; kingdom Metazoa; phylum Chordata; class Mammalia; order Primates; family Hominidae; genus Gorilla; species Gorilla gorilla. The sequence continues at coordinate 2,097,877 of NC_073234.2, forward strand.
ACTTATGTTCATACTCGGTATTTTTCTTACCCATTCTTGCAAATTAGTAATTTAAAAATTTTCATTTCCACAAATCCACGTGTTTTCTTGTTCCTCTCTCTCCGCTCTTTTTCCTTCTTTCCTTCCTGCCTTTCTTCTTTCTTTTCAACATAGGTTATATAAATGTGTGAGAGCTATCACTAGTCTACATTAATCATCAGGATTTTCCTGTATATTTCCAATTAAGATGACCCATAATAATATTCTACTGTAATTTTGGAGGGTCCAAAATACTAGATGGCATTTAGTGTTTTGGAAATCATGACAAGTCTAACAGGACTTTAAAAAACCTATCAAGACATCTGATGTGTTTTCTTGCCCATACACTCTTTAATGAGGTCTGCTTGACCCTTTCTTCTTCCCTTCTCTAGTCATGGGTCCTTCACACTGAAAACTAAGCTTTGCATCAGTGTTTGACGAACAGGTGACATAATAAACTGCACTAACATTTTAAATTCAGCTCAAGATGGTAGATGAGAAATCTAAGCTTGTGAAGTGAGGTTTAGCATGCTGTTCAGTATGCAACAAATCTGAGTGTTGCTAACACAGGATTCATACCAACAGGCTCCTTCCAAAACCTTTCAATGCAAATTCTAGCAAATGCACACTTGGAAGAAAAATGTTCCATGAAGTTGTATATGTAAATTTATACTTTCAGCATTTATGTATATAATTTCAGGGGAAGTGGGATCAACTTAACATTATTAAACATAGTCCAATGATATTTACAACATAACTTCAGAAACATTTTATTACTAGAAGTATTTTAAAAAGGATGTACCATTTAGGATTTAAGACACACCCCACAAATGAAAAAAACAAATTAGATTATAAACAACATTTAAAAAAATGTATGCCATCTCTTTCACTACAAAATCCTCCTAGGGGAAAAATATCTTTTCCTTCATTATTAAAGGATGTTATCAGAGCACAGTGGAATTCTTTCAGATTTAGTCAGAAGGTTCTCTGGAGTTCAGAGATCTATTGGAGAATATTTTCTTTGAAAGTCCATGTCCTTTCCCCAGGCCTACATCATATATAAATAAACATTTCAGAAAAGGGGCCATGTTAGGAAAAAGTGGGTTGAAGATTGTAAGACCTGGTTCCTGGGTGCCAAATAATTCACAAGTTGGAATAAGCTGGGTTTTTGTAACACTTCTCTATGACTGCCATTGATACTGAACTATGCCAAGGAACTAAGTCCTACCAAGGAAAAGCAGGAGGAAAACAGGTGTAAGAAAACATTTCCTGTCAGTGTGTCCAGAGATAGCATGAGTCAACAGCGGCTCCTCATGAAGCCATCGATTCGTAACACTGGAGTATCTAGAATGCATCTGGGTCGAATTATTAAAAAGAAAGTTCTTCTCAAGCTAGTTGTAATGGTAGCTAATTTAAAAAATTAATGTTCTGCGATTCTGATAAAAATCTATGTGGTGAACCAACAATAAAGGCGGCTGAAGATATTGGTATGAAATAGTTATTTTTCCTTATATACCTGGACGTTCATGTAAGAAATTATACTTTTGGAAGGTCCGTCATATTCTCAATGTATAAGAGTGGAATCATTTTTAGAAGTTATTGTCAGAATTTTGCTTTAATAGTGCAATAAAGTGTGCATTCTCTCTCTCTCATTTTCATTCAACAGCCTCTACAAATTGAGCCTGGCTCAAAGGTCTTTCCCTCTTGTAATATGACCCCTCCCCTTTCCCTCTACATAGGCTATTCTATAACAAATTACTTGGCTGTCTTGATTTTTTCAGAGACCTCATGCTAGTAGTAGAGAGCCAGGAGAAAGTGAGATGTCCTATATAAAAGGCCTGCTAGAAAAAGAAATCAGCACTGAGTTCTAAGGATACTGAACAACTTTTTAAAAAACAAGCAAGCCATATTAAACACATTAGTTACAACCAAATTAGATAAAACAATGAAAATTATCCAAGAAGAAAAAGTACATCACCTGTCTAGGTTTAAAATTGCTTAAGGCTGCCATCCAAGGACCATCTATGATAACAAATACAGTAGTCTGTATTGACACAAAGTTTTAGTGATAGACGTAATTACATTCTTCTGCTGGTGGTGTTCTAGAATAAATGGAATATCTGCTGATCAAATCTGAATGCATCCCATAATATTAGCATGTAGGATCCCAGATCTGCAGGCACTATCTCTTTCTCAGATCTACACTTTGAATATTATGTTAGTTAAAATGAGAAGTATGTTAGAAAATGTCTTTTAGAAAAGAAATATTGGCTGAGTATGGTGGCTCATGCCTGTAATCCCAACACTCTGGGAGGCCAAGGTGAGAAGATCTCTTGAGCTCAAGAATTTGAGACCAGCTTGGGCAACATATCTATAAAAAATTTTAAAAATTAGCCAGTGAGGTGGTGCACACCTATAGGCACAGCTACTTCAGAGGCTGAATCAAGAGGATCACTTGAGCTTGGGAGTTTGAGGTTGCAGTGAACTATGAACATGGCACTGAACTCCAGTCTGGGCAACAGAGTGAGAACTTGTCTTCAAAAAAATAAAAAAGAAGAAAAAAATAGGAAACATTGTGTTCACATATGCTATGGTACTCTTTCTTATATAAACTATTTCTTTGCAGTATTCTAGAGGATTTAAGACAAATTTACCATTTAATAATTGCATATGGTATATTATTGCATTAGTATAGTATGTTATTATATAATTAGTATAAGTGACCAGTGCTGCAACAACCACATTCCAAAAAGTGTTGTGATCCTCCAAAATTACAATGTCTAAATGACATTATTCTCCTTCATGAGACCATTATACCTTAATGTTTCAGCACCATGAAAATCAACAAACGCCCTCTAAACTATATTTAGAAAACGTGGGAAAAAATAGATACAGTTTCAGAAGATACATATATTTTGGAAATTAGCCTTTTTGGAATAAATTATTCTTTATGACATATAAATAAACACATTTTTCAGACTGGCGGGGTAACATTTGCATCAGTCAAAATAATTAGATTACTAAAACCTGTAATCTTATTAGAAAAATGGTTTATTCAGAGAATCATTGGAATTATTAGCCTTCAAGCTGCTATATATTGAATCTGATCAAAATAATTAAGATAATATTATTTCATTTTTCAGTATAATATCTCCTTAGTATTTTTGTTTCTTATTTAATATGTGATTATATTAACTTCTGTGAATAATATGGATGAAGATCATTACAGTGTCAAGATCACTGGGTTCAGAACACAGAAACCTCAAGCCTATTCTTTTTTCTTAAATACCTGTAAGACTTTAAAGAAGACAGAGTTTCTGGACTCTAATTTCTCTATCTGTAGAATAAATGGGTTAGACCAAATAACTCCCTTCTGCTTATAAATTTTCTAATTATATGACTGAGCTTACACCTGGAAAACAGTCTATCTCCTGTATAAATTAATGATAGAAATGAAAACCACCATGTTTCATGAAATTAACCACATAAATATTAACATCAACTGCTCAGAAGGACTTAAGTGCAAGTATCACAGGAATTCTGAAGCACAGAGAACTAAATATAAGAAATGTAACACTTCGTATTTTCAAAGAAGATTTTAATAATATATGTAAACACAGTAGCCTGTTCATAAGAAAAAAGAAAAGTGACGTCTTAGCATATTCAGGGTTCAACCAAAACTACTACTGGAATGTAAATCAAAGTAATATTCACCTAACTGTCATAATTGGCATGAATAATTTTAAGTAAAACACTTTTATTTGATATTAAATGTGAACAATAAGCCAAAACAGAGAAAATTAATCAATTGATCATTTATTGAAACTGAAATAAAAATATATAATTATTGAAGCCTCTTATATACATAAACCAATCATTGCTTAAATGAGCTGACATACTAGCTACATAGTTTTATGTCACTAAGGAACTCTTTTGAACACAATAAAGAAACCAGAATTGAGCACAAAGAATGATGAACTGGGAAGTTCATGGCTTTCTATCTACTAATTAGGAGTACAATCATTCAGTCAAACAGCCACTCAACAAACATTTAGCATACAGCTTCTGGATACCAGGTACTGGTGTAGGTGCTAGAGCAACAAGGAAATATTCCCTGCATTCAGTGAGCTCACAGGCAAGTAAACAAGTAAGTATGAAGACTGCATGACTGATTGGGAGTGGTGGCTCATGCCTGTAATCCCAGCACTTTGGGAGGCCAACGTGGGCAGATCACGAGGTCAAGAGATCGAGACCATCCTGGCCAACATAGTGAAACCCCGTCTCTACTAAAAATACAAAAATTAGCTGGGCACGGTGGTGCATGGCTTTAGTTACTTGGGAGGCTGAGGCAAGAGAATCAATTGAACCTGGAAGGTAAAGGTTGCAGTGAGCTGAGATCACACCACTGCACTCCAGCCTGGTGACAGAGTGAGACTCTGTCTCAAAAAAAAAAAAAAAAAAGACTCCATGATAAATGTGTATCTACAAAAGGGCACAAAGGAATGAGTAGCTAATCCCCAAAGCCATATGGAGCAGTCAGTATAAGCTTCAGGAAAAGAAACTGAAGTAAAAACTAACCTGAATCTGAAAAAAATGAGTAGGTATTTTCCAAGCATGTTTCAGGGGAAAAGTTGCAGGATGCAGAAGTCCTCCCAAGTACAAAAAGAGAATGAACTCTGGACAACTGGCAATTTATGGCACACAGGAATCAGTAAATGTAGGGATGAGAGGCACACAGAAACGTGGGCAAAAACAGGAATTTTGACTTTATTCCATAAATCATGGAAAGCCACCAATGGGTTTTAAGTAATAAAATACTAAGACCGGGTTTGCATTTTAGAAAGATCAATTTGATTTCAGTGAGGAGGTCCAAAAATGAGAGCAGCAAGGCCAGATAGAAGGTCCTACTGCAACTAGCTATGGTTAGAGATGCAGACCAAAACTAAGGTGAAATCATTTAGAAGAAATAACGTGGATATAAGAGCCATTGGTTTGGCCTCTCCACATCATTTTTTTTAATTTTATTTTCATTTATTTATTTATTTTTTTTTTTGAGACAGAGTCTCGCTCTGTCACCAAGGCTGGAGTGCAGTGGCATGATCTTGGCTCACTGCAAGTTCTGCCTCCCGGGTTCACACTATTCTCCTGCCTCAGCCTCCCGAGTAGCTGGGACTACAGGCACGCGCCACCACGACCAGCTAATTTTTTCTATTTTTTAGTAGAGATGGGGTTTCACCGTGTTAGCCAGGATGGTCTCGATCTCCTGACCTCGTGATCCACCCACCTCGGCCTCCCAATGTGCTGGGATTACAGGCTTGAGCCACCATGCCCAGCTGGCCTCTCCACATCTTTACTGTTATACTGATAACATGGGGATGAAAATAAATATTATTTGTATTTAAACTATTATTGTTATGTGAAAATTAAACAAATAACATACTATGATAACATCTGAGGTTCAAGAAATATTAAGTCCTGAAAATAGGAAAGATGAAAGGAAGGAAACAGGGAGTGGGGAGGAAAGTAGGAGAAAGGAGAGAATATAGGAATGAGAGAGGAGGAAAATAATAAGAAAGAAGTAGAAAGCTAGGTACAGTGGCTCATGACTGTAATCCCAGCGCTTTGGGAGGCCGAGTCAGGCAGATCACAAGGTCAGGAGTTCAAGACCAGCCTGGCCAATATGGTGAAACCTTGTCTCCACTAAAAATACAAAAATTAGCTGGGTGTGGTGGCAGGCACCTATAGTCCCAGCTACTCGGGAGGCTGAGGCAGGAGAATCACTTGACCCTGGGAGGCAGAGGTTGCAGTGAGCTGAGATCACACCACTGCACTCCAGCCTGGGTGACAGAGAAAGATGCTGTCTCAAGAAAAAAAAAAAAAAGAAAGAAAGAAGTAGAAAAAGATATAGTATTTCTTAATCAGCAGAAGCTACTCTTATTTTTCAATACTCTACCTTTCTAATGTGTCACTGACAAGGAAAGGTCTTGAATAATTGACTGAAGTCAGAATAGGTAAGGCACTCTACCTGTGGATACGTGAGAGGCCTTAAAAAGTTCATGGAAAATGTATATTATGAAAAAAACTATGCAAAGGTTTCAATATTGGCAGCAAAATAAACTCATACTAATTTATTATAGCATGTTTGAACAGGATCTAGTTTGAGACAGTAAGAAGGAGTAGACATTAGTTTGAAAAGAGCCCCTAGCAGAGCAATGTAAATTCTGCTAAAATTGAAGCAAGAACAAACATTAGATTATGATGAAGCTTGAGTGAAAGAATGGTGAAATCACTGATGCTTTACAAGAAGCTTGAGGGGACAATGCACCAAAGAAATCAGTAGTTCACAAGCGGACAGCTTTTTTAAAGAAGAAACGAGATGATGTGGAAGATGAAGTCCACAGGGACAGATCATCCATATCAATTTTCAAGGAAAAAAATTAATCTTGTTTGTGCCCTAATTGAAGAGGACTGATAATCAACAGCACAAACAATAGCCAACATCGTAGACATCTTAATTGGTTCAGCTTACACAGTTCTGACTAAAAAATTAAAGTTGAACCAACTTTCCACTGCATGGGTGCCAAAAGTGTTGTGCTCAGATCAGCTGCAGACAAGAGGAGAGCTCTCAATGGAAATTTTAAAGAACTAGGGTCAAGATCCTGAAGGATTTCTTTGAAGAATTGTAACAGAAGATAAAACATGGCTTTCCCAGTGTGATCCTGAGGGCAAAACACAATCAAAGCAATGGCTACCAAAGGTGGAAGTGGTCCAGTCAAAGCAAAAGGGGATCACTCAAGAGCAAAGGTCACGGCAACAGTTTTTTGGGGACATTCCAGGCATTTTGCTTGTTGACTTTGTGGAAGGTCAAAGAACAATAATATCTGCATATCATGAGAGTGTTTTGAATAAGTTAGCCAAAGTTTTAGGGCAAAATACCTGGGAAAGCTTTAGCAGACAGTCCTCTAACACCACAATGTTTCTGCTCATTCCTGTCATCGAGCAAAGGCAATTTTGTGAGAGTCTCAATGGGAAATTGTCAGGCATCCACCTTACAGCTCTGATTTGGCTCCTTCTGACTTCTTTTTGTTTCCCAATCTCAACAAATGTGGAAAGGGCACCCATTTTTCTTAAGTTAATAATGTATAAGAGACTGCATTGACATTGTTAAGTTCCCAGGACCATCAGTTCTTTAGGGATGAAAACCGAAGATCACATTTTCAATGTTTATCTTTTAACTTCATTTTTCCACAAACTTTTTGAAGTTTCTCCATACAAATGTCTCCATACAAATGAGCACTTGCAAAATAAGCAGAGAGTCTCATTCAATGGACAGAAAGTTCTGTGCCATCTAAAAATTATCTTAAGCAAGTTCAATGTGTAGCAACAGACTGTATTGATAAATATCAGTTAGGTTGACTTCTGCAATGACCATGATGGAGTAACAAGAACTAGACTTTCTCTCCCTCCTGAAACAACCAAAAAAATGGCCAAAATGTATGCCACAAAAGTTTGCAAGACCCTGTAAAGTCAGTCTCAAACAAGGTGAGCCTATCAACTGCCCTAATTTATGCCTGGAGAAAGTTTTCCAGCCCACTACTCCAGGAGAAGAGCCCAAGAGGAGCCCATTGTTCTCCCTGAGCTGAGGGGACAGAGCTGAGAGTCCACAGAAACCATGTTGACATGAGCTCTCAGGACAAGGTTTCCGAGAAGAAGGGGCTGCACAGAAAGAGAACTCCAGAGCTCTGCAAAGGGTCCCCCTAAAGTACATAGCTAAGTAATTGTTAGGACAGGCCTAGAGAAAAGTACCTACGGTTGGGGAAACAACACACAGATAAGATGAAAAGTAACAGTACACATGCTCACCAAGGTCCAGTAATAGTGCTTATTTTATCAGCCAACCCAGAAACACCTCAAGATTCCCAGGGATACCCAGAAGGATCTTGCCTCACTAGTTGGGAGTGATTAGCTCTAAAATGAGAACTGGTCTGATCCCACCTAATGAATTTTTAAAGCAAGACCAAAAAGAGTCAAACTCTTTCCAACTAAACTTAAATACATACCAATACAAAGATCAAGAATATTTATATATACTTCCAGCACTCAATAAGATAAAAGTCACCGTATCTGACATCCAGACACAGTTTAGCAGAGACGCAACAGTAACAACAAAAGACAGAAGAACGTGGCTCATAATAAGGAGAAAAATCACTGAGTCAGAACTGATCCAGAGTAAATCAAGGTGCCAGAGTTATCAGTTAAGAACATTAAAATGCTTATTGAAACAGTATTCTATATGTTCTAAAATAGAGACATGCAAGATACACTAAAGGAGGCTGGGCGCAGTGGCTCACGCCTGTAATCTCAGCATTTTGCGAGGCCGAGGCAGGTGGATCACGAAGTCAGGAGTTCAGGACCAGCCTGACCAATATGGTGAAATCCCATCTCTACTAAAAATACAAAAATTAGCGGGACATAGTAGCATGCGGCTGTAGTCCCAGCTACATGGTAGGCTGATAGCACATTAGTCATTAAAGAAGAAAAGATAGACACCTCTCAAAATAAAATAGAGAGAGAAAATAAATTTTTAAAAAACATGAACAGAGCAATAGTAGACAGTACATTTCAAGTAACTGAATTTACGTGTAATCTCAGTTCCCAAAGGAGAGGAGAGGGAAGATGTGAAAACATTTGGGACTTTGAGTCAGGCAAAGCTTTCTTTGATATGACCCTACAGCATGATTTATATAATAATATATTGATAAGAAGAACTCATCAAATTTAAAAAAAAGAATCTGCTCTTCAAAAGAATCTATTAAGAGACTGAAAAGACAAGCTGCAGGCTGGGAGAAAATATTTGCAACTCATATATCTGATAAAAGGCTTGCATCAAAAATATATTTTAAAAGCTCAAAATTTAATAATGAAAAACAAACAACCCCATTTAAAACTTGGGTGAAAGACTGGAACAGACATTTCAAAGTAGACATTTGTTTGGTAAATAAGCACATATGCTCAACATAATTAATGCTTAGGGCAATGCAAATTAAAACCAAAATGAGACGCCACTATCTATTTTTAAATAGCTAAGATTAGCATGACTGATAATAGCCAAGCACTGGCTTGGATGTGGAGAAGCTGAAACTCTCATACACTGCTGATGGGAATACAAAAAAGTGTAACCTTTGAAAAACAGTTCAAGAGTCCCTTAAAAAGTTAAACATACTTCTGCCGTAAGACTCAGCCATTGCACTCCTGGGTATTTACCCAAGAGAGATAAAAGTAGGTGTTCATATAATGATATCAACACAAATGTTCATAGCACATGTATTCATAATAGCCCAAACTAGAAACAGTCTAAATATCAATCAATACATTAATGAATTAACTTGCTTTATCCGAATTAATTATGGATACATACTATAACATGAATGAATCTCAAAATAATTATACTAAGTGAAACAAGGCAGACTCTAGAGGTAAAACATGTAGAGAAAAAAACATAAAATGTCAGACAAAAAAGTGCATAGTGTAAAATTGTATTTATATACATTTTTTGACTGTATAAATTACTGTCCAGTGACAGAAAGCAGTTTGGTGGTTTTTAAGGGCCAGGAATGAGGGGCCAGAGAAATGTATTATAAAGAGGCATCAGGAAACTGGAGGTGAAGTATATTTCCATCACCTCGATTGTGTGCTGATGGTTTCTAAACTTTCAATATTTTTAGTTTATTATATGTTATACAAAATAAAGCTTGTAATAAAAATCAAAAGATTGAGCCATCCTTATTTTCTCTATAAAAGAGCAGAATTCTCCTTTTAGAGATTTGGAAAGATTATTAAAAGTTACAAAATACAGTACCTGACACGTATAAAATATTAAATAAATATTAGCCATGCTTAATTATTTTGTTTTAAGTCTATATGAGTCAAGTTTTAGTAGAAATATGGGCTAGAAAAAAAAAAAAGAAAGCGAGATTCTGTGATCCGACTTGGGCTTATAGAACAGACTGTACTAGTTTGTTCTCATGCTGCTAATAAAGTCCTACCCAAGACCGGGTAATTTATAAAGGAAAGAGGTTTAATGAACTCACAATTCCACATGGCTGGGGAGGCCTCACAGTCACGGCAGAAGGCAAAAAAGAAGCAAAGGCACATCTTAAATGGTAGCAGAGAAGAAAGCTTGTGTAGGGAAACTCCCATTTTAAAAGCATCAGATCTGGTGAGACTTATTCGCTACCAGGAGAACAGTAGGGGGAACCCGCCCCTATGATTCAATTATCTCCACCTGACTCCATCCTTGACATGCGGGGATAATTACAATCAAGGTGAGATTCGGCCGGAGACACAGCCGAATCATATCAATGACTAATGAGAGTTATGTCCAGAACCTAATGAAAACCTGTCTGAGGCCACATTCCCTGTAAAGCAGATTTGAGATAGAGATTTGTGTAGAGAACATTTAACTGGGTAAAATCCTAGGAACCAACAACTGTGGCAAAAAAGCTGAATTGGATAAAGGGAGTTGAGATGTGAGGCAGTCACAACAAATACCTCAGCTAATCTCAAGGGGGAGCTGAGAAGCTGGGGTGACCCTTCAGAGTTGCCCTAAATTGAGGCAGGAGTATGGAGTTTTAATACCTTTCACTGGCCATTCTTCAGATACGAGTTGTCCCCAAGGATGGACATCAGCTTGACAAGTTATTAATTAGATCTCCTGAGAATAAATTCTGGAGAGAATCAGCTGAGAGGCATGAATTGCCAACACTCCCAATAGCTGGGCAAACTTCAGTTTTGAGGGAGGATTTGGGTCACACACAAAAGTCTCCACAACCAATTATTCATGGGAAATTCTATGTAGGCAGAGCTATTTCATGGCCAGTTAATCAAAACTACATAATCTATTTGGTTAAGCAAAAGAAATTAAAAAGATAAAATAAAATCTATATATTAACACTCAAAAGTTTTTAATGCATTTGCCTTGCATTTCTTGTGTTTTGCCTTCCATTTCAAATGTTTTGCCTTGCATTTGTTTATTTGCTTTTAAGAACCTTTAGAGAACAATAATTACCAATATAATATGGAGTAGCACAGCATAGACGAGGGAAGCTAACTCTCTCCCTTTTCCCAGAACCTGGAACAGCTAAAGATCCTAAGCATTGTCAGCTTTGGTATCTGACATAGTTTGGATGTTTGTCCCCTTCAAATCTCACGTTAAAATGTGATCCCCAATGTTGGAGATAGATGCCTCCTGAATGGCTTGGTGCTGTCCTCTTGGTAATGAATGAGTTCTTACCCTGTGAGTTCATGCGATATCTGGTTGTTTAAAAGAGACTGACACCTCCTCCCTGTCTCTCTTGCTTCCTCTCTCACCATGTGATATGCTGGTTTCCCTTCACCTTCCACCATGATTGGAAGGTTCCTGAGGCCCTCCCTGGAAGCAGGTGCCAGTACTATGCTTCATGTACAGCCTTCAGAACAAGGAGCCAAATAAACCTCATTTCTTTATAAATTACCCAGCCTCAGGTATTTCTTTATAACAATGCAAATGGGCTAACAGAGTATCATTCATGGACAGTGAGTGTATTAGTCAATTTTCATGCTGCTGATAAAGACATACCCAAGACTGGGTAATTTATAAAGAAAAAGAGGATTAATGAATTCACATATCTGCACCGCTACCTGTATAAATATGGAAATATCTTCACCGCTACCTGTACAAACATGGAAATATCTACACTGCTACCTGTATAAACATGGAAATATCTACACCGCTATCTGTATAAACATGGAAATAACTACACCGCTATCTCTATAAATATAGAAATATCTACACCGCTGTCTCTATAAACATGGAAATATCTACCACGCTATCTGTAGAAACATGGACATATCTACACCGCTATCTCTATAAACATGGAAATATCTACACCACTATCTGTATAAACATGGAAACATCCACACCGCTATCTGTATAGACATGAAAATATCTACACCGCTATCTGTATAAACATGGAAATATCTACACCGCTATCGGTATAAACATCCGTACTTGCTCTTAATTTATACCCAAGGCTGGGATGTTTCATATGATAAAAAGACCAAATACAGAATTAGTCTATATTTGGTCTGGCAATTGATCTCTGCAATAATCAAACCTCAAAGACAATCAAACCTGAAATCTAAGCTACATATTAAATAGCTTGGTTTTTAGGTTGCACGTTGCTGTGTATGCTGGCTTCATAGAAAATGCAAGTAGCAATGGCCATTTTTTAATAGTCATTAGCCTTGAAGCTCTCCTAGTTTTGAATCACATAGAAATAGAAATCAAATCTCACTAGATTTTTTTTTTTGAAACAGGGTCTGGCTTCTTTGCCCAGGCTGAAGAGCAGGGCATGATCTTGGCTCACACCTCTGCCTCTCGGACTCAAGCCATCCTCCCACCTCAGCCTTGGAGTAGCTGGGACCACAGGCATGTGCCACCATATCCAGCTAATACTTTTATTTTTGTACAAATAGGGTTTGTCATCTTTCCCAGGCAGGCCTCAAACTCCAAGACTCAAGCAATCCGCCTGCCTTGAATTCCCAAAGTACTGGGTTTACAGGTGACAGCCACTACGCCCAGCAACTAAACTTCTAAAAATCAATTTTACATAAAATTATCTAAGCGTGCAAGGAAAGATAAGAAGCCTAAGGAACCAGTGAGTTGAAGAATAAATGCAGTTTAAATCATACATGTAAACAACATTATGTGATGTGGTAGGAATCATCTAACATGCTTTAAAGCATGAGTAAAAAGTCTTTTCTTAGAAAACTGGATCTTAGTTTAGGATATCTTTAGATAAGAGTATGAAAAGTCATATCATATTGATAAGTAAAGTGCTTCCTTTGGCTAATTTTAAGGATAGGACATTTACTTTCATATAATTCATAGGAATCTTAGACTGAAAAATAAAATTTCCCTTCTCAAATCCTTACTTTCATACATTTTTTGCATTTCTTTCACTTTTGTGTTAATGGCCTATGTCTCAACATATTCTATTAAGCCTTCTGGAAACACATACTTTGTTTCCAGCCTCTTCAGAGAACCATCACTCCACTTCCTAGGCTTCTGAAGAAGCAGACCCAAGCTTATAGTTATTACATATTTCTAAATCTAGGTGACCAAGAAAAATTGATACTTTTCCCATCATACCTTTAAGTTAATAATCAGGTGTATGCTGAGAGGTAAAGACCCAAGAGTGTTTGTTGTCTAATTGTGCAGCTGTATAAACAAATCTTAATGCTTGAAAATATTCAAAGGTTATTCTCACGTTGATTGTTGGTAACTATGTGTAACAACATGAAAAGAAAAAAAATCAAAGAATTACGTCTGAGGATAATACACAATCTCTAAGGGTAAGAAGAGCAACAAAAATTCTGCTTCAATTACCACTGAAATAATATATTTATCCTGTAAAATCTATGGTGGCTGGTTGTAAAAATTAGGCATTAGCAAACTGATAAAGACTTTTTAATGAAAACATTATGAAACATAGTTTTTAAAAAGTTAAATACACCCACACCAGTTTTTCACATTCTTTGGCCTGCTTTAATGCTGCCATTAAATAATTGATTTAGTTGTGACATAGATCCTATGTTCCATGGAGTCTACCATTCATAAAGATGCAATGTAACGTAACAAAAATATAAATTGTGTCTGTGTGGGGGGGAGAAGTCAAGAGTATTTTTATGTGACAGAAGTTAAGTTGTTATCAGTGTAAAATAGTCTGTTACAAATACAGGACTCTGTATGTTAGTTTCACTAACCAGAAAGAAATAAATTACAGCAGATACACACACACACACCAAAAAAGGGAAAAGAAACAAAGCTTAGCACCACAGAAAACCACCAAACTAGAGAGATAAACAATAAGAAAGGAAGAAGTGAACAAGTAATCTAAAAAACAACTAATGAAATGGTAGAAGGAAGTCCTAATTTATCAATAATAAACTTCAATAGAAGTGGATTAAACTCTAGTTAAAAGATATAAAGTGGATGAATGGATTCAGATAGCAAAACCCACCTATATGCTGCCTACATGATACTTACCTCACTATTAAAGATAAATAGACTGAAAGTGAAGAGATGGAAAAATATATTTTATGCAAACAAATGAAAAGCAAGCAGGAGTAGCCACAGTCATGTCATATTTTAAAAGGCTTTAAATAAAAACACTATATAAAAAAAGAATGTCGCTGTATAATGAAATGATAAAAGGCCCAATTCAATAAGAGGACATAACATATATATTACTTAGGTGTAACTATATATGTACCCAACACCAGAACAACCAGATATATAAAGCAAATATTAGATTTAAAGGTAGAGATTGACTGCAATACAATATTAGTAGGAAATTTCAACACTCCACTTTAAAAATGGACAGATTATATGAAGAGAAAATCAACCAAAAAATGACAGACTCAAACTATACCATAGACCAAATGGACCTAGCAGGTAAAGAAGATCTCACCTGATATGGTTTGGCTGTATATCCCCACCGAAATCTCATCTTGATTATAGCTCCCATAATTCATACATGTTGTGGGAGGGAACCAGTGGGAGATAATTGAATCATGGGGGCGGTTTCCCCCATACTGTTCTTGTGGTAGTGAATACGTCTAACAAGATCTGATGGTTTTATAAGGGGGAACCCTTTCACTTGGTTCTCAATTCTATTTTGTTTGCTACCATGTAAGATGTGCCTTTCGCCTTCCATCATGATTGGGAGACCTCCCCAGCCACGTGGAACTATGAGTCCACTAAACCTCTTTTTCTCTGTAAATTACCCAGTCTCGGGTATGTCTTTATCAGCAGTATGAAAACAGACTAATACATCATCCAGCCGCTGCAGAATACAAATTATTCTCAACTGTACACCAAACATTCTCTAGGACCAATCATACATTATGACACATAATAAGTCTTAACAAACTTAAGAAGACAGATATCATATGAAGTATCTTTTCTGATTACAGTGATATAAAGCCAGAAATCAACAACAGGAAAGCCCTTGGAAATTTTATAAAAACATGGAAATTAAATAGCATGCACCCAAGAAATCAATAGGTCTCATTAAGACATTAATAGGAAAATTTCAAAAGTCGCTGAGACAAGTAAGAATGAAAATCCAACATACCCAAACCTATGGAACGTAGCAAAAGCAGTTCTAAGAGGGAAATTTATAGCAATAAAAGCCTACACCAAAAATGAAGAAAGATTTTCAAATCACAAAGCAAAATTATACACTTCAAGTAACTAGAACATCAAAAAGAAACTAAACCCAAAATTGGTAGAAGGAAGGAAATAATAAAGCTCACAGCAGATATAAAGGAAACAGACACTAAAAAATATTTCAAAAGATAAATAAGACAAAGTGTAAATGTAAAACTGACAAACCTTTAGCTAAACTAAGACAAAAGGAGAGAAAATTCAAATAAATAAAAGATGAAAAAGGAGACATTACAACTGATACACCACAGAAATATAAGGGATTGTAAGACATTACTCATAACTATATGCCAACAAATTTGATAATGTAGAATAAAATGAATAAATTTCTGCACACATACAACTACCCAGATTAAATTGTGAGGAAATATAACATCTGAACACATCAATAATGAGTTTGGAAATTGAATCAATAATAAAACATCTTCCATCAAAACAACAACAACAACAACCAACACCCAGGACCTGATGTCTTCACTGCTGAATTCTACCAAACAGTTAAACAATAACTACCAATTCTCCACAAACTTTTCCACAAAAGTAATGAGGAAGGAATACTTCCATACTCATCTTAT
This sequence comes from Gorilla gorilla gorilla, assembly GCF_029281585.2. NCBI lineage: Eukaryota > Metazoa > Chordata > Mammalia > Primates > Hominidae > Gorilla > Gorilla gorilla. The sequence goes on from NC_073234.2 coordinate 2,113,741, forward strand.
GAGGCTCGCAATATCCTGATTCTAAAACCAGACAAAGACATGCACAAAATGAAAATAACAGGCCAATATTCCTGGAGAACATAGATACAAAAATTCTCAACAAGATACAAGTGAACTGACTTCGACAGCACAGTAAAAAGAGTATTCACTATAATCAAGTGGGATTCATCCCAGGGATGAAAGGATGGCTTAACATGCACAAATCAGTAAATATGATACACCACCACAATAGAAAGAAAAACAAAAACCATGTGATCATTTCAACAGATGCAAAAAGAACACTTGACAAAAGTCAACATTCGTTTATGATAAAAACTGTCAAGAAAGTAGGTATAGGAGTGTACCTCAACGCAGTAAAGGCCATATGTGACAAACCCACAGCTAACATCTTATTTATGGTGAATAGTTAAATGCTTTTCCTCTATGATATGGAGGAAGACAAGGATGTCAACTTCTACCACTTCTATTTAGCATAGTACTGGAGGTCAGAGCCAGAGCAATTAGACAAAAGAAATAAATAAGAGGGATCCAAACTGGAAAGAAGGAAGTCAGATTGTTTCTGTTTGTAGAAAATGTGATCTCACATACATATGTATACATCTATATATATGATCATATAGATATATATGATCTCTCTCTCTTTAGGGTTCTTTCTATATATACTTATATAGAGTGAGAACCCTAAAGACTTGACCAAAAACTACTAGAAATCATAAATAAATTCAGTAAAGTTGTAGTATACAAAATCAACACAGAAAATGCAGTGGTGTTTCTATACACTAATAGTGAACTATCTGAAAAAGTCATCAAGAAAGGAATTCCATTTACAATAGCTACCAAGAAATCTGCAGATAAATTTAATCAAGGTCATGAAAGATCTCTTCAATGAAAACTATAACACGCTGATGGAAAAATTTACGATACACAAAAAATGGACACTATATACTCATGGAATGGAAGAATTGATACTATTGAAATGACCATACTAACAAAATGTCCTACAGATTCAATGCAATCCCTATCAAAATAACAATGAAATTCTTCACAGAAATAGAAAAAAGTACCCTAAAATTTGTATGAAACCAGAAAAGACCCCAAATAACCAAAGCAATCCTGTGCAAAAATAACAAAGCTGGAGGCACCACACTACCTGACTTCAAAATATACTACAAAGCCATAGTAAGCAAAACAGCATGGCACTGCCATAAAGCAAACACATAGACCAATGGAAGAGAATATACAGCTCAGAAATAAATTCTCATACCTAAAGTCAACTGATTTTCAAAAAAGGAGTCAAGAGCACACACAGGGGTAAAGACAGTGTCTTCATTAAATGGTACTGAGAAGATTGGATATTTATATGTGGGATAATGAAATTAGATCCCTATCTTTTACCTTATACAAAATCAACTCAAATGCGATTAAAGACCTAAAGGTAAGATTGAAAACTATGAAAAACTACTAGAAGATAACATGTGGGAAATTCTCTATAACTTTGGGTTGTACAAGGATTTTTTAAATGAGACGTCAAAAGCACAGGCAACAAAAGCAAAAATAGATAAATGGGGTTTCATCAAACTAAAATGCTTTTGCACAGCAAAGGAAACTTAACAGAGTGAAAAAACAACTTACAGAATGGGATACAATATTTGCAAACTATACATCTGCTAAGGAGTTAATGCCCAGATTATATAAGAAACTTAAGCAACTCAACAGCAAAAACATAAAAAACTTATTTAAAAATGGGCAAAACTGGGAGGCTGAGGCAGGTGGATTGCCTGAGGTCAGGAGTTTGAGACCAGCCTGACCAATATGGTGAAATCATTTCTCTACTAAAAATACAAAAATTTAGCCAAACATGATGGCGTGTGCCTGTAACCCCAGCTACTCAGCAGGCTGAGGCAGGGGAATTGCTTGAAAGAGAGAGATGGAGGTTGCCGTGAGCCCCGATTGCACCACTGTACTCCAGCTTGGGCAACAGAGCAAGACTCCTTCTCAAAAAAAAAAAAAAAAAAAGGACAAAATAAACTAAAAGACATGCCACAAGAGAAAATATAGAAATGGTCAAGACGAATATATAATAAAATCATGTTCAACATCACTAACCATCAGGGAAATGCAAATCAAAACCACAATGAGATACCAGTTCACCCATTAGAATGGCTATTACCAAAAAGGTAAAAGATAACAAGAGTTGGCAAGGAAGTGGAGAAAAGGGAACACTTACACACTGTTGATGAAGTTGTAAACTAGTACAACCATTAAGCAAAACTTTATGGAAGTTCGCTAAAAAATAAAAAAAAAACAAAAAAACAATTATTCGATCACATAACCCAGCAATCCCACTACTGGGTATATATCCATAGGAAATGAAATCATTGTGTTTGAAAAATATCTGCACTCTTATGTTTACTGTAGCACTATTTCTAATAATCAGATATGGAATCAACCTATGTGTCTAAAAACAAAGAAGTGAATTATATATATATAATATATATTATGTATATTATACATAATATATACTATGTATATTATATATAATATATATCATGTATATTATGTATAATATATATCGTGTATATTATACATAATATATATCATGTATAATATATATAATATATATTATGTATAATATATATAATATACGTTATGTATATTATATATAATATACGTTATGTATATTATATATAATATACGTTATGTATATTATATATAATATACGTTATGTATATTATATATAATATACGTTATGTATATTATATATTACATATAATATATATTATTATTATATATAATTATATATAATTATAATTATAATTATATATAATTATAATTATAATTATATATAATTTTATGTGTAATTATAATTATACATAAAATTATAATTATATATAATTTTATGTGTAATTATAATTATACATATTATTATATATAATATATATATATATGGACACATACACAATGAAATACTATTCAGCAATAAAAAAAGAATGAAATTCTGCCAGTTGCAACAACATGGATGACCCTGTAGGATACAATGTTAGGTGAAATAAGCCAGACACAGAAAGCAAATACCGCATGATCTCTCTCATATGTGGAATCTTAAAAAAAAATGTTAATAGAGAAATAGAGTAGAATAGTGGTTACCAAACAGTGAGGAAGAAGTGGGGAGGGCAAAATGGAGATAGATTGGTTAACAGTTATGAAATCACAATTATATAGGAAGAATAAGTTGAAGTGTTCTTTGCAAAGCAGGGTGACTATAGTTAAAAGTAAAGTATTGTATATTACAAAGTATCTAGAAGAAAGGATTTTGAAATTTCTTATTAAAAAGAAATGATAAATGCATGAGGTAATTAATACACTAACTATCCTTATTGGATCATTAGACAACATACATATTCATTGAAACATCAAATTGTATCCTATAAATCTATATGATTACAATGTGAAAATTTTTTAAAAATAAATTAATGAATTAAATAACAATTTTAAAATGTTCTCAATCACCAATGCAAAGTTTAGGAGCTTTGTTCTTGATTCAGCCTTAAGACTGAAAACTAATGTGTTAGAAATATTTGTAGATCCTCTCAATTTTGAAAGAATCCTAGCTAAACTACTGAAATATAAAATATATTCTATGTAATATGCTCTTAGGTATATTCTTAGGTGAACTCTGCTTTTAGATGAAGCTTATAAAAATGAAAAACGTATCTGAAATAAAATTTTAAAGTATTTGGAAAATTACACCTTAATCTATTAAAGACAAATTTTCTATACAGTAACCTTTTTATGTGCTTTTGAAATGGGATATACAATTATTTTCCCTGATGTGAAACAAAATATAGAAAGTTGGCATTTTATCTAAGAAGTTAACTTAGGAAGAAAGAGTGAGAGGCAGAGGAATGAGGGAAGAAAGGAAGGCTGATGATGGGATACCTTATCAAGTTGCCTAATGCTGTATTGGAACCTAATAGGCCTTCTAAGGAGTTTTATTACATAATGCAAGACTCCTCAATCTGGGAGGAGGAAAGGGCTTTATTTTTGAGTGGTCACAGGTTGCCCCATGGGCATAAACTCTACCAAGCTTCTAGGTTACACCTACATGAGCATCCCACCTGCTTAAGTGAGAGCAGCCACAAACTGTGGGCCATTCCAGGTAAGTGTCATATCACACCTGCACCAACTAGTCAAAGCCTGGGTCAAAGCCTGTGCAGAACTGATTGCTACAGCAGAGGCTAAAATAAGAAATGGGGCTAAGAGAATGAAAAGCAGTGCCCATATGTATCCAAAAACAGGTTGAAGATATCTTTAGGAAGGAACAGATAATTTTTTTTATTCATACAATAACAGATGCATATGAACTCCTCGAGTAGTCACCCATTCCTGTCAGCCCTTGGGCTTCATAACTAAATCACTCTTCCTTTGTAATCCAGTCCCACATTTTCAGCTATCTCTCTATGTTTATTATCTTAAATATTTCTTTGCTCTATACTCTTCCCCTAGTCTTCAACCAATTTCTTTCTTTATTGTCCCAACCCACAGACTGTTATTTCCACTTCGATGTCCCATAGAAGCTTCAAGGGTTTGAAATACCTAAAAAAAACTCATCTTTCTCCCTAAAACTGCCTCTCCTTCTCCCACTTCAAAATTTCAACTAATGGCTCCCCCTGTTATCCCTACCAGAATCCTGAATGATCCCTGTTTCTCCTCATTCACTCCATACATGTAAATCTCATTAACGTTACTTTCTAGATATTTCATGAATCCTTTCCATTCATTCTGTACTAGAAAGTGTTCCCAGTTTAGACCCTGGTGGTTGGTGGCCTCTTACCTAAGCGCTCTCTCTCTCTCTCTGTGGGTGTGGGTGTGGGTGTGTGTGTCCTGAGAATTTATTTACTTCTGGTTTTTGTTTGTTTTTTAGTATCCAGAATCTACAGGGAACTTAAATCAATTAGAAAAAAAAATAACCCAATTAAAAAATGGGCAAAGGACATGAACAAACTCATCTCAAAAGAGCACATACAAATGGCCAACAAATACAAAAAAAAAAGGTTAGAATCACTAATCATCAGAAAATTGCAAATCAAAACACAATGAGATACCATTTCATACCGGTTGGAATGGCTATTATTAAAAAGTCAAAATACAACAGATGCCAGCAGGGCTGTAGAAAAGAGGAAGTGTCTGTATATTTTTAGCTATAGCCCTACTTCAAACGTGTCCCCCTTACAGCCAAAAGAGCGGCCTATCTAAAGGACTGTTCTGATCAGCTCACTTACCTGACTGAAACCTTCAGTGACTCCCATGGCCTGCAGGTCAATGCACTAATTCATGACTATAACATCTGAGATATCCTTGATCTGGCTACTGGTCTAGCCCTCTCTGACTCACGCTTTATAAACCATGCATTCTGGAACTTTTTAGTTGTTTCCCACATCAGCATGCTACTTCCCATCCATGTAGATTTGCAGAGACCTCCTCATCTTTTTAATTCCCAGTTCCCACTCTCAACATGGGCCATCTCCTACCCACACTTCAAAACCTAAGCAAAACAACACCTTCCGTGACACCTCCATGCTGAGTCAGATGCCATCCCCTTTGTATTGTAGTTCTTTGCTTGTGTGCCTTTGTCTCACTTTGTTCTCTTTAAAATAAACTCCATGAGGACAATGATCACCTGCTATTTGTGTTAATATCTGCACCAAGTGGCATAGTGTCTGGAGTATAGTAGGATCTATTTTCAAGGAACAAAAGATTATATCTATACCAATAGACATGAATTAGCGCTTTTTTTTTTTAAAGATAAGCTCCCTTTGAACTAAGTCAACGTTTACAAGAAGAGTTATACTCAAAGGTTCACTTTTGCTGCTTACGTTTCATTTATTTCAGGCAATTAATTCATTGTTATTGGTAAATCGATACTTTTTACTGATACTGAAAAGAGAGAAATAAACTAATGACTATCTCTGTTAGAGTAGATTTGTTCATATCTATCAGTAAAATGTTAATTATCTGAAAGTCAATAATAAAACATAAACTGTGATCTTAAATATTTTTTAGGGGCTCAAAAATAATTAGAATTCATGTCAGCATATAAAAAAGATCAGAGTATTTTTAAGATATGATAAAATTTTATTTTAGTTTCTTAATAGGGATTTTTGTGACCTTACAGAGTTCAACTAATTACAATTTTAAAAATAGGATTGATAGAGTTTTAGAATTAGAAACAATTTATAGATTATTTTATTTTTCTTTTGAGGAACCAGGTCATCAGAAGATCAAGGAACACCTATAATGTCACTAGATCCTAATTTAATTTAAATTTTAGAATCCAGGTATTCTAACTCCTGTCTTGATACTATTTCTACTTCATTATGTTGCTTCCCAGGGCTTTAAAAAATAAAAGCTGGGAAATTACATTTGCTTTGCATATACAGCACCAATTATCAAATTCAGCATAAAAGCATAACATGTATACATCAAAAAGAAAACATAAAAACTTCATATTAAAAGCATCTCAAAACAATTGAATATAATAGGGAAACCTTATACAAATGCAACACTCCCCCATTAATAAAAAGAAACCAATTGGAGAAAAAAGAAATTCAATATAAACATGTTGGAATATAACCTAATTCATTTTAATCCAATGCTTCAAATTGAAAAAAATTAGCACTAGGTTATTTTCCTTTATCATTACAATCTTGCTTTTCATTACATTATGCTATGTTTTGTATTAAACATAAAATCAATTTTTCACCTTAACACATGCTAGAAATACAGAGTCACAATGCTGGAAATCAGTAGAAAGTGTCTTTGTTTCTACTTTTTTTTTCTTTGTAAAAGCTTTGGGAAAAAATATCATTTACAATGTTTAATTTTAATAACTTAAAGAATGTAATTGATTTTTGTTTGTTTTTGACATGGAGTTTCACTCTTGTCACTCAGGCTGGAGTACAATGGCATGATCTCGGCTCACTGTAACCTCCACCTCCCAGGTTCAAATGATTCTCCTGTCTCAGCCTCCCGAGTAGCTGGGATGACAGGCACTCGCCACCACACCTGGCTAATTTTTGTATTTTTAGTAGAGATGGGGTTTCATCATGTTGGCCAGGCTGGTCTCAAACTCCTGACCTCAGGCGATCCGCCCACCTCGGCCTCCCAATGAGCTGGGACTACAGGCGTGAGCCACCGCGCCCAGCCAATTGAATAGTTTTTAACTCAGAGGATAAATGCTTGAGGGGATGGAAAGCCCATTCCTCATGATGTGATTATTTCACACTGCATGCCTGTATCAAAACATCTCATGTACCCCACAAATATATAAACCTCCTTTGTACCCACAAACATTTTATAAAATAATGAAAATATTTTAAAACTAAAAAAATTGTTTTTTAATTAAGCAACCTTATTTAAATAAAATCATTCTTCCTCATCCTCAGTCCTGGGATCTACCAGAAAGAATTAGCAACATCTTAAAGATGACAAAGTGTTAAAGATAAGCTGCTATTAAGTAAAAGTGTGAAGTGTGGAGGGGACAAGCTGGATGCCTGAACCATTTTGTTCTATCTTTAGGACAGTGAAAGAGCAAGATGCAGGGTTGGGGTGGGGGACACTTATTCTGTTGAGCATTGTCACCACTATATTCACTGAAATTCATCTGCATGCTTGTATGTATACTGTTGATTCACCTGATACACTGAAAATTATATGAAATTGTTCTCTATTCTTTAGATAATTATAATCTAAGTGCTAATATGAAGCTTAGAATTTATATGAAATAATTATGCCCACAACAAGACATTTCAGCTAATTCCTAGATAATAATCTCACTTCACCCTGCACAAAACAGGCACATGATCATGTCACTCTGACCTGGTTTGAGTCCAAGGAGACTTTTGTTTTTAAAATAATTTAGGTTAGTAGTTAAAATATGAACTTTGGGCCAGGAGTGGTGGCTCATGCCTATAATCCCAGCACTTCAGGAGGCTGAGGCGGGCGGATGACTTGAAGTCAGGAGTTGGAGACTGGCCTGGCCAACATGCTGAAACCCCATCTCTACTAAAAAAAAAATACAAAAATTAGCTGGGTGTGGTGGCAGGCACCTATAATCCCAGCTACTTGGGAGACTGAGGCAGGAGAATTGCTTGAGCCTGGGAAGTGGAGGTTGCAGTGAGCAGAGATCTTACCACTACACTCCAAAACAAACAACAAACAAAAAAATTCTAGAGTCACACTGAAAATCTTAACAACCTGCTTCTACTTCTCATTTTTTTTCATTTTGACCTGATTTTAGACTGATGGTAAAATGCACAAATAACACAAAGTGCCCCCTATGTCCCTCACCCTGCTTCCCCTACTACTAACATTTTCAGAGCCATCCTTATTTTCTCTATAAAAAAGCAGAATTCTCCTTTTAGAGATTTGGAAAGATTATTAAAAGATAAGTTACAAAATACAGTACCTGACACGTATAAAATATTAAATAAATATTAGCCATGCTTAATTATTTTGTTTTGAGTCTTTATGAGTCAAGTTTTAGTAGAAATATGGGCTAGAAAAAAAAAGAAACAGAAAGCGGGACTCTGTGATCCGACTTGGGCTTATAGAACAGACTGTACTAGTTTGTTCTCATGCTGCTAATAAAGTCCTACCCAAGACCGGGTAATTTATAAAAGAAAGAGGTTTAATGAACTCACAATTCCACATGGCTGGGGAGGCCTCACAGTCACGGCAGAAGGCAAAAAAGAAGCAAAGGCACATCTTAAATGGTAGCAGAGAAGAAAGCTTGTGTAGGGAAACTCCCATTTGAAAACCATCAGATCTCGTGAGACTTATTCGCTACCAGGAGAACAGTAGGGGGAACCCGCCCCTATGATTCAATTATCTCCACCTGACTCCATCCTTGTCATGCGGGGATAATTACAATGAAGGTGAGATTCGGGCAGAGACAGCCGAATCATATCAATGACTAATGAGAGTTATGTCCAGAACCTAATGAAAACCTGTCTGAGGCCACATTCCCTGTAAAGCAGATTTGAGATAGAGATTTGTGTAGAGAACATTTAACTGGGTAAAACCCTAGGAACCAACAACTGTGGCGAAAAAGCTGAATTGGATAAAGGGAGTTGAGATGTGACGCAGTCACAACAAATACCTCAGCTAATCTCAAGGGGGAGCTGAGAAGCTGGGGTGACCCTTCAGAGTTGCCCTAAATTGAGGCAGGAGTATGGAGTTTTAATACCTTTCACTGGCCATTCTTCAGATACGAGTTGTCCCCAAGGATGGACATCAGCTTGACAAGTTATTAATTAGATCTCCTGAGAATAAATTCTGGAGAGAATCAGCTGAGAGGCATGATTTGCCAACACTCCCAATAGCTGGGCAAACTTCAGTTTTGAGGGAGGATTTGGGTCACACACAAAAGTCTCCACAAATAATTATTCATGGGAAATTCTATGTAGGCAGAGCTATTTCATGGCCAGTTAATCAAAACTACATAATCTATTTGGTTAAGCAAAAGAAATTAAAAAGATAAAATAAAATATATATATTTACACTCAAAAGTTTTTAATGCATTTGCCTTGCATTTCGTATGTTTTGCCTTGCATATCATATGTTTTGCCTTGCATATCATATGTTTTGCCTTGCATTTGTTTATTTGCTTTTAAGAACCTTTAGAGAACAATAATTACTAATATAATATGCAGTAGCACAGCATAAACGAGGGAAGCTAACTCTCTCCCTTTTCCCAGGACCTGGAACAGCTAAAGATCCTAAGCATTGTCAGCTTTGGTATCTGACATAGTTTGGATGTTTGTCCCCTTCAAATCTCACGTTAAAATGTGATCCCCAATGTTGGAGACAGATGCCTCCTGAATGGCTTGGTGCTGTCCTCTTGGTAATGAATGAGTTCTTACCCTGTGAGTTCATGCGATATCTGGTTGTTTAAAAGAGACTGACACCTCCTCCCTGTCTCTCTTGCTTCCTCTCTCACCATGTGATATGCTGGTTTCAGTTCACCTTCCACCATGCTTGGAAGGTTCCTGAGGCCCTCCCTGGAAGCAGGTGCCAGTACTATGCTACACGTACAGCCTTCAGAACAAGGAGCCAAATAAACCTCATTTCTTTATAAACCACCCAGCCTCAGGTATTTCTTTATAACAATGCAAATGGGCTAACAGAGAATCATTCACGGACAGTGAGTGTATTAGTCAATTTTCATGCTGCTGATAAAGACATATCCAAGACTGGGTAATTTATAAAGAAGAAGAGGTTTAATGAATTCACATATCTGCACCGCTACCTGTATAAATATGGAAAGGTCTTCACCGCTACCTGTACAAACATGGAAATATCAACACCGCCATCTCTATAAAAATGGAAATATCTACACCGACATCTGTATAAACATGGAAAAATCTATACCGCCATCTCTATAAACATGGAAATATCTAAACAGCCATCTGAAGGAACATGGAAATATCTACACCGCTATCACTATAAAGGTTGAAATATCAACACCGCCATCTGTATAAACATGGAAATATCTACACAGCTATCTGAATAAAGATGGAAATATCTACACCACCATCTCTATAAACGTGGAAATATCTACACCGCCATCCGTATGAACATGGAAATATCTACACCGCCGTCTGTATGAACATGGAAATATCTACACCGCCATATCTAGGAACATGGAAATATCTACACCGCCATCTGTATGAACATGGAAATATCTACACTACTATCTGTATGAACATGGAAATATCTACACCGCTATCTGTATAAACATGGAAATATCTACACCGCTATCACTATAAACATGGAAATATCTACACCGCTATCTGTATCAACACGGAAATATCTACACCGCCATCTCTATAAACATGGAAATATCTACACTGCAATCTGCATAAACATGGAAGTATCTACACCGCTATCTGTATATACATGGAAATATCTACACCGCTATCCATATAAACATGGAAATCTCTACACCGTTATCTGTATAAATGTGGAAATAACAAAACCGCTCTGTCTACAAACACGGAAATATCTACACCGCTATCTGCATAAACATGGAAATATCTACACCGCCATCTCTATGAACATGGAAATATCTACACAGCCATCTGTACGAACACGGAAATATCTACACCGCAATCTGTATGAACATGTAAATATCTACACCACCATCTGTATGAACATGGAAATATCTACCCCGCTATCTGTATGAACATGGAAATATCTATACCGCTATCTGTATGAACATGCAAATATATACACAGCTATCTGTTTATCAATGGAAATATCTGCACTGCTATCTCTATAAACATGGAAATAACTACACTGCTATCTGTATAAACATGGAAATATCTACACCGCCACCTGTATGAACATGGAAATACCTACACTGCCACCCGTACGAACATGGAAATATCTACACCGCCATCTGTATGAATATGTAAATATCTACAATGCCACCTGTATGAACATGGAAATACTTACACCGCTGACTGTATGAACGTGGAAATATCTACAACGCTAACTGCATGAACATGGAAATATCTACACCGCTATCTGTATGAACATGGAAATATCTACACCGCTATCTGTGTAAACATGGAAATATCTACACCGCTATCACTATAAACATGGAAATATCTACACCGCTATCTGTATCAACACGGAAATATCTACACCGCCATCTCTATAAACATGGAAATATCTACACTGCAATCTGCATAAACATGGAAGTATCAACACCGCTATCTGTATATACATGGAAATATCTACACCGCTATCCATATAAACATGGAAATATCTACACCGTTATCTGTATAAATGTGGAAATAACAACACCGCTCTGTCTACAAACACGGAAATATCTACACCGCTATCTGCATAAACATGGAAATATCTACACCGCCATCTCTATGAACATGGAAATATCTACACAGCCATCTGTACGAACACGGAAATATCTACACCGCAATCTGTATGAACATGTAAATATCTACACCGCCATCTGTATGAACATGGAAATATCTACCCCGCTATCGGTATGAACATGGAAATATCTATACCGCTATCTGTATGAACATGTAAATATATACACAGCTATCTGTTTATCAATGGAAATATCTGCACTTCTATCTCTATAAACATGGAAATAACTACACTGCTATCTGTATAAACATGGAAATATCTACACCGCCACCTGTATGAACATGGAAATACCTACACTGCCACCCGTACGAACATGGAAATATCTACACCGCCATCTGTATGAATATGTAAATATCTACAATGCCATCTGTATGAACATGGAAATACCTACACCGCTGACTGTATGAACGTGGAAATATCTACAACGCTAACTGCATGAACATGGAAATATCTACACCGCTATCTGTATGAACATGGAAGTATCTACACCGCTATCTGTATGAACATGCAAATATCTACACAGCTATCTGTATATCAGTGGAAATATCTACACTGCTATCTCTATAAACATGGAACTAACTACACTGCTATCTGTATAAATAAGGAAATATCTACACCGCCACCTGTATGAACATGGAAATATCTACACTGCCATCCATACGAACATGGAAATACCTACACCGCCATCTGTAAGAACATGTAAATATCTACACCGCCCTCTGTATGAACATGGAAATATCTACACCGCGAACTGTATGAACATGGAAATATCTGCACCGCCATCTGTACGAATATGGACATATCTACACCGCCGTCTGTATTAAGATGGAAATATCTACACCGCTATCTGTATAAACTTGGAAATATCTGCACCACTATCTGTATAAACATGGAAATATCCGCACCGCTATCTGTATGAACATGGAAATATCTACACCGCTATCTGCATAAACATGGAAATATCCACACCGCTATCTGTGTAAACATGGAAATGTCTACACCGCTATCCGTGTAAACATGGAAATATCTACACCGCCATCTGTGTAAACATGAAAATATCTACACCGCTATCTGTATAAACATGGAAATATCTTCACCGCTATCTCTATAAACATGGAAATATCTACAACGCTGTCTCTATAAACTTGGAAATAACTACACCACTATCTCTATAAACATGGAAATATCTAGACCGCCATCTCTATAAACATGGAAATATCTACACCACCATCTGTATAAACATGGAAATATCTATACCGCTATCTGCATAAACATGGAAATATCTACACCGCCATCTCTATGAACGTGGAAATATCTACATCGCCATCTGTACGAACATGGAAATATCTACACCGCTATCTGTATGAACATGGAAATATCTACACCGCTATGTGTATGAACATGAAAATATCTACACAGATATCTGTATATCAATGGAAATATCTACACTGCTATCTCTATAAACATGGAAATAACTACATAGCTATCTGTATAAACATGGAAATATCTACACCGCCATCTCTATGAACATGGAAATATCTACACTGCCATTCGTATGAACACGGAAATATCTACACTGCCATCTCTATGAACATGGAAATATGTACACCGCCATTTGTATGAACATGGAAATATCTACACCGCCATCTGTATGAACATGGAAATATCTTCACCGCCATCTGTAAGAACAGGGATATATCTACACCGGCATCTGGATGAACATGGAAATAACTACACCGCTATCTGCATGAACGTGAAAATATCTACACTACTGTCTGCATATACATGGAAATATCTACACAGATTTCTCTATAAATATGGAAATAACTACAGCGCTATCTCTATAAACTTCGAAATATCTACACCGCCATCTGTATGAACATGGACATACCTACACCGCCATCTGTAATAAGATGGAAATATCTACACCGCTATCTGTATAAACATGGAAATATCTGCACCACTATCTGTATAAACATGGAAATATACGCACCGCTACCTGTATAAACATGGAATTATTTACACCGCTATCTGCATAAACATGGAAATATCCACACCGCTATCTTTGTAAACATGGAAATGTCTACACCGCTATCTGTGTAAACATGGAAATATCTACTCCGCCATCTGTGTAAACATGAAAATATCTACACCGCCATCTCTATAAACATGGAAATATCTGAACCGCCATCTGTATGAACACGGAAATATCTACACCGCCATCTCTATAAACGTAGAAATATCTACACCGCTATCTGTATGAAATTGGAAATATCTACACTGCTATCTGTATAAAATTGGAATTATCTACACCACTGTCTCTATAAACATGGAAAGATGTACACCGCTATCTGTATAAACATGGAAATATCGACACCGCTATCTCTATAAACATGGAAATATCTTCACCGCTATCTGTATAAACATGGAAATATCTACAACACTGACTCTATAAACTTGGAAATAACTACACCACTATCTCTATAAACATGGAAATATCCAGACCGCCATGTCTATAAACATGGAAATATCTGCACCACCATCTGTATAAACATGGAAATATCTATACCGCAATCTGCATAAACATGGATATATCTACACCGCCATCTCTATGAACATGGAAATATCTACACCGCCATCTGTACGAACATGGAAATATCTACACGGCCATCTGTATGAACATGAGAATATCTACAACGCCATCTGTATGAACATGGAAATATCTACACCTCTAACTGTACAAACATGGAAATATCTGCACCGCTATCTGTATGAACATGGAAATATCTACACCGTTATCTGTATGAACATGGAAATATCTACACCGCTATCTGTATGAACATGGAAATATCTACATCGCTATCTGTATGAACATGCAAATATCTTCACCGCTATCTGTATGAACATGCAAATATCTTCACAGCTATCTATATATCAATGGAAATATCTAAACAGCTATCTCAATAAACATGGAAATAACTACACTGCTATCTGTATAAACATGGAAATATCTACACCGCCATCTCTATGAACATGGAAATATCTACACCGCCATTTGTATGAACATGGAAATATCTACACCGCCATCTCTATGAACATGGAAATATCTACACCGCCATTTGTATGAACATGGAAATATCTACACCGCCATCTGTATGAACATGGAAATACCTTCACCACCATCTGTATGAACATGGATATATCTACAACGGCATCTGGATGAACATGGAAATATCTACACCGCTATCTGCATGAACATGGAAATATCTACACAGCTATCTGCATATACATGGAAATATCTACACAGATTTCTCTATAAATATGGAAACAACTACAGCGCTATCTATATAAACTTCGAAATATCTACACCGCCATCTGTATTAAGATGGAAATATCTACACCGCTATCTGTATAAACATGGAAATATCTGCCCAACTATCTGTATAAGCATGGAAATATTCGCACTGCTATCTGTATAAACATGGAAATATCTACACCGCTATCTGCATAAACATGGAAATATCCACACTGCTATCTGTGTAAACATGGAAATGTCTACACCGCTATCTGTGTAAACATGGAAATATCTACACCGCCATCTGTGTATACATGGAAATATCTACACCACCATCTGTGTAAACATGAAAATATCTAAACCGCCATCTCTCTAAACATGGAAATATCTACACCGCCATCTGTATGAACATGGAAATATCTACACCGCCATCTCTATAAACGTGGAAATATCTACACCGCTATCTGTATGAACTTGGAAATATCTACAATGCTATCTGTATAAAATTGGAATTATCTACATCACTATCTCCATAAACATGGAAATATCTACACCGCTATCTGTATAAACATGGAAATATCTTCACCGCTATCTGTATAAACATGGAAATATCTACAACGCTGTCTCTATAAACTTGGAAAAAACTACACCACTATCTCTTTAAACATGGAAATACCTAGACCCCCATCTCTATAAACATGGAAATATCTACACCACCATCTGTATAAACATGGAAATATCTATACCGCTATCTGCATAAAGTTGGAAATATCTACACCGCCATCTCTATGAACCTGGAAATATCTACACCGCCATCTGTACGAACATGGAAATATCTGCACCGTCATCTGTATGAACATGTAAATATCTACACCGCCATCTGTCTGAACATGGAAATATCTACACCTCTAACTGTATGAACATGGAAATATCTACACCGCTATCTGTATGAACATGGAAATATCTACACCGTTATCTGTTTGAATATGGAAATATCTACACCGCTATCTGTACGAACATGGAAATATCTACACAGCTATCTGTATATCAACGGAAATATCTACACTGCCATCTCTATAAACATGGAAATAACTACACTGCTATCTGTATAAACATGGAAATAGCTACACCGCCATCTCTATGAACATGGAAATATCTACACCGCCATTTGTATGTACATGGAAATATCTACACCGCCATCTGTATGAACATGGAAATATCTACACCGCCATTTGTATGAACATGGAAATATCTACAACACCATCTGTATGAACATGGAAATATCTTCACCCCAATCTGTATGAACATGGATATATCTACACCGTCATCTGGATGAACATGGAAATATCTACACCGCTATCTGCATGAACATGGAAATATCTACACAGCTATCTGCATATACATGGAAATATCTACACACATTTCTCTATAAATATGGAAATAACTACAGAGCAATCACTATAAACTTCGGAATATCTACACCGCCATCTGTATGAACATGGAAATATCTACACCACCATCTGTACGAACACGGACATATCTACACCGCCATCTGTAATAAGATGGAAATATCTACACCGCTATCTGTATAAACATGGAAATATGTGCACCACTATCTGTATAAACATGGAAATATCCGCAACGCTATCTGTATAAACATGGAAATATCTACACCGCTATCTGCATAAACATGGAAATATCCACACCGCTATCTGTGTAAACATGGAAATGTCTACACCGCTATCTGTGTAAACATGGAAATATCTACACCGCCATCTGTGTAAACATGAAAATATCTACACCACCATCTCTATAAACATGGAAATATCTACACCGCCATCTGTATGAACATGTAAATATCTACACTGCCATCTGTATGAACACGGAAATCTCTACACCGCTAACTGTACGAACATGGAAATATCTGCATCACTATCTGTATGAACATGGAAATATCTACACCGTTATCTGTATGAACATGGAAATATCTACACCGCTATGTGTATGAACAAGGAAATCTCTTCACAGCTATCTGTATATCAATGGAAATATCTACACTGATATCTCTATAAACATGGAAATAACTACACTGTTATCTGTGTAAACATGGAAATATCTACACCCCCATCTCTATGAACATGGAAATATCTACACCGCCATTTGTATGAACTTGGAAATATCTACACCGCCATCTCTATGAACATGGAAATATCTTCACCGCCATTTGTATGAACATGGAAATATCTACACCGCCATCTGTATGAACATGGAAATACCTTCACCGCCATCTCTATGAACATGGATATAACTACACCGGCATCTGGATGAACATGGAAATAACTACACTGCTATCTGCATGAACATGGAAATATCTACACAGCTATCTGCATGTACATGGAAATATCTAAACAGATTTCTCTATAAATATGGAAATAACTACAGCGCTGTCTCTATAAACTTCGAAATATCTACACCGCCATCTGTATGAACAGGGAAATATGTGCAACGCCATCTGTACGAACATGGACATATCTACACCGCCATCTGTATTAAGATGGAAATATCTACACCGCTATCTGTATAAACACGGAAATATCTGCCCAACTATCTGTATAAACATGGAAATATCCGCACCACTATCTGTATAAACATGGATATATCTACACCGCTATCTGTATGAACATGGAAATATCTACAATGCTATCTGTATGATCATGCAAATATCTACACAGCTATCTGTATATCAATGGAAATATGTACACTGCTATCTCTATAAACATGGAAATAACTACACTGCTATCTGTATAAACATGGAAATATCTACACCGCCACCTGTATGAACATGGAAATATCTACACTGCCATCTGTATGAACATGGAAATATCTACACCGCCCTATGCATGAACATGGAAATATCTACAACGCTAACTGTAAGAACATGGAAATACCTACATCGCTATCAGTATGAACATGGAAATATCTACACCGCTATCTGTATGAACATGGAAATACCTTCACCGCCATTTGTATGAACATGGAAATATCTACACCGCCATCTGTATGAACATGGAAATATCTTCACCGCCATCAGTATGAACATGGATATATCTACACCGGCATCTGGATGAACATGGAGATAACTACACCGCTATCTGCATGAACATGGAAATATCTACACAGCTATCTGCATGTACATGGAAATATCTACACAGATTTCTCTATAAATATGGAAATAACTACAGCGCTATCTCTATAAACTTCGAAATATCTAAACCGCCATCTGTATGAACATGGAAATAGGTACAACGCCATCTGTACGAACATGGACATATCTACACCGCCATCTGTATTAAGATGGAAATATCTACACCGCTGTCTGTATAAACATGGAAATATCTGCCCAACTATCTGTATAAACATGTGAATATCGGCACCACTATCTGTATAAACATGGAAATATCTACACCGCTATCTGTATGAACATGGAAATAACTACACCGGTATCTGTATGAACATGCAAATATCTACACAGCTACCTGTATATCAATGGAAATATCTACACTGCTATCTCTATAAACATGGAAATAACTACACTGCTATCTGTATAAACATGGAAATATCTACACAGCCACCTGTATGAACATGGAAATATCTACACTGCCATCCATACGAACATGGAAATATCTACACCGCCATCTGTATGAACATGAAAATATCTACACCGCCCTCTGTATGAACATGGAAATATCTACACCGCTAACTGTATGAACATGGAAATATCTGCACCACAATCGGTACGAACATGGACATATCTACACCGCCATCTGTATAAAGATGGAAATATCTACACCGCTATCTCTATAAAGATGGAAATATCTGCACCACTATCTGTATAAACATGAAAATATCCGCACCGCTATCTGTATAAACATGGAAATATCTACACCGCTATCTGCATAAACATGGAAATATCCACACCGCTATCTGTGTAAACATGGAAATCTCTACACCGCTATCTGTATGAACATGGAAATATCTACACCGCCATCTGTGTAAACATGAAAATATCTACACCGCCATTTCAATAAACATGGAAATATCTACACTGCCATCTGTATGAACATGGAAATATCTACACCGCCATCTCCATAAACGTAGAAATATCTACACCGCTATCTGTATGAAATTGGAAATATCTACACTGCTATCTGTATAAAATTGGAATTATCTACACCACTGTCTCTATAAACATGGAAAGATGTACACCGCTATCTGTATAAACATGGAAATATCGACACCGCTATCTCTATAAACATGGAAATATCTTCACCGCTATCTGTATAAACATGGAAATATCTACAACACTGACTCTATAAACTTGGAAATAACTACACCACTATCTCTATAAACATGGAAATATCCAGACCGCCATGTCTATAAACATGGAAATATCTGCACAACCATCTGTATAAACATGGAAATATCTATACCGCAATCTGCATAAACATGGATATATCTACACCGCCATCTCTATGAACATGGATATATCTACACCGCCATCTGTACGAACATGGAAATATCTACACGGCCATCTGTATGAACATGAGAATATCTACAACGCCATCTGTATGAACATGGAAATATCTACACCTCTAACTGTACAAACATGGAAATATCTGCACCGCTATCTGTATGAACATGGAAATATCTACACCGTTATCTGTATGAACATGGAAATATCTACACCGCTATCTGTATGAACATGGAAATATCTACATCGCTATCTGTATGAACATGCAAATATCTTCACCGCTATCTGTATGAACATGCAAATATCTTCACAGCTATCTATATATCAATGGAAATATCTAAACAGCTATCTCAATAAACATGGAAATAACTACACTGCTATCTCTATAAACATGGAAATATCTACACCGCCATCTCTATGAACATGGAAATATCTACACCGCCATTTGTATGAACATGGAAATATCTACACCGCCATCTCTATGAACATGGAAATATCTACACCGCCATTTGTATGAACATGGAAATATCTACACCGCCATCTGTATGAACATGGAAATACCTTCACCACCATCTGTATGAACATGGATATATCTACAACGGCATCTGGATGAACATGGAAATATCTACACCGCTATCTGCATGAACATGGAAATATCTACACAGCTATCTGCATATACATGGAAATATCTACACAGATTTCTCTATAAATATGGAAACAACTACAGCGCTATCTATATAAACTTCGAAATATCTACACCGCCATCTGTATTAAGATGGAAATATCTACACCGCTATCTGTATAAACATGGAAATATCTGCCCAACTATCTGTATAAGCATGGAAATATCCGCACTGCTATCTGTATAAACATGGAAATATCTACACCGCTATCTGCATAAACATGGAAATATCCTCACTGCTATCTGTGTAAACATGGAAATGTCTACACCGCTATCTGTGTAAACATGGAAATATCTACACCGCCATCTGTGTATACATGGAAATATCTACACCACCATCTGTGTAAACATGAAAATATCTACACCGCCATCTCTCTAAACATGGAAATATCTACACCGCCATCTGTATGAACATGGAAATATCTACACCGCCATCTCTATAAACGTGGAAATATCTACACCGCTATCTGTATGAACTTGGAAATATCTACAATGCTATCTGTATAAAATTGGAATTATCTACATCACTATCTCCATAAACATGGAAATATCTACACCGCTATCTGTATAAACATGGAAATATCTTCACCGCTATCTGTATAAACATGGAAATATCTACAACGCTGTCTCTATAAACTTGGAAATAAGTACACCACTATCTCTTTAAACATGGAAATACCTAGACCCCCATCTCTATAAACATGGAAATATCTACACCACCATCTGTATAAACATGGAAATATCTATACCGCTATCTGCATAAAGTTGGAAATATCTACACCGCCATCTCTATGAACCTGGAAATATCTACACCGCCATCTGTACGAACATGGAAATATCTGCACCGTCATCTGTATGAACATGTAAATATCTACACCGCCATCTGTCTGAACATGGAAATATCTACACCTCTAACTGTATGAACATGGAAATATCTACACCGCTATCTGTATGAACATGGAAATATCTACACCGTTATCTGTTTGAATATGGAAATATCTACACCGCTATCTGTACGAACATGGAAATATCTACACAGCTATCTGTATATCAACGGAAATATCTACACTGCCATCTCTATAAACATGGAAATAACTACACTGCTATCTGTATAAACATGGAAATAGCTAAACCGCCATCTCTATGAACATGGAAATATCTACACCGCCATTTGTATGTACATGGAAATATCTACACCGCCATCTGTATGAACATGGAAATATCTACACCGCCATTTGTATGAACATGGAAATATCTACAACACCATCTGTATGAACATGGAAATATCTTCACCCCAATCTGTATGAACATGGATATATCTACACTGTCATCTGGATGAACATGGAAATATCTACACCGCTATCTGCATGAACATGGAAATATCTACACAGCTATCTGCATATACATGGAAATATCTACACACATTTCTCTATAAATATGGAAATAACTACAGAGCAATCACTATAAACTTCGGAATATCTACACCGCCATCTGTATGAACATGGAAATATCTACACCACCATCTGTACGAACACGGACATATCAACACCGCCATCTGTAATAAGATGGAAATATCTACACCGCTATCTGTATAAACATGGAAATATGTGCACCACTATCTGTATAAACATGGAAATATCCGCAACGCTATCTGTATAAACATGGAAATATCTACACCGCTATCTGCATAAACATGGAAATATCCACACCGCTATCTGTGTAAACATGGAAATGTCTACACCGCTATCTGTGTAAACATGGAAATATCTACACCGCCATCTGTGTAAACATGAAAATATCTACACCACCTTCTCTATAAACATGGAAATATCTACACCGCCATCTGTATGAACATGTAAATATCTACACTGCCATCTGTATGAACACGGAAATCTCTACACCGCTAACTGTACGAACATGGAAATATCTGCATCACTATCTGTATGAACATGGAAATATCTACACCGTTATCTGTATGAACATGGAAATATCTACACCGCTATGTGTATGAACAAGGAAATCTCTTCACAGCTATTTGTATATCAATGGAAATATCTACACTGATATCTCTATAAACATGGAAATAACTACACTGTTATCTGTGTAAACATGGAAATATCTACACCCCCATCTCTATGAACATGGAAATATCTACACCGCCATTTGTATGAACTTGGAAATATCTACACCGCCATCTGTGTAAACATGAAAATATCTACACCGCCATTTCAATAAACATGGAAATATCTACACTGCCATCTGTATGAACATGGAAATATCTACACCGACATCTCCATAAACGTGGAAATATCTACACCGCTATCTGTATGAACTTGGAAATATCTATACTGCTATCTGTATAAAATTGGAATTATCTACAAAACTATCTCTATAAACATGGAAATATCTACACCGCTATCTGTATAAACATGGAAATATCTACACCGCTATCTGTATGAACATGCAAATATCTACACACCTATCTGTATATCAATGGAAATATCTACACTGCTATCTCTAGAAACAAGGAAATAACTACACTGCTATCTGTATAAACATGGAAATATCTCCACCGTCATCTCTATGAACATGGAAATATCTACACCGCCATTTGTATGTACATGGAAATATCTACACCGCCATCTCTATGAACATGGAAATATCTACACCGCTATCTGTATGAACATGGAAATATCTACACCGCTATCTGTATGAACATGCAAATATCTACACAGCTACCTGTATATCAATGGAAATATCTACACTGCTATGTCTATAAACATGGAAATATCTACACCGCTATCTATATAAACATGGAAATATCTACACCGCTGTGTTTATAAACATGGAAATATCTTCACCGCTATCTGTATAAACATGGAAATATCTACAATGCTGTCTCCATAAACTTGGAAATATCTACACCACTATCTCTATAAACATGGAAATAACTAGACTGCCATCTCTAGAAACATGGAAATATCTACACCACCATCTGTATAAACATGGAAATATCTATACCGCTATCTCCATAAACATGGAAATATCTACACCGCCATCTCTATGAACATGGAAATATCTACACCACCATCTGTACGAACATGGAAATATCTACACCGCCATGTGTATGAACATGTAAATATCTACACCGCCATCTGTATGAACATGGAAATATCTACACCGCTATCTGTATGAACATGGAAATATCTGTACCGCTATCTGTATGAACATGCAAATATCTACACAGCTATCTGTATGAACATGCAAATATCTACACAGCTATCTGTATAAACACGGAAATATCTACACCTCCAGCTGTATGAAGATGGAAATATCTACAATGCCATCCATACGCACATGGAAATATCTACACCGCCATCTGTATGAACATGTAAATATCTACACCGCCATCTGTATGAACATGGAAATATCTACACCGCTAACTGTATGAACATGGAAATATCTACACCGGTATCTGTATGAACATGCAAATATCTACACAGCTATCTGTTTATCAATGGAAATATCTGCACTGCTATCTCTATAAACACGGAAATAACTACACTGCTATCTGTATAAACATGGAAATATCTACACCGCCATCTGTATGAACATGTAAATATCTACAATGCCATTTGTATGAACATGGAAATATCTACACCGCTGACTGTATGAGCATGGAAATATGTACAACGCAATATGTATCAACATGGAAATATCTACACCGCTATCTGTATGAACATGGAAATAACTACACCGCTATCTGTATCAACATGGAAATATCTACACCGCTCTCTGTATGAACATGGAAATATCTACACCGCTATCTGTACGAACATGCAAATATCTGCACTGCTATCTGTATATCAATGGAAATATCTACACTGCTATCTCTATAAACATGGAAATAACTACACTGCTATCTGTATAAACATGGAAATATCTACACCGCCACCTGAATGAACACGGAAATATCTACACTGCCATCCATACGAACATGGAAATATCTACACCGCCATCTGTATGAACATGTAAATATCTACACCGCCCTCTGTATGAACATGGAAATATCTACACCGCTAACTGTATGAACATGGAAATATCTGCACCACCATCTGTACGAACATGGACATATCTACACCGCCATCTGTATTAAGATGGAAATATCAACACCGCTATCTCTATAAACATGGAAATATCTGCACCACTATCTGTATAAACATGAAAATATCCGCACCGCTATCTGCATAAACATGGAAATATCCACACCGCTATCTGTGTAAACATGGAAATGTCTACACCGCTATCTGTGTAAACATGGAAATATCTACACTGCCATCTGTGTAAACATGTAAATATCTACACCGCCCACTGTATGAACATGGAAATATCTACACCGCTAACTGTATGAACATGGAAATATCTACACTGGTATCTGTTTGAACATGCAAATATCTACACAGCTATCTGTATATCAATGGAAATATCTACACTGCTATCTCTATAAACATGGAAATAACTACACTGCTATCTGTATGAACATGGAAATATCTACACCGCCACCTGTATGAACATGGAAATATCTACACTGACATCCATACGAACATGGAAATATCTACACCGCCATCTGTATGAACATGTAAATATGTACACAGCCCTCTGTATGAACCTGGAAATATCTACACCGCTAACTGTATGAACATGGAAATATCTGCACCACCACCTGTACGAACATGGACATATCTACACCGCCATCTGTATTAAGATGGAAATATCTACACCGCTATCTCTATAAACATGGAAATATCTGCATCACTATCTGTATAAACATGAAAATATCCGCACCGCTATCTGTTTAAACATGGAAATATCTACACGGCTATCTGCATAAACATGGAAATATCCACACCGCTATCTGTGTAAACATGGAAATGTCTACAACGCTATCTGTGTAAACATGGAAATATCTACACCGCCATCTGTGTAAACATGAAAATATCTACACCGCCATCTCAAAAAACATGGAAATATCTACACCGCCATCTGTATGAACATGGAAATATCTACACCGCAATCTCTATAAACGTGGAAATATCTATACCGCTATCTGTATGAACTTGGAAATATCTACAATGCTATCTGTATAAAATTGGAATTATCTACAAAACTATCTCTATAAACATGGAAATATCTACACCGCTATCTGTATAAACATGGAAATATCTTCACCGCTATCTGTATAAACATGGAAATATCTACAACGCTGTCTCTATAAACTTGGAAATAACTACACCAATGTCTCTATAAACATGGAAATATCTAGACCGCCGTCTGTATAAACATGGAAATATCTACACCACCATCTGTATAAACATGGAAATATCTATACCGCTATCTGCATAAACATGGAAATATCTACACCGCCATCTCTACGAACCTATAAATATCTACACCGCCATCTGTATGAACATGGAAATATCTACACCGCTATCTGTATGAACATGGAAATATCTATAACGCTATCTGTATGAACATGCAAATATCTACACAGCTATCTGTTTATCAATGGAAATATCTGCACTGCTATCTCTATAAACACGGAAATAACTACACTGCTATCTGTATAAACATGGAAATATCTACACCGCCATCTGTATGAACATGTAAATATCTACAATGCCATCTGTATGAACATGGAAATATCTACACCGCTGACTGTATGAGCATGGAAATATGTACAACGCAATCTGTATGAACATGGAAATATCTACACCGCTATCTGTATGAACATGGAAATAACTACACCGCTATCTGTATCAACATGGAAATATCTACACCGCTCTCTGTATGAACATGGAAATATCTACACCGCTATCTGTACGAACATGCAAATATCTGCACTGCTATCTGTATATCAATGGAAATATCTACACTGCTATCTCTATAAACATGGAAATAACTACACTGCTATCTGTATAAACATGGAAATATCTACACCGCCACCTGAATGAACATGGAAATATCTACACTGCCATCCATACGAACATGGAATTATCTACACCGCCCTCTGCATGAACATGGAAATATCTACACCGCCATCTCTATGAACATGGAAATATCTACACCGCCATATGTATGAACATGGAAATATCTACACCGCCATCTGTATGAACATGGAAATATCTTCACCCCCATCTGTATGAACATGGATATATCTACACCGGCATCTGGATGAACATGGAAATATCTACACCGCTATCTGTATGAACATGGAAATATCTACACCGCTATCTGTATGAACATGGAAATATCTACACCGCTAACTGTATGAACATGGAAATATCTACACCGCTAACTGTAAGAACATGGAAATACCTACACCGCTGTCTGTATGAACATGGAAATATCTACACCGCTAACTGTATGAACATGGAAATATCTACACCGCTCTCTGTATGAACATGGAAATATCTACACCGCTATCTGTATGAATATGGAAATATCTACACCGCTATCTGTATGAACATGCAAATATCTACACCGGAATCTCGATGAACA
This sequence comes from Gorilla gorilla gorilla, assembly GCF_029281585.2. Taxonomy (NCBI): domain Eukaryota; kingdom Metazoa; phylum Chordata; class Mammalia; order Primates; family Hominidae; genus Gorilla; species Gorilla gorilla. Next base: position 2,140,765 of record NC_073234.2, read on the forward strand.
TGGAAATATCTATACCGCTATCTGTATGAACATGGAAATATCTACACAGCTATCTGCATATACATGGAAATATCTACACAGATTTCTCTATAAATATGGAAATAACTACAGCGTTATCTCTATAAACTTCGAAATACCTACACCGCCATCAGTATGAACATGGAAATATCTACACCGCCATCTGTACGAACATGGAAATATCTTCACCCCCATCTGTATGAACATGGATATATCTACACCGGCATCTGGATGAACATGGAAATATCTACACCGCTATCTGCATGATAATGGAAATATCTACACAGCTATCTGCATATACATGGAAATATCTACACAGATTTCTCAATAAATGTGGAAATAACTACAGCGCTATCTCTATAAACTTCAAAATATCTACACCGCCATCTGTATGAACATGGAAATATGTACAACGCCATCTGTACGAACATGGACATATCTACACCGCCATCTGTATTAAGATGGAAATATCTACACCGCTATCTGTATAAACATGGAAATATCTGCCCATCTATCTGTATAAACATGGAAATATCCGCACCACTATCTGTATAAACATGGAAATATCTACACCGCTATCTGTATGAACATGGAAGTATCTACACCGCTATCTGTATGAACATGCAAATATCTACTCAGCTATCTGTATATCAATGGAAATATCTACACTGCTATCTCTATAAACTTGGAAATAACTACACTGCTATCTGTATAAACATGGAAATATCTACACCGCCACCTGAATGAATATGGAAATATCTACACTGCCATCCATACGAACATTGAAATAGCTACACCGCCATTTGTATGAACATGGAAATATCTACACGGCTAACTGTATGAACATGGAAATATCTACACCGCCATCTCTATGAACATGGAAATATCTACACCGCCATTTGTATGAACATGGAAATATCTACACTGCTATCTCTATAAATATGGAAATAACTACACTGCTATCTGTATAAACATGGAAATATCTAAAACGCCGCCTGTATGAACATGGAAATATCTACACTGCCATCCGCACGAACATGGAAATATCTACACCGCCATCTGTATGAACATGGAAATATCTACACCGCCATCTGAACATGGAAATATCTACACCGCTGATTGTATGAACATGGAAATATCTACACTGCTATCTCTATAAACATGGAAATAACTACACTGCTATCTGTATAAACATGGAAATATCTAAACCGCCGCCTGTATGAACATGGAAATATCTACACTGCCATCCGCACGAACATGGAAATATCTACACCGCCATCTGTATGAACATGGAAATATCTACACCGCCATCTGAACATGGAAATATCTACACCGCTGATTGTATGAACATGGAAATATCTACACCGCTATCTGTATGAACATGGAAATATCTTCACCGCCATCTGTATGAACATGGAAATATCTACACCGCCCTCTGTATGAACATGGAAATATCTACACCGCTATCTGTATGAACATGCAAATATCTACACAGCTATCTGTATAATAATGGAAATATCTACACTATTATCTCTATAAACATGGAAATAACTACACTACTATCTGTATAAACATGGAAATATCTACACCGCCATCTCTATGAACATGGAAATATCTACACCGCCATTTGTATGAACATGGAAATATCTACACCGCCATCTCTATGAACATGGAAATATCTTCACCGCAATCTGTATGACCATGGATATATCTACACCGGCATCTGGATGAACATGGAAATATCTACACCGCTATCTGCATGAACATGGAAATATCTACACAGCTATCTGCATATACATGGAAATAACTACACAGATTTCTCTATAAATATGGAAATAACTACAGCGCTATCTCTGTAAACTTCGATATATCTACACCGCCATCTGTATGAACATGGAAATATCTACACCGCCATATGTACGAACATGGAAATATCTACACCGCCATCTGCATTAAGATGGAAATATCTACACCGCTATCTGTATAAACATGGAAATATCTGCCCAACTATCTGTATAAACATGGAAATATCCGCACCGCTGTCTGTATAAACATGGAAATATCTACACCGCTATCTCTATAAACATGGAAATATCCACACTGCTATCTGTGTAAACATGGAAATGTCTACACCGCTACCTGTGTAAACAGGGAAATAACTACACCGCCATCTCTATAAACGTGGAAATATCTACGCCGCTATCTGTATGAACTTGGAAATATCTACACTGCTATCTGTATAAAATTGAAATTATCTACACCACTATCTCTATAAACATGGAAATATCTACACTGATATCTGTATAAACATGAAAATGTCTACACCGCTATCTGTATAAACATGGAAATAACTTCACCGCTATCTGTATGAACATGGAAATATCTACAACGCTGTCTCTATAAACTTGGAAATAACTACACCACTATCTCTATAAAAATGGAAATATCTAGACCGCCATCTCTATAAACGTGGAAATATCTACTCCACCATCTGCATAAACATGGAAATATCTATACCGCTGTCTGCATAATCATGGAAATACCTACATCGCCATCTCTATGAACATGGAAATATCTACACGGCCATCTGTACGAACATGGAAATATCTACACCGCTATCGGCATGAACATGGAAATATCTACACCGCTATCTGTATGAACATGGAAATATCTACACCGCTATCTGTATGAACATGCAAATACCTACACAGCTATCTGTATATCAATGGAAATATCTACACAGCTATCTCTATAAACATGGAGATAACTACACTGCTATCTGTATAAATATGGAAATATCTACACCGCCATCTCTATGAACATGGAAATATCTACACCACCATTTGTATGAACATGGAAATATCTACACCGCCATCTGTATGAACATGGAAATATCTTCACCACCATCTGTATGAACATGGATATATCTACACCGGCATCTGGATGAACATGGAAATATCTACACCGCTATCTGCATGAACATGGAAATATCTACACCGCTATCTGTACGAACATGCAAATATCTGCACTGCTATCTGTATATCAATGGAAATATCTACACTGCTATCTCTATAAACATGGAAATAACTACACTGCTATCTGTATAAACATGGAAATATCTACACCGCCACCTGAATGAACACGGAAATATCTACACTGCCATCCACACGAACATGGAAATATCTACACCGCCATCTGTATGAACATGTAAATATCTACACCGCCCTCTGTATGAACATGGAAATATCTACACCGCTAACTGTATGAACATGGAAATATCTGCACCACCATCTGTACGAACATGGACATATCTACACCGCCATCTGTATTAAGATGGAAATATCAACACCGCTATCTCTATAAACATGGAAATATCTGCACCACTATCTGTATAAACATGAAAATATCCGCACCGCTATCTGCATAAACATGGAAATATCCACACCGCTATCTGTGTAAACATGGAAATGTCTACACCGCTATCTGTGTAAACATGGAAATATCTACACTGCCATCTGTGTAAACATGTAAATATCTACACCGCCCACTGTATGAACATGGAAATATCTACACCGCTAACTGTATGAACATGGAAATATCTACACTGGTATCTGTTTGAACATGCAAATATCTACACAGCTATCTGTATATCAATGGAAATATCTACACTGCTATCTCTATAAACATGGAAATAACTACACTGCTATCTGTATGAACATGGAAATATCTACACCGCCACCTGTATGAACATGGAAATATCTACACTGACATCCATACGAACATTGAAATATCTACACCGCCATCTGTATGAACATGTAAATATGTACACAGCCCTCTGTATGAACCTGGAAATATCTACACCGCTAACTGTATGAACATGGAAATATCTGCACCACCACCTGTACGAACATGGACATATCTACACCGCCATCTGTATTAAGATGGAAATATCTACACCGCTATCTCTATAAACATGGAAATATCTGCATCACTATCTGTATAAACATGAAAATATCCGCACCGCTATCTGTTTAAACATGGAAATATCTACACGGCTATCTGCATAAACATGGAAATATCCACACCGCTATCTGTGTAATCATGGAAATGTCTACAACGCTATCTGTGTAAACATGGAAATATCTACACCGCCATCTGTGTAAACATGAAAATATCTACACCGCCATCTCAAAAAACATGGAAATATCTACACCGCCATCTGTATGAACATGGAAATATCTACACCGCAATCTCTATAAACGTGGAAATATCTATACCGCTATCTGTATGAACTTGGAAATATCTACAATGCTATCTGTATAAAATTGGAATTATCTACAAAACTATCTCTATAAACATGGAAATATCTACACCGCTATCTGTATAAACATGGAAATATCTTCACCGCTATCTGTATAAACATGGAAATATCTACAACGCTGTCTCTATAAACTTGGAAATAACTACACCAATGTCTCTATAAACATGGAAATATCTAGACCGCCGTCTGTATAAACATGGAAATATCTACACCACCATCTGTATAAACATGGAAATATCTATACCGCTATCTGCATAAACATGGAAATATCTACACCGCCATCTCTACGAACCTATAAATATCTACACCGCCATCTGTATGAACATGGAAATATCTACACCGCTATCTGTATGAACATGGAAATATCTATAACGCTATCTGTATGAACATGCAAATATCTACACAGCTATCTGTTTATCAATGGAAATATCTGCACTGCTATCTCTATAAACACGGAAATAACTACACTGCTATCTGTATAAACATGGAAATATCTACACCGCCATCTGTATGAACATGTAAATATCTACAATGCCATCTGTATGAACATGGAAATATCTACACCGCTGACTGTATGAGCATGGAAATATGTACAACGCAATCTGTATGAACATGGAAATATCTACACCGCTATCTGTATGAACATGGAAATAACTACACCGCTATCTGTATCAACATGGAAATATCTACACCGCTCTCTGTATGAACATGGAAATATCTACACCGCTATCTGTACGAACATGCAAATATCTGCACTGCTATCTGTATATCAATGGAAATATCTACACTGCTATCTCTATAAACATGGAAATAACTACACTGCTATCTGTATAAACATGGAAATATCTACACCGCCACCTGAATGAACATGGAAATATCTACACTGCCATCCATACGAACATGGAATTATCTACACCGCCCTCTGTATGAACATGGAAATATCTACACCGCCATCTCTATGAACATGGAAATATCTACACCGCCATATGTATGAACATGGAAATATCTACACCGCCATCTGTATGAACATGGAAATATCTTCACCCCCATCTGTATGAACATGGATATATCTACACCGGCATCTGGATGAACATGGAAATATCTACACCGCTATCTGTATGAACATGGAAATATCTACACCGCTATCTGTATGAACATGGAAATATCTACACCGCTAACTGTATGAACATGGAAATATCTACACCGCTAACTGTAAGAACATGGAAATACCTACACCGCTGTCTGTATGAACATGGAAATATCTACACCGCTAACTGTATGAACATGGAAATATCTACACCGCTCTCTGTATGAACATGGAAATATCTACACCGCTATCTGTATGAATATGGAAATATCTACACCGCTATCTGTATGAACATGCAAATATCTACACCGGAATCTCGATGAACATGGAAATATCTATACCGCTATCTGTATGAACATGGAAATATCTACACAGCTATCTGCATATACATGGAAATATCTACACAGATTTCTCTATAAATATGGAAATAACTACAGCGTTATCTCTATAAACTTCGAAATACCTACACCGCCATCAGTATGAACATGGAAATATCTACACCGCCATCTGTACGAACATGGAAATATCTTCACCCCCATCTGTATGAACATGGATATATCTACACCGGCATCTGGATGAACATGGAAATATCTACACCGCTATCTGCATGATAATGGAAATATCTACACAGCTATCTGCATATACATGGAAATATCTACACAGATTTCTCAATAAATGTGGAAATAACTACAGCGCTATCTCTATAAACTTCAAAATATCTACACCGCCATCTGTATGAACATGGAAATATGTACAACGCCATCTGTACGAACATGGACATATCTACACCGCCATCTGTATTAAGATGGAAATATCTACACCGCTATCTGTATAAACATGGAAATATCTGCCCATCTATCTGTATAAACATGGAAATATCCGCACCACTATCTGTATAAACATGGAAATATCTACACTGCTATCTGTATGAACATGGAAGTATCTACACCGCTATCTGTATGAACATGCAAATATCTACTCAGCTATCTGTATATCAATGGAAATATCTACACTGCTATCTCTATAAACTTGGAAATAACTACACTGCTATCTGTATAAACATGGAAATATCTACACCGCCACCTGAATGAATATGGAAATATCTACACTGCCATCCATACGAACATGGAAATAGCTACACCGCCATTTGTATGAACATGGAAATATCTACACGGCTAACTGTATGAACATGGAAATATCTACACCGCCATCTCTATGAACATGGAAATATCTACACCGCCATTTGTATGAACATGGAAATATCTACACTGCTATCTCTATAAACATGGAAATAACTACACTGCTATCTGTATAAACATGGAAATATCTAAAACGCCGCCTGTATGAACATGGAAATATCTACACTGCCATCCGCACGAACATGGAAATATCTACACCGCCATCTGTATGAACATGGAAATATCTACACCGCCATCTGAACATGGAAATATCTACACCGCTGATTGTATGAACATGGAAATATCTACACTGCTATCTCTATAAACATGGAAATAACTACACTGCTATCTGTATAAACATGGAAATATCTAAACCGCCGCCTGTATGAACATGGAAATATCTACACTGCCATCCGCACGAACATGGAAATATCTACACCGCCATCTGTATGAACATGGAAATATCTACACCGCCATCTGAACATGGAAATATCTACACCGCTGATTGTATGAACATGGAAATATCTACACCGCTATCTGTATGAACATGGAAATATCTTCACCGCCATCTGTATGAACATGGAAATATCTACACCGCCCTCTGTATGAACATGGAAATATCTACACCGCTATCTGTATGAACATGCAAATATCTACACAGCTATCTGTATAATAATGGAAATATCTACACTATTATCTCTATAAACATGGAAATAACTACACTACTATCTGTATAAACATGGAAATATCTACACCGCCATCTCTATGAACATGGAAATATCTACACCGCCATTTGTATGAACATGGAAATATCTACACCGCCATCTCTATGAACATGGAAATATCTTCACCGCAATCTGTATGACCATGGATATATCTACACCGGCATCTGGATGAACATGGAAATATCTACACCGCTATCTGCATGAACATGGAAATATCTACACAGCTATCTGCATATACATGGAAATAACTACACAGATTTCTCTATAAATATGGAAATAACTACAGCGCTATCTCTGTAAACTTCGATATATCTACACCGCCATCTGTATGAACATGGAAATATCTACACCGCCATATGTACGAACATGGAAATATCTACACCGCCATCTGCATTAAGATGGAAATATCTACACCGCTATCTGTATAAACATGGAAATATCTGCCCAACTATCTGTATAAACATGGAAATATCCGCACCGCTGTCTGTATAAACATGGAAATATCTACACCGCTATCTCTATAAACATGGAAATATCCACACTGCTATCTGTGTAAACATGGAAATGTCTACACCGCTATCTGTGTAAACAGGGAAATAACTACACCGCCATCTCTATAAACGTGGAAATATCTACGCCGCTATCTGTATGAACTTGGAAATATCTACACTGCTATCTGTATAAAATTGAAATTATCTACACCACTATCTCTATAAACATGGAAATATCTACACTGATATCTGTATAAACATGAAAATGTCTACACCGCTATCTGTATAAACATGGAAATAACTTCACCGCTATCTGTATGAACATGGAAATATCTACAACGCTGTCTCTATAAACTTGGAAATAACTACACCACTATCTCTATAAAAATGGAAATATCTAGACCGCCATCTCTATAAACGTGGAAATATCTACTCCACCATCTGCATAAACATGGAAATATCTATACCGCTGTCTGCATAATCATGGAAATACCTACATCGCCATCTCTATGAACATGGAAATATCTACACGGCCATCTGTACGAACATGGAAATATCTACACCGCTATCGGCATGAACATGGAAATATCTACACCGCTATCTGTATGAACATGGAAATATCTACACCGCTATCTGTATGAACATGCAAATACCTACACAGCTATCTGTATATCAATGGAAATATCTACACAGCTATCTCTATAAACATGGAGATAACTACACTGCTATCTGTATAAATATGGAAATATCTACACCGCCATCTCTATGAACATGGAAATATCTACACCGCCATTTGTATGAACATGGAAATATCTACACCGCCATCTGTATGAACATGGAAATATCTTCACCGCCATCTGTATGAACATGGATATATCTACACCGGCATCTGGATGAACATGGAAATATCTACACCGCTATCTGCATGAACATGGAAATATCTACACAGCTATCTGAATATACATGGAAATATCTACACAGATTTCTCTATAAATGTGGAAATAACTACAGCGCTATCTCTATAAACTTCGAAATATCTACACCGCCATCTGTATGAACATGGAAATATCTACACCGCCATCTGTACAAACATGGAAATATCTACACTGCCATCTGTATTAAGATGGAAATATCAACACCGCTATCTGTATAAACATGGAAATATCTGCCCAACTATCTGTATAAACATGGAAATATCCGCACCGCTATCTGTATAAACATGGAAATATCTACACTGCTATCTGCATAAACATGGAAATATCCAGACTGCTATGTGTGTAAACATGGAAATGTCTACACCGCTATCTGTGTAAACATGGAAATATCTACACTGCCATCTGTGTAAACATGAAAATATCTACACCGCCATCCCTATAAACATGGAAATATCTACACCGACATCTGTATGAACATGGAAATATCTACACCGCCATCTCTATAAACGTGGAAATATCTACACCGCTATCTGTATGAACATGGAAATATCTACACTGCTCTCTGTATAAAATTGAAATTATCTACACCACTATCTCTATAAACTTGGAAATATCTACACTGCTATCTGTATAAACATGGAATTATATACACCGCTATCTGTATAAACATCTAAATATCTTCACCGCTATCTGTATAAACATGGAAATATCTACACCGCCACTTCTATGAACATGGAAATATCTACACTGCCATCCGTACGAACATGGAAATATCTACACCGCCATTCCAATAAACATGGAAATATCTACACCGTCCTCTGTATGAACATGGAAATATCTACACCGCCATCTCTATAAACGTGGAAATATCTACACCGATATCTGTATGAACTTGGAAATAACTACAATGCTCTCTGTATAAAATTGAAATTATCTACACCACTATCTCTATAAACATGGAAATATCTACACTGCTATCTGTATAAACATGGAAATATCTACACCGCCATCTCTATGAACATGGAAATATCTTCACCGCAATCTGTATGACCATGGATATATCTACACCGGCATCTGGATGAACATGGAAATATCTACACCGCTATCTGCATGAACATGGAAATATCTACACAGCTATCTGCATATACATGGAAATAACTACACAGATTTCTCTATAAATATGGAAATAACTACAGCGCTATCTCTGTAAACTTCGATATATCTACACCGCCATCTGTATGAACATGGAAATATCTACACCGCCATATGTACGAACATGGAAATATCTACACCGCCATCTGCATTAAGATGGAAATATCTACACCGCTATCTGTATAAACATGGAAATATCTGCCCAACTATCTGTATAAACATGGAAATATCCGCACCGCTGTCTGTATAAACATGGAAATATCTACACCGCTATCTCTATAAACATGGAAATATCCACACTGCTATCTGTGTAAACATGGAAATGTCTACACCGCTATCTGTGTAAACAGGGAAATAACTACACCGCCATCTCTATAAACGTGGAAATATCTACGCCGCTATCTGTATGAACTTGGAAATATCTACACTGCTATCTGTATAAAATTGAAATTATCTACACCACTATCTCTATAAACATGGAAATATCTACACTGATATCTGTATAAACATGAAAATGTCTACACCGCTATCTGTATAAACATGGAAATAACTTCACCGCTATCTGTATGAACATGGAAATATCTACAACGCTGTCTCTATAAACTTGGAAATAACTACACCACTATCTCTATAAAAATGGAAATATCTAGACCGCCATCTCTATAAACGTGGAAATATCTACTCCACCATCTGCATAAACATGGAAATATCTATACCGCTGTCTGCATAATCATGGAAATACCTACATCGCCATCTCTATGAACATGGAAATATCTACACGGCCATCTGTACGAACATGGAAATATCTACACCGCTATCGGCATGAACATGGAAATATCTACACCGCTATCTGTATGAACATGGAAATATCTACAAAGCTATCTGTATGAACATGGAAATATCTACACCGCCATCTGTATGAACATGGAAATATCTACGCCGTTAACTGTATGAACTTGGAAATATCAACACTGCTGTCTGTATGAACATGGAAATATCTATACCGTTATCTGTATGAACATGGAAATATCTACACCGCTATCTGTATGAACATGGAAATATCTACACAGCTATCTGTCTGAACATGCAAATATCTACACAGCTATCTGAATATCAATGGAAATATCTACACTGATATCTCTATAACCATGGAAATAACTGCACTGCTATCTGTATAAACATGGAAATATCTAAACCGCCACCTGTATGAACATGGAAATATCTACACTGCCATCCGTACAAACATGGAAATATCTACACCGCCATCTGTATGAACATGGAAATATTTACCCCGCTTCTGTATGAACATGTAAATATCTACACCGCCATCTGTATGAACATGCAAATATCTACAAAGCTGTCTGTATATCAACGGAAATGTCTACACTGCTATCTCTACAAACATAGAAATAACTACACTGCTATCTGTAAAAACATGCAAATATCTACACCGCCACCTGTATGAACATGGAAATATCTACACTGACATCCGTACGAACATGGAAATATCTACACCGCCATCTGTATGAACATGTAAATATCTACACCGCCATCTCTATGAACATGGAAATATCTACACCGCTAACTGTATGAACATGGAAATATCTACACCGCTATCTGTATGAACATGGAAATATCTACACCGCTATCTGTATGAACATGGAAATATCTACACTGCTATCTGTATGAACATGGAAATATCTACACCGCTATCTGTATGAACATGGAAATATCTAGACCGCTATCTGTATGAACATGGAAATATCTACACCGCTATCTGTATGAACATGCAAATATCTACAAAGCTATCTCTATATCAATGGAAATATCTACACTGCTATCTGTATAAACATGGAAATAACTACACTGCTATCTGTATAAACAGGGAAATATCTACACCGCCATCTCCATGAACATGGAAATATCTACACCGCCATTTGTATGAACATGGAAATATCTACACGGCTAACTGTATGAACATGGAAATATCTACACCGCCATCTCTATGAACATGGAAATATCTACACCGCCATTTGTATGAACATGGAAATATCTACACTGCTATCTCTATAAACATGGAAATAACTACACTGCTATCTGTATAAACATGGAAATATCTAAAACGCCGCCTGTATGAACATGGAAATATCTACACTGCCATCCGCACGAACATGGAAATATCTACACCGCCATCTGTATGAACATGGAAATATCTACACCGCCATCTGAACATGGAAATATCTACACCGCTGATTGTATGAACATGGAAATATCTACACTGCTATCTCTATAAACATGGAAATAACTACACTGCTATCTGTATAAACATGGAAATATCTAAACCGCCGCCTGTATGAACATGGAAATATCTACACTGCCATCCGCACGAACATGGAAATATCTACACCGCCATCTGTATGAACATGGAAATATCTACACCGCCATCTGAACATGGAAATATCTACACCGCTGATTGTATGAACATGGAAATATCTACACCGCTATCTGTATGAACATGGAAATATCTTCACCGCCATCTGTATGAACATGGAAATATCTACACCGCCCTCTGTATGAACATGGAAATATCTACACCGCTATCTGTATGAACATGCAAATATCTACACAGCTATCTGTATAATAATGGAAATATCTACACTATTATCTCTATAAACATGGAAATAACTACACTACTATCTGTATAAACATGGAAATATCTACACCGCCATCTCTATGAAAATGGAAATATCTACACCGCCATTTGTATGAACATGGAAATATCTACACCGCCATCTCTATGAACATGGAAATATCTTCACCGCAATCTGTATGACCATGGATATATCTACACCGGCATCTGGATGAACATGGAAATATCTACACCGCTATCTGCATGAACATGGAAATATCTACACAGCTATCTGCATATACATGGAAATAACTACACAGATTTCTCTATAAATATGGAAATAACTACAGCGCTATCTCTGTAAACTTCGATATATCTACACCGCCATCTGTATGAACATGGAAATATCTACACCGCCATATGTACGAACATGGAAATATCTACACCGCCATCTGCATTAAGATGGAAATATCTACACCGCTATCTGTATAAACATGGAAATATCTGCCCAACTATCTGTATAAACATGGAAATATCCGCACCGCTGTCTGTATAAACATGGAAATATCTACACCGCTATCTCTATAAACATGGAAATATCCACACTGCTATCTGTGTAAACATGGAAATGTCTACACCGCTATCTGTGTAAACAGGGAAATAACTACACCGCCATCTCTATAAACGTGGAAATATCTACGCCGCTATCTGTATGAACTTGGAAATATCTACACTGCTATCTGTATAAAATTGAAATTATCTACACCACTATCTCTATAAACATGGAAATATCTACACTGATATCTGTATAAACATGAAAATGTCTACACCGCTATCTGTATAAACATGGAAATAACTTCACCGCTATCTGTATGAACATGGAAATATCTACAACGCTGTCTCTATAAACTTGGAAATAACTACACCACTATCTCTATAAAAATGGAAATATCTAGACCGCCATTTGTATGAACATGGAAATATCTACACCGCCATCTGTATGAACATGGAAATATCTTCACCGCCATCTGTATGAACATGGATATATCTACACCGGCATCTGGATGAACATGGAAATATCTACACCGCTATCTGCATGAACATGGAAATATCTACACAGCTATCTGAATATACATGGAAATATCTACACAGATTTCTCTATAAATGTGGAAATAACTACCGCGCTATCTCTATAAACTTCGAAATATCTACACCGCCATCTGTATGAACATGGAAATATCTACACCGCCATCTGTACAAACATGGAAATATCTACACTGCCATCTGTATTAAGATGGAAATATCAACACCGCTATCTGTATAAACATGGAAATATCTGCCCAACTATCTGTATAAACATGGAAATATCCGCACCGCTATCTGTATAAACATGGAAATATCTACACTGCTATCTGCATAAACATGGAAATATCCAGACTGCTATGTGTGTAAACATGGAAATGTCTACACCGCTATCTGTGTAAACATGGAAATATCTACACTGCCATCTGTGTAAACATGAAAATATCTACACCGCCATCCCTATAAACATGGAAATATCTACACCGACATCTGTATGAACATGGAAATATCTACACCGCCATCTCTATAAACGTGGAAATATCTACACCGCTATCTGTATGAACATGGAAATATCTACACTGCTCTCTGTATAAAATTGAAATTATCTACACCACTATCTCTATAAACTTGGAAATATCTACACTGCTATCTGTATAAACATGGAATTATATACACCGCTATCTGTATAAACATCTATATATCTTCACCGCTATCTGTATAAACATGGAAATATCTACACCGCCACTTCTATGAACATGGAAATATCTACACTGCCATCCGTACGAACATGGAAATATCTACACCGCCATTCCAATAAACATGGAAATATCTACACCGTCCTCTGTATGAACATGGAAATATCTACACCGCCATCTCTATAAACGTGGAAATATCTACACCGATATCTGTATGAACTTGGAAATAACTACAATGCTCTCTGTATAAAATTGAAATTATCTACACCACTATCTCTATAAACATGGAAATATCTACACCGCTATCGGTATGAACATGGAAATATCTACACTGCCATCCGTACGAACATGGAAATATCTACACCGCCACCTGTATGAACATGTAAATATCTACACCGCCATCTGTATGAACATGGAAATATCTACACAGCTATCTGTATATCAATGGAAATATCTACACTGCTATCTCTATAAATATGGAAATAACTACACTGCTATCAGTATAAACATGGAAATAACTACACCGCTATCTGTATGAACATGCAAATATCTACACCGCTATCTGTATGAACATGGAAATATCTACAAAGCTATCTGTATGAACATGGAAATATCTACACCGCCATCTGTATGAACATGGAAATATCTATGCCGTTAACTGTATGAACTTGGAAATATCAACACTGCTGTCTGTATGAACATGGAAATATCTATACCGTTATCTGTATGAACATGGAAATATCTACACCGCTATCTGTATGAACATGGAAATATCTACACAGCTATCTGTCTGAACATGCAAATATCTACACAGCTATCTGAATATCAATGGAAATATCTACACTGCTATCTCTATAACCATGGAAATAACTGCACTGCTATCTGTATAAACATGGAAATATCTAAACCGCCACCTGTATGAACATGGAAATATCTACACTGCCATCCGTACGAACATGGAAATATCTACACCGCCATCTGTATGAACATGGAAATATTTACCCCGCTTCTGTATGAACATGTAAATATCTACACCGCCATCTGTATGAACATGCAAATATCTACAAAGCTATCTGTATATCAACGGAAATGTCTACACTGCTATCTCTACAAACATAGAAATAACTACACTGCTATCTGTAAAAACATGCAAATATCTACACCGCCACCTGTATGAACATGGAAATATCTACACTGACATCCGTACGAACATGGAAATATCTACACCGCCATCTGTATGAACATGTAAATATCTACACCGCCATCTCTATGAACATGGAAATATCTACACCGCTAACTGTATGAACATGGAAATATCTACACCGCTATCTGTATGAACATGGAAATATCTACACCGCTATCTGTATGAACATGGAAATATCTACACTGCTATCTGTATGAACATGGAAATATCTACACCGCTATCTGTATGAACATGGAAATATCTAGACCGCTATCTGTATGAACATGGAAATATCTACACCGCTATCTGTATGAACATGCAAATATCTACACAGCTATCTCTATATCAACGGAAATATCTACACTGCTATCTGTATAAACATGGAAATAACTACACTGCTATCTGTATAAACAGGGAAATATCTACACCGCCATCTCCATGAACATGGAAATATCTACTACGCAATTTGTATGAACATGGAAAAATCTACACCGCCATCTCTATGGACATGGAAATATCTACACCGCCATTTGTATGAACATGGAAATATCTACACCGCCATCTGTATGAACATGGAAATACCTTCACCGCCATCTGTATGAACATGGATATATCTACAACGGGATCTGGATGAACTTGGAAATATCTACACTGCTATCTGCATGAACATGGAAATATCTACACAGCTATCTGCATATACATGGAAATATCTACACAGATTTCTCTATAAATATGGAAATATCTACAGCGCTATATCTATAAACTTCAAAATATCTACACCGCCATCTGTATGAACATGGAAATATCTACACCGCCTTCAGTACGATCATGGGGATATCTACACCGCCATCTGTATTAAGATGGAAATATCTACACTGCTATCTGTATGAACATGGAAATAACTACACCGTCATCTCTATAAACACGGAAATGTCTACCGCGCTACCTGTATATACATGGAAATATCTAAACCGCCGTCTCTACAAACATGGAAATATCTACACCACCATCTGTATAAACATGGTAATATCTACACCGCCATCTCCATAAACATGGAAATATCTACACCGCCATCTGTATCAACATGGAAATCTCTACACGGCCATCTCTATAAACATGGAAATATCTACACAGCTATCTGTATAAACACGGAAATATCTACACCGCTATCTGTATTAACATTGTAATATCTACACCGCCATGTCTATGAACATGGAAATATCTACACCGCCATCTGTATGAACATGGAAAAATCTACACTGCCATCTGTATAAAGATGGAATTATCAACATCGCCATCTGTGTAAACATGGAAATATCTACACCGGTCTCTACAAACATGGAAATATCTACACCACCATCTGTATAAACATGGAAATATCTACACCGCCATCTCCATAAACATGGAAATATCCACACCGCCTTCTCTATAAGCATGGAAATATCTACACCGCCATCTGTATAAACATGGAACTATCTACACCGCCATCTGTATAAAATGGAAATATCTACACAGCTATCTGTATAAACATGGAAATATCTACACCGCTATCTTTATAAACATGGAAATATCTACACCACTATCTCTATAAACATGGAAATACCTGCACTGCCATCTGTATAAACATGGAAATATCTACACCACCATCTGTCTGAACATGGAAATATCTACACCGCTATCTATTTAAACGTGGAAATGTCTACACCGCTATCTCTATAAACATGGAAATATCTACACCGCCACCTCTATAAACATTGAAATATCTAGACTGCCATCTGTATAAACATGGAAATATCTACACCGCCATCTGTATAAACATGGATATATCTACACCGCCATCTCTATAAAGATGGAAATATCTACACAACTATGTGTATAAATATGGATATATCTACACCGCCATCTGTATAAACAAGGAAATATCTACACCGCCATCTACATAGACATGGAAATATCTACACCACCTTCTGCATAAACATGGAAATATCTACACCGCCATCTCTATAAACATGGAAATATCTATCCCGCTATCTGTATAAACATGGAAATATCTACACCGCCATCTCTAAAAACATGGAAATATCTACACCACCACCTGTATAAACATGGAAATATCTACACCGCCATCTCTATAAACATGGAAATATCAACACCGCCATCTGTATGAACATGGAAATCTCTACAACGCCATCTCTATAAACATGGAAATATCTACACAGCTATCTGTATAAACATGGAAATATCTACACCGGTATCTGTATAAACATGGAAATATCTACACCGCCATGTCTACGAACATGGAAATATCTACACCGCCATCTGTATGAATGTGGAAATATCTACACTGCCATCTGTATAAAGATGGAAATATCTACACCACCATCTGTATAAACATGGAAATATCTACACGGCCATGTGTATAAACATGGAAATGTCCACAACGCTATCTCTATAAACATGGACATCTCTACACGGCTATGCCTATTAATATGGAAATAACTACACCGTTATCTCTATAAACGTGGAAATATCTACACCGCCATCTCTATAAACATGGAAATACCTACACCGCCATCTCTACAAACATGGAAAAACCTACGCCGCCATCTGTATAAAGATGGAAATATCTACACCGCTATCTATAAACATGGAAATATCTACACCGCTATCTGTATCAGGATGGAAATATCTACACCACCATCTGTATTAACATGGAAATATCTACACCGCTATCTGTATAAACGTGGAAATGTCTATACCGCTATCTCTATAAACATGGAAATATCTACACCGATATCTGTATAAGCAAGGAAATATCTACACCTCTCTCTATAAACATGGAAATATCTACACAGCTATCTGTATAAACATGGAAATATCTACACCGCTATCTGTAGTAACATCGAAATATTTACACCGCCATGTCTATGAACATGGAAATATCTACACCACCATCTGTATAAACTTGGAAATATCTACACCGCCATCTGTATAAACAAGGAAATATCTACACCGCCATCTGTATAGAGATGGAAATATCTACACCGCCATCTGCATAAAAATGGAAATATCTACACCGCCATCTCTATAAACATGGAAATATCTACACCGCCATCTCTATTAACATGGAAATATCTACACAGCTATCTGTATACACATGGATATATCTACACTGCCATCTGTATATACAAGGAAATATCTACACCGCCATCAATATAAACATGGAAATATCTACACCACCATCTGTATGAACATGGAAATATCTACACCGCCATCTGAACATGGAAATATCTACACCGCTGATTGTATGAACATGGAAATATCTACACTGCTATCTCTATAAACATGGAAATAACTACACTGCTATCTGTATAAACATGGAAATATCTAAACCGCCGCCTGTATGAACATGGAAATATCTACACTGCCATCCGCACGAACATGGAAATATCTACACCGCCATCTGTATGAACATGGAAATATCTACACCGCCATCTGAACATGGAAATATCTACACCGCTGATTGTATGAACATGGAAATATCTACACCGCTATCTGTATGAACATGGAAATATCTTCACCGCTATCTGTATGAACATGGAAATATCTACACCGCCCTCTGTATGAACATGGAAATATCTACACCGCTATCTGTATGAACATGCAAATATCTACACAGCTATCTGTATAATAATGGAAATATCTACACTATTATCTCTATAAACATGGAAATAACTACACTACTATCTGTATAAACATGGAAATATCTACACCGCCATCTCTATGAAAATGGAAATATCTACACCGCCATTTGTATGAACATGGAAATATCTACACCGCCATCTCTATGAACATGGAAATATCTTCACCGCAATCTGTATGACCATGGATATATCTACACCGGCATCTGGATGAACATGGAAATATCTACACCGCTATCTGCATGAACATGGAAATATCTACACAGCTATCTGCATATACATGGAAATAACTACACAGATTTCTCTATAAATATGGAAATAACTACAGCGCTATCTCTGTAAACTTCGATATATCTACACCGCCATCTGTATGAACATGGAAATATCTACACCGCCATATGTACGAACATGGAAATATCTACACCGCCATCTGCATTAAGATGGAAATATCTACACCGCTATCTGTATAAACATGGAAATATCTGCCCAACTATCTGTATAAACATGGAAATATCCGCACCGCTGTCTGTATAAACATGGAAATATCTACACCGCTATCTCTATAAACATGGAAATATCCACACTGCTATCTGTGTAAACATGGAAATGTCTACACCGCTATCTGTGTAAACAGGGAAATAACTACACCGCCATCTCTATAAACGTGGAAATATCTACGCCGCTATCTGTATGAACTTGGAAATATCTACACTGCTATCTGTATAAAATTGAAATTATCTACACCACTATCTCTATAAACATGGAAATATCTACACTGATATCTGTATAAACATGAAAATGTCTACACCGCTATCTGTATAAACATGGAAATAACTTCACCGCTATCTGTATGAACATGGAAATATCTACAACGCTGTCTCTATAAACTTGGAAATAACTACACCACTATCTCTATAAAAATGGAAATATCTAGACCGCCATCTCTATAAACGTGGAAATATCTACTCCACCATCTGCATAAACATGGAAATATCTATACCGCTGTCTGCATAATCATGGAAATACCTACATCGCCATCTCTATGAACATGGAAATATCTACACGGCCATCTGTACGAACATGGAAATATCTACACCGCTATCGGCATGAACATGGAAATATCTACACCGCTATCTGTATGAACATGGAAATATCTACACCGCTATCTGTATGAACATGCAAATACCTACACAGCTATCTGTATATCAATGGAAATATCTACACAGCTATCTCTATAAACATGGAGATAACTACACTGCTATCTGTATAAATATGGAAATATCTACACCGCCATCTCTATGAACATGGAAATATCTACACCGCCATTTGTATGAACATGGAAATATCTACACCGCCATCTGTATGAACATGGAAATATCTTCACCGCCATCTGTATGAACATGGATATATCTACACTGGCATCTGGATGAACATGGAAATATCTACACCGCTATCTGCATGAACATGGAAATATCTACACAGCTATCTGAATATACATGGAAATATCTACACAGATTTCTCTATAAATGTGGAAATAACTACAGCGCTATCTCTATAAACTTCGAAATATCTACACCGCCATCTGTATGAACATGGAAATATCTACACCGCCATCTGTACAAACATGGAAATATCTACACTGCCATCTGTATTAAGATGGAAATATCAACACCGCTATCTGTATAAACATGGAAATATCTGCCCAACTATCTGTATAAACATGGAAATATCCGCACCGCTATCTGTATAAACATGGAAATATCTACACTGCTATCTGCATAAACATGGAAATATCCAGACTGCTATGTGTGTAAACATGGAAATGTCTACACCGCTATCTGTGTAAACATGGAAATATCTACACTGCCATCTGTGTAAACATGAAAATATCTACACCGCCATCCCTATAAACATGGAAATATCTACACCGACATCTGTATGAACATGGAAATATCTACACCGCCATCTCTATAAACGTGGAAATATCTACACCGCTATCTGTATGAACATGGAAATATCTACACTGCTCTCTGTATAAAATTGAAATTATCTACACCACTATCTCTATAAACTTGGAAATATCTACACTGCTATCTGTATAAACATGGAATTATATACACCGCTATCTGTATAAACATCTAAATATCTTCACCGCTATCTGTATAAACATGGAAATATCTACACCGCCACTTCTATGAACATGGAAATATCTACACTGCCATCCGTACGAACATGGAAATATCTACACCGCCATTTGTATGAACATGGAAATATCTACACCGCCATATGTACGAACATGGAAATATCTACACCGCCATCTGTATGAACATGGAAAAATCTACACTGCATCTGTATAAAGATGGAATTATCAACATCGCCATCTGTGTAAACATGGAAATATCTACACCGGTCTCTACAAACATGGAAATATCTACACCACCATCTGTATAAACATGGAAATATCTACACCGCCATCTCCATAAACATGGAAATATCCACACCGCCTTCTCTATAAGCATGGAAATATCTACACCGCCATCTGTATAAACATGGAACTATCTACACCGCCATCTGTATAAAATGGAAATATCTACACAGCTATCTGTATAAACATGGAAATATCTACACCGCTATCTTTATAAACATGGAAACATCTACACCACTATCTCTATAAACATGGAAATACCTGCACTGCCATCTGTATAAACATGGAAATATCTACACCACCATCTGTCTGAACATGGAAATATCTACACCGCTATCTATTTAAACGTGGAAATGTCTACACCGCTATCTCTATAAACATGGAAATAACTACACCGCCACCTCTATAAACATTGAAATATCTAGACTGCCATCTGTATAAACATGGAAATATCTACACCGCCATCTGTATAAACATGGATATATCTACACCGCCATCTCTATAAAGATGGAAATATCTACACAACTATGTGTATAAATATGGACATATCTACACCGCCATCTGTATAAACAAGGAAATATCTACACCGCCATCTACATAGACATGGAAATATCTACACCACCTTCTGCATAAACATGGAAATATCTACACTGCCATCTCTATAAACATGGAAATATCTATCCCGCTATCTGTATAAACATGGAAATATCTACACCGCCATCTCTAAAAACATGGAAATATCTACACCACCACCTGTATAAACATGGAAATATCTACACCGCCATCTCTATAAACATGGAAATATCAACACCGCCATCTGTATGAACATGGAAATCTCTACAACGCCATCTCTATAAACATGGAAATATCTACACGGCTATCTGTATAAACATGGAAATATCTACACCGGTATCTGTATAAACATGGAAATATCTACACCGCCATGTCTACGAACATGGAAATATCTACACCGCCATCTGTATGAATGTGGAAATATCTACACTGCCATCTGTATAAAGATGGAAATATCTACACCACCATCTGTATAAACATGGAAATATCTACACGGCCATGTGTATAAACATGGAAATGTCCACAACGCTATCTCTATAAACATGGACATCTCTACACGGCTATGCCTATTAATATGGAAATAACTACACCGTTATCTCTATAAACGTGGAAATATCTACACCGCCATCTCTATAAACATGGAAATACCTACACCGCCATCTCTACAAACATGGAAAAACCTACGCCGCCATCTGTATAAAGATGGAAATATCTACACCGCTATCTATAAACATGGAAATATCTACACCGCTATCTGTATCAGGATGGAAATATCTACACCACCATCTGTATTAACATGGAAATATCTACACCGCTATCTGTATAAACGTGGAAATGTCTATACCGCTATCTCTATAAACATGGAAATATCTACACCGATATCTGTATAAGCAAGGAAATATCTACACCTCTCTCTATAAACATGGAAATATCTACACAGCTATCTGTATAAACATGGAAATATCTACACCGCTATCTGTAGTAACATCGAAATATTTACACCGCCATGTCTATGAACATGGAAATATCTACACCACCATCTGTATAAACTTGGAAATATCTACACCGCCATCTGTATAAACAAGGAAATATCTACACCGCCATCTGTATAAAGATGGAAATATCTACACCACCATCTGCATAAACATGGAAATATCTACACCGCCATCTCTATAAACATGGAAATATCTACACCGCCATCTCTATTAACATGGAAATATCTACACAGCTATCTGTATACACATGGATATATCTACACTGCCATCTGTATATACAAGGAAATATCTACACCGCCATCAATATAAACATGGAAATATCTACACCACCATCTGTATGAACATGGAAATATCTACACCGCCATCTGAACATGGAAATATCTACACCGCTGATTGTATGAACATGGAAATATCTACACTGCTATCTCTATAAACATGGAAATAACTACACTGCTATCTGTATAAACATGGAAATATCTAAACCGCCGCCTGTATGAACATGGAAATATCTACACTGCCATCCGCACGAACATGGAAATATCTACACCGCCATCTGTATGAACATGGAAATATCTACACCGCCATCTGAACATGGAAATATCTACACCGCTGATTGTATGAACATGGAAATATCTACACCGCTATCTGTATGAACATGGAAATATCTTCACCGCTATCTGTATGAACATGGAAATATCTACACCGCCCTCTGTATGAACATGGAAATATCTACACCGCTATCTGTATGAACATGCAAATATCTACACAGCTATCTGTATAATAATGGAAATATCTACACTATTATCTCTATAAACATGGAAATAACTACACTACTATCTGTATAAACATGGAAATATCTACACCGCCATCTCTATGAAAATGGAAATATCTACACCGCCATTTGTATGAACATGGAAATATCTACACCGCCATCTCTATGAACATGGAAATATCTTCACCGCAATCTGTATGACCATGGATATATCTACACCGGCATCTGGATGAACATGGAAATATCTACACCGCTATCTGCATGAACATGGAAATATCTACACAGCTATCTGCATATACATGGAAATAACTACACAGATTTCTCTATAAATATGGAAATAACTACAGCGCTATCTCTGTAAACTTCGATATATCTACACCGCCATCTGTATGAACATGGAAATATCTACACCGCCATATGTACGAACATGGAAATATCTACACCGCCATCTGCATTAAGATGGAAATATCTACACCGCTATCTGTATAAACATGGAAATATCTGCCCAACTATCTGTATAAACATGGAAATATCCGCACCGCTGTCTGTATAAACATGGAAATATCTACACCGCTATCTCTATAAACATGGAAATATCCACACTGCTATCTGTGTAAACATGGAAATGTCTACACCGCTATCTGTGTAAACAGGGAAATAACTACACCGCCATCTCTATAAACGTGGAAATATCTACGCCGCTATCTGTATGAACTTGGAAATATCTACACTGCTATCTGTATAAAATTGAAATTATCTACACCACTATCTCTATAAACATGGAAATATCTACACTGATATCTGTATAAACATGAAAATGTCTACACCGCTATCTGTATAAACATGGAAATAACTTCACCGCTATCTGTATGAACATGGAAATATCTACAACGCTGTCTCTATAAACTTGGAAATAACTACACCACTATCTCTATAAAAATGGAAATATCTAGACCGCCATCTCTATAAACGTGGAAATATCTACTCCACCATCTGCATAAACATGGAAATATCTATACCGCTGTCTGCATAATCATGGAAATACCTACATCGCCATCTCTATGAACATGGAAATATCTACACGGCCATCTGTACGAACATGGAAATATCTACACCGCTATCGGCATGAACATGGAAATATCTACACCGCTATCTGTATGAACATGGAAATATCTACACCGCTATCTGTATGAACATGCAAATACCTACACAGCTATCTGTATATCAATGGAAATATCTACACAGCTATCTCTATAAACATGGAGATAACTACACTGCTATCTGTATAAATATGGAAATATCTACACCGCCATCTCTATGAACATGGAAATATCTACACCGCCATTTGTATGAACATGGAAATATCTACACCGCCATCTGTATGAACATGGAAATATCTTCACCGCCATCTGTATGAACATGGATATATCTACACCGGCATCTGGATGAACATGGAAATATCTACACCGCTATCTGCATGAACATGGAAATATCTACACAGCTATCTGAATATACATGGAAATATCTACACAGATTTCTCTATAAATGTGGAAATAACTACAGCGCTATCTCTATAAACTTCGAAATATCTACACCGCCATCTGTATGAACATGGAAATATCTACACCGCCATCTGTACAAACATGGAAATATCTACACTGCCATCTGTATTAAGATGGAAATATCAACACCGCTATCTGTATAAACATGGAAATATCTGCCCAACTATCTGTATAAACATGGAAATATCCGCACCGCTATCTGTATAAACATGGAAATATCTACACTGCTATCTGCATAAACATGGAAATATCCAGACTGCTATGTGTGTAAACATGGAAATGTCTACACCGCTATCTGTGTAAACATGGAAATATCTACACTGCCATCTGTGTAAACATGAAAATATCTACACCGCCATCCCTATAAACATGGAAATATCTACACCGACATCTGTATGAACATGGAAATATCTACACCGCCATCTCTATAAACGTGGAAATATCTACACCGCTATCTGTATGAACATGGAAATATCTACACTGCTCTCTGTATAAAATTGAAATTATCTACACCACTATCTCTATAAACTTGGAAATATCTACACTGCTATCTGTATAAACATGGAATTATATACACCGCTATCTGTATAAACATCTAAATATCTTCACCGCTATCTGTATAAACATGGAAATATCTACACCGCCACTTCTATGAACATGGAAATATCTACACTGCCATCCGTACGAACATGGAAATATCTACACCGCCATTCCAATAAACATGGAAATATCTACACCGTCCTCTGTATGAACATGGAAATATCTACACCGCCATCTCTATAAACGTGGAAATATCTACACCGATATCTGTATGAACTTGGAAATAACTACAATGCTCTCTGTATAAAATTGAAATTATCTACACCACTATCTCTATAAACATGGAAATATCTACACTGCTATCTGTATAAACATGGAAATATCTACACCGCTATCAGTATAAACATGGAAATATCTACACCGCTATCGGTATGAACATGGAAATATCTACACTGCCATCCGTACGAACATGGAAATATCTACACCGCCACCTGTATGAACATGTAAATATCTTCACCGCCATCTGTATGAACATGGAAATATCTACACAGCTATCTGTATATCAATGGAAATATCTACACTGCTATCTCTATAAACATGGAAATAACTACACTGCTATCAGTATAAACATGGAAATAACTACACCGCTATCTGTATGAACATGCAAATATCTACACCGCTATCTGTATGAACATGGAAATATCTACAAAGCTATCTGTATGAACATGGAAATATCTACACCGCTATCTGTATCAACATGGAAATATCTATCCGCTATCTGTATGAGCATGCAAATATCTAGACAGCTATCTGTATATCAATGGAAATAACTACACTACTATCTCTATATACATGGAAAAAACTGCACTGCTATCTGTATAAACATGGAAATATCTACACCGCCATCTCTATGAACATAGAAATATCTACACCGCCATGTCTATGAACATGGAAATATCTACACCGCCATGTGTATGAACATGGAAATATCTACACCGCCATCTGTATGAACATGGAAATATCTACACCGCCATCTGTATGAACATGGAAATATCTACGCCGTTAACTGTATGAACATGGAAATATCAACACTGCTGTCTGTATGAACATGGAAATATCTATACCGTTATCTGTATGAACATGGAAATATCTACACCGCTATCTGTATGAACATGGAAATATCTACACAGCTATCTGTCTGAACATGCAAATATCTACACAGCTATCTGAATATCAATGGAAATATCTACACTGCTATCTCTATAACCATGGAAATAACTGCACTGCTATCTGTATAAACATGGAAATATCTAAACCGCCACCTGTATGAACATGGAAATATCTACACTGCCATCCGTACGAACATGGAAATATCTACACCGCCATCTGTATGAACATGGAAATATTTACCCCGCTTCTGTATGAACATGTAAATATCTACACCGCCATCTGTATGAACATGCAAATATCTACAAAGCTATCTGTATATCAACGGAAATGTCTACACTGCTATCTCTACAAACATAGAAATAACTACACTGCTATCTGTAAAAACATGCAAATATCTACACCGCCACCTGTATGAACATGGAAATATCTACACTGACATCCGTACGAACATGGAAATATCTACACCGCCATCTGTATGAACATGTAAATATCTACACCGCCATCTCTATGAACATGGAAATATCTACACCGCTAACTGTATGAACATGGAAATATCTACACCGCTATCTGTATGAACATGGAAATATCTACACCGCTATCTGTATGAACATGGAAATATCTACACTGCTATCTGTATGAACATGGAAATATCTACACCGCTATCTGTATGAACATGGAAATATCTAGACCGCTATCTGTATGAACATGGAAATATCTACACCGCTATCTGTATGAACATGCAAATATCTACACAGCTATCTCTATATCAATGGAAATATCTACACTGCTATCTGTATAAACATGGAAATAACTACACTGCTATCTGTATAAACAGGGAAATATCTACACCGCCATCTCCATGAACATGGAAATATCTACTACGCCATTTGTATGAACATGGAAAAATCTACACCGCCATCTCTATGGACATGGAAATATCTACACCGCCATTTGTATGAACATGGAAATATCTACACCGCCATCTGTATGAACATGGAAATACCTTCACCGCCATCTGTATGAACATGGATATATCTACAACGGGATCTGGATGAACATGGAAATATCTACACTGCTATCTGCATGAACATGGAAATATCTACACAGCTATCAGCATATACATGGAAATATCTACACAGATTTCTCTATAAATATGGAAATATCTACAGCGCTATCTCTATAAACTTCAAAATATCTACACCGCCATCTGTATGAACATGGAAATATCTACACCGCCTTCAGTACGATCATGGGGATATCTACACCGCCATCTGTATTAAGATGGAAATATCTACACTGCTATCTGTATGAACATGGAAATAACTACACCGTCATCTCTATAAACACGGAAATGTCTACCGCGCTACCTGTATATACATGGAAATATCTAAACCGCCGTCTCTACAAACATGGAAATATTTACACCACCATCTGTATAAACATGGTAATATCTACACCGCCATCTCCATAAACATGGAAATATCTACACCGCCATCTGTATCAACATGGAAATCTCTACACGGCCATCTCTATAAACATGGAAATATCTACACAGCTATCTGTATAAACACGGAAATATCTACACCGCTATCTGTATTAACATTGAAATATCTACACCGCCATGTCTATGAACATGGAAATATCTACACCGCCATCTGTGTGAACATGGAAAAATCTACACTGCCATCTGTATAAAGATGGAATTATCAACATCGCCATCTGTGTAAACATGGAAATATCTACACCGGTCTCTACAAACATGGAAATATCTACACCACCATCTGTATAAACATGGAAATATCTACACCGCCATCTCCATAAACATGGAAATATCCACACCGCCTTCTCTATAAGCATGGAAATATCTACACCGCCATCTGTATAAACATGGAACTATCTACACCGCCATCTGTATAAAATGGAAATATCTACACAGCTATCTGTATAAACATGGAAATATCTACACCGCTATCTTTATAAACATGGAAATATCTACACCACTATCTCTATAAACATGGAAATACCTGCCCTGCCATCTGTATAAACATGGAAATATCTACACCACCATCTGTCTGAACATGGAAATATCTACACCGCTATCTATTTAAACGTGGAAATGTCTACACCGCTATCTCTATAAACATGGAAATATCTACACCGCCACCTCTATAAACATTGAAATATCTAGACTGCCATCTGTATAAACATGGAAATATCTACACCGCCATCTGTATAAACATGGATATATCTACACCGCCATCTCTATAAAGATGGAAATATCTACACAACTATGTGTATAAATATGGATATATCTACACCGCCATCTGTACAAACAAGGAAATATCTACACCGCCATCTACATAGACATGGAAATATCTACACCACCTTCTGCATAAACATGGAAATATCTACACCGCCATCTCTATAAACATGGAAATATCTATCCCGCTATCTGTATAAACATGGAAATATCTACACCGCCATCTCTAAAAACATGGAAATATCTACACCACCACCTGTATAAACATGGAAATATCTACACCGCCATCTCTATAAACATGGAAATATCAACACCGCCATCTGTATGAACATGGAAATCTCTACAACGCCATCTCTATAAACATGGAAATATCTACACAGCTATCTGTATAAACATGGAAATATCTACACCGGTATCTGTATAAACATGGAAATATCTACACCGCCACGTCTACGAACATGGAAATATCTACACCGCCATCTGTATGAATGTGGAAATATCTACACTGCCATCTGTATAAAGATGGAAATATCTACACCACCATCTGTATAAACATGGAAATATCTACACGGCCATGTGTATAAACATGGAAATGTCCACAACGCTATCTCTATAAACATGGACATCTCTACACGGCTATGCCTATTAATATGGAAATAACTACACCGTTATCTCTATAAACGTGGAAATATCTACACCGCCATCTCTATAAACATGGAAATACCTACACCGCCATCTCTACAAACATGGAAAAACCTACGCCGCCATCTGTATAAAGATGGAAATATCTACACCGCTATCTATAAACATGGAAATATCTACACCGCTATCTGTATCAGGATGGAAATATCTACACCACCATCTGTATTAACATGGAAATATCTACACCGCTATCTGTATAAACGTGGAAATGTCTATACCGCTATCTCTATAAACATGGAAATATCTACACCGATATCTGTATAAGCAAGGAAATATCTACACCTCTCTCTATAAACATGGAAATATCTACACAGCTATCTGTATAAACATGGAAATATCTACACCGCTATCTGTAGTAACATCGAAATATTTACACCGCCATGTCTATGAACATGGAAATATCTACACCACCATCTGTATAAACTTGGAAATATCTACACCGCCATCTGTATAAACAAGGAAATATCTACACCGCCATCTGTATAAAGATGGAAATATCTACACCACCATCTGCATAAACATGGAAATATCTACACCGCCATCTCTATAAACATGGAAATATCTACACCGCCATCTCTATTAACATGGAAATATCTACACAGCTATCTGTATACACATGGATATATCTACACTGCCATCTGTATATACAAGGAAATATCTACACCGCCATCAATATAAACATGGAAATATCTACACCACCATCTGTATGAACATGGAAATATCTACACCGCCATCTGAACATGGAAATATCTACACCGCTGATTGTATGAACATGGAAATATCTACACTGCTATCTCTATAAACATGGAAATAACTACACTGCTATCTGTATAAACATGGAAATATCTAAACCGCCGCCTGTATGAACATGGAAATATCTACACCGCTATCTGTATGAACATGCAAATATCTACACAGCTATCTGTATAATAATGGAAATATCTACACTATTATCTCTATAAACATGGAAATAACTACACTACTATCTGTATAAACATGGAAATATCTACACCGCCATCTCTATGAAAATGGAAATATCTACACCGCCATTTGTATGAACATGGAAATATCTACACCGCCATCTCTATGAACATGGAAATATCTTCACCGCAATCTGTATGACCATGGATATATCTACACCGGCATCTGGATGAACATGGAAATATCTACACCGCTATCTGCATGAACATGGAAATATCTACACAGCTATCTGCATATACATGGAAATAACTACACAGATTTCTCTATAAATATGGAAATAACTACAGCGCTATCTCTGTAAACTTCGATATATCTACACCGCCATCTGTATGAACATGGAAATATCTACACCGCCATATGTACGAACATGGAAATATCTACACCGCCATCTGCATTAAGATGGAAATATCTACACCGCTATCTGTATAAACATGGAAATATCTGCCCAACTATCTGTATAAACATGGAAATATCCGCACCGCTGTCTGTATAAACATGGAAATATCTACACCGCTATCTCTATAAACATGGAAATATCCACACTGCTATCTGTGTAAACATGGAAATGTCTACACCGCTATCTGTGTAAACAGGGAAATAACTACACCGCCATCTCTATAAACGTGGAAATATCTACGCCGCTATCTGTATGAACTTGGAAATATCTACACTGCTATCTGTATAAAATTGAAATTATCTACACCACTATCTCTATAAACATGGAAATATCTACACTGATATCTGTATAAACATGAAAATGTCTACACCGCTATCTGTATAAACATGGAAATAACTTCACCGCTATCTGTATGAACATGGAAATATCTACAACGCTGTCTCTATAAACTTGGAAATAACTACACCACTATCTCTATAAAAATGGAAATATCTAGACCGCCATCTCTATAAACGTGGAAATATCTACTCCACCATCTGCATAAACATGGAAATATCTATACCGCTGTCTGCATAATCATGGAAATACCTACATCGCCATCTCTATGAACATGGAAATATCTACACGGCCATCTGTACGAACATGGAAATATCTACACCGCTATCGGCATGAACATGGAAATATCTACACCGCTATCTGTATGAACATGGAAATATCTACACCGCTATCTGTATGAACATGCAAATACCTACACAGCTATCTGTATATCAATGGAAATATCTACACAGCTATCTCTATAAACATGGAGATAACTACACTGCTATCTGTATAAATATGGAAATATCTACACCGCCATCTCTATGAACATGGAAATATCTACACCGCCATTTGTATGAACATGGAAATATCTACACCGCCATCTGTATGAACATGGAAATATCTTCACCGCCATCTGTATGAACATGGATATATCTACACCGGCATCTGGATGAACATGGAAATATCTACACCGCTATCTGCATGAACATGGAAATATCTACACAGCTATCTGAATATACATGGAAATATCTACACAGATTTCTCTATAAATGTGGAAATAACTACAGCGCTATCTCTATAAACTTCGAAATATCTACACCGCCATCTGTATGAACATGGAAATATCTACACCGCCATCTGTACAAACATGGAAATATCTACACTGCCATCTGTATTAAGATGGAAATATCAACACCGCTATCTGTATAAACATGGAAATATCTGCCCAACTATCTGTATAAACATGGAAATATCTACACTGCTATCTGCATAAACATGGAAATATCCAGACTGCTATGTGTGTAAACATGGAAATGTCTACACCGCTATCTGTGTAAACATGGAAATATCTACACTGCCATCTGTGTAAACATGAAAATATCTACACCGCCATCCCTATAAACATGGAAATATCTACACCGACATCTGTATGAACATGGAAATATCTACACCGCCATCTCTATAAACGTGGAAATATCTACACCGCTATCTGTATGAACATGGAAATATCTACACTGCTCTCTGTATAAAATTGAAATTATCTACACCACTATCTCTATAAACTTGGAAATATCTACACTGCTATCTGTATAAACATGGAATTATATACACCGCTATCTGTATAAACATCTAAATATCTTCACCGCTATCTGTATAAACATGGAAATATCTACACCGCCACTTCTATGAACATGGAAATATCTACACTGCCATCCGTACGAACATGGAAATATCTACACCGCCATTCCAATAAACATGGAAATATCTACACCGTCCTCTGTATGAACATGGAAATATCTACACCGCCATCTCTATAAACGTGGAAATATCTACACCGATATCTGTATGAACTTGGAAATAACTACAATGCTCTCTGTATAAAATTGAAATTATCTACACCACTATCTCTATAAACATGGAAATATCTACACTGCTATCTGTATAAACATGGAAATATCTACACCGCTATCAGTATAAACATGGAAATATCTACACCGCTATCGGTATGAACATGGAAATATCTACACTGCCATCCGTACGAACATGGAAATATCTACACCGCCACCTGTATGAACATGTAAATATCTACACCGCCATCTGTATGAACATGGAAATATCTACACAGCTATCTGTATATCAATGGAAATATCTACACTGCTATCTCTATAAACATGGAAATAACTACACTGCTATCAGTATAAACATGGAAATAACTACACCGCTATCTGTATGAACATGCAAATATCTACACCGCTATCTGTATGAACATGGAAATATCTACAAAGCTATCTGTATGAACATGGAAATATCTACACCGCTATCTGTATCAACATGGAAATATCTATCCGCTATCTGTATGAGCATGCAAATATCTAGACAGCTATCTGTATATCAATGGAAATAACTACACTACTATCTCTATATACATGGAAAAAACTGCACTGCTATCTGTATAAACATGGAAATATCTACACCGCCATCTCTATGAACATAGAAATATCTACACCGCCATGTCTATGAACATGGAAATATCTACACCGCCATGTGTATGAACATGGAAATATCTACACCGCCATCTGTATGAACATGGAAATATCTACACCGCCATCTGTATGAACATGGAAATATCTACGCCGTTAACTGTATGAACATGGAAATATCAACACTGCTGTCTGTATGAACATGGAAATATCTATACCGTTATCTGTATGAACATGGAAATATCTACACCGCTATCTGTATGAACATGGAAATATCTACACAGCTATCTGTCTGAACATGCAAATATCTACACAGCTATCTGAATATCAATGGAAATATCTACACTGCTATCTCTATAACCATGGAAATAACTGCACTGCTATCTGTATAAACATGGAAATATCTAAACCGCCACCTGTATGAACATGGAAATATCTACACTGCCATCCGTACGAACATGGAAATATCTACACCGCCATCTGTATGAACATGGAAATATTTACCCCACTTCTGTATGAACATGTAAATATCTACACCGCCATCTGTATGAACATGCAAATATCTACAAAGCTATCTGTATATCAACGGAAATGTCTACACTGCTATCTCTACAAACATAGAAATAACTACACTGCTATCTGTAAAAACATGCAAATATCTACACCGCCACCTGTATGAACATGGAAATATCTACACCGACATCCGTACGAACATGGAAATATCTACACCGCCATCTGTATGAACATGTAAATATCTACACCGCCATCTCTATGAACATGGAAATATCTACACCGCTAACTGTATGAACATGGAAATATCTACACCGCTATCTGCATGAACATGGAAATATCTACACCGCTATCTGTATGAACATGGAAATATCTACACTGCTATCTGTATGAACATGGAAATATCTACACCGCTATCTGTATGAACATGGAAATATCTAGACCGCTATCTGTATGAACATGGAAATATCTACACCGCTATCTGTATGAACATGCAAATATCTACACAGCTATCTCTATATCAATGGAAATATCTACACTGCTATCTGTATAAACATGGAAATAACTACACTGCTATCTGTATAAACAGGGAAATATCTACACCGCCATCTCCATGAACATGGAAATATCTACTACGCCATTTGTATGAACATGGAAAAATCTACACCGCCATCTCTATGGACATGGAAATATCTACACCGCCATTTGTATGAACATGGAAATATCTACACCGCCATCTGTATGAACATGGAAATACCTTCACCGCCATCTGTATGAACATGGATATATCTACAACGGGATCTGGATGAACATGGAAATATCTACACTGCTATCTGCATGAACATGGAAATATCTACACAGCTATCTGCATATACATGGAAATATCTACACAGATTTCTCTATAAATATGGAAATATCTACAGCGCTATCTCTATAAACTTCAAAATATCTACACCGCCATCTGTATGAACATGGAAATATCTACACCGCCTTCAGTACGATCATGGGGATATCTACACCGCCATCTGTATTAAGATGGAAATATCTACACTGCTATCTGTATGAACATGGAAATAACTACACCGTCATCTCTATAAACACGGAAATGTCTACCGCGCTACCTGTATATACATGGAAATATCTAAACCGCCGTCTCTACAAACATGGAAATATCTACACCACCATCTGTATAAACATGGTAATATCTACACCGCCATCTCCATAAACATGGAAATATCTACACCGCCATCTGTATCAACATGGAAATCTCTACACGGCCATCTCTATAAACATGGAAATATCTACACAGCTATCTGTATAAACACGGAAATATCTACACCGCTATCTGTATTAACATTGAAATATCTACACCGCCATGTCTATGAACATGGAAATATCTACACCGCCATCTGTATGAACATGGAAAAATCTACACTGCCATCTGTATAAAGATGGAATTATCAACATCGCCATCTGTGTAAACATGGAAATATCTACACCGGTCTCTACAAACATGGAAATATCTACACCACCATCTGTATAAACATGGAAATATCTACACCGCCATCTCCATAAACATGGAAATATCCACACCGCCTTCTCTATAAGCATGGAAATATCTACACCGCCATCTGTATAAACATGGAACTATCTACACCGCCATCTGTATAAAATGGAAATATCTACACAGCTATCTGTATAAACATGGAAATATCTACACCGCTATCTTTATAAACATGGATATATCTACACCACTATCTCTATAAACATGGAAATACCTGCACTGCCATCTGTATAAACATGGAAATATCTACACCACCATCTGTCTGAACATGGAAATATCTACACCGCTATCTATTTAAACGTGGAAATGTCTACACCGCTATCTCTATAAACATGGAAATATCTACACCGCCACCTCTATAAACATTGAAATATCTAGACTGCCATCTGTATAAACATGGAAATATCTACACCGCCATCTGTATAAACATGGATATATCTACACCGCCATCTCTATAAAGATGGAAATATCTACACAACTATGTGTATAAATATGGATATATCTACACCGCCATCTGTATAAACAAGGAAATATCTACACCGCCATCTACATAGACATGGAAATATCTACACCACCTTCTGCATAAACATGGAAATATCTACACCGCCATCTCTATAAACATGGAAATATCTATCCCGCTATCTGTATAAACATGGAAATATCTACACCGCCATCTCTAAAAACATGGAAATATCTACACCACCACCTGTATAAACATGGAAATATCTACACCGCCATCTCTATAAACATGGAAATATCAACACCGCCATCTGTATGAACATGGAAATCTCTACAACGCCATCTCTATAAACATGGAAATATCTACACAGCTATCTGTATAAACATGGAAATATCTACACCAGTATCTGTATAAACATGGAAATATCTACACCGCCACGTCTACGAACATGGAAATATCTACACCGCCATCTGTATGAATGTGGAAATATCTACACTGCCATCTGTATAAAGATGGAAATATCTACACCACCATCTGTATAAACATGGAAATATCTACACGGCCATGTGTATAAACATGGAAATGTCCACAACGCTATCTCTATAAACATGGACATCTCTACACGGCTATGCCTATTAATATGGAAATAACTACACCGTTATCTCTATAAACGTGGAAATATCTACACCGCCATCTCTATAAACATGGAAATACCTACACCGCCATCTCTACAAACATGGAAAAACCTACGCCGCCATCTGTATAAAGATGGAAATATCTACACCGCTATCTATAAACATGGAAATATCTACACCGCTATCTGTATCAGGATGGAAATATCTACACCACCATCTGTATTAACATGGAAATATCTACACCGCTATCTGTATAAACGTGGAAATGTCTATACCGCTATCTCTATAAACATGGAAATATCTACACCGATATCTGTATAAGCAAGGAAATATCTACACCTCTCTCTATAAACATGGAAATATCTACACAGCTATCTGTATAAACATGGAAATATCTACACCGCTATCTGTAGTAACATCGAAATATTTACACCGCCATGTCTATGAACATGGAAATATCTACACCACCATCTGTATAAACTTGGAAATATCTACACCGCCATCTGTATAAACAAGGAAATATCTACACCGCCATCTGTATAAAGATGGAAATATCTACACCACCATCTGCATAAACATGGAAATATCTACACCGCCATCTCTATAAACATGGAAATATCTACACCGCCATCTCTATTAACATGGAAATATCTACACAGCTATCTGTATACACATGGATATATCTACACTGCCATCTGTATATACAAGGAAATATCTACACCGCCATCAATATAAACATGGAAATATCTACACCACCATCTGTATGAACATGGAAATATCTACACCGCCATCTGAACATGGAAATATCTACACCGCTGATTGTATGAACATGGAAATATCTACACTGCTATCTCTATAAACATGGAAATAACTACACTGCTATCTGTATAAACATGGAAATATCTAAACCGCCGCCTGTATGAACATGGAAATATCTACACTGCCATCCGCACGAACATGCAAATATCTACACCGCCACCTGTATGAACATGGAAATATCTACACCGACATCCGTACGAACATGGAAATATCTACACCGCCATCTGTATGAACATGTAAATATCTACACCGCCATCTCTATGAACATGGAAATATCTACACCGCTAACTGTATGAACATGGAAATATCTACACCGCTATCTGTATGAACATGGAAATATCTACACCGCTATCTGTATGAACATGGAAATATCTACACTGCTATCTGTATGAACATGGAAATATCTACACCGCTATCTGTATGAACATGGAAATATCTAGACCGCTATCTGTATGAACATGGAAATATCTACACCGCTATCTGTATGAACATGCAAATATCTACACAGCTATCTCTATATCAATGGAAATATCTACACTGCTATCTGTATAAACATGGAAATAACTACACTGCTATCTGTATAAACAGGGAAATATCTACACCGCCATCTCCATGAACATGGAAATATCTACTACGCCATTTGTATGAACATGGAAAAATCTACACCGCCATCTCTATGGACATGGAAATATCTACACCGCCATTTGTATGAACATGGAAATATCTACACCGCCATCTGTATGAACATGGAAATACCTTCACCGCCATCTGTATGAACATGGATATATCTACAACGGGATCTGGATGAACATGGAAATATCTACACTGCTATCTGCATGAACATGGAAATATCTACACAGCTATCTGCATATACATGGAAATATCTACACAGATTTCTCTATAAATATGGAAATATCTACAGCGCTATCTCTATAAACTTCAAAATATCTACACCGCCATCTGTATGAACATGGAAATATCTACACCGCCTTCAGTACGATCATGGGGATATCTACACCGCCATCTGTATTAAGATGGAAATATCTACACTGCTATCTGTATGAACATGGAAATAACTACACCGTCATCTCTATAAACACGGAAATGTCTACCGCGCTACCTGTATATACATGGAAATATCTAAACCGCCGTCTCTACAAACATGGAAATATCTACACCACCATCTGTATAAACATGGTAATATCTACACCGCCATCTCCATAAACATGGAAATATCTACACCGCCATCTGTATCAACATGGAAATCTCTACACGGCCATCTCTATAAACATGGAAATATCTACACAGCTATCTGTATAAACACGGAAATATCTACACCGCTATCTGTATTAACATTGAAATATCTACACCGCCATGTCTATGAACATGGAAATATCTACACCGCCATCTGTATGAACATGGAAAAATCTACACTGCCATCTGTATAAAGATGGAATTATCAACATCGCCATCTGTGTAAACATGGAAATATCTACACCGGTCTCTACAAACATGGAAATATCTACACCACCATCTGTATAAACATGGAAATATCTACACCGCCATCTCCATAAACATGGAAATATCCACACCGCCTTCTCTATAAGCATGGAAATATCTACACCGCCATCTGTATAAACATGGAACTATCTACACCGCCATCTGTATAAAATGGAAATATCTACACAGCTATCTGTATAAACATGGAAATATCTACACCGCTATCTTTATAAACATGGATATATCTACACCACTATCTCTATAAACATGGAAATACCTGCACTGCCATCTGTATAAACATGGAAATATCTACACCACCATCTGTCTGAACATGGAAATATCTACACCGCTATCTATTTAAACGTGGAAATGTCTACACCGCTATCTCTATAAACATGGAAATATCTACACCGCCACCTCTATAAACATTGAAATATCTAGACTGCCATCTGTATAAACATGGAAATATCTACACCGCCATCTGTATAAACATGGATATATCTACACCGCCATCTCTATAAAGATGGAAATATCTACACAACTATGTGTATAAATATGGATATATCTACACCGCCATCTGTATAAACAAGGAAATATCTACACCGCCATCTACATAGACATGGAAATATCTACACCACCTTCTGCATAAACATGGAAATATCTACACCGCCATCTCTATAAACATGGAAATATCTATCCCGCTATCTGTATAAACATGGAAATATCTACACCGCCATCTCTAAAAACATGGAAATATCTACACCACCACCTGTATAAACATGGAAATATCTACACCGCCATCTCTATAAACATGGAAATATCAACACCGCCATCTGTATGAACATGGAAATCTCTACAACGCCATCTCTATAAACATGGAAATATCTACACAGCTATCTGTATAAACATGGAAATATCTACACCAGTATCTGTATAAACATGGAAATATCTACACCGCCACGTCTACGAACATGGAAATATCTACACCGCCATCTGTATGAATGTGGAAATATCTACACTGCCATCTGTATAAAGATGGAAATATCTACACCACCATCTGTATAAACATGGAAATATCTACACGGCCATGTGTATAAACATGGAAATGTCCACAACGCTATCTCTATAAACATGGACATCTCTACACGGCTATGCCTATTAATATGGAAATAACTACACCGTTATCTCTATAAACGTGGAAATATCTACACCGCCATCTCTATAAACATGGAAATACCTACACCGCCATCTCTACAAACATGGAAAAACCTACGCCGCCATCTGTATAAAGATGGAAATATCTACACCGCTATCTATAAACATGGAAATATCTACACCGCTATCTGTATCAGGATGGAAATATCTACACCACCATCTGTATTAACATGGAAATATCTACACCGCTATCTGTATAAACGTGGAAATGTCTATACCGCTATCTCTATAAACATGGAAATATCTACACCGATATCTGTATAAGCAAGGAAATATCTACACCTCTCTCTATAAACATGGAAATATCTACACAGCTATCTGTATAAACATGGAAATATCTACACCGCTATCTGTAGTAACATCGAAATATTTACACCGCCATGTCTATGAACATGGAAATATCTACACCACCATCTGTATAAACTTGGAAATATCTACACCGCCATCTGTATAAACAAGGAAATATCTACACCGCCATCTGTATAAAGATGGAAATATCTACACCACCATCTGCATAAACATGGAAATATCTACACCGCCATCTCTATAAACATGGAAATATCTACACCGCCATCTCTATTAACATGGAAATATCTACACAGCTATCTGTATACACATGGATATATCTACACTGCCATCTGTATATACAAGGAAATATCTACACCGCCATCAATATAAACATGGAAATATCTACACCACCATCTGTATGAACATGGAAATATCTACACCGCCATCTGAACATGGAAATATCTACACCGCTGATTGTATGAACATGGAAATATCTACACTGCTATCTCTATAAACATGGAAATAACTACACTGCTATCTGTATAAACATGGAAATATCTAAACCGCCGCCTGTATGAACATGGAAATATCTACACTGCCATCCGCACGAACATGGAAATATCTACACCGCCATCTGTATGAACATGGAAATATCTACACCGCCATCTGAACATGGAAATATCTACACCGCTGATTGTATGAACATGGAAATATCTACACCGCTATCTGTATGAACATGGAAATATCTTCACCGCTATCTGTATGAACATGGAAATATCTACACCGCCCTCTGTATGAACATGGAAATATCTACACCGCTATCTGTATGAACATGCAAATATCTACACAGCTATCTGTATAATAATGGAAATATCTACACTATTATCTCTATAAACATGGAAATAACTACACTACTATCTGTATAAACATGGAAATATCTACACCGCCATCTCTATGAAAATGGAAATATCTACACCGCCATTTGTATGAACATGGAAATATCTACACCGCCATCTCTATGAACATGGAAATATCTTCACCGCAATCTGTATGACCATGGATATATCTACACCGGCATCTGGATGAACATGGAAATATCTACACCGCTATCTGCATGAACATGGAAATATCTACACAGCTATCTGCATATACATGGAAATAACTACACAGATTTCTCTATAAATATGGAAATAACTACAGCGCTATCTCTGTAAACTTCGATATATCTACACCGCCATCTGTATGAACATGGAAATATCTACACCGCCATATGTACGAACATGGAAATATCTACACCGCCATCTGCATTAAGATGGAAATATCTACACCGCTATCTGTATAAACATGGAAATATCTGCCCAACTATCTGTATAAACATGGAAATATCCGCACCGCTGTCTGTATAAACATGGAAATATCTACACCGCTATCTCTATAAACATGGAAATATCCACACTGCTATCTGTGTAAACATGGAAATGTCTACACCGCTATCTGTGTAAACAGGGAAATAACTACACCGCCATCTCTATAAACGTGGAAATATCTACGCCGCTATCTGTATGAACTTGGAAATATCTACACTGCTATCTGTATAAAATTGAAATTATCTACACCACTATCTCTATAAACATGGAAATATCTACACTGATATCTGTATAAACATGAAAATGTCTACACCGCTATCTGTATAAACATGGAAATAACTTCACCGCTATCTGTATGAACATGGAAATATCTACAACGCTGTCTCTATAAACTTGGAAATAACTACACCACTATCTCTATAAAAATGGAAATATCTAGACCGCCATCTCTATAAACGTGGAAATATCTACTCCACCATCTGCATAAACATGGAAATATCTATACCGCTGTCTGCATAATCATGGAAATACCTACATCGCCATCTCTATGAACATGGAAATATCTACACGGCCATCTGTACGAACATGGAAATATCTACACCGCTATCGGCATGAACATGGAAATATCTACACCGCTATCTGTATGAACATGGAAATATCTACACCGCTATCTGTATGAACATGCAAATACCTACACAGCTATCTGTATATCAATGGAAATATCTACACAGCTATCTCTATAAACATGGAGATAACTACACTGCTATCTGTATAAATATGGAAATATCTACACCGCCATCTCTATGAACATGGAAATATCTACACCGCCATTTGTATGAACATGGAAATATCTACACCGCCATCTGTATGAACATGGAAATATCTTCACCGCCATCTGTATGAACATGGATATATCTACACCGGCATCTGGATGAACATGGAAATATCTACACCGCTATCTGCATGAACATGGAAATATCTACACAGCTATCTGAATATACATGGAAATATCTACACAG
Organism: Gorilla gorilla gorilla; assembly: GCF_029281585.2. Classification (NCBI taxonomy): domain Eukaryota; kingdom Metazoa; phylum Chordata; class Mammalia; order Primates; family Hominidae; genus Gorilla; species Gorilla gorilla. Next base: position 2,184,236 of record NC_073234.2, read on the forward strand.
ATTTCTCTATAAATGTGGAAATAACTACAGCGCTATCTCTATAAACTTCGAAATATCTACACCGCCATCTGTATGAACATGGAAATATCTACACCGCCATCTGTACAAACATGGAAATATCTACACTGCCATCTGTATTAAGATGGAAATATCAACACCGCTATCTGTATAAACATGGAAATATCTGCCCAACTATCTGTATAAACATGGAAATATCCGCACCGCTATCTGTATAAACATGGAAATATCTACACTGCTATCTGCATAAACATGGAAATATCCAGACTGCTATGTGTGTAAACATGGAAATGTCTACACCGCTATCTGTGTAAACATGGAAATATCTACACTGCCATCTGTGTAAACATGAAAATATCTACACCGCCATCCCTATAAACATGGAAATATCTACACCGACATCTGTATGAACATGGAAATATCTACACCGCCATCTCTATAAACGTGGAAATATCTACACCGCTATCTGTATGAACATGGAAATATCTACACTGCTCTCTGTATAAAATTGAAATTATCTACACCACTATCTCTATAAACTTGGAAATATCTACACTGCTATCTGTATAAACATGGAATTATATACACCGCTATCTGTATAAACATCTAAATATCTTCACTGCTATCTGTATAAACATGGAAATATCTACACCGCCACTTCTATGAACATGGAAATATCTACACTGCCATCCGTACGAACATGGAAATATCTACACCGCCATTCCAATAAACATGGAAATATCTACACCGTCCTCTGTATGAACATGGAAATATCTACACCGCCATCTCTATAAACGTGGAAATATCTACACCGATATCTGTATGAACTTGGAAATAACTACAATGCTCTCTGTATAAAATTGAAATTATCTACACCACTATCTCTATAAACATGGAAATATCTACACTGCTATCTGTATAAACATGGAAATATCTACACCGCTATCAGTATAAACATGGAAATATCTACACCGCTATCGGTATGAACATGGAAATATCTACACTGCCATCCGTACGAACATGGAAATATCTACACCGCCACCTGTATGAACATGTAAATATCTACACCGCCATCTGTATGAACATGGAAATATCTACACAGCTATCTGTATATCAATGGAAATATCTACACTGCTATCTCTATAAACATGGAAATAACTACACTGCTATCAGTATAAACATGGAAATAACTACACCGCTATCTGTATGAACATGCAAATATCTACACCGCTATCTGTATGAACATGGAAATATCTACAAAGCTATCTGTATGAACATGGAAATATCTACACCGCTATCAGTATCAACATGGAAATATCTATCCGCTATCTGTATGAGCATGCAAATATCTAGACAGCTATCTGTATATCAATGGAAATAACTACACTACTATCTCTATATACATGGAAAAAACTGCACTGCTATCTGTATAAACATGGAAATATCTACACCGCCATCTCTATGAACATAGAAATATCTACACCGCCATGTCTATGAACATGGAAATATCTACACCGCCATGTGTATGAACATGGAAATATCTACACCGCCATCTGTATGAACATGGAAATATCTACACCGCCATCTGTATGAACATGGAAATATCTACGCCGTTAACTGTATGAACATGGAAATATCAACACTGCTGTCTGTATGAACATGGAAATATCTATACCGTTATCTGTATGAACATGGAAATATCTACACCGCTATCTGTATGAACATGGAAATATCTACACAGCTATCTGTCTGAACATGCAAATATCTACACAGCTATCTGAATATCAATGGAAATATCTACACTGCTATCTCTATAACCATGGAAATAACTGCACTGCTATCTGTATAAACATGGAAATATCTAAACCGCCACCTGTATGAACATGGAAATATCTACACTGCCATCCGTACGAACATGGAAATATCTACACCGCCATCTGTATGAACATGGAAATATTTACCCCGCTTCTGTATGAACATGTAAATATCTACACCGCCATCTGTATGAACATGCAAATATCTACAAAGCTATCTGTATATCAACGGAAATGTCTACACTGCTATCTCTACAAACATAGAAATAACTACACTGCTATCTGTAAAAACATGCAAATATCTACACCGCCACCTGTATGAACATGGAAATATCTACACTGACATCCGTACGAACATGGAAATATCTACACCGCCATCTGTATGAACATGTAAATATCTACACCGCCATCTCTATGAACATGGAAATATCTACACCGCTAACTGTATGAACATGGAAATATCTACACCGCTATCTGTATGAACATGGAAATATCTACACCGCTATCTGTATGAACATGGAAATATCTACACTGCTATCTGTATGAACATGGAAATATCTACACCGCTATCTGTATGAACATGGAAATATCTAGACCGCTATCTGTATGAACATGGAAATATCTACACCGCTATCTGTATGAACATGCAAATATCTACACAGCTATCTGTATATCAATGGAAATATCTACACTGCTATCTCTATAAACATGGAAATATTTACACTGCTATCTGTAAAAACATGGAAATATCTACACCGCCATTTGTATGTACATGGAAATAACTAAACCCCTAACTGTATGAACATGGAAATATCTACACCGCTGTCTGTATGAACATGAAAACATCTACACCGTTATCTGCATGAACATGGAAATATCTACACCGCTATCTGTAAGAACATGGAAATATCTACACAGCTATCTGTATAAACATGGAAATATATACACCGCCACCTGTATGAACATGGAAATATCCACACTGCCGTCCGTACAAACATGGAAATATTTACACCGCCATCTTTATGAACATGGAAATATCTACACCGCCATCTCTATAAACATGGAAATATCTACACCACCGTCTGTATAAACATGGAAATATCTATACCACTATCTGCATAAACATGGAAATATCTACACCGCCATCTCTATGAACATGGAAATATCTACAACGACATCTGGACGAACATGGAAATATCTATACCGCCATCTGTATGAACACGTAAATATCTACACCGCCATCTGTATTAACATGGAAATATCTACACCGCTAACTGTATAAACATGGAAATATCTACACCGCTATCTGTATGAACATGGAAATATCTACACTGTTATCTGTATCAACATGGAAATATCTACATCGCTATCTGTATGAACATGGAAATATCTACACCGCTATCTGTACGAACATGGAAATATCTACACCGCTATCTGTATGACCATGCAAATATCTACACAGCTATCTATATATCAATGGCAATATATACACTGCTATCTCTATAAACACGGAAATAACTACACTGCTATCTGTATAAATATGGAAATATCTACACCGCCAACTCTATGAACATGGAAATATCTACACCGCCATCTGTATGAACATGGAAATATCTACACCGCTAAATATATGAACATGGAAATGTCTACACCGCTATTGGTATGAACATGGAAATATCTACACTGCTATCTGTAAAACATGGAAATATCTACACCGCTATCTGTATGAACATGGAAATATCTACACCGCTATCTGTATGAACGTGGAAATAACTACACCGCCATCTGTATGAACATGTAAATATCTACACCGCCATCTGTATGAACATGGAAATATCTAAACCGCTAACTGTATGAACATGGAAATATGTAAACCGCTATCTGTATGAACATGGAAATATCTACACCGCTATCTGTATGAACATGGAAATATCTACACCGCTATCTGTATGAACATGGAAATATCTACACCGCTATCTGTATGAACATGGTAATATCTACACCGCTATCTCTATGAACATGCAAATATCTACACAGCTATCTGTAAATCAATGGAAATATCTACACTACTATCTCTATAAACATGGAAATAACTACACTGCTATCTCTATAAATATGGAAATATAAACACCGCCATCTCTAAGAACATGGAAATATCTACACCGCCATTTGTATGAACATGGTAATATCTACAGCGCCATCTCTATGAACATGGAAATATCTACACCGCCATTAGTATGAACATGGAAATATCTACACCACCATCTGTATGAACATGGAAATATCTTCACCGCCATCTATATGAACATGGATATATGTACACCGGCATCTGGATGAACATGGATCTATCTACACAGCTATCTGAATATACATGGAAATACCTACACAGATTTCTCTATAAATATGGAAATAACTACATCGCTATCTCTATAAACTTCGAAATATCTACACCGCCATCTGTATGAAAATGGAAATATCTACACCACCATCTGTACAAACATGGACATATCTTCACCGCCATCTGTATTAAGATGGAAATATCTACACCGCTATCTGTATAAACATGGAAATATCTGCCCAACTATCTGTATAAACATGGAAATATCCGCACCGCTATCTGAATAAACATGGAAATATCCGCACCGCTATCTGTATAAACATGGAAATATCTACACTGCTATCTGCATAAACATGGAAATATCCACACCGCTATCTGTGTAAACATGGAAATGTCTACACCGCTATCTGTGTAAACATGGAAATATCTACACCGCCATCTGTGTAAACATGAAAATATCTACACCGCCATCCCTATAAACATGGAAATATCTACACCGTCCTCTGTATGAACATGGAAATATCTGCACCGCCATCTCTATAAACGTGGAAATATCTACACCGCTATCTGTATGAACTTGGAAATATCTACACTGCTCTCTGTATTAAATTGAAATTATCTACACCACTATCTCTATAAACATGGAAATATCTACACTGCTATCTGTATAAACATAGAATTATCTACACCGCTATCTGTATAAAAATGGAAATATCTTCACCGCTATCTGTACAAACATGGAAATACCTACACAGCCACCTCTATGAACATGGAAATATCTACACGGCCATCCGTACGAACATGGAAATATCTACACTGCCATCCGTACGAACATGGAAATATCTACACCGCCATTCCAATAAACATGGAAATATCCACACCGTCCTCTGTATGAACATGGAAATATCTACACTGACATCTCTATAAACGTGGAAATATCTACACCGATATCTGTATGAACTTAGAAATAACTACAGTGCTCTCTGTATAAAATTGAAATTATCTACACCACTATCTCTATAAACATGGAAATATCTACACTGCTATCTGAATAAACATGGAAATATCTACACCGCTATCTGTATAAACATGGAAATATCTTCACCGCTATCTGTATAAACATGGAAATATCTACAACGCTGTCTCTATAAACTGGGAAATAACTACACCACTATCTCTGTAAACATGGAAATATCTACACCACCATCTGTTTAAACATGGAAATATCTATACCGCTATCTGCACAAACATGGAAATATCTACACCGCCATCTCTATGAACATGGAAATATCTACACCACCATCGGTACGAACATGGAAATATCTACACCGCAATCTGTATGAACATGTAAATATCTACACCGCCAACTGTATGAACATGGAAATATCTACACCGCTAGCTGTATGAACATGGACATATCTACACGGCTATCTGTATGAACATGGAAATATCTACACCGCTATCTGTATAAACATGGAAATATCTAAACCGCTATCTGTATGAAAATGCAAATATCTACACAGCTATCTGTATATCAATGGAAATATCTACACTGCTATCTCTATAAACATGGAAATAACTACACTGCTATCTGTATAAACATGGAAATATCTACACCGCCATCTCTATGAACATGGAAATATCTACACCGCCATTTGTATGAACATGGAAATATCTACACCGCCATCTGTATGAACATGGAAATATCTACACCGCTATCTGTATGAACATGTAAATATCTACACTGCCATCTGTAAGAACATGGAAATATCTACACCGCTAACTGTATGAACATGGAAATATCTACACCGCTATCTGTATGAACATGGAAATATCTACACCGCTATCTGTATAAACATGGAAATATCTAAACCGCTATCTGTATGAACATGCAAATATCTACACAGCTATCTGTATTTCAATGGAAATATCTACACTGCTATCTCTATAAACATGGAAATATCTACACCGCCATCTCTAAGAACATGGAAATATCTACACCGCCATTTGTATGAACATGGAAATATCTACACCGCCATCTCTATGAACATGTAAATATCTACACTGCCATCTGTAAGAACATGGAAATATCTACACCGCTATCTGTATGAACATGGAAATATCTACACCGCTAACTGTATAAACATGGAAACATCTACAACGCTGTCTCTATAAACTAGGAAATAACTACGCCACTATCTCTGTAAACATGGAAATATCTAGACCGTCATCTCTATAAACATGGAAATCTCTACACCGCTTACTGTATGAACATGGAAATATCTCTACCGCTATCTGTATGAAGATGTAAATATCTACACCGTTATCTCTATGAACATGGAAATATCTACCTCGCTATCTGTATGAACATGGAAATATCTACACAGCTATCTGCATATACATGGAAATATCTACACCGCTATCTGTATAAACATGGAAATATCTCCACCACTATCTGTATAAACATGGAAATAACTGCACCGCTATCTGTATAAACATGTAAATATCTACACCGCCAACTGTATGAACATGGAAATATCTACACCGCTAGCTGTATGAACATGGACCTATCTACACGGCTATCTGTATGAACATGGAAATATCTACACCGCTATCTGTATGAACATGGAAATATCTACACGGCTATCTGTATGAACATGGAAATATCTACACCGCTTTCTGTATGAACATGCAAATATCTAAACAGCTATCTGTATATCAATGGAAATATCTACACTGCTATCTGTATAAACATGGAAATATCTACACCGCTTTCTGTATAAACATGGAAATATCTTCACCGCTATCTGTATAAACATGGAAATATCTACAACGCTGTCTCTATAAACTTGGAAATAACTACAACACTATCTCTGTAAACATGGAAATATCTAGACCACCATCTCTATAAACATGGAAATATCTACACCACCATCTGTATAAACATGCAAATATCTATACCGCTATCTGCATAAACATGGAAATAACTACACCGCCATATCTATGAACATGGAAATATCTACACCGCCATCGGTACGAACATGGAAATATCTATACCGCCATCTCTATGAACATGTAAATATCTACACCGCCATCTGTATGAACATGGAAATATCTACACCGCTAACTGTATGAACATGGAAATATCTACACCGCTATGTGTACGAACATGGAAATATCTACACCGCTATCTGTATGAACATGCAAATATCTACACAGCTATCTGTATATCAATGGAAATATCTACACAGCAATCTCTATTAACATGGAAATAACTACACTGCTATCTGTATAAACATGGGAATATCTACACCGCCACCTGTATGAACATGGAAATATCTACACTGCCATCCGTTCAAACATGGAAATATCTACACTGCCATCTGTATGAACATGTAAATATCTTCACCGCCATCTGTATGAACTTGGAAATATCTACACCGCTAAATGTATGAACGTGGAAATGTCTACACCGCTATTGGTATGAACATGGAAATATCTACACCGCTATCTGTATGAACATGGAAATATCTACTCCGCCATCTGTATGAACATGGAAATATCTACACCGCTATCTGTATGAACATGGAAATATCTACACCACCATCTGTATGAACATGTAAATATCTACACCGCCATCTGTATGAACATGGAAATATCTACACCGCTAACTGTATGAACATGGAAATATCTACACCGCTCTCTGTATGAACATGGAAATATCTACAATGCTATCAGTATGAACATGGAAATATCTACACCGCTATCTGTATGAACATGGAAATATCTACACCGCTATCTGTATGAACATGGAAATACCTACACCGCCATCTCTATGAACATGGAAATATCTTCACCGCCATCTGTATGAACATGGATATATGTACACCGGCATCTGGATGAACATGGAAATATCTACACCGCTATCTGCATGAACATAGAAATATCTACACAGCTTTCTGAATATACATGGAAATATCTACAGAGATTTCTCTATAAATATGGAAATAACTGCAGCGCTATCTCTATAAACTTCGAAATATCTACCCCGCCATCTGTATGAACATGAAAATATCTACACCGCCATCTGTACGAACAAGGACCTATCTACACCGCCATCTGTATTAAGATGGAAATATCTACACCGCTATCTGTATAAACATGGAAATATCTGCCCAACTATCTGTATAAACATGGAAATATCTACACTGCTATCTGCATAAACATGGAAATATCCACACCGCTATCTGTGTAAACATGGAAATGTCTACACCGCTATCTGTGTAAACATGGAAATATCTACACCGCCATCTGTGTAAACATGAAAATATCTACAACGCCATCCCTATAAACATGGAAATATCTACACCGTCCTCTGTATGAACATGGAAATATCTACACCGCCATCTCTATAAACGTGGAAATATCTACACCACAATCTGTATGAACTTGGAAATATCTACACTGCTCTCTGTATAAAATTGAAATTATCTACACCACTATCTCTATAAACATGGAAATATCTACACTGCTATCTGTATAAACATGGAAATATCTACACCGCTTTCTGTATAAACATGGAAATATCTTCACCGCTATCTGTATAAACATGGAAATATCTACAACGCTGTCTCTATAAACTTGGAAATAACTACAACACTATCTCTGTAAACATGGAAATATCTAGACCACCATCTCTATAAACATGGAAATATCTACACCACCATCTGTATAAACATGGAAATATCTATACCGCTATCTGCATAAACATGGAAATAACTACACCGCCATATCTATGAACATGGAAATATCTACACCGCCATCTGTACGAACATGGAAATATCTATACCGCCATCTCTATGTACATGTAAATATCTACACCGCCATCTTTATGAACATGGAAATATCTACACCGCTAACTGTATGAACATGGAAATATCTACACCGCTATCTGTATGAACATGGAAATATCTACACTGCCATCCGTACAAACATGGAAATATCTACACCGCCATCTGTATGAACATGGAAATATCTAAACCGCCATCTGTATAAACATGGAGATATCCACACCGCTATCTGTGTAAACATGGAAATATCTACACCGCTATCTGTATAAACATGGAAATATCTACACCACTATCTGTATATCAATGGAAATATCAACACTGCTATCTCTATAAACATGCAAATAACTAAAATGCTATCTGTATAAACATGGAAAGATCTACACCGCCATCTCTATGAACATGGAAATATCTACACCGCCATTTGTATGAACATGGAAATATCTACACCGCTAACTGTATGAACATGGAAATATCTACACCGCCATCTGTATGAACATCGAAATATCTACACCGCTATCTGTATGAACATGGAAATATCTACACCGCTCTCTGTACGAACATGGAAATATCTACACCGCTATCTGTATGAACATGGAAATATCTACACCGCTATGTGTATGAACATGCAAATATCTACACAGCTATCTGTATATCAATGGAAATATCTACACTGCTATCTCTATAAACATAGAAACATCTACACTGCTATCTGTATAAACATGGAAATATCTACACCGCCATTTGTATGAACATGGAAATATCTACACCGCTAACTGTATGAATATGGAAATATCTACACCGCTATCTGAATAAACATGGAAATATCTACACCGCTACCTCTATGAACATGCAAATATCTATACAGCTATCTGTAAATCAATGGAAATATCTACACAGCTATCTCTATAAACATGGAAATAACTACACTGCTATCTATATAAACATGAAAATATATACACCGCCACCTATATGAACATGGAAATATCTACACTGCCATCCGTACGAACATGGAAATATCTACACCGCCATCTGTATGAACATGTAAATATCTACACCGCCATCTGCATGAACATGGAAATATCTACACCGCTAACTGTATGAACATGGAAATATCTACACCGCTATTGGTATTAACATGGAAATAACTACACCGCTATCTGTATGAACATGGAAATATCTACACTGCCATCCGTACGAACATGGAAATATCTACACCGCCATCTGTATGAACATGTAAATATCTGCACCGCCATCTGTATGAACATGGAAATATCTACACCGCTAACTGTATGAACATGGCAATATCTACACCGCTATCTGTATGAATATGGAAATATCTACACGGTCATCTCTATGAACATGGAAATATCTACACCGACATTTGTATGAACATGGAAATATCCACACCACTATCTGTGTAAACATGGAAATGTCTACACCGCTATCTTTGTAAGCATGGAAATATCTACAATGCCATCTGTGTAAACATGAAAATATCTACACCGCAATACCTATAAACGTGGAAATATCTACACTGCCATCTGTATGAACATGGAAATATCTACACCGCCATCTCTGTAAACGTGGAAATATATACACCGCTATCTGTATTAACTTGGAAATATCTACACTGCTCTCTGTATAAAATTGAAATTATCTACACCACTATCTCTATAAGCATGGAAATATCTTCACTGCTATCTGTATAAACATGGAAATATCTACAACGCTATCTGTATAAACCTGGAAATATCTACAACGCTGTCTCTATAAACTTGGAAATAACTACACCACTATCTCTGTAAACATGGAAATATCTAGACCGCCATCTCTATAAACATGGAAATATCTACACCACCATCTGTATAAACATGGAAATATCTATACCGCTATCTGCATAAACATGGAAATATCTACACCGCCATCTCTATGAACATGGAAATATCTACACCGCCATCTGTACGAACATGGAAATATCTATACCGCCATCTGTATGAACATGTAAATATCTACACCGCCATCTGTATGAACATGGAAATATCTTCACCGCTAACTGTATGAACATGGAAATATCTACACCGCTATCTGTATGAACATGGAAATATCTACACCGTTATCTGTATGAACATGGAAATAACTACACTGCTATCTGTATGAAGATGGAAATATCTACACTGCCATCCGTACGAACATGGAAATATCTACACCGCCATCTGTATGAACATGTAAATTTCTGCACCGCCATCTGTATGAACATGGAAATATCTACACCGGTAACTGTATGAACATGGAAATATCTACACCGCTATCTGTATGAACATGGAAATATCTACACCGCCATCTGTATGAACATGGAAATATCTACACCGCCATCTGTATGAACATGGAAATATCTACACCGCTATCTGTATGAACATGTAAATATGTACACTGCCATCTGTAAGAACATGGAAATATCTACACCGCTAACTGTATGAACATGGAAATATCTACACCGCTATCTGTATGAACATGGAAATATCTACACCGCTATCTGTATAAACATGGAAATATCTAAACCGCTATCTGTATGAAAATGCAAATATCTACACAGCTATCTGTATATCAATGGAAATATCTACACTGCTATCTCTATAAACATGGAAATAACTACACTGCTATCTGTATAAACATGGAAATATCTACACCGCCATCTCTATGAACATGGAAATATCTACACCGCCATTTGTATGAACATGGAAATATCTACACCGCCATCTGTATGAACATGGAAATATCTACACCGCTATCTGTATGAACATGTAAATATCTACACTGCCATCTGTAAGAACATGGAAATATCTACACCGCTAACTGTATGAACATGGAAATATCTACACCGCTATCTGTATGAACATGGAAATATCTACACCGCTATCTGTATAAACATGGAAATATCTAAACCGCTATCTGTATGAACATGCAAATATCTACACAGCTATCTGTATTTCAATGGAAATATCTACACTGCTATCTCTATAAACATGGAAATAACTACACTGCTATCTGTATAAACATGGAAATATCTACACCGCCATCTCTAAGAACATGGAAATATCTACACCGCCATTTGTATGAACATGGAAATATCTACACCGCCATCTCTATGAACATGGAAATACCTACACCGCCGTTTGTATGAACATGGAAATATCTACACCGCCATCTGCATGAGCATGGAAATATCTACACCGCCATCTCTATAAACGTGGAAATATCTACACCGCTATCTGTATGAACTTGGAAATATCTACACTGCTCTCGGTATAAATTGAAATTATCTACACCACTATCTCTATAAACATGGAAATATCTGCACTGCTATCTGTATAAACATGGAAATATCTACACCGCTATCTGTATAAACATGGAAATATCTTCACCGCTATCTGTATAAACATGGAAATATCTACAACGCTGTCTCTATAAACTTGGAAATAACTACACCACTATCTCTGTAAACATGGAAATATCTAGACCGCCAACTCTTTAAACATGGAAATATCTATACCACCATCTGTATAAACATGGAAATATCTATACCGCTATCTGCATAAACATGGAAATATCTACACCGCCATCTGTATGAACATGGAAATATCTACACCGCCATCTGTATGAACATGGAAATATCTACACCGCCATCTGTATGAACATGAAAATATCTACACCGCAATCTGTATGAAGATGGAAATATCTACACCGCTAACTGAATGAACATGGAAATATCTTCAACGCTATCTGTATGAACATGGAAATATCTACACCGTTATCTCTATGAACATGGAAATATCTACACCGCTAACTGTATGAACATGGAAATATCTACACCGCTATCTGTATGAACATGGAAATATCTACACCGTTATCTGTATGAACATGGAAATATCTACACCGCTATCTGTATGAACATGGAAATATCTACACCACTATCTGTACGAACATGGAAATATCTACACCGCTATCTGTATGAACATGCAAATACCTACACAGCTCTCTGTATATCAATGGAAATATCCACACTGCTATCTCTATAAACATGGAAATAACTACACTACTATCTATATAAACTTGGAAATATCTACACCGTCACCTGTATGAACATGGAAATATCTACACTGCCATCCGTACGAACATGGAAATATCTACACCGCCATCTGTATGAACATGTAAATATCTACACCGCCATCTGTATGAACATGGAAATATCTACACCGCTAACTGTATTAACATGGAAATATCTACACCGCTATTGTTATGAACATGGAAATAACTACACCGCTATCTGTATGAACATGGAAATATCTACACCGCCATCTGTATGAACATGGAAATATCTACACCGCCATCTGTATGAACATGTAAATATCTACACCGCCATCTGTATGTACGTGGAAATGTCTACACCGCTAACTGTATGAACATGGAAATATCTACACCGCTATCTGTATGAACATGGAAATATCTACACCGCTATCAGTATATCAATGGAAATATCTACACTGCTATCTCTATAAACATGGAAATAACTACACTGCTATTTGCATAAACATGGAAATATCCGCACCGCTAGCTGTATAAACTTGGAAATATCTTCACCACTCTCTGTATAAACATGGAAATAACTACACTGCTATCTCTATGAACATGTAAATATTTACAACGCTATCTGTGTAAAGATGGAAATGTCTACACCGCTATCTGTGTAAACATGGAAATACCTACACCGCTAACTGTGTAAACATGGAAATACTTACACCGCCATCTGTATAAACATGGAAATATCTACACCGCCATCTGTATAAACATGGAAATATCTACACTGCCAAACGTATGAACATGTAAATATCTACACCGCCATATCTATAAAGGTGGAAATATCTACACCGCTGTCTGTGTGAACTTGGAAATATTCACACTGCTATTAGTATAAAAATGGAAATATCTACACTGCTATGTCTATAAGTATGGAAATATCTACACCGCTATCTGTATGAACAACGAAATATCTAGACCGCCATTTCTACAAACATGTAATTATCTACACTGCTCTGTGAATAAACAAGGAAATAACTACACCGCTATCTGTATAAACATGGAAATATCTACACCGCTATCTCTATAAACTTGGAAATAACTACACCACTATCTCTATAAACGTGGAAATATCTACACCGCCATATCTATAAACATGGAAATATCTACACCGCCATCTGTAGGAACATGAAAATATCTACACCGGCATCTATATAAACATGGAAATACCTATACCGCCATCTCTATAAAGATGGAAATATCTAAAACGCCATCTGTATGAACATGTAGATATCTACACGGCTATGTATATAAAGAAGGAAGCATCTACACCGCCAACTGTATAAACGTAGAAGTATCTACACCGCCATCTCTATAAACATGGAAATATCTACACCGACATCTGTATAAACGTGGAAATATCTACACCGCTATCTCTATAAAGATGGAAATATCTACACCGCTATCTGAATAAACATGGAAATATCTACACCGCCATCGCTATAAACATGGAAATATCTACACCTCCATCTGTACGAACATGGGAATACCTGCACCGCCATCTGTATGAACAAGGAAATATCTACAACGCCATCTGTATTAAGATGGAAATATCTACACCGCTATCTGTATAAACATGGAAATATTTACACCGCTATCTCTATAAACTTGGAAATATCTACATCGCTACCTGTATAAACATGGAAATATCTTCACCTCTATCTGTATAAACATGGAAATATCTTCACCGCTATCAGTATAAACGTGGAAATATCTACACCGCTATCTGTATAAAGATGGAAATATCCACACCGCTATCTGGGTAAACATGGAAATATCTTCACCGCTATCTGTATAAACATGGAAATAACTACACCGCTATCTATATATACATGTAAATATCTACAATGCTATATGACTAAACATGGAAATGTCTACACCACCATCTGTATGAACATGGAAATATCTACACCGCCATCTCTAGGAACATGGAAATATCTACACCACCATCTGTATAAAGATGGAAATATCTACACCGCTATGTGTATAAACATGGAAATATCCACACTGCCATCTGTGTAAACATGGAAATAACTTCAGCGCAATCTGTATAAACATGGATATAATTACACCACTATCTCTATAAACATGTAAATATCTACAACGATATCTGTGTAAACATGGAAAGGCCTACACCGCTGTCTGTGTAAACATGGAAATATCTACACCGCTTTCTGTATAAACATGGAAATATCTACACCGACTTCTCTATACACATAGAAATATCTACAGCGCCATCTGTGTAAACATGGAAATATCCAAACCGCCATTTCTATAAACATATTAATATGTACACCACAATCTGAATGAATGTAGAAATATCTACACCGCCATCTCTATAAAGGTGGAATTATCTACACTGCTATCTGTATGAACATGGAAATATCTACACAGCTATCTGCATGTACATGGAAATATCTACACAGCTTTATCTATAAACATGGAAATAACTACACCGCTATCTCTATAAACTTGGAAATATCTACAGCGCCATCTGTATGAACATGGAAATATCTACACCGCCATCTGTAGGAACATGGAAATATCTACACCGAAATCTGTATTAAGATGGAATATCTACACCGCTTTCTGTATAAACATGGAAATATCTACTCCGCTATCTGTAGAAACATGGAGATATCCACACTGCTATCTTTGTAAACATGGAAATATCTACACCGCTGTCTGTATAAACATGGAAATATCTACACCGTCATCTCCATAAACATGGAAATACCTGCACCACCATCTGTATAAACATGGAAATATCTACACCTCCATCTCTATAAACATGGAAATGTCTACAATGCCCTCTGTATGAACACGGAAATATGTACACTGCCATCTCTATAAACGTGGAAATATCTACACCGCTATCTGTATGGACATGGAAATATCTACACTTCTATCTGTATAAAATTGGAAACATCTACACCGCTATCTCTATAAAATTGGAAATATCTACACCGCTATCTCTGTAAACATGGAAATATCTGCAACGCTATCTGTATAAACAAGAAAATATCTAGACCGCCATATCTATAAACATGTAAATATCTACACCGCTATCTGTATAAACATGGAAATATCTACACCGCTATCAGTATAAACATGGAAATATCTACACCGCTATCTCTATAAACTTGGAAATAACTACAACACTATCTCTGTAAACATTTAAATATCTAAACCGCCGTCTCTAAAAACATAGAAATATGTACACCGTCATCTGTATAAACATGGAAATATCTATACTGCTATCTGTATAAACATGGATATATCTACACCGCTATCTGTATAAACATGGAAATATCTACACCGCCATCTCTATGAACATGGAAATATCTACACCGCCATTTGTATGAACATGGAAATATCTACACCGCCATCTCTAAGAACATGGAATTGTCTACACCTCCATGTGTATGAACAAGGAAATATCTACACCACCATCTGTATGAACATGGAAATATATTCACCGCCATCTGTATGAACATGGATATAACTACACGGCATCTGGATGAACATGGAAATATATACACAGCTATCTGCATATACACGGAAATATCTACACAGCTTTCTCTAAAAACATGGAAATAACTACTCCACTATCTCTATAAACTTCAAAATATTTACACCACCATCTGTATGAACATGGAAATATCTACACCGCCATCTGTAGGACCATGGAAATATCTACACCACCATCTGTATTAAGATGGAAATATCTACACCGCTATGTGTATAAACATGGAAATATCCACACTGCTATCTGTGTAAACATGGAAATACCTTCAGCGCTATCTGTATAAACATGGAAATAACTACAACGCTATCTCTATAAACATGTAAATATCTACAACGATATCTGTGAAAACATGGAAAGGTCTACACCGCTGTCTGTGTAAACATGGAAATATCTACACCGCTTTCTGTATAAACATGGAAATATCTACACCGCCTAATCTATAAACATAGAAATATCTACACCGCCATCTGTATAAACATGGAAATATCCACACTGCCATCTCTATGAACATATTAATATCTACACCGCCATCTGAATGAACGTAGAAATATCAACACCGCCATCTCTATAAAGGTGGAATTATCTACACTGCTATCTGTATGAACATGGAAATATCTACACAGCTATTTGCATATACATGGAAATATCTACACCGCTATCTGTATAAACATGGAGATATCCACACCGCTATCTGTGTAAACATGGAAATATCTACACCGCTATCTGAATAAACATGGAAATATCTACACCGCTGTCTCTATAAACTTGGAAATAACTACAACACTATCTCTGTAAGCATGGAAATATCTAGACTGCCATCTCTATAAACATAGAAATATCTACACCGCCATCAGTATAAACATGTAAATATCTATACCGCTATCTGTATAAACATGGAAATATCTACACCGCTATCTCTATAAACATGGAAATATCTACACCGCTATCACTATAAGCTTGGAAATATCTACTCCGCTATCTCTATAAACTTGGAAATCTCTACACCGCTATGTGTATCAACATGAAAACATCTAAACCGCTATATCTGTAAACATGGAAATATCTAAACCGCCCTCTGTATAAACATGAAAATATCTACACCGCCACCTCTATAAAAATGGAAATATCTACACCGCCATCTGTATGAACATGGAAATATCTACAATGCCAACCGTATGAAACTGGAAATATCTACCCCGCCATCTCTATGAACATGGAAATATCTACACCGCCATGTGTATGAACATGGAAATATCTACACCGCCATCTGAAGGAACATGGAAATATCATCACTGCCATCTGTATGCACATGGAAATATCTTCACCGCCATCTGGATGAACATGGAAATATCTACACTGCCATCAGTATAAACATGGAAATATCTACACCGCTATCTGTATAATCATGGAAATGTCCACACCGTTATCTATGTAAACATGGAAATATCTTCACCGCTATCTGTGTAAACATGGAAATAACTACACTACAATCTCTATAAACATGTAAATATCTACAACGTTATCAGTGTAAACACGGAAAAGTCTACACCACTACCTGTGTAAACATGGAAATATCTACACTGCTTTCTGTATAAACATGGAAATATCTACACCGACATCTCTATAAACATGGAAATATCTAAACCGACATCTATATGAAGATGGAAATATCTACAACACTATCTGTATGAACATGGATATATCTACACCGCTATCTGAATGAACATGGAAATATCAACACCGCTACCTGTATGAACATGGATATATCTACACCGCCATGTCTACTAAGATGTAAATATCTACACCGCTATGTGTATAAACATGGAAATATCAACACTGCTATCTGTGTAAACTTGGAAACAACTACACCACTATCTCTAAAAACATGTAAATATCTACAACGATATCTGTGTAAACATGGAAAGAACTACACCGCTGTCTGTGAAAACATGGAAATATCTACACCGCTTTCTCTATATACATGGAAATAACTACACCGCCTTCTCTATAAACATAGAAATATCTACACCGCCATCTGTATAAACATGGAAATATCCACACCGCCATCTCTATAAACATGTTAATATCTACACCACCATCTGTATGAACATAGAAATATATACACCGCCATCTCTATAAACGTAGAATTATCTACACTGCTATCTGTATGAACATGGAAATATCTACACAGGTATCTACATATACATGGAAATATCTAGACAGCTTTATCTATAAACATGGAAATAACTACACCGCTCTCTCTATGAACTTGGAAATATCTACACCGCCATCTGAATGAACATGGAAATATCTACACCGCCATCTGTAGGAACATGGAAATATCTACAACGCCATCTGTATTAAGATGGAAATATCTATTCCGCTTTCTGCATAAACATGGAAATACCTACACCGCTATCTGTATAAACATGGAGATATCCACACCGCTATCTGTGAAAACATGGAAATGTCTACACCACTATCTGTATAAACATGGGAATATCTACACCGCCATCTCTATAAACATGGAAATATCTGCACCGCCATCTGTATAAACATGGAAATATCTACACCTCCATCTATATAAACATGGAAATGTCTACAACGCCATCTGGATGAACATGGAAATATCTACACTGCCATCTCTATAAAAGTGGAAATATCTACACCGCTATCTGTATGGACATGGAAATATCTACACTGCTATCTGTACAAAATTGGAAATATCTACACCGCTATCTCTATAAACTTGGAAATATCTACACCGCTATCTCTATAAACTTGGAAATATCTACACCGCTATGTGTATCAACAAGGAAACATCTACACCGCTATCTCTGTAAACATGGAAATATCTAAGCCGCCCTCTGTATAAACATGAAAATATCTACACCACCACCTCTATAAACATGGAAATATCTACACCAAAATCTGTATGAACATGGAAATATCTTCAGCGCCATCTGGATGAACATGGAAATATCTACACCGCTATCTGTATGAACATGGAAATATCTACACCGCTATCTGAACATGGAAATATGCACACCGCTATCTGTATGAACATGGAAATTTCTACACCGCTATCTGTATGAACATGGAAATATCTACACCGCTATCTGTATGAACATGGAAATATCTACACCGGCATTTGTATGAACATGGAAATATCTACAATGCCATCTGTAGGAACATGGAAATATCTACACTGCCAACTGTAGGAACATTGAAATATCTACAACGCCATCTGTATTAAGGTGGAAATATCTACACCGCTATCTGTATAAACATTGAAATATCTACACCGCTATCTGTATAAACAAGGAAATATCTACACCGCTATCTCTATAAACATGGAAATAACTACACTACTATCTGTATAAACATGGAAATATCCACACCGCTATCTGAATAAACGTGGAAATATCTGCACCACTATCTGTATAAACATGGAAATATCTACACCGCTATCTGTATAATCATGGAAATGTCCACACCGCTATTTGTGTAAACATGGAAATATCTTCACCGCTATCTGTATAAACTTGGAAATAACTACACCACTATCTCTATAAACATGTAAATATCTACAACGCTATCTGTGTAAACATGGAAAGGTCTACACCGCTATCTGTGTATACATGGAAATATCTACACTGCTTTCTGTATAAACATGGAAATATCTACACCGCCATCTCTATAAACATTGAAATATCTACAACGCCATCTGTATGAACATGGAAATATCTACCCCGCTATCCATATGAACATGGAAATATCTTCACCGCCATCTCAATGAACATGGAAATATCTACACTGCCATCTGTATGAGCATGGAAATATCTACACCGCCATCTGTATCAACATGGAAATATCTACAATGCTAGCTGTATGAACATGGAAACATCTACACCGCTAACTGTATGAACATGGAAATATCTACACCGCTATCCTTATGAACATGGAAATATCTACATCGCTATCTGTATGAACATGGAAATATCTGCACCGATATCTGTATAAACATGGAAATATCTGCACCGCTATCTGTATAAACATGGAAATATCTACACCGCTCTCTGTATAAACATGGAAATATCCACACCGCTATCTGTGTCTACATGGAAATATCTTCACCGCTATCTGTATAAACATGGAAATAACTACACCGCTATCTCTACAAAGATGTAAATAACTACTACGCTATCTGTGTAAACATGGAAATGTCTACAGTCCTATCTGCGTAAACATGGAAATATCTACGCCGATATCTGTTTAAACATGGAGATATCTACACCGCCATCTCTATAAATATGGAAATATCTACACCGCCATCTGTATAAACATGGAAATATCTACACCGCTATCTGTATGAACATGGAAATAACCACACTGCTATCTGTATAAAATTGGAATTATCTACACCGCTATCTCTATGAACATGGAAATATCTACACCGCTATCTGTACAAACATGGAAATATCTATAATGCTATCTGTATAAACATGGAAATATCCACAACGATATCTCTATAAACATGGAAATATCTACTCCGCTATCTCTATAAACTTCGAAATATCTACATGGCTATATGTATCAACATGGAAATATCTACACCGCTATCTGTGGAAACATGGAAATATCCAAGCTGCCCTCTGTATAAACATGGAAATATCTACACTGCCATCTTTATAAACATGGAAATATCTACACCACCATCTGCATGAACGTGGAAATATCTACACCGCCAACCATATGAATTGCAAAAACCTACACCGCCATCTCTATGAACATGGAAATATCTACACTGCCATCTCTATGAACATGGAAATATCTACATCGCTATCTGTATGAACATGGAAATATCTACATAGCTTTCTGTATATACATGGAAAACTCTACACCGCTATCTCTATAAACATGGAAATAACTACACTGCTATCTCTATAAAACTGGAAATATATACACCGCCATCTCTATGAACATGGAAATAGCTGCACCGCCATCTGTATGAACATGGAAATATCTACACCGCCATCTGTATTAAGATGCAAATATCCGCACCGCTATCTGTAGAAACATAGAAATATCTACACCGATATCTGTATAAACATGGAAATATCTACACCGCTATCTATATAAACATGGAAATATCTACACCACTACCTCTATGAACATGCAAATATCTACACAGCTATCTGTATATCAATGGAAATATCTACACTGCTATCTCTATAAACATGGAAATAGCTACACTGCTATCTGTATAAACATGGAAATATGTACACCGCCATCTCTATGAACATGGAAATATCTACACCGCCATTTGTATGAACATGGAAATATCTACACCGCCATTTCTAAGAACATGGAAATATCTACACCGCCATTTGCATGAAAGTGGAAATATCTACACCGCCATCTGTATAAACATGGAAATATCTTCACCGCCATCTGTATGAACAGGGATATACCTACACCGTCATCTGGATGAACATGGAAATATCTACTCCGCTATCTGCATGAACATGGAAATACCTACACAGCCATCTGCATATACATGGAAATAACTACTCAGCTTTCTCTATAGACATGGAAATAACTAAACCGCTATCTCTATAAACTTCAAAATATGTACACCGCCTTCTGTATGAACATGGAAATATCTTCACCGCCATCTGTAGGAACATGGAAATATCTACACCGCCATGTGTATGAACATGGAATTATCTACACCGCCATCTGAAGGAACATGGAAATATCATCACTGCCATCTGTATGAACATGGAAATATCTTCACCGCCATCTGGATGAACATGGAAATATCTACACTGCCATCAGTATAAACATGGAAATATCTACACTGCTATCTGTATAATCATGGAAATGTCCACACCGCTATCTATGTAAACATGGAAATATCTTCACCGCTATCTGTGTAAACATGGAAATAACTACACTACAATCTCTATAAACATGTAAATATCTACAACGCTATCAGTGTAAACACGGAAAAGTCTACACCACTACCTGTGTAAACATGGAAATATCTACACTGCTTTCTGTATAAACATGGAAATATCTACACCGACATCTCTATAAACATGGAAATATCTAAACCGACATCTATATGAAGATGGAAATATCTACAACGCTATCTGTATGAACATGGATATATCTACACCGCTATCTGAATGAACATGGAAATATCTACACCGCTACCTGTATGAACATGGATATATCTACACCGCCATGTCTACTAAGATGTAAATATCTACACCGCTATGTGTATAAACATAGAAATATCAACACTGCTATCTGTGTAAACATGGAAACAACTACACCGCTATCTCTAAAAACATGTAAATATCTACAACGATATCTGTGTAAACATGGAAAGAACTACACCGCTGTCTGTGAAAACATGGAAATATCTACACCGCTTTCTCTATATACATGGAACTAACTACACCGACTTCTCTATAAACATAGAAATATCTACACCGCCATCTGTATAAACATGGAAATATCCACACCGCCATCTCTATAAACATGTTAATATCTACACCACCATCTGTATGAACATAGAAATATATACACCGCCATCTCTATAAACGTAGAATTATCTACACTGCTATCTGTATGAACATGGAAATATCTACACAGGTATCTACATATACATGGAAATATCTAGACAGCTTTATCTATAAACATGGAAATAACTACACCGCTCTCTCTATGAACTTGGAAATATCTACACCGCCATCTGAATGAACATGGAAATATCTACACCGCCATCTGTAGGAACATGGAAATATCTACAACGCCATCTGTATTAAGATAGAAATATCTATTCCGCTTTCTGCATAAACATGGAAATACCTACACCGCTATCTGTATAAACATGGAGATATCCACACCGCTATCTGAGAAAACATGGAAATGTCTACACCACTATCTGTATAAACATGGGAATATCTACACCGCCATCTCTATAAACATGGAAATATCTGCACCGCCATCTGTATAAACATGGAAATATCTACACCTCCATCTATATAAACATGGAAATGTCTACAACGCCATCTGGATGAACATGGAAATATCTACACTGCCATCTCTATAAAAGTGGAAATATCTACACCGCTATCTGTATGGACATGGAAATATCTACACTGCTATCTGTACAAAATTGGAAATATCTACACCGCTATCTCTATAAACTTGGAAATATCTACACTGCTATCTCTATAAACTTGGAATTATCTACACCGCTATGTGTATCAACAAGGAAACATCTACACCGCTATCTCTGTAAACATGGAAATATCTAAGCCGCCCTCTGTATAAACATGAAAATATCTACACCACCACCTCTATAAACATGGAAATATCTACACCAAAATCTGTATGAACATGGAAATATCTTCAGCGCCATCTGGATGAACATGGAAATATCTACACCGCTATCTGTATGAACATGGAAATATCTACACCGCTATCTGAACATGGAAATATGCACACCGCT
This sequence comes from Gorilla gorilla gorilla, assembly GCF_029281585.2. Classification (NCBI taxonomy): domain Eukaryota; kingdom Metazoa; phylum Chordata; class Mammalia; order Primates; family Hominidae; genus Gorilla; species Gorilla gorilla. The sequence continues at coordinate 2,208,447 of NC_073234.2, forward strand.
ATCTGTATGAACATGGAAATTTCTACACCGCTATCTGTATGAACATGGAAATATCTACACCGCTATCTGTATGAACATGGAAATATCTACACCGGCATTTGTATGAACATGGAAATATCTACAATGCCATCTGTAGGAACATGGAAATATCTACACTGCCAACTGTAGGAACATTGAAATATCTACAACGCCATCTGTATTAAGGTGGAAATATCTACACCGCTATCTGTATAAACATGGATATATCTACACCGCTATCAGTATAAGCATGGAAATATCTACACCGCTATCTCTATAAACTTGGAAATAACTACACCACTATCTCTATAAACTTGGAAATATCTAGACCGCCATCTCTATAAACATGGAAATATCTACACCGCCATTTGTATGAACATGGAAATATCTACATCGCCATCTGTATGAACATGGAAATATCTTCACCGCTATCTCTATAAACTTGGAAATAACTACACCACTATCTCTATAAACTTGGAAATATCTAGACCGCCATCTGTATAAACATGGAAATATCTACACCGCCATCTGTATGAACATGGAAATATCTACACCGCTATCTGTATGAACATGTAACTATCTACACCACTATCTGTATGAATATGCAAATATCTACACAGCTATCTGTATATCAATGGAAATATATATACTGCTATCTCTATAAACATGGCAATAACTACACTGCTATCCGTATAAACATGGAAATATCTACACCGCCATCTCTATGAACATGGAAATCTCTACACCGCCATTTGTATTAACATGGAAATATCTACACCGCTATCTGTATGAACATGGAAATATCTACACCGCTATTTGTATGAACATGCAAATATCTACACCGCTATCTGTATAAAATGGAAATATTTTCACCGCCATCTGAATAAAACTGGGAATATCTACACGGCCATCTGTATAAACATGGAAATATCTTCACCGCAATCTCTATAAACATTGAAATATCTACACCGCCATCTGTATGAACATGGAAATATCTACACCGCCATCTGTATGAACTTGGAATTATCTACCGCAAAATCTGTATGAACATGGAAATATCTACACCACCATCTGTATTATCATGGAAATATGTACACATACATCTGTATGAACATGCAAATATCTTCACCGCCATCTGTATGAACATGGAAATATCTACACCGCCCTCTGTAGGAACATGGAAATATCTACACCGCCATCTCTATAAACATGGAAATATCTACACTGCCATCTGTATAAACATGGAAATATCTACACCGCTATCTGTATATACATGGAAATATCTGCACCGCTATCTGTATAAAAATGGAAATGTCCACACCGCTATCTGTATAGACATGGAAATATCTACACCGCTAACTGTATAAACATTGAAATATCTACACCGCTATCGGTATAATCATCCGTATTTGCTCTTAATTTATACCCGAGGCTGGGAAGTTTCATATGAAAAAAGACCAAGTACATAATTAGTCTATATTTGGTCTGGCAATTGATCTCTGCAATAATGAAACCTCAAAGACAATCAAATCTGAAATCTAAGCTACATATTAAATAGCTTGGTTTTTAGGTAGCACGTTGCTGTGTATGCTGGCTTCATAGAACATGCAAGTAGCAATGGCCATTTTTTAATATTCATTAGCCTTGAAGTTCTCCTAATTTTTAATCACATAGAAATAGAAATCTAATCTCACTACATTTTTTTTTAAACAGTGTCTGGCTTCGTTGCCCAGGGTGAAGAGCAGGGCATGATCTTGGCTCACACCTCTGCCTCTCGGACTCAAGCCATCCACCCACCTCAGACTTGGGGTAGCTGGGACCACAGGCATGTGCCACCATATCCAGCTAATATTTTTATTTTTGTACAAATGGGGTTTGTCATCTTTCCCAGGCAGGCCTCAAACTCCAAGACTCAAGCAGTCCACCTGCCTTGAATTCCCAAACTACTGGGTTTACAGGTGACAGCCATTACGCCCAGCAACTAAACTTCTAAAAATCAATTTTACATAAAATTATCTAAGCGTGCAAGGAAAGATAAGAAGCCTAAGGAACCAGTGAGTTGAAGAATAAATGCAGTTTAAATCATACATGTAAACAACATGATGTGATGTGGTAGGAATCATCTAACATGCTTTAAAGCATGAGTAAAAAGTCTTTTCTTAGAAAACTGGATCTTAGTTTAGGATATCTTTAGATAAGAGTATGAAAAGTCACATCACATTGATAAGTGAAGTGCTTCCTTTGGCTAATTTTAGGGATAGGACATTTACTTTCATATAATTCATAGGAATCTTAGACTTAAAAATAAAATTTCCCTTCTCAAATCCTTACTTTCATACATTTTTTGCATTTCTTTCACTTTTGTGTTAATGGCCTATGTCTCAACATATTCTATTAAGCCTTCTGGAAACACATACTTTGTTTCCAGCCTCTTCAGAGAACCATCACTCCACTTCCTAGGCTTCTGAAGAAGCAGACCCAAGCTTATAGTTATTACATATTTCTAAATCTAGGTGACCAAGAAAAATTGATACTTTTCCCATCATACCTTTAAGTTAATAATCAGGGGAATGCTGAGAGGTAAAGACCCAAGAGTGTTGGTTGTCTAATTGTGCAGCTGTATAAACAAATCTTAATGCTTGAAAATATTCAAAGGTTATTCTCACGTTGATTGTTGGTAACTATGTGTAACAACATGAAAAGAAAAAAAATCAAAGAATTACGTCTGAGGATAATACACAATCTCTAAGGGTAAGAAGAGCAACAAAAATTCTGCTTCAATTACCACTGAAATAATATATTTATCCTGTAAAATCTATGGTGGCTGGTTGTAAAAATTAGGCATTAGCAAACTGATAAAGACTTTTTAATGAAAACATTATGAAACATAGTTTTTAAAAAGTTAAATACACCCACACCAGTTTTGCAAATTCTTTGGGCTGCTTTAATGCTGCCATTAAATAGTTGATTTAGTTGTGACATAGATCCTATGTTCCATTGAGTCTACCATTCATAAAGATGCAATGTAAGGTAACAAAAGTATAAATTGTGTGTGTGAGGGGGAGAAGTCAAGAGTATTTTTATGTGACAGATGGTAAGTTGTTATCAGTGTAAAATAGTCTGTTACAAATACAGGACTCTGTATGTTAGTTTCACTTACCAGAAAGAAAGAAATTACAGCAGATACACACACACACACCAAAAAAGGGAAAAGAAACAAAGCTTAGCACCACAGAAAACCACCAAACTAGAGAGATGAACAATAAGAAAGGAAGAAGTGAACAAGTAATCTAAAAAACAAGTAATGAAATGGTAGAAGGAAGTCCTAATTTATCAATAATAAACTTGAATAGAAGTGGATTAAACTCTACTTAAAAGATATAAAGTGGATGAATGGATTCAGACAGCAAAAGCCACCTATGTGCTGCCTACATGATACTTACCTCACTATTAAAGACAAATAGACTGAAAGTGAAGAGATGGAAAAATATATTTTATGCAAACAAATGAAAAGCAAGCAGGAGTAGCCACAGTCATGTCATATTTTAAAAGGCTTTAAATAAAAGAACTATATAAAAAAAGAATGTCACTGTATAAAGAAATGATAAAAGGTCCAATTCAATAAGAGGACATAACATATATGTTACTTAGGTGTAACTATATATGTACCCAACACCAGAACAACCAGATATGTAAAGCAAATATTAGATTTAAAGGTAGAGATAGACTGCAATACAATATTAGTAGGACATTTCAACACTCCACTTTAAAAATGGACAGATTATATGAAGAGAAAATCAACCAAAAAATGACAGACTCAAACTATACCATAGACCAAATGGACCTAGCAGGTAAAGAAGATCTCACCTGATATGGTTTGGCTGTATATCCCCACCGAAATCTCATCTTGATTATAGCTCCCATAATTCATACATGTTGTGGGAGGGAACCAGTGGGAGATAATTGAATCATGGGGGCGGTTTCCCCCATACTGTTCTTGTGGTAGTGAATACGTCTAACAAGATCTGATGGTTTTATAAGGGGGAACCCTTTCACTTGGTTCTCAATTCTATTTTGTTTGCTACCATGTAAGATGTGCCTTTCGCCTTCCATCATGATTGGGAGACCTCCCCAGCCACGTGGAACTATGAGTCCACTAAACCTCTTTTTCTCTGTAAATTACCCAGTCTCGGGTATGTCTTTATCAGCAGTATGAAAACAGACTAATACATCATCCAGCCGCTGCAGAATACAAATTATTCTCAACTGTACACCAAACATTCTCTAGGACCAATCATACATTATGACACATAATAAGTCTTAACAAACTTAAGAAGACAGATATCATATGAAGTATCTTTTCTGATTACAGTGATATAAAGCCAGAAATCAACAACAGGAAAGCCCTTGGAAATTTTATGAAAACATGGAAATTAAATAGCATGCACCCAAGAAATCAATAGGTCTCATTAAGACATTAATAGGAAAATTTCAAAAGTCGCTGAGACAAGTAAGAATGAAAATCCAACATACCCAAACCTATGGAACGTAGCAAAAGCAGTTCTAAGAGGGAAATTTATAGCAATAAAAGCCTACACCAAAAATGAAGAAAGATTTTCAAATCACAAAGCAAAATTATACACTTCAAGTAACTAGAACATCAAAAACAAACTAAACCCAAAATTGGTAGAAGGAAGGAAATAATAAAGCTCACAGCAGATATAAAGGAAACAGACACTAAAAAATATTTCAAAAGATAAATAAGACAAAGTGTAAAGGTAAAACTGACAAACCTTTAGCTAAACTAAGACAAAAGGAGAGAAAATTCAAATAAATAAAAGATGAAAAAGGAGACATTACAACTGATACACCACAGAAATATAAGGGATTGTAAGACATTACTCATAACTATATGCCAACAAATTTGATAATGTAGAATAAAATGAATAAATTTCTGCACACATACAACTACCCAGATTAAATTGTGAGGAAATATAACATCTGAACACATCAATAATGAGTTTGGAAATTGAATCAATAATAAAACATCTTCCATCAAAACAACAACAACAACCAACACCCAGGACATGATGTCTTCACTGCTGAATTCTACCAAACAGTTAAAGAATAACTACCAATTCTCCACAAACTTTTCCACAAAAGTAATGAGGAAGGAATACTTCCATACTCATCTTATGAGGCTCGCAATATCCTGATTCTAAAACCAGACAAAGACATGCACAAAATGAAAATAACAGGCCAATATTCCTGAAGAACATAGATACAAAAATTCTCAACAAGATACAAGTGAACTGACTTCGACAGCACAGTAAAAAGAGTATTCACTATAATCAAGTGGGATTCATCCCAGGGATGAAAGGATGGCTTAACATGCACAAATCAGTAAATATGATACACCACCACAATAGAAAGAAAAACAAAAACCATGTGATCATTTCAACAGATGCAAAAAGAACACTTGACAAAAGTCAACATTCGTTTATGATAAAAACTGTCAAGAAAGTAGGTATAGGAGTGTACCTCAACGCAGTAAAGGCCATATGTGACAAACCCACAGCTAACATCTTATTTATGGTGAATAGTTAAATGCTTTTCCTCTATGATATGGAGGAAGACAAGGATGTCAACTTCTACCACTTCTATTTAGCATAGTACTGGAGGTCAGAGCCAGAGCAATTAGACAAAAGAAATAAATAAGAGGGATCCAAACTGGAAAGAAGGAAGTCAGATTGTTTCTGTTTGTAGAAAATGTGATCTCACATACATATGTATACATCTATATATATGATCATATAGATATATATGATCTCTCTCTCTTTAGGGTTCTTTCTATATATACTTATATAGAGTGAGAACCCTAAAGACTTGACCAAAAACTACTAGAAATCATAAATAAATTCAGTAAAGTTGTAGTATACAAAATCAACACAGAAAATTCAGTGGTGTTTCTATACACTAATAGTGAACTATCTGAAAAAGTCATCAAGAAAGGAATTCCATTTACAATAGCTACCAAGAAATCTGCAGATAAATTTAATCAAGGTCGTGAAAGATCTCTTCAATGAAAACTATAACACACTGATGGAAAAATTTACCATACACAAAAAATGGACACTATATACTCATGGAATGGAAGAATTGATACTATTGAAATGACCATACTAACAAAATGTCCTACAGATTCAATGCAATCCCTATCAAAATAACAATGAAATTCTTCACAGAAATAGAAAAAAATACCCTAAAATTTGTATGAAACCAGAAAAGACCCCAAATAACCAAAGCAATCCTGTGCAAAAATAACAAAGCTGGAGGCACCACACTACCTGACTTCAAAATATACTACAAAGCCATAGTAAGCAAAACAGCATGGCACTGCCATAAAGCAAACACATAGACCAATGGAAGAGAATATACAGCTCAGAAATAAATTCTCATACCTAAAGTCAACTGATTTTCAAAAAAGGAGTCAAGAGCACACACAGGGGTAAAGACAGTGTCTTCATTAAATGGTACTGAGAAGATTGGATATCTATATGTGGGATAATGAAATCAGACCCCTATCTTTTACCTTATACAAAAATCAACTCAAATGCGATTAAAGACCTAAAGGTAAGATTGAAAACTATGAAAAACTACTAGAAGATAACATGTGGGAAATTCTCTATAACTTTGGGTTGTACAAGGATTTTTTAAATGAGACGTCAAAAGCACAGGCAACAAAAGCAAAAATAGATAAATGGGGTTTCATCAAACTAAAATGCTTCTGCACAGCAAAGGAAACTTAACAGAGTGAAAAAACAACTTACAGAATGGGATACAATATTTGCAAACTATACATCTGCTAAGGAGTTAATGCCCAGATTATATAAGAAACTTAAACAACTCAACAGCAAAAACATAAAAAACTTATTTAAAAATGGGCAAAACTGGGAGTCTGAGGCAGGTGGATTGCCTGAGGTCAGGAGTTTGAGACCAGCCTGACCAATATGGTGAAATCATTTCTCTACTAAAAATACAAAAATTTAGCCAAACATGATGGCGTGTGCCTGTAACCCCAGCTACTCAGCAGGCTGAGGCAGGGGAATTGCTTGAACCAGGGAGATGGAGGTTGCCGTGAGCCCTGATTGCACCACTGTACTCCAGCTTGGGCAACAGAGCAAGACTCCTTCTCAAAAAAAAAAAAAGGACAAAATAAAATAAAAGACATGCCACAAGACAAAATATAGAAATGGTCAAGACGAATATATAATAAAATCATGTTCAACATCACTAACCATCAGGGAAATGCAAATCAAAACCACAATGAGATACCAGTTCACCCATTAGAATGCCTATTACCAAAAAGGTAAAAGATAACAAGAGTTGGCAAGGAAGTGGAGAAAAGGGAACACTTACACACTGTTCATGGGGTTGTAAACTAGTACAACCATTAAGCAAAACTTTATGGAAATTCGCTAAAAAATAAAAAAAAAAACAAAACAACAATCATTCGATCACATAACCCAGCAATCCCACTACTGGGTATACATCCATAGGAAATGAAATCATTGTGTTTGAAAAATATCTGCACTCTTATGTTTACTGTAGCACTATTTCTAATAATGAGATATGGAATCAATCTATGTGTCTAAAAACAAACAAGTGAATTATATATATACAATATATATTATGTATATTATATATAATATATATTATGTATATTATATATAATATATATTATGTATATTATATATAATATATATTATGTATATTATATATAATATATATTATGTATATTATATATAATATATATTATGTATATTATATATAATATATATTATGTATATTATATATAATATATATTATGTATATTATATATAATATATATTATGTATATTATATATAATATATATTATGTATATTATATATAATATATATTATGTATATTATATATAATATATATATTATACATAATATATATTATATATATAATATATACTATGTATATTATATAATATATATGATATATAATATGTATATTATATATAATATATATTATGTATATTATATATCATATATATTATGTATACTATACATAATATGTTATGTATATTATATACATAATATATATTATGTATATAATATACATAACATATTATGTATATTATATATAATATATAACGTATAATATATATACATACATATATAATACATATATACATATATAATATACATAACATATATTATGTATAATATACATAACGTATATTATGTATATTATATATATTACGTATAATATATATTATTATATGTATAATTACATATAATTATAACTATAATTATATATAATTTTATGTGTAATTATAATTATACATAAAATTAATTATATATATATATATGTATATGGACACACACACAATGAACTACTATTCAGCCATAAAAAAAGAATGAAATTCTGCCAGTTGCAACAACATGGATGACCCTGCAGGATACAATGTTAAGTGAAATAAGCCAGACACGGAAAGCAAATACCGCATGATCTCTCTCATATGTGAAATCTTAAAAAAAAAAAGTTAATAGAGAGGTAGAGTAGAATAGTGGTTACCAAACAGTGAGGAAGAAGTGGGGAGGGCAAAATGGAGATAGATTGGTTAACAGTTATGAAATCACAATTATATAGGAAGAATAAGTTGAAGTGTTCTTTGCAAAGCAGGGTGACTATAGTTAAAAGTAAAGTATTGTATATTACAAAGTATCTAGAAGAAAGGATTTTGAAATTTCTTATTAAAAAGACATGATGAATGCATGAGGTAATTAATACACTAAGTATCCTTATTGGATCATTAGACAACATACATATTCATTGAAACATCAAATTGTATCCTATAAATCTATATAATTACAATGTGAAAATTTTTAAAAAATAAATTAATGAATTAAATAACAATTTTAAAATGTTCTCAATCACCAACACAAAGTTTAGGAGCTTTGTTCTTGACTCAGCCTTAAGACTGAAAACTAATGTGTTAGAAATATTTCTAGATCCTCTCAATTTTGAAAGAATCCTAGCTAAACTACTGAAATATAAAATATATTCTATGTAATATGCTCTTAGGTATATTCTTAGGTGAACTCTGCTTTTAGATGAAGCTTATAAAAAGGAAAAACGTTTCTGAAATAAAATTTTAAAGTATTTGGAAAATTACAGCTTAATCTATTAAAGACAAATTTTCTATACAGTAACCTTTTTATATGCTTTTGAAATGGGATATACAATTATTTTCCCTGATGTGAAACAAAATATAGAAAGTTGGCATTTTATCTAAGAAGTTAACTTAGGAAGAAAGAGTGAGAGGCAGTGGAATGAGGGAAGAAAGGAAGGCTGATGATGGGATACCTTATCAAGTTGCCTAATGCTGTATTGGAACCTAATAGGCCTTCTAAGGAGTTTTATTACATAATGCAAGACTCCTCAATCTGGGAGGAGGAAAGGGCTTTATTTTTGAGTGGTCACAGGTTGCCCCATGGGCATAAACTCTACCAAGCTTCTAGGTTACACCTACATGAGCATCCCACCTGCTTAAGTGAGAGCAGCCACAAACTGTGGGCCATTCCAGGTAAGTGTCATATCACACCTGCACCAACTAGTCAAAGCCTGGGTCAAAGCCTGTGCAGAACTGATTGCTACAGCAGAGGCTAAAATAAGAAATGGGGCTAAGAGAATGAAAAGCAGTGCCCATATGTATCCAAAAACAGGTTGAAGATATCTTTAGGAAGGAACAGATAATTTTTTTTATTCATACAATAACAGATGCATATGAACTCCTCGAGTAGTCACCCATTCCTGTCAGCCCTTGGGCTTCATAACTAAATCATTCTTCCTTTGTAATCCAGTCCCACATTTTCAGCTATCTCTCTATGTTTATTATCTTAAATATTTCTTTGCTCTATACTCTTCCCCTAGTCTTCAACCAATTTCTTTCTTTATTGTCCCAACCCACAGACTGTTATTTCCACTTCGATGTCCCATAGAAGCTTCAAGGGTTTGAAATACCTAAAAAAACCTCATCTTTCTCCCTAAAACTCCCTCTCCTTCTCCCACTTCAAAATTTCAACTAATGGCTCCCCCTGTTATTCCCACCAGAATCCTGAATGATCCGTTTCTCCTCATTCACTCCATACATGTAAATCTCATTAACGTTACTTTCTAGATATTTCATGAATCCTTTCCATTCATTCTGTACTAGAAAGTGTTCCCAGTTTAGACCCTGGTGGTTGTTGGCCTGTTACCGAGGCGCTCTCTCTCTCTCTCTCTCTCTGTGGGTGTGGGTCTGGGTGTGTGTGTCCTGAGAATTTATTTACTTCTGGTTTTTGTTTGTTTTTTAGTATCCAGAATCTACAGGGAACTTAAATCAATTAGAAAAAAAAATAACCCAATTAAAAAATGGGCAAAGGACATGAACAAACACTTCTCAAAAGAACATATACAAATGGCCAACAAATACACGAAAAAAAAATGCTTAGAATCACTAATCATCAGAAAAATGCAAATCAAAACACAATGAGATACCATTTCATACCGGTTGGAATGGCTATTATTAAAAAGTCAAAATACAACAGATGCCAGCAGGGCTGTAGACAAGAGGAAGTGTCTGTATATTTTTAGCTATAGCCCTACTTCATACGTGTCCCCCTTACAGCCAAAAGAGCGGCCTATCTAAAGGACTGTTCTGATCAGCTCACTTACCTGACTGAAACCTTCAGTGACTCCCATGGCCTGCAGGTCAATGCACTAATTCATGACTATAACATCTGAGATATCCTTGATCTGGCTACTGGTCTAGCCCTCTCTGACTCACGCTTTATAAACCATGCATTCTGGAACTTTTTAGTTGTTTCCCACATCAGCATGCTACTTCCCATCCATGTAGATTTGCAGAGACCTCCTCATCTTTTTAATTCCCAGTTCCCACTCTCAACATGGGCCATCTCCTACCCACACTTCAAAACCTAAGCAAAACAACACCTTCCGTGACACCTCCATGCTGAGTCAGATGCCATCCCCTTTGTATTGTAGTTCTTTGCTTGTGTGCCTTTGTCTCACTTTGTTCTCTTTAAAATAAACTCCATGAGGACAATGATCACCTGCTATTTGTGTTAATATCTGCACCAAGTGGCATAGTGTCTGGAGTATAGTAGGATCTATTTTCAAGGAACAAAAGATTATATCTATACCAATAGACATGAATTAGCGCTTTTTTTTTAAAAGATAAGCTCCCTTTGAACTAAGTCAATGTTTACAAGAAGAGTTATACTCAAAGGTTCACTTTTGCTGCTTACGTTTCATTTATTTCAGGCAATTAATTCATTGTTATTGGTAAATCGATACTTTTTATTGATACTGAAAAGAGAGAAATAAACTAATGACTATCTCTGTTAGAGTAGATTTCTTCATATCTATCAGTAAAATGTTAATTATCTGAAAGTCAATAATAAAACATAAACTGTGATCTTAAATGTTTTTTAGGGGCTCAAAAATAATTAGAATTCATGTCAGCATATAAAAAAAGATCAGAGTATTTTTAAGATAGGATAAAATTTTATTTTAGTTTCTTAGGGATTTTTGTGACCTTATAGAGTTCAACTAATTATAATTTTAAAAATAGGATTGATAGAGTTTTAGAATTAGAAACAATTTATAGATTATTTTATTTTTCTTTTGAGGAACCAGGTCATCAGAAGATCAAGGAACACCTATAATGTCACTAGATCCTAATTTAATTTAAATTTTAGAATCCAGGTATTCTAACTCCTGTCTTGATACTATTTCTACTTCATTATGTTGCTTCCCAGGGCTTTAAAAAATAAAAGCTGGGAAATTACATTTGCTTTGCATATACAGCACCAATTATCAAATTCAGCATAAAAGCATAACATGTATACATCAAAAAGAAAACATAAAAACTTCATATTAAAAGCATCTCAAAACAATTGAATATAATAGGGAAACCTTATACAAATGCAACACTCCCCCATTAATAAAAAGAAACCAATTGGAGAAAAAAGAAATTCAATATAAACATGTTGGAATATAACCTAATTCATTTTAATCCAATGCTTCAAATTGAAAAAAATTAGCACTAATGTTATTTTCCTTCATCATTACAATCTTGCTTTTCATTACATTATGCTATGTTTTGTATTAAACATAAAATCAATTTTTCACCTTAACACATGCTAGAAATACAGTCACCATGTTGGAAATCAGTAGAAAGTGTCTTTGTTTCTACTTTTTTTTTTCTCTGAAAAAGCTTTGGGAAAAAAAATCATTTACAATGTTTAATTTTAATAACTTAAAGAATGTAATTGATTTTTGTTTGTTTTTGACATGGAGTTTCACTCTTGTCACTCAGGCTGGAGTACAATGGCATGATCTCGGCTCACTGTAACCTCCACCTCCCAGGTTCAAATGATTTTTCTGTCTCAGCCTCCCGAGTAGCTGGGATGACAGGCACTCGCCACCACACCTGGCTAATTTCTGTATTTTTAGTAGAGATGGGGTTTCATCATGTTGGCCAGGCTGGTCTCAAACTCCTGACCTCAGGCGATCCGCCCCCCTTGGCCTCCCAAAGAGCTGGGACTACAGGCGTGAGCCACCGCGCCCAGCCAATTGAATAGTTTTTAACTCAGAGGATAAATGCTTGAGGGGATGGAAAGCCCATTCCTCATGATGTGATTATTTCACACTGCATGCCTGTATCAAAACATCTCATGTACCCCACAAATATATAAACCTCCTATGTACCCACAAAAATTTTATAAAATAATGAAAATATTTTAAAACTAAAAAAAAATTGTTTTTTAATTAAGCAACTTTATTTAAATAAAATCATTCTTCCTCATCCTCAGTCCTGGGATCTACCAGAAAGAATTAGCAACATCTTAAAGATGACAAAGTGTTAAAGATAAGCTGCTATTAAGTAAAAGTGTGAAGTGTGGGGGGGACAAGCTGGATGCCTGAACCATTTTGTTCTATCTTTAGGACAGTGAAAGAGCAAGAAGCAGGGATGGGGTGGGGGACACATATTCTGTTGAGCATTGTCACCACTATATTCACTGAAATTCATCTGCATGCTTGTATGTATCCTTTTGATTCGCCTGATACACTGAAAATTATATGAAATTGTTCTCTATTCTTTAGATAATTATAATCTAAGTGCTAATATGAAGCTTAGAATTTATATGAAATATTTATGCCCACAACAAGACATTTCAGCTATTTCCTAGATAATAATCTCACTTCACCCTGCACAAAACAGGCACATGATCATGTCACTCTGACCTGGTTTGAGTCCAAGGAGGCTTTTGTTTTTAAAATAATTTAGGTTAGTAGTTAAAATATGAACTTTGGGCCAGGAGTGGTGGCTCATGCCTATAATCCCAGCACTTCGGGAGGCTGAGGCGTGCGGATGACTTGAAGTCAGGAGTTGGAGACTGGCCTGGCCAACATGCTGAAACCCCATCTCTACTAAAAAAAAAAAAATACAAAAATTAGCTGGGTGTGGGGGGGGGCACCTATAATCCGAGCTACTTGGGAGACTGAGGGGGAGAATTGCTTGAGCCTGGGAAGTGGAGGTTGCAGTGAGCAGAGATAATACCACTACACTCCAAAACAAACAACAAACAAAAAAATTCTAGAGTCACACTGAAAATCTTAACAACCTGCTTCTACTACTCATTTTTTTAATTTTTATTTTGACCTGATTTTAGATTGATAGTAAAATGCACAAATAACACAAAGTGCCCCCTATGTCCCTCACCCTACTTCCCCTAATACTAACATTTTCAGAGCCATCCTTATTTTCTCTATAAAAGAGCAGAATTCTCCTTTTAGAGATTTGGAAAGATTATTAAAAGATAAGTTACAAAATACAGTACCTGACACGTATAAAATATTAAATAAATATTAGCCATGCTTAATTATTTTGTTTTAAGTCTATATGAGTCAAGTTTTAGTAGAAATATGGGCTAGAAAAAAAAAAACAGAAAGCGGGACTCTGTGATCCGACTTGGGCTTATAGAACAGACTGTACTAGTTTGTTCTCATGCTGCTAATAAAGTCCTACCCAAGACCGGGTAATTTATAAAGGAAAGAGGTTTAATGAACTCACAATTCCACATGGCTGGGGAGGCCTCACAGTCACGGCAGAAGGCAAAAAAGAAGCAAAGGCACATCTTAAATGGTAGCAGAGAAGAAAGCTTGTGTAGGGAAACTCCCATTTTAAAAGCATCAGATCTGGTGAGACTTATTCGCTACCAGGAGAACAGTAGGGGGAACCCGCCCCTATGATTCAATTATCTCCACCTGACTCCATCCTTGACATGCGGGGATAATTACAATCAAGGTGAGATTCGGCCGGAGACACAGCCGAATCATATCAATGACTAATGAGAGTTATGTCCAGAACCTAATGAAAACCTGTCTGAGGCCACATTCCCTGTAAAGCAGATTTGAGATAGAGATTTGTGTAGAGAACATTTAACTGGGTAAAATCCTAGGAACCAACAACTGTGGCGAAAAAACTGAATTGGATAAAGGGAGTTGAGATGTGAGGCAGTCACAACAAATACCTCAGCTAATCTCAAGGGGGAGCTGAGAAGCTGGGGTGACCCTTCAGAGTTGCCCTAAATTGAGGCAGGAGTATGGAGTTTTAATACCTTTCACTGGCCATTCTTCAGATACGAGTTGTCCCCAAGGATGGACATCAGCTTGACAAGTTATTAATTAGATCTCCTGAGAATAAATTCTAGAGAGAATCAGCTGAGAGGCATGATTTAGCAAATGAGAACCAAGTGAAAGGCGAAAGGGGTTTCCCCTTATAAAACCATCAGATCTCATGAGACTTATTCACTACCACTAGAACAGTGTGGGGAAAACTGCCCCCATGATCCACTTACCTCTCACTGGGTCCCTCCCACAACATGTGAATTATGGGAGCTACAGTGCAAGATGAGATTTCGGTGCAGACACAGCCAAGCCATATCAGACAGTAATAACTTTCAATTAAATATAGCTAGACGTTCTGTCAATGGGTCACAGCAGTCTAGAGAATACATTGAAAAACTCTGGGAACAGCAGATATAGAGGTCAGATCTAGAGATTTTGAACAAAGTTTAGTGCTACAATGCATTGGTGACCACAGACAAAAGGTGTCTGTTGTTGTTATAGTTTGTTTCTGTCTTGTTTTTCATCATGGGAGGACAAAAAGAAAAAATGGGGGCAATGGTGAAGGAGAAATGAAAAAGACCTGCTTTTCTATGGGTGGAAGCGACTAAACGAGAGAATAAATTTGGATTACACAACAAATGCAAATCAAGTTAGAAGCATGAAAGGCATGATTAAGGCCATGGTTCTAATAGATATCAGCCAGCGGAACCAGGATCATGCCACATCAAGAGAGGCTGCAGAGCCATTGCCTTCTCTCCTGTCAATGCTAAATTAATGAAATGGAACTCACAGAAGCACTATGTAATCAAATATTGGTGGGACACAAGCAAATTCTGAAAAAGTTTCATTGATCAATGATAATATCTTTTGGTGTAAATATCTCCTCAAAACAGTTCAGGAAAAAAAATAAAGCTATAATTTTCCTTTAGAAATATTTAACTTTGTTATACTAGTTTACTTATTTTTTACCTAATACATTCTGATATATTGTTATGTAGGTTAAAGATGCTCGATTCATGCCACTGTGGAAACCACTCATAATTTAGGCAATAATGCAAATTCTTTTCAAATTCTTTTATCAGTGTATTCACTTTATTTTTATTTCTAACACAATTCAAAATTACAGGATGCTATCAAAGTGATGCTACAAAACCCCACTAAAATTTTTTCAATTCTTCAAATCACACACTTACACACACACACACACACACACACACACACACACACACACACACCACATGCATTCCCCGTACAGGCCTTTTTTGTGGGGGGCCTGAGTAAATAATTGCATTTTATTTTCAATTTTTCATTTTGAAATAATTAAAGACTTACCAAAAATGTTGCAAAACTACGTGCCTTTTTGAAGTAAAGTCTTGAAAAAGTTGTTTGGTATATCCTTTATAGTAAAAAAAGAAAACACGTGTATATTCTGTTGATTAAAGGCATGCTGAGATTGTTAGACATGTGATTTCATCAGAGACTCCAATATAGAGCACAGCTGTAACGACATCCTAAGAGTGTTCTAACTGAAATGTGTTGGAAGAAGGTTCTAATTTTTCTCAACCCTTCTCAAGTTGGCACTTAGCAGATTTCCACTCTATAAAAATAACTCCTGCTCTGCAACTAATGTTCACAGATAAGCTCCAAACATATTTACAGCTCCATTTAAGTATAATGTACACACAGTAAAATTCACCCTTTTCAATGTGCAATTTAATGAGTTATGGCAGATGAATATCATCATTTGACCACAATCATGATCAAGATACAGAAAATCTGCATCATCACAAAATGTTTTCTTTTGCTGTTTTGCATTTGATCTTTTCTCCATTCCTGAACACAGGCAACCACTAATCTGCTTCTGTTTCTACAGTTTGCATTTTCTAGAGTATCCTATTAGTGGAATGATACATTGGTGTCTTTCATGTCTAGCTTCTTTCACTGAGCATAATGCTTTTGATATTCATTTATATTGCTGTTGTATCAGTTTGCTCCTTTTTATTGTTGAGTGGTACTCCATCTACAACTGGTTTATCCATTTACAAGTTGATGGACACATCTGCTATGAACTTCAAGGATGAGGCTTGGTACGGATATGTTTTTATTTATTTTGAGTCGCAGTGGAATTATTTGGTTATATGATCAGTACTAAGTTTAACATTAAAAGAAACTGCCAAACTGCTTTCCAAAATGTCTGTACCATTTTGAAGTCCCACTAGCCAGGTGTGAATAGCAATTCTTCACATCATGTGGTATGGTCAGTTCTGCTCGTGTCAGCCACTCCAGTGGGTGTACAGTGGTACCTCAATGTGGTTTTAACTTGCATTTCCCTGATGACGGGTAATGTTAAGTATCTTTTCATTTGTGTATTGGACATCATCTCTTTTTAAATTAAAATATCTGTACAAATATTTGGTCCATTTAGGTCAAAATATTATGTTAAATGAGTTATTTGTGTTTTGTTATTTAGTTTTTTAGTTATGTGTACATTCTAGATGAAAGTTCTTTATCAGACATATTTAAAATTATTCTGTCCCAATCTGTGGTTTGCCTTTTCATTTTTTGATGCTATGTTTTAAATTGCAAAAGTCTTAATTTCATGAAGTCCAACTTACTATTTTTTTCCATTTTCATCCATCCTTTTCTTATCTAAAAAATTTTTAGCTATAGTAAGATTATTAAAAATTTTTCCTATTCAGTAAGCTTTATACTTTTTATATTTACATTATGTATAAAATACATGTTGAGTTAACTTGAGGATATGGTGTGAGGTAATTCTGAAGTTCATATTCTCCATTTAATATCCAATTTTATTAGTACCATCTTTATAAAGACATTGATTTCCTTATTGAATTATTTTGGCAACTTTGGCCATGTAAGGCTGGATATATTTCTAAATTATTTATTCTGTTTCACTGATATATATGTCTTCTTCATGCCAGTAAGTTTACTGTACTGGTTAGTGTAGCTTTACAATATGTCTTGAAATTTGGAAAGTTTTCCAACTTTATTCTTCTTTCTAAAACATGCTCTGGCTATTCTAGGACTTCCATATTTAAAAAAAAAAAAATTAGAATCAGCTTTGTAATTTCTCCAAAAAGGCCTATAGGTTTGATTGGGATTGTGCCAAATCTGGAGATCAGTTTCAGAAGAATTATCATCTAATAAGTATGACATGTATATTTACCAATGAACTTGATACATATTTCTACCTATTCAATCTCTCGTATTAGTGATTTAGAAATTTTGGATCAGCATACCTTTTATTAAATTTATTCTGAATTATTTTATTATTTTTGAGGCTATTATAAGTTAAATTGCTTACATAATTTTATTTTCTAATTGGTGTTGATTGTGTATAGAAACACAATTGATTTTATTTATTGATCTTTCATCCTACAACTTTGTTAAATTCACTTCATACCTCTAGCACACTTCTGCAGATGCCTAAGGATTTTCTGTGTATATGTTTACATCATGTGAGAATAGTATTTTTCTTTCTTCCCAACTTGGGTGTCACTTATTTCTTATTTTCTTTTCTTTTCTCTTTATTTCTTTCTTCTTTCTGTCCATTCCTCCTTCCTTCCCTTCTTTCTTTCTCCCTGTTTTAGAATCAGTTTTGTAATTTATCCAAAAGGACCTATAAGGTTTCATGGGAATTCCACTGAATCTAGAGATCAATTTCAGGAGAATTATCATCTCATAAGTATTAAATATTTATCAATGAACTTGGTATATATTTCCACTTATTTAATATTGAATGCAATACTTTAAAGAACTAGGGAGAGAGGACATCATTGCATTTTTCATAATCTTATGTAGAAAGTATTAAGGCTTTCACCATTTTAAGTAAGATGTTTGCTATAGATTTTCTGTAAACACATAATCAGTTTGAAAATGTACTTTTCTATCCTCAGTTTGCTGGGAGTTTTTAATTTAAAAAATGTGTTACATTTTGTAAATTCCTTTTTTGCATCTATTGAGAGTGTCACGTGATTTTTCTTTTTTCTGTCAGCATGGTAGATTTTCAGTTGTTGAAACCAACTTGAGATAAGCCCCACTTGGTTAAAACACATTATCATTTTTAAATATTCCTAGACTCACTTTGCTAATATTGTATTAAGAATGTTGCATCTAAGTTCATAATGGTTATCAGTCTGTCATTTTTGAGTTGTGATATCTGTATTTGTTTCTGATATCGAGAGAATCCACGTAAAACATCTACTTCTGTCATCAGTAATAATCTGACCAGGGATAACACCAACAGTTAGAGAGGAACCTGTCATTACCTGTGGCAGCAGAGATATCAGAGATTCCAAAAAGAAAAGCAAGGTTAAAATTTCAAATATAATCACTTGAAATATCTGAAAGCCAGGGGATAGAAATATAGGAGAGCAAAATCTTAGAGGTCAAAACAAGTAGTTAAGTACTGCACATGATAATAAAAAGTAAAGTCTTTTCCTAAGGCAGAGCCTGGCTGCTGCCTAGCTTCTTTGACAATTCTTGGTAGGCTTTCATGGCTTTATAAGGGCTTATACTTTAGGTAAAGTTATAGTCAGGGAAACGGTGGGTGTAGGTTGGCTCTGTAGAAATGAAGCATTACAGGAGCACTGCAGTTAGAAAGAAACTGATACTGATGATACTTCGGTCACACTAATAATACATGCTAATGATAATCATAGCAATCATGGTAATGACAGAAAAAATATATATATAATATTAACATGCTTCTATTTGCACATATACATATGTGAATAGAAACATTGATTTAAAGACATGAAAGTATAGAAATAGCCTACACCTGATAAAGATATGCTCATACACAATAACAAACATCAGTATAAACAGAGATTTTGATGTATCACAGAATTCTCCAATAGATCACAATTTTGACACTATGGGAAGTGTCATTTTCAGAACTTTTCTTTATCTCCATTATCTCCATTCTCTATTTCCAACATTCCTGGAGACTGAACTCAAGGATCAGTAAATATTCTCAACCTTAACCATAGCAGACTTCATTCATCCCATATATGCTTGTTATTTTTCCCCATTGACAGAAGGCATTGTACCATGAAATATACAACATATCTCTGACACACCTGACGGAAACAAACAATGGGGAAAGATTGACTATTTAATCAATGGTGATGGGAAAACTGGCTAGCCATATGAAGAAAGCTGAAACTGGACACCTTCCTTACACCTTATAAAATAATTAACTCAAGATGGATTAAAGACTTAAACATAAGATCTAAAACCATAAAAACTCTAGAAGAAAACCTAGCCAATACCATTCAGAACATAGGCATAGGCAAAGACTTCATGACTAAAACACCAAAAGCAGTGGCAACAAAAGCCAAAATTGAGAAACGGGATCTAATTAAACTAAAGATAGCTTCTGCACAGCAAAAGACACTATCATCGGAGTGAACACACAACCTACAGAGTGGGAGAAAATTTTTGCAATCTATCCATCTAACAAAGGGCTAATATCCAGAATCTACAAGGAACTTAAACAAATTTACAAGAAAAAAACAACCCCATCAAAAAGTGGGAAAAGGATATGAACAGACACTTCTCAAAAGAAGACATTTATGCGGCCAATAAACACATGAAAAAAAGCTCATCATAGGCTGGGCGTGGTGGCTCACGCCTGTAATCCCATCACTTTCGGAGGCCAAGGCGAGTGGATCACAAGGTCGGGAGTTTGAGACTTGCCTGGCCACTACGGTGAAACTCTGTCTCTACCAAAAACACACAAAAAAAAACTTTAGCCAGGCGTGGTGGTATATATCTGTAATCCCAGCTACTCAAGAGGCTAAGGCAGGAGAATTGCTTGAACCCATTAGGTGGAGGTTGCAGTGAGCCGAAATTGTGCCACTGCACTCCACCCTGGGTGACAGAGTGAGGCTGTCTCGAAGAAAAAAATAAAAAGCTCATCACCCCTGGTCCAATGAGATACCATCTCGCGCCAGTTAGAATGGCAATCATTAAAAAGTCAGGAAACAACAGGTGCTAGAGAGGATGTGGAGAAATAGGAATGCTTTTACACTGTTGGTGGGAGTGTAAATTAGTTCAACCATTGTGGAAGACAGTGTAGCAATTCCTCAAGGATCCAGAACTAGAAATACCATTTGACCTAACAGTCTCATTACTAGGTACACATCCAAAGGATTATAAATCATTCTACTATAAAGACACATTCACACATATGTTTATTGCAGCACTATTCACAATAGCAAAGACTAGGAACCAACCCAAATGCCCATCAATGATAGACTGGATAAAGAATATGTGGCACATATACACCATGGAATACTATGCAGCTATAAAAAAGGATGGATTAATGTCTTTTGCAGAGACATGGATGAAGCTGGAAACCATCATTCTCAGCAAACTATCACAAGAACAGAAGACCAAACACCACATGTTCTCACTCATAAGTGGGAGTTGAACAAAGAGAACACATAGACACAGGGAGGGGAACATCACACACTGGGGCCTGTCAGTGGGTAGGAAGGAAAGAGGAGGGATAGCATTAGGAGAAATACTTAATGTAGATGACGGGTTGATGGGTGCAGCAAACCACGACAGCACATGTATACCTATTTCACAAAACTGCAAGTTCTGCATATGTATCCCAGAACTTAAAGTGTATGTATGTGTGTATATATATACACACAAATGTAAATGTAAATGTAAATAAATTGAAAATGGTAAAAATAGAAATATGTTTCGTACACAAATAGTGACATAATAAAGCAAGATAGAATGTATGTTTGAGTTAAAAAAAATTGCTTAGAAGACAACTTGAATTCCATTCCAAGGAACTAGTTTTCAAAAGTTTACAACCAGATTTCAGTTTGGCAAAAGGCAACAATGCTGTTTTGAAAATAATTTCTGAAAAGAGCTTCCCCAGCAGTTCCAAATGGCAGTCCTGATACAAGGAAGTAGGAGCAATTTTGTTACCACCAGGAACATTGAATTTATTTTCAGACCTTGAAATTCTGGGAGGCCCTCGAATAATAATCAACTACAATATTTTACTTTACATAGAAATATTGTTTTAATGTTAATATAAAAGCTTGTATATGAACTAAAATTGTCAATCTGCCACTTTTAAGAAAGAAGAATCCATTATGTCCCTAATCTATAGTGAGTTGATATGTTCCATAAGCAGTTCTGGAAGGAGGCTACACTTAGAGCATAAATTGGTATAGATCGCTTTGCTCTCACAGATAGCGACACAATATTTTCTGCTGAATGGGAAAAAGTTTGAAGGCATAAATCAAGATAAAGCAACCATCTGACAAAGAATTACAAAGAGGCCCCATACCTTTTTCTTAGTGAACGCCATGTGACACATTGATTTTCCACTGAAGATAAAAGCCAAAATCATGTGTCATCAATAGAAAGCAAGCAAAACTGTTTGGTTCAATATGTTATGGTACTTAACAAAAAAAAACTTGCAGAGAAAAGACAAATCTAAAATGTTGCACATGATTCAAACAAGTCTGGATCAGAAGAGACATTTCAGAGGTCACCGCTAGAGAGTCAAGGATACATTAGAGAGAAATAAACTCCTGCTTTTTTGTTTATCTACTTACATACACAGACACTGTCTGATGAAGATGATTGATATCAGGTATGGTATTTGATGGTATAGTCATTTACAAAATAATTCATCCCTTATGATCTAATGCAATTTTCTTCATATTACACGTGTATATTTAAATACTTCCTTGTGAAGTGGCGGCTAGCCAGGCTGCTGTTAGCATATCCAGTACATTACTGCAAATTCCAAAATGGCAAATCCCACCGTTGAAATTTCAACCTCTCTAGCGTCCCTCGGCTGGAGTGCATAATCACGGCAAAAATCTGCAACATCAGAGGTGGCCGCCACAGACACAAAGTCTATGTTTCTCATTCCATTCTACCAAATCTAGTCAGCAGTCTGGGTGAGGGGGCTTGGCAGTATCTATGAGCAGAAAGCATTCAAATGGCTGGTATATGTGCTTCCGGGGAAACTAAGGGAAAAAAAGAGAGAGGGAGGGAGGGAGGGAACAAGAAAGAAGAAGGAAACTCAAGGAGAGAGGAAGGGAAGGAGGCTGGCAAGAAGGGATGGAGGGAGCAAGGGAGGGAGGAATAAAGGAAGGAAGTTACACCAAGTTTCAAAACTGGCCACGGACTGAGAAGGATTAAGAGACAAACGGAATTGAAAGCACTTATGTTCATACTCGGTATTTTTCTTACCCATTCTTGCAAATTAGTAATTTAAAAATTTTCATTTCCACAAATCCACGTGTTTTCTTGTTCCTCTCTCTCCGCTCTTTTTCCTTCTTTCCTTCCTGCCTTTCTTCTTTCTTTTCAACATAGGTTATATAAATGTGTGAGAGCTATCACTAGTCTACATTAATCATCAGGATTTTCCTGTATATTTCCAATTAAGATGACCCATAATAATATTCTACTGTAATTTTGGAGGGTCCAAAATACTAGATGGCATTTAGTGTTTTGGAAATCATGACAAGTCTAACAGGACTTTAAAAAACCTATCAAGACATCTGATGTGTTTTCTTGCCCATACACTCTTTAATGAGGTCTGCTTGACCCTTTCTTCTTCCCTTCTCTAGTCATGGGTTCTTCACACTGAAAACTAAGCTTTGCATCAGTGTTTGACGAACAGGTGACATAATAAACTGCAGTTATATTTTAAATTCAGCTCAAGATGGTAGATGAGAAATCTAAGATTGTGAAGTGAGATTTAGCATGCTGTTCAGTATGCAACAAATCTGAGTGTTGCTAACACAGGATTCATACCAACAGGCTCCTTCCAAAACCTTTCAATGCAAATTCTAGCAAATGCACACTTGGAAGAAAAATGTTCCATGAAGTTGTATATGTAAATTTATACTTTCAGCATTTATGTATATAATTTCAGGGGAAGTGGGATCAACTTAACATTATTAAACATAGTCCAATGATATTTACAACATAACTTCAGAAACATTTTATTACTAGAAGTATTTTAAAAAGGATGTACCATTTAGGATTTAAGACACACCCCACAAATGAAAAAACAAATTAGATTATAAACAACATTTAAAAAAAATTATGCCATCTCTTTCACTACAAAATCCTCCTGGGGGAAAAATATCTTTTCCTTCATTATTAAAGGATGTTATCAGAGCACAGTGGAATTCTTTCAGATTTAGTCAGAAGGTTCTCTGGAGTTGAGAGATCTATTGCAGAATATTTTCTTTGAAAGTCCATGTCCTTTCCCCAGGCCTACATCATATATAAATAAACATTTCAGAAAAGGGGCCATGTTAGGAAAAAGTGGGTTGAAGATTGTAAGACCTGGTTCCTGGGTGCCAAATAATTCACAAGTTGGAATAAGCTGGGTTTTTGTAACACTTCTCTATGACTGCCATTGATACTGAACTATGCCAAGGAACTAAGTCCTACCAAGGAAAAGCAGGAGGAAAACAGGTGTAAGGAAACATTTCCTGTCAGTGTGTCCAGAGATAGCATGAGTCAACAGCGGCTCCTCATGAAGCCATCGATTCATAACACTGGAGTATCTAGAATGCATCTGGGTCGAATTATTAAAAAGAAAGTTCTTCTCAAGCTAGTTGTAATGGTAGCTAATTTAAAAAATTAATGTTCTGCGATTCTGATAAAAATCTATGTGGTGAACCAACAATAAAGGCGGCTGAAGATATTGGTATGAAATAGTTATTTTTCCTTATATACCTGGACGTTCATGTAAGAAATTATACTTTTGGAAGGTCTGTCATATTCTCAGTGTATAAGAGTGGAATCATTTTTAGAAGTTATTGTCAGAATTTTGCTTTAATAGTGCAATAAAGTGTGCATTCTCTCTCTCTCATTTTCATTCAACAGCCTGTACAAATTGAGCCTGGCTCAAAGGTCTTTCCCTCTTGGAATATGACTCCTCCCCTGTCCCTCTACATAGGCTATTCTATAACAAATTATTTGGCTGTCTTGATTTTTTCAGAGACCTCATGCTAGTAGTAGAGAGCCAGGAGAAAGTGAGATGTCCTATATAAAAGGCCTGCTAGAAAAAGAAATCAGCACTGAGTTCTAAGGATACTGAACAACTTTTTAAAAAACAAGCAAGCCATATTAAACACATTAGTTACAACCAAATTAGATAAAACAATGAAAATTATCCAAGAAGAAAAAGTACATCACCTGTCTAGGTTTAAAATTGCTTAAGGCTGCCATCCAAGGACCATCTATGATAACAAATACAGTAGTCTGTATTGACACAAAGTTTTAGTGATAGACGTAATTACATTCTTCTGCTGGTGGTGTTCTAGAATAAATGGAATATCTGCTGATCAAATCTGAATGCATCCCATAATATTAGCATGTAGGATCCCAGATCTGCAGGCACTATCTCTTTCTCAGATCTACACTTTGAATATTATGTTAGTTAAAATGAGAAGTATGTTAGAAAATGTCTTTTAGAAAAGAAATATTGGCTGAGTATGGTGGCTCATGCCTGTAATCCCAACACTCTGGGAGGCCAAGGTGAGAAGATCTCTTGAGCTCAAGAATTTGAGACCAGCTTGGGCAACATATCTATAAAAAATTTTAAAAATTAGCCAGTGTGGTGGTGCACACCTATAGGCACAGCTACTTCAGAGGCTGAATCAAGAGGATCACTTGAGCTTGGGAGTTTGAGGTTGCAGTGAACTATGAACATGGCACTGAACTCCAGTCTGGGCAACAGAGTGAGAACTTGTCTTCAAAAAAATAAAAAAGAAGAAAAAAATAGGAAACATTGTGTTCACATATGCTATGGTACTCTTTCTTATATAAACTATTTCTTTGCAGTATTCTAGAGGATTTAAGACAAATTTACCATTTAATAATTTCATATGGTATATTATTGCATTAGTATAGTATGTTATTATATAATTAGTATAAGTGACCAGTGCTGCAACAACCACATTCCAAAAAGTATTGTGATCCTCCAAAATTACAATGTCTAAATGACATTATTCTCCTTCATGAGACCATTATACCTTAATTTTTCAGCACCATGAAAATCTACAAACGCCCTCTAAACTATATTTAGAAAACGTGGGAAAAAAATAGATACAGTTTCAGAAGATACATATATTTTGAAAATTAGTCTTTTTGGAATAAATTATTCTTTATGACATATAAATAAACACATTTTTCAGACTGGCGGGGTAACATTTGCATCAGTCAAAATAATTAGATTACTAAAACCTGTAATCTTATTAGAAAAATGGTTTATTCAGAGAATCATTGGAACTATTAGCCTTCAAGCTGCTATATATTGAATCTGATCAAAATAATTAAGATAATATTATTTCATTTTTCAGTATAATATCTCCTTAGTATTTGTGTTTCTTATTTAATATGTGATTATATTTACTTCTGTGAATAATATGGATGAAGATCATTACAGTGTCAAGATCACTGGGTTCAGAACACAGAAACCTCAAGTCTATTCTTTTTTCTTAAATACCTGTAAGGCTTTAAAGAAGACAGAGTTTCTGGACTCTAATTTCTCTATCTGTAGAATAAATGGGTTAGACCAAATAACTCCCTTCTGCTTATAAATTTTCTAATTATATGACTGAGCTTACACCTGGAAAACAGTCTATCTCCTGTATAAATTAATGATAGAAATGAAAACCACCATGTTTCATGAAATTAACCACATAAATATTAACATCAACTGCTCAGAAGGACTTAAGTGCAAGTATCACAGGAATTCTGAAGCACAGAGAACTAAATATAAGAAATGTAACACTCTTCGTATTTTCAAAGAAGATTTTAATAATATATGTAAACACAGTAGCCTGTTCATAAGAAAAAAGAAAAGTGACGTCTTAGCATATTCAGGGTTCAACCAAAACTACTACTGGAATGTAAATCAAAGTAATATTCACCTAACTGTCATAATTGGCATGAATAATTTTAAGTAAAACACTTTTGATATTAAATGTGAACAATAAGCCAAAACAGAGAAAATTAATCAATTGATCATTTATTGAAACTGAAATAAAAATATATAATTATTGAAGCCTCTTATATACATAAACCAATCATTGCTTAAATGAGCTGACATACTAGCTCCATAGTTTTATGTCACTAAGGAACTCTTTTGAACACAATAAAGAAACCAGAATTGAGCACAAAGAATGATGAACTGGGAAGTTCATGGCTTTCTATCTACTAATTAGGAGTACAATCATTCAGTCAAACAGCCACTCAACAAACATTTAGCATACAGCTTCTGGATACCAGGTACTGGTGTAGGTGCTAGAGCAACAAGGAAATATTCCCTGCATTCAGTGAGCTCACAGGCAAGTAAACAAGTAAGTATGAAGACTGCATGACTGATTGGGAGTGGTGGCTCATGCCTGTAATCCCAGCACTTTGGGAGGCCAACGTGGGCAGATCACGAGGTCAAGAGATCGAGACCATCCTGGCCAACATAGTGAAACCCCGTCTCTACTAAAAATACAAAAATTAGCTGGGCACGGTGGTGCATGGCTTTAGTTACTTGGGAGGCTGAGGCAAGAGAATCAATTGAACCTGGAAGGTAAAGGTTGCAGTGAGCTGAGATCACACCACTGCACTCCAGCCTGGTGACAGAGTGAGACTCTGTCTCAAAAAAAAAAAAAAAGACTCCATGATAAATGTGTATCTACAAAAGGGCACAAAGGAATGAGTAGCTAATCCCCAAAGCCATATGGAGCAGTCAGTATAAGCTTCAGGAAAAGAAACTGAAGTAAAATCTAACCTGAATCTGAAAAAAATGAGTAGGTATTTTCCAAGCATGTTTCAGGGGAAAAGTTGCAGGATGCAGAAGTCCTCCCAAGTACAAAAAGAGAATGAACTCTGGACAACTGGCAATTTATGGCACACAGGAATCAGTAAATGTAGGGATGAGAGGCACACAGAAACGTGGGCAAAAACAGGAATTTTGACTTTATTCCATAAATCATGGAAAGCCACCAATGGGTTTTAAGTAATAAAATACTAAGACCGGGTTTGCATTTTAGAAAGATCAATTTGATTTCAGTGAGGAGGTCTAAAAATGAGAGCAGCAAGGCCAGATAGAAGGTCCTACTGCAACTAGCTATGGTTAGAGATGCAGACCAAAACTAAGGTGAAATCATTTAGAAGAAATAACGTGGATATAAGAGCCATTGGTTTGGCCTCTCCACATCATTTTTTTTAATTTTATTTTCATTTATTTATTTATTTTTTTTTTGAGACAGAGTCTCGCTCTGTCACCAAGGCTGGAGTGCAGTGGCGTGATCTTGGCTCACTGCAAGTTCTGCCTCCCGGGTTCACACTATTCTCCTGCCTCAGCCTCCCGAGTAGCTGGGACTACAGGCACGCGCCACCACGACCAGCTAATTTTTTCTATTTTTTAGTAGAGATGGGGTTTCACCGTGTTAGCCAGGATGGTCTCGATCTCCTGACCTCGTGATCCACCCACCTCGGCCTCCCAATGTGCTGGGATTACAGGCTTGAGCCACCATGCCCAGCTGGCCTCTCCACATCTTTACTGTTATACTGATAACATGGGGATGAAAATAAATATTATTTGTATTTAAACTATTATTGTTATGTGAAAATTAAACAAATAACATACTATGATAACATCTGAGGTTCAAGAAATATTAAGTCCTGAAAATAGGAAAGATGAAAGGAAGGAAACAGGGAGTGGGGAGGAAAGTAGGAGAAAGGAGAGAATATAGGAATGAGAGAGGAGGAAAATAATAAGAAAGAAGTAGAAAGCTAGGTACAGTGGCTCATGACTGTAATCCCAGCGCTTTGGGAGGCCGAGTCAGGCAGATCACAAGGTCAGGAGTTCAAGACCAGCCTGGCCAATATGGTGAAACCTTGTCTCCACTAAAAATACAAAAATTAGCTGGGTGTGGTGGCAGGCACCTATAGTCCCAGCTACTCGGGAGGCTGAGGCAGGAGAATCACTTGACCCTGGGAGGCAGAGGTTGCAGTGAGCTGAGATCACACCACTGCACTCCAGCCTGGGTGACAGAGAAAGATGCTGTCTCAAGAAAAAAAAAAAAGAAAGAAAGAAGTAGAAAAAGATATAGTACTTCTTAATCAGCAGAAGCTACTCTTATTTTTCAATACTCTACCTTTCTAATGTGTCACTGACAAGGAAAGGTCTTGAATAATTGACTGAAGTCAGAATAGGTAAGGCACTCTACCTGTGGATACGTGAGAGGCCTTAAAAAGTTCATGGAAAATGTATATTATGAAAAAAACTATGCAAAGGTTTCAATATTGGCAGCAAAATAAACTCATACTAATTTATTATAGCATGTTTGAACAGGATCTAGTTTGAGACAGTAAGAAGGAGTAGACATTAGTTTGAAAAGAGCCCCTAGCAGAGCAATGTAAATTCTGCTAAAATTGAAGCAAGAACAAACATTAGATTATGATGAAGCTTGAGTGAAAGAATGGTGAAATCACTGATGCTTTACAAGAAGCTTGAGGGGACAATGCACCAAAGAAATCAGTAGTTCACAAGCGGACAGCTTTTTTAAAGAAGAAACGAGATGATGTGGAAGATGAAGTCCACAGGGACAGATCATCCATATCAATTTTCAAGGAAAAAAATTAATCTTGTTTGTGCCCTAATTGAAGAGGACTGATAATCAACAGCACAAACAATAGCCAACATCGTAGACATCTTAATTGGTTCAGCTTACACAGTTCTGACTAAAAAATTAAAGTTGAACCAACTTTCCACTGCATGGGTGCCAAAAGTGTTGTGCTCAGATCAGCTGCAGACAAGAGGAGAGCTCTCAATGGAAATTTTAAAGAACTAGGGTCAAGATCCTGAAGGATTTCTTTGAAGAATTGTAACAGAAGATAAAACATGGCTTTCCCAGTATGATCCTGAGGGCAAAACACAATCAAAGCAATGGCTACCAAAGGTGGAAGTGGTCCAGTCAAAGCAAAAGGGGATCACTCAAGAGCAAAGGTCACGGCAACAGTTTTTTGGGGACATTCCAGGCATTTTGCTTGTTGACTTTGTGGAAGGTCAAAGAACAATAATATCTGCATATCATGAGAGTGTTTTGAATAAGTTAGCCAAAGTTTTAGGGCAAAATACCTGGGAAAGCTTTAGCAGACAGTCCTCTAACACCACAATGTTTCTGCTCATTCCTGTCATCGAGCAAAGGCAATTTTGTGAGAGTCTCAATGGGAAATTGTCAGGCATCCACCTTACAGCTCTGATTTGGCTCCTTCTGACTTCTTTTTGTTTCCCAATCTCAACAAATGTGGAAAGGGCACCCATTTTTCTTAAGTTAATAATGTATAAGAGACTGCATTGACATTGTTAAGTTCCCAGGACCATCAGTTCTTTAGGGATGAAAACCGAAGATCACATTTTCAATGTTTATCTTTTAACTTCATTTTTCCACAAACTTTTTGAAGTTTCTCCATACAAATGTCTCCATACAAACGAGCACTTGCAAAATAAGCAGAGAGTCTCATTCAATGGACAGAAAGTTCTGTGCCATCTAAAAATTATCTTAAGCAAGTTCAATGTGTAGCAACAGACTGTATTGATAAATATCAGTTAGGTTGACTTCTGCAATGACCATGATGGAGTAACAAGAACTAGACTTTCTCTCCCTCCTGAAACAACCAAAAAAATGGCCAAAATGTATGCCACAAAAGTTTGCAAGACCCTGTAAAGTCAGTCTCAAACAAGGTGAGCCTATCAACTGCCCTAATTTATGCCTGGAGAAAGTTTTCCAGCCCACTACTCCAGGAGAAGAGCCCAAGAGGAGCCCATTGTTCTCCCTGAGCTGAGGGGACAGAGCTGAGAGTCCACAGAAACCATGTTGACATGAGCTCTCAGGACAAGGTTTCCGAGAAGAAGGGGCTGCACAGAAAGAGAACTCCAGAGCTCTGCAAAGGGTCCCCCTAAAGTACATAGCTAAGTAATTGTTAGGACAGGCCTAGAGAAAAGTACCTACGGTTGGGGAAACAACACACAGATAAGATGAAAAGTAACAGTACACATGCTCACCAAGGTCCAGTAATAGTGCTTATTTTATCAGCCAACCCAGAAACACCTCAAGATTCCCAGGGATACCCAGAAGGATCTTGCCTCACTAGTTGGGAGTGATTAGCTCTAAAATGAGAACTGGTCTGATCCCACCTAATGAATTTTTAAAGCAAGACCAAAAAGAGTCAAACTCTTTCCAACTAAACTTAAATACATACCAATACAAAGATCAAGAATATTTATATATACTTCCAGCACTCAATAAGATAAAAGTCACCGTATCTGACATCCAGACACAGTTTAGCAGAGACGCAACAGTAACAACAAAAGACAGAAGAACGTGGCTCATAATAAGGAGAAAAATCACTGAGTCAGAACTGATCCAGAGTAAATCAAGGTGCCAGAGTTATCAGTTAAGAACATTAAAATGCTTATTGAAACAGTATTCTATATGTTCTAAAATAGAGACATGCAAGATACACTAAAGGAGGCTGGGCGCAGTGGCTCACGCCTGTAATCTCAGCATTTTGCGAGGCCGAGGCAGGTGGATCACGAAGTCAGGAGTTCAGGACCAGCCTGACCAATATGGTGAAATCCCATCTCTACTAAAAATACAAAAATTAGCGGGACATAGTAGCATGCGGCTGTAGTCCCAGCTACATGGTAGGCTGATAGCACATTAGTCATTAAAGAAGAAAAGATAGACACCTCTCAAAATAAAATATAGAGAGAAAATAAATTTTTAAAAAACATGAACAGAGCAATAGTAGACAGTACATTTCAAGTAACTGAATTTACGTGTAATCTCAGTTCCCAAAGGAGAGGAGAGGGAAGATGTGAAAACATTTGGGACTTTGAGTCAGGCAAAGCTTTCTTTGATATGACCCCACAGCATGATTTATATAATAATATATTGATAAGAAGAACTCATCAAATTTAAAAAAAAGAATCTGCTCTTCAAAAGAATCTGCTCTTCAAAAGAATCTATTAAGAGACTGAAAAGACAAGCTGCAGGCTGGGAGAAAATATTTGCAACTCATATATCTGATAAAAGGCTTGCATCAAAAATATATTTTAAAAGCTCAAAATTTAATAATGAAAAACAAACAACCCCATTTAAAACTTGGGTGAAAGACTGGAACAGACATTTCAAAGTAGACATTTGTTTGGTAAATAAGCACATATGCTCAACATAATTAATGCTTAGGGCAATGCAAATTAAAACCAAAATGAGACGCCACTATCTATTTTTAAATAGCTAAGATTAGCATGACTGATAATAGCCAAGCACTGGCTTGGATGTGGAGAAGCTGAAACTCTCATACACTGCTGATGGGAATACAAAAAAGTGTAACCTTTGAAAAACAGTTCAAGAGTCCCTTAAAAAGTTAAACATACTTCTGCCGTAAGACTCAGCCATTGCACTCCTGGGTATTTACCCAAGAGAGATAAAAGTAGGTGTTCATATAATGATATCAACACAAATGTTCATAGCACATGTATTCATAATAGCCCAAACTAGAAACAGTCTAAATATCAATCAATACATTAATGAATTAACTTGCTTTATCCGAATTAATTATGGATACATACTATAACATGAATGAATCTCAAAATAATTATACTAAGTGAAACAAGGCAGACTCTAGAGGTAAAACATGCAGAGAAAAAAACATAAAATGTCAGACAAAAAAGTGCATAGTGTAAAATTGTATTTATATACATTTTTTGACTGTATAAATTACTGTCCAGTGACAGAAAGCAGTTTGGTGGTTTTTAAGGGCCAGGAATGAGGGGCCAGAGAAATGTATTATAAAGAGGCATCAGGAAACTGGAGGTGAAGTATATTTCCATCACCTCGATTGTGTGCTGATGGTTTCTAAACTTTCAATATTTTTAGTTTATTATATGTTATACAAAATAAAGCTTGTAATAAAAATCAAAAGATTGAGCCATCCTTATTTTCTCTATAAAAGAGCAGAATTCTCCTTTTAGAGATTTGGAAAGATTATTAAAAGATAAGTTACAAAATACAGTACCTGACACGTATAAAATATTAAATAAATATTAGCCATGCTTAATTATTTTGTTTTAAGTCTATATGAGTCAAGTTTTAGTAGAAATATGGGCTAGAAAAAAAAAAGAATGCGGGATTCTGTGATCCGACTTGGGCTTATAGAACAGACTGTACTAGTTTGTTCTCATGCTGCTAATAAAGTCCTACCCAAGACCGGGTAATTTATAAAGGAAAGAGGTTTAATGAACTCACAATTCCACATGGCTGGGGAGGCCTCACAGTCACGGCAGAAGGCAAAAAAGAAGCAAAGGCACATCTTAAATGGTAGCAGAGAAGAAAGCTTGTGTAGGAAAACTCCCATTTTAAAAGCATCAGATCTGGTGAGACTTATTCGCTACCAGGAGAACAGTAGGGGGAACCCGCCCCTATGATTCAATTATCTCCACCTGACTCCATCCTTGACATGCGGGGATAATTACAATCAAGGTGAGATTCGGCCGGAGACACAGCCGAATCATATCAATGACTAATGAGAGTTATGTCCAGAACCTAATGAAAACCTGTCTGAGGCCACATTCCCTGTAAAGCAGATTTGAGATAGAGATTTGTGTAGAGAACATTTAACTGGGTAAAATCCTAGGAACCAACAACTGTGGCAAAAAAGCTGAATTGGATAAAGGGAGTTGAGATGTGAGGCAGTCACAACAAATACCTCAGCTAATCTCAAGGGGGAGCTGAGAAGCTGGGGTGACCCTTCAGAGTTGCCCTAAATTGAGGCAGGAGTATGGAGTTTTAATACCTTTCACTGGCCATTCTTCAGATACGAGTTGTCCCCAAGGATGGACATCAGCTTGACAAGTTATTAATTAGATCTCCTGAGAATAAATTCTGGAGAGAATCAGCTGAGAGGCATGAATTGCCAACACTCCCAATAGCTGGGCAAACTTCAGTTTTGAGGGAGGATTTGGGTCACACACAAAAGTCTCCACAACCAATTATTCATGGGAAATTCTATGTAGGCAGAGCTATTTCATGGCCAGTTAATCAAAACTACATAATCTATTTGGTTAAGCAAAAGAAATTAAAAAGATAAAATAAAATCTATATATTAACACTCAAAAGTTTTTAATGCATTTGCCTTGCATTTCTTGTGTTTTGCCTTCCATTTCAAATGTTTTGCCTTGCATTTGTTTATTTGCTTTTAAGAACCTTTAGAGAACAATAATTACCAATATAATATGGAGTAGCACAGCATAGACGAGGGAAGCTAACTCTCTCCCTTTTCCCAGAACCTGGAACAGCTAAAGATCCTAAGCATTGTCAGCTTTGGTATCTGACATAGTTTGGATGTTTGTCCCCTTCAAATCTCACGTTAAAATGTGATCCCCAATGTTGGAGATAGATGCCTCCTGAATGGCTTGGTGCTGTCCTCTTGGTAATGAATGAGTTCTTACCCTGTGAGTTCATGCGATATCTGGTTGTTTAAAAGAGACTGACACCTCCTCCCTGTCTCTCTTGCTTCCTCTCTCACCATGTGATATGCTGGTTTCCCTTCACCTTCCACCATGATTGGAAGGTTCCTGAGGCCCTCCCTGGAAGCAGGTGCCAGTACTATGCTTCATGTACAGCCTTCAGAACAAGGAGCCAAATAAACCTCATTTCTTTATAAATTACCCAGCCTCAGGTATTTCTTTATAACAATGCAAATGGGCTAACAGAGTATCATTCATGGACAGTGAGTGTATTAGTCAATTTTCATGCTGCTGATAAAGACATACCCAAGACTGGGTAATTTATAAAGAAAAAGAGGATTAATGAATTCACATATCTGCACCGCTACCTGTATAAATATGGAAATATCTTCACCGCTACCTGTACAAACATGGAAATATCTACACTGCTACCTGTATAAACATGGAAATATCTACACCGCTATCTGTATAAACATGGAAATAACTACACCGCTATCTCTATAAATATAGAAATATCTACACCGCTGTCTCTATAAACATGGAAATATCTACCACGCTATCTGTAGAAACATGGACATATCTACACCGCTATCTCTATAAACATGGAAATATCTACACCACTATCTGTATAAACATGGAAACATCCACACCGCTATCTGTATAGACATGAAAATATCTACACCGCTATCTGTATAAACATGGAAATATCTACACCGCTATCGGTATAAACATCCGTACTTGCTCTTAATTTATACCCAAGGCTGGGATGTTTCATATGATAAAAAGACCAAATACAGAATTAGTCTATATTTGGTCTGGCAATTGATCTCTGCAATAATCAAACCTCAAAGACAATCAAACCTGAAATCTAAGCTACATATTAAATAGCTTGGTTTTTAGGTTGCACGTTGCTGTGTATGCTGGCTTCATAGAAAATGCAAGTAGCAATGGCCATTTTTTAATAGTCATTAGCCTTGAAGCTCTCCTAGTTTTGAATCACATAGAAATAGAAATCAAATCTCACTAGATTTTTTTTTTGAAACAGGGTCTGGCTTCTTTGTCCAGGCTGAAGAGCAGGGCATGATCTTGGCTCACACCTCTGCCTCTCGGACTCAAGTCATCCTCCCACCTCAGCCTTGGAGTAGCTGGGACCACAGGCATGTGCCACCATATCCAGCTAATATTTTTATTTTTGTACAAATGGGGTTTGTCATCTTTCCCAGACAGGCCTCAAACTCCAAGACTCAAGCAATCCACCTGCCTTGAATTCCCAAAGTACTGGGTTTACAGGTGACAGCCACTACGCCCAGCAACTAAACTTCTAAAAATCAATTTTACATAAAATTATCTAAGCGTGCAAGGAAAGATAAGAAGCCTAAGGAACCAGTGAGTTGAAGAATAAATGCAGTTTAAATCATACATGTAAACAACATTATGTGATGTGGTAGGAATCATCTAGCATGCTTTAAAGCATGAGTAAAAAGTCTTTTCTTAGAAAACTGGATCTTAGTTTAGGATATCTTTAGATAAGAGTATGAAAAGTCATATCATATTGATAAGTAAAGTGCTTCCTTTGGCTAATTTTAAGGATAGGACATTTACTTTCATATAATTCATAGGAATCTTAGACTGAAAAATAAAATTTCCCTTCTCAAATCCTTACTTTCATACATTTTTTGCATTTCTTTCACTTTTGTGTTAATGGCCTATGTCTCAACATATTCTATTAAGCCTTCTGGAAACACATACTTTGTTTCCAGCCTCTTCAGAGAACCATCACTCCACTTCCTAGGCTTCTGAAGAAGCAGACCCAAGCTTATAGTTATTACATATTTCTAAATCTAGGTGACCAAGAAAAATTGATACTTTTCCCATCATACCTTTAAGTTAATAATCAGGTGTATGCTGAGAGGTAAAGACCCAAGAGTGTTTGTTGTCTAATTGTGCAGCTGTATAAACAAATCTTAATGCTTGAAAATATTCAAAGGTTATTCTCACGTTGATTGTTGGTAACTATGTGTAACAACATGAAAAGAAAAAAATCAAAGAATTACGTGTGAGGATAATACACAATCTCTAAGGGTAAGAAGAGCAACAAAAATTCTGCTTCAATTACCACTGAAATAATATATTTATCCTGTAAAATCTATGGTGGCTGGTTGTAAAAATTAGGCATTAGCAAACTGATAAAGACTTTTTAATGAAAACATTATGAAACATAGTTTTTAAAAAGTTAAATACACCCACACCAGTTTTTCACATTCTTTGGCCTGCTTTAATGCTGCCATTAAATAATTGATTTAGTTGTGACATAGATCCTATGTTCCATTGAGTCTACGATTCATAAAGATGCAATGTAACGTAACAAAAATATAAATTGTGTGTGTGTGGGGGGGAGAAGTCAAGAGTATTTTTATGTGACAGAAGTTAAGTTGTTATCAGTGTAAAATAGTCTGTTACAAATACAGGACTCTGTATGTTAGTTTCACTAACCAGAAAGAAATAAATTACAGCAGATACACACACACACACCAAAAAAGGGAAAAGAAACAAAGCTTAGCACCACAGAAAACCACCAAACTAGAGAGATAAACAATAAGAAAGGAAGAAGTGAACAAGTAATCTAAAAAACAACTAATGAAATGGTAGAAGGAAGTCCTAATTTATCAATAATAAACTTCAATAGAAGTGGATTAAACTCTAGTTAAAAGATATAAAGTGGATGAATGGATTCAGATAGCAAAACCCACCTATATGCTGCCTACATGATACTTACCTCACTATTAAAGATAAATAGACTGAAAGTGAAGAGATGGAAAAATATATTTTATGCAAACAAATGAAAAGCAAGCAGGAGTAGCCACAGTCATGTCATATTTTAAAAGGCTTTAAATAAAAAAACTATATAAAAAAAGAATGTCGCTGTATAATGAAATGATAAAAGGCCCAATTCAATAAGAGGACATAACATATATATTACTCAGGTGTAACTATATATGTACCCAACACCAGAACAACCAGATATATAAAGCAAATATTAGATTTAAAGGTAGAGATTGACTGCAATACAATATTAGTAGGAAATTTCAACACTCCACTTTAAAAATGGACAGATTATATGAAGAGAAAATCAACCAAAAAATGACAGACTCAAACTATACCATAGACCAAATGGACCTAGCAGGTAAAGAAGATCTCACCTGATATGGTTTGGCTGTATATCCCCACCGAAATCTCATCTTGATTATAGCTCCCATAATTCATACATGTTGTGGGAGGGAACCAGTGGGAGATAATTGAATCATGGGGGCGGTTTCCCCCATACTGTTCTTGTGGTAGTGAATACGTCTAACAAGATCTGATGGTTTTATAAGGGGGAACCCTTTCACTTGGTTCTCAATTCTATTTTGTTTGCTACCATGTAAGATGTGCCTTTCGCCTTCCATCATGATTGGGAGACCTCCCCAGCCACGTGGAACTATGAGTCCACTAAACCTCTTTTTCTCTGTAAATTACCCAGTCTCGGGTATGTCTTTATCAGCAGTATGAAAACAGACTAATACATCATCCAGCCGCTGCAGAATACAAATTATTCTCAACTGTACACCAAACATTCTCTAGGACCAATCATACATTATGACACATAATAAGTCTTAACAAACTTAAGAAGACAGATATCATATGAAGTATCTTTTCTGATTACAGTGATATAAAGCCAGAAATCAACAACAGGAAAGCCCTTGGAAATTTTATAAAAACATGGAAATTAAATAGCATGCACCCAAGAAATCAATAGGTCTCATTAAGACATTAATAGGAAAATTTCAAAAGTCGCTGAGACAAGTAAGAATGAAAATCCAACATACCCAAACCTATGGAACGTAGCAAAAGCAGTTCTAAGAGGGAAATTTATAGCAATAAAAGCCTACACCAAAAATGAAGAAAGATTTTCAAATCACAAAGCAAAATTATACACTTCAAGTAACTAGAACATCAAAAACAAACTAAACCCAAAATTGGTAGAAGGAAGGAAATAATAAAGCTCACAGCAGATATAAAGGAAACAGACACTAAAAAATATTTCAAAAGATAAATAAGACAAAGTGTAAAGGTAAAACTGACAAACCTTTAGCTAAACTAAGACAAAAGGAGAGAAAATTCAAATAAATAAAAGATGAAAAAGGAGACATTACAACTGATACACCACAGAAATATAAGGGATTGTAAGACATTACTCATAACTATATGCCAACAAATTTGATAATGTAGAATAAAATGAATAAATTTCTGCACACATACAACTACCCAGATTAAATTGTGAGGAAATATAACATCTGAACACATCAATAATGAGTTTGGAAATTGAATCAATAATAAAACATCTTCCATCAAAACAACAACAACAACAACCAACACCCAGGACCTGATGTCTTCACTGCTGAATTCTACCAAACAGTTAAAGAATAACTACCAATTCTCCACAAACTTTTCCACAAAAGTAATGAGGAAGGAATACTTCCATACTCATCTTATGAGGCTCGCAATATCCTGATTCTAAAACCAGACAAAGACATGCACAAAATGAAAATAACAGGCCAATATTCCTGGAGAACATAGATACAAAAATTCTCAACAAGATACAAGTGAACTGACTTTGACAGCACACTAAAAAGAGTATTCACTATAATCAAGTGGGATTCATCCCAGGGATGAAAGGATGGCTTAACATGCACAAATCAGTAAATATGATACACCACCACAATAGAAAGAAAAACAAAAACCATGTGATCATTTCAACAGATGCAAAAAGAACACTTGACAAAAGTCAACATTCGTTTATGATAAAAACTGTCAAGAAAGTAGGTATAGGAGTGTACCTCAACGCAGTAAAGGCCATATGTGACAAACCCACAGCTAACATCTTATTTATGGTGAATAGTTAAATGCTTTTCCTCTATGATATGGAGGAAGACAAGGATGTCAACTTCTACCACTTCTATTTAGCATAGTACTGGAGGTCAGAGCCAGAGCAATTAGACAAAAGAAATAAATAAGAGGGATCCAAACTGGAAAGAAGGAAGTCAGATTGTTTCTGTTTGTAGAAAATGTGATCTCACATACATATGTATACATCTATATATATGATCATATAGATATATATGATCTCTCTCTCTTTAGGGTTCTTTCTATATATACTTATATAGAGTGAGAACCCTAAAGACTTGACCAAAAACTACTAGAAATCATAAATAAATTCAGTAAAGTTGTAGTATACAAAATCAACACAGAAAATTCAGTGGTGTTTCTATACACTAATAGTGAACTATCTGAAAAAGTCATCAAGAAAGGAATTCCATTTACAATAGCTACCAAGAAATCTGCAGATAAATTTAATCAAGGTCATGAAAGATCTCTTCAATGAAAACTATAACACACTGATGGAAAAATTTACGATACACAAAAAATGGACACTATATACTCATGGAATGGAAGAATTGATACTATTGAAATAACCATACTAACAAAATGTCCTACAGATTCAATGCAATCCCTATCAAAATAACAATGAAATTCTTCACAGAAATAGAAAAAAATACCCTAAAATTTGTATGAAACCAGAAAAGACCCCAAATAACCAAAGCAATCCTGTGCAAAAATAACAAAGCTGGAGGCACCACACTACCTGACTTCAAAATATACTACAAAGCCATAGTAAGCAAAACAGCATGGCACTGCCATAAAGCAAACACATAGACCAATGGAAGAGAATATACAGCTCAGAAATAAATTCTCATACCTAAAGTCAACTGATTTTCAAAAAAGGAGTCAAGAGCACACACAGGGGTAAAGACAGTGTCTTCATGAAATGGTACTGAGAAGATTGGATATTTATATGTGGGATAATGAAATTAGACCCCTATCTTTTACCTTATACAAAATCAACTCAAATGCGATTAAAGACCTAAAGGTAAGATTGAAAACTATGAAAAACTACTAGAAGATAACATGTGGGAAATTCTCTATAACTTTGGGTTGTACAAGGATTTTTTAAATGAGACGTCAAAAGCACAGGCAACAAAAGCAAAAATAGATAAATGGGGTTTCATCAAACTAAAATGCTTTTGCACAGCAAAGGAAACTTAACAGAGTGAAAAAACAACTTACAGAATGGGATACAATATTTGCAAACTATACATCTGCTAAGGAGTTAGTGCCCAGATTATATAAGGAACTTAAACAACTCAACAGCAAAAACATAAAAAACTTATTTAAAAATGGGCAAAACTGGGAGGCTGAGGCAGGTGGATTGCCTGAGGTCAGGAGTTTGAGACCAGCCTGACCAATATGGTGAAATCATTTCTCTACTAAAAATACAAAAATTTAGCCAAACATGATGGCGTGTGCCTGTAACCCCAGCTACTCAGCAGGCTGAGGCAGGGGAATTGCTTGAACCAGGGAGATGGAGGTTGCCGTGAGCCCCGATTGCACCACTGTACTCCAGCTTGGGCAACAGAGCAAGACTCCTTCTCAAAAAAAAAAAAAAAGGACAAAATAAACTAAAAGACATGCCACAAGAGAAAATATAGAAATGGTCAAGACGAATACATAATAAAATCATGTTCAACATCACTAACCATCAGGGAAATGCAAATCAAAACCACAATGAGATACCAGTTCACCCATTAGAATGGCTATTACCAAAAAGGTAAAAGATAACAAGAGTTGGCAAGGAAGTGGAGAAAAGGGAACACTTACACACTGTTGATGGAGTTGTAAACTAGTACAACCATTAAGCAAAACTTTATGGAAGTTCGCTAAAAAATAAAAAAAATAAAAAAAAACAATTATTCGATCATATAACCCAGCAATCCCACTACTGGGTATATATCCATAGGAAATGAAATCATTGTGTTTGAAAAATATCTGCACACTTATGTTTACTGTAGCACTATTTCTAATAATCAGATATGGAATCAACCTATGTGTCTAAAAACAAAGAAGTGAATTATATATATATAATATATATTATGTATATTATACATAATATATATCATGTATATTATATATAATATATATCATGTATATTATGTATAATATATATCATGTATATTATACATAATATATATCATGTATAAGACATATAATATACATTATGTATAATATATATAATATACGTTATGTATAATATATATAATATTCGTTATGTATATTATATATAATATACATTATGTATATTATATATTACATATAATATATATTATTATTATATATATAATTATATATAATTATAATTATAATTATATATAATTTTATGTGTAATTATAATTATACATAAAATTAATTATAATTATATATAATTTTATGTGTAATTATAATTATACATATTACTATATATAATATATATATATATGGACACATACACAATGAAATACTATTCAGCAATAAAAAAAGAATGAAATTCTGCCAGTTGCAACAACATGCATGACCCTGTAGGATACAATGTGAGGTGAAATAAGCCAGACACAGAAAGCAAATACCGCATGATCTCTCTCATATGTGGAATCTTAAAAAAAAATGTTAATAGAGAAGTAGAGTAGAATAGTGGTTACCAAACAGTGAGGAAGAATTGGGGAGGGCAAAATGGAGATAGATTGGTTAACAGTTATGAAATCACAATTATATAGGAAGAATAAGTTGAAGTGTTCTTTGCAAAGCAGGGTGACTATAGTTAAAAGTAAAGTATTGTATATTACAAAGTATCTAGAAGAAAGGATTTTGAAATTTCTTATGAAAAAGAAATGATAAATGCATGAGGTAATTAATACACTAAGTATCCTTATTGGATCATTAGACAACATACATATTCATTGAAACATCAAATTGTATCCTATAAATCTATATGATTACAATGTGAAAATTTTTTAAAAATAAATTAATGAATTAAATAACAATTTTAAAATGTTCTCAATCACCAATGCAAAGTTTAGGAGCTTTGTTCTTGACTCAGCCTTAAGACTGAAAACTAATGTGTTAGAAATATTTGTAGATCCTCTCAATTTTGAAAGAATCCTAGCTAAACTACTGAAATATAAAATATATTTTATGTAATATGCTCTTAGGTATATTCTTAGGTGAACTCTGCTTTTAGATGAAGCTTATAAAAATGAAAAACGTATCTGAAATAAAATTTTAAAGTATTTGGAAAATTACACCTTAATCTATTAAAGACAAATTTTCTATACAGTAACCTTTTTATGTGCTTTTGAAATGGGATATACAATTATTTTCCCTGATGTGAAACAAAATATAGAAAGTTGGCATTTTATCTAAGAAGTTAACTTAGGAAGAAAGAGTGAGAGGCAGAGGAATGAGGGAAGAAAGGAAGGCTGATGATGGGATACCTTATCAAGTTGCCTAATGCTGTATTGGAACCTAATAGGCCTTCTAAGGAGTTTTATTACATAATGCAAGACTCCTCAATCTGGGAGGAGGAAAGGGCTTTATTTTTGAGTGGTCACAGGTTGCCCCATGGGCATAAACTCTACCAAGCTTCTAGGTTACACCTACATGAGCATCCCACCTGCTTAAGTGAGAGCAGCCACAAACTGTGGGCCATTCCAGGTAAGTGTCATATCACACCTGCACCAACTAGTCAAAGCCTGGGTCAAAGCCTGTGCAGAACTGATTGCTACAGCAGAGGCTAAAATAAGAAATGGGGCTAAGAGAATGAAAAGCAGTGCCCATATGTATCCAAAAACAGGTTGAAGATATCTTTAGGAAGGAACAGATAATTTTTTTTATTCATACAATAACAGATGCATATGAACTCCTCGAGTAGTCACCCATTCCTGTCAGCCCTTGGGCTTCATAACTAAATCACTCTTCCTTTGTAATCCAGTCCCACATTTTCAGCTATCTCTCTATGTTTATTATCTTAAATATTTCTTTGCTCTATACTCTTCCCCTAGTCTTCAACCAATTTCTTTCTTTATTGTCCCAACCCACAGACTGTTATTTCCACTTCGATGTCCCATAGAAGCTTCAAGGGTTTGAAATACCTAAAAAAAACTCATCTTTCTCCCTAAAACTGCCTCTCCTTCTCCCACTTCAAAATTTCAACTAATGGCTCCCCCTGTTATCCCTACCAGAATCCTGAATGATCCCTGTTTCTCCTCATTCACTCCATACATGTAAATCTCATTAACGTTACTTTCTAGATATTTCATGAATCCTTTCCATTCATTCTGTACTAGAAAGTGTTCCCAGTTTAGACCCTGGTGGTTGGTGGCCTCTTACCTAAGCGCTCTCTCTCTCTCTCTCTCTCTGTGGGTGTGGGTGTGGGTGTGTGTGTCCTGAGAATTTATTTACTTCTGGTTTTTGTTTGTTTTTTAGTATCCAGAATCTACAGGGAACTTAAATCAATTAGAAAAAAAAATAACCCAATTAAAAAATGGGCAAAGGACATGAACAAACTCATCTCAAAAGAGCACATACAAATGGCCAACAAATACAAAAAAAAAAGGTTAGAATCACTAATCATCAGAAAATTGCAAATCAAAACACAATGAGATACCATTTCATACCGGTTGGAATGGCTATTATTAAAAAGTCAAAATACAACAGATGCCAGCAGGGCTGTAGAAAAGAGGAAGTGTCTGTATATTTTTAGCTATAGCCCTACTTCAAACGTGTCCCCCTTACAGCCAAAAGAGCGGCCTATCTAAAGGACTGTTCTGATCAGCTCACTTACCTGACTGAAACCTTCAGTGACTCCCATGGCCTGCAGGTCAATGCACTAATTCATGACTATAACATCTGAGATATCCTTGATCTGGCTACTGGTCTAGTCCTCTCTGACTCACGCTTTATAAACCATGCATTCTGGAACTTTTTAGTTGTTTCCCACATCAGCATGCTACTTCCCATCCATGTAGATTTGCAGAGACCTCCTCATCTTTTTAATTCCCAGTTCCCACTCTCAACATGGGCCATCTCCTACCCACACTTCAAAACCTAAGCAAAACAACACCTTCCGTGACACCTCCATGCTGAGTCAGATGCCATCCCCTTTGTATTGTAGTTCTTTGCTTGTGTGCCTTTGTCTCACTTTGTTCTCTTTAAAATAAACTCCATGAGGACAATGATCACCTGCTATTTGTGTTAATATCTGCACCAAGTGGCATAGTGTCTGGAGTATAGTAGGATCTATTTTCAAGGAACAAAAGATTATATCTATACCAATAGACATGAATTAGCGCTTTTTTTTTAAAGATAAGCTCCCTTTGAACTAAGTCAATGTTTACAAGAACAGTTATACTAAAAGGTTCACTTTTGCTGCTTACGTTTCATTTATTTCAGGCAATTAATTCATTGTTATTGGTAAATCGATACTTTTTACTGATACTGAAAAGAGAGAAATAAACTAATGACTATCTCTGTTAGAGTAGATTTGTTCATATCTATCAGTAAAATGTTAATTATCTGAAAGTCAATAATAAAACATAAACTGTGATCTTAAATATTTTTTAGGGGCTCAAAAATAATTAGAATTCATGTCAGCATATAAAAAAGATCAGAGTATTTTTAAGATATGATAAAATTTTATTTTAGTTTCTT
Organism: Gorilla gorilla gorilla; assembly: GCF_029281585.2. NCBI lineage: Eukaryota > Metazoa > Chordata > Mammalia > Primates > Hominidae > Gorilla > Gorilla gorilla. The sequence continues at coordinate 2,253,380 of NC_073234.2, forward strand.
AATAGGGATTTTTGTGACCTTACAGAGTTCAACTAATTACAATTTTAAAAATAGGATTGATAGAGTTTTAGAATTAGAAACCATTTATAGATTATTTTATTTTTCTTTTGAGGAATCAGGTCATCAGAAGATCAAGGAACACCTATAATGTCACTAGATCCTAATTTAATTTAAATTTTAGAATCCAGGTATTCTAACTCTTGTCTTGATACTATTTCTACTTTATTATGTTGCTTCCCAGGGCTTTAAAAAATAAAAGCTGGGAAATTACATTTGCTTTGCACATACAGCACCAATTATCAAATTCAGCATAAAAGCATAACATGTATACATCAAAAAGAAAACATAAAAACTTCATATTAAAAGCATCTCAAAACAATTGAATATAATAGGGAAACCTTATACAAATGCAACACTCCCCCATTAATAAAAAGAAACCAATTGGAGAAAAAAGAAATTCAATATAAACATGTTGGAATATAACCTAATTCATTTTAATCCAATGCTTCAAATTGAAAAAAATTAGCACTAGTGTTATTTTCCTTTATCATTACAATCTTGCTTTTCATTACATTATGCTATGTTTTGTATTAAACATAAAATCAATTTTTCACCTTAACACATGCTAGAAATACAGAGTCACCATGCTGGAAATCAGTAGAAAGTGTCTTTGTTTCTACTTTTTTTTTCTTTGAAAAAGCTTTGGGAAAAAAAATCATTTACAATGTTTAATTTTAATAACTTAAAGAATGTAATTGATTTTTGTTTGTTTTTGACATGGAGTTTCACTCTTGTCACTCAGGCTGGAGTACAATGGCATGATCTCGGCTCACTGTAACCTCCACCTCCCAGGTTCAAATGATTCTCCTGTCTCAGCCTCCCGAGTAGCTGGGATGACAGGCACTCGCCACCACACCTGGCTAATTTTTGTATTTTTAGTAGAGATGGGGTTTCATCATGTTGGGCAGGCTGGTTTCAAACTCCTGACCTCAGGCGATCCGCCCACCTCGGCCTCCCAAAGAGCTGGGACTACAGGCGTGAGCCACCGCGCCCAGCCAATTGAATAGTTTTTAACTCAGAGGATAAATGCTTGAGGGGATGGAAAGCCCATTCCTCATGATGTGATTATTTCACACTGCATGCCTGTATTAAAACATCTCATGTACCCCACAAATATATAAACCTCCTTTGTACCCACAAACATTTTATAAAATAATGAAAATATTTTAAAACTAAAAAAATTGTTTTTTAATTAAGCAACCTTATTTAAATAAAATCATTCTTCCTCATCCTCAGTCCTGGGATCTACCAGAAAGAATTAGCAACATCTTAAAGATGACAAAGTGTTAAAGATAAGCTGCTATTAAGTAAAAGTGTGAAGTGTGGAGGGGACAAGCTGGATGCCTGAACCATTTTGTTCTATCTTTAGGACAGTGAAAGAGCAAGATGCAGGGTTGGGGTGGGGGACACTTATTCTGTTGAGCATTGTCACCACTATATTCACTGAAATTCATCTGCATGCTTGTATGTATACTGTTGATTCACCTGATACACTGAAAATTATATGAAATTGTTCTCTATTCTTTAGATAATTATAATCTAAGTGCTAATATGAAGCTTAGAATTTATATGAAATAATTATGCCCACAACAAGACATTTCAGCTAATTCCTAGATAATAATCTCACTTCACCCTGCACAAAACAGGCACATGATCATGTCACTCTGACCTGGTTTGAGTCCAAGGAGACTTTTGTTTTTAAAATAATTTTGGTTAGTAGTTAAAATATGAACTTTGGGCCAGGAGTGGTGGCTCATGCCTATAATCTCAGCACTTCGGGATGCTGAGGCGGGCGGATGACTTGAAGTCAGGAGTTGGAGACTGGCCTGGCCAACATGCTGAAACCCCATCTCTACTAAAAAAAAAAATACAAAAATTAGCTGGGTGTGGTGGCAGGCACCTATAATCCCAGCTACTTGGGAGACTGAGGGAGGAGAATTGCTTGAGCCTGGGAAGTGGAGGTTGCAGTGAGCAGAGATCTTACCACTACACTCCAAAACAAACAACAAACAAAAAAATTCTAGAGTCACACTGAAAATCTTAACAACCTGCTTCTACTTCTCATTTTTTTTTATTTTGACCTGATTTTAGACTGATGGTAAAATGCACAAATAACACAAAGTGCCCCCTATGTCCCTCACCCTGCTTCCCCTACCACTAAAATTTTCAGAGCCATCCTTATTTTCTCTATAAAAAAGCAGAATTCTCCTTTTAGAGATTTGGAAAGATTATTAAAAGATAAGTTACAAAATACAGTACCTGACACGTATAAAATATTAAATAAATATTAGCCATGCTTAATTATTTTGTTTTGAGTCTTTATGAGTCAAGTTTTAGTAGAAATATGGGCTAGAAAAAAAAAGAAACAGAAAGCGGGACTCTGTGATCCGACTTGGGCTTATAGAACAGACTGTACTAGTTTGTTCTCATGCTGCTAATAAAGTCCTACCCAAGACCGGGTAATTTATAAAGGAAAGAGGTTTAATGAACTCACAATTCCACATGGCTGGGGAGGCCTCACAGTCACGGCAGAAGGCAAAAAAGAAGCAAAGGCACATCTTAAATGGTAGCAGAGAAGAAAGCTTGTGTAGGGAAACTCCCATTTGAAAACCATCAGATCTCGTGAGACTTGTTCGCTACCAGGAGAACAGTAGGGGGAACCCGCCCCTATGATTCAATTATCTCCACCTGACTCCATCCTTGACATGCGGGGATAATTACAATCAAGGTGAGATTCGGGCAGAGACACAGCTGAATCATATCAATGACTAATGAGAGTTATGTCCAGAACCTAATGAAAACCTGTCTGAGGCCACATTCCCTGTAAAGCAGATTTGAGATAGAGATTTGTGTAGAGAACATTTAACTGGGTAAAATCCTAGGAACCAACAACTGTGGCAAAAAAGCTGAATTGGATAAAGGGAGTTGAGATGTGAGGCAGTCACAACAAATACCTCAGCTAATCTCAAGGGGGAGCTGAGAAGCTGGGGTGACCCTTCAGAGTTGCCCTAAATTGAGGCAGGAGTATGGAGTTTTAATACCTTTCACTGACCATTCTTCAGATACGAGTTGTCCCCAAGGATGGACATCAGCTTGACAAGTTATTAATTAGATCTCCTGAGAATAAATTCTAGAGAGAATCAGCTGAGAGGCATGATTTGCCAACACTCCCAATAGCTGGGCAAACTTAAGATTTGAGGGAGGATTTGGGTCACACACAAAAGTCTCCACAAATAATTATTCATGGGAAATTCTATGTAGGCAGAGCTATTTCATGGCCAGTTAATCAAAACTACATAATCTATTTGGTTAAGCAAAAGAAATTAAAAAGATAAAATAAAATCTATATATTAACACTCAAAAGTTTTTAATGCATTTGCCTTGCATTTCGTATGTTTTGCCTTGCATATCATATGTTTTGCCTTGCATATCATATGTTTTGCCTTGCATTTGTTTATTTGCTTTTAAGAACCTTTAGAGAACAATAATTACTAATATAATATGCAGTAGCACAGCATAAACGAGGGAAGCTAACTCTCTCCCTTTTCCCAGGACCTGGAACAACTAAAGATCCTAAGCATTGTCAGCTTTGGTATCTGACATAGTTTGGATGTTTGTCCCCTTCAAATCTCACGTTAAAATGTGATCCCCAATGTTGGAGACAGATGCCTCCTGAATGGCTTGGTGCTGTCCTCTTGGTAATGAATGAGTTCTTACCCTGTGAGTTCATGCGATATCTGGTTGTTTAAAAGAGACTGACACCTCCTCCCTGTCTCTCTTGCTTCCTCTCTCACCATGTGATATGCTGGTTTCCCTTCACCTTCCACCATGATTGGAAGGTTCCTGAGGCCCTCCCTGGAAGCAGGTGCCAGTACTATGCTTCATGTACAGCCTTCAGAACAAGGAGCCAAATAAACCTCATTTCTTTATAAACCACCCAGCCTCAGGTATTTCTTTATAACAATGCAAATGGGCTAACAGAGAATCATTCATGGACAGTGAGTGTATTAGTCAATTTTCATGCTGCTGATAAAGACATACCCAAGACTGAGTAATTTATAAAGAAGAAGAGGTTTAATGAATTCACATACCTGCACCGCTACCTGTATAAATATGGAAATGTCTTCACCGCTACCTGTACAAACATGGAAATATCAACACCGCCATCTCTATAAAAATGGAAATATCTACACCGACATCTGTATAAACATGGAAAAATCTATACCGCCATCTCTATAAACATGGAAATATCTAAACCGCCATCTGAAGGAACATGGAAATATCTACACCGCTATCTCTATAAAGGTTGAAATATCAACACCGCCATCTGTATAAACATGGAAATATCTACACAGTTATCTGTATAAAGATGGAAATATCTACACCACCATCTCTATAAACGCAGAAATATCTACACCGCCATCCGTATGAACATGGAAATATCTACACCGCCGTCTGTATGAACATGGAAATATCTACACCGCCATATCTAGGAACATGGAAATATCTACACGGCCATCTGTATGAACATGGAAATATCTACACTACTATCTGTATGAACATGGAAATATCTACACCGCTATCTGTATAAACATGGAAATATCTACACCGCTATCACTATAAACATGGAAATATCTACACCGCTATCTGTATCAACACGGAAATATCTACACCACCATCTCTATAAACATGGAAATATCTACACTGCAATCTGCATAAACATGGAAGTATCTACACCGCTATCTGAATATACATGGAAATATCTACACCGCTATCCATATAAACATGGAAATATCTACACCGTTATCTGTATAAATGGGGAAATAACAACACCGCTGTGTCTACAAACACGGAAATATCTACACCGCTATCTGCATAAACATGGAAATATCTACACCGCCACCTGTATGAACATGGAAATATCTACACAGCCATCTGTACGAACACGGAAATATCTACACCGCAATCTGTATGAACATGTAAATATCTACAACGCGACCTGTATGAACATGGAAATATCTACCCCGCAATCTGTATGAACATGGAAATATCTATACCGCTATCTGTATGAACATGCAAATATATACACAGCTATCTGTTTATCAATGGAAATATCTGCACTGCTATCTCTATAAACATGGAAATAACTACACTGCTATCTGTATAAACATGGAAATATCTACACCGCCACCTGTATGAACATGGAAATACCTACACTGCCATCCGTACGAACATGGAAATATCTACACCGCCATCTGTATGAATATGTAAATATCTACAATGCCATCTGTATGAACATGGAAATACCTACACCGCTGACTGTATGAACATGGAAATATCTACAACGCTAACTGTATGAACATGGAAATATCTACACCGCTATCTGTATGAACATGGAAATATCAACACCGCTATCTGTATGAACATGGAAATATCTACACCGCTATCTGTATGAACATGGAAATATCTACACCGCTATCTGTATGAACATGCAAATATCTACACAACTATCTGTATATCAGTGGAAATATCTACACTGCTATCTCTATAAACATGGAAATAACTACACTGCTATCTGTATAAACAAGGAAATATCTACACCGCCACCTGTATGAACATGGAAATATCTACACTGCCATCCATACGAACATGGAAATACCTGCACCGCCATCTGTAAGAACATGTAAATATCCACACCGCCCTCTGTATGAACATGGAAATATCTACACCGCGAACTGTATGAACATGGAAATATCTGCACCGCCATCTGTACGAATATGGACATATCTACACAGCCGTCTGTATTAAGATGGAAATATCTTCACCGCTATCTGTATAAACATGGAAATATCTACAACACTGACTCTATAAACTTGGAAATAACTACACCACTATCTCTATAAACATGGAAATATCCAGACCGCCATGTCTATAAACATGGAAATATCTGCACCGCCATCTGTATAAACATGGAAATATCTATACCGCAATCTGCATAAACATGGATATATCTACACCGCCATCTCTATGAACATGGAAATATCTACACCGCCATCTGTACGAACATGGAAATATCTACACGGCCATCTGTATGAACATGAGAATATCTACACCGCCATCTGTATGAACATGGAAATATCTACACCGCTAACGGTACAAACATGGAAATATCTGCACCGCTATCTGTATGAACATGGAAATATCTACACCGTTATCTGTATGAACATGGAAATATCTACACCGCTATCTGTATGAACATGGAAATATCTACACCGCTATCTGTATGAACATGCAAATATCTTCACCGCTATCTGTATGAACATGCAAATATCTTAACAGCTATCTATTTAACAATGGAAATATCTAAACTGCTATCTCTATAAACATGGAAATAACTACACTGCTATCTGTATAAACATGGAAATATCTACACCGCCATCTCTATGAACATGGAAATATCTACACCGCCATTTGTATGAACATGGAAATATCTACACCACCATCTCAATGAACATGGAAATATCTACACCGCCATTTGTATGAACATGGAAATATCTACACCACCATGTGTATGAACATGGAAATACCTTCACCACCATCTGTATGAACATGGATATATCTACAACGGCATCTGGATGAACATGGAAATATCTACACCGCTATCTGCATGAACATGGAAATATCTACACAGCTATCTGCATATACATGGAAATATCTTCACAGATTTCTCTATAAATATGGAAACAACTACAGCGCTATCTCTATAAACTTCAAAATATCTACACCGCCATCTGTATTAAGATGGAAATATCTACACCGCTATCTGTATAAACATGGAAATATCTGCCCAACTATCTGTATAAGCATGGAAATAACCGCACTGCTATCTGTATAAACATGGAAATATCTACAGCGCTATCTGCATGAACATGCAAATATCTACACCGGCATCTGGATGAACATGGAAATATCTACACCACTATCTGCATGAACATGGAAATATCTACACAGCTATCTGCATATACATGAAAATATCTACACAGATTTCTCTATAAATATGGAAATGACTACAGCGCTCTCTCTATAAACTTCGAAATATCTACACCGCCATCTGTATGATCATGGACATATCTACACCGCCATGTGTACGAACATGGACTTATCTACACAGCCATCTGTATTAAGCTGGAAATATCTACACCGCTATCTTTATAAACATGGATATATCTGCACCACTATCTGTATAAACATGGAATTATCCGCACCGCTATCTGTATAAACATGGAAATATCTATACCGCTATCTACATAAACATGGAAATATCCACACCGCTATCTGTGTAAACATGGAAATGTCCACACCGCAATCTGTGTTAACATGGCAATATCTACACCGCTATCTGTGTAAACATGAAAATATCTACACCGCCATCTGTGTAAACATGAAAATATCTACAACGCTGTCTCTATAAACTGGGAAATAACTACACCACTATCTCTATAAACATGGAAATATCTAGACCGCCATCTCTATAAACATGGAAATATCTACACCACCATCTGTATAACCATGGAAATATCTATACCGCTATCTGCAAAAACATGGAAATATCTACACCGCCATCTCTACGAACCTGTAAATATCTACACTGCCATCTGTATGAACATGGAAATATCTACACCGCTATCTGTATGAACATGGAAATATCTATACCGCTATCTGTATGAACATGCAAATATCTACACTGTTATCTGTTTATCAATGGAAATATCTGCACTGCTATCTCTATAAACACGGAAATAACTACACTGCTATTTGTATAAACATGGAAATATCTACACCGCCACCTGTATGAACATGGAAATATCTACACTGCCATCCGTACGAAAATGGAAATATCTACACCGCCATCTGTATGAACATGGATATATCTACAATGCCATCTGTATGAACATGGAAATATCTACACCGCTGACTGTATGAGCATGGAAATACCTACAACGTTATCTGTACGAACATGGAAATATCTACACCGCTATCTGTATGAACATGGAAATAACTACACCGCTATCTGTATGAACATGGAAATATCTATACCGCTCTCTGTATGAACATGGAAATATCTACACCGCTATCTGTACAAACATGCAAATATCTACACAGCTATCTGTATATCAATGGAAATATCTACACTGCTATCTCTATAAACATGGAAATAAGTACACTGCTATCTGTATAAACATGGAAATAACTACATCGCCACCTGAATGAACATGGAAATATCTACACTGCCATCCATACGAACATGGAAATATCTACACCGCCCTCTGTATGAACATGGAAATATCTACACTGCTAACTGTATGAACATGGAAATATCTACACCACCTTCTCTATGAACATGGAAATATCTACACCGCCATTTGTATGAACATGGAAATATCTACACCGCCATCTGTATGAACATGGAAATATCTTCACCCCCATCTGTATGAACATGGATATATCTACACCGGCATCTGGATGAAAAAAGAAATATCTACACCGCTATCTGCATGATAATGGAAATATCTACACAGCTATCTGCATATACATGGAAATATCTACACAGATTTCTCAAATATGGAAATAACTACAGCGCTGTCTCTATAAACTTCAAAATATCTACACCGCCATCTGTATGAACGTGGAAATACGTACAACGCCATCTGTACGAACATGAACATATCTACACCGCCATCTGTTTTAAGATGGAAATATCTAAACCGCTATCTGTATAAACATGGAAATATCTGCCCAACTATCTGTACAAACATGGAAATATCCGCACCACTATCTGTATAAACATGGAAATATCTACACCGCTATCTGTATGAACATGGAAGTATCTACACCGCTATCTGTATGAACATGCAAATATCTACTCAGCTATCTGTATATCAATGGAAATATCTACACTGCTATCTCTATAAACTTGGAAATAACTACACTGCTATCTGTATAAACATGGAAATATCTACACCGCCACCTGTATGAACATGGAAATATCTACACTGCCATCTGTATGAACATGGAAATATCTACACCGCCATCTGTAAGAACATGGAAATATGAACACCGCTAACTGTAAGAACATGGAAATACCTACAACGCTATCTGTATGAACATGGAAATATCTACACCGCTATCTGTATGAACATGGAAATATCTACACCGCTCTCTGTATGAACATGGAAATATCTACACCGCTATCTGTATGAACATGGAAATATCTACACCGCTATCTGTCTGAACATGCAAATATCTACACCGGCATCTGGATGAACATGGAAATATCTATACCGCTATCTGCATGAACATGGAAATATCTACACAGCTATCTGCATATACATGGAAATATCTACACAGATTTCTCTATAAATACGGAAATAACTACAGCGTTATCTCTATAAACTTCGAGATACCTACACCGCCATCAGTATGAACATGGAAATATCTACACCGCCATCTGTACAAACATGGACATATCTACACCGCCATCTGTATTAAGATGGAAATATCTACACGGCTATGTGTATAAGCATGGAAATACCTGCACCGCTATCTGTACAAAAATGGAAATATCCGCACCGCTATCTGTATAAACATGGAAATATCTACACCGATATCTGCATAAACATGGAAATATCCACACCGCTATCTGTGTAAACATGGAAATGTCTACACCGCTATCTGTGTAAACATGAAAATATCTACACCGCCATCTCTATAAGCATGGAAATATCTACACCGCCATCTGAATGAACATGGAAATATATACACCGCCATCTGTATAAACGTGGAAATATGTACACCGCTATCTGTATGAACTTAGAAATATCTACACTGCTATCTGTATATAATTGGAATTATCTACACCACTATCTGTATGAACATGGAAATATCTACACCGCTATCTGTATGAACATGGAAATATCTACACCGCTATGTGTATGAACATGGAAATATCTACACCGCTATCTGTATGAACATGCAAATATCTACACTGGCATCTGGATGAACATGGAAATATCTATACCGCTATCTGTATGAACATGCAAATATCTACACAGCTATCTGTTTATCAATGGAAATATCTGCACTGCTATCTCTATAAACACGGAAATAACTACACTGCTATCTGTATAAACATGGAAATATCTACACCGCCACCTGTATGAACATGGAAATATCTACACTGCCATCCGTACGAACATGGAAATATCTACACCGCCATCTGTATGAACATGTAAATATCTACAATGCCATCTGTATGAACATGGAAATATCTACACCGCTATCTGTATGAACATGGAAATAACTACACCGCTATCTGTATGAACATGGAAATAACTACACCGCTCTCTGTATGAACATGGAAATATCTACACCGCTATCTGTACAAACATGCAAATATCTGCACAGCTATCTGTATATCAATGGAAATATCTACACTGCTATCTCTATAAACATAGAAATAACTACACTGCTATCTGTATAAACATGGAAATATCTACACCGCCACCTGAATGAACATGGAAATATCTACACTGCCATCCATACGAACATGGAAATATCTACACCGCCCTCTGTATGAACATGGAAATATCTACACGGCTAACTGTATGAACATGGAAATATCTACACCGCCATCTCTATGAACATGGAAATATCTACACCGCCATTTGTATGAACATGGAAATATCTACACCGCCATCTGTATGAACATGGAAATATCTTCACCCCCATCTGTATGAACATGGATATATCTACACCGGCATCTGGATGAACATGGAAATATCTACACCGCTATCTGCATGATAATGGAAATATCTACACAGCTATCTGCATATACATGGAAATATCTACACAGATTTCTCAATAAATGTGGAAATAACTACAGCGCTATCTCTATAAACTTCAAAATATCTACACCGCCATCTCTATGAACATGGAAATATGTACAACGCCATCTGTTTGAACATGGACATATCTACACCGCCATCTGAATTAAGATGGAAATATCTACACCGCTATCTGTATAAACATGGAAATATCCGTCCAACTATCTGTATAAACATGGAAATATCCGCACCACTATCTGTATAAACATGGAAATATCTACACCGCTATCTGTATGAACATGGAAGTATCTAAGCTGCTATGTGTATGAACATGCAATATCTACTCAGCTATCTGTATATCAATAGAAATCTCTACACTGCTATCTCTATAAACTTGGAAATAACTACACTGCTATCTGTATAAACATGGAAATATCTACACCGCCACCTGTATGAACATGGAAATATCTACACTGCCATCTGTATGAACATGGAAATATCTACACCGCCATCTGTAAGAACATGGAAATATGAACACCGCTAACTGTAAGAACATGGAAATACCTGCACCGCTATCTGTATGAACATGGAAATATCTACACCGCCATCTGTAAGAACATGGAAATGTGTACACCGCTAACTGTAAGAACATGGAAATACCTACACCGCTATCTGTATGAACATGGAAATATCTACACCGCTATCTGTATCAACATGGAAATATGTACACCGCTCTCTTTATGAACATGGAAATATCTACACCGCTATCTGTATGAACATGGAAATATCTACACCGCTATCTGTATGAACATGCAAATATCTACACCGGCATCTGGATGAAAATGGAAATATCTATACCGCTATCTGCATGAACATGGAAATATCTACACAGCTATCTGCATATACATGGAAATATCTACACAGATTTCTCTATAAATATGGAAATAACTACAGCGTTATCTCTATAAACTTCGAAATACCTACACCGCCATCAGTATGAACATGGAAATATCTACACCGCCATCTGTACGAACATGGACATATCTACACCGCCATCTGTATTAAGATGGAAATATCTCCACCGCTATCTGTATAAGCATGGAAATATCTGCACCACTATCTGTACAAACATGGAAATACCCGCACCGCTATCTGTATAAACATGGAAATATCTACACCGCTATCTGCATAAACATGGAAATATCCACACCGCTATCTGTGTAAACATGGAAATGTCTACACCGCTATCTGTGTAAACATGAAAATATCTACAGCGCCATCTCTATAAGCATGGAAATATCTACACCGCCATCTGAATGAACATGGAAATATCTACACCGACATCTCTATAAACGTGGAAATATCTACACCGCTATCTGTATGAACTTAGAAATATCTACACTGCTATCTGTATATAATTGGAATTATCTACACCGCTATCTGTATGAACACGGAAATATCTACACCGCTATCTGTATGTACATGGAAATACCTACACCGCTATCTGTATGAACATGGAAATATCTACACCGCTATCTGTATGAACATGCAAATATCTACACCGGCATCTGGATGAACATGGAAATATCTACATAGCTATCTGCATATACATGGAAATATCTACACAGATTTCTCTATAAATATGGAAATGACTACAGCGCTCTCTCTATAAACTTCGAAATATCTACACCGCCATCTGTATGAACATGGACATGTCTACAACGCCATCTATACGAACATGGACATATCTACACAGCCATCTGTATTAAGCTGGAATTATCTACACCGCTATCATTATAAACATGGAAATATCTGCTACACTATCTGTATAAACATGGAAATATCCGCACCGCCATCTGTATAAACATGGAAATATCTATACCGCTCTCTGCATAAACATGGAAATATCCACACCGCTATCTGTGTAAACATGGAAATATCCACACCGCTATCTGTGCAAACATGAAAATATCTACACCGCCATCTGTGTAAACATGAAAATATCTACAACGCTGTCTCTATAAACTTGGAAATAACTACACCACTATCTCTATAAACATGGAAATATCTAGACCGCCATCTCTATAAACATGGAAATATCTACACCACCATTTGTATGAACATGGTAATATCTACACTGCTATCTCTATAAACATGGAAGTAACTACACTGCTATCTGTATAAACATGGAAATATCTAAACCGCCGCCTGTATGAACATGGAAATATCTACACTGCCATCCGCACGAACATGGAAATATCTACACCGCCATCTGTATGAACATGTAAATATCTACACCGCCATCTGTATGAACATGGAAATATCTACACCGCTAATTGTATAAACATGGAAATATCTACACCGCTATCTGTATGAACATGGAAATATCTACACCGCTATCTGTATGAACATGGAAATATCTTCACCGCTATCTGTATGAACATGGAAATATCTACACCGCCCTCTGTATGAACATGGAAATATCTACACCGCTATCTGTATGAACATGCAAATATCTACACAGCTATCTGTATATCAATGGAAATATCTACACTATTATCTCTATAAGCATGGAAATAACTACACTACTATCTGTATAAACATGGAAATATCTACACCGCCATCTCTATGAACATGGAAATATCTAAACCGCCATTTGTATGAACATGGAAATATCTACAACGCCATCTCTACGAACATGGAAATATCTTCACCGCCATCTGTATGAGCATGGATATATCTACACCGGCATCTGGATGAACATGGAAATATCTACACCGCTATCTGCATGAACATGGAAATATCTACACAGCTATCTGCATATACATGGAAATAACTACACAGATTTCTCTATAAATATGGAAATAACTACAGCGCTATCTCTATAAACTTCGATATATCTACACCGCCATCTGTATGAACATGGAAATATCTACACCGCCATCTGTATGAACATGGAAATATCTACACCGCTAACTGTATGAACATGGAAATATCTACACCGCTATTGGTATGAACATGGAAATATCTAGACCGCTATCTGGATGAACATGGAAATATCTACACCGCCATCTCCATAAACGTGGAAATATCTACACCACTATCTATATGAACTTGGAAATATCTACACTGCTATCTGTATAAAATTGAAATTATCTACACCACTATCTCTATAAACATGGCAATATCTACACGGTTATCTGTATAAACATGGAAATATCTACAATGCTGTCTCTATAACCTTGGAAATAACTACACCTCTATCTCTATAAACATGGAAATATCTAGACCGCCATCTCTATAAACATGGAAATATCTACACCACCGTCTGTATAAACATGGAAGTATCTATACCGCTATCTGCATAAACATGGAAATAGGTACACCACCGTCTCTATGAACATGGAAATATCTACACCGCCATCTGTACAAACATGGAAATATCTACACTGCCATCTGTATGAACATGTAAATATCTACACCGCCATCTGTATGAGCATGGAAATATCTACACCGCTAACTGTATGAACATGGAAATAACTACACCGCTATCTGTATGAACATGCAAATATCTACACCGTTATCTGTACGAACATGAAAATATCTACACCGCTATCTGTACGAACATGGAAATATCTACACCGCAATCTGTATGAACATGCAAATATCTACAAAGCTATCTGTATATCAATGGAAATATCTACACTGCAATCTCTGTAAACATGGAAATAACTACACTGTTATCTGTATAAACACGGAAATATCTACACCGGCACCTGTATGAACATGGAAATATCTACAATGCCATCCGTACGAACATGGAAATATCTACACCGCCATCTGTATGAACATGGAAATATCTACACCGCTATCTCTGTGAACATAGAAATATCTACCCCGCTATTTGTATGAAGATGGAAATATCTACACCGCTATCAGTATGAACATGCAAATATCTACCCAGCTATCTGTATAAAATTGAAATTATCTACACCGCTATCTCTTTAAACATGGAAATATCTACACTGCTATCTGTATAAACATGGAAATATCTACACCGCAATGTGTATAAACATGGAAATATCTTCACCGCTATCTGTATAAACATGGAAATATCTACAACGCTGTCTCTATAAACTTGGAAATAACTACACCACTATCTCTATAAACATGGAAATATCTACACCGCCACCTGTACGAACATGGAAATATCTACACTGCCATCCGTACGAAGTTGGAAATATCTACACCGCCATCTGTATGAACATGTAAATATCTACACCGCCATCTGTATGAACATGGAAATATCCACACCGCTATTGGTACGAACATGGAAATATCTACACCGTTATCTGTATGAACATGGAAATACCTACACCGCTATCTGTATGAACATGGAAATATCTAAACCGCTATCTGTATGAACATGGAAATATCTACACCGCTATCTGTAAGAACATGGAAATATCTACACCGCTATCTGTATGAACATGCAAATATCTACACAGCTATCTGTATATCAATGGAAATATCTACACTGCTATCTCTATAAACATGGAAATAACTACACTGCTATCTGTATAAACATGGAAATATCTACAGTGCCATCTCTATGAACATGGAAATATCTACACCGCCATTTGTATGAACTCGGAAATATCTACACCGCCATCTCTATGAACATGGAAATGTCTACACTGCCATTTGTATGAACTTGGAAATATCTACACCGCCATCTGTATGAACATGGAAATATCTTCACCGCCATCTGTATGAACATGGAAATATCTACACCGCTAACTGTATGGACATGGAAATATCCACACCGCTATTGGTATGAACATGGAAATATCTACACCGCTCTCTGTATGAACATGGAAATATCTACACCGCTATCTGTATGAACATAGAAATATCTACCCCGCTATTTGTATGAAGATGGAAATATCTACACCGCTATCTGTATGAACATGCAAATATCTATCCAGCTATATGTATAAAATTGAAATTATCTACACCGCTATCTCTATAAACATGGAAATAACTACACTGCTATCTGTATAAACATGGAAATATCTACAACGCCATCTCTATGAACATGGAAATATCTACACCGCCATTTGTATGAACATGGAAATATCTACACCGCCATCTCTATGAACATGGAAATATTTACACCGCCATTTGTATGAACATGGAAATATCTACACCGCCATCTGTATGAAGATGGAAATATCTTCACCGCCATCTGTATGAACATGAATATATCTACACCGGCATCTGGATGAACATGGAAATATCTACACCGCTATCTGCATGAACATGGAAATATCTACACCGCCATCTGTATGAACATGGAAATATCTACACCGCTAACTGTATGAACATGGAAATATCTACACCGCTATTGGTATGAACATGGAAATATCTAGACCGCTATCTGGATGAACATGGAAATATCTACACCGCCATCTCTATAAACGTGGAAATATCTACACCACTATCTATATGAACTTGGAAATATCTACACTGCTATCTGTATAAAATTGAAATTATCTACACCACTATCTCTATAAACATGGCAATATCTACACGGTTATCTGTATAAACATGGAAATATCTACAATGCTGTCTCTATAACCTTGGAAATAACTACACCTCTATCTCTATAAACATGGAAATATCTAGACCGCCATCTCTATAAACATGGAAATATCTACACCACCGTCTGTATAAACATGGAAGTATCTATACCGCTATCTGCATAAACATGGAAATAGGTACACCACCGTCTCTATGAACATGGAAATATCTACACCGCCATCTGTACAAACATGGAAATATCTACACTGCCATCTGTATGAACATGTAAATATCTACACCGCCATCTGTATGAGCATGGAAATATCTACACCGCTAACTGTATGAACATGGAAATAACTACACCGCTATCTGTATGAACATGCAAATATCTACACCGTTATCTGTACGAACATGAAAATATCTACACCGCTATCTGTACGAACATGGAAATATCTACACCGCTATCTGTATGAACATGCAAATATCTACAAAGCTATCTGTATATCAATGGAAATATCTACACTGCAATCTCTGTAAACATGGAAATAACTACACTGTTATCTGTATAAACACGGAAATATCTACACCGGCACCTGTATGAACATGGAAATATCTACAATGCCATCCGTACGAACATGGAAATATCTACACCGCCATCTGTATGAACATGGAAATATCTACACCGCTATCTCTGTGAACATAGAAATATCTACCCCGCTATTTGTATGAAGATGGAAATATCTACACCGCTATCAGTATGAACATGCAAATATCTACCCAGCTATCTGTATAAAATTGAAATTATCTACACCGCTATCTCTTTAAACATGGAAATATCTACACTGCTATCTGTATAAACATGGAAATATCTACACCGCAATGTGTATAAACATGGAAATATCTTCACCGCTATCTGTATAAACATGGAAATATCTACAACGCTGTCTCTATAAACTTGGAAATAACTACACCACTATCTCTATAAACATGGAAATATCTACACCGCCACCTGTACGAACATGGAAATATCTATACTGCCATCCGTACGAAGTTGGAAATATCTACACCGCCATCTGTATGAACATGTAAATATCTACACCGCCATCTGTATGAACATGGAAATATCCACACCGCTATTGGTACGAACATGGAAATATCTACACCGTTATCTGTATGAACATGGAAATACCTACACCGCTATCTGTATGAACATGGAAATATCTAAACCGCTATCTGTATGAACATGGAAATATCTACACCGCTATCTGTAAGAACATGGAAATATCTACACCGCTATCTGTATGAACATGCAAATATCTACACAGCTATCTGTATATCAATGGAAATATCTACACTGCTATCTCTATAAACATGGAAATAACTACACTGCTATCTGTATAAACATGGAAATATCTACAGTGCCATCTCTATGAACATGGAAATATCTACACCGCCATTTGTATGAACTCGGAAATATCTACACCGCCATCTCTATGAACATGGAAATGTCTACACTGCCATTTGTATGAACTTGGAAATATCTACACCGCCATCTGTATGAACATGGAAATATCTTCACCGCCATCTGTATGAACATGGAAATATCTACACCGCTAACTGTATGGACATGGAAATATCCACACCGCTATTGGTATGAACATGGAAATATCTACACCGCTCTCTGTATGAACATGGAAATATCTACACCGCTATCTGTATGAACATAGAAATATCTACCCCGCTATTTGTATGAAGATGGAAATATCTACACCGCTATCTGTATGAACATGCAAATATCTATCCAGCTATATGTATAAAATTGAAATTATCTACACCGCTATCTCTATAAACATGGAAATAACTACACTGCTATCTGTATAAACATGGAAATATCTACAACGCCATCTCTATGAACATGGAAATATCTACACCGCCATTTGTATGAACATGGAAATATCTACACCGCCATCTCTATGAACATGGAAATATTTACACCGCCATTTGTATGAACATGGAAATATCTACACCGCCATCTGTATGAAGATGGAAATATCTTCACCGCCATCTGTATGAACATGAATATATCTACACCGGCATCTGGATGAACATGGAAATATCTACACCGCTATCTGCATGAACATGGAAATATCTACACCGCCATCTGTATGAACATGGAAATATCTACACCGCTAACTGTATGAACATGGAAATATCTACACCGCTATTGGTATGAACATGGAAATATCTAGACCGCTATCTGGATGAACATGGAAATATCTACACCGCCATCTCTATAAACGTGGAAATATCTACACCACTATCTATATGAACTTGGAAATATCTACACTGCTATCTGTATAAAATTGAAATTATCTACACCACTATCTCTATAAACATGGCAATATCTACACGGTTATCTGTATAAACATGGAAATATCTACAATGCTGTCTCTATAACCTTGGAAATAACTACACCTCTATCTCTATAAACATGGAAATATCTAGACCGCCATCTCTATAAACATGGAAATATCTACACCACCGTCTGTATAAACATGGAAGTATCTATACCGCTATCTGCATAAACATGGAAATAGGTACACCACCGTCTCTATGAACATGGAAATATCTACACCGCCATCTGTACAAACATGGAAATATCTACACTGCCATCTGTATGAACATGTAAATATCTACACCGCCATCTGTATGAGCATGGAAATATCTACACCGCTAACTGTATGAACATGGAAATAACTACACCGCTATCTGTATGAACATGCAAATATCTACACCGTTATCTGTACGAACATGAAAATATCTACACCGCTATCTGTACGAACATGGAAATATCTACACCGCTATCTGTATGAGCATGCAAATATCTACAAAGCTATCTGTATATCAATGGAAATATCTACACTGCAATCTCTGTAAACATGGAAATAACTACACTGTTATCTGTATAAACACGGAAATATCTACACCGGCACCTGTATGAACATGGAAATATCTACAATGCCATCCGTACGAACATGGAAATATCTACACCGCCATCTGTATGAACATGGAAATATCTACACCGCTATCTCTGTGAACATAGAAATATCTACCCCGCTATTTGTATGAAGAGGGAAATATCTACACCGCTATCAGTATGAACATGCAAATATCTACCCAGCTATCTGTATAAAATTGAAATTATCTACACCGCTATCTCTTTAAACATGGAAATATCTACACTGCTATCTGTATAAACATGGAAATATCTACACCGCAATGTGTATAAACATGGAAATATCTTCACCGCTATCTGTATAAACATGGAAATATCTACAACGCTGTCTCTATAAACTTGGAAATAACTACACCACTATCTCTATAAACATGGAAATATCTACACCGCCACCTGTACGAACATGGAAATACCTACACTGCCATCCGTACGAAGTTGGAAATATCTACACCGCCATCTGTATGAACATGTAAATATCTACACCGCCATCTGTATGAACATGGAAATATCCACACCGCTATTGGTACGAACATGGAAATATCTACACCGTTATCTGTATGAACATGGAAATACCTACACCGCTATCTGTATGAACATGGAAATATCTAAACCGCTATCTGTATGAACATGGAAATATCTACACCGCTATCTGTAAGAACATGGAAATATCTACACCGCTATCTGTATGAACATGCAAATATCTACACAGCTATCTGTATATCAATGGAAATATCTACACTGCTATCTCTATAAACATGGAAATAACTACACTGCTATCTGTATAAACATGGAAATATCTACAGTGCCATCTCTATGAACATGGAAATATCTACACCGCCATTTGTATGAACTCGGAAATATCTACACCGCCATCTCTATGAACATGGAAATGTCTACACCGCCATTTGTATGAACTTGGAAATATCTACACCGCCATCTGTATGAACATGGAAATATCTTCACCGCCATCTGTATGAACATGGAAATATCTACACCGCTAACTGTATGGACATGGAAATATCCACACCGCTATTGGTATGAACATGGAAATATCTACACCGCTCTCTGTATGAACATGGAAATATCTACACCGCTATCTGTATGAACATAGAAATATCTACCCCGCTATTTGTATGAAGATGGAAATATCTACACCGCTATCTGTATGAACCTGTAAATATCTATCAAGCTATCTGTATAAAATTGAAATTATCTACACCGCTATCTCTATAAACATGGAAATAACTACACTGCTATCTGTATAAACATGGAAATATCTACAACGCCATCTCTATGAACATGGAAATATCTACACCGCCATTTTTATGAACATGGAAATATCTACACCGCCATCTCTATGAACATGGAAATATTTACACCGCCATTTGTATGAACATGGAAATATCTACACCGCCATCTGTATGAACATGGAAATATCTTCACCGCCATCTGTATGAACATGGATATATCTACACCGGCATCTGGATGAACATGGAAATATCTACACCGCTATCTGCATGAACATGGAAATATCTACACCGCCATCTGTATGAACATGGAAATATCTACACCGCTAACTGTATGAACATGGAAATATCTACACCGCTATTGGTATGAACATGGAAATATCTAGACCGCTATCTGGATGAACATGGAAATATCTACACCGCCATCTCTATAAACGTGGAAATATCTACACCACTATCTATATGAACTTGGAAATATCTACACTGCTATCTGTATAAAATTGAAATTATCTACACCACTATCTCTATAAACATGGCAATATCTACACGGTTATCTGTATAAACATGGAAATATCTACAATGCTGTCTCTATAACCTTGGAAATAACTACACCTCTATCTCTATAAACATGGAAATATCTAGACCGCCATCTCTATAAACATGGAAATATCTACACCACCGTCTGTATAAACATGGAAGTATCTATACCGCTATCTGCATAAACATGGAAATAGGTACACCACCGTCTCTATGAACATGGAAATATCTACACCGCCATCTGTACAAACATGGAAATATCTACACTGCCATCTGTATGAACATCTAAATATCTACACCGCCATCTGTATGAGCATGGAAATATCTACACCGCTAACTGTATGAACATGGAAATAACTACACCGCTATCTGTATGAACATGCAAATATCTACACCGTTATCTGTACGAACATGAAAATATCTACACCGCTATCTGTACGAACATGGAAATATCTACACCGCTATCTGTATGAACATGCAAATATCTACACAGCTATCTGTATATCAATGGAAATACCTACACTGCTATCTCTATAAACATGGAAATAACTACACTGCTATCTGTATAAACAGGGAAATATCTACACCGCCACATGAATGAACATGGAAATATCTACACTGCCATCCGTACGAACATGGAAATATCTACACCGCCATCTGTATGAGCATGTAAATATCTACACCGCCATCTGTATGAATATGGAAATATCTACACCGCTAACTGTATGAACATGGAAATATCTACACCGCTATTGGTATGAACATGGAAATATCTACACCGCTATCTGTATGAACATGGAAATATCTACACCGCTATCTGTATGAACATGGAAATATCTACACCGCTATCTGTATGAACATGGAAATATCTACACCGCCATCTCTATGAACATGTAAATATCTACACCGCAATCTGTATGAACATGGAAATATCTACACAGCTATCTGTATATCAATGGAAATATCCACACTGGTATCTCTATAAACATGGAAATAACTACACTGCTATCTCTATAAATATGGAAATATCTACACTGCCATCTCTATGAACATGGAAATATCCACACCGCCATTTGTATGAACATGGAAATATCTACACCGCAATCAGTATGAACATGGAAATATCTACACCGTCATCTCTATAAACGTGGAAATATCTACATCGCTATCTGTATGAACTTGGAAATATCCACACTGCTCTCCGTACAAAATTGAAATTATCTACACCACTATCTCTATAAACATGGAAATATCTACACAGCTATCTGTATAAACATGGAAATATATACACCGCTATCTGTATAAACATGGAAATATCTTCACCGCTATCTGTATAAACATGGAAATATCTAGACCGCCATCTCTATAAACATGGAAATATCTACACCACCATCTGTATGAACATGTAAATATCTACACAGCCATCTGTATGAACATGGAAATATCTACACCAATAACTGTATGAACATGGAAATATCTACACCGCTATCTGTACGAACATGGAAATAACTACACCGCTATCTGTATGAACATGCAAATATCTACACAGCTATCTGTATATCAATGGAAATATCTACACTGCTATCTCGATAAACATGGAAATAACTACACTGCTATCTGTATAAACATGGAAATATCTACAACGCCATCTCTATGAACATGGAAATATCTACACCGCCATTTGTATGAACATGGAAATATCTACACCGCCATCTCTATGAACATGGAAATATTTACACCGCCATTTGTATGAACATGGAAATATCTACACCGCCATCTGTATGAACATGGAAATATCTTCACCGCCATCTGTATGAACATGGATATATCTACACCGGCATCTGGATGAACATGGAAATATCTACACCGCTATCTGCATGAACATGGAAATATCTACACCGCCATCTGTATGAACATGGAAATATCTACACCGCTAACTGTATGAACATGGAAATATCTACACCGCTATTGGTATGAACATGGAAATATCTAGACCGCTATCTGGATGAACATGGAAATATCTACACCGCCATCTCTATAAACGTGGAAATATCTACACCACTATCTATATGAACTTGGAAATATCTACACTGCTATCTGTATAAAATTGAAATTATCTACACCACTATCTCTATAAACATGGCAATATCTACACGTTTATCTGTATAAACATGGAAATATCTACAATGCTGTCTCTATAACCTTGGAAATAACTACACCTCTATCTCTATAAACATGGAAATATCTAGACCGCCATCTCTATAAACATGGAAATATCTACACCACCGTCTGTATAAACATGGAAGTATCTATACCGCTATCTGCATAAACATGGAAATAGGTACACCACCGTCTCTATGAACATGGAAATATCTACACCGCCATCTGTACAAACATGGAAATATCTACACTGCCATCTGTATGAACATGTAAATATCTACACCGCCATCTGTATGAGCATGGAAATATCTACACCGCTAACTGTATGAACATGGAAATAACTACACCGCTATCTGTATGAACATGCAAATATCTACACCGTTATCTGTACGAACATGAAAATATCTACACCGCTATCTGTACGAACATGGAAATATCTACAGCGCTATCTGTATGAACATGCAAATATCTACAAAGCTATCTGTATATCAATGGAAATATCTACACTGCAATCTCTGTAAACATGGAAATAACTACACTGTTATCTGTATAAACACGGAAATATCTACACCGGCACCTGTATGAACATGGAAATATCTACAATGCCATCCGTACGAACATGGAAATATCTACACCGCCATCTGTATGAACATGGAAATATCTACACCGCTATCTCTGTGAACCTAGTAATATCTACCCCGCTATTTGTATGAAGATGGAAATATCTACACCGCTATCAGTATGAACATGCAAATATCTACCCAGCTATCTGTATAAAATTGAAATTATCTACACCGCTATCTCTTTAAACATGGAAATATCTACACTGCTATCTGTATAAACATGGAAATAACTACACCGCAATGTGTATAAACATGGAAATATCTTCACAGCTATCTGTATAAACATGGAAATATCTACAACGCTGTCTCTATAAACTTGGAAATAACTACACCACTATCTCTATAAACATGGAAATATCTACACCGCCACCTGTACGAACATGGAAATATCTACACTGCCATCCGTACGAAGTTGGAAATATCTACACCGCCATCTGTATGAACATGTAAATATCTACACCGCCATCTGTAAGAACATGGAAATATCCACACCGCTATTGGTACGAACATGGAAATATCTACACCGTTATCTGTATGAACATGGAAATATCTACACCGCTATGTGTAAGAACATGGAAATATCTACACCGCTATCTGTATGAACATGCAAATATCTACACAGCTATCTGTATATCAATGGAAATATCTACACTGCTATCTCTATAAACATGGAAATAACTACACTGCTATCTGTATAAACATGGAAATATCTACAGTGCCATCTCTATGAACATGGAAATATCTACACCGCCATTTGTATGAACTCGGAAATATCTACACCGCCATCTCTATGAACATGGAAATGTCTACACCGCCATTTGTATGAACTTGGAAATATCTACACCGCCATCTGTATGAACATGGAAATATCTTCACCGCCATCTGTATGAACATGGAAATATCTACACCGCTAACTGTATGGACATGGAAATATCCACACCGCTATTGGTATGAACATGGAAATATCTACACCGCTCTCTGTATGAACATGGAAATATCTGCACCGCTATCTGTATGAACATAGAAATATCTACCCCGCTATTTGTATGAAGATGGAAATATCTACACTGCTATCTGTATGAACATGCAAATATCTAACCAGCTATCTGTATAAAATTGAAATTATCTACACCGCTATCTCTATAAACATGGAAATAACTACACTGCTATCTGTATAAACATGGAAATATCTACAACGCCATCTCTAGGAACATGGAAATATCTACACCGCCATTTGTATGAACATGGAAATATCTACACCGCCATCTCTATGAACATGGAAATATTTACACCGCCGTTTGTATGAACATGGAAATATCTACACCGCCATCTGTATGAACATGGAAATATCTTCACCGCCATCTGTATGAACATGGATATATCTACACCGGCATCTGGATGAACATGGAAATATCTACACCGCTATCTGCATGAACATGGAAATATCTACACCGCCATCTGTATGAACATGGAAATATCTACACCGCTAACTGTATGAACATGGAAATATCTACACCGCTATTGGTATGAACATGGAAATATCTAGACCGCTATCTGGATGAACATGGAAATATCTACACCGCCATCTCTATAAACGTGGAAATATCTACACCACTATCTATATGAACTTGGAAATATCTACACTGCTATCTGTATAAAATTGAAATTATCTACACCACTATCTCTATAAACATGGCAATATCTACACGGTTATCTGTATAAACATGGAAATATCTACAATGCTGTCTCTATAACCTTGGAAATAACTACACCTCTATCTCTATAAACATGGAAATATCTAGACCGCCATCTCTATAAACATGGAAATATCTACACCACCGTCTGTATAAACATGGAAGTATCTATACCGCTATCTGCATAAACATGGAAATAGGTACACCACCGTCTCTATGAACATGGAAATATCTACACCGCCATCTGTACAAACATGGAAATATCTACACTGCCATCTGTATGAACATGTAAATATCTACACCGCCATCTGTATGAGCATGGAAATATCTACACCGCTAACTGTATGAACATGGAAATAACTACACCGCTATCTGTATGAACATGCAAATATCTACACCGTTATCTGTACGAACATGAAAATATCTAAACCGCTATCTGTACGAACATGGAAATATCTACACCGCTATCTGTATGAACATGCAAATATCTACACAGCTATCTGTATATCAATGGAAATACCTACACTGCTATCTCTATAAACATGGAAATAACTACACTGCTATCTGTATAAACAGGGAAATATCTACACCACCATCTCTATGAACATGGAAATATCCACACCGCCATTTGTATGAACATGGAAATATCTACACCGCAATCAGTATGAACATGGAAATATCTACACCGTCATCTCTATAAAGGTGGAAATATCTACATCGCTATCTGTATGAACTTGGAAATATCCACACTGCTCTCCGTATAAAATTGAAATTATCTACACCACTATCTCTATAAACATGGAAATATCTACACAGCTATCTGTATAAACATGGAAATATATACACCGCTATCTGTATAAACATGGAAATATCTTCACCGCTATCTGTATAAACATGGAAATATCTAGACCGCCATCTCTATAAACATGGAAATATCTACACCACCATCTGTATGAACATGTAAATATCTACACAGCCATCTGTATGAACATGGAAATATCTACACCAATAACTGTATGAACATGGAAATATCTACACCGCTATCTGTACGAACATGGAAATAACTACACCGCTATCTGTATGAACATGCAAATATCTACACAGCTATCTGTATATCAATGGAAATATCTACACTGCTATCTCGATAAACATGGAAATAACTACACTGCTATCTGTATAAACATGGAAATATCTACAACGCCATCTCTATGAACATGGAAATATCTACACCGCCATTTGTATGAACATGGAAATATCTACACCGCCATCTCTATGAACATGGAAATATTTACACCGCCATTTGTATGAACATGGAAATATCTACAGCGCCATCTGTATGAACATGGAAATATCTTCACCGCCATCTGTATGAACATGGATATATCTACACCGGCATCTGGATGAACATGGAAATATCTACACCGCTATCTGCATGAACATGGAAATATCTACACCGCCATCTGTATGAACATGGAAATATCTACACCGCTAACTGTATGAACATGGAAATATCTACACCGCTATTGGTATGAACATGGAAATATCTAGACCGCTATCTGGATGAACATGGAAATATCTACACCGCCATCTCTATAAACGTGGAAATATCTACACCACTATCTATATGAACTTGGAAATATCTACACTGCTATCTGTATAAAATTGAAATTATCTACACCACTATCTCTATAAACATGGCAATATCTACACGGTTATCTGTATAAACATGGAAATATCTACAATGCTGTCTCTATAACCTTGGAAATAACTACACCTCTATCTCTATAAACATGGAAATATCTAGACCGCCATCTCTATAAACATGGAAATATCTACACCACCGTCTGTATAAACATGGAAGTATCTATACCGCTATCTGCATAAACATGGAAATAGGTACACCACCGTCTCTATGAACATGGAAATATCTACACCGCCATCGGCACAAACATGGAAATATCTACACTGCCATCTGTATGAACATGTAAATATCTACACCACCATCTGTATGAGCATGGAAATATCTACACCGCTAACTGTATGAACATGGAAATAACTACACCGCTATCTGTATGAACATGCAAATATCTACACCGTTATCTGTACGAACATGAAAATATCTACACCGCTATCTGTATGAACATGGAAATATCTACACCGCTATCTGTATGAACATGCAAATATCTACAAAGCTATCTGTATATCAATGGAAATATCTACACTGCAATCTCTGTAAACATGGAAATAACTACACTGTTATCTGTATAAACACGGAAATATCTACACCGGCACCTGTATGAACATGGAAATATCTACAATGCCATCCGTACGAACATGGAAATATCTACACCGCCATCTGTATGAACATGGAAATATCTACACCGCTATCTCTGTGAACATAGAAATATCTACCCCGCTATTTGTATGAAGATGGAAATATCTACACCGCTATCAGTATGAACATGCAAATATCTACCCAGCTATCTGTATAAAATTGAAATTATCTACACCGCTATCTCTTTAAACATGGAAATATCTACACTGCTATCTGTATAAACATGGAAATATCTACACCGCAATGTGTATAAACATGGAAATATCTTCACCGCTATCTGTATAAACATGGAAATATCTACAACGCTGTCTCTATAAACTTGGAAATAACTACACCACTATCTCTATAAACATGGAAATATCTACACCGCCACCTGTACGAACATGGAAATACCTACACTGCCATCCGTACGAAGTTGGAAATATCTACACCGCCATCTGTATGAACATGTAAATATCTACACCGCCATCTGTATGAACATGGAAATATCCACAACGCTATTGGTACGAACATGGAAATATCTACACCGTTATCTGTATGAACATAGAAATACCTACACCGCTATCTGTATGAACATGGAAATATCTAAACCGCTATCTGTATGAACATGGAAATATCTACACCGCTATCTGTAAGAACATGGAAATATCTACACCGCTATCTGTATGAACATGCAAATATCTACACAGCTATCTGTATATCAATGGAAATATCTACACTGCTATCTCTATAAACATGGAAATAACTACACTGCTATCTGTATAAACATGGAAATATCTACAGTGCCATCTCTATGAACATGGAAATATCTACACCGCCATTTGTATGAACTCGGAAATATCTACACCGCCATCTCTATGAACATGGAAATGTCTACACCGCCATTTGTATGAACTTGGAAATATCTACACCGCCATCTGTATGAACATGGAAATATCTTCACCGCCATCTGTATGAACATGGAAATATCTACACCGCTAACTGTATGGACATGGAAATATCCACACCGCTATTGGTATGAACATGGAAATATCTACACCGCTCTCTGTATGAACATGGAAATATCTACACCGCTATCTGTATGAACATAGAAATATCTACCCCGCTATTTGTATGAAGATGGAAATATCTACACTGCTATCTGTATGAACATGCAAATATCTATCCAGCTATCTGTATAAAATTGAAATTATCTACACCGCTATCTCTATAAACATGGAAATAACTACACTGCTATCTGTATAAACATGGAAATATCTACAACGCCATCTCTAGGAACATGGAAATATCTACACCGCCATTTGTATGAACATGGAAATATCTACACCGCCATCTCTATGAACATGGAAATATTTACAACGCCGTTTGTATGAACATGGAAATATCTACACCGCCATCTGTATGAACATGGAAATATCTTCACCGCCATCTGTATGAACATGGATATATCTACACCGGCATCTGGATGAACATGGAAATATCTACACCGCTATCTGCATGAACATGGAAATATCTACACCGCCATCTGTATGAACATGGAAATATCTACACCGCTAACTGTATGAACATGGAAATATCTACACCGCTATTGGTATGAACATGGAAATATCTAGACCGCTATCTGGATGAACATGGAAATATCTACACCGCCATCTCTATAAACGTGGAAATATCTACACCACTATCTATATGAACTTGGAAATATCTACACTGCTATCTGTATAAAATTGAAATTATCTACACCACTATCTCTATAAACATGGCAATATCTACACGGTTATCTGTATAAACATGGAAATATCTACAATGCTGTCTCTATAACCTTGGAAATAACTACACCTCTATCTCTATAAACATGGAAATATCTAGACCGCCATCTCTATAAACATGGAAATATCTACACCACCGTCTGTATAAACATGGAAGTATCTATACCGCTATCTGCATAAACATGGAAATAGGTACACCACCGTCTCTATGAACATGGAAATATCTACACCGCCATCTGTACAAACATGGAAATATCTACACTGCCATCTGTATGAACATGTAAATATCTACACCGCCATCTGTATGAGCATGGAAATATCTACACCGCTAACTGTATGAACATGGAAATAACTACACCGCTATCTGTATGAACATGCAAATATCTACACCGTTATCTGTACGAACATGAAAATATCTAAACCGCTATCTGTACGAACATGGAAATATCTACACCGCTATCTGTATGAACATGCAAATATCTACACAGCTATCTGTATATCAATGGAAATACCTACACTGCTATCTCTATAAACATGGAAATAACTACACTGCTATCTGTATAAACAGGGAAATATCTACACCGCCACCTGAATGAACATGGAAATATCTACACTGCCATCCGTACGAACATGGAAATATCTACACCGCCATCTGTATGAGCATGTAAATATCTACACCGCCATCTGTATGAACATGGAAATATCTACACCGCTAACTGTATGAACATGGAAATATCTACACAGCTATTGGTATGAACATGGAAATATCTACACCGCTATCTGTATGAACATGGAAATATCTACACCGCTATCTGTATGAACATGGAAATATCTACACCGCTATCTGTATGAACATGGAAATATCTACACCGCCATCTCTATGAACATGTAAATATCTACACCGCAATCTGTATGAACATGGAAATATCTACACAGCTATCTGTATATCAATGGAAATATCCACACTGGTATCTCTATAAACATGGAAATAACTACACTGCTATCTCTATAAATATGGAAATATCTACACTGCCATCTCTGTGAACATGGAAATATCTGCACCGCCATCTCTATGAACATGGAGATATCCACACCGCCATTTGTATGAACATGGAAATATCTACACCGCAATCAGTATGAACATGGAAATATCTACACCGTCATCTCTATAAAGGTGGAAATATCTACATCGCTATCTGTATGAACTTGGAAATATCCACACTGCTCTCCGTATAAAATTGAAATTATCTACACCACTATCTCTATAAACATGGAAATATCTACACAGCTATCTGTATAAACATGGAAATACATACACCGCTATCTGTATAAACATGGAAATATCTTCACCGCTATCTGTATAAACATGGAAATATCTAGACCGCCATCTCTATAAACATGGAAATATCTACACCACCATCTGTATGAACATGTAAATATCTACACAGCCATCTGTATGAACATGGAAATATCTACACCAATAACTGTATGAACATGGAAATATCTACACCGCTATCTGTACGAACATGGAAATAACTACACCGCTATCTGTATGAACATGCAAATATCTACACAGCTATCTGTATATCAATGGAAATATCTACACTGCTATCTCGATAAACATGGAAATAACTACACTGCTATCTGTATAAACATGGAAATATCTACAACGCCATCTCTATGAACATGGAAATATCTACACCGCCATTTGTATGAACATGGAAATATCTACACCGCCATCTCTATGAACATGGAAATATTTACACCGCCATTTGTATGAACATGGAAATATCTACAGCGCCATCTGTATGAACATGGAAATATCTTCACCGCCATCTGTATGAACATGGATATATCTACACCGGCATCTGGATGAACATGGAAATATCTACACCGCTATCTGCATGAACATGGAAATATCTACACCGCCATCTGTATGAACATGGAAATATCTACACCGCTAACTGTATGAACATGGAAATATCTACACCGCTATTGGTATGAACATGGAAATATCTAGACCGCTATCTGGATGAACATGGAAATATCTACACCGCCATCTCTATAAACGTGGAAATATCTACACCACTATCTATATGAACTTGGAAATATCTACACTGCTATCTGTATAAAATTGAAATTATCTACACCACTATCTCTATAAACATGGCAATATCTACACGGTTATCTGTATAAACATGGAAATATCTACAATGCTGTCTCTATAACCTTGGAAATAACTACACCTCTATCTCTATAAACATGGAAATATCTAGACCGCCATCTCTATAAACATGGAAATATCTACACCACCGTCTGTATAAACATGGAAGTATCTATACCGCTATCTGCATAAACATGGAAATAGGTACACCACCGTCTCTATGAACATGGAAATATCTACACCGCCATCGGCACAAACATGGAAATATCTACACTGCCATCTGTATGAACATGTAAATATCTACACCACCATCTGTATGAGCATGGAAATATCTACACCGCTAACTGTATGAACATGGAAATAACTACACCGCTATCTGTATGAACATGCAAATATCTACACCGTTATCTGTACGAACATGAAAATATCTACACCGCTATCTGTATGAACATGGAAATATCTACACCGCTATCTGTATGAACATGCAAATATCTACAAAGCTATCTGTATATCAATGGAAATATCTACACTGCAATCTCTGTAAACATGGAAATAACTACACTGTTATCTGTATAAACACGGAAATATCTACACCGGCACCTGTATGAACATGGAAATATCTACAATGCCATCCGTACGAACATGGAAATATCTACACCGCCATCTGTATGAACATGGAAATATCTACACCGCTATCTCTGTGAACATAGAAATATCTACCCCGCTATTTGTATGAAGATGGAAATATCTACACCGCTATCAGTATGAACATGCAAATATCTACCCAGCTATCTGTATAAAATTGAAATTATCTACACCGCTATCTCTTTAAACATGGAAATATCTACACTGCTATCTGTATAAACATGGAAATATCTACACCGCAATGTGTATAAACATGGAAATATCTTCACCGCTATCTGTATAAACATGGAAATATCTACAACGCTGTCTCTATAAACTTGGAAATAACTACACCACTATCTCTATAAACATGGAAATATCTACACCGCCACCTGTACGAACATGGAAATACCTACACTGCCATCCGTACGAAGTTGGAAATATCTACACCGCCATCTGTATGAACATGTAAATATCTACACCGCCATCTGTATGAACATGGAAATATCCACAACGCTATTGGTACGAACATGGAAATATCTACACCGTTATCTGTATGAACATGGAAATACCTACACCGCTATCTGTATGAACATGGAAATATCTAAACCGCTATCTGTATGAACATGGAAATATCTACACCGCTATCTGTAAGAACATGGAAATATCTACACCGCTATCTGTATGAACATGCAAATATCTACACAGCTATCTGTATATCAATGGAAATATCTACACTGCTATCTCTATAAACATGGAAATAACTACACTGCTATCTGTATAAACATGGAAATATCTACAGTGCCATCTCTATGAACATGGAAATATCTACACCGCCATTTGTATGAACTCGGAAATATCTACACCGCCATCTCTATGAACATGGAAATGTCTACACCGCCATTTGTATGAACTTGGAAATATCTACACCGCCATCTGTATGAACATGGAAATATCTTCACCGCCATCTGTATGAACATGGAAATATCTACACCGCTAACTGTATGGACATGGAAATATCCACACCGCTATTGGTATGAACATGGAAATATCTACACCGCTGTCTGTATGAACATGGAAATATCTACACCGCTATCTGTATGAACATAGAAATATCTACCCCGCTATTTGTATGAAGATGGAAATATCTACACCGCTATCTGTATGAACATGCAAATATCTATCCAGCTATCTGTATAAAATTGAAATTATCTACACCGCTATCTCTATAAACATGGAAATAATTACACTGCTATCTGTATAAACATGGAAATATCTACAACGCCATCTCTATGAACATGGAAATATCTACACCGCCATTTGTATGAACATGGAAATATCTACACCGCCATCTCTATGAACATGGAAATATTTACACCACCATCTGTATGAACATGGAAATATCTACACCGCCATCTGTATGAACATGGAAATATCTTCACCGCCATCTGTATGAACATGGATATATCTACACCGGCATCTGGATGAACATGGAAATATCTACACCGCTATCTGCATGAACATGGAAATATCTACACCGCCATCTGTATGAACATGGAAATATCTACACCGCTAACTGTATGAACATGGAAATATCTACACCGCTATTGGTATGAACATGGAAATATCTAGACCGCTATCTGGATGAACATGGAAATATCTACACCGCCATCTCTATAAACGTGGAAATATCTACACCACTATCTATATGAACTTGGAAATATCTACACTGCTATCTGTATAAAATTGAAATTATCTACACCACTATCTCTATAAACATGGCAATATCTACACGGTTATCTGTATAAACATGGAAATATCTACAATGCTGTCTCTATAACCTTGGAAATAACTACACCTCTATCTCTATAAACATGGAAATATCTAGACCGCCATCTCTATAAACATGGAAATATCTACACCACCGTCTGTATAAACATGGAAGTATCTATACCGCTATCTGCATGAACATGGAAATAGGTACACCACCGTCTCTATGAACATGGAAATATCTACACCGCCATCTGTACAAACATGGAAATATCTACACTGCCATCTGTATGAACATGTAAATATCTACACCGCCATCTGTATGAGCATGGAAATATCTACACCGCTAACTGTATGAACATGGAAATAACTACA
Organism: Gorilla gorilla gorilla; assembly: GCF_029281585.2. Classification (NCBI taxonomy): domain Eukaryota; kingdom Metazoa; phylum Chordata; class Mammalia; order Primates; family Hominidae; genus Gorilla; species Gorilla gorilla. The sequence continues at coordinate 2,288,220 of NC_073234.2, forward strand.
CCACTATCTGTATGAACATGCAAATATCTACACCGTTATCTGTACGAACATGAAAATATCTACACCGCTATCTGTACGAACATGGAAATATCTACACCGCTATCTGTATGAACATGCAAATATCTACACAGCTATCTGTATATCAATGGAAATACCTACACTGCTATCTCTATAAACATGGAAATAACTACACTGCTATCTGTATAAACAGGGAAATATCTACACCGCCACCTGAGTGAACATGGAAATATCTACACTGCCATCCGTACGAACATGGAAATATCTACACCGCCATCTGTATGAGCATGTAAATATCTACACCGCCATCTGTATGAACATGGAAATATCTACACCGCTAACTGTATGAACATGGAAATATCTACACCGCTATTGGTATGAACATGGAAATATCTACACCGCTATCTGTATGAACATGGAAATATCTACAATGCTGTCTCTATAACCTTGGAAATAACTACACCTCTATCTCTATAAACATGGAAATATCTAGACCGCCATCTCTATAAACATGGAAATATCTACACCACCGTCTGTATAAACATGGAAGTATCTATACCGCTATCTGCATGAACATGGAAATAGGTACACCACCGTCTCTATGAACATGGAAATATCTACACCGCCATCTGTACAAACATGGAAATATCTACACTGCCATCTGTATGAACATGTAAATATCTACACCGCCATCTGTATGAGCATGGAAATATCTACACCGCTAACTGTATGAACATGGAAATAACTACACCACTATCTGTATGAACATGCAAATATCTACACCGTTATCTGTACGAACATGAAAATATCTACACCGCTATCTGTACGAACATGGAAATATCTACACCGCTATCTGTATGAACATGCAAATATCTACACAGCTATCTGTATATCAATGGAAATACCTACACTGCTATCTCTATAAACATGGAAATAACTACACTGCTATCTGTATAAACAGGGAAATATCTACACCGCCACCTGAGTGAACATGGAAATATCTACACTGCCATCCGTACGAACATGGAAATATCTACACCGCCATCTGTATGAGCATGTAAATATCTACACCGCCATCTGTATGAACATGGAAATATCTACACCGCTAACTGTATGAACATAGAAATATCTACACCGCTATTGGTATGAACATGGAAATATCTACACCGCTATCTGTATGAACATGGAAATATCTACACAGCTATCTGTATATCAATGGAAATATCCACACTGGTATCTCTATAAACATGGAAATAACTACACTGCTATCTCTATAAATATGGAAATATCTACACTGCCATCTCTGTGAACATGGAAATATCTGCACCGCCATCTCTATGAACATGGAAATATCCACACCGCCATTTGTATGAACATGGAAATATCTACACCGCAATCAGTATGAACATGGAAATATCTACACCGTCATCTCTATAAACGTGGAAATATCTACATCACTATCTGTATGAACTTGGAAATATCCACACTGCTCTCCGTATAAAATTGAAATTATCTACACCACTATCTCTATAAACATGGAAATATCTACACAACTATCTGTATAAACATGGAAATATATACACCGCTATCTGTATAAACATGGAAATATCTTCACCGCTATCTGTATAAACATGGAAATATCTAGACCGCCATCTCTATAAACATGGAAATATCTACACCACCATCTGTATGAACATGTAAATATCTACACAGCCATCTGTATGAACATGGAAATATCTACACCAATAACTGTATGAACATGGAAATATCTACACCGCTATCTGTACGAACACGGAAATAACTACACCGCTATCTGTATGAACATGCAAATATCTACACAGCTATCTGTATATCAATGGAAATATCTACAATGCTATCTCGATAAACATGGAAATAACTACACTGCTATCTGTATAAACATGGAAATATCTACAACGCCATCTCTATGAACATGGAAATATCTACACCGCCATTTGTATGAACATGGAAATATCTACACTGCCATCTCTATGAACATGGAAATATTTACACCGCCATTTGTATGAACATGGAAATATCTACACCGCCATCTGTATGAACATGGAAATATCTTCACCGCCATCTGTATGAACATGGATATATCTACACCGGCATCTGGATGAACATGGAAATATCTACACCGCTATCTGCATGAACATGGAAATATCTACACCGCCATCTGTATGAACATGGAAATATCTACACCGCTAACTGTATGAAAAAGGAAATATCTACACCGCTATTGGTATGAACATGGAAATATCTAGACCGCTATCTGGATGAACATGGAAATATCTACACCGCCATCTCTATAAACGTGGAAATATCTACACCACTATCTATATGAACTTGGAAATATCTACACTGCTATCTGTATAAAATTGAAATTATCTACACCACTATCTCTATAAACATGGCAATATCTACACGGTTATCTGTATAAACATGGAAATATCTACAATGCTGTCTCTATAACCTTGGAAATAACTACACCTCTATCTCTATAAACATGGAAATATCTAGACCGCCATCTCTATAAACATGGAAATATCTACACCACCGTCTGTATAAACATGGAAGTATCTATACCGCTATCTGCATAAACATGGAAATAAGTACACCACCGTCTCTATGAACATGGAAATATCTACATCGCCATCTGTACAAACATGGAAATATCTACACTGCCATCTGTATGAACATGTAAATATATACACCGCCATCTGTATGAGCATGGAAATATCTACACCGCTAACTGTATGAACATGGAAATAACTACACCGCTATCTGTATGAACATGCAAATATCTACACCGTTATCTGTACGAACATGAAAATATCTACACCGCTATCTGTACGAACATGGAAATATCTACACCGCTATCTGTATGAACATGCAAATATCTACAAAGCTATCTGTATATCAATGGAAATATCTACACTGCAATCTCTGTAAACATGGAAATAACTACACTGTTATCTATATAAACACGGAAATATCTACACCGGCACCTGTATGAACATGGAAATATCTACAATGCCATCCGTACGAACATGGAAATATCTACACCGCCATCTGTATGAACATGGAAATATCTACACCGCTATCTCTGTGAACAAAGTAATATCTACTCCGCTATTTGTATGAAGATGGAAATATCTACACGGCTATCAGTATGAACATGCAAATATCTACCCAGCTATCTGTATAAAATTGAAATTATCTACACCGCTATCTCTTTAAACATGGAAATATCTACACTGCTATCTGTATAAACATGGAAATATCTACACCGCAATGTGAATAAACATGGAAATATCTTCACCGCTATCTGTATAAACATGGAAATATCTACAACGCTGTCTCTATAAACTTGGAAATAACTACACCACTATCTCTATAAACATGGAAATATCTACACCGCCACCTGTACGAACATGGAAATATCTACACTGCCATCCGTACGAAGTTGGAAATATCTACACCGCCATCTGTATGAACATGTAAATATCTACACCGCCATCTGTATGAACATGGAAATATCCACACCGCTATTGGTACGAACATGGAAATATCTACACCGTTATCTGTATGGACATGGAAATACCTACACCGCTATCTGTATGAACATGGAAATATCAAAACCGCTATCTGTATGAACATGGAAATATCTACACCGCTATCTGTAAGAACATGGAAATATCTACACCGCTATCTGTATGAACATGCAAATATCTACACAGCTATCTGTATATCAATGGAAATATCTACACTGCTATCTCTATAAACATGGAAATAACTACACTGCTATCTGTATAAACATGGAAATATCTACAACGCCATCTCTATGAACATGGAAATATCTACACCGCCATTTGTATGAACTCGGAAATATCTACACCGCCATCTCTATGAACATGGAAATATTTACACCGCCATTTGTATGAACATGGAAATATCTACACCGCCATCTGTATGAACATGGAAATATCTTCACCGCCATCTGTATGAACATGGATATATCTACACCGGCATCTGGATGAACATGGAAATATCTACACCGCTATCTGCATGAACATGGAAATATCTACACCGCCATCTGTATGAACATGGAAATATCTACACCGCTAACTGTATGAACATGGAAATATCTACACCGCTATTGGTATGAACATGGAAATATCTAGACCGCTATCTGGATGAACATGGAAATATCTACACAGCCATCTCTATAAACGTGGAAATATCTACACCACTATCTATATGAACTTGGAAATATCTACACTGCTATCTGTATAAAATTGAAATTATCTACACCACTATCTCTATAAACATGGCAATATCTACACGGTTATCTGTATAAACATGGAAATATCTACAATGCTGTCTCTATAACCCTGGAAATAACTACACCTCTATCTCTATAAACATGGAAATATCTAGACCGCCATCTCTATAAACATGGAAATATCTACACCACCGTCTGTATAAACATGGAAGTACCTATACCGCTATCTGCATAAACATGGAAATAGGTACACCACCGTCTCTATGAACATGGAAATATCTACACCGCCATCTGTACAAACATGGAAATATCTACACTGCCATCTGTATGAACATGTAAATATCTACACCGCCATCTGTATGAGCATGGAAATATCTACACCGCTAACTGTATGAACATGGAAATAACTACACCGCTATCTGTATGAACATGCAAATATCTACACCGTTATCTGTACGAACATGAAAATATCTACACCGCTATCTGTACGAACATGGAAATATCTACACCGCTATCTGTATGAACATGCAAATATCTACACAGCTATCTGTATATCAATGGAAATACCTACACTGCTATCTCTATAAACATGGAAATAACTACACTGCAATCTGTATAAACAGGGAAATATCTACACCGCCACCTGTATGAACATGGAAATATCTACACTGCCATCCGTACGAACATGGAAATATCTACACCGCCATCTGTATGAGCATGTAAATATCTACACCGCCATCTGTATGAACATGGAAATATCTACACTGCCATCTGTATGAGCATGTAAATATCTACACCGCCATCTGTATGAACATGGAAATATCTACACCGCTAACTGTATGAACATGGAAATATCTACACCGCTATCGGTATGAACATGGAAATATCTACACCGCTATCTGTATGAACATGGAAATATCTACACCGCTATCTGTATGAACATGGAAATATCTACACCGCTATCTGTATGAACATGGAAATATCTACACCGCCATCTGTATGAACATGTAAATATCTACACCGCCATCTGTGTGAACATGGAAATATCTACACAGCTATCTGTATATCAATGGAAATATCCACACTGGTATCTCTATAAACATGGAAATGACTACACTGCTATCTCTATAAATATGGAAATATCTACACTGCCATCTCTGTGAACATGGAAATATCTACACCGCCATCTCTATGAACATGGAAATATCCACACCACCATTTGTATGAACATGGAAATATCTACACCGCAATCAGTATGAACATGGAAATATCTACACCGTCATCTCTATAAACGTGGAAATATCTACATCGCTATCTGTATGAACTTGGAAATATCCACACTGCTCTCCGTATAAAATTGAAATTATCTACACCACTATCTCTATAAACATGGAAATATCTACACAGCTATCTGTATAAACATGGAAATATATACACCGCTATCTGTATAAACATGGAAATATCTTCACCGCTATCTGTATAAACATGGAAATATCTAGACCGCCATCTCTATAAACATGGAAATATCTACACCACCATCTGTATGAACATGTAAATATCTACACAGCCATCTGTATGAACATGGAAATATCTACACCAATAACTGTATGAACATGGAAATATCTACACCGCTATCTGTACGAACATGGAAATAACTACACCGCTATCTGTATGAACATGCAAATATCTACACAGCTATCTGTATATCAATGGAAATACCTACACTGCTATCTCTATAAACATGGAAATATCTACACTGCTATCTGTATAAACAGGGAAATATCTACACCGCCACCTGTATGAACATGGAAATATCTACACTGCCATCCGTACGAACATGGAAATATCTACACCGCCATCTGTATGAGCATGTAAATATCTACACCGCCATCTGTATGAACATGGAAATAACTACACTGCCATCTGTATGAGCATGTAAATATCTACACCGCCATCTGTATGAACATGGAAATATCTACACCGCTAACTGTATGAACATGGAAATATCTACACCGCTATCGGTATGAACATGGAAATATCTACACCGCTATCTGTATGAACATGGAAATATCTACACCGCTATCTGTATGAACATGGAAATATCTACACCGCTATCTGTATGAACATGGAAATATCTACACCGCCATCTGTATGAACATGTAAATATCTACACCGCCATCTGTGTGAACATGGAAATATCTACACAGCTATCTGTATATCAATGGAAATATCCACACTGGTATCTCTATAAACATGGAAATGACTACACTGCTATCTCTATAAATATGGAAATATCTACACTGCCATCTCTGTGAACATGGAAATATCTACGCCGCCATCTCTATGAACATGGAAATATCCACACCGCCATTTGTATGAACATGGAAATATCTACACCGCAATCAGTATGAACATGGAAATATCTACACCGTCATCTCTATAAACGTGGAAATATCTACATCGCTATCTGTATGAACTTGGAAATATCCACACTGCTCTCCGTATAAAATTGAAATTATCTACACCACTATCTCTATAAACATGGAAATATCTACACAGCTATCTGTATAAACATGGAAATATATACACTGCTATCTGTATAAACATGGAAATATCTTCACCGCTATCTGTATAAACCTGGAAATATCTAGACCGCCATCTCTATAAACATATAAATATCTACACCACCATCTGTATGAACATGTAAATATCTACACAGCCATCTGTATGAACATGGAAATATCTACACCAATAACTGTATGAACATGGAAATATCTACACCGCTATCTGTACGAACATGGAAATAACTACACCGCTATCTGTATGAACATGCAAATATCTACACAGCTGTCTGTATATCAATGGAAATATCTACACTGCTATCTCGATAAACATGGAAATAACTACACTGCTATCTGTATAAACATGGAAATATCTACAACGCCATCTCTATGAACATGGAAATATCTACACCGCCATTTGTATGAACATGGAAATATCTACACCGCCATCTCTATGAACATGGAAATATTTACACCGCCATTTGTATGAACATGGAAATATCTACACCGCCATCTGTATGAACATGGAAATATCTTCACCGCCATCTGTATGAACATGGATATATCTACACCGGCATCTGGATGAACATGGAAATATCTACAAAGCTATCTGCATGAACATGGAAATATCTACACCGCCATCTGTATGAACATGGAAATATCTACACCGCTAACTGTATGAACATGGAAATATCTACACCGCTATTGGTATGAACATGGAAATATCTAGACCGCTATCTGGATGAACATGGAAATATCTACACCGCCATATCTATAAACGTGGAAATATCTACACCACTATCTATATGAACTTGGAAATATCTACCCTGCTATCTGTATAAAATTGAAATTATCTACACCACTATGTCTATAAACATGGCAATATCTACACGGTTATCTGTATAAACATAGAAATATCTATAATGCTGTCTCTATAACCTTGGAAATAACTACACCTCTATCTCTATAAACATGGAAATATCTAGACCGCCATCTCTATAAACATGGAAATATCTACACCACCGGCTGTATAAACATGGAAGTATCTATACCGCTATCTGCATAAACATGGAAATAGGTACACCACCGTCTCTATGAACATGGAAATATCTACACCGCCATCTGTACAAACATGGAAATATCTACACTGCCATCTGTATGAACATGTAAATATCTACACCGACATCTGTATGAGCATGGAAATATCTACACCGCTAACTGTATGAACATGGAAATAACTACACCGCTATCTGTATGAACATGCAAATATCTACACCGTTATCTGTACGAACATGAAAATATCTACACCGCTATCTGTACGAACATGGAAATATCTACACCGCTATCTGTATGAACATGCAAATATCTACACAGCTATCTGTATATCAATGGAAATACCTACACTGCTATCTCTATAAACATGGAAATAACTACACTGCAATCTGTATAAACAGGGAAATATCTACACCGCCACCTGTATGAACATGGAAATATCTACACTGCCATCCGTACGAACATGGAAATATCTACACCGCCATCTGTATGAGCATGTAAATATCTACACCGCCATCTGTATGAACATGGAAATATCTACACCGCTAACTGTATGAACATGGAAATATCTACACCGCTATCGGTATGAACATGGAAATATCTACACCGCTATCTGTATGAACATGGAAATATCTACACCGCTATCTGTATGAACATGGAAATATCTACACCGCTATCTGTATGAACATGGAAATATCTACACCGCCATCTGTATGAACATGTAAATATCTACACCGCCATCTGTATGAACATGGAAATATCTACACAGCTATCTGTATATCAATGGAAATATCCACACTGGTATCTCTATAAACATGGAAATGACTACACTGCTATCTCTATAAATATGGAAATATCTACACTGCCATCTCTGTGAACATGGAAATATCTACACCGCCATCTCTATGAACATGGAAATATCCACAACGCCATTTGTATGAACATGGAAATATCTACAGCGCAATCAGTTTGAACATGGAAATATCTACACCGTCATCTCTATAAATGTGGAAATATCTACATCGCTATCTGTATGAACTTGGAAATATCCACACTGCTCTCCGTATAAAATTGAAATTATCTACACCACTATCTCTATAAACATGGAAATATCTACACAGCTATCTGTATAAACATGGAAATATATACACCGCTATCTGTATAAACATGGAAATATCTTCACCGCTATCTGTATAAACATGGAAATATCTAGACCGCCATCTCTATAAACATGGAAATATCTACACCACCATCTGTATGAACATGGAAATATCTACACCGCTAACTGTATGAACATGGAAATATCTACACCGCTATTGGTATGAACATGGAAATATCTAGACCGCTATCTGGATGAACATGGAAATATCTACACCGCCATCTCTATAAACGTGGAAATATCTACACCACTATCTATATGAACTTGGAAATATCTACACTGCTATCTGTATAAAATTGAAATTATCTACACCACTATCTCTATAAACATGGCAATATCTACACGGTTATCTGTATAAACATAGAAATATCTATAATGCTGTCTCTATAACCTTGGAAATAACTACACCTCTATCTCTATAAACATGGAAATATCTAGACCGCCATCTCTATAAACATGGAAATATCTACACCACCGTCTGTATAAACATGGAAGTATCTATACCGCTATCTGCATAAACATGGAAATAGGTACACCACCGTCTCTATGAACATGGAAATATCTACACCGCCATCTGTACAAACATGGAAATATCTACACTGCCATCTGTATGAACATGTAAATATCTACACCGACATCTGTATGAGCATGGAAATATCTACACCGCTAACTGTATGAACATGGAAATAACTACACCGCTATCTGTATGAACATGCAAATATCTACACCGTTATCTGTACGAACATGAAAATATCTACACCGCTATCTGTACGAACATGGAAATATCTACACCGCTATCTGTATGAACATGCAAATATCTACACAGCTATCTGTATATCAATGGAAATACCTACACTGCTATCTCTATAAACATGGAAATAACTACACTGCAATCTGTATAAACAGGGAAATATCTACACCGCCACCTGTATGAACATGGAAATATCTACACTGCCATCCGTACGAACATGGAAATATCTACACCGCCATCTGTATGAGCATGTAAATATCTACACCGCCATCTGTATGAACATGGAAATATCTACACCGCTAACTGTATGAACATGGAAATATCTACACCGCTATCGGTATGAACATGGAAATATCTACACCGCTATCTGTATGAACATGGAAATATCTACACCGCTATCTGTATGAACATGGAAATATCTACACCGCTATCTGTATGAACATGGAAATATCTACACCGCCATCTGTATGAACATGTAAATATCTACACCGCCATCTGTATGAACATGGAAATATCTACACAGCTATCTGTATATCAATGGAAATATCCACACTGGTATCTCTATAAACATGGAAATGACTACACTGCTATCTCTATAAATATGGAAATATCTACACTGCCATCTCTGTGAACATGGAAATATCTACACCGCCATCTCTATGAACATGGAAATATCCACAACGCCATTTGTATGAACATGGAAATATCTACACCGCAATCAGTTTGAACATGGAAATATCTACACCGTCATCTCTATAAATGTGGAAATATCTACATCGCTATCTGTATGAACTTGGAAATATCCACACTGCTCTCCGTATAAAATTGAAATTATCTACACCACTATCTCTATAAACATGGAAATATCTACACAGCTATCTGTATAAACATGGAAATATATACACCGCTATCTGTATAAACATGGAAATATCTTCACCGCTATCTGTATGAACATGGAATTATCTACTCCTCAATCTCTATAAACGTGGAAATATCTACACCGCTATCTGTAAGAACATGGAAATAACCACACCGCTATCTGTATGAACTTGGAATTATCTACTCCTCAATCTCTATAAACGTGGAAATATCTACACCGCTATCTGTATGAACTTGGAAATATCTACACTGATATCTGTATAAAATTGGAATTATCTACACCACTATCTCTATAAACATGGAAATATCTACACCGCCTTCTGTATTAAGATGGAAATATCTACACCGCTATCTGTATAAACATGGAAATATCTGCACCACTATCTGTATAAACATGAAAATATCCTCACTGCTACCTGTATATACATGGAAATATCTACACCGCTATCTGCATAAACATGGAAATATCCACACCGCTATCTGTGTAAACATGGAAATATCTACACCGCCATCTGTGTAAACATGAAAATATCTAGACCGCCATCTCTATAAACATGGAAATACCTACACCGTCATCTGTAAGAACATGGAAATATCTACACCGCCGTCCCTATAAACGTGGAAATATCTACACTGCTATCTGTATGAACTTCGAAATATCTACACCGCTATGTGTGTAAAATTGGAATTATCTACACCACTATCTCTTTAAACATGGAAATATCTACACCGCTATCTGTATAAACATTTAAATATCTCCACCGCTATCTGTATAAACATGGAAATATCTTCACCGCTATCTGTACAAACATGGAAATATCTACACCGCCATCTGTATCAACAAGGAAATATCTACACAGCCATCTGTATTAAGATGGAAATATCTAAACCGCTATCTGTATAAACATGGAAATATCTACACCGCTATCTGTATAAACATGGAAATATCTACACTGCTATCTGTATGAACATGGAAATATCTACACCGATATCTCTATGAACATGGAAATATCTACACCACTATCTGTATGAACATGGAAATAACTACACCGCTATCTGTATGAACTTGGAAATATCTACACCGCTATCTGCACAAACATGGAAATATCTGCACCGCTATCTGTATAAACATGGAAATATCTACACCGCTATCTGTATAACCATGGAAATATCTACATCATCTCTATATACATGTAAACCTTTACACTGCTCTCTGTATAAACATGGAAATGTCTACACAGCCATCTCTATAAACATGGAAATATCTCCACCGCTATCTGTGTGAACATTAAAATATCTACAGCACCATCTACATAAACATGGAAGTATCTACACTGCTATCTCTATAAACATGAAAATATGTACACCGGCATCTCTATAAACATGGAAATACTTACACGGCCATCTGTAAGAACATGAAAATATCTACAACGCCATCTCTATAAACATGGAAATATGTACACCGCCATCTATATAAAGATGGAAATATCTACAGCGCTATCTCTGTAAACATGGAAATATCTACACCGCTATCTGTCTAAACAAGGAAATATCTACACCGCTATCTGTATAAACATGGAAATACCTACACCGCCATCTGTATAAACATGGAAATATCTACACTGCTATATGTTTAAACTTGGAAATATCTACAGCTCTATCTCTATAAACATGGAAATACCTTCACTGCTATCTGTATAAACATAGAAATATCTACACTGCTATCTCTCTAAACAAGGAAATAACTACAACGCTATCAGTGTAAACATGGAAATGTCTACACCGCTATCTGTTTAAACATGGAAATATCTACACCGCTATCTGCATAAAGATGGAAATATCTCCACCGCCATCTCTATAAACATGGAAATATCTAAACTGCCATCTGTATGAACATGGAAATATCTACTCCACCATCTGTATGCACACGGAAGTATCTACAGCGCCATCCATATGAACATGCAAATAACTTCACCGCCATCTGTATGAACATGGAAATATCTACACTGCCATCTGTATGAACAAGGAAATATCTACACTGCCATCTCTATAAACATGGAAATATCTACACCGCCATCTGTATGAACATTTGAATACGTGCACCGCCATCTGTATAAAGATGGAATTATCTAAACCGCTATCTGTATGAACATGGAAATTCCTACACCGCTATCTGTATAAACATGGAAATATCTGCACCGCTATCTCTATAAACATGGAAATATCTACACCGCTATCTATATAAACAAGGAAATATCTACACCTCCATCTGTATAAAAATGGAAATATTTACAACGTCATCTCTATAAACATGGAAATAGCTACATCACCAACTGTATGAACATGGATATATCTACTCCGCCATCTCTTTAAAGGTGAAAATATATACACCGCTATCTGTATGAACGTGGAAAAATACACACTGCTATCTGTATAAAAATGGAAATACCTACACCGCTATGTCCATAAACATGGAAATATCTACACCGCTATCTCTATAAACATGGAAATATGTACATCGCTATCTGTATGAACATTGAAATATCTACACCGCTATCTGTATGAAGATTGAAATATCTACACTGCTATCTGTATGAACATGGAAATATCTCCACCGCTATCTGTATGAACATGGAAATATCTACACAGCTATCTGTATATAAATGGAAATATCTACACTGCTATCTTAATAAAAATGGAAATAACCACACCGCTATCTCTATAGACATGGATATATCTACACCGCCATCTCTATGAACATGGAAATATCTACACCGCCATCTGTATGAACTTAGAAATATCTACACCGCCATCTGAATGAACATGGAAATATCCACATCGCTATCTGTGTAAACATGGAAATATCTACACTGCTATCTTTATGAACATGGAAATATCTACATTGCTATCTGTATAAAAATGGAAATATCTACACCGCTATCTCTATAAGCATTGAAATATCTACACCACTATCTGTATAAACAAGGTAATATCTAGACCGCCGTCTCTTAAAACGTGGAAATATCTACACCGTTATCTGTATAAACATGGAAATATCTACAAAGCTATCTGTATAAACTGGGAAATAACTACACCACTACCTCTATAAACAAGGAAATATCTACACTGCCGTCTCTATAAACATGGAAATATCTACACCGCCATCTGTATAAACATGGAAATATATATACCGCTAGCTGAATAAACATGGAAATATCTACACCGCTATCTCCATAAACATGGAAATATCTACACCGCTATCTCTATAAACTTGGAAATATCTACACTGCTACCTCCATAAACTTAGAAATATCTACACCGCTATGTTTATCAACATGGAAATATCTACACCGCTATCTCTGTAAACATGGAAATATCAAAACCGCCCTCTGCATAAACACGAAAATATCTACACTGCCATCTGTATAAACATGGAAATATCTACACCGCCATCTGTATCAATATAGAAATATCTACACCGCCATCCGTATGAAAATGGAAATATCTACACCGTCATCTCTATGAACATGGAAATATCTACACTGCCATCTGTATTAACATGGAAATGTCTACACCGCCATCCGTATGAAGATGGAAATATCTACACCGCCATCTGTATGAACATGGAAATACCTTCACCGCCATCTGTATGAACATGGAAATATCTGCACCGCCATCTCTATAAAGGTGGAAATATCTACACCGCTATCTGTAGGAACATGGAAATATCTACACCGCTTTCTTTATAAACATGGAAATAACTACACCATTATCTCTATAAACTTGGAAATATCTACACGGCCATCTCTATGAACATGGAAATATCTACACCGCCTTCTGTATGAACTTGGAAATATCTACATAGTCATCTGGATGAACATGGAAATATCTACACCGCCATCTGTATAAACATGGAAATATCTACACTGCTATCTGTATGAACATGTAAATATCTACACCGCTATCTTTATGAACATGTAAATATCTGCAACTCTATATGTATGAACATGGAAACATCTACACTGCTATCTGTATGAACATGGAAATATCTACACAACTCTCTCTATAAACATGGAAATAACTGTACCACTATCTCTATAAACATGGAAATGTCTACAACGCCATCTGAATGAACTTCGAAATATCTACACCGCCATCTGTATCAACATGGAAATATCTACACAGCCATCTGTATTAAGATGGAAATATCTAAACCGCTATCTGTATAAACATGGAAATATCTACACCGCTATCTGTATAAACATGGAAATATCTACACTGCTATCTGTATGAACATGGAAATATCTACACCGATATCTCTATGAACATGGAAATATCTGCACCACTATCTGTATGAACATGGAAATAACTACACCGCTATCTGTATGAACTTGGAAATATCTACACCGCTATCTGCACAAACATGGAAATATCTGCACCGCTATCTGTATAAACATGGAAATATCTACACCGCTATCTGTATAACCATGGAAATATCTACATCATCTCTATATACATGTAAACCTTTACACTGCTCTCTGTATAAACATGGAAATGTCTACACAGCCATCTCTATAAACATGGAAATATCTCCACCGCTATCTGTGTGAACATTAAAATATCTACAGCACCATCTACATAAACATGGAAGTATCTACACCGCTATCTCTATAAACATGAAAATATGTACACCGGCATCTCTATAATCATGGAAATACTTACACGGCCATCTGTAAGAACATGAAAATATCTACAACGCCATCTCTATAAACATGGAAATATGTACACCGCCATCTATATAAAGATGGAAATATCTACAGAGCTATCTCTGTAAACATGGAAATATCTACACCGCTATCTGTCTAAACAAGGAAATATCTACACCGCTATCTGTATAAACATGGAAATACCTACACCGCCATCTGTATAAACATGGAAATATCTACACTGCTATATGTTTAAACTTGGAAATATCTACAGCTCTATCTGTATAAACATGGAAATACCTTCACTGCTATCTGTATAAACATAGAAATATCTACACTGCTATCTCTCTAAACAAGGAAATATCTACAACGCTATCAGTGTAAACATGGAAATGTCTACACCGCTATCTGTTTAAACATGGAAATATCTACACCGCTATCTGCATAAAGATGGAAATATCTCCACCGCCATCTCTATAAACATGGAAATATCTAAACTGCCATCTGTATGAACATGGAAATATCTACTCCACCATCTGTATGCACACGGAAGTATCTACAGCGCCATCCATATGAACATGCAAATAACTTCACCGCCATCTGTATGAACATGGAAATATCTACACTGCCATCTGTATGAACAAGGAAATATCTACACTGCCATCTCTATAAACATGGAAATATCTACACCGCCATCTGTATGAACATTTGAATACGTGCACCGCCATCTGTATAAAGATGGAATTATCTAAACCGCTATCTGTATGAACATGGAAATTCCTACACCGCTATCTGTATAAACATGGAAATATCTGCACCGCTATCTCTATAAACATGGAAATATCTACACCGCTATCTATATAAACAAGGAAATATCTACACCTCCATCTGTATAAACATGGAAATATTTACAACGTCATCTCTATAAACATGGAAATAGCTACATCACCAACTGTATGAACATGGATATATCTACTCCGCCATCTCTTTAAAGGTGAAAATATATACACCGCTATCTGTATGAACATGGAAAAATACACACTGCTATCTGTATAAAAATGGAAATACCTACACCGCTATGTCCATAAACATGGAAATATCTACACCGTTATCTCTATAAACATGGAAATATGTACATCGCTATCTGTATGAACATTGAAATATCTACACCGCTATCTGTATGAAGATTGAAATATCTACACTGCTATCTGTATGAACATGGAAATATCTCCACCGCTATCTGTATGAACATGGAAATATCTACACAGCTATCTGTATATAAATGGAAATATCTACACTGCTATCTTAATAAAAATGGAAATAACCACACCGCTATCTCTATAGACATGGATATATCTACACCGCCATCTCTATGAACATGGAAATATCTACACCGCCATCTGTATGAACTTAGAAATATCTACACCGCCATCTGAATGAACATGGAAATATCCACATCGCTATCTGTGTAAACATGGAAATATCTACACTGCTATCTTTATGAACATGGAAATATCTACATTGCTATCTGTATAAAAATGGAAATATCTACACCGCTATCTCTATAAGCATTGAAATATCTACACCACTATCTGTATAAACAAGGTAATATCTAGACCGCCGTCTCTTAAAACGTGGAAATATCTACACCGTTATCTGTATAAACATGGAAATATCTACAAAGCTATCTGTATAAACTTGGAAATAACTACACCACTACCTCTATAAACAAGGAAAAATCTACACTGCCGTCTCTATAAACATGGAAATATCTACACCGCCATCTGTATAAACATGGAAATATCTATACCGCTAGCTGAATAAACATGGAAATATCTACACCGCTATCTCCATAAACATGGAAATATCTACACCGCTATCTCTATAAACTTGGAAATATCTACACTGCTACCTCCATAAACTTAGAAATATCTACACCGCTATGTTTATCAACATGGAAATATCTACACCGCTATCTCTGTAAACATGGAAATATCAAAACCGCCCTCTGCATAAACACGAAAATATCTACACTGCCATCTGTATAAACATGGAAATATCTACACCGCCATCTGTATCAATATAGAAATATCTACACCGCCATCCGTATGAAAATGGAAATATCTACACCGTCATCTCTATGAACATGGAAATATCTACACCGCCATGTGTACGAACATGGAAATATCTACACCGCCATCTCTATGAACATGGAAATATCTACACAGCTACATGTATGAACATGGAAATTTCTACACCGCTATCTGTATGAAGTTGGAAATTTCTACACCGCTATCTGTATGAACATGGAAATATCTTCACCGCTATCTGTATAAACATGGAAATATCTACAACGCTGTCTCTATAAACTTGGAAATAACTACACCACTATCTCTATAAACATGGAAATATCTAGACCGCCATCTCTACAAACATGGAAATATCTACACCACCATCTGTATAAACAAGGAAATACCTATGCCGCTATCTGCATAAACATGGAAATATCTACATCGCCATCTCTAAGAACATGGAAATATGTACACCGTAATCTTTACGAACATGGAAATATCTACACTGCCATCTGTATGAACATGTAAATATCTACACCGCCATCTGTATGAACATGGAAATATCTACACCGCTAACTGTATGAACATGGAAATATCTACAAGGCTATCTGTATGAACATGGAAATATCTACACCGTTATCTGTATGAACACGGAAATATCTACACCACTAGCTGTATGAACGTGGAAATATCTACACGGCTGTCTGTACGAACATGGAAATATCTACACCGCTATCTGTATGAACATGCAAATATCCACACAGCTATCTGTATATCAATGGAATTATCTACACTGCTATCTCTATAAACATGGAAATAACTAAACTGCTATCTGTATAAACATGGAAATATCTACACCGCCACCTGTATGAACATGGAAATATCTACACTGCCATCCGTGCGAACATGGAAATATCTACACCGCCATCTCTATGAACATGTAAATATCTACACCGCCATCTGTATGAACATGGAAATATCTACACCGCTAACCGAATGAACATGGAAATAACTACACCGCTATCTGTATGAACATGGAAATATCTACACAGCTATCTGTATGAACATGGAAATATCTGCACCACTATCTGTATGAACATGGAAATATCTACACAGCTATCTGTATGAACATGGATATATCTACACCGGCATCTGGATGAACATGGAAATAACTACACCGCTATCTGCATGAACATGGAAATATCTACACCGCTAACTGTATGAACATGGAAATATCTACACCGCTATGTGTATGAACATGGAAATATCTACACCGCTATCTGTATGAACATGAAAATATCTACACCGCTATCTGTATGAACATGCAAATATCTACACAGCCATCTGTATATCAATGGAAATATCTACAGTGCTAACTCTATAAACACGGAAAAAACTACACAGCTATCCGTAAAAACATGGAAATATCTACACCGCCACCTGTATGAACATGGAAATATCTACACCGCCATGTGTATGAACATGTAAATATCTACACCGCCATCTGTATGAACATGGAAAGATCTACACCGCCATCTGTATGAACATGGAAATATCTACACCGCTAACTGTATGAACATGGAAATATCTACACGGCTATCTGTATGAAAATGGAAATATCAACACCGTTATCTGTATGAACATGGAAATATCTACACTGCTATCTGTATGAACATGGAAATATCTACACCTCTATCTATATGAACATGGAAATATCTACACCACTATCTGTATGAACATGCAAATATCTACACAGCTATATGTATATCAATGGAAATATCTACATTGCTATCTCTATAAACATTGAAATAACTACACTGCTATCTGTATAAACATGGAAATATCTACACCGCCACCTGTACGAACATGGAAATATCTACACTGCCATCCGTACGAACATGGAAATATCTACACCGCCATCTGTATGAACATGTAAATATCTACACAGCTATCTGTATATCAATGGAAATTTCTACACTGCTATCTCTAAAAACATGGAAATAACTACAGTGCTATCTGTATGAACATGGAAATATCTACACCGCCACCTGTATGAACATGGAAATATCTACACTGCCATCTGTACGAACATGGAAATATCTACACCGCCATCTGTATGAACATGTAAATATCTACACCGCCATCTGTATGAACATGCAAATATCTACACCGCCATCTGTATGAACATGGAAATATCTACACCGCTAACTGTATGAACATGGAAATAACTACACCGCTATCTGTATGAACATGGAAATATATACACAGCTATCTGTATGAACATGGAAATATCTGCACCGCTATCTGTATGAACATGGAAATATCTACACAGCTATCTGTATGAACATGGATATATCTACACCGGCATCTGGATGAACATGGAAATAACTACACCGCTATCTGCATGAACATGGAAATATCTACACCGCTAACTGTATGAACATGGAAATATCTACACCGCTATGTGTATGAACATGGAAATATCTACACCGCTATCTGTATGAACATGAAAATATCTACACCGCTATCTGTATGAACATGCAAATATCTACACAGCCATCTGTATATCAATGGAAATATCTACAGTGCTAACTCTATAAACACGGAAAAAACTACACAGCTATCCGTAAAAACATGGAAATATCTACACCGCCACCTGTATGAACATGGAAATATCTACACCGCCATCTGTATGAACATGTAAATATCTACACCGCCATCTGTATGAACATGGAAAGATCTACACCGCCATCTGTATGAACATGGAAATATCTACACCGCTAACTGTATGAACATGGAAATATCTACACGGCTATCTGTATGAAAATGGAAATATCAACACCGTTATCTGTATGAACATGGAAATATCTACACTGCTATCTGTATGAACATGGAAATATCTACACCTCTATCTATATGAACATGGAAATATCTACACCACTATCTGTATGAACATGCAAATATCTACACAGCTATATGTATATCAATGGAAATATCTACATTGCTATCTCTATAAACATTGAAATAACTACACTGCTATCTGTATAAACATGGAAATATCTACACCGCCACCTGTACGAACATGGAAATATCTACACTGCCATCCGTACGAAAATGGAAATATCTACACCGCCATCTGTATGAACATGTAAATATCTACACAGCTATCTGTATATCAATGGAAATTTCTACACTGCTATCTCTAAAAACATGGAAATAACTACAGTGCTATCTGTATGAACATGGAAATATCTACACCGCCACCTGTATGAACATGGAAATATCTACACTGCCATCTGTACGAACATGGAAATATCTACACCGCCATCTGTATGAACATGTAAATATCTACACCGCCATCTGTATGAACATGCAAATATCTACACCGCCATCTGTATGAACATGGAAATATCTACACCGCTAACTGTATGAACATGGAAATAACTACACCGCTATCTGTATGAACATGGAAATATATACACAGCTATCTGTATGAACATGGAAATATCTGCACCGCTATCTGTATGAACATGGAAATATCTACACACCTATCTGTATATCAATGGAAATATCTACACTGCTATCTCTATAAACATGGAAATAACTACACTTCTATCTGTACAAACATGGAAATATCTACACCGCCATCTCTATGAACATGGAAATATCTACACCGCCACCTGTATGAACATGGAAATATCTACAGTGCCATCCGTACGAACATGGAAATATCTACACCGCCATCTGTATGAACATGTAAATATCTACACCGCCATCAGTTTGAACATGGTAATATCTACACTGCTATCTGTATAAACATGGAAATCTCTGCCCAACTATCTGTATAAACATGGAAATATCCGCACCGATATCTGTATAAACATGGAAATATCTACACCACTATCTGCATAAACATGGAAATATCCACACCGCTATCTGTGTAAACACGGAAATATCTACACCGCTATCTGTGTAAACATGGAAATATCTACACCGCCATCTGTGTAAACATGAAAATATCTACACCGCCATCTCTAAAAACATGGAAATATCTACACCGCCATCTGTATGAACATGGAAATATCTACACCACCATCTCTATAAACGTGGAAATATCTACACCGCTATCTGTATGAACTTGGAAATATCTACACTGCTATCTGTATAAAAATGAAATTATCTACACAACTGTCTCTATAAACATGGAAATATCTACACTGCTATCTGTATGAACATGGAAATACCTTCACCGCTATCTGTATAAACATGAAAATATCTACAACGCTGTCTCTATAAACTTGGAAATAACTACACCACTATCTCTATAAACATGGAAATATCTAGACCGCCATCTCTATAAACATGGAAATATCTACACCGCTATCTGTATGAACATGGAAATATCTACACCGCTATCTGTAAAAGATGGAAATATCTACACTGCTATCTGTATGAACATGGAAATATCTACACCGCTATCTGTATGAAGATGGAAATATCTACACCGTTATCTGTATGAACATGCAAATATCTACACAGCTATCTGTATATCAATGGAAATATCTACACCGCTATCTTTATAAACATGGAAATATCTACATTGCTATCTGTATAAACATGGAAATATCTACACCGCCATCTCTATGAAAATGGAAATATCTACACCGCCATTTTTATGAACACGGAAATATCTACACCGCCATCTGTATGAACATAGAAATATCTACACCGCCATTTGTATGAACCTGGAAATATCTACACCGCCATCTGTATGAACATGGAAATATCTTCACCGCCATCTGTATGAACATGGATATATCTACACCGGCATCTGGATGAACATGGAATTATCTACACCGCTATCTGCATGAACATGGAAATATCTACACCGCTAACTGTATTAACATGGAAATATCTACACCGCTATCTGTGTGAACATGGAAATATCTACACCACTAACTGTATGAACATGGAAATATCTACACCGTTATCTGTATGAACAAGGAAATATCTACACTGCTATGTGTATGAACATGGAAATATCTACACCGCTTTCTGTATGAACATGGAAATAACTACACCGCTATCTGTATGAACATGCAAATTTCTACACAGCTATCTGTATATCAATGGAAATATCTGCACTGCTATCTCTATAAACATGGAAATAACTACACAGCT
Organism: Gorilla gorilla gorilla; assembly: GCF_029281585.2. Lineage (NCBI taxonomy): Eukaryota > Metazoa > Chordata > Mammalia > Primates > Hominidae > Gorilla > Gorilla gorilla. The sequence goes on from NC_073234.2 coordinate 2,310,906, forward strand.
ATCTGTAAAAACATGGGAATATCTAAACCGCCACCTGTATGAACATGGAAATATCTACACTGCCATCCGTACGAACATGGAAATATCTACACCGTCATCTGTATGAACATGTAAATATCTACACCGCCATCTGTATGAACATGGAAATATCTACACCGCGATCTGTATGAACATGGAAATATCTACACCGCTAACTGTGTGAACATGGAAATATCTACACCGCTATCAGTATTAACATGGAAGTATCTACACCGCTATCTGTATGAACATGCAAATATCTACACAGCAATCTGTATATCAATGGAAATATCTACACTGCTATGTCTATACACATGGAAATAACTACACTGCTATCTGTATAAACATGGAAATATCTACACCGCCATCTCTATGAACATGGAAATATCTACACCGCCATATGTATGAACATGGAAATATCTACATCGCTATCTCTATGAACATGGAAATATCTACACCGCCATGTGTAAGAACATGGAAATATCTACACCGCCATCTGTATGAACATGGAAATATCTTCACCGCCATCTGTATGAACATGGATATATCCACACCGGCATCTGGATGAACGTGGAAATATCTACACCGCTATCTGCATGAACATGGAAATATCTACACAGCTATCTGCATATACATGGAAATATCTACACAGATTTCTCTATAAATATGGAAATAACTGCAGCACTATCTCTATAAACTTCGAAATATCTACACCGCCATCTGTATGAACATGGAAATATCTACACCGCCATCTGTACGAACATGGACATATCTACACCGCCATCTGTATTAAGATGGAAATATCTACACCGCTATCTGTATAAACATGGAAATATCTGCCCAACTATCTGTATAAACATGGAAATATCCGCACCGCTATCTGTATAAACATGGAAATATCTACACCGCTATCTTCATAAACATGGAAATATCCACAACGCTATCTGTGTAAACATGGAAATGTCTGCACCGCTATCTGTGTAAACATGGAAATATCTCCACCGCCATCTGTGTAAACGTGAAAATATCTACACCGCCATCTCTAAAAACATGGAAATATCTACACCGAAATCTGTATGAACATGGAAATACCTATAAGGCTGTCTGCATAAACATGGAAATATCTACACCGCTGTCTCTATAAACTTGGAAATAACTACACCACTATCTCTATAAACATGGAAATATCTAGACCACCATCTCTATAAACATGGAAATATCTACACCGCTATCTGTATGAACATGGAAATATCTACACGGCAATCTGTAAAACATGGAAATATCTACACCGCTATCTTTACGTACATGGAAATATCTACACCGCTATCTGTAGGAACATGGAAATATCTACACCGCTATCTGTATGAACTTGGAAATATCTACACTGCTATCTGTATAAAATTGAAATTATCTACACAACTAGCTCTGTAAACATGGAAATATCTACACTGCTATCTGTATAAACATGGAAATATCTACACCGCTATCTGTATAAACATGGAAATACCTTCACCGCTATCTGTATAAACATGGAAATATCTACAACGCTGTCTCTATAAACTTGGAAATATCTACACCACTATCTCTATAAATATGGAAATATCTAGACCGCCATCTCTATAAACATGGAAATATATACACCACCATCTGTATAAACATTGAAATATCTATACCGCTATCTGCATAAATATGGAAATATCTACACCGCCATCTCTATGAACATGTAAATATCTACACCGCCATCTGTACGAACATGGAAATATCTACACCGCTAACTGTATGAACATGGAAATACCTACACCGCTATCTGTATGAACATGGAAATATCTACATCGTTATCTGTATGAACATGGAAATATCTACACCGCTATCTGTATGAACATGGAAATATCTACACCTCTATCTGTACGAACAAGGAAATATCTACACCGCTATCTGTATGAACATGCAAATATCTACACAGCTATCTGTATATCAATGGAAATATCTACATTGCTATCTCTATTAACATGGAAATAACTACACTGCTATCTGTATAAACATGGAAATATCTACACCACTACCTGTACGAACATGGAAATATCTACACTGCCATCCGTACGAACATGGAAATATCTACACCGCCATCTCTATGAACATGGAAATATCTACACCGCCATGTGTATGAACATGGAAATATCTACACCGCCATCTGTATGAACATGGATATATCTACAACGGCATCTGGATGAACATGGAAATATCTACAACGCTATATGCATGAACATGGACATATCTACACAGCTATCTGCATATACATGGAAATATCTACACAAATTTCTCTATAAATATGGAAATAACTACAGCGCTATCTCTATAAACTTCGAAATATCTACACCACCAACTGTATGAACATGGAAATATATACACAGCCATCTGTACGAACATAGACATATCTGCACCGCCATCTGTATTAAGATGGAAATATCTACACCGCTATCTGTATAAACCTGGAAATATCTGCCCAACTATCTGTATAAACATGGAAATATCCGCACCGCTATCTGTATAAACATGGAAATATCTACACCGCTATCTGCATAAACATGGAAATATCCACACCGCTATCTGTGTAAACATGGAAATGTCTACACCGCTATCTGTGTAAACATGGAAATACCTACACCGCCATCTGTGTAAACATGAAAATACCTACACCGCCATCTCTATAAAGGTGGAAATATCTACACCGCTATCTGTATGGACTTGGAAATATCTACACTGCTATCTGTATAAAATAGAAATTATCTACACCACTATCTCTATAAACATGGAAATATCTACACTGCTGTCTGTATAAACATGGAAATATCTACACCGCTATCTGTATAAACATGGAAATATCTACAACGCTGTCTCTATAAACTTGGAAATAACTACACCACTATCACTATAAACATGGAAATATCTACACTGCCATCTCTATAAACATGGAAATATCTACATCACCATCTGTATAAACATGGAAATACCTATACCGCTATCTTCATAAACATGGAAATATCTACACCGCCATCTCTATGAACATGGAAGTATCTACACCGCCATCTGTACGAACATAGAAATATCTACACCGCCATCTGTAAGAACATGTAAATATCTACACCGCCATCTGTATGAACATGGAAATATCTACACCTCAAACTGTATGAACATGGAAATATCTACAAGGCTATCTGTATGAACATGGAAATATCTACACCGTTATCCCTATGAACATGGAAATATCTACACTGCTATCTGTATGAACATGGAAATATCTACACCGCTATCTGTACGAACATGGAAATATCTACACCGCTATCTGTATGAAGATGCAAATATCTACACAGCTATCTGTATATAAATGGAAATATCTACACAGCTATCTCTATAAACATGGAAATAACTACACCGCTATCTGTATAAACATGGAAATATCTACACCGCCACCTGTACGAACATGGAAATATCTACACTGCCATCCGTGCGAAGACGTAAATATCTACACTGCCATCTGTATGAACATGTAAATATCTACACCGCCATCTGTATGAACATGGAAATATCTACACCACCATCTGTATGAACATGGAAATATCTACAGCGCTATCTGTATGAACATGGAAATATCTACACCGCTATCTCTATGAACATGGAAATATCTGCACCGCTATCTGTATGAACCTGGAAATATCTACACCGCTATCTGTATGAGCATGGAAATATCTACACCGCTATCTGTATGAACATACAAATATCTACACAGCTATCTGTATAACAATGGAAATATCTACACTGCTATCTCTAAGAACATGGAAATAACTACACTGCTATCTGTACAAACATGGAAATATCTACACCGCCATCTATATGAACATGGAAATATCTACACCACCATTTGTATGAACATGGAAATATCTACACAGCCATCTCTATGAACATGGAAATATCTACACCGCCATGTGTATGAACATGGAAATATCTACACCGCCATCTGTATGAACATGGAAATATCTTCACCGCCATCTGTATGAAGATGGATATATCTACACCGGCATCTGGATGAACATGGAAATATCTACACCGCTATCTGCATGAACATGGAAATATCTACACAGCTATCTGCATATACATGGAAATTTCTACAGAGATTTCCCTATAAATATGGAAATAACTACAGCGCTATCTCTGTAAACTTCGAAATATCTACATCGCCATCTGTATGAACATGGAAATATCTACACCGCTATCTGTACGAACATAGAAATATCTACACCGCTATCAGTATGAGCATTCAAATATCTACACAGCTATATGTATACCAATGGGAATATCTACATTGCTATCTCTATGAACATGGAAATAACTACACTGCTATCTGTATAAACATGGAAATATCTACACCGCCACCTATATGAACATGGAAATATATACACCGCCATCTGTATGAACATGGAAATATCTACACCGCCATCTCTATAAAGGTGGAAATATCTACACCGCTATCTGTATGAACTTGGAAATATCTACACTGCTATCTGTATAAAATTGAAATTATCTACACCACTATCTCTATAAACATGGAAATATCGACACTGCTGTCTGTATAAACATGCAAATATCTTCACCGCTATCTTTATAAACATGGAAATAGCTACAACGTTGTCTCTATAAACTTGGAAATAACTACACCACTATCTCTATAAACATGGAAGTATCTAGACCGCCATCTCTATAAACATGGAAATATCTACACCACCATCTGTATAAACATGGAAATACCTATACCGCTATCTGCATAAACATGGAAATATGTACACCGCCATCTCTATGAACATGGAAATATCTACACCGCCGTTTGTATGAACACGGAAATATCTACACCGCCATCTCTATGAACATGGAAATATCTACACAGCCATTTGTATGAACATGGAAATATCTACACCGCCATCTGTATGAACTTCGAAATATCTTCACCGCCATCTGTATGAACATGGATATATCTACACCGGCATCTGGATGAACATGGAAATATCTACACCGCTATCTATGTAAACATGGAAATATCTACACCACTATCTGTATGAACAAGGAAATATCTACACCGCTATCTGTATGAGCATGGAAATGTCTACACCGCTATCTGTATGGACATGCAAATATCTACACAGCTATCTGTATATCAATGGAAATATCTAGACCGCTATCTCTATAAACATGGAAATATCTACATTGCTATCTGTATAAACATGGAAATATCTACACCGCCATCTCTATGAACATGGAAATATCTACACCGCCATTTGTATGAACACGGAAATATCTACACCGCCATCTCTATGAACATTGAAATATCTACACCGCCATTTGTATGAAAATGGAAATATCTACAGCGCCATCTGTATGAACATGGAAATATCTTCACCGCCATCTGTATGAACATGGATATATCTACACCGGCATCTGGAGGAACATGGAAATATCTACACCGCTATCAGCATGAACATGGAAATATCTACACAGCTATCTGCATATACATGGAAATATCTACACAGATTTCTCTATAAATATGGAAATAGCTACAACGCTATCTCTATAAACTTCGAAATATCTACACCGCCATCTGTATGAACATGGAAATGTCTACACCGCCATCTGTACGAACATGGAAAAATCTACACCGCCATCTGTATTAAGATGGAAATATCTACACCGCTATCTGTATAAGCATGGAAATATCTGCCCAACTATCTGTATAAACTTGGAAATATCCGCACCGCTATCTGTATAAACATGGAAATATCTACACCGCTATCTGCATAAACATGGAAATATCCACACCGCTATCTGTGTAAACATGGAAATGTCTACACCGCTATCTGTGTTATCATGGAAATATCTCCACCGCCATCTGTGTAAACGTGAAAATATCTACACCGCCATCTCTGAAAACATGGAAATATCTACACCGCCATCTGTATGAACATGGAAATATCTACACCGCCATCTCTATAAACGTGGAAATATCTAGACCATTATCTGTATGAACTTGGAAATATCTACACTGCTATCTGTATAAAATTGAAATTATCTACACCACTATCTCTATAAACATGGAAATATCTACACTGCTATCTGTATAAACATGGAAATATCTACACCGCTCTCTGTATAAACATGGAAATATCTTCACCGCTATCTGTATAAACATGGAAATATCTTCAATGCTGTCTCTATAAACTTGGAAATAACTACACCACTATCTCTATAAACATGGAAATATCTAGACCGCCATCTCTATAAACATGGAAATATCTACACCACCAAGTGTATAAACATGGAAATATCTTTACCGCTATCTGCATAAACATGGAAATAACTACACCGCCAACTCTATGAACATGGAAATATCTACACCGCTATCTGTATAAAAATGGAAATATCTACAAAGCTGTCTCTATAAACTTGGAAATAACTACACCACTATCTCCATTAACATGGAGATATCTAGACCGCCATCTCTATAAACATGGAAATATCTACACCACCAAGTGTATAAACATGGAAATATCTTTACCGCTATCTGCATAAACATGGAAATATCTACACTGCTATCTCTATAAACATGGAAATATCTACACTGCTATCTGTATAAACATGGAAATATCTACACCGCTCTCTGTATAAACAAGGAAATATCTATACCGCTATCTGCATAAATATGGAAATATCTACACGGCCATCTCTATGGACATGGAAATATCTAAACCGCTAACTGTATGACCATGGAAACATCTACACCGCTATCTGTATGAACATGGAAATATCTACACCGATATCTGTATGAACATGGAAATATCTACACCGCTATCTGTATGAACATGGAAATATCTACACCGCTATCTGTACGAAGATGGAAATATCAACACCGCTATCAGTATGAACATGCAAATATCTACACAGCTATGTGTATATCAATGGAAATATCTACACTTCTATCTCTATAAACATGGAAATAACTACACTGCTATCTGTATAAACAGGGAAATATCTACACCGCCATCTGCATGAACATATAAATATCTACACCGCCATCTGTATGAACATAGAAATATCTACACCGCTAACTGTATGAACATGGAAATATCTACACCGCTATCTGTATGAACATGCAAATATCTACACAGCTATCTGAATAACAATGGAAATATCTACACTGCTATCTCTATAAACATGGAAATAACTACACTGCTATCTGTAGAAACATGGAAATATCTACACCGCCATCTCTATGAACATGGAAATATCTACACGGCCATCTGTACGAACATGGAAATATCTACACCGCCATCTGTATGAACATGTAAATATCTACACGGCCATCTCTATGGACATGGAAATATCTAAACCGCTAACTGTATGACCATGGAAATATCTACACCGCTATCTGTATGACCATGGAAATATCTACACCGATATCTGTATGAACATGGAAATATCTACACCGCTATCTGTATGAACATGGAAATATCTACACCGCTATCTGTACGAAGATGGAAATATCAACACCGCTATCAGTATGAACATGCAAATATCTACACAGCTATGTGTATATCAATGGAAATATCTACACTTCTATCTCTATAAACATGGAAATAACTACACTGCTATCTGTATAAACAGGGAAATATCTACACCGCCATCTGCATGAACATATAAATATCTACACCGCCATCTGTATGAACATAGAAATATCTACACCGCTAACTGTATGAACATGGAAATATCTACACCGCTATCTGTATGAACATGGAAGTATCTACACCGGTATCTGTATGAACATGGAAATATCTACACCGCTATCTGTATGAACATGGAAATATCTACACCGCTATCTGTATGAACATGCACATATCTACACAGCTATCTGTATATCAATGGAAATATCTACACTACTATCTCTATAAACATGGAAATAACTACACTGCTATCTGTATAAACATGGGAATATCTACACCGCCATCTCTATGAACATGGAAATATCCACACCGCCATTTGTATGAACATGGAAATATCTACACCGCCATCTCTATGAACATGGAAATATCTACACCACCCTTTGAATGAACATGGAAGTATCTACACCGCCATCTCTATGAACATGGAAATATCTTCACGGCCATCTGTATGAGCATGGATATATCTACACCAGCATCTGGATGAAGATGGAAATAGCTACACGGCTATCTGCATTTACATGGAAATATCTACACAGCTATCTGCATATACATGGAAATATCTACACAGATTTCTCTATAAATATGGAAATAACTACACCGCTATCTCTATAAACATCGAAATATCTACACCGCCACCTGTATGAACATGGAAATATCTACACCGCCATCTCTATAAAGGTGAAAATATCTACACCGCTATCTGTATGAACTTGGAAATGTCTACACTGCTATCTGTATAAAATTGAAATTATCTTCACCACTATCTCTATAAACATGGAAATATCTACACTGCTGTCTGTATAAACATGGAAGTATCTACATCGCTATCTGTATAAACATGGAAATATCTTCACCGCTATCTTTATAAACATGAAAATATCTACAACGCTGTCTCTATAAACTTGGAAATAACTACACCACTATCTCTATAAACATAGAAATATCTAGACCGCCATCTCTATAAACATGGAAAAATATAAATCCACCATCTGTATAAACATGGAAATACCTATAACACTATCTGCATAAACATGGAAATATGTACACCGCCATCTCTATGAATATGGAAATATCTACACTGCCATTTGTATGAACACGGAAATATCTACACCGCCATCTGTATGAACATGGAAATACCTTCACCGCCATCTGTATGAACATGGATATATCTACACCGGCATCTGGATGAACATGGAAATATCTACAGCGCTATCTGCATGAACATGGAAATATCTACACCGCTAACTGTATGAACATGGAAATATCTACACCGCTATCTTTGTGAATATGGAAATATCTACACCGCTATCTGTATGAACATGGAAATATCTACACCGTTATCTGTATGAACATGGAAATATCTACACTGCTATGTGTATGAACATGGAAATATCTACACCGCTATCTGTATGAACATGGAAATATCTGCACCGCTATCTGTATGAACATGCAAATATCTACACTGCTATCTGTATATCAATGGAAATATCTACACTGCTATTACTATAAACATGGAAATAACTACACAGCTATCTCTAAAAACATGGGAATATCTACACCGCGACCTGCATGAACATGGAAATAACTACACTGCCATCCGTTCGAACATGGAAATATCTACACTGCCATTTGTATGAACACGGAAATATCTACACCGCCATCTTTATGAACATGGAAATATCTACAACGCCATCTCTATAAACGTGGAAATATCTACACCGCTATCTCTATAAACATGGAAATATCTACACCACCATCTGTATAAACATGGAAATAACTATACCGCTATCTGCAGAAACATGGATATATCCACACCGCCATCTCTATGAACATGGAAATATCTACACCGCCTTCTGTACGAACATGGAAATCTCTACACCGCCGTCTGTATGAACATGTAAATATCTACACCGCCATCTGTATGAACATGGAAATAGCTACACCGCTAACTGTATGAACACGGAAATATCTACAAGGCTATCTGTATGAACATGGAAATATCTACAACGCTATCTGTATGAACATGGAAATATCTACACCGCTATCTGTACGAACATGGAAATATCTACACCGCTATCTGTATGAACATACAAATATCTACACAGCTATCTGTATATCAACAGAAATATCTACACTGCTATCTCTATAAACATGGAAATAACTACACTGCTATCTGTATAAACATGGAAATATCTACACCGCCACCTGTATGAACATGCAAATATCTACACTGCCATCCGTGCGAACATTTAAATAACTACACCGCTATCTGTATGAACATGGAAATATCTGCACCGCTATCTTTATGAACATGGAAATATCTACACCGCTTTCTGTATGAGGATGGAAATATCTACACCGCTATCTGTATGAACATGCAAATATCTACACAGCTATCTGTATATCAATGGAAATATCTACACTGCTATCTCTATAAACATTGATATAGCTACACTGCTATCTGTATAAACATGGAAATATCTACGGTGCCATCTCTATGAACATGGAAATATCTACACCGCCATTTGTATGAACATGGAAATATCTACACCGCCATCTCTATGAACATGGAAATATCCACACCGCCATGTGTATGAACATGGAAATATCTACACCGCCATCTGTATGAACATGGAAATATCTTCACCGCCATCTGTATGAACACGGATATATCTACACCGGCATCTGGATGAACGTGGAAATATCTACACCGCTATCTGCATGAATATGGAAATATCTACAAAGCTATCTGCATATACATGGAAATATCTACACAGCTATCTGCATATACATGGAAATATCTACACAGATTTCTCTATAAATATGGAAATAACTGCAGCACTATCTCTATAAACTTCGAAATATCTACACCGCCATCTGTATGAACATGGAAATATCTACACCGCCATCTGTACGAACATGGACATATCTACACCGCCATCTGTATTAAGATGGAAATATCTACACCGCTATCTGTATAAACATGGAAATATCTGCCCAACTATCTGTATAAACATGGAAATATCCGCACCGCTATCTGTATAAACATGGAAATATCTACACCGCTATCTTCATAAACATGGAAATATCCACAACGCTATCTGTGTAAACATGGAAATGTCTGCACCGCTATCTGTGTAAACATGGAAATATCTCCACCGCCATCTGTGTAAACGTGAAAATATCTACACCGCCATCTCTAAAAACATGGAAATATCTACACCGATATCTGTATGAACATGGAAATACCTATAAGGCTGTCTGCATAAACATGGAAATATCTACACCGCTGTCTCTATAAACTTGGAAATAACTACACCACTATCTCTATAAACATGGAAATATCTAGACCACCATCTCTATAAACATGGAAATATCTACACCGCTATCTGTATGAACATGGAAATATCTACACGGCAATCTGTAAAACATGGAAATATCTACACCGCTATCTTTACGAACATGGAAATATCTACACCGCTATCTGTAGGAACATGGAAATATCTACACCGCTATCTGTATGAACTTGGAAATATCTACACTGCTATCTGTATAAAATTGAAATTATCTACACAACTAGCTCTGTAAACATGGAAATATCTACACTGCTATCTGTATAAACATGGAAATATCTACACCGCTATCTGTATAAACATGGAAATACCTTCACCGCTATCTGTATAAACATGGAAATATCTACAACGCTGTCTCTATAAACTTGGAAATATCTACACCACTATCTCTATAAATATGGAAATATCTAGACCGCCATCTCTATAAACATGGAAATATATACACCACCATCTGTATAAACATTGAAATATCTATACCGCTATCTGCATAAATATGGAAATATCTACACCGCCATCTCTATGAACATGTAAATATCTACACCGCCATCTGTACGAACATGGAAATATCTACACCGCTAACTGTATGAACATGGAAATACCTACACCGCTATCTGTATGAACATGGAAATATCTACATCGTTATCTGTATGAACATGGAAATATCTACACCGCTATCTGTATGAACATGGAAATATCTACACCTCTATCTGTACGAACAAGGAAATATCTACACCGCTATCTGTATGAACATGCAAATATCTACACAGCTATCTGTATATCAATGGAAATATCTACATTGCTATCTCTATTAACATGGAAATAACTACACTGCTTTCTGTATAAACATGGAAATATCTACACCACTACCTGTACGAACATGGAAATATCTACACTGCCATCCGTACGAACATGGAAATATCTACACCGCCATCTCTATGAACATGGAAATATCTACACCGCCATGTGTATGAACATGGAAATATCTACACCGCCATCTGTATGAACATGGATATATCTACAACGGCATCTGGATGAACATGGAAATATCTACAACGCTATATGCATGAACATGGACATATCTACACAGCTATCTGCATATACATGGAAATATCTACACAAATTTCTCTATAAATATGGAAATAACTACAGCGCTATCTCTATAAACTTCGAAATATCTACACCACCAACTGTATGAACATGGAAATATATACACAGCCATCTGTACGAACATAGACATATCTGCACCGCCATCTGTATTAAGATGGAAATATCTACACCACTATCTGTATAAACCTGGAAATATCTGCTCAACTATCTGTATAAACATGGAAATATCCGCACCGCTATCTGTATAAACATGGAAATATCTACACCGCTATCTGCATAAACATGGAAATATCCACACCGCTATCTGTGTAAACATGGAAATGTCTACACCGCTATCTGTGTAAACATGGAAATATCTACACCGCCATCTGTGTAAACATGAAAATATCTACACCGCCATCTCTATAAAGGTGGAAATATCTACACCGCTATCTGTATGGACTTGGAAATATCTACACTGCTATCTGTATAAAATAGAAATTATCTACACCACTATCTCTATAAACATGGAAATATCTACACTGCTGTCTGTATAAACATGGAAATATCTACACCGCTATCTGTATAAACATGGAAATATCTACAACGCTGTCTCTATAAACTTGGAAATAACTACACCACTATCACTATAAACATGGAAATATCTACACTGCCATCTCTATAAACATGGAAATATCTACATCACCATCTGTATAAACATGGAAATACCTATACCGCTATCTTCATAAACATGGAAATATCTACACCGCCATCTCTATGAACATGGAAGTATCTACACCGCCATCTGTACGAACATAGAAATATCTACACCGCCATCTGTAAGAACATGTAAATATCTACACCGCCATCTGTATGAACATGGAAATATCTACACCTCAAACTGTATGAACATGGAAATATCTACAAGGCTATCTGTATGAACATGGAAATATCTACACCGTTATCCCTATGAACATGGAAATATCTACACTGCTATCTGTATGAACATGGAAATATCTACACCGCTATCTGTACGAACATGGAAATATCTACACCGCTATCTGTATGAAGATGCAAATATCTACACAGCTATCTGTATATAAATGGAAATATCTACACAGCTATCTCTATAAACATGGAAATAACTACACCGCTATCTGTATAAACATGGAAATATCTACACCGCCACCTGTACGAACATGGAAATATCTACACTGCCATCCGTGCGAAGACGTAAATATCTACACTGCCATCTGTATGAACATGTAAATATCTACACCGCCATCTGTATGAACATGGAAATATCTACACCACCATCTGTATGAACATGGAAATATCTACAGCGCTATCTGTATGAACATGGAAATATCTACACCGCTATCTCTATGAACATGGAAATATCTGCACCGCTATCTGTATGAACCTGGAAATATCTACACCGCTATCTGTATGAGCATGGAAATATCTACACCGCTATCTGTATGAACATACAAATATCTACACAGCTATCTGTATAACAATGGAAATATCTACACTGCTATCTCTAAGAACATGGAAATAACTACACTGCTATCTGTACAAACATGGAAATATCTACACCGCCATCTATATGAACATGGAAATATCTACACCACCATTTGTATGAACATGGAAATATCTACACAGCCATCTCTATGAACATGGAAATATCTACACCGCCATGTGTATGAACATGGAAATATCTACACCGCCATCTGTATGAACATGGAAATATCTTCACCGCCATCTGTATGAAGATGGATATATCTACACCGGCATCTGGATGAACATGGAAATATCTACACCGCTATCTGCATGAACATGGAAATATCTACACAGCTATCTGCATATACATGGAAATTTCTACAGAGATTTCCCTATAAATATGGAAATAACTACAGCGCTATCTCTGTAAACTTCGAAATATCTACATCGCCATCTGTATGAACATGGAAATATCTACACCGCTATCTGTACGAACATAGAAATATCTACACCGCTATCAGTATGAGCATTCAAATATCTACACAGCTATATGTATACCAATGGGAATATCTACATTGCTATCTCTATGAACATGGAAATAACTACACTGCTATCTGTATAAACATGGAAATATCTACACCGCCACCTATATGAACATGGAAATATATACACCGCCATCTGTATGAACATGGAAATATCTACACCGCCATCTCTATAAAGGTGGAAATATCTACACCGCTATCTGTATGAACTTGGAAATATCTACACTGCTATCTGTATAAAATTGAAATTATCTACACCACTATCTCTATAAACATGGAAATATCGACACTGCTGTCTGTATAATCATGCAAATATCTTCACCGCTATCTTTATAAACATGGAAATAGCTACAACGTTGTCTCTATAAACTTGGAAATAACTACACCACTATCTCTATAAACATGGAAGTATCTAGACCGCCATCTCTATAAACATGGAAATATCTACACCACCATCTGTATAAACATGGAAATACCTATACCGCTATCTGCATAAACATGGAAATATGTACACCGCCATCTCTATGAACATGGAAATATCTACACCGCCGTTTGTATGAACACGGAAATATCTACACCGCCATCTCTATGAACATGGAAATATCTACACAGCCATTTGTATGAACATGGAAATATCTACACCGCCATCTGTATGAACTTCGAAATATCTTCACCGCCATCTGTATGAACATGGATATATCTACACCGGCATCTGGATGAACATGGAAATATCTACACCGCTATCTATGTAAACATGGAAATATCTACACCACTATCTGTATGAACAAGGAAATATCTACACCGCTATCTGTATGAGCATGGAAATGTCTACACCGCTATCTGTATGGACATGCAAATATCTACACAGCTATCTGTATATCAATGGAAATATCTAGACCGCTATCTCTATAAACATGGAAATATCTACATTGCTATCTGTATAAACATGGAAATATCTACACCGCCATCTCTATGAACATGGAAATATCTACACCGCCATTTGTATGAACACGGAAATATCTACACCGCCATCTCTATGAACATTGAAATATCTACACCGCCATTTGTATGAAAATGGAAATATCTACAGCGCCATCTGTATGAACATGGAAATATCTTCACCGCCATCTGTATGAACATGGATATATCTACACCGGCATCTGGAGGAACATGGAAATATCTACACCGCTATCAGCATGAACATGGAAATATCTACACAGCTATCTGCATATACATGGAAATATCTACACAGATTTCTCTATAAATATGGAAATAGCTACAACGCTATCTCTATAAACTTCGAAATATCTACACCGCCATCTGTATGAACATGGAAATGTCTACACCGCCATCTGTACGAACATGGAAAAATCTACACCGCCATCTGTATTAAGATGGAAATATCTACACCGCTATCTGTATAAGCATGGAAATATCTGCCCAACTATCTGTATAAACTTGGAAATATCCGCACCGCTATCTGTATAAACATGGAAATATCTACACCGCTATCTGCATAAACATGGAAATATCCACACCGCTATCTGTGTAAACATGGAAATGTCTACACCGCTATCTGTGTTATCATGGAAATATCTCCACCGCCATCTGTGTAAACGTGAAAATATCTACACCGCCATCTCTGAAAACATGGAAATATCTACACCGCCATCTGTATGAACATGGAAATATCTACACCGCCATCTCTATAAACGTGGAAATATCTAGACCATTATCTGTATGAACTTGGAAATATCTACACTGCTATCTGTATAAAATTGAAATTATCTACACCACTATCTCTATAAACATGGAAATATCTACACTGCTATCTGTATAAACATGGAAATATCTACACCGCTCTCTGTATAAACATGGAAATATCTTCACCGCTATCTGTATAAACATGGAAATATCTTCAATGCTGTCTCTATAAACTTGGAAATAACTACACCACTATCTCTATAAACATGGAAATATCTAGACCGCCATCTCTATAAACATGGAAATATCTACACCACCAAGTGTATAAACATGGAAATATCTTTACCGCTATCTGCATAAACATGGAAATAACTACACCGCCAACTCTATGAACATGGAAATATCTACACCGCTATCTGTATAAAAATGGAAATATCTACAAAGCTGTCTCTATAAACTTGGAAATAACTACACCACTATCTCCATTAACATGGAGATATCTAGACCGCCATCTCTATAAACATGGAAATATCTACACCACCAAGTGTATAAACATGGAAATATCTTTACCGCTATCTGCATAAACATGGAAATATCTACACTGCTATCTCTATAAACATGGAAATATCTACACTGCTATCTGTATAAACATGGAAATATCTACACCGCTCTCTGTATAAACAAGGAAATATCTATACCGCTATCTGCATAAATATGGAAATATCTACACGGCCATCTCTATGGAAATGGAAATATCTAAACCGCTAACTGTATGACCATGGAAACATCTACACCGCTATCTGTATGAACATGGAAATATCTACACCGATATCTGTATGAACATGGAAATATCTACACCGCTATCTGTATGAACATGGAAATATCTACACCGCTATCTGTACGAAGATGGAAATATCAACACCGCTATCAGTATGAACATGCAAATATCTACACAGCTATGTGTATATCAATGGAAATATCTACACTTCTATCTCTATAAACATGGAAATAACTACACTGCTATCTGTATAAACAGGGAAATATCTACACCGCCATCTGCATGAACATATAAATATCTACACCGCCATCTGTATGAACATAGAAATATCTACACCGCTAACTGTATGAACATGGAAATATCTACACCGCTATCTGTATGAACATGCAAATATCTACACAGCTATCTGAATAACAATGGAAATATCTACACTGCTATCTCTATAAACATGGAAATAACTACACTGCTATCTGTAGAAACATGGAAATATCTACACCGCCATCTCTATGAACATGGAAATATCTACACGGCCATCTGTACGAACATGGAAATATCTACACCGCCATCTGTATGAACATGTAAATATCTACACGGCCATCTCTATGGACATGGAAATATCTAAACCGCTAACTGTATGACCATGGAAATATCTACACCGCTATCTGTATGACCATGGAAATATCTACACCGATATCTGTATGAACATGGAAATATCTACACCGCTATCTGTATGAACATGGAAATATCTACACCGCTATCTGTACGAAGATGGAAATATCAACACCGCTATCAGTATGAACATGCAAATATCTACACAGCTATGTGTATATCAATGGAAATATCTACACTTCTATCTCTATAAACATGGAAATAACTACACTGCTATCTGTATAAACAGGGAAATATCTACACCGCCATCTGCATGAACATATAAATATCTACACCGCCATCTGTATGAACATAGAAATATCTACACCGCTAACTGTATGAACATGGAAATATCTACACCGCTATCTGTATGAACATGGAAGTATCTACACCGGTATCTGTATGAACATGGAAATATCTACACCGCTATCTGTATGAACATGGAAATATCTACACCGCTATCTGTATGAACATGCACATATCTACACAGCTATCTGTATATCAATGGAAATATCTACACTACTATCTCTATAAACATGGAAATAACTACACTGCTATCTGTATAAACATGGGAATATCTACACCGCCATCTCTATGAACATGGAAATATCCACACCGCCATTTGTATGAACATGGAAATATCTACACCGCCATCTCTATGAACATGGAAATATCTACACCACCCTTTGAATGAACATGGAAGTATCTACACCGCCATCTCTATGAACATGGAAATATCTTCACGGCCATCTGTATGAGCATGGATATATCTACACCAGCATCTGGATGAAGATGGAAATAGCTACACGGCTATCTGCATTTACATGGAAATATCTACACAGCTATCTGCATATACATGGAAATATCTACACAGATTTCTCTATAAATATGGAAATAACTACACCGCTATCTCTATAAACATCGAAATATCTACACCGCCACCTGTATGAACATGGAAATATCTACACCGCCATCTCTATAAAGGTGAAAATATCTACACCGCTATCTGTATGAACTTGGAAATGTCTACACTGCTATCTGTATAAAATTGAAATTATCTTCACCACTATCTCTATAAACATGGAAATATCTACACTGCTGTCTGTATAAACATGGAAGTATCTACATCGCTATCTGTATAAACATGGAAATATCTTCACCGCTATCTTTATAAACATGAAAATATCTACAACGCTGTCTCTATAAACTTGGAAATAACTACACCACTATCTCTATAAACATAGAAATATCTAGACCGCCATCTCTATAAACATGGAAATATATAAATCCACCATCTGTATAAACATGGAAATACCTATAACACTATCTGCATAAACATGGAAATATGTACACCGCCATCTCTATGAATATGGAAATATCTACACTGCCATTTGTATGAACACGGAAATATCTACACCGCCATCTGTATGAACATGGAAATACCTTCACCGCCATCTGTATGAACATGGATATATCTACACCGGCATCTGGATGAACATGGAAATATCTACAGCGCTATCTGCATGAACATGGAAATATCTACACCGCTAACTGTATGAACATGGAAATATCTACACCGCTATCTTTGTGAATATGGAAATATCTACACCGCTATCTGTATGAACATGGAAATATCTACACCGTTATCTGTATGAACATGGAAATATCTACACTGCTATGTGTATGAACATGGAAATATCTACACCGCTATCTGTATGAACATGGAAATATCTGCACCGCTATCTGTATGAACATGCAAATATCTACACTGCTATCTGTATATCAATGGAAATATCTACACTGCTATTACTATAAACATGGAAATAACTACACAGCTATCTCTAAAAACATGGGAATATCTACACCGCGACCTGCATGAACATGGAAATAACTACACTGCCATCCGTTCGAACATGGAAATATCTACACTGCCATTTGTATGAACACGGAAATATCTACACCGCCATCTTTATGAACATGGAAATATCTACAACGCCATCTCTATAAACGTGGAAATATCTACACCGCTATCTCTATAAACATGGAAATATCTACACCACCATCTGTATAAACATGGAAATAACTATACCGCTATCTGCAGAAACATGGATATATCCACACCGCAATCTCTATGAACATGGAAATATCTACACCGCCTTCTGTACGAACATGGAAATCTCTACACCGCCGTCTGTATGAACATGTAAATATCTACACCGCCATCTGTATGAACATGGAAATAGCTACACCGCTAAATGTATGAACACGGAAATATCTACAAGGCTATCTGTATGAACATGGAAATATCTACAACGCTATCTGTATGAACATGGAAATATCTACACCGCTATCTGTACGAACATGGAAATATCTACACCGCTATCTGTATGAACATACAAATATCTACACAGCTATCTGTATATCAACAGAAATATCTACACTGCTATCTCTATAAACATGGAAATAACTACACTGCTATCTGTATAAACATGGAAATATCTACACCGCCACCTGTATGAACATGCAAATATCTACACTGCCATCCGTGCGAACATTTAAATAACTACACCGCTATCTGTATGAACATGGAAATATCTGCACCGCTATCTTTATGAACATGGAAATATCTACACCGCTTTCTGTATGAGGATGGAAATATCTACACCGCTATCTGTATGAACATGCAAATATCTACACAGCTATCTGTATATCAATGGAAATATCTACACTGCTATCTCTATAAACATTGATATAGCTACACTGCTATCTGTATAAACATGGAAATATCTACGGTGCCATCTCTATGAACATGGAAATATCTACACCGCCATTTGTATGAACATGGAAATATCTACACCGCCATCTCTATGAACATGGAAATATCCACACCGCCATGTGTATGAACATGGAAATATCTACACCGCCATCTGTATGAACATGGAAATATCTTCACCGCCATCTGTATGAACACGGATATATCTACACCGGCATCTGGATGAACGTGGAAATATCTACACCGCTATCTGCATGAATATGGAAATATCTACAAAGCTATCTGCATATACATGGAAATAACTACACAGATTTCTCTATAAATATGGAAATATGTACAGCGCTATCTGTATAAACTTCGAAATATCTGCACCGCCATCTGTATGAACATGGAAATATCTACACCGCCATCTGTACGAACATAGACATATCTACACCGCCATCTGTATTAAGATGGGAATATCTACACCGCTATCTATATAAACATGGAAATCTCTGCCCAACTATCTGTATAAACATGGAAATATCCGCACCGATATCTGTATAAACATGGAAATATCTACACCGCTATCTGCATAAACATGGAAATATCCACACCGCTATCTGTGTAAACATGGAAATGTCTACACCGCTATCTGTATAAACATGGAAATATCTACACCGCCATCCGTCTAAACATGAAAATATCTACACCGCCATCTCTAAAAACATGGAAATATCTACACCGCCATCTGTATGAACATGGAAATATCTACACCGCCATCTCTATAAACGTGGAAATATCTACACCACTATCTGTATGAACTTGGAAATATCTACACTGCTATCTGTATAAAATTGAAATTATCTACACAACTATCTCTATAAACATGGAAATATCTACACTGCTATCTGTATAAACATGGAAATATCTACACCTCTATCTGTATAAACATGGAAATACCTTCACCGCTATCTGTATAAACATGGAAATATCTACAACGCTGTCTCTATAAACTTGGAAATAACTACACCACTATCTCTATAAACATAGAAATATCTAGACCGCCATCTCTATAAACATGGAAATATCTACACCACCATCTGTATAAACATGGAAATATCTATACCGCTATCTGCATAAATATGGAAATATCTACACCACCATCTCTATGAACATTGAAATATCTACACCGCCATCTGTACGAACATGGAAATATCTACACCGCTAACTGTATGAACATGGAAATATCTACACCGCTATCTGTATGAACATGGAAATATCTACACCGTTATCTCTATGAACATGGAAATGTCTACACCGCTATCTGTATGAACATGGAAATATCTACACCTCTATCTGTACGAACATGGAAATATCTACACCACTATCTGTATGAACATGCAAATATCTACACAGCTATCTGTATATCAATGGAAATATCTACATTGCTATCTCAATAAACATGGAAATAACTACACTGCTATCTGTATAAACATGGAAATACCTATACCGCTATCTGCATAAACATGGAAATACCTACACCGCCATCTCTATGAACATGGAAATATCTACACCGCCATCTCTATGAACATGGAAATATCTACATCGCCATCTGTATGAACATGGAAATATCTACACCGCTAACTGTATGAACATGGAAATATCTACACCGCTATCTGTACGAACATGGAAATATCTACACCGCTATCAGTATGAACATGCAAATATCTACACAGCTATATGTATACCAATGGAAATATCTACATTGCTATCTCTATAAACATGGAAATAACTACACTGCTATCTGTATAAACATGGAAATATCTACACCGCCACCTGTACGAACATGGAAATATCTACACCGCCATCTGTATGAACATATAAATATCTACACAGCTATCTGTATATCAATGGAAATATCAACAATGCCATACGAAACGAACATGGAAATATCTACACCGCCATCTGTATGAACATGGAAATATCTACACCGCCATCTGTATGAACATGGAAATATCTACACCGCTAACTGTATGAACATGGAAATATCTACACCGCTATCAGTATGAACATGGAAATATCTACACCGCTAACTGTATGAACATGCAAATATCTACACACCTATCTGTATATCAATGGAAATATCTACACTGCTATCTCTATAAACATGGAAATAACTACACTGCTATGTGTATAAACATGGAAATATCTACACTGCCATCTCTATGAACACGGAAATATCTACACCGCCATTTGTATGAACATGGAAATATCTACACCGCCATCTCTATGAACATGGAAATATCTACACCGCCATGTGTATGAACATGGAATTATCTACACCGCCATCTGTATGAACATGGAAATATCTTCACCGCCATCTGTATGAACATGGATATATCTACACCGGCATCTGGATGAACATGGAAATACCTACACCGCTATCTGCTTGAACACGGAAATATCTACACACCTATCTGCATATACATGGAAATATCTACACAGATTTCTCTATAAATATGGAAATTACTACAGTGCTATCTCTATAAACTTCGAAATATCTAAACCGCCATCTGTATGAACATGCAAATATCTACACAGCTATCTGTATATCAATGGAAATAGCTACAATGCTAAATCTATAAACATGGAAATAACTACACTGCTATCTGTGTAAACATGGAAATATCTACACCGCCACCTGTATGAACATGGAAATATCTACACTGCCATCCGTGCGAACATGGAAATATCTACACCGCCATCTGTATGAACATGTAAATATCTACACCGCCATTTGTATGAACATGGAAATATCTACACCGCTAACTGTATGAACATGAAAATATCTACACCGCTATCTGTATGAACATCGAAATATCTACACTGCTATCTGTATGAACATGGAAATATCTGCACCGCTATCTGTATGAACATGGAAATACCTACACCGCTATCTGTATGAACATGCATATATCTACACGGCTATCTGTATATCAATGGAAATATCTACACTGCTATCTCTATAAACATGGAAATAACTACACTGCTATCTGTACAAAAAATGAAATATCTACACCGCCATCTCTATGAACATGGAAATATCTACACCGCCATGTGTATGAACATGGAAATATCTACACCGCCATCTGTATGAACATGGAAATATCTTCACCGCCATCTGCATGAACATGGATATATCTACACCGGCATCTGGATGAACATGGAAGTATCTACACCGCTATCTGTATGAACATGGAAATATCTAAACAGCCATCTGCATAAACATGGAAATATCTACAGAGATTTCTCTATAAATATGGAAATAACTACAGCGCTAACTCTATAAACTTCGAAATATCTACACCGCCATCTGTATGAACATGGAAATATCTACACCGCCATCTGTACGAACATGGACATATCTACACCGCCATCTGTATTAAGATGGAAATATCTACACCGCTATCTGTATAAACATGGAAATATCTACACCGCTATCTGCATAAACATGGAAATATCCACACCGCTATCTGTGTAAACATGGAAATGTCTGCACCGCTATCTGAGTTATCATGGAAATATCTCCACCGCCATCTGTGTAAACGTGAAAATATCTACACCGCGATCTCTAAAAACATGGAAATATCCACACCGCCATCTGTATGTACATGGATATATCTACACCGCCATCTCTATAAACGTGGAAATATCTACACCACTATCTGTATGAACTTGGAAATATCTACACTGCTATCTGTATAAAATTGAAATTATCTACACCACTATCTCTATAAACATGGAAATATCTACACTGCTATCTGTATACACATGGAAATATCTACACCGCTATCTGTATAAACATGGAAATATCTTCACCGCTATCTGTATAAACATGGAAATATCTACAATGCTGTCTCTATAAACTTGGAAATAACTTCACCACTATCTCTATAAACATGGAAATATCTTCACCGCTATCTGTATAAACATGGAAATATCTACATTGCTGTCTCTATAAACATGGAAATAACTACACTGCTATCTGTATGAACATGGAAATATCTACACCGACACCTAAATGAACATGGAAATATCTACACTGCCATCCGTACGAACATGGAAATATCTACACGGCCATCTGTATGAACATGTAAATATCTGCACCGCCATCTGTATGAACATGGAAATATCTACACCGCTAACTGTATGAACATGGAAATATCTACACAGCTATCTGTATGAACATGGAAATATCTACACCGCTATGTGTAAAACATGGAAATATCTACACCGCTATCTGTATGAACATGGAAATATCTACATCGCTATCTGTATGAACATGGAAATATCTATACCGCTATCTGTATGAACATGCAAATATCTACAGAGCTATCTGTATATCAATGGAAATGTCTACACCGCTATCTCTATAAACATGGAAATATCTACATTGCTATCTGTATAAACATGGAAATATCTACACCGCCATCTCTATGAACATGGAAATATCTACACCGCCATTTGTATGAACACGGAAATATCTACACCGCCATCTCTATGAACATGGAAATATCTACTCCGCCATTTGTATGAACATGGAAATATCTGCCCAACTATCTGTATAAACATGGAAATATCTGGACCGCCATCTCTATAAACATGGAAATATCTACACCACCATCTGTATAAATATGGAAATACCTATACCGCTATCTGTATAAACATGGAAATATGTACACCGCCATCTCTATGAACATGGAAATATCTACACCGCCATTTGTATGAACACGGAAATATCTACACCGCCATCTGTATGAACATGGAAATATCTACACCGCCATTTGTATTAGCATGGAAATATCTACACCGCCATCTGTATGAACATGGAAATATCTTCACCGCCATCTGGATGAACATGGATATATCTACACCAGCATCTGGATGAACATGGAAATATCTACACCGCTATCTGCATGAACATGGAAATAACTACACTGCTAACTGTATGAACATGGAAATATCTACACCGCTATCTGTGTGAACATGGAAATATCTACACCGCTATCTGTATGAACATGGAAATATCTACACCGCTATCTGTATGAACATGCAAATATCTACACAGCTGTATGTATATCAATGGAAATATCTACACTGCTATCTCTATAAACATGGAAATAACTACACAGCTATCTGTAAAAACATGGGAATATCTACACCGCCACCTGTATGAACATGGAAATATCTACACGACCACCTGTATGAACATGGAAATATCTACACTGCCATCCGTACGAACATGGAAATATCTACACCGCCATCTGTATGAACATGTAAATATCTACACCGCCATTTTTATGAACATGGAAATATCTACACCGCTAACTGTATGAACATGGAAATATCTACACCGCCATCTGGATGAACATGGAAATATCTAAACCGCTATCTGCATGAACATGGAAATATCTACACAGCTATCTGCATATACATGGAAATATCTACAAAGATTTCTCTATAAATATGGAAATAACTGAAGTGCTATCTCTATAAACTTCGAAAAATCTACACCGCCATCTGTATGAACATGCAAATATCTACACAGCTATCTGTATATCAATGGAAATATCTTCACTGCTATCTCTATAAACATGGAAATAACTACACTGCTATCTGTATAAACATGGAAATATCTACACTGCCACCTGTATGAACATGGAAATATCTACACCGCCACCTGTGTGAACATGGAAATATCTACACTGCCATCCGTACGAACATGGAAATATCTACACCGCCATCTGTATGAACATGTAAATATCTACACCGCCATTTGTATGAACATGGAAATATCTACACCGCTAACTGTATGAACATGGAAATATCTACACCGCTATCTGTATGAACATGGAAATACCTACACCGCTATCTGTATGAACATGCATATATCTACACGGCTATCTGTATATCAATGGAAATATCTACACTGCTATCTCTATAAACATGGAAATAACTACACTGCTATCTGTACAAAAAATGAAATATCTACACCGCCATCTCTATGAACATGGAAATATCTACACCGCCATCTGTATGAACATGGAAATATCTTCACCGCCATCTGTATGAACATGGATATATCTACACCGGCATCTGGATGAACATGGAAGTATCTACACCGCTATCTGTATGAACATGGAAATATCTAAACAGCCATCTGCATAAACATTTAAATATCTACAGAGATTTCTCTATAAATATGGAAATAACTACAGCGCTAACTCTATAAACTTCGAAATATCTACACCGCCATCTGTATGAACATGGAAATATCTACACCGCCATCTGTACGAACATGGACATATCTACACCGCCATCTGTATTAAGATGGAAATATCTACACCGCTATCTGTATAAACATGGAAATATCTACACCGCTATCTGCATAAACATGGAAATATCCACACCGCTATCTGTGTAAACATGGAAATGTCTGCACCGCTATCTGAGTTATCATGGAAATATCTCCACCGCCATCTGTGTAAACGTGAAAATATCTACACCGCGATCTCTAAAAACATGGAAATATCCACACCGCCATCTGTATGAACATGGATATATCTACACCGCCATCTCTATAAACGTGGAAATATCTACACCACTATCTGTATGAACTTGGAAATATCTACACTGCTATCTGTATAAAATTGAAATTATCTACACCACTATCTCTATAAACATGGAAATATCTACACTGCTATCTGTATACACATGGAAATATCTACACCGCTATCTGTATAAACATGGAAATATCTTCACCGCTATCTGTATAAACATGGAAATATCTACAATGCTGTCTCTATAAACTTGGAAATAACTTCACCACTATCTCTATAAACATGGAAATATCTTCACCGCTATCTGTATAAACATGGAAATATCTACATTGCTGTCTCTATAAACATGGAAATAACTACACTGCTATCTGTATGAACATGGAAATATCTACACCGACACCTAAATGAACATGGAAATATCTACACTGCCATCCGTACGAACATGGAAATATCTACACGACCATCTGTATGAACATGTAAATATCTGCACCGCCATCTGTACGAACATGGAAATATCTACACCGCTAACTGTATGAACATGGAAATATCTACACAGCTATCTGTATGAACATGGAAATATCTACACCGCTATGTGTAAAACATGGAAATATCTACACCGCTATCTGTATGAACATGGAAATATCTACATCGCTATCTGTATGAACATGGAAATATCTACACCGCTATCTGTATGAACATGCAAATATCTACAGAGCTATCTGTATATCAATGGAAATGTCTACACCGCTATCTCTATAAACATGGAAATATCTACATTGCTATCTGTATAAACATGGAAATATCTACACCGCCATCTCTATGAACATGGAAATATCTACACCGCCATTTGTATGAACACGGAAATATCTACACCGCCATCTCTATGAACATGGAAATATCTACTCCGCCATTTGTATGAACATGGAAATATCTGCCCAACTATCTGTATAAACATGGAAATATCTGGACCGCCATCTCTATAAACATGGAAATATCTACACCACCATCTGTATAAATATGGAAATACCTATACCGCTATCTGTATAAACATGGAAATATGTACACCGCCATCTCTATGAACATGGAAATATCTACACCGCCATTTGTATGAACACGGAAATATCTACACCGCCATCTGTATGAACATGGAAATATCTACACCGCCATTTGTATTAGCATGGAAATATCTACACCGCCATCTGTATGAACATGGAAATATCTTCACCGCCATCTGGATGAACATGGATATATCTACACCAGCATCTGGATGAACATGGAAATATCTACACCGCTATCTGCATGAACATGGAAATAACTACACCGCTAACTGTATGAACATGGAAATATCTACACCGCTATCTGTGTGAACATGGAAATATCTACACCGCTATCTGTATGAACATGGAAATATCTACACCGTTATCTGTATGAAATGGAAATATCTACACCGCTATGTGTATGAACATGGAAATATCTACACCGCTATCTGTATGAACATGGAAATATCTACACCGCTATCTGTATGAACATGCAAATATCTACACAGCTGTATGTATATCAATGGAAATATCTACACTGCTATCTCTATAAACATGGAAATAACTACAAAGCTATCTGTAAAAACATGGGAATATCTACACCGCCACCTGTATGAACATGGAAATATCTACACGACCACCTGTATGAACATGGAAATATCTACACTGCCATCCGTACGAACATGGAAATATCTACACCGCCATCTGTATGAACATGTAAATATCTACACCGCCATTTTTATGAACATGGAAATATCTACACCGCTAACTGTATGAACATGGAAATATCTACACCGCCATCTGGATGAACATGGAAATATCTACACCGCTATCTGCATGAACATGGAAATATCTACACTGCTATCTGCATATACATGGAAATATCGACAAAGATTTCTCTATAAATATGGAAATAACTGAAGTGCTATCTCTATAAACTTCGAAAAATCTACACCGCCATCTGTATGAACATGCAAATATCTACACAGCTATCTGTATATCAATGGAAATATCTTCACTGCTATCTCTATAAACATGGAAATAACTACACTGCTATCTGTATAAACATGGAAATATCTACACCGCCACCTGTATGAACATGGAAATATCTACACCGCCACCTGTGTGAACATGGAAATATCTACACTGCCATCCGTACGAACATGGAAATATCTACACCGCCATCTGTATGAACATGTAAATATCTACACCGCCATTTGTATGAACATGGAAATATCTACACCGCTAACTGTATGAACATGGAAATATCTACACCGCTATCTGTATGAACATGGAAATATCTACACCGCTATCTTTATGAATATGGAAATATCTGCACCGCTATCTGTATGAACATTGAAATATCTACACCGCTATCTGTATGAGCATGGAAATATCTACACCGCTATCTGTATGAACATGCAAATATCTACATAGCTATCTGTATATCAATATAAATATCTAAACTGCTATCTCTATAAACATGGAAATAACTACACTGCTATCTGTACAAACAATGAAATATCTACACCGCCATCTCTATGAACATGGAAATATCTACACCGCCATTTGTATGAACATTGAAATATCTACACCGCCAGCTCTATGAACATGGAAATATCTACACCGCCATGTGTATGAACATGGAAATATCTACACGGCCGTCTGTATGAACATGGAAATATCGTCACCGCCATCTGTATGAACATGGAAATATCTACACCCGCATCTGGATGAACATGGAAATATCTACCCGCTATCTGCATGAACATGGAAATATCTACTCAGCTATCTGCATACACATGGAAATATCTACACAGATTTCTCTATGAATATGGAAATAACTACAGCGCTATCTCTATAAACTTCGAAATATCTACACCGCCATCTGTATGAACATGGAAATATCTACAACGCCATCTGTACGAACATGGACATATCTACACCGCCATCTGTATTAAGATGGAAATATCTACACCGCTATCTCAATAAACATGGAATTATCTGCCCAACTATCTGTGTAAACATGGAAATGTCTGCACCGCTATCAGTGTAAACATGGAAATATCTCCACCGCCATCTGTGTAAACGTGAAAATATCTACACCGCCATCTCTAAAAACATGGAAATATCTACACTGCCATCTGTATGGACATGGAAATATCTACACTGCCATCTCTATAAACGTGGAAATATCTACACCGCTATCTGTATGAACTTAGAAATATCTACACGGCTATCTGTATAAAATTGAAATTATCTACACCACTATCTCTATAAACATGGAAATATCTACACTGCTGTCTGTATAAACATGGAAATATCTACACCGCTATCTGTATAAACATGGAAATATCTTCACCGCAATCTTTATAAACATGGAAATATCTACAACGCTGTCTCTAGATACTTGGAAATAACTACAACACTATCTCTATAAACATGGAAATATCTAGACGGCCATCTCCATAAACATGGAAATATCTACACCACCATCTGTATAAACATGGAAATATCTATAACGCTATCTGCATAAACATGGAAATATCTACACCGCCATCTCTATGAACATGGAAATATCTACAACGCTAACTGTATGAACATGGAAATATCTACAAGGCTATCTGTATGAACATGGAAATATCTACACCGTTATCTGTATGAACATGGAAATATCTACACCGCTATCTGTATGAACATGGAAATATCTACACCGCTATCTGTACGAACATGGAAATATCTACACCGCTCTCTGTATGAACATGCAAATATCTACACAGCTATCTGTATATCAATGGAAATATCTACACTGCTCTCTCTATAAACATGGAAATAACTACACTGCTATCTGTATAAACATGGAAATATCTACACCGCCACCTGTATAAACATGGAAATATATACAATGCCATCCGTGCGAACATGGAAATATCTTCACCGCCATCTGTATGAACATGGATATATTTACACCGGCATCTGGATGAACATGGAAATATCTGCACCGCTATCTGCATGAGCATGGAAATCTCTACACAGCTATCTGCATATACATGGAAATATCTACAGAGATTTCTCTATAAATATGGAAATAACTACAGCGCTATCTCTATAAACTTCGAAATAACTACACCGCCATCTGTATGAACATGGAAATATCTACACAGCCATCTGTACGAACATGTACATATCTACACCGCCATCTGTATTAAGATGGAAATATCTACACCGCTATCTGCATAAACATGCAAATATCCACACCGCTATCTGTGTAAACATGGAAATGTCTACACCGCTATCTGTGTAAACATGGAAATATCTACACCGCCATTTGTGTAAACATGAAAATATCTACACCGCCATCTCTATAAACATGGAAATATCTACACCGCCATCAGCATGAACATGGAAATATCTACACCGCCAACTCTATAAACGTGGACATATCTACACCGCTATCTGTATGAACTTGGAAATATCTACACTGCTCTCGGTATGAAATTGAAATTATCTACACCACTATCTCTATAAACATGGAAATATCTACACTGCTATCTGTATAAACATGGAAATATCTACACCGCTCTCTTGTAAACATGGAAATATCTTCACCGCTATCTGCATAAACATGGAAATATCTACAACGCTTCTCCATAAACTTGGAAATAACTACACCACTATCTCTGTAAACATGGAAATATCTAGACCGCCATCTCTATAAAAACGGAAATATCTACACCACCATCTGTATAAACATGGAAATATCTATACCGCTATCTGCATGAACATGGAAATATCTACTCCGCCATCTCTATGGACATGGAAATATCTACACCGCCAACTGTACGAACTTGGAAATATCTACACCGCCATCTGTATGAACATGTAAATATCTACACCACCATCTGTATGAACATGGAAATAACTACACCGCTAACTGTATGAACATGGAAATATCTACAACGCTATCTGTATGAACATGGAAATATCTACACCGTTATCTGTATGAACATGGAAATATCTACACCGCTATCTGTATGAACATGGAAATATCTACACCGCTCTCTGTACGAACATGGAAATATCTACACCGCTATCTGTATGAACATACACATAACTACACAGCTATCTCTTTATCAATGGAAATATCTACACTGCTATCTCTATAAACATGGAAATAACTACACTGCTATCTGTATAAACATGGAAATATCTACACCGCCACCTGTATGAACATGGAAATATCTATACTGCCATCCGTACGAACATGGAAATATCTACACCACCATCTGTATGAACATGGAAATATCAACACCGCCATCTGTATGAGCATGGAAATATCTACACCGCTAACTGTATGCACAAGGAAATATCTACACCGCTATCTGCATGAACAAGGAAATATCTACACCGCTATCTGTATGAACATGGAAATATCTACACCGCTATCTGTATGAACATGGAAATATCTACACCGCTATCTGTATGAACATGCAAATATTTACACAGCTATCTGAATATCAATGGAAATATCTACACTGCTATCTCTATAAACATGGAAATAACTACACTGCTATCTGTAGAAACATGGAAATATCTACACCGCCATCTCTATGAACATGGAAATAGCTACACCGCCATCTGTACGAACATGGAAATATCTACACCGCCATCTGCATGAAAATGTGAATATCTACACCGCCATCTGTATGAACATAGAAATATCTACACCGCTAACTGTATGAACATGGAAATATCTACACCGCTATCTGTATGAACATGGAAATATCTACACCGGTATCTGTATGAACATGGAAATATCTACACCGCTATCTGTATGAACATGGAAATATCTACACCGCTATCTGTATGAACATGCAAATATCTACACAGCTATCTGTATATCAATGGAAATATCTACACTACTATCTCTATAAACATGGAAATAACTACACTGCTATCTGTATAAACATGGAAATATCTACACCGCCATCTCTATGAACATGGACATATCCACACCGCCATTTGTATGAACATGGAAATATCTACACCGCCATCTCAATGAACATGGAAATATCTAAACCGCCCTTTGAATGAACATGGAAATATCTACACCGCCATCTGTATGAACATGGAAATATCTTCACGGCCATCTGTATGAGCATGGATATATCTACACCAGCATCTGGATGAAGATGGAAATATCTACACGGCTATCTGCATTTACATGGAAATATCTACACAGCTATCTGCATATACATGGAAATATCTACACAGATTTCTCTATAAATACGGAAATAACTACAGCGCTATCTCTATAAACATCGAAATACCTACACCGCCATCTGTATGAACATGGAAATAACTACACCGCCATCTGTACGAACATGGACTTATCTACACCGCCATCTGTATTAAGATATAAATATCTACACCGCTATCTGTATAAACATGGAAATATCCGCACCGCTATCTGTTTAAACATGGAAATATCTACACTGCTATCTGCATAAACATGGAAATATCCATACCGCTATCTGTGTAAACCTGGAAATGTCTACACCTCTGTCTGTGTAAACCTGGAAATATCTACACCGCCATCTGTGTAAACATGGAAATATCTACACCGCCATCTCTATAAACATGGAAATATCTACACCGCCATCTGTATGAACATGGAAATATCTACACCGCCATCTCTATAAACGTGGAAATATCTACACCGCTATCTGTATGAACTTGGAAATATCTACACTGCTTCCTGTATAAAATTGAAATTATCTACACCACTGTCTCTATAAACATGGAAATATCTACACTGTTATCTGTATAAACATGAAAATATCTACACCGCTATCTGTATAAACATGGAAATATCTACAACGCTGTCTTTATAAACTTGGAAATAACTACACCGCTATCTCTATAAACATGGAAATATTTACACCACCATCTGTATAAACATGGAAATATCTATACCGCTATCTGCATAAACATGGAAATATCTACACCGCCATCTCTAAGAACATGGAAATACCTACACGGCCATCTGTACGAACATGGAAATATCTACACCGCCTTCTGTATGAACATGTAAATATCTACACGGCCATCTCTATGGACATGGAAATATCTAAACCGCTAACTGTATGACCATGGAAATATCTACACCGCTATCTGTATGAACATGGAAATATCTACACTGATATCTGTATGAACATGGAAATATCTACACCGCTCTCTGTATGAACATGGAAATATCTACACCGCTATCTGTACGAAGATGGAAATATCAACACTGCTATCAGTATGAACATGCAAATATCTACACAGCTATGTGTATATCAATGGAAATATCTACACTTCTATCTCTATAAACATGGAAATAACTACACTGCTATCTGTATAAACATGGAAATATCTACACCGCCATCTCTATGAACATGGAAATATCTACACCGCCATTTGTATGAACATGGAAATATCTACACCGCCATCTCTATGAACATGGAAATATCTACACCGCCTTCTGCATGAACATGGAAATATCTACACCGCCATCTCTATAAACGTGGAAATAACTACAACGCTATCTGTATGAACTTGGAAATAACTACACTGCTCTCGGTATAAAATTGAAATTATCTACACCACTATCTCTATAAACATGTAAATATCTACACTGCTATCTGTATAAACCTGGAAATATCTACACCGCCACCTGTACAAACATGGAAATATCTACACCGCCATCTGTATGAACATGGAAATATCTACACCGCCATCTCTATAAAGGTGAAAATATCTACACCGCTATCTGTATGAACTTGGAAATGTCTACACTGCTATCTGTATAAAATTGAAATTATCTTCACCACTATCTCTATAAACATGGAAATATCTACACTGCTGTCTGTATAAACATGGAAATATCTACATCGCTATCTGTATAAACATGGAAATATCTTCACCGCTATCTTTATAAACATGGAAATATCTACAACGCTGTCTCTATAAACTTGGAAATAACTACACCACTATCTCTATAAACATGGAAATATCTAGACCGCCATCTCTATAAACATGGAAATATCTACACCACCATCGGTATAAACATGGAAATACCTATACCACTATCTGCATAAACATGGAATTATGTACACCGCCATCTCTATGATCATGGAAATGTCTACACCGCCATTTGTATGAACACGGAAATATCTACACCGCCATCTGTATGAACATGGAAATATCTTCACCGCCATTTGTATGAACATGGATATATCTACACCGGCATCTGGATGAACATGGAAATATCTACACCGCTATCTGCATGAACATGGAAATATCTACACCGCTAACTGTATGAACATGGAAATATCTACACCGCTATCTTTTTGAATATGGAAATATCTACACCGCTATCTGTATGAACATGGAAATATCTACACCGTTATCTTTATGAACATGGAAATATCTACACCGCTATGTGTATGAACATGGAAATATCTACACCGCTATCTGTATGAGCATGGAAATATCTACACCGCTATCTGTATGAACATGCAAATATCTACACAGCTATCTGTATATCAATGGAAATATCTACACTGCTATCTCTATAAACATGGAAATAACTACACAGCTATCTTTAAAAACATGGGAATATCTACACCGCCACCTGCATGAACTTGGAAATATCTACACTGCCATCCGTACGAATATGGGAATATCCACACTGCCATTTGTATGAACACGGAAATCTCTACACCGCCATCTGTATGAACACGGAAATATCTACACCGCCATCTCTATAAACGAGGAAATATCTACACCGCTATCTCTATAAACATGGAAATATCTACACCACCATCTATATAAACATGTAAATACCTATACCGCTATCTGCAGAAACATGGATATATCCACACCGCCATCTCTATGAACATGGAAATATCTACACCACCTTCTGTACGAACATGGAAATATCTACACCGCCATCTGTATGAACATGGAAATAGCTACACCGCTAACTGTATGAACACGGAAATATCTACAAGGCTATCTGTATGAACATGGAAATATCTACACCGCTATCTGTATGAACATGGAAATATCTACACCGCTATCTGTACGAACATGGAAATATCTACACCGCTATCTGTATGAACATGCAAATATCTACACAGCTATCTGTATATCAACAGAAATATCTACACTGCTATCTCTATAAACATGGAAATAACTACACTGCTATCTGTATAAACATGGAAATATCTACACCGCCACCTGTATGAACATGCAAATATCTACACTGCCATCCGTGTGAACATTTAAATATCTACACCGCTATCTGTATGAACATGGAAATATCTGCACCGCTATCTGTATGAACATGGAAATATCTACACCGCTATCTGTATGA
The DNA here is from genome assembly GCF_029281585.2 of Gorilla gorilla gorilla. Lineage (NCBI taxonomy): Eukaryota > Metazoa > Chordata > Mammalia > Primates > Hominidae > Gorilla > Gorilla gorilla. The sequence continues at coordinate 2,347,135 of NC_073234.2, forward strand.
GGACGGAAATATCTACACCACTATCTGTATGAACATGCAAATATCTACACAGCTATCTGAATATCAATGGAAATGTCTACACTGCTATCTCTATAAACATGGAAATAACTACACTGCTATCTGTAGAAACATGTAAATATCTACACCGCCATCTCTATGAACATGGAAATATCTACACCGCCATCTGTACGAACATGGAAATATCTACACCGCCATCTGCATGAACATGTAAATATCTACACCGCCATCTGTATGAACATAGAAATATCTACACCGCTAACTGTATGAACATGGAAATATCTACACCGCTATCTGTATGAACATGGAAATATCTACACCGGGATCTGTATGAACATGGAAATATCTACACCGCTATCTGTACGAACATGGAAATATCTGCACCGCTATCTGTATGAACATGCAAATATCTAAACAGCTATCTGTATATCAATGGAAATATCTACACTACTATCTCTATAAACCTGGAAATAACTACACTGCTATCTGTATAAACATGGAAAGATCTACACCGCCATCTCTATGAACATGGAAATATCCACACCGCCATTTGTATGAACATGGAAATATCTACACCGCCATCTCTATGAACATGGAAATATCTACACCGCCCTTTGAATGAACATGGAAATATCTACACCGCCATCTGTATGAACATGGAAATATCTTCACGGCCATCTGTATGAGCATGGATATATCTACACCAGCATCTGGATGAAGATGGAAATATCTACACGGCTATCTGCATTTACATGGAAATATCTGCACAGCTATCTGCATATACATGGAAATATCTACACAGATTTCTCTATAAATATGGAAATAACTACAGCGCTATCTCTATAAACATCGAAATATCTACACCGCCATCTGTATGAACATGGAAATAACTACACCGCCATCTGTACGAACATGGACATATCTACACCGCCATCTGTATTAAGATATATATATCTACACCACTATCTGAATAAACACGGAAATATCTGCCCAACTATCTGTATAAACATGGAAATATCCGCACCGCTATTTGTATAAACATGGAAATATCTACACCGCTATCTGCATAAACATGGAAATATCCATAACGCTTTCTGTGTAAACATGGAAATGTCTACACCTCTGTCTGTGTAAACCTCGAAATATCTACACCGCCATCTGTGTAAACATGGAAATATCTACACCGCCATCTCTATAAACATGGAAATATCTACACCGCCATCTGTATGAACATGGAAATATCTACACCGCCATCTCTATAAACGTGGAAATATCTACACCGCTATCTGTATGAACTTGGAAATATCTACACTGCTTCCAGAATAAAATTGAAATTATCTACACCACTATCTCTATAAACATGGAAATATCTACACTGTTATCTGTATAAACATTGAAATATCTACACCGCTATCTCTATAAACATGGAAATATCTACAACGCTGTCTTTATAAACTTGGAAATAACTACACCGCTATCTCTATAAACATGGAAATATCTAGACCGCCATCTCTATACACATGGAAATATCTACACCACCATCTGTATAAACATGGAAATATCTATACCGCTATCTGCGTAAACATGGAAATATCTACACCGCCATCTCTAAGAACATGGAAATATCTACACGGCCATCTGTACGAACATGGAAATATCTACACCGCCATCTGTATGAACATGGAAATATCTACACGGTCATCTCTATGGACATGGGAATATCTAAACCGCTAACTGTACGACCATGGAAATATCTTCACCGCTATCTGTATGAACATGGAAATATCTACACCGCTATCTGTATGAACATGGAAATATCTACACCGCTATCTGTATGAACATGGAAATATCTACACCGCTATCTGTACGAAGATGGAAATATCAACACCGCTATCAGTATGAACATGCAAATATCTACACAGCTATGTGTATATCAATGGAAATATCTACACTTCTATCTCAATAAACATGGAAATAACTACACTGCTATCTGTATAAACATGGAAATATCTACACCGCCATCTCTATGAACATGGAAATATCTACACCGCCATTTGTATGAACATGGAAATATCTACACCGCCATCTCTATGAACATGGAAATATCTACACCGCCATTTGTATGAACATGGAAATATCTACACCGCCATCTGCATGAACATGGAAATATCTACACCGCCATCTCTATAAACGTGGAAATAACTACACCACCATCTCTATAAACATGGAAATATCTACTCCGCCATCTGTATAAACTTGGAAATATCTACACCGCCATCTCTATAAACATGGAAATATCTACACCGCTATCTGTATGAACATGAAAATATCTACAGCACCATCTGTATAAACATGGAAGTATCTACACGGCTATCTCTATAAACATGAAAATATCTAAACCGCCATCTCTCTAATAACGGAAATATCTGCACCGCCATCTTTATAAACACGGAAATATCTATACACCCCTCTGTATGAACATGGAAATATCTCCAAAGCCATCTCTATAAAGATGGAAATATGCACACCGCCATCTGTATAAACATGGAAATACCTACACCGCAATCTCTATAAACATAGAAATATCTACAACGCTATCTGTGTATACATGGAAATATCTACACTGCCATCTGTGTAAACATGGAAATAGCTACACCGACATCTGTATGAACATAGAAATATCTACATGGCCATCTGTATAAACATGGAAATATCTACACCGCTATCTCTATAAACTTGGAAATATCTGCACCGCTATGTGTATCAAGATGAAAATATCTACACCGCTTTCTCTGTAAACATGGAAATATCTACACCGCCATCTGTATGACCATGGAAATATCTACACCGCCATCTGGATGAACATGGAAATATCTACACCGCTATCAGTATGAACTTGGAAATATGTACACCGCTATCCGTATAAACATGCAAATATCTACACCGCTTTCTGTATAAACAAGGAAATAGCTACACCGCCATCTCTATAAACATGGAAATATCTACACTGCCATCTGTAAAACATGTAAATATCCACACTGCTATCTGTATATACATAGAAATATCTACACCCCTACTGTATGAACATGGAAAAATCTACAGCGCTGTATGTATAAACATCTAGATATCTACACCGCTATCTCTATAAACATGGAAATATCTACACCGCCATCTGTAGAAACATGGAAATATCTACACTGCCATCTCTATAAACATTTAAATATCTCCACAGCCATCTGTGTGAATATGGAAATATCTACACCACCATCTGTATAAAGATGGAAATAAATATTTACCCCGCAATCAGTATGGACACGGTAATATCTACACCGCTATATGTATAAACATTTAAATATCTACACCGCTATCTGCATAAACATGGAAATATCTACACCACTACCTCTGTAAACATGGAAATATCTCCACTGCTATCTGTATAAACATGGAAATATCTTCACCGCTATCTCTATAAACATGGAAATATCTACAACGGTATCTGTGTAAACATGGAAATGTCTACACCGCTATCTGTGTAAACATGGAAATTTCTACACCGCCTTCTGTTTGAACATGGAAATATCCACAGCCCCATCACTATAAAGATGGAAATACCTTCACCGCTATCTGTATAAACATGGAAATATCTACACCGCTAAGTGTATAAGCATGGAAATATCTACAACGCTATGTGTATAAACATAGAAATATCTACACCGCTATCTGTATAAACATGGAAATATGTACACCGCTATCTGTATAAACATGAAAGTATCTTCACCGCTATCTGTATAAACATGGAAATATCTACACCGCTATCTGTATAAACATGGAAATATCTACACTGCTATCTGCAAAACGGGGAAGTGTCTACACCGCCATCTCTATAAACATGGAAATATCTACACCGCCATCTGTATGAACATGGAAATATCTTCACCGCTATCTTTATAAACATGGAAATATCTACAACGCTGTCTCTATAAACTTGGAAATAACTACACCACTATCTCTATAAACATGGAAATATCTAGACCGCCATCTCTATAAACATGGAAATATCTACACCACCATCGGTATAAACATGGAAATACCTATACCACTATCTGCATAAACATGGAATTATGTACACCGCCATCTCTATGATCATGGAAATGTCTACATCGCCATTTGTATGAACACGGAAATATCTACACCGCCATCTGTATGAACATGGAAATATCTTCAACGCCATTTGTATGAACATGGATATATCTACACCGGCATCTGGATGAACATGGAAATATCTACACCGCTATCTGCATGAACATGGAAATATCTACACCGCTAACTGTATGAACATGGAAATATCTACACCGCTATCTTTGTGAATATGGAAATATCTACACCGCTATCTGTATGAACATGGAAATATCTACACCGTTATCTTTATGAACATGGAAATATCTACACCGCTATGTGTATGAACATGGAAATATCTACACCGCTATCTGTATGAGCATGGAAATATCTACACCGCTATCTGTATGAACATGCAAATATCTACACAGCTATCTGTATATCAATGGAAATATCTACACTGCTATCTCTATAAACATGGAAATAACTATACAGCTATCTGTAAAAACATGGGAATATCTACACCGCCACCTGCATGAACTTGGAAATATCTACACTGCCATCCGTACGAACATGGGAATATCCACACTGCCATTTGTATGAACACGGAAATCTCTACACCGCCATCTGTATGAACATGGAAATATCTACACCGCCATCTCTATAAACGAGGAAATATCTACACCGCTATCTCTATAAACATGGAAATATCTACACCACCATCTGTATAAACATGTAAATACCTATACCGCTATCTGCAGAAACATGGATATATCCACACCGCCATCTCTATGAACATGGAAATATCTACACCACCTTCTGTACGAACATGGAAATATCTACACCGCCATCTGTATGAACATGGAAATAGCTACACCGCTAACTGTATGAACACGGAAATATCTACAAGGCTATCTGTATGAACATGGAAATATCTACACCGCTATCTGTATGAACATGGAAATATCTACACCGCTATCTGTACGAACATGGAAATATCTACACCGCTATCTGTATGAACATGCAAATATCTACACAGCTATCTGTATATCAACAGAAATATCTACACTGCTATCTCTATAAACATGGAAATAGCTACACTGCTATCTGTATAAACATGGAAATATCTACACCGCCACCTGTATGAACATGCAAATATCTACACTGCCATCCGTGTGAACATTTAAATATCTACACCGCTATCTGTATGAACATGGAAATATCTGCACCGCTATCTGTATGAACATGGAAATATCTACACCGCTATCTGTATGAGGACGGAAATATCTACACCACTATCTGTATGAACATGCAAATATCTACACAGCTATCTGAATATCAATGGAAATATCTACACTGCTATCTCTATAAACATGGAAATAACTACACTGCTATCTGTAGAAACATGTAAATATCTACACCGCCATCTCTATGAACATGGAAATATCTACACCGCCATCTGTACGAACATGGAAATATCTACACCGCCATCTGCATGAACATGTAAATATCTACACCGCCATCTGTATGAACATAGAAATATCTACACCGCTAACTGTATGAACATGGAAATATCTACACCGCTATCTGTATGAACATGGAAATATCTACACCGGGATCTGTATGAACATGGAAATATCTACACCGCTATCTGTACGAACATGGAAATATCTACACCGCTATCTGTATGAACATGCAAATATCTAAACAGCTATCTGTAAATCAATGGAAATATCTACACTACTATCTCTATAAACCTGGAAATAACTACACTGCTATCTGTATAAACATGGAAAGATCTACACCGCCATCTCTATGAACATGGAAATATCCACACCGCCATTTGTATGAACATGGAAATATCTACACCGCCATCTCTATGAACATGGAAATATCTACACCGCCCTTTGAATGAACATGGAAATATCTACACCGCCATCTGTATGAACATGGAAATATCTTCACGGCCATCTGTATGAGCATGGATATATCTACACCAGCATCTGGATGAAGATGGAAATATCTACACGGCTATCTGCATTTACATGGAAATATCTACACAGCTATCTGCATATACATGGAAATATCTACACAGATTTCTCTATAAATATGGAAATAACTACAGCGCTATCTCTATAAACATCGAAATATCTACACCGCCATCTGTATGAACATGGAAATAACTACACCGCCATCTGTACGAACATGGACATATCTACACCGCCATCTGTATTAAGATATATATATCTACACCACTATCTGAATAAACACGGAAATATCTGCCCAACTATCTGTATAAACATGGAAATATCCGCACCGCTATTTGTATAAACATGGAAATATCTACACCGCTATCTGCATAAACATGGAAATATCCATAACGCTTTCTGTGTAAACATGGAAATGTCTACACCTCTGTCTGTGTAAACCTCGAAATATCTACACCGCCATCTGTGTAAACATGGAAATATCTACACCGCCATCTCTATAAACATGGAAATATCTACACCGCCATCTGTATGAACATGGAAATATCTACACCGCCATCTCTATAAACGTGGAAATATCTACACCGCTATCTGTATGAACTTGGAAATATCTACACTGCTTCCAGAATAAAATTGAAATTATCTACACCACTATCTCTATAAACATGGAAATATCTACACTGTTATCTGTATAAACATTGAAATATCTACACCGCTATCTCTATAAACATGGAAATATCTACAACGCTGTCTTTATAAACTTGGAAATAACTACACCGCTATCTCTATAAACATGGAAATATCTAGACCGCCATCTCTATACACATGGAAATATCTACACCACCATCTGTATAAACATGGAAATATCTATACCGCTATCTGCGTAAACATGGAAATATCTACACCGCCATCTCTAAGAACATGGAAATATCTACACGGCCATCTGTACGAACATGGAAATATCTACACCGCCATCTGTATGAACATGGAAATATCTACACGGTCATCTCTATGGACATGGGAATATCTAAACCGCTAACTGTACGACCATGGAAATATCTTCACCGCTATCTGTATGAACATGGAAATATCTACACCGCTATCTGTATGAACATGGAAATATCTACACCGCTATCTGTATGAACATGGAAATATCTACACCGCTATCTGTACGAAGATGGAAATATCAACACCGCTATCAGTATGAACATGCAAATATCTACACAGCTATGTGTATATCAATGGAAATATCTACACTTCTATCTCAATAAACATGGAAATAACTACACTGCTATCTGTATAAACATGGAAATATCTACACCGCCATCTCTATGAACATGGAAATATCTACACCGCCATTTGTATGAACATGGAAATATCTACACCGCCATCTCTATGAACATGGAAATATCTACACCGCCATTTGTATGAACATGGAAATATCTACACCGCCATCTGCATGAACATGGAAATATCTACACCGCCATCTCTATAAACGTGGAAATAACTACACCACCATCTCTATAAACATGGAAATATCTACTCCGCCATCTGTATGAACTTGGAAATTTCTACACCGCCATCTCTATAAACATGGAAATATCTACACCGCTATCTGTATGAACATGAAAATATCTACAGCACCATCTGTATAAACATGGAAGTATCTACACGGCTATCTCTATAAACATGAAAATATCTAAACCGCCATCTCTCTAATAACGGAAATATCTGCACCGCCATCTTTATAAACACGGAAATATCTATACACCCCTCTGTATGAACATGGAAATATCTCCAAAGCCATCTCTATAAAGATGGAAATATGCACACCGCCATCTGTATAAACATGGAAATATCTACACCGCAATCTCTATAAACATAGAAATATCTACAACGCTATCTGTGTATACATGGAAATATCTACACTGCCATCTGTGTAAACATGGAAATAGCTACACCGACATCTGTATGAACATAGAAATATCTACATGGCCATCTGTATAAACATCGAAATATCTACACCGCTATCTCTATAAACTTGGAAATATCTGCACCGCTATGTGTATCAAGATGAAAATATCTACACCGCTTTCTCTGTAAACATGGAAATATCTACACCGCCATCTGTATGACCATGGAAATATCTACACCGCCATCTGGATGAACATGGAAATATCTACACCACTATCAGTATGAACTTGGAAATATGTACACCGCTATCTGTATAAACATGCAAATATCTACACCGCTTTCTGTACAAACAAGGAAATAGCTACACCGCCATCTCTATAAACATGGAAATATCTACACTGCCATCTGTAAAACATGGAAATATCCACACTGCTATCTGTATATACATAGAAATATCTACACCCCTACTGTATGAACATGGAAAAATCTACAGCGCTGTATGTATAAACATCTAGATATCTACACCGCTATCTCTATAAACATGGAAATATCTACACCGCCATCTGTAGAAACATGGAAATATCTACACTGCCATCTCTATAAACATTTAAATATCTCCACAGCCATCTGTGTGAATATGGAAATATCTACACCACCATCTGTATAAAGATGGAAATAAATATTTACCCCGCAATCAGTATGGACACGGTAATATCTACACCGCTATATGTATAAACATTTAAATATCTACACCGCTATCTGCATAAACATGGAAATATCTACACCACTACCTCTGTAAACATGGAAATATCTCCACTGCTATCTGTATAAACATGGAAATATCTTCACCGCTATCTCTATAAACATGGAAATATCTACAACGGTATCTGTGTAAACATGGAAATGTCTACACCGCTATCTGTGTAAACATGGAAATTTCTACACCGCCTTCTGTTTGAACATGGAAATATCCACAGCCCCATCAGTATAAAGATGGAAATACCTTCACCGCTATCTGTATAAACATGGAAATATCTACACCGCTAAGTGTATAAGCATGGAAATATCTACAACGCTATGTGTATAAACATAGAAATATCTACACCGCTATCTGTATAAACATGGAAATATGTACACCGCTATCTGTATAAACATGAAAGTATCTTCACCGCTATCTGTATAAACATGGAAATATCTACACCGCTATCTGTATAAACATGGAAATATCTACACTGCTATCTGCAAAACGGGGAAGTGTCTACACCGCTATCTCTATAAACATGGAGATATCTACACCACCATCTGTATAAACATGGAAATATCTACACCGCCATCTGTATGTACATGGAGATATCTACACTGCTATCTGTATAAACATGGAAATATCTACACCGCTATCTGTATAAACATGGAAATATCTACATCGCTATGTGTATAAACATGGAAATACCTACACCGCTATCTCTGTAAACTTGGAAATATCTACACCACTATCTCTATAAACATGGAAATATCTAGACTGCCATTTCTACAAACATGGAAATATCTACACCGCCATCTGTATAAACATGGAAATATCCATACCGCTATCTGTAGAAACATGGAAATATCTACACCGCCATCTTTATAAACTTGGAAATATCTGCACCGCTATGTGTAACAACATGGAAATATCTACACCGCTATCTCTGTAAACATGGAAATATCTACACCGCCATCTGTATGACCATGGAAATATCTACACCGCCATCTGGATGAACATGGAGATATCTACACCGCTATCTGTATGAACATGGAAATATCTACACCGCTATCTCTATAAATATGCAAATATCTACACCGCTATCTGTATAAACAAGGAAATAGCTACACCGCCATCTCTATAAACATGGAAATATCTACACTGCCATCTGTAAAAGCTTGGAAATATCCACATCGCTATCAGTATATACATAGAAATATCTACACCGCTACTATATGAACATGGAAATAACTACACCACTATCTCCTTAAACATGAAAATATCTAGACCGCCATCTCCATAAACATGGAAATACCTACACCGCCATCTGTATAAACATGGAAATATCTACACCGCCATCAGTTTAAACATTTAAATATCTACAAGGCTATCTGTAAAAACAAGGAAATATCTACACCGCTATCTGTATAAACATGAAAATACCTAAACCGCTATCTGTATGAACATGGAAATATCTACACCGCTATCTCTATAAACATGGAAATATCTACAACGGTATCTGTGTAAACAAGAAAATGTCTACACCGCTATCTGTGTAAACATGGAAATTTCTACAGCGCCATCTGTTTGAACATGGAAATATCCACAGCGCCATCACTATAAAGATGGAAATACCTACACCGCTATCTGTATAAACATGGAAATATCTACACCGTTAAGTGTATAAGGATGGAAATATCGACACCGCTTAGTGTATAAGCATGGAAATATCTACAACGCTATCTGTATAAACATGGAAATATCTACACCGCTATCTGTATAAACATGGTAATATCTACACTGCTATCTGCAAAACAGGGAAGTGTCTACACCGCTATCTCTATAAACATGGAGATATCTACACTACTATCTGTATAAACATTGAAATATCTACACCGCCATCTGTATGAACATGGAAATATCTACACGGCTATCTGTATAAACATGGAAATACCTACACCGCTATCCGTATGAAAATGAATATATCTACAGCGCCATCTGTATAAACATAGAGGCATCTTCAACGCTATCTCTATAAACATGGCAATAACTACCCCGCCATTTGAATGAACATGGAAGTATCTACACCGCTATCTGTATGAACATGGAAATATCTACACCGCTATCTGAATGAATATGGAAATACCAACTCCGCTATCTCTCTAAACATGGAAATAACTACACCGCTATCTCCTTAAACATGAAAGTATCTAGACCGCCATCTCCATAATCATGGAAATACCTACACCGCCATCTGTATAAACATGGAAATATCTACACCGCCATCTGTATAAACATGGAAATATCTACAAGGATATCTGTAAAAACATGGAAATATCTACACCGCTATCTGTATAAACATGAAAATACCTAAACCGCTATCTGTATGAACATGGAAATATCTACACCGCCATCTTTATAAACATGGAAATATCTTCACAGCTATCTGTATAAACATGGAAATATCTACACCGCTATCTCTATAAATATGGAAATATCTACAACGGTATCTGTGTAAACATGGAAATGCCTACACCGCTATCTGCGTAAACATGGAAATTTCTACAGCGCCATCTGTTTGAACATGGAAATACCCACAGGGCCATCACTATAAAAATGGAAATACCTACACCGCTATGTTTATAAATGTGGAAATATCTACACCGCTAAGTGTATAAGCATGGAAATATCTACAACGCTATCTGTATAAACATGGAAATATCTACACCGCTATCTGTATAAACATGGAAATATCTACACTGCTATCTGCAAAACAGGGAAGTGTCTACACCGCTATCTCTATAAACATGGAGATATCTACACTACTACCTGTAGAAACATTGAAATATCTACACCGCCATCTGTATGAACATGGAAAATCTACACCGCTATCTGTATGAACATGGAAATATCTACACCGCTATCTCTATAAACATGCAAATATCTACACCGCTATCTGTATAAACAAGGAAATAGCTACTCCGCCATCTCTATAACCATGGAAATATCTACACTGCCATCTGTAAAAACATGGAAATATCCACACCGCTATCTGTATATACATAGAAATATCTACACCGCTACTGCATGAACATGGAAATATCTACACGGCTGTATGTATAAACATCTAGATATCTACACCGCTATCTCTATAAACATGGAAATATCTACACCGCCATCTGTAGAAACATGGAAATATCTACACTGCCATCTCTATAAACATTTAAATATCTCCACAGCCATCTGTGTGAATATGGAAATATCTACACCACCGTCTGTATAAAGATGGAAATAAATATCTACACCGCAATCAGTATGGACATGGAAATATCTACACCGCTATCTCTATAAACATTTAAATATCTACACCGCTATCTGCATAAACATGGAAATATCTACACCGCCATCTCTATAAACTTGGAAATATCTACACAGCTATCTGTATGAACATGAAAATATCTACAGCGCCATCTGTATGAACATGGAAGTATTTACACGGCTATCTCTATAAACATGAAAATATCTAAACCGCCATCTCCATAAACATGGAAATATCCACACCGCCATCTTCATGAACACGGAAATATCTATACCGCCCTCTCTTTGAACATGGAAATATCTACAACACCATCACTATAAAGATGGAAATATGTACACCGCCATCTGTATAAACATGGAAATATCTACACCGCTATCTCTATAAACATAGAAATATCTACAACGCTATCTGTGTATACATGGAAATATCTACACTGCCATCTGTGTAAACATGGAAATATCTACACCGTCATCTGTATGAACATGGAAATATCTACACGGCCATCTGTATAAACATGGAAATATCTACACGGCTATCTGTATAAACATGGAAATACCTACACCGCTATCCGTATGAAAATGAATATATCTACAGCGCCATCTGTATAAACATAGAGGCATCTTCAACGCTATCTCTATAAACATGGCAATAACTACCCCGCCATTTGAATGAACATGGAAGTATCTACACCGCTATCTGTATGAACATGGAAATATCTACACCGCTATCTGAATGAACATGGAAATATCAACTCCGCTATCTCTCTAAACATGGAAATAACTACACCGCTATCTCCTTAAACATGAAAGTATCTAGACCGCCATCTCCATAATCATGGAAATAACTACACCGCCATCTGTATAAACATGGAAATATCTACACCGCCATCTGTATAAACATGGAAATATCTACAAGGATATCTGTAAAAACATGGAAATATCTACACCGCTATCTGTATAAACATGAAAATACCTAAACCGCTATCTGTATGAACATGGAAATATCTACACCGCCATCTTTATAAACATGGAAATATCTTCACAGCTATCTGTATAAACATGGAAATATCTACACCGCTATCTCTATAAACATGGAAATATCTACAACGGTATCTGTGTAAACATGGAAATGCCTACACCGCTATCTGCGTAAACATGGAAATTTCTACAGCGCCATCTGTTTGAACATGGAAATACCCACAGGGCCATCACTATAAAAATGGAAATACCTACACCGCTATGTTTATAAATGTGGAAATATCTACACCGCTAAGTGTATAAGCATGGAAATATCTACAACGCTATCTGTATAAACATGGAAATATCTACACCGCTATCTGTATAAACATGGAAATATCTACACTGCTATCTGCAAAACAGGGAAGTGTCTACACCGCTATCTCTATAAACATGGAGATATCTACACTACTACCTGTAGAAACATTGAAATATCTACACCGCCATCTGTATGAACATGGAAAATCTACACCGCTATCTGTATGAACATGGAAATATCTACACCGCTATCTCTATAAACATGCAAATATCTACACCGCTATCTGTATAAACAAGGAAATAGCTACTCCGCCATCTCTATAACCATGGAAATATCTACACTGCCATCTGTAAAAACATGGAAATATCCACACCGCTATCTGTATATACATAGAAATATCTACACCGCTACTGCATGAACATGGAAATATCTACACGGCTGTATGTATAAACATCTAGATATCTACACCGCTATCTCTATAAACATGGAAATATCTACACCGCCATCTGTAGAAACATGGAAATATCTACACTGCCATCTCTATAAACATTTAAATATCTCCACAGCCATCTGTGTGAATATGGAAATATCTACACCACCTTCTGTATAAAGATGGAAATAAATATCTACACCGCAATCAGTATGGACATGGAAATATCTACACCGCTATCTCTATAAACATTTAAATATCTACACCGCTATCTGCATAAACATGGAAATATCTACACCGCCATCTCTATAAACTTGGAAATATCTACACAGCTATCTGTATGAACATGAAAATATCTACAGCGCCATCTGTATGAACATGGAAGTATTTACACGGCTATCTCTATAAACATGAAAATATCTAAACCGCCATCTCCATAAACACGGAAATATCCACACCGCCATCTTCATGAACACGGAAATATCTATACCGCCCTCTCTTTGAACATGGAAATATCTACAACACCATCACTATAAAGATGGAAATATGTACACCGCCATCTGTATAAACATGGAAATATCTACACCGCTATCTCTATAAACATAGAAATATCTACAATGCTATCTGTGTATACATGGAAATATCTACACTGCCATCTGTGTAAACATGGAAATATCTACACCGTCATCTGTATGAACATGGAAATATCTACACGGCCATCTGTATAAACATGGAAATATCTACACCGCCATCTCTATAAACATGGAAATATCTACACCGCCATCTGTATAAACATGGAAATATCTACACCGCCATCTGTATAAACATGGAAACATCAACACCACCCTCTCTATAATCATGGAAATATCTACACCGCCATCTGTATGAACATTTAAATATCTACACTGCCACCTGCATAAAGATGCAAATATCTACACCGCTATCTGTATGAACATGGAAATACCTACACTGCTATCTGTATAAACATGGAAATATCTACACCGCGATCTCTATGAACATGGAAATATCTTCACCGCTATCTCTATAAACAAGAAAATATCTACACCGCCATCTCTATAAACATGGAAACACCTACACCGCTATCTGCATGAACATGAAAATATCTACAGCGCCATCTGTAAAACATGGAGGCATCTACAACGCTATCTCTATAAACATGGAAATAACTACTCCGCCATCTGAATGAACATGGAAGTATCTACTACGCTATCTGTATGAACATGGAAATATCTACACCGCTATCTGTATGAACATGGAAATATCTACACCGCCATCTGTATGAACATGGAAATATCTACACCGCTATCTGTATGAACATGGAAATACCTACTCCGCTATCTGTATGAACATGGAAATATCTACACCGCTATCTGTATAAACATGGAAATATCAACACTGCTATCTGTAAAACAGGGAGGTGTCTACACCGCTATCTCTATAAACATGGAGATATCTACACTACTATCTGTATGAACATTGAAATATCTACACCGCTATCCGTAGAAACATGGAAATATCTAGAATGCTATCTCTATTAACATGGAAATCTCTACACCGCTGTCTCTATAAACATGGAAATATTTACACCGCTATGTTCATAAACATGGAAATATCTACACCGTTATCTCTATAAACATGGAAATATCTGCACCGCCATCTGTATAAACATGGAAATATCTACACCACCATCTCTATAAACATGGAAATATCTACTCCGCCATCTGTATGAACTTGGAAATATCTACACCGCCATCTCTATAAACATGGAAATATCTAAACCGCTATCTGTATGAACATGGAACTATCTACACCGCTATCTCTATAAAGATGGAAATATCTTCACCGCAATCTGTATGAACATGGAAATATCTACACCGCTATCTGTATAAAATGGAAATATCTACACCGCCATCTGAATAAAAATGGGAATATCTACACGGCCATCTGCATAAACATGGAAATATCTTCACCACAATCTCTATAAACATGGAAATATCTACACCGCCATCTGTATGAACATGGAAATATCTACACCGCCATCTGTATGAACTTGGAAATATCTACCGCGAACTCTGTATGAACATGGAAATATCCACACCACCATCTGTATGATCATGGAAATATGTACACATACATCTGTATGAACATGCAAATATCTTCACCGCCATCTGTATGAACATGGAAATACCTACACCGCCATCTGTAGGAACATGGAAATATCTACACCGCCATCTCTATAAACATGGAAATATCTACACTGCCATCTGTATAAACATGGAAATATCTACACCGCTATCTGTATATACATGGAAATATCTGCACCGCTATCTGTATAAACATGGAAATATCTATACCGCTATCTCTATAAACATGGAAATATCTACACCACTATCTGTATAAACATGGAAATGTCCACACCGCTATCTGTGTAGACATGGAAATATCTACACCGCTAACTGTATAAACATTGAAATATCTACACCGCTATCGGTATAAACATCCGTATTTGCTCTTAATTTATACCCAAGGCTGGGATGTTTCATATGAAAAAAGACCAAGTACATAATTAGTCTATATTTGGTCTGGCAATTGATCTCTGCAATAATCAAACCTCAAAGACAATCAAATCTGAAATCTAAGCTACATATTAAGTAGCTTGGTTTTTAGGTAGCACGTTGCTGTGTATGCTGGCTTCATAGAACATGCAAGTAGCAATGGCCATTTTTTAATATTCATTAGCCTTGAAGTTCTCCTAATTTTGAATCACATAGAAATAGAAATCTAATCTCACTAGATTTTTTTTTTTGAAACAGTGTCTGGCTTCGTTGCCCAGGGTGAAGAGCAGGGCATGATCTTGGCTCACACCTCTGCCTCTCGGACTCAAGCCATCCACCCACCTCAGACTTGGGGTAGCTGGGACCACAGGCATGTGCCACCATATGCAGCTAATATTTTTATTTTTGTACAAATGGGGTTTGTCATCTTTCCCACGCAGGCCTCAAACTCCAAGACTCAAGAAATCCACCTGCCTTGAATTCCCAAAGTACTGGGTTTACAGGTGACAGCCATTACGCCCAGCAACTAAACTTCTAAAAATCAATTTTACATAAAATTATCTAAGCGTGCAAGGAAAGATAAGAAGCCTAAGGAACCAGTGAGTTGAAGAATAAATGCAGTTTAAATCATACATGTAAACAACATGATGTGATGTGGTAGGAATCATCTAACATGCTTTAAAGCATGAGTAAAAGGTCTTTTCTTAGAAAACTGGATCTTAGTTTAGGATATCTTTAGATAAGAGTAGGAAAAGTCATATCACATTGATAAGTGAAGTGCTTCCTTTGGCTAATTTTAGGGATAGGACATTTACTTTCATATAATTCATAGGAATCTTAGACTGAAAAATAAAATTTCCCTTCTCAAATCCTTACTTTCATACATTTTTTGCATTTCTTTCACTTTTGTGTTAATGGCCTATGTCTCAACATATTCTATTAATCCTTCTGGAAACACATACTTTGTTTCCAGCCTCTTCAGAGAACCATCACTCCACTTCCTAGGCTTCTGAAGAAGCAGACCCAAGCTTATAGTTATTACATATTTCTAAATCTAGGTGACCAAGAAAAATTGATACTTTTCCCATCATACCTTTAAGTTAATAATCAGGTGAATGCTGAGAGGTAAAGACCCAAGAGTGTTGGTTGTCTAATTGTGCAGCTGTATAAACAAATCTTAATGCTTGAAAATATTCAAAGGTTATTCTCACGTTGATTGTTGGTAACTATGTGTAACAACATGAAAAGAAAATAAATCAAAGAATTACGTCTGAGGATAATACACAATCTCTAAGGGTAAGAAGAGCAACAAAAATTCTGCTTCAATTACCACTGAAATAATATATTTATCCTGTAAAATCTATGGCGGCTGGTTGTAAAAATTAGGCTTTAGCAAACTGATAAAGACTTTTTAATGAAAACATTATGAAACATAGTTTTTAAAAAGTTAAATACACCCACACCAGTTTTTCACATTCTTTGGGCTGCTTTAATGCTGCCATTAAATAATTGATTTAGTTGTGACATAGATCCTATGTTCCATTGAGTCTACCATTCATAAAGATGCAATGTAAGGTAACAAAAGTATAAATTGTGTGTGTGAGGGGGAGAAGTCAAGAGTATTTTTATGTGACAGAAGTTAAGTTGTTATCAGTGTAAAATAGTCTGTTACAAATACAGGACTCTGTATGTTAGTTTCACTTACCAGAAAGAAATAAATTACAGCAGATACACACACACACACCAAAAAAGGGAAAAGAAACAAAGCTTAGCACCACAGAAAACCACCAAACTAGAGAGATGAACAATAAGAAAGGAAGAAGTGAACAAGTAATCTAAAAAACAAGTAATGAAATGGTAGAAGGAAGTCCTAATTTATCAATAATAAACTTGAATAGAAGTGGATTAAACTCTACTTAAAAGATATAAAGTGGATGAATGGATTCAGATAGCAAAACCCACCTATATGCTGCCTACATGATACTTACCTCACTATTAAAGACAAATAGACTGAAAGTGAAGAGATGGAAAAATATATATTATGCAAACAAATGAAAAGCAAGCAGGAGTAGCCACAGTCATGTCATATTTTAAAAGGCTTTAAATAAAAAAACTATATAAAAAAAGAATGTCACTGTATAATGAAATGATAAAAGGTCCAATTCAATAAGAGGACGTAACATATATGTTACTTAGGTGTAACTATATATGTACCCAACACGAGAACAACCAGATATGTAAAGCAAATATTAGATTTAAAGGTAGAGATAGACTGCAATACAATATTAGTAGGAAATTTCAACACTCCACTTTAAAAATGGACAGATTATATGAAGAGAAAATCAACCAATAAATGACAGACTCAAACTATACCATAGACCAAATGGACCTAGCAGGTAAAGAAGATCTCACCTGATATGGTTTGGCTGTATATCCCCACCCAAATCTCATCTTGATTATAGCTCCCATAATTCATACATGTTGTGGGAGGGAACCAGTGGGAGATAATTGAATCATGGGGGCGGTTTCCCCCATACTGTTCTTGTGGTAGTGAATACGTCTAACAAGATCTGATGGTTTTATAAGGGGGAACCCTTTCACTTGGTTCTCAATTCTATTTTGTTTGCTACCATGTAAGATGTGCCTTTCGCCTTCCATCATGATTGGGAGACCTCCCCAGCCACGTGGAACTATGAGTCCACTAAACCTCTTTTTCTCTGTAAATTACCCAGTCTCGGGTATGTCTTTATCAGCAGTATGAAAACAGACTAATACATCATCCAGCAGCTGCAGAATACAAATTATTCTCAACTGTACACCAAACATTCTCTAGGACCAATCATACATTATGACACATAATAAGTCTTAACAAACTTAAGAAGACAGATATCATATGAAGTATCTTTTCTGATTACAGTGATATAAAGCCAGAAATCAACAACAGGAAAGCCCTTGGAAATTTTATAAAAACATGGAAATTAAATAGCATGCACCCAAGAAATCAATAGGTCTCATTAAGACATTAATAGGAAAATTTCAAAAGTCACTGAGACAAGTAAGAATGAAAATCCAACATACCCAAACATATGGAACGTAGCAAAAGCTGTTCTAAGAGGGAAATTTATAGCAATAAAAGCCTACACCAAAAATGAAGAAAGATTTTCAAATCATAAAGCAAAATTATACACTTCAAGTAACTAGAACATCAAAAAGAAACTAAACCCAAAATTCGTAGAAGGAAGGAAATAATAAAGCTCACAGCAGATATAAAGGAAACAGACACTAAAAAATATTTCAAAAGATAAATAAGACAAAGTGTAAAGGTAAAACTGACAAACCTTTAGCTAAACTAAGACAAAAGGAGAGAAAATTCAAATAAATAAAAGATGAAAAAGGAGACATTACAACTGATACACCACAGAAATATAAGGGATTGTAAGACATTACTCATAACTATATGCCAACAAATGTGATAATGTAGAATAAAATGAATAAATTTCTGCACACATACAACTACCCAGATTAAATTGTGAGGAAATATAACATCTGAACACATCAATAATGAGTTTGGAAATTGAATCAATAATAAAACATCTTCCATCAAAACAACAACAACAACCAACACCCAGGACCTGATGTCTTCACTGCTGAATTCTACCAAACAGTTAAAGAATAACTACCAATTCTCCACAAACTTTTCCACAAAAGTAATGAGGAAGGAATACTTCCATACTCATCTTATGAGGCTCGCAATATCCTGATTCTAAAACCAGACAAAGACACGCACAAAATGAAAATAACAGGCCAATATTCCTGAAGAACATAGATACAAAAATTCTCAACAAGATACAAGTGAACTGACTTCGACAGCACACTAAAAAGAGTATTCACTATAATCAAGTGGGATTCATCCCAGGGATGAAAGGATGGCTTAACATGCACAAATCAGTAAATATGATACACCACCACAATAGAAAGAAAAACAAAAACCATGTGATCATTTCAACAGATGCAAAAAGAACACTTGACAAAAGTCAACATTCGTTTATGATAAAAACTGTCAAGAAAGTAGGTATAGGAGTGTACCTCAATGCAGTAAAGGCCATATGTGACAAACCCACAGCTAACATCTTATTTATGGTGAATAGTTAAATGCTTTTCCTCTCTGATATGGAGGAAGACAAGGATGTCAACTTCTACCACTTCTATTTAGCATAGTACTGGAGGTCAGAGCCAGAGCAATTAGACAAAAGAAATAAATAAGAGGGATCCAAACTGGAAAGAAGGAAGTCAGATTGTTTCTGTTTGTAGAAAATGTGATCTCACATACATATGTATACATCTATATATATGATCATATAGATATATATGATCTCTCTCTCTTTAGGGTTCTTTCTATATATACTTATATAGAGTGAGAACCCTAAAGACTTGACCAAAAACTACTAGAAATCATAAATAAATTCAGTAAAGTTGTAGTATACAAAATCAACACAGAAAATTCAGTGGTGTTTCTATACACTAATAGTGAACTATCTGAAAAAGTCATCAAGAAAGGAATTCCATTTACAATAGCTACCAAGAAATCTGCAGATAAATTTAATCAAGGTCGTGAAAGATCTCTTCAATGAAAACTATAACACACTGATGGAAAAATTTACAATACACAAAAAATGGACACTATATACTCATGGAATGGAAGAATTGATACTATTGAAATGACCATACTAACAAAATGTCCTACAGATTCAATGCAATCCCTATCAAAATAACAATGAAATTCTTCACAGAAATAGAAAAAAATACCCTAAAATTTGTATGAAACCAGAAAAGACCCCAAATAACCAAAGCAATCTTGTGCAAAAATAACAAAGCTGGAGGCACCACACTACCTGACTTCAAAATATACTACAAAGCCATAGTAAGCAAAACAGCATGGCACTGCCATAAAGCAAACACATAGACCAATGGAAGAGAATATACAGCTCAGAAATAAATTCTCATACCTAAAGTCAACTGATTTTCAAAAAAGGAGTCAAGAGCACACACAGGGGTAAAGACAGTGTCTTCATTAAATGGTACTGAGAAGATTGGATATCTATATGTGGGATAATGAAATCAGACCCCTATCTTTTACCTTATACAAAAATCAACTCAAATGCGATTAAAGACCTAAAGGTAAGATTGAAAACTATGAAAAACTACTAGAAGATAACATGTGGGAAATTCTCTATAACTTTGGGTTGTACAAGGATTTTTTAAATGAGACGTCAAAAGCACAGGCAACAAAAGCAAAAATAGATAAATGGGGTTTCATCAAACTAAAATGCTTTTGCACAGCAAAGGAAACTTAACAGAGTGAAAAAACAACTTACAGAATGGGATACAATATTTGCAAACTATACATCTGCTAAGGAGTTAATGCCCAGATTATATAAGAAACTTAAACAACTCAACAGCAAAAACATAAAAAACTTATTTAAAAATGGGCAAAACTGGGAGTCTGAGGCAGGTGGATTGCCTGAGGTCAGGAGTTTGAGACCAGCCTGACCAATATGGTGAAATCATTTCTCTACTAAAAATACAAAAATTTAGCCAAACATGATGGCGTGTGCCTGTAACCCCGGCTACTCAGCAGGCTGAGGCAGGGGAATTGCTTGAACCAGGGAGATGGAGGTTGCCGTGAGCCCCGATTGCACCACTGTACTCCAGCTTGGGTAACAGAGCAAGACTCCTTCTCAAAAAAAAAAAAAAAGGACAAAATAAACTAAAAGACATGCCACAAGAGAAAATATAGAAATGGTCAAGACGAATATATAATAAAATCATGTTCAACATCACTAACCATCAGGGAAATGCAAATCAAAACCACAATGAGATACCAGTTAACCCATTAGAATGGCTATTACCAAAAAGGTAAAAGATAACAAGAGTTGGCAAGGAAGTGGAGAAAAGGGAACACTTACACACTGTTGATGGGGTTGTAAACTAGTACAACCATTAAGCAAAACTTTATGGAAATTCGCTAAAAAATAAAAAAAAAACAAAAAAACAATCATTCGATCACATAACCCAGCAATCCCACTACTGGGTATACATCCATAGGAAATGAAATCATTGTGTTTGAAAAATATCTGCACTCTTATGTTTACTGTAGCACTATTTCTAATAATCAGATATGGAATCAATCTATGTGTCTAAAAACAAACAAGTGAATTATATATATACAATATATATTATGTATATTATATATAATATATATTATGTATATTATATATAATATATAATGTATATTATATATAATATATATTATGTATATTATATATAATATATAGTATGTATATTATATATAATATATAGTATGTATATTATATATAATATATAGTATGTATATTATATATAATATATATTATGTATATTATATATAATATATATTATGTATATTATATATAATATATATATTATACATAATATATATTATATATAATACATACTACGTATATTATATATAATATATATTAAGTATATTATATAATATATATGATGTATAATATATATAATATATTATGTATATTATATATAATATATATTATGTATATTATATATAATATATATTATGTATACTATACAAAATATGTTATGTATATTATATACATAATATATATTATGTATATAATATACATAACATATTATGTATAGTATATATAATATATAACGTATAATATATATACATACATATATAATACATATATACATATATAATATACATAACGTATATTATGTATAATATACATAACTTATATTATGTATATTATATATTACGTATAATATATTATTATATGTATAATTACATATAATTATAATTATAATTATATATAATTTTATGTGTAATTATAATTATACATAAAATTAATTATATATATATGTATATGGACACACACACAATGAACTACTATTCAGCCATAAAAAAAGAATGAAATTCTGCCAGTTGCAACAACATGGATGACCCTGCAGGATACAATGTTAAGTGAAATAAGCCAGACACGGAAAGCAAATACCGCATGATCTCTCTCATATGTGAAATCTTAAAAAAAAAAAGTTAATAGAGAAGTAGAGTAGAATAGTGGTTACCAAACAGTGAGGAAGAAGTGGGGAGGGCAAAATGGAGATAGATTGGTTAACAGTTATGAAATCACAATTATATAGGAAGAATAAGTTGAAGTGTTCTTTGCAAAGCAGGGTGACTATAGTTAGTAAAGTATTGTATATTACAAATTATCTAGAAGAAAGGATTTTGAAATTTCTTATTAAAAAGAAATGATGAATGCATGAGGTAATTAATACACTAAGTATCCTTATTGGATCATTAGACAACATACATATTCATTGAAACATCAAATTGTATCCTATAAATCTATATAATTACAATGTGAAAATTTTTTAAAAATAAATTAATGAATTAAATAACAATTTTAAAATGTTCTCAATCACCAACACAAAGTTTAGGAGCTTTGTTCTTGACTCAGCCTTAAGACTGAAAACTAATGTGTTAGAAATATTTGTAGATCCTCTCAATTTTGAAAGAATCCTAGCTAAACTACTGAAATATAAAATATATTCTATGTAATATGCTCTTAGGTATATTCTTAGGTGAACTCTGCTTTTAGATGAAGCTTATAAAAAGGAAAAACGTTTCTGAAATAAAATTTTAAAGTATTTGGAAAATTACAGCTTAATCTATTAAAGACAAATTTTCTATACAGTAACCTTTTTATATGCTTTTGAAATGGGATATACAATTATTTTCCCTGATGTGAAACAAAATATAGAAAGTTGGCATTTTATCTAAGAAGTTAACTTAGGAAGAAAGAGTGAGAGGCAGTGGAATGAGGGAAGAAAGGAAGGCTGATGATGGGATACCTTATCAAGTTGCCTAATGCTGTATTGGAACCTAATAGGCCTTCTAAGGAGTTTTATTACATAATGCAAGACTCCTCAATCTGGGAGGAGGAAAGGGCTTTATTTTTGAGTGGTCACAGGTTGCCCCATGGGCATAAACTCTACCAAGCTTCTAGGTTACACCTACATGAGCATCCCACCTGCTTAAGTGAGAGCAGCCACAAACTGTGGGCCATTCCAGGTAAGTGTCATATCACACCTGCACCAACTAGTCAAAGCCTGGGTCAAAGCCTGTGCAGAACTGATTGCTACAGCAGAGGCTAAAATAAGAAATGGGGCTAAGAGAATGAAAAGCAGTGCCCATATGTATCCAAAAACAGGTTGAAGATATCTTTAGGAAGGAACAGATAATTTTTTTTATTCATACAATAACAGATGCATATGAACTCCTCGAGTAGTCACCCATTCCTGTCAGCCCTTGGGCTTCATAACTAAATCATTCTTCCTTTGTAATCCAGTCCCACATTTTCAGCTATCTCTCTATGTTTATTATCTTAAATATTTCTTTGCTCTATACTCTTCCCCTAGTCTTCAACCAATTTCTTTCTTTATTGTCCCAACCCACAGACTGTTATTTCCACTTCGATGTCCCATAGAAGCTTCAAGGGTTTGAAATACCTAAAAAAAACTCATCTTTCTCCCTAAAACTCCCTCTCCTTCTCCCACTTCAAAATTTCAACTAATGGCTCCCCCTGTTATTCCCACCAGAATCCTGAATGATCCGTTTCTCCTCATTCACTCCATACATGTAAATCTCATTAACGTTACTTTCTAGATATTTCATGAATCTTTTCCATTCATTCTGTACTAGAAAGTGTTCCCAGTTTAGACCCTGGTGGTTGGTGGCCTGTTACCGAGGCGCTCTCTCTCTCTCTCTCTCTGTGGGTATGGGTGTGGGTGTGTGTGTCCTGAGAATTTATTTACTTCTGGTTTTTGTTTGTTTTTTAGTATACAGAATCTACAGGGAACTTAAATCAATTAGAAAAAAAATAACCCAATTAAAAAATGGGCAAAGGACATGAACAAACACTTCTCAAAAGAACATATACAAATGGCCAACAAATACACGAAAAAAAAATGCTTAGAATCACTAATCATCAGAAAAATGCAAATCAAAACACAATGAGATACCATTTCATACCGGTTGGAATGGCTATTACTAAAAAGTCAAAATACAACAGATGCCAGCAGGGCTGTAGACAAGAGGAAGTGTCTGTATATTTTTAGCTATAGCCCTACTTCAAACGTGTCCCCCTTACAGCCAAAAGAGCGGCCTATCTAAAGGACTGTTCTGATCAGCTCACTTACCTGACTGAAACCTTCAGTGACTCCCATGGCCTGCAGGTCAATGCACTAATTCATGACTATAACATCTGAGATATCCTTGATCTGGCTACTGGTCTAGCCCTCTCTGACTCACGCTTTATAAACCATGCATTCTGGAACTTTTTAGTTGTTTCCCACATCAGCATGCTACTTCCCATCCATGTAGATTTGCAGAGACCTCCTCATCTTTTTAATTCCCAGTTCCCACTCTCAACATGGGCCATCTCCTACCCACACTTCAAAACCTAAGCAAAACAACACCTTCCGTGACACCTCCATGCTGAGTCAGATGCCATCCCCTTTGTATTGTAGTTCTTTGCTTGTGTGCCTTTGTCTCACTTTGTTCTCTTTAAAATAAACTCCATGAGGACAATGATCACCTGCTATTTGTGTTAATATCTGCACCAAGTGGCATAGTGTCTGGAGTATAGTAGGATCTATTTTCAAGGAACAAAAGATTATATCTATACCAATAGACATGAATTAGCGCTTTTTTTTTAAAGATAAGCTCCCTTTGAACTAAGTCAATGTTTACAAGAAGAGTTATACTAAAAGGTTCACTTTTGCTGCTTACGTTTCATTTATTTCAGGCAATTAATTCATTGTTATTGGTAAATCGATACTTTTTATTGATACTGAAAAGAGAGAAATAAACTAATGACTATCTCTGTTAGAGTAGATTTGTTCATATCTATCAGTAAAATGTTAATTATCTGAAAGTCAATAATAAAACATAAACTGTGATCTTAAATGTTTTTTAGGGGCTCAAAAATAATTAGAATTCATGTCAGCATATAAAAAAAGATCAGAGTATTTTTAAGATATGATAAAATTTTATTTTAGTTTCTTAGGGATTTTTGTGACCTTATAGAGTTCAACTAATTATAATTTTAAAAATAGGATTGATAGAGTTTTAGAATTAGAAACAATTTATAGATTATTTTATTTTTCTTTTGAGGAACCAGGTCATCAGAAGATCAAGGAACACCTATAATGTCACTAGATCCTAATTTAATTTAAATTTTAGAATCCAGGTATTCTAACTCCTGTCTTGATACTATTTCTACTTCATTATGTTGCTTCCCAGGGCTTTAAAAAATAAAAGCTGGGAAATTACATTTGCTTTGCATATACAGCACCAATTATCAAATTCAGCATAAAAGCATAACATGTATACATCAAAAAGAAAACATAAAAACTTCATATTAAAAGCATCTCAAAACAATTGAATATAATAGGGAAACCTTATACAAATGCAACACTCCCCCATTAATAAAAAGAAACCAATTGGAGAAAAAAGAAATTCAATATAAACATGTTGGAATATAACCTAATTCATTTTAATCCAATGCTTCAAATTGAAAAAAATTAGCACTAATGTTATTTTCCTTCATCATTACAATCTTGCTTTTCATTACATTATGCTATGTTTTGTATTAAACATAAAATCAATTTTTCACCTTAACACATGCTAGAAATACAGTCACCATGTTGGAAGTCAGTAGAAAGTGTCTTTGTTTCTACTTTTTTTTTTCTCTGAAAAAGCTTTGGGAAAAAAAATCATTTACAATGTTTAATTTTAATAACTTAAAGAATGTAATTGATTTTTGTTTGTTTTTGACATGGAGTTTCACTCTTGTCACTCAGGCTGGAGTACAATGGCATGATCTCGGCTCACTGTAACCTCCACCTCCCAGGTTCAAATGATTTTTCTGTCTCAGCCTCCCGAGTAGCTGGGATGACAGGCACTCGCCACCACACCTGGCTAATTTTTGTATTTTTAGTAGAGATGGGGTTTCATCATGTTGGCCAGGCTGGTCTCAAACTCCTGACCTCAGGCGATCCGCCCCCCTTGGCCTCCCAAAGAGCTGGGACTACAGGCGTGAGCCACCGCGCCCAGCCAATTGAATAGTTTTTAACTCAGAGGATAAATGCTTGAGGGGATGGAAAGCCCATTCCTCATGATGTGATTATTTCACACTGCATGCCTGTATCAAAACATCTCATGTACCCCACAAATATATAAACCTCCTATGTACCCACAAAAATTTTATAAAATAATGAAAATATTTTAAAACTAAAAAAATTGTTTTTTAATTAAGCAACTTTATTTAAATAAAATCATTCTTCCTCATCC
This sequence comes from Gorilla gorilla gorilla, assembly GCF_029281585.2. NCBI lineage: Eukaryota > Metazoa > Chordata > Mammalia > Primates > Hominidae > Gorilla > Gorilla gorilla. Next base: position 2,374,935 of record NC_073234.2, read on the forward strand.
TCAGTCCTGGGATCTACCAGAAAGAATTAGCAACATCTTAAAGATGACAAAGTGTTAAAGATAAGCTGCTATTAAGTAAAAGTGTGAAGTGTGGAGGGGACAAGCTGGATGCCTGAACCATTTTGTTCTATCTTTAGGACAGTGAAAGAGCAAGAAGCAGGGATGGGGTGGGGGACACATATTCTGTTGAGCATTGTCACCACTATATTCACTGAAATTCATCTGCATGCTTGTATGTATACTTTTGATTCGCCTGATACACTGAAAATTATATGAAATTGTTCTCTATTCTTTAGATAATTATAATCTAAGTGCTAATATGAAGCTTAGAATTTATATGAAATATTTATGCCCACAACAAGACATTTCAGCTATTTCCTAGATAATAATCTCACTTCACCCTGCACAAAACAGGCACATGATCATGTCACTCTGACCTGGTTTGAGTCAAAGGAGGCTTTTGTTTTTAAAATAATTTAGGTTAGTAGTTAAAATATGAACTTTGGGCCAGGAGTGGTGGCTCATGCCTATAATCCCAGCACTTCGGGAGGCTGAGGCGTGCGGATGACTTGAAGTCAGGAGTTGGAGACTGGCCTGGCCAACATGCTGAAACCCCATCTCTACTAAAAAAAAAAAAATACAAAAATTAGCTGGGTGTGGGGGGGGGGCACCTATAATCCGAGCTACTTGGGAGACTGAGGGGGAGAATTGCTTGAGCCTGGGAAGTGGAGGTTGCAGTGAGCAGAGATAATACCACTACACTCCAAAACAAACAACAAACAAAAAAATTCTAGAGTCACACTGAAAATCTTAACAACCTGCTTCTACTACTCATTTTTTTAATTTTTATTTTGACCTGATTTTAGATTGATAGTAAAATGCACAAATAACACAAAGTGCCCCCTATGTCCCTCACCCTACTTCCCCTAATGCTAACATTTTCAGAGCCATCCTTATTTTCTCTATAAAAAAGCAGAATTCTCCTTTTAGAGATTTGGAAAGATTATTAAAAGATAAGTTACAAAATACAGTACCTGACACGTATAAAATATTAAATAAATATTAGCCATGCTTAATTATTTTGTTTTAAGTCTATATGAGTCAAGTTTTAGTAGAAATATGGGCTAGAAAAAAAAAAACAGAAAGCGGGACTCTGTGATCCGACTTGGGCTTATAGAACAGACTGTACTAGTTTGTTCTCATGCTGCTAATAAAGTCCTACCCAAGACCGGGTAATTTATAAAGGAAAGAGGTTTAATGAACTCACAATTCCACATGGCTGGGGAGGCCTCACAGTCACGGCAGAAGGCAAAAAAGAAGCAAAGGCACATCTTAAATGGTAGCAGAGAAGAAAGCTTGTGTAGGGAAACTCCCATTTTAAAAGCATCAGATCTGGTGAGACTTATTCGCTACCAGGAGAACAGTAGGGGGAACCCGCCCCTATGATTCAATTATCTCCACCTGACTCCATCCTTGACATGCAGGGATAATTACAATCAAGGTGAGATTCGGCCGGAGACACAGCCGAATCATATCAATGACTAATGAGAGTTATGTCCAGAACCTAATGAAAACCTGTCTGAGGCCACATTCCCTGTAAAGCAGATTTGAGATAGAGATTTGTGTAGAGAACATTTAACTGGGTAAAATCCTAGGAACCAACAACTGTGGCGAAAAAACTGAATTGGATAAAGGGAGTTGAGATGTGAGGCAGTCACAACAAATACCTCAGCTAATCTCAAGGGGGAGCTGAGAAGCTGGGGTGACCCTTCAGAGTTGCCCTAAATTGAGGCAGGAGTATGGAGTTTTAATACCTTTCACTGGCCATTCTTCAGATACGAGTTGTCCCCAAGGATGGACATCAGCTTGACAAGTTATTAATTAGATCTCCTGAGAATAAATTCTAGAGAGAATCAGCTGAGAGGCATGATTTAGCAAATGAGAACCAAGTGAAAGGCGAAAGGGGTTTCCCCTTATAAAACCATCAGATCTCATGAGACTTATTCACTACCACTAGAACAGTGTGGGGAAAACTGCCCCCATGATCCACTTACCTCTCACTGGGTGCCTCCCACAACATGTGAATTATGGGAGCTACAGTGCAAGATGAGATTTCGGTGCAGACACAGCCAAGCCATATCAGACAGTAATAACTTTCAATTAAATATAGCTAGACGTTCTGTCAATGGGTCACAGCAGTCTAGAGAATACATTGAAAAACTCTGGGAACAGCAGATATAGAGGTCAGATCTAGAGATTTTGAACAAAGTTTAGTGCTACAATGCATTGGTGACCACAGACAAAAGGTGTCTGTTGTTGTTATAGTTTGTTTCTGTCTTGTTTTTCATCATGGGAGGACAAAAAGAAAAAATGGGGGCAATGGTGAAGGAGAAATGAAAAAGACCTGCTTTTCTATGGGTGGAAGTGACTAAACGAGAGAATAAATTTGGATTACACAACAAATGCAAATCAAGTTAGAAGCATGAAAGGCATGATTAAGGCCATGGTTCTAATAGATATCAGCCAGCGGAACCAGGATCATGCCACATCAAGAGAGGCTGCAGAGCCATTGCTTTCTCTCCTGTCAATGCTAAATTAATGAAATGGAACTCACAGAAGCACTATGTAATCAAATATTGGTGGGACACAAGCAAATTCTGAAAAAGTTTCATTGATCAATGATAATATCTTTTGGTGTAAATATCTCCTCAAAACAGTTCAGGAAAAAAAATAAAGCTATAATTTTCCTTTAGAAATATTTAACTTTGTTATACTAGTTTACTTATTTTTTACCTAATACATTCTGATATATTGTTATGTAGGTTAAAGATGCTCGATTCATGCCACTGTGGAAACCACACATAATTTAGGCAATAATGCAAATTCTTTTCAAATTCTTTTATCAGTGTATTCACTTTATTTTTATTTCTAACACAATTCAAAATTACAGGATGCTATCAAAGTGATGCTACAAAACCCCACTAAAATTTTTTCAATTCTTCAAATCACACACTTACACACACACACACACACACACACACACACACACACACACACACACACCACATGCATTCCCCGTACAGGCCTTTTTTGTGGGGGCCCTGAGTAAATAATTGCATTTTATTTTCAATTTTTCATTTTGAAATAATTAAAGACTTACCAAAAATGTTGCAAAACTACGTGCCTTTTTGAAGTAAAGTCTTGAAAAAGTTGTTTGGTATATCCTTTATAGTAAAAAAAGAAAACACGTGTATATTCTGTTGATTAAAGGCATGCTGAGATTGTTAGACATGTGATTTCATCAGAGACTCCAATATAGAGCACAGCTGTAACGACATCCTAAGAGTGTTCTAACTGAAATGTGTTGGAAGAAGGTTCTAATTTTTCTCAACCCTTCTCAAGTTGGCACTTAGCAGATTTCCACTCTATAAAAATAACTCCTGCTCTGCAACTAATGTTCACAGATAAGCTCCAAACATATTTACAGCTCCATTTAAGTATAATGTACACACAGTAAAATTCACCCTTTTCAATGTGCAATTTAATGGGTTATGGCAGATGAATATCATCATTTGACCACAATCATGATCAAGATACAGAAAATCTGCATCATCACAAAATGTTTTCTTTTGCTGTTTTGCATTTGATCTTTTCTCCATTCCTGAACACAGGCAACCACTAATCTGCTTCTGTTTCTACAGTTTGCATTTTCTAGAGTATCCTATTAGTGGAATGATACATTGGTGTCTTTCATGTCTAGCTTCTTTCACTGAGCATAATGCTTTTGATATTCATTTATATTGCTGTTGTATCAGTTTGCTCCTTTTTATTGTTGAGTGGTACTCCATCTACAACTGGTTTATCCATTTACAAGTTGATGGACACATCTGCTATGAACTTCAAGGATGAGGCTTGGTACGGATATGTTTTTATTTATTTTGAGTCGCAGTGGAATTATTTGGTTATATGATCAGTACTAAGTTTAACATTAAAAGAAACTGCCAAACTGCTTTCCAAAATGTCTGTACCATTTTGAAGTCCCACTAGCCAGGTGTGAATAGCAATTCTTCACATCATGTGGTATGGTCAGTTCTGCTCGTGTCAGCCACTCCAGTGGGTGTACAGTGGTACCTCAATGTGGTTTTAACTTGCATTTCCCTGATGACGGGTAATGTTAAGTATCTTTTCATTTGTGTATTGGACATCATCTCTTTTTAAATTAAAATATCTGTACAAATATTTGGTCCATTTAGGTCAAAATATTATGTTAAATGAGTTATTTGTGTTTTGTTATTTAGTTTTTTAGTTATGTGTACATTCTAGATGAAAGTTCTTTATCAGACATATTTAAAATTATTCTGTCCCAATCTGTGGTTTGCCTTTTCATTTTTTGATGCTATGTTTTAAATTGCAAAAGTCTTAATTTCATGAAGTCCAACTTACTATTTTTTTCCATTTTCATCCATCCTTTTCTTATCTAAAAAATTTTTAGCTATAGTAAGATTATTAAAAATTTTTCCTATTCAGTAAGCTTTATACTTTTTATATTTACATTATGTATAAAATACATGTTGAGTTAACTTGAGGATATGGTGTGAGGTAATTCTGAAGTTCATATTCTCCATTTAATATCCAATTTTATTAGTACCATCTTTATAAAGACATTGATTTCCTTATTGAATTATTTTGGCAACTTTGGCCATGTAAGGCTGGATATATTTCTAAATTATTTATTCTGTTTCACTGATATATATGTCTTCTTCATGCCAGTAAGTTTACTGTACTGGTTAGTGTAGCTTTACAATATGTCTTGAAATTTGGAAAGTTTTACAACTTTATTCTTCTTTCTAAAACATGCTCTGGCTATTCTAGGACTTCCATATTTAAAAAAAAAATTAGAATCAGCTTTGTAATTTCTCCAAAAAGGCCTATAGGTTTGATTGGGATTGTGCCAAATCTGGAGATCAGTTTCAGAAGAATTATCATCTAATAAGTATGACATGTATATTTACCAATGAACTTGATACATATTTCTACCTATTCAATCTCTCGTATTAGTGATTTAGAAATTTTGGATCAGCATACCTTTTATTAAATTTATTCTGAATTATTTTATTATTTTTGAGGCTATTATAAGTTAAATTGCTTACATAATTTTATTTTCTAATTGGTGTTGATTGTGTATAGAAACACAATTGATTTTATTTATTGATCTTTCATCCTACAACTTTGTTAAATTCACTTCATACCTCTAGCACACTTCTGCAGATGCCTAAGGATTTTCTGTGTATATGTTTACATCATGTGAGAATAGTATTTTTCTTTCTTCCCAACTTGGGTGTCACTTATTTCTTATTTTCTTTTCTTTTCTCTTTATTTCTTTCTTCTTTCTGTCCATTCCTCCTTCCTTCCCTTCTTTCTTTCTCCCTGTTTTAGAATCAGTTTTGTAATTTATCCAAAAGGACCTATAAGGTTTCATGGGAATTCCACTGAATCTAGAGATCAATTTCAGGAGAATTATCATCTCATAAGTATTAAATATTTATCAATGAACTTGGTATATATTTCCACTTATTTAATATTGAATGCAATACTTTAAAGAACTAGGGAGAGAGGACATCATTGCATTTTTCATAATCTTATGTAGAAAGTATTAAGGCTTTCACCATTTTAAGTAAGATGTTTGCTATAGATTTTCTGTAAACACATAATCAGTTTGAAAATGTACTTTTCTATCCTCAGTTTGCTGGGAGTTTTTAATTTAAAAAATGTGTTACATTTTGTAAATTCCTTTTTTGCATCTATTGAGAGTGTCACGTGATTTTTCTTTTTTCTGTCAGCATGGTAGATATTCAGTTGTTGAAACCAACTTGAGATAAGCCCCACTTGGTTAAAACACATTATCATTTTTAAATATTCCTAGACTCACTTTGCTAATATTGTATTAAGAATGTTGCATCTAAGTTCATAATGGTTATCAGTCTGTCATTTTTGAGTTGTGATATCTGTATTTGTTTCTGATATCGAGAGAATCCACGTAAAACATCTACTTCTGTCATCAGTAATAATCTGACCAGGGATAACACCAACAGTTAGAGAGGAACCTGTCATTACCTGTGGCAGCAGAGATATCAGAGATTCCAAAAAGAAAAGCAAGGTTAAAATTTCAAATATAATCACATGAAATATCAGAAAGCCAGGGGATAGAAATATAGGAGAGCAAAATCTTAGAGGTCAAAACGAGTAGTTAAGTACTGCACATGATAATAAAAAGTAAAGTCTTTTCCTAAGGCAGAGCCTGGCTGCTGCCTAGCTTCTTTGACAATTCTTGGTAGGCTTTCATGGCTTTATAAGGGCTTATACTTTAGGTAAAGTTATAGTCAGGGAAACGGTGGGTGTAGGTTGGCTCTGTAGAAATGAAGCATTACAGGAGCACTGCAGTTAGAAAGAAACTGATACTGATGATACTTCGGTCACACTAATAATACATGCTAATGATAATCATAGCAATCATGGTAATGACAGAAAAAATATATATATAATATTAACATGCTTCTATTTGCACATATACATATGTGAATAGAAACATTGATTTAAAGACATGAAAGTATAGAAATAGCCTACACCTGATAAAGATATGCTCATACACAATAACAAACATCAGTATAAACAGAGATTTTGATGTATCACAGAATTCTCCAATAGATCACAATTTTGACACTATGGGAAGTGTCATTTTCAGAACTTTTCTTTATCTCCATTATCTCCATTCTCTATTTCCAACATTCCCGGAGACTGAACTCAAGGATCAGTAAATATTCTCAACCTTAATCATAGCAGACTTCATTCATCCCATATATGCTTGTTATTTTTCCCCATTGACAGAAGGCATTGTACCATGAAATATACAACATATCTCTGACACACCTGACGGAAACAAACAATGGGGAAAGATTGACTATTTAATCAATGGTGATGGGAAAACTGGCTAGCCATATGAAGAAAGCTGAAACTGGACCCCTTCCTTACACCTTATAAAATAATTAACTCAAGATGGATTAAAGACTTAAACATAAGATCTAAAACCATAAAAACTCTAGAAGAAAACCTAGCCAATACCATTCAGAACATAGGCATAGGCAAAGACTTCATGACTAAAACACCAAAAGCAGTGGCAACAAAAGCCAAAATTGAGAAACGGGATCTAATTAAACTAAAGATAGCTTCTGCACAGCAAAAGACACTATCATCGGAGTGAACACACAACCTACAGAGTGGGAGAAAATTTTTGCAATCTATCCATCTAACAAAGGGCTAATATCCAGAATCTACAAGGAACTTAAACAAATTTACAAGAAAAAAACAACCCCATCAAAAAGTGGGAAAAGGATATGAACAGACACTTCTCAAAAGAAGACATTTATGCGGCCAATAAACACATGAAAAAAAGCTCATCATAGGCTGGGCGTGGTGGCTCACGCCTGTAATCCCATCACTTTGGGAGGCCAAGGCGAGTGGATCACAAGGTCGGGAGTTTGAGACTTGCCTGGCCACTACAGTGAAACTCTGTCTCTACCAAAAACACACAAAAAAAACTTTAGCCAGGCGTGGTGGTATATATCTGTAATCCCAGCTACTCAAGAGGCTAAGGCAGGAGAATTGCTTGAACCCATTAGGTGGAGGTTGCAGTGAGCCGAAATTGTGCCACTGCACTCCACCCTGGGTGACAGAGTGAAGCTGTCTCGAAGAAAAAAAAAAAAAAGCTCATCACCCCTGGTCCAATGAGATACCATCTCACGCCAGTTAGAATGGCAATCATTAAAAAGTCAGGAAACAACAGGTGCTAGAGAGGATGTGGAGAAATAGGAATGCTTTTACACTGTTGGTGGGAGTGTAAATTAGTTCAACCATTGTGGAAGACAGTGTAGCAATTCCTCAAGGATCCAGAACTAGAAATACCATTTGACCTAACAGTCTCATTACTAGGTACACATCCAAAGGATTATAAATCATTCTACTATAAAGACACATTCACACATATGTTTATTGCAGCACTATTCACAATAGCAAAGACTAGGAACCAACCCAAATGCCCATCAATGATAGACTGGATAAAGAATATGTGGCACATATACACCATGGAATACTATGCAGCTATAAAAAAGGATGGATTAATGTCTTTTGCAGAGACATGGATGAAGCTGGAAACCATCATTCTCAGCAAACTATCACAAGAACAGAAAACCAAACACCACATGTTCTCACTCATAAGTGGGAGTTGAACAAAGAGAACACATAGACACAGGGAGGGGAACATCACACACTGGGGCCTGTCAGTGGGTAGGAAGGAAAGAGGAGGGATAGCATTAGGAGAAATACTTAATGTAGATGACGGGTTGATGGGTGCAGCAAACCACGACAGCACATGTATACCTATTTCACAAAACTGCAAGTTCTGCATATGTATCCCAGAACTTAAAGTGTATGTATGTGTGTATATATATACACACAAATGTAAATGTAAATGTAAATAAATTGAAAATGGTAAAAATAGAAATATGTTTCGTACACAAATAGTGACATAATAAAGCAAGATAGAATGTATGTTTGAGTTAAAAAAAACTGCTTAGAAGACAACTTGAATTCCATTCCAAGGAACTAGTTTTCAAAAGTTTACAACCAGATTTCAGTTTGGCAAAAGGCAACAATGCTGTTTTGAAAATAATTTCTGAAAAGAGCTTCCCCAGCAGTTCCAAATGGCAGTCCTGATACAAGGAAGTAGGAGCAATTTTGTTACCACCAGGAACATTGAATTTATTTTCAGACCTTGAAATTCTGGGAGGCCCTCGAATAATAATCAACTACAATATTTTACTTTACATAGAAATATTGTTTTAATGTTAATATAAAAGCTTGTATATGAACTAAAATTGTCAATCTGCCACTTTTAAGAAAGAAGAGTCCATTATGTCCCTAATCTATAGTGAGTTGATATGTTCCATAAGCAGTTCTGGAAGGAGGCTACACTTAGAGCATAAATTGGTATAGATCGCTTTGCTCTCACAGATAGCGACACAATATTTTCTGCTGAATGGGAAAAAGTTTGAAGGCATAAATCAAGATAAAGCAACCATCTGACAAAGAATTACAAAGAGGCCCCATACCTTTTTCTTAGTGAACGCCATGTGACACATTGATTTTCCACTGAAGATAAAAGCCAAAATCATGTGTCATCAATAGAAAGCAAGCAAAACTATTTGGTTCAATATGTTATGGTACTTAACAAAAAAAAACTTGCAGAGAAAAGACAAATCTAAAATGTTGCACATGATTCAAACAAGTCTGGATCAGAAGAGACATTTCAGAGGTCACCGCTAGAGAGTCAAGGATACATTAGAGAGAAATAAACTCCTGCTTTTTTGTTTATCTACTTACATACACAGATACTGTCTGATGAAGATGATTGATATCAGGTATGGTATTTGATGGTATAGTCATTTACAAAATAATTCATCCCTTATGATCTAATGCAATTTTCTTCATATTACACGTGTATATTTAAATACTTCCTTGTGAAGTGGCGGCTAGCCAGGCTGCTGTTAGCATATCCAGTACATTACTGCAAATTCCAAAATGGCAAATCCCACCGTTGAAATTTCAACCTCTCTAGCGTCCCTCGGCTGGAGTGCATAATCACGGCAAAAATCTGCAACATCAGAGGTGGCCGCCACAGACACAAAGTCTATGTTTCTCATTCCATTCTACCAAATCTAGTCAGCAGTCTGGGTGAGGGGGCTTGGCAGTATCTATGAGCAGAAAGCATTCAAATGGCTGGTATATGTGCTTCCGGGGAAACTAAGGGAAAAAAAGAGAGAGGGAGGGAGGGAGGGAACAAGAAAGAAGAAGGAAACTCAAGGAGAGAGGAAGGGAAGGAGGCTGGCAAGAAGGGATGGAGGGAGCAAGGGAGGGAGGAATAAAGGAAGGAAGTTACACCAAGTTTCAAAACTGGCCACGGACTGAGAAGGATTAAGAGACAAACGGAATTGAAAGCACTTATGTTCATACTCGGTATTTTTCTTACCCATTCTTGCAAATTAGTAATTTAAAAATTTTCATTTCCACAAATCCACGTGTTTTCTTGTTCCTCTCTCTCCGCTCTTTTTCCTTCTTTCCTTCCTGCCTTTCTTCTTTCTTTTCAACATAGGTTATATAAATGTGTGAGAGCTATCACTAGTCTACATTAATCATCAGGATTTTCCTGTATATTTCCAATTAAGATGACCCATAATAATATTCTACTGTAATTTTGGAGGGTCCAAAATACTAGATGGCATTTAGTGTTTTGGAAATCATGACAAGTCTAACAGGACTTTAAAAAACCTATCAAGACATCTGATGTGTTTTCTTGCCCATACACTCTTTAATGAGGTCTGCTTGACCCTTTCTTCTTCCCTTCTCTAGTCATGGGTTCTTCACACTGAAAACTAAGCTTTGCATCAGTGTTTGACGAACAGGTGACATAATAAACTGCAGTTATATTTTAAATTCAGCTCAAGATGGTAGATGAGAAATCTAAGATTGTGAAGTGAGATTTAGCATGCTGTTCAGTATGCAACAAATCTGAGTGTTGCTAACACAGGATTCATACCAACAGGCTCCTTCCAAAACCTTTCAATGCAAATTCTAGCAAATGCACACTTGGAAGAAAAATGTTCCATGAAGTTGTATATGTAAATTTATACTTTCAGCATTTATGTATATAATTTCAGGGGAAGTGGGATCAACTTAACATTATTAAACATAGTCCAATGATATTTACAACATAACTTCAGAAACATTTTATTACTAGAAGTATTTTAAAAAGGATGTACCATTTAGGATTTAAGACACACCCCACAAATGAAAAAACAAATTAGATTATGAACAACATTTAAAAAAAATTATGCCATCTCTTTCACTACAAAATCCTCCTGGGGGAAAAATATCTTTTCCTTCATTATTAAAGGATGTTATCAGAGCACAGTGGAATTCTTTCAGATTTAGTCAGAAGGTTCTCTGGAGTTGAGAGATCTATTGGAGAATATTTTCTTTGAAAGTCCATGTCCTTTCCCCAGGCCTACATCATATATAAATAAACATTTCAGAAAAGGGGCCATGTTAGGAAAAAGTGGGTTGAAGATTGTAAGACCTGGTTCCTGGGTGCCAAATAATTCACAAGTTGGAATAAGCTGGGTTTTTGTAACACTTCTCTATGACTGCCATTGATACTGAACTATGCCAAGGAACTAAGTCCTACCAAGGAAAAGCAGGAGGAAAACAGGTGTAAGGAAACATTTCCTGTCAGTGTGTCCAGAGATAGCATGAGTCAACAGCGGCTCCTCATGAAGCCATCGATTCGTAACACTGGAGTATCTAGAATGCATCTGGGTCGAATTATTAAAAAGAAAGTTCTTCTCAAGCTAGTTGTAATGGTAGCTAATTTAAAAAATTAATGTTCTGCGATTCTGATAAAAATCTATGTGGTGAACCAACAATAAAGGCGGCTGAAGATATTGGTATGAAATAGTTATTTTTCCTTATATACCTGGACGTTCATGTAAGAAATTATACTTTTGGAAGGTCTGTCATATTCTCAGTGTATAAGAGTGGAATCATTTTTAGAAGTTATTGTCAGAATTTTGCTTTAATAGTGCAATAAAGTGTGCATTCTCTCTCTCTCATTTTCATTCAACAGCCTCTACAAATTGAGCCTGGCTCAAAGGTCTTTCCCTCTTGGAATATGACTCCTCCCCTGTCCCTCTACATAGGCTATTCTATAACAAATTATTTGGCTGTCTTGATTTTTTCAGAGACCTCATGCTAGTAGTAGAGAGCCAGGAGAAAGTGAGATGTCCTATATAAAAGGCCTGCTAGAAAAAGAAATCAGCACTGAGTTCTAAGGATACTGAACAACTTTTTAAAAAACAAGCAAGCCATATTAAACACATTAGTTACAACCAAATTAGATAAAACAATGAAAATTATCCAAGAAGAAAAAGTACATCACCTGTCTAGGTTTAAAATTGCTTAAGGCTGCCATCCAAGGACCATCTATGATAACAAATACAGTAGTCTGTATTGACACAAAGTTTTAGTGATAGACGTAATTACATTCTTCTGCTGGTGGTGTTCTAGAATAAATGGAATATCTGCTGATCAAATCTGAATGCATCCCATAATATTAGCATGTAGGATCCCAGATCTGCAGGCACTATCTCTTTCTCAGATCTACACTTTGAATATTATGTTAGTTAAAATGAGAAGTATGTTAGAAAATGTCTTTTAGAAAAGAAATATTGGCTGAGTATGGTGGTTCATGCCTGTAATCCCAACACTCTGGGAGGCCAAGGTGAGAAGATCTCTTGAGCTCAAGAATTTGAGACCAGCTTGGGCAACATATCTATAAAAAATTTTAAAAATTAGCCAGTGTGGTGGTGCACACCTATAGGCACAGCTACTTCAGAGGCTGAATCAAGAGGATCACTTGAGCTTGGGAGTTTGAGGTTGCAGTGAACTATGAACATGGCACTGAACTCCAGTCTGGGCAACAGAGTGAGAACTTGTCTTCAAAAAAATAAAAAAGAAGAAAAAAATAGGAAACATTGTGTTCACATATGCTATGGTACTCTTTCTTATATAAACTATTTCTTTGCAGTATTCTAGAGGATTTAAGACAAATTTACCATTTAATAATTTCATATGGTATATTATTGCATTAGTATAGTATGTTATTATATAATTAGTATAAGTGACCAGTGCTGCAACAACCACATTCCAAAAAGTATTGTGATCCTCCAAAATTACAATGTCTAAATGACATTATTCTCCTTCATGAGACCATTATACCTTAATTTTTCAGCACCATGAAAATCTACAAACGCCCTCTAAACTATATTTAGAAAACGTGGGAAAAAAATAGATACAGTTTCAGAAGATACATATATTTTGAAAATTAGCCTTTTTGGAATAAATTATTCTTTATGACATATAAATAAACACATTTTTCAGACTGGCGGGGTAACATTTGCATCAGTCAAAATAATTAGATTACTAAAACCTGTAATCTTATTAGAAAAATGGTTTATTCAGAGAATCATTGGAATTATTAGCCTTCAAGCTGCTATATATTGAATCTGATCAAAATAATTAAGATAATATTATTTCATTTTTCAGTATAATATCTCCTTAGTATTTGTGTTTCTTATTTAATATGTGATTATATTTACTTCTGTGAATAATATGGATGAAGATCATTACAGTGTCAAGATCACTGGGTTCAGAACACAGAAACCTCAAGTCTATTCTTTTTTCTTAAATACCTGTAAGACTTTAAAGAAGACAGAGTTTCTGGACTCTAATTTCTCTATCTGTAGAATAAATGGGTTAGACCAAATAACTCCCTTCTGCTTATAAATTTTCTAATTATATGACTGGGCTTACACCTGGAAAACAGTCTATCTCCTGTATAAATTAATGATAGAAATGAAAACCACCATGTTTCATGAAATTAACCACATAAATATTAACATCAACTGCTCAGAAGGACTTAAGTGCAAGTATCACAGGAATTCTGAAGCACAGAGAACTAAATATAAGAAATGTAACACTTCGTATTTTCAAAGAAGATTTTAATAATATATGTAAACACAGTAGCCTGTTCATAAGAAAAAAGAAAAGTGACGTCTTAGCATATTCAGGGTTCAACCAAAACTACTACTGGAATGTAAATCAAAGTAATATTCACCTAACTGTCATAATTGGCATGAATAATTTTAAGTAAAACACTTTTGATATTAAATGTGAACAATAAGCCAAAACAGAGAAAATTAATCAATTGATCATTTATTGAAACTGAAATAAAAATATATAATTATTGAAGCCTCTTATATACATAAACCAATCATTGCTTAAATGAGCTGACATACTAGCTCCATAGTTTTATGTCACTAAGGAACTCTTTTGAACACAATAAAGAAACCAGAATTGAGCACAAAGAATGATGAACTGGGAAGTTCATGGCTTTCTATCTACTAATTAGGAGTACAATCATTAAGTCAAACAGCCACTCAACAAACATTTAGCATACAGCTTCTGGATACCGGGTACTGGTGTAGGTGCTAGAGCAACAAGGAAATATTCCCTGCATTCAGTGAGCTCACAGGCAAGTAAACAAGTAAGTATAAAGACTGCATGACTGATTGGGAGTGGTGGCTCATGCCTGTAATCCCAGCACTTTGGGAGGCCAACGTGGGCAGATCACGAGGTCAAGAGATCGAGACCATCCTGGCCAACATAGTGAAACCCCGTCTCTACTAAAAATACAAAAATTAGCTGGGCACGGTGGTGCATGGCTTTAGTTACTTGGGAGGCTGAGGCAAGAGAATCAATTGAACCTGGAAGGTAAAGGTTGCAGTGAGCTGAGATCACACCACTGCACTCCAGCCTGGTGACAGAGTGAGACTCTGTCTCAAAAAAAAAAAAAAAAAGGCTCCATGATAAATGTGTATCTACAAAAGGGCACAAAGGAATGAGTAGCTAATCCCCAAAGCCATATGGAGCAGTCAGTATAAGCTTCAGGAAAAGAAACTGAAGTAAAAAACTAACCTGAATCTGAAAAAAATGAGTAGGTATTTTCCAAGCATGTTTCAGGGGAAAAGTTGCAGGATGCAGAAGTCCTCCCAAGTACAAAAAGAGAATGAACTCTGGACAACTGGCAATTTATGGCACACAGGAATCAGTAAATGTAGGGATGAGAGGCACACAGAAACGTAGGCAAAAACAGGAATTTTGACTTTATTCCATAAATCATGGAAAGCCACCAATGGGTTTTAAGTAATAAAATACTAAGACCGGGTTTGCATTTTAGAAAGATCAATTTGATTTCAGTGAGGAGGTCCAAAAATGAGAGCAGCAAGGCCAGATAGAAGGTCCTACTGCAACTAGCTATGGTTAGAGATGCAGACCAAAACTAAGGTGAAATCATTTAGAAGAAAGAACGTGGATATAAGAGCCATTGGTTTGGCCTCTCCACATCATTTTTTTTAATTTTATTTTCATTTATTTATTAATTTTTTTTTTTGAGGCAGAGTCTCGCTCTGTCACCAAGGCTGGAGTGCAGTGGCGTGATCTTGACTCACTGCAAGTTCTGTGTCCCGGGTTCACACTATTCTCCTGCCTCAGCCTCCCGAGTAGCTGGGACTACAGGCACGCGCCACCACGACCAGCTAATTTTTTCTATTTTTTAGGAGAGATGGGGTTTCACCGTGTTAGCCAGGATGGTCTCGATCTCCTGACCTCGTGATCCACCCACCTCGGCCTCCCAATGTGCTGGGATTACAGGCTTGAGCCACCATGCCCAGCTGGCCTCTCCACATCTTTACTGTTATACTGATAACATGGGGATGAAAATAAATATTATTTGTATTTAAACTATTATTGTTATGTGAAAATTAAACAAATAACATACTATGATAACATCTGAGGTTCAAGAAATATTAAGTCCTGAAAATAGGAAAGATGAAAGGAAGGAAACAGGGAGTGGGGAGGAAAGTAGGAGAAAGGAGAGAATATAGGAATGAGAGAGGAGGAAAATAATAAGAAAGAAGTAGAAAGCTAGGTACAGTTGCTCATGACTGTAATCCCAGTGCTTTGGGAGGCCGAGTCAGGCAGATCACAAGGTCAGGAGTTCAAGACCAGCCTGGCCAATATGGTGAAACCTTGTCTCCACTAAAAATACAAAAATTAGCTGGGTGTGGTGGCAGGCACCTATAGTCCCAGCTACTCGGGAGGCTGAGGCAGGAGAATCACTTGACCCTGGGAGGCAGAGGTTGCAGTGAGCTGAGATCACACCACTGCACTCCAGCCTGGGTGACAGAGAAAGATGCTGTCTCAAGAAAAAAAAAAAAAAAAAAAAGAAAGAAGTAGAAAAAGATATAGTATTTCTTAATCAGCAGAAGCTACTCTTATTTTTCAATACTCTACCTTTCTAATGTGTCACTGACAAGGAAAGGTCTTGAATAATTGACTGAAGTCAGAATAGGTAAGGCACTCTAGCTGTGGATACGTGAGAGGCCTTAAAAAGTTCATGGAAAATGTATATTATGAAAAAAACTATGCAAAGGTTTCAATATTGGCAGCAAAATAAACTCATACTAATTTATTATAGCATGTTTGAACAGGATCTAGTTTGAGACAGTAAGAAGGAGTAGACATTAGTTTGAAAAGAGCCCCTAGCAGAGCAATGTAAATTCTGCTAAAATTGAAGCAAGAACAAACATTAGATTATGATGAAGCTTGAGTGAAAGAATGGTGAAATCACTGATGCTTTACAAGAAGCTTGAGGGGACAATGCACCAAAGAAATCAGTAGTTCACAAGCGGACAGCTTTTCTAAAGAAGAAACGAGATGATGTGGAAGATGAAGTCCACAGGGACAGATCATCCATATCAATTTTCAAGGAAAAAAATTAATCTTGTTTGTGCCCTAATTGAAGAGGACTGATAATCAACAGCACAAACAATAGCCAACATCGTAGACATCTTAATTGGTTCAGCTTACACAGTTCTGACTAAAAAATTAAAGTTGAACCAACTTTCCACTGCATGGGTGCCAAAAGTGTTGTGCTCAGATCAGCTGCAGACAAGAGGAGAGCTCTCAATGGAAATTTTAAAGAACTAGGGTCAAGATCCTGAAGGATTTCTTTGAAGAATTGTAACAGAAGATAAAACATGGCTTTCCCAGTATGATCCTGAGGGAAAAACACAATCAAAGCAATGGCTACCAAAGGTGGAAGTGGTCCAGTCAAAGCAAAAGGGGATCACTCAAGAGCAAAGGTCACGGCAACAGTTTTTTGGGGACATTCCAGGCATTTTGCTTGTTGACTTTGTGGAAGGTCAAAGAACAATAATATCTGCATATCATGAGAGTGTTTTGAATAAGTTAGCCAAAGTTTTAGGGCAAAATACCTGGGAAAGCTTTAGCAGACAGTCCTCTAACACCACAATGTTTCTGCTCATTCCTGTCATCGAGCAAAGGCAATTTTGTGAGAGTCTCAATGGGAAATTGTCAGGCATCCACCTTACAGCTCTGATTTGGCTCCTTCTGACTTCTTTTTGTTTCCCAATCTCAACAAATGTGGAAAGGGCACCCATTTTTCTTAAGTTAATAATGTATAAGAGACTGCATTGACATTGTTAAGTTCCCAGGACCATCAGTTCTTTAGGGATGAAAACCGAAGATCACATTTTCAATGTTTATCTTTTAACTTCATTTTTCCACAAACTTTTTGAAGTTTCTCCATACAAATGTCTCCATACAAACGAGCACTTGCAAAATAAGCAGAGAGTCTCATTCAATGGACAGAAAGTTCTGTGCCATCTAAAAATTATCTTAAGCAAGTTCAATGTGTAGCAACAGACTGTATTGATAAATATCAGTTAGGTTGACTTCTGCAATGACCATGATGGAGTAACAAGAACTAGACTTTCTCTCCCTCCTGAAACAACCAAAAAAATGGCCAAAATGTATGCCACAAAAGTTTGCAAGACCCTGTAAAGTCAGTCTCAAACAAGGTGAGCCTATCAACTGCCCTAATTTATGCCTGGAGAAAGTTTTCCAGCCCACTACTCCAGGAGAAGAGCCCAAGAGGAGCCCATTGTTCTCCCTGAGCTGAGGGGACAGAGCTGAGAGTCCACAGAAACCATGTTGACATGAGCTCTCAGGACAAGGTTTCCGAGAAGAAGGGGCTGCACAGAAAGAGAACTCCAGAGCTCTGCAAAGGGTCCCCCTAAAGTACATAGCTAAGTAATTGTTAGGACAGGCCTAGAGAAAAGTACCTACGGTTGGGGAAACAACACACAGATAAGATGAAAAGTAACAGTACACATGCTCACCAAGGTCCAGTAATAGTGCTTATTTTATCAGCCAACCCAGAAACACCTCAAGATTCCCAGGGATACCCAGAAGGATCTTGCCTCACTAGTTGGGAGTGATTAGCTCTAAAATGAGAACTGGTCTGATCCCACCTAATGAATTTTTAAAGCAAGACCAAAAAGAGTCAAACTCTTTCCAACTAAACTTAAATACATACCAATACAAAGATCAAGAATATTTATATATACTTCCAGCACTCAATAAGATAAAAGTCACCGTATGTGACATCCAGACACAGTTTAGCAGAGACGCAACAGTCACAACAAAAGACAGAAGAACGTGGCTCATAATAAGGAGAAAAATCACTGAGTCAGAACTGATCCAGAGTAAATCAAGGTGCCAGAGTTATCAGTTAAGAACATTAAAATGCTTATTGAAACAGTATTCTATATGTTCTAAAATAGAGACATGCAAGATACACTAAAGGAGGCTGGGCGCAGTGGCTCACGCCTGTAATCTCAGCATTTTGCGAGGCCGAGGCAGGTGGATCACGAAGTCAGGAGTTCAGGAGCAGCCTGACCAATATGGTGAAATCCCATCTCTACTAAAAATACAAAAATTAGCGGGGCATAGTAGCATGCGGCTGTAGTCCCAGCTACATGGTAGGCTGATAGCACATTAGTCATTAAAGAAGAAAAGATAGACACCTCTCAAAATAAAATATAGAGAGAAAATAAATTTTTAAAAAACATGAACAGAGCAATAGTAGACAGTACATTTCAAGTAACTGAATTTACGTGTAATCTCAGTTCCCAAAGGAGAGGAGAGGGAAGATGTGAAAACATTTGGGACTTTGAGTCAGGCAAAGCTTTCTTTGATATGACCCCACAGCATGATTTATATAATAATATATTGATAAGAAAAACTCATCAAATTTAAAAAAAAGAATCTGCTCTTCAAAAGAATCTATTAAGAGACTGAAAAGACAAGCTGCAGGCTGGGAGAAAATATTTGCAACTCATATATCTGATAAAAGGCTTGCATCAAAAATATATTTTAAAAGCTCAAAATTTAATAATGAAAAACAAACAACCCCATTTAAAACTTGGGTGAAAGACTGGAACAGACATTTCAAAGTAGACATTTGTTTGGTAAA
Organism: Gorilla gorilla gorilla; assembly: GCF_029281585.2. Classification (NCBI taxonomy): domain Eukaryota; kingdom Metazoa; phylum Chordata; class Mammalia; order Primates; family Hominidae; genus Gorilla; species Gorilla gorilla. The sequence goes on from NC_073234.2 coordinate 2,394,001, forward strand.
TAAGCACATATGCTCAACATAATTAATGCTTAGGGCAATGCAAATTAAAACCAAAATGAGACGCCACTATCTATTTTTAAATAGCTAAGATTAGCATGACTGATAATAGCCAAGCACTGGCTTGGATGTGGAGAAGCTGAAACTCTCATACACTGCTGATGGGAATACAAAAAAGTGTAACCTTTGAAAAACAGTTCAAGAGTCCCTTAAAATGTTAAACATACTTCTGCCGTAAGACTCAGCCATTGCACTCCTGGGTATTTACCCAAGAGAGATAAAAGTAGGTGTTCATATAATGATATCAACACAAATGTTCATAGCACATGTATTCATAATAGCCCAAACTAGAAACAGTCTAAATATCAATCAATACATTAATGAATTAACTTGCTTTATCCGAATTAATTATGGATACATACTATAACATGAATGAATCTCAAAATAATTATACTAAGTGAAACAAGGCAGACTCTAGAGGTAAAACATGCAGAGAAAAAAACATAAAATGTCAGACAAAAAAGTGCATAGTGTAAAATTGTATTTATATACATTTTTTGACTGTATAAATTACTGTCCAGTGACAGAAAGCAGTTTGGTGGTTTTTAAGGGCCAGGAATGAGGGGCCAGAGAAATGTATTATAAAGAGGCATCAGGAAACTGGAGGTGAAGTATATTTCCATCACCTCGATTGTGTGCTGATGGTTTCTAAACTTTCAATATTTTTAGTTTATTATATGTTATACAAAATAAAGCTTGTAATAAAAATCAAAAGATTGAGCCATCCTTATTTTCTCTATAAAAGAGCAGAATTCTCCTTTTAGAGATTTGGAAAGATTATTAAAAGATAAGTTACAAAATACAGTACCTGACACGTATAAAATATTAAATAAATATTAGCCACGCTTAATTATTTTGTTTTAAGTCTATATGAGTCAAGTTTTAGTAGAAATATGGGCTAGAAAAAAAAAAAACAGAAAGCGGGACTCTGTGATCCGACTTGGGCTTATAGAACAGACTGTACTAGTTTGTTCTCATGCTGCTAATAAAGTCCTACCCAAGACCGGGTAATTTATAAAGGAAAGAGGTTTAATGAACTCACAATTCCACATGGCTGGGGAGGCCTCACAGTCACGGCAGAAGGCAAAAAAGAAGCAAAGGCACATCTTAAATGGTAGCAGAGAAGAAAGCTTGTGTAGGAAAACTCCCATTTTAAAAGCATCAGATCTCGTGAGACTTATTCGCTACCAGGAGAACAGTAGGGGGAACCCGCCCCTATGATTCAATTATCTCCACCTGACTCCATCCTTGACATGCGGGGATAATTACAATCAAGGTGAGATTCGGCCGGAGACACAGCCGAATCATATCAATGACTAATGAGAGTTATGTCCAGAACCTAATGAAAACCTGTCTGAGGCCACATTCCCTGTAAAGCAGATTTGAGATAGAGATTTGTGTAGAGAACATTTAACTGGGTAAAATCCTAGGAACCAACAACTGTGGCAAAAAAGCTGAATTGGATAAAGGGAGTTGAGATGTGAGGCAGTCACAACAAATACCTCAGCTAATCTCAAGGGGGAGCTGAGAAGCTGGGGTGACCCTTCAGAGTTGCCCTAAATTGAGGCAGGAGTATGGAGTTTTAATACCTTTCACTGACCATTCTTCAGATACGAGTTGTCCCCAAGGATGGACATCAGCTTGACAAGTTATTAATTAGATCTCCTGAAAATAAATTCTAGAGAGAATCAGCTGAGAGGCATGAATTGCCAACACTCCCAATAGCTGGGCAAACTTCAGTTTTGAGGGAGGATTTGGGTCACACACAAAAGTCTCCACAACCAATTATTCATGGGAAATTCTATGTAGGCAGAGCTATTTCATGGCCAGTTAATCAAAACTACATAATCTATTTGGTTAAGCAAAAGAAATTAAAAAGATAAAATAAAATCTATATATTAACACTCAAAAGTTTTTAATGCATTTGCCTTGCATTTCTTGTGTTTTGCCTTCCATTTCAAATGTTTTGCCTTGCATTTGTTTATTTGCTTTTAAGAACCTTTAGAGAACAATAATTACCAATATAATATGGAGTAGCACAGCATAGACGAGGGAAGATAACTCTCTCCCTTTTCCCAGAACCTGGAACAGCTAAAGATCCTAAGCATTGTCAGCTTTGGTATCTGACATAGTTTGGATGTTTGTCCCCTTCAAATCTCACGTTAAAATGTGATCCCCAATGTTGGAGATAGATGCCTCCTGAATGGCTTGGTGCTGTCCTCTTGGTAATGAATGAGTTCTTACCCTGTGAGTTCATGCGATATCTGGTTGTTTAAAAGAGACTGACACCTCCTCCCTGTCTCTCTTGCTTCCTCTCTCACCATGTGATATGCTGGTTTCCCTTCACCTTCCACCATGATTGGAAGGTTCCTGAGGCCCTCCCTGGAAGCAGGTGCCAGTACTATGCTTCATGTACAGCCTTCAGAACAAGGAGCCAAATAAACCTCATTTCTTTATAAATTACCCAGCCTCAGGTATTTCTTTATAACAATGCAAATGGGCTAACAGAGTATCATTCATGGACAGTGAGTGTATAGGTCAATTTTCATGCTGCTGATAAAGACATAACCAAGACTGGGTAATTTATAAAGAAAAAGAGGTTTAATGAATTCACATATCTGTACCGCTACCTGTATAAATATGGAAATATCTTCACCGCTACCTGTACAAACATGGAAATATCTACACTGCTACCTGTATAAACATGGAAATATCTACACCGCTATCTGTATAAACATGGAAATAACTACACCGCTATCTCTATAAATATAGAAATATCTACACCGCTGTCTCTATAAACATGGAAATGTCTACCACGCTATCTGTAGAAACATGGAAATATCTACACCGCTATCTCTATAAACATGGAAATATCTACACCACTATCTGTATAAACATGGAAACATCCACACCGCTATCTGTATAGACATGAAAATATCTACACCGCTATCTGTATAAACATGGAAACATCTACACCGCTATCGGTATAAACATCCGTACTTGCTCTTAATTTATACCCAAGGCTGGGATGTTTCATATGATAAAAAGACCAAATACAGAATTAGTCTATATTTGGTCTGGCAATTGATCTCTGCAATAATCAAACCTCAAAGACAATCAAACCTGAAATCTAAGCTACATATTAAATAGCTTGGTTTTTAGGTTGCACGTTGCTGTGTATGCTGGCTTCATAGAAAATGCAAGTAGCAATGGCCATTTTTTAATAGTCATTAGCCTTGAAGCTCTCCTAGTTTTGAATCACATAGAAATAGAAATCAAATCTCACTAGATTTTTTTTTTTTTGAAACAGGGTCTGGCTTCTTTGCCCAGGCTGAAGAGCAGGGCATGATCTTGGCTCACACCTCTGCCTCTCGGACTCAAGTCATCCTCCCACCTCAGCCTTGGAGTAGCTGGGACCACAGGCATGTGCCACCATATCCAGCTAATATTTTTATTTTTGTACAAATGGGGTTTGTCATCTTTCCCAGGCAGGCCTCAAACTCCAAGACTCAAGCAATCCACCTGCCTTGAATTCCCAAAGTACTGGGTTTACAGGTGACAGCCACTACGCCCAGCAACTAAACTTCTAAAAATCAATTTTACATAAAATTATCTAAGCGTGCAAGGAAAGATAAGAAGCCTAAGGAACCAGTGAGTTGAAGAATAAATGCAGTTTAAATCATACATGTAAACAACATTATGTGATGTGGTAGGAATCATCTAGCATGCTTTAAAGCATGAGTAAAAAGTCTTTTCTTAGAAAACTGGATCTTAGTTTAGGATATCTTTAGATAAGAGTATGAAAAGTCATATCATATTGATAAGTAAAGTGCTTCCTTTGGCTAATTTTAAGGATAGGACATTTACTTTCATATAATTCATAGGAATCTTAGACTGAAAAATAAAATTTCCCTTCTCAAATCCTTACTTTCATACATTTTTTGCATTTCTTTCACTTTTGTGTTAATGGCCTATGTCTCAACATATTCTATTAAGCCTTCTGGAAACACATACTTTGTTTCCAGCCTCTTCAGAGAACCATCACTCCACTTCCTAGGCTTCTGAAGAAGCAGACCCAAGCTTATAGTTATTACATATTTCTAAATCTAGGTGACCAAGAAAAATTGATACTTTTCCCATCATACCTTTAAGTTAATAATCAGGTGTATGCTGAGAGGTAAAGACCCAAGAGTGTTTGTTGTCTAATTGTGCAGCTGTATAAACAAATCTTAATGCTTGAAAATATTCAAAGGTTATTCTCACGTTGATTGTTGGTAACTATGTGTAACAACATGAAAAGAAAAAAAAATCAAAGAATTACGTCTGAGGATAATACACAATCTCTAAGGGTAAGAAGAGCAACAAAAATTCTGCTTCAATTACCACTGAAATAATATATTTATCCTGTAAAATCTATGGTGGCTGGTTGTAAAAATTAGGCATTAGCAAACTGATAAAGACTTTTTAATGAAAACATTATGAAACATAGTTTTTAAAAAGTTAAATACACCCACACCAGTTTTTCACATTCTTTGGCCTGCTTTAATGCTGCCATTAAATAATTGATTTAGTTGTGACATAGATCCTATGTTCCATTGAGTCTACCATTCATAAAGATGCAATGTAACGTAACAAAAATATAAATTGTGTGTGTGGGGGGGGAGAAGTCAAGAGTATTTTTATGTGACAGAAGTTAAGTTGTTATCAGTGTAAAATAGTCTGTTACAAATACAGGACTCTGTATGTTAGTTTCACTAACCAGAAAGAAATAAATTACAGCAGATACACACACACACACCAAAAAAGGGAAAAGAAACAAAGCTTAGCACCACAGAAAACCACCAAACTAGAGAGATAAACAATAAGAAAGGAAGAAGTGAAAAAGTAATCTAAAAAACAACTAATGAAATGGTAGAAGGAAGTCCTAATTTATCAATAATAAACTTCAATAGAAGTGGATTAAACTCTAGTTAAAAGATATAAAGTGGATGAATGGATTCAGATAGCAAAACCCACCTATATGCTGCCTACATGATACTTACCTCACTATTAAAGATAAATAGACTGAAAGTGAAGAGATGGAAAAATATATTTTATGCAAACAAATGAAAAGCAAGCAGGAGTAGCCACAGTCATGTCATATTTTAAAAGGCTTTAAATAAAAAAACTATATAAAAAAAGAATGTCGCTGTATAATGAAATGATAAAAGGCCCAATTCAATAAGAGGACATAACATATATATTACTTAGGTGTAACTATATATGTACCCAACACCAGAACAACCAGATATATAAAGCAAATATTAGATTTAAAGGTAGAGATTGACTGCAATACAATATTAGTAGGAAATTTCAACACTCCACTTTAAAAATGGACAGATTATATGAAGAGAAAATCAACCAAAAAATGACAGACACAAACTATACCATAGACCAAATGGACCTAGCAGGTAAAGAAGATCTCACCTGATATGGTTTGGCTGTATATCCCCACCGAAATCTCATCTTGATTATAGCTCCCATAATTCATACATGTTGTGGGAGGGAACCAGTGGGAGATAATTGAATCATGGGGGCGGTTTCCCCCATACTGTTCTTGTGGTAGTGAATACGTCTAACAAGATCTGATGGTTTTATAAGGGGGAACCCTTTCACTTGGTTCTCAATTCTATTTTGTTTGCTACCATGTAAGATGTGCCTTTCGCCTTCCATCATGATTGGGAGACCTCCCCAGCCACGTGGAACTATGAGTCCACTAAACCTCTTTTTCTCTGTAAATTACCCAGTCTCGGGTATGTCTTTATCAGCAGTATGAAAACAGACTAATACATCATCCAACAGCTGCAGAATACAAATTATTCTCAACTGTACACCAAACATTCTCTAGGACCAATCATACATTATGACACATAATAAGTCTTAACAAACTTAAGAAGACAGATATCATATGAAGTATCTTTTCTGATTACAGTGATATAAAGCCAGAAATCAACAACAGGAAAGCCCTTGGAAATTTTATAAAAACATGGAAATTAAATAGCATGCACCCAAGAAATCAATAGGTCTCATTAAGACATTAATAGGAAAATTTCAAAAGTCGCTGAGACAAGTAAGAATGAAAATCCAACATACCCAAACCTATGGAACGTAGCAAAAGCAGTTCTAAGAGGGAAATTTATAGCAATAAAAGCCTACACCAAAAATGAAGAAAGATTTTCAAATCACAAAGCAAAATTATACACTTCAAGTAACTAGAACATCAAAAACAAACTAAACCCAAAATTGGTAGAAGGAAGGAAATAATAAAGCTCACAGCAGATATAAAGGAAACAGACACTAAAAAATATTTCAAAAGATAAATAAGACAAAGTGTAAAGGTAAAACTGACAAACCTTTAGCTAAACTAAGACAAAAGGAGAGAAAATTCAAATAAATAAAAGATGAAAAAGGAGACATTACAACTGATACACCACAGAAATATAAGGGATTGTAAGACATTACTCATAACTATATGCCAACAAATGTGATAATGTAGAATAAAATGAATAAATTTCTGCACACATACAACTACCCAGATTAAATTGTGAGGAAATATAACATCTGAACACATCAATAATGAGTTTGGAAATTGAATCAATAATAAAACATCTTCCATCAAAACAACAACAACAACAACCAACACCCAGGACCTGATGTCTTCACTGCTGAATTCTACCAAACAGTTAAAGAATAACTACCAATTCTCCACAAACTTTTCCACAAAAGTAATGAGGAAGGAATACTTCCATACTCATCTTATGAGGCTCGCAATATCCTGATTCTAAAACCAGACAAAGACATGCACAAAATGAAAATAACAGGCCAATATTCCTGGAGAACATAGATACAAAAATTCTCAACAAGATACAAGTGAACTGACTTCGACAGCACACTAAAAAGAGTATTCACTATAATCAAGTGGGATTCATCCCAGGGATGAAAGGATGGCTTAACATGCACAAATCAGTAAATATGATACACCACCACAATAGAAAGAAAAACAAAAACCATGTGATCATTTCAACAGATGCAAAAAGAACACTTGACAAAAGTCAACATTCGTTTATGATAAAAACTGTCAAGAAAGTAGGTATAGGAGTGTACCTCAACGCAGTAAAGGCCATATGTGACAAACCCACAGCTAACATCTTATTTATGGTGAATAGTTAAATGCTTTTCCTCTATGATATGGAGGAAGACAAGGATGTCAACTTCTACCACTTCTATTTAGCATAGTACTGGAGGTCAGAGCCAGAGCAATTAGACAAAAGAAATAAATAAGAGGGATCCAAACTGGAAAGAAGGAAGTCAGATTGTTTCTGTTTGTAGAAAATGTGATCTCACATACATATGTATACATCTATATATATGATCATATAGATATATATGATCTCTCTCTCTTTAGGGTTCTTTCTATATATACTTATATAGAGTGAGAACCCTAAAGACTTGACCAAAAACTACTAGAAATCATAAATAAATTCAGTAAAGTTGTAGTATACAAAATCAACACAGAAAATTCAGTGGTGTTTCTATACACTAATAGTGAACTATCTGAAAAAGTCATCAAGAAAGGAATTCCATTTACAATAGCTACCAAGAAATCTGCAGATAAATTTAATCAAGGTCATGTAAGATCTCTTCAATGAAAACTATAACACACTGATGGAAAAATTTACGATACACAAAAAATGGACACTATATACTCATGGAATGGAAGAATTGATACTATTGAAATGACCATACTAACAAAATGTCCTACAGATTCAATGCAATCCCTATCAAAATAACAATGAAATTCTTCACAGAAATAGAAAAAAATACCCTAAAATTTGTATGAAACCAGAAAAGACCCCAAATAACCAAAGCAATCCTGTGCAATAATAACAAAGCTGGAGGCACCACACTACCTGACTTCAAAATATACTACAAAGCCATAGTAAGCAAAACAGCATGGCACTGCCATAAAGCAAACACATAGACCAATGGAAGAGAATATACAGCTCAGAAATAAATTCTCATACCTAAAGTCAACTGATTTTCAAAAAAGGAGTCAAGAGCACACACAGGGGTAAAGACAGTGTCTTCATTAAATGGTACTGAGAAGATTGGATATCTATATGTGGGATAATGAAATCAGACCCCTATCTTTTACCTTATACAAAATCAACTCAAATGCGATTAAAGACCTAAAGGTAAGATTGAAAACTATGAAAAACTACTAGAAGATAACATGTGGGAAATTCTCTATAACTTTGGGTTGTACAAGGATTTTTTAAATGAGACGTCAAAAGCACGGGCAACAAAAGCAAAAATAGATAAATGGGGTTTCATCAAACTAAAATGCTTTTGCACAGCAAAGGAAACTTAACAGAGTGAAAAAACAACTTACAGAATGGGATACAATATTTGCAAACTATACATCTGCTAAGGAGTTAATGCCCAGATTATATAAGAAACTTAAACAACTCAACAGCAAAAACATAAGAAACTTATTTAAAAATGGGCAAAACTGGGAGGCTGAGGCAGGTGGATTGCCTGAGGTCAGGAGTTTGAGACCAGCCTGACCAATATGGTGAAATCATTTCTCTACTAAAAATACAAAAATTTAGCCAAACATGATGGCGTGTGCCTGTAACCCCGGCTACTCAGCAGGCTGAGGCAGGGGAATTGCTTGAAAGAGGGAGATGGAGGTTGCCGTGAGCCCCGATTGCACCACTGTACTCCAGCTTGGGCAACAGAGCAAGACTCCTTCTCAAAAAAAAAAAAAGGACAAAATAAACTAAAAGACATGCCACAAGAGAAAATATAGAAATGGTCAAGACGAATATATAATAAAATCATGTTCAACATCACTAACCATCAGGGAAATGCAAATCAAAACCACAATGAGATACCAGTTCACCCATTATAATGGCTATTACCAAAAAGGGAAAAGATAACAAGAGTTGGCAAGGAAGTGGAGAAAAGGGAACACTTACACACTGTTGATGGAGTTGTAAACTAGTACAACCATTAAGCAAAACTTTATGGAAGTTCGCTAAAAAATAAAAAAAAAACAAAAAAACAATTATTCGATCACATAACCCAGCAATCCCACTACTGGGTATATATCCATAGGAAATGAAATCATTGTGTTTGAAAAATATCTGCACTCTTATGTTTACTGTAGCACTATTTCTAATAATCAGATATGGAATCAACCTATGTGTCTAAAAACAAAGAAGTGAATTATATATATATAATATATATTATGTATATTATACATAATATATATTATGTATATTATACATAATAAGTATCATGTATATTATGTATAATATATATCATGTATAATATATATAATATATATCATGTACAATATATATAATATATATCATGTACAATATATATAATATACGTTATGTATATTATATATAATATACGTTATGTATATTATATATTACATATAATATATATTATTATTATATATAATTATATATAATTATAATTATAATTATATATAATTTTATGTGTAATTATAATTATACATAAAATTAATTATAATTATATATAATTTTATGTGTAATTATAATTATACATATTATTATATATAATATATATATATATGGACACACACACAATGAAATACTATTCAGCAATAAAAAAAGAATGAAATTCTGCCAGTTGCAACAACATGGATGACCCTGTAGGATACAATGTTAGGTGAAATAAGCCAGACACAGAAAGCAAATACCGCATGATCTCTCTCATATGTGGAATCTTAAAAAAAAATGTTAATAGAGAAGTAGAGTAGAATAGTGGTTACCAAACAGCGAGGAAGAAGTGGGGAGGGCAAAATGGAGATAGGTTGGTTAACAGTTATGAAATCACAATTATATAGGAAGAATAAGTTGAAGTGTTCTTTGCAAAGCAGGGTGACTATAGTTAAAAGTAAAATATTGTATATTACAAAGTATCTAGAAGAAAGGATTTTGAAATTTCTTATGAAAAAGAAATGATAAATGCATGAGGTAATTAATACACTAAGTATCCTTATTGGATCATTAGACAACATACATATTCATTGAAACATCAAATTGTATCCTATAAATCTATATGATTACAATGTGAAAATTTTTTAAAAATAAATTAATGAATTAAATAACAATTTTAAAATGTTCTCAATCACCAATGCAAAGTTTAGGAGCTTTGTTCTTGACTCAGCCTTAAGACTGAAAACTAATGTGTTAGAAATATTTGTAGATCCTCTCAATTTTGAAAGAATCCTAGCTAAACTACTGAAATATAAAATATATTTTATGTAATATGCTCTTAGGTATATTCTTAGGTGAACTCTGCTTTTAGATGAAGCTTATAAAAATGAAAAACGTATCTGAAATAAAATTTTAAAGTATTTGGAAAATTACACCTTAATCTATTAAAGACAAATTTTCTATACAGTAACCTTTTTATGTGCTTTTGAAATGGGATATACAATTATTTTCCCTGATGTGAAACAAAATATAGAAAGTTGGCATTTTATCTAAGAAGTTAACTTAGGAAGAAAGAGTGAGAGGCAGAGGAATGAGGGAAGAAAGGAAGGCTGATGATGGGATACCTTATCAAGTTGCCTAATGCTGTATTGGAACCTAATAGGCCTTCTAAGGAGTTTTATTACATAATGCAAGACTCCTCAATCTGGGAGGAGGAAAGGGCTTTATTTTTGAGTGGTCACAGGTTGCCCCATGGGCATAAACTCTACCAAGCTTCTAGGTTACACCTACATGAGCATCCCACCTGCTTAAGTGAGAGCAGCCACAAACTGTGGGCCATTCCAGGTAAGTGTCATATCACACCTGCACCAACTAGTCAAAGCCTGGGTCAAAGCCTGTGCAGAACTGATTGCTACAGCAGAGGCTAAAATAAGAAATGGGGCTAAGAGAATGAAAAGCAGTGCCCATATGTATCCAAAAACAGGTTGAAGATATCTTTAGGAAGGAACAGATAATTTTTTTTATTCATACAATAACAGATGCATATGAACTCCTCGAGTAGTCACCCATTCCTGTCAGCCCTTGGGCTTCATAACTAAATCACTCTTCCTTTGTAATCCAGTCCCACATTTTCAGCTATCTCTCTATGTTTATTATCTTAAATATTTCTTTGCTCTATACTCTTCCCCTAGTCTTCAACCAATTTCTTTCTTTATTGTCCCAACCCACAGACTGTTATTTCCACTTCGATGTCCCATAGAAGCTTCAAGGGTTTGAAATACCTAAAAAAAACTCATCTTTCTCCCTAAAACTGCCTCTCCTTCTCCCACTTCAAAATTTCAACTAATGGCTCCCCCTGTTATCCCTACCAGAATCCTGAATGATCCCTGTTTCTCCTCATTCACTCCATACATGTAAATCTCATTAACGTTACTTTCTAGATATTTCATGAATCCTTTCCATTCATTCTGTACTAGAAAGTGTTCCCAGTTTAGACCCTGGTGGTTGGTGGCCTCTTACCTAAGCGCTCTCTCTCTCTCTCTCTCTCTGTGGGTGTGGGTGTGGGTGTGTGTGTCCTGAGAATTTATTTACTTCTGGTTTTTGTTTGTTTTTTAGTATCCAGAATCTACAGGGAACTTAAATCAATTAGAAAAAAAAATAACCCAATTAAAAAATGGGCAAAGGACATGAACAAACTCATCTCAAAAGAGCACATACAAATGGCCAACAAATACAAAAAAAAAAGGTTAGAATCACTAATCATCAGAAAATTGCAAATCAAAACACAATGAGATACCATTTCATACCGGTTGGAATGGCTATTATTAAAAAGTCAAAATACAACAGATGCCAGCAGGGCTGTAGAAAAGAGGAAGTGTCTGTATATTTTTAGCTATAGCCCTACTTCAAACGTGTCCCCCTTACAGCCAAAAGAGCGGCCTATCTAAAGGACTGTTCTGATCAGCTCACTTACCTGACTGAAACCTTCAGTGACTCCCATGGCCTGCAGGTCAATGCACTAATTCATGACTATAACATCTGAGATATCCTTGATCTGGCTACTGGTCTAGTCCTCTCTGACTCACGCCTTATAAACCATGCATTCTGGAACTTTTTAGTTGTTTCCCACATCAGCATGCTACTTCCCATCCATGTAGATTTGCAGAGACCTCCTCATCTTTTTAATTCCCAGTTCCCACTCTCAACATGGGCCATCTCCTACCCACACTTCAAAACCTAAGCAAAACAACACCTTCCGTGACACCTCCATGCTGAGTCAGATGCCATCCCCTTTGTATTGTAGTTCTTTGCTTGTGTGCCTTTGTCTCACTTTGTTCTCTTTAAAATAAACTCCATGAGGACAATGATCACCTGCTATTTGTGTTAATATCTGCACCAAGTGGCATAGTGTCTGGAGTATAGTAGGATCTATTTTCAAGGAACAAAAGATTATATCTATACCAATAGACATGAATTAGCGCTTTTTTTTTAAAGATAAGCTCCCTTTGAACTAAGTCAATGTTTACAAGAACAGTTATACTAAAAGGTTCACTTTTGCTGCTTACGTTTCATTTATTTCAGGCAATTAATTCATTGTTATTGGTAAATCGATACTTTTTACTGATACTGAAAAGAGAGAAATAAACTAATGACTATCTCTGTTAGAGTAGATTTGTTCATATCTATCAGTAAAATGTTAATTATCTGAAAGTCAATAATAAAACATAAACTGTGATCTTAAATATTTTTTAGGGGCTCAAAAATAATTAGAATTCATGTCAGCATATAAAAAAGATCAGAGTATTTTTAAGATATGATAAAATTTTATTTTAGTTTCTTAATAGGGATTTTTGTGACCTTACAGAGTTCAACTAATTACAATTTTAAAAATAGGATTGATAGAGTTTTAGAATTAGAAACCATTTATAGATTATTTTATTTTTCTTTTGAGGAATCAGGTCATCAGAAGATCAAGGAACACCTATAATGTCACTAGATCCTAATTTAATTTAAATTTTAGAATCCAGGTATTCTAACTCTTGTCTTGATACTATTTCTACTTTATTATGTTGCTTCCCAGGGCTTTAAAAAATAAAAGCTGGGAAATTACATTTGCTTTGCATATACAGCACCAATTATCAAATTCAGCATAAAAGCATAACATGTATACATCAAAAAGAAAACATAAAAACTTCATATTAAAAGCATCTCAAAACAATTGAATATAATAGGGAAACCTTATACAAATGCAACACTCCCCCATTAATAAAAAGAAACCAATTGGAGAAAAAAGAAATTCAATATAAACATGTTGGAATATAACCTAATTCATTTTAATCCAATGCTTCAAATTGAAAAAAATTAGCACTAGTGTTATTTTCCTTTATCATTACAATCTTGCTTTTCATTACATTATGCTATGTTTTGTATTAAACATAAAATCAATTTTTCACCTTAACACATGCTAGAAATACAGAGTCACCATGCTGGAAATCAGTAGAAAGTGTCTTTGTTTCTACTTTTTTTTTTCTTTGAAAAAGCTTTGGGAAAAAAAATCATTTACAATGTTTAATTTTAATAACTTAAAGAATGTAATTGATTTTTGTTTGTTTTTGACATGGAGTTTCACTCTTGTCACTCAGGCTGGAGTACAATGGCATGATCTCGGCTCACTGTAACCTCCACCTCCCAGGTTCAAATGATTCTCCTGTCTCAGCCTCCCGAGTAGCTGGGATGACAGGCACTCGCCACCACACCTGGCTAATTTTTGTATTTTTAGTAGAGATGGGGTTTCATCATGTTGGGCAGGCTGGTCTCAAACTCCTGACCTCAGGCAATCCGCCCACCTCGGCCTCCCAAAGAGCTGGGACTACAGGCGTGAGCCACCGCGCCCAGCCAATTGAATAGTTTTTAACTCAGAGGATAAATGCTTGAGGGGATGGAAAGCCCATTCCTCATGATGTGATTATTTCACACTGCATGCCTGTATTAAAACATCTCATGTACCCCACAAATATATAAACCTCCTTTGTACCCACAAACATTTTATAAAATAATGAAAATATTTTAAAACTAAAAAAATTGTTTTTTAATTAAGCAACCTTATTTAAATAAAATCATTCTTCCTCATCCTCAGTCCTGGGATCTACCAGAAAGAATTAGCAACATCTTAAAGATGACAAAGTGTTAAAGATAAGCTGCTATTAAGTAAAAGTGTGAAGTGTGGAGGGGACAAGCTGGATGCCTGAACCATTTTGTTCTATCTTTAGGACAGTGAAAGAGCAAGATGCAGGATTGGGGTGGGGGACACTTATTCTGTTGAGCATTGTCACCACTATATTCACTGAAATTCATCTGCATGCTTGTATGTATACTGTTGATTCACCTGATACACTGAAAATTACATGAAATTGTTCTCTATTGTTTAGATAATTATAATCTAAGTGCTAATATGAAGCTTAGAATTTATATGAAATAATTATGCCCACAACAAGACATTTCAGCTAATTCCTAGATAATAATCTCACTTCACCCTGCACAAAACAGGCACATGATCATGTCACTCTGACCTGGTTTGAGTCCAAGGAGACTTTTGTTTTTAAAATAATTTAGGTTAGTAGTTAAAATATGAACTTTGGGCCAGGAGTGGTGGCTCATGCCTATAATCCCAGCACTTCGGGAGGCTGAGGCGGGCGGATGACTTGAAGTCAGGAGTTGGAGACTGGCCTGGCCAACATGCTGAAACCCCATCTCTACTAAAAAAAAAAATACAAAAATTAGCTGGGTGTGGTGGCAGGCACCTATAATCCCAGCTACTTGGGAGACTGAGGCAGGAGAATTGCTTGAGCCTGGGAAGTGGAGGTTGCAGTGAGCAGAGATCTTACCACTACACTCCAAAACAAACAACAAACAAAAAAATTCTAGAGTCACATTGAAAATCTTAACAACCTGCTTCTACTTCTCATTTTTTTTTATTTTGACCTGATTTTAGACTGATGGTAAAATGCACAAATAACACAAAGTGCCCCCTATGTCCCTCACCCTGCTTCCCCTACTACTAACATTTTCAGAGCCATCCTTATTTTCTCTATAAAAAAGCAGAATTCTCCTTTTAGAGATTTGGAAAGATTATTAAAAGATAAGTTACAAAATACAGTACCTGACACGTATAAAATATTAAATAAATATTAGCCATGCTTAATTATTTTGTTTTGAGTCTTTATGAGTCAAGTTTTAGTAGAAATACGGGCTAGAAAAAAAAAAGAAACAGAAAGCGGGACTCTGTGATCCGACTTGGGCTTATAGAACAGACTGTACTAGTTTGTTCTCATGCTGCTAATAAAGTCCTACCCAAGACCGGGTAATTTATAAAGGAAAGAGGTTTAATGAACTCACAATTCCACATGGCTGGGGAGGCCTCACAGTCACGGCAGAAGGCAAAAAAGAAGCAAAGGCACATCTTAAATGGTAGCAGAGAAGACAGCTTGTGTAGGGAAACTCCCATTTGAAAACCATCAGATCTCGTGAGACTTATTCGCTACCAGGAGAACAGTAGGGGGAACCTGCCCCTATGATTCAATTATCTCCACCTGACTCCATCCTTGACATGCCAGGATAATTACAATCAAGGTGAGATTCGGGCAGAGACACAGCCGAATCATATCAATGACTAATGAGAGTTATGTCCAGAACCTAATGAAAACCTGTCTGAGGCCACATTCCCTGTAAAGCAGATTTGAGATAGAGATTTGTGTAGAGAACATTTAACTGGGTAAAATCCTAGGAACCAACAACTGTGGCGAAAAAGCTGAATTGGATAAAGGGTTTTGAGATGTGAGGCAGTCACAACAAATACCTCAGCTAATCTCAAGGGGGAGCTGAGAAGCTGGGGTGACCCTTCAGAGTTGCCCTAAATTGAGGCAGGAGTATGGAGTTTTAATACCTTTCACTGGCCATTCTTCAGATACGAGTTGTCCCCATGGATGGACATCAGCTTGACAAGTTATTAATTAGATCTCCTGAGAATAAATTCTAGAGAGAATCAGCTGAGAGGCATGATTTGCCAACACTCCCAATAGCTGGGCAAACTTCAGTTTTGAGGGAGGATTTGGGTCACACACAAAAGTCTCCACAAATAATTATTCATGGGAAATTCTATGTAGGCAGAGCTATTTCATGGCCAGTTAATCAAAACTACATAATCTATTTGGTTAAGCAAAAGAAATTAAAAAGATAAAATAAAATCTATACATTAACACTCAAAAGTTTTTAATGCATTTGCCTTGCATTTCGTATGTTTTGCCTTGCATTTCATATGTTTTGCCTTGCATTTGTTTATTTGCTTTTAAGAACCTTTAGAGAACAATAATTACTAATATAATATGCAGTAGCACAGCATAAACGAGGGAAGCTAACTCTCTCCCTTTTCCCAGGACCTGGAACAGCTAAAGATCCTAAGCATTGTCAGCTTTGGTATCTGACATAGTTTGGATGTTTGTCCCCTTCAAATCTCACGTTAAAATGTGATCCCCAATGTTGGAGACAGATGCCTCATGAATGGCTTGGTGCTGTCCTCTTGGTAATGAATGAGTTCTTACCCTGTGAGTTCATGCAATATCTGGTTGTTTAAAAGAGACTGACACCTCCTCCCTGTCTCTCTCGCTTCCTCTCTCACCATGTGATATGCTGGTTTCCCTTCACCTTCCACCATGCTTGGAAGGTTCCTGAGGCACTCCCTGGAAGCTGGTGCCAGTACTATGCTACACGTACAGCCTTCAGAACAAGGAGCCAAATAAACCTCATTTCTTTATAAACCACCCAGCCTCAGGTATTTCTTTATAACAATGCAAATGGGCTAACAGAGAATCATTCATGGACAGTGAGTGTATAGGTCAATTTTCATGCTGCTGATAAAGACATACCCAAGACTGGGTAATTTATAAAGAAGAAGAGGTTTAATGAATTCACATATCTGCACCGTTACCTGTATAAATATGGAAATGTCTTCACCGCTACCTGTACGAACATGGAAATATCTACACCGCCATCTCTATAAAAATGGAAATATCTACACCGCCATCTGTATAAACATGGAAATATCTATACCGCCATCTCTATAAACATGGAAATATCTAAACCGCCATCTGAAGGAACATGGGAATATCTACACCGCTATCTCTATAAAGGTTGAAATATCAACACCGCCATCTGTATAAACATGGAAATATCTACACAGCTATCTGTATAAAGATGGAAATATCTACACCACTATCTCTATAAACGTGGAAATATCTACAACGCCATCCGTATGAACATGGAAATATCTACACCGCCATCTGTATGAACATAGAAATATCTACACCGCCATATCTAGGAACATGGAAATATCTACACCGCCATCTGTATGAACATGGAAATATCTACACTACTATCTGTATGAACATGGAAATATCTACACCGCTATCTGTATAAACATGGAAATATCTACAACGCTATCACTATAAACATGGAAATATCTACACCGCTATCTGTATCAACACGGAAATATCTACACCGCCATCTCTATAAACATGGAAATATCAACATTGCAATCTGCATAAACATGGAAGTATCTACACCGCTATCTGCATATACATGGAAATATCTACACCGCCATCCATATAAACATGGAAATATCTACACCGTTATCTGTATAAATGTGGAAATAACTACACCGCTCTGTCTACAAACACGGAAATATCTACACCGCTATCTGCATAAACATGGAAATATCTACACCGCCATCTCTATGAACATGGAAATACCTACACAGCCATCTGTACGAACATGGGAATATCTACACCGCAGTCTGTATGAACATGTAAATATCTACACCGCCATCTGTATGAACATGGAAATATCTACCCCGCTATCTGTATGAACATGGAAATATCTATACCTCTATCTGTATGAACATGCAAATATCTACACAGCTATCTGTTTATCAATGGAAATATCTGCACTGCTATCTCTATAAACATGGAAATAACTACACTGCTATCTGTATAAACATGGAAATATCTACACCGCCACCTGTATGAACATGGAAATATCTACACTGCCACCCATACGAACATGGAAATATCTACACCGCCATCTGTATGAATATATAAATATCTACAATGGCATCTGTATGAACATAGAAATACCTACACCGATGACTGTATGAACATGGAAATAACTACACCGCTATCTGTATGAAAATGGAAATATCTACACCGCTATCTGTATGAACATGGAAATATCTAAACCGCTATCTGTATGAACATGGAAATATCTACACCGGTATCTGTATGAACATGCAAATATCTACACAGCTATCTGTATATCAATGGAAATATCTACACTGCTATCTCTATAAACATGGAAATAACTACACTGCTATCAGTATAAACATGGAAATATCTACACCGCCACCTGTATGAACATGGAAATATCTAAACTGCCATCCATACGAACATGGAAATATCTACACCGCCATCTGTAAGAACATGTAAATATCTACACCGCCCTCTGTATGAACATGGAAATATCTACACCGCCATCTCTATGAAAATGGAAATATCTGCACCGCCATCTGTACGAATATGGACATATCTACACCGCCGTCTGTATTAAGATGGAAATATCTACACCGCTATCTGTATAAACATGGAAATATCTTCAACACTATCTGTATAAACATGGAAATATCCGCACCGCTATCTGTATGAACATGGAAATATCTACACCGCTATCTGCATAAACATGGAAATATCCACACCGCTATCTGTGTAAACATGGAAATGTCTACCCCGCTATCTGTGTAAACATGGAAATATCTACACCGCCATCTGTGTAAACTTGAAAATATCTACACCGCCATCTCTAAAAACATGGAAATATCTACACCGCCATCTGTATGAACATGGAAATATCTACACCGCCATCTCTATAAACGTGGAAATATCTACACCGCTATCTGTATGAACTTGGAAATATCTACACTGCTATCTGTATAAAATTGAAATTATCTACACCACTATCTCTATAAACATGGAAATATCTACACTGCTATCCGTATAAACATGGAAATATCTACACCGCTATCTGTATAAACATGGAAATATCTTCACCGCAATCTATATAAACATGGAAATATCTACAATGCTGTCTCTATAAACTTGGAAATAACTACACCACTATCTCTATAAACATGGAAATATCTAGACCGCCATCTCTATAAACATGGAAATATCTACACCACCATCTGTATAAACATGGAAATATCTATACCGCTATCTGCATAAACATGGAAATATCTACACCGCCATCTCTATGAACATGGAAATATCTACACCGCCATCTCTACGAACATGGAAATATCTACACCGCCATCTGTATGAACATGTAAATATCTACAACGCCATCTGTATGAACATGGAAATATCTACACCGCTAACTGTATGAACATGGAAATATCTACACCGCTATCTGTATGAACATGGAAATGTCTACACCGTTATCTGTACGAACATGGAAATATCTACACCGCTATCAGTATGAACATGCAAATATCTAGACAGCTATATGTATATCAATGGAAATATCTACATTGCTATCTCTATAAACATGGAAATAACTACACTGCTATCTGTAAAAACATGGAAATATCTACACCGCCACCTGTAAGAACATGGAAATATCTACACTGCCATCCGTACGAACATGGAAATATCTACACCGCCATCTGTATGAACATGGAAAATCTACACTGCTAACTGTATGAACATATAAATATCTACACCGCAATAAGTATGAACATGGAAATATATACCCCGCTATCTGTATGAACATGCAAATATCTACACAGCTATCTGTATATCAATGGAAATATCTACACTGCTATCTCTATAAACATGGAAATAACTACACTGCTATCTGTAAAAACATGGAAATATCTACACCGCCATCTCTATGAACATGGAAATATCTACACCGCCATCTCTATGAACATGGAAATATCTACACCGCCATTTGTATGAACATGGAAATAACCACACCGCCATCTCTATGAACATGGAAATATCTACACCGCCATTAGTATGAACATGGAAATATCTACACCGCCATCTGTATGAACATGGAAATATCTTCACCGCCATCTGTATGAACATGGATATATCTACACCGGCATCTGGATGAACATGGAAATATCTACACCGCTATCTGCATGAACATGGAAATATCTACACAGCTATCTGCACATACATGGAAATATCTACACAGATTTCTCTATAAATATGGAAATAACTACAGCGCTATGTCTATAAACTTCGAAATATCTACACCGCCATCTGTATGAACATGGAAATATCTACACCGCCATCTGTACGAACATAGACATATCTACACCGCCATCTGTATTAAGATGGAAATATCTACACCGCTATCTGTATAAACATGGAAATATCTGCCCAACTATCTATATAAACATGGAAATATCCGCACCGCTATCTGTATAAACATGGAAATATCTACACCGCTATCTGTGTGAACATGGAAATATCTACACCGCTATCTGTATGAACATGGAAATATCTACACCGTTCTCTGTATGAACATGGAAATATCTACACCGCTATCTGTATGACCATGCAAATATCTAAACAGCTATCTGTATATCAATGGAAAATCTACATTGCTATCTCTATAAACATGGAAATAACTACACTGCTATCTGTATAAACATGGAAATATCTACACCGCCACCTGTACGAACATGGAAATATCTACACTGCCATCCGTACGAACATGGAAATATCTACACCACCATCTGTATGAACATGTAAATATCTACACAGCTATCTGTATATCAATGGAAATATCTACACCGCTGTCTCTATAAACATGGAAATATCTACATTGCTATCTGTATGAACATGGAAATATCTACACCGCCATTGGTATGAACATGGAAATATCTACACCGCCATCTGTATGAACATGGAAATATCTTCAACGCCATCTGTATGGACATGGATATATCTACACCGGCATCTGGATGAACCTGGAAACATCTACACCGCTATCTGTATGAACATGGAAATATCAACACAGCTATCTGTATATCAATGGAAATATCTACACTGCTATCTCTATGAACATGGAAATATCTACAGAGCTATCTGTAAAAACATGGGAATATCTACAACGCCACCTGTATGAACATGGAAATATCTACACTGCCATCCGTACGAATATGGAAATATCTACACCGCCATCTGTATGAACATGTAAATATCTACACCGCAATCTGTATGAACATGGAAATATCTACACCGCCATCTGTATGAACATGGAAATATCTAAACCGCTAACTGTATGAACATGGAAATATCTACACCGCTATCAGTATTAACATGGAAATATCTAAACCGCTACTGTATGAACATGCAAATATCTACACAGCTATCTGTATATCAATGGAAATATCTACACTGCTATCTCTATAAACATGGAAATAACTACACTGCTATCTGTATAAACATGGAAATATCTACACCGCCATCTCTATGAATATGGAGATATCTACACCGCCATTTGTATGAACATGGAAATATCAACACCGCCATCTCTATGAACATGGATATATCTACACCGCCATGTGTATGTACATGGAAATATCTACACCGCCATCTGTATGAACATGGAAATATCTTCACCGCCATCTGTATGAACATGGATATATCTACACCGGCATCTGGATGAACATGGAAATATCTACACCGCTATCTGCATGAACATGGAAATATCTACACAACTATATGCATATACATGGAAATATCTACACAGATTTCTCTATAAATTTGGAAATAACTACAGCGCTATCTCTATAAACTTCGAAATATCTACACCGCCATCCCTATGAACATGCAAATATCTACACCGCCATCTGTACGAACATAGACATATCTACACCGCCATCTGTATTAAGATGGAAATATCTACACCGCTATCTGTATAAACATGGAAATATCTGCCCAACTATCTGTATAAACATGGAAATATCCGCACCGCTATCTGTATAAACATGGAAATATCTACACCGCTATCTGCATAAACGTGGAAATATCCACACCGCTATCTGTGTAAACATGGAAATGTCTACACCGCTATCTGTGTAAACATGGAAACATCTCCACCGCCATCTGTGTAAACATGAAAATATCTACACCGCCATCTCTAAAAACATGGAAATATCTACACCGCCATCTGTATGAACATGGAAATATCTACACCGCCATCTCTAAAAACGTGGAAATATCTACACCGCAACCTGTATGAACTTGGAATTATCTACACTGCTATCTGTATAAAATTGAAATTATCTACACCACTATCTCTATAAACATGGAAATATCTAAACTGCTATCTGTATAAACATGGAAATATCTATACCGCTATCTGTATAAACATGGAAATATCTTCACCGCTATCTGTATAAACATGGAAATAACTACAACGCTGTCTCTATAAACTTGGAAATATCTACAACGCCATCTGTATGAACATGGAAATATCTACACCGCTAACTGTATGAACATGGAAATATCTACACCGCTATCTGTATGAACATGGAAATATCTACACCGTTATCAGTATTAACATGGAAATATCTACACCGCTATCTGTATGAACATGGAAATATCTACACCTCTATCTGTATGAACATGGCAATATCTACACCGCTATCTGTATGAACATGCAAATATCTACACAGCTATATGTATATCAATGGAAATATCTACATTGCTATCTCTATAAGCATTGAAATAACTACTCTGCTATTTGTATAAACATGGAAATATCTACACCGCCACCTGTGTGAACATGGAAATATCTACACTGCCATCCGTACGATCATGGAAATATCTACACCGCCATCTGTATGAACATGTAAATATCTTCACAGCTATCTGTATATCAATGGAAATATCTACACTGCTATCTCTATAAACATGGAAATAACTTCACTGCTATCTGTATGAACATGGAAATATCTACACCGCCAACTGTATGAACATGGAAATATCTACACTGCCATCCGTACGAACATGGAAATATCTACACCGCCATCTATATGAACATGTAAATATCTACACCGCCACCTGTATGAACATGGAAATATCTACACCGCCCTCTGTATGAACATGGAAATATCTACACCGCTAACTGTATGAACATGGAAATAACTACACCGCTATCTGTATGAACATGGAAATATCTACACAGCTATCTGTATGAACATGGAAATATCTGCGCCGCTATCTGTATGAACATGGAAATATCTACACCGCTATCTGTGAGAACATGGAAATATCTACACCGCTATCTGTATGAACATGGAAATATCTACACCGCAAAGTGTATGAACATGGAAATATCTACACCGCCATCTCTATGAACATGGAAATATCTACACCGCCATGTGTATGAACATGGAAATATCTACACCGCCATCTGTATGAACATGGAAATATCTTCACCGCCATCTGTATGAACATGGATATATCTACACCGGCATCTGGATGAACATGGAAATATCTACACCGCTATCTGCATGAACATGGAAATATCTACACCGCTAACTGTATGAACATGGAAATATCTACACCGCTATCTGTGAGAACATGGAAATATCTACACCGCTATCTGTATGAACATGCAAATATCTACACCGTTATCTGTATGAACATGGAAATATCTACACCGCTATGTGTATGAACATGGAAATATCTACACCGCTATCTGTATGAACAGGGAAATATCTACACCGCTATCTGTTTGAACATGCAAATATCTACAAAGCTATCTGTATATCAATGGAAATATCTACCCTGCTATCTCTATAAACACGGAAATAACTACAAAGCTATCTGTAAAAACAGGGGAATATCTACACCGCCACCTGTATGAACATGGAAATATCTACACTGCCATCCGTACGAACATGGAAATATCTACACCGCCATCTGTATGAAGATGTAAATATCTACACGGCCATCTGTATGAACATGGAAATATCTACACCGCCATCTGTATGAACATGGAAATATCTACACCGCTAACTGTATGAACATGGAAATATCTACACCGTTATCAGTATGAACATGGAAATATCTACACCGCTATCTTTATGAACATGCAAATATCTACACAACTCTCTGTATATCAATGGAAGTATCTACACTGCTATCTCTATAAACATGGAAATATCTACACTGCTATCTGTATAAACATGGAAATATCTACACCGCCATCTCTATGAATATGGAAATATCTACACCGCCATTTTTATGAACATGGAAATATCTACACCGCCATCTCTATGAACACGGATATATCTACACCGCCATGTGTATGAACATGGAAATATCTACACCGCCATCTGTATGAACATGGAAATATCTTCACCGCCATCTGTATGAACATGGATATATCTACACCGGCATCTGGATGAACATGGAAATATCTTCACCGCTATCTGCATGAACATGGAAATATCTACACAACTGTCTGCATATACATGGAAATATCTACACAGATTTCTCTATAAATTTGGAAATAACTACAGCGCTATCTCTATAAACTTCGAAATATCTACACCGCCATCCCTATGAACATGCAAATATCTACACCGACATCTGTACGAACATAGACATATCTACACCGCCATCTGTATTAAGATGGAAATATCTACACCGCTATCTGTATAAACATGGAAATATCTGCCCAACTATCTATATAAACATGGAAATATCCGCGCCGCTATCTGTATAAACATGGAAATATCTACACCGCTAACTACATAAACGTTGAAATATACACACCGCTATCTGTGTAAAGATGGAAATGTCTACAACGCTATCTGTGTAAACATGGAAGTATCTCCACCGCCATCTGTGTAAACATGAAAATATCTACACCGCCATCTCTAAAAACATGGAAATATCTACACCGCCATCTGTATGAACATGGAAATATCTACACCGTTATCAGTATGAACATGGAAATATCTACACCGCTATCTGTATGAACATGGAAATATCTACACCTCTATCTGTATGAACATGGCAATATCTACACCGATATCAGAATGAACATGCAAATATCTACACAGCTATATGTATATCAATGGAAATATCTACATTGCTATCTCTATAAACATTGAAATAACTACACTGCTATTTGTATAAACATGGAAATATCTACACCGCCATCTGTATGAACATGTAAATATCTACACAGCTATCTGTATATCAATGGAAATATATACACTGCTATCTCTATAAACATGGAAATAACTACACTGCTATCTGTATGAACATGGAAATATCTACACCGCCACCTGTATGAACATGGAAATATCTACACTGCCATGCGTACGAACATGGAAATATCTACACCGCCATCTGTATGAACATGTAAATATCTAGAACGCCATCTGTATGAACATGGAAATATCTACACCGCCATCTGTATGAACATGGAAATATCTACACCGCTAACTGTATGAACATGGAAATATCTACACCGCTATCTGTATGAACATGGAAATATCTACACCGTTATCAGTATGAACATGGAAATATCTACACCGCTATCTGTATGAACATGGAAATATCTACACCTCTATCTGTATGAACATGGCAATATCTACACCGCTATCTGTATGAACATGCAAATATCTACACACCTATATGTATATCAATGGAAATATCTACATTGCTATCACTATAAGCATTGAAATAACTACTCTGCTATTTGTATAAACATGGAAATATCTACACCGCCACCTGTATGAACATGGAAATATCTACACTGCCATCCGTACGATCATGGAAATATCTACACCGCCATCTGTATGAACATGTAAATATCTTCACAGCTATCTGTATATCAATGGAAATATCTACACTGCTATCTCTATAAACATGGAAATATCTACAAGGCTATCTGTATGAACATGGAAATATCTACACCGTTATCTGTATGAACATGGAAATATCTACACTGCCATCCGTACGAACATGGAAATATCTACACCGCCATCTATACGAACATGTAAATATCTACACCGCCACCTGTATGAACATGGAAATATCTACACCGCCCTCTGTATGAACATGGAAATATCTACACCGCTAACTGTATGAACATGGAAATAACTACACCGCTATCTGTATGAACATGGAAATATCTACACAGCTATCTGTATGAACATGGAAATATCTGCGCCGCTATCTGTATGAACATGGAAATATCTACACCGCTATCTGTGAGAACATGGAAATATCTACACCGCTATCTGTATGAACATGGAAATATCTACACCGCAATGTGTATGAACATGGAAATATCTACACCGCCATCTCTATGAACATGGAAATATCTACACCGCCATGTGTATGAACATGGAAATATCTACACCGCCATCTGTATGAACATGGAAATATCTTCACCGCCATCTGTATGAACATGGATATATCTACACCGGCATCTGGATGAACATGGAAATATCTACACCGCTATCTGCATGAACATGGAAATATCTACACCGCTAACTGTATGAACATGGAAATATCTACACCACTATCTGTGAGAACATGGAAATATCTACACCGCTATCTGTATGAACATGCAAATATCTACACCGTTATCTGTATGAACATGGAAATATCTACACCGCTATGTGTATGAACATGGAAATATCTACACCGCTATCTGTATGAACAGGGAAATATCTACACCGCTATCTGTATGAACATGCAAATATCTACACAGCTATCTGTATATCAATGGAAATATCTACCCTGCTATCTCTATAAACACGGAAATAACTACACAGCTATCTGTAAAAACAGGGGAATATCTACACCGCCACCTGTATGAACATGGAAATATCTACACTGCCATCCGTACGAACATGGAAATATCTACACCGCCATCTGTATGAAGATGTAAATATCTACACGGCCATCTGTATGAACATGGAAATATCTACACCGCCATCTGTATGAACATGGAAATATCTACACCGCTATCTGTATAAACATGGAAATATCTGCCCAACTATCTGTATAAACATGGAAATATCCGCACCGCTATCTGTATAAACATGGAAATATCTACACCGCTAACTACATAAACGTTGAAATATACACACCGCTATCTGTGTAAAGATGGAAATGTCTACAACGCTATCTGTGTAAACATGGAAGTATCTCCACCGCCATCTGTGTAAACATGAAAATATCTACACCGCCATCTCTAAAAACATGGAAATATCTACACCGCCATCTGTATGAACATGGAAATATCTACACCGTTATCAGTATGAACATGGAAATATCTACACCGCTATCTGTATGAACATGGAAATATCTACACCTCTATCTGTATGAACATGGCAATATCTACACCGATATCAGAATGAACATGCAAATATCTACACAGCTATATGTATATCAATGGAAATATCTACATTGCTATCTCTATAAACATTGAAATAACTACACTGCTATTTGTATAAACATGGAAATATCTACACCGCCATCTGTATGAACATGTAAATATCTACACAGCTATCTGTATATCAATGGAAATATATACACTGCTATCTCTATAAACATGGAAATAACTACACTGCTATCTGTATGAACATGGAAATATCTACACCGCCACCTGTATGAACATGGAAATATCTACACTGCCATCCGTACGAACATGGAAATATCTACACCGCCATCTGTATGAACATGTAAATATCTACAACGC
Source organism: Gorilla gorilla gorilla (assembly GCF_029281585.2). Classification (NCBI taxonomy): domain Eukaryota; kingdom Metazoa; phylum Chordata; class Mammalia; order Primates; family Hominidae; genus Gorilla; species Gorilla gorilla. The sequence continues at coordinate 2,421,930 of NC_073234.2, forward strand.
CATCTGTATGAACATGGAAATATCTACACCGCCATCTGTATGAACATGTAAATATCTACACCGCTAACTGTATGAACATGGAAATAACTACACTGCTATCTGTATGAACATGGAAATATCTATACAGCTATCTGTATGAACATGGAAATATCTGCACCGCTATCTGTATGAACATGGAAATATCTACACAGCTATCTGTATATCAAGGGAAATATCTACACTGCTATCTCTATAAACATGGAAATAACTACACTGCTATCTGTAGAAACATGGAAATATCTACACCGCCATCTCTATGAACATGGAAATATATACACCGCCATTTGTATGAACATGGAAATATCTGCACCGCCATCTCTATGAACATGGAAATATCTACACCGCCATTTGTATGAACATGGAAATATCTACACTGCCATCTGTATGAACATGGAAATATCTTCACCGCCATCTGTATGAACATGGATATATCTACACCGGCATCTGGATGAACATGGAAATATCTACACCGCTATCTGTCCGAACATGGAAATATCTACACAGCAATCTGTATGAACATGCAAATATCTACACAGCTATCTGTATATAAATGGAAATATCTACACTGCTATCTCTATAAACATGGAAATAACTACACTGCTATCTGAATAAACATGGAAATATCTACACCGCCACCTGTATGAACATGGAAATATCTACACTGCCATTCGTGCAAATATGGAAATATCTACACCGCCATCAGTATGAACATTTAAATATCTACACCGCCATCTGTATGAACATGGAAATATCTACACTGCTAACTGAACATGGAAATATCTACACCGCTATCTGTATGAACATGGAAATATCTACACCGCTATCTGTAGGAACATGGAAATATCTGCATCGCTATCTGTATGAACATGCAAATATCCACACCGCTATCTGCATAAACATGGAAATATCCACACCGCTATCTGTGTAAACATGGAAATGTCTACACCACTATCTGAGTAAACATGGAAATATCTCCACCGCCTTCTGTGTAAACATGAAAATATCTACACCACCATCTCTAAAAACATGGAAATATCTACACCGCCATCTGTATGAACATGGAAATATCTACACCGCCATCTCTATAAAAGTGGAAATATCTACACCGCTATCTGTATGAACTTGGAAATATCTACACTGCTACCTGTATAAAATTGAAATTATCTACATCACTATCTCTATAAACATGGAAATATCGACACTGCTATCTGTAAACATGGAAATATCTACACCGCTATCTGTATAAACATGGAAATATCTTCACCGCTATCTGTATAAACATGGAAATATCTACAATGCTGTCTCTATAAACTTGGAAATAACTACACCACTATCTCTATAAACATGGAAATATCTAGACCGCCATCTCTATAAACATGGAAATATCTACACCACCAAGTGAATAAACATGGAAATATCTATACCGCTATCAGCATAAAGATGGAAATAACTACACCGCCATCTCTATGAACATGGAAATATGTACACCGCCATCTGTACGAACATGGAAGTATCTACACCGCCATCTGTATGAACATGTAAATATCTACACCGCCATCTGTATGAACATGGAAATATCTACACCGTTAACTGTATGAACATGGAAATATCTACACCGCTATCTGTATGAACATGGAAATATCTACACCGTTATCTGTATGAACATGGAAATATCTACACCGCTATCTGTATGAACATGGAAATATCTACACCCCTATCTGCATGAACATGGAAATATCAACACCGCTAACTGCATGAGCATGGAAATATCTACCCCGCTATCTGTGTGAACATGGAAATATCTACACCGCTGTCTGCATGATCATGGAAATATCTACACCATTATCTGTATGAACATGGAAACATCTACACCGCTATGTGTATGAACATGGAAATATCTACACCGCTATCTGTATGAACATGCAAATATCTACACAGCTATCTGTATAACAACGGAAATATGTACACCGCTATCTGTATAAACATGGAAATAACTATACTGCTATCTGTACAAACATGGAAATATCTACACCGCCACCTGTATGAACATGGAAATATCTACACTGCCATCCGTACGAACATGGAAATATCTACACCGCCATCTATATGAACATGTAAATATCTACACCGCCATCTGTATGAACATGGAAATATCTACACGGCTAACTGTATGAAGTTGGAAATATCTACCCCGCTATCTGTATGAACATGGAAATATCTACACCGCTATCTGTAAAACATGGAAATATCTACACCGCTATCTGTATGAACTTGGAAATATCTACACCGCTATCTATATTAACATGGAAATATCTACACCGCTATCTGTGTGAACATGGAAATATCTACACCGCTATCTGCATGAACATGGAAATATCTACACCGTTATCTGTATGAAGATGGAAATATCTACTCCGCTATGTGTATGAACATGGAAATATCTACACTGCTATCTGTATGAACATGGAAATAACTAAACCGCTGTCTGTGTGAACATGCAAATATCTACACAGCTATATGTATATCAGTGGAAATATCTACATTGCTATCTCTATAAACATGGAAATAACTACACTGCTATCTGTATAAACATGGAAATATCTACACCGCCGTCTCTATGAACATGGAAATATCTACACCGCCATCTGTATGAACATGGAAATATCTTCACCGCCATCTCTATGAACATGGAAATATATACACCGCCATCGGTATGAACATGGAAATATCTAAACCGCCCTCTATATAAACATGGAAATATCTACACCACCATCTCTATAAATATGTAAATATCAACACCAGAATCTGTATGAACATGGATATATCTACACCGGAATCTGGATGAACATGGAAATATCTACACCGCTATCTGCATGAACATGGAAATATCTACACCGCCATCTGTATGAACATGGAAATATCTTCACCGCCATCTCTATGAACATGGAAATATATACACTGCCATCGGTATGAACATGGAAATATCTAAACCGCCCTCTATATAAACATGGAAATATCTACACCACCATCTCTATAAACATGTGAATATCTACAGCAGCATCTGTATGAACATGGATATATCTACACCGGAATCTGGATGAACATGGAAATATCTACACCGCTATCTGCATGAACATGGAAATATCTACACAGCTATCTGCATATACATGGAAATATCTACACAGATTTCTCTATAAATATGGAAATAACTACAGGGCTATCTCTATAAACTTCGAAATATCTACACCACGATCTGTATGAACATGGAAATATCTACACCGCCATCTGTACGAACATAGACATATCTACACCACCATCTGTATTAAGATGGAAATATCTACACCGCTATCTGTATAAACATGGAAATATCTGCCCAACTATCTGTAAAAACATGGAAATATCCGCACCGCTATCTGTATAAACATGGAAATATCTGCACCGCTATCTGCATAAATATGGAAATATCCACACCGCTATCTGTGTAAACATGGAAATGTCTTCACCGCTATCTTTGTAAACATGGAAATATCTACACCGCCATCTCTGTAAACATGAAAATATCTACACCGCCATCTCTATAAACATGGAAATATCTACACCGCCATCTGTATGAACATGGAAATATCTACACCGCCATGTGTATGAACATGGAAATATCTAGACCGCCATCTTTATGAACATGGAAATATCTTCACCGCCATCTGTATGAACATGGATATATCTACACCGCCATCTGGATGAACGTGGAAATATCTACACCGCTATCTGCATGAACATGGAAATATCTACAGAGCTATCTGTATATACATGGAAATATCTACACAGATTTCTCTATAAATATGGAAATAAGTACAGCGCTATCTCTATAAACTTCGAAATATCTACACCTCCATCTGTATTAACATGGAAATATCTACACCGCCATCCGTACGAACATAGACATATCAACACCGCCTTCTGTATTAAGATGGAAATATCTACACCGCTATCTGTATAAACATGGAAATCTCTGCCCAAGTATCTGTATAAACATGGAAATATCTACACCGCTATCTGCATAAACATGGAAATATCCACACCGCTATCTGCATAAACATGGAAATATCCACACCGCTATCTGTGTAAACATGGAAATGTCTACACCGCTATCTGTGTAAACATGGAAATATCTACACCGCCATCTGTGTAAACATGAAAATATCTACACCGCCATCTCTAAAAACATGGAAATATTTACACCGCCACCTGTATGAACATGGAAACATCTACACCGCCATCTCTATAAACGTGGAAATATCTACAAAGCTATCTGTATGAACTTGGAAATATCTACACTGCTATCTGTATAAAATTGAAATTATCTACACAACTATCTCTATAAACATGGAAATATCTACACTGCTATCTGTATAAACATGGAAATATCTACACCGATATCTGCATAAACATGGAAATAGCTTCACCGCTATATGTATAAACATGGAAATATCTACAACGCTGTCTCTATAAACTTGGAAATAACTACACCACTATCTCTATAAACATGAAAATATCTAGACCGCCATCTCTATAAACATGGAAATATCTACACCACCATCTGTATAAACATGGAAATATCTATACCGCTATCTGCATAAACATGGAAATATCTACACCGCCATCATAATGAACATGGAAATATCTACACCGCCATCTGTACGAACATGGAAATATCTACACCGCTAACTGTATGAACATGGAAATATCTACACCGTTATCTGTATGAACGTGGAAATATCTACACCGCTATCAGTGTGAACATGAAAATATCTACACCTCTATCTGTACGAATATGGAAATATCTACACCGCTATCTGTATGAACATGCAAATATCTACACAGCTATCTGTATATCAATGGAAATATCTACATTGCTATCTCTATAAAAATGGAAATAAATACACTGCTATCTGTATAAACATGGAAATATCTACACCACCACCTGTACGAACATGGAAATATCTACACTGCCATCCGTACGAACATGGAAATATCTACACCGCCATCTCTATGAACATGGAAATATCTACAACGCCATGTGTATGAACATGGAAATATCTACACCGCCATCTGTATGAACATGGAAATATCTAAACCGCCCTCTATATAAACATGGAAATATCTACACCACCATCTCTATAAACATGTAAATATCTACACCAGCATCTGTATGAACATGGATATATCTACACCGGAATCTGGATGAACATGGAAATATCTACACCGCTATCTGCATGAACATGGAATTATCTACACAGCTATCTGCATATACATGGAAATATCTACACAGATTTCTCTATAAATATGGAAATATCTACAGGGCTATCTCTATAAACTTCGAAATATCTACACCACCATCTGTATGAACATCGAAATATCTACACCGCCATCTGTACGAACATAGACATATCTACACTGCCATCTGTATTAAGATGGAAATATCTACACCGCTATCTGTATAAACATGGAAATATCTGCCCAACTATCTGTAAAAACATGGAAATATCCGCACCGCTATCTGTATAAACATGGAAATATCTACACCGCTATCTGCATAAACATGGAAATATCCACACCGCTATCTGTGTAAACATGGAAATGTCTACACCGCTATCTGTGTAAAAATGGAAATATCTACACCGCCATCTGAGTAAACATGAAAATATCTACACCGCCATCTGTATGAACATGGAAATATCTACACCGCCATCTCTATAAAAGTGGAAATATCTACACCGCTATCTGTATGAACTTGGAAATATCTACACTGCTCTCTGTATAAAATTGAAATTATCTACACCACTATCTCTATAAACATGGAAGTATCTACACTGCTGTCTGTATAAACATGGAAATATCTACACCGCTATCTGTATAAACATGGAAATATCTTCACCGCTATCTGTATAAACATGGAAATATCTACAACGCTGTCTCTATAAACTTGGAAATAACTACACCACTATCTCTATAAACATGGAAATATCTAGACCGCCATCTCTATAAACATGGAAATATCTACACCACCATCTGTATAAACATGGAAATATCTATACCGCTATCTGCGTAAACATGGAAATATCTACACCGCAATCTCTATGAACATGGAAATATCTACACCGCCATCTCTACGAACATGGAAATATCTTCACCGGTATCTGTATGAACATGTAAATATCTACACCGCCATCTGTATGTACATGGAAATATCTACACCGCTAACTGTATGAACATGGAAATATCTACACCGCTCTCTGTATGAACATGGAAATATCTACACCGCCATCTGTATGAACATGGAAATATCTACACCGCTAACTGTATGAACATGGAAATATCTACTCCGCTATCAGTATTAACATGGAAATATCTACATCTCTATCTGTATGAACATGCAAATATCTACACAGCTATCTGTATATCAGTGGAAATATCTACACTGCTATCTCTATAAACATGGAAATAACTAAACTGCTATCTGTATAAACATGGAAAAATCTACACCGCCATCTCTATGAACATGGAAATATCTACACCGCCATTTGTATGAACATGGAAATATCTACACCGCCATCTCTATGAACATGGAAATATCTACACTGCCATGTGTATGAACATGGAAATATCTACACCGCCATCTTTATGAACATGGAAATATCTTCACCACCATCTGTATGAACATGGATATATCTACACGGCCATCTGGATGAACGTGGAAATATCTACACCGCTATCTGCATGAACATGGAAATATCTACAGAGCTATCTGCATATACATGGAAATATCTACACAGATTTCTCTATAAATATGGAAATAAGTACAGCGCTATCTCTATAAACTTCGAAATACCTACACTGCCATCTGTATTAACATGGAAATATCTACACCGCCATCTGTACGAACATAGACATATGTACACCGCCATCTGTATTAAGATGGAAATATCTACACCGCTATCTGTATAAACATGGAAATCTCTGCCCAACTATCTGTATAAACATGGAAATATCTACACCGCTATCTGCATAAACATGGAAATATCCACACCGCTATCTGCATAAACATGGAAATACCCACACCGCTATCTGTGTAAACATGGAAATGTCTAAACCGCTATCTGTGTAAACATGGAAATATCTACACCGCCATCTGTGTAAACATGAAAATATCTACACCGCCATCTCTAAAAACATGGAAATATTTACACCGCCATCTGTATGAACATGGAAATATCTACACCGCCATCTCTATAAACGTGGAAATATCTACAAAGCTATCTGTATGAACTTGGAAATATCTACACTACTATCTGTATAAAATTGAAATTATCTACACAACTATCTCTATAAACATGGAAATATCTACACTGCTATCTGTATAAACATGGAAATATCTACACCGCTATCTGTATAAACATGGAAATACCTTCACCGCTATCTGTATAAACATGGAAATATCTACAACGCTGTCTCTATAAACTTGGAAATAACTACACCACTATCTCTATAAACATGGAAATATCTAGACCGCTATCTGAATAACATTGAAATATCTACACCACCATCTTAATGAACATGGAAATATCTACACTGCCATCTGTACGAACATGGAAATATCTACACCGCTAACTGTATGAACATGGAAATATCTACACCGTTATCTGTATGAACGTGGAAATATCTACACCGCTATCTGTGTGAACATGGAAATATCTACACCTCTATCTGTACGAACATGGAAATATCTACACCGCTATCTGTATGAACATGCAAATATCTACAAAGCTATCTGTATATCAATGGAAATATCTACATTGCTATCTCTATAAACATGGAAATAACTACACTGCTATCTGTATAAACATGGAAATATCTACACCACCACCTGTATGAACATGGAAATATCTACATTGCCATCCGTACGAACATGGAAATATCTACACCGCCATCTGTATGAACATGGAAATATCTTCACCGCCATCTCTATGAACATGGAAATATATACTCCGCCAACAGTATGAACATGGAAATATCTAAACCGCCCTCTATATAAACATGGAAATATCTACACCACCATCTCTATAAACATGTAAATATCTACACCAGCATCTGTATGAACATGGATATATCTACACCTGAATCTGGATGAACATGGAAATATCTACACCGCTATCAGCATGAACATGGAAATATCTACACCGCTAACTGTATGAACATGGAAATATCTACACCGCTATCTGTGAGAACATGGAAATATCTACACCGCTATCTGTATGAACATGCAAATATCTACACCGTTATCTGTATGATCATGGAAATATCTACACCGCTATGTGTATGAACATGGAAATATCTACACCGCTATCTGTATGAACAGGGAAATATCTACACCGCTATCTGTATAAACATGGAAATATCTACACAGCTATGTGTATGAACATGCAAATATCTACACAGCTATCTGTATATCAATGGAAATATCTACCCTGCTATCTCTATAAACACGGAAATAACTACACAGCTATCTGTAAAAACAGGGGAATATCTACACCACCACCTGAATGAACATGGAAATATCTACACTGCCATCAGTGCGAACATGGAAATATCTACACCGCCGTCTGTATGAACATGTAAATATCTACAACGCCATCTGTATGAAAATGGAAATATCTACACCGCTAACTGTATGAACATGGAAATAACTACACCGCTATCTGTATGAACATGGAAATATCTACACAGCTATCTGTATGAAGATGGAAATATCTGCACCGCTATCTGTATGAACATGGAAATATCTACACAGCTATCTGTATATCAATGGAAATATCTACACTGCTATCTCTATAAACTTGGAAATAACTACATTCCTATCTGTACAAACATGGAAATATCTACACCGCCATATCTATGAACACGGAAATATCTACACCGCCATCTGTACGAACATAGACATATCTACACCGCCATCTGTATTAAGATGGAAATATCTACACTGCTATCTGCATAGACATGGAAATCTCTGCCCAACTATCTGTATAAACATGGAAATATCCGCACCGATATCTGTATAAACATGGAAATATCTACACCGCTATCTGCATAAACATGGAAATATCCACACCGCTATCTGTGTAAGCATGGAAATGTCTACACCGCTATCTGTGTAAACATGGAAATATCTACACCGCCATCTGTGTAAACATGAAAATATCTACACCGCCATCTCTAAAAACATGGAAATATCTACACCGCCATCTGTATGAACATGGAAATATCTACACCACCATCTCTATAAACGTGGAAATATCTACACCGCTATCTGTATGAACTTGGAAATATCTACACTGCCATCTGTATAAAATTGAAATTATCTACACAACTATCTCTATAAACATGGAAATATCTACACTGCTATCTGTATAAACATGGAAATATCTACACCGCTATCTGTATAAACTTGGAAATACCTTCACCGCTATCTGTAAAAACATGGAAATATCTACAACGCTGTCTCTATAAACTCGGAAATAACTACACCACTATCTCTATAAACATGGAAATATCTAGACCGCCATCTCTATAAACATGGAAATATCTACACCCCTATCTGTATGAACATGGAAATATCTACACCGCTATGTGTAAAACATGGAAATATCTACACTGCTATCTGTATGAACATGGAAATATCTACACCGCTATCTGTATGAACATGGAAATATCTACACCGTTATCTGTATGAACATGCAAATATCTACACAGCTATCTGTATATCAATGGAAATATCTGCACTGCTATCTCTATAAACATGGAAATATCTACATTGCTATCTGTATAAACATGGAAATATCAACACCGCCATCTCCATGAACATGGAAATATCTACACCGCCATTTGTATGAACACGGAAATATCTACACCGCCATCTGTATGAACATAGAAATATCTACACCGCCATTTGTATGAACATGGAAATATCTACACCGCCATCTGTATGAACATGGAAATATCTTCACCTCCATCTGTATGAACATGGATATATCTACACCGGCATCTGGATGAACATGGAAATATCTACACCGCTATCTGCATGAACATGGAAATATCTACACCACTAACTGTATGAACATGGAAATATCTACACCGCTATCTGTGTGAACATGGAAATATATACACCGCTATCTGTGTGAACATGGAAATATCTACACCGTTATCTGTATGAACATGGAAATATCTACACCGCTATGTGTATGAACATGGAAATATCTACACCGCTATCTGTATGAACATGGAAATAACTACACCGCTATCTGTATGAACATGCAAATTTCTACACAGCTATCTGTATATCAATGGAAATATCTACACTGCTATCTCTATAAACATGGAAATAACTAAACAGCTGTCTGTAAAAACATGGGAATATCTACACCGCCACCTGTATGAACATGGAAATATCTACACTGCCATCCGTACGAACATGGAAATATCTACACCGCCATCTGTATGAACATGTAAATATCTACACCGCCATCTGTATGAACATGGAAATATCTACACCGCCATCTGTATGAACATGGAAATATCTACACCGCCATCTCTATAAACGTGGAAATATCTACAAAGCTATCTGTATGAACTTGGAAATATCTACACTGCTATCTGTATAAAATTGAAATTATCTACACAACTATCTCTATAAACATGGAAATATCCACACTGCTATCTGTATAAACATGGAAATATCTACACCGCTATCTGTATAAACATGGAAATACCTTCACCGCTATCTGTATAAACATGGAAATATCTACAACGCTGTCTCTATAAACTTGGAAATAACTACACCATTATCTCTATAAACATGGAAATATCTAGACCGCCATCTCTATAAACATGGAAATATCTACACCATCATCTGTATAAACATGGAAATATCTATACCGCTATCTGAATAACATTGAAATATCTACACCACCATCTTAATGAACATGGAAATATCTACACTGCCATCTGTACGAACATGGAAATATCTACACCGCTAACTGTATGAACATGGAAATATCTACACCGTTATCTGTATGAACGTGGAAATATCTACACCGCTATCTGTGTGAACATGGAAATATCTACACCTCTATCTGTACGAACATGGAAATATCTACACCGCTATCTGTATGAACATGCAAATATCTACAAAGCTATCTGTATATCAATGGAAATATCTACTTTGCTATCTCTATAAACATGGAAATAACTACACTGCTATCTGTATAAACATGGAAATATCTACACCACCACCTGTATGAACATGGAAATATCTACATTGCCATCCGTACGAACATGGAAATATCTACACCGCCATCTCTATGAACATGGAAATATCTACAACGCCATGTGTATGAACATGGAAATATCTACACCGCCATCTGTATGAACATGGAAATATCTTCACCGCCATCTCTATGAACATGGAAATATATACTCCGCCATCGGTATGAACATGGAAATATCTAAACCGCCCTCTATATAAACATGGAAATATCTACACCACCATCTCTATAAACATGTAAATATCTACACCAGCATCTGTATGAACATGGATATATCTACACCGGAATCTGGATGAACATGGAAATATCTACACCGCTATCAGCATGAACATGGAAATATCTACACCGCTAACTGTATGAACATGGAAATATCTACACCGCTATCTGTGAGAACATGGAAATATCTACACCGCTATCTGTATGAACATGCAAATATCTACACCGTTATCTGTATGATCATGGAAATATCTACACCGCTATGTGTATGAACATGGAAGTATCTACACCGCTATCTGTATGAACAGGGAAATATCTACACCGCTATCTGTATAAACATGGAAATATCTACACCGCTATGTGTATGAACATGCAAATATCTACACAGCTATCTGTATATCAATGGAAATATCTACCCTGCTATCTCTATAAACACGGAAATAACTACACAGCTATCTGTAAAAACAGGGGAATATCTACACCACCACCTGAATGAACATGGAAATATCTACACTGCCATCAGTGCGAACATGGAAATATCTACACAGCCGTCTGTATGAACATGTAAATATCTACAACGCCATCTGTATGAAAATGGAAATATCTACACCGCTAACTGTATGAACATGGAAATAACTACACCGCTATCTGTATGAACATGGAAATATCTACACAGCTATCTGTATGAAGATGGAAATATCTGCACCGCTATCTGTATGAACATGGAAATATCTACACAGCTATCTGTATATCAATGGAAATATCTACACTGCTATCTCTATAAACTTGGAAATAACTACACTCCTATCTGTACAAACATGGAAATATCTACACCGCCATATCTATGAACACGGAAATATCTACACCGCCATCTGTACGAACATAGACATATCTACACCGCCATCTGTATTAAGATGGAAATATCTACACTGCTATCTGCATAAACATGGAAATCTCTGCCCAACTATCTGTATAAACATGGAAATATCCGCACCGATATCTGTATAAACATGGAAATATCTACACCGCTATCTGCATAAACATGGAAATATCCACACCGCTATCTGTGTAAGCATGGAAATGTCTACACCGCTATCTGTGTAAACATGGAAATATCTACACCGCCATCTGTGTAAACATGAAAATATCTACACCGCCATCTCTAAAAACATGGAAATATCTACACCGCCATCTGTATGAACATGGAAATATCTACACCACCATCTCTATAAACGTGGAAATATCTACACAGCTATCTGTATGAACTTGGAAATATCTACACTGCCATCTGTATAAAATTGAAATTATCTACACAACTATCTCTATAAACATGGAAATATCTACACTGCTATCTGTATAAACATGGAAATATCTACACCGCTATCTGTATAAACTTGGAAATACCTTCACCGCTATCTGTATAAACATGGAAATATCTACAACGCTGTCTCTATAAACTCGGAAATAACTACACCACTATCTCTATAAACATGGAAATATCTAGACCGCCATCTCTATAAACATGGAAATATCTACACCCCTATCTGTATGAACATGGAAATATCTACACCGCTATGTGTAAAACATGGAAATATCTACACTGCTATCTGTATGAACATGGAAATATCTACACCGCTATCTGTATGAACATGGAAATATCTACACCGTTATCTGTATGAACATGCAAATATCTACACAGCTATCTGTATATCAATGGAAATATCTGCACTGCTATCTCTATAAACATGGAAATATCTACATTGCTATCTGTATAAACATGGAAATATCAACACCGCCATCTCTATTAACATGGAAATATCTACACCGCCATTTGTATGAACACGGAAATATCTACACCGCCATCTGTATGAACATAGAAATATCTACACCGCCATTTGTATGAACATGGAAATATCTACACCGCCATCTGTATGAACATGGAAATATCTTCACCGCCATGTGTATGAACATGGATATATCTACACCGGCATCTGGATGAACATGGAAATATCTACACCGCTATCTGCATGAACATGGAAATATCTACACCGCTAACTGTATGAACATGGAAATATCTACACCGCTATCTGTGTGAACATGGAAATATATACACCGCTATATGTGTGAACATGGAAATATCTACACCGTTATCTGTATGAACATGGAAATATCTACACCGCTATGTGTATGAACATGGAAATATCTACACCGCTATCTGTATGAACATGGAAATAACTACACCGCTATCTGTATGAACATGCAAATTTCTACACAGCTATCTGTATATCAATGGAAATATCTACACTGCTATCTCTATAAACATGGAAATAACTACACAGCTGTCTGTAAAAACATGGGAATATCTACACCGCCACCTGTATGAACATGGAAATATCTACACTGCCATCCGTACGAACATGGAAATATCTACACCGCCATCTGTATGAACATGTAAATATCTACACCGCCATCTGTATGAACATGGAAATATCTACACCGCCATCTGTATGAACATGGAAATATCTACACCGCTAACTGTATGAACATGGAAATATCTACACCACTATCAGTATTAACATGGAAATATCTACACCGCTATCTGTATGAGCATGCAAATATCTACACAGCTGTCTGTATATGAATGGAAATATCTACACTGCTATCTCTATAAACATGGAAATAACTACACTGCTATCTGTATAAACATGGAAATATCTACACCGCCATCTCTATGAACATTGAAATAGCTACACCGCCATTTGTATGAACATGGAAATATCTACATCGCCATCTCTATGAACTTGGAAATATCTACACCGCCATGTGTATGAACATGGAAATATCTACACCGCCATCTGTATGAACATGGAAATATCTTCACCGCCATCTGTATGAACATGGATATATCTACACCGGCATCTGGATGAACGTGGAAATATCTACACCGCTATCTGCATGAACCTGGAAATATCTACACAGCTATCTGCATATACATGGAAATATTTACACAGATTTCTCTATAAATATGGAAATAACTGCAGCGATATCTCTATAAACTTCGAAGTATCTCCACCGCCATCTGTATGAACATGGAAATATCTACACCGCTAACTGTATGAACATGGAAATATCTACACCGCTATCCGTATGAACATGGAAATATCTACACCGTTATCAGTATGAACATGGAAATATCTACACCGCTATCTGTATGAACATGGAAATATCTACACCACTATCTGTATGAACATGGCAATATCTACACCGCTATCTGTATGAACATGCAAATATCTACACAGCTATATGTATATCAATGGAAATATCTACATTGCTATCTCTATAAACATTGAAATAACTACACTGCTATTTGTATAAACATGGAAATATGCACACCGCCACCTGTACGAACATGGAAATATCTACACTGCCATCCGTACGAACATGGAAATATCTACTCCGCCATCTGTATGAACATGTAAATATCTACACCGCCATCTGTATGAACATGGAAATATCTACACCGCCATCTGTGTGAACATGGATATATCTACACCGCTAACTGTATGAACATGGAAATAACTACACCGCTATTTGTCTGAACATGGAAATATCTACACAGCTATCTGTATGAACATGGAAATATCTGCACCGCTATCTGTATGAACATGGAAACATCTACACAGCTATCTGTATATCAATGGAAATATCTACACTGCTATCTCTATAAACATGGGAATAACTACACTGCTATCTGTACAAACATGGAAATATCTACACCGCCATCTCTATGAACATGGAAATATCTACACCGCCATTTGTATGAACATGGAAATATCTACACCGCCATCTCTATGAACATGGAAATATCTACACCGCCATGTGTATGAACATGGAAATATCTACACCGCCATCTGTATGAACATGGAAATATCTTCACCGCCATCTGTATGAACATGGATATATCTACACCGGCATCAGGATGAACATGGAAATATCTACACCGCTATCTGCATGAACATGGAAATATCTACACCGCTAACTGTATGAACATGGAAATATCTACACTGCTATCTGTGTGAACATGGAAATATCTACACCGCTATCTGTATGAACATGCAAATATCTACACCGTTATGTGTATGAACATGGAAATATCTACACCGCTATCTGTATGAACATGGAAATATCTATACCGCTATCTGTATGAACATGCAAATATCTACAAACCTATCTGTATATCAATGGAATTATTTACCCTGCTATCTCTATAAACACGGAAATAACTACACAGCTATCTGTAAAAACAGGGGAATATCTACACCGCCACCTGTATGAACATGGAAATATCTACACTGCCATCGGTACGAACATGGAAATATCTACACCGCCATCTGTATGAACGTGTAAATATCTACACCGCCATATGTATGATCATGGAAATATCTACACCAATAACTGAATGAACTTGGAATTATCTACACTGCTATCTGTATAAAATTGAAATTATCTACACCACTATCTCTATAAACATGGAAATATCTACACTGCTATCTGTATAAACATGGAAATATCTACACCACTATCTGTATAAACATGGAAATATCTTCACCGCTATCTGTATAAACATGGAAATATCTACAACGCTGTCTCTATAAACTTGGAAATAACTACACCACTATCTCTATAAACATTCAAATATCTAGACCGCCATCTCTATAAACATGGAAATATCTACACCACCATCTGTATAAACATGAAAATATCAATACCGCTATCTGCATAAACATGGAAATATCTACCCAGCCATCTCTATGAACATGGAAATATCTACACCGCCATCTGTACGAACATGGAAATATCTACAACGCCATCTGTATGAACATGTAAATATCTACACCGCCATATGTATGAACATGGAAATATCTACACCGCTAACTGTATGAACATGGAAATATCTACACCGCTATCTGTATGAACATGGAAATATCTACACCGCTATGTGTATGAACATGCAAATATCTACAAAGCTATATGGATATCAATGGAAATATCCACATTGCTATCTCTATAAACATTGAAATAACTACACTGCTATCTGTATAAACATGGAAATATCTACACAGCTATCTGTAAAAACATGGGAATATCTACACCACCACCTGTATGAACATGGAAATATCTACATTGCCATCCGTACAAACATGGAAATATCTACACCGCCATCTGTATGACCATGTAAATATCTACACCGCCATCTGTATGAACATGGAAATATCTACACCACCATCTGTATGAACATGGAAATATCTACACCGCTAACTGTATGAACATGGAAATATCTACACCACTATCAGTATTAACATGGAAATATCTACACCGCTATCTGCATGAACATGCAAATATCTACACAGCTATCTGTATATCAATTGAAACATCTACACTGCTATCTCTATAAACATGGAAATAAATACTCTGCTATCTGTATAAACATGGAAATATCTATACCGCTATCTGTAGAAACATGGAAATATCTTCACCGCTATCTGTATAAACATGGAAATATCTACAACGCTGTCTCTATAAACTAGGAAATAACTACACCACTATCTCTATAAACATGGAAATATCTAGACCGCCATCTCTATAAACATGGAAATATCTACACCACCATCTGTATTAACATGGAAATATCTATACCGCTATCTGCATAAACATGGAAATATCTACAACGCCATCTCTATGAACATGGAAATATCTTCCCCGCCATCTGTACGAACATGGAAATATCTACAACGCCATCTGTATGAACATGTAAATATCTACACCACCATCTGTATGAACATGTAAATATCTACACCGCTAACTGTATGAACATGGAAATATCTACACCGCTATCTGTAGGAACATGGAAATATCTACACCGTTTTCAGTATGAACATGGAAATATCTACACCGCTATCTGTATGAACATGGAAATATCTACACCTCTATCTGTATGAACATGGCAATATCTACACCGCTATCTGTATGAACATGCAAATATCTACACAGCTATATGTATATCAATGGAAATATCTACATTGCTATCTCTATAAACATTGAAATAACTACACTGCTATTTGTATAAACATGGAAATATCTACACCGCCACCTGTACGAACATGGAAATATCTACACTGCAATCCGTACGAACATGGAAATATCTACACCGCCATCTGTATGAACATGTAAATATCTACACAGCTATCTGTATATCAATGGAAATATCTACACTGCTATCTCTATAAACATGGAAATAACTACACTCCTATCTGTACAAACATGGAAATATCTACACCGCCATCTCTATGAACATGGAAATATCTACACCGCCATCTGTACGAACATAGACATATCTACGCCGCCATCTGTATTAAGATGGAAATATCTACACTGCTATCTGTATAAACATGGAAATATCCGCACCGATATCTGTATAAACATGGAAATATCTACACCGCTATCTGTGTAAACATGGAAATGTCTACACCGCTATCTGTGTAAACATGGAAATATCTACACCGCCATCTGTGTAAACATGAAAATATCTAAACCGCCATCTCTAAAAACATGGAAATATCTACACCGCCATCTGTATGAACATGGAAATATCTACACCACCATCTCTATAAACGTAGAAATATCTACACCGCTATCTGTATGAACTT
This sequence comes from Gorilla gorilla gorilla, assembly GCF_029281585.2. Taxonomy (NCBI): domain Eukaryota; kingdom Metazoa; phylum Chordata; class Mammalia; order Primates; family Hominidae; genus Gorilla; species Gorilla gorilla. The sequence continues at coordinate 2,440,270 of NC_073234.2, forward strand.
GGAAATATCTACACTGCTATCTGTATAAAATTGAAATTATCTACACAACTATCTCTATAAACATGGAAATATCTACACTGCTATCTGTATAAACATGGAAATGTCTACACCGCTATCTGTATAAACATGGAAATAACTTCACCGCTATCTGTATAAACATGGAAATATCTACAACGCTGTCTCTATAAACTCGGAAATAACTACACCACTATCTCTATAAACATGGAAATATCTACACCCCTATCTGTATGAACATGGAAATATCTACACCGCTATCTGTAAAACATGGAAATATCTACACCGCTATCTGTATGAACATGGAAATATCTACACCGCTATGTGTATGAACATGGAAATATCTACACCGCTATCTGTATGAACATGGAAATAACTACAACGCTATCTGTATGAACATGCAAATTTCTACACAGCTATCTGTATTTCAATGGAAATATCTACACTGCTATCTGTGTGAAGATGGAAATACCTACACCGCTATCTGTATGAACATGGAAATATCTACACCGCCATATGAATGAACATGGAAATATCTACACCGCTAACTGTATGAACATGGAAATATCTACACCGCCATCTGTATGAACATGGATATATCTACACCGGCATCTGGATGAACATGGAAATATCTACACCGCTATCTGCATGAACATGGAAATATCTACACCGCTAACTGTATGAACATGGAAATATCTACACTGCTATATGTGTGAACATGGAAATACCTACACCGCTATCTGTATGAACATGGAAATATCTACACCGTTATCTGTATGAACATGGAAATATCTACACCGCTATCTGTATGAACATGGAAATAACTACACCGCTATCTGTATGAACATGCAAATTTCTACACAGCTATCTGTATATCAATGGAAATATCTACAATGCTATCTCTATAAACATGGAAATAACTACACAGCTATCTGTAAAAACATGGGAATATCTACACCGCCACCTGTATGAACATGGAAATATCTACACTGCCATCCGTACGAACATGGAAATATCTACACTGCCATCTGTATGAACATGTAAATATCTACACCGCCATCTGTAAGAACATGGAAATATCAACACCGCTAACAGTATGAACATGGAAATATCTACAAGGCTATCTGTATGAACATGGAAATATCTACACCGTTATCTGTATGAACATGGAAATATCTACACCACTATCTGTATGAACAAGGAAATATCTACACGGCTGTCTGTACGAACATGGAAATATCTACACCGCTATCTGTATGAACATGCAAATATCTACACAGCTATCTTTATATCAATGGAAATATCTACACTGCTATCTCTATAAACATGGAAATAACTAAACTGCTATCTGTATAAACATGGAAATATCTACACCGCCACCTGTATGAACATGGAAATATCTACACTGCCATCCGTGCGAACATGGAAATATCTACACCGCCATCTGTATGAACATGTAAATATCTACACCGCCACCTGTAAGAAAATGGAAATATCTACACCGCTAATTGTATGAACATGGAAATAACTACAAAGCTATCTGTATGAACATGGAAATATCTACACAGCTATCTGTATGAACATGGAAATATCTGCACCGCTATCTGTATGAACATGGAAATATCTACACAGCTATCTGTATATAAATGGAAATATCTACCCTGCTATCTCTATAAACACGGAAATAACTACACAGCTATCTGTAAAAACAGGGGAATATCTACACTGCCACCTGTATGAACATGGAAATATCTACACTGCCATCCGTACAAACATGGAAATATCTACACCGCCATCTGTATGAAGATGTAAATATCTACACGGCCATGTGTATGAACATGGAAATATCTACACCGCCATCTGTATGAACATGGAAATATCTACACCGCTAACTGTATGAACATGGAAATATCTACACTGCTATCAGTATGAACATGGAAATATCTACAACGCCATGTGTATGAACATGGAAATATCTACACCGCCATCTCTATGAACATGGAAATATATACTCCGCCATCGGTATGAACATGGAAATATCTAAACCGCTCTCTATATAAACATGGAAATATCTACACCACCATCTCTATAAACATGTAAATATCTACACCAGCATCTGTATGAACATGGATATATCTACACCGGAATCTGGATGAACATGGAAATATCTACACCGCTATCAGCATGAACATGGAAATATCTACACCGCTAACTGTATGAACATGGAAATATCTACACCGCTATCTGTGAGAACATGGAAATATCTACACCGCTATCTGTATGAACATGCAAATATCTACACCGTTATCTGTATGATCATGGAAATATCTACACCGCTATGTGTATGAACATGGAAATATCTACACAGCTATCTGTATGAACAGGGAAATATCTACACCGCTATCTGTATAAACATGGAAATATCTACACCGCTATGTGTATGAACATGCAAATATCTACACAGCTATCTGTATATCAATGGAAATATCTACCCTGCTATCTCTATAAACACGGAAATAACTACACAGCTATCTGTAAAAACAGGGGAATATCTACACCACCACCTGAATGAACATGGAAATATCTACACTGCCATCAGTGCGAACATGGAAATATCTACACCGCCATCTGTATGAACATGTAAATATCTACAACGCCATCTGTATGAAAATGGAAATATCTACACCGATAACTGTATGAACATGGAAATAACTACACCGCTATCTGTATGAACATGGAAATATCTACACAGCTATCTGTATGAACATGGAAATATCTGCAACGCTATATGTATGAACATGGAAATATCTACACAGCTCTCTGTATATCAATGGAAATATCTACACTGCTATCTCTATAAACTTAGAAATAACTACACTCCTATCTGTACAAACATGGAAATATCTACACCTCCATATCTATGAACACGGAAATATCTACACCGCCATCTGTACGAACATAGACATATCTACACCGCCATCTGTATTAAGATGGAAATATCTACACTGCTATCTGCATAGACATGGAAATCTCTGCCCAACTATCTGTATAAACATGGAAATATCCGCACCGATATCTGTATAAACATGGAAATATCTACACCGCTATCTGCATAAACATGGAAATAACCACACCGCTATCTGTGTAAGCATGGAAATGTCTACACCGCTATCTGTGTAAACATGGAAATATCTACACCGCCATCTGTGTAAACATGAAAATATCTACACCGCCATCTCTAAAAACATGGAAATATCTACACCGCCATCTGTATGAACATGGAAATATCTACACCACCATCTCTATAAACGTGGAAATATCTACACCGCTATCTGTATGAACTTGGAAATATCTACACTGCCATCTGTATAAAATTGAAATTATCTACACAACTATCTCTATAAACATAGAAATATCTACACTGCTATCTGTATAAACATGGAAATATCTACACCGCTATCTGTATAAACTTGGAAATACCTTCACCGCTATCTGTATAAACATGGAAATATCTACAACGCTGTCTCTATAAACTCGGAAATAACTACACCACTATCTCTATAAACATGGAAATATCTAGACCGACATCTCTATAAACATGGAAATATCTACACCCCTATCTGTATGAACATGGAAATATCTACACCGCTATGTGTAAAACATGGAAATATCTACACTGCTATCTGTATGAACATGGAAATATCTACACCGCTATCTGTATGAACATGGAAATATCTACACCGTTATCTGTATGAACATGCAAATATCTACACAGCTATCTGTATATCAATGGAAATATCTGCACTGCTATCTCTATAAACATGGAAATATCTACATTGCTATCTGTATAAACATGGAAATATCAACACCGCCATCTCTATGAACATGGAAATATCTACACCGCCATTTGTATGAACACGGAAATATCTACACCGCCATCTGTATGAACATAGAAATATCTACACCGCCATTTGTATGAACATGGAAATATCTACACCGCCATCTGTATGAACATGGAAATATCTTCACCGCCATCTGTATGAACATGGATATATCTACACAGGCATCTGGATGAACATGGAAATATCTACACCGCTATGTGTATGAACATGGAAATATCTACACCGCTATCTGTATGAACATGGAAATAACTACACCGCTATCTGTATGAACATGCAAATTTCTACACAGCTATCTGTATATCAATGGAAATATCTACACTGCTATCTCTATAAACATGGAAATAACTACACAGCTCTGTGTAAAAACATGGGAATATCTACACCGCCACCTGTATAAACATGGAAATATCTACACTGCCATCCGTACGAACATGGAAATATCTACACCGCCATCTGTATGAACATGTAAATATCTACACCGCCATCTGTATGAACATGGAAATATCTACACCGCCATCTGTATGAACATGGAAATATCTACACCGCTAACTGTATGAACATGGAAATATCTACACCGCTATCAGTATTAACATGGAAATATCTACACCGCTATCTGTATGAGCATGCAAATATCTACACAGCTGTCTGTATATGAATGGAAATATCTACACTGCTATCTCTATAAACATGGAAATAACTACACTGCTATCTGTATAAACATGGAAATATCTACACCGCCATCTCTATGAACATTGAAATAGCTACACCGCCATTTGTATGAACATGGAAATATCTACATCGCCATCTCTATGAACTTGGAAATATCTACACCGCCATGTGTATGAACATGGAAATATCTACACCGCCATCTGTATGAACATGGAAATATCTTCACCGCCATCTGTATGAACATGGATATATCTACACCGGCATCTGGATGAACGTGGAAATATCTACACCGCTATCTGCATGAACCTGGAAATATCTACACAGCTATCTGCATATACATGGAAATATTTACACAGATTTCTCTAAAAATATGGAAATAACTGCAGCGATATCTCTATAAACTTCGAAGTATCTCCACCGCCATCTGTATGAACATGGAAATATCTACACCGCTAACTGTATGAACATGGAAATATCTACACCGCTATCTGTATGAACATGGAAATATCTACACCGTTATCAGTATGAACATGGAAATATCTACACCGCTATCTGTATGAACATGGAAATATCTACACCTCTATCTGTATGAACATGGCAATATCTACACCGCTATCTGTATGAACATGCAAATATCTACACAGCTATATGTATATCAATGGAAATATCTACATTGCTATCTCTATAAACATTGAAATAACTACACTGCTATTTGTATAAACATGGAAATATGTACACCGCCACCTGTACGAACATGGAAATATCTACACTGCCATCCGTACGAACATGGAAATATCTACACCGCCATCTGTATGAACATGTAAATATCTACACCGCCATCTGTATGAACATGGAAATATCTACACCGCCGTCTGTGTGAACATGGATATATCTACACCGCTAACTGTATGAACATGGAAATAACTACACCGCTATCTGTCTGAACATGGAAATATCTACACAGCTATCTGTATGAACATGGAAATATCTGCACCGCTATCTGTATGAAAATGGAAACATCTACACAGCTATCTGTATATCAATGGAAATATCTACACTGCTATCTCTATAAACATGGGAATAACTACACTGCTATCTGTACAAACATGGAAATATCTACACCGTCATCTCTATGAACATGGAAATATCTACACCGCCATTTGTATGAACATGGAAATATCTACACCGCCATCTCTATGAACATGGAAATATCTACACCGCCATGTGTATGAACATGGAAATATCTACACCGCCATCTGTATGAACATGGAAATATCTTCACCGCCATCTGTATGAACATGGATATATCTACACCGGCATCAGGATGAACATGGAAATATCTACACCGCTATCTGCATGAACATGGAAATATCTACACCGCTAACTGTATGAACATGGAAATATCTACACCGCTATCTGTGTGAACATGGAAATATCTACACCGCTATCTGTATGGACATGCAAATATCTACACCGTTATGTGTATGAACATGGAAATATCTTCACCGCTATGTGTATGAACATGGAAATATCTACACCGCTATCTGTATGAACATGGAAATACCTATACCGCTATCTGTATGAACATGCAAATATCTACAAACCTATCTGTATATCAATGGAATTATTTACCCTGCTATCTCTATAAACACGGAAATAACTACACAGCTATCTGTAAAAACAGGGGAATATCTACACCGCCACCTGTATGAACATGGAAATATCTACACTGCCATCCGTACGAACATGGAAATATCTACACCGCCATCTGTATGAACATGTAAATATCTACACCGCCATATGTATGAACATGGAAATATCTACACCGCTAACTGAATGAACTTGGAATTATCTACACTGCTATCTGTATAAAATTGAAATTATCTACACCACTATCTCTATAAACATGGAAATATCTACACTGCTATCTGTATAAACATGGAAATATCTACACCACTATCTGTATAAACATGGAAATATCTTCACCGCTATCTGTATAAACATGGAAATATCTACAACGCTGTCTCTATAAACTTGGAAATAACTACACCACTATCTCTATAAACATTCAAATATCTAGACCGCCATCTCTATAAACATGGAAATATCTACACCACCATCTGTATAAAGATGAAAATATCAATACCGCTATCTGGATAAACATGGAAATATCTACCCCGCCATCTCTATGAACATGGAAATATATACACCGCCATCTGTACGAACATGGAAATATCTACAACGCCATCTGTATGAACATGTAAATATCTACACCGCCATATGTATGAACATGGAAATATCTACACCGCTAACTGTATGAACATGGAAATATCTACACCGCTATCTGTATGAACATGGAAATATCTACCCCGTTATCTGTATGAACATGGAAATATCTACACCGCTATGGTATGAACATGCAAATATCTACAAAGCTATATGGATATCAATGGAAATATCCACATTGCTATCTCTATAAACATTGAAATAACTACACTGCTATCTGTATAAACATGGAAATATCTACACAGCTATCTGTAAAAACATGGGAATATCTACACCAACACCTGTATGAACATGGAAATATCTACATTGCCATCCGTACAAACATGGAAATATCTACACCGCCATCTGTATGACCATGTAAATATCTACACCGCCATCTGTATGAACATGGAAATATCTACACCACCATCTGTATGAACATGGAAATATCTACACCGCTAACTGTATGAACATGGAAATATCTACACCGCTATCAGTATTAACATGGAAATATCTACACCGCTATCTGCATGAACATGCAAATATCTACACAGCTATCTGTATATCAATTGAAACATCTACACTGCTATCTCTATAAACATGGAAATAAATACTCTGCTATCTGTATAAACATGGAAATATCTATACCGCTATCTGTAGAAACATGGAAATATCTTCACCGCTATCTGTATAAACATGGAAATATCAACAACGCTGTCTCTATAAACTTTGAAATAACTACACCACTATCTCTATAAACATGGAAATATCTAGACCGCCATCTCTATAAACTTGGAAATATCTACACCACCATCTGTATTAACATGGAAATATCTATACCGCTATCTGCATAAACATGGAAATATCTACAACGCCATCTCTATGAACATGGAAATATCTTCCCCGCCATCTGTACGAACATGGAAATATCTACAACGCCATCTGTATGAACATGTAAATATCTACACCGCCATCTGTATGAACATGTAAATATCTACACCGCTAACTGTATGAACATGGAAATATCTACACCGCTATCTGTAGGAACATGGAAATATCTACACCGTTTTCAGTATGAACATGGAAATATCTACACCGCTATCTGTATGAACATGGAAATATCTACACCTCTATCTGTATGAACATGGCAATATCTACACCGCTATCTGTATGAACATGCAAATATCTACACAGCTATATGTATATCAATGGAAATATCTACATTGCTATCTCTATAAACATTGAAATAACTACACTGCTATGTGTATAAACATGGAAATATCTACACCGCCACCTGTACGAACATGGAAATATCTACACTGCAATCCGTACGAACATGGAAATATCTACACCGCCATCTGTATGAACATGTAAATATCTACACAGCTATCTGTATATCAATGGAAATATCTACACTGCCATCTCTATAAACATGGAAATAACTACACTCCTATCTGTACAAACATGGAAATATCTACACCGCCATCAGTACGAACATAGACATATCTACGCCGCCATCTGTATTAAGATGGAAATATCTACACTGCTATCTGTATAAACATGGAAATATCCGCACCGCCACCTGTATGAACATGGAAATATCTACACTGCCATCCGTGCGAACATGGAAATATCTACACCGCCATCTGTATGAACATGTAAATATCTACACCGCCATCTGTAAGAAAATGGAAATATCTACACCGCTAACTGTATGAACATGGAAATAACTACAAAGCTATCTGTATGAACATGGAAATATCTACACAGCTATCTGTATGAACATGGAAATATCTGCACCGCTATCTGTATGAACATGGAAATATCTACACAGCTATCTGTATATAAATGGAAATATCTACCCTGCTATCTCTATAAACACGGAAATAACTACACAGCTATCTGTAAAAACAGGGGAATATCTACACTGCCACCTGTATGAACATGGAAATATCTACACTGCCATCCGTACAAACATGGAAATATCTACACCGCCATCTGTATGAAGATGTAAATATCTACACGGCCATGTGTATGAACATGGAAATATCTACACCGCCATCTGTATGAACATGGAAATATCTACACCGCTAACTGTATGAACATGGAAATATCTACACCGCTATCAGTATGAACATGGAAATATCTACACCGCTATCTGTATGAAAATGCAAATATCTACGCAGCTATCTGTATATCAATGGAAATATCTACACTGCTATCTCTATAAACATGGAAATATCTACACTGCTATCTGTATAAACATGGAAATATCTACACCGCCATCTCTATGAATATGGAAATATCTACACCGCCATTTTTTTGAACATGGAAATATCTACAGCGCCATCTCTATGAACATGGATATACCTACACCGCCGTTTGTATGAACATGGAAATATCTACACCGCCATCTGTATGAACATGGAAATATCTTCACCGCCATCTGTATGAACTTGGATATATCTACACCGGCATCTGGATGAACATGGAAATATCTACACCGCTATCTGCATGAACATGGAAATATCTACACAACTATCTGCATATACTTGGAAATATCTACACAGATTTCTCTATAAATTTGGAAATAACTACAGCGCTATCTCTATAAACTTCGAAATATCTACACCGCCATCCCTATCAACATGCAAATATCTACACCGCCATCTGTACGAACATAGACATATCTAAACTGCCATCTGTATTAAGATGGAAATATCTACACCGCTATCTGTATAAACATGGAAATATCTGCCCTACTATCCGTACAAACATGGAAATATCCGCACCGCTATCTGTATAAACATGGAAATATCTACACCGCTATCTGCATAAACGTGGAAATATACACACCGCTATCTGTGTAAACATGGAAATGTCTACAACGCTATCTGTGTAAACATGGAAGTATCTCCACCGCCATCTGTGTAAACATGAAAATATCTACACCGCCATCTCTAAAAACATGGAAATATCTACACCGCCATCTGTATGAACATGGAAATATCTACACCGCCATCTCTATAAACGTGGAAATATCTACACCGCTACCTGTATGAACTTGGAATTATCTACACTGCTATCTGTATAAAATTGAAATTATCTACACCACTATCTCTATAAACATGGAAATATCTACACTGCTATCTGTATAAACATGGAAATATCTATACCGCTATCTGTATAAACATAGAAATAACTTCACCGCTATCTGTATAAACATGGAAATATCTACAACGCTGTCTCTATAAACTTGGAAATAACTACACCACTATCTCTATAAACATGGAAATATCTAGACCGCCATCTCTATAAACATGGAAATATCTACACCACCATCTGTATAAACATGGAAATATCTATACCGCTATCTGCATAAACATGGAAATATCTACAACGCCATCTCTATGAACATGGAAATATCTACACCGCCATCTGTATGAACATGGAAATATCTACAACGCCATCTGTATGAACATGTAAATATCTACACCGCCAACTGTATGAACATGGAAATATCTACACCGCTATCTGTATGAACATGGAAATATCTACACTGCTATCTGTATGAACATGGAAATATCTACACCGTTATCAGTATGAACATGGAAATATCTACACCGCAATCTGTATGTACATGGAAATATCTACACCTCTATCTGTATGAACATGGCAATATCTACACTGCTATCTGTATGAACATGCAAATATCTACACAGCTATATGTATATCAATGGAAATATCTACATTGCTATCTCCATAAACATTGAAATAACTACACTGCTATTTGTATAAACATGGAAATATCTACACCGCCACCTGTACGAACATGGAAATATCTACACTGCCATCCGTACGAACATGGAAATATCTACACCGCCATCTGTATGAACATGTAAATATCTACACAGCTATCTGTATATCAATGGAAATATCTACACCGCCATCTCTATGAACATGGAAATATCTACACCGCCATTTGTATGAACATGGAAATATCTACACCGCCACCTGTACGAACATGGAAATATCTACACCGCCATCTCTATGAACATGGAAATATCTACACCGCCATTTGTATGAACATGGAAATATCTACACCGCCATCTCTAAGATCATTGAAATATCTACACCGCCATCTGTATGAACATGGAAATATCTACACCGCCATCTGTATGAACATGGAAATATCTTCACCGCCATCTGTGTGAACATGGATATATCTACACCGTCATCTGGATGAACTTGGAAATATCTACACCGCTCTCAGCATGAACATGGAAATATCTACGCAGCTATCTGCATATACATGGAAATATCTACACAGATTTCTCTATAAATATGGAAATAACTACAGCGCTATCTCTATAAACTTCGAAATGTCTACACCGCCGTCTGAATGAACATGGAAATATCTACAACGCCATCTGTACGAACATGGACATATCTACACCGCCATCTGTATTAAGATGGAAATATCTACACCGCTATCTGTATAAACATGGAAATATCTGCCCAACTCTCTGTATAAACATGGAAATATCCGCATCGCTATCTGTATAAACATGGAAATATCTACACCGCTATCTGCATAAACATTTAAATATCCACACCGCTATCTGTGTAAACATGGAAATGTCTACACCGCTATCTGTGTAAACACGGAAATATCTACACCGCCATCTGTGTAAACATGAAAATATCTACACCGCCATCTCTATAAACATGGAAATATCTACACCGCCATCTGTATCAACATGGAAATATCTACACCGCCATCTCTATAAACGTGGAAATATCTACAGCGCTATCTGTAGGAACTAGGAAATATCTACACTGCTATCTGTATAAAATTGGAATTATCTACACCACTATCTCTATAAACATGGAAATATCTACACAGCTCTCTGTATAAACATGGAAATATCTACACCGCTATCTGTATAAACATGGAAATATCTTCACCGCTATCTGCATAAACATGGAAATAACTACAACGATGTCTCTATAAACTTGGAAATAACTACACCACTATCTCTATAAACTTGGAAATATCTACACCACCATCTGTATAAACATGGAAATATCTATAACGCTATCTGCATAAACATGGAAATATCTACAGCGCCATTTCTATAAACATGGAAATATCTACACCGCCATCTGTACGAACATGGAAATATCTACACCACCACCTGTATGAACATGTAAATATCTACACCGCCATCTGTATGAACATGGAAATATCTACACCGCTAACTGTAAGAACATGGAAATATCTACACCGACATCTGTATGAACATGGAAATATCTACACCGTTATCTGTATGAACATGGAAATATCTACACCGCTATCTGTATCAACATGGAAATATCTACACCTCTATCTGTATCAACATGGAAATATCTACACCGCTATCTGAATGAACATGCAAATATCTACACAGCTATCTGTATAACAATAGAAATATCTACACTGCTATCTCTATAAACATGGAAATAACTACACTGCTATCTGTATAAACATGGAAATATCTACACCGCCACCTGTATGAACATGGAAATATCTACACTGCCATCCGTACGAACATGGAAATAACTACACCGCCATCTGTATGATCATGGAAATATCTACACCGCCATCTGTATGAACATGGAAATATCTACACCGCTAACTGTAAGAACATGGAAATACCTACACCGCTATCTGTGTGAACATGGAAATATCTACACCGCTATCTGTATGAACATGGAAATATCTACACCGCTATCTGTATGAACATGGAAATATCTACACCGCTATCTGTATGAACATGCAAATAACTATACAGCTATCTGTATATAAATGGAAATATCTACACTGCTATCTCTATAAACTTGGAAATAACTACACTGCTATCTATATAAACATGGAAATATCTACACCGCCATCTCTATGAACATGGAAATATCTACACCGCCATTTGTACGAAGATGGAATTATCTACACCGCCATCTCTATGAACATGGAAATATCTACACTGCCATTTGTATGAACATGGAAATATCTACACCGCCATCTGTAAGAACATGGAAATGTCTACACAGACATCTGTATGAACATGGATATATCTACACCGGCATCTGTATGAACATGGAAATACCTACAAAGCTATCTGCATGAACATGGAAATATCTACAGAGATATCTGCATATACATGGAGATATCTACACAGATATCTCTATAAATATGGAAATAACTACAGCGCTATCTCTATAAACTTCGAAATACCTACACCGCCATCTGTATGAACATGGAAATATCTACAGCGCCATCTGTACGAACATGGACATATCTACACCGCCATCTGTATTAAGATGGAAATATCTACACCGCTATCTGTATAAACATGGAAATATCTGCACCACTATCTGTATAAACATGGAAATAACCGCACCGCTATCTGTATAAACATGGAAATATCTACACCGCTATCTGCATAAACATGGAAATATCCACACTGCTATCTGTGTAAACATGGAAATGTCTACACCGCTATTTGTTTAAACATGGAAATATCTACACCGCCATCTGTGTAAACATGAAAATATCTACACTGCCATCTCTATAAACATGGAAATATCTACACCGCCATCTGTATGAACATGGAAATACCTACACCGCCATCTCTAAAAACGTGGAAATATCTACACCGCTATCGGTATGCACTTAGAAATATCTACACTGCTATCTGTATAAAATTGGAATTATCTACACCACTATCTCTATAAACTTGGAAATATCTACACCGCTATCTGTATGAACATGGAAATATCTACACCGCTATCTGTATAAACATGGAAATATCTTCACCGCTATCTGTATAAACATGGAAATATCTACAACTCTGTCTCTATAAACTTCGAAATAACTACACCACTATCTCTATAAACATGGAAATATCTAGACTGCCATCCCTATAAACATGGAAATATCTACACCACCATCTGTAAAAACATGGAAACATCTATACCTCTATCTGCATAAACATGGAAATATCTACACCGCCATCTCTATGAACATGGAAATATCTACAACGCTAACTGTATGAACTTGGAAATATCTGCACCGCTATCTGTATGAACATGGAAATAACTACACCGTTATCTGTATGAACATGGAAATATCTACACCACTATCTGTATGAACATGGAAATATCTACACCGCTATCTGTATGAACATGGAAATATATACACCGCTATCTGTATGAACATGCAAATATCTATACAGCTATCTGTATATCAATGGAAATATTTACACTGCTATCTCTATAAACATGGAAATAACTACACTGCTATCTGAATAAACATGGAAATATCTTCACCACCATCTCTATGAACAGGGAAATACCTACACCGCCATTTGTATGAACATGGAAATATCTACAACGCCATCTCTATGAACATGGAAATATCTACACCGCCATTTGTATGAACATGGAAATATCTACACCGCCATCTGTATGAACATGGAAATATCTTCACCGCCATCTGTATGAACATGGATATATCTACACAGGCATCTGGATGAACATGGAAATATCTACACTGCTATCTGCATGAACATGGAAATATCTACACACCTATCTGCATATACATGGAAATGTCTACACAGATTTCTCTATAAATATGGAAATAACTACAGCGCTATCTCTATAAACTTCGAAATATCTACACCGCCATCTGTATGAACATGGAAATATCTACACCGCCATCTCTATGAACATGGAAATATCTACATTGCCATTTGTATGAACATGGAAATAAGTACACCGCCATCTGTATGAACATGGAAATATCTACACCGCCATCTGTAGGAACATGGACATATCTACACCGCCATCTGTATTAAGATGGAAATATCTACACCGCTATCTGTATAAACATGGAAATATCGGCACCACTATCTGTATAAACAAGGAAATAACCGCACCGCTATCTGTATAAACATGGAAATATCTACACCACTATCTGCATAAACATGGAAATATCCACACTGCTATCTGTGTAAACATGGAAATGTCTACACCGCTATCTGTGTAAACATGGAAATATCTACACCACCATCTGTGTAAACATGAAAATATGTACACCTTCATCTCTATAAACATGGAAATATCTTCACTGCTATCTGTATAAACATGGAAATATCTACAACGCTCTCTCTATAAACTTGGAAATAACTACACCACTATCTCTGTAAACATGGAAACATCTAGACCGCCATCTCTATAAACATGGAAATATCTACACCACCATCTGCATAAACATGGAAATATCTATACCGCTATCTGCATAAACATGGAAATATCTACACCGCCATCTCTATGAACATGGAAATATCTACACCGCCATATGTACGAACATGGAAATATCTATACCGCCATCTGTATGAACATGTAAATATCTACACCGCCATCTGTATGAACATGGAAATATCTACACCGCTAACTGTATGAACATGGAAATATCTACACTGCTATCTGTATGAACATGGAAATATCTACACCGTTATCTGTATGAACATGGAAATATCTACACCGCTATCTGTACGAACATGGAAATATCTGCACCGCTATCAGTATGAACATGCAAATATCTACACAGCTATCTGTATATCAATGAAAATATCTACACAGCTGTCTCTATAAACATGGAAATAACTACACTGCTATCTGTATAAACATGGAAATATCTACACCGCCACCTGTATGAACATGGAAATATCTACACTGCCATCCGTACGAACATGGAAATATCTACACCGCCATCTGTATGAACATGTAAATATCTACACCGCCATCTGTATGAACATGGAAATATCTACACTGCTAACTGTATGAACATGGAAATATCTACACTGCTATTGGTATGAACATGGAAATATCTACACCGCTATCTGTATGAACATGGGAATATCTACACCGCTATCTGCATGAACATGGAAATACCTACACAGCTATCTGAATATACACGGAAATATCTACACAGATTTCTCTGTAAATATGGAAATAACTACAGCGCTATCTCTATAAACTTCGAAATATCTACACCACCATCTGTATGAACATGCAAATATCTACACCGCCATCTGTACAAACATGGACATATCTACACCGCCATCTGTATTAAGATGGAAATATCTACACCGCTATCTGTATAAACATGGAAATATCTGCCAAACTATCTGTATAAACATGGAAATATCCGCACCGCTCTCTGTATAAACATGGAAATATCTACACTGCTATCTCCATAAACATGGAAATATCCACACCGCTATCTGTGTAAACATGGAAGTGCCTACACCGCTATCTGTGTAAACATGAAAATATCTAAACCGCCATCTGTGAAAACATGAAAATACCTACACCGCCATCCCTATAAACAAGGAAATATTTACACCACCATCTGTATGAACATGTAAATATCTACACCGCCATCTCTATAAACATGGAAATATCTACACCGCTATCTGTACGAACATGCAAATATCTACACAGCTATCTGTATACCAATGGAAATATCTACACTGCTATCTCTATAAACATGGAAATATCTACACCGCCACCTGTATGAACATGCAAATATCTACACTGCCATCCATACGAACATGGAAATGTCTACACCGCCATCTGTATGAACATGTAAATATCTACACCGCCCTCTGTATGAACATGGAAATATCTACACGGCTAACTGTATGAACATGGAAATATGTGCACCGCCATCTGTACGAACATGGAAATATCTACACCGCCATTTGTACGTACATGGAAATATCTACACCGCCATCTCTATGAACATGGAAATATCTACACCGCCATTTGTATGAACATGGAAATATCTACACCGCCATCTGTATGAACATGGAAATATCTTCACTCCCATCTGTATGAACACGGATATATCTACACCGGCATCTGGATGAACATGGAAATATCTACACCGCTATCTGTATGAACATGCAAATATCTGCGCAACTATCTTTATAAACATGGAAATATCCGCACCACTATCTGTATAAACACGGAAATATCTACACCGCTATCTGTATGAACATGCAAATATCTACACTGCTATCTGTATATGAATGGAAATATCTACACTGCTATCTCTATAAACATGGAAATAACTACACTGCTATCTGTATAAACAAGGAAATATCTACACCGCCACCTGTATGAACATGGAAATATCTACACCGCTAACTGTAAGAACATGGAAATACCTACACCGCTATCTGTATGAACATGGAAATATCTACACCGCTATCTGTATAAACATGGAAATATCTACAAAGCTCTCTGTATGAACAAGGAAATATCTACACCGCTATCTGTATGAACATGGAAATATCTACACCGCTATCTCTATGAACATGCAAATATCTACACCGACATCTGGATGAACATGGAAATATCTACACCGCTATCGGCATGAACATGGAAATATCTACACAGCTATCTGCATATACATGGAAATATCTACACAGATTTCTCTATAAATATGGAAATAACTACAGCGCTATCTCTATAAACTTCGAAATATCTACACCGCCATCTGTATGAACATGGAAATATCTACACCGCCATCTCTATGAACATGGAAATATCTACATTGCCATTTGTATGAACATGGAAATAAGTACACCGCCATCTGTATGAACATGGAAATATCTACACCGCCATCTGTAGGAACATGGACATATCTACACCGCCATCTGTATTAAGATGGAAATATCTGCACCGCTATCTGTATAAACATGGAAATATCGGCACCACTATCTGTATAAACAAGGAAATAACCGCACCGCTATCTGTATAAACATGGAAATATCTACACCACTATCTGCATAAACATGGAAATATCCACACTGCTATCTGTGTAAACATGGAAATGTCTACACCGCTATCTGTGTAAACATGGAAATATCTACACCACCATCTGTGTAAACATGAAAATATGTACACCTTCATCTCTATAAACATGGAAATATCTTCACTGCTATCTGTATAAACATGGAAATATCTACAACGCTCTCTCTATAAACTTGGAAATAACTACACCACTATCTCTGTAAACATGGAAACATCTAGACCGCCATCTCTATAAACATGGAAATATCTACACCACCATCTGCATAAACATGGAAATATCTATACCGCTATCTGCATAAACATGGAAATATCTACACCGCCATCTCTATGAACATGGAAATATCTACACCGCCATATGTACGAACATGGAAATATCTATACCGCCATCTGTATGAACATGTAAATATCTACACCGCCATCTGTATGAACATGGAAATATCTACACCGCTAACTGTATGAACATGGAAATATCTACACTGCTATCTGTATGAACATGGAAATATCTACACCGTTATCTGTATGAACATGGAAATATCTACACCGCTATCTGTACGAACATGGAAATATCTGCACCGCTATCAGTATGAACATGCAAATATCTACACAGCTATCTGTATATCAATGAAAATATCTACACAGCTGTCTCTATAAACATGGAAATAACTACACTGCTATCTGTATAAACATGGAAATATCTACACCGCCACCTGTATGAACATGGAAATATCTACACTGCCATCCGTACGAACATGGAAATATCTACACCGCCATCTGTATGAACATGTAAATATCTACACCGCCATCTGTATGAACATGGAAATATCTACACTGCTAACTGTATGAACATGGAAATATCTACACTGCTATTGGTATGAACATGGAAATATCTACACCGCTATCTGTATGAACATGGGAATATCTACACCGCTATCTGCATGAACATGGAAATACCTACACAGCTATCTGAATATACACGGAAATATCTACACAGATTTCTCTGTAAATATGGAAATAACTACAGCGCTATCTCTATAAACTTCGAAATATCTACACCACCATCTGTATGAACATGCAAATATCTACACCGCCATCTGTACAAACATGGACATATCTACACCGCCATCTGTATTAAGATGGAAATATCTACACCGCTATCTGTATAAACATGGAAATATCTGCCAAACTATCTGTATAAACATGGAAATATCCGCACCGCTCTCTGTATAAACATGGAAATATCTACACTGCTATCTCCATAAACATGGAAATATCCACACCGCTATCTGTGTAAACATGGAAGTGCCTACACCGCTATCTGTGTAAACATGAAAATATCTAAACCGCCATCTGTGAAAACATGAAAATACCTACACCGCCATCCCTATAAACAAGGAAATATTTACACCACCATCTGTATGAACATGTAAATATCTACACCGCCATCTCTATAAACATGGAAATATCTACACCGCTATCTGTACGAACATGCAAATATCTACACAGCTATCTGTATACCAATGGAAATATCTACACTGCTATCTCTATAAACATGGAAATATCTACACCGCCACCTGTATGAACATGCAAATATCTACACTGCCATCCATACGAACATGGAAATGTCTACACCGCCATCTGTATGAACATGTAAATATCTACACCGCCCTCTGTATGAACATGGAAATATCTACACGGCTAACTGTATGAACATGGAAATATGTGCACCGCCATCTGTACGAACATGGAAATATCTACACCGCCATTTGTACGTACATGGAAATATCTACACCGCCATCTCTATGAACATGGAAATATCTACACCGCCATTTGTATGAACATGGAAATATCTACACCGCCATCTGTATGAACATGGAAATATCTTCACTCCCATCTGTATGAACACGGATATATCTACACCGGCATCTGGATGAACATGGAAATATCTACACCGCTATCTGTATGAACATGCAAATATCTGCCCAACTATCTTTATAAACATGGAAATATCCGCACCACTATCTGTATAAACACGGAAATATCTACACCGCTATCTGTATGAACATGCAAATATCTACACTGCTATCTGTATATGAATGGAAATATCTACACTGCTATCTCTATAAACATGGAAATAACTACACTGCTATCTGTATAAACAAGGAAATATCTACACCGCCACCTGTATGAACATGGAAATATCTACACCGCTAACTGTAAGAACATGGAAATACCTACACCGCTATCTGTATGAACATGGAAATATCTACACCGCTATCTGTATAAACATGGAAATATCTACAAAGCTCTCTGTATGAACAAGGAAATATCTACACCGCTATCTGTATGAACATGGAAATATCTACACCGCTATCTCTATGAACATGCAAATATCTACACCGACATCTGGATGAACATGGAAATATCTACACCGCTATCGGCATGAACATGGAAATATCTACACAGCTATCTGCATATACATGGAAATATCTACACAGATTTCTCTATAAATATGGAAATAACTACAGCGTTATCTCTATAAACTTCGAAATATCAACACCGCCATCTGTATGAACATGGAAATATCTACACCGCCATCTGTACGAACATGTACATATCTAAAACGCCATCTGTAATAAGATGGAAATATCTACACCGCTATCTGTATAAACATGGAAATATCTCCACCACTATCTGTATAAACATGGAAATAACCGCACCGCTATCTGTATAAACATGGAAATATCTACACCGCTATCTGCATAAACATGGAAATATCCACACCGCTATCTGTGTAAACATGGAAATGTCTACACCACTATCTGTGTAAACATGGAAATATCTACACCGCCATCTGTGTAAACATGAAAATATCTACACCGCCATCTCTATAAACATGGAAATATCTACACCGCCATCTCTACGAACATGGAAATAATCTACACCGCTATCTGTATGAACATGGAAATATCTACACCGCTATGTGTATGAACATGCAAATATCTACACAGCTATCTGTATATCAATCGAAATATCTACACTGCTATCTCTATAAACATGGAAATATCTACACTGCTATCTGTATAAACATTGAAATATCTACACCGCCATTTGTATGAACATGGAAATATCTACGCCCCTAACTGTATGAACATGGAAATATCTACACCGCTATCTGTATGAACATGGAAATATCTACACCGTTATCTGTATGAACATGGAAATATCTACACCGATATCTGTATGAACATGGAATTATCTACACAGCTATCTGTATAAACATGGAAATATATACACCGCCACCTGTATGAACATGGAAATATCTGCTCTGCCATCCGTACGAACATGGAAATATTTACACCGCCATCTTTATGAACATGGAAATATCTACACTGCCATCTCTATAAACATGGAAATATCTACACCGCCGTCTGTATAAACATGGAAATATCTATACCGCTATCTGCGTAAACATGGAAATATCTACACCGCCATCTCTATGAACATGGAAACATCTACAACGACATCTGTACGAACATGGAAATATCTATACCGCCATCTGTATGAACATGTAAATATCTACACCGCCATCTGTATGAACATGGAAATATCTACACCACTATCTGTATGAACATGGAAATATCTGCACCGTTATCTGTATGAACATGGAAATATATACACCGCTATCTGTATGAACATGGAAATATCTACACCGCTATCTGTACAACCATGGAAATATCTACACCGCTATCTGTATGAGCATGCAAATATCTACACAGCTATCTGTATATCAATGGCAATATCTACACTGCTATCTCTATAAACATGGAAATAACTACATTGCTATCTGTATAAATATGGAAATATCTACACCGCCATCTCTATGAACATGGAAATATCTACACCGCCATCTTTAAGAACATCGAAATATCTACACCGCTAAATATATGAACATGGAAATGTCTACACCGCTATTGGTATGAACATGGAAATATCTACACCGCTATCTGTATGAACATGGAAATAACTACACCGCCATCTGTATGAACATTTAAATATCTACACCGCCATCTGTATGAACATGGAAATATCTAAACCGCTAACTGTATGAACATGGAAATATGTACACCGCTATCTGTATGAACATGGAAATATCTACACCGCTATCTGTATGAACATGGAAATATCTACACCGCTATCTGTATGAACATGGAAATATCTACACCGCTATCTGTATGAACATGGAAATATCTACACCGCTATCTGTATATCAATGGAAATATCTACACTGCTATCTTTATAAACATGGAAATAACTACACTGCTATCTGTATCAACATGGAAATATCTACACCGCCATCTCTATGAACATGGAAATATCTACACAGCCATCTGTATGAACATGGAAATATCTTCACCGCCCTCTGTATGAACATGGATGAATCTACACCGGCATCTGGATGAACATGGAAATAACTACACCGCTATCTGCATGAACATGGAAATATCTAAACAGGTATCTGCATATACATGGAAATATCTACACAGATTTCTATATAAATATAGAAGTAACTACAGCGCTATCTCTATAAACTTCGAAATATCTACACCGCCATCTGCATAAACATGGAAATATCTACAACATCATCCGTATAAAAATGGAAATATCTATACGGCTATCTGTATAAACATGGAAATATCTGCACCACTATCTGTATTAACATGGAAATATCCGCACTGCTTTCTGTATAAACATGGAAATATCTACACCGCTATCTGCATAAACATGGAAATATCCACACCGCTATCTGTGTAAACATGGGAATGTCTACACCGCTATCTGTTTAAACATGGAAATATCTACACCGCCATCTGTGTAAACATGAAAATATCTACACTGCCATCTCTACAAACATGGAAATATCTACACCGCCATCTGTATGAACATGGAAATCTCTACACCGCCATCTCTATACACGTGGAAATATGTACACCACTATCTTTATGAACTTGGAAATATCTACACTGTTATCTGTATAAAATTGGAATTATCTACACCACTATCTCTATCAACATGGAAATATCTACACCGCTATCTGTATAAACATGGAAATATCTACACCGCTATCTGTATAAACATGGAAATATCTTCACCGCTATCTCTATAAACATGGAAATATCTACAACGCTGTCTCTATAAACATGGAAATATCTGCAACGCAGTCTGTATAAACTTCGAAATAACTACACAGCTATCTCTATAAACATGGAAATACCTAGACCGCCATCTCTATAAACATGGAAATATCTACACCACCATCTGTATAAACATGGAAATATCTATACCGCTATCTGCATAAACATGGAAATATCTACACCGCCATCTCTATGGACATGGAAATATCTACAACGCCATCTGTACGGACATGGAAATATCTACACCGACATCTGTATGAACATGTAAATATCAACACTGCCATCTGTATGAACATGGAAATATCTACACCGCTTACTGTATGAACATGGAAATATCTGTACTGCTATCTGTATGAAGATGTAAATACCTACACCGTTATCTCTATGAACATGGAAATATCTACACCGCTATCTGTATGAACATGGAAATATCTACACAGCTATCTCTATATCAATGGAAATATCTACACTGCTATCTCTATAAACATGGAAATATCTTCACTGCTATCTGTATAAACATGGAAATATCTACACCGCCATTTGTATGAACATGGAAATAACTACACCCCTAACTGTATGAACATGGAAATATCTACACCGTTATCTGTATGAACATGGAAATATCTACACCGTTATCTGTATGAACATGGAAATATCTACACCGCTATCTGCATGAACATGGAAATATCTACACAGCTATCTGTATATGAATGGAAATATCTACACTGCTATCTCTATAATCATGGAAATAACTACACTGCTATCTGTATAAACATGGAAATATCTACACCGCCACCTGTATGAACATGGAAATATCTACACTGCCATACGTACGAACATGGAAATATCTACACCGCCATCTGTATGAACACGTAAATATCTACACCGCCATCTGTATGAACATGGAAATATCTACACCGCTAGCTCTATGAACATGGAAATATCTAAACCGCTATCTGTATGAACATGCAAATATCTACACAGCTATCTGTATATCAATGAAAATATCTACACTGCTATCTCTATAAACATGGAAATAACTACACGGCTATCTGTATAACCATGGAAATATCTACACCGCCATCTCTATGAACATGGAAATATCTACACCGCCATTTGTTTGAACATGGAAATATCTACACCGCCTTCTCTATGAACATGGAAATATCTACACCGCCATTTGTATGAACATGGAAATATCAACACCACCATCAGTATGAACATGGAAATATCTACACCGCCATCTATATAAACGTGGAAATATCTACACCGCTATCTGTATGAACTTGGAAATATCTACACTGCTCTCGGTATAAAATTGAAATTATCTACACCACTATCTCTATAAACATTTAAATATCTACACTGCTTTCTGTATAAACATGGAAATATCTACACCGCTATCTGTATAAACATGGAAATAACTTCACCGCTATCTGTATAAACATGGAAATATCTACAACGCTGTCTCTATAAACTTGGAAATAACTACACCACTGTCTCTATAAAGATGGAAATATCTAGACTGCCATCTCTATAAACATGGAAATATCTACAACACTATCTGTATAAACAAGGAAATATCTATACCGTTATCTCCATAAACATGGAAATATCTACACCGCCATCTCTATGAAGATGGAAATATCTACACTGCCATCTGTATGATAATGGAAATATTTACACCGCCATCTGTACGAACATGTAAATATCTACACCTCCATCTGTATGAACATGGAAATATCTACACCGCTATCTGTATGAACATGCAAATATCTACACAGCTATCTGTATATCAATGGAAATATCTACACTGCTATCTCTATAAACATGGAAATAACTACACTGCTATCTGTATAAACATGGAAATCTATACACCGCCACATGTATGAACATGGAAATATCTACACTGCCATCCGCACGAACATGGAAATATCTACACCGCCATCTGTATGAACATGTAAATATCTACACTGCCATCTGTATGAACATGGAAATATATACACCACTAACTGTGAGAACAGGGAAATACCTACACCGCTATCTGTATGAACATGGAAATATCTACACCGCTATCTGTATGAAAATGGAAATATCTACACCGCTCTCTGTACGAACATGGAAATATCAACACCGCTATGTGTATGAACATGCAAATATCGACACAGTTATCTGTATATCAATGGAAATATCTACACTGCTATCTGTATAAACATGGAAATATCTACACCGTCATCTCTATGAACATGGAAATATCTACACCGATATTTGTATGAACATGTAAATATCCACACCGCTATCTGTGTAAACATGGAAATGTCTACACCGCTATCTGTGTAAACATGGAAATATCTACACCGCCATCTGTGTAAACATGAAAATATCTACACCGCCATCCCTATAAACGTGGAAATATCTACCCTGCCATCTGTATGAACATGGAAATACCTACACCGCCATCTCTATAAACGTGGAAATACCTACAACGCTATCTGTATGAATTGGAAATATCTACACTGCTCTCTGTATAAAATTGAAATTATCTACACCACTATCTCTATAAACATGGAAATATCTACACTGCTATCTGTATAAACATGGAAATATCTACACCGCTATCTGTATAAACATGGAAATATCTACACCGCTATCTGTATAAACATGGAAATATCTTCACCGCTATCAGTATAAACATGGAAATATCTACAACGCTGTCACTATAAACTTGGAAATAACTACACCACTATCTCTGTAAACATGGAAATATCTAGACCGCCATCTCTATAAACATGGAAATATCTACACCACCATCTGTATAAACATGGAAATATCTATACCGCTATCTGCATAAACATGGAAATATCTACACCGCCATCTCTATGAACATGGAAATATCTACACCGCCATCTGTACGAACATGGAAATATCTATACCGCCATCTGTATGAACATGTAAATATCTACACCGCTATCTGTATGAACATGGAAATATCTACACCGCTAACTGTATGAACATGGAAATATGTACACCGCTATCTGTATGAACATGGAAATATCTACACCTTTATCTGTATGAACTTGGAAATATCTACACCGCTATCTGTATGAACATGGAAATATCTACACCGCTATCTGTACAAACATGGAAATATCTACACCGCTATCTGTATGAACATGCAAATATCTACACAGCTATCTGTATATCAATGGAAATATCTACAATGCTATCTCTATAAACATGGAAATAACTACACTGCTATCTGTATGAACATGGAAATACCTACACAACCATCTGTATGAACATGGAAATATCTTCACCGCCATCTGTATGAACATGGATATATGTACACCGGCATCTGGATGAACATGGAAATATCTACACCGCTATCTGCATGAACATGGAAATATCTACACAGCTATCTGCATATACATGGAAATATCTACACAGATTTCTCTATAAATCTGGAAATAACTACAGCGCTATCTCTATAAAATTCGAAATATCTACAAAGCCATCTGTATGAACATGGAAATATCTACACCGCCATCTATACGAACATGGACATATCTACACCTCCATCTGTTTTATGATGGAAATATCTACACCGATATCTGTATAAACATGGAAATATCTGCACGACTATCTGTATAAACATGGAAATATCAGCACCGCTCTCTGTATAAACATGGAAATATCTACACCGCTATCTGCATAAACATGGAAATATCCACACCGCTAACTGTGTAAACATAGAAATGTCTACACCGCTGTGTAAACATGGAAATATCTACACTGCCATCTGTGTAAGCATGAAAATATCTACACCACCATCTCTATATACATGGAAATATCTACACCGCCATCTGAATGAACATGGAAATATCTACACCGCCATCTCTATAAACGTGGAAATATCTACACTGCTATCTGTATGAACTTCGAAATATCTACACTGTTATCTGTATAAAATTGGAATTATCTACCCCACTATGTCAATAAACATGGAAATATCTACCCGGCTATCTGTATAAAAATGGAAATATCTACACCGCTATCTGTATAAACATGGAAATAACTTCACCGCTATCTGTATAAACATGGAAATATCTACAATGCTGTCTCTATAAGCTTTGAAATAACTACACCACTATCTCTATAAACATGGAAATATCCAGACCGCCATCTGTATAAACATGGAAATATCTACACCACCATGTGTATAAACATGGAAATATCTATACGGCTACCTGCATAAACATGGAAATATCTACACTGCCATCTCTATGAACATGGAAATATCTACATCGCCATCTGTAAGAACTTGGAAATATTTACACCGCCATCTGTATGAACATGTAAATATCTAAACCGCCATCTGTATGAACATGGAAATATCTACACCGCTAACCGTATGACCATTTAAATACCTACACCGCTATCTGTATGAACATGGAAATATCTACACCGCTATCTGTATGAACATGGAAATATCTACACCGCTCTCTGTATGAACTTGGAAATATCTACACCGCTATCTGTATGAACATGGAAATATCTACACTGCTATCTGTATGAACATGCAAATATCTACACAGCTATCTGTATATCAATGGAAATATCTACACTGCTATCTCTGTAAAAATGGAAATAACTAAACTGCTATCTGTATAAACATGGAAATATCTACACCGCCACCTGTATGAACATGGAAATATCTACACTGCCATCCGTACGAACATGGAAATATCTACACCGCCATCTGTATGACCATGTAAATATCTACACCGCCATCTGAACATGGAAATATCTACACCACTAACTGTATGAACACAGAAATACCTACACCGCTATCTGTATGAAAAGGGAAATATCTACACAGCTATCTGTATGAACATGGAAATATCTACACAGCTATCTGTATGAACATGGAAATATCTACACCGCTCTCTGTATGAACATGGAAATATCTACACCGCTATCTCTATGAACATGGAAATATCTACACCGCTATATGTATATCAATGGAAATATCTACACTGCTATCTCTATAAACATGGAAATAACTACACTACTATCTGTATCAACATGGAAATATCTACACCGCCATCTCTATGAACATGGAAATATCTACACAGCCATCTGTATGAACATGGAAATATCTTCACCGCCATCTCTATGAACATGGATGTATCTACACCGGCATCTGGATGAACATGGAAATAACTACACCGCAATCTGCATGAACATGGAAATATCTACACAGCTATCTGCATATACATGGAAACATCTACACAGATTTCTATATAAATATAGAAATAACTACAGCGCTATCTCTATAAACTTCGAAATATCTACACCGCCATCTGTATGAACATGGAAATATCTACACCACCGTCTGTATAAACATGGAAATATCTATACCGACATCTGCATAAACATGGAAATATCTACACCACCATCTGTGTAAACATGGAAATATCTATACCGCTATCTGCATAAATATGGAAATATCTACACCGCCATCTCTATGAACTTGGAAATATCTACACCGCCATCTGTACGAACATGGAAATATCTATACCGCCATCTGTATGAACATGTAAATATCTACACCGCCATCTGTATGAACATGGAATTATCTACACCGCTAACTGTATGAACATGGAAATTTCTACACCGCTATCTGCATGAACATGGAAATATCCTCGCCATCTGTATGAACATGAAAATATCTACACCGCTAAATATATGAACATGGAAATGTCTACACCGCTATTGGTATGAACATGGAAATATCTACACCGCTATCAGTGTGAACATGGAAATATCTACACCACTATCTGTATGAACATGGAAATATCTACACCGCGATCTCTATGAACATGGAAATAACTACACCGCCATCTGTATGAACATGTAAATATCTACACCGCTATCTATATAAACATGGAAATATCTTCACCGCTATCTGTATAAACATGGAAATATCTACAACGCTCTCTCTATAAACTTGGAAATAACTACACCACTATCTCTATAAACATGGAAATATCTAGACCGCCATCTCTATAAACATGGAAATATCTACACCACCATCTGTATAAACATGGAAATATCTATACCGCTATCTGCATAAACATGGAAATATCTGCACCGCCATCTCTACGAACATGGAAATATCTATACCGCCATCAGTAAGAATATGGAAATATCCATACCGCCATCTGTATGAACATGTAAATATCTACTCGGCCATCTGTATGAACATGGAAATATCTACACCGCTAACTGTATGAACATGGAAATATCTACACCGCTATGTGTATGAACATGGAAATATCTTCACCGCTATCTGTATGAACATGGAAATATCTACACCGCCATCTGTATCAACATGTAAATATCTACGCCGCTATCTGTATGAACATGGAAATCTCTACACCGCTAACTGTGTGAACATTTCAATACCTACACCGCTATCTGTATGAACATGGAAATATCTACACCGCTATCTGTATTAACATGGAAATATTTACACCGCTATCTGTATGAACATGGAAATATCTACACTGCTATGTGTATGAACACGGAAATATCTACACCGCCATCTGTATGAACATGCAAATATCTACACAGCTATCTGTATATCATTGGAAATATCCAGAATGGTATCTCTATAAACATGGAAATAACTACACTGCTATCTGTATAAACATGGAAATATCTACACCGCCATCTCTATGAACATGGAAATATCTACACCGCCATTTGTTTGAACCTGGAAATATCTACACCACCATCTCTATGAACATGGAAATATCTACACCGCCATTTGTATGAACATGGAAATACCTACACCGCCATCTGTATGAGCATGGAAATATCTTCACCGCCATTTGTATGAACATGGATATATGTACACCGCCATCTGGATGAACATGGAAATATCTACACCGTAATCTGCATGAACATGGAAATATCTACACAGCTATCTGAATATACATGGAAATATCTACACAGATTTCTCTATAAATATGGAAATAACTAAATAGCTATCTCTATAAACTTCGAAATATCTACACCGCCATCTCTATGAACATGGGAATATCTACACCGCTAACTGTATGAACATGGAAATATCTACACTGCTATCTGTATGAACATGGAAATATCTACACCGTTATCTGTATGAACATGGAAATATCTACACCGCTATCTGTATGAACATGGAAATATCTACAGCGCTATATGTACGAACATGGAAATATCTACACCGCTATCTGTATGAACATGCAAATACTTACACAGCTATCTGTATATCAATGGAAATATCTACACAGCTGTCTCTATAAACATGGAAATAACTACACTGCTATCTGTATAAACATGGAAATATCTACACCACCACCTGTATGAACATGGAAATATCTACACTGCCATCCATACGAACATGGAAATATCTACACCGCCATCTGTATGAACATGGAAATATCTACACCGCCTTCTGCATGAACAGGTAAATATCTACACCGCCATCTGTGTGAACATGGAAATATCTCCACCGCTATCTGTATGAACATGGAAATATCTACACCGCTATCTGTATGAACATGGAAATATCTACACCGCTATCTGTATGAACATGGAAATATCTACACCGCTATCTGTATGAACATGGAAATATCTAGACCGCTATCTGTATGAACATGCAAATATCTAAACAGCTATCTGTATATCAATGAAAATATCTACACTGCTATCCCTATAAACATGGAAATAACTACACTGCTATCTGTATAAATATGGAAATATCTACACTGCCATCTCTATGAACATGGAAATATCTACACCGCCATTTGTATGAACATGGAAATATCTACACCGCCATCTCAATGAACATGGAAATATCTACACCGCCATTTGTATGAACATGGAAATATCTACACCACCATATGTATGAACATGGAAATATCTTCACTGCCATCTGTATGAACATGGATATATGTACACCGGCATGTGGATGAATATGGAAATATCTACACCGCTATCTGCATGAACATGGAAATATCTACACAGCTATCTGAATATATACGGAAATATCTACACAGATTTCTCTATAAATATGGAAATAACTACAGCGCTATCTCTATAAACTTCGAAAAATCTACACCGCAATCTGTATGAACATGGAAATATCTACACCGCCATCTGTACAAACATGGACATATCTACACCGCCATCTGTATTAAGATGGAAATATCTACACTACTATCTGTATAAACATGGAAATATCTGCCCAACTATCTGTATAAAGATGGAAATATCCGCACCGCTGTCTGTATAAACATGGAAATATCTACACTGCTATCTGCATAAACATGGAAATATCTGCACCGCCATCTGTATGAACATGGAAATATCTACACCGCCATCTCTATAAACGTGGAAATATCTACACCGCTATCTGTATGAACTTGGAAATATCTACACTGCTCTCTCTATAAAATTGAAATTATCTACACCATTATCTCTATAAACATGGAAATATCTACACTACTATCTGTATAAACATGGAAATATCTACACCGCTATCTGTATAAACATGGAAATATCTTCACCGCTATCTGTATAAACATGGAAATATCTACAACGCTGTCTCTATAAACTTGGAAATAACTACACCACTATCTCTGTAAACATGGAAATATCTAGACCGCCATCTCTATAAACATGGAAATATCTACACCACCATCTGTATAAACATGGAAATATCTATACCGCTATCTGCATAAACATGGAAATATCTACAATGCCATCTCTATGACCATGGAAATATCTACACCGCCTTCTGTAAGAACATGGAAATATCTATACCGCCATCTGTATGAACATGTAAATATCTACACCGCCATCTGTATGAACTTGGAAATATCTACACCGCTAACTGTATGAACATGGAAATATCTACACCGCTGTCTGTATGAACATGGAAATATCTACAACGTTATCTGTATGAACATAGAAATATCTACACCGCTATCTGTATGAACATGGAAATAGCTACACCGCTATCTGTACGAACATGGAAATACCTACACCGCTATCTGTATGAAGATGCAAATAGCTACACAGTTATCTGTATATCAACGGAAATATCTACACCGGTATCTCTATTAACATGGAAATAACTACACTGCTATCTGTATAAACATGGAAATATCTACACCGCCACCTGTATGAACATGGAAATATCTACACTGCCATCCGTACAAACATGGAAATATCTACACCGCCATCTGTATAAACATGTAAATATCTTCACCGCCATCTGTATGAACATGGAAATATCTACAACGCTAAATGTATGAACATGGAAATGTCTACACCGCTATTGGTATGAACATGGAAATATCTACACCGCTATCTGTATGAACATGGAAATATCTACACCGCTATCTGTATGAACATGGAAATATCTACAGCGGTATCTGTATGAACATGGAAATATCTACACCGCCATCTTTATCAACAAGTAAATATCTACACCGCCATCTGTATGAACATGCAAATATCTACACCGCTAACTGTATGAACATTTAAATATCTACACCGCTATCTGTATGAACATGGAAATATCTACACCGCTATCTCTATGAACATGGAAATATCTACACCGCTATCTGTATGAACATGCAAATATCTACACAGCTATACGTATATCAATGGAAATATCTACAATGCTATCTCTATAAACATGGAAATAACTACACTGCTATCTGTATAAACATGGAAATATCTACACCGCCACCTGTATGAACATGGAAATATCTACACTGCCATCCGTATGAACATGGAAATATCTACACCGCCATCTGTATGAACACGTAAATATCTGCACCGCCATCTGTATGAACATGGAAATATCTACACCGCTAACTGTATGAACATGGAAATATCTACACCGCTATCTGTATGAACATGGAAATATCTACACCGCTATCTGTATGAACATGGAAATATCAACACCGCCATCTGTATGAACATGGAAATATCTACACCGTTATCTGTATGAACATGTAAATATCTACACTGCCATCAGTAAGAACATGGAAATATCCACACCGCTAACTGTATGAACATGGAAATATCTACACTGCTATCTGTATGAACATGGAAATATCTACACCGCTATCTGTATGAACATGGAAATATCTACACTGCCATCTCTATGAACATGGAAATACCTACACCGCCATTTGTATGAACATGGAAATATCTACACCGCCATCTGCATGAACATGGAAATATCTACACCGCCATCTCTATAAACGTGGAAATATCTACACCGCTATCTGTATGAACTTGGAAATATCTACACTGCTCTCGGTATAAATTGAAATTGTCTACACCACTATCTCTATAAACATGGAAATATCTACACTGCTATCTGTATAAACATGGAAATACCTACAACGCTATCTGTATAAACATGGAAATATCTTCACTGCTATCTGTATAAACATGGAAATATCTACAACGCTATCTGTATAAACATGGAAATATCTTCACGGCTATCTGTATAAACATGGAAATAACTACAACGCTGTCTCTATAAACTTGGAAATAACTACACCACTATCTCTGTAAACATGGAAATATCTAGACCGCCATCTCTATAAACATGGGAATATCTACACCACCATCTGTATAAACATGGAAATATCTATACCGCTATCTGCATAAACATGGAAATATCTACACCGCCATCTCTATGAACATGGAAATATCTACACCGCCATCTCTATGAACATGGAAATATCTACACCGCCATTTGTATGAACATGGAAATATCTACACTGCCATATCTATGAACATGGAAATAACTACACTGTCATTTGTATGAACATGGAAATATCTACACCGCCATCTGCATGACCATGGAAATATCTACACCGCCATCCCTGTAAACGTGGAAATATCTACACCGCTATCTGTATGAACTTGGAAATATCTACACTGCTCTCGGTATAAATTGAAATTATCTACACCACTATCTCTATAAACATGGAAATATCTACACTGCTATCTGTATAAACATGGAAATATCTACACAGCTATCTGTATAAACATGGAAATATCTTCACCGCTATCAGTATAAACATGGAAATATCTACAACGCTATCTGTATGAACATGGAAATATCTACACCGCTATCTGTATGAACTTGGAAATATCTACACAGCTATCTGTACGAACATGGAAATATCTACACCGCTATCTGTATGAACATGCAAATACCTACACAGCTATCTGTATATCAATGGAAATATCCACAATGCTATCTCTATAAACATGGAAATAACTACACTGCTAACTGTACAAACATGGAAATATCTACACCGCCACCTATATGAACATGGAAATATCTACACTGCCATCTGTAGGAACATGGAAATATCTACACCGCTATCTGTACGAACATGGAAATATCTACACCGCTATCTGTATGAACATGCAAATATCTACACAGCTATCTGTATATCAATGGAAATATCTACACTGCTATCTCTATAAACATGGAAATTACTACACTGCTATCTGTATAAACATGGAAATATCTACACCGCCATCTCTATGAACATGGAAATATCTACACCGCCATTTGTATGAACATGGAAATATCTACACCGCTAACTGTATGAACATGGAAATATCTACACCGCTATCTGTATGAACATGGAAATATCTACACCGTTATCTGTATGAACATGGAAATATCTACACCGCTATCTGTATGAACATGGAAATATCTACACCACTCTCTGTACGAACATGGAAATATCTACACCGCTATCTGTACGAACATGGAAATATCTACACCGCTATCTGTATGAACATGGAAATATCTACACAGCTATGTGTATATCAATGGAAATATCTACACTGCTATCTCTATAAACATGGAAATCACTACACTGCTATCTGCATAAACATGGAAATATCTACACCGCCATCTCTATGAACATGGAAATATCTACACCGCCATCTGTATGAACGTGTAAATATCTACACCGACATCTGTATGAACATGGAAATATCTACAGCACTAACTGTATGAACATGGAAATATCTACACGGCTATCTGTATGAACATGCAAATATCTACACCGCCATCTGTATGAACATGGAAATATCTACACCGTTATCTGTATGAACATGGAAATATCTACACCGCTATCTGTATGAACATGGAAATATCTACACAGCTATCTGTACGAACGTGGAAATATCTACACCGCTATCTGTATGAACATGCAAATACCTACACAGCTATCTGTATATCAATGGAAATATCCACAATGCTCTCTCTATAAACATGGAAATAACTACACCGCCATCTGTATGAACATGGAAATATCTACACCGCTATCTGTATGAACATGTAAATATCTACACAGCTATCTGTATATCAATGGAAATATCTACACTGCTATCTCTATAAACATGGAAATACCTACACTGCTATCTGAATAAACATGGAAATATCTACACCGCCACCTGTATGAACATGGAAATATATACACTGCCATAAGTACGAACATGGAAATATCTACACCGCCATCTGTATGAACATGTAAATATCTGCACCGCCATCTGTATGAACATGGAAATATCTACACCGCTAACTGTATGAACATGGAAATATCTACACCGCTATCTGCATGAACATGGAAATATCTACACCGCCATCTCTATGAACATGGAAATATCTACACCGCAATTTGTATGAACATGGAAATATCTACACCGCTAACTGTATGAATATGGAAATATCTACACCGGTATCTGAATAAACATGGAAATATCTGCACCGCTATCTCTATGAACATGCAAATATCTACACAGCTATTTGTATATCAATGGAAATATCTACACTGCTATGTCTATAAACATGGTAATAAACACACTGCTACCAGTATAAACATGGAAATATCTACACCGTCATCTCTATGAACATGGAAATATCTACACCGACTTTTGTATGAACATGGAAATATCCACACCGCTATCTGTGTAAACATGGAAATTTCTACACCGCTATCTGTGTAAACATGGAAATATCTACACCGCCATCTGTGTAAACATGAAAATATCTACACCGCAATACCTGTAAACGTGGAAATATCTACACTGCCATCTGTATGAACATGGAAATATCTACACCGCCATCTCTGTAAACGTGGAAATGTCTACACCGCTATCTGTATTAACTTGGAAATATCTACACTGCTCTCTGCATAAAATTGAAATTATCTACACCACTATCTCTATAAACATGGAAATATCTACACTGCTATCTGTATAAACATGGAAATATCTACAACGCTATCTGTATAAACATGGAAATATCTTCACCGATATCTGTATAAACATGGAAATATCTACAACGCTGTCTCTATAAACTTGGAAATAACTACACCACTATCTCTGTAAACATGGAAATATCTAGACCGCCGTCTCTATAAACATGGAAATAGCTACACCACCATCTGTATAAACATGGAAATATCTATACCGCTATCTGCATAAACATGGAAATATCTACACCGCCATCTCTATGAACATGGAAATATCTACACCGCCATCTGTACGAACATGGAAATATCTATACCGCCATCTGTATGAACATGTAAATATCTACACTGCCATCTGTACGAACATGGAAAAATCTCCACCGCTAACTGTATGAACATGGAAATATCTACACCGCTATCTGTATGAACATGGAAATATCTACACCGTTATCTGTATGAACATGGAAATAACTACACCGCTATCTGTATGAACATGGAAATATCTACACCGCTATCTGAACGAACATGGAAATATCTACACAGCTATCTGTATGAACATGCAAATATCTACAGAGCTATCTGTATATCAATGGATATATCTACAATGCTATCTCTATAAACAAGGAAATAACTACACTGCTATCTGTATAAACATGGAAATATCTACACCGCCACCTGTATGAACATGGAAATATCTACACTGCCATCCATACGAACATGGAAATATCTACACCGCCATCTGTATGAACATGTAAATATCTGCACCGCCATCTGTATTAACATGGAAATATCTACACCGCTAACTGTATGAACATGGAAATATCTACACCGCTATCTGTATGAACATGGAAATATCTACACCGCCATCTGTATGAACTTGGAAATATCTACACCGCCATCTGTATGAACATGGAAATATCTACACCGCCATCTGTATGAACATGGAAATATCTACACTGCCATCTGTAAGAACATGGAAATATCTACACCGCTAACTGTATGAACATGGAAATATCTACACCGCTATCTGTATGAACATGGAAATATCTACACCGCTATCTGTATGAACATGGAAATATCTACACCGCTATCTGTATGAACATGCAAATATCTACACAGCTATCTGTATATCAGTGGAAATATCTACACTGCTATCTCTATAAACATGGAAATAACTACACTGCTATCTGTATAAACAAGGAAATATCTACACCGCTAACTGTATGAACGTGGAAATATCTACACCGCTATCTGTATGAACATGGAAATATCTACACTGCTATCTGTATATCAATGGAAATATCTACTCTGCTATCTCTATAAACATGGAAATAACTACACTGCTATCTGTATAAACATGGAAAGATCTACACCGCCATCTCTATGAATATGGAAATATCTACACCGCCATTTGTATGAACATGGAAATACCTACACCGCCATCTCCATGAACATGGAAATATCTACTCCGCCATTTGTATGAACATGGAAATATCTTCACCGCTATCTGTATGAACATGGAAATAACTACACCACCATCTGTATGAACATGTAAATATCTACACCGCCATCTGTATGAACATGGAAATATCTTCACCACTAACTGTATGAACATGGAAATATCTACACCGCTATCTGTATGAACATGGAAATATCTACACCGTTATCTGTATGAACATGGAAATATCTACAGCGCTATCTGTATGAACATGGAAATAACTACACCGCTATCTGTACGAACATGGAAATATCTACACCGCTATCTGTATGAACATGCAAATACCTACACAGCTATCTGTATGAACATGCAAATACCTACACAGCTATCTGTATATCAATGGAAATATCCACACTGCTATCTCTATAAACATGGAAATAACTACACTGCTATCTATATAAACATGGAAATATCTACACCGCCATCTGTATGAACATGGAAATATCTACACCGCCATCTGTATGAATATGTAAATATCTACACCGCCATCTGTATGAACATGGAAATATCTACACCTCTAACTGTATGAACATGGAAATATCTACACCGCTATCTGTATGAACATGGAAATATCTACACCGCTATCTGTATATCAATGGAAATATCTACACTGCTATCTCTATAAACGTGGAAATAACTACACTGCTATTTGCATAAACATGGAAATATCCGCACCGCTAGCTGTGTAAACATGGAAATATCTTCACCGCTCTCTGTATAAACATGGAAATACCTACACCGCTATCTGTGTAAACATGGAAATACTTACACCACCATCTGTATAAACATGGAAATATCTACACCGCCATCTGTATAAACATGGAAATATCTACACTGCCAACCGTATGAAAATGGAAATATCTACACCGCCATATCTATAAAGGTGGAAATATCTACACCGCTGTCTGTATGAACTTGGAAATATTCACACTGCTATTAGTATAAAAATGGAAATATCTACACTGCTATGTCTATAAGAATGGAAATATCTACACCGCTATCTGTATGAACAACGAAATATCTAGACCGCCATTTCTACAAACATGTAAATATCTACACTGCTCTGTGAATAAACATGGAAATAACTACACCGCTATCTGTATAAACATGGAAATATCTACACCGCTATCTCTATAAACTTGGAAATAACTACACCACTATCTCTATAAACGTGGAAATATCTACACCGCCATATCTATAAGCATGGAAATATCTACACCGCCATCTGTAGGAACATGAAAATATCTACACCGCCATCTCTATAAACATGGAAATACCTATACCGCCATCTCTATAAAGATGGAAATATCTAAACCGCCATCTGTATGAACATGTAGATATCTACACCGCTATGTATATAAAGAAGGAAGCATGTACACCGCCACCTGTATAAACGTAGAAATATCTACACCGCCATCTCTATAAACATGGAAATATCTACACCGACATCTGTATAAACGTGGAAATATCTACACCACTATCTGTATAAAGATGGAAATATCTACACCGCTATCTGAATAAACATGGAAATATCTACACCGCCATCGCTATAAACATGGAAATATCTACACCGCCATCTGTACGAACATGGGAATATCTGCACCGCCATCTGTATGAACAAGGAAATATCTACAACGCCATCTGTATTAGGATGGAAATATCTACACCGCTATCTGTATAAACATGGAAATATTTACACCGCTATCTCTATAAACTTGGAAATATCTACATCACTACCTGTATAAACATGGAAATATCTTCACCGCTATCTGTATAAACATGGAAATATCTGCACCGGTATCAGTGTAAACATGGAAATATCTACACCGCTATCTATATAAAGATGGAAATATCCACACCGCTATCTGTGTAAACATGGAAATATCTTCACCGCTATCTGTATAAACATGGAAATAACTACACCGCTATCTATATAAACATGTAAATATCTACAATGCTATATGACTAAAAATGGAAATGTCTACACCACCATCTGTATGAACATGGAAATATCTACACCGCCATCTCTGGGAACATGGAAATATCTACACCACCATCTGTATTAAGATGGAAATATCTACACCGCTATGTGTATAAACATGGAAATATCCACACTGCTATCTGTGTAAACATGGAAATATCTTCAGCGCTATCTGTATAAGCATGGATATAATTACACCACTATCTCTATAAACATGTAAATATCTACAACGATATCTGTGTAAACATGGAAAGGCCTACACCGCTGTCTGTGTAAACATGGAAATATCTACACCGCTTTCTGTATGAACATGGAAATATCTACACCGCTATCTCTATGAACATGCAAATATCTACACCGCTATCTCTATGAACATGCAAATATCTACACAGCTATCTGTATATCAATGGAAATATCTACACAGCTTTATCTATAAACATGGAAATAACTACACCGCTATCTCTATAAACTTGGAAATATCTACAGCGCCATCTGTATGAACATGGAAATATCTACAGCGCCATCTGTAGGAACATGGAAATATCTACACCGAAATCTGTATTAAGATGGAATATCTACACCGCTATCTGTATAAACATGGAAATATCTACACCGCTATCTGTATAAACATGGAGATATCCACACCGCTATCTGTGTAAACATGGAAATATCTACACCGCTGTCTGTATAAACATGGAAATATCTACACCGCCATCTCTATAAACATGGAAATATCTGCACCACCATCTGAATAAACATGGAAATATCTACACCTCCATGTCTATAAACATGGAAATGTCTACAACGCCCTCTGTATGAACACGGAAATATGTACACCGCCATCTCTATAAACGTGGAAATATCTACAACGCTATCTGTATGGACATGGAAATATCTACACTTCTATCTGTATAAAATTGGAAACATCTACACCGCTATCTCTATAAAATTGGAAATATCTACACCGCTATCTCTGTAAACATGGAAATATCTGCAACGCTATCTGTATAAACAAGAAAATATCTAGACCGCCATCTCTATAAACATGTAAATATCTACACCGCTATCTGTATAAACATGGAAATATCTACACCGCTATGCATATAAACATGGAAATATCTACACCACTATCTCTATAAACTTGGAAATAACTGCAACACTATCTCTGTAAACATGGAAATATCTACACTGCTATCTGTATAAACATGGATATATCTACACCGCTATCTGTATAAACATGGAAATATCTACACCGCCATCTCTATGAACATGGAAATATCTACACCGCCATTTGTATGAACATGGAAATATCTAAACCGCCATCTCTAAGAACATGGAATTATCTACACCTCCATGTGTATGAACATGGAAATATCTACACCGCCATCTGTATGAACATGGAAATATCTTCACCGCCATCTGTATGAACATGGATATATCTACACGGCATCTGGATGAACATGGAATCATCTACACAGCTATCTGCATATACACGGAAATATCTACACAGCTTTCTCTATAAACATGGAAAGAACAACACCGCTATCTCTATAAACTTCAAAATATTTACACCACCATCTGTATGAACATGGAAATATCTACACCGCCATCTGTAGGACCATGGAAATATCTACACCACCATCTGTATTAAGATGGAAATATCTACACCGCTATGTGTATAAACATGGAAATATCCACACTGCTATCTGTGTAAACATGGAAATACCTTCAATGCTATCTGTATAAACATGGAAATAACTACACCGCTATCTCTATAAACATGTAAATATCTACAACGATATCTGTGTAAACATGGAAAGGTCTACACCGCTGTCTGTGTAAACATGGAAATATCTACACCGCTTTCTGTATAAACATGGAAATATCTACACTGCCTAAACTGTAAACATAGAAATATCTACACCGCCATCTGTATAAACATGGAAATATCCACACGGCCATCTCTATAAACATATTAATATGTACACCGCCATCTGAATGGACGTAGAAATATCAACACCGCCATCTCTATAAAGGTGGAATTATCTACACTGCTATCTGTATGAACATGGAAATATCTACACAGCTATCTGCATATACATGGAAATATCTACACAGCTCTATCCATAAACATGGAAATAAGTACACCGCTATCTCTATAAAATTGGAAATATCTACAGCGCCATCTGTATGAACATGGAAATATCTACACCGCCATCTGTATGAACATGGAAATATCTACTCCGTCATCTCTATAAACGTGGAAATATCTACATCGCTATCTGTATTAACTTGGAAATATCTACACTGCTCTCGGTATAAAATTGAAATTATCTACACCACTATCACTATAAACATGGAAATACCTCTACCGCCATCTCTATAAAGATGGAAATATCTAAAACACCATCTGTATGAACATGGAGATATCTACACGGCTATGTATATAAAGAAGGAAGCATCTACACCGCCACCTGTATAAATGTAGAAGTATCTACACCGCCATCTCTATAAACATGGAAATATCTACACCGACATCTGTATAAACGTGGAAATATCTACACCTCTATCTCTATAAAGATGGAAATATCTACACCGCTATCTGAATAAACATGGAAATATCTACACCGCCATCACTATAAACATGGAAATATCTACACCGCCATCTGTATGAACTTGGAAATATCTACACCGCCATCTGTATGAACATGGAAATATCTACACCGCCATCTGTATGAACATGGAAATATCTACACTGCCATCTGTAAGAACATGGAAATATCTACACCGCTAACTGTATGAACATGGAAATATCTACACCGCTATCTGTATGAACATGGAAATATCTACACCGCTATCTGTATGAACATGGAAATATCTACACCGCTATCTGTATGAACATGCAAATATCTACACAGCTATCTGTATATCAGTGGAAATATCTACACTGCTATCTCTATAAACATGGAAATAACTACACTGCTATCTGTATAAACAAGGAAATATCTACACCGCTAACTGTATGAACGTGGAAATATCTACACCGCTATCTGTATGAACATGGAAATATCTACACTGCTATCTGTATATCAATGGAAATATCTACTCTGCTATCTCTATAAACATGGAAATAACTACACTGCTATCTGTATAAACATGGAAAGATCTACACCGCCATCTCTATGAATATGGAAATATCTACACCGCCATTTGTATGAACATGGAAATACCTACACCGCCATCTCCATGAACATGGAAATATCTACTCCGCCATTTGTATGAACATGGAAATATCTTCACCGCTATCTGTATGAACATGGAAATAACTACACCACCATCTGTATGAACATGTAAATATCTACACCGCCATCTGTATGAACATGGAAATATCTTCACCACTAACTGTATGAACATGGAAATATCTACACCGCTATCTGTATGAACATGGAAATATCTACACCGTTATCTGTATGAACATGGAAATATCTACAGCGCTATCTGTATGAACATGGAAATAACTACACCGCTATCTGTACGAACATGGAAATATCTACACCGCTATCTGTATGAACATGCAAATACCTACACAGCTATCTGTATGAACATGCAAATACCTACACAGCTATCTGTATATCAATGGAAATATCCACACTGCTATCTCTATAAACATGGAAATAACTACACTGCTATCTATATAAACATGGAAATATCTACACCGCCATCTGTATGAACATGGAAATATCTACACCGCCATCTGTATGAATATGTAAATATCTACACCGCCATCTGTATGAACATGGAAATATCTACACCTCTAACTGTATGAACATGGAAATATCTACACCGCTATCTGTATGAACATGGAAATATCTACACCGCTATCTGTATATCAATGGAAATATCTACACTGCTATCTCTATAAACGTGGAAATAACTACACTGCTATTTGCATAAACATGGAAATATCCGCACCGCTAGCTGTGTAAACATGGAAATATCTTCACCGCTCTCTGTATAAACATGGAAATACCTACACCGCTATCTGTGTAAACATGGAAATACTTACACCACCATCTGTATAAACATGGAAATATCTACACCGCCATCTGTATAAACATGGAAATATCTACACTGCCAACCGTATGAAAATGGAAATATCTACACCGCCATATCTATAAAGGTGGAAATATCTACACCGCTGTCTGTATGA
The DNA here is from genome assembly GCF_029281585.2 of Gorilla gorilla gorilla. Classification (NCBI taxonomy): domain Eukaryota; kingdom Metazoa; phylum Chordata; class Mammalia; order Primates; family Hominidae; genus Gorilla; species Gorilla gorilla. Next base: position 2,484,280 of record NC_073234.2, read on the forward strand.
ACTTGGAAATATTCACACTGCTATTAGTATAAAAATGGAAATATCTACACTGCTATGTCTATAAGAATGGAAATATCTACACCGCTATCTGTATGAACAACGAAATATCTAGACCGCCATTTCTACAAACATGTAAATATCTACACTGCTCTGTGAATAAACATGGAAATAACTACACCGCTATCTGTATAAACATGGAAATATCTACACCGCTATCTCTATAAACTTGGAAATAACTACACCACTATCTCTATAAACGTGGAAATATCTACACCGCCATATCTATAAGCATGGAAATATCTACACCGCCATCTGTAGGAACATGAAAATATCTACACCGCCATCTCTATAAACATGGAAATACCTATACCGCCATCTCTATAAAGATGGAAATATCTAAACCGCCATCTGTATGAACATGTAGATATCTACACCGCTATGTATATAAAGAAGGAAGCATGTACACCGCCACCTGTATAAACGTAGAAATATCTACACCGCCATCTCTATAAACATGGAAATATCTACACCGACATCTGTATAAACGTGGAAATATCTACACCACTATCTGTATAAAGATGGAAATATCTACACCGCTATCTGAATAAACATGGAAATATCTACACCGCCATCGCTATAAACATGGAAATATCTACACCGCCATCTGTACGAACATGGGAATATCTGCACCGCCATCTGTATGAACAAGGAAATATCTACAACGCCATCTGTATTAGGATGGAAATATCTACACCGCTATCTGTATAAACATGGAAATATTTACACCGCTATCTCTATAAACTTGGAAATATCTACATCACTACCTGTATAAACATGGAAATATCTTCACCGCTATCTGTATAAACATGGAAATATCTGCACCGGTATCAGTGTAAACATGGAAATATCTACACCGCTATCTATATAAAGATGGAAATATCCACACCGCTATCTGTGTAAACATGGAAATATCTTCACCGCTATCTGTATAAACATGGAAATAACTACACCGCTATCTATATAAACATGTAAATATCTACAATGCTATATGACTAAAAATGGAAATGTCTACACCACCATCTGTATGAACATGGAAATATCTACACCGCCATCTCTAGGAACATGGAAATATCTACACCACCATCTGTATTAAGATGGAAATATCTACACCGCTATGTGTATAAACATGGAAATATCCACACTGCTATCTGTGTAAACATGGAAATATCTTCAGCGCTATCTGTATAAGCATGGATATAATTACACCACTATCTCTATAAACATGTAAATATCTACAACGATATCTGTGTAAACATGGAAAGGCCTACACCGCTGTCTGTGTAAACATGGAAATATCTACACCGCTTTCTGTATGAACATGGAAATATCTACACCGCTATCTCTATGAACATGCAAATATCTACACCGCTATCTCTATGAACATGCAAATATCTACACAGCTATCTGTATATCAATGGAAATATCTACACAGCTTTATCTATAAACATGGAAATAACTACACCGCTATCTCTATAAACTTGGAAATATCTACAGCGCCATCTGTATGAACATGGAAATATCTACAGCGCCATCTGTAGGAACATGGAAATATCTACACCGAAATCTGTATTAAGATGGAATATCTACACCGCTATCTGTATAAACATGGAAATATCTACACCGCTATCTGTATAAACATGGAGATATCCACACCGCTATCTGTGTAAACATGGAAATATCTACACCGCTGTCTGTATAAACATGGAAATATCTACACCGCCATCTCTATAAACATGGAAATATCTGCACCACCATCTGAATAAACATGGAAATATCTACACCTCCATGTCTATAAACATGGAAATGTCTACAACGCCCTCTGTATGAACACGGAAATATGTACACCGCCATCTCTATAAACGTGGAAATATCTACAACGCTATCTGTATGGACATGGAAATATCTACACTTCTATCTGTATAAAATTGGAAACATCTACACCGCTATCTCTATAAAATTGGAAATATCTACACCGCTATCTCTGTAAACATGGAAATATCTGCAACGCTATCTGTATAAACAAGAAAATATCTAGACCGCCATCTCTATAAACATGTAAATATCTACACCGCTATCTGTATAAACATGGAAATATCTACACCGCTATGCATATAAACATGGAAATATCTACACCACTATCTCTATAAACTTGGAAATAACTGCAACACTATCTCTGTAAACATGGAAATATCTACACTGCTATCTGTATAAACATGGATATATCTACACCGCTATCTGTATAAACATGGAAATATCTACACCGCCATCTCTATGAACATGGAAATATCTACACCGCCATTTGTATGAACATGGAAATATCTAAACCGCCATCTCTAAGAACATGGAATTATCTACACCTCCATGTGTATGAACATGGAAATATCTACACCGCCATCTGTATGAACATGGAAATATCTTCACCGCCATCTGTATGAACATGGATATATCTACACGGCATCTGGATGAACATGGAATCATCTACACAGCTATCTGCATATACACGGAAATATCTACACAGCTTTCTCTATAAACATGGAAAGAACAACACCGCTATCTCTATAAACTTCAAAATATTTACACCACCATCTGTATGAACATGGAAATATCTACACCGCCATCTGTAGGACCATGGAAATATCTACACCACCATCTGTATTAAGATGGAAATATCTACACCGCTATGTGTATAAACATGGAAATATCCACACTGCTATCTGTGTAAACATGGAAATACCTTCAATGCTATCTGTATAAACATGGAAATAACTACACCGCTATCTCTATAAACATGTAAATATCTACAACGATATCTGTGTAAACATGGAAAGGTCTACACCGCTGTCTGTGTAAACATGGAAATATCTACACCGCTTTCTGTATAAACATGGAAATATCTACACTGCCTAAACTGTAAACATAGAAATATCTACACCGCCATCTGTATAAACATGGAAATATCCACACGGCCATCTCTATAAACATATTAATATGTACACCGCCATCTGAATGGACGTAGAAATATCAACACCGCCATCTCTATAAAGGTGGAATTATCTACACTGCTATCTGTATGAACATGGAAATATCTACACAGCTATCTGCATATACATGGAAATATCTACACAGCTCTATCCATAAACATGGAAATAAGTACACCGCTATCTCTATAAAATTGGAAATATCTACAGCGCCATCTGTATGAACATGGAAATATCTACACCGCCATCTGTATGAACATGGAAATATCTACTCCGTCATCTCTATAAACGTGGAAATATCTACATCGCTATCTGTATTAACTTGGAAATATCTACACTGCTCTCGGTATAAAATTGAAATTATCTACACCACTATCACTATAAACATGGAAATACCTCTACCGCCATCTCTATAAAGATGGAAATATCTAAAACACCATCTGTATGAACATGGAGATATCTACACGGCTATGTATATAAAGAAGGAAGCATCTACACCGCCACCTGTATAAATGTAGAAGTATCTACACCGCCATCTCTATAAACATGGAAATATCTACACCGACATCTGTATAAACGTGGAAATATCTACACCTCTATCTCTATAAAGATGGAAATATCTACACCGCTATCTGAATAAACATGGAAATATCTACACCGCCATCACTATAAACATGGAAATATCTACACCGCCATCTGTACGAACATGGGAATATCTGCACCGCCATCTGTATGAACAAGGAAATATCAACAACGCCATCCGTATTAAGATGGAAATATCTACACCGCTATCTGTATAAACATGGATATATTTACACCGCTATCTCTATAAACTTGGAAATATCTACATCGCTACCTGTATAAACATGGAAATATCTTCACCGGTATCTGTATAAACATGGAAATATCTGCACCGCTATCAGTATAAACATGGAAATATCTACACCGCTATCTGTATAAAGATGGAAATATCCACACCGCTATCTGTGTAAACATGGAAATATCTTCAGCGCTATCTGTATAAACATGGAAATAACTACACCGCTATCTGTATGAACATGGAAATATCTGCACCGCCATCTCTACGAACATGGAAATATCTACACCGCCATCTGTATGAACATGGAAATATCTTCACCACCATCTGTATGAACATGGATATATCTACACCGCCATGTGGATGAACGTGGAAATATCTACACCGCTCTCTGTATCAACTTGGAAATAGCTACACAGCTATCTGCATATACATGGAAATATCTACACAGCTTTCTCTATAAACGTGGAAATAACTACACCACTATCTATAAACTTGGAAATATCTACACTGCCATCTGTATGAACATGGAAATATCTACACCACCATTTTTAGGAACATGGAAATATCTACACCACCATCTGTATTAAGATTTAAATATCTGCACCGTTATCTGTATAAACATGGAATTATCTACACCGCTATCAGTATAAACATGGAGATATCCACACTGCTATCTGTGTAAACATGGAAATATCTACACCACCATCTGTATAAAGATGGAAATATCTGCAACGCCTTCTGGATGAACATGGAAATATCTACACCACCATCTCTATAAACGTGGAAATATCGACACCGCTATCTGTATGAACATGGAAATATCTTAACTGCTAACTGTATAAAATTGGGAATATCTACACCGCTATCTCTATCAACGTGGAAATATCTACACCGCCAACTGTATGAAAATGGAGATATCTAAACTGCTATCTGTATAAAATTGGGAATATCTACACCGCTATCTCTAAGAACATGGAAATATCTACACCGCTATCTGTATAAACCAGAAAATATCTAGACCGCCATTTCTCTAAACATGTAAATATCTACAACGCTATCTGTATAAACATGGAAATATCTACACAGCTATGCGTATCAACATGGAAATATCTACACGGCTGTCTCTGTAAACATGGAAATATCTAAACCGCCCTCTGTATAAACATAGAAATACCTACACTGCCAACTCTATAAACATGGAAATATCTACAACGCCATCTGTATGAACATGGAAATATCTACACCGCCATCCATATGAACATGGAAATATCTACACCGCTCTCTGTATATACATGGAAATATCTACACCGCTATCTCTATGAACATGGAAATAACTACGCCGCTATCTTTTTAAATATGGAAATAACTCCACCGCCATCCGTATGAACATGGAAATATCTACACCGCTATCTGTATGAACATGGAAATATCTACACAGCTATCTGTATATACATGGAAATATCTACACTGCTATCGCTATGAACATGGAAATAACTACACCGCTATCTCTATAAATATGGAAATATCTACACTGACATCTCTATGAACTTGGAAATAACTACACCGCCATTTGTATGAACATGGAAATATCCACACTGCCATCTGTATGAACACGGAATTATCTTCAGCGCCATCTGTATGAACATGGAAGCATGTACACCGCAATCTGGATTAACATGGAAATATCTACACCCCTATCTCTATAAACATGGAAATATCTACACCACAATCAGTATAAACATGGCAATATCTACACCGCTATCTGCGTAAACATAAAATATCTACACTTCTATCTGTATAAACATGGAAATATCTACACTACCATCTCTATGAACATGGAAATCACTACACCGCCACTTGTATGAAAATAGAAATATCTACACCTCCATCTCTATGAACATGGAAATATCTACACAGTGATATGTATGAACATGGAAGTAACTACACCGCAATCTGTATGAACATGGAAATATCTTCACCGCCATCTGTATGAACATGCATATATCTACACCGGCATCTGGGTGAACATGGAAATATCTACACCGCTATCTGAATTAACATGGAAATATCTGTAGAGCAATCTGCATATACATTTAAATATCTACACAGCTTTCCCTATAAACATGGAAATAACTACACTGCTATCGCTATAAACTTCGAAATATCTACACCACCATCTGTAGGAACATGGAAATATCTACAGGGCCATCTGTATTAAGATGGAAATATCTGCACCGCTCTCTGTATAAACACGGAAATATCTACACCGCCATCTCTATAAACGTGGAAATATCTACACCGCTATCTGCATGAACATGGAAATATCTACATTGCTATCTGTATAAAATTGGAAATATCTACACTGCTATCTCTATAAACATGGAAATATCTACACCGCTATCTGTGTAAACGAGAAAATATATAGACCGCCATCTCTATAAACATGTAAATATCTACACCACTATCTGTATAAACATGGAAATATCTACACCGCTATCTGTATAAACATGGAAATATCTACACCGCTATCTCTATAAACATGGAAATATCTACAGCGCTATCTGTATAAACATGGAAATATCTACACCGCTATCTGTATAAACTTGGAAATATCTGCACCGCTATCTGTATAAACATGGAAATATCTGCACCGCTATCAGTATAAACATGGAAATATCTACACTGCTATCTGTATAAACACGTAAATATCCTCACCGCTATCTGTGTCAACATGGAAATCTCTTCACCGCTATCTGTATAAACATGGAAATAACTACACCACTATCTCTATAAACATGCGAATAACTACAACGCTATCTGTGTAAACATGGAAATGCCTAAAGCGCTATCTGTGTAAACATGGAAATATCTACACCGCTATCTGTGTAAACATGGAAATATCTACACCGCCATCTCTATAAACATGGAAATATCTACACCGCCATCAGTATAAACATGAAATATCTACACCGCCATCTCTATAAACATGGAAATATCTACATCGCCATCTGTATGAACATGGAAATATCTACACCGCCATCTCTATAAATGTGGAAATATCTACACCGCTATCTGTATAAACATGGAAATATCTACACCGCTATCTGTATAAACATGGAAATACCTACACCGATATCTCTATCAACTTGGAAATATCTACACCACTATCTCTATAAACATTTAAATATCTAGACCACCATTTCTATAAACATGGAAATATCTACACCACCATCTGTATAAACATGGAAATATCTATACCGCTATCTGTAGAAAAATGGAAATATCTACACCGCTATCTCTATAAACATGGAAATATCTGCAACGCTATGTGTATCAACATGGAAATATCTACACCACCATCTGTATAAAGATGGAAATAAATATCTACACCGCAATCAGTATGGACATGGAAATATCTACACCACTATCTGTATAAACATTTAAATATATACGCCGCTATCTGCGAAATCATGGAAATATCTACACCGCTTCCTCTGTTAACATGGAAATATCTACACCGCTATCTGTATAAACAAGGAAATATCTACACTGCCATCTCTATAAACATGGAAATATCTACACCGCTATCTGTATGAACATGAAAATATTTACAGCGCCATCTGTATAAACATGGAAATATCTACAAGGCTATCTCTATAAACATGAAAATATCTAAACCGACATCTCTCTAAAAACGGAAATATCTACACCGCCATCTTTATAAACACGGAAATATCTATACGCCCCTCTGTATGAACATGGAAATATCTCCAACGCCATCTCTATAAACATGGAAATATGCACACCTCCATCTGTATAAACATGGAAATATCTACACCGCTATCTCTATAAACATAGAAATATCTACAACGCTATCTGTGTATACATGGAAATATCTACACTGCCATCTGTGTAAACATGGAAATAGCTACACCGACATCTGTATGAACATGGAAATATCTACATGGCCATCTGTATAAACATGGAAATATCTACACCGCTATCTCTATGAACTTGGAAATATCTGCACCGCTATGTGTATCAAGATGAAAATATCTACACCGCTTTCTCTGTAAACATGGAAATATCTACACCGCCATCTGTATGACCATGGAAATATCTACACCGCCATCTGGATGAACATGGAAATATCTACACCGCTATCTGTATGAACTTGGAAATATCTACACCGCTATCTGTATAAACATGCAAATATCCACACCGCTTTCTGTATAAACAAGGAAATAGCTACACCGCCATCTCTATAAACATGGAAATATCTACACTGCCATCTGTAAAAACATGGAAATATCCACACCGCTATCTGTATATACATAGAAATATCTACACACCTACTGTAAGAACATGGAAAAATCTACACCGCTGTATGTATAAATATCTAGATATCTACACCGCTATCTCTATAAACATGGAAATATCTACACCGCCATCTGTAGAAACATGGAAATATCTACACTGCCATCTCTATAAACATTTAAATATCTCCACAGCCATCTGTGTGAATATGGAAATGTCTACACCACCATCTGTATAAAGATGGAAATAAATATTTACCCAACAATCAGTATGGACATGGTAATATCTACACCGCTATATGTATGAACATTTAAATATCTACACCGCTATCTGCATAAACATGGAAATATCTACACCGCTACCTCTGTAAACATGGAAATATCTACACCGCTATCTGTATAAACAAGGAAATATCTACACCGCCATCTCTATAAACATGGAAATATCTACACAGCTATCTGTATGAACATGAAAATATCTACAGCGCCATCTGTATGAACGTGGAAGTATCTACACGGCTATCTCTATAAACATGAAAATATCTAAACCGCCATCTCTATAAACACGGAAATATCTACACCGCCATCTTCAAAAACATGGAAATATCTATACCGCCCTCTCTATGAACATGGAAATATCTACAACACCATCTCTATAAAGATGGAAATATGTACGCCGCCATCTGTATAAACATGGAAATATCTACACCGCCATCTCTATAAACAAAGAATTATCTACAACGCTATCTGTGTATACATGGAAATATCTACACTGCCATCTGTGTAAACATGGAAATATCTACACCGTCATCTGTATGAACATGGAAATATCTACACGGCCATCTGTATAAACATGGAAATATCTACACCGCCATCTCTATAAACATGGAAATATCTACACCGCCATCTGTATAAACATGGAAATATCTACACCGCCATCTGTATAAACATGGAAACATCAACACCGCCCTCTCTATAATCATGGAAATATCTACACCGCCATCTGTATGAACATTTAAATATGTACACTGCCACCTGCATAAAGATGCAAATATCTACACCGCTATCTGTATGAACATGGAAATACCTACACTGCTATCTCTATAAACATGGAAATATCTACACCGCGATCTCTATGAACATGGAAATATCTTCACTGCTATCTCTATAAACAAGAAAATATCTACACCACCATCTCTATAAACATGGAAACACCTACACCGCTATCTGCATGAACATGAAAATATCTACAGCGCCATCTGTATAAACATGGAGGCATCAACAACGCTATCTCTATAAACATGGAAATAACTACTCCGCCATCTGAATGAACATGGAAGTACCTTCAACGCTATCTGTATGAACGTGGAAATATCTACACCGCTATCTGTATGAACATGGAAATATCTACAGCGCTATCTGAATGAACATGGAAATATCAACTCCGCTATCTCTCTAAACATGGAAATACCTACACCGCTATCTCCATAAACATGAAAATATCTAGACCGCCATCTCCATAAACATGGAAATACGTACACCGCCATCTGTATAAACATGGAAATATCTACACCGCCATCTGTATAAACATGGAAATATCTACAAGGCTATCTGTAAAAACATGGAAATATCTACACCGCTATCTGTATAAACATGAAAATATCTAAACCGCTGTCTGTATGAACATGGAAATATCTACACCGCTATCTTTCTAAGCGTGGAAATATCTTCACAGCTATCTGTATAAACATGGAAATATCTACAACGCTATCTCTATAAACATGGAAATAACTACAACGGTATCTGTGTAAACATGGAAATGTCTACACCGATATCTGTGCAAACATGGAAATTTCTACACCGCCATCTGTTTGAACATGGAAATATCCACAGCGCCGTCACTATAAAGATGGAAATACCTACACCGCTATCTGCATAAACATGGAAATATCTACACCGCTATGTGTATAAACATGGAAATATCTACACCGCTAAGTGTATAAGCAAGGAAATATCTACAACGCTATCTGTATAAACATGGAAATATCTACACGGCTATCTGTATAAACATGGAAATATGTACACCGCTATCTGTATAAACATGGAAATATCTACACCGCTATCTGTATAAACATGGAAATATCTACACCGCTATCTGTATAAACTTGGAAATATCAACACTGCTATCTGTAAAACAGCTAAGTGTCTACACCGCTATCTCTATAAACATGGAGATATCTACACTACTATCTGTATGAACATTGAAATATCTACACCGCTATCTGTAGAAACATGGAAATATCTAGAATGCTATCTCTATTAACATGGAAATGTCTACACTGCTGTCTCTATAAACATGGAAATATTTACACCGCTATGTTCATAAACATGGAAATATCTACACCGTTATCTCTATAAACAGGGAAATATCTGCACCGCCATCTGTATAAACATGGAAATATCTACACCACCATCTCTATAAACATGGAAATATCTACTCCGCCATCTCTATAAACTTGGAAATATCTACACCGCCATCTCTATAAACATGGAAATATCTAAACAGCTATCTGTATGAACATGGAAATATCTACACCGCTATCTCTATAAAGATGGAAATATCTTCACCGCAATCTGTATGAACATGGAAATATCTACACCGCTATCTGTATAAAATGGAAATATTTACACTGCCATCTGAATAAAAATGGGAATATCTACACGGCCATCTGTATAAACATGGAAATATCTTAACCGCAATCTCTATAAACATTGAAATATCTACACCGCCATCTGTATGAACATGGAAATATCTACACCGCCATCTGTATGAACTTGGAAATATCTACCGCGAAATCTGTATGAACATGGAAATATCTACACCACCATCTGTATTATCATGGAAATATGTACACATACATCTGTATGAACATGCAAATATCTTCACCGCCATCTGTATGAACATGGAAATATCTACACCGCCCTCTGTAGGAACATGGAAATATCTACACCGCCATCTCTATAAACATGGAAATATCTACACTGCCATCTGTATAAACATGGAAATATCTACACCGCTATCTGTATATACATGGAAATATCTGCACCGCTATCTGTATAAAAATGGAAATATCTATACCGCTATCTCTATAAACATGGAAATATCTACACCACTATCTGTATAAACATGGAAATGTCCACACCGCTATCTGTATAGACATGGAAATATCTACACCGCTAACTGTATAAACATTGAAATATCTACACCGCTATCGGTATAAACATCCGTATTTGCTCTTAATTTATACCCGATGCTTGGAAGTTTCATATGAAAAAAGACCAAGTACATAATTAGTCTATATTTGGTCTGGCAATTGATCTCTGCAATAATGAAACCTCAAAGACAATCAAATCTGAAATCTAAGCTACATATTAAATAGCTTGGTTTTTAGGTAGCACGTTGCTGTGTATGCTGGCTTCATAGAACATGCAAGTAGCAATGGCCATTTTTTAATATTCATTAGCCTTGAAGTTCTCCTAATTTTTAATCACATAGAAATAGAAATCTAATCTCACTAGATTTTTTTTTTTGAAACAGTGTCTGGCTTCGTTGCCCAGGGTGAAGAGCAGGGCATGATCTTGGCTCACACCTCTGCCTCTCGGACTCAAGCCATCCACCCACCTCAGACTTGGGGTAGCTGGGACCACAGGCATGTGCCACCATATCCAGCTAATATTTTTATTTTTGTACAAATGGGGTTTGTCATCTTTCCCAGGCAGGCCTCAAACTCCAAGACTCAAGCAATCCACCTGCCTTGAATTCCCAAACTACTGGGTTTACAGGTGACAGCCATTACGCCCAGCAACTAAACTTCTAAAAATCAATTTTACATAAAATTATCTAAGCGTGCAAGGAAAGATAAGAAGCCTAAGGAACCAGTGAGTTGAAGAATAAATGCGGTTTAAATCATACATGTAAACAACATGATGTGATGTGGTAGGAATCATCTAACATGCTTTAAAGCATGAGTAAAAGGTCTTTTCTTAGAAAACTGGATCTTAGTTTAGGATATCTTTAGATAAGAGTATGAAAAGTCACATCACATTGATAAGTGAAGTGCTTCCTTTGGCTAATTTTAGGGATAGGACATTTACTTTCATATAATTCATAGGAATCTTAGACTTAAAAATAAAATTTCCCTTCTCAAATCCTTACTTTCATACATTTTTTGCATTTCTTTCACTTTTGTGTTAATGGCCTATGTCTCAACATATTCTACTAAGCCTTCTGGAAACACATACTTTGTTTCCAGCCTCTTCAGAGAACCATCACTCCACTTCCTAGGCTTCTGAAGAAGCAGACCCAAGCTTATAGTTATTACATATTTCTAAATCTAGGTGACCAAGAAAAATTGATACTTTTCCCATCATACCTTTAAGTTAATAATCAGGGGAATGCTGAGAGGTAAAGACCCAAGAGTGTTGGTTGTCTAATTGTGCAGCTGTATAAACAAATCTTAATGCTTGAAAATATTCAAAGGTTATTCTCACGTTGATTGTTGGTAACTATGTGTAACAACATGAAAAGAAAAAAAATCAAAGAATTACGTCTGAGGATAATACACAATCTCTAAGGGTAAGAAGAGCAACAAAAATTCTGCTTCAATTACCACTGAAATAATATATTTATCCTGTAAAATCTATGGTGGCTGGTTGTAAAAATTAGGCATTAGCAAACTGATAAAGACTTTTTAATGAAAACATTATGAAACATAGTTTTTAAAAAGTTAAATACACCCACACCAGTTTTTCAAATCCTTTGGGCTGCTTTAATGCTGCCATTAAATAGTTGATTTAGTTGTGACATAGATCCTATGTTCCATTGAGTCTACCATTCATAAAGATGCAATGTAAGGTAACAAAAGTATAAATTGTGTGTGTGAGGGGGAGAAGTCAAGAGTATTTTTATGTGACAGATGTTAAGTTGTTATCAGTGTAAAATAGTCTGTTACAAATACAGGACTCTGTATGTTAGTTTCACTTACCAGAAAGAAATAAATTACAGCAGATACACACACACACACCAAAAAAGGGAAAAGAAACAAAGCTTAGCACCACAGAAAACCACCAAACTAGAGAGATGAACAATAAGAAAGGAAGAAGTGAACAAGTAATCTAAAAAACAAGTAATGAAATGGTAGAAGGAAGTCCTAATTTATCAATAATAAACTTGAATAGAAGTGGATTAAACTCTACTTAAAAGATATAAAGTGGATGAATGGATTCAGACAGCAAAAGCCACCTATGTGCTGCCTACATGATACTTACCTCACTATTAAAGACAAATAGACTGAAAGTGAAGAGATGGAAAAATATATTTTATGCAAACAAATGAAAAGCAAGCAGGAGTAGCCACAGTCATGTCATATTTTAAAAGGCTTTAAATAAAAGAACTATATAAAAAAAGAATGTCACTGTATAAAGAAATGATAAAAGGTCCAATTCAATAAGAGGACGTAACATATATGTTACTTAGGTGTAACTATATATGTACCCAACACCAGAACAACCAGATATGTAAAGCAAATATTAGATTTAAAGGTAGAGATAGACTGCAATACAATATTAGTAGGAAATTTCAACACTCCACTTTAAAAATGGACAGATTATATGAAGAGAAAATCAACCAAAAAATGACAGACTCAAACTATACCATAGACCAAATGGACCTAGCAGGTAAAGAAGATCTCACCTGATATGGTTTGGCTGTATATCCCCACCGAAATCTCATCTTGATTATAGCTCCCATAATTCATACATGTTGTGGGAGGGAACCAGTGGGAGATAATTGAATCATGGGGGCGGTTTCCCCCATACTGTTCTTGTGGTAGTGAATACGTCTAACAAGATCTGATGGTTTTATAAGGGGGAACCCTTTCACTTGGTTCTCAATTCTATTTTGTTTGCTACCATGTAAGATGTGCCTTTCGCCTTCCATCATGATTGGGAGACCTCCCCAGCCACGTGGAACTATGAGTACACTAAACCTCTTTTTCTCTGTAAATTACCCAGTCTCGGGTATGTCTTTATCAGCAGTATGAAAACAGACTAATACATCATCCAACAGCTGCAGAATACAAATTATTCTCAACTGTACACCAAACATTCTCTAGGACCAATCATACATTATGACACATAATAAGTCTTAACAAACTTAAGAAGACAGATATCATATGAAGTATCTTTTCTGATTACAGTGATATAAAGCCAGAAATCAACAACAGGAAAGCCCTTGGAAATTTTATGAAAACATGGAAATTAAATAGCATGCACCCAAGAAATCAATAGGTCTCATTAAGACATTAATAGGACAATTTCAAAAGTCGCTGAGACAAGTAAGAATGAAAATCCAACATACCCAAACCTATGGAACGTAGCAAAAGCAGTTCTAAGAGGGAAATTTATAGCAATAAAAGCCTACACCAAAAATGAAGAAAGATTTTCAAATCACAAAGCAAAATTATACACTTCAAGTAACTAGAACATCAAAAACAAACTAAACCCAAAATTGGTAGAAGGAAGGAAATAATAAAGCTCACAGCAGATATAAAGGAAACAGACACTAAAAAATATTTCAAAAGATAAATAAGACAAAGTGTAAAGGTAAAACTGACAAACCTTTAGCTAAACTAAGACAAAAGGAGAGAAAATTCAAATAAATAAAAGATGAAAAAGGAGACATTACAACTGATACACCACAGAAATATAAGGGATTGTAAGACATTACTCATAACTATATGCCAACAAATTTGATAATGTAGAATAAAATGAATAAATTTCTGCACACATACAACTACCCAGATTAAATTGTGAGGAAATATAACATCTGAACACATCAATAATGAGTTTGGAAATTGAATCAATAATAAAACATCTTCCATCAAAACAACAACAACAACCAACACCCAGGACATGATGTCTTCACTGCTGAATTCTACCAAACAGTTAAAGAATAACTACCAATTCTCCACAAACTTTTCCACAAAAGTAATGAGGAAGGAATACTTCCATACTCATCTTATGAGGCTCGCAATATCCTGATTCTAAAACCAGACAAAGACATGCACAAAATGAAAATAACAGGCCAATATTCCTGAAGAACATAGATACAAAAATTCTCAACAAGATACAAGTGAACTGACTTCGACAGCACAGTAAAAAGAGTATTCACTATAATCAAGTGGGATTCATCCCAGGGATGAAAGGATGGCTTAACATGCACAAATCAGTAAGTATGATACACCACCACAATAGAAAGAAAAACAAAAACCATGTGATCATTTCAACAGATGCAAAAAGAACACTTGACAAAAGTCAACATTCGTTTATGATAAAAACTGTCAAGAAAGTAGGTATAGGAGTGTACCTCAACGCAGTAAAGGCCATATGTGACAAACCCACAGCTAACATCTTATTTATGGTGAATAGTTAAATGCTTTTCCTCTATGATATGGAGGAAGACAAGGATGTCAACTTCTACCACTTCTATTTAGCATAGTACTGGAGGTCAGAGCCAGAGCAATTAGACAAAAGAAATAAATAAGAGGGATCCAAACTGGAAAGAAGGAAGTCAGATTGTTTCTGTTTGTAGAAAATGTGATCTCACATACATATGTATACATCTATATATATGATCATATAGATATATATGATCTCTCTCTCTTTAGGGTTCTTTCTATATATACTTATATAGAGTGAGAACCCTAAAGACTTGACCAAAAACTACTAGAAATCATAAATAAATTCAGTAAAGTTGTAGTATACAAAATCAACACAGAAAATGCAGTGGTGTTTCTATACACTAATAGTGAACTATCTGAAAAAGTCATCAAGAAAGGAATTCCATTTACAATAGCTACCAAGAAATCTGCAGATAAATTTAATCAAGGTCGTGAAAGATCTCTTCAATGAAAACTATAACACACTGATGGAAAAATTTACAATACACAAAAAATGGACACTATATACTCATGGAATGGAAGAATTGATACTATTGAAATGACCATACTAACAAAATGTCCTACAGATTCAATGCAATCCCTATCAAAATAACAATGAAATTCTTCACAGAAATAGACAAAAATACCCTAAAATTTGTATGAAACCAGAAAAGACCCCAAATAACCAAAGCAATCCTGTGCAAAAATAACAAAGCTGGAGGCACCACACTACCTGACTTCAAAATATACTACAAAGCCATAGTAAGCAAAACAGCATGGCACTGCCATAAAGCAAACACATAGACCAATGGAAGAGAATATACAGCTCAGAAATAAATTCTCATACCTAAAGTCAACTGATTTTCAAAAAAGGAGTCAAGAGCACACACAGGGGTAAAGACAGTGTCTTCATTAAATGGTACTGAGAAGATTGGATATCTATATGTGGGATAATGAAATCAGACCCCTATCTTTTACCTTATACAAAAATCAACTCAAATGCGATTAAAGACCTAAAGGTAAGATTGAAAACTATGAAAAACTACTAGAAGATAACATGTGGGAAATTCTCTATAACTTTGGGTTGTACAAGGATTTTTTAAATGAGACGTCAAAAGCACAGGCAAAAAAAGCAAAAATAGATAAATGGGGTTTAATCAAACTAAAATGCTTCTGCACAGCAAAGGAAACTTAACAGAGTGAAAAAACAACTTACAGAATGGGATACAATATTTGCAAACTATACATCTGCTAAGGAGTTAATGCCCAGATTATATAAGAAACTTAAACAACTCAACAGCAAAAACATAAATAACTTATTTAAAAATGGGCAAAACTGGGAGGCTGAGGCAGGTGGATTGCCTGAGGTCAGGAGTTTGAGACCAGCCTGACCAATATGGTGAAATCATTTCTCTACTAAAAATACAAAAATTTAGCCAAACATGATGGCGTGTGCCTGTAACCCCAGCTACTCAGCAGGCTGAGGCAGGGGAATTGCTTGAACCAGGGAGATGGAGGTTGCCGTGAGCCCCGATTGCACCACTGTACTCCAGCTTGGGCAACAGAGCAAGACTCCTTCTCAAAAAAAAAAAAAAAAAAAAGGACAAAATAAACTAAAAGACATGCCACAAGAGAAAATATAGAAATGGTCAAGACGAATATATAATAAAATCATGTTCAACATCACTAACCATCAGGGAAATGCAAATCAAAACCACAATGAGATACCAGTTCACCCATTAGAATGGCTATTACCAAAAAGGTAAAAGATAACAAGAGTTGGCAAGGAAGTGGAGAAAAGGGAACACTTACACACTGTTGATGGGGTTGTAAACTAGTACAACCATTAAGCAAACCTTTATGGAAATTCGCTAAAAAATAAAAAAAAAACAAAACAACAATCATTCGATCACATAACCCAGCAATCCCACTACTGGGTATACATCCATAGGAAATGAAATCATTGTGTTTGAAAAATATCTGCACTCTTATGTTTACTGCAGCACTATTTCTAATAATCAGATATGGAATCAATCTATGTGTCTAAAAACAAACAAGTGAATTATATATATACAATATATATTATGTATATTATATATAATATATATTATGTATATTATATATAATATATACTATGTATAATATATATTATGTATATTATATATAATATATTATGTATATTATATATAATATATATTATATATATTATGTATAATATATATTATGTATAATATATATAATATATATTATGTATATTATATATAATATATATATTATACATAATATATATGATATATATAATATACATAATATATATTATATATATAATATATATTATGTATTATATTACATAATATATATGATATATAATATATAATGTATATTATATATAATATATATTATGTATATTATATATCATATATATTATGTATACTAATATACATAACATATTATGTATATTATATATAATATATAACGTATAATATATATACATACATATATAATACATATATACATATATAATATACATAACGTATATTATGTATAATATACATAACGTATATTATGTATATTATATATATTACGTATAATATATATTATTATATGTATAATTACATATAATTATAACTATAATTATATATAATTTTATGTGTAATTATAATATACATAAAATTAATTATATATATATATATGTATATGGACACACACACAATGAACTACTATTCAGCCATAAAAAAAGAATGAAATTCTGCCAGTTGCAACAACATGGATGACCCTGCAGGATACAATGTTAAGTGAAATAAGCCAGACACGGAAAGCAAATACCGCATGATCTCTCTCATATGTGAAATCTTAAAAAAAAAAAGTTAATAGAGAAGTAGAGTAGAATAGTGGTTACCAAACAGTGAGGAAGAAGTGGGGAGGGCAAAATGGAGATAGATTGGTTAACAGTTATGAAATCACAATTATATAGGAAGAATAAGTTGAAGTGTTCTTTGCAAAGCAGGGTGACTATAGTTAAAAGTAAAGTATTGTATATTACAAAGTATCTAGAAGAAAGGATTTTGAAATTTCTTATTAAAAAGACATGATGAATGCATGAGGTAATTAATACACTAAGTATCCTTATTGGATCATTAGACAACATACATATTCATTGAAACATCAAATTGTATCCTATAAATCTATATAATTACAATGTGAAAATTTTTTAAAAATAAATTAATGAATTAAATAACAATTTTAAAATGTTCTCAATCACCAACACAAAGTTTAGGAGCTTTGTTCTTGACTCAGCCTTAAGACTGAAAACTAATGTGTTAGAAATATTTGTAGATCCTCTCAATTTTGAAAGAATCCTAGCTAAACTACTGAAATATAAAATATATTCTATGTAATATGCTCTTAGGTATATTCTTAGGTGAACTCTGCTTTTAGATGAAGCCTATAAAAAGGAAAAACGTTTCTGAAATAAAATTTTAAAGTATTTGGAAAATTACAGCTTAATCTATTAAAGACAAATTTTCTATACAGTAACCTTTTTATATGCTTTTGAAATGGGATATACAATTATTTTCCCTGATGTGAAACAAAATATAGAAAGTTGGCATTTTATCTAAGAAGTTAACTTAGGAAGAAAGAGTGAGAGGCAGTGGAATGAGGGAAGAAAGGAAGGCTGATGATGGGATACCTTATCAAGTTGCCTAATGCTGTATTGGAACCTAATAGGCCTTCTAAGGAGTTTTATTACATAATGCAAGACTCCTCAATCTGGGAGGAGGAAAGGGCTTTATTTTTGAGTGGTCACAGGTTGCCCCATGGGCATAAACTCTACCAAGCTTCTAGGTTACACCTACATGAGCATCCCACCTGCTTAAGTGAGAGCAGCCACAAACTGTGGGCCATTCCAGGTAAGTGTCATATCACACCTGCACCAACTAGTCAAAGCCTGGGTCAAAGCCTGTGCAGAACTGATTGCTACAGCAGAGGCTAAAATAAGAAATGGGGCTAAGAGAATGAAAAGCAGTGCCCATATGTATCCAAAAACAGGTTGAAGATATCTTTAGGAAGGAACAGATAATTTTTTTTATTCATACAATAACAGATGCATATGAACTCCTCGAGTAGTCACCCATTCCTGTCAGCCCTTGGGCTTCATAACTAAATCATTCTTCCTTTGTAATCCAGTCCCACATTTTCAGCTATCTCTCTATGTTTATTATCTTAAATATTGCTTTGCTCTATACTCTTCCCCTAGTCTTCAACCAATTTCTTTCTTTATTGTCCCAACCCACAGACTGTTATTTCCACTTCGATGTCCCATAGAAGCTTCAAGGGTTTGAAATACCTAAAAAAAACTCATCTTTCTCCCTAAAACTCCCTCTCCTTCTCCCACTTCAAAATTTCAACTAATGGCTCCCCCTGTTATTCCCACCAGAATCCTGAATGATCCGTTTCTCCTCATTCACTCCATACATGTAAATCTCATTAACGTTACTTTCTAGATATTTCATGAATCCTTTCCATTCATTCTGTACTAGAAAGTGTTCCCAGTTTAGACCCTGGTGGTTGGTGGCCTGTTACCGAGGCGCTCTCTCTCTCTCTCTCTCTCTGTGGGTGTGGGTCTGGGTGTGTGTGTCCTGAGAATTTATTTACTTCTGGTTTTTGTTTGTTTTTTAGTATCCAGAATCTACAGGGAACTTAAATCAATTAGAAAAAAAAAATAACCCAATTAAGAAATGGGCAAAGGACATGAACAAACACTTCTCAAAAGAACATATACAAATGGCCAACAAATACACGAAAAAAAAAATGCTTAGAATCACTAATCATCAGAAAAATGCAAATCAAAACACAATGAGATACCATTTCATACCGGTTGGAATGGCTATTATTAAAAAGTCAAAATACAACAGATGCCAGCAGGGCTGTAGACAAGAGGAAGTGTCTGTATATTTTTAGCTATAGCCCTACTTCAAACGTGTCCCCCTTACAGCCAAAAGAGCGGCCTATCTAAAGGACTGTTCTGATCAGCTCACTTACCTGACTGAAACCTTCAGTGACTCCCATGGCCTGCAGGTCAATGCACTAATTCATGACTATAACATGTGAGATATCCTTGATCTGGCTACTGGTCTAGCCCTCTCTGACTCACGCTTTATAAACCATGCATTCTGGAACTTTTTAGTTGTTTCCCACATCAGCATGCTACTTCCCATCCATGTAGATTTGCAGAGACCTCCTCATCTTTTTAATTCCCAGTTCCCACTCTCAACATGGGCCATCTCCTACCCACACTTCAAAACCTAAGCAAAACAACACCTTCCGTGACACCTCCATGCTGAGTCAGATGCCATCCCCTTTGTATTGTAGTTCTTTGCTTGTGTGCCTTTGTCTCACTTTGTTCTCTTTAAAATAAACTCCATGAGGACAATGATCACCTGCTATTTGTGTTAATATCTGCACCAAGTGGCATAGTGTCTGGAGTATAGTAGGATCTATTTTCAAGGAACAAAAGATTATATCTATACCAATAGACATGAATTAGCGCCTTTTTTTTAAAGATAAGCTCCCTTTGAACTAAGTCAATGTTTACAAGAAGAGTTATACTCAAAGGTTCACTTTTGCTGCTTACGTTTCATTTATTTCAGGCAATTAATTCATTGTTATTGGTAAATCAATACTTTTTATTGATACTGAAAAGAGAGAAATAAACTAATGACTATCTCTGTTAGAGTAGATTTGTTCATATATATCAGTAAAATGTTAATTATCTGAAAGTCAGTAATAAAACATAAACTGTGATCTTAAATGTTTTTTAGGGGCTCAAAAATAATTAGAATTCATGTCAGCATATAAAAAAAGATCAGAGTATTTTTAAGATAGGATAAAATTTTATTTTAGTTTCTTAGGGATTTTTGTGACCTTATAGAGTTCAACTAATTATAATTTTAAAAATAGGATTGATAGAGTTTTAGAATTAGAAACAATTTATAGATTATTTTATTTTTCTTTTGAGGAACCAGGTCATCAGAAGATCAAGGAACACCTATAATGTCACTAGATCCTAATTTAATTTAAATTTTAGAATCCAGGTATTCTAACTCCTGTCTTGATACTATTTCTACTTCATTATGTTGCTTCCCAGGGCTTTAAAAAATAAAAGCTGGGAAATTACATTTGCTTTGCATATACAGCACCAATTATCAAATTCAGCATAAAAGCATAACATGTATACATCAAAAAGAAAACATAAAAACTTCATATTAAAAGCATCTCAAAACAATTGATTATAATAGGGAAACCTTATACAAATGCAACACTCCCCCATTAATAAAAAGAAACCAATTGGAGAAAAAAGAAATTCAATATAAACATGTTGGAATATAACCTAATTCATTTTAATCCAATGCTTCAAATTGAAAAAAATTAGCCCTAATGTTATTTTCCTTCATCATTACAATCTTGCTTTTCATTACATTATGCTATGTTTTGTATTAAACATAAAATCAATTTTTCACCTTAACACATGCTAGAAATACAGTCACCATGTTGGAAATCAGTAGAAAGTGTCTTTGTTTCTACTTTTTTTTTTCTCTGAAAAAGCTTTGGGAAAAAAAATCATTTACAATGTTTAATTTTAATAACTTAAAGAATGTAATTGATTTTTGTTTGTTTTTGACATGGAGTTTCACTCTTGTCACTCAGGCTGGAGTACAATGGCATGATCTCGGCTCACTGTAACCTCCACCTCCCAGGTTCAAATGATTCTCCTGTCTCAGCCTCCCGAGTAGCTGGGATGACAGGCACTCGCCACCACACCTGGCTAATTTCTGTATTTTTAGTAGAGATGGGGTTTCATCATGTTGGCCAGGCTGGTCTCAAACTCCTGACCTCAGGCGATCCGCCCCCCTTGGCCTCCCAAAGAGCTGGGACTACAGGCGTGAGCCACCGCGCCCAGCCAATTGAATAGTTTTTAACTCAGAGGATAAATGCTTGAGGGGATGGAAAGCCCATTCCTCATGATGTGATTATTTCACACTGCATGCCTGTATCAAAACATCTCATGTACCCCACAAATATATAAACCTCCTATGTACCCACAAAAATTTTATAAAATAATGAAAATATTTTAAAACTAAAAAAAATTGTTTTTTAATTAAGCAACTTTATTTAAATAAAATCATTCTTCCTCATCCTCAGTCCTGGGATCTACCAGAAAGAATTAGCAACATCTTAAAGATGACAAAGTGTTAAAGATAAGCTGCTATTAAGTAAAAGTGTGAAGTGTGGGGGGGACAAGCTGGATGCCTGAACCATTTTGTTCTATCTTTAGGACAGTGAAAGAGCAAGAAGCAGGGATGGGGTGGGGGACACATATTCTGTTGAGCATTGTCACCACTATATTCACTGAAATTCATCTGCATGCTTGTATGTATCCTTTTGATTCGCCTGATACACTGAAAATTATATGAAATTGTTCTCTATTCTTTAGATAATTATAATCTAAGTGCTAATATGAAGCTTAGAATTTATATGAAATATTTATGCCCACAACAAGACATTTCAGCTATTTCCTAGATAATAATCTCACTTCACCCTGCACAAAACAGGCACATGATCATGTCACTCTGACCTGGTTTGAGTCCAAGGAGGCTTTTGTTTTTAAAATAATTTAGGTTAGTAGTTAAAATATGAACTTTGGGCCAGGAGTGGTGGCTCATGCCTATAATCCCAGCACTTCGGGAGGCTGAGGCGTGCGGATGACTTGAAGTCAGGAGTTGGAGACTGGCCTGGCCAACATGCTGAAACCCCATCTCTACTAAAAAAAAAAAATACAAAAATTAGCTGGGTGTGGGGGGGGGGCACCTATAATCCGAGCTACTTGGGAGACTGAGGGGGAGAATTGCTTGAGCCTGGGAAGTGGAGGTTGCAGTGA
The DNA here is from genome assembly GCF_029281585.2 of Gorilla gorilla gorilla. NCBI lineage: Eukaryota > Metazoa > Chordata > Mammalia > Primates > Hominidae > Gorilla > Gorilla gorilla. Next base: position 2,507,892 of record NC_073234.2, read on the forward strand.
GCAGAGATAATACCACTACACTCCAAAACAAACAACAAACAAAAAAATTCTAGAGTCACACTGAAAATCTTAACAACCTGCTTCTACTACTCATTTTTTTAATTTTTATTTTGACCTGATTTTAGATTGATAGTAAAATGCACAAATAACACAAAGTGCCACCTATGTCCCTCACCCTACTTCCCCTAATACTAACATTTTCAGAGCCATCCTTATTTTCTCTATAAAAGAGCAGAATTCTCCTTTTAGAGATTTGGAAAGATTATTAAAAGATAAGTTACAAAATACAGTACCTGACACGTATAAAATATTAAATAAATATTAGCCATGCTTAATTATTTTGTTTTAAGTCTATATGAGTCAAGTTTTAGTAGAAATATGGGCTAGAAAAAAAAAACAGAAAGCGGGACTCTGTGATCCGACTTGGGCTTATAGAACAGACTGTACTAGTTTGTTCTCATGCTGCTAATAAAGTCCTACCCAAGACCGGGTAATTTATAAAGGAAAGAGGTTTAATGAACTCACAATTCCACATGGCTGGGGAGGCCTCACAGTCACGGCAGAAGGCAAAAAAGAAGCAAAGGCACATCTTAAATGGTAGCAGAGAAGAAAGCTTGTGTAGGGAAACTCCCATTTTAAAAGCATCAGATCTGGTGAGACTTATTCGCTACCAGGAGAACGGTAGGGGGAACCCGCCCCTATGATTCAATTATCTCCACCTGACTCCATCCTTGACATGCGGGGATAATTACAATCAAGGTGAGATTCGGCCGGAGACACAGCCGAATCATATCAATGACTAATGAGAGTTATGTCCAGAACCTAATGAAAACCTGTCTGAGGCCACATTCCCTGTAAAGCAGATTTGAGATAGAGATTTGTGTAGAGAACATTTAACTGGGTAAAATCCTAGGAACCAACAACTGTGGCGAAAAAACTGAATTGAATAAAGGGAGTTGAGATGTGAGGCAGTCACAACAAATACCTCAGCTAATCTCAAGGGGGAGCTGAGAAGCTGGGGTGACCCTTCAGAATTGCCCTAAATTGAGGCAGGAGTATGGAGTTTTAATACCTTTCACTGGCCATTCTTCAGATACGAGTTGTCCCCAAGGATGGACATCAGCTTGACAAGTTATTAATTAGATCTCCTGAGAATAAATTCTAGAGAGAATCAGCTGAGAGGCATGATTTAGCAAATGAGAACCAAGTGAAAGGCGAAAGGGGTTTCCCCTTATAAAACCATCAGATCTCATGAGACTTATTCACTACCACTAGAACAGTGTGGGGAAAACTGCCCCCATGATCCACTTACCTCTCACTGGGTCCCTCCCACAACATGTGAATTATGGGAGCTACAGTGCAAGATGAGATTTCGGTGCAGACACAGCCAAGCCATATCAGACAGTAATAACTTTCAATTAAATATAGCTAGACGTTCTGTCAATGGGTCACAGCAGTCTAGAGAATACATTGAAAAACTCTGGGAACAGCAGATATAGAGGTCAGATCTAGAGATTTTGAACAAAGTTTAGTGCTACAATGCATTGGTGACCACAGACAAAAGGTGTCTGTTGTTGTTATAGTTTGTTTCTGTCTTGTTTTTCATCATGGGAGGACAAAAAGAAAAAATGGGGGCAATGGTGAAGGAGAAATGAAAAAGACCTGCTTTTCTATGGGTGGAAGCGACTAAACGAGAGAATAAATTTGGATTACACAACAAATGCAAATCAAGTTAGAAGCATGAAAGGCATGATTAAGGCCATGGTTCTAATAGATATCAGCCAGCAGAACCAGGATCATGCCACATCAAGAGAGGCTGCAGAGCCATTGCCTTCTCTCCTGTCAATGCTAAATTAATGAAATGGAACTCACAGAAGCACTATGTAATCAAATATTGGTGGGACACAAGCAAATTCTGAAAAAGTTTCATTGATCAATGATAATATCTTTTGGTGTAAATATCTCCTCAAAACAGTTCAGGAAAAAAAATAAAGCTATAATTTTCCTTTAGAAATATTTAACTTTGTTATACTAGTTTACTTATTTTTTACCTAATACATTCTGATATATTGTTATGTAGGTTAAAGATGCTCGATTCATGCCACTGTGGAAACCACTCATAATTTAGGCAATAATGCAAATTCTTTTCAAATTCTTTTATCAGTGTATTCACTTTATTTTTATTTCTAACACAATTCAAAATTACAGGATGCTATCAAAGTGATGCTACAAAACCCCACTAAAATTTTTTCAATTCTTCAAATCACACACTTACACACACACACACACACACACACACACACACCACATGCATTCCCCGTACAGGCCTTTTTTGTGGGGGGCCTGAGTAAATAATTGCATTTTATTTTCAATTTTTCATTTTGAAATAATTAAAGACTTACCAAAAATGTTGCAAAACTACGTGCCTTTTTGAAGTAAAGTCTTGAAAAAGTTGTTTGGTATATCCTTTATAGTAAAAAAAGAAAACACGTGTATATTCTGTTGATTAAAGGCATGCTGAGATTGTTAGACATGTGATTTCATCAGAGACTCCAATATAGAGCACAGCTGTAACGACATCCTAAGAGTGTTCTAACTGAAATGTGTTGGAAGAAGGTTCTAATTTTTCTCAACCCTTCTCAAGTTGGCACTTAGCAGATTTCCACTCTATAAAAATAACTCCTGCTCTGCAACTAATGTTCACAGATAAGCTCCAAACATATTTACAGCTCCATTTAAGTATAATGTACACACAGTAAAATTCACCCTTTTCAATGTGCAATTTAATGGGTTATGGCAGATGAATATCATCATTTGACCACAATCATGATCAAGATACAGAAAATCTGCATCATCACAAAATGTTTTCTTTTGCTGTTTTGCATTTGATCTTTTCTCCATTCCTGAACACAGGCAACCACTAATCTGCTTCTGTTTCTACAGTTTGCATTTTCTAGAGTATCCTATTAGTGGAATGATACATTGGTGTCTTTCATGTCTAGCTTCTTTCACTGAGCATAATGCTTTTGATATTCATTTATATTGCTGTTGTATCAGTTTGCTCCTTTTTATTGTTGAGTGGTACTCCATCTACAACTGGTTTATCCATTTACAAGTTGATGGACACATCTGCTATGAACTTCAAGGATGAGGCTTGGTACGGATATGTTTTTATTTATTTTGAGTCGCAGTGGAATTATTTGGTTATATGATCAGTACTAAGTTTAACATTAAAAGAAACTGCCAAACTGCTTTCCAAAATGTCTGTACCATTTTGAAGTCCCACTAGCCAGGTGTGAATAGCAATTCTTCACATCATGTGGTATGGTCAGTTCTGCTCGTGTCAGCCACTCCAGTGGGTGTACAGTGGTACCTCAATGTGGTTTTAACTTGCATTTCCCTGATGACGGGTAATGTTAAGTATCTTTTCATTTGTGTATTGGACATCATCTCTTTTTAAATTAAAATATCTGTACAAATATTTGGTCCATTTAGGTCAAAATATTATGTTAAATGAGTTATTTGTGTTTTGTTATTTAGTTTTTTAGTTATGTGTACATTCTAGATGAAAGTTCTTTATCAGACATATTTAAAATTATTCTGTCCCAATCTGTGGTTTGCCTTTTCATTTTTTGATGCTATGTTTTAAATTGCAAAAGTCTTAATTTCATGAAGTCCAACTTACTATTTTTTTCCATTTTCATCCATCCTTTTCTTATCTAAAAAATTTTTAGCTATAGTAAGATTATTAAAAATTTTTCCTATTCAGTAAGCTTTATACTTTTTATATTTACATTATGTATAAAATACATGTTGAGTTAACTTGAGGATATGGTGTGAGGTAATTCTGAAGTTCATATTCTCCATTTAATATCCAATTTTATTAGTACCATCTTTATAAAGACATTGATTTCCTTATTGAATTATTTTGGCAACTTTGGCCATGTAAGGCTGGATATATTTCTAAATTATTTATTCTGTTTCACTGATATATATGTCTTCTTCATGCCAGTAAGTTTACTGTACTGGTTAGTGTAGCTTTACAATATGTCTTGAAATTTGGAAAGTTTTCCAACTTTATTCTTCTTTCTAAAACATGCTCTGGCTATTCTAGGACTTCCATATTTAAAAAAAAAAAAATTAGAATCAGCTTTGTAATTTCTCCAAAAAGGCCTATAGGTTTGATTGGGATTGTGCCAAATCTGGAGATCAGTTTCAGAAGAATTATCATCTAACAAGTATGACATGTATATTTACCAATGAACTTGATACATATTTCTACCTATTCAATCTCTCGTATTAGTGATTTAGAAATTTTGGATCAGCATACCTTTTATTAAATTTATTCTGAATTATTTTATTATTTTTGAGGCTATTATAAGTGAAATTGCTTACATAATTTTATTTTCTAATTGGTGTTGATTGTGTATAGAAACACAATTGATTTTATTTATTGATCTTTCATCCTACAACTTTGTTAAATTCACTTCATACCTCTAGCACACTTCTGCAGATGCCTAAGGATTTTCTGTGTATATGTTTACATCATGTGAGAATAGTATTTTTCTTTCTTCCCAACTTGGGTGTCACTTATTTCTTATTTTCTTTTCTTTTCTCTTTATTTCTTTCTTCTTTCTGTCCATTCCTCCTTCCTTCCCTTCTTTCTTTCTCCCTGTTTTAGAATCAGTTTTGTAATTTATCCAAAAGGACCTATAAGGTTTCATGGGAATTCCACTGAATCTAGAGATCAATTTCAGGAGAATTATCATCTCATAAGTATTAAATATTTATCAATGAACTTGGTATATATTTCCACTTATTTAATATTGAATGCAATACTTTGAAGAACTAGGGAGAGAGGACATCATTGCATTTTTCATAATCTTATGTAGAAAGTATTAAGGCTTTCACCATTTTAAGTAAGATGTTTGCTATAGATTTTCTGTAAACACATAATCAGTTTGAAAATGTACTTTTCTATCCTCAGTTTGCTGGGAGTTTTTAATTTAAAAAATGTGTTACATTTTGTAAATTCCTTTTTTGCATCTATTGAGAGTGTCACGTGATTTTTCTTTTTTCTGTCAGCATGGTAGATTTTCAGTTGTTGAAACCAACTTGAGATAAGCCCCACTTGGTTAAAACACATTATCATTTTTAAATATTCCTAGACTCACTTTGCTAATATTGTATTAAGAATGTTGCATCTAAGTTCATAATGGTTATCAGTCTGTCATTTTTGAGTTGTGATATCTGTATTTGTTTCTGATATCGAGAGAATCCACGTAAAACATCTACTTCTGTCATCAGTAATAATCTGACCAGGGATAACACCAACAGTTAGAGAGGAACCTGTCATTACCTGTGGCAGCAGAGATATCAGAGATTCCAAAAAGAAAAGCAAGGTTAAAATTTCAAATATAATCACATGAAATATCAGAAAGCCAGGGGATAGAAATATAGGAGAGCAAAATCTTAGAGGTCAAAACAAGTAGTTAAGTACTGCACATGATAATAAAAAGTAAAGTCTTTTCCTAAGGCAGAGCCTGGCTGCTGCCTAGCTTCTTTGACAATTCTTGGTAGGCTTTCATGGCTTTATAAGGGCTTATACTTTAGGTAAAGTTATAGTCAGGGAAACGGTGGTTGTAGGTTGGCTCTGTAGAAATGAAGCATTACAGGAGCACTGCAGTTAGAAAGAAACTGATACTGATGATACTTCAGTCACACTAATAATACATGCTAATGATAATCATAGCAATCATGGTAATGACAGAAAAAATATATATATAATATTAACATGCTTCTATTTGCACATATACATATGTGAATAGAAACATTGATTTAAAGACATGAAAGTATAGAAATAGCCTACACCTGATAAAGATATGCTCATACACAATAACAAACATCAGTATAAACAGAGATTTTGATGTATCCCAGAATTCTCCAATAGATCACAATTTTGACACTATGGGAAGTGTCATTTTCAGAACTTTTCTTTATCTCCATTATCTCCATTCTCTATTTCCAACATTCCCGGAGACTGAACTCAAGGATCAGTAAGTATTCTCAACCTTAACCATAGCAGACTTCATTCATCCCATATATGCTTGTTATTTTTCCCCATTGACAGAAGGCATTGTACCATGAAATATACAACATATCTCTGACACACCTGACGAAAACAAACAATGGGGAAAGATTGACTATTTAATCAATGGTGATGGGAAAACTGGCTAGCCATATGAAGAAAGCTGAAACTGGACACCTTCCTTACACCTTATAAAATAATTAACTCAAGATGGATTAAAGACTTAAACATAAGATCTAAAACCATAAAAACTCTAGAAGAAAACCTAGCCAATACCATTCAGAACATAGGCATAGGCAAAGACTTCATGACTAAAACACCAAAAGCAGTGGCAACAAAAGCCAAAATTGAGAAACGGGATCTAATTAAACTAAAGATAGCTTCTGCACAGCAAAAGACACTATCATCGGAGTGAACACACAACCTACAGAGTGGGAGAAAATTTTTGCAATCTATCCATCTAACAAAGGGCTAATATCCAGAATCTACAAGGAACTTAAACAAATTTACAAGAAAAAAACAACCCCATCAAAAAGTGGGAAAAGGATATGAACAGACACTTCTCAAAAGAAGACATTTATGCGGCCAATAAACACATGAAAAAAAGCTCATCATAGGCTGGGCGTGGTGGCTCACGCCTGTAATCCCATCACTTTCGGAGGCCAAGGCGAGTGGATCACAAGGTCGGGAGTTTGAGACTTGCCTGGCCACTACGGTGAAACTCTGTCTCTACCAAAAACACACAAAAAAAAACTTTAGCCAGGCGTGGTGGTATATATCTGTAATCCCAGCTACTCAAGAGGCTAAGGCAGGAGAATTGCTTGAACCCATTAGGTGGAGGTTACAGTGAGCCGAAATTGTGCCACTGCACTCCACCCTGGGTGACAGAGTGAGGCTGTCTCGAAGAAAAAAATAAAAAGCTCATCACCCCTGGTCCAATGAGATACCATCTCGTGCCAGTTAGAATGGCAATCATTAAAAAGTCAGGAAACAACAGGTGCTAGAGAGGATGTGGAGAAATAGGAATGCTTTTACACTGTTGGTGGGAGTGTAAATTAGTTCAACCATTGTGGAAGACAGTGTAGCAATTCCTCAAGGATCCAGAACTAGAAATACCATTTGACCTAACAGTCTCATTACTAGGTACACATCCAAAGGATTATAAATCATTCTACTATAAAGACACATTCACACATATGTTTATTGCAGCACTATTCACAATAGCAAAGACTAGGAACCAACCCAAATGCCCATCAATGATAGACTGGATAAAGAATATGTGGCACATATACACCATGGAATACTATGCAGCTATAAAAAAGGATGGATTAATGTCTTTTGCAGAGACATGGATGAAGCTGGAAACCATCATTCTCAGCAAACTATCACAAGAACAGAAAACCAAACACCACATGTTCTCACTCATAAGTGGGAGTTGAACAAAGAGAACACATAGACACAGGGAGGGGAACATCACACACTGGGGCCTGTCAGTGGGTAGGAAGGAAAGAGGAGGGATAGCATTAGGAGAAATACTTAATGTAGATGACGGGTTGATGGGTGCAGCAAACCACGACAGCACATGTATACCTATTTCACAAAACTGCAAGTTCTGCATATGTATCCCAGAACTTAAAGTGTATGTATGTGTGTATATATATACACACAAATGTAAATGTAAATGTAAATAAATTGAAAATGGTAAAAATAGAAATATGTTTCGTACACAAATACACAAATAGTGACATAATAAAGCAAGATAGAATGTATGTTTGAGTTAAAAAAATTGCTTAGAAGACAACTTGAATTCCATTCCAAGGAACTAGTTTTCAAAAGTTTACAACCAGATTTCAGTTTGGCAAAAGGCAACAATGCTGTTTTGAAAATAATTTCTGAAAAGAGCTTCCCCAGCAGTTCCAAATGGCAGTCCTGATACAAGGAAGTAGGAGCAATTTTGTTACCACCAGGAACATTGAATTTATTTTCAGACCTTGAAATTCTGGGAGGCCCTCGAATAATAATCAACTACAATATTTTACTTTACATAGAAATATTGTTTTAATGTTAATATAAAAGCTTGTATATGAACTAAAATTGTCAATCTGCCACTTTTAAGAAAGAAGAATCCATTATGTCCCTAATCTATAGTGAGTTGATATGTTCCATAAGCAGTTCTGGAAGGAGGCTACACTTAGAGCATAAATTGGTATAGATCGCTTTGCTCTCACAGATAGCGACACAATATTTTCTGCTGAATGGGAAAAAGTTTGAAGGCATAAATCAAGATAAAGCAACCATCTGACAAAGAATTACAAAGAGGCCCCATACCTTTTTCTTAGTGAACGCCATGTGACACATTGATTTTCCACTGAAGATAAAAGCCAAAATCATGTGTCATCAATAGAAAGCAAGCAAAACTGTTTGGTTCAATATGTTATGGTACTTAACAAAAAAAAACTTGCAGAGAAAAGACAAATCTAAAATGTTGCACATGATTCAAACAAGTCTGGATCAGAAGAGACATTTCAGAGGTCACCGCTAGAGAGTCAAGGATACATTAGAGAGAAATAAACTCCTGCTTTTTTGTTTATCTACTTACATACACAGACACTGTCTGATGAAGATGATTGATATCAGGTATGGTATTTGATGGTATAGTCATTTACAAAATAATTCATCCCTTATGATCTAATGCAATTTTCTTCATATTACACGTGTATATTTAAATACTTCCTTGTGAAGTGGCGGCTAGCCAGGCTGCTGTTAGCATATCCAGTACATTACTGCAAATTCCAAAATGGCAAATCCCACAGTTGAAATTTCAACCTCTCTAGCGTCCCTCGGCTGGAGTGCATAATCACGGCAAAAATCTGCAACATCAGAGGTGGCCGCCACAGACACAAAGTCTATGTTTCTCATTCCATTCTACCAAATCTAGTCAGCAGTCTGGGTGAGGGGGCTTGGCAGTATCTATGAGCAGAAAGCATTCAAATGGCTGGTATATGTGCTTCCGGGGAAACTAAGGGAAAAAAAGAGAGAGGGAGGGAGGGAGGGAACAAGAAAGAAGAAGGAAACTCAAGGAGAGAGGAAGGGAAGGAGGCTGGCAAGAAGGGATGGAGGGAGCAAGGGAGGGAGGAATAAAGGAAGGAAGTTACACCAAGTTTCAAAACTGGCCACGGACTGAGAAGGATTAAGAGACAAACGGAATTGAAAGCACTTATGTTCATACTCGGTATTTTTCTTACCCATTCTTGCAAATTAGTAATTTAAAAATTTTCATTTCCACAAATCCACGTGTTTTCTTGTTCCTCTCTCTCCGCTCTTTTTCCTTCTTTCCTTCCTGCCTTTCTTCTTTCTTTTCAACATAGGTTATATAAATGTGTGAGAGCTATCACTAGTCTACATTAATCATCAGGATTTTCCTGTATATTTCCAATTAAGATGACCCATAATAATATTCTACTGTAATTTTGGAGGGTCCAAAATACTAGATGGCATTTAGTGTTTTGGAAATCATGACAAGTCTAACAGGACTTTAAAAAACCTATCAAGACATCTGATGTGTTTTCTTGCCCATACACTCTTTAATGAGGTCTGCTTGACCCTTTCTTCTTCCCTTCTCTAGTCATGGGTCCTTCACACTGAAAACTAAGCTTTGCATCAGTGTTTGACGAACAGGTGACATAATAAACTGCAGTAACATTTTAAATTCAGCTCAAGATGGTAGATGAGAAATCTAAGCTTGTGAAGTGAGGTTTAGCATGCTGTTCAGTATGCAACAAATCTGAGTGCTGCTCACACAGGATTCATACCAACAGGCTCCTTCCAAAACCTTTCAATGCAAATTCTAGCAAATGCACACTTGGAAGAAAAATGTTCCATGAAGTTGTATATGGAAATTTATACTTTCAGCATTTATGTATATAATTTCAGGGGAAGTGGGATCAACTTAACATTATTAAACATAGTCCAATGATATTTACAACATAACTTCAGAAACATTTTATTACTAGAAGTATTTTAAAAAGGATGTACCATTTAGGATTTAAGACACACCCCACAAATGAAAAAAACAAATTAGATTATAAACAACATTTAAAAAAAATTATGCCATCTCTTTCACTACAAAATCCTCCTAGGGGAAAAATATCTTTTCCTTCATTATTAAAGGATGTTATCAGAGCACAGTGGAATTCTTTCAGATTTAGTCAGAAGGTTCTCTGGAGTTCAGAGATCTATTGGAGAATATTTTTTTTGAAAGTCCATGTCCTTTCCCCAGGCCTACATCATATATAAATAAACATTTCAGAAAAGGGGCCATGTTAGGAAAAAGTGGGTTGAAGATTGTAAGACCTGGTTCCTGGGTGCCAAATAATTCACAAGTTGGAATAAGCTGGGTTTTTGTAACACTTCTCTATGACTGCCATTGATACTGAACTATGCCAAGGAACTAAGTCCTACCAAGGAAAAGCAGGAGGAAAACAGGTGTAAGAAAACATTTCCTGTCAGTGTGTCCAGAGATAGCATGAGTCAACAGTGGCTCCTCATGAAGCCATCGATTCGTAACACTGGAGTATCTAGAATGCATCTGGGTCGAATTATTAAAAAGAAAGTTCTTCTCAAGCTAGTTGTAATGGTAGCTAATTTAAAAAATTAATGTTCTGCGATTCTGATAAAAATCTATGTGGTGAACCAACAATAAAGGTGGCTGAAGATATTGGTATGAAATAGTTATTTTTCCTTATATACCTGGACGTTCATGTAAGAAATTATACTTTTGGAAGGTCTGTCATATTCTCAATGTATAAGAGTGGAATCATTTTTAGAAGTTATTGTCAGAATTTTGCTTTAATAGTGCAATAAAGTGTGCATTCTCTCTCTCTCATTTTCATTCAACAGCCTCTACAAATTGAGCCTGGCTCAAAGGTCTTTCCCTCTTGGAATATGACCCCTCCCCTTTCCCTCTACATAGGCTATTCTATAACAAATTACTTGGCTGTCTTGATTTTTTCAGAGACCTCATGCTAGTAGTAGAGAGCCAGGAGAAAGTGAGATGTCCTATATAAAAGGCCTGCTAGAAAAAGAAATCAGCACTGAGTTCTAAGGATACTGAACAACTTTTTAAAAAACAAGCAAGCCATATTAAACACATTAGTTACAACCAAATTAGATAAAACAATGAAAATTATCCAAGAAGAAAAAGTACATCACCTGTCTAGGTTTAAAATTGCTTAAGGCTGCCATCCAAGGACCATCTATGATAACAAATACAGTAGTCTGTATTGACACAAAGTTTTAGTGATAGACGTAATTACATTCTTCTGCTGGTGGTGTTCTAGAATAAATGGAATATCTGCTGATCAAATCTGAATGCATCCCATAATATTAGCATGTAGGATCCCAGATCTGCAGGCACTATCTCTTTCTCAGATCTACACTTTGAATATTATGTTAGTTAAAATGAGAAGTATGTTAGAAAATGTCTTTTAGAAAAGAAATATTGGCTGAGTATGGTGGCTCATGCCTGTAATCCCAACACTCTGGGAGGCCAAGGTGAGAAGATCTCTTGAGCTCAAGAATTTGAGACCAGCTTGGGCAACATATCTATAAAAAATTTTAAAAATTAGCCAGTGTGGTGGTGCACACCTATAGGCACAGCTACTTCAGAGGCTGAATCAAGAGGATCACTTGAGCTTGGGAGTTTGAGGTTGCAGTGAACTATGAACATGGCACTGAACTCCAGTCTGGGCAACAGAGTGAGAACTTGTCTTCAAAAAAATAAAAAAGAAGAAAAAAATAGGAAACATTGTGTTCACATATGCTATGGTACTCTTTCTTATATAAACTATTTCTTTGCAGTATTCTAGAGGATTTAAGACAAATTTACCATTTAATAATTGCATATGGTATATTATTGCATTAGTATAGTATGTTATTATATAATTAGTATAAGTGACCAGTGCTGCAACAACCACATTCCAAAAAGTATTGTGATCCTCCAAAATTACAATGTCTAAATGACATTATTCTCCTTCATGAGAACATTATACCTTAATGTTTCAGCACCATGAAAATCAACAAACGCCCTCTAAACTATATTTAGAAAACGTGGGAAAAAATAGATACAGTTTCAGAAGATACATATATTTTGGAAATTAGCCTTTTTGGAATAAATTATTCTTTATGACATATAAATAAACACATTTTTCAGACTGGCGGGGTAACATTTGCATCAGTCAAAATAATTAGATTACTAAAACCTGTAATCTTATTAGAAAAATGGTTTATTCAGAGAATCATTGGAATTATTAGCCTTCAAGCTGCTATATATTGAATCTGATCAAAATAATTAAGATAATATTATTTCATTTTTCAGTATAATATCTCCTTAGTATTTTTGTTTCTTATTTAATATGTGATTATATTTACTTCTGTGAATAATATGGATGAAGATCATTACAGTGTCAAGATCACTGGGTTCAGAACACAGAAACCTCAAGCCTATTCTTTTTTCTTAAATACCTGTAAGACTTTAAAGAAGACAGAGTTTCTGGACTCTAATTTCTCTATCTGTAGAATAAATGGGTTAGACCAAATAACTCCCTTCTGCTTATAAATTTTCTAATTATATGACTGAGCTTACACCTGGAAAACAGTCTATCTCCTGTATAAATTAATGATAGAAATGAAAACCACCATGTTTCATGAAATTAACCACATAAATATTAACATCAACTGCTCAGAAGGACTTAAGTGCAAGTATCACAGGAATTCTGAAGCACAGAGAACTAAATATAAGAAATGTAACACTCTTCGTATTTTCAAAGAAGATTTTAATAATATATGTAAACACAGTAGCCTGTTCATAAGAAAAAAGAAAAGTGACGTCTTAGCATATTCAGGGTTCAACCAAAACTACTACTGGAATGTAAATCAAAGTAATATTCACCTGTCATAATTGGCATGAATAATTTTAAGTAAAACACTTTTATTTGATATTAAATGTGAACAATAAGCCAAAACAGAGAAAATTAATCAATTGATCATTTATTGAAACTGAAATAAAAATATATAATTATTGAAGCCTCTTATATACATAAACCAATCATTGCTTAAATGAGCTGACATACTAGCTCCATAGTTTTATGTCACTAAGGAACTCTTTTGAACACAATAAAGAAACCAGAATTGAGCACAAAGAATGATGAACTGGGAAGTTCATGGCTTTCTATCTACTAATTAGGAGTACAATCATTCAGTCAAACAGCCACTCAACAAACATTTAGCATACAGCTTCTGGATACCAGGTACTGGTGTAGGTGCTAGAGCAACAAGGAAATATTCCCTGCATTCAGTGAGCTCACAGGCAAGTAAACAAGTAAGTATGAAGACTGCATGACTGATTGGGAGTGGTGGCTCATGCCTGTAATCCCAGCACTTTGGGAGGCTCAACGTGGGCAGATCACGAGGTCAAGAGATCGAGACCATCCTGGCCAACATAGTGAAACCCCGTCTCTACTAAAAATACAAAAATTAGCTGGGCACGGTGGTGCATGGCTTTAGTTACTTGGGAGGCTGAGGCAAGAGAATCAATTGAACCTGGAAGGTAAAGGTTGCAGTGAGCTGAGATCACACCACTGCACTCCAGCCTGGTGACAGAGTGAGACTCTGTCTCAAAAAAAAAAAAAAAAAGACTCCATGATAAATGTGTATCTACAAAAGGGCACAAAGGAATGAGTAGCTAATCCCCAAAGCCATATGGAGCAGTCAGTATAAGCTTCAGGAAAAGAAACTGAAGTAAAAAACTAACCTGAATCTGAAAAAAATGAGTAGGTATTTTCCAAGCATGTTTCAGGGGAAAAGTTGCAGGATGCAGAAGTCCTCCCAAGTACAAAAAGAGAATGAACTCTGGACAACTGGCAATTTATGGCACACAGGAATCAGTAAATGTAGGGATGAGAGGCACACAGAAACGTGGGCAAAAACAGGAATTTTGACTTTATTCCATAAATCATGGAAAGCCACCAATGGGTTTTAAGTAATAAAATACTAAGACCGGGTTTGCATTTTAGAAAGATCAATTTGATTTCAGTGAGGAGGTCCAAAAATGAGAGCAGCAAGGCCAGATAGAAGGTCCTACTGCAACTAGCTATGGTTAGAGATGCAGACCAAAACTAAGGTGAAATCATTTAGAAGAAATAACGTGGATATAAGAGCCATTGGTTTGGCTTCTCCACATCATTTTTTTTAATTTTATTTTCATTTATTTATTTTTTTTTTTTTTTGAGACAGAGTCTCGCTCTGTCACCAAGGCTGGAGTGCAGTGGCATGATCTTGGCTCACTGCAAGTTCTGCCTCCCGGGTTCACACTATTCTCCTGCCTCAGCCTCCCGAGTAGCTGGGACTACAGGCACGCGCCACCACGACCAGCTAATTTTTTCTATTTTTTAGTAGAGATGGGGTTTCACCGTGTTAGCCAGGATGGTCTCGATCTCCTGACCTCGTGATCCACCCACCTCGGCCTCCCAATGTGCTGGGATTACAGGCTTGAGCCACCATGCCCAGCTGGCCTCTCCACATCTTTACTGTTATACTTATAACATGGGGATGAAAATAAATATTATTTGTATTTAAACTATTATTGTTATGTGAAAATTAAACAAATAACATACTATGATAACATCTGAGGTTCAAGAAATATTAAGTCCTGAAAATAGGAAAGATGAAAGGAAGGAAACAGGGAGTGGGGAGGAAAGTAGGAGAAAGGAGAGAATATAGGAATGAGAGAGGAGGAAAATAATAAGAAAGAAGTAGAAAGCTAGGTACAGTGGCTCATGACTGTAATCCCAGCGCTTTGGGAGGCCGAGTCAGGCAGATCACAAGGTCAGGAGTTCAAGACCAGCCTGGCCAATATGGTGAAACCTTGTCTCCACTAAAAATACAAAAATTAGCTGGGTGTGGTGGCAGGCACCTATAGTCCCAGCTACTCGGGAGGCTGAGGCAGGAGAATCACTTGACCCTGGGAGGCAGAGGTTGCAGTGAGCTGAGATCACACCACTGCACTCCAGCTTGGGTGACAGAGAAAGATGCTGTCTCAAGAAAAAAAAAAAAAGAAAGAAAGAAGTAGAAAAAGATATAGTATTTCTTAATCAGCAGAAGCTACTCTTATTTTTCAATACTCTACCTTTCTAATGTGTCACTGACAAGGAAAGGTCTTGAATAATTGACTGAAGTCAGAATAGGTAAGGCACTCTACCTGTGGATACGTGAGAGGCCTTAAAAAGTTCATGGAAAATGTATATTATGAAAAAAACTATGCAAAGGTTTCAATATTGGCAGCAAAATAAACTCATACTAATTTATTATAGCATGTTTGAACAGGATCTAGTTTGAGATAGTAAGAAGGAGTAGACATTAGTTTGAAAAGAGCCCCTAGCAGAGCAATGTAAATTCTGCTAAAATTGAAGCAAGAACAAACATTAGATTATGATGAAGCTTGAGTGAAAGAATGGTGAAATCACTGATGCTTTACAAGAAGCTTGAGGGGACAATGCACCAAAGAAATCAGTAGTTCACAAGCGGACAGCTTTTTTAAAGAAGAAACGAGATGATGTGGAAGATGAAGTCCACAGGGACAGATCATCCATATCAATTTTCAAGGAAAAAAATTAATCTTGTTTGTGCCCTAATTGAAGAGGACTGATAATCAACAGCACAAACAATAGCCAACATCGTAGACATCTTAATTGGTTCAGCTTACACAGTTCTGACTAAAAAATTAAAGTTGAACCAACTTTCCACTGCATGGGTGCCAAAAGTGTTGTGCTCAGATCAGCTGCAGACAAGAGGAGAGCTCTCAATGGAAATTTTAAAGAACTAGGGTCAAGATCCTGAAGGATTTCTTTGAAGAATTGTAACAGAAGATAAAACATGGCTTTCCCAGTGTGATCCTGAGGGCAAAACACAATCAAAGCAATGGCTACCAAAGGTGGAAGTGGTCCAGTCAAAGCAAAAGGGGATCACTCAAGAGCAAAGGTCACGGCAACAGTTTTTTGGGGACATTCCAGGCATTTTGCTTGTTGACTTTGTGGAAGGTCAAAGAACAATAATATCTGCATATCATGAGAGTGTTTTGAATAAGTTAGCCAAAGTTTTAGGGCAAAATACCTGGGAAAGCTTTAGCAGACAGTCCTCTAACACCACAATGTTTCTGCTCATTCCTGTCATCGAGCAAAGGCAATTTTGTGAGAGTCTCAATGGGAAATTGTCAGGCATCCACCTTACAGCTCTGATTTGGCTCCTTCTGACTTCTTTTTGTTTCCCAATCTCAACAAATGTGGAAAGGGCACCCATTTTTCTTAAGTTAATAATGTATAAGAGACTGCATTGACATTGTTAAGTTCCCAGGACCATCAGTTCTTTAGGGATGAAAACCGAAGATCACATTTTCAATGTTTATCTTTTAACTTCATTTTTCCACAAACTTTTTGAAGTTTCTCCATACAAATGTCTCCATACAAATGAGCACTTGCAAAATAAGCAGAGAGTCTCATTCAATGGACAGAAAGTTCTGTGCCATCTAAAAATTATCTTAAGCAAGTTCAATGTGTAGCAACAGACTGTATTGATAAATATCAGTTAGGTTGACTTCTGCAATGACCATGATGGAGTAACAAGAACTAGACTTTCTCTCCCTCCTGAAACAACCAAAAAAATGGCCAAAATGTATGCCACAAAAGTTTGCAAGACCCTGTAAAGTCAGTCTCAAACAAGGTGAGCCTATCAACTGCCCTAATTTATGCCTGGAGAAAGTTTTCCAGCCCACTACTCCAGGAGAAGAGCCCAAGAGGAGCCCATTGTTCTCCCTGAGCTGAGGGGACAGAGCTGAGAGTCCACAGAAACCATGTTGACATGAGCTCTCAGGACAAGGTTTCCGAGAAGAAGGGGCTGCACAGAAAGAGAACTCCAGAGCTCTGCAAAGGGTCCCCCTAAAGTACATAGCTAAGTAATTGTTAGGACAGGCCTAGAGAAAAGTACCTACGGTTGGGGAAACAACACCCAGATAAGATGAAAAGTAACAGTACACATGCTCACCAAGGTCCAGTAATAGTGCTTATTTTATCAGCCAAACCAGAAACACCTCAAGATTCCCAGGGATACCCAGAAGGATCTTGCCTCACTAGTTGGGAGTGATTAGCTCTAAAATGAGAACTGGTCTGATCCCACCTAATGAATTTTTAAAGCAAGACCAAAAAGAGTCAAACTCTTTCCAACTAAACTTAAATACATACCAATACAAAGATCAAGAATATTTATATATACTTCCAGCACTCAATAAGATAAAAGTCACCGTATCTGACATCCAGACACAGTTTAGCAGAGACGCAACAGTAACAACAAAAGACAGAAGAACGTGGCTCATAATAAGGAGAAAAATCACTGAGTCAGAACTGATCCAGAGTAAATCAAGGTGCCAGAGTTATCAGTTAAGAACATTAAAATGCTTATTGAAACAGTATTCTATATGTTCTAAAATAGAGACATGCAAGATACACTAAAGGAGGCTGGGCACAGTGGCTCACGCCTGTAATCTCAGCATTTTGCGAGGCCGAGGCAGGTGGATCACGAAGTCAGGAGTTCAGGACCAGCCTGACCAATATGGTGAAATCCCATCTCTACTAAAAATACAAAAATTAGCGGGACATAGTAGCATGCGGCTGTAGTCCCAGCTACATGGTAGGCTGATAGCACATTAGTCATTAAAGAAGAAAAGATAGACACCTCTCAAAATAAAATATAGAGAGAAAATAAATTTTTAAAAAACATGAACAGAGCAATAGTAGACAGTACATTTCAAGTAACTGAATTTACGTGTAATCTCAGTTCCCAAAGGAGAGGAGAGGGAAGATGTGAAAACATTTGGGACTTTGAGTCAGGCAAAGCTTTCTTTGATATGACCCCACAGCATGATTTATATAATAATATATTGATAAGAAGAACTCATCAAATTTAAAAAAAAGAATCTGCTCTTCAAAAGAATCTATTAAGAGACTGAAAAGACAAGCTGCAGGCTGGGAGAAAATATTTGCAACTCATATATCTGATAAAAGGCTTGCATCAAAAATATATTTTAAAAGCTCAAAATTTAATAATGAAAAACAAACAACCCCATTTAAAACTTGGGTGAAAGACTGGAACAGACATTTCAAAGTAGACATTTGTTTGGTAAATAAGCACATATGCTCAACATAATTAATGCTTAGGGCAATGCAAATTAAAACCAAAATGAGACGCCACTATCTATTTTTAAATAGCTAAGATTAGCATGACTGATAATAGCCAAGCACTGGCTTGGATGTGGAGAAGCTGAAACTCTCATACACTGCTGATGGGAATACAAAAAAGTGTAACCTTTGAAAAACAGTTCAAGAGTCCCTTAAAAAGTTAAACATACTTCTGCCGTAAGACTCAGCCATTGCACTCCTGGGTATTTACCCAAGAGAGATAAAAGTAGGTGTTCATATAATGATATCAACACAAATGTTCATAGCATATGTATTCATAATAGCCCAAACTAGAAACAATCTAAATATCAATCAACACATTAACGAATTAACTTGCTTTATCCGAATTAATTATGGATACATACTATAACATGAATGAATCTCAAAATAATTATACTAAGTGAAACAAGGCAGACTCTAGAGGTAAAACATGCAGAGAAAAAAACATAAAATGTCAGACAAAAAAGTGCATAGTGTAAAATTGTATTTATATACATTTTTTGACTGTATAAATTACTGTCCAGTGACAGAAAGCAGTTTGGTGGTTTTTAAGGGCCAGGAATGAGGGGCCAGAGAAATGTATTATAAAGAGGCATCAGGAAACTGGAGGTGAAGTATATTTCCATCACCTCGATTGTGTGCTGATGGTTTCTAAACTTTCAATATTTTTAGTTTCTCATATGTTATACAAAATAAAGCTTGTAATAAAAATCAAAAGATTGAGCCATCCTTATTTTCTCTATAAAAGAGCAGAATTCTCCTTTTAGAGATTTGGAAAGATTATTAAAAGATAAGTTACAAAATACAGTACCTGACACGTATAAAATATTAAATAAATATTAGCCATGCTTAATTATTTTGTTTTAAGTCTATATGAGTCAAGTTTTAGTAGAAATATGGGCTAGAAAAAAAAAAAAGAAAGCGGGACTCTGTGATCCGACTTGGGCTTATAGAACAGACTGTACTAGTTTGTTCTCATGCTGCTAATAAAGTCCTACCCAAGACCGGGTAATTTATAAAGGAAAGAGGTTTAATGAACTCACAATTCCACATGGCTGGGGAGGCCTCACAGTCACGGCAGAAGGCAAAAAAGAAGCAAAGGCACATCTTAAATGGTAGCAGAGAAGAAAGCTTGTGTAGGAAAACTCCCATTTTAAAAGCATCAGATCTCGTGAGACTTATTCGCTACCAGGAGAACAGTAGGGGGAACCCGCCCCTATGATTCAATTATCTCCACCTGACTCCATCCTTGACATGCGGGGATAATTACAATCAAGGTGAGATAAGGCCGGAGACACAGCCGAATCATATCAATGACTAATGAGAGTTATGTCCAGAACCTAATGAAAACCTGTCTGAGGCCACATTCCCTGTAAAGCAGATTTGAGATAGAGATTTGTGTAGAGAACATTTAACTGGGTAAAATCCTAGGAACCAACAACTGTGGCAAAAAAGCTGAATTGGATAAAGGGAGTTGAGATGTGAGGCAGTCACAACAAATACCTCAGCTAATCTCAAGGGGGAGCTGAGAAGCTGGGGTGACCCTTCAGAGTTGCCCTAAATTGAGGCAGGAGTATGGAGTTTTAATACCTTTCACTGACCATTCTTCAGATACGAGTTGTCCCCAAGGATGGACATCAGCTTGACAAGTTATTAATTAGATCTCCTGAGAATAAATTCTAGAGAGAATCAGCTGAGAGGCATGAATTGCCAACACTCCCAATAGCTGGGCAAACTTCAGTTTTGAGGGAGGATTTGGGTCACACACAAAAGTCTCCACAACCAATTATTCATGGGAAATTCTATGTAGGCAGAGCTATTTCATGGCCAGTTAATCAAAACTACATAATCTATTTGGTTAAGCAAAAGAAATTAAAAAGATAAAATAAAATCTATATATTAACACTCAAAAGTTTTTAATGCATTTGCCTTGCATTTCTTGTGTTTTGCCTTCCATTTCAAATGTTTTGCCTTGCATTTGTTTATTTGCTTTTAAGAACCTTTAGAGAACAATAATTACCAATATAATATGGAGTAGCACAGCATAGACGAGGGAAGCTAACTCTCTCCCTTTTCCCAGAACCTGGAACAGCTAAAGATCCTAAGCATTGTCAGCTTTGGTATCTGACATAGTTTGGATATTTGTCCCCTTCAAATCTCACGTTAAAATGTGATCCCCAATGTTGGAGATAGATGCCTCCTGAATGGCTTGGTGCTGTCCTCTTGGTAATGAATGAGTTCTTACCCTGTGAGTTCATGCGATATCTGGTTGTTTAAAAGAGACTGACACCTCCTCCCTGTCTCTCTTGCTTCCTCTCTCACCATGTGATATGCTGGTTTCCCTTCACCTTCCACCATGATTGGAAGGTTCCTGAGACCCTCCCTGGAAGCAGGTGCCAGTACTATGCTTCATGTACAGCCTTCAGAACAAGGAGCCAAATAAACCTCATTTCTTTATAAATTACCCAGCCTCAGGTATTTCTTTATAACAATACAAATGGGCTAACAGAGTATCATTCATGGACAGTGAGTGTATTAGTCAATTTTCATGCTGCTGATAAAGACATACCCAAGACTGGGTAATTTATAAAGAAAAAGAGGTTTAATGAATTCACATATCTGCACCGCTACCTGTATAAATATGGAAATATCTTCACCGCTACCTATACAAACATGGAAATATCTACACTGCTACCTGTATAAACATGGAAATATCTACACCGCTATCTGTATAAACACGGAAATAACTACACCGCTATCTCTATAAATATAGAAATATCCACACCGCTGTCTCTATAAACATGGAAATATCTACCACGCTATCTGTAGAAACATGGAAATATCTACACCGCTATCTCTATAAACATGGAAATATCTACACCACTATCTGTATAAACATGGAAACATCCACACCGCTATCTGTATAGACATGAAAATATCTACACCGCTATCTGTATAAACCTGGAAATATCTACACCGCTATCGGTATAAACATCCATACTTGCTCTTAATTTATACCCAAGGCTGGGATGTTTCATATGATAAAAAGACCAAATACAGAATTAGTCTATATTTGGTCTGGCAATTGATCTCTGCAATAATCAAACCTCAAAGACAATCAAACCTGAAATCTAAGCTACATATTAAATAGCTTGGTTTTTAGGTTGCACGTTGCTGTGTATGCTGGCTTCATAGAAAATGCAAGTAGCAATGGCCATTTTTTAATAGTCATTAGCCTTGAAGCTCTCCTAGTTTTGAATCACATAGAAATAGAAATCAAATCTCACTAGATTTTTTTTTGAAACAGGGTCTGGCTTCTTTGCCCAGGCTGAAGAGCAGGGCATGATCTTGGCTCACACCTCTGCCTCTCGGACTCAAGTCATCCTCCCACCTCAGCCTTGGAGTAGCTGGGACCACAGGCATGTGCCACCATATCCAGCTAATATTTTTATTTTTGTACAAATGGGGTTTGTCTTTTTTCCCAGGCAGGCCTCAAACTCCAAGACTCAAGCAATCCACCTGCCTTGAATTCCCAAAGTACTGGGTTTACAGGTGACAGCCACTACGCCCAGCAACTAAACTTCTAAAAATCAATTTTACATAAAATTATCTAAGCGTGCAAGGAAAGATAAGAAGCCTAAGGAACCAGTGAGTTGAAGAATAAATGCAGTTTAAATCATACATGTAAACAACATTATGTGATGTGGTAGGAATCATCTAGCATGCTTTAAAGCATGAGTAAAAAGTCTTTTCTTAGAAAACTGGATCTTAGTTTAGGATATCTTTAGATAAGAGTATGAAAAGTCATATCATATTGATAAGTAAAGTGCTTCCTTTGGCTAATTTTAAGGATAGGACATTTACTTTCATATAATTCATAGGAATCTTAGACTGAAAAATAAAATTTCCCTTCTCAAATCCTTACTTTCATACATTTTTTGCATTTCTTTCACTTTTGTGTTAATGGCCTATGTCTCAACATATTCTATTAAGCCTTCTGGAAACACATACTTTGTTTCCAGCCTCTTCAGAGAACCATCACTCCACTTCCTAGGCTTCTGAAGAAGCAGACCCAAGCTTATAGTTATTACATATTTCTAAATCTAGGTGACCAAGAAAAATTGATACTTTCCCCATCATACCTTTAAGTTAATAATCAGGTGTATGCTGAGAGGTAAAGACCGAAGAGTGTTGGTTGTCTAATTGTGCAGCTGTATAAACAAATCTTAATGCTTGAAAATATTCAAAGGTTATTCTCACGTTGATTGTTGGTAACTATGTGTAACAACATGAAAAGAAAAAAAAATCAAAGAATTACGTCTGAGGATAATACACAATCTCTAAGGGTAAGAAGAGCAACAAAAATTCTGCTTCAATTACCACTGAAATAATATATTTATCCTGTAAAATCTATGGTGGCTGGTTGTAAAAATTAGGCATTAGCAAACTGATAAAGACTTTTTAATGAAAACATTATGAAACATAGTTTTTAAAAAGTTAAATACACCCACACCAGTTTTTCACATTCTTTGGCCTGCTTTAATGCTGCCATTAAATAATTGATTTAGTTGTGACATAGATCCTATGTTCCATTGAGTCTACCATTCATAAAGATGCAATGTAACGTAACAAAAATATAAATTGTGTGTGTGTGGGGGGAGAAGTCAAGAGTATTTTTATGTGACAGAAGTTAAGTTGTTATCAGTGTAAAATAGTCTGTTACAAATACAGGACTCCGTATGTTAGTTTCACTAACCAGAAAGAAATAAATTACAGCAGATACACACACACACACCAAAAAAGGGAAAAGAAACAAAGCTTAGCACCACAGAAAACCACCAAACTAGAGAGATAAACAATAAGAAAGGAAGAAGTGAACAAGTAATCTAAAAAACAAGTAATGAAATGGTAGAAGGAAGTCCTAATTTATCAATAATAAACTTCAATAGAAGTGGATTAAACTCTAGTTAAAAGATATAAAGTGGATGAATGGATTCAGACAGCAAAACCCACCTATATGCTGCCTACATGATACTTACCTCACTATTAAAGATAAATAGACTGAAAGTGAAGAGATGGAAAAATATATTTTATGCAAACAAATGAAAAGCAAGCAGGAGTAGCCACAGTCATGTCATATTTTAAAAGGCTTTAAATAAAAACACTATATAAAAAAAGAATGTCGCTGTATAATGAAATGATAAAAGGCCCAATTCAATAAGAGGACATAACATATATAATACTTAGGTGTAACTATATATGTACCCAACACCAGAACAACCAGATATATAAAGCAAATATTAGATTTAAAGGTAGAGATTGACTGCAATACAATATTAGTAGGAAATTTCAACACTCCACTTTAAAAATGGACAGATTATATGAAGAGAAAATCAACCAAAAAATGACAGACTCAAACTATACCATAGACCAAATGGACCTAGCAGGTAAAGAAGATCTCACCTGATATGGTTTGGCTGTATATCCCCACCGAAATCTCATCTTGATTATAGCTCCCATAATTCATACATGTTGTGGGAGGGAACCAGTGGGAGATAATTGAATCATGGGGGCGGTTTCCCCTAATACTGTTCTTGTGGTAGTGAATACGTCTAACAAGATCTGATGGTTTTATAAGGGGGAACCCTTTCACTTGGTTCTCAATTCTATTTTGTTTGCTACCATGTAAGATGTGCCTTTCGCCTTCCATCATGATTGGGAGACCTCCCCAGCCACGTGGAACTATGAGTCCACTAAACCTCTTTTTCTCTGTAAATTACCCAGTCTCGGGTATGTCTTTATCAGCAGTATGAAAACAGACTAATACATCATCCAGCCGCTGCAGAATACA
This sequence comes from Gorilla gorilla gorilla, assembly GCF_029281585.2. NCBI lineage: Eukaryota > Metazoa > Chordata > Mammalia > Primates > Hominidae > Gorilla > Gorilla gorilla. The sequence goes on from NC_073234.2 coordinate 2,532,115, forward strand.
AATTATTCTCAACTGTACACCAAACATTCTCTAGGACCAATCATACATTATGACACATAATAAGTCTTAACAAACTTAAGAAGACAGATATCATATGAAGTATCTTTTCTGATTACAGTGATATAAAGCCAGAAATCAACAACAGGAAAGCCCTTGGAAATTTTATGAAAACATGGAAATTAAATAGCATGCACCCAAGAAATCAATAGGTCTCATTAAGACATTAATAGGACAATTTCAAAAGTCGCTGAGACAAGTAAGAATGAAAATCCAACATACCCAAACCTATGGAACGTAGCAAAAGCAGTTCTAAGAGGGAAATTTATAGCAATAAAAGCCTACACCAAAAATGAAGAAAGATTTTCAAATCACAAAGCAAAATTATACACTTCAAGTAACTAGAACATCAAAAACAAACTAAACCCAAAATTGGTAGAAGGAAGGAAATAATAAAGCTCACAGCAGATATAAAGGAAACAGACACTAAAAAATATTTCAAAAGATAAATAAGACAAAGTGTAAAGGTAAAACTGACAAACCTTTAGCTAAACTAAGACAAAAGGAGAGAAAATTCAAATAAATAAAAGATGAAAAAGGAGACATTACAACTGATACACCACAGAAATATAAGGGATTGTAAGACATTACTCATAACTATATGCCAACAAATTTGATAATGTAGAATAAAATGAATAAATTTCTGCACACATACAACTACCCAGATTAAATTGTGAGGAAATATAACATCTGAACACATCAATAATGAGTTTGGAAATTGAATCAATAATAAAACATCTTCCATCAAAACAACAACAACAACAACCAACACCCAGGACCTGATGTCTTCACTGCTGAATTCTACCAAACAGTTAAAGAATAACTACCAATTCTCCACAAACTTTTCCACAAAAGTAATGAGGAAGGAATACTTCCATACTCATCTTACGAGGCTCGCAATATCCTGATTCTAAAACCAGACAAAGACATGCACAAAATGAAAATAACAGGCCAATATTCCTGGAGAACATAGATACAAAAATTCTCAACAACATACAAGTGAACTGACTTCGACAGCACAGTAAAAAGAGTATTCACTATAATCAAGTGGGATTCATCCCAGGGATGAAAGGATGGCTTAACATGCACAAATCAGTAAATATGATACACCACCACAATAGAAAGAAAAACAAAAACCATGTGATCATTTCAACAGATGCAAAAAGAACACTTGACAAAAGTCAACATTCGTTTATGATAAAAACTGTCAAGAAAGTAGGTATAGGAGTGTACCTCAACACAGTAAAGGCCATATGTGACAAACCCACAGCTAACATCTTATTTATGGTGAATAGTTAAATGCTTTTCCTCTATGATATGGAGGAAGACAAGGATGTCAACTTCTACCACTTCTATTTAGCATAGTACTGGAGGTCAGAGCCAGAGCAATTAGACAAAAGAAATAAATAAGAGGGATCCAAACTGGAAAGAAGGAAGTCAGATTGTTTCTGTTTGTAGAAAATGTGATCTCACATACATATGTATACATCTATATATATGATCATATAGATATATATGATCTCTCTCTCTTTAGGGTTCTTTCTATATATACTTATATAGAGTGAGAACCCTAAAGACTTGACCAAAAACTACTAGAAATCATAAATAAATTCAGTAAAGTTGTAGTATACAAAATCAACACAGAAAATGCAGTGGTGTTTCTATACACTAATAGTGAACTATCTGAAAAAGTCATCAAGAAAGGAATTCCATTTACAATAGCTACCAAGAAATCTGCAGATAAATTTAATCAAGGTCATGAAAGATCTCTTCAATGAAAACTATAACACACTGATGGAAAAATTTACGATACACAAAAAATGGACACTATATACTCATGGAATGGAAGAACTGATACTATTGAAATGACCATACTAACAAAATGTCCTACAGATTCAATGCAATCCCTATCAAAATAACAATGAAATTCTTCACAGAAATAGAAAAAAATACCCTAAAATTTGTATGAAACCAGAAAAGACCCCAAATAACCAAAGCAATCCTGTGCAAAAATAACAAAGCTGGAGGCACCACACTACCTGACTTCAAAATATACTACAAAGCCATAGTAAGCAAAACAGCATGGCACTGCCATAAAGCAAACACATAGACCAATGGAAGAGAATATACAGCTCAGAAATAAATTCTCATACCTAAAGTCAACTGATTTTCAAAAAAGGAGTCAAGAGCACACACAGGGGTAAAGACAGTGTCTTCATTAAATGGTACTGAGAAGATTGGATATTTATATGTGGGATAATGAAATTAGACCCCTATCTTTTACCTTATACAAAATCAACTCAAATGCGATTAAAGACCTAAAGGTAAGATTGAAAACTATGAAAAACTACTAGAAGATAACATGTGGGAAATTCTCTATAACATTGGGTTGTACAAGGATTTTATAAATGAGACGTCAAAAGCACAGGCAACAAAAGCAAAAATAGATAAATGGGGTTTAATCAAACTAAAATGCTTTTGCACAGCAAAGGAAACTTAACAGAGTGAAAAAACAACTTACAGAATGGGATACAATATTTGCAAACTATACATCTGCTAAGGAGTTAATGCCCAGATTATATAAGAAACTTAAACAACTCAACAGCAAAAACATAAAAAACTTATTTAAAAATGGGCAAAACTGGGAGGCTGAGGCAGGTGGATTGCCTGAGGTCAGGAGTTTGAGACCAGCCTGACCAATATGGTGAAATCATTTCTCTACTAAAAATACAAAAATTTAGCCAAACATGATGGCGTGTGCCTGTAACCCCAGCTACTCAGCAGGCTGAGGCAGGGGAATTGCTTGAAAGAGGGAGATGGAGGTTGCCATGAGCCCCGATTGCACCACTGTACTCCAGCTTGGGCAACAGAGCAAGACTCCTTCTCAAAAAAAAAAAAAAGGACAAAATAAACTAAAAGACATGCCACAAGAGAAAATATAGAAATGGTCAAGACGAATACATAATAAAATCATGTTCAACATCACTAACCATCAGGGAAATGCAAATCAAAACCACAATGAGATACCAGTTCACCCATTAGAATGGCTATTACCAAAAAGGTAAAAGATAACAAGAGTTGGCAAGGAAGTGGAGAAAAGGGAACACTTACACACTGTTGATGGAGTTGTAAACTAGTACAACCATTAAGCCAAACTTTATGGAAGTTCGCTAAAAAATAAAAAAAATAAAAAAAAAAATTATTCGATCACATAACCCAGCAATCCCACTACTGGGTATATATCCATAGGAAATGAAATCATTGTGTTTGAAAAATATCTGCACTCTTATGTTTACTGTAGCACTATTTCTAATAATCAGATATGGAATCAACCTATGTGTCTAAAAACAAAGAAGTGAATTATATATATATAATATATATTATGTATATTATACATAATATATATCATGTATATTATATATAATATATATCATGTATATTATGTATAATATATATCATGTATATTATACATAATATATATCATGTATAATATATATAATATACATTATGTATAATATATATAATATACGTTATGTATAATATATATAATATTCGTTATGTATATTATATATAATATACATTATGTATATTATATATTACATATAATATATATTATTATTATATATATAATTATATATAATTATAATTATAATTATATATAATTTTATGTGTAATTATAATTATACATAAAATTAATTATAATTATATATAATTTTATGTGTAATTATAATTATACATATTATTATATATAATATATATATATATATATGGACACATACACAATGAAATACTATTCAGCAATAAAAAAAGAATGAAATTCTGCCAGTTGCAACAACATGCATGACCCTGTAGGATACAATGTTCGGTGAAATAAGCCAGACACAGAAAGCAAATACCGCATGATCTCTCTCATATGTGGAATCTTAAAAAAAAATGTTAATAGAGAAGTAGAGTAGAATAGTGGTTACCAAACAGTGAGGAAGAATTGGGGAGGGCAAAATGGAGATAGATTGGTTAACAGTTATGAAATCACAATTATATAGGAAGAATAAGTTGAAGTGTTCTTTGCAAAGCAGGGTGACTATAGTTAAAAGTAAAGTATTGTATATTACAAAGTATCTAGAAGAAAGGATTTTGAAATTTCTTATGAAAAAGAAATGATAAATGCATGAGGTAATTAATACACTAACTATCCTTATTGGATCATTAGACAACATACATATTCATGGAAACATCAAATTGTATCCTATAAATCTATATGATTACAATGTGAAAATATTTTAAAAATAAATTAATGAATTAAATAACAATTTTAAAATGTTCTCAATCACCAACACAAAGTTTAGGAGCTTTTTTCTTGACTCAGCCTTAAGACTGAAAACTAATGTGTTAGAAATATTTGTAGATCCTCTCAGTTTTGAAAGAATCCTAGCTAAACTACTGAAATATAAAATATATTCTATGTAATATGCTCTTAGGTATATTCTTAGGTGAACTCTGCTTTTAGATGAAGCTTATAAAAATGAAAAACGTATCTGAAATAAAATTTTAAAGTATTTGGAAAATTACACCTTAATCTATTAAAGACAAATTTTCTATACAGTAACCTTTTTATGTGCTTTTGAAATGGGATATACAATTATTTTCCCTGATGTGAAACAAAATATAGAAAGTTGGCATTTTATCTAAGAAGTTAACTTAGGAAGAAAGAGTGAGAGGCAGAGGAATGAGGGAAGAAAGGAAGGCTGATGATGGGATACCTTATCAAGTTGCCTAATGCTGTATTGGAACCTAATAGGCCTTCTAAGGAGTTTTATTACATAATGCAAGACTCCTCAATCTGGGAGGAGGAAAGGGCTTTATTTTTGAGTGGTCACAGGTTGCCCCATGGGCATAAACTCTACCAAGCTTCTAGGTTACACCTACATGAGCATCCCACCTGCTTAAGTGAGAGCAGCCACAAACTGTGGGCCATTCCAGGTAAGTGTCATATCACACCTGCACCAACTAGTCAAAGCCTGGGTCAAAGCCTGTGCAGAACTGATTGCTACAGCAGAGGCTAAAATAAGAAATGGGGCTAAGAGAATGAAAAGCAGTGCCCATATGTATCCAAAAACAGGTTGAAGATATCTTTAGGAAGGAACAGATAATTTTTTTATTCATACAATAACAGATGCATATGAACTCCTCGAGTAGTCACCCATTCCTGTCAGCCCTTGGGCTTCATAACTAAATCACTCTTCCTTTGTAATCCAGTCCCACATTTTCAGCTATCTCTCTATGTTTATTATCTTAAATATTTCTTTGCTCTATACTCTTCCCCTAGTCTTCAACCAATTTCTTTCTTTATTGTCCCAACCCACAGACTGTTATTTCCACTTCGATGTCCCATAGAAGCTTCAAGGGTTTGAAATACCTAAAAAAAACTCATCTTTCTCCCTATAACTGCCTCTCCTTCTCCCACTTCAAAATTTCAACTAATGGCTCCCCCTGTTATCCCTACCAGAATCCTGAATGATCCCTGTTTCTCCTCATTCACTCCATACATGTAAATCTCATTAACGTTACTTTCTATATATTTCATGAATCCTTTCCATTCATTCTGTACTAGAAAGTGTTCCCAGTTTAGACCCTGGTGGTTGGTGGCCTCTTACCTAAGCGCTCTCTCTCTCTCTCTCTCTCTGTGGGTGTGGGTGTGGGTGTGTGTGTCCTGAGAATTTATTTACTTCTGGTTTTTGTTTGTTTTTTAGTATCCAGAATTTACAGGGAACTTAAATCAATTAGAAAAAAAAATAACCCAATTAAAAAATGGGCAAAGGACATGAACAAACTCATCTCAAAAGAGCACATACAAATGGCCAACAAATACAAAAAAAAAAAGGTTAGAATCACTAATCATCAGAAAATTGCAAATCAAAACACAATGAGATACCATTTCATACCGGTTGGAATGGCTATTATTAAAAAGTCAAAATACAACAGATGCCAGCAGGGCTGTAGAAAAGAGGAAGTGTCTGTATATTTTCAGCTATAGCCCTACTTCAAACGTGTCCCCCTTACAGCCAAAAGAGCGGCCTATCTAAAGGACTGTTCTGATCAGCTCACTTACCTGACTGAAACCTTCAGTGACTCCCATGGCCTGCAGGTCAATGCACTAATTCATGACTATAACATCTGAGATATCCTTGATCTGGCTACTGGTCTAGTCCTCTCTGACTCACGCTTTATAAACCATGCATTCTGGAACTTTTTAGTTGTTTCCCACATCAGCATGCTACTTCCCATCCATGTAGATTTGCAGAGACCTCCTCATCTTTTTAATTCCCAGTTCCCACTCTCAACATGGGCCATCTCCTACCCACACTTCAAAACCTAAGCAAAACAACACCTTCCGTGACACCTCCATGCTGAGTCAGATGCCATCCCCTTTGTATTGTAGTTCTTTGCTTGTGTGCCTTTGTCTCACTTTGTTCTCTTTAAAATAAACTCCATGAGGACAATGATCACCTGCTATTTGTGTTAATATCTGCACCAAGTGGCATAGTGTCTGGAGTATAGTAGGATCTATTTTCAAGGAACAAAAGATTATATCTATACCAATAGACATGAATTAGCGCTTTTTTTTTTAAAGATAAGCTCCCTTTGAACTAAGTCAATGTTTACAAGAAGAGTTATACTAAAAGGTTCACTTTTGCTGCTTACGTTTCATTTATTTCAGGCAATTAATTCATTGTTATTGGTAAATCGATACTTTTTACTGATACTGAAAAGAGAGAAATAAACTAATGACTATCTCTGTTAGAGTAGATTTGTTCATATCTATCAGTAAAATGTTAATTATCTGAAAGTCAATAATAAAACATAAACTGTGATCTTAAATATTTTTTAGGGGCTCAAAAATAATTAGAATTCATGTCAGCATATAAAAAAGATCAGAGTATTTTTAAGATATGATAAAATTTTATTTTAGTTTCTTAATAGGGATTTTTGTGACCTTACAGAGTTCAACTAATTACAATTTTAAAAATAGGATTGATAGAGTTTTAGAATTAGAAACCATTTATAGATTATTTTATTTTTCTTTTGAGGAATCAGGTCATCAGAAGATCAAGGAACACCTATAATGTCACTAGATCCTAATTTAATTTAAATTTTAGAATCCAGGTATTCTAACTCTTGTCTTGATACTATTTCTACTTTATTATGTTGCTTCCCAGGGCTTTAAAAAATAAAAGCTGGGAAATTACATTTGCTTTGCACATACAGCACCAATTATCAAATTCAGCATAAAAGCATAACATGTATACATCAAAAAGAAAACATAAAAACTTCATATTAAAAGCATCTCAAAACAATTGAATATAATAGGGAAACCTTATACAAATGCAACACTCCCCCATTAATAAAAAGAAACCAATTGGAGAAAAAAGAAATTCAATATAAACATGTTGGAATATAACCTAATTCATTTTAATCCAATGCTTCAAATTGAAAAAAATTAGCACTAGTGTTATTTTCCTTTATCATTACAATCTTGCTTTTCATTACATTATGCTATGTTTTGTATTAAACATAAAATCAATTTTTCACCTTAACACATGCTAGAAATACAGAGTCACCATGCTGGAAATCAGTAGAAAGTGTCTTTGTTTCTACTTTTTTTTTCTTTGAAAAAGCTTTGGGAAAAAAAATCATTTACAATGTTTAATTTTAATAACTTAAAGAATGTAATTGATTTTTGTTTGTTTTTGACATGGAGTTTCACTCTTGTCACTCAGGCTGGAGTACAATGGCATGATCTCGGCTCACTGTAACCTCCACCTCCCAGGTTCAAATGATTCTCCTGTCTCAGCCTCCCGAGTAGCTGGGATGACAGGCACTCGCCACCACACCTGGCTAAGTTTTGTATTTTTAGTAGAGATGGGGTTTCATCATGTTGGCCAGGCTGGTCTCAAACTCCTGACCTCAGGCGATCCGCCCACCTCGTCCTCCCAAAGAGCTGGGACTACAGGCGAGAGCCACCGCGCCCAGCCAATTGAATAGTTTTTAACTCAGAGGATAAATGCTTGAGGGGATGGAAAGCCCATTCCTCATGATGTGATTATTTCACACTGCATGCCTGTATTAAAACATCTCATGTACCCCACAAATATATAAACCTCCTTTGTACCCACAAACATTTTATAAAATAATGAAAATATTTTAAAACTAAAAAAATTGTTTTTTAACTAAGCAACCTTATTTAAATAAAATCATTCTTCCTCATCCTCAGTCCTGGGATCTACCAGAAAGAATTAGCAACATCTTAAAGATGACAAAGTGTTAAAGATAAGCTGCTATTAAGTAAAAGTGTGAAGTGTGGAGGGGACAAGCTGGATGCCTGAACCATTTTGTTCTATCTTTAGGACAGTGAAAGAGCAAGATGCAGGGTTGGGGTGGGGGACACTTATTCTGTTGAGCATTGTCACCACTATATTCACTGAAATTCATCTGCATGCTTGTATGTATACTGTTGATTCACCTGATACACTGAAAATTATATGAAATTGTTCTCTATTCTTTAGATAATTATAATCTAAGTGCTAATATGAAGCTTAGAATTTATATGAAATAATTATGCCCACAACAAGACATTTCAGCTAATTCCTAGATAATAATCTCACTTCACCCTGCACAAAACAGGCACATGATCATGTCACTCTGACCTGGTTTGAGTCCAAGGAGACTTTTGTTTTTAAAATAATTTTGGTTAGTAGTTAAAATATGAACTTTGGGCCAGGAGTGGTGGCTCATGCCTATAATCTCAGCACTTCGGGAGGCTGAGGCGGGCAGATGACTTGAAGTCAGGAGTTGGAGACTGGCCTGGCCAACATGCTGAAACCCCATCTCTACTAAAAAAAAAAATACAAAAATTAGCTGGGTGTGGTGGCAGGCACCTATAATCCCAGCTACTTGGGAGACTGAGGGAGGAGAATTGCTTGAGCCTGGGAAGTGGAGGTTGCAGTGAGCAGAGATCTTACCACTACACTCCAAAACAAACAACAAACAAAAAAATTCTAGAGTCACACTGAAAATCTTAACAACCTGCTTCTACTTCTCATTTTTTTTTATTTTGACCTGATTTTAGACTGATGGTAAAATGCACAAATAACACAAAGTGCCCCCTATGTCCCTCACCCTGCTTCCCCTACTACTAAAATTTTCAGAGCCATCCTTATTTTCTCTATAAAAAAGCAGAATTCTCCTTTTAGAGATTTGGAAAGATTATTAAAAGATAAGTTACAAAATACAGTACCTGACACGTATAAAATGTTAAATAAATATTAGCCATGCTTAATTATTTTGTTTTGAGTCTTTATGAGTCAAGTTTTAGTAGAAATATGGGCTAGAAAAAAAAAGAAACAGAAAGCGGGACTCTGTGATCCGACTTGGGCTTATAGAACAGACTGTACTAGTTTGTTCTCATGCTGCTAATAAAGTCCTACCCAAGACCGGGTAATTTATAAAGGAAAGAGGTTTAATGAACTCACAATTCCACATGGCTGGGGAGGCCTCACAGTCACGGCAGAAGGCAAAAAAGAAGCAAAGGCACATCTTAAATGGTAGCAGAGAAGAAAGCTTGTGTAGGGAAACTCCCATTTGAAAACCATCAGATCTCGTGAGACTTATTCGCTACCAGGAGAACAGTAGGGGGAACCCGCCCCTATGATTCAATTATCTCCACCTGACTCCATCCTTGACATGCGGGGATAATTACAATCAAGGTGAGATTCGGGCAGAGACACAGCCGAATCATATCAATGACTAATGAGAGTTATGTCCAGAACCTAATGAAAACCTGTCTGAGGCCACATTCCCTGTAAAGCAGATTTGAGATAGAGATTTGTGTAGAGAACATTTAACTGGGTAAAATCCTAGGAACCAACAACTGTGGCGAAAAAGCTGAATTGGATAAAGGGAGTTGAGATGTGACGCAGTCGCAACAAATACCTCAGCTAATCTCAAGGGGGAGCTGAGAAGCTGGGGTGACCCTTCAGAGTTGCCCTAAATTGAGGCAGGAGTATGGAGTTTTAATACCTTTCACTGACCATTCTTCAGATACGAGTTGTCCCCAAGGATGGACATCAGCTTGACAAGTTATTAATTAGATCTCCTGAGAATAAATTCTAGAGAGAATCAGCTGAGAGGCATGATTTGCCAACGCTCCCAATAGCTGGGCAAACTTAAGTTTTGAGGGAGGATTTGGGTCACACACAAAAGTCTCCACAAATAATTATACATGGGAAATTCTATGTAGGCAGAGCTATTTCATGGCCAGTTAATCAAAACTACATAATCTATTTGGTTAAGCAAAAGAAATTAAAAAGATAAAATAAAATCTATATATTAACACTCAAAAGTTTTTAATGCATTTGCCTTGCATTTCGTATGTTTTGCCTTGCATATCATATGTTTTGCCTTGCATATCATATGTTTTGCCTTGCATTTGTTTATTTGCTTTTAAGAACCTTTAGAGAACAATAATTACTAATATAATATGCAGTAGCACAGCATAAACGAGGGAAGCTAACTCTCTCCCTTTTCCCAGGACCTGGAACAGCTAAAGATCCTAAGCATTGTCAGCTTTGGTATCTGACATAGTTTGGATGTTTGTCCCCTTCAAATCTCACGTTAAAATGTGATCCCCAATGTTGGAGACAGATGCCTCCTGAATGGCTTGGTGCTGTCCTCTTGGTAATGAATGAGTTCTTACCCTGTGAGTTCATGCGATATCTGGTTGTTTAAAAGAGACTGACACCTCCTCCCTGTCTCTCTTGCTTCCTCTCTCACCATGTGATATGCTGGTTTCCCTTCACCTTCCACCATGATTGGAAGGTTCCTGAGGCCCTCCCTGGAAGCAGGTGCCAGTACTATGCTACACGTACAGCCTTCAGAACAAGGAGCCAAATAAACCTCATTTCTTTATAAATTACCCAGCCTCAGGTATTTCTTTATAACAATGCAAATGGGCTAACAGAGAATCATTCATGGACAGTGAGTGTATTAGTCAATTTTCGTGCTGCTGATAAAGACATACCCAAGACTGAGTAATTTATAAAGAAGAAGAGGTTTAATGAATTCACATATCTGCACCGCTACCTGTATAAGTATGGAAATGTCTTCACCGCTACCTGTACAAACATGGAAATATCAACACCGCCATCTCTATAAAAATGGAAATATCTACACGGACATCTGTATAAACATGGAAAAATCTATACCGCCATCTCTATAAACATGGAAATATCTAAACCGCCATCTGAAGGAACATGGAAATATCTACACCGCTATCTCTATAAAGGTTGAAATATCAACACCGCCATCTGTATAAACATGGAAATATCTACACAGCTATCTGTATAAAGATGGAAATATCTACACCATCATCTCTATAAACGCGGAAATATCTAAACCGCCATCCGTATGAACATGGAAATATCTACACCGCCGTCTGTATGAACATGGAAATATCTACACCGCCATATCTAGGAACATGGAAATATCTACACCGCCATCTGTATGAACATGGAAATATCTACACTACTATCTGTATGAACATGGAAATATCTACACCGCTATCTGTATAAACATGGAAATATCTACACCGCTATCACTATAAACATGGAAATATCTACACCGCTATCTGTATCAACACGGAAATATCTACACCGCCATCTCTATAAACATGGAAATATCTACACTGCAATCTGCATAAACATGGAAGTATCTACACCGCTATCTGTATATACATGGAAATATCTACACCGCTATCCATATAAACATGGAAATATCTACACCGTTATCTGTATAAATGTGGAAATAACAACAACGCTCTGTATACAAACACGGAAATATCTACACCGCTATCTGCATAAACATGGAAATATCTACACCGCCATCTCTATGAACATGGAAATATCTACACAGCCATCTGTACGAACACGGAAATATCTACACCGCAATCTGTATGAACATGTAAATATCTACACCGCCACCTGTATGAACATGGAAATATCTACCCCGCAATCTGTATGAACATGGAAATATCTATACCGCTATCTGTATGAACATGCAAATAAATACACAGCTATCTGTTTATCAATGGAAATATCTGCACTGCTATCTCTATAAACATGGAAATAACTACACTGCTATCAGTATAAACACGGAAATATCTACACCGCCACCTGTATGAACCTGGAAATACCTACACTGCCATCCGTACGAACATGGAAATATCTACACCGCCATCTGAATGAATATGTAAATATCTACAATGCCATCTGAATGAACATGGAAATACCTACACCGCTGACTGTATGAACATGGAAATATCTACAACGCTAACTGTATGAACATGGAAATATCTACACCGCTATCTGTATGAACATGGAAATATCTACACCGCTATCTGTACGAACATGGAAATATCTACACCGCTATCTGTATGAACATAGAAATATCTACACCGCTATCTGTATGAACATGCAAATATCTACACAGCTATCTGTATATCAGTGGAAATATCTACACTGCTATCTCTATAAACATGGAAATAACTACACTGCTATCTGTATAAACAAGGAAATATCTACACCACCACCTGTATGAACATGGAAATATCTACACTGCCATCCATACGAACATGGAAATACCTGCACCGCCATCTGTAAGAACATGTAAATATCTACACCGCCCTCTGTATGAACATGGAAATATCTACACCGCGAACTGTATGAAAATGGAAATATCTGCACCGCCATCTGTACGAATATGGACATATCTACACCGCCGTCTGTATAAAGATGGAAATATCTACACCGCTATCTGTATAAACATGGAAATATCTGCACCACTATCTGTATAAACATGTAAATATCCGCACCGCTATCTGTATGAACATGGAAATATCTACACCGCTATCTGCATAAACATGGAAATATCCACACCGCTATCTGTGTAAACATGGAAATGTCTACACCGCTATCTGAGTAAACATGGAAATATCTACACCGCCATCTGTGTAAACATGAAAATATCTATACCGCTATCTGTATAAACATGGAAATATCTTCACCGCTATCTCTATAAACATGGAAATATCTACAACGCTGTCTCTATAAACTTGGAAATAACTACACCACTATCTCTATAAACATGGAAATATCTAGACCGCCATCTCTATAAACATGGAAATGTCTACACCACCATCTGTATAAACATGGAAATATCTATACCGGTATCTGCATAAACATAGAAATATCTACACCGCCATCTCTATGAACGTGGAAATATCTACATCGCCATCTGTACGAACATGGAAATATCTACACCGCTATCTCTATGAACATGGAAATATCTACACCGCTATGTGTATGAACTTGAAAATATCTACACAGATATCTGTATATCAGTGGAAGTATCTACACTGCTATCTCTATAAACATGGAAATAACTACATTGCTATCTGTATAAACATGGAAATATCTACACCGCCATCTCTATGAACATGGAAATATCTACACTGCCGTTCGTATGAACACGGAAATATCCACACTGCCATCTCTATGAACATGGAAATATCTACACCGCCATTTGTATGAACATGGAAATATCTACACCGCCATCTGTATGAACATGGAAATATCTTCACCACCATCTGTATGAACAGGGATATATCTACACCGGCATCTGGATGAACATGGAAATAACTACACCGCTATCTGCATGAACGTGAAAATATCTACACTACTGTCTGCACATACATGGAAATATCTACACAGATTTCTCTATAAATATGGAAATAACTACAGCGCTATCTCTATAAACTTCGAAATATCTAAACCACCATCTGTATGAACATGGAAATATCTACACCGCCATCTGTATGAACATGGACATACCTACACCGCCATCTGTAATAAGATGGAAATATCTACACCGCTATCTGTATAAACATGGAAATATCTGCACCACTATCTGTATAAACATGGAAATATACGCACCGCTATCTGTATAAACATGGAATCATTTACAACGCTATCTGCATAAACATGGAAATATCCACACCGCTATCTTTGTAAACATGGAAATGTCTACACCGCTATCTGTGTAAACATGGAAATATCTACTCCACCGTCCGTGTAAACATGAAAATATCTACACCGCCATCTCTATAAACATGGAAATATCTACACCGCCACCTGTATGAACATGGAAATATCTACACCGCCATCTCTATAAACGTGGAAATATCTACACCGCTATCTGTATGAACTTGGAAATATCTACACTGCTATCTGTATAAAATTGGAATTATCTACACCACTGTCTGTATAAACATGGAAAGATGTACACCGCTATCTGTAAAAACATGGAAATATCGACACCGCTATCTCTATAAACATGGAAATATCTTCACCGCTATCTGTATAAACATGGAAATATCTACAACACTGACTCTATAAACTTGGAAATAACTACACCACTATCTCTATAAACATGGAAATATCCAGACCGCCATGTCTATAAACATGGTAATATCTGCACCACCATCTGTATAAACATGGAAATATCTAAACCGCAATCTGCATAAACATGGATATATCTACACCGCCATCTCTATGAACATGGAAATATCTACACCGCTATCTGTACGAACATGGAAATATCTACACGGCCATCTGTATGAACATGAGAATATCTACACCGCTATCTGTATGAACATGGAAATATCTACACCGCTAACGGTACAAACATGGAAATATCTGCACTGCTATCTGTATGAACATGGAAATATCTACACCGTTATCTGTATGAACATGGAAATATCTACACCGCTATCTGTATGAACATGGAAATATCTACACCGCTATTTGTATGAACATGCAAATATCTTCACCGCTATCTGTATGAACATGCAAATATCTTCACAGCTATCTATATATCAATGGAAATATCTAAACTGCTATCTCTATAAACATGGAAATAACTACACTGCTATCTGTATAAACATGGAAATATCTACACCGCCATCTCTATGAACATGGAAAAATCTACACCGCCATTTGTATGAACATGGAAATATCTACACCGCCATCTCAATGAACATGGAAATATCTACACGGCCATTTGTATGAACATGGAAATATCTACACCGCCATCTGTATGAACATGGAAATACCTTCACCACCATCTGTATGAACATGGAAATATCTACACCGCTATCTGCATATACATGGAAATATCTACACAGATTTCTCTATAAATATGGAAACAACTACAGCGCTATCTCTATAAACTTCAAAATATCTACACCGCCATCTGTATTAAGATGGAAATAACTACACCACTATCTGTATAAACATGGAAATATCTGCCCAACTATCTGTATAAGCATGGAAATAACCGCACTGCTATCTGTATAAACATGGAAATATCTACACCGCTATCTGCATGAACATGCAAATATCTACACCAGCATCTGGATGAACATGGAAATATCTACACCGCTATCTGCATGAATATGGAAATATCTGCACAGCTATCTGCATATACATGGAAATATCTACACAGATTTCTCTATAAATATGGAAATGACTACAGCGCTCTCTCTATAAACTTCGAAATATCTACACCGCCATCTGTATGAACATGGACATATCTACACCGCCATCTGTACGAACATGGACATATCTACACAGCCATCTGTATTAAGCTGGAAATATCTACACCGCTATCTTTATAAACATGGATATATCTGCACCACTATCTGTATAAACATGGAAATATCCGCACCACTATCTGTATAAACATGGAAATATCTATACCGCTATCTACATAAACATGGAAATATCCACACCGCTATCTGAGTAAACATGGAAATGTCCACACCGCTATCTGTGTTAACATGGCAATATCTACACCGCTATCTGTGTAAACATGAAAATATCTACACCGCCATCTGTGTAAACATGAAAATATCTACAACGCTGTCTCTATAAACTTGGAAATAACTACACCACTATCTCTATAAACATGGAAATATCTAGACCGCCATCTCTATAAACATGGAAATATCTACACCACCATCTGTATAACTATGGAAATATCTATACCGCTATCTGCATAAACATGGAAATATCTACACTGCCATCTCTACGAACCTGTAAATATCTACACCGCCATCTGTATGAACATGGAAATATCTACACCGCTATCTGTATGAACATGGAAATATCTATACCGCTATCTGTATGAACATGCAAATATCTACACTGCTATCTGTTTATCAATGGAAATATCTGCACTGCTATCTCTGTAAACACGGAAATAACTACACTGCTATCTCTATAAACATGGAAATATCTACACCGCCACCTGTATGAACATGGAAATATCTACACTGCCATCCGTACGAAAATGGAAATATCTACACCGCCATCTGTATGAACATGGAAATATCTACACCGCTGACTGTATGAGCATGGAAATACCTACAACGTTATCTGTATGAACATGGAAATATCTACACCGCTATCTTTATGAACATGGAAATAACTACACCGCTATCTGTATGAACATGGAAATAACTACACCGCTATCTGTATGAACATGGAAATATCTACACCGCTCTCTGTGTGAACATGGAAATATCTACACCGCTATCTGTACGAACATGCAAATATCTACACAGCTATCTGTATATCAATGGAAATATCTACACTGCTATCTCTATAAACATGGAAATAAGTACACTGCTATCTGTATAAACATGGAAATAACTACACCGCCACCTGAATGAACATGGAAATATCTACACTGCCATCCATACGAACATGGCAATATCTAAACCGCCCTCTGAATGAACATGGAAATATCTACACCGCTAACTGTATGAACATGGAAATATCTACACCGCCTTCTCTATGAACATGGAAATATCTACACTGCCATTTGTATGAACATGGAAATATCTACACCGCCATCTGTATGAACATGGAAATATCTTCACCCCCATCTGTATGAACATGGATATATCTACACCGGCATCTGGATGAACATGTAAATATCTACACCGCTATCTGCATGATAATGGAAATATCTACACAGCTATCTGCATATACCTGGAAATATCTACACAGATTTCTCAATAAATATGGAAATAACTACAGCGCTGTCTCTATAAACTTCAAAATATCTACACCGCCATCTGTATGAACGTGGAAATATGTACAACGCCATCTGTACGAACATGAGCATATCTACACCGCCATCTGTTTTAAGATGGAAATATCTACACCACTATCTGTATAAACATGGAAATATCTGCCCAACTATCTGTACAAACATGGAAATATCCGCACCACTATCTGTATAAACATGGAAATATCTACACTGCTACCTGTATGAACATGGAAGTATCTACACCGCTATCTGTATGAACATGCAAATATCTACTCAGCTATCTGTATATCAATGGAAATATCTACACTGCTATCTCTATAAACTTGGAAATAACTACACCGCTATCTTTATAAACATGGAAATATCTGCACCACTATCTGTATAAACATGGAAATATCCGCACCGCTATCTGTATAAACATGGAAATATCTATACCGCTATCTAAATAAACATGGAAATATCCACACCGCTATCTGTGTAAACATGGAAATGTCCACACCGCTATCTGTGTTAACATGGCAATATCTACACCGATATCTGTGTAAACATGAAAATATCTACAACGCTGTCTCTATAAACTTGGAAATAACTACACCACTATCTCTATAAACATGGAAATATCTAGACCGCCATCTCTATAAACATGGAAATATCTACACCACCATCTGTATAAACATGGAAATATCTATACCACTATCTGCATAAACATGGAAATATCTACACCGCCATCTCTACGAACCTGTAAATATCTACACTGCCATCTGTATGAACATGGAAATATCTACACCGCTATCTGTATGAACATGGAAATATCTATACCGCTATCTGTATGAACATGCAAATATCTACACATCTATCTGTTTATCAATGGAAATATCTGCACTGCTATCTCTATAAACACGGAAATAACTACACTGCTATCTGTATAAACATGGAAATATCTACACCGCCACCTGTATGAACATGGAAATATCTACACTGCCATCCGTACGAACATGGAAATATCTACACCGCCATCTGTATGAACATGTAAATATCTACAATGTCATCTGTATGAACATGGAAATATCTACACCGCTATCTGTATGAACATGGAAATAACTACACCGCTATCTGTATGAACATGGAAATATCTACACCGCTCTATGTATGAACATGGAAATATCTACACCGCTATCTGTACGAACATGCAAATATCTACACAGCTATCTGTATATCAATGGAAATATCTACACTGCTATCTCTATAAACATGGAAATAACTACACTGCTATCTGTATAAACATGGAAATATCTACAACGCCACCTGAATGAACATGGAAATATCTACACTGCCATCCATACAAACATGGAAATATCTACACCGCCCTCTGTATGAACATGGAAATATCTACACGGCTAACTGTATGAACATGGAAATATCTACACCGCCATCTCTATGAACATGGAAATATCTACACCGCCATTTGTATGAACATGGAAATATCTACACCGCCATTTGTATGAACATGGAAATATCTACACCGCCATCTGTATGAACATGGAAATATCTTCACCCCCATCTGTATGAACATGGATATAACTACACCGGCATCTGGATGAACATGGAAATATCTACACTGCTATCAGCATGATAATGGAAATATCTACACAGCTATCTGCATATACATGGAAATATCTACACAGATTTCTCAATAAATGTGGAAATAACTACAGCGCTATCTCTATAAACTTCAAAATATCTACACCGCCATCTGTATGAACATGGAAATATGTACAACGCCATCTGTATGAACATGGACATATCTACACCGCCATCTGTATTAAGATGGAAATATCTACACCGCTATCTGTATAAACATGGAAATATCCGTCCAACTATCTGTATAAACATGGAAATATCCGCACCACTATCTGTATAAACATGGAAATATCTGCACCGCTATCTGTATGAACATGGAAGTATCTACGCTGCTATCTGTATGAACATGCAATATCTACTCAGCTATCTGTATATCAATGGAAATATCTACACTGCTATCCCTATAAACTTGGAAATAACTACACTGCTATCTGTATAAACATGGAAATATCTACACCGCCACCTGTATGAACATGGAAATATCTACACTGCCATCTGTATGACCATGGAAATATCTACACCGCCATCTGTAAGAACATGGAAATATGTACACCGCTAACTATAAGAACATGGAAATACCTGCACCGCTATCTGTATGAACATGGAAATATCTACACCGCCATCTGTATGAACATGGAAATATGTACACCGCTAACTGTAAGAACATGGAAATACCTACACCGCTATCTGTATGAATATGGAAATATCTACACCGCTATCTGTATCAACATGGAAATATGTACACCGCTCTCTGTATGAACATGGAAATATCTACACCGCTATCTGTATGAACATGGAAATATCTACATCGCTATCTGTATGAACATGCAAATATCTACACCGGCATCTGGATGAACATGGAAATATCTATACCGCTATCTGCATGAACATGGAAATATCTACACAGCTATCTGCATATACATGGAAATATCTACACAGATTTCTCTATAAATATGGAAATAACTACAGCGTTATCTCTATAAACTTCGAAATACCTACACCGCCATCAGTATGAACATGGAAATATCTACACCGCCATCTGTACGAACAAGGACATATCTACACCGCCATCTGTATTAAGATGGAAATATCTCCACCGCTATCTGTATAAGCATGGAAATATCTGCACCGCTATCTGCATAAACATGGAAATATCCACACCGCTATCTGTGTAAACATGGAAATGTCTACACCGCTATCTGTGTAAACATGAAAATATCTACACCGCCATCTCTATAAGCATGGAAATATCTACACCGCCATCTGAATGAACATGGAAATATCTACACCGCCATCTCTATAAACGTGGAAATATCTACACCGCTATCTGTATGAACTTAGAAATATCTACACTGCTATCTGTATATAATTGGAAATATCTACACCGCTATCTGTATGAACACGGAAATATCTACACCGCTATCTGTATGTACATGGAAATATCTACACCACTATCTGTATGAACATGGAAATATCTACACCGCTATCTGTATGAACATGCAAATATCTACACCGGCATCTGGATGAACATGGAAATATCTACACCGCTATCTGTATGAACATGGAAATATCTACACAGCTATCTGCATATACATTTAAATATCTACACAGATTTCTCTATAAATATGGAAATGACTACAGCGCTCTCTCTATAAACTTCGAAATATCTACACCGCCATCTGTATGAACATGGACATGTCTACACCGCCATCTGTACGAACATGGACATATCTACACAGCCATCTGTATTAAGCTGGAAATATCTACACCGCTATCTTTATAAACATGGAAATATCTGCTACACTATCTGTATAAACATGGAAATATCCGCACCGCCATCTGTATAAACATGGAAATATCTATACCGCTCTCTGAATAAACATGGAAATATCCACACCGCTATCTGTGTAAACATGGAAATATCCACAGCGCTATCTGTGTTAACATGGCAATATCTACACCGCTATCTGTGCAAACATGAAAATATCTGCACCGCCATCTGTGTAAACATGAAAATATCTACAACGCTGTCTCTATAAATTTGGAAATAACTACACCACTATCTCTATAAACATGGAAATATCTAGACCGCCATCTCTATAAACATGGAAATATCTACACCACCATCTGTATAAACATGGAAATATCTATACCACTATCTGCATAAACATGGAAATATCTACACCGCCATCTCTACGAACCTGAAAATATCTACAACACCATCTGTATAAACATGGAAATATCTACACCGCTATGTGTATGAACATGGAAATATCTATACCGCTATCTGTATGAACATGCAAATACCTACACAGCTATCTGTTTATCAATGGAAATATCTGCACTGCTATCTCTATAAACACGGAAATAACTACACTGCTATCTGTATAAACATGGAAATATCTACACCGCCACCTGTATGAACATGGAAATATCTACACTGCCATCTGTATGAACATGGAAATATCTACACCGCCATCTGTAAGAACATGGAAATATGTACACCGCTAACTGAAAGAACATGGAAATACCTACACCGCTATCTGTATGAACATGGAAATAACTACACCGCTATCTGTATGAACATGGAAATATCTACACCGCTATCTGTATGAACATGCAAATATCTACACCGGCATCTGGATGAACATGGAAATATCTACACCGCTATCTGCATGAACATGGAAATATCTACACAGCTATCTGAATATACATGGAAATATCTACACAGATTTCTCTATAAATATGGAAATGACTACAGCGCTCTCTCTATAAACTTCGAAATATCTACACCGCCATCTGTATGAACATGGACATATCTACACCGCCATCTGTACGAACATGGACATATCTACACAGCCATCTGTATTAAGCTGGAAATATCTACACCGCTATCTTTATAAACATGGAAATATCTGCAACACTATCTGCATAAACATGGAAATATCCGCACCGCCATCTGTATAAACATGGAAATATCTATACCGCTCTCTGCATAAACATGGAAATATCCACACCGCTATCTGTGTAAACATGGAAATATCCACACCGCTATCTGTGTTAACATGGCAATATCCACACCGCTATCTGTATGAACATGGAAATAACTACACCGCTATCTGTATGAACATGGAAATATCTACAACGCTATCTGTATGAACATGGAAATATCTACACCGCTATCTGTATGAACATGGAAATAACTACACCGCTATCTGTATGAACATGGAAATATCTACACCGCTCTCTGTATGAACATGGAAATATCTAAACCGCTATCTGTACGAACATGCAAATATCTACACAGCTATCTGTATATCAATGGAAATATCTACACTGCTATCTCTATAAACATGGAAATAACTACACTGCTATATGTATAAACATGGAAATATCTACACCGCCACCTGAATGAATATGGAAATATCTACACTGCCATCCATACGAACATGGAAATAGCTAAACCGCCCTCCGTATGAACATGGAAATATCTACACGGGTAACTGTATGAACATGGAAATATCTACACCGCCATCTCTATGAACATGGAAATATCTACACCGCCATTTGTATGAACATGGAAATATCTACACTGCTATCTCTATAAACATGGAAGTAACTACACTGCTATCTGTATAAACATGGAAATATCTAAACCGCCGCCTGTATGAACATGGAAATATCTACACTGCCATCCGCACGAACATGGAAATACCTACACCGCCATCTATATGAACATGTAAATATCTACACTGCAATCTGTATGAACATGGAAATATCTACACCGCTATCTGTATGAACATGGAAATATCTTCACCGCTATCTGTATGAACATGGAAATATCTACACCGCCCTCTGTATGAACATGGAAATATCTACACCGCTATCTGTATGAACATGGAAATATCTACACAGCTATCTGTATATCAATGGAAATATCTACACTATTATCTCTATAAACATGGAAATAACTACACTACTATCTGTATAAACATGGAAATATCTACACCGCCATCTCTATGAACATGGAAATATCTAAACCGCCATTTGTATGAACATGGAAATATCTACACCGCCATCCCTATGAACATGGAAATATCTTCACCGCCATCTGTATGAGCATGGATATATCTACACCGGCATCTGGATGAACATGGAAATATCTACACCGCTATCTGCATGAACATGGAAATATCTACACAGCTATCTGCATATACATGGAAATAACTACACAGATTTCTCTATAAATATGGAAATAACTACAGCGCTATCTCTATAAACTTCGATATATCTACACCGCCATCTGTATGAACATGGAAATATCTACACCGCCATCTGTACGAACATGGACATATCTACACCGCCATCTGTATTAAGATGGAAATATCTACACCGCACTCTGTATAAACATAGAAATATCTCCCCAACTATCTGTATAAACATGGAAATATCCGCACCGCTATCTGTATAAACATGGAAATATCTACACCGCTATCTCTATAAACATGGAAATATCCACACCGCTATCTGTGTAAACATGGAAATGTCTACACCGCTATCTGTGTAAACAGGGAAATAACTACACCGCCATCTGTGTAAACGTGGAAATATCTACACCGCCATCTCTATAAACATGGAAATATCTACACCGCCATCTGTATGAACATGGAAATATCTGCACCGCCATCTCTATAAACGTGGAAATATCTACACCGCTATCTGTATGAACTTGGAAATATCTACACTGCTATCTGTATAAAATTGAAATTATCTACATCACTATCTCTATAAACATGGAAATATCTACACTGATATCTGTATAAACATGAAAATGTCTACACCGCTATCTGTATAAACATGGAAATAACTTCACCGCTATCTGTACAAACATGGAAATATCTACAACGCTGTCTCTATAAACTTGGAAATAACTACACCACTATCTCTATAAAAATGGATATATCTAGACCGCCATCTCTATAAACGTGGAAATATCTACTCCACCATCTGTATTAACATGGAAATATCTATACCGCTGTCTGCATAATCATGGAAATACCTACATCGCCATCTCTATGAACATGGAAATATCTACACGGCCATCTGTACCAACATGGAAATATCTAAACCGCCATCTGTATGAACATGTAAATATCAACACCACCATTTGTATGAACATGGAAATATCTACACCGCTAACTGTATGACCATGGAAATATCTACACCGCTATCTGTAGAACATGGAAATATCTACAACGTTATCTCTATGAACTTGGAAATATCTACACCGCTATCTGTTTGAACATGGAAATATCTACACCGCCATCTGTACGAAGATGGAAATATCTACACCGCTATCTGTATGAACATGCAAATATCTACACAGCTATGTGTATATCACTGGAAATATCTACACTGCTATCTCTATAAACATGGAAATAACTACACTGCTATCTGTATAAACATGGAAATATCAACACCGCCATCTCTATGAACATGGAAATATCTACACCGCCATTTGTATGAACATGGAAATATCTACACCGCCATCAGTATGAGCATGGAAATATCTACACCGCCATCTCTATAAACGTGGAAATATCTACATCGCTATCTGTATGAACTTGGAAATATCTACACTGCTCTCGGTATGAAATTGAAATTATCTACACCTCTATCTCTATAAACATGGAAATATCTACACTGCTATCTGTATAAACATGGAAATATCCACACCGCTATCTGTGTAAACATGGAAATGTCTAAACCGCTATCTGTGTAAACATGAAAATATCTACACCGGCATCTCTATAAGCATGGAAATATCTACACCGCCATCTGAATGAACATGGAAATATCTAAACCGCCATCTCTATAAATGTGGAAATATCTACACCGCTATCTGTATGAACTTAGAAATATCTACACTGCTATCTGTATATAACTGGAATTATCTACACCGCTATCTGTATGAACACGGAAATATCTACACCGCTATCTGTATGTACATGGAAATATCTACACCGCTATCTGTATGAACATGGAAATATCTACACCGCTATCTGTATGAACATGCAAATATCTACACCGGCATCTGGATGAACATGGAAATATCTACACCGCTATCTGCATGAACATGGAAATATCTACACAGCTATCTGCATATACATGGAAATATCTACACAGATTTCTCTATAAATATGGAAATGACTACAGCGCTCTCTCTATAAACTTCGAAATATCTACACCGCCATCTGTATGAACATGGACACATCTACACCGCCATCTGTACGAACATGGACATATCTACACCGCTATCTGTATGAACATGCAAATATCTACAAAGCTATCTGTATGTCAATGGAAATATCTACACTGCTATCTCTATAAACATGGAAATAACTACACTGTTATCTGTATAAACATGGAAATATCTACACCGCCATCTCTATGAACATGTAAATATCTACACCGCCACCTGTATGAACATGGAAATATCTACAACGCTAACTGTATGGACATGGAAATATCTACACCGCTATTGGTATGAACATGGAAATATCTACACCGCTATCTGCATGAACATGGTAATATCTACACCGCTCTCTGTATGAACATGGAAATACCTACAACGCTATCTGTATGAACATGGAAATATCTACACCGCTATCTGTAAGAACATGCAAATATCTACACAGCTATCTGTATAATATTGAAATTATCTACAAAACTATCTCTATAAACATTTAAATAACCACACTGCTATCTGTATAAACATGCAAATATCTACACCGCCATCTCTATGAACATGGAAATATCTACACCGCCATTTGTATGAACATGGAAATATCTACACCGCCATCTGTATGAACATGGAAATATCTTCACCGCCATCTCTATGAACATGGATATATCTACACCGGCATCTGGATGAACATGGAAATATCTACACCGCTATCTGCATGAACATGGAAATATCTACACAGCTGTCTGCATATGCATGGAAATATCTACACAGATTTCTCTATAAATATGGAAATAACTACAGCGCTGTCTCTATAAACTTCAAAATATCTACACCGCCATCTGTATGAACTTGGAAATATCTACACCGCCATCTGTACGAACATGGACATATCTACACCGCCATCTATATTAAGATGGAAATGTCTACACTGCTATCTGTATAAACATGGAAATATCTGCCCAACTATCTGTATAAACATGGAAATATCCGCACCGCTATCGGTATAAAGATGGAAATATCTACACCGCTATATGCATAAACATGGAAATATCCACACCGCTATCTTTGTAAACACGGAAATATCTACACCGCCACCTGTGTAAACATGAAAATATCTACACCGCCATCTCTAAAAACATGGAAATATCTACACCGCCATCTGTATGAAGATGGAAATATCTACACCGCCATCTCTATAAACGTGGAAATATCTACACCGCTATCTGTATGAATTTGGAAATTTCTACAATGATATCTGTATAAAATTGGAATTATCTACACAACTATCTCTATAAACATGGAAATATCTACACTGCTATCTGTATTAACATGGAAATATCTACACCGCTATCTGTATAAACATGGAAATATCTTCACCGCTCTGTGTATAAACATGGAAATACCTACAACGCTGTCTCTATAAACTTGGAAATAACTACACCACTATCTCTTTAAACATGGAAATATCCAGACCGCCATCTCTATAAACATGGAAATATCTACACCACCATCTGTATAAACATGGAAATATCTATACTGCTATCTGCATAAACGTGGAAATATCTACACCGCCATCTCTATGAACATGGAACTATCTAAACCGCCATCTGTACCAACATGGAAATATCTACACCGCCATCTGTATGAACATGGAAATATCTACACCGCCATCTGTATGAACATGGAAATAACTATACCGCTATCTGCATAAACATGGAAATAACTACACGGCCATCTGTACGAACATGGAAATATCTACACCGCCGTCTTTATGAACATGGATATATCTCCACCGTCATCTGTATGAACATGGAAATATCTACACCGCTAACTGTATGAACATGGAAATATCTACACCGCTATCTGTATGAACATGGAAATATCTACACCGTTATCTGTATGAACATGGA
This sequence comes from Gorilla gorilla gorilla, assembly GCF_029281585.2. Taxonomy (NCBI): domain Eukaryota; kingdom Metazoa; phylum Chordata; class Mammalia; order Primates; family Hominidae; genus Gorilla; species Gorilla gorilla. The sequence continues at coordinate 2,559,196 of NC_073234.2, forward strand.
CATATCTACACCACTATCTGTACGAACGTGGAAATATCTACACTGCCATCCGTATGAACATGGAAATATCTACACCGCCATCTGTAAGAACATGGAAATATCTACACCGCCATCTGTATGAACATGGAAATATCTACACCGCTAAGTATATGGACATGGAAATATCTACACCGCTATTGGTATGAACATAGAAATATCTACACCGCTTTCTGCATGAACATGGAAAAATCTACACCGCTATCTGTATGAACATGGAAATATCTACATCGCTATCTGTATGAACATGGAAATATCTACACCGCTATCTGTATGAACATGCAAATATCTACACAGCTATCTGTATGAAATTGAAATTATCTACACCACTATCACTATAAACATGGAAATAACTACACTGCTATCTGTATAAACATGGAAATTTCTACACCGCCATCTCTATGAACATGGAAATATGTACACCGCCATTTGTATGAACATGGAAATATCTACACCGCCATCTGTACGAACATGGACATTTCTACACCGCAATCTGTATTAAGATGGAAATATCTACACCGCTATCTGTATAAACATGGAAATATCTGCCCAACTATCAGTATAAACATGGAAATATCCGCACCGCTATCTGTATAAACATGGAAATATCTACACTGCTATCTGCATAAACATGGAAATATCCACACCGCCATCTGTGTAAACATGGAAATGTCTACACCGCTATCTGTGTACACATGGAAATATCTACACCGCCATCCGTGTAAGCATGAAAATATCTACACCGCCATCCCTATAAACATGGAAATATCTACACCGCCATCTGTATGAACATGGAAATATCTACACCGCCATCTCTATAAACGTGGAAATATCTACACCGCTAACTGTATGAACTTGGAAATATCTACACTGCTCTCTGTATAAAATTGAAATTATCTACACCACTATCTCCATAAACATGGAAATATCTACACTGCTATCTGTATAAACATGGAAATATCCACACCGCTATCTGCATAAACATGGAAATAACTTCACCGCTATCTGTATAAACATGGAAATATCTACAACGCTGTCTCTATAAACTTGGAAATAACTACACCACTATCTCTGTAAACATGGAAACATCTAGACCGCCATCTCTATAAACATGGAAATATCTACACCACCATCTGTATAAACATGGAAATATCTATACCACGATCTGCATAAACATGGAAATATCTACACCGCCATCTCTAAGAAGATGGAAATATCTACACCGCCATCTGTACGAACATGGAAATATCTATACCGCCAGGTGTATGAACATGTAAATATCTACACCGCCATCTGTATGAACATGGAAGTATGTACACCGCTAACTGTATGAACATGGAAATGTCTACACCGCTATCTGTATGAACATGGAAATATATACACCGTTATCTGTATGAACATGGAAATATCTACACCGCTATCTGTATGAACAGGGAAATATCTACACCGCTATCTGTATGAACACGGAAATATGTACACCGCTATCTGTATGAACATGCAAATATCTACACAGCCATCTGCATATCAATGGAAACACCTACACTGCTATCTCTATAAACATGGAAATAACTACACTGCTATCTGTATCAACAGGGAAATATCTACACCGCCACCAGTATGAACATGGAAATATCTACACTGACATCTGTATGAACATGGAAATATCTACACCGCCATCTGTACGAACATGGACGTTTCTACACCGCCATCTGTATTAAGATGGAAATATCTACACCGCTATCTGTATAAACATGGAAATATCTGCCCAACTATCTGTATAAACATGGAAATATCCGCACCGCTATCTGTATAAACATGGAAATATCTACACTGCTATCTGCATAAACATGGAAATATCCACACCGCCATCTGTGTAAACATGGAAATGTCTACACCGCTATCTGTGTAAACATGGAAATATCTACACCGCCATCTGTGTAAGCATGAAAATATCTACACCGCCATCCCTATAAACATGGAAATATCTACACCGCCATCTGTATGAACATGGAAATATCTACACCGCCTTCTCTATAAACGTGGAAATATCTACCCGGCTATCTGTATGAACTTGGAAATATCTACACTGCTCTCAGTATAAAATTGAAATTATCTACACCACTATCTCTATAAACATGGAAATATCTACACTGCTATCTGTATAAACATGGAATTATCTACACCGCTATCTGTATAAACATGGAAATATCTACAACGCTGTCTCTATAAACTTGGAAATAACTACACCCCATCTCTATAAACATGGAAATATCTAGACCGCCATCTCAATAAACGTGGAATTATCTACACCACCATCTGTATAAACATGGAAATATCTATGCCGCTAACTGCATAAACATGGAAATATGTACACCGCCATCTCTATGAACATGGAAATATCTACACCGCCATCTGTACGAACATGGAAATATCTACACTGCCATCTGTATGAACAAGTAAATATCTACACCAATATCTGTATGAGCATGGAAATATCTACACCGCTAACTGTATGAACATGGAAATATCTACACCGCTATCTGTATGAACATGGAAATATCTACACCGTTATCTGTATGAACATGGAAATATCTACACCGTTATCTGTATGAACATGGAAATATCTACACAACTATCTGTATGAACATGGAAATATCTACACCGCTATCTGTACGAACATGGAAATATCTACACCGCTATCTGTATGAACATGCAAATACCTACACAGCTATCTGTATATCAATGGAAATATCTACACTGCTATCTCTATAAACAAAAAATAACTACACTACTATCTGTATAAACATGGAAATATCTACACCGCCACCTGTATGAACATGGAAGTATCTTCACTGCCATCCGTACGAACATGGAAATACCTACACCGCCATCTGTATGAACATATAAATATCTACACCGCCATCTGTATGAACATGCAAATATCTACACCGCTAACTGTATGAACATGGAAATACCTACACGGCTATCTGTATGAACATGGAAATATCTACACCGCTATCTGTATGAACATGGAAATATCTACACCGCCATCTGTATGAACATGGATATATCTTCACCGCCATCTCTATGAACATGGATATATCTACACCGGCATCTGGATGAACATGGAAATATCTACAGCGCTATCTGCATGAACATGGAAATATCTACACAGCTATCTGCATATACATGGAAATATCTACACAGATTTCTCTATAAATATGGAAATAACTATAGCGCTATCTCTATAAACTGCGAAATATCTACACCGCCATCTGTATGAACATGTAAATATCTACAACGCTGTCTCTATAAACTTGGAAATAAGTACACCTCTATCTCTATAAACATGGAAATATATAGACCGCCATCTCAATAAACATGGAAATATCTACACCACCATCTGTATAAACATGGAAATATCTATACCGCTATCTGCATAATCATGGAAATATGTACACCGCCATCTCTACGAACATGGAAATATCTACACCACTATCTGCACGAACATGGAAATATCTACACTACCATCTGTATGAACACGTAAATATCTACACCGCCATCTGTATGAACATGGAAATATCTACACCACTAACTGTATGAACGTGGAAATATCTACACCGCTATCTGTGTGAACATGGAAATATCTACACCGTTATCTGTATGAACATGGAAATATCTACACCGCTATCTGTATGAACATGGAAATATCTACACCGCTATCTGTACGAACATGGAAATATGTACACCGCTATCTGTATGAACATGCCAATATCTACACAGCCATCTGTATATCAATGGAAATAACTACACTGCTATGTCTATAAACATGGAAATAACTACACTGCTATCTGTATAAACAGGGAAATATCTACACCGCCACCTGTATGAACATGGAAATATCTACACTGGAATCCGTACGAACATGGAAATATCTGCACCGCCATCTGTATGAACATGGAAATATCTACACCGCCATGTGTATGAACATGGAAATACCTACACCGCTATCTGTATGAACATGGAAATAACTACACCGCTATTCGTATGAACATGGAAATATCTACACCGCTATCTGTATGAAGATGGAAATATCTACACCGCTATCTGTATGAACATGGAAATATCTACACCGCTATCTGTATGAACATGAAAACATCTACACCGCCATCTCTATGAACATGTAAATATCTACACAGCCATTTGTATGAGCATGGAAATATCTACACCGCCATCTGTATGAACATGGAAATATCTTCACCGCCATCTGTATGAACATGGATATATCTGCACCGGCATCTGGATGAACATGGAAATATCTACACCGCTATCTGCATGAACATGGAAATATCTACACAGCTATCTGAATACACATGGAAATATCTACACAGATTTCTCTATAAATATGGAAATAACTACAGTGCTATATCTATAAACTTCGAAATATCTACACCGCCATCTGTATGAACACGGAAATATCTACACCACCATCTGTACAAACATGGACATATCTACACCGGCATCTGTATTAAGATGGAAATATCTACACCGCCCTCTCTAAAAACATGGAAATATCTGCCCAACAATCTGCATAAACATGGAAATATCCGCACCGCTATCTGTATAAACATGGAAATATCTACAACGCTGTCTCTATAAACTTGGAAATAACTACACCACTATATCTGTAAACATGGATACATCTAGACCGCCATCTCTATAAACATGGAAATATCTACACCACCATCTGTATAAACATGGAAATATCTATACCGCGATCTGCATAAACACGGAAATATCTATACCGCGATCTGCATAAACATGGAAATATCTACACCGCCATCTCTAAGAAGATGGAAATATCTACACCGCCATCTGTATGAACATGGAAATATCTATACCGCCAGGTGTATGAACATGTAAATATCTACACCGCCATCTGTATGAACATGGAAATATGTACACCGCTAACTGTATGAACATGGAAATGTCTACACCGCTATCTGTATGAACATGGAAATATATACACCGTTATCTGTATGAACATGGAAATATCTACACCGCTATCTGTATGAACAGGGAAATATCTACACCGCTATCTGTACGAACACGGAAATATGTACACTGCTATCTGTATGAACATGCAAGTATCTACACAGCCATCTGTATATCAATGGAAATACCTACACTGCTATCTCTATAAACATGGAAATAACTACACTGCTATCTGTATAAAGAGGGAAATATCTACACCGCCACCAGTATGAACATGGAAATATCTACACTGCCATCTGTATGAACATGGAAATATCTACACCGCCATCTGTACGAACATGGACGTTTCTACACCGCCATCTGTATTAAGATGGAAATATCTACACCGCTATCTGTATAAACATGGAAATATCCGCACCGCTATCTGTATAAACATGGAAATATCTACACTGCTATCTGCATAAACATGGAAATATCCACACCGCCATCTGTGTAAACATGGAAATGTCTACACCGCTATCTGTGTAAACATGGAAATATCTACACCGCCATCTGTGTAAGCATGAAAATATCTACACCGCCATCCCTATAAACATGGAAATATCTACACCGCCATCTGTATGAACATGGAAATATCTACACCGCCTTCTCTATAAACGTGGAAATATCTACCCGGCTATCTGTATGAACTTGGAAATATCTACACTGCTCTCAGTATAAAATTGAAATTATCTACACCACTATCTCTATAAACATGGAAATATCTACACTGCTATCTGTATAAACATGGAATTATCTACACCGCTGTCTGTATAAACATGGAAATATCTTCACCGCTATCTGTATAAACATGGAAATATCTACAACGCTGTCTCTATAAACTTGGAAATAACTACACCCCTATCTCTATAAACATGGAAATATCTAGACCGCCATCTCAATAAACATGGAATTATCTACACCACCATCTGTATAAACATGGAAATATCTATGCCGCTAACTGCATAAACATGGAAATACGTACACCACCATCTCTATGAACATGGAAATATCTACACCGCCATCTGTACGAACATGGAAATATCTACACTGCCATCTGTATGAACAAGTAAATATCTACACCAATATATGTATGAGCATGGAAATATCTACACAACTATCTGTATGAACATGGAAATATCTACACCGCTATCTGTATGAACATGGAAATATCTACACCGTTATCTGTATGAACATGGAAATATCTACACCGTTATCTGTATGAACATGGAAATATCTACACAACTATCTGTATGAACATGGAAATATCTACACCTCTATCTGTACGAACATGGAAATATCTACACCGCTATCTGTATGAACATGCAAATACCTACACAGCTATCTGTATATCAATGGAAATATCTACACTGCTATCTCTATAAACAAAAAATAACTACACTACTATCTGTATAAACATGGAAATATCTACACCGCCACCTGTATGAACATGGAAGTATCTACACTGCCATCCGTACGAACATGGAAATACCTACACCGCCATCTGTATGAACATATAAATATCTACACCGCCATCTGTATGAACATGGAAATATCTACACCGCTAACTGTATGAACATGGAAATACCTACACGGCTATCTGTATGAACATGGAAATATCTACACCGCTATCTGTATGAACATGGAAATATCTACACCGCCATCTGTATGAACATGGATATATCTTCACCGCCATCTCTATGAACATGGATATATCTACACCGGCATCTGGATGAACATGGAAATATCTACACCGCTATCTGCATGAACATGGAAATATCTACACAGCTATCTGCATATACACGGAAATATCTACACAGTTTTCTCTATAAATATGGAAATAACTATAGCGCTATCTCTATAAACTGCGAAATATCTACACCGCCATCTGTATGAACATGTAAATATCTACAACGCTGTCTCTATAAACTTGGAAATAAGTACACGTCTATCTCTATAAACTTGGAAATATCTAGACCGCCATCTCAATAAACATGGAAATATCTACACCACCATCTGTATAAACATGGAAATATCTATACCGCTATCTGCATAAACATGGAAATATGTACACCGCCATCTCTACGAACATGGAAATATCTACACCACTATCTGTACGAACATGGAAATATCTACACTACCATCTGTATGAACACGTAAATATCTACACCGCCATCTGTATGAGCATGGAAATATCTACACCGCTAACTGTATGAACATGGAAATATCTACACCGCCACCTGTATGAACATGGAAATATCTACACTGGAATCCGTACGAACATGGAAATATCTGCACCGCCATCTGTACGAACATGTAAATATCTACACCGCCATGTGTATGAACATGGAAATACCTACACCGCTATCTGTATGAACATGGAAATAACTACACCGCTATTCGTATGAACATGGAAATATCTACACCGCTATCTGTATGAAAATGGAAATATCTACACCGCTATCTGTATGAACATGGAAATATCTACACCGCTATCTGTATGAACATGAAAACATCTACACCGCCATCTCTATGAACATGTAAATATCTACACAGCCATTTGTATGAACATGGAAATATCTACACCGCCATCTGTATGAACATGGAAATATCTTCACCGCCATCTGTATGAACATGGATATATCTGCACCGGCATCTGGATGAACATGGAAATATCTACACCGCTATCTGCATGAACATGGAAATATCTACACAGCTATCTGAATATACATGGAAATATCTACACAGATTTCTCTATAAATATGGAAATAACTACAGTGCTATATCTATAAACTTCGAAATATCTACACCGCCATCTGTATGAACACGGAAATATCTACACCACCATCTGTACAAACATGGACATATCTACACCGGCATCTGTATTAAGATGGAAATATCTACACCGCCCTCTCTAAAAACATGGAAATATCTGCCCAACAATCTGCATAAACATGGAAATATCCGCACCGCTATCTGTATAAACATGGAAATATCTACAACGCTGTCTCTATAAACTTGGAAATAACTACACCACTATCTCTGTAAACATAGAAACATCTAGACCGCCATCTCTATAAACATGGAAATATCTACACCACCATCTGTATAAACATGGAAATATCTATACCATGATCTGCATAAACATGGAAATATCTACACCGCCATCTCTAAGAAGATGGAAATATCTACACCGCCATCTGTACGAACATGGAAATATCTATACCGCCAGGTGTATGAACATGTAAATATCTACACCGCCATCTGTATGAACATGGAAATATCTACACTGGAATCCGTACGAACATGGAAATATCTGCACCGCCATCTGTATGAACATGGAAATATCTACACCGCCATGTGTATGAACATGGAAATACCTACACCGCTATCTGTATGAACATGGAAATAACTACACCGCTATTCGTATGAACATGGAAATATCTACACCGCTATCGGTATGAAGATGGAAATATCTACACCGCTATCTGTATGAACATGGAAATATCTACACCGCTATCTGTATGAACATGAAAACATCTACACCGCCATCTCTATGAACATGTAAATATCTACACAGCCATTTGTATGAACATGGAAATATCTACACCGCCATCTGTATGAACATGGAAATATCTTCACCGCCATCTGTATGAACATGGATATATCTGCACCGGCATCTGGATGAACATGGAAATATCTACACCGCTATCTGCATGAACATGGAAATATCTACACAGCTATCTGAATACACATGGAAATATCTACACAGATTTCTCTATAAATATGGAAATAACTACAGTGCTATATCTATAAACTTCGAAATATCTACACCGCCATCTGTATGAACACGGAAATATCTACACCACCATCTGTACAAACATGGACATATCTACACCGGCATCTGTATTAAGATGGAAATATCTACACCGCCCTCTCTAAAAACATGGAAATATCTGCCCAACAATCTGCATAAACATGGAAATATCCGCACCGCTATCTGTATAAACATGGAAATATCTACAACGCTGTCTCTATAAACTTGGAAATAACTACACCACTATCTCTGTAAACATGGATACATCTAGACCGCCATCTCTATAAACATGGAAATATCTACACCACCATCTGTATAAACATGGAAATATCTATACCGCGATCTGCATAAACACGGAAATATCTATACCGCGATCTGCATAAACATGGAAATATCTACACCGCCATCTCTAAGAAGATGGAAATATCTACACCGCCATCTGTATGAACATGGAAATATCTATACCGCCAGGTGTATGAACATGTAAATATCTACACCGCCATCTGTATGAACATGGAAATATGTACACCGCTAACTGTATGAACATGGAAATGTCTACACCGCTATCTGTATGAACATGGAAATATATACACCGTTATCTGTATGAACATGGAAATATCTACACCGCTATCTGTATGAACAGGGAAATATCTACACCGCTATCTGTACGAACACGGAAATATGTACACTGCTATCTGTATGAACATGCAAGTATCTACACAGCCATCTGTATATCAATGGAAATACCTACACTGCTATCTCTATAAACATGGAAATAACTACACTGCTATCTGTATAAAGAGGGAAATATCTACACCGCCACCAGTATGAACATGGAAATATCTACACTGCCATCTGTATGAACATGGAAATATCTACACCGCCATCTGTACGAACATGGACGTTTCTACACCGCCATCTGTATTAAGATGGAAATATCTACACCGCTATCTGTATAAACATGGAAATATCCGCACCGCTATCTGTATAAACATGGAAATATCTACACTGCTATCTGCATAAACATGGAAATATCCACACCGCCATCTGTGTAAACATGGAAATGTCTACACCGCTATCTGTGTAAACATGGAAATATCTACACCGCCATCTGTGTAAGCATGAAAATATCTACACCGCCATCCCTATAAACATGGAAATATCTACACCGCCATCTGTATGAACATGGAAATATCTACACCGCCTTCTCTATAAACGTGGAAATATCTACCCGGCTATCTGTATGAACTTGGAAATATCTACACTGCTCTCAGTATAAAATTGAAATTATCTACACCACTATCTCTATAAACATGGAAATATCTACACTGCTATCTGTATAAACATGGAATTATCTACACCGCTGTCTGTATAAACATGGAAATATCTTCACCGCTATCTGTATAAACATGGAAATATCTACAACGCTGTCTCTATAAACTTGGAAATAACTACACCCCTATCTCTATAAACATGGAAATATCTAGACCGCCATCTCAATAAACATGGAATTATCTACACCACCATCTGTATAAACATGGAAATATCTATGCCGCTAACTGCATAAACATGGAAATACGTACACCACCATCTCTATGAACATGGAAATATCTACACCGCCATCTGTACGAACATGGAAATATCTACACTGCCATCTGTATGAACAAGTAAATATCTACACCAATATATGTATGAGCATGGAAATATCTACACAACTATCTGTATGAACATGGAAATATCTACACCGCTATCTGTATGAACATGGAAATATCTACACCGCTATCTGTATGAACATGCAAATACCTACACAGCTATCTGTATATCAATGGAAATATCTACACTGCTATCTCTATAAACAAAAAATAACTACACTACTATCTGTATAAACATGGAAATATCTACACCGCCACCTGTATGAACATGGAAGTATCTACACTGCCATCCGTACGAACATGGAAATACCTACACCGCCATCTGTATGAACGTATAAATATCTACACCGCCATCTGTATGAACATGGAAATATCTACACCGCTAACTGTATGAACATGGAAATACCTACACGGCTATCTGTATGAACATGGAAATATCTACACCGCTATCTGTATGAACATGGAAATATCTACACCGCCATCTGTATGAACATGGATATATCTTCACCGCCATCTCTATGAACATGGATATATCTACACCCGCATCTGGATGAACATGGAAATATCTACACCGCTATCTGCATGAACATGGAAATATCTACACAGCTATCTGCATATACATGGAAATATCTACACAGTTTTCTCTATAAATATGGAAATAACTATAGCGCTATCTCTATAAACTGCGAAATATCTACACCGCCATCTGTATGAACATGTAAATATCTACAACGCTGTCTCTATAAACTTGGAAATAAGTACACGTCTATCTCTATAAACTTGGAAATATCTAGACCGCCATCTCAATAAACATGGAAATATCTACACCACCATCTGTATAAACATGGAAATATCTATACCGCTATCTGCATAAACATGGAAATATGTACACCGCCATCTCTACGAAGATGGAAATATCTACACCACTATCTGTACGAACATGGAAATATCTACACTACCATCTGTATGAACACGTAAATATCTACACCGCCATCTGTATGAGCATGGAAATATCTACACCGCTAACTGTATGAACATGGAAATATCTACACCGCCACCTGTATGAACATGGAAATATCTACACTGGAATCCGTACGAACATGGAAATATCTGCACCGCCATCTGTACGAACATGTAAATATCTACACCGCCATGTGTATGAACATGGAAATACCTACACCGCTATCTGTATGAACATGGAAATAACTACACCGCTATTCGTATGAACATGGAAATATCTACACCGCTATCTGTATGAAAATGGAAATATCTACACCGCTATCTGTATGAACATGGAAATATCTACACCGCTATCTGTATGAACATGAAAACATCTACACCGCCATCTCTATGAACATGTAAATATCTACACAGCCATTTGTATGAACATGGAAATATCTACACCGCCATCTGTATGAACATGGAAATATCTTCACCGCCATCTGTATGAACATGGATATATCTGCACCGGCATCTGGATGAACATGGAAATATCTACACCGCTATCTGCATGAACATGGAAATATCTACACAGCTATCTGAATATACATGGAAATATCCACACATATTTCTCTATAAATATGGAAATAACTACAGTGCTATATCTATAAACTTCGAAATATCTACACCGCCATCTGTATGAACACGGAAATATCTACACCACCATCTGTACAAACATGGACATATCTACACCGGCATCTGTATTAAGATGGAAATATCTACACCGCCCTCTCTAAAAACATGGAAATATCTGCCCAACAATCTGCATAAACATGGAAATATCCGCACCGCTATCTGTATAAACATGGAAATATCTACAACGCTGTCTCTATAAACTTGGAAATAACTACACCACTATCTCTGTAAACATAGAAACATCTAGACCGCCATCTCTATAAACATGGAAATATCTACACCACCATCTGTATAAACATGGAAATATCTATACCATGATCTGCATAAACATGGAAATATCTACACCGCCATCTCTAAGAAGATGGAAATATCTACACCGCCATCTGTACGAACATGGAAATATCTATACCGCCAGGTGTATGAACATGTAAATATCTACACCGCCATCTGTATGAACATGGAAATATCTACACTGGAATCCGTACGAACATGGAAATATCTGCACCGCCATCTGTATGAACATGGAAATATCTACACCGCCATGTGTATGAACATGGAAATACCTACACCGCTATCTGTATGAACATGGAAATAACTACACCGCTATTCGTATGAACATGGAAATATCTACACCGCTATCTGTATGAAGATGGAAATATCTACACCGCTATCTGTATGAACATGGAAATATCTACACCGCTATCTGTATGAACATGAAAACATCTACACCGCCATCTCTATGAACATGTAAATATCTACACAGCCATTTGTATGAACATGGAAATATCTACACCGCCATCTGTATGAATATGGAAATATCTTCACCGCCATCTGTATGAACATGGATATATCTGCACCGGCATCTGGATGAACATGGAAATATCTACACCGCTATCTGCATGAACATGGAAATATCTACACAGCTATCTGAATACACATGGAAATATCTACACAGATTTCTCTATAAATATGGAAATAACTACAGTGCTATATCTATAAACTTCGAAATATCTACACCGCCATCTGTATGAACACGGAAATATCTACACCACCATCTGTACAAACATGGACATATCTACACCGGCATCTGTATTAAGATGGAAATATCTACACCGCCCTCTCTAAAAACATGGAAATATCTGCCCAACAATCTGCATAAACATGGAAATATCCGCACCGCTATCTGTATAAACATGGAAATATCTACAACGCTGTCTCTATAAACTTGGAAATAACTACACCACTATCTCTGTAAACATGGATACATCTAGACCGCCATCTCTATAAACATGGAAATATCTACACCACCATCTGTATAAACATGGAAATATCTATACCGCGATCTGCATAAACACGGAAATATCTATACCGCGATCTGCATAAACATGGAAATATCTACACCGCCATCTCTAAGAAGATGGAAATATCTACACCGCCATCTGTATGAACATGGAAATATCTATACCGCCAGGTGTATGAACATGTAAATATCTACACCGCCATCTGTATGAACATGGAAATATGTACACCGCTAACTGTATGAACATGGAAATGTCTACACCGCTATCTGTATGAACATGGAAATATATACACCGTTATCTGTATGAACATGGAAATATCTACACCGCTATCTGTATGAACAGGGAAATATCTACACCGCTATCTGTACGAACACGGAAATATGTACACTGCTATCTGTATGAACATGCAAGTATCTACACAGCCATCTGTATATCAATGGAAATACCTACACTGCTATCTCTATAAACATGGAAATAACTACACTGCTATCTGTATAAAGAGGGAAATATCTACACCGCCACCAGTATGAACATGGAAATATCTACACTGCCATCTGTATGAACATGGAAATATCTACACCGCCATCTGTACGAACATGGACGTTTCTACACCGCCATCTGTATTAAGATGGAAATATCTACACCGCTATCTGTATAAACATGGAAATATCCGCACCGCTATCTGTATAAACATGGAAATATCTACACTGCTATCTGCATAAACATGGAAATATCCACACCGCCATCTGTGTAAACATGGAAATGTCTACACCGCTATCTGTGTAAACATGGAAATATCTACACCGCCATCTGTGTAAGCATGAAAATATCTACACCGCCATCCCTATAAACATGGAAATATCTACACCGCCATCTGTATGAACATGGAAATATCTACACCGCCTTCTCTATAAACGTGGAAATATCTACCCGGCTATCTGTATGAACTTGGAAATATCTACACTGCTCTCAGTATAAAATTGAAATTATCTACACCACTATCTCTATAAACATGGAAATATCTACACTGCTATCTGTATAAACATGGAATTATCTACACCGCTGTCTGTATAAACATGGAAATATCTTCACCGCTATCTGTATAAACATGGAAATATCTACAACGCTGTCTCTATAAACTTGGAAATAACTACACCCCTATCTCTATAAACATGGAAATATCTAGACCGCCATCTCAATAAACATGGAATTATCTACACCACCATCTGTATAAACATGGAAATATCTATGCCGCTAACTGCATAAACATGGAAATACGTACACCACCATCTCTATGAACATGGAAATATCTACACCGCCATCTGTACGAACATGGAAATATCTACACTGCCATCTGTATGAACAAGTAAATATCTACACCAATAAATGTATGAGCATGGAAATATCTACACAACTATCTGTATGAACATGGAAATATCTACACCGCTATCTGTATGAACATGGAAATATCTACACCGTTATCTGTATGAACATGGAAATATCTACACCGTTATCTGTATGAACATGGAAATATCTACACAACTATCTGTATGAACATGGAAATATCTACACCGCTATCTGTACGAACATGGAAATATCTACACCGCTATCTGTATGAACATGCAAATACCTACACAGCTATCTGTATATCAATGGAAATATCTACACTGCTATCTCTATAAACAAAAAATAACTACACTACTATCTGTATAAACATGGAAATATCTACACCGCCACCTGTATGAACATGGAAGTATCTACACTGCCATCCGTACGAACATGGAAATACCTACACCGCCATCTGTATGAACATATAAATATCTACACCGCCATCTGTATGAACATGGAAATATCTACACCGCTAACTGTATGAACATGGAAATACCTACACGGCTATCTGTATGAACATGGAAATATCTACACCGCTATCTGTATGAACATGGAAATATCTACACCGCCATCTGTATGAACATGGATATATCTTCACCGCCATCTCTATGAACATGGATATATCTACACCGGCATCTGGATGAACATGGAAATATCTACAGCGCTATCTGCATGAACATGGAAATATCTACACAGCTATCTGCATATACATGGAAATATCTACACAGTTTTCTCTATAAATATGGAAATAACTATAGCGCTATCTCTATAAACTGCGAAATATCTACACCGCCATCTGTATGAACATGTAAATATCTACAACGCTGTCTCTATAAACTTGGAAATAAGTACACGTCTATCTCTATAAACTTGGAAATATCTAGACCGCCATCTCAATAAACATGGAAATATCTACACCACCATCTGTATAAACATGGAAATATCTATACCGCTATCTGCATAAACATGGAAATATGTACACCGCCATCTCTACGAACATGGAAATATCTACACCACTATCTGTACGAACATGGAAATATCTACACTACCATCTGTATGAACACGTAAATATCTACACCGCCATCTGTATGAGCATGGAAATATCTACACCGCTAACTGTATGAACATGGAAATATCTACACCGCCACCTGTATGAACATGGAAATATCTACACTGGAATCCGTACGAACATGGAAATATCTGCACCGCCATCTGTACGAACATGTAAATATCTACACCGCCATGTGTATGAACATGGAAATACCTACACCGCTATCTGTATGAACATGGAAATAACTACACCGCTATTCGTATGAACATGGAAATATCTACACCGCTATCTGTATGAAAATGGAAATATCTACACCGCTATCTGTATGAACATGGAAATATCTACACCGCTATCTGTATGAACATGAAAACATCTACACCGCCATCTCTATGAACATGTAAATATCTACACAGCCATTTGTATGAACATGGAAATATCTACACCGCCATCTGTATGAACATGGAAATATCTTCACCGCCATCTGTATGAACATGGATATATCTGCACCGGCATCTGGATGAACATGGAAATATCTACACCGCTATCTGCATGAACATGGAAATATCTACACAGCTATCTGAATATACATGGAAATATCTACACAGATTTCTCTATAAATATGGAAATAACTACAGTGCTATATCTATAAACTTCGAAATATCTACACCGCCATCTGTATGAACACGGAAATATCTACACCACCATCTGTACAAACATGGACATATCTACACCGGCATCTGTATTAAGATGGAAATATCTACACCGCCCTCTCTAAAAACATGGAAATATCTGCCCAACAATCTGCATAAACATGGAAATATCCGCACCGCTATCTGTATAAACATGGAAATATCTACAACGCTGTCTCTATAAACTTGGAAATAACTACACCACTATCTCTGTAAACATAGAAACATCTAGACCGCCATCTCTATAAACATGGAAATATCTACACCACCATCTGTATAAACATGGAAATATCTATACCATGATCTGCATAAACATGGAAATATCTACACCGCCATCTCTAAGAAGATGGAAATATCTACACCGCCATCTGTACGAACATGGAAATATCTATACCGCCAGGTGTATGAACATGTAAATATCTACACCGCCATCTGTATGAACATGGAAATATCTACACTGGAATCCGTACGAACATGGAAATATCTGCACCGCCATCTGTATGAACATGGAAATATCTACACCGCCATGTGTATGAACATGGAAATACCTACACCGCTATCTGTATGAACATGGAAATAACTACACCGCTATTCGTATGAACATGGAAATATCTACACCGCTATCTGTATGAAGATGGAAATATCTACACCGCTATCTGTATGAACATGGAAATATCTACACCGCTATCTGTATGAACATGAAAACATCTACACCGCCATCTCTATGAACATGTAAATATCTACACAGCCATTTGTATGAACATGGAAATATCTACACCGCCATCTGTATGAATATGGAAATATCTTCACCGCCATCTGTATGAACATGGATATATCTGCACCGGCATCTGGATGAACATGGAAATATCTACACCGCTATCTGCATGAACATGGAAATATCTACACAGCTGTCTGAATACACATGGAAATATCTACACAGATTTCTCTATAAATATGGAAATAACTACAGTGCTATATCTATAAACTTCGAAATATCTACACCGCCATCTGTATGAACACGGAAATATCTACACCACCATCTGTACAAACATGGACATATCTACACCGGCATCTGTATTAAGATGGAAATATCTACACCGCCCTCTCTAAAAACATGGAAATATCTGCCCAACAATCTGCATAAACATGGAAATATCCGCACCGCTATCTGTATAAACATGGAAATATCTACAACGCTGTCTCTATAAACTTGGAAATAACTACACCACTATCTCTGTAAACATGGATACATCTAGACCGCCATCTCTATAAACATGGAAATATCTACACCACCATCTGTATAAACATGGAAATATCTATACCGCGATCTGCATAAACACGGAAATATCTATACCGCGATCTGCATAAACATGGAAATATCTACACCGCCATCTCTAAGAAGATGGAAATATCTACACCGCCATCTGTATGAACATGGAAATATCTATACCGCCAGGTGTATGAACATGTAAATATCTACACCGCCATCTGTATGAACATGGAAATATGTACACCGCTAACTGTATGAACATGGAAATGTCTACACCGCTATCTGTATGAACATGGAAATATATACACCGTTATCTGTATGAACATGGAAATATCTACACCGCTATCTGTATGAACAGGGAAATATCTACACCGCTATCTGTACGAACACGGAAATATGTACACTGCTATCTGTATGAACATGCAAGTATCTACACAGCCATCTGTATATCAATGGAAATACCTACACTGCTATCTCTATAAACATGGAAATAACTACACTGCTATCTGTATAAAGAGGGAAATATCTACACCGCCACCAGTATGAACATGGAAATATCTACACTGCCATCTGTATGAACATGGAAATATCTACACCGCCATCTGTACGAACATGGACGTTTCTACACCGCCATCTGTATTAAGATGGAAATATCTACACCGCTATCTGTATAAACATGGAAATATCCGCACCGCTATCTGTATAAACATGGAAATATCTACACTGCTATCTGCATAAACATGGAAATATCCACACCGCCATCTGTGTAAACATGGAAATGTCTACACCGCTATCTGTGTAAACATGGAAATATCTACACCGCCATCTGTGTAAGCATGAAAATATCTACACCGCCATCCCTATAAACATGGAAATATCTACACCGCCATCTGTATGAACATGGAAATATCTACACCGCCTTCTCTATAAACGTGGAAATATCTACCCGGCTATCTGTATGAACTTGGAAATATCTACACTGCTCTCAGTATAAAATTGAAATTATCTACACCACTATCTCTATAAACATGGAAATATCTACACTGCTATCTGTATAAACATGGAATTATCTACACCGCTGTCTGTATAAACATGGAAATATCTTCACCGCTATCTGTATAAACATGGAAATATCTACAACGCTGTCTCTATAAACTTGGAAATAACTACACCCCTATCTCTATAAACATGGAAATATCTAGACCGCCATCTCAATAAACATGGAATTATCTACACCACCATCTGTATAAACATGGAAATATCTATGCCGCTAACTGCATAAACATGGAAATACGTACAGCACCATCTCTATGAACATGGAAATATCTACACCGCCATCTGTACGAACATGGAAATATCTACACTGCCATCTGTATGAACAAGTAAATATCTACACCAATAAATGTATGAGCATGGAAATATCTACACAACTATCTGTATGAACATGGAAATATCTACACCGCTATCTGTATGAACATGGAAATATCTACACCGTTATCTGTATGAACATGGAAATATCTACACCGTTATCTGTATGAACATGGAAATATCTACACAACTATCTGTATGAACATGGAAATATCTACACCGCTATCTGTACGAACATGGAAATATCTACACCGCTATCTGTATGAACATGCAAATACCTACACAGCTATCTGTATATCAATGGAAATATCTACACTGCTATCTCTATAAACAAAAAATAACTACACTACTATCTGTATAAACATGGAAATATCTACACCGCCACCTGTATGAACATGGAAGTATCTACACTGCCATCCGTACGAACATGGAAATACCTACACCGCCATCTGTATGAACATATAAATATCTACACCGCCATCTGTATGAACATGGAAATATCTACACCGCTAACTGTATGAACATGGAAATACCTACACGGCTATCTGTATGAACATGGAAATATCTACACCGCTATCTGTATGAACATGGAAATATCTACACCGCCATCTGTATGAACATGGATATATCTTCACCGCCATCTCTATGAACATGGATATATCTACACCGGCATCTGGATGAACATGGAAATATCTACAGCGCTATCTGCATGAACATGGAAATATCTACACAGCTATCTGCATATACATGGAAATATCTACACAGTTTTCTCTATAAATATGGAAATAACTATAGCGCTATCTCTATAAACTGCGAAATATCTACACCGCCATCTGTATGAACATGTAAATATCTACAACGCTGTCTCTATAAACTTGGAAATAAGTACACGTCTATCTCTATAAACTTGGAAATATCTAGACCGCCATCTCAATAAACATGGAAATATCTACACCACCATCTGTATAAACATGGAAATATCTATACCGCTATCTGCATAAACATGGAAATATGTACACCGCCATCTCTACGAACATGGAAATATCTACACCACTATCTGTACGAACATGGAAATATCTACACTACCATCTGTATGAACACGTAAATATCTACACCGCCATCTGTATGAGCATGGAAATATCTACACCGCTAACTGTATGAACATGGAAATATCTACACCGCCACCTGTATGAACATGGAAATATCTACACTGGAATCCGTACGAACATGGAAATATCTGCACCGCCATCTGTACGAACATGTAAATATCTACACCGCCATGTGTATGAACATGGAAATACCTACACCGCTATCTGTATGAACATGGAAATAACTACACCGCTATTCGTATGAACATGGAAATATCTACACCGCTATCTGTATGAAAATGGAAATATCTACACCGCTATCTGTATGAACATGGAAATATCTACACCGCTATCTGTATGAACATGAAAACATCTACACCGCCATCTCTATGAACATGTAAATATCTACACAGCCATTTGTATGAACATGGAAATATCTACACCGCCATCTGTATGAACATGGAAATATCTTCACCGCCATCTGTATGAACATGGATATATCTGCACCGGCATCTGGATGAACATGGAAATATCTAGACCGCTATCTGCATGAACATGGAAATATCTACACAGCTATCTGAATATACATGGAAATATCTACACAGATTTCTCTATAAATATGGAAATAACTACAGTGCTATATCTATAAACTTCGAAATATCTACACCGCCATCTGTATGAACACGGAAATATCTACACCACCATCTGTACAAACATGGACATATCTACACCGGCATCTGTATTAAGATGGAAATATCTACACCGCCCTCTCTAAAAACATGGAAATATCTGCCCAACAATCTGCATAAACATGGAAATATCCGCACCGCTATCTGTATAAACATGGAAATATCTACAACGCTGTCTCTATAAACTTGGAAATAACTACACCACTATCTCTGTAAACATAGAAACATCTAGACCGCCATCTCTATAAACATGGAAATATCTACACCACCATCTGTATAAACATGGAAATATCTATACCATGATCTGCATAAACATGGAAATATCTACACCGCCATCTCTAAGAAGATGGAAATATCTACACCGCCATCTGTACGAACATGGAAATATCTATACCGCCAGGTGTATGAACATGTAAATATCTACACCGCCATCTGTATGAACATGGAAATATGTACACCGCTAACTGTATGAACATGGAAATGTCTACACCGCTATCGGTATGAACATGGAAATATATACACCGTTATCTGTATGAACATGGAAATATCTACACCGCTATCTGTATGAACATGGAAATATCTACTCCGCTATCTGTTTGAACATGGAAATATCTACACCGCCATCCCTATAAACATGGAAATATCTACACCGCCATCTGTATGAACATGGAAATATCTACACCGCCTTCTCTATAAACGTGGAAATATCTACCCGGCTATCTGTATGAACTTGGAAATATCTACACTGCTCTCAGTATAAAATTGAAATTATCTACACCACTATCTCTATAAATATGGAAATGTCTACACTGCTATCTGTATAAACATGGAATTATCTACACCGCTGTCTGTATAAACATGGAAATATCTTCACCGCTATCTGTATAAACATGGAAATATCTACAACGCTGTCTCTATAAACTTGGAAATAACTACACCCCTATCTCTATAAACATGGAAATATCTAGACCGCCATCTCAATAAACATGGAATTATCTACACCACCATCTGTATAAACATGGAAATATCTATGCCGCTAACTGCATATACATGGAAATATGTACACCGCCATCTCTATGAACATGGAAATATCTACACCGCCATCTGTACGAACATGGAAATATCTACACTGCCATCTGTATGAACAAGTAAATATCTACACCAATATATGTATGAGCATGGAAATATCTACACCGCTAACTGTATGAACATGGAAATATCTACACCGCTATCTGTATGAACATGGAAATATCTACACCGTTATCTGTATGAACATGGAAATATCTACACCGTTATCTGTATGAACATGGAAATATCTACACAACTATCTGTATGAACATGGAAATATCTACACCGCTATCTGTACGAACATGGAAATATCTACACCGCTATCTGTATGAACATGCAAATACCTACACAGCTATCTGTATATCAATGGAAATATCTACACTGCTATCTCTATAAACAAAAAATAACTACACTACTATCTGTATAAACATGGAAATATCTACACCGCCACCTGTATGAACATGGAAGTATCTACACTGCCATCCGTACGAACATGGAAATACCTACACCGCCATCTGTATGAACATATAAATATCTACACCGCCATCTGTATGAACATGGAAATATCTACACCGCTAACTGTATGAACATGGAAATACCTACACGGCTATCTGTATGAACATGGAAATATCTACACCGCTATCTGTATGAACATGGAAATATCTACACCGCCATCTGTATGAACATGGATATATCTTCACCGCCATCTCTATGAACATGGATATATCTACACCGGCATCTGGATGAACATGGAAATATCTACACCGCTATCTGCATGAACATGGAAATATCTACACAGCTATCTGCATATACATGGAAATATCTACACAGATTTCTCTATAAATATGGAAATAACTATAGCGCTATCTCTATAAACTGCGAAATATCTACACCGCCATCTGTATGAACATGTAAATATCTATCTCTATAAACTGCGAAATATCTACACCGCCATCTGTATGAACATGTAAATATCTACAACGCTGTCTCTATAAACTTGGAAATAAGTACACCTCTATCTCTATAAACATGGAAATATCTAGACCGCCATCGCAATAAACATGGAAATATCTACACCACCATCTGTATAAACATGGAAATATCTATACCGCTATCTGCATAAACATGGAAATATGTACACCGCCATCTCTACGAACATGGAAATATCTACACCACTATCTGTACGAACATGGAAATATCTACACTACCATCTGTATGAACACGTAAATATCTACACCGCCATCTGTATGAGCATGGAAATATCTAAACCGCTAACTGTATGAACATGGAAATATCTACACCGCTATCTGAATGAACATGGAAATATCTACACCGTTATCTGTATGAACATGGAAATATCTACACCGCTATCTGTATGAACATGGAAATATCTACACCGCTATCTGTATGAACATGGAAATATGTACACCGCTATCTGTATGAACATGCCAATATCTACACAGCCATCTGTATATCAATGGAAATACCTACACTGCTATGTCTATAAACATGGAAATAACTACACTGCTATCTGTATAAACAGGGAAATATCTACACCGCCACCTGTATGAACATGGAAATATCTACACTGGAATCCGTACGAACATGGAAATATCTGCACCGCCATCTGTATGAACATGTAAATATCTACACCGCCATGCGTATGAACATGGAAATATCTACACCGCTATCTGTATGAACATGGAAATAACTACACCGCTATTCGTATGAACATGGAAATATCTACACCGCTATCTGTATGAAAATGGAAATATCTACACCGCTATCTGTATGAACATGGAAATATCTACACCGCTATCTGTATAAACATGAAAACATCTACACCGCCATCTCTATGAACATGTAAATATCTACACAGCCATTTGTATGAACATGGAAATATCTACACCGCCATCTGTATGAACATGGAAATATCTTCACCGCCATCTGTATGAACATGGATATATGTGCACCGGCATCTGGATGAACATGGAAATATCTACACCGCTATCTGCATGAACATGGAAATATCTACACAGCTATCTGAATATACATGGAA
Source organism: Gorilla gorilla gorilla (assembly GCF_029281585.2). Classification (NCBI taxonomy): domain Eukaryota; kingdom Metazoa; phylum Chordata; class Mammalia; order Primates; family Hominidae; genus Gorilla; species Gorilla gorilla. Next base: position 2,583,342 of record NC_073234.2, read on the forward strand.
ATATCTACACAGATTTCTCTATAAATATGGAAATAACTACAGTGCTATATCTATAAACTTCGAAATATCTACACCGCCATCTGTATGAACACGGAAATATCTACACCACCATCTGTAGAAACATGGACATATCTACACTGGCATCTGTATTAAGATGGAAATATCTACACGGCCCTCTCTATAAACATGGAAATATCTGCCCAACTATCTTCATAAACATGGAAATATCCGCACCGCTATCTGTATAAACATGGAAATATCTACACTGCTATCTGCAAGAACATGGAAATATCCACACCGCTATCTGTGTAAACATGGAAATGTCTACACCGCTATCTGTGTAAACATGGAGATATCTACACCGCCATCTGTGTAAACATGAAAATACCTACACCGCCATCCCTATAAACATGGATATACCTACACCGCCATCTGTATGAACATGGAAATATCTACACCGCCATCTCTATAAACGTGGAAATATATACACCGCTATCTGTATGAACTTGGATATATCTACACTGCTCTCTGTATAAAATTGAAATTATCTACTCCACTATCTCTATAAACATGGAAATATCAACACTGCTCTCTGTATAAACATGGAAATATCTACACCGCTATCTGTATAAACATGGAAATATCTTCACCGCTATCTGTATAAACATGGAAATATCTACAACGCTCTCTCTATAAACTTGGAAATAACTACACGACTATCTCTGTAAACATGGAAATATCTAGACCGCCATCTCTATAAACATGGAAATGTCTACACCACCATCTGCATAAACATGGAAATATCTATACCGCTATCTGCATAAACATTGAAATATCTACACCGCCATCTCTAAGAACATGGAAATATCTACACCGCCATCTGTACGAACATGAAAATATCTACGCCGCCAGATGTATGAACATGTAAATATCTACACCGCAATCTGTATGATCCTGGAAATATCTACACCGCTAACTGTATGAACATGGAATTATCTTCACCTCTATCTGTATGAACATGGAAATATCTACACCGTTATCTGTATGAACATGGAAATATCTACACCGCTATCTGTACGAACATGGAAATATCTACACCGCTGTCTGTACGAACATGGAAATATGTACACCGCTATCTGTATGAACATGCAAATATCTACACCGCTATCGGTATGAACATGGAAATATCTACACCGCTATCTGTATGAACATGGAAATATCTACACCGCTATCTGTATGAACATGGAAATATCTACACCATCTGTATGAACATGTAAATATCTACACCGCCATCTGTATGAACATGGAAATATCTACACCGCCATCTGTATGAACATGGAAATATCTACACCGCTATCTGTATGAACATGGAAATATCTACACCGCTATCTGAATGAACATGGAAATATCTACACAGCTATCTGTATGAACATGGAAATATCTAGACGGCTACCTGTATGAACATGCAAATATCTACACAACTATCTGTATATCAATGGAAATATCTACACTGCTATCTCTATAAACATGGAAATAACTACACTGCTATCTGTATAAACATGGAAATATCTACACCGCCATCTCAATGAACAAGGAAATATCTACACCGCCATTTGTATGAACATGGAAATATCTACACCGCCATCTCTATGAACATGGAAATATCTACACAGTTATTTGTATGAACATGGAAATATCTACACCGCCATCTGTATGAACATGGAAATGTCTTCACCGCCATCTGTATGAACATGCATATATGTGCACCGGCATCTGGATGAACATGGAAATATCTACACCGCTATCTGTATAAACATGGAAACATCTATACCGCTACCTGCATAAACATGGAAATATCTACAACGCCATCTCTATGAACATGGAAATATCTACACCGCCATCTGTACGAACATGGAAATATCTTCACTGCCATCTGTATGAACATGGATATATGTACACCGGAATCTGGATGAACATGGAAATATCTACACCGCTATCTGCATGAACATGGAAATATCTACACAGCTATCTGAATATACATGGAAATATCTACAGAGATTTCTCTATAAATATGGAAATAACTAAAGCGCTATCTCTATAAACTTCGAAATATCTACACCGCCATCTGTATGAACATGGAAATATCTACACCGCCATCTGTACAAACATGGAAATATCTACACTGCCATCTGTATTAAGATGGAAATATCAACACCGCTATCTGTATAAACATGGAAATATCTGCCCAACTATCTGTATAAACATGGAAATATCCGCACCGCTATCTGTATAAACATGGAAATATCTACACTGCTATCTGCATAAACATCGAAATATCCAGACTGCTATCTGTGTAAACATGGAAATGTCTACACCGCTATCTGTGTAAACATGGAAATACCTACACTGCCATCTGTGTAAACATGAAAATATCTACACCGCCATCCCTATAAACATGGAAATATCTACACCGACATCTGTATGAACATGGAAATATCTACACCGCCATCTCTATAAACGTGGAAATATCTACACCGCTATCTGTATGAACATGGAAATATGTACACTGCTCTCTGTATAAAATTGAAATTATCTACACCACTATCTATATAAACATGGAAATATCTACACTGCAATCTGTATAAACATGGAATTATCTACATCGCTATCTGTATAAACATCTAAATATCTTCACCGCTATCTGTATAAACATGGAAATATCTACACCGCCGCTTCTATGAACATGGAAATATCTACACTGCCATTCGTACGAACATGGAAATATCTACACCGCCATTCCAATAAACATGGAAATATCTACACCGTCCTCTGTATGAACATGGAAATATCTACACCGCCATCTCTATAAACGTGGAAATATCTACACCGATATCTGTATGAACTTGGAAATAACTACAATGCTCTCTGTATAAAATTGAAATTATCTACACCACTATCTCTATAAACATGGAAATATCTACACTGCTATCTGTATAAACATGGAAATATCTACACCGCTATCAGTATAAACATGGAAATATCTTCACCGCTATCTGTATATACATGGAAATATCTACAACGCTGTCTCTATAAACTTGGAAATAACTACACCACTATCTCTATAAACATGGAAATATCTACACCACCATCTGTATAAACATGGAAATATCTATACCGCTATATGCATAAACATGGAAATATCTACACCGCCATCTCTATGAACACTGAAATATCTACACCGCCATCGGTACGAACATGGAAATATCTATACCGCCATCTATATGAACATGTAAATATCTACACCGCCAACTGTATGAACATGGAAATATCTACACCGCTAACTGTATGAACATGGACATATCTACACGGCTATCTGTATGAACATGGATATATCTACACCGTTATCTGTATGAACATGGAAATATCTACACCGCTATCTGTATGAACATGGAAATATCTACACCGCTATCTGTACGAACATGGAAATATCTACAACGGTTTCTGAATGAACATGCAAATATCTACACAGCTATCTGTATATCAATGGAAATATCTACACTGCTATCTCTATAATCATGGAAATATCTACACTGCTATCTGTATAAACATGGAAATATCTACACCGCCACCTGTATGAACATGGAAATATGTACACTGCCATCCGTACGAACATGGAAATATCTACACCGCCATCTGTATGTACATGTAAATACCTACACCGCCATCTGTATGAAAATGGAAATATCTACACCGCTAACTGTATGAACATGGAAATATCTACACCGCTATCTGTACGAACATGGAAATATCTACACCGCTATCTGTATGAACATGCAAATATCTACACAGCTATCTGTATATCAATGGAAATATCTACACAGCTATCTCTATTAACATGGAAATAACTACACTGATATCTGTATAAACATGGAAATATCTACACCGCCATATGTATGAACCTGGAAATATCTACACCGCCATCTCTATGAACATGGAAATATCTACACCGCCATTTGTAAGAACTTGGAAATACCTACACCGCCATCTGTATGAACATGGAAATATCTTCACCGCCATCTGTATGAACATGGATATATGTACACCGGCATCTGGATGAACATGGAAATATCTACACCGCTATCTGCATGAACATGGAAATATCTACACAGCTATCTGAATATACATGGAAATAACTACAGAGATTTCTCTATAAATATGGAAATAACTACTGCGCTATCTCTATAAACTTCGAAATATCTACACCACCATCTGTTTGAACATGAAAATATCTACACCGCCATCTGTACGAGCAAGGACATATCTACACCGCCATCTGTAATAAGATGGAAATATCTACACCGCTATCTGTATGATCTTGCAAATATCTACACAGCTATCTGTATATCAATGGAAATATCCACACTGGTATCTCTATAAACATGGAAATAACTACACTGCTATCTGCATAAACATGGAAATATCCGCACCGCTATCTGTATAAACATGGAAATATCTACACCGCTATGTGCATAAACATGGAAATATCCACACCGCTAACTGTGTAAACATGGAAATGTCTGCACCACTATCTGTGTAAACATGGAAATATCTACACCGCCATCTGTGTAAACATGAAAATATCTACATCGTCATCTCTATAAACATGGAAAATCTACACCGCCATTTGTATGAACATGGAAATATCTACACCGCCATCTCTATAAACGTGGAAATATCCAAACTGCTATCTGTATGAACTTGGAAATATCTACACTGCTATCTGTATAAAATTCAAATTATCTACACCACTATCTCTATAAACTTGGAAATATCTACACTGCTATCTGTATAAACATGGAAATATCTACACCGCTATCTGTATAAACATGGAAATATCTTCACCGCTATCTGTATAAACATGCAAATATCTACAACACTGTCTCTATAAACTTGGAAGTAACTACACCACTATCTCTATAAACATGGAAATATCTATACCACTCTCTGCATAAACGTGGAAATATCTACACCGCTATCTGTATGAACATGGAAATATCTACACCGCTATCTGTATGAACATGGAAATATCTACTCCGCCATCTGTATGAACATGGAAATATCTACACCGCTATCTGTATGAACATGGAAATATCTACACCGCCATCTGTATGAACATGTAAACATCTACACCGCCATCTGTATGAACATGGAAATATCTACACCGCTAACTGTATGAACATGGAAAATCTACACCGCTATCTGTATGAACATGGAAATATCTACAACGCTATCAGTATGAACATGGAAATATCTACACCGCTATCTGTATGAACATGGAAATATCTACACCGCTATCAGTATGAACATGGAAATATCTACACCGCTATCTGTATGAACTTGCAAATATCTACACAGCTATCTGTATATCAATGGAAATATCCACACTGGTATCTCTATAAACATGGAAACAACTACACTGCTATCTGCATAAACATGGAAATATCCGCACCGCTATCTGTATAAACATGGAAATATCTACACCGCTATGTGCATAAACATGGAAATATCCACACCACTAACTGTGTAAACATGGAAATGTCTACACCACTATCTGTGTAAACATGGAAATATCTACACCGCCATCTGTGTAAACATGAAAATATCTACATCGCCATCTCTATAAACATGGAAAATCTACACCGCCATTTGTATGAACATGGAAATATCTACACCGCCATCTCTATAAACGTGGAAATATCCAAACTGCTATCTGTATGAACTTGGAAATATCTACACTGCTATATGTATAAAATTCAAATTATCTACACCACTATCTCTATAAACATGGAAATATCTACACTGCTATCTGTATAAACATGGAAATATCTACACCGCTATCTGTATAAACATGGAAATATCTTCACCGCTATCTGTATAAACATGGAAATATCTACAACACTGTCTCTATAAACTTGGAAATAACTACACCACTATCTCTATAAACATGGAAATATCTATACCGCTCTCTGCATAAACGTGGAAATATCTACACCGCTATCTGTATGAACATGGAAATATCTACACCGCTATCTGTATGAACATGGAAATATCTACACCGCTATCTGTATGAACATGGAAATATCTACACCGCTATCTGTATGAACATGGAAATATCTACACCGCTATCTGAATGAACATGCAAATATCTACACAGCTATCTGTATATCAATGGAAATATCTACACTGCTATCTCTATAAACATGGAAATAACTACACTGCTATCTGTATAAATATGGAAACATCTACACTGCCATCTCTATGAACATGGAAATATCTACACCACCATTTGTATGAACATGGAAATATCTACACCGCCATCTCGATGAACATGGAAATATCTACACCGCCATTTCTATGAACATGGAAATATCTACACCGCCATCTGTATGAACATGGAAATATCTTCACCGCCATCTCTATGAGCATGGATATATGTACACCGGCATCTGGATGAACATGGAAATATCTATACCGCTATCTGCATGAACATGGAAATATCTACACTGCTATCTGTATAAACATGGAAATATCTACACCGCTATCTGTATAAACATGGAAATATCTTCACCGCTATCTGTATAAACATGGAAATATCTACAACACTGTCTCTATAAACTTGGAAATAACTACACCACTATCTCTATAAACATGGAAATATCTATACCGCTCTCTGCATAAACGTGGAAATATCTACACCGCTCTCTGCATAAACATGGAAATATCTACACCGCCACCTCTATGAACATGGAAATATCTACACTGCCATCCGTACTAACATGGAAATATCTACACCGCCATTCCAATAAACATGGAAATATCGACACCGTCCTCTGTATGAACATGGAAATATCTACACCGCCATCTCTATAAACGTGAAAATATCTACACCGATATCTGTATGAACTTAGAAATAACTACAAAGCTCTCTGTATAAAATTGAAATTATCTACACCACTATCTCTATAAACATGGAAATATCTACACTGCTATCTGTATAAACATGGAAATATCTACACCGCTATCTGTATAAACATGGAAATATCTACACCGCTATCTGTAGGAACATGGAAATATCTACACCACTATCTGTATGAACATGCAAATATCTACACCAGCATCTGAATGAACATGGAAATATCTACACCGCTATCTGCATGAACATGGAAATATCTACACAGCTATCTGCATATACATGGAAATATCTACACAGATTTCTCTATAAATATGGAAATAACTACAGCGCTATCTCTATAAACTTCGAAATATCTACACCGCCATCTGTATGAACATGGAAATATCTACACCGCCATCTGTGCGAACATGGACATATCTACACCGCCATCTGTATTAAGATGGAAATATCTACACCGCTATCTTTATAAACATGGAAATATCTGCACCACAATCTGTATAAACATGGAAATACCCGCACCGCTATCTGTATAAACATGGAAATATCTACACCGCTATCTGCATAAACATGGAAATATCCGCACCGCTATCTGTATAAACATGGAAATATCTACACCGCTATCTGCATAAACATGGAAATATCCACACCGCTAACTGTGTAAACATTGAAATGTCTACACCACTATCTGTGTAAACATGGAAATATCTACACCGCCATCTGTGTAAACATGAAAATATCTACATCACCATCTCTATAAACATGGAAAATCTGCACCGCCATTTGTATGAACATGGAAATATCTACACCGCCATCTCTATAAACGTGGAAATATCTAAACTGCTATCTGTATGAACTTGGAAATATCTACACTGCAATCTGTATAAAATTGAAATTATCTACACCACTATCTATATAAACATGGAAATATCTACACTGCTATCTGTATAAACATGGAAATATCTACACCGCTATCTGTATAAACATGGAAATATCTACACCGCCATCTGTGTAAACATGAAAATATCTACATCGCCATCTCTATAAACATGGAAAATCTACACCGCCATTTGTATGAACATGGAAATATCTACACCGCCATCTCTATAAACGTGGAAATATCTACACTGCTATCTGAATGAACATGCAAATATCTACACAGCTATCTGTATATCAATGGAAATATCTACACTGCTATCTCTATAAACATGGAAATAACTACACTGCTATCTGTATAAATATGGAAATATCTACACTGCCATCTCTATGAACATGGAAATATCTACAACGCCATTTTTATGAACATGGAAATATCTATACCGCCATCTCTATGAACATGGAAATATCTACACCGCCATTTCTATGAACATGGAAATATCTACACCACCATCTGTATGAACATGGAAATATCTTCACCGCCATCTGTATGAACATGGATATATGTACACCGGCATCTCGATGAACATGGAAATATCTACACCGCTATCTGCATGAACATGGAAATATCTACACTGCTATCTGAATATACATGGAAATATCTACACAGATTTCTCTATAAATGTGGAAATAACTACAGCGCTATCTCTATAAACTTCGAAATATCTACACCGCCATCTGTATGAACATGGAAATATCTACACCGCCATCTGTACAAACATGGACATATCTACACCGCCATCTGTATTAAGATGGAAATATCTACACCGCTATCTGTATAAACATGGAAATATCTGCCCAACTATCTGTATAAACATGGAAATATCCGCACCGCTATCTGTATAAACATGGAAATATCTACACTGCTATCTGCATAAACATGGAAATATCCACACTGCTATCTGTGTAAACATGGAAATGTCTACACCGCTATCTGTGTAAACATGGAAATATCTACACTGCCATCTGTGTAAACATGAAAATATATACACCGCCATCCCTATACACATGGAAATATCTACACCGCCATCTGTACGAACATGGAAATATCTACACCGCCATCTCTATAAACGTGGAAATATCTACACAGATATCTGTATGAACTTGGAAATATCTACACTGCTATCTGTATAAACATGGAATTATCTACACCGCTATCTGTATAAACATGGAAATATCTACACCGCCACCTCTATGAACATGGAAATATCTACACTGCCATCCGTACTAACATGGAAATATCTACACCACCATTCCAATAAACATGGAAATATCCACACCGTCCTCTGTATGAACATGGAAATATATACACCGCCATCTCTATAAACGTGGAAATATCTACACCGATATCTGTATGAACTTAGAAATAACTACAATGCTTTCTGTATAAAATTGAAATTATCTACACCACTATCTCTATAAACATGGAAATATCTACACCGCAATCTGTATAAACATGGAAATATCTTCACCGCTATCTGTATAAACATGGAAATATCTACAACGCTGTCTCTATAAACTTGGAAATAACTACACCAGTATCTCTGTAAACATGGAAATATCTACACCACCATCTGTATAAACATGGAAATATCTATACCGCTATCTGCATAAACATGGAAATATCTACACCGCCATCTCTATGAACATGGAAATATCTACACCACCATCGGTACGAACATGGAAATATCTATACCGCCATCTGTATGAACATGTAAATATCTACACCGCCAACTGTATGAACATGGAAATACCTACACCGCTAACTTTATGAACATGGACATATCTACACGGCTATCTGTATGAACATGGAAATATCTACACCGCTATCTGTATGAACATGCAAATATCTACACAGCTATCTGTATATCAATGGAAATATCTACACTGCTATCTCTATAAACATGGAAATAACTACACTGCTATCTGTATAAACATGGAAATATCTACACGGCCATCTCTATGAACATGGAAATATCTACACTGCCATTTGTATGAACCTGGAAATATCTACACCGCCATCTCTATGAACATGGAACTATCTACACCGCCATTTGTATGAACATTTAAATACCTACACCACCATCTGTATGAACATGGAAATATCTTCACCGCCATCTGTATGAAAATGGATATATGTACACCTGCATCTGGATGAACATGGAAATATCTACACAGCTATCTGCATATACATGGAAATATCTACACAGATTTCTCTATAAATATGGAAATAACTACAGCCCTATCTCTATAAACTTCGAAATATCTACACCGCCATCTGTATGAACATGGAAATATCTACACCGCCATCTGTATGAACATGGACATATCCACACCTCCATCTGTTTTAAGATGGAAATATCGACACCGATATCTGAATAAACTTGGAAATATCTGCACGACTATCTGTATAAACATGGAAATAACCGCACCGCTATCTGTATAAACATGGAAATATCTACACCGCTATCTGCATAAACATGGAAATATCCACACCGCTATCTGTGTAAACATAGAAATGTCTACACCGCTATCTGTGTAAACATGGAAATATCTACACTGCCATCTGTGTAAGCATGAAAATATCTACACCGCCATCTCTATAAACATGGAAATATCTACACCGCCATCTGTATGAACATGGAAATATCTACACCGCCATCTCTATAAACATGGAAATATCTACACTGCTATCTGTATGAACTTGGAAATATCTACACTGCTATCTGTAAAAATTGGAATTATCTACCCCACTATGTCTTTAAACATGGAAATATCTACCCCGCTATCTGTATAAACATGGAAATATCTACACCGCTATCTGTATAAACATGGAAATAACTTCACCGCTATCAGTATAAACATGGAAATATCTACAATGCTGTCTCTATAAGCTTTGAAATAACTACACCACTATCTCTATAAACATGGAAATATCCTACCTCCATCTGTATAAACATGGAAATATCTACACCACCATCTGTATAAACATGGAAATACCTATACCGCTATCTGCATAAACATGGAAATATCTACACCATTATATGTATGAACATGGAAATATCCACACCGCTATCTGTATGAACATGGAAATATTTACACCGCTATCTGTAAGAACATGGAAATATCTACACCGCTTTCTGTATGAACATGCAAATATCTACACAGCTATCTGTATATCAATGGAAATATCTACACTGCTATCTCTATAATCATGGAAATAACTACAATGCTATCTGTATAAACATGGAAATATCTACACCGCCACCTGTATGAACATGGAAATATCTACACTGCCATCAGTTCAAACATGGAAATATCTACACCGCCATCTGTATGAACATGGAAATATCTACACCGCTAAATGTATGAACATGGAAATGTCTACACCGCTATTGGTATGAACATTGAAATATCTACACCGCTATCTGTATGAACTTGGAAATATCTACACTGCTATCTGTATGAACATGGAAATATCTACACCGTTATCTGTATGAACATGGAAATATCTACACCGCTAAATGTATGAACATGGAAATGTCTACACCGCTATTGGTATGAACATGGAAATATCTACACCGCTATCTGTATGAACATGGAAATATCTACTCCGCCATCTGTATGAACATGGAAATATCTACACCGCTATCTGTATGAACATGGAAATATCTACACCGCCATCTGTATGAACATGTAAATATCTACACCGCCATCTGTATGAACATGGAAATATCTACACCGCAAACTGTATGAACATGGAAAATCTACACCGCTATCTGTATGAACATGGAAATATCTACAACGCTATCAGTATGAACATGGAAATATCTACACCGCTATCTGTATGAACATGGAAATATCTACACCGCCATCTGTATGAACATGGAAATATCTACACCGCTATCTGTATGAACATGTAAATATCTACACAGCTATCCGTATATCAATGGAAATATCCACACTGGTATCTCTATAAATATGGAAATAACTACACTGCTATCTGTATAAACATGGAAATATCTACACGGCCATCTCTATGAACATGGAAATATCTACACTGCCATTTGTATGAACCTGGAAATATCTACACCGCCATCTCTATGAACATGGAACTATCTACACCGCCATTTGTATGAACATTTAAATACCTACACCACCATCTGTATGAACATGGAAATATCTTCACCGCCATCTGTATGAAAATGGATATATGTACACCTGCATCTGGATGAACATGGAAATATCTACACAGCTATCTGCATATACATGGAAATATCTACACAGATTTCTCTATAAATATGGAAATAACTACAGCCCTATCTCTATAAACTTCGAAATATCTACACCGCCATCTGTATGAACATGGAAATATCTACACCGCCATCTGTACGAACATGGACATATCCACACCTCCATCTGTTTTAAGATGGAAATATCGACACCGATATCTGAATAAACTTGGAAATATCTGCACGACTATCTGTATAAACATGGAAATAACCGCACCGCTATCTGTATAAACATGGAAATATCTACACCGCTATCTGCATAAACATGGAAATATCCACACCGCTATCTGTGTAAACATAGAAATGTCTACACCGCTATCTGTGTAAACATGGAAATATCTACACTGCCATCTGTGTAAGCATGAAAATATCTACACCGCCATCTCTATAAACATGGAAATATCTACACCGCCATCTGTATGAACATGGAAATATCTACACCGCCATCTCTATAAACGTGGAAATATCTACACTGCTATCTGTATGAACTTGGAAATATCTACACTGCTATCTGTAAAAATTGGAATTATCTACCCCACTATGTCTTTAAACATGGAAATATCTACCCCGCTATCTGTATAAACATGGAAATATCTACACCGCTATCTGTATAAACATGGAAATAACTTCACCGCTATCAGTATAAACATGGAAATATCTACAATGCTGTCTCTATAAGCTTTGAAATAACTACACCACTATCTCTATAAACATGGAAATATCCTACCTCCATCTGTATAAACATGGAAATATCTACACCACCATCTGTATAAACATGGAAATACCTATACCGCTATCTGCATAAACATGGAAATATCTACACCGCCATCTCTATGAACATGGAAATATCTACACCGCCATCTGTAAGAACTTGGAAATATTTACACCGCCATCTGTATGAACATGTAAATATCTAAACCGCCATCTGTATGAACATGGAAATATCTACACCGCTAACTGTATGAACATGGAAATACCTACACCGCTACCTGTATGAACATGGAAATATCTACACCGCTATCTGTAGGTACATGGAAATATCTACACCGCTCTCTGTACGAACATGGAAATATCTACACCGCTATCTGTACGAACATGGAAATATCTACACCGCTATCTGTATGAACATGCAAATATCTACACAGCTATCTGTATATCAATGGAAATATCTACACAGCTATCTCTATAAACATGGAAATAACTACACTGCTATCTGTATAAATATGGAAATATCTACACCGCCACCTGTATGAACATGGAAATATCTACACTGCCATGGGTACAAACATGGAAATATCTACACCGCCATCTGTATGAACATGGAAATATCTACACCGCTATCTGTATGAACATGGAAATATCTACACCGCTATCTGTATGAACATGGAAATATCTACACCACTATCTTTATGAACATGGAAATATATACACCGCTATCTGAATGAACATGGAAATATCTACACCGCTATCTGTATGAACATGCAAATATCTACACAGCTATCTGTATATCAATGGAAAAATCTACACTCCTATCTCTATAAACATGGAAATATCTACACCGCTATCTGCATGAACATGGAAATATCTACACAGCTATCTGAATATACATGGAAATATCTACACAGATTTCTCTATAAATATGGAAATAACTACAGCGCTATCTCTATAAACTTCGAAATATCTACACCGCCATCTGTATGAACATGGAAATATCTACACTGCCATCTGTACAAACATGGACATATCTACACCGCCATCTGTATTAAGATGGAAATATCTACACCGTTATCTGTATAAACATGGAAATATCTGCCCAACTATCTGTATAAACATGGAAATATCCGCACCGCTATCTGTATAAACATGGAAATATCTACACTGCTATCTGCATGAACATGGAAATATCTACACAGCTATCTGCATATACATGGAAATATCTACACAGATTTCTCAATAAATATGGAAATAACTACAGCGCTATCTCTATAAACTTCGAAATATCTACACCGCCATCTGTATGAACATGGAAATATCTACACCGCCATCTGTACGAACATGGACATATCTACACCTCCATCTGTTTTAAGATGGAAATATCTACACTGATATCTGTATAAACAAGGAAATATCTGCATGACTATCTGTATAAACATGGAAATAACCACACCGCTATCTGTATAAACATGGAAATATCTACACCGCTATCTGCATAAACGTGGAAATATCCACACCGCTATCTGTGTAAACATAGAAATGTCTACACCGCTAAGTGTGTAAAAATGGAAATATCTACACTGCCGTCTGTGTAAGAATGAAAATATCTACACTGCCATCTCTATAAACATGGAAATATCTACACCGCCATCTGTATGAACATGGAAATATCTACACCGCCATCTCTATAAACGTGGAAATATCTACACTGCTATCTGTATGAACTTGGAAATAGCTACACTGCTATCTGTATAAAATTGGAATTATCTACCCCACTATGTCTATAAACATGGAAATATCTACCCCGCTATCTGTATAAACATGGAAATATCTACACCGCTATCTGTATAAACATGGAAATAACTTCACCGCTATCTGTATAAACATGGAAATATCTACAATGCTGTCTCTATAAGCTTTGAAATAACTACACCACTATCTCTATAAACATGGAAATATCCAGTCCGCCATCTGTATAAACATGGAAATATCTACACCACCATCAGTATAAACATGGAAATATCTATACCGCTATCTGCATAAACATGGAAATATCTACACCGCCATCTCTATGAACATGGAAATATCTACTCCGCCATCTCTAAGAACTTGGAAATATTTACACCGCCATCTGTATGAACATGCAATTATCTAAACCGCCATCTGTATGAACATGGAAATACCTACACCGCTATCTGTATGAACATGGAAATATCTACACCACTCTCTGTATGAACATGGAAATATCTACACTGCTATCTGTATGAACATGCAAATATCTACACAACTATCTGTATATCAGTGGAAATATCTACACTGCTATCTCTGTAAACATGGAAATAACTAAACTGCTAGCTGTATAAACATGGAAATATCTACTCCGCCACTTGTATTAATATGGAAATACCTACACTGCCTTCCGTACGAACATGGAAATATCTACACCACCATCTGTATGAACATTTAAATATCTACACCGCCATCTGTATGAACATGGAAATATCTACACCGCTAACTGTCTGAACATGGAAATATCTACACCGCTAGCTGTATGAAAATGGAAATATCTACACAGCTATCTGTATGAACATGGAAATATCTACACATCTATCTTTATGACCATGGAAATATCTACACCACTCTCTGTATGAACATGGAAATATCTACACCGCTATCTGTATGAACATGGAAATACCTACACCGCTATCTGTATATCAATGGAAATATCTACACTGCTATCTCTATAAACATGGAAATAACTACACTGCTATCTGTATCAACATGGAAATATCTACACCGCCATCTCTATGTACATGGAAATATCTACACAGCCATCTGTATGAACATGGAAATATCTTCACCGCCATCTCTATGAACATGGATGTATCTACACCGGCATCTGGATGAACATGGAAATAACTACACCGCAATCTGCATGAACATAGAAATATCTACACAGCTATCTGCATATACATGGAAATATCTACACAGATTTCTATATAAATATAGAAATAACTACAGCGCTATCTCTATAAACTTCGAAATATCTACACCACCATCTGTATGAACATGGAAATATCTACACCACCATCTGTATAAACAAGGAAATATCTATACCGCCATCTGCATAAACATGGAACTATCTACACAACCATCTTTATAAACATGGAAATATCTATACCGCTAACTGTATGAACATGGAAATATCTACACCGCTATTGGTATGAACATGGAAATATCTACACCGCTATCTGCATAAACATGGAAATGTCCACACCGCTATCTGTGTAAACATGGAAATGTCTACACCGCTATCTGTGTAAACATGGAAATATCTACACTGCCATCTGTGTAAACCTGAAAATATCTACACCGCCATCTCTATAAACATGGAAATATCTACACCGCCATCTGTATGAACATGGAAATATCTACACAGCCATCTCTATAAACGTGGAAATATCTACACTGCTATCTGGATGAACATGCAAATATCTACACCGCTAACTGTATGAACATGGAAATATCTACACCGCTAACTGTATGAACATGGAAATATCTACACTGCTATCTGTATGAACATGGAAATATCTACAGCGTTATCTGCATGTACATGGAAATATCTACACCGCTATCTGTGTGAACATGGAAATATCTACACCGCTATCTGTATGAACATGGAAATATCTACACCGCTATCTGTATGAACATGCAAATATCTACACAGCTATCTGTATATCAATGGAAATATCTACACAGCTGTCTCTTTAAACATGGAAATAACTACAGTGTTATCTGTATAAACATGGAAATATCTACACCGCCACCTGTATGAACATGGAAATATCTACACTGCCATCCGTACGAACATGGAAATATCTACACTGCCATCTGTATGAACATGTAAATATCTACACCGATATTGGTATGAACATGGAAATATCTAGACCGCTATCTGTATGAACATGGAAATATCTACACCGCTATCTGTATGAACATGGAAATATCTACACCGCTATCTGTATGAACATGGAAATATCTACACCGCCATCTGTAGGAACATGGGAATATCTACACCGCTCTCTGTACGTACATGGAAATATCTACACCGCTATCTGTACGAACATGGAAATATCTACACCGCTATCTGTATGAACATGCAAATATCTACACAGCTATCTGTATATCAATGGAAATATCTACACAGCTATCTCTATAAATGTGGAAATAACTACACTGCTATCTGTATAAACATGGAAATATCTACACCGCCACCTGTATGAACATGGAAATATCTACACTGCCATCCGTACAAACATGGAAATATCTACACCGCCATCTGTATGAACATGTAAATATCTACAGTGCTATCTGTATGAACATGGAAATATCTACACCGCTAACTGCATGAACATGGAAATATCTACACCGCTAGCTGCATGAACATGGAAATATCTACACCGCTATCGGTAAGAACATGGAAATATCTACATCGCTATCAGTATTAACATGGAAATATCTACAACACTATCTGTATGAACATGGAAATATCTACACCGCTATCTGTATGAACATGGAAATATCTACACCGCCATCTGTATGAACATGTAAATATCTACACCGCCATCTGTAGGAACATGGAAATATCTACACCACTAACTGTATGAACATGGAAATATCTACACCGCTATCTGTATGAACATGGAAATATCTACACCGCTATCTGTACGAACATGGAAATATCTACACCGCTATCTGTATGAACATGGAAATATCTACACCGTTATCTTTATGAACATGGAAATATCTACACCGCTATCTGAATGAACATGGAAATATCTACACCGCTATCTGTATGAACATGCAAATATCTACACAGCTATCTGTATATCAATGGAAAAATCTACACTGCTATCTCTATAAACATGGAAATATCTACACCGCTATCTGCATGAACATGGAAATATCTACACAGCTATCTGAATATACATGGAAATATCTACACAGATTTCTCTATAAATATGGAAATAACTAAAGCGCTATCTCTATAAACTTCGAAATATCTACACCGCCATCTGTATGAACATGGAAATATCTACACTGCCATCTGTACAAACATGGACATATCTACACCGCCATCTGTATTAAGATGGAAATATCTACACCGCTATCTGTATAAACATGGAAATATCTGCCCAACTATCTGTATAAACATGGAAATATCTGCACCGCTATCTGTATAAACATGGAAATATCTACACTGCTATCTGCATGAACATGAAAATATCTACACAGCTATCTGCATATACATGGAAATATCTACACAGATTTCTCAATAAATATGGAAATAACTACAGCGCTCTCTCTATAAACTTCGAAATATCTACACCGCCATCTGTATGAACATGGAAATATCTACACCACCTTCTGTACGAACATGGACATATCTACACCTCCATCTGTTTTAAGATGGAAATATCTACACTTATATCTGTATAAACAAGGAAATATCTGCACGACTATCTGTATAAACATGGAAATAACCACACCGCTATCTGTATAAACATGGAAATATATACACCGCTATCTGCATTAACGTGGAAATATCCACACCGCTATCTGTGTAAACATAGAAATGTCTACACCGCTAAGTGTGTAAAAATGGAAATATCTACACTGCCGTCTGTGTAAGCATGAAAATATCTACACTGCCATCTCTATAAACATGGAAATATCTACACCGCCATCTGTATGAACATGGAAATATCTGCACCGCCATCTCTATAAACGTGGAAATATCTACACCGCTATCTGTATGAACTTGGAAATATCTACACTGCTATCTGTATAAAATTGGAATTATCTACCCCACTATGTCTATAAACATGGAAATATCTACCCCGCTATCTGTATAAACATGGAAATATCTACACCGCTATCTGTATAAACATGAAAATAACGTCACCGCTATCTGTATAAACATGGAAGTATCTACAATGCTGTCTCTATAAGCTTTGAAATAACTACACCACTATCTCTATAAACATGGAAATATCCAGTCCGCCATCTGTATAAACATGGAAATATCTACACCACCATCAGTATAAACATGGAAATATCTATACCGCTATCTGCATAAACATGGAAATATCTACACCGCCATCTCTATGAACATGGAAATATCTACACCGCCATCTGTAAGAACTTGGAAATATTTACACCGCCATCTGTATGAACATGCAATTATCTAAACCGCCATCTCTATGAACATGGAAATATCTACACCGCTAACTGTATGAACATGGAAATACCTACACCGCTATCTGTATGAACATGGAAATATCTTCACCGCTCTCTGTATGAACATGGAAATATCTACACTGCTATCTGTATGAACATGCAAATATCTACACAACTATCTGTATATCAATGGAAATATCTACACTGCTATCTCTGTAAACATGGAAATAACTAAACTGCTAGCTGTATAAACATGGAAATATCTACTCCGCCACCTGTATTAATATGGAAATACCTACTCTGCCTTCCGTACGAACATGGAAATATCTACACCGCCAAATATATGAACATGTAAATATCTACACCGCCATCTGTATGAACATGGAAATATCTACACCGCTAACTGTATGAACATGGAAATATTTACACCGCTATCTGTATGAAAATGGAAATACCTACCCAGCTATCTGTATGAACATGGATATATCTACACATCTATCTGTATGACCATGGAAATATCTACACCACTCTCTGTATGAACAAGGAAATATCTACACCGCTATCTGTATGAACATGGAAATACCTACACCGCTATCTGTATATCAATGGAAATATCTACACTGCTATCTCTATAAACATGGAAATAACTACACTGCTATCTGTATCAACATGGAAATATCTACACCGCCATCTCTATGAACATGGAAATATCTACACAGCCATCTGTATGAACATGGAAATATCTTCACCGCCATCTCTATGAACATGGATGTATCTACACCGGCATCTGGATGAACATGGAAATAACTACACCGCAATCTGCATGAACATAGAAATATCTACACAGCTATCTGCATATACATGGAAATATCTACACAGATTTCTATATAAATGTAGAAATAACTACAGCGCTATCTCTATAAACTTCGAAATATCTACACCACCATCTGTATGAACATGGAAATATCTACACCACCATCTGTATAAACAAGGAAATATCTATACCACCATCTGCATAAACATGGAAATATCTATACCGCCATCACCGCTATCTGTATGAACATGGAAATACCTACACCGCTATCTGTATATCAATGGAAATATCTACACTGCTATCTCTATAAACATGGAAATAACTACACTGCTATCTGTATCAACATGGAAATATCTACACCGCCATCTCTATGAACATGGAAATATCTACACAGCCATCTGTATGAACATGGAAATATCTTCACCGCCATCTCTATGAACATGGATGTATCTACACCGGCATCTGGATGAACATGGAAATAACTACACCGCAATCTGCATGAACATAGAAATATCTACACAGCTATCTGCATATACATGGAAATATCTACACAGATTTCTATATAAATGTAGAAATAACTACAGCGCTATCTCTATAAACTTCGAAATATCTACACCACCATCTGTATGAACATGGAAATATCTACACCACCATCTGTATAAACAAGGAAATATCAATACCGCCATCTGCATAAACATGGAAATATGTACACCACCATCTGTATAAACATGGAAATATCTATACCGCTAACTGTATGAACATGGAAATATCTACACCGCTATTGGTATGCACATGGAAATATCTACACCGCTATCTGCATAAACATGGAAATGTCCACACCGCTATCTGTGTAAACATGGAAATGTCTACACCGCTATCTGTGTAAACATGGAAATATCTACACTGCCATCTGTGTAAACCTGAAAATATCTACACCGCCATCTCTATAAACATGGAAATATCTACACTGCCATCTGTATGAACATGGAAATATCTACACAGCCATCTCTATAAACGTGGAAATATCTACACTGCTATCTGTATGAACTTGGAAATATCTACTCTGCTATCTGTATAAAATTGGAATTATCTACAACACTATCTCTTTAAACATGGAAATACCTACACCGCTATCTGTATAAACATGGAAATATCTACACCGCTATCTGAATAAACATGGAAATAACTTCACCGCTATCTGTATAAACATGGAAATATCTATAATGCTGTCTCTATAAACTTTGAAATAACTACACCACTATCTCTATAAACATGGAAATATCTAGACCGCCATCTCTATAAACATGGAAATATCTACACCACCATCTGTATAAACATGGAAATATCTATACCGCTATCTGCATAAACATGGAAATATCTACACCGCCATCTCTATGAACATGGAAATATCTACACCGCCATCTGTAAGAACTTGGAAATATTTACACCGCCATCTGTATGAACATGTAAATATCTAAACCGTCTTTGGTATGAACATGGAAATATCAACACCGCTAACTGTATGAACATGGAAATACCTACACCGCTATCTGTAGGAAAATGGAAATATCTACACCGCTATCTGTATGAACATGGAAATATCTACACCGCTCTCTGTAAGAACATGGAAATATCTACACCGCTATCTGTACGAAGATCGAAATATCTACACCGCTATCTGTATGAACATGCAAATATCTACACAGCTATGTGTATATCAATGGAAATATCTACATTGCTATCTCTATAAACATGGAAGTAACTACACTGCTATCTGTATAAACATGGAAATATCTACACCGCCATATCTGTGAACATGGAAATATCTACACCGCCATCTCTGTGAACATGGAAATATCTACACCGCCATCTCTATGAACATGGAAATATCTACACCGCCATTTGTATGAACATGGAAATATCTACACCGCCATCAGTATGAACATAGAAATATCTACACCGCCATCAGTATAAACGTGGAAATATCTACATCGCTATCTGTATGAACTTGGAAATATCCACACTGCTCTCGGTATAAAACTGAAATTATCTACACCACTATCTCTATAAACATGGAAATATCTACACTGCTATCTGTATAAACATGGAAATATCTACACCGCTATCCGTATAAACATGGAAATATCTTCACCGCTATCTGTATAAGCATGGAAATATCAAGACCACCATCTCTATAAACATGGAAATATCTACACCACCATCTGTATAAACATGGAAATATCTATACCGCTTTCTGCATAAACATGGAAATATCTACACCGCCATCTCTATGAACATGGAAATATCTACACCGCCATCTCTTTGAACATGGAAATATCTACACCGCCATCTATATGAACATGGAAATATCTACACTGCCATCTGTATGAACATGGAAATATCTACACCGCTAACTGTACGAACATGGAAATATCTACACCGCTATCTGTATGAACATGGAAATATCTACACAGCTATCTGTATATCAATGGAAATATCTACACTGCTATCTCTATAAACATGGAAATAACTACACTGGTATCTCTATAAACATGGAAATATCTACGCCGCCACCAGTATGAACATGGAAATAACTACACTGCCATCCGTACGAACATGGAAATATCTACAACGCCATCTGTATGAACTTGTAAATATCTACACCGCCATCTGTATGAACATGGAAATATCTACAACGTTAACTGTATGGACACAGAAATATCTACACCGCTATTAGTATGAACATGGAAATATCTACACCGCATTCTGCATGAACATGGAAATATCTACACCGCTATCAGTATGAATATGGAAATATCTACAACGCTATCTATATGAACATGGAAATATCTACACCGCTATCTGTATGAACATGCAAATATCTACACAGCTATCGGTATAAAATTGAAATTATCTAAAATACTATCTCTATAAACATGGAAATAACTACACTGCTATCTGTATAAACATGGAAATATCTAAACCGCCATCTCTATGAACATGGAAATAACTACACCGCCATTTGTATGAACATGGAAATATCTACACCGCCATCTCTATGAACATGGAAATATCTACACCGCCATTTGTATGAACCTGGAAATATCTACACCGCCATCTGTATGAACATGAAAATATCTTCACCGCCATCTGTATGAACATGGAAATATCTACACCGCTAACTGTATGGACATGGAAATATCCACACCGCTATTGGTATGAACATGGAAATATCTACACCGCTCTCTGTATGAACATGGAAATATCTACCCCGCTATTTGTATGAAGATGGAAATATCTACACAGCTATCTGTATGAACATGCAAATATCTATCCAGCTATCTGTATAAAACTGAAATTATCTCCACCGCTATCTCTATAAACATGGAAATAACTACACTGCTATCTGAATAAACATGGAAATATCTACAACGCCATCTCTAAGAACATGGAAATATCTACACCGCCATTTGTATGAACATGGAAATATCTACACCGCCATCTCTATGAACATGGAAATATTTACACCGCCATGTGTATGAACATGGAAATATCTACACCGCCATCTGTATGAACATGGAAATATCTTCACCGCCATCTGTATGAACATGGATATATCTACACCGGCATCTGGATGAACATGGAAATATCTACACCGCTATCTGCATGAACATGGAAATATCTACACAGCTGTCTGCATATGCATGGAAATATCTACACAGATTTCTCTATAAATATGGAAATAACTACAGCGCTGTCTCTATAAACTTCGAAATATCTACACTGC
Organism: Gorilla gorilla gorilla; assembly: GCF_029281585.2. Taxonomy (NCBI): domain Eukaryota; kingdom Metazoa; phylum Chordata; class Mammalia; order Primates; family Hominidae; genus Gorilla; species Gorilla gorilla. The sequence continues at coordinate 2,607,095 of NC_073234.2, forward strand.
CATCTGTATGAACATGGAAATATCTACACCGCCATCTGTACGAACATGGACATATCTACACCGTCATCTGTATTAAGATGGAAATATCTACAAAGCTATCGGTATAAACATGGAAATATCTGCCTAACTATCTGTATAAACATGGAAATATCCGCACCGCTATCTTTATAAACATGGAAATATCTACACCGCTATCTGCATAAACATGGAAATATCCACACTGCTATCTGTGTAAACATGGAAATGTCTACATCGCTATCTGTGTAAACATGGATATATCTACACCGCCATCTCTGTAAACATGAAAATATCTACACCGCCATCTCTATAAACATGGAAATATCTACACGGCCATCAGTATGAACATGGAAATATCTACACCGCCATCTCTATAACCGTGGAAATATCTACACCGCTATCTGTATGAACTTGGAAATATCTACACTGCTCTCGGTATAAAATTGAAATTATCTACACCACTATCTCTATAAACATGGAAATATCTACACTGCTATCTGTATAAACATGGAAATATCTACACCGCTATGTGTATAAACATGGAAATATCTTCACCGCTATCTGTATAAACATGGAAATATCTACAACGCTGTCTCTATAAACTTGGAAATAACTACACCACTATCTCTATAAACATGGAAATATCTACACCGCTAACTGTATGAACATGCAAATATCTACACCGCTATCTGTATGAACATGGAAATATCTACACCGCTATCTGTATGAACATGGAAATATCTACACCGCTATCTGTATGAACATGGAAATATCTACACCGCTATCTGTACGAACATGGAAATATCTACACCGCTATCTGTATGAACATGCAAATATCTACACAGCTATCTGTATATCAATGGAAATATCTACACTGCTATCTCTATAAACATGGAAATAACTACACTGCTATCTGCATTAACATGGAAATATCTACACCTCCTTCTATGTGATCATGGAAATATCTACACCGCCATTGGTATGAACATGGAAATATCTACACCGCCATCTCTGTGAACATGGAAATATCTTCACCGCCATCTGTATGAACATGGATATATGTACACCGGCATCTGGATGAACATGGAAATATCTACACCGCTATCTGCATGAACATGGAAATATCTACACAGCTATCTGAATATACACTGAAATATCTACACAGATTTCTCTATAAATATGGAAATAACTAAAGCGCTATCTCTATAAACTTCGAAATATCTACACCGCCATCTGTATGAACATGGAAATATCTACACTGCCATCTGTACAAACATGGACATATCTACACCGCCATCTGTATTAAGATGGAAATATCTACACCGCTATCTGTATAAACATGGAAATATCTGCCCAACTATCTGTATAAACATGGAAATATCCGCACCGCTATCTGTATAAACATGGAAATATCTACACTGCTATCTGCATGAACATGGAAATATCTACACAGCTATCTGCATATACATGGAAATATCTACACAGATTTCTCAATAAATATGGAAATAACTACAGCGCTATCTCTATAAACTTCGAAATATCTACACCGCCATCTGTATGAACATGGAAATATCTACACCGCCATCTGTACGATCATGGATATATCTACACCTCCATCTGTTTTAAGATGGAAATATCTACACTTATATCTGTATAAACAAGGAAATATCTGCACGACTATCTGTATAAACATGGAAATATCTATACCGCTAACTGTTTGAACATGGAAATATCTACACCGCTATTGGCATGAACATGGAAATATCTACACCGCTATCTGCATAAACATGGAAATGTCCACACCGCTATCTGTGTAAACATGGAAAAGTCTACACCGCTATCTGTGTAAACATGGAAATATCTACACTGCCATCAGTGTAAACCTTAAAATATCTACACCGCCATCTCTATAAACATGGAAATATCTACACCGCCATCTGTATGAACATGGAAATATCTACACAGCCATCTCTATAAACGTGGAAATATCTACACTGCTATCTGTATGAACTTGGAAATATCTACTCTGCTATCTGTATAAAATTGGAATTATCTACACCACTATCTGTTTAAACATGGAAATATCTACACCGCTATCTGTATAAACATGGAAATATCTACACCGCTATCTGTATAAACATGGAAATAACTTCACTGCTATCTGTATAAACATGGAAATATCTATAATGCTGTCTCTATAAACTTTGAAATAACAACACCACTATCTCTATAAACATGGAAATATCTAGACCGCCATCTCTATAAACATGGAAATATCTACACCACCTTCTGTATAAACATGGAAATATCTATACCGCTATCTGCATAAACATGGAAATATCTACACCGCCATCTCTATGAACATGGAAATATCTACACCGCCATCTGTAAGAACTTGGAAATATTTACACCGCCATCTGTATGAACATGTAAATATCTAAACCGTCATCGGTATGAACATGGAAATATCTACACCGCTAACTGTATGAACATGGAAATACCTACACCGCTATCTGTAGGAAAATGGAAATATCTACACCGCTATCTGTATGAACATGGAAATATCTACACCGCTCTCTGTATGAACATGGAAATATCTACACCACTATCTGTACGAAGATGGAAATACCTACACCGCTATCTGTATGAACATGCAAATATCTACACAGCTATGTGTATATCAATGGAAATATCTACACTGCTATCTCTATAAACATGGAAATAACTACACTGCTATCTGTATAAACATGGAAATATCTACACCGCCATATCTGTGAACATGGAAATATCTACACCTCCATCTCTGTGAACATGGAAATATCTACACCTCCATCTCTATGAACATGGAAATATCTACACCGCCATTTGTATGAACATGGAAATATCTACACCGCCATCAATATGAACATGGAAATATCTACACCGCCATCTCTATAAATGTGGAAATATCTACATCGCTATCTGTATTAACTTGGAAATATCCACACTGCTCTCGGTATAAAACTGAAATTATCTACACCACTATCTCTACAAACATGGAAATATCTACACTGCTATCTGTATAAACATGGAAATATCTACACCGCTATCCGTATAAACATGGAAATATCTTCACCGCTATCTGTATAAACATGGAAATATCTAGACCGCCATCTCTATAAACATGGAAATATCTACACCACCATCTGTATAAACATGGAAATATCTATAACGCTATCTGCATAAACATGGAAATATCTACACCGCCATCTCTATGAACATGGAAATATCTACACCGCCATCTCTTTGAACATGGAAATATCTACACCGCCATCTGTATGAACATGGAAATATCTACACTGCCATCTGTATGAACATGGAAATTTCTACACCGCTAACTGTATGAACATGGAAATATCTACACCGCTATCTGTATGAACATGGAAATATCTACACCGTCATCTGTATGAACATGGAAATATCTACACCGCTATCTGTATGAACATGGAAATATCTACACAGCTATCTGTATATCAATGGAAATATCTACACTGCTATCTCTATAAACATGGAAATAACTACACTGCTATCTGTATAAACATGGAAATATCTACAGTGCCATCTCTATGAACATGGAAATATCTACACCGCCATTTGTATGAACTCGGAAATATCTACACCGCCAACTCTATGAACTTGGAAATATCTACACCGCCATTTGTATGAACATGGAAATATCTACACCGCCATCTGTATGAACATGGAAATATCTTCAAAGCCATCTTTATGAACATGGATATATCTACACCGGCTTCTAGATGAACATGGAAATATCTACACCGCTATCTGTATGAACATGGAAATATCTACACCGTTATCTGTATGAACATCGAAATATCTACACCGCTATCTGTATCAACATGGAAATATCTACACCGCTATCTGTACGAACATGGAAATATCTACACCGCTATCTGTATGAACATGCAAATATCTACAAAGCTATCTGTTTATCAATGGAAATATCTACACTGCTATCTCTATACACATGGAAATAACTACACTGTTATCTGTATAAACGTGGAAATATCTACACCGGCACCTGTATGAACATGGAAATAACTACAATGCCATCCGTTCGAACATGGAAATATCTACACCACCATCTGTATGAACCTGTAAATATCTACACCGCCATCTGTATGAACATGGAAATATCTACACCGCTAACTGTATGGTCATGGAAATATCCACACCGCTATTGGTATGAACATGGAAAAATCTACACCGCTATCTGTATGAACATGGAAATATCTACACCGCTATCTGTATGAACATAGAAATATCTACCCCGCTTTTGTATGAAGATGGAAATATCTACACCGCTATCTGTATGAACATGCAAATATCTACACAGCTATCTGTATAAAATTGAAATTATCTACACCGCTATCTCTATAACCATGGAAATAACTACACTGCTATCTCTATAAACATGGAAATATCTACACCGCCATCTCTATGAACATGGAAATATCTACACCGCCATTTGTATGAACATGGAAATATCTACACCGCCATCTCTATGAGCATGGAAATATCTACACCGCCATGTGTATGAACATGGAAAAATCTACACCGCCACCTGTATGAACATGGAAATACCTTCAACGCTAACTGTATGGACATGGAAATATCTACACCGCTATTGGTATGAACATGGAAATATCTACACCGCTATCTGTATGAACATGGAAATATCTACACGGCTATCTGTATGAACATAGAAATATCTACCCCGCTGTTTGTATGAAGATGGAAATATCTACACCGCTATCTGTATGAACATGCAAATATCTACCCAGCTATCTGTATAAAATTGAAATTATCTACACCGCTATCTCTATAAACATGGAAATAACTACACTGCTATCTCTATAAACATTTAAATATCTACAATGCCATCTCTATAAACATGGAAATATCTACAACGCCATTTGTATGAACATGGAAATATCTACACCGCCATCTCTATGAACATGGAAATATTTACACCGCCATTTGTATGAACATGGAAATATCTTCAACGCCATCTGTATGAACATGGATATATCTACACCGGCATCTGGATGAACATGGAAATATCTACACCGCTATCTGCATGAACATGGAAATATCTACAACGCCATCTCTATGAACATGGAAATATCTACAAGGCCATTTGTATGAACATGGAAATATCTACACCGCCATCTCTATAAACATGGAAATATCTACACCGCCATTTGTATGAACATGGAAATATCTTCACCGCCATCTGTATGAACATGGATATATCTACACCGGCATCTGGATGAACATGGAAATATCTACACCGCTATCTGCATGAACATGGAAATATCTACACAGCTGTCTGCATATGCATGGAAATATCTACACAGATTTCTCTATAAATATGGAAATAACTACAGCGCTGTCTGTATAAACTTCGAAATATCTACACCGCCATCTGTATGAACATGGAAATATATACACCGCCATCTGTACGAACATGGATATATCTACACCGCCATCTGTATTAAGATGGAAATATCTACACCGCTGTCTGTATAAACATGGAAATATCTGCCCAACTATCTGTATAAACATGGAAATATCCGCACCGCTATCTTTATAAACATGGAAATATCTACACCGCTCTCTGCAAAAACATGGAAATATCCACACCGCTATCTGTGTAAACATGGAAATGTCTACAACGCTATCTGTGTAAACATGGAAATACCTACACCGCCATCTGTGCAAACATGAAAATATCTACACCGCCATCTCTATAAACATGGAAATATCTACACCGCCATCTGTATGAACATGGAAATATCTACACCGCCATCTCTATAAACGTGGAAATATCTACACCGCTATCAGTATGAACTTGGAAATATCTACACTGCTCTCGGTATAAAATTGAAATTATCTACACCACTATCTCTATAAACATGGAAATATCTACACTGCTATCTGTATAAACATGGAAATACCTACACCGCTATGTGTATAAACATGGAAATATCTTCACCGCTATCTGTATAAACGTAAATATCTACAACGCAGTCTCTATAAACTTGGAAATAACTAAAACACTATCTCTGTAAACAGGAAAATAACTACACCGCCATCTCTATAAACATGGAAATATCTACACCACCATCTGTATAAACATGGAAATATCTATACCGCTATCTGCATAAACATGGAAATATCTACACCGCCATCTCTATGAACATGGAAATATCTACACCGCCATCTGTACGAACATGGAAATATCTATACCACCATCTGTATGAACATGTAAATATCTACACCGCCATCTGTATGAACATGGAAATATCTACACCGCTATCAGTATGAACATGGAAATATCTACACCGCTAACTGTATGAACATGGAAATATCTACACCGCTATCTGTATGAACATGGAAATATCTACACTGCTATCTGTATGAACATGGAAATATCTTCAGCGTTATCTGTATGAACATGGAAATATCTACACCGCTATCTGTATGAAGATGGAAATATCTACACCGCTATCTGTACGAACATGGAAATATCTACACCGCTATCTGTATGAACATGCAAATATCTACACAGCTATCTGTATATCAATGGAAATATCTACACAGCAGTCTCTATAAACATGGAAATAACTACAGTGTTATCTGTATAAACATGGAAATATCTACACCGCCACCTGTATGAACATGGAAATATCTACACTGCCATCCGTACGAACATGGAAATATCTACACTGCCATCTGTATGAACATGTAAATATCTACACCGCCATCTGTATGAACATGGAAATATCTACACCGCTAACTGTATGAACATGGAAATATCTACACCGCTGTTGGTATGAACATGGAAATATCTAGACCGCTATCTGTATGAACATGGAAATATCTACACCACTATCTGTATGAACATGGAAATATCTAAACCACCATCTGTATGAACATGGAAATATCTACACCGCCCTCTGTATGAACATGTAAATATCTACACCGCCATCTGTATGAACATGGAAATATCTACACCGCTAACTGTATGAACATGGAAATATCTACACCGCCCTCTGTATGAACATGTAAATATCTACACCGCCATCTGTATGAACATGGAAATATTTACACCGCTATCTGTATGAACATGTAAATATCTACACAGCTATCTGTATATCAATGGAAATATCCACACTGGTATCTCTATAAACATGGAAATAACTACACTGCTATCTGTATAAACATGGAAATATCTACACGGCCATCTTTATGAACATGGAAATATCTACACCGCCATTTGTATGAACCTGGAAATATCTACACCGCCATCTCTATGAACATGGAACTATCTACACCGCCATTTGCATGAACATTTAAATACCTACACCACCATCTGTATGAACATGGAAATATCTTCACCGCCATCTGTATGAACATGGATATATGTACACCGGCATCTGGATGAACATGGAAATATCTACACCGCTATTTCCATGAACATGGAAATATCTACACAGCTATCTGCATATACATGTAAATATCTACACAGATTTCTCTATAAATATGGAAATAACTACAGCGCTATCTCTACAAACTTCGAAATATCTACACCGCCATCTGTATGAACATGGAAATATCTACACCGCCATCTGTACGAACATGGACATATCTACACCTCCATCTGTTTTAAGATGGAAATATCTACACCGATATCTGTATAAACTTGGAAATATCTGCACGACTATCTGTATAAACATGGAAATAACCGCACCGCTATCTGTATAAACATGGAAATATCTACACCGCTATCTGCATAAACATGGAAATATCCACACCGCTATCTGTGTAAACATAGAAATGTCTACACCGCTATCTGTGTAAACATGGAAATATCTACACTGCCATCTGTGTAAGCATGAAAATATCTACACCGCCATCTCTATAAACATGGATATATCTACACCGCCATCTGTATGAACATGGAAATATCTACACCGCCATCTCTATAAACGTGGAAATATCTACACTGCTATCTGTATGAACTTGGAAATATCTACACTGCTATCTGTTCAAAATTGGAATTATCTACCCCACTATGTCTATATCATGGAAATATCTACCCCGCTATCTGTATAAACATGGAAATATCTACACCGCTATCTGTATAAACATGGAAATAACTTCACCGCTATCTGCATAAACATGGAAATATCTTCAATGCTGTCTGTATAAGCTTTGAAATAACTACACCACAATCTCTATAAACATGGAAATATCCAGACCGCCATCTGTATAAACATGGAAATATCTACACCACCATCTGTAAAAACATGGAAATATCTATACCGCTATCTGCATAAACATGGAACTATCTACACCGCCATCTCTATGAACATGGAAATATCTACACCGCCATCTGTAAGAACTTGGAAATATTTACACCGCCATCAGTATGAACATGTAAATATCTAAACCGCCATCTGTATGAACATGGAAATATCTACACCGCTAACTGTATGAACATGGATATACCTACACCGCTATCTGTATGAAGATGGAAATATCTACACCGCTAACTGTATGAACATGGATATACCTACACCGCTATCTGTATGAACATGGAAATATCTACACCGCTATCTGTATGAACATGGAAATATCTACACCGCTCTCTGTACGAACATGGAAATATCTACACCGCTATCTGTACGAACATGGAAATATCTACACCGCTATCTGTATGAACATGCAAATATCTACACAGCTATCTGTATATCAATGGAAATATCTACACAGCTATCTCTATAAACATGGAAATAACTACACTGCTATCTGTATAAACATGGAAATATCTACACCGCCACCTGTACGAACATGGAAATATCTACACTGCCATCCGTACCAACATGGAAATATCTACACCGCCATCTGTATGAACATGTAAATATCTACACCGCCATCTGTATAAACATGGAAATATCTACACCGCTAACTGCATGAACATGGAAGTATCTAAACCGCTATCGGTAAGAACATGGAAATATCTACATCGCTATCTGTATTAACATGGAAATATCTACAACACTATCTGTATGAACATGGAAATATCTACACCGCTATCTGTATGAACATGGAAATATCTACACCGCCATCTGTATGAACACGTAAATATCTACACCACCATCTGTATGAACATGGAAATATCTACACCACTAACTGTATGAACATGGAAATATCTACACCGCTACCTGTATGAACATGGAAATATCTACACCGCTATCTGTATGAACATGGAAATATCTACACCGCTATCTGTATGAACATGGAAATATCTACACCGCTATCTGTATGAACATGCAAATATCTACACAGCTATCTGTATATCAATGGAAAAATCTACACTGCTATCTCTATAAAAATGGAAATAACTACACTGCTATCTGTATAAATATGGAAATATCTACACCGCCATCTCTATGAACATGGAAATATCTACACCGCCATTTGTATGAACTTGGAAATATCTACACCGCCATCTCTATGAACATGGAAATATCTACACCGCCATTTTTATGAACATGGAAATATCTACACCGCCATCTCTGTGAATATGGAAATATCTTCACCGCCATCTGTATGAACATGGATATATGTACACCGGCATCTGGATGAACATGGAAATATCTACACCGCTATCTGCATGAACATGGAAATATCTACACAGCTATCTGAATATACATGGAAATATCTACACAGATTTCTCTATAAATATGGAAATAACTAAAGCGCTATCTCTATAAACGTTGAAATATCTATACCGCCATCTGTATGAACATGGAAATATCTACACTGCCATCTGTACAAACATGGACATATCTATACCGCCATGTGAATTAAGATGGAAATATCTACACCGCTATTTGTATAAACATGGAAATATCTGCCCAACTATCTGTATAAACATGGAAATATCCGCACCGCTATCTGTATAAACATGGAAATATCTACACTGCTATCTGCATGAACATGGAAATATCTACACAGCTATCTGCATATACATGGAAATATCTACACAGATTTCTCAATAAATATGGAAATAACTACAGCGCTATCTCTATAAACTTCGAAATATCTACACCGCCATCTGTATGAACATGGAAATATCTACACCACCATCTGTACGAACATGGACATATGTACACCTCCATCTGTTTTAAGATGGAAATATCTACACCGATACCTGTATAAACATGGAATTATCTGCACGACTATCTGTATAAACATGGAAATAACCGCACCGCTATCTGTACAAACATGGAAATATCTACACCGCTATCTGCATAAACGTGGAAATATCCACACCGCTATCTGTGTAAACATAGAAATGTCTACACAGCTATCTGTCTAAAAATGGAAATATCTACACTGCCGTCTGTGTAAGCATGAAAATATCAACACCGCCATCTCTATAAACATGGAAATATCTACACCGCCATCTGTATGAACATGGAAATATCTACACCGCCATCTCTATAAACGTGGAAATATCTACACTGCTATCTGTATGAACTTGGAAATATCTACACTGCTATCTGTATAAAATTGGAATTATCTACCCCACTATGTCTATAAACATGGAAATATCTACCCCGCTATCTGTATAAACATGGAAATAACTTCACCGCTATCTGTATAAACATGGAAATATCTACAATGCTGTCTCTATAAGCTTTGAAATAACTACACCACTATCTCTATAAACATGGAAATATCCAGACCGCCATCTGTATAAACATGGAAATATCTACACCACCATCAGTATAAACATGGAAATATCTATACCGCTATCTGCATAAACATGGAAATATCTACACCGCCATCTCTATGAACAGGAAATATCTACACTGCCATCTGTAAGAACTTGGAAATATTTACACCGCCATCTGTATGAACATGCAATTATCTAAACTGCCATCTGTATGAACATGGAAATATCTACACCGCTAACTGTATGAACATGGAAATACCTACACCGCTATCTGTATGAACATGGAAATATCGACACCGCTCTCTGTATGAACACGGAAATATCTACACTGCTATCTGTATGAACATGCAAATATCTACACAACTATCTGTATATCAATGGAAATATCTACACTGATATCTCTGTAAACATGGAAATAACTAAACTGCTATCTGTATAAACATGGAAATATCTACACCGCCACCTGTATTATTATGGAAATACCTACACTGCCTTCCGTACGAACATCGAAATATCTACACCGCCATCTGTATGAACATGTAAATATCTACACCGCCATCTGTATGAACATGGAAATATCTACACCGCTAACTGTATGAACATGGAAATATCTACAACGCTATCTGTATGAAAATGGAAATATCTACACAGCTATCTGTATGAACATGGAAATATCTACACAGCTATCTATATGAACATGGAAATATCTACACCACTCTCTGTATTAACATGGAAATATCTACACCGCTATCTGTATGAACATGGAAATACCTACACCGCTATCTGTATATCAATGGAAATATCTACACTGCTATGTCTATAATCATGGAAATAACTACACTGCTATCTGTATCAACATGGAAATATCTACACCGCCATTTCTATGAACATGGAAATATCTACAAAGCCATCTGTATGAACATGGAAATATCTTCACCGCCATCTCTATGAACAGGATGTATCTACACCGGCATCTGGATGAACATGGAAATAACGACACCGCAATCTGCATGAACATAAAAATATCTACACAGCTATCTGCATATACATGGAAATATCTACACAGATTTCTATATAAATATAGAAATAACTACAGCGCTATCTCTATAAACTTCGAAATATCTACACCACCATCTGTATGAACATGGAAATATCTACACCACCATCTGCATAAACAAGGAAATATCTATACCGCCATCTGCATAAACATGGAACTATATACACCACCATCTGTATAAACATGGAAATATCTATACCGCTAACTGTATGAACATGGAAATATCTACACCGCTATTGGTATGAACATGGAAATATCTACACCGCTATCTGCATAAACATGGAAATGTCCACACCGCTATCTGTGTAAACATGGAAATGTCTACACCGCTATCTGTGTAAACATGGAAATATCTACACTGCCATCTGTGTAAACCTGAAAATATCTACACCGCCATCTCTATAAACATGGAAATATCTACACCGCCATCTGTATGAACATGGAAATATCTACACAGCCATCTCTATAAACGTGGAAATATCTACACTGATATCTGTATGAACTTGGAAATATCTACTCTGCTATCTGTATAAAATTGGAATTATCTACACCACTATCTCTTTAAACATGGAAATATCTACACCGCTATCTGTATATCAATGGAAATATCTACACTACTATCTCTATAAACATGGAAATAACTACACTGCTACCTGTATCAACATGGAAATATCTACACAGCCATCTCTATGAACATGGAAATATGAACACAGCCATCTGCATGAACATGGAAATATCTTCACCTCCATCTGTATGAACATGGATGTATCGACACCGGCATCTGGATGAACATGGAAATAACTACACCACCATCTCTATGAACATGGAAATATCTACACCGCCATTTGCATGAACATGGAAATATCTACACCGCCCTCTGTAGGAACATGGAAATATCTTCACCGCCATCTGCATGAACATGGAAATATCTACACGGCCATCTGGATGAACATGGAAATATCTACACTGCCATCTGTATGAACATGGAAATATCTACACCGCTACCTGTATTAACATGGAAATATCTACACAGCTCTCTGTATGAATATGGAAATATCTACAACACTATCTGTATGAACATGGAAATATCTACACCGCTATCTGTATGAACATGGAAATATCTACACAGCTAACTGCATGTACATGGAAATATCTACACAGCTTTCTCTATAAACAAGGAAATAACTACACTGCTATCTCTATAAACATGGAAATATCTACACCGCCATTTGTATGAACATGGAAATATCTACACCGCCATGTGTAGGAACATGGAAATAACATCACCGCCATCTGCATGAACATGGAAATATCTACACCGCCATCTGGAAGAACATGGAAATGTCTAAAAGCCATCTGTATGAACATGGAAATACCTACACCACTACCTGTATGAACATGGAAATATCTACACCGCTATCTGTATGAACATGGAAATATCTACACCGCTATCTGTATGAACATGGAAATATCTACACCGCTATCTGTATGAACATGGAAATATCTACACAGCTATCTGTATGAACATGGAAATATCTACACAGCTATCTGTATATCAATGGAAATATCTACACTGCTATCTCTATAACCATGGAAATAACTACACTGCTATCTGTATAAACATGGAAATATCTACACCGCCACCAGTATGAACATGGATATATCTACACTGCCATCCGTACGAACATGGAAATATCTACACCGCTATCTGTATGAACATGGAAATATCTACACCGCCATCTGTATGAACATGGAAATATCTACACCGCTAACTGTATGAACATGGAAAAATCTACACCGCTATCTGTATGAACATGGAAATATCTACACCGCTATCTGTATGAACATAGAAATATCTACACCGCTATCTGTAAGAACATGGAAATAACCACACCGCTATCTGTATGAACATGGAATTATCTACTCCTCAATCTCTATAAACGTGGAAATATCTACACCGCTATCTGTATGAACTTGGAAATATCTACACTGCTATCTGTATAAAATTGGAATTATCTACACCACTATCTCTATAAACATGGAAATATCTACACCGCCTTCTGTATTAAGATGGAAATATCTACACCGCTATCTGTATAAACATGGAAATATCTGCACCACTATCTGTATAAACATGAAAATATCCTCACCGCTACATGTATAAACATGGAAATATCTACACCGCTATCTGCTTAAACATGGAAATATCCACACCGCTATCTGTGTAAACATGGAAATATCTACACCGCCATCTGTTTAAACATGAAAATATCTACACCGCCATCTCTATAAACATGGAAATACCTACACCGTCATCTGTAAGAACATGGAAATATCTACACCGCCGTCCCTATAAACGTGGAAATATCTACACTACTATCTGTATGAACGTCGAAATATCTACACCGCTATGTGTATAAATTTGGAATTATCTACACCACTATCTCTTTAAACATGGAAATATCTACACCGCTATCTGTATAAACATGGAAATATCTTCACCGCTATCTGTACAAACATGGAAATATCTACAACGCTGTGTCTATAAACTTGGAAATAACTGCACCACTATCGCTATAAACATGGATATATCTAGACCGCCATCTCTATAAAGATGGAAATATCTACACCACCATCTGTATAAACATGGAAATATCTATACCGCTATATGCATAAACATAGAAATATCTACACCGCCATCTCTATGAACATGGAAATATCTACACCGTTAACTGTAAGAACATGGAAATATCTTCAGCGCTATCTGTATGAACATGGAAATATCTACACCGTTATCTGTATGAACATGTAAATATCTACACCGCTATCTGTATGAACATGCAAATATCTACACAGCTATCTGTATATCAATGGAAATATCTACACTGCTATCTCTATAAACATGGAAATCACTACACTGCTATCTGTATAAACATGGAAATATCTACACCGCCACCTGTATGAACATGGAAATATCTACACTGCCATCCGTACGAACATGGAAATATCTACACCGCCATCAGTATGAACATGTAAATATCTACACCGCCATCTGTATGAACATGGAAATATCTACACCGCTATCTCTATAAACTTGGAAATATCTACACGGCTATGTGTATCAACATGGAAATATCTACACCCCTATCTGCATAAACATGGAAATAACTACACAGCTATCTGTATATAAATGGAAATATCTACACTGCTATCTCTATAAACATGGAAATATATACACGGCTATCCCTATAAACATGGAAATAACTACACCGCCATCTCTATGAACATGGAAATATCTACACCGCCATCTGTATGAACATGGAAATATCTACACCACCATCTGTAGGAGCATGGAAATATCTTCACCGCCATATGCATGAACATGGAAATATCTACACCGCCATCTGGATGAACATGGAAATATCTATACCGCCATCTGTATGAACATGGAAATATCTATACCACTACCTGCATGAACATGGAAATATCTACACCGCTATCTGTATGAACATGGAAATATCTACACCGCCATCTGTATGAACATGGAAATATCTACATCGCTATCTGTATGAACATGGAAATATCTACACCGCTATCTGTATGAACATGCAAATATCTACACAGCTATCGTTATATCAATGGAAATATCTACACTGCTATCTCTATAACCATGGAAATAACTACACTGCTATCTGTATAAACATGGAAATATCTACACCGCCACCAGTATGAACATGGATATATCTACACTGCCATCCGTACGAACATGGAAATATCTACACCGCCACCTGTATGACCATGGAAATATCCACACCGCCATCTGTATGAACATGGAAATATCTACACCGCTAACTGTATGAACATGGAAAAATCTACACCGCTATCTGTATGAACATGGAAATATCTACACCACGATCTGTATGAACATGGAAATATCTACACCGCTATCTGTAAGAACATGGAAATAACCACACCGCTATCTGTATGAACATGGAATTATCTACTCCTCAATCTCTATATAGGTGGAAATATCTACACTGCTATCTGTATAAAATCGGAATTATCTACAGAACTATCTCTATAAACATGGAAATATCTACACCGCTATCTGTATAAACATGGAAATATCTACACCGCTATCTGTATAAACATGGAAATATCTTCACCGCTATCTGTATAAACATGGAAATATCTACAGCGCCATCTCTATGAACATGGAAAAATCTACACCGCCATTTGTATGAACATGGAAAAATCTACACCGCCATCTCTATGAACATGGAAATATCTACACCGCTATCTGTATGAACATGCAAATATCTACACAGCTATCTGTATATCAATGGAAATATCTACACTGCTATCTCTACAAACATGGAAATAACTACACTGCTATCTGTATAAACATGGAAATATCTACACCGCCATCTCTATGAACATGGAAATATCTACACCGCCATGTCTATGAACATGGAAATATCTACACCGCCATTTGTATGAACATGGAAATATCTACACCGCCCTCTGTAGGAACATGGAAATATCTTCACCGCCATCTGCATGAACATGGAAATATCTACACGGCCATCTGGATGAACATGGAAATATCCTCACCGCTATCTGCATAAACATGGAAATATCTACAACGCTGTCTCTATGAACTTGGAAATAACTACACCACTATCTCTATAAACATGGAAATATGTAGACCGCCATCTCTATAAACATGGAAATATCTACACCGCTATCTCTATAAACAAGGAAATAACTACACGGCCATCTCTATGAACATGAAAATATCTACACCGCCATTTGTATGAACATGGAAATATCTACAGTGCAATCTGTATGAACAAGGAAATATCTACACCGCTACCTGTATTAACATGGAAATATCTACACAGCTCTCTGTATGAACATGGAAATATCTACAACACTATCTGTATGAACATGGAAATATCTACACCGCTATCTGTATGAACATGGAAATATCTACACAGCTAACTGCATGTACATGGAAATATCTACACAGCTTTCTCTATAAACAAGGAAATAACTACACCGCTATCTCTATAAACATGGAAATATCTACACCGCCATTTGTATGAACATGGAAATATCTACACTGCCATCTCTAGAATCATGGAAATATCTCGACCGCCATCTGTATAAACATAGAAATATCTATACCGCTATCTGTATAAACATGGAAATATCTACAACGCAGTCTCTATAAACATGGAAATATCTACACCGCTATGTGTATCAACATGGAAGTATCTACATCGCTATCTTTGTAAACATGGAAATATCTAAACCACCCTCCGTATAAACATGGAAATATCTACACCGCCAGCTCTATAAACATGGAAATATCTTCACCGCCATCTGTATGAACATGGAAATATCTACACCGCCATCCGTATGAACATGGAAATATCTACACCGCCATCTCTATCAACATGGAAATATCTACCCCGCCATCTGTATGAACATGGAAATATCTACACTGCCATCTCTATAAACATGGAAATACCTACACCGCTATCTCTATGAACATGGAAATATCTACACCGCTATCTGTATGAACATGTAAATATCTTCACCGCCATCTGTATGAACATTTAAATATCCACACCGCCATCTGTATGAAGATGGAAATATCTACACCGCCAACTGTATGAACACGGAAATATCTACACCGCTATCTGTATAAACATGGAAATATCTACGCTGCTATCTGTATGAACATGGAAATATCTACACCGCTATCTGTATGAACATGGAAATATCTACACCACTATCTGTAAGAACATGGAAATATCTACACCGCTATCTGTATGAACATGCAAATATCTACACCGCTTTCTATATATCAATGGAAATATCTACACTGCTATCTCTATAAACATGGAAATAACTACACTGCTATCTGTATAAACATGGAAATATCTACACCGCCACCTGTATGAACATGGAAATATCTACACAGCTTTCTCTATAAACAAGGAAATAACTACACCGTTATCTCTATAAACATAGAAATATGTGCACCGCTATTTCTTTGAACATGGAAATATCTACACTGCCATCTCTATAAACATGGAAATATCAACAACGCCATCTATATAAACACGGAAATATCTATACCGCTATCTGTATAAACTTGTAAATATCTACACCGCTATCTGTATAAACATGGAGATATCTACACCGCTATCTCTATAAACTTGGAAATAACTACAACACTATCTCTGATAACATGGAAATATCTATACGGCCATCTCTATAAATATAGAGGTATCCACACCGCCATCTGTATAAACATGGAATGATCTATACCGCTATCTGTATAAACATGGAAATATATACACCGCTATCACTATAAACATGGAAATATCTACAATGCTATCTCTATAAACTTGGCAATATCTACACCGCTATCTCTATAAATTTGGAAATCTCTGCATCGCTATATGTATCAACATGGAAATATCTACACCGATATCTCTGTAAATATAGAAATATCTAAATCGCACTCTGTATAAACATGAAAATATCTACAATGCCATCCCTATAAACATGGAAATATCTACACCGCCTTCTGTAGGTACATGGAAATATCTACACCGCCCTCCGTATGAAAATGGAAATATCTACACCGCCATCTGTATGAACATGGAATTATCTTCACCGCCATCTGGATGAACATGGAAATATCTACACCGCTATCTGTGTAAACATGAAAATATCTACACCACAACCTCTATAAACATGGAAATATCTACACCGTCATCTGAATGAACATGGAAATATCTACAATGC
This sequence comes from Gorilla gorilla gorilla, assembly GCF_029281585.2. NCBI lineage: Eukaryota > Metazoa > Chordata > Mammalia > Primates > Hominidae > Gorilla > Gorilla gorilla. Next base: position 2,625,808 of record NC_073234.2, read on the forward strand.
TATCCGTTTGAAAAGGGAAATATCTACACCGCCATCTCTATAAACATGGAAATATCTACAGCGCCATGTGTACGAACATAGAAATATCTACACCGCCATGTGTATGAACATGGAAATAGCTTCACCGCCATCTGTAGGAACTTGGAAATATCTTCACCGCCATCAGGATGAACATGGAAATATCTACACCGCTATCTGTATAAACATGGAAATATCTACACCGCTATCTGTGTGAACATGGAAATATGTACACCGCTATCTGTATGCACATGGAAATTTCTACACCACTCTGTACGAACATGGAAATATCTACAACGCTATCTGTATTAACATGGAAATATCTACACAGGTATCTGTACATAAATGGAAAAATCTACACTGCTTTTTCTATAAGCATGGAAATAACTAAACCGCTATCTCTATAAACATGGAAATATCTCCACCGCTGTCTGTATAAACATGGAAATAACTACATCGCCATCTCTAAAAACATGTAAATATCTACAACACTATCTGTGTAAACATGGAAAGGTCTACACTGCTATCTGTATAAACATGGAAATATCTACACAGCTATCTGCATATACATGGAAATATCTTCACAGATTTCTCTATAAACATGGAAATAAATACACCGCTATCTCTATAAACATGGAAATATCTTCACCGCTGTCTGTATAAACATGGAAATAACTACACCGCCATCTCAATAAACAAGTAAACATCTACAACGCTATCTGTGTAAACATGGAAATGTCTACACCACTATCTGTGTAAACAAGGAAATATCTACACCTCTTTCTGTATAAACATGGAAATATCTACACCACCGTCTCTATAAACGTGGAAGTATCCACACCGCTATCTGTAGGAACATGGAAATTTCAACACTGCTATCTGTATAAATTTGAAATATCTACACCGCTATCTCTATAAACATGGAAATATCTACACTGCTATCTGTATAAACAAGGAAAATTCACAACGCTATTTGTGTCAACATGGAAATATCTTCACCGCTATCTGTATAATCATGGAAATAACCACACCGTTACCTCTATAAACATGTAAATAACTACAACGCTATCTGTGTAAACATGGAAATGTCTACACCACTATCTGTGTAAACATGTATATATCTACACGGCTATCTGTGCAAACATATAAATATCTACACCGCCATCTCTATAAACATGGAAATATCTACACCGCCATCTGTATGAACATGGAAATATCTACAACTCCATCTCTATAAACATGGATATATCTACACCGCCATCCGTATGAACATGGAAATATCTACACCGCCATCTCTATAAACGTGGAAATATCTACACCGCTATCTGTATGAACATGGAATTATCTTCACCGCCATCTGGATGAACATGGAAATATCTACACCGCTATCTGTATGAACAAGGAAATATCTATGCCGCTATCTGTATGAACATGGAAATATGTACACCGCTATCTGCATGAACATGGAAATTTCTACACTGCTATCTGTAAGAACAGGGAAATATCTACAGAGCTATCTGTATATAAATGTTAATATCTACACTGCTATCTCTATAAACATGGAAATAACTACACCTCCATCTGTATAAACATGGAAATAACTACATCGCCATCTCTATGAACATGGAAATATCTACACCGCCATTTGTATGAACATGGAAATATCTACACCGCCATCTGTATGAACATGGAAATATCTTCACCGCCATCTGTATCAACATGGAAATATCTACACCGCTATCATTATAAACATGGAGATATCTACACCGCTATCTGTATAAACTTGGAAATATCTACAACGCCATCTGTACTAAGATGGAAATATCCACACCGCTATCTGTATAAGCATGGAAATAACTACACCGCTATCTGTATAAACATGGAAATATCCACAACGCTATCTGTATAAACATGGAAATATCCACACCGCTATCTGTATAAACATGGAAATATCAGCACCGCTATCTGTATAAACATGGAAATATCTACACCGCTCTCTGTATGATCATTGAAATATCCACACTGCTATCTGTGTAAACATGGAAATATCTTCACCGCTATCTGTATAAACATGGAAATAACAACACCACTATCTCTATAAACATGTAAATATCTACAACGCTATCTGTGTAACATGAAAAGGTCTACACAACTATCTGCGTAAACATGGAAATATCTACACCGCATTCTGCAAAAACATGGAAATATCTACACCGCCATCTTTATAAACATGGAAATATCTTCACCGCCATCAGTATAAACATGAAAATATCTACACTGCCATCTCTATAAACATGGAAATATCTACCCCGCCATCTGTATGAACATGGAAATATCTACACCGCCATCTCTATAAAGGTGGAAATATCTACACCGCTATCTGAACATGGAAATAACTACACCGCTATCTGTATGAACATGGAAATATCTACACCGCTATCTGAATGAACATGGAAATATCTACACCGTTACCTGTATGAACATGGAAATATCTACACTGCTATCTGTATGAACATGGAAATATCTACATCGCTATCTGTATGAACATGGAAATATCTACACAGCTATCTGTATATACACGGAAAACTCTACATCGCTATCTCTATAAACATGGAAATAACTACACCGCTATCTCTATAAAACTTTAAATATATACACCGCCATCTGTATGAAAATGGAAATATCTGCAGAGCCATCTGTATATACATGGAAATATCTACACCGCCGTCTGTATTAAGATGCAAATATCCACACCGCTATCTGTATAAACATGGAAATATCTACACCGATATCTGTATAAACGTGGAAATATCTACACCGCTATCTGTATAAACATGGAAATATCTACACCGCTAACAGTATGAACATGAAAATATCTTCACAACTATCTGTATGAAGATGCAAATATCTACACCGCTATCTGTGGGAACATGGAAATTTCTACACCGCTATCTGTATGAACGTGGAAATATCTACACCGCTATCTGTATGATCATGGAAATATCTGCACAGCTATCTGTATACAAATGGAAATATCTAAACTGCTATCTCTAAAAACATGGAAATATCTACACCGCTATCTCTATAAACATGGAAATATCTACACCGCTATCTGTATAAACATGGAAATATCTTCACCACTATCAGTATAAACATGGAAATATCTAGACCGTCACCTCTATAAACATGGAAATATCTACACCACCATCTGTATAAACATGGAACTATCTACACCGCTATGTGCATAAACATGGAAATATCTACACCGCCATCTCTATTAACATGGAAATATCTACACCGCCATCTGTACGAACATGGAAATATCTACACCGCCATCTGCATGAACATGTAAATATCTACACCGCCATCTGTATGAACATGGAAATATCTACACCGTTAACTGTATGAACATGGAAATATCTACACCGCTATCTGTATGAACATGGAAATACCTATAGCGTTATCTGTATGAACATGGAAATATCTACACCGCTATCTGTATGAACATGGAAATAAGTACACCGCTATCTGTATGAACATGGAAATATCTACACAGCTATCTGTATGAACATGCAAATATCTACACAGCTATCGTTATATCAATGGAAATATCTACACTGCTATCTCTATAACCATGGAAATAACTACACTGCTATCTGTATAAACATGGAAATATCTACACCGCCACCAGTATGAACATGGATATATCTACACTGCCATCCGTACGAACATGGAAATATCTACACCGCCACCTGTATGACCATGGAAATATCTACACCGCCATCTGTATGAACATGGAAATATCTACACCGCTAACTGTATGAACATGGAAAAATCTACACCGCTATCTGTATGAACATGGAAATATCTACACCACTATCTGTATGAACATGGAAATATCTACACCGCTATCTGTAAGAACATGGAAATAACCACACCGCTATCTGTATGAACATGGAATTATCTACTCCTCAATCTCTATATAGGTGGAAATATCTACACTGCTATCTGTATAAAATCGGAATTATCTACACAACTATCTCTATAAACATGGAAATATCTACACCGCTATCTGTATAAACATGGAAATATCTACACCGCTATCTGTATAAACATGGAAATATCTTCACCGCTATCTGTATAAACATGGAAATATCTACAGCGCCATCTCTATGAACATGGAAAAATCTACACCGCCATTTGTATGAACATGGAAAAATCTACACCGCCATCTCTATGAACATGGAAATATCTACACCGCTATCTGTATGAACATGCAAATATCTACACAGCTATCTGTATATCAATGGAAATATCTACACTGCTATCTCTACAAACATGGAAATAACTACACTGCTATCTGTATAAACATGGAAATATCTACACCGCCATCTCTATGAACATGGAAATATCTACACCGCCATGTCTATGAACATGGAAATACCTACACCGCCATTTGTATGAACATGGAAATATCTACACCGCCCTCTGTAGGAACATGGAAATATCTTCACCGCCATCTGCATGAACATGGAAATATCTACACGGCCATCTGGATGAACATGGAAATATCCTCACCGCTATCTGCATAAACATGGAAATATCTACAACGCTGTCTCTATGAACTTGGAAATAACTACACCACTATCTCTATAAACATGGAAATATGTAGACCGCCATCTCTATAAACATGGAAATATCTACACCGCTATCTCTATAAACAAGGAAATAACTACACGGCCATCTCTATGAACATGAAAATATCTACACCGCCATTTGTATGAACATGGAAATATCTACAGTGCAATCTGTATGAACAAGGAAATATCTACACCGATACCTGTATTAAGATGGAAATATCTACACAGCTCTCTGTATGAACATGGAAATATCTACAACACTATCTGTATGAACATGGAAATATCTACACCGCTATCTGTATGAACATGGAAATATCTACACAGCTAACTGCATGTACATGGAAATATCTACACAGCTTTCTCTATAAACAAGGAAATAACTACACCGCTATCTCTATAAACATGGAAATATCTACACCGCCATTTGTATGAACATGGAAATAGCTACACTGCCATCTCTAGAATCATGGAAATATCTCGACCGCCATCTGTATAAACATAGAAATATCTATACCGCTATCTGTATAAACATGGAAATATCTACAACGCAGTCTCTATAAACATGGAAATATCTACACCGCTATGTGTATCAACATGGAAGTATCTACACCGCTATTTTGTAAACATGGAAATATCTAAACCACCCTCCGTATAAACATGGAAATATCTACACCGCCAGCTCTATAAACATGGAAATATCTTCACCGCCATCTGTATGAACATGGAAATATCTACACCGCCATCCATATGAACATGGAAATATCTACACCGCCATCTCTATCAACATGGAAATATCTACACCGCCATCTGTATGAACATGGAAATATCTACACTGCCTTCTCTATAAACATGGAAATACCTACACCGCTATCTCTATGAACATGGAAATATCTACACCGCTATCTGTATGAACATGTAAATATCTTCACCGCCATCTGTATGAACATTTAAATATCCACACCGCCATCTGTATGAAGATGGAAATATCTACACCGCCAACTGTATGAACACGGAAATATCTACACCGCTATCTGTATAAACATGGAAATATCTACACCGCCACCTGTATGAACATGGAAATATCTACACAGCTTTCTCTATAAACAAGGAAATAACTACACCGTTATCTCTATAAACATAGAAATATGTGCACCGCTATTTCTTTGAACATGGAAATATCTACACTGCCATCTCTATAAACATGGAAATATCTACCCCGCCATCTGTATGAACATGGAAATATCTACACTGCCATCTCTATAAACATGGAAATATCAACAACGCCATCTATATAAACACGGAAATATCTATACTGCTATCTGTATAAACTTGTAAATATCTACACCGCTATCTGTATAAACATGGAGACATCTACACCGCTATCTCTATAAACTTGGAAATAACTACAACACTATCTCTGATAACATGGAAATATCTATACGGCCATCTCTATAAATATAGAGGTATCCACACCGCCATCTGTATAAACAAGGAATGATCTATACCGCTATCTGTATAAACATGGAAATATATACACCGCTATCACTATAAACATGGAAATATCTACAATGCTATCTCTATAAACTTGGCAATATCTACACCGCTATCTCTATAAATTTGGAAATCTCTGCATCGCTATATGTATCAACATGGAAATATCTACACCGATATCTCTGTAAATATAGAAATATCTAAATCGCACTCTGTATAAACATGAAAATATCTACAATGCCATCCCTATAAACATGGAAATATCTACACCGCCTTCTGTAGGTACATGGAAATATCTACACCGCCCTCCGTATGAAAATGGAAATATCTACACCGCCATCTGTATGAATATGGAATTATCTTCACCGCCATCTGGATGAACATGGAAATATCTACACCGCTATCTGTGTAAACATGAAAATATCTACACCACAACCTCTATAAACATGGAAATATCTACACCGCCATCTGAATGAACATGGAAATATCTACAATGCTATCCGTTTGAAAAGGGAAATATCTACACCGCCATCTCTATAAACATGGAAATATCTACAGCGCCATGTGTATGAACATGGAAATAGCTTCACCGCCATCTGTATGAACGCGGAAATATCTTCACCGCCATCAGGATGAACATGGAAATATCTACACCGCTATCTGTATAAACATGGAAATATCTACACCGCTATCTGTGTGAACATGGAAATATGTACACCGCTATCTGTATGCACATGGAAATTTCTACACCACTCTGTACGAACATGGAAATATCTACAACGCTATCTGTATGAACATGGAAATATCTACACAGGTATCTGTACATAAATGGAAAAATCTACACTGCTTTTTCTATAAGCATGGAAATAACTAAACCGCTATCTCTATAAACATGGAAATATCTCCACCGCTGTCTGTATAAACATGGAAATAACTACATCGCCATCTCTAAAAACATGTAAATATCTACAACACTATCTGTGTAAACATGGAAAGGTCTACACTGCTATCTGTATAAACATGGAAATATCTACACAGCTATCTGCATATACATGGAAATATCTTCACAGATTTCTCTATAAACATGGAAATAAATACACCGCTATCTCTATAAACATGGAAATATCTTCACCGCTGTCTGTATAAACATGGAAATAACTACACCGCCATCTCAATAAACATGTAAACATCTACAATGCTATCTGTGTAAACATGGAAATGTCTACACCACTATCTGTGTAAACAAGGAAATATCTACACCTCTTTCTGTATAAACATGGAAATATCTACACCACCATCTCTATAAACGTGGAACTATCCACACCACTATCTGTATGAACATGGAAATTTCAACACTGCTATCTGTATAAATTTGAAATATCTACACCGCTATCTCTATAAACATGGAAATATCTACACTGCTATCTGTATAAACAAGGAAAATTCACAACGCTATTTGTGTCAACATGGAAATATCTTCACCGCTATCTGTATAATCATGGAAATAACCACACCGTTACCTCTATAAACATGTAAATAACTACAACGCTATCTGTGTAAACATGGAAATGTCTACACCACTATCTGTGTAAACATGTATATATCTACACGGCTATCTGTGCAAATATATAAATATCTACACCGCCATCTCTATAAACATGGAAATATCTACACCGCCATCTGTATGAACATGGAAATATCTACAACTCCATCTCTATAAACATGGATATATCTACACCGCCATCCGTATGAACATGGAAATATCTACACCGCCATCTCTATAAACGTGGAAATATCTACACCGCTATCTGTATGAACATGGAATTATCTTCACCGCCATCTGGATGAACATGGAAATATCTACACCGCTATCTGTATGAACAAGGAAATATCTATGCCGCTATCTGTATGAACATGGAAATATGTACACCGCTATCTGCATGAACATGGAAATTTCTACACTGCTATCTGTAAGAACAGGGAAATATCTACAGAGCTATCTGTATATAAATGTTAATATCTACACTGCTATCTCTATAAACATGGAAATAACTACACCTCCATCTGTATAAACATGGAAATAACTACATCGCCATCTCTATGAACATGGAAATATATACACCGCCATTTGTATGAACATGGAAATATCTACACCGCCATCTGTATGAACATGGAAATATCTTCACCGCCATCTGTATCAACATGGAAATATCTACACCGCTATCATTATAAACATGGAGATATCTACACCGCTATCTGTATAAACTTGGAAATATCTACAACGCCATCTGTACTAAGATGGAAATATCCACACCGCTATCTGTATAAGCGTGGAAATAACTACACCGCTATCTGTATAAACATGGAAATATCCACAACGCTGTCTGTATAAACATGGAAATATCCACACCGCTATCTGTATAAACATGGAAATATCAGCACCGCTATCTGTATAAACATGGAAATATCTACACCGCTCTCTGTATGATCATTGAAATATCCACACTGCTATCTGTGTAAACATGGAAATATCTTCACCGCTATCTGTATAAACATGGAAATAACAACACCACTATCTCTATAAACATGTAAATATCTACAACGCTATCTGTGTAACATGAAAAGGTCTACACAACTATCTGCGTAAACATGGAAATATCTACACCGCATTCTGCAAAAACATGGAAATATCTACACCGCCATCTTTATAAACATGGAAATATCTACACCGCCATCAGTATAAACATGAAAATATCTACACTGCCATCTCTATAAACATGGAAATATCTACCCCGCCATCTGTATGAACATGGAAATATCTACACCGCCATCTCTATAAAGGTGGAAATATCTACACCGCTATCTGAACATGGAAATATCTACACCGCTATCTGTATGAACATGGAAATATCTACACCGCTATCTGAATGAACATGGAAATATCTACACCGCTACCTGTATGAACATGGAAATATCTACACTGCTATCTGTATGAACATGGAAATATCTACATCGCTATCTGTATGAACATGGAAATATCTACACAGCTATCTGTATATACACGGAAAACTCTACACCGCTATCTCTATAAACATGGAAATAACTACACCGCTATCTCTATAAAACTTTAAATATATACACCGCCATCTGTATGAAAATGGAAATATCTGCAGAGCCATCTGTATATACATGGAAATATCTACACCGCCGTCTGTATTAAGATGCAAATATCCACACCGCTATCTGTATAAACATGGAAATATCTACACCGATATCTGTATAAACGTGGAAATATCTACACCGCTATCTGTATAAACATGGAAATATCTACACCGCTAACAGTATGAACATGAAAATATCTTCACAACTATCTGTATGAAGATGCAAATATCTACACCGCTATCTGTGGGAACATGGAAATTTCTACACCGCTATCTGTATGAACGTGGAAATATCTACACCGCTATCTGTATGATCATGGAAATATCTGCACAGCTATCTGTATACAAATGGAAATATCTAAACTGCTATCTCTAAAAACATGGAAATATCTACACCGCTATCTCTATAAACATGGAAATATCTACACCGCTATCTGTATAAACATGGAAATATCTTCACCACTATCAGTATAAACATGGAAATATCTAGACCGTCATCTCTATAAACATGGAAATATCTACACCACCATCTGTATAAACATGGAACTATCTACACCGCTATGTGCATAAACATGGAAATATCTACACCGCCATCTCTATTAACATGGAAATATCTACACCGCCATCTGTACGAACATGGAAATATCTACACCGCCATCTGCATGAACATGTAAATATCTACACCGCCATCTGTATGAACATGGAAATATCTACACCGCCATCTGTATGAACATGGAAATATCTTCACCGCCATCTGTATCAACATGGAAATATCTACACCGCTATCATTATAAACATGGAGATATCTACACCGCTATCTGTATAAACTTGGAAATATCTACAACGCCATCTGTACTAAGATGGAAATATCCACACCGCTATCTGTATAAGCGTGGAAATAACTACACCGCTATCTGTATAAACATGGAAATATCCACAACGCTATCTGTATAAACATGGAAATATCCACACCGCTATCTGTATAAACATGGAAATATCAGCACCGCTATCTGTATAAACATGGAAATATCTACACCGCTCTCTGTATGATCATTGAAATATCCACACTGCTATCTGTGTAAACATGGAAATATCTTCACCGCTATCTGTATAAACATGGAAATAACAACACCACTATCTCTATAAACATGTAAATATCTACAACGCTATCTGTGTAACATGAAAAGGTCTACACAACTATCTGCGTAAACATGGAAATATCTACACCGCATTCTGCAAAAACATGGAAATATCTACACCGCCATCTTTATAAACATGGAAATATCTACACCGCCATCAGTATAAACATGAAAATATCTACACTGCCATCTCTATAAACATGGAAATATCTACCCCGCCATCTGTATGAACATGGAAATATCTACACCGCCATCTCTATAAAGGTGGAAATATCTACACCGCTATCTGAACATGGAAATATCTACACCGCTATCTGTATGAACATGGAAATATCTACACCGCTATCTGAATGAACATGGAAATATCTACACCGCTACCTGTATGAACATGGAAATATCTACACTGCTATCTGTATGAACATGGAAATATCTACATCGCTATCTGTATGAACATGGAAATATCTACACAGCTATCTGTATATACACGGAAAACTCTACACCGCTATCTCTATAAACATGGAAATAACTACACCGCTATCTCTATAAAACTTTAAATATATACACCACCATCTGTATGAAAATGGAAATATCTGCAGAGCTATCTGTATATACATGGAAATATCTACACCGCCGTCTGTATTAAGATGCAAATATCCACACCGCTATCTGTATAAACATGGAAATATCTACACCGATATCTGTATAAACGTGGAAATATCTACACCGCTATCTGTATAAACATGGAAATATCTACACCGCTAACAGTATGAACATGAAAATATCTTCACAACTATCTGTATGAAGATGCAAATATCTACACCGCTATCTGTGGGAACATGGAAATTTCTACACCGCTATCTGTATGAACGTGGAAATATCTACACCGCTATCTGTATGATCATGGAAATATCTGCACAGCTATCTGTATACAAATGGAAATATCTAAACTGCTATCTCTAAAAACATGGAAATATCTACACCGCTATCTCTATAAACATGGAAATATCTACACCGCTATCTGTATAAACATGGAAATATCTTCACCACTATCAGTATAAACATGGAAATATCTAGACCGTCATCTCTATAAACATGGAAATATCTACACCACCATCTGTATAAACATGGAACTATCTACACCGCTATGTGCATAAACATGGAAATATCTACACCGCCATCTCTATTAACATGGAAATATCTACACCGCCATCTGTACGAACATGGAAATATCTACACCGCCATCTGCATGAACATGTAAATATCTACACCGCCATCTGTATGAACATGGAAATATCTACACCGTTAACTGTATGAACATGGAAATATCTACACCGCTATCTGTATGAACATGGAAATACCTATAGCGTTATCTGTATGAACATGGAAATATCTACACCGCTATCTGTATGAACATGGAAATAAGTACACCGCTATCTGTATGAACATGCAAATATCTACACAGCTATCTGTATGAACATGCAAATATCTACACAGCTATCGTTATATCAATGGAAATATCTACACTGCTATCTCTATAACCATGGAAATAACTAGACTGCTATCTGTATAAACATGGAAATAACTACACCGCCACCAGTATGAACATGGATATATCTACACTGCCATCCGTACGAACATGGAAATATCAACACCGCCACCTGTATGACCATGGAAATATCTACACCGACATCTGTATGAACATGGAAATATCTACACCGCTAACTGTATGAACATGGAAAAATCTACACCGCTATCTGTATGAACATGGAAATATCTACACCACGATCTGTATGAACATGGAAATATCTCCACCGCTATCTGTGTGAACATGAAAATATCTACAGCACCATCTGCATAAACATGGAAGTATCTACACCGCTATCTCTATAAACATGAAAATATGTACACCGTCATCTCTATAAACATGGAAATACTTACACCGCCATCTGTAAGAACATGAAAATATCTACAACGCCATCTCTATAAACATGGAAATATGTACACCGCCATCTATATAAAGATGGAAATATCTACAGCGCTATATGTTTAAACTTGGAAATATCTACAGCTCTATCTCTATAAACATGGAAATACCTTCACTGCTATCTGTATAAACATAGAAATATATACACTGCTATCTCTCTAAACAAGGAAATATCTACAACGCTATCAGTGTTAACATGGAAATGTCTACACCGCTATCTGTTTAAACATGGAAATATCTACACTGCTATCTGCATAAAGATGGAAATATCTCCACCGCCATCTCTATAAACATGGAAATATCTAAACTGCCATCTGTATGAACATGGAAATATCTACTCCACCATCTGTATGCACGCGGAAGTATCTACAGTGCCATCCATATGAACATGCAAATAACTTCACCGCCATCTGTATGAACATGGAAATATCTACACTGCCATCTGTATGAACAAGGAAATATCTACACTGCCATCTCTATAAACATGGAAATATCTACACCGCCATCTGTATGAACATTTGAATATGTGCACCGCCATCTGTATAAAGATGGAAGTATCTAAACCGCTATCTGTATGAACATGGAAATTCCTACACCGCTATCTGTATAAACATGGAAATATCTTCACCGCTATCTCTATAAACATGGAAATATCTACACCGCTATCTATATAAACAAGGAAGTATCTACACCTCCATCTGTATAAACATGAAAATGTCTACACCGCCATCTCTGTAAACATAGGAATATCTACACCGCTATCTGTAAGAAAATGGGAATATCTACACCGCTATCTGTATAAACATGGAAATATCTACACCGCTATCTCTATAAACATGGAAACATCTACAAGGCTATCTCTATAAACATGGAAATATCTACACCACTGTCTGTATAAACATGGGAATATCTACACCACTGTCTGTATAAAGATGGAAATATCTACACCACTGTATGTATAAACCTGGAACTATCTACACCGCTGTCTACATAAACATGGAAGTATCTACACCGCTATCTGTATAAACTTGTAAACATTTACACAGCTATCTGTATAAACATGGAAATATTTACAAAACTATCTCAATAAACATGGAAATACCTACACCGCTATCTGTATAAAGATGGAAATACCTACACCTCTATCCGTATAAACGTGGAAATATCTACACCGCCATCTGTACGAAAATGGAAATATCTACACCGCAATCTGTAAACATGGAAATATCTTCACCGCCATCTGCAGGAACATGGAAATACGTGCACCGGCATCTGTATGAACATGAAAATATCTACACCGCCATCTGTAAGAACATGGAAATATCTACAGCCCTATCTGTATAAACATGGAAATATCTACTCCGCTATCTGTATAAACATGGAAATATCTACACCGCTATCTCTATAAACATGGAAATAACAACACCGCTATCTCTATTTACATGGAAATATCTAGACCGCCATCTCTATAAACATGGAAATATCTACACCACCATCTGTATAAACATGGAAATATCTACACCGCCATCTGTACAAAGATGGATATATCCACACAACTATCTGTATGAACCTGGAAATAGCTACACCGCTATCAGTATAAACATGGAAATATCTACACCGCTATCTGTATAAACATGGAAATATTTACACCGCTATCTTTGTAAACAAGGAATATCTACACCGCCATCTCTATATACATGGAAATATCTCCACCGCTATCTGTGTGAACATGAAAATGTCTACAGCGCCATCTGTATAAACATGGAAGTATCTAAACCGCTATCTCTATAAACATGGAATTATCTACACCGCCATCTCTATAAACATGGAAGTATCTAAAACACCATCTGTACGAACATGGAAATATCTGCACCACTATCTCTATAAAATAGAAATATGTACACCGCAATCTGTATAAACATGGAAATATCTACACCGCTATCTGTATAAAGATGGAAATATGTACACTGCCATCTGTATAAACATGGAAATATCTACACCGCTATCTGTATAAACATGGAAATATCTACACCGAAATGTGTATAAACATGGAAATATCTACACCGCCATCTGTATGAACATGGAAATATCTACACCGCCATCTGTATGAACATGGAAATACCTACACCGCTATCTCTAAAAATATGGAAATATCTACACCGCTGTCTCTGTAAACGTACAAATATCTACACCACTATCTGTATAAACATGGAAATATCTACACAGCTATCTCTATAAACATGGAAATATCTTCCCCGCCATGTCAATAAACATAGAAATATCTACACCGCCATCTGTATAAACATGGAAATATCTACACCGGTATCTGTATAAACATGGAAATATCTACAACATCTCTATATACATTTAAACCTTTACACCGCTCTCTGTATAAACATGGAAATATCTCCACCGCCATCTCTATAAACATGGAAATATCTAAACTGCCATCTGTATGAACATGGAAATATCTACTCCACCATCTGTATGTACACGGAAGTATCTACAGCCCCATCCATATGAACATGCAAATATCTCCACCACCATCTGTATGAACATGGAAATATCTACACTGCCATCTGTATGAACAAGGAAATATCTATACCGCTATGTGTATGAACATGGTAATATCTACACCGCTATCTGTATAAACATGGAAATATATACACCGCTATCTGTATAAACATGGAAATATCTACACCACTATCTTTATAAACATGGAAATATCTTCACCATTATCTGTACAAACATGGGAATATCTACACCGCTATCTGTATAAACATGGAAATATCTACACCGCTATATTTATAAACCTGGAAATATCTTCACCGCTATCTGTATAAACATAGAAATATCTACACCGCTATCTCTATAAACATGGAAATATCAACAACGGTATCTGTATAAACTTTGAAATGTCTACACCACTATCTGTGTAAACATGGAAATATCTACACCACTATCTGTATAAAGATGGAAATAGCTAAACCGCCATCTCTATAAACATGGAAATATCTACACCACCATCTGTATAAACAGGGAAATATCTTCACTGCCATCTCTATAAACATGGAAATATCTACACCTCCATCTGTATGAACATTTAAATATGTGCACCGCCATCTGTATAAAGATGGAAGTATCTAAACCGCTATCTGTATGAACATGGAAATTCCTACACCGCTATCTGTATAAACATGGAAATATCTGCGCCGCTATCTCTATAAACATGGAAATATCTACACCGCCATCTGTGTGAACGTGGAAATATCTACACTGCCATCTGTATGAACATGGAAATATCTACACCGCCATCTGTATGAACGTGGAAATATCTACACTACCATCTCTATAACCATGGAAATATCTACACTGCCATCTGTATGAATTTGGAAATACCTACACCGCCATCTGTATGAACATGGAAATATCTACACCGCCATCTGTATGAACGTGGAAATATCTACACTGCCATCTGTATGAACTTGGAAATATCTACACCACCATCTGTATGAATGTGGAAATATCTTCACCGCCATCTGTATGAACGTGGAAATATCTTCACCGCCATCTGTATGAACGTGGAAATATCTACACTGCCATCAGTTTCAACACTGAAATATCTACACTGCTATCTCTATGAAGATGGAACTATCTTCACCGAAATCTGTATGAACCTGGAAATATCTACAACGCCATATGTATAAACATGGAAATATCTACACCACCATCTCTATGAACATGGAAGTATCTACACCGCCATCTGTATAAACATGGCAATACCTACACCGCCGTCTGTATAAACATGGAAATATCTACACCACTATGTGTATAAACATGGAAATATCTACACCGCTATATGTATAAACGTGGAAATATCTACACAGCTATCTCTATAAACATGGAAATAGTTTCACCGCTACCTGTACAAACATGGAAATATCTACACCGCTATCTCTATAAACATGGAAATATCTGCAACGCTATCTGTGTCAACGTGGAAATGTCTACACTGCTATCTGTGTAAAGACGGAAATATCTACAACGCTATCTGTATAAAGATGGAAATATCTACACCGCCATCTCTATATACATGGGAATATCTACACCGCCATCTGTATAAACAGGGAAATATCTACAATGCCATCTCTATAAACGTGGAAATATCTACACCGCCATCTTTATGAACATTTAAATGTGTACATCGCCATCTGTATAAAGATGGAAATATCTACACCGCTATCTGAATGAACATGGAATTATCTACACCGCTATCTGTATCAACATGGGAATATCTGCACCGCTATCTCTATAAACATGGAAATATCTACACCGTTGTATGTATGAACATGAAAATAACTCCAACGCCATCTGTATAAACATGGAAATATCTACACCGCCATCTCTATAAACATGGAAATATCTCAAATGGCATCTGTACGAACTTGGAAATATATACAAAGCTATATCTATAAAGATGGAAATATCTACACCACCATGTGTATAAACATGAAAATAGCTACACCGCAATCTGTATAAAGATGGAAATATCTACACTGCCATCTGAATAAACATGGGAATATCTACACTGCCATCTGTATAAATATCGAAATATCTACACCGCCATCTGTATGAACATGGAAATATCTTCACCACAATCTCTATAAACATGGAAATATCTACACCAGCAACTCTATAAACATGGAAATAACTTCACCGCCATCTGTATGAACATGAAAATATCTACACTGACATCTATATAAACATGGAAATATCTACACCGCCATCTTTATAAACATGCAAATAGCTTCATCATCTGTATAAAGATGGAAATATCTACACCGCTATCTGTATCAACATGGAAATATCTTCACCGCTATCTGTATCAACATGGAAATATCTACAACGCCATCTGTATAAACATGGAAATGTCTTCACCGCCATCTGTATCAACATGGAAATATCTACACCGCCATCTGTATGAACATGGAAATATCTACACCGCCATCTGCATGAACAAGGAAATATCTACACCGCCATCTGTGTGAACATGGAAATATCAACACCGGTATCTGTGTGAACAAGGAAATATCTACACCGCTACCAGAACATGGAAATATCTACAACGCTATCGGTGTAAACATGGAATTGTCTACACAGCTATCTGTGTAAACATGTAAATATCTACACCGCCATCTGCATAAACATGGAAATATCTACACCGCTATCTGTGTAAACATGGAAACATCTACACCGCCATCTGTATAAAGACGGAAATATCTACACGGCCTTCTCTATAAACATGGAAATATCTACACCGCCATCTGTATAAACATGGAAATATCTACACCGCCATCTGTATAAAGATGGAAATATCTACACCGCTATCTGTAGGAACATGGAAATATGTACACCGATATCTCTATAAACATGGAAATATCCTCACCGCTATCTCTATAAACATGGAAATATCTACACCGCTATCTGTATAAAGAAGGAAAGATTTACAACGCCATCTAAATAAACCTGGAAATATCTACACGGTATCTGAATGAACAAGAAAATATCTATACCGCCATCTGTATAAACATGGAAGTATCTACAACATTATCTCTATAAACATGGAAATATCTACACGGCCAACTCTATGAACATGAAAATACCTACACTGCCATCTGTATGAACATGGAAATATGCACATCGCCATCTGTGTCAACATGGAAATATCTATACCACCGTCTCTATGAACATGGAAATATCTACACAGCCATCTGTATAAACATGCAAATAACTTCAGCGCCATCTGTATGAACATGGAAATATCTAAACTGCTATCTCTGTAAACAAGGAAATATCTACACCAGCAACTCTATAAACATGGAAATACCTACACCGCCATCTGTATGAACATGGAAATATCTGCACCGCCGTCTCTATAAAGGTGGAAATATCTACACCGCTATCTGTATGAACATGGAAATATCTACACCGCTATCTATATGAACATGGAAATATCTACACCGCTATATGTATGAACATGAAATATCTACACCGCTATCTGTATGAACCTGGAAATATGTACACTGCTATCTGTATGAACATGGAAATATCTACTCAACTATCTGTATATACATGGAAATATCTACGCCGCTATCTGTATAAACATGGAAGTAACTACACCGCTATCTCTATAAACATGGAAATATCTACACCGCCATCTCTATGAACATGGAAATACCTACACCGCCATTTGCACGCACATTTAAACATCAACACCGCCATCTGTATGAACATGGAAATATCTTCACCGCCATCTGTATGAACATGGAAATATCTACACCGCCTTCTGTATGAATATCGAAATATTGACACACCCATCTCTATTGACATGGAAATAACTACACCGCCATCTGTATGAATATGGAAATATAGACACCGCCATCTGTATGAACATGGAAATATCTATACCTCCATCTGAATGAACATGGAAATATCTACACCGCCATCTGTATGAACACGGAAATATCTACACCGCCATCTCTATGGACATGGAAATATCTACACAGCCATCTCTATAAACATGGAAATATCTACACCGTCATCTCTATAAAAGTGGAAATATCTAAACCACCATGTGTTTGAACGTGAAAATATCTACACCACTATCTCTATAAAGATGGAAATATCTACACCGCCATCTGTATAAACATGGAAATATCTACACCGCCATCTTTTTAAACATGCAAATATCTACATCATCTGTATAAAGATGGAAATAACTACACCGCTATCTGTATCAACATGGAAATATCTACACCACTAACTGTATCAACATGGAAATACCTACACCGCCTTCTGTATAAACATAGAAATACCTACCCCGCCATCTGTATGAACATGGAAATATCTACAATGCCATCTGTATGAACATGGAAATATCTACACAGCCATCTCCATGAACAAGGAAATATCTAACCCGCCATCTGTGTGAACATGGAAATATGTTCACCGCTATCTGTAAAAACATGGAAATACCTACACCGCTATCTGAATAAACATGGAAATATCTACACCGCCATCTGTATGAACATGGAAATATCTACACAGCCACCTGTATAAACATGCAAATATCTTGACGGCCGTCTGTATGAACATGGAAATATCTACACCGCTATCTCTATAAATATGGAAATATCTACAACGCCAACTCTATAAACATGTAAGTAACTACTCCGCCAGTTGTATGAACGTGAAAATATCTAAACGGCCATCTCTATAAACAAGGAAATATCCACAACATCATCACTATAAACGTGGAAATATCTAAACAGCCATCTGTTTGAACATGGAAATATCTACACTGCTATCTCCATAAAGATGGAAATATCTACACCGCCATCTGTATCAACATGGAAATAACTGCACCGCCATCTGAATTAAGATGGAAATATCTACACCGCTAGCTGTATAAACATGCAAATATCTACAGCGCTATCTCTGTAAACATGGACATAACCACACCGCTATCTATAAAAACATGGAAATATCTACACCGCCATCTCTATCAACATGGAAATATCTACACCGCCCTTTGTATGACCGTGGAAATATCTACACTGCCATCTGTATGAAGATGGAAATATCTACAACGCTATCTGTATAAACATGGAAATACCTTCACTGCTATCTGTATGAACTTGGAAATATCTACACCGCTATCTGTATGAACATGGAAATATCTACGCCGCTATTTGTATAAACATGGAAATAACTACGCCGCTATCTCTATAAACACGTAAATATCGACAACACTATGTGTGTAAACCTGGAAATGTCTACACCGCTATCTGTATAAACATGGAAATATCTACACCGCTATCTGTATAAACATGGAAATATCTACACCGCTATCTCTATAAACTTGGAAATAACTACACCACTCTCTCTATAAGCATGGAAATATCTAGAGAGCCATCTCTATAAACGTGGAAATATCTACACTGCCGTCTGTATAAGCATGGAAATATCTGCACAGCTATCTGTACAAACATGGAAATATCTACAACGCTATCTCCATAAACATGGAAATATCTACACCGCAATGTGAATCAACATGGAAATATCTACACCACTGTCTCTGTAAACATGGAAATATCTAAACCGCCCTCTGTATAAACATTGAAATACCTACAACGCTATCTGTATAAACATGGAAATATCTACACAGCAGTCTGCATAAACATGGAAATATGTACACAGCCAACTGTATGAACATGAAAATATCTACACCGCAATCTCTATAAAGGTGGCAATATGTACACCGCTATCTGTATGAACATGAAAATATCTACACTGCTATCTCTACAAACATGGAAATATCTACACCGCTATCTGTGTAAACAAAGAAATAACTAGACAGCCATTTCTATAAACACGGAAATATCTACACTGCTATTTGTATAAACATGGAAATATCTACACTGCTATCTCTATAAACTTGGAAATAACTACACCACTCTCTCTATAAACATGGAAATATCAACACTGCCATCTGTATAAAAATGGAAAAATCTATACCGCTATCTGTATAAACATGGAAATATCTACACCGCTATCTGTATAAACATGGACATAACTTCATTGCTATCTGTATGAACTTGGAAATATCTACACCGCTATCTGTATGAACATGGAAATATCTACTCCGCTATTTGTATAAACATGGAAATAACTACACCGCTATCTCTATAAACACGTAAATATCCACAACACTATCTATGTAAACATGGAAATGTCTACACCGCTATCTGTATAAACATGGAAATATCTACACCGCTATCTGTATAAACATGGAAATATCTACACTGCTATCTCTATAAACTTGGAAATAACTACACCACTCTCTCTATAACCATGGAAATATCTAGACAGCCATCTCTATAAACGTGGAAATATCTACACTGCCATCTGTATAAACATGGAAATATCTGTACCACTATCTGTACAAACATGGAAATATCTACAACGCTATCTCCATAAACATGGAAATATCTACGCCGCAATGTGAATCAACATGGAAATATCTACACCGCTATCTCTGTAAACATGGAAATATCTAAACCGCCGTCTGAATAAACATGGAAATATCTACACCGCCATCTCTATGAACATGGAAATAACTACACTGCCATCTGTATTAACATGGAAATGTCTACACCGCCATCCGTATGAAGATGGTAATATCTACACCGCCATCTGTATGAACATGGAAATACCTTCACCGCCATCTGTATGAACATGGAAATATCTGTACCGCCATCTCTATAAAGGTGGAAATATCTACACCGCTATCTGTAGGAACATGGAAATATCTACACCGCTTTCTTTATAAACATGGAAATAACTACACCATTATCTCTATAAACTTGGAAATATCTACACGGCCATCTCTATGAACATGGAAATATCTACACCGCCTTCTGTATGAACTTGGAAATATCTACATAGTCATCTGGATGAACATGGAAATATCTACACCGCCATCTGTATAAACATGGAAATATCTACACTGCTATCTGTATGAACATGTAAATATCTACACCGCTATCTTTATGAACATGTAAATATCTGCAACTCTATATGTATGAACATGGAAACATCTACACTGCTATCTGTATGAACATGGAAATATCTACACAGCTCTCTCTATAAACATGGAAATAACTGTACCACTATCTCTATAAACATGGAAATGTCTACAACGCCATCTGAATGAACTTCGAAATATCTACACCGCCATCTGTATCAACATGGAAATATCTACACAGCCATCTGTATTAAGATGGAAATATCTAAACCGCTATCTGTATAAACATGGAAATATCTACACCGCTATCTGTATAAACATGGAAATATCTACACTGCTATCTGTATGAACATGGAAATATCTACACCGATATCTCTATGAACATGGAAATATCTACACCACTATCTGTATGAACATGGAAATAACTACACCGCTATCTGTACGAACTTGGAAATATCTACACCGCTATCTGTACAAACATGGAAATATCTGCACCGCTATCTGTATAAACATGGAAATATCTACACCGCTATCTGTATAACCATGGAAATATCTACATCATCTCTATATACATGTAAACCTTTACACTGCTCTCTGTATAAACATGGAAATGTCTACACAGCCATCTCTATAAACATGGAAATATCTCCACCGCTATCTGTGTGAACATGAAAATATCTACAGCACCATCTGCATAAACATGGAAGTATCTACACCGCTATCTCTATAAACATGAAAATATGTACACCGTCATCTCTATAAACATGGAAATACTTACACGGCCATCTGTAAGAACATGAAAATATCTACAACGCCATCTCTATAAACATGGAAATATGTACACCGCCATCTATATAAAGATGGAAATATCTACAGCGCTATCTCTGTAAACATGGAAATATCTACACCGCTATCTGTCTAAACAAGGAAATATCTACACCGCTATCTGTATAAACATGGAAATACCTACACCGCCATCTGTATAAACATGGAAATATCTACACCGCTATATGTTTAAACTTGGAAATATCTACAGCTCTATCTCTATAAACATGGAAATACCTTCACTGCTATCTGTATAAACATAGAAATATATACACTGCTATCTCTCTAAACAAGGAAATATCTACAACGCTATCAGTGTAAACATGGAAATGTCTACACCGCTATCTGTTTAAACATGGAAATATCTACACCGCTATCTGCATAAAGATGGAAATATCTCCACCGCCATCTCTATAAACATGGAAATATCTAAACTGCCATCTGTATGAACATGGAAATATCTACTCCACCATCTGTATGCACGCGGAAGTATCTACAGCGCCATCCATATGAACATGCAAATAACTTCACCGCCATCTGTATGAACATGGAAATATCTACACTGCCATCTGTATGAACAAGGAAATATCTACACTGCCATCTCTATAAACATGGAAATATCTACACCGCCATCTGTATGAACATTTGAATATGTGCACCGCCATCTGTATAAAGATGGAAGTACCTAAACCGCTATCTGTATGAACATGGAAATTCCTACACCGCTATCTGTATAAACATGGAAATATCTTCACCGCTATCTCTATAAACATGGAAATATCTACACCGCTATCTATATAAACAAGGAAATATCTACACCTCCATCTGTATAAACATGAAAATGTCTACACCGCCATCTCTGTAAACATAGGAATATCTACACCGCTATCTGTAAGAACATGGGAATATCTACACCGCTATCTGTATAAACATGGAAATATCTACACCGCTATCTCTATAAACATGGAAACATCTACAAGGCTATCTCTATAAACATGGAAATATCTACACCACTGTCTGTATAAACATGGGAATATCTACACCACTGTCTGTATAAAGATGGAAATATCTACACCACTGTCTGTATAAACCTGGAACTATCTACACCGCTGTCTCCATAAACATGGAAGTATCTACATCGATATCTGTATAAACTTGTAAACATTTACACAGCTATCTGTATAAACATGGAAATATTTACAAAACTATCTCAATAAACATGGAAATACCTACACCGCTATCTGTATAAAGATGGAAATATCTACACCTCTATCCGTATAAACATGGAAATATCTACACCGCCATCTGTACGAAAATGGAAATGTCTACACCACAATCCGTATAAACATGGAAATATCTTCACCACCATCTGCAGGAACATGGAAATATCTACACTGGCATCTGTATGAACATGAAAATATCTACACCACCATCTGTACGAACATGGAAATATCTACAGCCCTATCTGTATAAACATGGAAATATCTACTCCGCTATCTGTATAAATATGGAAATATCTACACCGCTACCTCTATAAACATGGAAATAACAACACTGCTATCTCTATTGACATGGAAATATCTAGACCGCCATCTCTATAAACATGGAAATATCTACACCGCATTCTGAATAAACATGGAAATATCTACACCACCATCTGTATAAAGATGGAATTATCTACACCGCCATCTGTATGAACATGGAAATATCTACACCACTATCTGTATGACATGGAAATACTTACACCGCCAACTGTATAAATATTGAAATATATACAACGCTATCTCTGTAAACTTGGAAAGATCTACACCACTATCTGTATAAACAAGGAAATATCTACACCGTCATGTCTATAAACATGGAAATATCTACACCGCTATCTGTATAAGGATGGAAATATGTACACCGCTATCTGAATAAACATGGAAATATCTACACCGCCGTCTGTCTACAGATGGAAATACCTACACCGCAATCTGTATGAACACGGAAATATTTACACCGCCAACTGTATGAACACGGAAATATCTACACCACCATCTCTCAGAACATGGAAATATCTACACCGCCATCTGTATAAACATGGAAATATCTACACCACTATCTGTACATACATGGAAATATCTACACCGCTATCCGTATAAACATGGAAATATCTACACTGCCACCTGCATGAACATGGAAATATCTACTCCGCCATCTGTATAAACATAGAAATAACGTCACTACCATCTGTACGAACATGGAAGTGTCTACACCGCCACCTGTATGAACATGAAAATATCTTCACCGCCATCTGTCTGAACATGGAAATATCTACACCACTTTCTGTATAAGCAAGGAAATATCTAAAAAGCCATCTCTATAAATATGGAGATATCTCCACCACTATCTGGATGAACATGAAAATATCTACAGCGCCATCTGTATAAACATGGAAGCATCTACACCGCTATCTCTATAAACATGAAAATATGTACACCACCATCTGTATAAACATGTAAATATCTATAACGCTATCTGCATAAACATGGAAATATCTACACCGCCATCTCTATGAACATGGAAATATCTACACGGCCATCTGTACGAACATGGAAATATCTACACCGCTATCTGTATGAACATGGAAATATCTACACCGCTATCTGTACGAAGATGGAAATATCAACACGGCTATCTGTATGAACATGCAAATATCTACACAGCTATCTGTATATCAATGGAAATATCTACACTGCTATATCAATAAACATGGAAATTACTACACTGCTATCTGTATAAACATGGAAATATCTTTACCGCCATCTCCATGAACATGGAAATATCTACACCGCCATTTGTATAAACATGGAAATATCTACACTGCCATCTCTATGAACTTGGAAATATCTACACCGCCATTTGTATGAACATGGAAATATCTACACCGCCATCTCTATGAACATGGAAATATCTACACCGCCATTTGTATGAACATAGAAATATCTACACCGCCATCGGTATGAATATGGAAATATCTAGACCGCCATCTCTATAAAGGTGGAAATATCTACATCGCTATCTGTAAGAACTTGGAAATATCTACACTGCTCTCGGTATAAAATTGAAATTTTCTACACCACTATCTCTATAAGCATGAAAATATCTACACTGCTATCTGTATAAACATGGAAATATCTACACCGCTATCTGTATAAACATGGAAATATCTTCACCGCTATCTGTATAAACATGGAAATATCTAGACCGCCATCTCTATAAACATGGAAATATCTACACCACCATCTGTATAAACATGGAAATATCTGTACCGCTATCTGCATAAACATTGAAATATCTACACCGCCATCTCTATGAACATGGAAATATCTACACCGCCATCTGTACGAACATGGAAATATCTACACCGCCATCTGTATGAACATGTAAATATCTTCACCGCCATCTGTATGAACATGGAAATATCTACACCGCTAACTGTATGAACATGGAAATATCTACACCACTATCTGTATGTACATGGAAATATCTACACCGCCATCTGTACGAACATGGAAGTATCTACACCGCCATCTGTATGAACATGGAAATATCTACACCGCCATCTGTACGAACACGGAAGTATCTACACCGCCATCTGTATGAACATGTAAATATCTACACCGCCATCTGTATGAACATGGAAATATCTACACCGCTAACAGTATGAACATGGAAATATCTACACCGCTATCTGTATGAACATGGAAATATCTACACCGTTATATGTATGAACATGGAAATATCTACACCGCTATCTGTATGAACATGGAAATATCTACACCGCTATCTGTACGAACATGGAAATATCTACACCGCTATCTGTATGAACATGCAAATATCTACACAGCTATCTGTATAGCAACGGAAATATCTACACTGCTATCTCCAAAAACACGGAAATAACTACACTGCTATCTGTATAAACATGGAAATACCTACACCGCCAACTGTATGAACATGGAAATATCTACACTGCCATCCGTACGAACATGGAAATATCTACACCGCCATCTGTATGAACATGTAAATATCTACACCGCCATCTGTATGAACATGGAAATATCTACAACGCTAACTGTATGGACATGGAAATATCTACACCGCTATTGGTATGAACATGGAAATATCTACACCGCTATGTGCATGAACATGGAAATATCTACACCGCTATCGGTATGAACATGGAAATATCTACACCGCTATCTGTATGAACATGCAAATATCTTCAAACTAACTGTATAAAATTGAAATTGTCTACACAACTATCTCTATATACATGGAAATATCTACACTGTTATCTGTATAAAAATGGAAATATCTACACCGCGATCTGTATAAACATGGAAATATCTTCACCGCTATCTGTATAAACATAGAAATATCTACAACGCTGTCTCCATAAACTTGGAAATAACTACACCACTATCTCTATAAACATGGAAATATCTAGACCGCCATCTCTATAAACATGGAAATATCCGCACCGCTATCTGTATAAACATGGAAATATCTACACTGCTATCTGCATAAACATGGAAATATCCACAGCGCTATCTGTGTAAACATGGAAATGTCTACACCACTATCTGTGTAAACATGGAAATATCTACACCGACATCTGTGTAAACATGAAAATATCTACTTCGCCATCCCCTTAAACCTGGAAATATCTACACCACCATCTGTATAAACATGGAAATATCTATACCGCTGTCTCCATAAACATGGAAATATCTACACCGCCATCTCCATAAACACGGAAATATCTACAACGCCGTCTGTACGAACATCGAAATATTTACACCGCCATCTGTATGAACATGTAAATATCTACACCGCCATCTGTATGAACATGGAAATATCTACACCGCTAACTGTATGAACATGGGAATATCTACACCGCCATCTCTATGAACATGGAAATATCTACACCGCCATTTGTATGAACATGGAAATATCTACACCGCCATCTGTATGAACATGGAAATATCTTCACCGCAAACTGTATGAACATGGATATATGTACACCGGCATCTGGATGAACATGGAAATATCTACACCGCTATCTGCATGAACATGGAAATATCTACACAGCTATCTGAATATACATGGAAATATCTGCAGAGATTTCTCTATAAATGTGAAAATAACTACAGCGCTATCTCTATAAACTTCGAAATATCTACACCGCCATCTGTATGAACATGGAAATATCTTCACCTCCATCTGTACAAACATGGACATATCTACAAAGCCATCTGTATTAAGATGGAAATATCTACACCGCTATCTGTATAAACAGGGAAATATCTGCCCAACTCTCTGTATAAACACGGAAATATCCTCACTGCTATCTGTATAAACATGGAAATATCTACACCGCTATCTGCATAAACATGGAAATATCTACACCGCCATCTTTGTAAACATGAATATATCTACACCGCCATCTCTATAAACATGCAAATATCTACACCGCCATCTGTATGTACATGGAAATATCTACACCGCCATCTCCATAAACGTGGAAATATCTACACCGCTATCTGTATGAACTTGGAAATATCTACACTGCTATCAGTATAAAATTGAAATTATCTACACCACTATCTCTATAAACATGGAAATATCTACACTTTTGTCTGTATAAACATGGAAATATCTACACCGCTATCTGTATAAACATGGAAATATCTTCACCGCTATCTGTATAAACATGGAAATATCTACAACGCTGTCTCTATAAACTTGGTAATAACTACACCACTATCTCTATAAACATGGAAATATCTAGACCGCCATCTCTATAAACATGGAAATATCTACACCACCATCTGTAAAAACATGGAAATATCTATACCGCTATCTGCATAAACATGGAAATATCTACACCGCCATCTCTATGAACATGGAAATATCTACACCACCATCTGTACGAACATGGAAATATCTACACCGCCATCTCTATGAACATGTAAATATCTACACCACCATCTGTATGAACATGGAAATATCTACACCGCTAACTGTATGAACATGGAAATATCTACACCGCTATCTGTATGAACATGAAATATCTACACCGCTATCTGTATGAAAATGCAAATATCCACACAGCTATCTGTATATCAATGGAAATATCTACACCGCTATCTCTATAAACATGGAAATAACTACATTGCTATCTGTATAAACATGGAAATATCTACACCCTCATCTCTATGAACATGGAAATATCTACACCGCCATCAGTACGAACATGGAAATATCTACACCGCCATCTGTATGAACATGTAAATATCTACACCGCCATCTGTATGAACATGGAAATATCTACACCGTTATCTGTATGAACATCGCAATATCTACACCGCTATCTGTATGAACATGGAAATACCTACACCGCTATCTGTACGAACATGGAAATATCTACACCGCTATCTGTGTGAACATGCAAATATCTACACCGCTATCTGTATGAACATGGAAATATCTAGAGCGCTATCTGTATGAACATACAAATATCTAAACAGCTATCTGTATATCAATGGAAATATCTACACTGCTATCTCTATAAACAGGGAAATAACTACACTGCTATCTGTAAATATGGAAATATCTACACCGCCACCTGTATGAACATGGAAATATCTACAATGCCATCCGTACGAACATGGAAATATCTACACTGCCATCTGTATGAACATGTAAATATCTACAGCGCCATCTGTATGAACATGTAAATATCTACACCGCTATCTGTATGAACATGGAAATATCTACACCGCTATCTGTATGAACATGCAAATATCTACCCAGCTATCTGTATAAAATTGAAATTATCTACACCACTATCTCTATAAACATGGAAATAACTACACTGCTATCTGTAAAAACGTGGAAATATCTAGACCACCATCTCTATAAACATGGAAATATCTACACCGCCATCTGTATAAGCATGGAAATACCTATACCGCTATCTGTATAAACCTGGAAATATCTACAACGCTATCATTATAAACATGTAAATATCTACACCCCTATCTCTATAAACTTGGAAATAACTACAATGCTATGTGTATCAACATGGAAATATATACACCGCCATCTGTATAAGCATAGAAATACCTATACCGCTTTCTGTATGAACCTGGAAATATCTACACCGCTATCTGTATGAACTTGGAAATATCTACACCGTTATCTGTATGAACATGGAAATATCTACACCGCTATCTGTATGAACATGGAAACATCAACACCGCTATCTGTACGAACATGGAAATATCTACACCGCTATCTGTATGAACATGCAAATATCTACACAGTTATCTGTATATCAATGGAAATATCTAAAATGCTATCTCTATAAACATGGAAACAACTACACTGCTATCTGTATAAACATGGAAATATCTACACCGCCGCCTGTATGAACATGGAAATATCTACACTGCCATCCGTACGAACATGGAAATATCTACACCGCCATCTGTATGAACATGTAAATATCTACACCGCCATCTGTATGAACATGGAAATATCTACACCGCTATCTGTATAAACATGGAAATATCTACACCGCCATCTGTATGAACATGAAAATATCTACACTGCTATCTCTACAAACATGGAAATATCTACACCGCTATCTGTGTAAACAAAGAAATAACTAGACAGCCATTTCTATAAACACGGAAATATCTACACTGCTATTTGTATAAACATGGAAATATCTACACTGCTATCTCTATAAACTTGGAAATAACTACACCACTCTCTCTATATACATGGAAATATCAACACTGCCATCTGTATAAAAATGGAAAAATCTATACCGCTATCTGTATAAACATGGAAATATCTACACCGCTATCTGTGTAAACATGGACATAACTTCATTGCTATCTGTATGAACTTGGAAATATCTACACCGCTATCTGTACGAACATGGAAATATCTACTCAGCTGTTTGTATAAACATGGAAATAACTACACCGCTATCTCTATAAACACGTAAATATCCACAACACTATCTATGTAAACATGGAAATGTCTACACCGCCATCTGTATAAACATGGAAATATCTACACCGCTATCTGTATAAACATGGAAATATCTACACCGCTATCTCTATAAACTTGGAAATAACTACACCACTCTCTCTATAACCATGGAAATATCTAGACAGCCATCTCTATAAACGTGGAAATATCTACACTGCCATCTGTATAAACATGGAAATATCTGTACCGCTATCTGTACAAACATGGAAATATCTACAACGCTATCTCCATAAACATGGAAATATCTACGCCGCAATGTGAATCAACATGGAAATATCTACACCGCTATCTCTGTAAACATGGAAATATCTAAACCGCCGTCTGAATAAACATGGAAATATCTACACCGCCATCTCTATGAACATGGAAATAACTACACTGCCATCTGTATTAAGATGGAAATGTCTACACCGCCATCCGTATGAAGATGGAAATATCTACACCGCCATCTGTATGAACATGGAAATATCTACACCGCCATCTGTATGAACATGTAAATATCTACACCGCCATCTGTATGAACATGGAAATATCTACAACGCTAACTGTATGGACATGGAGATATCTACACCGCTATTGGTATGAACATGGAAATATCTACACCGCTATGTGCATGAACATGGAAATATCTACACCGCTATCGGTATGAACATGGAAATATCTACACCGCTATCTGTATGAACATGCAAATATCTTCAAACTAACTGTATAAAATTGAAATTGTCTACACAACTATCTCTATATACATGGAAATATCTACACTGTTATCTGTATAAAAATGGAAATATCTACACCGCGATCTGTATAAACATGGAAATATCTTCACCGCTATCTGTATAAACATAGAAATATCTACAACGCTGTCTCCATAAACTTGGAAATAACTACACCACTATCTCTATAAACATGGAAATATCTAGACCGCCATCTCTATAAACATGGAAATATCCGCACCGCTATCTGTATAAACATGGAAATATCTACACTGCTATCTGCATAAACATGGAAATATCCACAGCGCTATCTGTGTAAACATGGAAATGTCTACACCGACATCTGTGTAAACATGAAAATATCTACTTCGCCATCCCCTTAAACCTGGAAATATCTACACCACCATCTGTATAAACATGGAAATATCTATACCGCTGTCTCCATAAACATGGAAATATCTACACCGCCATCTCCATAAACACGGAAATATCTACACCGCCGTCTGTACGAACATCGAAATATTTACACCGCCATCTGTATGAACATGTAAATATCTACACCGCCATCTGTATGAACATGGAAATATCTACACCGCTAACTGTATGAACATGGGAATATCTACACCGCCATCTCTATGAACATGGAAATATCTACACCGCCATTTGTATGAACATGGAAATATCTACACCGCCATCTGTATGAACATGGAAATATCTTCACCGCCAACTGTATGAACATGGATATATGTACACCGGCATCTGGATGAACATGGAAATATCTACACCGCTATCTGCATGAACATGGAAATATCTACACAGCTATCTGAATATACATGGAAATATCTGCAGAGATTTCTCTATAAATGTGAAAATAACTACAGCGCTATCTCTATAAACTTCGAAATATCTACACCGCCATCTGTATGAACATGGAAATATCTTCACCTCCATCTGTACAAACATGGACATATCTACAAAGCCATCTGTATTAAGATGGAAATATCTACACCGCTATCTGTATAAACAGGGAAATATCTGCCCAACTCTCTGTATAAACACGGAAATATCCTCACTGCTATCTGTATAAACATGGAAATATCTACACCGCTATCTGCATAAACATGGAAATATCTACACCGCCATCTTTGTAAACATGAATATATCTACACCGCCATCTCTATAAACATGCAAATATCTACACCGCCATCTGTATGTACATGGAAATATCTACACCGCCATCTCCATAAACGTGGAAATATCTACACCGCTATCTGTATGAACTTGGAAATATCTACACTGCTATCAGTATAAAATTGAAATTATCTACACCACTATCTCTATAAACATGGAAATATCTACACTTTTGTCTGTATAAACATGGAAATATCTACACCGCTATCTGTATAAACATGGAAATATCTTCACCGCTATCTGTATAAACATGGAAATATCTACAACGCTGTCTCTATAAACTTGGTAATAACTACACCACTATCTCTATAAACATGGAAATATCTAGACCGCCATCTCTATAAACATGGAAATATCTACACCACCATCTGTAAAAACATGGAAATATCTATACCGCTATCTGCATAAACATGGAAATATCTACACCGCCATCTCTATGAACATGGAAATATCTACACCACCATCTGTACGAACATGGAAATATCTACACCGCCATCTCTATGAACATGTAAATATCTACACCACCATCTGTATGAACATGGAAATATCTACACCACTAACTGTATGAACATGGAAATATCTACACCGCTATCTGTATGAACATGAAATATCTACACCGCTATCTGTATGAAAATGCAAATATCCACACAGCTATCTGTATATCAATGGAAATATCTACACCGCTATCTCTATAAACATGGAAATAACTACATTGCTATCTGTATAAACATGGAAATATCTACACCCTCATCTCTATGAACATGGAAATATCTACACCGCCATCAGTACGAACATGGAAATATCTACACCGCCATCTGTATGAACATGTAAATATCTACACCGCCATCTGTATGAACATGGAAATATCTACACCGTTATCTGTATGAACATCGCAATATCTACACCGCTATCTGTATGAACATGGAAATACCTACACCGCTATCTGTACGAACATGGAAATATCTACACCGCTATCTGTGTGAACATGCAAATATCTACACCGCTATCTGTATGAACATGGAAATATCTAGAGCGCTATCTGTATGAACATGCAAATATCTAAACAGCTATCTGTATATCAATGGAAATATCTACACTGCTATCTCTATAAACAGGGAAATAACTACACTGCTATCTGTAAATATGGAAATATCTACACCGCCACCTGTATGAACATGGAAATATCTACAATGCCATCCGTACGAACATGGAAATATCTACACTGCCATCTGTATGAACATGTAAATATCTACAGCGCCATCTGTATGAACATGTAAATATCTACACCGCTATCTGTATGAACATGGAAATATCTACACCGCTATCTGTATGAACATGCAAATATCTACCCAGCTATCTGTATAAAATTGAAATTATCTACACCACTATCTCTATAAACATGGAAATAACTACACTGCTATCTGTAAAAACGTGGAAATATCTAGACCACCATCTCTATAAACATGGAAATATCTACACCGCCATCTGTATAAGCATGGAAATACCTATACCGCTATCTGTATAAACCTGGAAATATCTACAACGCTATCATTATAAACATGTAAATATCTACACCCCTATCTCTATAAACTTGGAAATAACTACAATGCTATGTGTATCAACATGGAAATATATACACCGCCATCTGTATAAGCATAGAAATACCTATACCGCTTTCTGTATGAACCTGGAAATATCTACACCGCTATCTGTATGAACTTGGAAATATCTACACCGTTATCTGTATGAACATGGAAATATCTACACCGCTATCTGTATGAACATGGAAACATCAACACCGCTATCTGTACGAACATGGAAATATCTACACCGCTATCTGTATGAACATGCAAATATCTACACAGTTATCTGTATATCAATGGAAATATCTAAAATGCTATCTCTATAAACATGGAAACAACTACACTGCTATCTGTATAAACATGGAAATATCTACACCGCCGCCTGTATGAACATGGAAATATCTACACTGCCATCCGTACGAACATGGAAATATCTACACCGCCATCTGTATGAACATGTAAATATCTACACCGCCATCTGTATGAACATGGAAATATCTACACCGCTATCTGTATAAACATGGAAATATCTACACCGCCATCTGTATGAACATGAAAATATCTACACTGCTATCTCTACAAACATGGAAATATCTACACCGCTATCTGTGTAAACAAAGAAATAACTAGACAGCCATTTCTATAAACACGGAAATATCTACACTGCTATTTGTATAAACATGGAAATATCTACACTGCTATCTCTATAAACTTGGAAATAACTACACCACTCTCTCTATATACATGGAAATATCAACACTGCCATCTGTATAAAAATGGAAAAATCTATACCGCTATCTGTATAAACATGGAAATATCTACACCGCTATCTGTATAAACATGGACATAACTTCATTGCTATCTGTATGAACTTGGAAATATCTACACCGCTATCTGTACGAACATGGAAATATCTACTCCGCTATTTGTATAAACATGGAAATAACTACACCGCTATCTCTATAAACACGTAAATATCCACAACACTATCTATGTAAACATGGAAATGTCTACACCGCCATCTGTATAAACATGGAAATATCTACACCGCTATCTGTATAAACATGGAAATATCTACACCGCTATCTCTATAAACTTGGAAATAACTACACCACTCTCTCTATAACCATGGAAATATCTAGACAGCCATCTCTATAAACGTGGAAATATCTACACTGCCATCTGTATAAACATGGAAATATCTGTACCGCTATCTGTACAAACATGGAAATATCTACAACGCTATCTCCATAAACATGGAAATATCTACGCCGCAATGTGAATCAACATGGAAATATCTACACCGCTATCTCTGTAAACATGGAAATATCTAAACCGCCGTCTGAATAAACATGGAAATATCTACACCGCCATCTCTATGAACATGGAAATAACTACACTGCCATCTGTATTAACATGGAAATGTCTACACCGCCATCCGTATGAAGATGGAAATATCTACACCGCCATCTGTATGAACATGGAAATACCTTCACCGCCATCTGTATGAACATGGAAATATCTGCACCGCCATCTCTATAAAGGTGGAAATATCTACACCGCTATCTGTAGGAACATGGAAATATCTACACCGCTTTCTTTATAAACATGGAAATAACTACACCATTATCTCTATAAACTTGGAAATATCTACACGGCCATCTCTATGAACATGGAAATATCTACACCGCCTTCTGTATGAACTTGGAAATATCTACATAGTCATCTGGATGAACATGGAAATATCTACACCGCCATCTGTATAAACATGGAAATATCTACACTGCTATCTGTATGAACATGTAAATATCTACACCGCTATCTTTATGAACATGTAAATATCTGCAACTCTATATGTATGAACATGGAAACATCTACACTGCTATCTGTATGAACATGGAAATATCTACACAGCTCTCTCTATAAACATGGAAATAACTGTACCACTATCTCTATAAACATGGAAATGTCTACAACGCCATCTGAATGAACTTCGAAATATCTACACCGCCATCTGTATCAACATGGAAATATCTACACAGCCATCTGTATTAAGATGGAAATATCTAAACCGCTATCTGTATAAACATGGAAATATCTACACCGCTATCTGTATAAACATGGAAATATCTACACTGCTATCTGTATGAACATGGAAATATCTACACCGATATCTCTATGAACATGGAAATATCTACACCACTATCTGTATGAACATGGAAATAACTACACCGCTATCTGTATGAACTTGGAAATATCTACACCGCTATCTGTACAAACATGGAAATATCTGCACCGCTATCTGTATAAACATGGAAATATCTACACCGCTATCTGTATAACCATGGAAATATCTACATCATCTCTATATACATGTAAACCTTTACACTGCTCTCTGTATAAACATGGAAATGTCTACACAGCCATCTCTATAAACATGGAAATATCTCCACCGCTATCTGTGTGAACATGAAAATATCTACAGCACCATCTGCATAAACATGGAAGTATCTACACCGCTATCTCTATAAACATGAAAATATGTACACCGTCATCTCTATAAACATGGAAATACTTACACGGCCATCTGTAAGAACATGAAAATATCTACAACGCCATCTCTATAAACATGGAAATATGTACACCGCCATCTATATAAAGATGGAAATATCTACAGCGCTATCTCTGTAAACATGGAAATATCTACACCGCTATCTGTCTAAACAAGGAAATATCTACACCGCTATCTGTATAAACATGGAAATACCTACACCGCCATCTGTATAAACATGGAAATATCTACACCGCTATATGTTTAAACTTGGAAATATCTACAGCTCTATCTCTATAAACATGGAAATACCTTCACTGCTATCTGTATAAACATAGAAATATATACACTGCTATCTCTCTAAACAAGGAAATATCTACAACGCTATCAGTGTAAACATGGAAATGTCTACACCGCTATCTGTTTAAACATGGAAATATCTACACCGCTATCTGCATAAAGATGGAAATATCTCCACCGCCATCTCTATAAACATGGAAATATCTAAACTGCCATCTGTATGAACATGGAAATATCTACTCCACCATCTGTATGCACGCGGAAGTATCTACAGCGCCATCCATATGAACATGCAAATAACTTCACCGCCATCTGTATGAACATGGAAATATCTACACTGCCATCTGTATGAACAAGGAAATATCTACACTGCCATCTCTATAAACATGGAAATATCTACACCGCCATCTGTATGAACATTTGAATATGTGCACCGCCATCTGTATAAAGATGGAAGTATCTAAACCGCTATCTGTATGAACATGGAAATTCCTACACCGCTATCTGTATAAACATGGAAATATCTTCACCGCTATCTCTATAAACATGGAAATATCTACACCGCTATCTATATAAACAAGGAAATATCTACACCTCCATCTGTATAAACATGAAAATGTCTACACCGCCATCTCTGTAAACATAGGAATATCTACACCGCTATCTGTAAGAACATGGGAATATCTACACCGCTATCTGTATAAACATGGAAATATCTACACCGCTATCTCTATAAACATGGAAACATCTACAAGGCTATCTCTATAAACATGGAAATATCTACACCACTGTCTGTATAAACATGGGAATATCTACACCACTGTCTGTATAAAGATGGAAATATCTACACCACTGTCTGTATAAACCTGGAACTGTCTACACCGCTGTCTCCATAAACATGGAAGTATCTACATCGATATCTGTATAAACTTGTAAACATTTACACAGCTATCTGTATAAACATGGAAATATATACAAAACTATCTCAATAAACATGGAAATACCTACACCGCTATCTGTATAAAGATGGAAATATCTACACCTCTATCCGTATAAACATGGAAATATCTACACCGCCATCTGTACGAAAATGGAAATATCTACACCACAATCTGTATAAACATGGAAATATCTTCACCACCATCTGCAGGAACATGGAAATATCTACACTGGCATCTGTATGAACATGAAAATATCTACACCACCATCTGTACGAACATGGAAATATCTACAGCCCTATCTGTATAAACATGGAAATATCTACTCCGCTATCTGTATAAATATGGAAATATCTACACCGCTACCTCTATAAACATGGAAATAACAACACTGCTATCTCTATTAACATGGAAATATCTAGACCGCCATCTCTATAAACATGGAAATATCTACACCGCATTCTGAATAAACATGGAAATATCTACACCACCATCTGTATAAAGATGGAATTATCTACACCGCCATCTGTATGAACATGGAAATATCTACACCACTATCTGTATGACATGGAAATACTTACACCGCCAACTGTATAAATATTGAAATATATACAACGCTATCTCTGTAAACTTGGAAAGATCTACACCACTATCTGTATAAACAAGGAAATATCTACACCGTCATGTCTATAAACATGGAAATATATACACCGCTATCTGTATAAGGATGGAAATATGTACACCGCTATCTGAATAAACATGGAAATATCTACACCACCGTCTGTCTACAGATGGAAATACCTACACCGCAATCTGTATGAACACGGAAATATTTACACCGCCAACTGTATGAACACGGAAATATCTACACCACCATCTCTCAGAACATGGAAATATCTACACCGCCATCTGTATAAACATGGAAATATCTACACCACTATCTGTACATACATGGAAATATCTACACCGCTATCCGTATAAACATGGAAATATCTACACTGCCACCTGCATGAACATGGAAATATCTACTCCGCCATCTGTATAAACATAGAAATAACGTCACTACCATCTGTACGAACATGGAAGTGTCTACACCGCCACCTGTATGAACATGAAAATATCTTCACCGCCATCTGTCTGAACATGGAAATATCTACACCACTTTCTGTATAAGCAAGGAAATATCTAAAAAGCCATCTCTATAAATATGGAGATATCTCCACCGCTATCTGGATGAACATGAAAATATCTACAGCGCCATCTGTATAAACATGGAAGCATCTACACCGCTATCTCTATAAACATGAAAATATGTACACCACCATCTGTATAAACATGTAAATATCTATAACGCTATCTGCATAAACATGGAAATATCTACACCGCCATCTCTATGAACATGGAAATATCTACACGGCCATCTGTACGAACATGGAAATATCTACACCGCTATCTGTATGAACATGGAAATATCTACACCGCTATCTGTACGAAGATGGAAATATCTACACCGCTATCTGTATGAACATGCAAATATCTACACAGCTATCTGTATATCAATGGAAATATCTACACTGCTATATCAATAAACATGGAAATTACTACACTGCTATCTGTATAAACATGGAAATATCTATACCGCCATCTCCATGAACATGGAAATATCTACACCGCCATTTGTATGAACATGGAAATATCTACACCGCCATCTCTATGAACATGGAAATATCTACACCGCCATTTGTATGAACATAGAAATATCTACACCGCCATCGGTATGAATATGGAAATATCTAGACCGCCATCTCTATAAAGGTGGAAATATCTACATCGCTATCTGTAAGAACTTGGAAATATCTACACTGCTCTCGGTATAAAATTGAAATTTTCTACACCACTATCTCTATAAGCATGAAAATATCTACACTGCTATCTGTATAAACATGGAAATATCTACACCGCTATCTGTATAAACATGGAAATATCTTCAACGCTATCTGTATAAACATGGAAATATCTAGACCGCCATCTCTATAAACATGGAAATATCTACACCACCATCTGTATAAACATGGAAATATCTGTACCGCCATCTGCATAAACATTGAAATATCTACACCGCCATCTCTATGAACATGGAAATATCTACACCACCATCTGTACGAACATGGAAATATCTACACCGCCATCTGTATGAACATGTAAATATCTTCACCACCATCTGTATGAACATGGAAATATCTACACCGCTAACTGTATGAACATGGAAATATCTACACCACTATCTGTATGTACATGGAAATATCTACACCGCCATCTGTACGAACATGGAAGTATCTACACCGCCATCTGTATGAACATGGAAATATCTACACCGCCATCTGTACGAACATGGAAGTATCTACACCGCCATCTGTATGAACATGTAAATATCTACACCGCTATGTGTATGAACATGGAAATATCTACACCGCTATCGGTATGAACTAGGAAATATCTACACTGCTATCTGTATAAAATTGAAATTATCTACACCGCTATCTCTATAAACATGGAAATACCTACACTGTTATCTGTATAAACATGGAAATATCTACACAGCCATCTTTTTAAACATGCAAATATCTACATCATCTGTATAAAGATGGAAATAACTACACCGCTATCTGTATCAACATGGAAATATCTACACCACTAACTGTATCAACATGGAAATACCTACACCGCCTTCTGTATAAACATAGAAATACCTACCCCGCCATCTGTATAAACATGGAAATATCTACAACGCCATCTGTATGAACATGGAAATATCTACACAGCCATCTCCATGAACAAGGAAATATCTAACCCGCCATCTGTGTGAACATGGAAATATGTTCACCGCTATCTGTATAAACATGGAAATACCTACACCGCTATCTGAATAAACATGGAAATATCTACACCGCCATCTGTATGAACATGGAAATATCTACACAGCCACCTGTATAAACATGCAAATATCTTGACGGCCGTCTGTATGAACATGGAAATATCTACACCGCTATCTCTATAAATATGGAAATATCTACAACGCCAACTCTATAAACATGTAAGTACCTACTCCGCCAGTTGTATGAACGTGAAAATATCTAAACGGCCATCTCTATAAACAAGGAAATATGCACAACATCATCACTATAAACGTGGAAATATCTAAACAGCCATCTGTTTGAACATGGAAATATCTACACTGCTATCTCCATAAAGATGGAAATATCTACACCGCCATCTGTATCAACATGGAAATAACTGCACCGCCATCTGTATTAAGATGGAAATATCTACAACGCTAGCTGTATAAACATGCAAATATCTACAGCGCTATCTCTGTAAACATGGACATAACCACACCGCTATCTATAAAAACATGGAAATATCTACACCGCCATCTCTATCAACATGGAAATATCTACACCGCCCTTTGTATGACCGTGGAAATATCTACACTGCCATCTGTATGAAGATGGAAATATCTACAACGCTATCTGTATGAACATGGAAATACCTTCACTGCTATCTGTATGAACTTGGAAATATCTACACCGCTATCTGTATGAACATGGAAATATCTACGCCGCTATTTGTATAAACATGGAAATAACTACGCCGCTATCTCTATAAACACGTAAATATCGACAACACTATGTGTGTAAACCTGGAAATGTCTACACCGCTATCTGTATAAACATGGAAATATCTACACCGCTATCTGTATAAACATGGAAATATCTACACCGCTATCTCTATAAACTTGGAAATAACTACACCACTCTCTCTATAAGCATGGAAATATCTAGAGAGCCATCTCTATAAACGTGGAAATATCTATACTGCCGTCTGTATGAACATGGAAATATCTACACCGCTATCTGTATGAACATGGAAACATCAACACCGCTATCTGTACGAACATGGAAATATCTACACCGCTATCTGTATGAACATGCAAATATCTACACAGTTATCTGTATATCAATGGAAATATCTAAAATGCTATCTCTATAAACATGGAAACAACTACACTGCTATCTGTATAAACATGGAAATATCTACACCGCCGCCTGTATGAACATGGAAATATCTACACTGCCATCCGTACGAACATGGAAATATCTACACCGCCATCTGTATGAACATGTAAATATCTACACCGCCATCTGTATGAACATGGAAATATCTACACCGCTATCTGTATAAACATGGAAATATCTACACCGCCATCTGTATGAACATGAAAATATCTACACTGCTATCTCTACAAACATGGAAATATCTACACCGCTATCTGTGTAAACAAAGAAATAACTAGACAGCCATTTCTATAAACACGGAAATATCTACACTGCTATTTGTATAAACATGGAAATATCTACACTGCTATCTCAATAAACTTGGAAATAACTACACCACTCTCTCTATATACATGGAAATATCAACACTGCCATCTGTATAAAAATGGAAAAATCTATACCTCTATCTGTATAAACATGGAAATATCTACACCGCTATCTGTATAAACATGGACATAACTTCATTGCTATCTGTATGAACTTGGAAATATCTACACCGCTATCTGTACGAACATGGAAATATCTACTCCGCTATTTGTATAAACATGGAAATAACTACACCGCTATCTCTATAAACACGTAAATATCCACAACACTATCTATGTAAACATGGAAATGTCTACACCGCCATCTGTATAAACATGGAAATATCTACACCGCTATCTGTATAAACATGGAAATATCTACACCGCTATCTCTATAAACTTGGAAATAACTACACCACTCTCTCTATAACCATGGAAATATCTAGACAGCCATCTCTATAAACGTGGAAATATCTACACTGCCATCTGTATAAACATGGAAATATCTGTACCGCTATCTGTACAAACATGGAAATATCTACAACGCTATCTCCATAAACATGGAAATATCTACGCCGCAATGTGAATCAACATGGAAATATCTACACCGCTATCTCTGTAAACATGGAAATATCTAAACCGCCGTCTGAATAAACATGGAAATATCTACACCGCCATCTCTATGAACATGGAAATAACTACACTGCCATCTGTATTAACATGGAAATGTCTACACCGCCATCCGTATGAAGATGGAAATATCTACACCGCCATCTGTATGAACATGGAAATACCTTCACCGCCATCTGTATGAACATGGAAATATCTGCACCGCCATCTCTATAAAGGTGGAAATATCTACACCGCTATCTGTAGGAACATGGAAATATCTACACCGCTTTCTTTATAAACATGGAAATAACTACACCATTATCTCTATAAACTTGGAAATATCTACACGGCCATCTCTATGAACATGGAAATATCTACACCGCCTTCTGTATGAACTTGGAAATATCTACATAGTCATCTGGATGAACATGGAAATATCTACACCGCCATCTGTATAAACATGGAAATATCTACACTGCTATCTGTATGAACATGTAAATATCTACACCGCTATCTTTATGAACATGTAAATATCTGCAACTCTATATGTATGAACATGGAAACATCTACACTGCTATCTGTATGAACATGGAAATATCTACACAGCTCTCTCTATAAACATGGAAATAACTGTACCACTATCTCTATAAACATGGAAATGTCTACAACGCCATCTGAATGAACTTCGAAATATCTACACCGCCATCTGTATCAACATGGAAATATCTACACAGCCATCTGTATTAAGATGGAAATATCTAAACCGCTATCTGTATAAACATGGAAATATCTACACCGCTATCTGTATAAACATGGAAATATCTACACTGCTATCTGTATGAACATGGAAATATCTACACCGATATCTCTATGAACATGGAAATATCTACACCACTATCTGTATGAACATGGAAATAACTACACCGCTATCTGTATGAACTTGGAAATATCTACACCGCTATCTGTACAAACATGGAAATATCTGCACCGCTATCTGTATAAACATGGAAATATCTACACCGCTATCTGTATAACCATGGAAATATCTACATCATCTCTATATACATGTAAACCTTTACACTGC
The DNA here is from genome assembly GCF_029281585.2 of Gorilla gorilla gorilla. Taxonomy (NCBI): domain Eukaryota; kingdom Metazoa; phylum Chordata; class Mammalia; order Primates; family Hominidae; genus Gorilla; species Gorilla gorilla. Next base: position 2,670,159 of record NC_073234.2, read on the forward strand.
TCTCTGTATAAACATGGAAATGTCTACACAGCCATCTCTATAAACATGGAAATATCTCCACCGCTATCTGTGTGAACATGAAAATATCTACAGCACCATCTGCATAAACATGGAAGTATCTACACCGCTATCTCTATAAACATGAAAATATGTACACCGTCATCTCTATAAACATGGAAATACTTACACGGCCATCTGTAAGAACATGAAAATATCTACAACGCCATCTCTATAAACATGGAAATATGTACACCGCCATCTATATAAAGATGGAAATATCTACAGCGCTATCTCTGTAAACATGGAAATATCTACACCGCTATCTGTCTAAACAAGGAAATATCTACACCGCTATCTGTATAAACATGGAAATACCTACACCGCCATCTGTATAAACATGGAAATATCTACACCGCTATATGTTTAAACTTGGAAATATCTACAGCTCTATCTCTATAAACATGGAAATACCTTCACTGCTATCTGTATAAACATAGAAATATATACACTGCTATCTCTCTAAACAAGGAAATATCTACAACGCTATCAGTGTAAACATGGAAATGTCTACACCGCTATCTGTTTAAACATGGAAATATCTACACCGCTATCTGCATAAAGATGGAAATATCTCCACCGCCATCTCTATAAACATGGAAATATCTAAACTGCCATCTGTATGAACATGGAAATATCTACTCCACCATCTGTATGCACGCGGAAGTATCTACAGCGCCATCCATATGAACATGCAAATAACTTCACCGCCATCTGTATGAACATGGAAATATCTACACTGCCATCTGTATGAACAAGGAAATATCTACACTGCCATCTCTATAAACATGGAAATATCTACACCGCCATCTGTATGAACATTTGAATATGTGCACCGCCATCTGTATAAAGATGGAAGTATCTAAACCGCTATCTGTATGAACATGGAAATTCCTACACCGCTATCTGTATAAACATGGAAATATCTTCACCGCTATCTCTATAAACATGGAAATATCTACACCGCTATCTATATAAACAAGGAAATATCTACACCTCCATCTGTATAAACATGAAAATGTCTACACCGCCATCTCTGTAAACATAGGAATATCTACACCGCTATCTGTAAGAACATGGGAATATCTACACCGCTATCTGTATAAACATGGAAATATCTACACCGCTATCTCTATAAACATGGAAACATCTACAAGGCTATCTCTATAAACATGGAAATATCTACACCACTGTCTGTATAAACATGGGAATATCTACACCACTGTCTGTATAAAGATGGAAATATCTACACCACTGTCTGTATAAACCTGGAACTGTCTACACCGCTGTCTCCATAAACATGGAAGTATCTACATCGATATCTGTATAAACTTGTAAACATTTACACAGCTATCTGTATAAACATGGAAATATATACAAAACTATCTCAATAAACATGGAAATACCTACACCGCTATCTGTATAAAGATGGAAATATCTACACCTCTATCCGTATAAACATGGAAATATCTACACCGCCATCTGTACGAAAATGGAAATATCTACACCACAATCTGTATAAACATGGAAATATCTTCACCACCATCTGCAGGAACATGGAAATATCTACACTGGCATCTGTATGAACATGAAAATATCTACACCACCATCTGTACGAACATGGAAATATCTACAGCCCTATCTGTATAAACATGGAAATATCTACTCCGCTATCTGTATAAATATGGAAATATCTACACCGCTACCTCTATAAACATGGAAATAACAACACTGCTATCTCTATTAACATGGAAATATCTAGACCGCCATCTCTATAAACATGGAAATATCTACACCGCATTCTGAATAAACATGGAAATATCTACACCACCATCTGTATAAAGATGGAATTATCTACACCGCCATCTGTATGAACATGGAAATATCTACACCACTATCTGTATGACATGGAAATACTTACACCGCCAACTGTATAAATATTGAAATATATACAACGCTATCTCTGTAAACTTGGAAAGATCTACACCACTATCTGTATAAACAAGGAAATATCTACACCGTCATGTCTATAAACATGGAAATATCTACACCGCTATCTGTATAAGGATGGAAATATGTACACCGCTATCTGAATAAACATGGAAATATCTACACCGCCGTCTGTCTACAGATGGAAATACCTACACCGCAATCTGAATGAACACGGAAATATTTACACCGCCAACTGTATGAACACGGAAATATCTACACCACCATCTCTCAGAACATGGAAATATCTACACCGCCATCTGTATAAACATGGAAATATCTACACCACTATCTGTACATACATGGAAATATCTACACCGCTATCCGTATAAACATGGAAATATCTACACTGCCACCTGCATGAACATGGAAATATCTACTCCACCATCTGTATAAACATAGAAATAACGTCACTACCATCTGTACGAACATGGAAGTGTCTACACCGCCACCTGTATGAACATGAAAATATCTTCACCGCCATCTGTCTGAACATGGAAATATCTACACCACTTTCTGTATAAGCAAGGAAATATCTAAAAAGCCATCTCTATAAATATGGAGATATCTCCACCGCTATCTGGATGAACATGAAAATATCTACAGCGCCATCTGTATAAACATGGAAGCATATACACCGCTATCTCTATAAACATGAAAATATGTACACCACCATCTGTATAAACATGTAAATATCTATAACGCTATCTGCATAAACATGGAAATATCTACACCGCCATCTCTATGAACATGGAAATATCTACACGGCCATCTGTACGAACATGGAAATATCTACACCGCTATCTGTATGAACATGGAAATATCTACACCGCTATCTGTACGAAGATGGAAATATCTACACCGCTATCTGTATGAACATGCAAATATCTACACAGCTATCTGTATATCAATGGAAATATCTACACTGCTATATCAATAAACATGGAAATTACTACACTGCTATCTGTATAAACATGGAAATATCTATACCGCCATCTCCATGAACATGGAAATATCTACACCGCCATTTGTATGAACATGGAAATATCTACACCGCCATCTCTATGAACATGGAAATATCTACACCGCCATTTGTATGAACATAGAAATATCTACACCGCTATCGGTATGAATATGGAAATATCTAGACCGCCATCTCTATAAAGGTGGAAATATCTACATCGCTATCTGTAAGAACTTGGAAATATCTACACTGCTCTCGGTATAAAATTGAAATTTTCTACACCACTATCTCTATAAGCATGAAAATATCTACACTGCTATCTGTATAAACATGGAAATATCTACACCGCTATCTGTATAAACATGGAAATATCTTCACCGCTATCTGTATAAACATGGAAATATCTAGACCGCCATCTCTATAAACATGGAAATATCTACACCACCATCTGTATAAACATGGAAATATCTGTACCGCTATCTGCATAAACATTGAAATATCTACACCGCCATCTCTATGAACATGGAAATATCTACACCGCCATCTGTACGAACATGGAAATATCTACACCGCCATCTGTATGAACATGTAAATATCTTCACCGCCATCTGTATGAACATGGAAATATCTACACCGCTAACTGTATGAACATGGAAATATCTACACCACTATCTGTATGTACATGGAAATATCTACACCGCCATCTGTACGAACATGGAAGTATCTACACCGCCATCTGTATGAACATGGAAATATCTACACCGCCATCTGTACGAACATGGAAGTATCTACACCGCCATCTGTATGAACATGTAAATATCTACACCGCCATCAGTATGAACATGGAAATATCTACACCGCTAACAGTATGAACATGGAAATATCTACACCGCTATCTGTATGAACATGGAAATATCTACACCGTTATATGTATGAACATGGAAATATCTACAAGGCTATCTGTATGAACATGGAAATATCTACACCGCTATCTGTACGAACATGGAAATATCTACACCGCTATCTGAATGAACATGCAAATATCTACACAGCTATCTGTATAGCAATGGAAATATCTACACTGCTATCTCCAAAAACATGGAAATAACTACACTGCTATCTGTATAAACATGGAAATACCTACACCGCCAACTGTATGAACATGGAAATATCTACACTGCCATCCGTACGAACATGGAAATATCTACACCGCCATCTGTATGAACATGTAAATATCTACACCGCCATCTGTATGAACATGGAAATATCTACAACGCTAACTGTATGGACATGGAAATATCTACACCGCTATTGGTATGAACATGGAAATATCTACACCGCTATGTGCATGAACATGGAAATATCTACACCGCTATCTGTATGAACATGGAAATATCTACACCGCTATCTGTATGAACATGGAAATGTCTACACCGCTATCTGTATGAACATGCAAATATCTTCAAACTAACTGTATAAAATTGAAATTGTCTACACCACTATCTCTATATACATGGAAATATCTACACTGTTATCTGTACAAAAATGGAAATATCTACACCGCGATCTGTATAAACATGGAAATATCTTCACCGCTATCTGTATAAACATGGAAATATCTACAACGCTGTCTCCATAAACTTGGAAATAACTACACCACTATCTCTATAAACATGGAAATATCTAGACCGCCATCTCTATAAACATGGAAATATCCGCACCGCTATCTGTATAAACATGGAAATATCTACACTGCTATCTGCATAAACATGGAAATATCCACAGCGCTATCTGTGTAAACATGGAAATGTCTACACCACTATCTGTGTAAACATGGAAATATCTACACCGACATCTGTGTAAACATGAAAATATCTACATCGCCATCCCCTTAAACATGGAAATATCTACACCACCATCTGTATAAACATGGAAATATCTATACCGCTGTCTGCATAAACATGGAAATATCTACACCGCCATCTCCATAAACACGGAAATATCAACACCGCCATCTGTACGAACATCGAAATATTTACACCGCCATCTGTATGAACATGTAAATATCTACACCGCCATCTGTATGAACATGGAATTATCTACACCGCTAACTGTATGAACATGGAATTATCTACACCGCTATCTGTATGAACATGGAAATATCTACACAGCTAACTGTATGAACATGGAAATATCTACACCACTGTCTGTATGAACATGCAAATATCTACAACGATATCTGTATGAACATGGAAATATCTACACCGCTATCTGTATGAACTTGGAAATATCTACACCGCTATCTCTACGAACATGGAAATATCTACACCGCCATCTGTATGAACATGGAAATATCTACACCGCCATCTCTATAAACGTGGAAATATCTACACCGCTATCGGTATGAACTAGGAAATATCTACACTGCTATCTGTATAAAATTGAAATTATCTACACCGCTAACTCTATAAACATGGAAATACCTACACTGTTATCTGTATAAACATGGACATATCTACACCGCTATCTGTATATACATGGAAATATCTTCACCGCTATCTGTGTAAACATGGAAATATCTACAACGCTGTCTCTAAAAACTTGGACATAACTACACCACTATCTCTATAAACATGGAAATATCTACACCGCTATCTGTATGAACATGGAAATATCTACAACGCCATCTCTATGAACATGGAAATATCTACACCGCCATTTGTATGAACATGGAAATATCTACACCGCCATCTGTATGAACATGGAAATACCTTCACCGCCAACTGTATGAACATGGATATATGTACACCGGCATCTGGATGAACATGGAAATATCTACACCGCTATCTGCATGAACATGGAAATATCTACACAGCTATCTGAATATACATGGAAATATCTGCAGAGATTTCTCTATAAATGTGATAATAACTACAGCGCTATCTCTATAAACTTCGAAATATCTACACCGCCATCTGTATGAACATGGAAATATCTTCACCTCCATCTGTACAAACATGGACATATCTACAAAGCCATCTGTATTAAGATGGAAATATCTACACCGCTATCTGTATAAACATGGAAATATCTGCCCAACTCTCTGTATAAACACGGAAATATCCTCACTGCTATCTGTATAAACATGGAAATATCTACACCGCTATCTGCATAAACATGGAAATATCTACACCGCCATATTTGTAAACATAAAAATATCTACACCGCCATCTCTATAAACATGCAAATATCTACACCGCCATCTGTATGTACATGAAAATATCTACACCGCCATCTCAATAAACGTGGAAATATCTACACCGCTATCTGTATAATCATGGAAATATCTGCACAGCTATCTGTATACAAATGGAGATATCTAAACTGCTATCTCTAAAAACATGGAAATTTCTACCCCGCTATCTCTATAAACGTGGAAATAACTACACTGCCATCTCTATGAACATGGAAATATCTACACCGTCATCTGTATGAACATGGAAATATCTACACCGCCATCTGAATGAACATGGAAATATCTACACCGCCATCTGCATAAACATGGAAATATCTACACCGCCATCTGTATAAGCATGGAAATACCTATACCGCTATCTGTATAAACCTGGAAATATCTACAACGCTATCATTATAAACATGGAAATATCTACACCCCTATCTCTATAAACTTGGAAATAACTACAATGCTATGTGTATCAACATGGAAATATCTACACCGCCATCTGTATAAGCATGGAAATACCTATACTGCTTTATGTATGAACCTGGAAATATCTACACCGCTATCTGTATGAACATGGAAATATCTACACCGTTATCTGTATGAACATGGAAATATCTACACCGCTATCTGTATGAACATGGAAATATCTACACCGCTATCTGTACGAACATGGAAATATCTACACCGCTATCTGTATGAACATGCAAATATCTACACAGTTATCTGTATATCAATGGAAATATCTAAAATGCTATCTCTATAATCATGGAAACAACTACACTGCTATCTGTATAAACATGGAAATATCTACACCGCCGCCTGTATGAACATGGAAATATCTACACTGCCATCCGTACGAACATGGAAATATCTACACCGCCATCTGTATGAACATGTAAATATCTCCACCGCCATCTGTATGAACATGGAAATATCTACACCGCTGACTGTATGAGCATGGAAATATCTACACCGCTATCTGTATGAACATGGAAATATCTACACCGCAATCTGTATGAACATGGAAATATCTACACCGCTATTTGTATGAACATGGAAATATCTACACCGCCCTCTGAACATGGAAACATCTACACCGCTATCTGTATGAACATGCAAATATCTACACAGCTATCTGTATATCAATGGAAATGTCTATACTGCTATCTCTATAAACATGGAAATAACTACACTGCTATCTGTGTAAACATGGAAATATCTACACTGCCATCTCTATGAACATGGAAATATCTACACCGCCATTTGTATGAAGATGGAAATATCTACATCGCCATCTCTATGAACATGGAAATATCTACACCGTCATTTGTATGAACATGGAAATATCTACACCGCCATATGTATTAACATGGAAATATCTTCACCGCCATCTGTATGAGCATGGATATATCTACACCGGCATCTGGATGAACATGGAAATATCTACACCGCTATCTGTATGAACATGGAAATATCTACACCGCCATCTATATGAACATGGAAATATCTACACCGCTACATGTATGAACATGCAAATATCTACACAGCTGTCTGTATATCAATGGAAATATCTACACTGCTATCTCTATAAACATGGAAATAATTACACTGCTATCTGCATAAACATGGAAATATCCACACCGCCATCTGTATGAACATGGAAATATCTACACCGCCATTTGTATGAATATGGAAATATCTACACCGCCATCTGTATGAACATGGAAATATCTTCACCGCCATCTGTATGAGCATGGATATATCTACACTGGCATCTGGATGAACATGGAAATATCTACAGCTCTATCTGCATGAAAACGGAAATATCTACACAGCTATCTGCATATACATGGAAATATCTACTCAGATTTCTCTATATATATGGAAAAAACTACAGTGCTATCTCTATAAACTTCGAAATATCTACACTGCAATCTGTATCAACATGGAAATATCTACACCGCCATCTGTACGAACATAGAGATATCTACACCGCCATCTGTATTAAGATGGAAATATCTACACCGCTATCTGTATAAACTTGGAAATATCTGCACCACTATCTGTATAAACATGAAAATATCCTCACCGCTACCTGTATAAACATGGAAATATCTACACCGCTATCTGCATAAACATGGAAATATCCACACCGCTATCTGTGTAAACATGGAAATATCTACACCGCCATCTGTGTAAACATGAAAATATCTACACCGCCATCTCTATAAACATGGAAATACCTACACCGTCATCTGTATGAACATGGAAATATCTACACCGCCATCCCTATAAACGTGGAAATATCTTCACTGCTATCTGTATGAACTTCGAAACATCTACACCGCTATGTGAATAAAATTGGAATTATCTACACCACTATCTCTTTAAACATGGAAATATCTACACCGCTATCTGTATAAACATTTAAATATCTCCACCGCTATCTGTATAAACATGGAAATATCTTCACCGCTATCTGTATAAACATGGAAATATCTACAACGCTGTCTCTATAAACTTGGAAATAACTGCACCACTATCTGTATAAACATGGATATATCTAGACCGCCATCTCTATAAAGATGGAAATATCTACACCACCATCTGTATAAACATGGAAATATCTATACCGCTATCTGCATAAACATAGAAATATTTACACCGCCATCTCTATGAACATGGAAATATCAACACCGCCATCTGTACGAACATGGAAATATCTACACCGCCATCTGTATGAACATGTAAATATCTACACCGCCATCTGTATGAACATGGAAATATCTACACCGTTAACTGTATGAACATGGAAATATCTTCAGCGCTATCTGTATGAACATGGAAATATCTACACCGTTATCTGTATGAAAATGGAAATATCTACACCGCTATCTGTATGAACATGCAAATATCTACACAGCTATCTGTATATCAATGGAAATATCTACACTGCTATCTCTATAAACATGGAAATCACTACACTGCTATCTGTATAAACATGGAAATATCTACACCGCCATCTCTATGAACATGGAAATATCTACACCGCCATGTCTATGAACATGGAAATATCTACACCGCCATTTGTATGAACATGGAAATATCTACACCGCCATTTGTATGAACATGGAAATATCTACACCGCCCTCTGTAGGAACATGGAAATATCTTCACCGCCATCTGCATGAACATGGAAATATCTACACGGCCATCTGGATGAACATGGAAATATCCTCACCGCTATCTGCATAAACATGGAAATATCTACAACGCTGTCTCTATGAACTTGGAAATAACTACACCACTATCTCTATTAACATGGAAATATGTAGACCGCCATCTCTATAAACATGGAAATATCTACACCGCTATCTCTATAAACAAGGAAATAACTACACGGCCATCTCTAGGAATATGAAAATTTCTACACCGCCATTTGTATGAACATGGAAATATCTACACTGCCATCTGTATGAACAAGGAAATATCTACACTGCTACCTGTATTAACATGGAAATATCTACACAGCTCTCTGTATGAACATGGAAATATCTACAACAATATCTGTATGAACATGGAAATATCTACACCGCTATCTGTATGAACATGGAAATATCTACACAGCTAACTGCATGCACATGGAAATATCTACACAGCTTTCTCTATAAACAAGGAAATAACTACACCGCTATCTCTATAAACATGGAAATATCTACACCGCCATTTGTATGAACATGGAAATATCTACACTGCCATCTCTAGAATCATGGAAATATCTCGACCGCCATCTGTATAAACATAGAAATATCTATACCGCTATCTGTATAAACATGGAAATATCTACAACGCAGTCTCTATAAACATTGAAATATCTACACCGCTATGTGTATCAACATGGAAGTATCTACACCGCTATCTTTGTAAACATGGAAATATCTAAACCACCCTCCGTATAAACATGGAAATATCTACACCGCCAGCTCTATAAACATGGAAATATCTTCACCGCCATCTGTATGAACATGGAAATATCTACACCGCCATCCGTATGAACATGGAAATATCTACACCGCCATCTCTATCAACATGGAAATATCTACCCCGCCATCTGTATGAACATGGAAATATCTACACTGCCATCTCTATAAACATGGAAATACCTACACCGCTATCTCTATGAACATGGAAATATCTACACCGCTATCTGTATGAACATGTAAATATCTTCACCGCCATCTGTATGAACATTTAAATATCCACACCGCCATCTGTATGAAGATGGAAATATCTACACCGCCAACTGTATGAACACGGAAATATCTACACCGCTATCTGTATAAACATGGAAATATCTACGCCGCTATCTGTATGAACATGGAAATATCTACACCGCTATCTGTATGTACATGGAAATATCTACACCGCTATCTGTAAGAACACGGAAATATCTACACCGCTATCTGTATGAACATGCAAATATCTACACCGCTTTCTATATATCAATGGAAATATCTACACTGCTATCTCTATGAACATGGAAATAACTACACTGCTATCTTTATAAACATGGAAATATCTACACCGCCACCTGTATGAACATGGAAATATCTACACAGCTTTCTCTATAAACAAGGAAATAACTACACCGTTATCTCTATAAACATAGAAATATGTGCACCGCTATTTCTTTGAACATGGAAATATCTACACTGCCATCTCTATAAACATGGAAATATCAACAACGCCATCTGTATAAACACGGAAATATCTATACCGCTATCTGTATAAACTTGTAAATATCTACACCGCTATCTGTATAAACATGGAAATATCTTCACCGCTATCTGTATAAACATGGAGATGTCTACACCGCTATCTCTCTAAACTTGGAAATAACTACAACACTATCTCTGAAAACATGGAAATATCTATACGGCCATCTCTATAAATATAGAGGTATCCACACCGCCATCTGTATAAACATGGAATGATCTATACCGCTATCTGTATAAACATGGAAATATATACACCGCTATCACTATAAACATGGAAATATCTACAATGCTATCTCTATAAACTTGGCAATATCTACACCGCTATCTCTATAAATTTGGAAATCTCTGCATCCCTATATGTATCAACATGGAAATATCTACACCGATATCTCTGTAAATATAGAAATATCTAAATCGCACTCTGTATGAACATGAAAATATCTACAATGCCATCCCTATAAACATGGAAATATCTACACCGCCTTCTGTAGGTACATGGAAATATCTACACCGCCCTCCGTATGAAAATGGAAATATCTACACCGCCATCTGTATGAACATGGAATTATCTTCACCGCCATCTGGATGAACATGGAAATATCTACACCGTTATCTGTATGAACAAGGAAATATCTATGCCGCTATCTGTATGAACATGGAAATATGTACACCGCTATCTGCATGAACATGGAAATTTCTACACTGCTATCTGTATGAACAGGGAAATATCTACAGAGCTATCTGTATATAAATGTTAATATCTACACTGCTATCTCTATAAACATGGAAATAACTACACCTCCATCTGTATAAACATGGAAATAACTACATCGCCATCTCTATGAACATGGAAATATCTACACCGCCATTTGTATGAACATGGAAATATCTACACCGCCATCTGTATGAACATGGAAATATCTTCACCGCCATCTGTATCAACATGGAAATATCTACACCGCTATCTTTATAAACATGGAGATATCCACACCGCTATCTGTATAAACTTGGAAATATCTACAACGCCATCTGTACTAAGATGGAAATATCCACACCGCTATCTGTATAAGCATGGAAATATCTACACCGCTATCTGTATAAACATGGAAATATCCACAACGCTATCTGTATAAACATGGAAATATCCACACCGCTATCTGTATAAACATGGAAATATCAGCACCGCTATCTGTATAAACATGGAAATATCTAAACCGCTCTCTGTAGGATCATTGAAATATCCACACTGCTATCTGTGTAAACATGGAAATATCTTCACCGCTATCTGTATAAACATGGAAATAACTACACCACTATCTCTATAAACATGTAAATATCTACAACGCTATCTGTGTAAACATGAAAAGGTCTACACCACTATCTGCGTAAACATGGAAATATCTACACCACATTCTGCAAAAACATGGAAATATCTACACCGCCATCTTTATAAATATGGAAATATCTACACCGCCATCTCTATAAACATGGAAATATCTACCCCGCCATCTGTATGAACATGGAAATATCTACACCGCCATCTCTATAAAGGTGGAAATAGCTACACCGCTATCTGAACATGGAAATATCTACACCGCTATCTGTATGAACATGGAAATATCTACAGAGCTATCTGAATGAACATGGAAATATCTACACCGCTACCTGTATGAACATGGAAATATCTACATTGCTATCTGTATGAACATGGAAATATCTACATCGCTATCTGTAAGAACATGGAAATATCTACACAGCTATCTGTATATACATGGAAAACTCTACACCGCTATCTCTATAAACATGGAAATAACTACACCGCTATCTCTATAAAACTTTAAATATATACACCGCCATCTGTATGAAAATGGAAATATCTGCAGAGCCATCTGTATATACATGGAAATATCTACCCCGCCGTCTGTATTAAGATGCAAATACCCACACCGCTATCTGTATAAACATGGAAATATCTACACCGATATCTATATAAACGTGGAAATATCTACACCGCTATCTGTATAAACATGGAAATATCTACACCGCTAACAGTATGAACATGGAAATATCGTCACCACTATCAGTATGAACATGCAAATATCTACACCGCTATCTGTGGGAACATCGACATTTCTACACCGCTATCTGTATGAACATGGAAATATCTACACCGCTATCTGTATAATCATGGAAATATCTGCACAGCTATCTGTATACAAATGGAGATATCTAAACTGCTATCTCTAAAAACATGGAAATTTCTACCCCGCTATCTCTATAAACGTGGAAATAACTACACTGCCATCTCTATGAACATGGAAATATCTACACCGTCATCTGTATGAACTTGGAAATATCTACACCGCCATCTGCATGAACATGGAAATATCTACACCGCCATCTGCATAAACATGGAAATATCTACACCGCCATCTGTATAAGCATGGAAATACCTATACCGCTATCTGTATAAACCTGGAAATATCTACAACGCTATCATTATAAACATGGAAATATCTACACCCCTATCTCTATAAACTTGGAAATAACTACAATGCTATGTGTATCAACATGGAAATATCTACACCGCCATCTGTATAAGCATGGAAATACCTATACCGCTTTCTGTATGAACCTGGAAATATCTACACCGCTATCTGTATGAACATGGAAATATCTACACCGTTATCTGTATGAACATAGAAATATCTACACCGCTATCTGTATGAACATGGAAATATCTACACCGCTATCTGTACGAACATGGAAATATCTACACCGCTATCTGTATGAACATGCAAATATCTACACAGTTATCTGTATATCAATGGAAATATCTAAAATGCTATCTCTATAAACATGGAAACAACTACACTGCTATCTGTATAAACATGGAAATATCTACACCGCCGCCTGTATGAACATGGAAATATCTACACTGCCATCCGTACGAACATGGAAATATCTACACCGCCATCTGTATGAACATGTAAATATCTACACCGCCATCTGTATGAACATGGAAATATCTACACCGCTGACTGTATGAACATGGAAATATCTACAGAGCTATCTGAATGAACATGGAAATATCTACACCGCTACCTGTATGAACATGGAAATATCTACATTGCTATCTGTATGAACATGGAAATATCTACATCGCTATCTGTAAGAACATGGAAATATCTACACAGCTATCTGTATATACATGGAAAACTCTACACCGCTATCTCTATAAACATGGAAATAACTACACCGCTATCTCTATAAAACTTTAAATATATACACCGCCATCTGTATGAAAATGGAAATATCTGCAGAGCCATCTGTATATACATGGAAATATCTACCCCGCCGTCTGTATTAAGATGCAAATACCCACACCGCTATCTGTATAAACATGGAAATATCTACACCGATATCTATATAAACGTGGAAATATCTACACCGCTATCTGTATAAACATGGAAATATCTACACCGCTAACAGTATGAACATGGAAATATCGTCACCACTATCAGTATGAACATGCAAATATCTACACCGCTATCTGTGGGAACATCGACATTTCTACACCGCTATCTGTATGAACATGGAAATATCTACACCGCTATCTGTATAATCATGGAAATATCTGCACAGCTATCTGTATACAAATGGAGATATCTAAACTGCTATCTCTAAAAACATGGAAATTTCTACCCCGCTATCTCTATAAACGTGGAAATAACTACACTGCCATCTCTATGAACATGGAAATATCTACACCGTCATCTGTATGAACTTGGAAATATCTACACCGCCATCTGCATGAACATGGAAATATCTACACCGCCATCTGCATAAACATGGAAATATCTACACCGCCATCTGTATAAGCATGGAAATACCTATACCGCTATCTGTATAAACCTGGAAATATCTACAACGCTATCATTATAAACATGGAAATATCTACACCCCTATCTCTATAAACTTGGAAATAACTACAATGCTATGTGTATCAACATGGAAATATCTACACCGCCATCTGTATAAGCATGGAAATACCTATACCGCTTTCTGTATGAACCTGGAAATATCTACACCGCTATCTGTATGAACATGGAAATATCTACACCGTTATCTGTATGAACATGGAAATATCTACACCGCTATCTGTATGAACATGGAAATATCTACACCGCTATCTGTACGAACATGGAAATATCTACACCGCTATCTGTATGAACATGCAAATATCTACACAGTTATCTGTATATCAATGGAAATATCTAAAATGCTATCTCTATAAACATGGAAACAACTACACTGCTATCTGTATAAACATGGAAATATCTACACCGCCGCCTGTATGAACATGGAAATATCTACACTGCCATCCGTACGAACATGGAAATATCTACACCGCCATCTGTATGAACATGTAAATATCTCCACCGCCATCTGTATGAACATGGAAATATCTACACCGCTGACTGTATGAACATGGAAATATCTACACCGCTATCTGTATGAACATGGAAATATCTACACCGCAATCTGTATGAACATGGAAATACCTACACCGCTATTTGTATGAACATGGAAATATCTACACCGCCCTCTGAACATGGAAACATCTACACCGCTATCTGTATGAACATGCAAATATCTACACAGCTATCTGTATATCAATGGAAATGTCTATACTGCTATCTCTACAAACATGGAAATAACTACACTGCTATCTGTATAAACATGGAAATATCTACACTGCCATCTCTATGAACATGGAAATATCTACACCGCCATTTGTATGAAGATGGAAATATCTACATCGCCATCTCTATGAACATGGAAATATCTACACCGTCATTTGTATGAACATGGAAATATCTACACCGCCATATGTATTAACATGGAAATATCTTCACCGCCATCTGTATGAGCATGGATATATCTACACCGGCATCTGGATGAACATGGAAATATCTACACCGCTATCTGTATGAACATGGAAATATCTACACCGCCATCTATATGAACATGGAAATATCTACACCGCTACATGTATGAACATGCAAATATCTACACAGCTGTCTGTATATCAATGGAAATATCTACACTGCTATCTCTATAAACATGGAAATAATTACACTGCTATCTGCATAAACATGGAAATATCCACACCGCCATCTGTATGAACATGGAAATATCTACACCGCCATTTGTATGAATATGGAAATATCTACACCGCCATCTGTATGAACATGGAAATATCTTCACCGCCATCTGTATGAGCATGGATATATCTACACTGGCATCTGGATGAACATGGAAATATCTACAGCTCTATCTGCATGAAAATGGAAATATCTACACAGCTATCTGCATATACATGGAAATATCTACTCAGATTTCTCTATATATATGGAAAAAACTACAGTGCTATCTCTATAAACTTCGAAATATCTACACTGCCATCTGTATCAACATGGAAATATCTACACCGCCATCTGTACGAACATGGAGATATCTACACCACCATCTGTATTAAGATGGAAATATCTACACCGCTATCTGTATAAACTTGGAAATATCTGCACCACTATCTGTATAAACATGAAAATATCCTCACCGCTACCTGTATAAACATGGAAATATCTACACCGCTATCTGCATAAACATGGAAATATCCACACCGCTATCTGTGTAAACATGGAAATATCTACACCGCCATCTGTGTAAACATGAAAATATCTACACCGCCATCTCTATAAACATGGAAATACCTACACCGTCATCTGTATGAACATGGAAATATCTACACCGCCATCCCTATAAACGTGGAAATATCTTCACTGCTATCTGTATGAACTTCGAAACATCTACACCGCTATGTGAATAAAATTGGAATTATCTACACCACTATCTCTTTAAACATGGAAATATCTACACTGCTATCTGTATAAACATTTAAATATCTCCACCGCTATCTGTATAAACATGGAAATATCTTCACCGCTATCTGTATAAACATGGAAATATCTACAACGCTGTCTCTATAAACTTGGAAATAACTGCACCACTATCTCTATAAACATGGATATATCTAGACCGCCATCTCTATAAAGATGGAAATATCTACACCACCATCTGTATAAACATGGAAATATCTATACCGCTTTCTGCATAAACATAGAAATATTTACACCGCCATCTCTATGAACATGGAAATATCAACACCGCCATCTGTACGAACATGGAAATATCTACACCGCCATCTGTATGAACATGTAAATATCTACACCGCCATCTGTATGAACATGGAAATATCTACACCGTTAACTGTACGAACATGGAAATATCTGCACCGTTATCTGTACGAACATGGAAATATCTACACCGCTATCTGTACGAACATGGAAATATCTACACCGCTATCTGTATGAACATGCAAATATCTACACAGCTATCTGTATATCAATGGAAATATCTACACTGCTATCTCTATAAACATGGAAATAACTACACTGCTATCTGTATAAACATGGAAATATCTACACCAAAACCTGTATGAACATGGAAATATCTACACTGCCATCCGTACGAACATGGAAATATCTACACCGCCATCTCTATGAACATGGAAATATCTACACCGCCATCTGTATGAACATGGAAATATCTACACCGCTAACTGTATGAACATGGAAATGTCTACACCGCTATTGGTATGAACCTGGAAATTCTAGACCGCTATGAGTATGAACATGGAAATATCTACCCCGCTATCTGTATGAACATGGAAATTTCTACACCGCTATCTGTATGAACATGGAAATATCTACACCGCCATCTGTATGAACATGTAAATATCTACACCGCCATCTGTATGAACATGGAAATATCTACACCGCTATCTGTATGAACATGGAAATATCTACACCGCCATTTGTATGAACTCGGAAATATCTACACCGCTAACTGTATGAACATGGAAATATCTACTCCGCTATCTGTATGAACATGGAAATATCTACACCGTTATCTGTACGAACATGGAAATATCTACACCGTTATCTGTACGAACATGGAAATATCTACACCGCTATCTGTACGAACATGGAAATATCTACACCGCTATCTGTATGAACATGCAAATATCTACACAGCTATCTGTATATCAATGGAAATATCTACACTGCTATCTCTATAAACATGGAATTAACTACACTGCTATCTGTATAAACATGGAAATATCTACACCACCACCTGTATGAACATGGAAATATCTACACTGCCATCCGTACGAACATGGAAATATCTACACCGCCATCTGTATGAACTTGTAAATATCTACACCGCCATCTGTATGAACATGGAAATATCTACACCGCTAACTGTATGAACATGGAAATGTCTACACCGCTATTTTTATGAACCTGGAAATTCTTGACCGCTATCAGTATGAAGATGGAAATATCTACCCCGCTATCTGTATGAACATGGAAATTTCTACACCGCTATCTGTATGAACATGGAAATATCTACACCGCCATCTGTATGAACATGTAAATATCTACAAGGCCATCTGTATGAACATGGAAATATCTACACCGCTAACTGTATGAACATGGAAATATCTACACCGCTATCTGTAAGAACATGGAAATATCTACACCGCTATCTGTATGAACATGGAAATATCTACACCGCTATCTGAATGAACATGGAAATATCTACAACGCTATCTGTATGAACATTTAAATATCTACACCGCTATCTGTATGTACATGCAAATATCTACACAGCTATCTGTATATCAATGGAAATATCCACACTGGTATCTCTATAAACATGGAAATAACTACACTGCTATCTCCATAAATATGGAAATATCTACACTGCCATCTCTGTGAACATGGAAATATCTACACCGCCATCTCTATGAACATGGAAATATCCACACCGCCATTTGTATGAACATGGAAATATCTACACCGCAATCAGTATGAACATGGAAATATCTACACCGCCATCTCTATAAACGTGGAAATATCTAGATCGCTATCTGTATGAACTTGGAAATATCCACACTGCTCTCGGTATAAAATTGAAATTATCTACACCACTATCTCTATAAACATGGAATATCTACACAGCTATCTGTATAAACATGGAAATATATACACCGCTATCTGTATAAACATGGAAATATCTTCACCGCTATCTGTATAAACATGGAAATATCTAGACCGCCATCTCTATAAACATGGAAATATTTACACCACCATCTGTATAAACATGGAAATATCTATACCGCTATGTGCATAAACATGGAAATACCTACACCGCCATCTCTATGAACATGGAAATATCTACACCGCCATCTGTATGAACATGGAAATATCTACACCACCATCTCTATGAACATGTAAATATCTACACTGCCATCTGTATGAACATGGAAATATCTACTCCGATAACTGTATGAACATGGAAATATCAACAACCACTCTCTGTATGAACATGGAAATATCTACACCGTTATCTGTAGGAACATGGAAATATCAACACCGCTATCTGTATGAACATGGAAATATCTACACAGCTATCTGTACGAACATGGAAATATCTACACCGCTATCTGTATGAACATGCAAATATCTACACAGCTATCTGTATATCAATGGAAATATCTACACTGCTATCTCGATAAAAATGGAAATAACTACACTGCTATCTGTATAAACATGGAAATATCTACGCCGCCACCAGTATGAACATGGAAATAGCTACACTGCCATCCGTACGAACATGGAAATATCTACACCGCAATCTGTATGAACATGTAAATATCTACACCGCCATCTGTATGAACATGGAAATATCTACAACGCTAACTGTATGGACACGGAAATTTCTACACCGCTCTTGGTATGAACATGGAAATATCTACACCGCATTCTGCATGAACATGGAAATATCTACACCGCTCTCTGTATGAATATGGAAATATCTTAATCGCTATCTGTATGAACATGGAAATATCTACACCGCTATCTGTATGTACATGCAAATATCTACACAGCTATCTGTATAAAACTGAAATTATCTACTCCACTATCTCTATAAACATGGAAATAACTACACTGCCATCTGTATAAACATGGAAATATCTAAACCGCCATCTCTATGAACATGGAAATAACTACACCGCCATTTGTATGAACATGGAATTATCTACACCGCCATCTCTATGAATATGGAAATATCTACACCGCCATTTGTGTGAACCTGGAAATATCTACACCGCCATCTGTATGATGATGAAATATCTTCACCGCCATCTGTATGAACTTGGATATATCTACACCGGCATCTGGATGAACATGGAAATATCTACACCGCTATCTGCATGAACATGGAAATATCTACACAGCTATCTGAATATACATGGAAATATCTACAGAGATTTCTCTATAAATATGGAAATAACTACAGCGCTATCTCTATAAACTTCGAAATATCTACACCGCCATCTGTATGAACATGGAAATATCTACACCGCCATCTGTACGAACAAGGACATATCTACACCGCCATCTGTATTAAGATGGAAATATCTACACCGCTATCTGTCTAAACATGGAAATATCTGCCTATCTGTATAAACATGGAAATATCCGCACCGCTATCTGCATAAACATGGAAATATCCACAACGCTATCTGTGTAAACATGGAAATATCTACACCGCCATCTGTGTAAACATGAAAATATCTACACCGCCATCCCCATAAACTTGGAAATATCTACATCACCATCTGCATAAACATGGAAATATCTATATCGCTATCTGCATAAACATGGAAATATCCACACCGCCATCTCTATGAACATGGATATATCTACACCGCCATCTGTATGAACATGGAAATATCTACACCGCCATCTGTATGAACATGGAAATATCTACACCGCCATCTGCATGAACATGTAAATATCTACACCGCCATCTGTATGAACATGGAAATATCTACACCGCTAACTGTTTGAACATGGAAATGTCTACACCGCTATCTGTATGAACATGGAAATATCTACACCGTTATCTGTTCGAACATGGAAATATCTACACCGTTATCTGTATGAACATGGAAATATCTACTCCGCTATCTGTACGAAGATGGAAATATCTACACCGCTATCTGTATGAACATGCAAATATCTACACAGCTATCTGTATATCAATGGAAATATCTACACTGCTATCTCTATAAACATGGAAATAACTACACTGCTATCTGTATAAACATCGAAATATCTACACCACCACCTGTATGAACATGGAAATATCTACACTGCCATCCGTACGAACATGGAAATATCTACACCGCCATCTCTATGAACATGGAAATATCTACACCGCCATCTGTATGAACATGGAAATATCTACACCGCTAACTGTATGAACATGGAAATGTCTACACCGCTATTGGTATGAACCTGGAAATTCTAGACCGCTATCAGTATGAACATGGAAATACCTACCCCGCTATCTGTATGAACATGGAAATTTCTACACCGCTATCTGTATGAACATGGAAATATCTACACCGCCATCTGTATGAACATGTAAATATCTACACCGCCATCTGTATGAACATGGAAATATCTACACCGCTATCTGTATGAACATGGAAATATCTACACCGCCATTTGTATGAACTCGGAAATATCTACACCGCTAACTGTATGAACATGGAAATATCTACTCCGCTATCTGTATGAACATGGAAATATCTACACCGTTATCTGTACGAACATGGAAATATCTACACCGTTATCTGTACGAACATGGAAATATCTACACCGCTATCTGTACGAACATGGAAATAGCTACACCGCTATCTGTATGAACATGCAAATATCTACACAGCTATCTGTAAATCAATAGAAATATCTACACTGCTATCTCTATAAACATGGAAATAACTACACTGCTATCTGTATAAACATGGAAATATCTACACCAGCACCTGTATGAACATGGAAATATCTACACTGCCATCCGTACGAACATGGAAATATCTACACCGCCATCTGTATGAACTTGTAAATATCTACACCGCCATCTGTATGAACATGGAAATATCTACACCGCTAACTGTATGAACCTGGAAATGTCTACACCGCTATTGGTATGAACCTGGAAATTCTAGACCGCTATCAGTATGAACATGGAAATATCTACCCCGCTATCTGTATGAACATGGAAATTTCTACACCGCTATCTGTATGAACATGGAAATATCTACACCGCCATCTGTATGAACATGTAAATATCTACAAGGCCATCTGTATGAACATGGAAATATCTACACCGCTAACTGTATGAACATGGAAATATCTACACCGCTATCTGTAAGAACATGGAAATATCTAGACCGCTATCTGTATGAACATTTAAATATCTACACCGCTATCTGTATGAACATGGAAATATCTACACTGCTATCAGTATGAACATTTAAATATCTACACCGCTATCTGTATGAACATGCAAATATCTACACAGCTATGTGTATATCAATGGAAATATCCACACTGGTATCTCTATAAACATGGAAATAACTACACTGCTATCTCAATAAATATGGAAATATCTACACTGCCATCTCTGTGAACATGGAAATATCTACACCGCCATCTCTATGAACATGGAAATATCCACACCGCCATTTGTATGAACATGGAAATATCTACACCGCAATCAGTATGAACATGGAAATATCTACACCGCCATCTCTATAAACGTGGAAATATCTAGATCGCTATCTGTATGAACTTGGAAATATCCACACTGCTCTCGGTATAAAATTGAAATTATCTACACCACTATCTCTATAAACATGGAAATATCTACACAGCTATCTGTATAAACATGGAAATATATACACCGCTATCTGTATAAACATGGAAATATCTTCACCGCTATCTGTATAAACATGGAAATATCTAGACCGCCATCTCTATAAACATGGAAATATTTACACCACCATCTGTATAAACATGGAAATATCTATACCGCTATCTGCATAAACATCGAAATATCTACACTGCCATCTCTATGAACATGGAAATATCTACACCGCCATCTATATGAACATGGAAATATCTACACCACCATCTCTATGAACATGTAAATATGTACACTGCCATCTGTATGAACATGGAAATATCTACTCCGATAACTGTATGAACATGGAAATATCAACAACCACTATCTGTATGAACATGGAAATATCTACACCGTTATCTGTAGGAACATGAAAATATCAACACCGCTATCTGTATGAACATGGAAATATCTACACCGCTATCTGTACGAACATGGAAATATCTACACCGCTATCTGTATGAACATGCAAATATCTACACAGCTATCTGTATATCAATGGAAATATCTACACTGCTATCTCGATAAAAATGGAAATAACTACACTGCAATCTGTACAAACATGGAAATATCTACGCCGCCACCAGTATGAACATGGAAATAGCTACACTGCCATCCGTACGAACATGGAAATATCTACACCGCAATCTGTATGAACATGTAAATATCTACACCGCCATCTGTATGAACATGGAAATATCTACAACGCTAACTGTATGGACACGGAAATTTCTACACCGCTCTTGGTATGAACATGGAAATATCTACACCGCATTCTGCATGAACATGGAAATATCTACACCGCTCTCTGTATGAATATGGAAATATCTAAATCGCTATCTGTATGAACATGGAAATATCTACACCGCTATCTGTATGTACATGCAAATATCTACACAGCTATCTGTATAAAATTGAAATTATCTACTCCACTATCTCTATAAACATGGAAATAACTACACTGCCATCTGTATAAACATGGAAATATCTAAACCGCCATCTCTATGAACATGGAAATAACTACACCGCCATCTTTATGAACATGGAATTATCTACACCGCCATCTCTATGAACATGGAAATATCTACACCGCCATTTGTGTGAACCTGGAAATATCTACACCGCCATCTGTATGATGATGAAATATCTTCACCGCCATCTGTATGAACTTGGATATATCTACACCGGCATCTGGATGAACATGGAAATATCTACACCGCTATCTGCATGAACATGGAAATATCTACACAGCTATCTGAATATACATGGAAATATCTACAGAGATTTCTCTATAAATATGGAAATAACTACAGCGCTATCTCTATAAACTTCGAAATATCTACACCGCCATCTGTATGAACATGGAAATATCTACACCGCCATCTGTACGAACAAGGACATATCTACACCGCCATCTGTATTAAGATGGAAATATCTACACCGCTATCTGTCTAAACATGAAAATATCTGCCTATCTGTATAAACATGGAAATATCCGCACCGCTATCTGCATAAACATGGAAATATCCACAACGCTATCTGTGTAAACATGGAAATATCTACACCGCCATCTGTGTAAACATGAAAATATCTACACCGCCATCCCCATAAACTTGGAAATATCTACATCACCATCTGTATAAACATGGAAATATCTATATCGCTATCTGCATAAACATGGAAATATCCACACCGCCATCTCTATGAACATGGAAATATCTACACCGCTAACTGTATGAACATGGAAATTTCTACACCGCCATCTGTATGAACATGGAAATATCTACACCGTCATCTGTTTGAACATGGAAATATCTACACCGCTATCTGTATGAACATGGAAATATCTACACCGATATCTGTACGAACATGGAAATATCTACACCGCTATCTGTATGAACATGCAAATATCTACACAGCTATCTGTATATGAATGGAAATATCTACATTGCTTTCTCTACAAACATGGAAATATCTACACTGCTATCTGTATAAACATGGAAATATCTACACTGCCACCTGTACGAACATGGAAATATCCACACCGCCATCTGTATGAACATGTAAATATCTACACCGCCATCTGTATGAACATGGAAATATCCACACCGCTATTGGTACGAACATGAAAATATCTACACCGTTATCTGTATGAACATGGAAATACGTACACCGCTCTCTGTATGAACATGGAAATATCTACACCGCTATCTGTATGAACATGGAAATATCTACACCGCTATCTGTATGAACATGGAAATATCTACACCGCTATCTGTATGAACATGCAAATATCTACACAGCTATCTGTATATCAATGGAAATATCTACACTGCTATCTCTATAAACATGGAAATATCTACACTGCTAAATGTATAAACATGGAAATATCTACAGTGCCATCTCTATGAACATGGAAATATCTACACCGCCATTTGTATGAACTCGGAAATATCTACACCGCTAACTGTATGAACATGGAAATATCTACACCGCCATCTGTATGAACATGGAAATATCTACACCGTTATCTGTACGAACATGGAAATATCTACACCGTTATCTGTACGAACATGGAAATATCTACACCGCTATCTGTACGAACACGGAAATATCTACACCGCTATCTGTATGAACATGCAAATATCTACACAGCTATCTGTATATCAATGGAAATATCTACACAGCTATCTCTATAACCATGGAAATAACTACACTGCTATCTGTATAAACATGGAAATATCTACACCACCACCTGTATGAACATGGAAATATCTACACTGCCATCCGTACGAACATGGAAATATCTACACCACCATCTGTATGAACTTGTAAATATCTACACCGCCATCTGTATGAACATGGAAATATCTACACCGCTAACTGTATGAACATGGAAATGTCTACACCGCTATTGGTATGAAGCTGGAAATTCTAGACCGCTATCAGTATGAACATGGAAATATCTACCCCGCTATCTGTATGAACATGGAAATTTCTACACCGCTATCTGTATGAACATGGAAATATCTACACCGCCATCTGTATGAACATGTAAATATCTACAAGGCCATCTGTATGAACATGGAAATATCTACACCGCTAACTGTATGAACATGGAAATATCTACACCGCTATCTGTAAGAACATGGAAATATCTACACCGCTATCTGTATGAACATGGAAATATCTACACCGCTATCTGTATGAACATGGAAATATCTACACCGCTATCTGTATGAACATTTAAATATCTACACCGCTATCTGTATGAACATGCAAATATCTACACTGCTATCTGTATATCAATGGAAATATCCACACTGGTATCTCTATAAACATGGAAATAACTACACTGCTATCTCTATAAATATGGAAATATCTACACTGCCATCTCTGTGAACATGGAAATATCTACACCGCCATCTCTATGAACATGGAAATATCCACACCGCCATTTGTATGAACATGGAAATATCTACACCGCAATCAGTATGAACATGGAAATATCTACACCGCCATCTATATAAACGTGGAAATATCTAGATCGCTATCTGTATGAACTTGGAAATATCCACACTGCTCTCGGTATAAAATTGAAATTATCCACACCACTATCTCTATAAACATGGAAATATCTACACAGCTATCTGTATAAACATGGAAATATATACACCGCTATCTGAATAAACATGGAAATATCTTCACCGCTATCTGTATAAACATGGAAATATCTAGACCGCCATCTCTATAAACATGGAAATATTTACACCACCATCTGTATAAACATGGAAATATCTATACCGCTATCTGCATAAACATGGAAATATCTAAACCGCCATCTCTATGAACATGGAAATATCTACACCGCTATCTGTATGAACATGGAAATATCTACACTACCATCTGTATGAACATGTAAATATCTACACTGCCATCTGTATGAACATGGAAATATCTACTCCGATAACTGTATGAACATGGAAATATCAACAACCACTATCTGTATGAACATGGAAATATCTACACCGTTATCTGTAGGAACATGGAAATATCTACACCGCTATCTGTATGAACATGGAAATATCCACACCGCTATCTGTACAAACATGGAAATATCTACACCGCTATTTGTATGAACATGCAAATATCTACACAGCTATCTGTATATCAATGGAAATATCTACACTGCTATCTCGATAAACATGGAAATAACTACACTGCTATCTGTATAAACATGGAAATATCTACGCCGCCACCAGTATGAACATGGAAATAGCTACACCGCAATCTGTATGAACATGTAAATATCTACACCGCCATCTGTATGAACATGGAAATATCTACAACGCTAACTGTATGGACACGGAAATTTCTACACCGCACTTGGTATGAACGTGGAAATATCTACACCGCATTCTGCATGAACATGGAAATATCTACACCGCTCTCTGTATGAATATGGAAATATCTACATCGCTATCTGTATGAACATGGAAATATCTACACCGCTATCTGTATGAACATGCAACTATCTACACAGCTATCTGTATAAAATTGAAATTATCTACACCACTATCTCTATAAAGATGGAAATAACTACACTGCCATCTGTATAAACATGGAAATATCTAAACCGCCATCTCTATGAACATGGAAATAACTACACCGCCATTTGTATGAACATGGAAATATCTACACCGCCATCTCTATGAACATGGAAATATCTGCACCGCCATTTGTGTGAACCTGGAAATATCTACACCGCCATCTGTATGAAGATGAAATGTCTTCACCGCCATCTGTATGAACTTGGATATATCTACACCGGCATCTGGATGAACATGGAAATATCTACACCGCTATCTGTATGAACGTGGAAATATCTACACCGCTATCTGTATGAACTCGGAAATATCTACATCGCTACCTGTATGAACATAGAAATATCTACACCGGTATGTGTATGAACATGGAAATATCTACACCGCTATCTGTAGGAACATGTAAATATCTACACAGCTATCTGTATATCAATGGAAATATCCACACTGGTATATCTATAAACATGGAAATAACTACACTGCTATCTGTATAAACATGGAAATATCTTCACGGCCATCTCTATGAACCTGGAAATATCTACACCGCCATCTCAATGAACTTGGAAATATCTACACCGCCATTTGTATGAACATGGAAATACCGACAACTCCATCTGTATGAACATGGAAATATCTTCACCGCCATCTGTACGAACATGGATATATGTACACCGGCATCTGGATGAACATGGAAATATCTACACCGCTATCTGCATCAACATGGAAATATCTACACAGCTATCTGCATATACATGGAAATATCTACACAGATTTCTCTATAAATATGGAAATAACTACAGCGCTATCTCTATAAACTTCGAAATATCTACACCGCCATCTGTATGAACATGGAAATATCTACACCGCCATCTGTACGAACATGGACATATCTACACCTCCATCTGTTTTAAGATGGAAATATCTACACCGATATCTGTATAAACATGGAAATATCTGCACGACTATCTGTATAAACATGGAAATAACCGCACCGCTATCTGTATAAACATGGAAATGTCTACACCGCTATCTGCATAAACATGGAAATATCCATACGGCTATCTGTGTAAACATAGAAATGTCTACAACGCTATCTGTGTAAACATGGAAATGTCTACACTGCCATCTGTGTAAGCATGAAAATATCTACACCGCCATCTCTATAAACATGGAAATATCCACGCCGCCATCTGTACGAACATGGTAATATCTACACCGACATCTCTATAAACGTGGAAATATCTACACTGCTATCCGAATGAACTTGGAAATATCTACAGTGCTATCTGTATAAAATTGGAATTATCGACCCCACTATGTCTATAAACATGGAAATATCTACCCCGCTATCTGTATAAACATGGAAATATCTACCCCGCTATCTGTATAAACATGGAAATAACTTCACCGCTATCTGTGTAAACATGGAAAAATCTACAATGCTGTCTCTATAAGCTTTGAAATAAATACACCACTATCTCTATAAACATGGAAATATCCAGACCGCCATCTGTATAAACATGGAAATATCTACACCACCATCTGTATAAACATGGAAATATCTATACCGCTATCTGCATAAACATGGAAATATCTACACCGCCATCTCTATGAACATGGAAATATCTACACCGCCATCTGTAAGAACTTGGAAATATTTACACCGCCATCTGTATGAACATGTAAATATCTAAACCGCGATCTGTATGAACATGGAAATATCTACACCGCTAACTGTATGAACATGGAAATACCTACACCGCTATCTGTATGAACATGGAAATATCTACACCGCTATCTTTATGAACATGGAAATATCTTCACCGCTCTCTGTATGAACATGGAAATATCTACACCGCTATCTGTATTAACACGGAAATATCTACACCGCTATCTGCATGAACATGCAAATATCTACACAGATATCTGTATATCAATGGAAATATCTACACTGCTATCTCTGTAAACATGGAAATAACTAAACTGCTATCTGTATAAACATTTAAATATCTACACCGCCACCTGTATGAACATGGAAATATCTACACTGCCATCCGTACGAACATGGAAATATCTACACCGCCATCTGTATGAACATGTAAATATCTACACCGCCATCTGTATGAACATGGAAGTATCTACACCGCTAACTGTATGAACATGGAAATATATACACCGCTATCTGTATGAACACGGAAATATCTACACAGCTATCTGTATGAACATGGAAATATCTACACAGTTATCTGTATGAACATGGAAATATCTACACCGCTCTCTGTATGAACATGGAAATATCTACACCACTATCTGTATGAACATGGAAATATC
The DNA here is from genome assembly GCF_029281585.2 of Gorilla gorilla gorilla. Lineage (NCBI taxonomy): Eukaryota > Metazoa > Chordata > Mammalia > Primates > Hominidae > Gorilla > Gorilla gorilla. Next base: position 2,700,075 of record NC_073234.2, read on the forward strand.
TACACCGCTATCTGTATATCAATGGAAATATCTACACTGCTATCTCTATAAACATGGAAATAACTACACTGATATCTGTATCAACATGGAAATATCTACACCGCCATCTCTATGAACATGGATGTATCTACACCGGCATCTGGATGAACATGGAAATAACTACACCGCAATCTGCATGAACATGGAAATATCTACAGAGCTATCTGCATATACATGGAAATATCTACACAGATTTCTATATAAATATAGAAATAACTACAGCGCTATCTCTATAAACTTCGAAATATCTACACCGCCATCTGTATGAACATGGAAATATCTACACCACCATCTGTATAAACATGGAAATATCCACACCGCTATCTGGGTAAACATGGAAATGTCTACACCGCTATCTGTGTAAACATGGAAATGTCTACACTGCCATCTGTGTAAACCTGAAAATATCTACACCGCCATCTCTATAAACATGGAAATGTCTACACCGCCATCTGTATGAACATATAAATATCTTCACCGCCATCTGTATGAACATGGAAATATCTACACCACTAAATGTATGAACATGGAAATGTCTACACCGCTATTGGTATGAACATGGAAATATCTACAGCGCTATCTGCATGAACATGGAAATATCTATACCGCTATCTGTATGAACATGGAAATATCTACACCGCTATCTGTATGAACATGGAAATATCTACACCACCATCTGTATGAACATGTAAATATCTACACCGGCATCTGTATGAACATGGGAATATCTACACCGCTAACTGTATGAACATGGAAATATCTACACCGCTATCTGTATGAACATGGAAATATCTACAGCGCTATCTGTATTAACATGAAAATATCTACACCGCTATTTGTATGAGCATGGAAATATCTACACCGCTATCTCTATGAACATGGAAATATCTACACCGCTATCTCTATGAAAATGCAAATATCTACACAGCTATCTGTATATCAATGGAAATATCTACACTGCTATCTCTATAAACATGGAAATAACTACACTGCTATCTCTATAAATATGGAAATATCTACACCGCCATCTCTATGAACATGGAAATATCTACACCGCCATTTGTATTAACATGGAAATATCTACACCGCCATCTCTATGAACATGGAAATATCTACACCGCCATTTGTATGAACATGGAAATATCTACACCACCATCTGTATGAACATGGAAATATCTTCACCGCCATCTGTATGAACATGGATATATGTACACCGGCATCTGGATGAACATGGAAATATCTACACCGCTATCTGAATGAACATGGAAATATCTACACAGCTATCTGAATATACATGGAAATATCTACACAGATTTCTCTATAAATATGGAAATAACTACAGCGCTATCTCTATTAACTTCGAAATATCTACACCGCCATCTGTATGAACATGGAAATATCTACACCGCCCTCTGTACAAACATGGACATATCTACACCGCCATCTGTATTAAGATGGAAATATCTCCACCGCTATCTGTATAAACATGGAAATATCTGCCCAAATATCTGTATAAACATGGAAATATCCACACCGCTATCTGTGTAAACACGGAAATGTCTACACCGCTATCTGTGTAAACATGGAAATGTCTACACCGCCATCTGTGTAAACATGAAAGTATCTACACTGCCATCCCTATAAACATGGAAATATCTACACCGCCATCTGTATGAACATGGAAATATCTACACCGCCATCTCTGTAAACGTGGAAATATCTACACCGCTATCTGTATGAACTTGGAAATATCTACACTGCTCTCTGTATAAAATTGAAGTTATCTACACCACTATCTCTATAAACATGGAAATATCTACACTGCTATCTGTTTTAACATGGAAATATCTACACCACTATCTGTATAAACATGGAAATATCTTCACCGCTATCTGTATAAACATGGAAATATATACAATGCTGTCTCTATAAACTTGGAAATAACTAAACCACTATCTCTGTAAACATGGAAATATCTAGACCGCCATCTCTATCAACATGGAAATATCTACACCACCATCTGTATAAATATGGAAATATCTATACCGCTATCTGCATAAACATGGAAATATCCACACCGCCATCTCTATGAACATTCAAATATCTACAACGCCATCTGTACGAACATGGAAATATCTATGCCACCATCTGTATGAACATGTAAGTATCTACACCGCCATCTGTATGAACATGGAAATATCTACACCGCTAACTGTATGAACATGGAAATATCTACACCGCTATCTGTATGAACATGGAAATATCTACACCGTTATCTGTATGAACATGGAAATATCTACTCCGCTATCTGTATGAACATGGAAATATCTACACCGCTATCTATACGAACATGGAAATATCTACACCGCTATCTGTATGAACATGCAAATATCTACACAGCTATCTGTATATCAATGGAAATATCTACACAGCTATCTCTATAAACATGGAAATAAGTACACTGCTATCTGTATAGACATGGAAATATCTACACCGCCACCTGTATGAACATGGAAATATCTACACCGCCATCCGTACGAACATGGAAATATCTACACCGCCGTCTGTATGAACATGTAAATATCTACACCGCCATCTGTATGAACATGGAAATATCTACACCGCTATCGGTAAGAACATGGAAATATCTACTTCGCTATCTGTATTAACATGGCAATATCTACACCGCTCTCTGTATGAACATGGAAATATCTACACCGCCATCTGTATGAACATGGAAATATCTACACCGCATCTCTATAAACGTGGAAATATCTACACCGCTATCTGTATGAACTTGGAAATATCTACACTGCTCTCTGTATAAAATAGAAGTTATCTACACCACTATCTCTATCAACATGGAAATATCTACACTGCTATCTGCTTTAACATGGAAATATCTACACCGCTGTCTGTATAAACAGGGAAATATCTTCACCGCTATCTGTATAAACATGGAAATATATACAACGCTCTCTCTATAAACTTGGAAATAACTAAACCACTATCTCTGTAAACATGGAAATATCTAGACCGCCATCTCTATAAACATGGAAATATCTACACCACCATCTGTATGAACATGGAAATATCTACACCGCTAACTGTATGAACATGTAAATATCTACACCGCCATCTGTATGAACATGGAAATATCTACACCGCTAACTGTATGAACATGGAAATATCTACACCGCTATCGGTAAGAACATGGAAATATCTACATCGCTATCTGTATTAACATGGAAATATCTACACCGCTCTCTGTATGAACATGGAAATATCTACACCGCTATCTGTATGAACATGGAAATATCTACACCGCTAACTGTATGAACATGGAAATATCTACACCGCTATCTGTATGAACATGGAAATATCTACACCGCTATCTGTATGAACATGGAAATAACTACACCGCTATCTGTATGAACATGGAAATATCTACACCGCTATCTGTATGAACATGGAAATATCTACACCGCTGTCTGAATGAACATGGAAATATCTACACCGCTATCTGTATGAACATGCAAATATCTACACAGCTATCTGTTTATCAATGGAAATATCTTCACTGCTATCTCTATAAACATGGAAATAACTACACTGCTATCTGTATAAATATGGAAATATCTACACCGCCATCTCTATGAACATGGAAATATCTACACTGCCATTTGTATGAACATGGAAATATCTACAACGCCATCTCTATGAACATGGAAATATCGACACCGCCATGTGTATGAACATGGAAATATCTACACCGCCATCTGTACAAACATGGAAATATATTCACCGCCATCTGTATTAAGATGGAAATACCTACACCGCTATCGGTATAAACATGGAAATATCTGCCCAACAGTCTGTATAAACATGGAAATATCCGCACTGCTATCTGTATAAACATGGAAATATCTACACTGCTATCTGCATAAACATGGAAATATCCACACCGCTATCTGTGTAAACATGGAAAGGTCTACACCGCTATCTGTGTAAACAGGGAAATATCTACACCGCCATCTGTGTAAACATGAAAATATCTACACCGCCATCCCCATAAACATGGAAATATCTACACCGCCATCTGTATGAACATGGAAATATCTACACCGCCATCTCTATAAACGTTTAAATATCTACACCGCTAAGTGTACGAACATGCAAATATCTACACAGCTATCTGTATATCAATGGAAATATCTACACCGCTATCTCTATTAACATGGAAATAACTGCACTGCTATCTGTATAAACATGGAAATATCTACACCGCCACCTGTATGAACATGGAAATATCTACACTGCCATCCGTACAAACATGGAAATATCTACACCGCCATCTGTATGAACTTGTAAATATCTTCACCGCCATCTGTATGAAAATGGAAATATCTACACCGCTAAATATATGAACTTGGAAATGTCTACAACGCTATTGGTATGAACATGGAAATATCTACACCGCTATCTGTATGAACATGGAAATATCTACACCGCTATCTGTATGAACATGGAAATATCTACACCGCTATCTGTATGAACATGGAAATATCTACACCGCCATCTGTATCAACATGTAAATATCTACACCGCCATCTGTATGAACATGGAAATATCTACACCGCTAACTGTATGAACATTTAAATATCTACACTGCTATCTGTATGAACATGGAAATATCTACACCGCTATCTGTATTAACATGGAAATATCTACACCGCTATCTTTATGAACATGGAAATATCAACACCGCTATCTGTGTGAACATGGAAATATCTACAGCGCTATCTGTATGAACATGCAAATATCTACACAGCTATCTGTATATCAATGGAAATATCCAGACTGGTATCTCTATAAACATGGAAATAACTACACTGCTATCTGTACAAACATCGAAATATCTACACCGCAATCTCTATGAACATGGAAATATCTACACCGCCATTTGCATGAATCTGGAAATATCTACACCGCCATCTCTATGAACATGGAAATATCTACACCGCCATTTGTATGAACCTGGAAATACCTACACCGCCGTCTGTATGAACATGGAAATATCTTCACCGCCATTTGTATGAACATGGATATATGTACACCGGCATCCGGATGAACATGGAAATATCTACACCGTAATCTGCATGAACAAGGAAATATCTACACAGCTATCTGAATATACATGGAAATATCTACAGAGATTTCTCTATAAATATGGAAATAACTATATCGCTATCTCTAAAAACTTTGAAATATCTACACCGCCATCTGTATGAACATGGAAATATCTACACCTCCATCTGTACGATCATGGACATATGTACACCGCCATCTGTATTAAGATGGAAATATCTACACCGCTATCTGTATAAACATGGAAATATCTGCCCAACTATCTGTATAAACATGGAAATATCCGCACCGCTATCTGAATAAACATGGAAATATCCGCACCGCTATCTGTATAAACATGGAAATATCTACACTGCTATCTGCATAAACATGGAAATATCCACACCGCTATCTGTGTAAACATGGAAATGTCTACACCGCTATCTGTGTAAACATGGAAATATCTACACCGCCATCTGTGCAAAGATGAAAATATCTACACCGCCATCCCTATAAACATGGAAATATCTACACTGTCCTCAGTATGAACATGGAAATATCTACACAGCCATCTCTATAAACGTGGAAATATCTACACCGCTGTCGGTATGAACTTGGAAATATCTACACTGCTCTCTGTATGAAATTGAAATTATCTACAACACTATCTCTATAAACATGGATATATCTACACCGCCACCTGTATGAACATGGAAATATCTACACTGCCATCCGTACGAACATGGAAATATCTACACCGCCATCTGTATGAACATGTAAATATCTACACCGCCATCTGTATGAACATGGAAATATCTACACCGCTAACTGTATGAACATGGAAATATCTACACTGATATTGGTATGAACATGGAAATATCTACACCGCTATCTCTATGAATATGGAAATATCTACACCGCTAACTGTAATAACATGGAAATATCTACACCGCCATCTGTATGAACATGTAAATATCTACACCGCCATCTGTATGAACATGGAAATATCTACACCGCTAACTGTATCAACATGGAAATATCTACACCGCTATCTGTATGAACATGGAAATATCTACACCGCTATCTGAATGAACATGGAAATATCTACACCGCTATCTGTATGAACATGGAAATATCTACACCGCTATCTCTATGAACATGGAAACATCTAGACCGCTAACTGTATGAACATGCAAATATCAACACAGCTATCTGTATATCAATGAAAATATCTACGATGCTATCCCTATAAACATGGAAATAACTACACTGCTATCTGTATAAATATGGAAATATCTACACCGCCATCTCTATGAACATGGAAATATCTACACTGCCATTTGTATGAACATGGAAATATCTACACCGCCATCTCTATGAACATGGAAATATCGACACTGCCATCTGTATGAACATGGAAATATCTACACCGCCATCTGTACAAACATGAAAATATCTTCACCGCCATCTGTATTAAGATGGAAATATCTACACCGCTATCTGTATAAACATGGAAATATCTGCCCAACAATCTGTATAAACATGGAAATATCCGCACTGCTATCTGTATAAACACGGAAATATCTACACTGCTATCTGCATAAACATGGAAATATCCACACCGCTATCTGTGTAAACATGGAAAGGTCTACACCGCTATCTGTGTAAACAGGGAAATATCTACAACGCGATCTGTGTAAACATGAAAATATCTACACCGCCATCCCTATAAACATGGAAATATCTACACCGCCATCTGTATGAACATGGAAATATCTACACCGCCATCTCTATAAACGTGGAAATATCTACACCGCTAACTGTACGAACATGCAAATATCTACACAGCTATCTGTATATTAATGGAAATATCTACACCGCTATTTCTATTAACATGGAAATAACTACACTGCTATCTGTATAAACATGGAAATATCTACACCGCCACCTGTATGAACATGGAAATATCTACACTGCCATCCGTACAAACATGGAAATATCTACACCGCCTTCTGTATGAACATGTAAATATCTTCACCGCCATCTGTATGAACATGGAAATATCTACACCGCTAAATATATGAACATGGAAATGTCTACACCGCTATTGGTATGAACATGGAAATATCTACACCGCTAACTGTATGAACATTTAAATATCTACACCGCTATCTGTATGAACATGGAAATATCTACACCGCTATCTGTATTAACATGGAAATATCTACACCGCTATCTGTATGAACACGGAAATATCTACACCGCTATCTGTATGAACATGGAAATATATACAGCGCTATCTGTATGAACATTCAAATATCTACACAGCTATTTGTCTATCAATGGAAATATCCAAACTGGTATCTCTATAAACATGGAAATAACTACACTGCTATCTGTACAAACATGGAAATATCTACACCGCAATCTCTATGAACATGGAAATATCTACACCGCCATTTGCATGAATCTGGAAATATCTACACCGCCATCTCTATGAACATGGAAATATCTACACCGCCATTTGTATGAACATGGAAATACCTACACCGCCGTCTGTATGCACATGGAAATATCTTCACCGCCATATGTATGAACATGGATATATGTACACCGGCATCTGGATTAACATGGAAATATCTACACCGTAATCTGCATGAACAAGGAAATATCTACACAGCTATCTGAATATACAGGGAAATATCTACACAGATTTCTCTATAAATATGGAAATAACTATATCGCTATCTCTAAAAACTTCGAAATATCTACACCGCCATCTGTATGAACATGGAAATATCTACACCTCCATCAGTACGATCATGGACATTTGTACACCGCCATCTGTATTAAGATGGAAATATCTACACCGCTATCTGTATAAACATGGAAATATATGCCCAACTATCAGTATAAACATGGAAATATCCGCACCGCTATCTGAATAAACATGGAAATATCAGCACCGCTATCTGTATAAACATGGAAATATCTACACTGCTATCTGCATAAACATGGAAATATCCACACCGCTATCTGTGTAAACATGGTAATGTCTACACCGCTATCTGTGTAAACATGGAAATATCTACACCGCCATCTGTGCAAAGATGAAAATATCTACACCGCCATCCCTATAAACATGGAAATATCTACACTGTCCTCTGTATGAACATGGAAATATCTACACCGCCATCTCTATAAACGTGGAAATATCTACACCGCTATCTGTTTGAACTTGGAAATATCTACACTGCTCTCTGTATGAAATTGAAATTATCTACAACACTATCTCTATAAACATGGAAATATCTACACCGCTATCTGTATAAACATGGAAATATCTACACCGCTATCTGTATAAACATGGAAATATCTTCACCGCTATCTGTATAAACATGGAAATATCTACAACGCTGTCTCTATAAACTTGGAAATAACTACACCACTATCTCTGTAAACATGGAAATATCTAGACCGCAATCTCTATATACATGGAAATATCTACACCACCATCTGTATAAACATGGAAATATCTATACCGCTATCTGCATAAACATGGAAATAACTACACCGCCGTCTCTATGAACATGCAAATATGTACACTGCCATCTGTACAAACATGGAAATATCTATACCGCCATCTGTATGAACATGAAAATATCTACACCGCCATCTGTATGAACATGGAAATATCTGCACCGCTAACTGTATGAACATGGAAATATCTACACTGCTATCTGAATGAACATGGAAATATCTACACCGTTATCTGTATGAACATGGAAATATCTCTACCGCTATCCGTAAGAACATGGAAATATCTACACCGCTATCTGTATGAACATGCAAATATCTACACAGCTATCTGTATATCAATGGAAATATCTACACAGCTATCTCTATAAACATGGAAATAACTACACTGCTATCTGTATAAACATGGAAATATCTACACAGCCACCTGTATGAACATGGAAATATCTACACTGCCATCCGTACGAACATGGAAATATCTACACCGCCATCTGTATGAACATGTAAATATCTACACCGCCATCTGTATGAACATGGAAATATCTACACCGCTAACTGTATGAACATGGAAATATCTACACCGCTATTGGTATGAACATGGAAATATCTACACCGCTATCTGTATGAACATGGAAATATCTACACCGCTATCTGTATTAACATGGAAATATCTACACCGCCATCTGTATGAACATGGACATATCTTCACCGCCATCTGTATGAACATGTACATATCTACACCGCCATCAGTATGAACATGGAAACATCTACACCGCTAACTGTATCAACATGGAAATATCTACACCGCTATCTGTATGAACATGGAAATACCTACACCGCTATCTGTATGAACATGGAAATATCTACACCGCTATCTGTATGAACATGGAAATATCTACACCGCTATCTGTATGAACATGGAAACATCTAGACCGCTATCTGTATGAACATGCAAATATCTACACAGCTATCTGTATATCAATGAAAATATCTACGATGCTATCCCTATAAACATGGAAATAACTACACTGCTATCTGTATAAATATGGAAATATCTACACCGCCATCTCTATGAACATGGAAATATCTACACCGCCATTTGTATGAACATGGAAATATCTACACCGCCATCTCTATGAACATGGAAATATCTACACCGCCATTTGTATGAACATGGAAATATCTACACCACCATCTGAATGAACATGGAAATACCTTCACCGCCATCTGTATGAACATGGATATATGTACACCGGCATCTGGATGAATATGGAAATATCTACACCGCTATCTGAATGAAGATGGAAATATATACACAGCTATCTGAATATACACGGAAATATCTACACAGATTTCTCTATAAATATGGAAATAACTACAGTGCTATCTCTATAATCTTCGAAATATCTACACCGCCATCTGTATGAACATGGAAATATCTACACCGTTAACTGTATGAACATGGAAATATCTACACCGCTGTCTGTATGAACATGGAAATATCTACACCGTTATCTGTATGAACATGGAAATATCTACACAGCTATCTGTATGAACATGGAAATATCTACACCGCTATCTGTACGAACATGGAAATATCTACACCGCTATCTGTATGAACATGCAAATATCTACACAGCTATCTGTATATCAATGGAAATATCTACACAGCTATCTCCATTAACATGGAAATAACTACACTGCTATCTGTATAAACATGGAAATATCTACACCGCCACCTGTATGAACATGGAAATATCTACACTGCCATCCGTACAAACATGTAAATGTCTACACCGCCATCTGTATGAACATATAAATATCTTCACCGCCATCTGTATGAACATGGAAATATCTACACCGCTAAATGTATGAACATGAAATGTCTACACCGCTATTGGTATGTACATGGAAATATCTACACCGCTATCTGCATGAACATGGAAATATCTACACCGCTATCTGCATGAACATGGAAATATCTACACCGCTATCTGTATGAACATGGAAATATCTGCACCGCCATCTGTATCAACATGTAAATATCTACACCGCCATCTGTATGAACATGGGAATATCTACACCGCTAACTGTATGAACATGGAAATATCTACACCGCTATCTGTATGAACATGGAAATATCTACACTGCTATCTGTATGAACATGGAAATATCTACACCGCTATCTGCATGAACATGGAAATATCTACACCGCCATTTTTATTAACATGGAAATATCTACACCGCCATCTCTATGAACATGGAAATATCTACACCACCATTTGTATTAACATGGAAATATTTACACCACCATCTGTATGAACATGGAAATATCTTCACCGCCATCTGTATGAACATGGATATATGTACACCGGCATCTGGATGAACATGGAAATATCTACACCGCTATCTGCATGAGCATGGACATATCTACACAGCTTTCTGAATATACATGGAAATATCTACACAGATTTCTCTATAAATATGGAAATAACTAAAGCGCAGTCTCTAAAAACTTCAAAATATCTACACCGCCATCTGTATGAACATGGAAATATCTACACCGCCATCTGTACAAACATGGACATATCTACACCGCCATCTGTATTAAGATGGAAATATCTGCCCAACTATCTGTATAAACATGGAAATATCCGCACCGCTATCGGAATAAACATGGAAATATCCGCACCGCTATCTGAATAAACATGGAAATATCTACACTGCTATCTGTATAAACATGGAAATATCTACACTGCTATCTCTATAAACATGGAAATAACTACACTGCTATCTCTATAAATATGGAAATATCTACACCGCCATCTCTATGAACATGGAAATATCTACACCGCCATTTGTATTAACATGGAAATATCTACACCGCCATCTCTATGAACATGGAAATATCTACACCGCCATTTGTATGAACATGGAAATATCTACACCACCATCTGTATGAACATGGAAATATCTTCACCGCCATCTGTATGAACATGGATATATGTACACCGGCATCTGGATGAACATGGAAATATCTACACCGCTATCTGAATGAACATGGAAATATCTACACAGCTATCTGAATATACATGGAAATATCTACACAGATTTCTCTATAAATATGGAAATAACTACAGCGCTATCTCTATTAACTTCGAAATATCTACACCGCCATCTGTATGAACATGGAAATATCTACACCGCCCTCTGTACAAACATGGACATATCTACACCGCCATCTGTATTAAGATGGAAATATCTCCACCGCTATCTGTATAAACATGGAAATATCTGCCCAAATATCTGTATAAACATGGAAATATCCACACCGCTATCTGTGTAAACACGGAAATGTCTACACCGCTATCTGTGTAAACATGGAAATGTCTACACCGCCATCTGTGTAAACATGAAAGTATCTACACTGCCATCCCTATAAACATGGAAATATCTACACCGCCATCTGTATGAACATGGAAATATCTACACCGCCATCTCTGTAAACGTGGAAATATCTACACCGCTATCTGTATGAACTTGGAAATATCTACACTGCTCTCTGTATAAAATTGAAGTTATCTACACCACTATCTCTATAAACATGGAAATATCTACACTGCTATCTGTTTTAACATGGAAATATCTACACCACTATCTGTATAAACATGGAAATATCTTCACCGCTATCTGTATAAACATGGAAATATATACAATGCTGTCTCTATAAACTTGGAAATAACTAAACCACTATCTCTGTAAACATGGAAATATCTAGACCGCCATCTCTATCAACATGGAAATATCTACACCACCATCTGTATAAATATGGAAATATCTATACCGCTATCTGCATAAACATGGAAATATCCACACCGCCATCTCTATGAACATGGAAATATCTACAACGCCATCTGTACGAACATGGAAATATCTATGCCACCATCTGTATGAACATGTAAGTATCTACACCGCCATCTGTATGAACATGGAAATATCTACACCGCTAACTGTATGAACATGGAAATATCTACACCGCTATCTGTATGAACATGGAAATATCTACACCGTTATCTGTATGAACATGGAAATATCTACTCCGCTATCTGTATGAACATGGAAATATCTACACCGCTATCTATACGAACATGGAAATATCTACACCGCTATCTGTATGAACATGCAAATATCTACACAGCTATCTGTATATCAATGGAAATATCTACACAGCTATCTCTATAAACATGGAAATAAGTACACTGCTATCTGTTTAGACATGGAAATATCTACACCGCCACCTGTAAGAACATGGAAATATCTACTTCGCTATCTGTATTAACATGGCAATATCTACACCGCTCTCTGTATGAACATGGAAATATCTACACCGCCATCTGTATGAACATGGAAATATCTACACCGCATCTCTATAAACGTGGAAATATCTACACCGCTATCTGTATGAACTTGGAAATATCTACACTGCTCTCTGTATAAAATAGAAGTTATCTACACCACTATCTCTATCAACATGGAAATATCTACACTGCTATCTGCTTTAACATGGAAATATCTACACCGCTGTCTGTATAAACAGGGAAATATCTTCACCGCTATCTGTATAAACATGGAAATATATACAACGCTCTCTCTATAAACTTGGAAATAACTAAACCACTATCTCTGTAAACATGGAAATATCTAGACCGCCATCTCTATAAACATGGAAATATCTACACCACCATCTGTATGAACATGGAAATATCTACACCGCTAACTGTATGAACATGTAAATATCTACACCGCCATCTGTATGAACATGGAAATATCTACACCGCTAACTGTATGAACATGGAAATATCTACACCGCTATCGGTAAGAACATGGAAATATCTACATCGCTATCTGTATTAACATGGAAATATCTACACCGCTCTCTGTATGAACATGGAAATATCTACACCGCTATCTGTATGAACATGGAAATATCTACACCGCTAACTGTATGAACATGGAAATATCTACACCGCTATCTGTATGAACATGGAAATATCTACACCGCTATCTGTATGAACATGGAAATAACTACACCGCTATCTGTATGAACATGGAAATATCTACACCGCTATCTGTATGAACATGGAAATATCTACACCGCTGTCTGAATGAACATGGAAATATCTACACCGCTATCTGTATGAACATGCAAATATCTACACAGCTATCTGTTTATCAATGGAAATATCTTCACTGCTATCTCTATAAACATGGAAATAACTACACTGCTATCTGTATAAATATGGAAATATCTACACCGCCATCTCTATGAACATGGAAATATCTACACTGCCATTTGTATGAACATGGAAATATCTACAACGCCATCTCTATGAACATGGAAATATCGACACCGCCATGTGTATGAACATGGAAATATCTACACCGCCATCTGTACAAACATGGAAATATATTCACCGCCATCTGTATTAAGATGGAAATACCTACACCGCTATCTGTATAAACATGGAAATATCTGCCCAACAGTCTGTATAAACATGGAAATATCCGCACTGCTATCTGTATAAACATGGAAATATCTACACTGCTATCTGCATAAACATGGAAATATCCACACCGCTATCTGTGTAAACATGGAAAGGTCTACACCGCTATCTGTGTAAACAGGGAAATATCTACACCGCCATCTGTGTAAACATGAAAATATCTACACCGCCATCCCCATAAACATGGAAATATCTACACCGCCATCTGTATGAACATGGAAATATCTACACCGCCATCTCTATAAACGTTTAAATATCTACACCGCTAAGTGTACGAACATGCAAATATCTACACAGCTATCTGTATATCAATGGAAATATCTACACCGCTATCTCTATTAACATGGAAATAACTGCACTGCTATCTGTATAAACATGGAAATATCTACACCGCCACCTGTATGAACATGGAAATATCTACACTGCCATCCGTACAAACATGGAAATATCTACACCGCCATCTGTATGAACTTGTAAATATCTTCACCGCCATCTGTATGAAAATGGAAATATCTACACCGCTAAATATATGAACTTGGAAATGTCTACAACGCTATTGGTATGAACATGGAAATATCTACACCGCTATCTGTATGAACATGGAAATATCTACACCGCTATCTGTATGAACATGGAAATATCTACACCGCTATCTGTATGAACATGGAAATATCTACACCGCCATCTGTATCAACATGTAAATATCTACACCGCCATCTGTATGAACATGGAAATATCTACACCGCTAACTGTATGAACATTTAAATATCTACACTGCTATCTGTATGAACATGGAAATATCTACACCGCTATCTGTATTAACATGGAAATATCTACACCGCTATCTTTATGAACATGGAAATATCAACACCGCTATCTGTGTGAACATGGAAATATCTACAGCGCTATCTGTATGAACATGCAAATATCTACACAGCTATCTGTATATCAATGGAAATATCCAGACTGGTATCTCTATAAACATGGAAATAACTACACTGCTATCTGTACAAACATCGAAATATCTACACCGCAATCTCTATGAACATGGAAATATCTACACCGCCATTTGCATGAATCTGGAAATATCTACACCGCCATCTCTATGAACATGGAAATATCTACACCGCCATTTGTATGAACCTGGAAATACCTACACCGCCGTCTGTATGAACATGGAAATATCTTCACCGCCATTTGTATGAACATGGATATATGTACACCGGCATCCGGATGAACATGGAAATATCTACACCGTAATCTGCATGAACAAGGAAATATCTACACAGCTATCTGAATATACATGGAAATATCTACAGAGATTTCTCTATAAATATGGAAATAACTATATCGCTATCTCTAAAAACTTTGAAATATCTACACCGCCATCTGTATGAACATGGAAATATCTACACCTCCATCTGTACGATCATGGACATATGTACACCGCCATCTGTATTAAGATGGAAATATCTACACCGCTATCTGTATAAACATGGAAATATCTGCCCAACTATCTGTATAAACATGGAAATATCCGCACCGCTATCTGAATAAACATGGAAATATCCGCACCGCTATCTGTATAAACATGGAAATATCTACACTGCTATCTGCATAAACATGGAAATATCCACACCGCTATCTGTGTAAACATGGAAATGTCTACACCGCTATCTGTGTAAACATGGAAATATCTACACCGCCATCTGTGCAAAGATGGAAATATCTACACCGCCATCCCTATAAACATGGAAATATCTACACTGTCCTCAGTATGAACATGGAAATATCTACACAGCCATCTCTATAAACGTGGAAATATCTACACCGCTGTCGGTATGAACTTGGAAATATCTACACTGCTCTCTGTATGAAATTGAAATTATCTACAACACTATCTCTATAAACATGGATATATCTACACCGCCACCTGTATGAACATGGAAATATCTACACTGCCATCCGTACGAACATGGAAATATCTACACCGCCATCTGTATGAACATGTAAATATCTACACCGCCATCTGTATGAACATGGAAATATCTACACCGCTAACTGTATGAACATGGAAATATCTACACTGATATTGGTATGAACATGGAAATATCTACACCGCTATCTCTATGAATATGGAAATATCTACACCGCTAACTGTAATAACATGGAAATATCTACACCGCCATCTGTATGAACATGTAAATATCTACACCGCCATCTGTATGAACATGGAAATATCTACACCGCTAACTGTATCAACATGGAAATATCTACACCGCTATCTGTATGAACATGGAAATATCTACACCGCTATCTGAATGAACATGGAAATATCTACACCGCTATCTGTATGAACATGGAAATATCTACACCGCTATCTCTATGAACATGGAAACATCTAGACCGCTAACTGTATGAACATGCAAATATCAACACAGCTATCTGTATATCAATGAAAATATCTACGATGCTATCCCTATAAACATGGAAATAACTACACTGCTATCTGTATAAATATGGAAATATCTACACCGCCATCTCTATGAACATGGAAATATCTACACTGCCATTTGTATGAACATGGAAATATCTACACCGCCATCTCTATGAACATGGAAATATCGACACTGCCATCTGTATGAACATGGAAATATCTACACCGCCATCTGTACAAACATGAAAATATCTTCACCGCCATCTGTATTAAGATGGAAATATCTACACCGCTATCTGTATAAACATGGAAATATCTGCCCAACAATCTGTATAAACATGGAAATATCCGCACTGCTATCTGTATAAACACGGAAATATCTACACTGCTATCTGCATAAACATGGAAATATCCACACCGCTATCTGTGTAAACATGGAAAGGTCTACACCGCTATCTGTGTAAACAGGGAAATATCTACAACGCGATCTGTGTAAACATGAAAATATCTACACCGCCATCCCTATAAACATGGAAATATCTACACCGCCATCTGTATGAACATGGAAATATCTACACCGCCATCTCTATAAACGTGGAAATATCTACACCGCTAACTGTACGAACATGCAAATATCTACACAGCTATCTGTATATTAATGGAAATATCTACACCGCTATTTCTATTAACATGGAAATAACTACACTGCTATCTGTATAAACATGGAAATATCTACACCGCCACCTGTATGAACATGGAAATATCTACACTGCCATCCGTACAAACATGGAAATATCTACACCGCCTTCTGTATGAACATGTAAATATCTTCACCGCCATCTGTATGAACATGGAAATATCTACACCGCTAAATATATGAACATGGAAATGTCTACACCGCTATTGGTATGAACATGGAAATATCTACACCGCTAACTGTATGAACATTTAAATATCTACACCGCTATCTGTATGAACATGGAAATATCTACACCGCTATCTGTATTAACATGGAAATATCTACACCGCTATCTGTATGAACACGGAAATATCTACACCGCTATCTGTATGAACATGGAAATATATACAGCGCTATCTGTATGAACATTCAAATATCTACACAGCTATTTGTCTATCAATGGAAATATCCAAACTGGTATCTCTATAAACATGGAAATAACTACACTGCTATCTGTACAAACATGGAAATATCTACACCGCAATCTCTATGAACATGGAAATATCTACACCGCCATTTGCATGAATCTGGAAATATCTACACCGCCATCTCTATGAACATGGAAATATCTACACCGCCATTTGTATGAACATGGAAATACCTACACCGCCGTCTGTATGCACATGGAAATATCTTCACCGCCATATGTATGAACATGGATATATGTACACCGGCATCTGGATTAACATGGAAATATCTACACCGTAATCTGCATGAACAAGGAAATATCTACACAGCTATCTGAATATACAGGGAAATATCTACACAGATTTCTCTATAAATATGGAAATAACTATATCGCTATCTCTAAAAACTTCGAAATATCTACACCGCCATCTGTATGAACATGGAAATATCTACACCTCCATCAGTACGATCATGGACATTTGTACACCGCCATCTGTATTAAGATGGAAATATCTACACCGCTATCTGTATAAACATGGAAATATATGCCCAACTATCAGTATAAACATGGAAATATCCGCACCGCTATCTGAATAAACATGGAAATATCAGCACCGCTATCTGTATAAACATGGAAATATCTACACTGCTATCTGCATAAACATGGAAATATCCACACCGCTATCTGTGTAAACATGGTAATGTCTACACCGCTATCTGTGTAAACATGGAAATATCTACACCGCCATCTGTGCAAAGATGAAAATATCTACACCGCCATCCCTATAAACATGGAAATATCTACACTGTCCTCTGTATGAACATGGAAATATCTACACCGCCATCTCTATAAACGTGGAAATATCTACACCGCTATCTGTTTGAACTTGGAAATATCTACACTGCTCTCTGTATGAAATTGAAATTATCTACAACACTATCTCTATAAACATGGAAATATCTACACCGCTATCTGTATAAACATGGAAATATCTACACCGCTATCTGTATAAACATGGAAATATCTTCACCGCTATCTGTATAAACATGGAAATATCTACAACGCTGTCTCTATAAACTTGGAAATAACTACACCACTATCTCTGTAAACATGGAAATATCTAGACCGCAATCTCTATATACATGGAAATATCTACACCACCATCTGTATAAACATGGAAATATCTATACCGCTATCTGCATAAACATGGAAATAACTACACCGCCGTCTCTATGAACATGCAAATATGTACACTGCCATCTGTACAAACATGGAAATATCTATACCGCCATCTGTATGAACATGAAAATATCTACACCGCCATCTGTATGAACATGGAAATATCTGCACCGCTAACTGTATGAACATGGAAATATCTACACTGCTATCTGAATGAACATGGAAATATCTACACCGTTATCTGTATGAACATGGAAATATCTCTACCGCTATCCGTAAGAACATGGAAATATCTACACCGCTATCTGTATGAACATGCAAATATCTACACAGCTATCTGTATATCAATGGAAATATCTACACAGCTATCTCTATAAACATGGAAATAACTACACTGCTATCTGTATAAACATGGAAATATCTACACAGCCACCTGTATGAACATGGAAATATCTACACTGCCATCCGTACGAACATGGAAATATCTACACCGCCATCTGTATGAACATGTAAATATCTACACCGCCATCTGTATGAACATGGAAATATCTACACCGCTAACTGTATGAACATGGAAATATCTACACCGCTATTGGTATGAACATGGAAATATCTACACCGCTATCTGTATGAACATGGAAATATCTACACCGCTATCTGTATTAACATGGAAATATCTACACCGCCATCTGTATGAACATGGACATATCTTCACCGCCATCTGTATGAACATGTACATATCTACACCGCCATCAGTATGAACATGGAAACATCTACACCGCTAACTGTATCAACATGGAAATATCTACACCGCTATCTGTATGAACATGGAAATACCTACACCGCTATCTGTATGAACATGGAAATATCTACACCGCTATCTGTATGAACATGGAAATATCTACACCGCTATCTGTATGAACATGGAAACATCTAGACCGCTATCTGTATGAACATGCAAATATCTACACAGCTATCTGTATATCAATGAAAATATCTACGATGCTATCCCTATAAACATGGAAATAACTACACTGCTATCTGTATAAATATGGAAATATCTACACCGCCATCTCTATGAACATGGAAATATCTACACCGCCATTTGTATGAACATGGAAATATCTACACCGCCATCTCTATGAACATGGAAATATCTACACCGCCATTTGTATGAACATGGAAATATCTACACCACCATCTGAATGAACATGGAAATACCTTCACCGCCATCTGTATGAACATGGATATATGTACACCGGCATCTGGATGAATATGGAAATATCTACACCGCTATCTGAATGAAGATGGAAATATATACACAGCTATCTGAATATACACGGAAATATCTACACAGATTTCTCTATAAATATGGAAATAACTACAGTGCTATCTCTATAATCTTCGAAATATCTACACCGCCATCTGTATGAACATGGAAATATCTACACCGTTAACTGTATGAACATGGAAATATCTACACCGCTGTCTGTATGAACATGGAAATATCTACACCGTTATCTGTATGAACATGGAAATATCTACACAGCTATCTGTATGAACATGGAAATATCTACACCGCTATCTGTACGAACATGGAAATATCTACACCGCTATCTGTATGAACATGCAAATATCTACACAGCTATCTGTATATCAATGGAAATATCTACACAGCTATCTCCATTAACATGGAAATAACTACACTGCTATCTGTATAAACATGGAAATATCTACACCGCCACCTGTATGAACATGGAAATATCTACACTGCCATCCGTACAAACATGTAAATGTCTACACCGCCATCTGTATGAACATATAAATATCTTCACCGCCATCTGTATGAACATGGAAATATCTACACCGCTAAATGTATGAACATGAAATGTCTACACCGCTATTGGTATGTACATGGAAATATCTACACCGCTATCTGCATGAACATGGAAATATCTACACCGCTATCTGCATGAACATGGAAATATCTACACCGCTATCTGTATGAACATGGAAATATCTGCACCGCCATCTGTATCAACATGTAAATATCTACACCGCCATCTGTATGAACATGGGAATATCTACACCGCTAACTGTATGAACATGGAAATATCTACACCGCTATCTGTATGAACATGGAAATATCTACACTGCTATCTGTATGAACATGGAAATATCTACACCGCTATCTGCATGAACATGGAAATATCTACACCGCCATTTTTATTAACATGGAAATATCTACACCGCCATCTCTATGAACATGGAAATATCTACACCACCATTTGTATTAACATGGAAATATTTACACCACCATCTGTATGAACATGGAAATATCTTCACCGCCATCTGTATGAACATGGATATATGTACACCGGCATCTGGATGAACATGGAAATATCTACACCGCTATCTGCATGAGCATGGACATATCTACACAGCTTTCTGAATATACATGGAAATATCTACACAGATTTCTCTATAAATATGGAAATAACTAAAGCGCAGTCTCTAAAAACTTCAAAATATCTACACCGCCATCTGTATGAACATGGAAATATCTACACCGCCATCTGTACAAACATGGACATATCTACACCGCCATCTGTATTAAGATGGAAATATCTGCCCAACTATCTGTATAAACATGGAAATATCCGCACCGCTATCGGAATAAACATGGAAATATCCGCACCGCTATCTGAATAAACATGGAAATATCTACACTGCTATCTGTATAAACATGGAAATATCTACACCGACATTTGTATGAACATGGAAATATCTACACCCATAACTGTATGAACATGGAAATATCTACACCGCTCTCTGTATGAACACGGAAATATCTTCACCGTTATCTGTATGAACATGGAAATATCTACACCGCTATGTGTATGAACATGGAAATATCTACACTGCTATCTGTATATCAATGGAAATATCTACACTGCTATCTCTATAAACATGGAAATAACCACACTGCTATCTGTATAAACACGGAAATATATACACCGCCACCTGTATGAACATGGAAATATCTACACTGCCATCGGTACGAACATGGAAATATCTACACCGCCATCTGTATGAACATGTAAATATCTACTCCGCCATCTCTATGAACATGGAAATATCTACACCGCTAACTGTATGAACACGTAAATATCTACACCGCTATCTGTATGAAAAAAGAAATATCTACTCCGCTATCTGTATGAACATGGAAATATCTACACAGCTATCTGTATGAACATGGAAATATCTACACCGCTATGTGTATGAACATGGAAATATCTACACCGCTATCTGTATGAACATGCAAATATCTACACAGCTATCTGTATATCAATGAAAATATCTAAACTGCTATCTCTTTAAACATGGAAATAACTACACTGCTATCTGTATAAACATGGAAATATCTACAACACCATCTCTATGAACATGGAAATATCTACACCGCCATTTGTATGAACTTGGAAATATCTACACCGCCATCTCTATGAACATGGAAATATTTACACCGCCATTTGTATGAACAAGGAAATATCTACACCGCCATCTGTATGAACATGGAAATATCTTAACCGGCATCTGTGTGAACATGGAGATATCTACACCGGTATCTGGATGAACATGGAAATATCTACACCGCTATCTGCATGAATATGGAAATATCTACACAGCTGTCTGCATAGGCATGGAAATATCTACACAGATTTCTCTATAAATATGGAAATAACTACAGCGCTGTCTCAATAAACTTCGAAATATCTACACTGCCATCTGTATGAACATGGAAATATCTACACCGCCATCTGTACGAACATGGACATATCTACACCGCCATCTGTATTGAGATGGAAATATCTACACCGCTATCTGTATAAACATGGAAATATCTGCACAACTATCTGTATAAACATGGAAATATCCGCACCGCTATCTTTATAAACATGGAAATATCTACACCGCTATCTGCATAAACAAGGAAATATCCACACCGCTATCTGTGTAAACATGGAAATGTCTACAAAGCTATCTGTGTAAACATGGAAATATCTACACCGCCATCTGTTTAAACATGAAAATATCTACACCGCCATCTCTATAAACATGGAAATATCTACACCGCCATCAGTATGAACATGGAAATATCTACACCGCCATCTCTATAAACGTGGAAATATCTACACCGCTATCTGTATGAACTTGAAAATATCTACACTGCTCTCGGTATAAAATTGAAATTATCTACACCACTATCTCTATAAACATGGAAATATCTACACTGCTATCTGTATAAACATGGAAATATCTACACCGCTATGTGTATAAACATGGAAATACCTCACCGCTATCTGTATAAACATGGAAATATCTACAAAGCTGTCTCTATAAACTTGGAAATAACTACACCAATGTCTCTATAAACATGGAAATATCTACACCGCTAACTGTATGAACATGGAAATATCTACACCGCTATCTGTATGAACAAGGAAATATCTACACCGCTATCTGAATGAACATGGAAATATCTACACCGCTATCTGTATGAACTTGGATATATCTACACTGCTCTCTGTATAAAATTGAAATTATCTACACCGCCATCTCTATAAACATGGAAATATCTACACTGCTGTCTGTATAAACATGGAAATATCTTCACCGCTATCTGTATAAACATGGAAACATCTTCACCGCTATCTGTATAAACATGGAAATATCTACAACGCTGTCTCCATAATCTTGTAAATAACAAAACCACTATCTCTGTAAACATGCAAATATCTAGACCTCCATCTCTATAAACATGGAAATATCTACACCACCATCTGTATAAACATGGATATATCTATACCACTATCTGCATAAACATGGAAATATCTACACCGCCATCTCTATGAACATGGAAATATCTACACCTCCATCTGTACGAACATGGAAATATCTATACCACCATCTGTATGAACATGTAAATATCTACACCGCCATCTGTATGAACATGGAAATATCTACACCGCTAACTGTATGAACATGGAAGTATCTACACCGCTGTCTGTATGAACATGGAAATATCTACACCGTTATCTGTATGAACATGGAAATATCTACACCGCTATCTGTATGAACATGGAAATATCTAAAACCGCTATGTGTACGAACATGGAAATACCTACACCGCTATCTGTATGAACATGCAAATATCTACACAGCTATCTGTATATCAATGGAAATATCTACGCAGCTATCTCCATTAACATGGAAATAACTACACTGCTATCTGTATAAACATGGAAATATCTACACCGCCACCTGTATGAACATGGAAATATCTACACTGCCATCCGTACAAACATGGAAATGTCTACACCACCATCTGTATGAACATATAAATATCTTCACCGCCATCTGTATGAACATGGAAATATCTACACCACTAAATGTATTAACATGGAAATGTCTACACCGCTATTGGTATGAACATGGAATTATCTACACCGCTATCTGCATGAACATGGAAATATCTACACCGCTATCTGTATGAACATGGAAATATCTACACCGCTATCTGTATGAACATGGAAATATCTACACCGCCATCTGTATGAACATGTAAATATCTACACCGCTATCTGTATGAACATGGAAATATCTACACCGCTAACTGTATGAACATGGAAATATCTACACCGCTCTCTCTATGAACATGCAAATATCTACACCGCTATCTCTATGAACATGCAAATATCTACACAGCTATCTGTATATCAATGGAAATACCTACACTGCTATCTCTATAAACATGGAAATAACTACACTGCTATCTCTATAAATATGGAAATATCTACACCGCCATCTCTATGAACATGGAAATATCTACACCGCCATTTGTATCAACATGCAAATAACTACACCGCCATCTCTATGAACATGGAAATATCTACACCGCCATTTGTATGAACATGGAAATATCTACAACACCATCTGTATGAACATGGAAATATCTTCACCGCCATCTGTATGAACATGGATATATGTACACTGGCATCTGGATGAACATGGAAATATCTACACCGCTATCTGCATGAACATGGAAATATCTACACAGCTATCTGAATATACATGGAAATATCTACACAGATTTCTCTATAAATATGGAAATAACTACAGCGCTATCTCTATAAACTTCGAAATATCTACACCGCCATCTGTATGAACATGGAAATATCTACACCGCCCTCTGTACAAACATGGACATATCTACACCGCCATCTGTATTAAGATGGAAATATCTACACCGCTATCTGTATAAACATGGAAATATCTGCCCAAATATCTGTATAAACATGGAAATATCCACACCGCTATCTGTGTAAACATGGAAATGTCTACACCGCTATCTGTGTAAACATGGAAATGTCTACACCGCCATCTGTGTAAACATGAAAGTATCTACACTGCCATCCCTATAAACATGGAAATATCTACACCGCCATCTGTATGAACATGGAAATATCTACACCGCCATCTCTATAAATGTGGAAATATCTACACCGCTATCTGTATGAACTTGGAAATATCTACACTGCTCTCTGTATAAAATTCAAGTTATCTACACCACTATCTCTATAAACATGGAAATATCTACACTGCTATCTGTTTTAAATTGGAAATATCTACACCGCTATCTGTATAAACATGGAAATATCTTCACCTCTATCTGTATAAACATGGAAATATCTACAACGCTGTCTCTATAAACTTGGAAATAACTACACCACTATCTCTGTAAACATGGAAATATCTAGACCGCCATCTCTATATACATGGAAATATCTACACCACCATCTGTATAAACATGGAAATATCTATACCGCTATCTGCATAAACATGGAAATAACTACACCGCCGTCTCTATGAACATGCAAATATGTACACTGCCATCTGTACGAACATGGAAATATCTATACCGCCATCTGTATGAACATGTAAATATCTACACCGCCATCTGTATGAACATGGAAACATCTACACCGCTAACTGTATGAACATGGAAATATCTTCACCGCTATCGGTAAGAACATGGAAATATCTACATCGCTATCTGTATTAACATGGAAATATCTACACCGCTCTCTGTATGAACATGGAAATATCTACACCGCTATCTGTATGAACATGGAAATATCTACACCGCCATGTGTATGAACATGTAAATATCTACACCGCCATCTGTATGAACATGGAAATATCTACACCGCTAACTGTATGAACATGGAAATATCTACACCGCTATCTGAATGAACATGGAAATATCTACACCGCTAACTGTATGAACATGGAAATATCTACACCGCTATCTGTATGAACATGGAAATATCTACACCGCTGTCTGTATGAACATGGAAATATCTACACTGCTATCTGAATGAACATGGAAATATCTACACCGCTATCTGTATGAACATGCAAATATCTACACAGCTATCTGTATATCAATGGAAATATCTACACTGCTATCTCTATAAACATGAAAATAACTACACTGCTATCTGTATAAATATGGAAATATCTACACCACCATCTCTATGAACATGGAAATATCTACACTGTCATTTGTATGAACATGGAAATATCTACACCGCCATCTCTATGAACATGGAAATATCGACACCGCCATCTGTATGAACATGGAAATATCTACACCGCCATCTGTACAAACATGGAAATATCTTCACCACCATCTGTATTAAGATGGAAATATCTACACCGCTATCTGCATAAACATGGAAATATCTGCCCAACAATCTGTATAAACATGGAAATATCCGCACTGCTATCTGTATAAACATGGAAATATCTACACTGCTATCTGCATAAACATGGAAATATCCACACCGCTATCTGTGTAAACATGGAAATGTCTACACCGCTATCTGTGTAAACAGGGAAATATCTACACCGCCATCTGTGTAAACATGAAAATATCTACACGGCCATCCCTATAAACATGGAAATATGTACACCGCCATCTGTATGAACATGGAAATATCTACACCGCCATCTCTATAAACGTGGAAATATCTACACCGCTAACTGTACGAACATGCAAATATCTACACAGCTATCTGTATATCAATGGAAATACCTACACCGCCATCTGTATGAACATGGAAATATCTTCACCGCCATTTGTATGAACATGGATATATGTACACCGGCATCTGGATGAACATGGAAATATCTACACCGTAATCTGCATGAACAAGGAAATATCTACACAGCTATCTGAATATACATGGAAATATCTACACAGATTTCTCTATAAATATGGAAATAACTATATCGCTATCTCTATAAACTTCGAAATACCTACACCGCCATCTTTATGAACATGGAAATATCTACACCTCCATCTGTAAGATCATGGACATATGTACACCGCCATCTGTATTAAGATGGAAATATCTACACCGCTATCTGTATAAACATGGAAATATCTGCCCAACTATCTTTATAAACATGGAAATATCCGCACCGCTATCTGAATAAACATGGAAATATCCGCACCGCTATCTGTATAAACATGGAAATATCTACACTGCTATCTGCATAAACATGGAAATATCCACACCGCTATCTGTGTAAACATGGAAATGTCTACACCGCTATCTGTGTAAACATGGAAATATCTACACCGCCATCTGTGCAAACATGAAAATATCTACACCGCCATCCCTATAAACCTGGAAATATCTACACTGTCCTCTGTATGAACATGGAAATGTCTACACCGCCATCTCTATAAACGTGGAAATATCTACACCGCTATCTGTATGAACTTGGAAATATCTACACTGCTCTCTGTATGAAATTGAAATTATCTACAACACTATCTCTATAAACATGGAAATATCTACACTGCTATCTGTATAAACATGGAAATATCTACACCGCTATCTGTATAAACATGGAAATATCTTCACCGCTATCTGTATAAACATGGAAATATCTACAACGCTGTCTCTATAAACTTGGAAATAACTACACCACTATCTCTGTAAACATGGAAATATCTAGACCGCCATCTCTATATACATGGAAATATCTACACCACCATCTGTATAAACATGGAAATATCTATACCGCTATCTGCATAAACATGGAAATAACTACACCGCCGTCTCTATGAACATGCAAATATGTACACTGCCATCTGTACGAACATGGAAATATCTATACCGCCATCTGTATGAACATGTAAATATCTACACCGCCATCTGTATGAACATGGAAACATCTACACCGCTAACTGTATGAACATGGAAATATCTTCACCGCTATCGGTAAGAACATGGAAATATCTACATCGCTATCTGTATTAACATGGAAATATCTACACCGCTCTCTGTATGAACATGGAAATATCTACACCGCTATCTGTATGAACATGGAAATATCTACACCGCTGTCTGTATGAACATGGAAATATCTACACTGCTATCTGAATGAACATGGAAATATCTACACCGCTATCTGTATGAACATGCAAATATCTACACAGCTATCTGTATATCAATGGAAATATCTACACTGCTATCTCTATAAACATGAAAATAACTACACTGCTATCTGTATAAATATGGAAATATCTACACCACCATCTCTATGAACATGGAAATATCTACACTGTCATTTGTATGAACATGGAAATATCTACACCGCCATCTCTATGAACATGGAAATATCGACACCGCCATCTGTATGAACATGGAAATATCTACACCGCCATCTGTACAAACATGGAAATATCTTCACCACCATCTGTATTAAGATGGAAATATCTACACCGCTATCTGCATAAACATGGAAATATCTGCCCAACAATCTGTATAAACATGGAAATATCCGCACTGCTATCTGTATAAACATGGAAATATCTACACTGCTATCTGCATAAACATGGAAATATCCACACCGCTATCTGTGTAAACATGGAAATGTCTACACCGCTATCTGTGTAAACAGGGAAATATCTACACCGCCATCTGTGTAAACATGAAAATATCTACACGGCCATCCCTATAAACATGGAAATATGTACACCGCCATCTGTATGAACATGGAAATATCTACACCGCCATCTCTATAAACGTGGAAATATCTACACCGCTAACTGTACGAACATGCAAATATCTACACAGCTATCTGTATATCAATGGAAATACCTACACCGCCATCTGTATGAACATGGAAATATCTTCACCGCCATTTGTATGAACATGGATATATGTACACCGGCATCTGGATGAACATGGAAATATCTACACCGTAATCTGCATGAACAAGGAAATATCTACACAGCTATCTGAATATACATGGAAATATCTACACAGATTTCTCTATAAATATGGAAATAACTATATCGCTATCTCTATAAACTTCGAAATACCTACACCGCCATCTTTATGAACATGGAAATATCTACACCTCCATCTGTAAGATCATGGACATATGTACACCGCCATCTGTATTAAGATGGAAATATCTACACCGCTATCTGTATAAACATGGAAATATCTGCCCAACCATCTTTATAAACATGGAAATATCCGCACCGCTATCTGAATAAACATGGAAATATCCGCACCGCTATCTGTATAAACATGGAAATATCTACACTGCTATCTGCATAAACATGGAAATATCCACACCGCTATCTGTGTAAACATGGAAATGTCTACACCGCTATCTGTGTAAACAGGGAAATATCTACACCGCCATCTGTGCAAACATGAAAATATCTACACCGCCATCCCTATAAACCTGGAAATATCTACACTGTCCTCTGTATGAACATGGAAATGTCTACACCGCCATCTCTATAAACGTGGAAATATCTACACCGCTATCTGTATGAACTTGGAAATATCTACACTGCTCTCTGTATGAAATTGAAATTATCTACAACACTATCTCTATAAACATGGAAATATCTACACTGCTATCTGTATAAACATGGAAATATCTACACCGCTATCTGTATAAACATGGAAATATCTTCACCGCTATCTGTATAAACATGGAAATATCTACAACGCTGTCTCTATAAACTTGGAAATAACTACACCACTATCTCTGTAAACATGGAAATATCTAGACCGCCATCTCTATATACATGGAAATATCTACACCACCATCTGTATAAACATGGAAATATCTATACCGCTATCTGCATAAACATGGAAATAACTACACCGCCGTCTCTATGAACATGCAAATATGTACACTGCCATCTGTACGAACATGGAAATATCTATACCGCCATCTGTATGAACATGTAAATATCTACACCGCCATCTGTATGAACATGGAAACATCTACACCGCTAACTGTATGAACATGGAAATATCTTCACCGCTATCGGTAAGAACATGGAAATATCTACATCGCTATCTGTATTAACATGGAAATATCTACACCGCTCTCTGTATGAACATGGAAATATCTACACCGCTATCTGTATGAACATGGAAATATCTACACCGCCATGTGTATGAACATGTAAATATCTACACCGCCATCTGTATGAACATGGAAATATCTACACCGCTAACTGTATGAACATGGAAATATCTACACCGCTATCTGAATGAACATGGAAATATCTACACCGCTAACTGTATGAACATGGAAATATCTACACCGCTATCTGTATGAACATGGAAATATCTACACCGCTGTCTGTATGAACATGGAAATATCTACACTGCTATCTGAATGAACATGGAAATATCTACACCGCTATCTGTATGAACATGCAAATATCTACACAGCTATCTGTATATCAATGGAAATATCTACACTGCTATCTCTATAAACATGAAAATAACTACACTGCTATCTGTATAAATATGGAAATATCTACACCACCATCTCTATGAACATGGAAATATCTACACTGTCATTTGTATGAACATGGAAATATCTACACCGCCATCTCTATGAACATGGAAATATCGACACCGCCATCTGTATGAACATGGAAATATCTACACCGCCATCTGTACAAACATGGAAATATCTTCACCACCATCTGTATTAAGATGGAAATATCTACACCGCTATCTGCATAAACATGGAAATATCTGCCCAACAATCTGTATAAACATGGAAATATCCGCACTGCTATCTGTATAAACATGGAAATATCTACACTGCTATCTGCATAAACATGGAAATATCCACACCGCTATCTGTGTAAACATGGAAATGTCTACACCGCTATCTGTGTAAACAGGGAAATATCTACACCGCCATCTGTGTAAACATGAAAATATCTACACGGCCATCCCTATAAACATGGAAATATGTACACCGCCATCTGTATGAACATGGAAATATCTACACCGCCATCTCTATAAACGTGGAAATATCTACACCGCTAACTGTACGAACATGCAAATATCTACACAGCTATCTGTATATCAATGGAAATACCTACACCGCCATCTGTATGAACATGGAAATATCTTCACCGCCATTTGTATGAACATGGATATATGTACACCGGCATCTGGATGAACATGGAAATATCTACACCGTAATCTGCATGAACAAGGAAATATCTACACAGCTATCTGAATATACATGGAAATATCTACACAGATTTCTCTATAAATATGGAAATAACTATATCGCTATCTCTATAAACTTCGAAATACCTACACCGCCATCTTTATGAACATGGAAATATCTACACCTCCATCTGTAAGATCATGGACATATGTACACCGCCATCTGTATTAAGATGGAAATATCTACACCGCTATCTGTATAAACATGGAAATATCTGCCCAACTATCTTTATAAACATGGAAATATCCGCACCGCTATCTGAATAAACATGGAAATATCCGCACCGCTATCTGTATAAACATGGAAATATCTACACTGCTATCTGCATAAACATGGAAATATCCACACCGCTATCTGTGTAAACATGGAAATGTCTACACCGCTATCTGTGTAAACATGGAAATATCTACACCGCCATCTGTGCAAACATGAAAATATCTACACCGCCATCCCTATAAACCTGGAAATATCTACACTGTCCTCTGTATGAACATGGAAATGTCTACACCGCCATCTCTATAAACGTGGAAATATCTACACCGCTATCTGTATGAACTTGGAAATATCTACACTGCTCTCTGTATGAAATTGAAATTATCTACAACACTATCTCTATAAACATGGAAATATCTACACTGCTATCTGTATAAACATGGAAATATCTACACCGCTATCTGTATAAACATGGAAATATCTTCACCGCTATCTGTATAAACATGGAAATATCTACAACGCTGTCTCTATAAACTTGGAAATAACTACACCACTATCTCTGTAAACATGGAAATATCTAGACCGCCATCTCTATATACATGGAAATATCTACACCACCATCTGTATAAACATGGAAATATCTATACCGCTATCTGCATAAACATGGAAATAACTACACCGCCGTCTCTATGAACATGCAAATATGTACACTGCCATCTGTACGAACATGGAAATATCTATACCGCCATCTGTATGAACATGTAAATATCTACACCGCCATCTGTATGAACATGGAAACATCTACACCGCTAACTGTATGAACATGGAAATATCTTCACCGCTATCGGTAAGAACATGGAAATATCTACATCGCTATCTGTATTAACATGGAAATATCTACACCGCTCTCTGTATGAACATGGAAATATCTACACCGCTATCTGTATGAACATGGAAATATCTACACCGCCATGTGTATGAACATGTAAATATCTACACCGCCATCTGTATGAACATGGAAATATCTACACCGCTAACTGTATGAACATGGAAATATCTACACCGCTATCTGAATGAACATGGAAATATCTACACCGCTAACTGTATGAACATGGAAATATCTACACCGCTATCTGTATGAACATGGAAATATCTACACCGCTGTCTGTATGAACATGGAAATATCTACACTGCTATCTGAATGAACATGGAAATATCTACACCGCTATCTGTATGAACATGCAAATATCTACACAGCTATCTGTATATCAATGGAAATATCTACACTGCTATCTCTATAAACATGAAAATAACTACACTGCTATCTGTATAAATATGGAAATATCTACACCACCATCTCTATGAACATGGAAATATCTACACTGTCATTTGTATGAACATGGAAATATCTACACCGCCATCTCTATGAACATGGAAATATCGACACCGCCATCTGTATGAACATGGAAATATCTACACCGCCATCTGTACAAACATGGAAATATCTTCACCACCATCTGTATTAAGATGGAAATATCTACACCGCTATCTGCATAAACATGGAAATATCTGCCCAACAATCTGTATAAACATGGAAATATCCGCACTGCTATCTGTATAAACATGGAAATATCTACACTGCTATCTGCATAAACATGGAAATATCCACACCGCTATCTGTGTAAACATGGAAATGTCTACACCGCTATCTGTGTAAACAGGGAAATATCTACACCGCCATCTGTGTAAACATGAAAATATCTACACGGCCATC
Organism: Gorilla gorilla gorilla; assembly: GCF_029281585.2. Classification (NCBI taxonomy): domain Eukaryota; kingdom Metazoa; phylum Chordata; class Mammalia; order Primates; family Hominidae; genus Gorilla; species Gorilla gorilla. Next base: position 2,733,747 of record NC_073234.2, read on the forward strand.
CCTATAAACATGGAAATATGTACACCGCCATCTGTATGAACATGGAAATATCTACACCGCCATCTCTATAAACGTGGAAATATCTACACCGCTAACTGTACGAACATGCAAATATCTACACAGCTATCTGTATATCAATGGAAATACCTACACCGCCATCTGTATGAACATGGAAATATCTTCACCGCCATTTGTATGAACATGGATATATGTACACCGGCATCTGGATGAACATGGAAATATCTACACCGTAATCTGCATGAACAAGGAAATATCTACACAGCTATCTGAATATACATGGAAATATCTACACAGATTTCTCTATAAATATGGAAATAACTATATCGCTATCTCTATAAACTTCGAAATACCTACACCGCCATCTTTATGAACATGGAAATATCTACACCTCCATCTGTAAGATCATGGACATATGTACACCGCCATCTGTATTAAGATGGAAATATCTACACCGCTATCTGTATAAACATGGAAATATCTGCCCAACTATCTTTATAAACATGGAAATATCCGCACCGCTATCTGAATAAACATGGAAATATCCGCACCGCTATCTGTATAAACATGGAAATATCTACACTGCTATCTGCATAAACATGGAAATATCCACACCGCTATCTGTGTAAACATGGAAATGTCTACACCGCTATCTGTGTAAACATGGAAATATCTACACCGCCATCTGTGCAAACATGAAAATATCTACACCGCCATCCCTATAAACCTGGAAATATCTACACTGTCCTCTGTATGAACATGGAAATGTCTACACCGCCATCTCTATAAACGTGGAAATATCTACACCGCTATCTGTATGAACTTGGAAATATCTACACTGCTCTCTGTATGAAATTGAAATTATCTACAACACTATCTCTATAAACATGGAAATATCTACACTGCTATCTGTATAAACATGGAAATATCTACACCGCTATCTGTATAAACATGGAAATATCTTCACCGCTATCTGTATAAACATGGAAATATCTACAACGCTGTCTCTATAAACTTGGAAATAACTACACCACTATCTCTGTAAACATGGAAATATCTAGACCGCCATCTCTATATACATGGAAATATCTACACCACCATCTGTATAAACATGGAAATATCTATACCGCTATCTGCATAAACATGGAAATAACTACACCGCCGTCTCTATGAACATGCAAATATGTACACTGCCATCTGTACGAACATGGAAATATCTATACCGCCATCTGTATGAACATGTAAATATCTACACCGCCATCTGTATGAACATGGAAACATCTACACCGCTAACTGTATGAACATGGAAATATCTTCACCGCTATCGGTAAGAACATGGAAATATCTACATCGCTATCTGTATTAACATGGAAATATCTACACCGCTCTCTGTATGAACATGGAAATATCTACACCGCTATCTGTATGAACATGGAAATATCTACACCGCCATGTGTATGAACATGTAAATATCTACACCGCCATCTGTATGAACATGGAAATATCTACACCGCTAACTGTATGAACATGGAAATATCTACACCCCTATCTGAATGAACATGGAAATATCTACACCGCTAACTGTATGAACATGGAAATATCTACACCGCTATCTGTATGAACATGGAAATATCTACACCGCTGTCTGTATGAACATGGAAATATCTACACTGCTATCTGAATGAACATGGAAATATCTACACCGCTATCTGTATGAACATGCAAATATCTACACAGCTATCTGTATATCAATGGAAATATCTACACTGCTATCTCTATAAACATGAAAATAACTACACTGCTATCTGTATAAATATGGAAATATCTACACCACCATCTCTATGAACATGGAAATATCTACACTGTCATTTGTATGAACATGGAAATATCTACACCGCCATCTCTATGAACATGGAAATATCGACACCGCCATCTGTATGAACATGGAAATATCTACACCGCCATCTGTACAAACATGGAAATATCTTCACCACCATCTGTATTAAGATGGAAATATCTACACCGCTATCTGCATAAACATGGAAATATCTGCCCAACAATCTGTATAAACATGGAAATATCCGCACTGCTATCTGTATAAACATGGAAATATCTACACTGCTATCTGCATAAACATGGAAATATCCACACCGCTATCTGTGTAAACATGGAAATGTCTACACCGCTATCTGTGTAAACAGGGAAATATCTACACCGCCATCTGTGTAAACATGAAAATATCTACACGGCCATCCCTATAAACATGGAAATATGTACACCGCCATCTGTATGAACATGGAAATATCTACACCGCCATCTCTATAAACGTGGAAATATCTACACCGCTAACTGTACGAACATGCAAATATCTACACAGCTATCTGTATATCAATGGAAATACCTACACCGCCATCTGTATGAACATGGAAATATCTTCACCGCCATTTGTATGAACATGGATATATGTACACCGGCATCTGGATGAACATGGAAATATCTACACCGTAATCTGCATGAACAAGGAAATATCTACACAGCTATCTGAATATACATGGAAATATCTACACAGATTTCTCTATAAATATGGAAATAACTATATCGCTATCTCTATAAACTTCGAAATACCTACACCGCCATCTTTATGAACATGGAAATATCTACACCTCCATCTGTAAGATCATGGACATATGTACACCGCTATCTGTATTAAGATGGAAATATCTACACCGCTATCTGTATAAACATGGAAATATATGCCCAACTATCTGTATAAACATGGAAATATCTGCACCGCTATCTGAATAAACATGGAAATATCCGCACCGCTATCTGTATAAACATGGAAATATCTACACTGCTATCTGCATAAACATGGAAATATCCACACCGCTATCTGTGTAAACATGGAAATGTCTACACCGCTATCTGTGTAAACATGGAAATATCTACACCGCCATCTGTGCAAACATGAAAATATCTACACCGCCATCCCTATAAACATGGAAATATCTACACTGTCCTCTGTATGAACATGGAAATGTCTACACCGCCATCTCTATAAACGTGGAAATATCTACACCGCTATCTGTATGAACTTGGAAATATCTACACTGCTCTCTGTATGAAATTGAAATTATCTACAACACTATCTCTATAAACATGGAAATATCTACACTGCTATCTGTATAAACATGGAAATATCTACACCGCTATCTGTATAAACATGGAAATATCTTCACCGCTATCTGTATAAACATGGAAATATCTACAACGCTGTCTCTATAAACTTGGAAATAACTACACCACTATCTCTGTAAACATTTAAATATCTAGACCGCCATCTCTATATACATGGAAATATCTACACCACCATCTGTATAAACATGGAAATATCTATACCGCTATCTGCATAAACATGGAAATAACTACACCGCCGTCTCTATGAACATGCAAATATGTACACTGCCATCTGTACGAACATGGAAATATCTATACCGCCATCTGTATGAACATGTAAATATCTACACCGCCATCTGTTTGAACATGGAAATATCTACACCGCTAACTATATGAACATGGAAATATCTACACTGCTATCTGAATGAACATGGAAATATCTACACCGTTATCTGTATGAACATGGAAATATCTCTACCGCTATCTGTAAGAACATGGAAATATCTACACCGCTATCTGTACGAACATGGAAATATCTACACCGCTATCTGTATGAACATGCAAATATCTACACAGGTATCTGTATATCAATGGAAATATCTACACAGCTGTCTCTATAAACATGGAAATAACTACACTGCTATCTGTATAAACATGGAAATATCTACACAGCCACCTGTATGAACATGGAAATATCTACACTGCCATCCGTACGAACATGGAAATATCTACACCGCCATCTGTATGAACATGTAAATATCTACACCGCCATCTGTATGAACATGGAAATATCTACACCGCTAACTGTATGAACATGGAAATATCTACACCGCTATTGGTATGAACATGGAAATATCTACACCGCTATCTGTATGAACATGGAAATATCTACACCGCTATCTGTATTAACATGGAAATATCTACACCGCCATCTGTATGAACATGGAAATATCTTCACCGCCATCTGTATGAACATTTAAATATCTACACCGCCATCTGTATGAACATGGAAGTATCTACACCGCTAACTGTATGAACATGGAAATATCTACACCGCTATCTGTATGAACATGGAAATATCTACACCGCTATCTGTATGAACATGGAAATATCTACACCGCTATCTGTATGAACATGGAAATATCTACACCGCTATCTGTATGAACATGGAAACATCTAGACCGCTATCTGTATGAACATGCAAATATCTACACAGCTATCTGTATATCAATGAAAATATCTACAATGCAATCCCTATAAACATGGAAATAACTACACTGCTATCTGTATAAATATGGAAATATCTACACCGCCATCTCTATGAACATGGAAATATCTACACCGCCATTTGTATGAACATGGAAATATCTACACCGCCATCTCTATGAACATGGAAATATCTACACCGCCATTTGCATGAACATGGAAATATCTACACCACCATCTGTATGAACATGGAAATATCTTCACCGCCATCTGTATGAACATGGATATATGTACACCGGCATCTGGATGAATATGGAAATATCTACACCGCTATCTGCATGAAGATGGAAATATCTACACAGCTAACTAAATATACACGGAAATATCTACACAGATTTCTCTATAAATATGGAAATAACTACAGCGCTATCTCTATAAACTTCGAAATATCTACACCGCCATCTGTATGAACATGGAAATATCTACACCGCTAACTGTATGAACATGGAAATATCTACACCGCTGTCTGTATGAACATGGAAATATCTACACCGTTATCTGTATGAACATAGAAATATCTACACCGCTATCTGTATGAACATGGAAATAGCTACACCGCTAACTGTATGAACATGGAAATATCTACACCGCTATCTGTATGAACACGCAAATATCTACACAGCTATCTGTATATCAATGGAAATATCTACACCGCTATCTCTATTAACATGGAAATAACTACACTGCTATCTGTATAAACATGGAAATATCTACACCGCCACCTGTATGAACATGGAAATATCTACACAGCCATCCATACAAACATGGAAATATCTACACCGCCATCTGTATGAACATGTAAATATCTTCACCGCCATCTGTATGAACATGGAAATATCTACACCGCTAAATGTATGAACATGGAAATGTCTACACCGCTATTGGTATGAACATGAAAATATCTACACCGCTATCTGTATGAACATGGAAATATCTACACCGCTATCTGTATGAACATGGAAATATCTACACCGCTATCTGTATGAACATGGAAATATCTACACCGCCATCTGTATCAACTTGTAGATATCTACACCGCCATCTGTATGAACATGGAAATATCTACACCGCTAACTGTATGAACATTTAAATATCTACACTGCTATCTGTATGAACATGGATATATCTACACCGCTATCTGTACTAACATGGAAATATCTACACCGCTATCTGTATGAACATGCAAATATCTACACAGCTATCTGTATATCAATGGAAATATCCAGACTGGTATCTCTATAAACATGGAAATAACTACACTGCTATCTGTATAAACGTGGAAATATCTACACCGCCATCTCTATGAACGTGGAAATATCTACACCGCCATTTGTATGAACCTGGAAATATCTACACCGCCATCTGTATGAACATGGAAAATCTACACCGCCATTTGTATGAACATGGAAATACCTACACCGCCATCTGTATGAACATGGAAATATCTTCACCGCCATTTGTATGAACATGGATATATGTACACCGGCATCTAGATGAACATGGAAATATCTACACCGTAATCTGCATGAACGTGGAAATATCTACCAAGCTATCTGAATATACATGGAATTATCTACACAGATTTCTCTATAAATAAGGAAATAACTACATCGCTATCTCTATAAACTTCGAAATATCTACACCGCCATCTGTATGAACATGGAAATATCTACACCACCATCTGTACGATCATGGACATATCTACTCCGCCATCTGTATTAAGATGGAAATATCTACACAGCTATCTGTATAAACATGGAAATATCTGCCCAACTATCTGTATAAACATGAAAATATCTGCACCGCTATCTGAATAAACATGGAAATATCCGCCCCGCTATCTGTATAAACTTGGAAATATCTACACTGCTATCTGTATGAACATGGAAATATCTACACCGCCATCTGTACGAACATGGAAATATCTATACCGCCGTCTGTATGAACATGTAAATATCTACACCGCCATCTGTATGAACATGGAAATATCTACATCGCTAACTGTATGAACATGGAAATATCTACACTGCTATCTGTATGAACATGGAAATATCTACACCGTTATCTGTATGAACATGGAAATATCTACACCGCTATCTGTAAGAACATGGAAATATATACACCGCTATCTGTACGAACATGGAAATATCTACACCGCTATCTGTATGAACATGCAAATATCTACACAGCTATCCGTATATCAATGGAAATATCTACAAAGCTGTCTCTATAAACATGGAAATAAATACACTGCTATCTGTATAAACATGGAAATATCTACACAGCCGCCTGTATGAACATGGAAATATCTACACTGCTATCCGTATGAACATGGAAATATGTACACCGCCATCTGTATGAACATGTAAATATCCACACCGCCATCTGTAGGAACATGGAAATATCTACACCGCTAACTGTATCAACGTGGAAATATCTACACCGCTATTGGTATGAACATGGAAAAATCTACACTGCTTTCTGTATGAACATGGAAATATCTACACCGCTATCTGTATGAACATGGAAATATCTACACCGCCATCTGTATGAACATGGAAATATCTACACCGCCATCTCTATGAACATGGAAATATCTACACCGCCATCTGTGTGAACATGTAAATATCTACACCGTCATCTGTATGAACATGGAAATATCTACACCGCTAACTGTATGAACATGGAAATATCTATACCGCTATCTGTATGAACATGGAAATATCTACACCGCTATCTGTATGAACATGGAAATATCTACACCGCCATCTCTATAAACATGGAAATATCTACACCACCATCTGTATAAACATGGAAATATCTATACCGCTATCTGCATAAACATGGATCTATCTACACAGCTATCTGAATGTACATGGAAATATCTACACAGATTTCTCTATAAATATGGAAATAACTACAGCGCTATCTCTATAAACTTCGAAATATCTACACCGCCATCTGTATGAACATGGAAATATCTACAATGCCATCTGTACAAACATGGACATATCTACACCGCCATCTGTATGAACATGGAAATATCTACACCGCTAACTGTATGAACATGGAAATATCTGCACCGCTATCTGTATGAACATGGGAATATCTACACCGCTATCTGTATGAACATGGAAATATCTACACCGCTATCTGTATGACCATGCAAATATCTACACAGCTATCAGTATATCAATGGAAATATCTACACTGCTATCTCTATAAACATGGAAATAACTACACTGCTATCTGTATAAATATGGAAATATCTACACCGCCATCTCTATGAACATGGAAATATCTACACAACCATCTGTATGAACATGGAAATATCTACACCGCTAACTGTATGAACATGGAAATATCTACGCCGCTATCTGTATGAACATGGAAATATCTTGGCCATCTGTATGAACATGGAAATGTCTGCACCGCTAAATATATGAACATGGAAATGTCTACACCGCTATTGGTATGAACATGGAAATATCTACACCGCTATCTGTATGAACATGGAAATATCTACACCGCTATCTGTATGAACATGGAAATATCTACACCGCTATCTGTATGAACATGGAAATAACTACACCGCCATCTGTATGAACATGTAAATATCTACACCGCCATCTGTATGAACATGGAAATATCTAAACCGCTAACTGTATGAACATGGAAATATCTACACTGCTATCTGTATGAAAATGGAAATAACTGCACCGCTATCTGTATGAACATGGAAATATCTACACCGCTATCTGTATGAACATGGAAATATCTACACCGCTATCTGTATGAGCATGGAAATGTCTACACCGCTATCTCTATGAACGTGCAAATATCTACACAGCTATCTGTATATCAATGGAAATATCTACACTACTATCTCTATAAACATGTAAATAACTACACTGCTATCTCTATAAATATGGAAATATCAACACCGCCATCTCTATGAACATGGAAATATCTACACCGCCATTTGTATGAACATGGAAATATCTACACCGCCATCTCTATGAACATGGAAATATCTACACCACCATTTGTATGAACATGGAAATATCTACACCACCATCTGGATGAACATGGAAATATCTTCACCGCCATCTATATGAACATGGATATATGTACACCGGCATCTGGATGAACATGGAAATATCTACACCGCTATCTGAATGAACATGGATCTAGCTACACAGCTATCTGAATATACATGGAAATATCTACACAGATTTCTCTATAAATATGGAAATAACTACAGCGCTATCTCTATAAACTTCGAAATATCTACACCGCCATCTGTATGAACATGGAAATATCTACACCGCCATCTGTACGAACAAGGGCATATCTACACCTCCACCTGTTTTATGATGGAAATATCTACACCGCTATCTGTATAAACATGGAAATATTTGCCCAAATATCTGTATAAACATGGAAATATCCGCACCGCTATCTGAATAAACATGGAAATATCCACACCGCTATCTGTATAAACATGGAAATATCTACACTGCTATCTGCATAAACATGGAAATATCCACACCGCTATCTGTGTAAACATGGGAATGTCTACACCGCCATCTGTGTAAACATGGAAATATCTACTCCGCCATCTGTGTAAACATGAAAATATCTACACCGCCATCCCTATAAACATGGAAATATCTACACCGTCCTCTGTATGAACATGGAAATATCTGCACCGCCATCTCTATAAACGTGGAAATATCTACATCGCAATCTGTATGAACTTGGAAATATCTACACGGCTCTCTGTATAAAATTGAAATTATCTACACCACTATCTCTATAAACATGGAAATATCTACACTGCTATGTGTATAAACATGGAAATATCTACACCACTATCTGTATAAACATGGAAATATCTACAACGATGTCTCTGTAAACTTGGAAATAACTACACCACTATCTCTGTAAACATGGAAATATCTAGACCATCATCTCTATAAACATGGAAATATCTAAACCACCATCTGTATAAACATGGAAATATCTATACCGCTATCTGCATAAACATGGAAATATCCACACCGCCATCTCTATGAACATGGAAATATCTACACCGCCATCTGTATGAACATGTTAATATCTACACCGCCATCTGTATGAACATGGAAATATCTACACCGCCATCTGTATGAACATGTAAATATCTACACCGCCATCTGTATGAACATGGAAATATCTACACCGCTAACTGTATGAACATGGAAATATCTACACCGCTATCTGTATGAACATGGAAATATCTACACCGCTATCTGTATGAACATGGAAATATCTACACCGCCATCTCTATAAACATGGAAATATCTACACCACCATCTTTATAAACATGGAAATATCTATACCGCAATCTGCATAAACATGGATCTATCTACACAGCTATCTGAATATACATGGAAATATCTACACAGATTTCTCTATAAATATGGAAATAACTACAGCGCTATCTCTATAAACTTCGAAATATCTACACCGCCATCTGTATGAACATGGAAATATCTACAACGCCATCTGTACAAACATGGACATATCTACACCGCCATCTGTATGAACATGGAAATATCTACACCGCTAACGGTATGAACATGGAAATATCTGCACCGCTATCTGTATGAACATGGGAATATCTACACCGCTATCTGTATGAACATGGAAATATCTACACCGCTATCTGTATGACCATGCTAATATCTACACAGCTATCAGTATATCAATGGAAATATCTACACTGCTATCTCTATAAACATGGAAATAACTACTCTGCTATCTGTATATATATGGAAATATCTACACCGCCATCTCTATGAACATGGAAATATCTACACAACCATCTGTATGAACATGGAAATATCTACACCGCTAACTGTATGAACATGGAAATATCTACGCCGCTATCTGTATGAAGATGGAAATATCTTAGCCATCTGTATGAACATGGAAATGTCTGCACCGCTAAATATATGAACATGGAAATGTCTACACCGCTATTGGTATGAACATGGAAATATCTACACCGCTATCTGTATGAACATGGAAATATCTACACCGCTATCTGTATGAACATGGAAATATCTACACCGCTATCTGTATGAACATGGAAATAACTACACCGCCATGTGTATGAACATGTAAATATCTACACCGCCATCTGTATGAACATGGAAATATCTAAACCGCTAACTGTATGAACATGGAAATATCTACACTGCTATCTGAATGAAAATGGAAATAACTGCACCGCTATCTGTATGAACATGGAAATATCTAAACCGCTATCTGTATGAACATGGAAATATCTACACCGCTATCTGTATGAGCATGGAAATGTCTACACCGCTATCTCTATGAACATGCAAATATCTACACAGCTATCTGTATATCAATGGAAATATCTACACTACTATCTCTATAAACATGTAAATAACTACACTGCTATCTCTATAAATATGGAAATATCAACACCGCCATCTCTATGAACATGGAAATATCTACACCGCCATTTGTATGAACATGGAAATATCTACACCACCATCTGGATGAACATGGAAATACCTTCACCGCCATCTATATGAACATGGATATATGTACACCGGCATCTGGATGAACATGGAAATATCTACACCGCTATCTGAATGAACATGGATCTAGCTACACAGCTATCTGAATATACATGGAAATATCTACACAGATTTCTCTATAAATATGGAAATAACTACAGCGCTATCTCTATAAACTTCGAAATATCTACACCGCCATCTGTATGAACATGGAAATATCTACACCGCCATCTGTACGAACAAGGGCATATCTACACCTCCACCTGTTTTATGATGGAAATATCTACACCGCTATCTGTATAAACATGGAAATATTTGCCCAAATATCTGTATAAACATGGAAATATCCGCACCGCTATCTGAATAAACATGGAAATATCCACACCGCTATCTGTATAAACATGGAAATATCTACACTGCTATCTGCATAAACATGGAAATATCCACACCGCTATCTGTGTAAACATGGAAATGTCTACACCGCTATCTGTGTAAACATGGAAATATCTACTCCGCCATCTGTGTAAACATGAAAATATCTACACCGCCATCCCTATAAACATGGAAATATCTACACCGTCCTCTGTATGAACATGGAAATATCTGCACCGCCATCTCTATAAACGTGGAAATATCTACATCGCAATCTGTATGAACTTGGAAATATCTACACGGCTCTCTGTATAAAATTGAAATTATCTACACCACTATCTCTATAAACATGGAAATATCTTCACTGCTATGTGTATAAACATGGAAATATCTACACCGCTATCTGTATAAACATGGAAATATCTACAACGATGTCTCTATAAACTTGGAAATAACTACACCACTATCTCTGTAAACATGGAAATATCTAGACCATCATCTCTATAAACATGGAAATATCTAAACCACCATCTGTATAAACATGGAAATATCTATACCGCTATCTGCATAAACATGGAAATATCCACACCGCCATCTCTATGAACATGGAAATATCTACACCGCCATCTGTATGAACATGGAAATATCTACACCGCCATCTGTATGAACATGGAAATATCTACACCGCCATCTGTATGAACATGGAAATATATACACCGCCATCTGTATGAACATGGAAATATCTACACCGCTAACTGTATGAACATGGAAATATCTACACCGCTATCTGTATGAACATGGAAATATCTACACCGCTATCTGTATGAACATGGAAATATCTACACCGCCATCTCTATAAACATGGAAATATCTACACCACCATCTGTATAAACATGGAAATATCTATACCGAAATCTGCATAAACATGGATCTATCTACACAGCTATCTGAATATACATGGAAATATCTACACAGATTTCTCTATAAATATGGAAATAACTACAGCGCTATCTCTATAAACTTCGAAATATCTACACCGCCATCTGTATGAACATGGAAATATCTACAACGCCATCTGTACAAACATGGACATATCTACACCGCCATCTGTATGAACATGGAAATATCTACACCGCTAACTGTATGAACATGGAAATATCTGCACCGCTATCTGTATGAACATGGGAATATCTACACCGCTATCTGTATGAACATGGAAATATCTACACCGCTATCTGTATGACCATGCAAATATCTACACAGCTATCAGTATATCAATGGAAATATCTACACTGCTATCTCTATAAACATGGAAATAACTACACTGCTATCTGTATAAATATGGAAATATCTACACCGCCATCTCTATGAACATGGAAATATCTACACAACCATCTGTATGAACATGGAAATATCTACACCGCTAACTGTATGAACATGGAAATATCTACGCCGCTATCTGTATGAACATGGAAATATCTTGGCCATCTGTATGAACATGGAAATGTCTGCACCGCTAAATATATGAACATGGAAATGTCTACACCGCTATTGGTATGAACATGGAAATATCTACACCGCTATCTGTATCAACATGGAAATATCTACACCGCCATCTGTATGAACATGGAAATATCTACACCTCTAACTGTACGAACATGGAAATATCTACACCACCATCTGTATGAAAATGTAAATATCTACACCAGCATCTGTATGAACATGGAAATATCTACACCGCTAACTGTATGAACATGGAAATGACTAAACCGCTATTGGTATGAAACTGGAAATATCTAGACCGCTATCTGTATGAACATGGAAATATCTACACCGCTATCTGTATGAACATGGAAATCTCTACACCCCTATCTGTATGAACATGGAAATATCTACACCGCTATCTGTATGAACATGGAAATATCTACACCGCTATCTGTACGAACATGGAAATATCTACACCGCTATCTGTATGAACATGCAAATATCTACACAGCTATCTGTATATCAGTGGAAATATCTACACAGCTATATCCATTAACATGGAAATAACTACACTGCTATCTGTATAAACATGGAAATATCTACACCGCCACCTGTATGAACATGGAAATATCTACACTGCCATCCATACAAACATGGAAATGTCTACACCGCCATCTATATGAACATAGAAATATCTTCACCGCCATCTGTATGAACATGGAAATATCTACACCGCTAAATGTATGAACATGGAAATGTCTACACCGCTATTGGTATGAACATGGAAATATCTACACCGCTATCTGCATGAACATGGAAATATCTACACCGCTATCTGTATGAACATGGAAACATCTACACCGCTATCTGTATGAACATGGAAATATCTACACCGCCATCTGTATCAGCATGTAAATATCTACACCGCCATCTGTATGAACATGGAAATATCTACACCGCTAACTGTATGTGCATTTAAATATCTACACTGCTATCTGTATGAATATGGAAGTATCTACACCGCTATCTGTATTAACATGGAAATATCTGCACCGCTATCTGTATGAACATGGATATATCTACACTGCTATCTGTATGAACATGGAAATATCTACACCGCTATCTGTATGAACATGCAAATATCTACACCGCTATCTCTATGAACATGCAAATATCTACACAGATATCTGTATATCAATGGAAATATCTACACTGCTATCTCTATAAACATGGAAATAACTACACTGCTATCTCTATAAATATGGAAATATCTACACCGCCATCTCTATGAACATGGAAATATCTACACCGCGATTTGTATTAACATGGAAATATCTACACCGCCATCTCTATGAACATGGAAATATCTACACCGCCATTTGTATGAACATGGAAATATCTACACCACCATCTGTATGAACATGGAAATACCTTCACCGCCATCTGTATGAACATGGATATATGTACACCGGCATCTGGATGAACATGGAAATATCTACACCGCTATCTGCATGAACATGGACATATCTACACAGCTTTCTGAATATACATGAAAATACCTACACAGATTTCTCTATAAATATGGAAATAACTAAAGCGCTATCTCTACAAACTTCAAAACATCTACACCGCCATCTGTATGAACATGGAAATATGTACAGCGCTATCTGTATGAACATGGAAATATCTACACCGCCACCTGTATGAACATGGATATATCTACACTGCCATCCGTACGAACATGGAAATATCTACACCGCCATCTGTATGAACATGTGAATATCTACAATGCCATCTGTATGAACATGGAAATATCTACACCGCTGACTGTATGAGCATGGAAATATCTACAACGCTATCTGTATGAACATGGAAATATCTACACCGCTATCTGTATGAACATGGAAATAACTACACCGCTATCTGTATGAACATGGAAATATCTACACCGCTCTCTGTATGAACATGGAAATATCTACACCGCTCTCTGTACGAACATGCAATTATCTACACAGCTATCTGTATATCAATGGAAATATCTACACTGCTATCTCTATAAACATGGAAATAACTACACTGCTATCTGTATAAACATGGAAATATCCACACCGCTACCTGAATGAACATGGAAATATCTACACTGCCATCCATACGAACATGGAAATAATTACACCGCCCTTTGTATGAACATGGAAATATCTACACGGCTAACTGTATGAACAATGAAATATCTACACCGCCATCTCTATGAACATGGAAATATCTACACCGCCATTTGTATGAACATGGAAATATCTACACCGCCATCTGTATGAACATGGAAATATCTTCACCCCCATCTGTATGAACATGGATATATCTACACCGCCATCTGGATGAACATGGAAATATCTACACCGCTATCTGCATGAAAATGGAAATATCTACAGAGCTATCTGCATATACATGGAAATATCTACACAGATTTCTAAATAAATATGGAAATAACTACAGCGCTATCTCTATAAACTTCAAAATATCTACACCACCATCTGTATGAACATGGAAATATGTACAACGCCATCTGTACGAACATGGACATATATATCCACACCGCCATCTGTATTAAGATGGAAATATCTACACCACTATCTGTACAAACATGGAAATATCTGCCCAACTATCTGTATAAACATTGAAATATCCGCACCACTATCTGTATAAACATGGAAATATCTACACCGCTATCTGTATGAACATGGAAGTATCTACACCGCTACCTGTATGAACATGCAAATATCTACTCAGCTATCTGTATGAACATGAAAATACCGACACTGCCATCTGTATGAACATGGAAATATCTAGACCGCCATCTCTATAAACATAGGAATATCTACACCACCATATGTAAAAAAATGGAAATATCTATACCGCTATCTGCATAAACATGGAAATTTCTACAAAGCCATCTCTAAGAACATGGAAATATCTACACCGCCATCTGTACGAACACGGAAATATCTATACCGCCGGCTGTATGAACATGTAAATATCTACACCGCCATCTATATGAACATGGAAATATCTACACCGCTAACTGTATGAACATGGAAATATCCACACCGCTATCTGTATGAACATGGAAATATCTACACCGCTATCTGTATGAACATGGAAATATCTACACCGCTATCTGTATGAACATGGAAATATGTACACCGCTATCAGTATGAACATGCAAATATCTACACAGCCATCTGTATATCAATGGAAATACCTACACTACTATCTCTATAAACATGGAAATAACTACACTGCTATCTGTATAAACAGGGAAATATCTACACCGCCACCTGTATGAACATGGAAATATCTACACTTCCATCCGTACGAACATGGAAATATCTACACCGCCATCTGTATGAACATGTAAATATCTACACGGCCATCTGTATGAACATGGAAATATCTACACCGCTAACTGAACATGGAAATATCTACACCGCTATTGGAATGAACATGGAAATACCTACACCGCTATCTGTATGAACATGGAAATATCTACACCGCTATCTGTATGAACATGGAAATATCTACACCGCTATCTGTATGAACATGGAAATATCTACACCGCCAACTGAATGAACAGGTAAATATCTACACCGCCATCTCTATATCAATGGAAATTTTTACACTGCCATCTCTATAAACATGGAAATAACTACACCGCTATCTGTATAAACATGGAAATATCTGCACCGCCATCTCTATGAACATAGAAATATCCACACCGCCATCTGTATGAACATGAAAATAACTATACCGCCAACGGTATGAACACGTAAATATCTACACCGCCATCTGTATGAACATGGAAATATCTACACTACTAACTGTATGAACATGGGAATATCTACACCGCTATCTGTATGAACATGGAAATATCTACACCGTTATCTGTATGAACATGGAAAAATCTACACCGCTATCTGTATGAACATGGAAATATCTACACCGCTATCTATAGGAACATGGAAATATCTACACCGCTATCTGTATGAACATGCAAATATCCACACAGCTATCTGTATATCAATGGAAATATGTACACAGATATCTCTATAAACATTGAAATAACTACACTGCTATCTGTATAAACATGGAAATATCTACACCACCACCTGTGTGAACATGGAAATATCTACACTGCCATCCATATGAACATGGAAATATCTACACCGCCATGTGTATGAACATGTAAATATCTACACCGCCATCTGTATGAACATGGAAATATCTACACCGCTAACTGTATGAACATGGAAATATCTGCACCGCTATCTGTATGAACATGGAAATATCTACACCGCCATCTGTATGTACATGGAAATATCTACACCGCCATCTGAATGAACATGTAAATATCTACACCGCCTTCTGTATGAACATGGAAATATCTACACCACTAACTGAATGAACATGGAAATATCTACACCGCAATCTGTATGAACATGGAAATATCTACACCGCTATCTGTATGAACATGGAAATATCTACACCGCTATCTGTATGAACATGGAAATATCCACACCGCTATCTGTATGAACATGCAAATATCTACACTTCTATCTGTAAATCAATGGAAATATCTACACTGCTATCTCTATAAACATGGAAATAACTACGCTGCTATCTGTATAAACATGGAAATATCTACACCGCCATCTCTATGAACATGGAAATATCTACACCGCTATTTGTATGAACATGGAAATATCTACACCGCCATCTCTATGAACAGGGAAATATCTACACCGCCATTTGAATGAACATGGAAATATCTACACCGCCATCTGTATGAACATGGAAATATCTTCATCGCCATCTGTATGAACATGGATATACGTACACCGGCATCTGGATGAACATGGAAATATCTACACCGCCATCTATACGAACATGGACATATCTACACCGCCATCTGTATTAACATGGAAATATCTAAACCGCTATCTTTATAAACATGGAAATATCTGCCCAACTATCTGTATAAACATGGAAATATCCGCATCGCTATCTGTATAAACATGGAAATATCTACACTGCTATCTGCATAAACATGGAAATATCCACACCGCCATCTGTGTAAACATGGAAATGTCTACACCGCTATCTGTGTAAACATGGAAATATCTACACCGCCATCTGTGTAAGCATGAAAATATCTACACCGCCATCCCTATAAACATGGAAATATCTACACCGCCATCTGTATGAACATGGAAATATCTACACCGTTATCTGTATGAACATGGAAATATCTCCACCGCTATCTGTATGAACATGGAAATATCTACACCGCCATCTGTACGAACATGGAAATATGTACACCGCTATCTGTATGAACATGCAAATATCTACACAGCCTTCTGTATATCAATGGAAATACCTACACTGCTATCTCTATAAACATGGAAATAACTACACTGCTATCTGTATAAACAGGGAAATATCTACACCGCCACCTGTATGAACATGGAAATATCTACACTTCCATCCGTATGAACATGGAAATATCTACACCGCCATCTGTATGAAAATGTAAATATCTACACCGCCATCTGTATGAACATGGAAATATCTACACCGCTAACTGAACATGGAAATATCTACACCGCTATTGGTATGAACATGGAAATATCTACACCGCTATCTGTATGAACATGGAAATATCTACACCGCCATCTGCATGAACATGGAAATATCTACACCGCTATCTGTATGAACATGGAAATATCTACACCGCCATCTGAATGAACATGTAAATATCTACACCGCCATCTCTAAATCAATGGAAATTTCTACACTGCTATCTCTATAAACATGGAAATAACTACACAGCTATCTGTATAAACATGGAAATATCTACACCGCCATCTCTATGAACATGGAAATATCAACACCGCCCTCTGTACGAACATGAAAATATCTATACCACCAGCTTTATGAACATGTAAATATCTACACCGCTATCTGTATGAACATGGCAATATCTACACTACTAACTGTACGAACATGGAAATATCTACACCGCTATCTGTATGAACACGGAAATATCTTCACCGCCATCTGCATGAACATGGATATATGTGCACCGGCATCTGGACTAACATGGAAATATCTAAACCGCTATCTGCATGAACATGGAAATATCTACACAGCTATCTGAATATACATGGAAATATCTACACAGATTTCTCTATAAATATGGAAATAACTACAGCGCTATCTCTATAAACTTTGAAATATCTACACCGCCATCTGTATGAACATGGAAATATCTACAACGCTGTCTCTATAACCTTGGAAATAACTACTCCACAATCTCTGTAAACATGGAAATATCTAGACCGCCATCTCTATAAACATAGGAATATCTACACCACCATCTGTATAAACATGGAAATATCTATACCGCTATCTGCATAAACATGGAAATATCTACACCGCCATCTCTAGGAACATGGAAATATCTACACTGCCATCTGTACGAACATGGAAATATCTACACAGCCATCTGTTTGAACATGGAAATATCTACACCGCCATCTGTATAAACATGGATATATGTGCACCGGCATCTGGATGAACAAGGAAATATCTTCACCGCTATCTGCATGAACATGGAAATATCTACTCAGCTATCTGAATATACATGGAAATATCTACACAGATTTCTCTATAAATATGGAAATAACTACAGCGCTATCTCTATAAACTTCGAAATATCTACACCGCCATCTGTATGAACATGGAAATATCTACACCGCCATCTGTACAAACATGGACATATCTACACCGCCATCTGTATTAAGATGGAAATATCTACACCGCTATCTGTATAAACATGGAAATATCTGCCCAACTATCTGTATAAACATGGAAATATCCGCACCACTATCTGTATAAACATGGAAATATCTACACTTCTATCTGCAAAAACATGGAAATATCCACACCGCTATCTGTGTAAACATGGAAATGTCTACACCGCTATCTGTGTAAACATGGAAATATCTAAACCGCCATCTGTGTAAACATGAAAATATCTACACCGCCATCCCCATAAACATGGAAATATCTACACCGCCATCTGTATGAACATGGAAATATCTACACCGCCATCTCTATAAACGTGGAAATAACTACACCGCTATCTTTATGAACTTGGAAATATCTACAGTGCTCTCTCTATAAAATTGAAATTATCTACCCCACTATCTCTATAAACATGGAAATATCAACACTGCTATCTATATAAACATGGAAATATCTACACCGCTATCTGTATAAACATGGAAATATCTTCACCGCTATCTGTATAAACATGGAAATATCTACACAGCCACCTGTATGAACATGGAAATATCTACACTGCCATCCGTACGAACAGGGAAATATCTACACCGCCATGTGTATGAACATGTAAATATCTACACCGCCATCTGTATGAACATGGAAATATCTACACCGCTAACTGTATGAACATGGAAATATCTACACCGCTATCTGTATGAACATGGAAATATCTACACCGCTATCTGTATGAACATGGAAATATCTACACCGCTATCTGTATGAACATGGAAATATCCACACCGCTATCTGTATGACCATGGAAATATCCACACCGCTATCTGTATGAACATGCAAATATCTACACAGCTATCTGTATATCAATGGAAATATCTACACTGCTATCTCTATAAACATGGAAATAACTACGCTGCTATCTGTATAAACATGGAAATATCTACACCGCCATCTCTATGAACATGGAAATATCTACACTATTTGTATGAACATGGAAATATCTACACCGCCATCTCTATGAACAGGGAAATATCTACACCGCCATTTGTATGAACATGGAAATATCTACACAGCTATCTGTTTATCAATGGAAATATCTGCACTGCTATCTCTATAAACACGGAAATAACTACAATGCTATCTGTATAAATATGGAAATATCTACACCGCCACCTGTATGAACATGGAAATATCTACACTGCCATCCGTACGAACATGGAAATATCTACACCGCCATCTGTATGAACATGTGAATATCTACAATGCCATCTGTATGAACATGGAAATATCTACACCGCTGACTGTATGAGCATGGAAATATCTACAACGCTATCTGTATGAACATGGAAATATCTACACCGCTATCTGTATGAACATGGAAATAACTACACCGCTATCTGTATGAACATGGAAATATCTACACCGCTCTCTGTATGAACATGGAAATATCTACGCCGCTATCTGTACGAACATGCAATTATCTACACAGCTATCTGTATATCAATGGAAATATCTACACTGCTATCTCTATAAACATGGAAATAACTACACTGCTATCTGTATAAACATGGAAATATCCACACCGCTACCTGAATGAACATGGAAATATCTACACTGCCATCCATACGAACATGGAAATAATTACACCGCCCTCTGTATGAACATGGAAACATCTACACGGCTAACTGTATGAACAATGAAATATCTACACCGCCATCTCTATGAACATGGAAATATCTACACCGCCATTTGTATTAACATGGAAATATCTACACTGCCATCTGTATGAACATGGAAATAGCCTCACCCCCATCTGTATGAACATGGATATATCTACACCGGCATCTGGATGAACATGGAAATATCTACACCGCTATCTGCATGAAAATGGAAATATCTACACCGCTATCTGTATGAACATGCAAATATCTACACCGGCATCAGGATGAACATGGAAATATCTATACCGCTATCTGCATGGACATGGAAATATCTACACAGCTATCAGCATATACATGGAAATATCTACACAGATTTCTCTATAAATATGGAAATAACTACAGCGCTATCTCTATAAACTTCGAAATATCTACACCGCCATCTGTATGAACATGGAAATATCTACACCGCCATCTGTACGATCCTGGACATATCTACACCGCCATCTGTATTAAGATGGAAATATCTACACCGCTGTCTTTATAAACATGGAAATATCTGCACCACAATCTGCATAAACATGGAAATACCCGCACCGCTATCTGTATAAAGATGGAGATATCTACACCGCTATCTGCATAAACATGGAAATATCCGCACCGCTATCTGTATAAACATGGAAATATCTATACCGCTATCTGCATAAACATGGAAATATCCACTCCACTATCTGTGTAAACATGGAAATGTCTACACCGCTATCTGTGTAAACATGGAAACATCTACACCGCCATCTGTGTAAACATGAAAATATCTACACCGCCATCTCTATAAACATTGAAATATCTACACCGCCATCTGTATGAACATGGAAATATCTACACCGCCATCTCTATAAAGGTGGAAATATCTACACTGCTCTCTGTATGAACTTGGAAATATCTACACTGCTATCTGAATAAATTGAAATTATCTACACCACTATCTCTATAAACATGGAAATATCTACACTTCTGTCTGTATAAACATGGACATATCTTCACCGCTATCTGTATAAACATGGAAATATCTTCACCGCTCTCTGTATAAACATGGAAACATCTACAACGCTGTCTCTATAAACTTGGAAATAACCACACCACTATCTCTATAAACATGGAAATATCTAGAACGCCATCTCTATAAACATGGAAATATCTACACCACCATCTGTATAAACATGGAAATACCTATATCGCTATCTGCATAAACTTGGAAATATCTGCACCGCCATCTCTATGAACATGGAAATATCTACACAGCCATCTGTACGAATATGGAAATATCTACAACGCCGTCTGCATGAACATGTAAATATCTACACTGCCATCTGTATGAACATGGAAATATCTACACCGCTAACTGTATGAACATGGAAATATCTACACCACTATCTGTACGAACATGGATATATCTACACCGCTATGTCCATGAACATGCAAATATCTACACAGCTATCTGTTTGTCAATGGAAATATATACACTGCTATCTCTATAAACATGGAAATTACTACACTGCTATCTGCATAAACATGGAAATATCTACACCGCCGCCTGTATGAACATGGAAATATCTACACTGCCATTCGCACGAACATGGAAAGATCTACACCGCCATCTGAACATGTAAATATCTACACCGCCATCTGTATGAACATGGAAACATCTACACTGCTAATTGTATGAACATGGAAATATCTACACCGCTATCTGTATGAACATGGAAATATCCACACCGCTATCTGTATGAACATGGAAATATCTACACTGCTATCTGTATGAACATGGAAATACCTACACCGCTATCTGTATGAACATGCAAATATCTACACAGCTATCTGTATATCAATGGAAATATCTACACTACTATCTCTATAAACATAGAAATGACTACACTGCTATCTGTATGAACATGGAAATATCTACACCGCCATCACTATGAACATGGAAATATCTACACCGCCACCTGTATGAACATGAAAATATCTACACTGCCATCCGTACGAACATGGAAATATCTATACCGGCATCTGGATGAACATGGAAATACCTACACAGCTATCTGCATATAGATGGAAATATCTACACAGATTTCTCTATTAATATGGAAATAACAACAACGCTATCTCTATAAACTTCAAAATATCTACACCGCCTTCTGTATCAACATGGAAATATCTACACCCTCATCTGTCCGAACAAGGACATATCTACACCGCCATCTGTATTAAGATGGAAATATCTACACCGCTATCTGTATAAACATGGAAATATCTGCCCATCTGTATAAACATGGAAATATCTGCACCGCTATCTGTATAAACATGGAAATATCTACACCACTGTCTGCATAAACATGGAAATATCCACACCGCTATTTGTGTAAACATGGAAATGTCTACACCGCTAACTTTGTAAACATGGTAATATCCACACCGCCATCTGTGTAAACATGAAAATATCTACACCGCCATCTCCATAAACATGGAAATATCTACACCGTTATCTGTAGGAACATGGAAATATCTACACCGCTAACTGTATGAACATGGAAATATCTACATCGCTATCTGTACGAACATGGAAATATCTACACCGCTATCTGTAATAACATGCAAATACCTACACAGCTATCTGTATATCATGGAAATATCTACAATGCTATGTCTATAAACATGGAAATAACTAAACTGCTATCGGTATAAACAAGGAAATATCTACACCGCCACCTGTATGAACATGGAAATGTCTACACTGCCATCCGTACGAACATGGAAATATCTACACCGCCATCTCTATGAACATGGAAATATCTACACCGCCATTTGTATGAACATGGAAATATCTAAACCGCCATCTGTATAAACATGGAAATATCTACACCGCCATCTCTACAAACGTGGAAATATCTACATCGCTATCTGTATGAACTGGAAAATATCTACACTGCTCTCGGTATAAAATTGAAATTATCTACACCACTATCTCTATAAACATGGAAATATCTACACTGCTATCTGTATAAACATGGAAATATCTACACCGCTATCTGTATAAAGATGGAAATATCTTCACCGCTATCTGTATAAACATGGAATTATCTAGACCGCCATCTCTATAAACATGGAAATATCTACACCACCATCTGTATAAACATGGAAATATCTATACCGCTATCTGCATAAACATGGAAATATCTACACCGCCATCTCTATGAACATGGAAATATCTACACCGCCATCTGTACGAACATGGAAATATCTACACCACCATCTGTATGAACATGTAAATATCTACACTGCCATCTGTATGAACATGGAAATATCTACACCGCTAACTGTATGATCAAGGAAATATCTACACCGCTATCTGTATGAACATGGAAATATCTACACCGTTATCTGTATGAACATGGAAATATCTACACCGCTATGTGTAAGAACATGGAAATATCTACACCGCTATCTGTACGAACATGGAAATATCTACACCGCTATCTGTATGAACATGCAAATATCTTCACAGCTATCTGTATATCAATGGAAATATCTACACTGCTATCTCTATAAACATGGAAATATCTACACTGCTATCTGTATAAACATGGGAATATCTACACCGCCACCTGTATGAACATGGAAATATCTACACTGCCATCCGTACGAACATGGAAATATCTACACTGCTCTCTGTATAAAATTGAAATTATCTACACCACTATCGCTATAAACATGGAAATATCTACACTGCTATCTGTATAAACATGGAAATATCTACACCGCTATCTGTATGAACATGGAAATATCTTCACCGCTATCTGTATAAACACGGAAATATCTACACCGCCACCTGTATGAACATGGAAATATCTACACTGCCATCCATATGAACATGGAAATATCTACACCGCCATGTGTATGAACATGTAAATACCTACACCACCATCTGTATGAACATGGAAATATCTACACCGCTAACTGTATGAACATGGAAATATCTACACCGCTATCTGTATGAACATGGAAATATCTACACCGCTATCTGTATGAACATGGAAATATCTACACCGCTATCTGTATGAACATGGAAATATCTACACCGCTATCTGTATGAACATGGAAATATCCACACCGCTATCTGTATGAACATGCAAATATCTACACAGCTATCTGTATATCAATGGAAATATCTACACCGCCATCTCTATGAACGTGGAAACATCTACACCGCTATTTGTATGAACATGGAAATATCTACACCGCCATCTCTATGAACAGGGAAATATCTACACCGCCATTTGTATGAACATGGAAATATCTACACCGCCATCTGTATGAACATGGAAAAACCTTCATCACCATCTGTATGAACATGGATATATGTACACCGGCATCTTGATGAATATGGAAATATCTACACCGCTATCTGCATGAACATGGAAATATCCACACCGCTATCTGTATGAACATGCAAATATCTACACAGCTATCTGTATATCAATGGAAATATCTACACCGCCATCTCTATGAACGTTGAAACATCTACACCGCTATTTGTATGAAAATGGAAATATCTACACCGCCATCTCTATGAACATGGAAATATCTACACCGCCATTTGTATGAACATGGAAATATCTAAACCGCCATCTGTATAAACATGGAAATATCTACACCGCCATCTCTACAAACGTGGAAATATCTACAACGCTATCTGTATGAACTGGGAAATATCTACACTGCTCTCGGTATAAAATTGAAATTATCTACACCACTATCTCTATAAACATGGAAATATCTACACTGCTATCTGTATAAACATGGAAATATCTACACCGCTATCTGCATAAAGATGGAAATATCTTCACCGCTATCTGTATAAACATGGAATTATCTAGACCGCCATCTCTATAAACATGGAAATATCTACACCACCATCTGTATAAACATGGAAATATCTATACCGCTATCTGCATAAACATGGAAATATCTACACCGCCATCTCTATGAACATGGAAATATCTACACCGCCATCTGTACGAACATGGAAATATCTACACCGCCATCTGTATGAACATGTAAATATCTACACTGCCATCTGTATGAACATGGAAATATCTACACCGCTAACTGTATGATCAAGGAAATATCTACACCGCTATCTGTATGAACATGGAAATATCTACACCGTTATCTGTATGAACATGGAAATATCTACACCGCTATGTGTAAGAACATGGAAATATCTACACCGCTATCTGTACGAACATGGAAATATCTACACCGCTATCTGTATGAACATGCAAATATCTACACAGCTATCTGTATATCAATGGAAATATCTACACAGCTATCTCTATAAACATGGAAATATCTACACTGCTATCTGTATAAACATGGAAATATCTACACCGCCACCTGTATGAACATGGAAATATCTACACTGCCATCCGTACGAACATGGAAATATCTACACTGCACTCTGTATAAAATTGAAATTATCTACACCACTATCGCTATAAACATGGAAATATCTACATTGCTATCTGTATAAACATGGAAATATCTACACCGCTATCTGTATAAACATGGAAATATCTTCACCGCTATCTGTATAAACATGGAAATATCTACACCGCCACCTGTATGAACATGGAAATATCTACACTGCCATCCATATGAACATGGAAATATCTACACCGCCATGTGTATGAACATGTAAATACCTACACCGCCATCTGTATGAACATGGAAATATCTACACCGCTAACTGTATGAACATGGAAATATCTACACCGCTATCTGTATGAACATGGAAATATGTACACCGCTATCTGTATGAACATGGAAATATCTAGACGGCTAACGGAACAAACATGCAAATATCTATGCAGCTATCTGTATATCAATGGAAATATCTACACTGCTATCTCTATAAACATGTAAATAACTACACTGCTATCTGTATAAACATGGAAATATCTACACCGCCATCTCTATGAACATGGAAATATCTACACCGCCATTTGTATAAACATGGAAATATCTACACCGCCATCTGTATGAACATGGAAATATCTACACCGCTATCTGTATGAACATGGAAATATCTAAACCGTTATCTGTATGAACATGGAAATATCTACACCGCTATCTGTATGAACATGGAAATATCTACACCGCTATCTGTATGAACATGGAAATATCTACACCGCTATCTGTATGAACATGGAAATATCTACACCGCTATCTGTATGAACATGGAAATATCTACACCGCTATCTGTATGAACATGGAAATATCTACACCGCTATCTGTATGAACATGGAAATATCTACACCGCTATCTGTATGAACATGGAAATATCTACACCGCTATCTGTATGAACATGGAAATATCCACACCGCTATCTGTATGAACATGCAAATATCTACACAGCTATCTGTATATCAATGGAAATATCTACACCGCCATCTCTATGAACGTGGAAACATCTACACCGCTATTTGTATGAACATGGAAATATCTACACCGCCATCTCTATGAACAGGGAAATATCTACACCGCCATTTGTATGAACATGGAAATATCTACACCGCCATCTGTATGAACATGGAAATACCTTCATCACCATCTGTATGAACATGGATATATGTACACCGGCATCTTGATGAATATGGAAATATCTACACCGCTATCTGCATGAACATGGAAATATATACACAGCTATCTGAATATACATGGAAATATCTACACAGATTTTTCTATAAGTATGGAAATATCTACAGCGCTATCTCTATAAACTTCGAAATATCTACACCGCCATCTGTATGAACATGGAAATATCTACACCGCTAACTGTATGAACATGGAAATATCTACACCGCTATTGGTATAAACATGGAAATATCTACACCGCCCTCTGAACATGGAAATATCTAGACCGCTATCTGTATGAACATGGAAATATCTACACCGCCCTCTGTATGAACATGGAAATATCTACACCGTCATCTCAATGAACATGTAAATATCTACACCGACATCTTATGATCATGGAAATATCTACACCGCTAACTGTATGAACATGAAAATATCTACACCGCTGTCTGTATGAACATGGAAATATCTACGCCGCTATCTGTATGAACATGGAAATATCTACACCGCTGTCTGTATGAACATGGAAACATCTGCACCGCTATCTGTATGAACATGGAAATATCTAGAGCGCTATCTGTATGAACATGCAAATATCTAAACAGCTATCTGTATATCAATGGAAATATCTACACTGCTATCTCTATAAACATGGAAATAACTACACTGCTATCTGTATAAACATGGAAATATCTACACCGCAATCTCTATGAACATGGAAATATCTACACCGCCATTTGTATGAACATGGAAATATCTACACCGCCATCCCTATGAACATGGAAATATCTACATCGCCATTTGTATGACCATGGAAATATCTACACCACCATCTGTATGAACATGGAAATATCTTCACCGCCTTCTGTATGAACATGGATATATGTGCACCGGCATCTGGATGAACATGGAAATATCTACACCGCTATCTGCATGAACATGGAAATATCTACACAGCTATCTGAATATACATGGAAATATCTACACAGATTTCTCTATAAATATGGAAATAACTACAGCGCTATCTCTATAAACTTCGAAATATCTACACCGCCATCTGTATGAACATGGAAATATCTACACCGCCATCTGTACAAACATGGACATATCTACACCGCCATCTGTATTAAGATGGAAATATCAACACCGCTATCTGTATAAACATGGAAACATCTGCCCAACTATCTGTATAAACATGGAAATATCCGCACCGCTATCTGTATAAACATGGAAATATCTACACTTCTGTCTGCAAAAACATGGAAATATCCACACCGCTATCTGTGTAAACATGGAAATGTCTACACCGCTATCTGTATGAACATGGAAATATCTACACCGCCATCTGTATGAACATGGAAATATCTACACCGCCATCTGTATGAAAATGTAAATATCTACACCGTCATCTGTAGGAACATGGAAATATCTACACCGCTATCTGTATGAACATGGAAATATCTACACCGCTATCTGTATGAACATGGAAATATGT
This sequence comes from Gorilla gorilla gorilla, assembly GCF_029281585.2. Lineage (NCBI taxonomy): Eukaryota > Metazoa > Chordata > Mammalia > Primates > Hominidae > Gorilla > Gorilla gorilla. The sequence goes on from NC_073234.2 coordinate 2,763,368, forward strand.
ACACCGCTATCTGTATCAACATGGAAATATCTAGACGGCTAACGGAACAAACATGCAAATATCTATGCAGCTATCTGTATATCAATGGAAATATCTACACTGCTATCTCTATAAACATGTAAATAACTACACTGCTATCTGTATAAACATGGAAATATCTACACCGCCATCTCTATGAACATGGAAATATCTACACCGCCATTTGTATAAACATGGAAATATCTACACCGCCATCTGTATGAACATGGAAACATCTACACCGCCATCTGTATGAACATGGAAATATCTAAACCGTTATCTGTATGAACATGGAAATATCTACACCGCTATCTGTATGAACATGGAAATATCTACACCGCTATCTATACGAACATGGAAATATCTACACCGCTCTCTGTATGAACATGGAAATATCTACACCGGTATCTGTACGAACATGCAATTATCTACACAGCTATCTGTATATCAATGGAAATATCTACACTGATATCTCTATAAAGATGGAAATAACTACACTGCTATCTGTATAAACATGGAAATATCTACACCGCCATCTCTATGAACATGGAAATATCTACACCGCCATTTGTATGAACATGGAAATATCTACACCGCCATCTGTATGAACATGGAAATATCTTCACCGCCATCTGTATGAACATGGATATATGTGCACCGGCATCTGGATGAACATGGAAATATCTTCACCGCTATCTGCATGAACATGGAAAAATCTACTCAGCTATCTGAATATACATGGAAATATCTACACAGATTTCTCTATAAATATGGAAATAACTACAGCGCTATCTCTATAAACTTCGAAATATCTACACCGCCATCTGTATGAACATGGAAATATCTACACCGCCATCTGTACAAACATGGACATATCTACACCGCCATCTGTATTAAGATGGAAATATCTACACCGCTATCTGTATAAACATGGAAATATCTGCCCAACTATCTGTATAAACATGGAAATATCCTCACTGCTATCTGTATAAACATGGAAATATCTACACTTCTATCTGCAAAAACATGGAAATATCCACACCGCTATCTGTGTAAACATGGAAATGTCTACAGCGCTATCTGTGTAAACATGGAAATATCTACACCGCCATCTGTGTAAACATGAAAATATCTACACCGCCATCCCCATAAACATGGAAATATCTACACGGCCATCTGTATGGACATGGAAATATCTACACCGCCATCTCTATAAACGTGGAAATATCTACACCGCTATCTTTATGAACTTGGAAATATCTACAGTGCTCTCTGTATAAAATTGAAATTATCTACACCACTATCTCTATAAACATGGAAATATCAACATTGCTATCTGTATAAACATGGAAATATCTACACCGCTATCTGTATAAACATGGAAATATCTTCACCGCTATCTGTATAAACATGGAAATATCTACACCGCCACCTGTATGAACATGGAAATATCTACACTGCCATCCGTACGAACATGGAAATATCTACACCGCCATGTGTATGAACATGTAAATATCTACACCGCCATCTGTATGAACATGGAAATATCCACACCGCTAACTGTATGAACATGGAAATATCTACACCGCTATCTGTATGAACATGGAAATATCTACACCGCTATCTGTATGAACATGGAAATATCTACACCGCTATCTGTATGAACATGGAAATATGTACACCGCTATCTGTATGAACATGCAAATACCTACACAGCCATCTGTATGTCAATGGAAATACCTACACTGCTACCTCTATAAACATGGAAATAACTACACTGCTATCTGTATAAACATGGAAATATCTACACCGCCACCTGTATGAACACGGAAATATCTACACTGCCATCCGTACGAACATGGAAATATCTACACCGCCATCTGTATGAACATGTAAATATCTACACGGCCATCTGTATGAACATGGAAATATCTACACCGCTAACTGAACATGGAAATATCTACACCGCTATTGGTATGAATATGGAAATACCTACACCGCTATCTCTATGAACACGGAAATATCTACACCGCTATCTGTATGAACATGGAAATATCTACACCGCTATCTGTATGAACATGGAAATATCTACACCGCCAACTGAATGAACATGTAAATATCTACACCGCCATCTCTATATCAATGGAAATTTTTACACTGCTATCTCTATAATCATGGAAATAACTACACCGCTATCTGTATAAACATGGAAATATCTGCACCGCCATCTCTATGAACATAGAAATATCTACACCGCCATCTGTACGAACATGAAAATATCTATACCGCCAACTGTATGAACATGTAAATATCTACACCGCCATCTGTAAGAACATGGAAATACCTACACTACTAACTGTATGAACATGGAAATATCTACACCGCTATCTGCATGAACATGGAAATACCTTCACCGCTATCTGTATGAACATGCAAATATCCACACAGCTATCTGTATATCAATGGAAATATATACACAGCTATCTCTATAAACATGGAAATAACTACACTGCTATCTGTATAAACATGGAAATATCTACACCGCCGCCTGTATGAACATGGAAATATCTACACTGCCATCCGTACTTAAATGGAAATATCTACACCGCCATGTGTATGAACATGTAAATATCTACACCCCCATCTGTATGAACATGGAAATATCTACACCGCTAACTGTATGAACATGGAAATGTCTACACCGCTATCTGTGTAAACATGGAAATATCTACACCGCCATCTGTGTAACCATGAAAATATCTACACCGCCATCCCTATAAACATTTAAATATCTACACCGCCATCTGTATGAACATGGAAATATCTACACCGCCATCTCTATAAACGTGAAAATATCTTCACCGCTATCTGTATAAACATGGAAATATCTACAACGCTGTCTCTATAAACTTGGAAATAACTACTCCACTATCTCTGTTAACATGGAAATATCTAGACCGCCATCTCTATAAACATAGGAATATCTACACCACCATATGTAAAAAAATGGAAATATCTATACCGCTATCTGCATAAACATGGAAATATCTACAAAGCCATCTCTAACAACATGGAAAGATCTACACCGCCATCTGTACGAACATGGAAATATCTATACCGCCGGCTGTATGAACATGTAAATATCTACACCGCCATCTATATGAACATGGAAATATCTACACCGCTAACTGTATGAACATGTGAATATCCACACGGCTATCTGTATGAACATGGAAATTTCTACACCGCTATCTGTATGAACATGGAAATATCTACACCGCTATCTGTACGAACATGGAAATAAGTACACCGCTATCTGTATGAACATGCAAATATCTACACAGCCATCTGTATATCAATGGAAATACCTACACTACTATCTCTATAAACATGGAAATAACTACACTGCTCTCTGTATAAACAGGGAAATATCTACACCGCCACCTGTATGAACATGGAAATATCTACATTTCCATCCGTACGAACATAGAAATATCTACACCGCCATCTGTATGAACATGTAAATATCTACACGGCCATCTGTATGAACATGGAAATATCTACACCGCTAACTGAACATGGAAATATCTACACCGCTATTGGAATGAACATGGAAATACCTACACCGCTATCTGTATGAACATGGAAATATCTACACCGCTATCTGTATGAACATGGAAATATCTACACCGCTATCTGTATGAACATGGAAATACCTACACCGCCAACTGAATGAACAGGTAAATATCTACACCGCCATCTCTATATCAATGGAAATTTTTACACTGCTATCTCTATAAACATGGAAATAACTACACCGCTATCTGTATAAACATGGAAATATCTGCACCGCCATCTCTATGATCATAGAAATATCCACACCGCCATCTGTATGAACATGGAAATATCTATACCGCCAACTGTATGAACACGTAAATATCTACACCGCCATCTGTATGAACATGGAAATATCTACACTACTAACTGTATGAACATGGAAATATCTACACCGCTATCTGTATGAACATGGAAATATCTACACCGTTATCTGTATGAACATGGAAATATCTACACCGCTATCTGTATGAACATGCAAATATCCACACAGCTATGTGTATATCAATGGAAATATCTACACAGCTATCTCTATAAACATTGAAATAACTACACTGCTATCTGTATAAACATGGAAATATCTATACCGCCACCTGTGTGAACATGGAAATATCTAAACTGCCATCCGTATGAACATGGAAATATCTACACCGCCATGTGTATGAACATGTAAATATCTACACCGCCATCTGTATGAACATGGAAATATCTACACCGCTAACTGTATGAACATGGAAATATCTGCACCGCTATCTGTATGAACATGGAAATATCTACACCGCCATCTGTATGTACATGGAAATATCTACACCGCTATCTGTATGAACATGGAAATATCTACAGCGCTATCTGTACGAACATGGAAATATGTACACCGCTATCTGTATGAACATGCAAATATCTACACAGCCATCTGTATATCAATGGAAATACCTACACTGCTATCTCTATAAACATGGAAATAACTACACTGCTATCTCTATAAACAGGGAAATATCTACACCGCCACCTGTATGAACATGGAAATATCTACATTTCCATCCGTATGAACATGGAAATATCTACACCGCCATCTGTATGAACATGTAAATATCTACACGGCCATCTGTATGAACATGGAAATATCTACACCGCTACTTGAACATGGAAATATCTACACCGCTATTGGTATGAACATGGAAATACCTACACCGCTATCTGTATGAACACGGAAATATCTACACCGCTATCTGTATGAACATGGAAATATCTACACCGCTATCTGTATGAACATGGAAATATCTACACCGCCAACTGAATGAACATGTAAATATCTACACCGCCATCTCTATATCAATGGAAATTTTTACACTGCTATCTCTATAATCATGGAAATAACTACACCGCTATCTGTATAAACATGGAAATATCTGCACCGCCATCTCTATGAACATAGAAATATCTACACCGCCATCTGTACGAACATGAAAATATCTATACCGCCAACTGTATGAACATGTAAATATCTACACCGCCATCTGTATGAACATGGAAATATCTACACTACTAACTGTATGAACATGGAAATGTCTACACCGCTATCTGCATGAACATGGAAATATCTACACCGTTATCTGTATGAACATGGAAATATCTACACCGCTATCTGTTTGAACATGGAAATATCTACACCGCTATCTATGCGAACATGGAAATATCTTCACCGCTATCTGTATGAACATGCAAATATCCACACAGCTATCTGTATATCAATGGAAATATATACACAGCTATCTCTATAAACATTGAAATAACTACACTGCTATCTGTATAAACATGGAAATATCTACACCGCCACCTGTGTGAACATGGAAATATCTAAACTGCCATCCGTATGAACATGGAAATATCTACACAGACATGTGTATGAACATGTAAATATCTACACCGCCATCTGTATGAACATGGAAATATCTACACCGCTAACTGTATGAACATGGAAATATCTGCACTGCTATCTGTATGAACATGGAAATATCTACACCGCCATCTGTATGTACATGGAAATATCTACACCGCCATCTGTATGAACATGTAAATATCTACACCACCATCTGTATGAACATGGAAATATCTACACCACTAACTGTATGAACATGGAAATATCTACACCGCTATCTGTATGAACATGCAAATATCTACACAGCCATCTGTATATCAATGGAAATACCTACACTACTATCTCTATAAACATGGAAATAACTACACTGCTCTCTGTATAAACAGGGAATCATCTACACCGCCACCTGTATGAACATGGAAATATCTACACTTCCATCCGTACGAACATGGAAATATCTACACCGCCATCTGTATGAACATGGAAATATCTACACGGCCATCTGTATGAACATGGAAATATCTACACCGCTAACTGGACATGGAAATATCTACACCGCTATTGTAATGAACATGGAAATACCTACACCGCTATCTGTATGAACATGGAAATATCTACACCGCTATCTGTATGAACATGGAAATATCTACACCGCCAACTGAATGAACAGGTAAATATCTACACCGCCATCTCTATATCAATGGAAATTTTTACACTGCTATCTCTATAAACATGGAAATAACTACACCGCTATCTGTATAAACATGGAAATATCTGCACCGCCATCTCTATGAACATAGAAATATCCACACCGCCATCTGTATGAACATGAAAATATCTATACCGCCAACTGTATGAACATGTAAATATCTACACCGCCATCTGTATGAACATGGAAATATCTACACCGCTAACTGAACATGGAAATATCTACACCGCTATTGGTATGAACATGGAAATATCTACACCGCTATCTGTATGAACATGGAAATATCTACACCGCCATCTGCATGAACATGGAAATATCTACACCGCTATCTGTATGAACATGGAAATATCTACACCGCCATCTGAATGAACATGTAAATATCTACACCGCCATCTCTAAATCAATGGAAATTTCTACACTGCTATCTCTATAAACATGGAAATAACTACACAGCTATCTGTATAAACATGGAAATATCTACACCGCCATCTCTATGAACATGGAAATATCAACACCGCCCTCTGTACGAACATGAAAATATCTATACCACCAGCTTTATGAACATGTAAATATCTACACCGCTATCTGTATGAACATGGCAATATCTACACTACTAACTGTACGAACATGGAAATATCTACACCGCTATCTGTATGAACACGGAAATATCTTCACCGCCATCTGCATGAACATGGATATATGTGCACCGGCATCTGGACTAACATGGAAATATCTAAACCGCTATCTGCATGAACATGGAAATATCTACACAGCTATCTGAATATACATGGAAATATCTACACAGATTTCTCTATAAATATGGAAATAACTACAGCGCTATCTCTATAAACTTTGAAATATCTACACCGCCATCTGTATGAACATGGAAATATCTACAACGCTGTCTCTATAACCTTGGAAATAACTACTCCACAATCTCTGTAAACATGGAAATATCTAGACCGCCATCTCTATAAACATAGGAATATCTACACCACCATCTGTATAAACATGGAAATATCTATACCGCTATCTGCATAAACATGGAAATATCTACACCGCCATCTCTAGGAACATGGAAATATCTACACTGCCATCTGTACGAACATGGAAATATCTACACAGCCATCTGTTTGAACATGGAAATATCTACACCGCCATCTGTATAAACATGGATATATGTGCACCGGCATCTGGATGAACAAGGAAATATCTTCACCGCTATCTGCATGAACATGGAAATATCTACTCAGCTATCTGAATATACATGGAAATATCTACACAGATTTCTCTATAAATATGGAAATAACTACAGCGCTATCTCTATAAACTTCGAAATATCTACACCGCCATCTGTATGAACATGGAAATATCTACACCGCCATCTGTACAAACATGGACATATCTACACCGCCATCTGTATTAAGATGGAAATATCTACACCGCTATCTGTATAAACATGGAAATATCTGCCCAACTATCTGTATAAACATGGAAATATCCGCACCACTATCTGTATAAACATGGAAATATCTACACTTCTATCTGCAAAAACATGGAAATATCCACACCGCTATCTGTGTAAACATGGAAATGTCTACACCGCTATCTGTGTAAACATGGAAATATCTAAACCGCCATCTGTGTAAACATGAAAATATCTACACCGCCATCCCCATAAACATGGAAATATCTACACCGCCATCTGTATGAACATGGAAATATCTACACCGCCATCTCTATAAACGTGGAAATAACTACACCGCTATCTTTATGAACTTGGAAATATCTACAGTGCTCTCTCTATAAAATTGAAATTATCTACCCCACTATCTCTATAAACATGGAAATATCAACACTGCTATCTATATAAACATGGAAATATCTACACCGCTATCTGTATAAACATGGAAATATCTTCACCGCTATCTGTATAAACATGGAAATATCTACACAGCCACCTGTATGAACATGGAAATATCTACACTGCCATCCGTACGAACAGGGAAATATCTACACCGCCATGTGTATGAACATGTAAATATCTACACCGCCATCTGTATGAACATGGAAATATCTACACCGCTAACTGTATGAACATGGAAATATCTACACCGCTATCTGTATGAACATGGAAATATCTACACCGCTATCTGTATGAACATGGAAATATCTACACCGCTATCTGTATGAACATGGAAATATCCACACCGCTATCTGTATGACCATGGAAATATCCACACCGCTATCTGTATGAACATGCAAATATCTACACAGCTATCTGTATATCAATGGAAATATCTACACTGCTATCTCTATAAACATGGAAATAACTACGCTGCTATCTGTATAAACATGGAAATATCTACACCGCCATCTCTATGAACATGGAAATATCTACACTATTTGTATGAACATGGAAATATCTACACCGCCATCTCTATGAACAGGGAAATATCTACACCGCCATTTGTATGAACATGGAAATATCTACACAGCTATCTGTTTATCAATGGAAATATCTGCACTGCTATCTCTATAAACACGGAAATAACTACAATGCTATCTGTATAAATATGGAAATATCTACACCGCCACCTGTATGAACATGGAAATATCTACACTGCCATCCGTACGAACATGGAAATATCTACACCGCCATCTGTATGAACATGTGAATATCTACAATGCCATCTGTATGAACATGGAAATATCTACACCGCTGACTGTATGAGCATGGAAATATCTACAACGCTATCTGTATGAACATGGAAATATCTACACCGCTATCTGTATGAACATGGAAATAACTACACCGCTATCTGTATGAACATGGAAATATCTACACCGCTCTCTGTATGAACATGGAAATATCTACACCGCTATCTGTACGAACATGCAATTATCTACACAGCTATCTGTATATCAATGGAAATATCTACACTGCTATCTCTATAAACATGGAAATAACTACACTGCTATCTGTATAAACATGGAAATATCCACACCGCTACCTGAATGAACATGGAAATATCTACACTGCCATCCATACGAACATGGAAATAATTACACCGCCCTCTGTATGAACATGGAAACATCTACACGGCTAACTGTATGAACAATGAAATATCTACACCGCCATCTCTATGAACATGGAAATATCTACACCGCCATTTGTATTAACATGGAAATATCTACACTGCCATCTGTATGAACATGGAAATAGCCTCACCCCCATCTGTATGAACATGGATATATCTACACCGGCATCTGGATGAACATGGAAATATCTACACCGCTATCTGCATGAAAATGGAAATATCTACACCGCTATCTGTATGAACATGCAAATATCTACACCGGCATCAGGATGAACATGGAAATATCTATACCGCTATCTGCATGGACATGGAAATATCTACACAGCTATCAGCATATACATGGAAATATCTACACAGATTTCTCTATAAATATGGAAATAACTACAGCGCTATCTCTATAAACTTCGAAATATCTACACCGCCATCTGTATGAACATGGAAATATCTACACCGCCATCTGTACGATCCTGGACATATCTACACCGCCATCTGTATTAAGATGGAAATATCTACACCGCTGTCTTTATAAACATGGAAATATCTGCACCACAATCTGCATAAACATGGAAATACCCGCACCGCTATCTGTATAAAGATGGAGATATCTACACCGCTATCTGCATAAACATGGAAATATCCGCACCGCTATCTGTATAAACATGGAAATATCTATACCGCTATCTGCATAAACATGGAAATATCCACTCCACTATCTGTGTAAACATGGAAATGTCTACACCGCTATCTGTGTAAACATGGAAACATCTACACCGCCATCTGTGTAAACATGAAAATATCTACACCGCCATCTCTATAAACATTGAAATATCTACACCGCCATCTGTATGAACATGGAAATATCTACACCGCCATCTCTATAAAGGTGGAAATATCTACACTGCTCTCTGTATGAACTTGGAAATATCTACACTGCTATCTGAATAAATTGAAATTATCTACACCACTATCTCTATAAACATGGAAATATCTACACTTCTGTCTGTATAAACATGGACATATCTTCACCGCTATCTGTATAAACATGGAAATATCTTCACCGCTCTCTGTATAAACATGGAAACATCTACAACGCTGTCTCTATAAACTTGGAAATAACCACACCACTATCTCTATAAACATGGAAATATCTAGAACGCCATCTCTATAAACATGGAAATATCTACACCACCATCTGTATAAACATGGAAATACCTATATCGCTATCTGCATAAACTTGGAAATATCTGCACCGCCATCTCTATGAACATGGAAATATCTACACAGCCATCTGTACGAATATGGAAATATCTACAACGCCGTCTGCATGAACATGTAAATATCTACACTGCCATCTGTATGAACATGGAAATATCTACACCGCTAACTGTATGAACATGGAAATATCTACACCACTATCTGTACGAACATGGATATATCTACACCGCTATGTCCATGAACATGCAAATATCTACACAGCTATCTGTTTGTCAATGGAAATATATACACTGCTATCTCTATAAACATGGAAATAACTACACTGCTATCTGCATAAACATGGAAATATCTACACCGCCGCCTGTATGAACATGGAAATATCTACACTGCCATTCGCACGAACATGGAAAGATCTACACCGCCATCTGAACATGTAAATATCTACACCGCCATCTGTATGAACATGGAAACATCTACACCGCTAATTGTATGAACATGGAAATATCTACACCGCTATCTGTATGAACATGGAAATATCCACACCGCTATCTGTATGAACATGGAAATATCTACACTGCTATCTGTATGAACATGGAAATACCTACACCGCTATCTGTATGAACATGCAAATATCTACACAGCTATCTGTATATCAATGGAAATATCTACACTACTATCTCTATAAACATAGAAATGACTACACTGCTATCTGTATGAACATGGAAATATCTACACCGCCATCACTATGAACATGGAAATATCTACACCGCCACCTGTATGAACATGAAAATATCTACACTGCCATCCGTACGAACATGGAAATATCTATACCGGCATCTGGATGAACATGGAAATACCTACACAGCTATCTGCATATAGATGGAAATATCTACACAGATTTCTCTATTAATATGGAAATAACAACAACGCTATCTCTATAAACTTCAAAATATCTACACCGCCTTCTGTATCAACATGGAAATATCTACACCCTCATCTGTCCGAACAAGGACATATCTACACCGCCATCTGTATTAAGATGGAAATATCTACACCGCTATCTGTATAAACATGGAAATATCTGCCCATCTGTATAAACATGGAAATATCTGCACCGCTATCTGTATAAACATGGAAATATCTACACCACTGTCTGCATAAACATGGAAATATCCACACCGCTATTTGTGTAAACATGGAAATGTCTACACCGCTAACTTTGTAAACATGGTAATATCCACACCGCCATCTGTGTAAACATGAAAATATCTACACCGCCATCTCCATAAACATGGAAATATCTACACCGTTATCTGTAGGAACATGGAAATATCTACACCGCTAACTGTATGAACATGGAAATATCTACATCGCTATCTGTACGAACATGGAAATATCTACACCGCTATCTGTAATAACATGCAAATACCTACACAGCTATCTGTATATCATGGAAATATCTACAATGCTATGTCTATAAACATGGAAATAACTAAACTGCTATCGGTATAAACAAGGAAATATCTACACCGCCACCTGTATGAACATGGAAATGTCTACACTGCCATCCGTACGAACATGGAAATATCTACACCGCCATCTCTATGAACATGGAAATATCTACACCGCCATTTGTATGAACATGGAAATATCTAAACCGCCATCTGTATAAACATGGAAATATCTACACCGCCATCTCTACAAACGTGGAAATATCTACATCGCTATCTGTATGAACTGGAAAATATCTACACTGCTCTCGGTATAAAATTGAAATTATCTACACCACTATCTCTATAAACATGGAAATATCTACACTGCTATCTGTATAAACATGGAAATATCTACACCGCTATCTGTATAAAGATGGAAATATCTTCACCGCTATCTGTATAAACATGGAATTATCTAGACCGCCATCTCTATAAACATGGAAATATCTACACCACCATCTGTATAAACATGGAAATATCTATACCGCTATCTGCATAAACATGGAAATATCTACACCGCCATCTCTATGAACATGGAAATATCTACACCGCCATCTGTACGAACATGGAAATATCTACACCACCATCTGTATGAACATGTAAATATCTACACTGCCATCTGTATGAACATGGAAATATCTACACCGCTAACTGTATGATCAAGGAAATATCTACACCGCTATCTGTATGAACATGGAAATATCTACACCGTTATCTGTATGAACATGGAAATATCTACACCGCTATGTGTAAGAACATGGAAATATCTACACCGCTATCTGTACGAACATGGAAATATCTACACCGCTATCTGTATGAACATGCAAATATCTTCACAGCTATCTGTATATCAATGGAAATATCTACACTGCTATCTCTATAAACATGGAAATATCTACACTGCTATCTGTATAAACATGGGAATATCTACACCGCCACCTGTATGAACATGGAAATATCTACACTGCCATCCGTACGAACATGGAAATATCTACACTGCTCTCTGTATAAAATTGAAATTATCTACACCACTATCGCTATAAACATGGAAATATCTACACTGCTATCTGTATAAACATGGAAATATCTACACCGCTATCTGTATGAACATGGAAATATCTTCACCGCTATCTGTATAAACACGGAAATATCTACACCGCCACCTGTATGAACATGGAAATATCTACACTGCCATCCATATGAACATGGAAATATCTACACGGCCATGTGTATGAACATGTAAATACCTACACCACCATCTGTATGAACATGGAAATATCTACACCGCTAACTGTATGAACATGGAAATATCTACACCGCTATCTGTATGAACATGGAAATATCTACACCGCTATCTGTATGAACATGGAAATATCTACACCGCTATCTGTATGAACATGGAAATATCTACACCGCTATCTGTATGAACATGGAAATATCCACACCGCTATCTGTATGAACATGCAAATATCTACACAGCTATCTGTATATCAATGGAAATATCTACACCGCCATCTCTATGAACGTGGAAACATCTACACCGCTATTTGTATGAACATGGAAATATCTACACCGCCATCTCTATGAACAGGGAAATATCTACACCGCCATTTCTATGAACATGGAAATATCTACACCGCCATCTGTATGAACATGGAAAAACCTTCATCACCATCTGTATGAACATGGATATATGTACACCGGCATCTTGATGAATATGGAAATATCTACACCGCTATCTGCATGAACATGGAAATATCCACACCGCTATCTGTATGAACATGCAAATATCTACACAGCTATCTGTATATCAATGGAAATATCTACACCGCCATCTCTATGAACGTTGAAACATCTACACCGCTATTTGTATGAAAATGGAAATATCTACACCGCCATCTCTATGAACATGGAAATATCTACACCGCCATTTGTATGAACATGGAAATATCTAAACCGCCATCTGTATAAACATGGAAATATCTACACCGCCATCTCTACAAACGTGGAAATATCTACAACGCTATCTGTATGAACTGGGAAATATCTACACTGCTCTCGGTATAAAATTGAAATTATCTACACCACTATCTCTATAAACATGGAAATATCTACACTGCTATCTGTATAAACATGGAAATATCTACACCGCTATCTGCATAAAGATGGAAATATCTTCACCGCTATCTGTATAAACATGGAATTATCTAGACCGCCATCTCTATAAACATGGAAATATCTACACCACCATCTGTATAAACATGGAAATATCTATACCGCTATCTGCATAAACATGGAAATATCTACACCGCCATCTCTATGAACATGGAAATATCTACACCACCATCTGTACGAACATGGAAATATCTACACCGCCATCTGTATGAACATGTAAATATCTACACTGCCATCTGTATGAACATGGAAATATCTACACCGCTAACTGTATGATCAAGGAAATATCTACACCGCTATCTGTATGAACATGGAAATATCTACACCGTTATCTGTATGAACATGGAAATATCTACACCGCTATGTGTAAGAACATGGAAATATCTACACCGCTATCTGTACGAACATGGAAATATCTACACCGCTATCTGTATGAACATGCAAATATCTACACAGCTATCTGTATATCAATGGAAATATCTACACAGCTATCTCTATAAACATGGAAATATCTACACTGCTATCTGTATAAACATGGAAATATCTACACCGCCACCTGTATGAACATGGAAATATCTACACTGCCATCCGTACGAACATGGAAATATCTACACTGCACTCTGTATAAAATTGAAATTATCTACACCACTATCGCTATAAACATGGAAATATCTACATTGCTATCTGTATAAACATGGAAATATCTACACCGCTATCTGTATAAACATGGAAATATCTTCACCGCTATCTGTATAAACATGGAAATATCTACACCGCCACCTGTATGAACATGGAAATATCTACACTGCCATCCATATGAACATGGAAATATCTACACCGCCATGTGTATGAACATGTAAATACCTACACCGCCATCTGTATGAACATGGAAATATCTACACCGCTAACTGTATGAACATGGAAATATCTACACCGCTATCTGTATGAACATGGAAATATGTACACCGCTATCTGTATGAACATGGAAATATCTAGACGGCTAACGGAACAAACATGCAAATATCTATGCAGCTATCTGTATATCAATGGAAATATCTACACTGCTATCTCTATAAACATGTAAATAACTACACTGCTATCTGTATAAACATGGAAATATCTACACCGCCATCTCTATGAACATGGAAATATCTACACCGCCATTTGTATAAACATGGAAATATCTACACCGCCATCTGTATGAACATGGAAATATCTACACCGCTATCTGTATGAACATGGAAATATCTAAACCGTTATCTGTATGAACATGGAAATATCTACACCGCTATCTGTATGAACATGGAAATATCTACACCGCTATCTGTATGAACATGGAAATATCTACACCGCTATCTGTATGAACATGGAAATATCTACACCGCTATCTGTATGAACATGGAAATATCTACACCGCTATCTGTATGAACATGGAAATATCTACACCGCTATCTGTATGAACATGGAAATATCTACACCGCTATCTGTATGAACATGGAAATATCTACACCGCTATCTGTATGAACATGGAAATATCCACACCGCTATCTGTATGAACATGCAAATATCTACACAGCTATCTGTATATCAATGGAAATATCTACACCGCCATCTCTATGAACGTGGAAACATCTACACCGCTATTTGTATGAACATGGAAATATCTACACCGCCATCTCTATGAACAGGGAAATATCTACACCGCCATTTGTATGAACATGGAAATATCTACACCGCCATCTGTATGAACATGGAAATACCTTCATCACCATCTGTATGAACATGGATATATGTACACCGGCATCTTGATGAATATGGAAATATCTACACCGCTATCTGCATGAACATGGAAATATATACACAGCTATCTGAATATACATGGAAATATCTACACAGATTTTTCTATAAGTATGGAAATATCTACAGCGCTATCTCTATAAACTTCGAAATATCTACACCGCCATCTGTATGAACATGGAAATATCTACACCGCTAACTGTATGAACATGGAAATATCTACACCGCTATTGGTATAAACATGGAAATATCTACACCGCCCTCTGAACATGGAAATATCTAGACCGCTATCTGTATGAACATGGAAATATCTACACCGCCCTCTGTATGAACATGGAAATATCTACACCGTCATCTCAATGAAAATGTAAATATCTACACCGACATCTTATGATCATGGAAATATCTACACCGCTAACTGTATGAACATGAAAATATCTACACCGCTGTCTGTATGAACATGGAAATATCTACGCCGCTATCTGTATGAACATGGAAATATCTACACCGCTGTCTGTATGAACATGGAAACATCTGCACCGCTATCTGTATGAACATGGAAATATCTAGAGCGCTATCTGTATGAACATGCAAATATCTAAACAGCTATCTGTATATCAATGGAAATATCTACACTGCTATCTCTATAAACATGGAAATAACTACACTGCTATCTGTATAAACATGGAAATATCTACACCGCAATCTCTATGAACATGGAAATATCTACACCGCCATTTGTATGAACATGGAAATATCTACACCGCCATCCCTATGAACATGGAAATATCTACATCGCCATTTGTATGACCATGGAAATATCTACACCACCATCTGTATGAACATGGAAATATCTTCACCGCCTTCTGTATGAACATGGATATATGTGCACCGGCATCTGGATGAACATGGAAATATCTACACCGCTATCTGCATGAACATGGAAATATCTACACAGCTATCTGAATATACATGGAAATATCTACACAGATTTCTCTATAAATATGGAAATAACTACAGCGCTATCTCTATAAACTTCGAAATATCTACACCGCCATCTGTATGAACATGGAAATATCTACACCGCCATCTGTACAAACATGGACATATCTACACCGCCATCTGTATTAAGATGGAAATATCAACACCGCTATCTGTATAAACATGGAAACATCTGCCCAACTATCTGTATAAACATGGAAATATCCGCACCGCTATCTGTATAAACATGGAAATATCTACACTTCTGTCTGCAAAAACATGGAAATATCCACACCGCTATCTGTGTAAACATGGAAATGTCTACACCGCTATCTGTATGAACATGGAAATATCTACACCGCCATCTGTATGAACATGGAAATATCTACACCGCCATCTGTATGAAAATGTAAATATCTACACCGTCATCTGTAGGAACATGGAAATATCTACACCGCTATCTGTATGAACATGGAAATATCTACACCGCTATCTGTATGAACATGGAAATATGTACACCGCTATCTGTATCAACATGGAAATATCTAGACGGCTAACGGAACAAACATGCAAATATCTATGCAGCTATCTGTATATCAATGGAAATATCTACACTGCTATCTCTATAAACATGTAAATAACTACACTGCTATCTGTATAAACATGGAAATATCTACACCGCCATCTCTATGAACATGGAAATATCTACACCGCCATTTGTATAAACATGGAAATATCTACACCGCCATCTGTATGAACATGGAAACATCTACACCGCCATCTGTATGAACATGGAAATATCTAAACCGTTATCTGTATGAACATGGAAATATCTACACCGCTATCTGTATGAACATGGAAATATCTACACCGCTATCTATACGAACATGGAAATATCTACACCGCTCTCTGTATGAACATGGAAATATCTACACCGCTATCTGTACGAACATGCAATTATCTACACAGCTATCTGTATATCAATGGAAATATCTACACTGATATCTCTATAAAGATGGAAATAACTACACTGCTATCTGTATAAACATGGAAATATCTACACCGCCATCTCTATGAACATGGAAATATCTACACCGCCATTTGTATGAACATGGAAATATCTACACCGCCATCTGTATGAACATGGAAATATCTTCACCGCCATCTGTATGAACATGGATATATGTGCACCGGCATCTGGATGAACATGGAAATATCTTCACCGCTATCTGCATGAACATGGAAAAATCTACTCAGCTATCTGAATATACATGGAAATATCTACACAGATTTCTCTATAAATATGGAAATAACTACAGCGCTATCTCTATAAACTTCGAAATATCTACACCGCCATCTGTATGAACATGGAAATATCTACACCGCCATCTGTACAAACATGGACATATCTACACCGCCATCTGTATTAAGATGGAAATATCTACACCGCTATCTGTATAAACATGGAAATATCTGCCCAACTATCTGTATAAACATGGAAATATCCTCACTGCTATCTGTATAAACATGGAAATATCTACACTTCTATCTGCAAAAACATGGAAATATCCACACCGCTATCTGTGTAAACATGGAAATGTCTACAGCGCTATCTGTGTAAACATGGAAATATCTACACCGCCATCTGTGTAAACATGAAAATATCTACACCGCCATCCCCATAAACATGGAAATATCTACACGGCCATCTGTATGGACATGGAAATATCTACACCGCCATCTCTATAAACGTGGAAATATCTACACCGCTATCTTTATGAACTTGGAAATATCTACAGTGCTCTCTGTATAAAATTGAAATTATCTACACCACTATCTCTATAAACATGGAAATATCAACATTGCTATCTGTATAAACATGGAAATATCTACACCGCTATCTGTATAAACATGGAAATATCTTCACCGCTATCTGTATAAACATGGAAATATCTACACCGCCACCTGTATGAACATGGAAATATCTACACTGCCATCCGTACGAACATGGAAATATCTACACCGCCATGTGTATGAACATGTAAATATCTACACCGCCATCTGTATGAACATGGAAATATCCACACCGCTAACTGTATGAACATGGAAATATCTACACCGCTATCTGTATGAACATGGAAATATCTACACCGCTATCTGTATGAACATGGAAATATCTACACCGCTATCTGTATGAACATGGAAATATGTACACCGCTATCTGTATGAACATGCAAATACCTACACAGCCATCTGTATGTCAATGGAAATACCTACACTGCTACCTCTATAAACATGGAAATAACTACACTGCTATCTGTATAAACATGGAAATATCTACACCGCCACCTGTATGAACACGGAAATATCTACACTGCCATCCGTACGAACATGGAAATATCTACACCGCCATCTGTATGAACATGTAAATATCTACACGGCCATCTGTATGAACATGGAAATATCTACACCGCTAACTGAACATGGAAATATCTACACCGCTATTGGTATGAACATGGAAATACCTACACCGCTATCTCTATGAACACGGAAATATCTACACCGCTATCTGTATGAACATGGAAATATCTACACCGCTATCTGTATGAACATGGAAATATCTACACCGCCAACTGAATGAACATGTAAATATCTACACCGCCATCTCTATATCAATGGAAATTTTTACACTGCTATCTCTATAATCATGGAAATAACTACACCGCTATCTGTATAAACATGGAAATATCTGCACCGCCATCTCTATGAACATAGAAATATCTACACCGCCATCTGTACGAACATGAAAATATCTATACCGCCAACTGTATGAACATGTAAATATCTACACCGCCATCTGTAAGAACATGGAAATACCTACACTACTAACTGTATGAACATGGAAATATCTACACCGCTATCTGCATGAACATGGAAATACCTTCACCGCTATCTGTATGAACATGCAAATATCCACACAGCTATCTGTATATCAATGGAAATATATACACAGCTATCTCTATAAACATGGAAATAACTACACTGCTATCTGTATAAACATGGAAATATCTACACCGCCGCCTGTATGAACATGGAAATATCTACACTGCCATCCGTACTTAAATGGAAATATCTACACCGCCATGTGTATGAACATGTAAATATCTACACCCCCATCTGTATGAACATGGAAATATCTACACCGCTAACTGTATGAACATGGAAATGTCTACACCGCTATCTGTGTAAACATGGAAATATCTACACCGCCATCTGTGTAACCATGAAAATATCTACACCGCCATCCCTATAAACATTTAAATATCTACACCGCCATCTGTATGAACATGGAAATATCTACACCGCCATCTCTATAAACGTGAAAATATCTTCACCGCTATCTGTATAAACATGGAAATATCTACAACGCTGTCTCTATAAACTTGGAAATAACTACTCCACTATCTCTGTTAACATGGAAATATCTAGACCGCCATCTCTATAAACATAGGAATATCTACACCACCATATGTAAAAAAATGGAAATATCTATACCGCTATCTGCATAAACATGGAAATATCTACAAAGCCATCTCTAACAACATGGAAAGATCTACACCGCCATCTGTACGAACATGGAAATATCTATACCGCCGGCTGTATGAACATGTAAATATCTACACCGCCATCTATATGAACATGGAAATATCTACACCGCTAACTGTATGAACATGTGAATATCCACACGGCTATCTGTATGAACATGGAAATTTCTACACCGCTATCTGTATGAACATGGAAATATCTCCACCGCTATCTGTATGAACATGGAAATATCTACACCGCTATCTGTACGAACATGGAAATAAGTACACCGCTATCTGTATGAACATGCAAATATCTACACAGCCATCTGTATATCAATGGAAATACCTACACTACTATCTCTATAAACATGGAAATAACTACACTGCTCTCTGTATAAACAGGGAAATATCTACACCGCCACCTGTATGAACATGGAAATATCTACATTTCCATCCGTACGAACATAGAAATATCTACACCGCCATCTGTATGAACATGTAAATATCTACACGGCCATCTGTATGAACATGGAAATATCTACACCGCTAACTGAACATGGAAATATCTACACCGCTATTGGAATGAACATGGAAATACCTACACCGCTATCTGTATGAACATGGAAATATCTACACCGCTATCTGTATGAACATGGAAATATCTACACCGCTATCTGTATGAACATGGAAATACCTACACCGCCAACTGAATGAACAGGTAAATATCTACACCGCCATCTCTATATCAATGGAAATTTTTACACTGCTATCTCTATAAACATGGAAATAACTACACCGCTATCTGTATAAACATGGAAATATCTGCACCGCCATCTCTATGATCATAGAAATATCCACACCGCCATCTGTATGAACATGGAAATATCTATACCGCCAACTGTATGAACACGTAAATATCTACACCGCCATCTGTATGAACATGGAAATATCTACACTACTAACTGTATGAACATGGAAATATCTACACCGCTATCTGTATGAACATGGAAATATCTACACCGTTATCTGTATGAACATGGAAATATCTACACCGCTATCTGTATGAACATGCAAATATCCACACAGCTATGTGTATATCAATGGAAATATCTACACAGCTATCTCTATAAACATTGAAATAACTACACTGCTATCTGTATAAACATGGAAATATCTATACCGCCACCTGTGTGAACATGGAAATATCTAAACTGCCATCCGTATGAACATGGAAATATCTACACCGCCATGTGTATGAACATGTAAATATCTACACCGCCATCTGTATGAACATGGAAATATCTACACCGCTAACTGTATGAACATGGAAATATCTGCACCGCTATCTGTATGAACATGGAAATATCTACACCGCCATCTGTATGTACATGGAAATATCTACACCGCTATCTGTATGAACATGGAAATATCTACACCGCTATCTGTACGAACATGGAAATATGTACACCGCTATCTGTATGAACATGCAAATATCTACACAGCCATCTGTATATCAATGGAAATACCTACACTGCTATCTCTATAAACATGGAAATAACTACACTGCTATCTCTATAAACAGGGAAATATCTACACCGCCACCTGTATGAACATGGAAATATCTACATTTCCATCCGTATGAACATGGAAATATCTACACCGCCATCTGTATGAACATGTAAATATCTACACGGCCATCTGTATGAACATGGAAATATCTACACCGCTACTTGAACATGGAAATATCTACACCGCTATTGGTATGAACATGGAAATACCTACACCGCTATCTGTATTAACACGGAAATATCTACACCGCTATCTGTATGAACATGGAAATATCTACACCGCTATCTGTATGAACATGGAAATATCTACACCGCCAACTGAATGAACATGTAAATATCTACACCGCCATCTCTATATCAATGGAAATTTTTACACTGCTATCTCTATAATCATGGAAATAACTACACCGCTATCTGTATAAACATGGAAATATCTGCACCGCCATCTCTATGAACATAGAAATATCTACACCGCCATCTGTACGAACATGAAAATATCTATACCGCCAACTGTATGAACATGTAAATATCTACACCGCCATCTGTATGAACATGGAAATATCTACACTACTAACTGTATGAACATGGAAATATCTACACCGCTATCTGCATGAACATGGAAATATCTACACCGTTATCTGTATGAACATGGAAATATCTACACCGCTATCTGTTTGAACATGGAAATATCTACACCGCTATCTATGCGAACATGGAAATATCTTCACCGCTATCTGTATGAACATGCAAATATCCACACAGCTATCTGTATATCAATGGAAATATATACACAGCTATCTCTATAAACATTGAAATAACTACACTGCTATCTGTATAAACATGGAAATATCTACACCGCCACCTGTGTGAACATGGAAATATCTAAACTGCCATCCGTATGAACATGGAAATATCTACACAGACATGTGTATGAACATGTAAATATCTACACCGCCATCTGTATGAACATGGAAATATCTACACCGCTAACTGTATGAACATGGAAATATCTGCACTGCTATCTGTATGAACATGGAAATATCTACACCGCCATCTGTATGTACATGGAAATATCTACACCGCCATCTGTATGAACATGTAAATATCTACACCACCATCTGTATGAACATGGAAATATCTACACCACTAACTGTATGAACATGGAAATATCTACACCGCTATCTGTATGAACATGCAAATATCTACACAGCCATCTGTATATCAATGGAAATACCTACACTACTATCTCTATAAACATGGAAATAACTACACTGCTCTCTGTATAAACAGGGAATCATCTACACCGCCACCTGTATGAACATGGAAATATCTACACTTCCATCCGTACGAACATGGAAATATCTACACCGCCATCTGTATGAACATGGAAATATCTACACGGCCATCTGTATGAACATGGAAATATCTACACCGCTAACTGGACATGGAAATATCTACACCGCTATTGTAATGAACATGGAAATACCTACACCGCTATCTGTATGAACATGGAAATATCTACACCGCTATCTGTATGAACATGGAAATATCTACACCGCCAACTGAATGAACAGGTAAATATCTACACCGCCATCTCTATATCAATGGAAATTTTTACACTGCTATCTCTATAATCATGGAAATAACTACACCGCTATCTGTATAAACATGGAAATATCTGCACCGCCATCTCTATGAACATAGAAATATCCACACCGCCATCTGTATGAACATGAAAATATCTATACCGCCAACTGTATGAACATGGAAATATCTACACCGCCATCTGTATGAACATGGAAATATCTACACTACTAACTGTATGAACATGGAAATATCTACACCGCTATCTGTATGAACATGGAAATATCTACACCGTTATCTGTATGAACATGGAAATATCTACACCGCTATCTGTATGAACATGGAAATATCTACACCGCTACCTATACGAACATGGAAATATCTACACCGCTACCTGTATGAACATGCAAATATCCACACAGCTATCTGTATATCAATGGAAATATCTACACAGCTATCTCTATAAACATTGAAATAACTACACTGCTATCTGTATAAACATGGAAAAATCTACACCGACACCTGTGTGAACATGGAAATATCTACACTGCCATCCGTATGAACATGGAAATATCTACACCGCCATGTGTATGAACATGTAAATATCTACACCGCCTTCTGTATGAACATGGAAATATCTACACCGCTAACTGTATGAACATGGAAATATCTGCACCGCTATCTGTATGAACATGGAAATATCTACACCGCTATCTGTATGAACATGGAAATATCTACACCCCCATCTGTATGTACATGGAAATATCTACACCGCCATCTGTATGAACATGTAAATATCTACACCGCCATCTGTATGAACATGGAAATATCTACACCACTAACTGTATGAACATGGAAATATCTACACCGCTATCTGTATGAACATGGAAATATCTACACCGCTATCTGTATGAACATGGAAATATCTACACCGCTATCTGTATGAACATGGAAATATCTACACCGCCATCTGAATGAACATGTAATTATCTACACCGCCATCTCTATATCAATGGAAATTTCTACACTGCTATCTCTATAAACATTGAAATAACTACACCGCCATCTGTATAAACATGGAAATATCTACACCGCCATCTCTATGAACATGGAAATATCTTCACCGCCATTTGTATGAACATGGAAATATCTACACCGCCATCTCTATGAACATGTAAATATCTACACAGCCATTTGTATGAACATGGAAATATCTACACCGCCATTTGTATGAACTTGGAAATATCTTCACCGCCATCTGTATGAACATGGATATATGTGCACCAGCATCTGGTTGAACATGGAAATATCTACACCGCTATCTGCATGAACATGGAAATATCTACACAGCTACCTGAATATACATGGAAATATCTACACAGATTTCTCTATAAATATGGAAATAACTACAGCACTATCTCTATAAACTTCGAAATATCTACACCGCCATCTGTATTAACATGGAAATACCTACACCGCTATCTGTGTAAACATGAAAATATCTACACCGCCATCCCCGTAAACATGGAAATATCTACACCGCCATCTGTATGAACATGGAAATATCTACACCGCCATCTCTATAAACGTGGAAATATCTACACCGCTATCTTTATGAACTGGGAAATATCTACAGTGCTCTCTGTATAAAATTGAAATTATCTACACCACTATCTCTATAAACATGGAAATATCAACACTGCTATCTGTATAAACATGGAAATATCTACACCGCTATCTGTATAAACATGGAAATATCTTCACAGCTATCTGTATAAACATGGAAATATCTACACCGCCACCTGTATGAACATGGAAATATCTACACTGCCATCCGTACGAACATGGAAATATCTACACCGCCATGTGTATGAACATGTAAATATCTACACCGCCATCTGTATGAACATGGAAATATCTACACCGCTATCTGTATGAACATGGAAATATCTACACCGCTATCTGTATGAACACGGAAATATCTACACCGCTATCTGTATGAACATGGAAATATCTACACCGCTATCTGTACGAACATGGAAATATGTACACCGCTATCTGTATGAACATGCAAATATCTACACAGCCATCTGTATATCAATTGAAATACCTACACTGCTATCTCTATAAACATGGAAATAACTACACTGCTATCTGTATAAACAGGGAAATATCTACACCGCCACCTGTATGAACATGGAAATATCTACACTTCCATCCGTACTAACATGGAAATATCTACACCGCCATCTGTATGAACATGTAAATATCTACACGGCCATCTGTATGAACATGGAAATATCAACACCGCTAACTGAACATGGAAATATCTACACCGCTATTGGTATGAACATGGAAATACCTACACCGCTATCTGTATGAACACGGAAATATCTACACCTCTATCTGTATGAACATGGAAATATCTACACCGCTATCTGTATGAACATGGAAATATCTACACCGCCAACTGAATGAACATGTAAATATCTACACCGCCATCTCTATATCAATGGAAATTTTTACACTGCTATCTCTATAATCATGGAAATAACTACACCGCTATCTGTATAAACATGGAAATATCTGCACTGCCATCTCTATGAACATAGAAATATCTACACCGCCATCTGTACGAACATGAAAATATCTATACCGCCAACTGTATGAACATGTAACTATCTAAACCGCCATCTGTATGAACATGGAAATATCTACACTACTAACTGTATGAACATGGAAATATCTACACCGCTATCTGCATGAACATGGAAATATCTACACCGCTATCTGTATGAACATGCAAATATCCACACAGCTATCTGTATATCAATGGAGATATATACACAGCTATCTCTATAAACATTGAAATAACTACACTGCTATCTGTATAAACATGGAAATATCTATACCGCCACCTGTATGAACATGGAAATATCTACACTGCCATCCGTACTAACATGGAAATATCTACACCGCCATGTGTATGAACATGTAAATATCTACACCGCCATCTGTATGAACAAGGAAATATCTACACTGCTATCTGTATGAACATGGAAATATCTTCACCGCCATCTGTATGAACATGGATATATGTGCACCGGCATCTGGTTGAACATGGAAATATCTACACCGCTATCTGCATGAACATGGAAATATCTACACAGCTATCTGAATATACATGGAAATATCTACACAGATTTCTCTATAAATATGGAAATAACTACAGCGCTATCTCTATAAACTTCGAAATATCTACACCGCCATCTGTATTAACATGGAAATATCTACACCGCCATCTGTACAAACATGGACATATCTACACCGCCATCTGTATTAAGATGGAAATATCTACACCGCTATCTGTATAAACATGGAAATATCTGCCCAACTATCTGTATAAACATGGAAATATCTGCACCGCTATCTGTATAAACATGGAAATATCTACACCGCCACCTGTATGAACATGGAAATATCTACACTGCCATCCGTACGAACATGGAAATATCTACACCGCGTTCTGTATGAGCATGTAAATATCTACACCGCCATCTGTATGAACATGGATATATCTACACAGCTAACTGTATGAACATGGAAATATCTACACCGCTATCTGAATGAAAATGGAAATATCTACACTGCTATCTGTATGAAAAAGGAAATATCTACACCGCTATGTGTATGAACATGGAAATATCTACACCGCTATCTGTATGAAGATGGAAATATCCACACCGCTATCTGTATGAACATGCAAATATCTACACTTCTATCTGTAAATCAATGGAAATATCTACAATGCTATCTCTATAAACATGGAAATAACTACGCTGCTATCTGTATAAACATGGAAATATCTACACCGCCATCTCTATGAACATGGAAATATCTACACCGCTATTTGTATGAACATGGAAATATCTACACCGCCATCTCTATGAACAGGGAAATATCTACACCGCCATTTGAATGAACATGGAAATATCTACACCGCCATCTGTATGAACATGGAAATATCTTCATCGCCATCTGTATGAACATGGATATACGTACACCGGCATCTGGATGAACATGGAAATATCTACACTGCTATCTGCATGAACATGGTATTCTACACAGCTATCTGAATATACATGGAAATATCTACACAGATTTCTCAATAAGTGTGGAAATATCTACAGCGCTATCTCTATAAACTTCGAAATATCTACACCGCCATCTGTATGAACATGGAAATATCTACACCGCCATCTGTACGAACATGGACATATCTAAACCGCCATCTGTATTAAGATGGAAATATCTACACCGCTATCTTTATAAACATGGAACTATGTGCCCAACTATCTGTATAAACATGGTAATACCGCATCGCTATCTGTATAAACATGGAAATATCTACACTGCTATCTGCATAAACATGGAAATATCCACACCGCCATCTGTGTAAACATGGAAATGTCTACACCGCTATCTGTGTAAACATGGAAATATCTACACCGCCATTTTTGTAAGCATGAAAATATCTACACCGCCATCCCTATAAACATGGAAATATCTACACCGCCATCTGTATGAATATGGAAATATCTACACCGTTATCTGTATGAACATGGAAATATCTACACTGCTATCTGTATGAACATGAAAATATCCATACCGCCAGCTGTATGAACATGTAAATATCTACACCGCTATCTGTATGAACATGGCAATATCTACACTACTAACTGTATGAACATGGAAATATCTACACCGCTATCTGTATGAACATGGAAATATCTACACCGTTATCTGTATGAACATGGAAATATCTACACCGCTATCTGTACGCACACGGAAATATCTACACCACTATCTGTATGAACATACAAATATCTACACAGCTATCTGTATATCAATGGAAATATCTACACAGCTATCTCAATAAACACGGAAATAACTACACCGCTATCTGTATAAACATGGAAATATCTACACCGCCATCTCTATGAACATGGAAATATCTACACCGCCATTTGTATGAACATGGAAATATCTACACCGCCATCTCTATGAACATGTAAACATCTACACAGCCATTTGTATGAACATGGAAATATCTACACCACCATCTGTATGAACATGGAAATATCTTCACCGCCATCTGTATGAACATGGATATATGTGCACCGGCATCTGGATGAACATGGAAATATCTACACCGCTATCTGCATGAACATGGAAATATCTACACAGCTATCTGAATATACATGGAAATATCTACACAGATTTCTCTATAAATATGGAAATAAATACAGCGCTATCTCTATAAACTTTGAAATATCTACACCGCCATCAGTATGAACATGGAAATATCTAAACCGCCATCAGTACAAACATGGAAATATCTACAACGCTGTCTCTATAAACTTGGAAATAACTACTCCACTACCTCTGTAAACATGGAAATATCTAGACCGCCATCTCTATAAACGTAGGAATATCTACACCACCATCTGTATAAACATGGAAATATCTATACCGCTATCTGCATAAACATGGAAATATCTACACCGCCATCTCTATGAACATGGAAATATCTACACCGCCATTTCTATGAACATGGAAATATCTACACCGCCATCTGTATGAACATGGAAATATCTACACCGCCATCTGTATAAACATGGATATATGTGCACCGGCATCTGGATGAACAAGGAAATATCTTCACCGCTCTCTGCATGAACATGGAAATATCTACTCAGGTATCTGAATATACATGGAAATATCTACACAGATTTCTCTATAAATATGGAAATAACTACAGCGCTATCTCTATAAACTTCAAAATATCTACACCGCCATCTGTATGAACATGGAAATATCTACACCGCCATCTGTACAAACATGGACATATCTACACCGCCATCTGTATTAAGATGGAAATATCTACACCGCTATCTGTATAAACATGGAAATATCTGCCCAGCTATCTGTATAAACATGGAAATATCCGCACCACTATCTGTATAAACATGGAAATATCTACACTTCTATCTGCAAAAACATGGAAATATCCACACCGCTATCTGTGTAAACATGGAAATGTCTACACCGCTATCTGTGTAAACATGGAAATATCTACACCGCCATCTGTGTAAACATGAAAATATCTACACCGCCATCCCCATAAACATGGAAATATCTACACCGCCATGTGTATGAACATGGAAATATCTACTCCGCCATCTCTATAAACGTGGAAATAACTACACCGCTATCTGTATAAACATGGAAATATCTTCACCGCTATCTGTATAAACATGGAAATATCTACACCGCCACCTGTATGAACATGGAAATATCTACACTGCCATCCGTACTAACATGGAAATATCTACACCGCCATGTGTATGAACATGTAAATATCTACACCGCCATCTGTATGAACATGGAAATATCTACACCGCTAACTGTATGAACATGGAAATAACTACACTGCTATCTGTATGAACATGGAAATATCTACACCGCTATCTGTATGAACATAGAAATATCTACACCGCTATCTGTATGAACATGGAAATATCCACACCGCTATCTGTATGACCATGGAAATATCCACGTCGCTATCTGTATGAACATGCAAATATCTACACAGCTATCTGTATATCAATGGAAATATCTACACTGCTATCTCTATAAACATGGAAATAACTACGCTGCCATCTGTATAAACATGGAAATATCTACACCGCCATCTCTATGAACATGGAAATATCTACACCGCTATTTGTATGAACATGGAAATATCTACACCGCCATCTCTATGAACAGGGAAATATCTACACCGCCATTTGTATGAACATGGAAATATCTACACCGCCATCTATTTGAAAATGGAAATATCTTCATCGCCATCTGTATGAACATGGATATATGTACACTGGCATCTGGATGAACATGGAAATATCTACACCGCTATCTGCATGAACATGGATATATCTACACAGCTATCTGAATATACATGGAAATATCTACACAGATTTCTGTATAAGTGTGGAAATATCTACAGCGCTATCTCTATAAACTTTGAAATATATACACCGCCATCTGCATGAACATGGAAATATCTACACCGCCATCTGTACGAACATGGACATATCTACACCGCCATCTGAATTAAGATGGAAATATCTACACCGCTATCTGTATAAACATGGAAATATCTGCCCAACTGTCTCTATAAACATGGAAATATCCGCACCACTATCTGTATAAACATGAAAATATCTACACTGCTATCTGCATAAACATGGAAATATCCACACCGCCATCTGTGTAAACATGGAAATGTCTACACCGCTATCTGTGTAAACATGGAAATATCTACACCGCCATCTGTGTAAGCATGAAAATATCTACACCGCCATCCCTATAAACATGGAAATATCTACACCGCCATCTGTATGAACATGGAGATATCTACACCGCCATCTCTATAAACGTGGAAATATCTACACCGCTATCTGTATGACCTTGGAAATATCTACACTGATCTCTGTATAAAATTGAAATTATCTACACCACTATCTCTATAAACATGGAAATATCTACACTGCTATCTGTATAAACATGGAAATATCTACACCGCTATCTGTATAAACATGGAAATATCTTCACCGCTATCTGTATAAACATGGAAAAATCTACAACGCTGTCTCTATAAACTTGGAAATAACTACTCCACTATCTCTGTAAACATGGAAATATCTAGACCGCCATCTGTATAAACATAGGAATATCTTCACCACCATCTGTAAAAAAATGGAAATATCTATACCGCTATCTGCATAAACATGGAAATATCTACAATGCCATCTCTAAGAACATGGAAATATCTACACTGCCATCTGTACAAACATGGAAATATCTATACCGCCAGCTGTATCAACATGTAAATATCTACACCGCCATCTATATGAACATGGAAATATCTACACCGCTAACTGTATGAAAATGGAAATATCTACACCGTTATCTGTATGAACATGGAAATATCTCCACCGCTATCTGTATGAACATGGAAATATGTACACCGCTATGTGTACGAACATGGAAATATGTACACCGCTATCTGTATGAACATGCAAATATCTACAAGGCCATCTATATGAACATGGAAATATCTACACCGCTAACTGAACATGGAAATATCTACACCGCTATTGGTATGAACATGGAAATACCTACACCGCTATCTGTATGAACATGGAAATATCTACACCGCTATCTGTATGAACATGGAAATATCTACACTGCTATCTGTATGAACATGGAAATATCTACACCGCCATCTGAATGAACATGTAAATATCTACACCGCCATCTCTATATCAATGGAAATTTTTACAATGCTGTCTCTATAAACATGGAAATAACTACACCGCTATCTGTATAAACATGGAAATATCTGCACCGCCATCTCTATGAACATAGAAATATCTACACCGCCATCTGCACGAACATGAAAATATCTATACCGCCAACTGTATGAACATTTAAATATCTACACCGCCATCTATATGAACATGGAAATATCTACACCGCCATCTGTATGAACATGGAAATATCTACACCGCTATCTGTAGGAACATGGAAATATCTACACCGTTATCTGTTTGAACATGGAAATAACTACACCGCTATCTGTATGAACACGGAAATATCTACACCGCTATCTATATGAACATGGAAATATCTACACCGCCACCTGTATGAACATGGAAATATCTACACTGCCATCCGCACGAACATGGAAATATCTACACCGCCATCTCTATGAACATGTAAATATCTACACCGCCATCTGTATGAACATGGAAATATCTACACCGTTAACTGTATGAACATGGAAATATCTACACCGCTATTGGTATGAACATGGAAATATCTACACCGCTATCTGTATGAACATGGAAATATCTACACCGCTATCTGCATGAACATGGAAATACCTACACAGCTATCTGAATATACATGGAAATACCTACACAGATTTCTCTATAAATATGGAAATAACTACAGCGCTATCTCTATAAACTTCGAAATATCTACACCGCCATCTGTATGAACATGCAAATATCTACACCGTCATCTGTACAAACATGGACATATCTACACCGCCATCTATATTAAGATGGAAATATCTACACCGCTATCTGTATAAACATGGAAACATCTGCCCAACTATCTGTATAAACATGGAAATATACGCACCGCTATCTGTATAAACATGGAAATATCTACACTTCTATCTGCATAAACATGGAAATATCCACACCGCTATCTGTGTAAACATGGAAATGTCTACACCGCTATCTCTGTAAACATGAAAATATCTACACCGCCATCTGTGTAAACATGAAAATATCTACACCGCCATCCCTATAAACATGGAAATATTTACACCGCCATCTGTATGAACATGGAAATATCTACACCGCCATCTCTATAAACATGGAAATATCTATACCGCTATCTGCTTAAACATGGAAATATCAACACCACCATCTCCATGAACATGGAAATATCTACAACACCATCTGTATGAACATGGAAATATCTATACCGCCATCTGTATGAACATGTAAATATCTACACCGCCATCTGTATGAACATGGAAATATCTACACCGCTATCAGTATGAACATGGAAATATCAACACCGCTATCTGTATGAACATGCAAATATCTACAACGGCATCTGGATGAACATGGAAATATCTACACTGCTATCTGCATGAACATGGAAATATCTACACAGCTATCTGCATATACATGGAAATATCTACACAGATTTCTCTATAAATATGGAAATAACTACAGCGCTATCTCTATAAACTTCGAAATAACTACACCGCCATCTGTATGAAAATGTAAATATCTACACCACCATCTGTATAAACATGGAAATATCTATACCGCCATCTGAATAAACATGGAAATATCTACACCACCATCTGTATAAACATGGAAATACCTACACCGTCATCTGTAAGAACATGGAAATATCTACACCGCTGACTGTATGAGCATGGAAATATCTACAACGCTATCTGTATGAACATGGAAATATCTACACCGCTATCTGTATGAACATGGAAATAACTACCCCGCTATCTGTATGAACATGGAATTATCTACACACCTATCTGTATGAACATGGAAATATCTACACCGCTATCTGTACGAACACGCAAATATCTACACAGCTATCTGTATATCAATGGAAGTATCTACACTGCTATCTCTATAAACATGGAAATAACTACACTGCTATCTGTATAAACATGGAAATATCTACACCGCCACCTGTATGAACATGGAAATATCTACACTGCCGTCCATACGAACATGGAAATGTCTACACCGCCATCTGTATGAACATGTAAATATCTACGCCGCCCTCTGTATGAACATGGAAATATCTACACGGCTAACTGTATGAACATGGAAATATCTGCACCGCCATCTGTACGAACATGAAAATATCTACACCGCCATTTGTATATACACGGAAATATCTACACCGCCATCTCTATGAAAATGGAAATATCTACACCGCCATTTGTATGAACATGGAAATATCTACACCGCCATCTGTATGAACATGGAAATATCTTCACACCCATCTGTATGAACATGGATATATCTACACCGGCATCTGGATGAACATGGAAATATCTACACCGCTATCTGTATGAACATGCAAATATCTGCCCAACTACCTTTATAAACATGGAAATATCCGCACCACTATCTGTATAAACACGGAAATATCTACACCGCTATCTGTTTGAACATGGAAATATCTACACCGCTATCTGTATGGGCATGCAAATATCTACACAGCTATCAGTATACGAATGGAAATATCTACACTGCTATCTCTATAAACTTGGAAATAACTACACTGCTATCTGTATAAACATGGAAATATCTACACCGCCACCTGTATGAACATGGAAATATCTACACTGCCATCTGTATGAACATGGAAATATCTACACCGCCATCTGTATGAACATGGAAATATCTACACTGCCATCTGTATGAACATGGAAATATCTACACCACCATCTGTACGAACATTTACATATCTACACCGCCGTAAGTATTAAGATGGAAATATCTACACCGCTATCTGTATAAACATGGAAATATCTGCACCACTATCTGTATAAACATGGAAATAACCGCACCGCTATCTGTATAAACATGGAAATATCTACACCGCTATCTGCATAAACATGGAAATATCCACAGTGCTATCTGTGTAAACATGGAAATGTTTACACCGCTATCAGTGTAAACATGGAAATATCTACACCCTCATCTCTGTAAACATGAAAATATCTACACCGCCATCTCTATAAACATGGAAATATCTACACCGCTATCTGTATAAACATGGAAATATCTACACCGCTATCCGTATAAACATTTAAATATCTACACCGCTATCTGTATAAACATGGAAATATCATCTCCGATATCTGTATAAACATGGAAATAACTTCACTGCTATCTGTATAAACATGGAAATATCTACACCGCTATCTGTATGAACATGCAAATATCTACACAGCTATCTGTATATCAATGGAAATATCAACACTGCTATCTCTATAAACATGGAAATAACTTCACTGCTATCTGTATAAACATGGAAATATCTACACCGCCATCTCTATGAACATGGAAATATCTACACCGCCATTTGTATGAACATGGAAATATCTACTCTGCCATCTCTATTAACATGGAAATATCTACACCGCCATCTGTATGAACATGGAAATATCTTCACCGCCATCTTTATGAACATGGATATATCTACACCGGCATCTGGAGGAACATGGAAATATCTACACCGCTATCTGCATGAACATGGAAATATCTACACAGCTATCTGCATATACATGGAAATATCTACACAGATTTCTCTATAAATATGGAAATAACTACAGCGCTATCTCTATAAACTTCGAAATATCTACACTGCCATCTGTATGAACATAGAAATATCTACACCGCCATCTGTACGAACATGGAGATATCTACACTGCCATCTGTATTAAGATGGAAATACCTACACTGCTATTTGTATAAACATGGAAATATCTGCCCAACTATCTGCATAAACATGGAAATATCCGTACCGCTACCTGGATAAACATGGAAATATCTACACCGCTATCTGCATAAACATGGAAATATCCACAACACTATCTGTGTAAACATGGAAATGTCTACACCGCTTTCTGTGCAAACATGCAAATATCTACACCGCCATCTGTGTAAACATGAAAATATCTACACCGCCATCGATATAAACGTGGAAATATCTACAGCGCCATCTGTATGAACATGGAAATATCTACACCGCCATCTGTATAAACGTGGAAATATCTACACCGCTATCTGTATGAACTTGGAAATATCTACACTGCTATCTGTATAAAATTGAAATTCTCTACACCACTATCTCTATAAACAAGGAAATATCTACACCGCTATCTGTATAAACATTTAAATATCTACACCGCTATCTGTATAAACATGGAAATATCTTCACCGCTATCTGTATAAACATGGAAATATCTACAACGCTGTCTCTATAAACTTGGAAATAACTACACCACTATCTCTATAAACATGGAAATATCTAGACCGCCATCTCTATAAACATGGAAATATCTACACCACCATCAGTATAAACATGGAAATATCTATACCGCTATGTGCATAAACATGGAAATATCTACACCGCCATCACTTTGAACATGGAAATGTCTACACCGCCATCTGTACGAACATGGAAATATCTACACCGCCATCTGTATGAACATGTAAATATCTACACCGCCATCTGTATGAACATGGAAATATCTACACCACTAACTGAACATGGAAATATCTACACCGCTATCTACATGAACATGGAAATATCTACATAGCTATCTGCATATACATGGAAATATCTACACAGATTTCTCTATAAATATGGAAATAACTACAGCGCTATCTCTATAAACTTTGAAATATCTACACCGCCATCTGTATGAACATGTAAACATCTACACCACCATCTGTACGAACATGGAGATATCTACCCCGCCATCTGTGTAAACATGAAAATATCTACACCGCCATCTCCATAAACATGGAAATATCTACACCACTATCTGTATGAACATGGAAATATCTACACCGCTATCTATATAAACATGCAAATATCTATAAAGCTATCTGTATATCAATGGAAATACCTACACTGCTATCTCTATAAACATGGAAATATCTACACTGCTGTCTGTATATACATGGAAATATCTACAACACCACCTGTATGAACATGGAAATATCTACACTGTCATCCGTACGAACATGGAAATATCTACACCGCCATCTGTATGAACGTGTAAATATGTTCACCGCCATCTGTATGAACATAGAAATATCTACACCGCTATCTGTATGAACATGGAAATATCTACACCGCTATCTGTATGAACATGGAAATATCTACACCGCCATCTGTATGAACATGGAAATATCTACAAAGCCATTTGTATGAACATGGAAATATCTACACCGCCATCTGTATGAACATGGAAATATCTCCACTGCTATCTGCATGAACATGGAAATATCTACACAGCTATCTGCATATACATGGAAATATCTACACAGATTATAAATATGGAAATAACTACAGCGCTATCTCTATAAACTTCGAAATACCTACACCGCCATCTGTATGAACATGGAAATATCTACACCGCAATCTGTACGAACCTGGACATATCTACACCGCCATCTGTATTAAGATGGAAATATCTACACAGCTATCTGTATAAACATGGAACTATCTGCCCAACTATCTGTATAAACATGAAAATATCCGGACCGCTATCTGTATAAACATGGAAATATCTACACTGCTATCTGCATAAACATGGAAATATCCACACTGCTATCTGCGTATACATGGAAATGTCTACACCGCTATTTGTGTAAACATGGAAATGTCTACACCGCTTTCTCTGTAAACATGGAAATATCTACACCGCCATCTGTGTAAACATGAAAATATCTACACCGCCATGTCTATTAACGTGGAAATATCTACACCGCTATCTGTATGAACTTGGAAATATCTACACTGCTATCTGTATAAAATTGGAATTATCTACACCACTATCTCTATAAACATGGAAATATCTACACCGCTATATGTATAAACATATAAATATCTACACCGCTATCTGTATAAAATGGAAATATATTCACCGCTATCTGTATAAAGATGGAAATATCTACAACGCTGTCTCTATAAACTTGGAAAAA
The DNA here is from genome assembly GCF_029281585.2 of Gorilla gorilla gorilla. Classification (NCBI taxonomy): domain Eukaryota; kingdom Metazoa; phylum Chordata; class Mammalia; order Primates; family Hominidae; genus Gorilla; species Gorilla gorilla. The sequence goes on from NC_073234.2 coordinate 2,801,498, forward strand.
ATTACAACACTATCTCTATAAACATGGAAATATCTAGACTGCCGTCTCTGTAAACATGGAAATATCTCCACCACCATCTGTATAAACATGGAAATATCTATACCGCTATCTGCATAAACATAGAAATATCTACACCGCCATCTCTATGAACATGGAAATATCAACACCGCCATCTGTACGAACATGAAAATATCTACAGCGCCATCTGTATGAACATGTAAATATCTACACCGCCATTTGTATGAACATGGAAATACCTTCACCGCCATCTGTATGAACATATATATATCTACACCAGCATCTGGATGAACGTGGAAATATCTACACTGCTATCTGCATGAAAATGGAAATATCTACAAAGCTATCTGCATATACATGGAAATATCTACACAGATTTCTCTATAAATATGGAAATAACTACAGCGCTATCTCTATAAACTTCGAAATATCTACACTGCCATCTGTATGAACATGGAAATATCTACACCGCAATCTGTACGAACATGGACATATCTACACAGCCATCTGAATTAAGATGGAAATATCTACACCGCTATCTGTATAAACATGGAAATATCTGCCCAACTATCTGTATAAACATGGAAATATCCGCACCGCTATCTGTATAAACATGGAAATATCTACACCGCTATCTGCATAAACATGGAAATATCCACACCGCTATCTGTGTAAACATGGAAATGTCTACACTGCTATCTGTATAAACATGGAAATATCTACACCGCCATCTCTATGAACATGGAAATATCTACACCGCCATTTGTATGAACATGGATATATCTACACCGCCATCTGTATGAACATGGAAATATCTTCATCGCCATCTGTATGAACATGGATATATCTACACCGGCATCTGGATGAACATGGAAATATCTACACAGCTATCAGCATATACATGGAAATATCTACACAGGTTTCTCAATAAATATGGAAATAACTACAGTGCTGTCTCTATAAACTTCGAAATATCTACACCGCCATCTGTATCAACATGGACATATCTACACCGCCCTCTGTATTAAGACGGAAATATCTACACCGCTATCTGTATAAACATGGAAATATCTGCCCTACTATCTGAATAAACATGGAAATATCCGCACCGCTATCTGTATAAACATGGAATTATCTACACCGCTATCTGCATAAACATGGAAATATCCACACCGCTATCTGTGTAAACTTGGAAATGTCTACACCGCTATCTGTGTATACATGGAAATATCTACACCGCCATCTGTGTAAACATGAAAATATCTACACCGCCATCTCTATGAACATGGCAATATCTACACCGCCATCTGTATGAACATGGAAATATCTACACCGCCATCTCTATAAACGTGGAAATATCTACACCGCTATCTGTATGAACTTCGAAATATCTACACTGCTTTCTGTATAAAATTGGAATTATCTACACCACTATCTCTACAAACATGGAAATATCTACACCGCCATCTGTATAAACATGGAAATATCTTCACCGCTATCTGTATAAACATGGAAATATCTACAACGCCGTCTCTATAAACTTGGAAATAACTACACCACTATCTCTATAAACATGGAAATATCTAGACCGCCATCTCTATAAACATGGAAATATCTACACCAACATCTGTATAAGCATGGAAGTATCTATACCGCTATCTGCATAAACATGGAAATATCTACGCCACCATCTCTATGAACATGAAAATATCTACACCACCATCTGTACGAACATGGAAATATATACACCGCCATCTGTATGAACATGTAAATATCTACACCGCCATCTGTATGAACATGGAAACATCTACACCGCTTACTGTATGAACATGGAAATATCTACACCGCTATCTGTATGAACATGGAAATATCTACACCATTATCTGTATGAACATGGAAATATCTACACCGCTATGTGTATGAACATCGAAATATCTACGCCACCATCTCTATGAACATGAAAATATCTACACCACCATCTGTACGAACATGGAAATATATACACCGCCATCTGTATGAACATGGAAACATCTACACGGCTTACTGTATGATCATGGAAATATCTACACCGCTATCTGTATGAACATGGAAATATCTACACCGCTATCTGTATGAACATGGAAATATCTACACAGATATCTGTATGAACATGCAAATATCTACACAGCTATCTGTATATCAATCGAAATATCTACACTGCTATCTCTATAAACATGGAAATAACTACACTGCCATCTGTATAAACATGGAAATATCTACACCGCCATCTCTATGAACATGGAAATATCTACACTGCCATTTGTATGAACATGGAAATATCTACGCCGCCATCTATATGAATATGGAAATATCTACTCCGCCATTTGTATGAACATGGAAATATCTACACCGCCATCTGTATGAACATGGAAATATCTTCACAGCAATCTGTATGAACATGGATATATTTACACCGGCATCTGGATGAACATGGAAATATCTACACCGCTATCTGCATGAACATGGAAATATCTACACAGCTATCTGCATATACATGGAAATATCTACACAGATTTCTCTATAAATATGGAAATAACTACAGCGCTATCTCTATAAATATCAAATATAACTACACTGCCATCTGTATGAACATGGAAATATCTACACCGCCATCTGTACAAACATGGAGATATCTACACCGACATCTGTATTAAGATGGAAATATATACACCGCTATCTGTATAAACCTGGAAATATCTGCCCAACTATCTGTATAAACATGGAAATATCTGCACCGCTATCTGTATAAACATGGAAAAATCTACACCGCTATCTGCATAAACATGGAAATATCCACACCGCTGTCTGTGTAAACATGGAAATGTCTACACCGCTTTCTGTGTAAACTTGGAAATATCTACACCGCCGTCTGTGTAAACATGAAAATATCTACACCGCCATCTCTATAAACATGGAAATATCTACAGCGCCATCTGTATGAACATGGAAATATCTACACCGCCATCTGTATAAACGTGGAAATATCTACACCATTATCTGTATGAACTTGGAAATATCTACACTGTTATCTGTATAAAATTGGAATTATCTACACCACTATCTCTATAAACATGGAAATATCTACACAGCTATCTCTATAAACATTTAAATATCTACACCGCTATCTGTATAAACATGGAAATATCTTCACTGCTATCTGTATAAACATGGAAATATCTACAACGCTGTCTCTATAAAGTTGGAAATAACTACACCACTATCTCTATAAACATGGAAATATCTAGACAGCCATCACTGTAAACATGGAAATATCTACACCACCATCTGTATAAACATGGAAATATCTATACCGCTATCTGCATAAACATGGAAATATCTACACCACCATCTCTATGAACATGAACATATCTACACCACCATCTGTACGAACTTGGAGATATATACACCGCCATCTGTATGAACATGTAAATGTCTACACCGCCATCTGTATGAACATGGAAATATCTACACCGCTAACTGTATGAACATGGAAATATCTTCACCGCTATCTGTATGAACATGGAAATATCTACACCGTTATATGTATGAACACGGAAATATCTACACCGCTATCTGTATGAACATGCAAATATCTACACAGCTATCTGTATATCAATGGAAATATCTACACTGCTATCTCTATAAACATGGAAATAACTACACTGCTATCTATATAAACATGGAAATATCTACACCGCCACCTGTACGAACATGGAAATATCTACACTGCCATCCTTAAGAACATGGATATATCTACACCGCCATCTGTATGAACATGTAAATATCTACACCGCCATCTGTATGAACATGGAAACATCTACACCGCATACTGTATGAACATGGAAATATCAACACCGCTATCTGTATGAACATGGAAATATCTACACCGTTATCTGTATGAACATGGAAATATCTACACTGCCATCTCTACGAACATGGAAATATCTACACCGTTATCTGTATAAACATGGAAATATCTACACCGCTATCTGTATAAACATGGAAATATCTTCAGCGCTATCTGTGTAAACATGGAAATATCTTCAACGCTGTCTCTATCAACTTGGAAATAACTATACCGCTATCTCTATAAACATGGAAATATCTAGACTGCCATCTCTATAAACATGGAAACATCTACAACACCATCTGTAAAAACCTGGAAATATCTATACCGCTATCTGCATAAACATGGAAATATCTACACCGCAATCTCAATGAACATGGACATATCTATACCGCCATCTCAATGAACATGGAAATATTTACACCACCATATGTACGAACATGTAAATATCTACACCGCCATCTGTATGAACATGAAAATACCTACACCGCTAACTGTATGAACATGGAAATATCTACACCGCTATCTGTAAGAAGATGGAAATATCTACACCGTTACCTGTATGAACATGGAAATATCTACACCGCTATCTGTATGAACATGGAAATATCTACACCGCTATCTGTATAAACAAGGAAATATCTACACCGCTAACTCTATAAAGTTGGAAATATCTTCACCGCAATCTGTATGAATATGCAAATATCTACACAGCTGTCTGTATATCAATAGAAATATCTACACTGCTATCTCTATAAACATGGAAATAACTACACTGCTATCTGTATAAACATGGAAGTAACTACACCGCCATCTCTAGGAACATGGAAATATCTACACCGCCATTTGTATGAACATGGAATTATCTACACCGCTATCTGTATGAACATGGAAATATCTACACCGCAATCTGTATCAACATGGAAATATCTACACCGCTATCTGTATGAATGTGCAAATATCTACACAGGTATCTGTATATCAATGGAAATATCTACACTGCTATCTCAATAAACATGGAAATAACTACACTGCTATCTGTATAAACATGGAAATATCTACACGGCCATCTCTATGAACATGGAAATATCTACACCGCCAGGTCTATGAACATGGAAATACCTACACCGCCATTTGTATGAACATGGAAGTATCTACACCGACATCTGCATGAACATAGAAATGTCTACAAACCTGTTTGCATATTCATGGAAATATCTACACAGATTTCTCTATAAATATGGAAATAACTACAGCGCTATCTCTATAAACTTCGAAATATCTACACCGCCATCTGTACGAACATGGACATATCTACACCGAAATCTGTATTAAGATGGAAATGTCTACACCACTATCTACATAAACATGGAAATATCTACACCGCCATCTCTATGAACATGGAAATATGTACAGCGCCATCTGTACGAACATGAAAATATCTATACCGCCAGCTGTATGAACATGTAAATATCTACACTGCTATCTGTACGAACATGGAAATATCTACACCGCTATCTGTATGAACATGCAAATATCTACACAGCTATCTGTATATCAATGAAAATATCTATACTGCTATCTCTATAAACATGGAAATAACTACCCTGCTATCTGTATAAACATGGAAATATCTACAACGCCATCTCTATAAACATGGAAATATCTACACCGCCATTTGTATGAACATGGAAATATCTACACCGACATCTCAATGAACATGGAAATATCTTCACCGCCATCTGTATGAACATGGATATATCTACACCGGCATCTGGATGAACATGGAAATATCTACACTGCCATGTGTATGAGCATGGATATATCTACACCGGCATCTGGATGAACATTGAAATATCTACACCGCTATCTGCATGAACATGGATCTATCTACACAGCTATCTGAATATACATGGAAATATCTACACAGATTTCTCTATAAATATGGAAATAACTACAGCGCTATCTCTATAAACTTCGAAATATCTACAGCGCCATCTATATGAACATGGAAATGTCTACACCGCCATCTGTACAAACATGGACATATCTACACCGCCATCTGTATTAAGATGGAAATATCTACAACGCTATCTGTATAAACATGGAAATATCTGCCCAACTATCTGTATAAACATGGAAATATCCGCACCGCTATCTGAATAAACATGGAAATATCCGCACCGCTATCTGTATAAACATGGAAATATCTACAATGCTATCTGCATAAACATGGAAATATCCACACCGTTATCTGTGTAAACATGGAAATGTCTACACCGCTATCTGTGTAAAGATGGAAATATCTGCACCGCCATCTGTGTAAACATGAAAATATCTACACCGCCATCCCTATAAACATGGAAATATCTACACCGTCCTCTGTATGAACATGGAAATATCTACACCGCCATCTCTGTAAACGTGGAAATATCTACACCGTTATCTGTATGAACTTGGAAATATCTACACTGCTCTCGGTATAAAACTGAAATTATCTACACCACTATCTCTATAAACATGGAAATATCTACACTGCTATCTGTATGAACATGGAAATATCTACAAAGCTGTCTCTATAAACTTGGAAATAACTACACCACTATCTCTATAAATATGGAAATATCTACACCGCTAACTGTATGAACATGGAAATATCTACACCGCTATCTGTATGAACATGGAAATATCTACACCGCTATCTGTATGAACATGGAAATATCTACAGTGATATCTGTATGAACATGGAATTATCTACACCGCTATCTGTATGAACATGGAAATATCTACACCGCTATCTGTATGAACATGCAAATATCTACACAGCTATCTGTATATCAATGGAAATATCTATACTGCTATCTCTATAAACATGGAAATAACTAAACTGCTATCTGTATAAACATGGAAATATCTACACCGCCATCTATATGAACATGGAAATATCTACACCGCCATTGGTATGAACATGGATATATGTACACCGGCATCTGGATGAACATGGAAATATCTACACCGTAATCTGCATGAACATGGAAATATCTACACAGCTATCTGAATATACATGGAAATATCTACACAGATTTCTCTATAAATATGGAAATAACTACAGCGCTATCTCTATAAACTTCGAAATATCTACACCGCCATCTGTATGAACATGGAAATATCTACACCGCCATCTGTACGATCATGGACATATCTACACCGCCATCTGTATTAAGATGGAAATATCTACACCGCTATCTGTATAAACATGGAAATATCTGCCCAACTATCTGTTCAAACATGGAAATATCCGCACCGCTATCTGAATAAACATGGATATATCCGCACCGCTATCTGTATAAACATGGAAATATCTACACTGCTATCTGCATAAACATGGAAATATCCACACCGCTATCTGTGTAAACATGGAAATGTCTACACCGCTATCTGTGTAAACATGGAAATATCTACACCGCCATCTGTGTAAACATGAAAATATCTACACCGCCATCCCTATAAACATGGAAATATCTACACCGTCCTCTCTATGAACATGGAAATATCTACACCGGCATCTCTATAAACGTGGAAATATCTACACCGCTATCTGTATGAACTTGGAAATATCTACACTGCCCTCTGTATGAAATTGAAATTATCTACAACACTATCTCCATAAACATGGAAATATCTACACTGCTATCTGTATAAACATGGAAATATCTACACCGCTATCTGTATAAACATGGAAATATCTTCACCGCTATCTGTATAAACATGGAAATATCTACAACGCTGTCTCTATAAACTTGGAAATAACTACACCACTATCTCTGTAAACATGGAAATATCTATACCGCCATCTCTATAAACATGGAAATATCTACACCACCATCTGTATAAACATGGAAAATCTATACCGATATCTGCATAAACATGGAAATATCTATACAGCTATCTGCATAAACATGGAAATATCTTCACCGCCATTTCTATGAACATGCAAATATCTACACCGCCGTCTGTACGAACATGGAAATATCTATACCGCCATCTGTATGAACATGTAAATATCTACACCGCCATCTGTATGAACATGGAAATATCTACACCGCTAACTGTATGAACATGGAAATATCTACACTGCTATCTGTACGAACATGGAGATAACTACACGGTTATCTGAAAGAACATGGAAATATCTACACCGCTGTCTGTATGAACATGGATATATGTACACCGGCATCTGGATGAACATGGAAATATCTACACCGCTATCTGCATGGACATGGAAATATCTACACAGCTATCTGTATGAACATGGACATATCTACACCGCTATCTGCATATACATGGAAATATCTACACAGATTTCTCTATAAATATGGAAATAACTACAGCGCTATCTCTATAAACTTCGAAATATCTACACCGCCATCTGTATAAACATGGAAATATCCGCACCGATATCTGTATAAACATGGAAATATCTACACTGCTATCTGCATAAACATGGAAATATCCACACCACTATCTGTGTAAACATGGAAATGTCAACACCGCTATCTATGTAAACATGGAAATATCTACAACGCTGTCTCTATAAACTTGGAAATAACTACACCAGTATCTCTGTAAACATGGAAATATCTAGACCGCCATCTCTATAAACATGGAAATATCTACACCACCATCTGTATAAACATGGAAATATCTATACCGCTACCTGCATAAAAATGGAAATATCTACACCGCCATCTCTATGAACATGGAACTATCTACACCGCCATCTGTACGAACATGGAAATATGTACACCGCTATGTGTATGAACATGGAAACATCTACACCGCTATCTGTATGAACATGCAAATATCTACACAGCTATCTGTATATCAATGAAAATATCTACACTGCTATCTCTATAAACATGGAAATAACTACCCTGCTATCTGTATAAACATGGAAATATCTACAACGCCATCTCTATGAACATGGAAATATCTACACCGCCATTTGTATGAACATGGAAATATGTACACCGACATCTCAATGAACATGGAAATATCTTCACCGCCATCTGTATGAACATGGATATATCTACACCGGCATCTGGATGAACATGGAAATATCTACACTGCCATCTGTATGAGCATGGATATATCTACACCGGCATCTGGATGAACATGGAAATATCTACACCACTATCTGCATGAACATGGAAATATCTACACAGCTATCTGCATATGCAAGGAAATATCTACACAGATTTCTCTATAAATATGGAAATAACTACAGCGCTGTCTCTATAAACTTCGAAATATCTACACCGCCATCTGTATGAACATGGAAATATCTACACCGCCATCTGTACGAACATGGACATATCTACACCGCCATCTGTATTAAGATGGAAATATCTACACCGCTATCTGTATAAACATGGAAATATCTGCCCAACTATCTGTATAAACATGGAAATATCCGCACCGCTATCTTTATAAACATGGAAATATCTACACCGCTATCTGCATAAACATGGAAATATCCACACCGCTATCTGTGTAAACATGGAAATGTCTACAACGCTATCTGTGTAAACATGGAAATATCTACACCGCCATCTGTGTAAACATGAAAATATCTACACCACCATCTCTATAATCATGGAAATATCTACACCGCCATCAGTATGAACATGGAAATATCTACACCGCCATCTCTGTAAACGTGGAAATATCTACACCGCTATCTGTATGAACTTGAAAATATCTACAATGCTCTCGGTATAAAATTGAAATTATCTACACCACTATCTCTATAAACATGGAAATATCTACACTGCTATCTGTATAAACATGGAAATATCTACACCGCTATGTGTATAAACATGGAAATATCTTCACCGCTATCTGTATAAACATGGAAATATCTACAAAGCTGTCTCTACAAACTTGGAAATAACTACACCACTATCTCTATAAACATGGAAATATCTACACCGCTAACTGTATGAACATGGAAATATCTACACCGCTATCTGTATGAACATGGAAATATCTACACCGCTATCTGTATGAACATGGAAATATCTACACCGCTATCTGTATGAACATGGAAATATCTACACCGCTATCTGTATGAACATGCAAATATCTACACAGCTATCTGTATATCAATGGAAATATCTACATTGCTATCTCTATAAACATGGAAATAACTACACTGCTATCTGTATAAACATGGAAATATCTACACCGCCATCTATATGAACATGGAAATACCCACACCGCCATTGGTATGAACATGGATATATGTACACTGGCATCTGGATGAACATGGAAATATCTACACCGTAATCTGCATGAACATGGAAATATCTACACAGCTATCTGAATATACATGGAAATGTCTACACAGATTTCTCTATAAATATGGAAATAACTACAGCGCTATCTCTATAAACTTTGAAATATCTACACCGCCATCTGTATGAACATGGAAATATCTACACCGCTTCTGAACGATCATGGACATATCTACACCGCCATCTGTATTAAGATGGAAATATCTACACCGTTATCTGTATAAACATGGAAATATCTGCCCAACTATCTGTATAAACATGGAAATATCTACACTGTTATCTGTATAAACATGGAAATATCCACACCGCTATCTGCATAAACATGGAAATATCCACACCGCTATCTGTATAAACATGGAAATAACTACAACACCATCTCTATAAACGTGGAAATATCTACACCGCTCTCTGTATGAACTTGGAAATATCTACACTGCTATCTGTATAAAATTGGAATTATCTACACCACTATCTCTGCAAACATGGAAATATCTACACCGCTATCTGTATAAACATGGAAATATCTACACCACTATCTGTAAAAACATGGAAATATCTTCACCACTATCTGTATAAACATGGAAATATCTACAATGCTGTCTCTATAAACGTGGAAATAACTACACTACTATCTCTATAAACATGGAAATATCTAGACCGCCATCTCTATAAACATGTAAATATCTACACCGCCATTTGTATGAACATGGAAATATCTACACCGCCACCTGTATGAACATGGAAATATCTTCATCGCCATCTGTATGAACATGGATATATCTACATCGGCATCTGGATGAACATGGAAATATCTACACCGCTATCTGCAGGAACATGGAAATATTTGCACAGCTATCTGATTATATACATTGAAATATCTACACAGATTTCTCTATAAATATGGAAATAACTAAAGCACTATCTCTATAAACTTCGAAATATCTACACCGCCATCTGTATGAACATAGAAATATCTACACCGCCATCTGTACGAACATGGAGATATCTACACCGCCATCTGTATTAAAATGGAAATATCTACTCCGCTATCTGTATAAACATGGAAATATCTGCACCACTATCTGTATAAACATGGAAATATCCGCAACGATATCTCTATAAACATGGAAATATCTACACCGCTATCTGCATAAACATGGAAATATCCACACCGCTATCTGGGTAAACATGGAAATATCTACGCCGCCATCTGTGTAAACATGAAAATATTTACACCGCCATCTCTATAAACATGGAAATATCTACACTGCCATCTGTATGAACATGGAAATATCTACACCGCCATCTCTATAAACGTGGAAATATCTACACCGCTATCTGTATAAACGTGGAAATATCTACACCGCTATCTGTATAAACATGGAAATATCTCCACCGCTATCTGTATAAACATGGAAATACCTTCACCGCTATCTGTATAAACATGGAAATATCTACAACGCTGTCTCTATAAACTTGGAAAAAACTACACCACTATCTATATAAACCTGGAAATATCTAGACCGCCATCTGTACGAACATGGAAATATCTACACCGCCATCTGTATGAACATGGAAATATCTACACCGCCATCTGTATGAACATGGAAATATCTACACCGCTAACTGTATGAACATGGAAATATCTACACCGCTATCTGTATGAACATGTAAATATCTACACTGCTATCTGCATGAACATGGAAATATCTACACAGCTATCTACATATACATGGAAATATCTACACAGATTTCTCTATAAATATGGAAATAACTACAGCGCTATCTCTATAAACTTCGAAATATCTACACCGCCATCTGTATGAACATGGAAATATCTACACCGCAATCTGTACGCACATGGACATATCTACACCGCCATCTGTATTAAGATGGAAATATCTACACCGCTTTCTGTATAAACATGGAAATATCTGTCCAACTATCTGTATAAACACAGAAATATCCGCACCGCTATCTGTATAAACATGGAAATATCTACAACGCTATCTCCATAAACATTTAAATATCCACACCGCTATCTGTATAAACATAGAAAAATCTACAACGCTGTCTCTATAAACTTGGAAATAACTACAGCACTATCTCTATAAACATGGAAATATCTAGACTGCCATCTCTATAAACATGGAAATATCTACACCACCATCTGTATAAACATGGAAATATCTATACCGCTATCTGCATAAACATATAAATATTTACACCGCCATCTCTATGAACATAGAAATATCTACACCGCCATCTGTACGAACATGGAAATATTTACACCGCCATCTGTATGAACATGTAAATATCTACACCGCCATCTGTATGAAAGTGGAATTATCTACACCGCTAACTGTATGAACATGGAAATACCTACACCGTTATCTGTATGAACATGGATATATCTACACCGCTATCTGAATGAACATGGAAATATCTACACCGTTATCTGTATGAACATGGATATATCTACACCGCTATCTGTATGAACATGGAAATATCTACACCGCTATCTGTATGAACATGGAAATATCTACACCGCTATCTGTATGAACATGCAAATATCTACAAAGCTATCTGTATATCAACGGAAATATCAACACTGCTATCTCTATAAACATGGAAATAACTACACTGCTATCTGTAAAAACATGGAAATATCTACACCGCCACCTGTATGAACATGGAAATATCTACACTGCCATCCGTACGAACATGGAAATATCTACACCGCCATCTGTATGAACATGTAAATATCTACAACGCCATCGGTATGAACATGGAAATATCTTCAGCGCTAACTGTATGAACAAGGAAATATCTACACCGCTATCTGTATGAACATGGAAATATCTACACCGCTATCTGTATGAACATGCAAATATCTACACAGCTATCTGTATATCAATGGAAATATCTACACTGCTATCTGTATAAACATGGAAATATCTACACCGCCATCTCTATGAACATGGAAATATCTACACCGCCATTTGTATGAACATGGATATATCTACACCGCCATCTCTATGAACATGGAAATATCTACACCGCCATTTGTAGGAACATGGAAATATCTACACCGCCATCTGTATGAACATGGAAATATCTTCACCGCCATCTGTATGAACATGGATATATCTACACCGGCATCTGGATGAACATGGAAATATCTACACCGCTATCTGCATGAACATGGAAATATCTACACAGCTATCTGCATATACATGGATATATCTACACAGATTTCTCTATAAATATGGAAATAACTACAGCGCTATCTCTATAAACTTCGAAATATCTACACCGCCATCTGAATGAACATGGAAATATCTACACCGCTATCTCTACGAACATGGAGATATCTACACCGCCATCTGTATTAAGATGGAAATACCTACACCGCTATCTGTATAAACATGGAAATAACTGCACCACTATCTGTATAATCATGGAAATATCCTCACCGCTATCTGTATAAAAATGGAAATATCTACACCACTATCTGCATAAACATGGAAATATCCACACCGCTATCTGTATAAACATGGAAATAACTACACCACCATCTCTATAAACGTGGAAATATCTACACCGCTATCTCTAAAAACATGGAAATATCTACACCGCCATCTGAATGTACATGGAAATATCTACACCACCATCTGTAAAAACATGGAAATATCTGCACTACTATCTGTATAAACATGGAAATATCCGCACCGCAATCTGTATAAACATGGAAATATCTACACCGCTATCTGCATAAACATGGAAATATCCACACCGCTATCTGTGTAAACATGGAAATGTCTACACCGCTATCTTTGTAAACATGGAAATATCTACACCGCCATCTGTGTAAACATGAAAATATCTACACCGCCATCTCTATAAACGTGGAAATATCTACACCGCTATCTGTATGAACTTGGAAATATCTACACTGCTATCTGTATAAAATTGTAATTATCTACACCACTATCTCTACAAACATGGAAATTTCTACACCACTATCTGTATAAACATGGAAATATCTACACCGCTATCTGTATAAACATGGAAATAACTTCACCACTATCTGTATAAACATGGAAATATCTACAACGCTGTCTCTGTAAACTTGGAAATAACTACAACACTATCTCTATAAACATGGAAATATCTAGACCGCCAGCTCTATAAACATGGAAATATCTACACGACCATCTGAATAAACATGGAAATATCTATACCGCTATCTGCATAAACATGGAAATATCTACACCGCCATCTCTATGAACATGGAAATATCTACACCGCCATCTGTATGAACATGGAAATATCTACACCGCTATCTGTATAAACATGGAAATATCTACACCGCTATCTGTATAAACATGGAAATATCTACACCGCTATCTGTATAAACATGGAAATACCTTCACCGCTATCTGTATAAACATGGAAATATCTACAACGCTGTCTCTATAAACTTGGAAAAAACTATACCACTATCTATATAAACCTGGAAATATCTAGACCGCCATCTGTACGAACATGGAAATATCTACACCGCCATCTGTATGAACATGGAAATATCTACACCGCTAACTGTATGAACATGGAAATATCTACACCGCTATCTGTATGAGCATGTAAATATCTACACTGCTATCTGCATGAACATGGAAATATCTACACAGCTATCTACATATACATGGAAATATCTACGCAGATTTCTCTATAAATATGGAAATAACTACAGCGCTATCTCTATAAACTTCGAAATATCTACACCGCCATCTGTATGAACATGGAAATAGCTACACCGCAATCTGTACGCACATGGACATATCTACACCGCCATCTGTATTAAGATGGAAATATCTACACCGCTTTCTGTATAAACATGGAAATATCTGTCCAACTATCTGTATAAACACAGAAATATCCGCACCGCTATCTGTATAAACATGGAAATATCTACAACGCTATCTCCATAAACATTTAAATATCCACACCGCTATCTGTATAAACATGGAAATATCTACAACGCTGTCTCTATAAACTTGGAAATAACTACAGCACTATCTCTATAAACATGGAAATATCTAGACTGCCATCTCTATAACATGTAAATATCTACACCACCATCTGTATAAACATGGAAATATCTGTACCGCTATCTGCATAAACATGGAAATATTTACACCGCCATCTCTATGAACATAGAAATATCTACACCGCCATCTGTACGAACATGGAAATATTTACACCGCCATCTGTATGAACATGTAAATATCTACACTGCCATCTGTATGAACGTGGAATTATCTACACCGCTAACTGTATGAACATGGAAATACCTACACCGTTATCTGTATGAACATGGATATATCTACACCGCTATCTGTATGAACATGGAAATATCTACACCGTTATCTGTATGAACATGGATATATCTACACCGCTATCTGTATGAACATGGAAATATCTACACCGCTATCTGTATGAACATGGAAATATCTACACCGCTATCTGTATGAACATGCAAATATCTACAAAGCTATCTGTATATCAACGGAAATATCAACACTGCTATCTCTATAAACATGGAAATAACTACACTGCTATCTGTAAAAACATGGAAATATCTACACCGCCACCTGTATGAACATGGAAATATCTACACTGCCATCCGTACGAACATGGAAATATCTACCCCGCCATCTGTATGAACATGTAAATATCTACAACGCCATCGGTATGAACATGGAAATATCTACACCGCTATCTGCATAAACATGGAAATATCCACACCGCTATCTGGGTAAACATGGAAATATCTACACCGCCATCTGTGTAAACATGAAAATATTTACACTGCCATCTCTATAAACATGGAAATATCTACACTGCCGTCTGTGTGAACATGGAAATATCTACACCGCCATCTCTATAAACGTGGAAATATCTACACCGCTATCTGTATAAACATGGAAATATCTACACCGCTATCTGTATAAACATGGAAATATCTACACCGCTATCTGTATAAACATGGAAATACCTTCACCGCTATCTGTATAAACATGGAAATATCTACAACGCTGTCTCTATAAACTTGGAAAAAACTACACCACTATCTATATAAACCTGGAAATATCTAGACCGCCATCTGTACGAACATGGAAATATCTACACCGCCATATGTATGAACATGGAAATATCTACACCGCCATCTGTATGAACATGGAAATATCTACACCGCTAACTGTATGAACATGGAAATATCTACACCGCTATCTGTATGAACATGTAAATATCTACACTGCTATCTGCATGAACATGGAAATATCTACACAGCTATCTACATATACATGGAAATATCTACACAGATTTCTCTATAAATATGGAAATAACTACAGCGCTATCTCTATAAACTTCGAAATATCTACACCGCCATCTGTATGAACATGGAAATATCTACACCGCAATCTGTACGCACATGGACATATCTACACCGCCATCTGTATTAAGATGGAAATATCTACACCGCTTTCTGTATAAACATGGAAATATCTGTCCAACTATCTGTATAAACACGGAAATATCCGCACCGCTATCTGTATAAACATGGAAATATCTACAACGCTATCTCCATAAACATTTAAATATCCACACCGCTATCTGTATAAACATGGAAAAATCTACAACGCTGTCTCTATAAACTTGGAAATAACTACAGCACTATCTCTATAAACATGGAAATATCTAGACTGCCATCTCTATAAACATGGAAATATCTACACCACCATCTGTATAAACATGGAAATATCTGTACCGCTATCTGCATAAACATGGAAATATTTACACCGCCATCTCTATGAACATAGAAATATCTACACCGCCATCTGTACGAACATGGAAATATTTACACCGCCATCTGTATGAACATGTAAATATCTACACCGCCATCTGTATGAAAGTGGAATTATCTACACCGCTAACTGTATGAACATGGAAATACCTACACCGTTATCTGTATGAACATGGATATATCTACACCGCTATCTGTATGAACATGGAAATATCTACACCGTTATCTGTATGAACATGGATATATCTACACCGCTATCTGTATGAACATGGAAATATCTACACCGCTATCTGTATGAACATGGAAATATCTACACCGCTATCTGTATGAACATGCAAATATCTACAAAGCTATCTGTATATCAACGGAAATATCAACACTGCTATCTCTATAAACATGGAAATAACTACACTGCTATCTGTAAAAACATGGAAATATCTACACCGCCACCTGTATGAACATGGAAATATCTACACTGCCATCCGTACGAAGATGGAAATATCTACCCCGCCATCTGTATGAACATGTAAATATCTACAACGCCATCGGTATGAACATGGAAATATCTACAGCGCTAACTGTATGAACATGGAAATATCTACACCGCTATCTGTATGAACATGGAAATATCTACACCGCTATCTGTATGAACATGCAAATATCTACACAGCTATCTGTATATCAATGGAAATATCTACACTGCTATCTGTATAAACATGGAAATATCTACACCGCCATCTCTATGAACATGGAAATATCTACACCGCCATTTGTATGAACATGGATATATCTACACCGCCATCTCTATGAACATGGAAATATCTACACCGCCATTTGTAGGAACATGGAAATATCTACACCGCCATCTGTATGAACATGGAAATATCTTCACCGCCATCTGTATGAACATGGATATATCTACACCGGCATCTGGATGAACATGGAAGTATCTACACCGCTATCTGCATGAACATGGAAATATCTACACAGCTATCTGCATATACATGGATATATCTACACAGATTTCTCTATAAATATGGAAATAACTACAGCGCTATCTCTATAAACTTCGAAATATCTACACCGCCGTCTGAATGAACAGGGAAATATCTACACCGCTATCTCTACGAACATGGAGATATCTACACCGCCATCTGTATTAAGATGGAAATACCTACACCGCTATCTGTATAAACATGGAAATATCTGCACCACTATCTGTATAATCATGGAAATATCCTCACCGCTATCTGTATAAAAATGGAAATATCTACACCACTATCTGCATAAACATGGAAATATCCACACCGCTATCTGTATAAACATGGAAATAACTACACCACCATCTCTATAAACGTGGAAATATCTACACCGCTATCTCTAAAAACATGGAAATATCTACACCGCCATCTGAATGTACATGGAAATATCTACACCACCATCTGTAAAAACATGGAAATATCTGCACCACTATCTGTATAAACATGGAAATATCCGCACCGCAATCTGTATAAACATGGAAATATCTACACCGCTATCTGCATAAACATGGAAATATCCACACCGCTATCTGTGTAAACATGGAAATGTCTACACCGCTATCTTTGTAAACATGGAAATATCTACACCGCCATCTGTGTAAACATGAAAATATCTACACCGCCATCTCTATAAACATGGAAATATCTACACCGCCATCTGTATGAACATGGAAATATCTACACCGCCATCTCTATAAACGTGGAAATATCTACACCGCTATCTGTATGAACTTGGAAATATCTACACTGCTATCTGTATAAAATTGTAATTATCTACACCACTATCTCTACAAACATGGAAATTTCTACACCGCTATCTGTATAAACATGGAAATATCTAAACCGTTATCTGTATAAACATGGAAATAACTTCACCACTATCTGTTTAAACATGGAAATATCTACAACGCTGTCTCTGTAAACTTGGAAATAACTACAACACTATCTCTATAAACATGGAAATATCTAGACCGCCAGCTCTATAAACATGGAAATATCTACACGACCATCTGAATAAACATGGAAATATCTATACCGCTATCTGCATAAACATGGAAATATCTACACCGCCATCTCTATGAACATGGAAATATCTACACCGCCATCTGTATGAACATGGAAATATCTACACCGCTATCTGTATGAACATGTAAATATCTACACCGCCATCTGTATGAACATGGAAATATCTACACCGCTAACTGTATGAACATGGAAATATCTACACCGCTATCTATATGAACATGGAAATATCTATACCGTTATCTGTATGAACATGGAAATATCTACACCGCTATCTGTATGAACATGGAAATATCTACACCACTATCTATATGAACATGGATATATCTACACCGCTATCTGTATGAAAATGCAAATGTCTACACAGCTATCTTTATAACAATGGAAATATCTATGCTGCTATCTCTATAAACATGGAAATAACTACACTGCTATCTGTATAAACATGGAAATATCTACACCGCCATCTCTATGAACATGGAAATATCTACACCGCCATTTGTATGAACATGGAAATATCTATACCGCCATCTCTATGAACATGGAAATATCTACACCGCCATTTGTATGAACATGGAAATATCTACACCGCCATCTGTATGAACATGGAAATATCTACACCGCTATCTGTATAAACATGGAAATATCTACACCGCTATCTGTATAAACATGGAAATACCTTCACCGCTATCTGTATAAACATGGAAATATCTACAACGCTGTCTCTATAAACTTGGAAAAAACTATACCACTATCTATATAAACCTGGAAATATCTAGACCGCCATCTGTACGAACATGGAAATATCTACACCGCCATCTGTATGAACATGGAAATATCTACACCGCCATCTGTATGAACATGGAAATATCTACACCGCTAACTGTATGAACATGGAAATATCTACACCGCTATCTGTATGAACATGTAAATATCTACACTGCTATCTGCATGAACATGGAAATATCTACACAGCTATCTACATATACATGGAAATATCTACACAGATTTCTCTATAAATATGGAAATAACTACAGCGCTATCTCTATAAACTTCGAAATATCTACACCGCCATCTGTATGAACATGGAAATAGCTACACCGCAATCTGTACGCACATGGACATATCTACACCGCCATCTGTATTAAGATGGAAATATCTACACCGCTTTCTGTATAAACATGGAAATATCTGTCCAACTATCTGTATAAACACGGAAATATCCGCACCGCTATCTGTATAAACATGGAAATATCTACAACGCTATCTCCATAAACATTTAAATATCCACACCGCTATCTGTATAAACATGGAAATATCTACAACGCTGTCTCTATAAACTTGGAAATAACTACAGCACTATCTCTATAAACATGGAAATATCTAGACTGCCATCTCTATAAACATGGAAATATCTACACCACCATCTGTATAAACATGGAAATATCTGTACCGCTATCTGCATAAACATGGAAATATTTACACCGCCATCTCTATGAACATAGAAATATCTACACCGCCATCTGTACGAACATGGAAATATTTACACCGCCATCTGTATGAACATGTAAATATCTACACCGCCATCTGTATGAACGTGGAATTATCTACACCGCTAACTGTATGAACATGGAAATACCTACACCGTTATCTGTATGAACATGGATATATCTACACCGCTATCTGTATGAACATGGAAATATCTACACCGTTATCTGTATGAACATGGATATATCTACACCGCTATCTGTATGAACATGGAAATATCTACACCGCTATCTGTATGAACATGGAAATATCTACACCGCTATCTGTATGAACATGCAAATATCTACAAAGCTATCTGTATATCAACGGAAATATCAACACTGCTATCTCTATAAACATGGAAATAACTACACTGCTATCTGTAAAAACATGGAAATATCTACACCGCCACCTGTATGAACATGGAAATATCTACACTGCCATCCGTACGAAGATGGAAATATCTACCCCGCCATCTGTATGAACATGTAAATATCTACAACGCCATCGGTATGAACATGGAAATATCTACACCGCTATCTGCATAAACATGGAAATATCCACACCGCTATCTGGGTAAACATGGAAATATCTACACCGCCATCTGTGTAAACATGAAAATATTTACACCGCCATCTCTATAAACATGGAAATATCTACACTGCCATCTGTATGAACATGGAAATATCTACACCGCCATCTCTATAAACGTGGAAATATCTACACCGCTATCTGTATAAACATGGAAATATCTACACCGCTATCTGTATAAACATGGAAATATCTACACCGCTATCTGTATAAACATGGAAATACCTTCACCGCTATCTGTATAAACATGGAAATATCTACAACGCTGTCTCTATAAACTTGGAAAAAACTACACCACTATCTATATAAACCTGGAAATATCTAGACCGCCATCTGTACGAACATGGAAATATCTACACCGCCATCTGTATGAACATGGAAATATCTACACCGCCATCTGTATGAACATGGAAATATCTACACCGCTAACTGTATGAACATGGAAATATCTACACCGCTATCTGTATGAACATGTAAATATCTACACTGCTATCTGCATGAACATGGAAATATCTACACAGCTATCTACATATACATGGAAATATCTACACAGATTTCTCTATAAATATGGAAATAACTACAGCGCTATCTCTATAAACTTCGAAATATCTACACCGCCATCTGTATGAACATGGAAATAGCTACACCGCAATCTGTACGCACATGGACATATCTACACCGCCATCTGTATTAAGATGGAAATATCTACACCGCTTTCTGTATAAACATGGAAATATCTGTCCAACTATCTGTATAAACACGGAAATATCCGCACCGCTATCTGTATAAACATGGAAATATCTACAACGCTATCTCCATAAACATTTAAATATCCACACCGCTATCTGTATAAACATGGAAATATCTACAACGCTGTCTCTATAAACTTGGAAATAACTACAGCACTATCTCTATAAACATGGAAATATCTAGACTGCCATCTCTATAAACATGGAAATATCTACACCACCATCTGTATAAACATGGAAATATCTGTACCGCTATCTGCATAAACATGGAAATATTTACACCGCCATCTCTATGAACAAAGAAATATCTACACCGCCATCTGTACGAACATGGAAATATTTACACCGCCATCTGTATGAACATGTAAATATCTACACCGCCATCTGTATGAACGTGGAATTATCTACACCGCTAACTGTATGAACATGGAAATACCTACACCGTTATCTGTATGAACATGGATATATCTACACCGCTATCTGTATGAACATGGAAATATCTACACCGTTATCTGTATGAACATGGATATATCTACACCGCTATCTGTATGAACATGGAAATATCTACACCGCTATCTGTATGAACATGGAAATATCTACACCGCTATCTGTATGAACATGCAAATATCTACAAAGCTATCTGTATATCAACGGAAATATCAACACTGCTATCTCTATAAACATGGAAATAACTACACTGCTATCTGTAAAAACATGGAAATATCTACACCGCCACCTGTATGAACATGGAAATATCTACACTGCCATCCGTACGAAGATGGAAATATCTACCCCGCCATCTGTATGAACATGTAAATATCTACAACGCCATCGGTATGAACATGGAAATATCTACACCGCTATCTGCATAAACATGGAAATATCCACACCGCTATCTGGGTAAACATGGAAATATCTACACCGCCATCTGTGTAAACATGAAAATATTTACACCGCCATCTCTATAAACATGGAAATATCTACACTGCCATCTGTATGAACATGGAAATATCTACACCGCCATCTCTATAAACGTGGAAATATCTACACCGCTATCTGTATAAACATGGAAATATCTACACCGCTATCTGTATAAACATGGAAATATCTACACCGCTATCTGTATAAACATGGAAATACCTTCACCGCTATCTGTATAAACATGGAAATATCTACAACGCTGTCTCTATAAACTTGGAAAAAACTACACCACTATCTATATAAACCTGGAAATATCTAGACCGCCATCTGTACGAACATGGAAATATCTTCACCGCCATCTGTATGAACATGGAAATATCTACACCGCCATCTGTATGAACATGGAAATATCTACACCGCTAACTGTATGAACATGGAAATATCTACACCGCTATCTGTATGAACATGTAAATATCTACACTGCTATCTGCATGAACATGGAAATATCTACACAGCTATCTACATATACATGGAAATATCTACACAGATTTCTCTATAAATATGGAAATAACTACAGCGCTATCTCTATAAACTTCGAAATATCTACACCGCCATCTGTATGAACATGGAAATAGCTACACCGCAATCTGTACGCACATGGACATATCTACACCGCCATCTGTATTAAGATGGAAATATCTACACCGCTTTCTGTATAAACATGGAAATATCTGTCCAACTATCTGTATAAACACGGAAATATCCGCACCGCTATCTGTATAAACATGGAAATATCTACAACGCTATCTCCATAAACATTTAAATATCCACACCGCTATCTGTATAAACATGGAAAAATCTACAACGCTGTCTCTATAAACTTGGAAATAACTACAGCACTATCTCTATAAACATGGAAATATCTAGACTGCCATCTCTATAAACATGGAAATATCTACACCACCATCTGTATAAACATGGAAATATCTGTACCGCTATCTGCATAAACATGGAAATATTTACACCGCCATCTCTATGAACATAGAAATATCTACACCGCCATCTGTACGAACATGGAAATATTTACACCGCCATCTGTATGAACATGTAAATATCTACACCGCCATCTGTATGAAAGTGGAATTATCTACACCGCTAACTGTATGAACATGGAAATACCTACACCGTTATCTGTATGAACATGGATATATCTACACCGCTATCTGTATGAACATGGAAATATCTACACCGTTATCTGTATGAACATGGATATATCTACACCGCTATCTGTATGAACATGGAAATATCTACACCGCTATCTGTATGAACATGGAAATATCTACACCGCTATCTGTATGAACATGCAAATATCTACAAAGCTATCTGTATATCAACGGAAATATCAACACTGCTATCTCTATAAACATGGAAATAACTACACTGCTATCTGTAAAAACATGGAAATATCTACACCGCCACCTGTATGAACATGGAAATATCTACACTGCCATCCGTACGAAGATGGAAATATCTACCCCGCCATCTGTATGAACATGTAAATATCTACAACGCCATCGGTATGAACATGGAAATATCTACACCGCTATCTGCATAAACATGGAAATATCCACACCGCTATCTGGGTAAACATGGAAATATCTACACCGCCATCTGTGTAAACATGAAAATATTTACACCGCCATCTCTATAAACATGGAAATATCTACACTGCCATCTGTATGAACATGGAAATATCTACACCGCCATCTCTATAAACGTGGAAATATCTACACCGCTATCTGTATAAACATGGAAATATCTACACCGCTATCTGTATAAACATGGAAATATCTACACCACTATCTGTATAAACATGGAAATACCTTCACCGCTATCTGTATAAACATGGAAATATCTACAACGCTGTCTCTATAAACTTGGAAAAAACTACACCACTATCTATATAAACCTGGAAATAACTAGACCGCCATCTGTACGAACATGGAAATATCTACACCGCCATCTGTATGAACATGGAAATATCTACACCGCCATCTGTATGAACATGGAAATATCTACACCGCTAACTGTATGAACATGGAAATATCTACACCGCTATCTGTATGAACATGTAAATATCTACACTGCTATCTGCATGAACATGGAAATATCTACACAGCTATCTACATATACATGGAAATATCTACACAGATTTCTCTATAAATATGGAAATAACTACAGCGCTATCTCTATAAACTTCGAAATATCTACACCGCCATCTGTATGAACATGGAAATATCTACACCGCAATCTGTACGCACATGGACATATCTACACCGCCATCTGTATTAAGATGGAAATATCTACACCGCTTTCTGTATAAACATGGAAATATCTGTCCAACTATCTGTATAAACACGGAAATATCCGCACCGCTATCTGTATAAACATGGAAATATCTACAACGCTATCTCCATAAACATTTAAATATCCACACCGCTATCTGTATAAACATGGAAAAATCTACAACGCTGTCTCTATAAACTTGGAAATAACTACAGCACTATCTCTATAAACATGGAAATATCTAGACTGCCATCTCTATAAACATGGAAATATCTACACCACCATCTGTATAAACATGGAAATATCTGTACCGCTATCTGCATAAACATGGAAATATTTACACCGCCATCTCTATGAACATAGAAATATCTACACCGCCATCTGTACGAACATGGAAATATTTACACCGCCATCTGTATGAACATGTAAATATCTACACCGCCATCTGTATGAAAGTGGAATTATCTACACCGCTAACTGTATGAACATGGAAATACCTACACCGTTATCTGTATGAACATGGATATATCTACACCGCTATCTGTATGAACATGGAAATATCTACACCGTTATCTGTATGAACATGGATGTATCTACACCGCTATCTGTATGAACATGGAAATATCTACACGGCTATCTGTATGAACATGGAAATATCTACACCGCTATCTGTATGAACATGCAAATATCTACAAAGCTATCTGTATATCAACGGAAATATCAACACTGCTATCTCTATAAACATGGAAATAACTACACTGCTATCTGTAAAAACATGGAAATATCTACACCGCCACCTGTATGAACATGGAAATATCTACACTGCCATCCGTACGAACATGGAAATATCTACACCGCCATTTGTATGAACATGGATATATCTACACCGCCATCTCTATGAACATGGAAATATCTACACCGCCATTTGTAGGAACATGGAAATATCTACACCGCCATCTGTATGAACATGGAAATATCTTCACCGCCATCTGTATGAACATGGATATATCTACACCGGCATCTGGATGAACATGGAAATATCTACACCGCTATCTGCATGAACATGGAAATATCTACACAGATTTCTCTATAAATATGGAAATAACTACAGCGCTATCTCTATAAACTTCGAAATATCTACACCGCCATCTGTATGAACATGGAAATAGCTACACCGCAATCTGTACGCACATGGACATATCTACACCGCCATCTGTATTAAGATGGAAATATCTACACCGCTTTCTGTATAAACATGGAAATATCTGTCCAACTATCTGTATAAACACGGAAATATCCGCACCGCTATCTGTATAAACATGGAAATATCTACAACGCTATCTCCATAAACATTTAAATATCCACACCGCTATCTGTATAAACATGGAAATATCTACAACGCTGTCTCTATAAACTTGGAAATAACTACAGCACTATCTCTATAAACATGGAAATATCTAGACTGCCATCTCTATAAACATGGAAATATCTACACCACCATCTGCATAAACATGGAAATATCTGTACCGCTATCTGCATAAACATGGAAATATTTACACCGCCATCTCTATGAACAAAGAAATATCTACACCGCCATCTGTACGAACATGGAAATATTTACACCGCCATCTGTATGAACATGTAAATATCTACACCGCCATCTGTATGAACGTGGAATTATCTACACCGCTAACTGTATGAACATGGAAATACCTACACAGTTATCTGTATGAACATGGATATATCTACACCGCTATCTGTATGAACATGGAAATATCTACACCGTTATCTGTATGAACATGGATATATCTACACCGCTATCTGTATGAACATGGAAATATCTACACCGCTATCTGTATGAACATGGAAATATCTACACCGCTATCTGTATGAACATGCAAATATCTACAAAGCTATCTGTATATCAACGGAAATATCAACACTGCTATCTCTATAAACATGGAAATAACTACACTGCTATCTGTAAAAACATGGAAATATCTACACCGCCACCTGTATGAACATGGAAATATCTACACTGCCATCCGTACGAAGATGGAAATATCTACCCCGCCATCTGTATGAACATGTAAATATCTACAACGCCATCGGTATGAACATGGAAATATCTACACCGCTATCTGCATAAACATGGAAATATCCACACCGCTATCTGGGTAAACATGGAAATATCTACACCGCCATCTGTGTAACATGAAAATATTTACACCGCCATCTCTATAAACATGGAAATATCTACACTGCCATCTGTATGAACATGGAAATATCTACACCGCCATCTCTATAAACGTGGAAATATCTACACCGCTATCTGTATAAACATGGAAATATCTACACCGCTATCTGTATAAACATGGAAATATCTACACCGCTATCTGTATAAACATGGAAATACCTTCACCGCTATCTGTATAAACATGGAAATATCTACAACGCTGTCTCTATAAACTTGGAAAAAACTACACCACTATCTATATAAACCTGGAAATATCTAGACCGCCATCTGTACGAACATGGAAATATCTTCACCGCCATCTGTATGAACATGGAAATATCTACACCGCCATCTGTATGAACATGGAAATATCTACACCGCTAACTGTATGAACATGGAAATATCTACACCGCTATCTGTATGAACATGTAAATATCTACACTGCTATCTGCATGAACATGGAAATATCTACACAGCTATCTACATATACATGGAAATATCTACACAGATTTCTCTATAAATATGGAAATAACTACAGCGCTATCTCTATAAACTTCGAAATATCTACACCGCCATCTGTATGAACATGGAAATATCTACACCGCAATCTGTACGCACATGGACATATCTACACCGCCATCTGTATTAAGATGGAAATATCTACACCGCTTTCTGTATAAACATGGAAATATCTGTCCAACTATCTGTATAAACACGGAAATATCCGCACCGCTATCTGTATAAACATGGAAATATCTACAAAGCTATCTCCATAAACATTTAAATATCCACACCGCTATCTGTATAAACATGGAAATATCTACAACGCTGTCTCTATATACTTAGAAATAACTACAGCACTATCTCTATAAACATGGAAATATCTAGACTACCATCTCTATAAACATGGAAATATCTACACCACCATCTGTATAAACATGGAAATATCTGTACCGCTATCTGCATAAACATGGAAATATTTACACCGCCATCTCTATGAACATAGAAATATCTACACCGCCATCTGTACGAACATGGAAATATTTACACCGCCATCTGTATGAACATGTAAATATCTACACCGCCATCTGTATGAACGTGGAATTATCTACACCGCTAACTGTATGAACATGGAAATACCTACACCGTTATCTGTATGAACATGGATATATCTACACCGCTATCTGTATGAACATGGAAATATCTACACCGTTATCTGTATGAACATGGATATATCTACACCGCTATCTGTATGAACATGGAAATATCTACACCGCTATCTGTATGAACATGGAAATATCTACACCGCTATCTGTATGAACATGCAAATATCTACAAAGCTATCTGTATATCAACGGAAATATCAACACTGCCATCTCTATAAACATGGAAATAACTACACTGCTATCTGTAAAAACATGGAAATATCTACACCGCCACCTGTATGAACATGGAAATATCTACACTGCCATCCGTACGAAGATGGAAATATCTACCCCGCCATCTGTATGAACATGTAAATATCTACAACGCCATCGGTATGAACATGGAAATATCTACACCGCTATCTGCATAAACATGGAAATATCCACACCGCTATCTGGGTAAACATGGAAATATCTACACCGCCATCTGTGTAAACATGAAAATATTTACACCGCCATCTCTATAAACATGGAAATATCTACACTGCCATCTGTATGAACATGGAAATATCTACACCGCCATCTCTATAAACGTGGAAATATCTACACCGCTATCTGTATAAACATGGAAATATCTACACCGCTATCTGTATAAACATGGAAATATCTACACCGCTATCTGTATAAACATGGAAATACCTTCACCGCTATCTGTATAAACATGGAAATATCTACAACGCTGTCTCTATAAACTTGGAAAAAACTACACCACTATCTATATAAACCTGGAAATATCTAGACCGCCATCTGTACGAACATGGAAATATCTACACCGCCATCTGTATGAACATGGAAATATCTACACCGCCATCTGTATGAACATGGAAATATCTACACCGCTAACTGTATGAACATGGAAATATCTACACCGCTATCTGTATGAACATGTAAATATCTACACTGCTATCTGCATGAACATGGAAATATCTACACAGCTATCTACATATACATGGAAATATCTACACAGATTTCTCTATAAATATGGAAATAACTACAGCGCTATCTCTATAAACTTCGAAATATCTACACCGCCATCTGTATGAACATGGAAATATCTACACCGCAATCTGTACGCACATGGACATATCTACACCGCCATCTGTATTAAGATGGAAATATCTACACCGCTTTCTGTATAAACATGGAAATATCTGTCCAACTATCTGTATAAACACGGAAATATCCGCACCGCTATCTGTATAAACATGGAAATATCTACAACGCTATCTCCATAAACATTTAAATATCCACACCGCTATCTGTATAAACATGGAAAAATCTACAACGCTGTCTCTATAAACTTGGAAATAACTACAGCACTATCTCTATAAACATGGAAATATCTAGACTGCCATCTCTATAAACATGGAAATATCTACACCACCATCTGTATAAACATGGAAATATCTGTACCGCTATCTGCATAAACATGGAAATATTTACACCGCCATCTCTATGAACATAGAAATATCTACACCGCCATCTGTACGAACATGGAAATATTTACACCGCCATCTGTATGAACATGTAAATATCTACACCGCCATCTGTATGAAAGTGGAATTATCTACACCGCTAACTGTATGAACATGGAAATACCTACACCGTTATCTGTATGAACATGGATATATCTACACCGCTATCTGTATGAACATGGAAATATCTACACCGTTATCTGTATGAACATGGATGTATCTACACCGCTATCTGTATGAACATGGAAATATCTACACCGCTATCTGTATGAACATGGAAATATCTACACCGCTATCTGTATGAACATGCAAATATCTACAAAGCTATCTGTATATCAACGGAAATATCAACACTGCTATCTCTATAAACATGGAAATAACTACACTGCTATCTGTAAAAACATGGAAATATCTACACCGCCACCTGTATGAACATGGAAATATCTACACTGCCATCCGTACGAACATGGAAATATCTACACCGCCATTTGTATGAACATGGATATATCTACACTGCCATCTCTATGAACATGGAAATATCTACACCGCCATTTGTAGGAACATGGAAATATCTACACCGCCATCTGTATGAACATGGAAATATCTTCACCGCCATCTGTATGAACATGGATATATCTACACCGGCATCTGGATGAACATGGAAATATCTACACCGCTATCTGCATGAACATGGAAATATCTACACAGCTATCTGCATATACATGGATATATCTACACAGATTTCTCTATAAATATGGAAATAACTACAGCGCTATCTCTATAAACTTCGAAATATCTACACCGCGGTCTGAATGAACATGGAAATATCTACACCGCTATCTCTACGAACATGGAGATATCTACACCGCCATCTGTATTAAGATGGAAATACCTACACCGCTATCTGTATAAACATGGAAATATCTGCACCACTATCTGTATAATCATGGAAATATCCTCACCGCTATCTGTATAAAAATGGAAATATCTACACCACTATCTGCATAAACATGGAAATATCCACACCGCTATCTGTATAAACATGGAAATAACTACACCACCATCTCTATAAACGTGGAAATATCTACACCGCTATCTCTAAAAACATGGAAATATCTACACCGCCATCTGAATGTACATGGAAATATCTACACCACCATCTGTAAAAACATGGAAATATCTGCACCACTATCTGTATAAACATGGAAATATCCGCACCGCAATCTGTATAAACATGGAAATATCTACACCGCTATCTGCATAAACATGGAAATATCCACACCGCTATCTGTGTAAACATGGAAATGTCTACACCGCTATCTTTGTAAACATGGAAATATCTACACCGCCATCTGTGTAAACATGAAAATCTCTACACCGCCATCTCTATAAACATGGAAATATCTACACCGCCATCTGTATGAACATGGAAATATCTACACCGCCATCTCTATAAACGTGGAAATATCTACACCGCTATCTGTATGAACTTGGAAATATCTACACTGCTATCTGTATAAAATTGTAATTATCTACACCACTATCTCTACAAACATGGAAATTTCTACACCGCTATCTGTATAAACATGGAAATATCTACACCGTTATCTGTATAAACATGGAAATAACTTCACCACTATCTGTATAAACATGGAAATATCTACAACGCTGTCTCTGTAAACTTGGAAATAACTACAACACTATCTCTATAAACATGGAAATATCTAGACCGCCAGCTCTATAAACATGGAAATATCTACACGACCATCTGAATAAACATGGAAATATCTATACCGCTATCTGCATAAACATGGAAATATCTACACCGCCATCTCTATGAACATGGAAATATCTACACCGCCATCTGTATGAACATGGAAATATCTACACCGCTAACTGTATGAACATGGAAATATCTACACCGCTATCTATATGAACATGGAAATATCTATACCGTTATCTGTATGAACATGGAAATATCTACACCGCTATCTGTATGAACATGGAAATATCTACACCACTATCTATATGAACATGGATATATCTACACCGCTATCTGTATGAACATGCAAATGTCTACACAGCTATCTTTATAACAATGGAAATATCTATGCTGCTATCTCTATAAACATGGAAATAACTACACTGCTATCTGTATAAACATGGAAATATCTACACCGCCATCTCTATGAACATGGAAATATCTACACCGCCATTTGTATGAACATGGAAATATCTATACCGCCATCTCTATGAACATGGAAATATCTACACCGCCATTTGTATGAACATGGAAATATCTACACCGCCATCTGTATGAACATGGAAATATCTACACCGCTAACTGTATGAACATGGATATATCTACACCGCTATCTGTATGAACATGGAAATATCTACACCGCTATCTGTATGAACATGGAAATATCTACACCGCTATCTGTATGAACATGGAAATATCTAAACCGCTATCTGTAGGAACATCTAAATATCCACACCGCTATCTGTATGAACATGGAAATATCTACTCCGCCGTCTCTATAAACGTGGAAATATCTACACCGCTATCTGTATTAACTTGGAAATATCTACACTGCTATCTGTATAAAATTGGAATTATCTACACCACTATCTCTATAAACATGGAAATTTCTACACCGCTATCTGTATAAACATGGAAATATCTACACCGCTATCTGTATAAACATGGAAATATCTTCACCGCTATCTGTATAAACAAGGAAATATCTACAACACTATCTGCATAAACATGGAAATATCCACACCGCTATCTGTGTAAACATGGAAATGTCTACACTGCTATCAGTGTAAAGATGGAAATATCTACACCGCCATCTGTGTAAACATGAAAATATCTACACCGCCATCTCTATAAACATGGAAATATCCACACCGCCATCTGTATGAACATGGAAATATCTACACCGCCATCTCTATAAACATGGAAATATCTACACTGCTATCTGAATAAACATCAAAATATCCACACTGCTATCTGTGTAAACATGGAAATGTCTACACCGCTATCATTGTAAACATGGAAATATCTACACCGCCATCTCTATAAACATGGAAATATCTACACCGCCATCTGTATGAAAATGTAAATATCTACAGCGCCATCTCTATAAACGTGCAAATATCTACACCTCTATCTGTATGAACTTGGAAATCTCTACACTGATATCTGAATAAAATTGGAATTATCTACACCGCTATCTCTATAAACATGGAAATATCTACACTGCTATCTGTATAAACTTGGAAATACCTACACCACTATCTGTATAAACGTGGAAATATCTTCACCGCTATCTGTATAAACACGGAAATATCTACAACGCTGTCTCTATAAACTTGGAAATAACTACACCACTATCTCTATGAACATGGAAATATCTAGACTGCCATCTCTATAAACATGGAAATATCTACACCACCATCTGTATAAACATGGAAATATCTATACCGCTATCTGCATAAACATGCAAATATCTACACCGCCATCTCTATGAACATGGAAATATGTACACCGCCATCTGTACGAACATGGAAATATTTATACCGCCATCTGTATGAACATGTAAATATCGACACCGCCATCTGCATGAACATGGAAATATCTACACTGCTAACTGCATGAACATGGAAATACCTACACCGCTATCTGTATGAACATGGAAATATCTACACCGTTATCTGTATGAACATGGAAATATCTACACCGCTATCTGTATGAACATGGAAATATCTATACCGCTATCTGTATGAACATGGAAATATCTACACCGCCATCTCTATGAACATGGAAATATCTACACCGCTATCTGCATAAACATGGAAATATCCACACCGCTATCTTTATAAACATGGAAATATCTACACCGCCATCTGTGTAAACATGAAAATATTTACACCGCCATCTCTATAAACATGGAAATATCTACACTGCCATCTGTATGAACATGGAAATATCTACACTGCCATCTCTATAAACGTGGAAATATCTACACCGCTATCTGTATAAACATGGAAATATCTACACCGCTATCTGTATAAACATGGAAATATCTACACCGCTATCTGTATAAACATGGAAATACCTTCACCGCTATCTGTATAAACATGGAAATATCTACAACGCTGTCTCCATAAACTTGAAAAAAACTACACCACTATCTATATAAACCTGGAAATATCTAGACCGCCATCTGTACGAACATGGAAATATCTACACCGCCATCTGTATGAACATGGAAATATCTACACCGCCATCTGTATGAACATGGAAATATCTACACCGCTAACTGTATGAACATGGAAATATCTACACCACTATCTGTATGAACATGTAAATATGTACACTGCTATCTGCATGAACATGGAAATATCTACACAGCTATCTACATATACATGGAAATATCTACAAAGATTTCTCTATAAATATGGAAATATCTACAGCGCTATCTCTATAAACTTCGAAATATCTACACCGCCATCTGTATGAACATGGAAATAGCTACACCGCAATCTGTACGCACATGGACATATCTACACCGCCATCTGTATTAAGATGGAAATATCTACACCGCTTTCTGTATAAACATGGAAATATCTGTCCAACTATCTGTATAAACACGGAAATATCCGCACCGCTATCTGTATAAACATGGAAATATCTACAACGCTATCTCCATAAACATTTAAATATCCACACCGCTATCTGTATAAACATGGAAAAATCTACAACGCTGTCTCTATAAACTTGGAAATAACTACAGCACTATCTCTATAAACATGGAAATATCTAGACTGCCATCTCTATAAACATGGAAATATCTACACCACCATCTGTATAAACATGGAAATATCTGTACCGCTATCTGCATAAACATGGAAATAGTTACACCGCCATCTCTATGAACATAGAAATATCTACACCGCCATCTGTACGAACATGGAAATATTTACACCGCCATCTGTATGAACATGTAAATATCTACACCGCCATCTGTATGAACGTGGAATTATCTACACCGCTAACTGTATGAACATGGAAATAACTACACCGTTATCTGTATGAACATGGATATATCTACACCGCTATCTGTATGAACATGGAAATATCTACACCGTTATCTGTATGAACATGGATATATCTACACCGCTATCTGTATGAACATGGAAATATCTACACCGCTATCTGTATGAACATGGAAATATCTACACCGCTATCTGTATGAACATGCAAATATCTACAAAGCTATCTGTATATCAACGGAAATATCAACACTGCTATCTCTATAAACATGGAAATAACTACACTGCTATCTGTAAAAACATGGAAATATCTACACCGCCACCTGTATGAACATGGAAATATCTACACTGCCATCCGTACGAACATGGAAATATCTACCCCGCCATCTGTATGAACATGTAAATATCTACAACCCCATCGGTATGAACATGGAAATATCTACACCGCTATCTGCATAAACAT
Source organism: Gorilla gorilla gorilla (assembly GCF_029281585.2). Taxonomy (NCBI): domain Eukaryota; kingdom Metazoa; phylum Chordata; class Mammalia; order Primates; family Hominidae; genus Gorilla; species Gorilla gorilla. Next base: position 2,837,266 of record NC_073234.2, read on the forward strand.
GGAAATATCCACACCACTATCTGGGTAAACATGGAAATATCTACACCGCCATCTGTGTAAACATGAAAATATGTACACCGCCATCTCTATAAACATGGAAATATCTACACTGCCATCTGTATGAACATGGAAATATCTACACCGCCATCTCTATAAACGTGGAAATATCTACACCGCTATCTGTATAAACATGGAAATATCTACACCGCTATCTGTATAAACATGGAAATACCTTCACCGCTATCTGTATAAACATGGAAATATCTACAACGCTGTCTCTATAAACTTGGAAAAAACTACACCACTATCTATATAAACCTGGAAATATCTAGACCGCCATCTGTACGAACATGGAAATATCTACACCGCCATCTGTATGAACATGGAAATATCTACACCGCCATCTGTATGAACATGGAAATATCTACACCGCTAACTGTATGAACATGGAAATATCTACACCGCTATCTGCATGAACATGGAAATATCTACACAGCTATCTGCATATACATGGAAATATCTAAACAGGTTTCTCTATAAATATGGAAATAACTGCAGGGCTATCTCTATAAACTTCGAAATATCAACAACCGCCTTCTGAATGAACATGGAAATATCTACACCGCCATCTCTATGAATATGGAAATATCTACACCGCAATCTGAATGAACTTGGAAATATCTACACCGCCATCTGTATGAACATGGAAATATCTTCACCGCCATCTGTATGAACATGGATATATCTACACCGGCATCTGGATGAACATGGAAATACCTAAACCGCTATCTGCATGAACATGGAAATACCTACACAGCTATCTGCATATAAATTGAAATATCTACACAGATTTCTCTATAAATATGGAATTAACTACAGCGCTATCTCTATAAACTTCAAAATATCTACGCCGCCATCTGTATGAACATGGAAATATCTACAACGCCATCTGTAAGAACATGGACATATCTACACCACCATCTGTATTAAGATGGAAATATCTACACCGCTATCTGTATAAACATGGAAATACCTGCATCACTATCTGTATAAACTTGGAAATATCCACACCGCTATCTGTATAAACATGGAAATATCTACACCGCTATCTGCATAAACATGGAAATATCCACACCGCTATCTGTGTAAACATGGAAATGTCTACACGGCTATCTGTGTAAACATGGAAATATCTACACCGCCATCTGTGTAAACATGAAAATATCTACACCGCCATCTCTATAAACATGGAAATATCTACACTGCCATCTGTATAAACATGGAAATATCTACACCGCCATCTCTATAAACGTGGAAATATCTACACCGCTATCTGTATGAACTTGGAAATACCTACACTGCTATCTGTATAAAATTGGAATTATCTACACCACTATCTCTATAAACATAGAAATATCTACACCGTTATCTGTATGAACATGGAAATATCTACACCATGATCTGTATGAACATGGAAATATCTACACCACTATCTGTATGAACATGGAAATATCTACACCGCTATCTGTATGGACATGCAAATATCTACACAGATATCTGTATATCAATGGAAATATCTACAATGCTATCTCTATAAACATGGAAATAACTACACTGCTATCTGTATAAACATGGAAATATCTACACCGCCACCTATATGAACATGGTAATATCTACACTGCCATCCGTGCAAACATGGAAATATCTACACCGCCATCTGTATGAACATGTAAATACCTACACCGCCTTCTGTATGAACATGGAAATATCTACACCGCTAACTGTATGAACATGGAAATATCTACAGGGCTATCTGTTAGAACATGGAAATATCTACACCGCTATCTGTATGAACATGGAAATATCTACACCGCTATCTGTATGAACATGGAAATATCTACACCGCTATCTGTATGAACATGGAAATATCTACACCGCTATCCGTATGAACATGCAAATATCTACACAGCTATCTGTATATCAATGGAAATATCAACACTACTATCTCAATAAACATAGAAATAACTACACTGCTATCTGTATAAACATGGAAAGATCTACACCGCCATCTCTATGAACATGGAAATATCTACACCGCCATTTGTATGAACATGGAAATGTCTACACAGCCATCAGTATGAACATGGAAATATCTTCACCGCCATCTGTATGAACATGGATATATCTACACCGGCATCTGGATGAACATGGAAATATCTACGCCGCTATCTGTATGAACATGGAAATATCTAAAGAGCTATATGCAAATACATAGAAATATCTACACAGATTTCTCTAAATATGGAGATAACTACAGCGCTATCTCTATAAACTTCGAAATATCTACACCGCCGTCTGTATGAACATGGAAATAACTACACCGCTATCTGTATGAACATGGAAATACCTACACCACTATCTGTATGAACATGGAAATATCTACACCGCTATCTGTATGAACATGGAAATATCTACACCGCTATCTGTAAGAACATGCAAATATCTACACCGCTATCGGTATGAACATGCAAATATCTACACAGATATCTGTATATCAATGGAAATATCTACACTACTATCTCAATAAACATGGAAATAACTACACTGCTATCTGTATAAACATGGAAAGATCTACACCGCCATCTCTATGAACATGGAAATATCTACACTGCCATTTGTATGAACATGGAAATATCTACACCGCCACGTTTATTAACATGGAGATATCTACACTGCCATCTCTATGAATATGGAAATATCCACACCGCCATTTGTATGAACATGGAAATGTCTACACCACCATCTGTATGAATATTCAAATATCTACACCGCCATCTGTATGAAAATGGATATATCTACACCAACATCTGGAGGAACATGGAAATATCTAAACAGCTATCTGCAAATACATGGAAATATCTACACAGATTTCTCTATAAATATGGAAATAACTACAGCGCTATCTTTATAAACTTCGAAATATCTACACTGCCATCTGTATGAACATGGAAATATCTACACCGATATCTGTATGAACATGGAAATATCTACACCGCTATCTGTATGAACATGGAAATATCTACACCGCTATCTGTATGAACATGGAAATATCTACACCGCTATCTGTATGAACATGGAAATATCTACACCGCTATCTGTATATCAATGGAAATATCTACACTGCTATCTCTATAAACATGGAAATAACTACACTGCTATCTGTATAAACATGGAAATATCTACACCGCCATCTCTATGAACATGGAAATATCTACTCCGCCATTTGTATGAACATGGAAATATCTTCACCGCCATCTCTATGAATATGGAAATATCTGCACCGCCATCTGTATGAACATGGAAATATCTACACCGCCATCTGTATGAACATGGAAATATCTTCACCGCCATCTGTATGAACATGGATATATCTACACCAGCATCTGGATGAACATGGAAATATCTACACCGCTATCTGCATGAACATGGAAATACCTACACAGCTATCTGCATATAAATGTAAATACCTACACAAATTTCTCTATAAATATGGAATTAACTACAGCGCTATCTCTATAAACTTCGAAATATCTACACCACCATCTGTATGAACATGTAAATATCTACACCGCCATCTGTATGAACATGGAAATATCTACACCGCTTACTGTTTGAACATGGAAATATCTACACCGCTACCTGTATGAACATGGAAATATCTACACCGTTATCTGTATGAACATGGAAATATCTACACCACGATCTGTATGAACATGGAAATATCTACACCGCTATCTGTATGAACATGGAAATATCTACACCGCTATCTGTATGGACATGCAAATATCTACACAGATATCTGTATATCAATGGAAATATCTACAATGCTAACTCTATAAACATGGAAATAACTACACTGCTATCTGTATAAACATGGAAATATCTACACCGCCACCTATATGAACATGGAAATATCTATACTGCCATCCGTGCAAACATGGAAATATCTACACCGCCATCTGTATGAACATGTAAATATCTACACCGCCTTCTGTATGAACATGGAAATATGTACACCGATAACTGTATGAACATGGAAATATCTACACCGCTATCTGTAAGAACATGGAAATATCTACACCGCTATCTGTATGAACATGGAAATATCTACACCGCTATCTGTATGAACATTGAAATATCTACACCGCTATCTGTACGAACATGGAAATATTTACACAGCTATCTACATATACATGGAAATATCTACACCGCCATCTGTATAAACATGGAAATATCTACACCACCATCCCTATAAACGTGGAAAAATCTACACCGCTATCTGTATGAACATGCAAATATCTACACAGATATCTGTATATCAATGGAAATATCTACACTACTATCTCAATAAACATGGAAATAACTACACTGCTATCTGTATAAACATGGAAATATCTACACCGCCATCTCTATGAACATGGAAATATCTACACCGACATTTGTATGAACATGGAAATATCTACACCGCCATGTGTATGAACATGGAAATATCTACACCGCCATCTGTATGAACATGGAAATACCTACACCGCCATCTGTATGAACATGGAAATATCTTCACCGCCATCTGTATGAACATGGATATATCTACACCGGCATCTGGATGGACTTGGAAATAACTACACCGCTATCTGCATGAACATGGAAATACCTACAGAGCTATCTGCATATAAATGGAATTATCTACACAGATTTCTCTATAAATGTGGAAATAACTGAAGCGCTATCTCTATAAACTTCAAAATATCTCCACCGCCTTCTGTATGAACATGGAAATATCTACACCGCCATCTCTACAAACATGGACATATCTACACCGCCATCTGTATTAAGATGTAAATATCTACACCGCTATCTGTATAAACATGGAAATATCTGCACCAATATCTGTATAAACATGGAATTATCCGCACCGCTATCTGTATAAACATGGAAATATCTACACCGCTATCTGTATGTACATGCAAATATCTACACCGCCATCTGTAGGAACATGGTAATATCTACACCGTCATCTGTATTAAGATGGAAATATTTACACTGCCATCTGTATAAACATGGAAACATCTGCACCGTTATCTGTATAAACATGGAAATATCCGCAACGCTATCTGTATAAACATGAAAATATCTACACCGCCATCTGTATAAACATGGAAATATATGTACCGCTATCTGCATAAACATGGAAATATCTACACCGCCATCTCTATGAACATGGAAATATCTACACCGCCATCTGTACGAACATGGAAATAGCTACACCGCCATCTGTATGAACATGTAAATATCTACACCGCCATCTGTATGAACATGGAAATATCTACACCGCTAACTGTATGAACATGGAAATATCTACACCGCTATCTGTATGAACATGGAAATATCTACACCGCTATCTGTATGAACATGGAAATATCTACACCGCTATCTGTATGAACCTGGAAATATCTACACCGCTATCTGTATGAACATGGAAATATCTACACCGCTATCTGTATGAACATGCAAATATCTACACAGCTATCTGTATATCAATGGAAATATCTACACTGCTATCTCTATAAACATGGAAATAACTACACTGCTATCTGTATAAACATGGAAATAACTACACTGCCATCTCTATGAACATTCAAATATCTACACCGCCATTTGTAAGAACATGGAAATACCTACAACGCCATCTCTACGAACATGGAAATATTTACACCGCCATTTGTGCGAACATGGAAATATCTACACCGCCATCTGTATGAACATGGAAATATCTTCACCCCCATCTGTATGAACATGGATATATCTACACCGGCATCTGGATTAACATGGAAATATCTACCCCGCTATCTGCATGAACATGGAAATATCTACACAGCTATCTGCATATACATGGAAATATCTAAACAGGTTTCTCTATAAATATGGAAATAACTGCAGGGCTATCTCTATAAACTTCGAAATATCAACAACCGCCTTCTGAATGAACATGGAAATATCTACACCGCCATCTCTATGAACATGGAAATATCTACACCGCCATCTGTATGAACTTGGAAATATCTACACCGCCATCTGTATGAACATGGAAATATCTTCACCGCCATCTGTATGAACATGGATATATCTACACCGGCATCTGGATGAACATGGAAATACCTAAACCGCTATCTGCATGAACATGGAAATACCTACACAGCTATCTGCATATAAATTGAAATATCTACACAGATTTCTCTATAAATATGGAATTAACTACAGCTCTATCTCTATAAACTTCAAAATATCTACGCCGCCATCTGTATGAACATGGAAATATCTACAAAGCCATCTGTAAGAACATGGACATATCTACACCACCATCTGTATTAAGATGGAAATATCTACACCGCTATCTGTATAAACATGGAAATACCTGCATCACTATCTGTATAAACATGGAAATATCCACACCGCTATCTGTATAAACATGGAAATATCTACACCGCTATCTGCATAAACATGGAAATATCCACACCGCTATCTGTGTAAACATGGAAATGTCTACACGGCTATCTGTGTAAACATGGAAATATCTACACCGCCATCTGTGTAAACATGAAAATATCTACACCGCCATCTCTATAAACATGGAAATATCTACACTGCCATCTGTGTAAACATGGAAATATCTATACCGCCATCTCTATAAACGTGGAAATATCTACACCGCTATCTGTATGAACTTGGAAATACCTACACTGGTATCTGTATAAAATTGGAATTATCTACACCACTATCTCTATAAACATAGAAATATCTACACCGTTATCTGTATGAACATGGAAATATCTACACCATGATCTGTATGAACATGGAAATATCTACACCACTATCTGTATGAACATGGAAATATCTACACCGCTATCTGTATGGACATGCAAATATCTACACAGATATCTGTATATCAATGGAAATATCTACAATGCTATCTCTATAAACATGGAAATAACTACACTGCTATCTGTATAAACATGGAAATATCTACACCGCCACCTATATGAACATGGTAATATCTACACTGCCATCCGTGCAAACATGGAAATATCTACACCGCCATCTGTATGAACATGTAAATACCTACACCGCCTTCTGTATGAACATGGAAATATCTACAACGCTAACTGTATGAACATGGAAATATCTACAGGGCTATCTGTTAGAACATGGAAATATCTACACCGCTATCTGTATGAACATGGAAATATCTACACCGCTATCTGTATGAACATGGAAATATCTACACCGCTATCTGTATGAACATGGAAATATCTACACCGCTATCCGTATGAACATGCAAATATCTACACAGCTATCTGTATATCAATGGAAATATCAACACTACTATCTCAATAAACATAGAAATAACTACACTGCTATCTGTATAAACATGGATAGATCTACACCGCCATCTCTATGAACATGGAAATATCTACACCGCCATTTGTATGAACATGGAAATGTCTACACAGCCATCAGTATGAACATGGAAATATCTTCACCGCCATCTGTATGAACATGGATATATCTACACCGGCATCTGGATGAACATGGAAATATCTACACCGATATCTGCATGAACATGGAAATATCTAAAGAGCTATATGCAAATACATAGAAATATCTACACAGATTTCTCTAAATATGGAGATAACTACAGCGCTATCTCTATAAACTTCGAAATATCTACACCGCCGTCTGTATGAACATGGAAATAACTACACCGCTATCTGTATGAACATGGAAATACCTACACCGCTATCAGTATGAATATGGAAATATCTACACCGCTATCTGTATGAACATGGAAATATCTACAATGCTATCTGTATGAACATGGAAATATCTACACCGCTATCTGTATGAACATGCAAATATCTACACAGCTATCTGTATATCAATGGAAATATCTACACTGCTATCTCTATAAACATGGAAATATCTACACCGCTATCTGTATAAACATGGAAATATCTACACCGCCATCTGTATGAATATGGAAATATCTTCACCGCCATCTGTATCAACATGGATATATCTACACCGGCATCTGGATGAACATGGAAATATCAACACCGCTATCTGCATGAACATGGAAATAACTACAAAGCTATCTGCATATAAATGGAAATATCTACACAGATTTCTATATAAATATGGAATTAACTACAGCGCTATCTCTATAAACTTCGAAATATCTACACCGCCATCTGCATGAACATGGAAATATCTACACCGCCATCTGTAAGAACATGGACATATCTACACCGGCATCTGTATTAAGATGGAAATATCTACACCGCTATCTGTATGAACATGGAAATATCTACACCGCTTTCTGTATGAACATGCAAATATCTACACAGCTATCTGTATATCAATGGAAATATCTACACTGCTATCTCTATAAACATGGAAATAACTACACCGCCATCTCTATGAACATTCAAATATCTACACCGCCATTTGTATGAACATGGAAATATCTACACAGCCGTCTCTATGAACATGGAAATATTTACACCGCCATTTGTGCGAACATGGAAATATCTACACCGCCATCTGTATGAACATGGAAATATCTTCACCCCCATCTGTATGAACATGGATATATGTACACCGGCATCTGGATGAACATGGAAATATCTACATCGCTATCTGCATGAACATGGAAATATCTACACAGCTATCTGCACATACATGGAAATATCTACACAGATTTCTCTATAAATATGGAAATAACTGCAGCGCAATCTCTATAAACTTCGAAATATCTACACCGCCTTCTGTATGAACATGGAAATATCTACACCGTAATCTGTACGAACATGGACATATCTACACCGCCATCTGTATTAAGATGGAAATATCTACACCGCTGTCTGTATGAACATGCAAATATCTACACAGATATCTGTATATCAATAGAAATATCTACAATGCTATCTCTATAAACATGGAAATAACTACACTGCTATCTGTATAAACATGTTAATATCTACACCGCCACCTATATGAACATGGAAATATCTACACTGCCATCCGTACAAATATGGAAATATCTACACCACCATCCGTATGAACATGTAAATATCTACACCGCCTACTGTATGAACATAGAAATATCTACACCGCTAACTGTATGAACATGGAAATATCTACACCGCTATCTGTATGAACATGGAAATACCTACACCGCTATCTGTATGAACATGGAAATATCTACACCGCTATCTGTATGAACATGGAAATATCTACACCGCTATCTGTATGAACATGCAAATATCTACACCGCTATCGGTATGAACATGCAAATATCTACACAGATATCTGTATATCAATGGAAATATCTACACTACTATCTCAATAAACATGGAAATAACTACACTGCTATCTGTATAAACATGGAAAGATCTACACCGCCATCTCTATGAACATGGAAATATCTACACTGCCATTTGTATGAACATGGAAATATCTACACCGCCACGTTTATTAACATGGAGATATCTACACTGCCATCTCTATGAATATGGAAATATCCACACCGCCATTTGTATGAACATGGAAATGTCTACACCACCATCTGTATGAATATTCAAATATCTACACCGCCATCTGTATGAAAATGGATATATCTACACCAACATCTGGAGGAACATGGAAATATCTAAACAGCTATCTGCAAATACATGGAAATATCTACACAGATTTCTCTATAAATATGGAAATAACTACAGCGCTATCTTTATAAACTTCGAAATATCTACACTGCCATCTGTATGAACATGGAAATATCTACACCGCTATCTGTATGAACATGGAAATATCTACACCGCTATCTGTATGAACATGGAAATATCTACACCGCTATCTGTATGAACATGGAAATATCTACACCGCTATCTGTATGAACATGGAAATATCTACACCGCTATCTGTATATCAATGGAAATATCTACACTGCTATCTCTATAAACATGGAAATAACTACACTGCTATCTGTATAAACATGGAAATATCTACACCGCCATCTCTATGAACATGGAAATATCTACTCCGCCATTTGTATGAACATGGAAATATCTTCACCGCCATCTCTATGAACATGGAAATATCTGCACCGCCATCTGTATGAACATTGAAATATCTACACCGCCATCTGTATGAACATGGAAATATCTTCACTGCCATCTGTATGAACATGGATATATCTACACCAGCATCTGGATGAAAATGGAAATATCTACACCGCTATCTGCATGAACATGGAAATACCTACACAGCTATCTGCATATAAATGTAAATACCTACACAGATTTCTCTATAAATATGGAATTAACTACAGCGCTATCTCTATAAACTTCGAAATATCTACAGCACCATCTGTATGAACATGTAAATATCTACACCGCCATCTGTATGAACATGGAAATATCTACACCGCTTACTGTTTGAACATGGAAATATCTACACCGCTACCTGTATGAACATGGAAATATCTACACCGTTATCTGTATGAACATGGAAATATCTACACCACGATCTGTATGAACATGGAAATATCTACACCGCTATCTGTATGAACATGGAAATATCTACACCGCTATCTGTATGGACATGCAAATATCTACACAGCTATCTGTATATCAATGGAAATATCTACAATGCTATCTCTATAAACATGGAAATAACTACACTGCTATCTGTATAAACATGGAAATATCTACACCACCACCTATATGAACATGGAAATATCTATACTGCCATCCGTGCAAACATGGAAATATCTACACCGCCATCTGTATGAACATGTAAATATCTACACCGCCTTCTGTATGAACATGGAAATATGTACACCGATAACTGTATGAACATGGAAATATCTACACCGCTATCTGTAAGAACATGGAAATATCTACACCGCTATCTGTATAAACATGGAAATATCTACACCGCTATCTGCATAAACATGGAAATATCTACACCGCCATCTCTATGAACATGGAAATATCTACACCACTATCTGTATGAACATGGAAATATCTACACCGCTATCTGTATGAACATGGAAATATCTACACCGCTATCTGTATGAACATGGAAATATCTACACTGATATCTGTATGAACATGGAAATATCTACACCACCCTCTGTATGAACATGGAAATATCTACACCGCTATCTGTATGAACATGCAAATATCTACAGAGCTATCTGTATATCAATGGAAATATATACACTGCTATCTCTATAAACATGGAAATATCTACACTGCTATCTGTATAAACATGGAAATATCTACACCGCCATCTCTATGAACATGGAAATATCTACACCGCCATCTCTATAAACGTGGAAATATCTACACCGCTATCTGTATGAACTTGGAAATATCTACACTGCTATCTTTATAAAATTGAAATTATCTACACCACTATCTCTATAAACACGGAAATATCTACACTGTTATCTGTATAAACATGGAAATATCTACACCGCTATCTGTATAAACATGGAAATATCTTCACCGCTATCTGTATAAACATGGAAATATCTACAACGCTGTCTCTATAAACTTGGAAAGAACTACACCACTATCTCTATAAACATGGAAATATCTAGACCGCCATCTCTATAAACATAGAAATATCTACACCACCATCTGTATAAACATGGAAATATCTATACCGCTATCTGCATAAACATGGAAATATCTACACCGCCGTCTCTATGAACATGGAAATATCTACACCGCCATCTGTACAAACATGGACATATCTACAAAGCCATCTATATTAAGATGGAAATATCTACACCGCTATCTGTATAAACATGGAAATATCTGCCCAACCATCTGTATAAACATGGAACTATCCGCACCTCTATCTGTATAAACATGGAAATATCTACGCCGCTATCTGCATAAACATGGAAATATCCACACCGCTATCTGTGCAAACATGGAAATGTCTACACCGCTATCTGTGTAAACGTGGAAATATCTACACCGCCATCTGTGTAAACATGAAAATATCTACACCGCCATCTCTGTAAACATGGAAATACCTACACCGCTATCTGTGTAAACATGAAAATATCTACACCGCCATCTCTATAAACATGGAAATATCTACACCGCCATCTGTATGAACATGGAAATATCTACACCGCCATCTCTATAAACGTGGAAATATCCACACCGCTATCTGTATGAACTTGGAAATATCTACAGTGCTCTCGGTATAAAATTGAAATTATCTACACCACTATCTCTATAAACATGGATATATCTACTCTGCTATCTGTATAAACATGGAAATATCTACACCTCTATCTGTATAAACATGGAAATATCTTCACCGCTATCTGTATAAACATGGAAATATCTACAGCGCTGTCTCTATAAACTTGGAAATAACTACACAACTATCTCTGTAAACATGGAAATATCTAGACCGCCATCTCTATAAACATGGAAATACCTACACCACCATCTGTATAAACATGGAAATATCTATACCGCTATCTGCATAAACATGGAAATATCTACACCGCCATCTCTATGAACATGGAAATAACAACACCGCCATCTGTACGAACATGGTCATATCTACAAAGCCATCTATATTAAGATGGAAATATCTACACCGCTATCTGTATATACATGGAAATATCTGCCCAACTATCTGTATAAACATGGAAATATCTACACCGCCATCTCTATAAACGTGGAAATATCTACGCCGCTATCTGTATGAACTTCGAAATATCTACACTGCAATCTGTAGAAAATTGAAATTATCTACACCACTATCTCTATAAACATAGAAATATCTACACTGTTATCTGTATAAACATGGAAATATCTACACCGCTATCTGTATAAACATGGAAATACCTTCACCGCTGCCTGTATAAACATGGACATATCTACACCGCCATCTGTATTAAGATGGAAATATCTACACCGCTATCTGTATAAACATGGAAATATCTGCCCATCTGTATAAACCTGGAAATATCCGCACCGCTATCTGTATAAACATGGAAATATCTACACCGCTATCTACATAAACATGGAAATATCCACACCGCTATCTGTGTAAACATGGAAATGTCTACACTGCTATCTGTGTAAACATGGAAATATCTACACCGCCATCTGTGTAAACATGAAAATATCTACACCGCCATCTCTATAAACATGGAAATATCTACACCGCCATCTGTATGAACATGGAAATATCTACACCGCCATCTCTATAAACGTGGAAATATCTACGCCGCTATCTGTATGAACTTCGAAATATCTACACTGCAATCTGTAGAAAATTGAAATTAGCTACACCCCTATCTCTATAAACATGGAAATATCTACACTGTTATCTGTATAAACATGGAAATATCTACACCGCTATCTGTATAAACATGGAAATACCTTCACCGCTGCCTGTATAAACATGGAAATATCTACAACGCTGTCTCTATAAACTTGGAAATAACTACACCACTATATCTATAAACATGGAAATATCTAGACCGCCATCTGTATAAACATGGAAATACCTACACCACCATCTGTATAAACATGGAAATATCTATTCCGCTATCTGCATAAACATGGAAATATCTACACCGCCATCTCTATGAACATGGAAATATCTACACCGCCATCTGTATGAACATGGAAATATCTACACCGCTAACTGTATGAACATGGAAATATCTTCACCGCTATCTGTATGAACATGGAAATATCTACACCGTTATATGTATGAACATGGAAATATCTACACCGCTATCTGTATTAACATGGAAATATCTACACCGCTATCTGTACGAACATGGAAGTATCTACACCGCTATCTGTATGAACATGCAAAAATCTATACAGCTATCTGTATATCCATGGAAATATCTACACTGCTATCTCTATAAACATGGAAATAACTACACTGCTATCTGTATAAACATGGAAATATCTACACCGCCACCTGTATGATCATGGAAATGATGACACTGCCATCCGTACGAACATGGAAATATCAACACCGCCATCTGTATGAACATGTAAATATCTACACCGCCATCTGTGTGAACATGGAAATATGTACACCGCTAACTGTATGAACATGGAAATATCTACACCGCAATCTGTATGAAAAAGGGAAATATCTACACCACTATCTGTATGAACATGGAAATATCTACACCGCTATCTGTATGAACTTGGAAATATCTACACTGCTCTCTGTATAAAATTGAAATTATCTACACCACTATCTCTATAAACATGTAAATATCTACACCGCTATCTGTGTAAACATGGAAATATCTACACCGCCATCTGTGTAAACATGAAAATATCTACACCGCTATCCCCATTAACATGGAAATATCTACACCGCCATCTGTATGAACATGGAAATATCTACACCGCCATCTCTATAACCGTGGAAATATCTACACCGCTATCTGTATGAACTTGGAAATATCTACACTGCTCTCTGTATAAAATTGAAATTATCTACACCACTATCTCTATAAACATGGAAATATCTACACTGCTATCTGTATAAACATGGAAATATCTACACCGCTATCTGTATAAACATGGAAATATCTTCACCGCTATCTGTATAAACATGGAAATATCTACAACGCTGTCTCTATGAACATGGAAATATCTACACCGCCATCTGTACAAACATGGACATATCTACAAAGCCATCTATATTAAGATGGAAATATCTACACCGCTATCTGTATAAACATGGAAATATCTGCCCAACCATCTGTATAAACATGGAACTATCCGCACCTCTATCTGTATAAACATGGAAATATCTACGCCGCTATCTGCATAAACATGGAAATATCCACACCGCTATCTGTGCAAACATGGAAATGTCTACACCGCTATCTGTGTAAACGTGGAAATATCTACACCGCCATCTGTGTAAACATGAAAATATCTACACCGCCATCTCTGTAAACATGGAAATACCTACACCGCTATCTGTGTAAACATGAAAATATCTACACCGCCATCTCTATAAACATGGAAATATCTACACCGCCATCTGTATGAACATGGAAATATCTACACCGCCATCTCTATAAACGTGGAAATATCCACACCGCTATCTGTATGAACTTGGAAATATCTACAGTGCTCTCGGTATAAAATTGAAATTATCTACACCACTATCTCTATAAACATGGATATATCTACTCTGCTATCTGTATAAACATGGAAATATCTACACCTCTATCTGTATAAACATGGAAATATCTTCACCGCTATCTGTATAAACATGGAAATATCTACAGCGCTGTCTCTATAAACTTGGAAATAACTACACAACTATCTCTGTAAACATGGAAATATCTAGACCGCCATCTCTATAAACATGGAAATACCTACACCACCATCTGTATAAACATGGAAATATCTATACCGCTATCTGCATAAACATGGAAATATCTACACCGCCATCTCTATGAACATGGAAATAACAACACCGCCATCTGTACGAACATGGTCATATCTACAAAGCCATCTATATTAAGATGGAAATATCTACACCGCTATCTGTATAAACATGGAAATATCTGCCCAACTATCTGTATAAACATGGAAATATCTACACCGCCATCTCTATAAACGTGGAAATATCTACGCCGCTATCTGTATGAACTTCGAAATATCTACACTGCAATCTGTAGAAAATTGAAATTATCTACACCACTATCTCTATAAACATAGAAATATCTACACTGTTATCTGTATAAACATGGAAATATCTACACCGCTATCTGTATAAACATGGAAATACCTTCACCGCTGCCTGTATAAACATGGACATATCTACACCGCCATCTGTATTAAGATGGAAATATCTACACCGCTATCTGTATAAACATGGAAATATCTGCCCATCTGTATAAACCTGGAAATATCCGCACCGCTATCTGTATAAACATGGAAATATCTACACCGCTATCTACATAAACATGGAAATATCCACACCGCTATCTGTGTAAACATGGAAATGTCTACACTGCTATCTGTGTAAACATGGAAATATCTACACCGCCATCTGTGTAAACATGAAAATATCTACACCGCCATCTCTATAAACATGGAAATATCTACACCGCCATCTGTATGAACATGGAAATATCTACACCGCCATCTCTATAAACGTGGAAATATCTACGCCGCTATCTGTATGAACTTCGAAATATCTACACTGCAATCTGTAGAAAATTGAAATTAGCTACACCCCTATCTCTATAAACATGGAAATATCTACACTGTTATCTGTATAAACATGGAAATATCTACACCGCTATCTGTATAAACATGGAAATACCTTCACCGCTGCCTGTATAAACATGGAAATATCTACAACGCTGTCTCTATAAACTTGGAAATAACTACACCACTATATCTATAAACATGGAAATATCTAGACCGCCATCTGTATAAACATGGAAATACCTACACCACCATCTGTATAAACATGGAAATATCTATTCCGCTATCTGCATAAACATGGAAATATCTACACCGCCATCTCTATGAACATGGAAATATCTACACCGCCATCTGTATGAACATGGAAATATCTACACCGCTAACTGTATGAACATGGAAATATCTTCACCGCTATCTGTATGAACATGGAAATATCTACACCGTTATATGTATGAACATGGAAATATCTACACCGCTATCTGTATTAACATGGAAATATCTACACCGCTATCTGTACGAACATGGAAGTATCTACACCGCTATCTGTATGAACATGCAAAAATCTATACAGCTATCTGTATATCCATGGAAATATCTACACTGCTATCTCTATAAACATGGAAATAACTACACTGCTATCTGTATAAACATGGAAATATCTACACCGCCACCTGTATGATCATGGAAATGATGACACTGCCATCCGTACGAACATGGAAATATCAACACCGCCATCTGTATGAACATGTAAATATCTACACCGCCATCTGTGTGAACATGGAAATATGTCCACCGCTAACTGTATGAACATGGAAATATCTACACCGCAATCTGTATGAAAAAGGGAAATATCTACACCACTATCTGTATGAACATGGAAATATCTACACCGCTATCTGTATGAACTTGGAAATATCTACACTGCTCTCTGTATAAAATTGAAATTATCTACACCACTATCTCTATAAACATGTAAATATCTACACCGCTATCTGTGTAAACATGGAAATATCTACACCGCCATCTGTGTAAACATGAAAATATCTACACCGCTATCCCCATTAACATGGAAATATCTACACCGCCATCTGTATGAACATGGAAATATCTACACCGCCATCTCTATAACCGTGGAAATATCTACACCGCTATCTGTATGAACTTGGAAATATCTACACTGCTCTCTGTATAAAATTGAAATTATCTACACACTATCTCTATAAACATTGAAATATCTACACTGCTATCTGTATAAACATGGAAATATCTACACCGCTATCTGTATAAACATGGAAATATCTTCACCGCTATCTGTATAAACATGGAAATATCTACAACGCTGTCTCTATAAACTTGGAAATAACTACACCACTATCTCTGTAAACATGGAAATATCTAGACCGCCATCTCTATTAACATGGAAATATCTACACCACCATCTGTATAAACATGGAAATATCTATACCGCTATCTGCATAAACATGGAAATATCTACACCGCCTTCTCTATGAACATGGAAATATCTACACCGCCATCTGTAAGAACATGGAAATATCTCCACCGCCATCTCTATGAACATGGAAATATCTACACCGCTATTTGTATGAACATTTAAATATCTACACCGCCATCTGTATGAACATGGAAATATCTACACCGCCATTTGTATGAACATGGAAATATCTACACCGCCATCTGTATGAACATGGAAATATCTACACCGCTATCTGTATGAAAATGGAAATATCTACACCGTTATCTGTATGAACATGGAAATATCTACACCGCTATCTGTATGAACATGAAAATATCTACACCGCTATCTGTACGAAGATGGAAATATCTACACCGCTATCTGTATGTACATGCACATATCTACACAGCTATCTGTATATCAATGGAAATATCTACAGTGCTATCTCTATAAACATGGAAATAACTACACTGCTATCTGTATAAACATGGAAATGCCTACACCGCCAACTGTATGAACATGTAAATATCTACACTGCCATCCGTACGAACATGGAAATATCTACACCACCATCACTATGAACATGTAAATATCTACACCGCCTTCTCAATGAACATGGAAATATCTACACCGCCATTTGTATGAACATGGAACTATCTACACCGCCACCTGTATGAACATGGAAGTATCTTCACCGCCATCTGTATGAACATGGATATATGTACACCGACATCTGGATGAAAATGGAAATATCTACACCGCTATCTGCATGAACATGGAAATAGCTACACAGCTATCTGAATATACATAGAAATATCTACACAGTTTTCTCTATAAATATGGAAATAACTACAGCACTATCTCTATAAACTTCGAAATATCTACACCGCCATCTGTATGAACATGGAAATATCTACACCGCCATCTGTATGAACATGGAAATATCTACACCGTCATCTGTATGAACACGGAAGTATGTACACCGCTATCTGTATGAACTTGGAAATATCTACACCGCTATCTGAACATGGAAATATCTACACCGCTATCTGTATGAACATGGAAATATCTACACCGCTATCTGTATGAACATGCAAATATCTACACAGCTATCTGTATATTAATGGAAATATCTACACTGCTATCTCTATAAACATGGAAATAACTACACTGCTATCTGTATAAACATGGAAATATCTACACCGCCATCTCTATGAACATGGAAATATCTACACCGCCATTTGTATGAACATGGAAATATCTACACCACAATCTCTATGAACATGGAAATATCTATACCGCCATTTGTATGAACATGGAACTATCTACACCGCCTTCTGTATGAACATGGATGTATCTTCACCGCCATCTGTATGAACATGGATATATATACACCAACATCTGGATGAACAAATGAAATATCTACACCGCTATCTGCATGAACATGGAAATATCTACACAGCTATCTGAATATACATGGAAATATCTACACAGATTTCTCTATAAATATGGAAAAAACTACTGCGCTATCTCTATAAACTTCCAAATATCGACACCGCCATCTGTATGAACATGGAAATATCTACACCGCCATCTGTACAAACATGGACATATCTACACCGCCGTCTGTATTAAGATGGAAATATCCACACCGCTATCTGTATAAACATGGAAATATCCGCCCAACTATCTGTATAAACATGGAAATATCCGCACCGCTATCTGTATAAACATGGAAATATCTACACCGCTATCTGCATAAACATGGAAATATCCACACCGCTATCTGCATAAACATGGAAATATCTACACCGCCATCTCTATGAACATGGAAGTATCTACACCGCCATCTCTAAGAACATGGAAATATCTACACCGCTAACTGTATGAACATGGAAATATCTACACAGCTATCTGTATATCAATGGAAATACCTACACTGCTATCTATATAAACATGGAAATAACTACACTGCTATCTGTATAAACATGGAAATATCTACACCGCCATCTCTATGAACATGGAAATATCTACACCGCCATTTGTATGAACCTGGAAATATCTACACCGCCATCTCTATGAACATGAAAATATCTAAACCGCCATTTGTATGAACATGGAAATATCTACACCGCCATCTGTATAAACATGGAAATATCTTCACCGCCATCTGTATGAACATGGATATATGTACACCGGCATCTGCATGAAAATGGAAATATCTGCACAGTTATCTGAATATACATGGAAATATCTACACAGATTTCTCTATAAATATGGAAATAACTACAGCGCTATCTCTATAAACTTCAAAATATCGACACCGCCATATGTATGAACATGGAAATATCTACACCGCCATCTGTACAAACATGGACATATCTACACCGCCGTCTGTATTAAGATGGAAATTTCTACACCGCTATCTGTATAAACATGGAAATATCCGCCCAACTCTCTGTATAAACATGGAAATATCCGCACCGCTATCTGTATAAACATGGAAATATCTACACCGCTATCTGCATAAACATGGAAATATCCACACCGCTATCTGTGTAAACATGGAAATGTCTACACCGCTATCTGTGTAAACATGGAAATATCTACACCGCCATCTGTGTAAACATGAAAATATCTACACCGCCATCTCTATAAACATGGAAATATCTACACCGCCATCTGTATGAACATGGAAATATCTACACCGCTAACTGTATGAACCTGGAAATATCTACACCGCTATCTGTATGAACATGGAAATATCTACACCGCTATCTGTATGAACATGGAAATATCTACACCGCTATCTGTATGAACATGGAAATATCTGCACCGCTATCTGTATGAACATGCAAATATCTACACAGCTATCTGTATATCAATGGAAATATCTTCACTGCTATCTCTAGAAACATGGAAATATCTACACTGCAATCTGTATAAACGTGGAAATGTCTACAACGCCATCTGTATGAACATGGAATTATCTACACCGCCATTTGTATGAACATGGAAATATCTACACCGCCATCTCTATGAACATGGAAATATCTACACCGCCATTTGTATGAACGTCGAAATATCTCCACCGCCATCTGTATGAACATGGAAATATCTACACCGACGTCTTTATAAACTTGGAAATATCTACACCGCTATCTGTATGAAGTTGGAAATATCTACAGTGCTCCCGGTATAAAATTGAAATTATCTACAACACTATCTCTATAAACATGGAAATATCTACACTGCTATCTGTATAAACATGGAAATATCTACACCGCTATCTGTATAAACATGGAAGTATCTTCACCGCTATCTGTATAAACATGGAAATATCTACAATGCTGTCTCTATAAACTTGGAAATAACTACACCACTATCTCTGTATACATGGAAATATATAGACCGCCACCTCTATAAACATGGAAATATCTACACCACCATCTGTATATACATGGAAATACCTATACCGCTATCTGCATAAACATGGAAATATTTACACCACCATCTCTATGAACATGGGAATATCTACACCGCCATCTGTACGAACATGGAAATATCTACACCGCCATCTGTATGAACATGTAAATATCTACACCGCCATCTGTATGGACATGGAAATATCTACACCGCTAACTATATGAACATGGAAATACCTACACCGCTATCGGTATGAACATGGAAATATCTACACCGCTATCTGTATGAACATGGAAATATCTACACCGGTATCTGTATGAACATGGAAATATCTACACCGCTATCTGTATGAACGTGGAAATATCTACACCGCCATCTGTATGAACATGTAAATATCTACACCGCCGTCTGTATGAACAGGGAATATCTACATTGCTAACTGTATGAACATGAAAATATCTACACCGCTATCTGTATGAACATGGAAATATCTACACCGCTACCTGTATGAACATGGAAATATCTACTCCTCTATCTGTATGAACATGGAAATATCTACAGAGCTATCTGTATGAACATGCAAATATCTACACAGCTATCGGTATATCAATGGAAATATCTACACTGCTATCTCTATAAACATGGAAATAACTACACTGCTATCTGTATAAACATGGAAATATCTACACTGCTATCTGTATGAACATGCAAATATCTACACAGCTATCTGTATATCAATGGAAATATCTACAATGCTATCTCTATAAACATGGAAATAACTACACTGCTATCTGTATAAACCTGGAAATATCTACACCGCCACCTGTATGAACATGGAAATATCTACACTGCCATCCGTACGAACATGGAAATATCTACACCGCCATCTGTATGAACATGTAAATATCTGCAACGCCCTCTGTATAAACATGGAAATATCTACACCGCCAAGTGAATGAACATGGATATATCTACACCGGCATCTGGATGAACATGGAAATATCTACACCGCTTTCTGCATGGACATGGAAATATCTACACAGCTATCTGCATATACATGGAAATATCTACACAGATTTCTGTATAAATATGGAAATAACTACAGCGCTATCTCTATAAACTTCGAAATGTCTACACCGCCATCTGAATGAACATGGAAATATCTACACCGCCATCTGTATTAAGATGGAAATATCTACACCGCTATCTGTATAAACATGGAAATATCTGCACGACTATCTGTATAAACATGGAAATAACTGCACCGCTATCTGTATAAACATGGAAATATCTACACCACTATCTGCATAAACATGGAAATATCCACACCGCTATCTGTGTAATCATGGAAATGTCTACAACGCTATCTGGGTAAAAATGGAAATATCTACAACGCCATCTGTGTAAACATGAAAATATCTACACCGCCATTTGTATGAACATGGAAATATCTACACCGCCATCTGTATGAACATGGAAATATCTTCACCGCCATCTGTATGAACATGGATATATGTGCACCGGCATCTGGATGAACTTGGAAATACCTACACCGCTATCTGCATGAACATGGATATATCTACACAGCTATCTGAATATACATGGAAATATCTACACAGATTTCTCTATAAATATGGAAATAACTACAGCGCTATCTCTATAAACTTCGAAATATCTACACCGCCTTCTGCATGAAGATGGAAATATGTACACTGCCATCTGTATAAACATGGAAATATCTGCCCAACTATCTGTATAAACATGGAAATATCCGCACCGCTATCTGTATAAACATGGAAATATCTACACTGCTGTCTGCATAAACATGGAAATATCCGCACCGCTATCTGTGTAAACATGGAAATGTCTACACCGCTATCTGTGTAAACATGGAAATATCTACACCGCTATCTGTATAAACATGGAAATATCCGCACCGCTATCTATATAAACATGGAAATATCCGCACCGCTATCTGTATGAACATGGAAATTTCTACACCGCTATCTGCATGAACATGGAAATATCTACACCGCTATCTGTAAGAACATGGAAATATCTACACCGGCATTTGTATGAACATGGAAATATCTACAATGCCATCTGTAGGAACATGAAAATATCTACACTGCCAACTGTATGAACATGGAAATATCTACAACGCCGTCTGTATTAAGGTGGAAATATCTACACCGCTATCTGTATAAACATGGAAATATCTACACCGCTATCTGTATAAACAAGGAAATATCTACACCGCTATCTGAATAAACATGGAAATATCCACACCGCTATCTGAATAAACATGGAAATATCTGCACCGCTATCTGGATAATCATGGAAATATCCACACCGCTATTTGTGTAAACATGGAAATATCTTCACCGCTATCTGTATAAACTTGGAAAAAACTACACCACTATCTCTATAAACATGTAAATATCTACAACGCTATCTGTGTAAACATGGAAAGGTCTACACCGCTATCTGTGTAAACATGGAAATATCTACACCGCTTTCTGTATAAACATGGAAATATCTACACCGCCATCTCTATAAACATGGAAATATCTACAACGCCATCTGTATGAACATGGAAATATCTACCCCGCCATCCATATGAACATGGAAATATCTTCACCGCCATCTCAATGAACATGGAAATATCTAAACCGCCATCTGTATGAGCATGGAAATATCTACACCGCCATCTGTATGAACATGGAAATATCTACAATGCTAGCTGTATGAACATGGAAATATCTACACCGCTAACTGTATGAACATGGAAATATCTACACCGCTATCTTTATGAACATGGAAATATCTACATCGCTATCTGTATGAAAATAGAAATATCTGCACCGCTATCTGTATAAACATGGAAATATCTGCACCTCTATCTGTATAAACATGGAAATATCTACACCGCTAACTGTATAAACATGGAAATATCCCCACCGCTATCTGTGTCAACATGGAAATATCTTCACCGCTATCTGTATAAACATGGAAATAACTACACCGCTATCTCTACAAACATGTAAATAACTACAACGCTACCTGCGTAAACATGGAAATGTCTACAGTGCTATCTGCGTAAACATGGAAATATCTACGCCGATACCTGTTTAAACATGGAGATATCTACACCGCCATCTCTATAAATATGGAAATATCTACACCGCCATCTGTATAAACATGGAAATATCTACACCGCTATATGTATGAACATGGAAATAACCACACTGCTATCTTTATGAACATGGAAATATCTACATCGCTATCTGTATGAAAATAGAAATATCTGCACCGCTATCTGTATAAACATGGAAATATCTGCACCGGTATCTGTATAAACATGGAAATATCTACACCGCTATCTGTGTCAACATGGAAATATCTTCACCGCTATCTGTATGAACATGGAAATAACTACACCGCTATCTCTACAAACATGTAAATAACTACAACGCTATCTGCGTAAACATGGAAATGTCTACAGTGCTATCTGCGTAAACATGGAAATATCTACGCCGATACCTGTTTAAACATGGAGATATCTACACCGCCATCTCTATAAATATGGAAATATCTACACCGACATCTGTATAAACATGGAAATATCTACACCGCTATATGTATGAACATGGAAATAACCACACTGCTATCTGTATAAAACTGGAATTATCTACACCGCTATCTCTATGAACATGGAAATATCTACACCGCTATCTGTACAAACATGGAAATATCTACACCACCATCTGCATGAACGTGGAAATATCTACACCGCCATCCATATGAATTGCAAATATCTACACCGCCATCTCTATGAACATGGAAATATCTACATCGCAATCTGTATGAACATGGAAATATCTACATAGCTATCTGTATATACATGGAAAACTCTACACCGCTATCTCTACAAACATGGAAATAACTACACTGCTATCTCTATAAAACTGGAAATATATACACCGCCATCTCTATGAACATGGAAACAGCTGCACCGCCATCTGTATGAACATGGAAGTATCTACACCGCTATCTCTATAAACTTGGAAATAACTACACCACTATCTCTATAAACTTGGAAATATCTAGACCGCCATCTCTATAAACATGGAAATATCTACACCGCCATCTGTATGAACATGGAAATATCTACACCGCTATCTGTATGAACATGGAACTATCTACACCACTATCTGTATGAACATGCAAGTATCTACACAGCTATCTGTATATCAATGGAAATATATATACTGCTATCTCTATAAATATGGCAATAACTACACGGCTATCCGTATAAACATGGAAATATCTACACCGCCATCTCTATGAACATGGAAATCGCTACACCACCATTTGTATGAACATGGAAATATCTACACCGCTATCTGTATGAACATGGAAATATCTACACCGCTATTTGTATGAACATGCAAATATCTACACCGCTATCTGTATAAACATGGAAATAACTACACCACTATCTCTATAAACATGCGAATAACTACAACGCTATCTGTGTAAACATGGAAATGCCTATAGCGCTATCTGTGTAAACATGGAAATATCTACACCGCTATCTGTGTAAACATGGAAATATCTACACCTCCATCTCTATAAACATGGAAATATCTACACCGCCATCAGTATAAACATGAAATATCTACACCGCCATCTCTATAAACATGGAAATATCTACACCGCCATCTGTATGAACATGGAAATATCTACACCGCCATCTCTATAAACGTGGAAATATCTACACCGCTCTCTGTATGTACATGGAAATATCTACACTGCTATCTGTATAAAAATGGAAATATCTACACCGCTATCTGTAAATACATGGAAATATCTACACCGCTATCTGTATAAACATGGAAATACCTACACCGCTATCTCTATCAACTTGGAAATATCTACACCACTATCTCTATAAACATGGAAATATCTAGACCGCCATTTCTATAAACATGGAAATATCTACACCACCATCTGTATAAACATGGAAATATCTATACCGCTATCTGTAGAAACATGGAAATATCTACACCGCTATCTCTATAAACTTGGAAATATCTGCAACGCTATGTGTATCAACATGGAAATATCTACACCACCATCTGTATAAAGATGGATATAAATATCTACACCACAATCAGTATGGACAATGAAATATCTACACCACTATCTGTATAAACATTTAAATATCTACACCGCTATCTGCAAAATCATGGAAATATCTCCACCGCTTCCTCTGTTAACATGGAAATGTCTACACCGCTATCTGTATAAACAAGGAAATATCTACACTGCCATCTCTATAAACATGGAAATATCTACCATGTATGTGTAAACATACATCTAGATGTATAAACATATATCTAGATGTATGTGTAAACATCTAGATATCTACACCGCTATCTCTATAAACATGGAAATATCTACCCCGCCATCTGTAGAAACATGGAAATATCTACACTGCCATCTCTATAAACATTTAAATATCTCCACAGCCATCTGTGTGAATATGGAAATATCTACACAACCATCTGTATAAAGATGGAAATAAATATTTACCCCGCAATAAGTATGGACATGGTAATATCTACACTGCTATATGTATAAACATTTAAATATCTACACCGCTATCTGCATAAACATGGAAATATCTACACCGCTACCTCTGTAAACATGGAAATATCTACACCACTATCTGTATAAACAAGGAAATATCTACACCGCCATCTCTATAAACATGGAAATATCTACACAGTTATCTGTATGAACATGAAAATATCTACAGCGCCATCTGTATGAACATGGAAGTATCTACACGGCTATCTCTCTAAACATAAAAATATCTAAACCGCCATCTCTATAAACACGGAAATATCTACACCGCCATCTTCATAAACACGGAAATATCTATACCGCCCTCTCTATGAACATGGAAATATCTACAACACCACCTCTACAAAGATGGAAATATGTACACCGCCATCTGTCTAAACATGGAAATATCTACACCGCTATCTCTATAAACATAGAAATATCTACAACGCTATCTGTGTATACATGGAAATATCTACACTGCCATCTGTGTAAACATGGAAATATCTACACCGTCATCTGTATGAACATGGAAATATCTACAGGGCCATCTGTATAAACATGGAAATATCTACACCGCCATCTCTATAAACATGGAAATATCTACACCGCCATCTGTATAAACATGGAAATATCTACACCACCATCTGTATAAACATGGAAACATCAACACCGCCCTCTCTATAATCATGGAAATATCTACACCGCCATCTGTATGAACATTTAAATATCTACACTGCCACTTGCATAAAGATGCAAATATCTACACCGCTATCTGTATGAACATGGAAATACCTACACTGCTATCTGTATAAACATGGAAATATCTACACCACGATCTCTATGAACATGAAAATATCTTCACCGCTATCTGTATAAACAACAAAATATCTACACCGCCATCTCTATAAACATGGAAACACCTACACCGCTATCTGCATGAACATGAAAATATCTACAGCGCCTTCTGTATAAACATGGAGGCATCTACAACGCTATCTCTATAAACATGGAAATAACTACTCCGCCATCTGAATAAACATGGAAGTATCTACAACGCTATCTGTATGAACATGGAAATATCTACACCGCTATCTGTATGAACATGGAAATATCTACAGCGCTATCTGAACGAACATGGAAATATCAACTCCGCTAACTCTCTAAACATGGAAATAACTACACCGCTATCTCCATAAACATGAAAATATCTAGACCGCCATCTCCATAAACATGGAAATACGTACACCGCCATCTGTATAAACATGGAAATATCTACACCGCCATCTGTATAAACATGGAAATATCTACAAGGCTATCTGTAAAAACATGGAAATATCTACACCGCTATCTGTATAAACCTGAAAATATCTAA
The DNA here is from genome assembly GCF_029281585.2 of Gorilla gorilla gorilla. Classification (NCBI taxonomy): domain Eukaryota; kingdom Metazoa; phylum Chordata; class Mammalia; order Primates; family Hominidae; genus Gorilla; species Gorilla gorilla. The sequence continues at coordinate 2,865,536 of NC_073234.2, forward strand.
ACCGCTGTCTGTATGAACATGGAAATATCTACACCGCTATCTTTATAAACGTGGAAATATCTTCACAGCTATCTGTATAAACATGGAAATATCTACACCGCTATCTCTATAAACATGGAAATACCTACAACTGTATCTGTGTAAACATGGAAATGTCTACACCGCTATCTGTGTAAACATGGAAATTTCTACACCGCCATCTGTTTGAACATGGAAATATCCCCAGCGCCGTCACTATAAAGATGGAAATACCTACACCGCTATCTGTATAAACATGGAAATATCTACACCGCTATCTGTATAAACATGGAAATATCTACACCGCTAAGTGTATAAGCATGGAAATATCTACAACGCTATATGTATAAACATGGAAATATCTACATGGCTATCTGTATAAACATGGAAATATGTACACCGCTATCTGTATAAACATGGAAATATCTACACCGCTATCTGTATAAACATGGAAATATCTACACCGCTATCTGTATAAACATGGAAATATCAACACTGCTATCTGTAAAACAGGGAAGTGTCTACACCGCTATCTCTATAAACATGGAGATATCTACACTACTATCTGTATGAACATTGAAATATCTACACCGCTATCTGTAGAAACATGGAAATATCTAGAATGCTATCTCTATTAACATGGAAATGTCTACACCGCTGTCTCTATAAACATGGAAATATTTACACCGCTATGTTCATAAACATGGAAATATCTACACCGTTATCTCTATAAACATGGAAATATCTGCACCGCCATCTGTATAAACATGGAAATATCTACACCACCATCTCTATAAACATGGAAATATCTACTCCGCCATCTGTATGAACTTGGAAATATCTACACCGCCATCTCTATAAACATGGAAATATCTAAACCGCTATCTGTATGAACATGGAAATATCTACACCGCTATCTCTATAAAGATGGAAATAACTTCACCGCAATCTGTATGAACATGTAAATATCTACACCGCTCTCTGTATAAAATGGAAATATTTACACCGCCATCTGAATAAAAATGGGAATACCTACACCGCCATCTGTATAAACATGGAAATATCTTCACCGCAATCTCTATAAACATGGAAATATCTACACCGCCATCTGTATGAACTTGGAAATATCTACCGCGAAATCTGTATGAACATGGAAATATCTACACCACCATCTGTATGATCATGGAAATATGTACACATACATCTGTATGAACATGCAAATATCTTCACCGCCATCTGTATGAACATGGAAATACCTACACCGCCATCTGTAGGAACATGGAAATATCTACACCGCCATCTTTATAAACATGGAAATATCTACACTGCCATCTGTATAAACATGGAAATATCTACACCGCTATCTGTATATACATGGAAATATCTGCACCGCTATCTGTATAAACATGGAAATATCTATAGCGCTATCTCTATAAACATGGAAATATCTACACCACTATCTGTATAAACATGGAAATGTCCACACCGCTATCTGTATAGACATGGAAATATCTACACCGCTAACTGTATAAACATTGAAATATCTACACCGCTATCGGTATAAACATCCGTATTTGCTCTTAATTTATACCCAAGGCTGGGATGTTTCATATGGAAAAAGACCAAGTACATAATTAGTCTATATTTGGTCTGGCAATTGATCTCTGCAATAATGAAACCTCAAAGACAATCAAATCTGAAATCTAAGCTACATATTAAATAGCTTGGTTTTTAGGTAGCACGTTGCTGTGTATGCTGGCTTCATAGAACATGCAAGTAGCAATGGCCATTTTTTAATATTCATTAGCCTTGAAGTTCTCCTAATTTTGAATCACATAGAAATAGAAATCTAATCTCACTAGATTTTTTTTTTTTGAAACAGTGTCTGGCTTCGTTGCCCAGGGTGAAGAGCAGGGCATGATCTTGGCTCACACCTCTGCCTCTCGGACTCAAGTCATCCACCCACCTCAGACTTGGGGTAGCTGGGACCACAGGCATGTGCCACCATATCCAGCTAATATTTTTATTTTTGTACAAATGGGGTTTGTCATCTTTCCCAGGCAGGCCTCAAACTCCAAGACTCAAGCAATCCACCTGCCTTGAATTCCCAAAGTACTGGGTTTACAGGTGACAGCCATTACGCCCAGCAACTAAACTCCTAAAAATCAATTTTGCATAAAATTATCTAAGCGTGCAAGGAAAGATAAGAAGCCTAAGGAACCAGTGAGTTGAAGAATAAATGCAGTTTAAATCATACATGTAAACAACATGATGTGATGTGGTAGGAATCATCTAACATGCTTTAAAGCATGAGTAAAAGGTCTTTTCTTAGAAAACTGGATCTTAGTTTAGGATATCTTTAGATAAGAGTGTGAAAAGTCATATCACATTGATAAGTGAAGTGCTTCCTTTGGCTAATTTTAGGGATAGGACATTTACTTTCATATAATTCATAGGAATCTTAGACTTAAAAATAAAATTTCCCTTCTCAAATCCTTACTTTCATACATTTTTTGCATTTCTTTCACTTTTGTGTTAATGGCCTATGTCTCAACATATTCTATTAAGCCTTCTGGAAACACATACTTTGTTTCCAGCCTCTTCAGAGAACCATCACTCCACTTCCTAGGCTTCTGAAGAAGCAGACCCAAGCTTATAGTTATTACATATTTCTAAATCTAGGTGACCAAGAAAAATTGATACTTTTCCCATCATACCTTTAAGTTAATAATCAGGTGAATGCTGAGAGGTAAAGACCCAAGAGTGTTGGTTGTCTAATTGTGCAGCTGTATAAACAAATCTTAATGCTTGAAAATATTCAAAGGTTATTCTCACGTTGATTGTTGGTAACTATGTGTAACAACATGAAAAGAAAAAAAATCAAAGAATTATGTCTGAGGATAATACACAATCTCTAAGGGTAAGAAGAGCAACAAAAATTCTGCTTCAATTACCACTGAAATAATATATTTATCCTGTAAAATCTATGGTGGCTGGTTGTAAAAATTAGGCATTAGCAAACTGATAAAGACTTTTTAATGAAAACATTATGAAACATAGTTTTTAAAAAGTTAAATACACCCACACCAGTTTTTCACATTCTTTGGGCTGCTTTAATGCTGCCATTAAATAATTGATTTAGTTGTGACATAGATCCTATGTTCCATTGAGTCTACCATTCATAAAGATGCAATGTAAGGTAACAAAAGTATAAATTGTGTGTGTGAGGGGGAGAAGTCAAGAGTATTTTTATGTGACAGAAGTTAAGTTGTTATCAGTGTAAAATAGTCTGTTACAAATACAGGACTCTGTATGTTAGTTTCACTTACCAGAAAGAAATAAATTACAGCAGATACACACACACACACCAAAAAAGGGAAAAGAAACAAAGCTTAGCACCACAGAAAACCACCAAACTAGAGAGATGAACAATAAGAAAGGAAGAAGTGAACAAGTAATCTAAAAAACAAGTAATGAAATGGTAGAAGGAAGTCCTAATTTATCAATAATAAACTTGAATAGAAGTGGATTAAACTCTACTTAAAAGATATAAAGTGGATGAATGGATTCAGATAGCAAAACACACCTATGTGCTGCCTACATGATACTTACCTCACTATTAAAGACAAATAGACTGAAAGTGAAGAGATGGAAAAATATATTTTATGCAAACAAATGAAAAGCAAGCAGGAGTAGCCACAGTCATGTCATATTTTAAAAGGCTTTAAATAAAAAAAACTATATAAAAAAAGAATGTCACTGTATAATGAAATGATAAAAGGTCCAATTCAATAAGAGGACGTAACATATATGTTACTTAGGTGTAACTATATATGTACCCAACACCAGAACAACCAGATATGTAAAGCAAATATTAGATTTAAAAGTAGAGATGGACTGCAATACAATATTAGTAGGAAATTTCAACACTCCACTTTAAAAATGGACAGATTATATGAAGAGAAAATCAACCAAAAAATGACAGACTCAAACTATACCATAGACCAAATGGACCTAGCAGGTAAAGAAGATCTCACCTGATATGGTTTGGCTGTATATCCCCACCGAAATCTCATCTTGATTATAGCTCCCATAATTCATACATGTTGTGGGAGGGAACCAGTGGGAGATAATTGAATCATGGGGGCGGTTTCCCCCATACTGTTCTTGTGGTAGTGAATACGTCTCACAAGATCTGATGGTTTTATAAGGGGGAACCCTTTCACTTGGTTCTCAATTCTATTTTGTTTGCTACCATGTAAGATGTGCCTTTCGCCTTCCATCATGATTGGGAGACCTCCCCAGCCACGTGGAACTATGAGTCCACTAAACCTCTTTTTCTCTGTAAATTACCCAGTCTCGGGTATGTCTTTATCAGCAGTATGAAAACAGACTAATACATCATCCAGCAGCTGCAGAATACAAATTATTCTCAACTGTACACCAAACATTCTCTAGGACCAATCATGCATTATGACACATAATAAGTCTTAACAAACTTAAGAAGACAGATATCATATGAAGTATCTTTTCTGATTACAGTGATATAAAGCCAGAAATCAACAACAGGAAAGCCCTTGGAAATTTTATAAAAACATGGAAATTAAATAGCATGCACCCAAGAAATCAATAGGTCTCATTAAGACATTAATAGGAAAATTTCAAAAGTCACTGAGACAAGTAAGAATGAAAATCCAACATACCCAAACCTATGGAACGTAGCAAAAGCAGTTCTAAGAGGGAAATTTATAGCAATAAAAGCCTACACCAAAAATGAAGAAAGATTTTCAAATCACAAAGCAAAATTATACACTTCAAGTAACTAGAACATCAAAAACAAACTAAACCCAAAATTGGTAGAAGGAAGGAAATAATAAAGCTCACAGCAGATATAAAGGAAACAGACACTAAAAAATATTTCAAAAGATAAATAAGACAAAGTGTAAAGGTAAAACTGACAAACCTTTAGCTAAACTAAGACAAAAGGAGAGAAAATTCAAATAAATAAAAGATGAAAAAGGAGACATTACAACTGATACACCACAGAAATATAAGGGATTGTAAGACATTACTCATAACTATATGCCAACAAATTTGATAATGTAGAATAAAGTGAATAAATTTCTGCACACATACAACTACCCAGATTAAATTGTGAGGAAATATAACATCTGAACACATCAATAATGAGTTTGGAAATTGAATCAATAATAAAACATCTTCCATCAAAACAACAACAACCACCAACACCCAGGACCTGATGTCTTCACTGCTGAATTCTACCAAACAGTTAAAGAATAACTACCAATTCTCCACAAACTTTTCCACAAAAGTAATGAGGAAGGAATACTTCCATACTCATCTTATGAGGCTCGCAATATCCTGATTCTAAAACCAGACAAAGACACGCACAAAATGAAAATAACAGGCCAATATTCCTGAAGAACATAGATACAAAAATTCTCAACAAGATACAAGTGAACTGACTTCGACAGCACACTAAAAAGAGTATTCACTATAATCAAGTGGGATTCATCCCAGGGATGAAAGGATGGCTTAACATGCACAAATCAGTAAATATGATACACCACCACAATAGAAAGAAAAACAAAAACCATGTGATCATTTCAACAGATGCAAAAAGAACACTTGACAAAAGTCAACATTCCTTTATGATAAAAACTGTCAAGAAAGTAGGTATAGGAGTGTACCTCAACGCAGTAAAGGCCATATGTGACAAACCCACAGCTAACATCTTATTTATGGTGAATAGTTAAATGCTTTTCCTCTATGATATGGAGGAAGACAAGGATGTCAACTTCTACCACTTCTATTTAGCATAGTACTGGAGGTCAGAGCCAGAGCAATTAGACAAAAGAAATAAATAAGAGGGATCCAAACTGGAAAGAAGGAAGTCAGATTGTTTCTGTTTGTAGAAAATGTGATCTCACATACATATGTATACATCTATATATATGATCATATAGATATATATGATCTCTCTCTCTTTAGGGTTCTTTCTATATATACTTATATAGAGTAAGAACCCTAAAGACTTGACCAAAAACTACTAGAAATCATAAATAAATTCAGTAAAGTTGTAGTATACAAAATCAACACAGAAAATGCAGTGGTGTTTCTATACACTAATAGTGAACTATCTGAAAAAGTCATCAAGAAAGGAATTCCATTTACAATAGCTACCAAGAAATCTGCAGATAAATTTAATCAAGGTCGTGAAAGATCTCTTCAATGAAAACTATAACACACTGATGGAAAAATTTACGATACACAAAAAATGGACACTATATACTCATGGAATGGAAGAATTGATACTATTGAAATGACCATACTAACAAAATGTCCTACAGATTCAATGCAATCCCTATCAAAATAACAATGAAATTCTTCACAGAAATAGAAAAAAATACCCTAAAATTTGTATGAAACCAGAAAAGACCCCAAATAACCAAAGCAATCCTGTGCAAAAATAACAAAGTTGGAGGCACCACACTACCTGACTTCAAAATATACTACAAAGCCATAGTAAGCAAAACAGCATGGCACTGCCATAAAGCAAACACATAGACCAATGGAAGAGAATATACAGCTCAGAAATAAATTCTCATACCTAAAGTCAACTGATTTTCAAAAAAGGAGTCAAGAGCACACACAGGGGTAAAGAGAGTGTCTTCATTAAATGGTACTGAGAAGATTGGATATCTATATGTGGGATAATGAAATCAGACCCCTATCTTTTACCTTATACAAAAATCAACTCAAATGCGATTAAAGACCTAAAGGTAAGATTGAAAACTATGAAAATCTACTAGAAGATAACATGTGGGAAATTCTCTAAAACTTTGGGTTGTACAAGGATTTTTTAAATGAGACGTCAAAAGCACAGGCAACAAAAGCAAAAATAGATAAATGGGGTTTCATCAAACTAAAATGCTTTTGCACAGCAAAGGAAACTTAACAGAGTGAAAAAAACAACTTACAGAATGGGATACAATATTTGCAAACTATACATCTGCTAAGGAGTTAATGCCCAGATTATATAAGAAACTTAAACAACTCAACAGCAAAAACAGAAATAACTTATTTAAAAATGGGCAAAACTGGGAGGCTGAGGCAGGTGGATTGCCTGAGGTCAGGAGTTTGAGACCAGCCTGACCAATATGGTGAAATCATTTCTCTACTAAAAATACAAAAATTTAGCCAAACATGATGGCGCGTGCCTGTAACCCCGGCTACTCAGCAGGCTGAGGCAGGGGAATTGCTTGAAAGAGGGAGATGGAGGTTGCCGTGAGCCCCGATTGCACCACTGTACTCCAGCTTGGGCAACAGAGCAAGACTCCTTCTCAAAAAAAAAAAAAAAAAGGACAAAATAAACTAAAAGAAATGCCACAAGAGAAAATATAGAAATGGTCAAGACGAATATATAATAAAATCATGTTCAACATCACTAACCATCAGGGAAATGCAAATCAAAACCACAATGAGATACCAGTTCACCCATTAGAATGGCTATTACCAAAAAGGGAAAAGATAACAAGAGTTGGCAAGGAAGTGGAGAAAAGGGAACACTTACACACTGTTGATGGGGTTGTAAACTGGTACAACCATTAAGCAAAACTTTATGGAAATTCGCTAAAAAATAAAAAAAAACAAAAAAACAATCATTCAATCACATAACCCAGCAATCCCACTACTGGGTATACATCCATAGGAAATGAAATCATTGTGTTTGAAAAATATCTGCACTCTTATGTTTACTGTAGCACTATTTCTAATAATCAGATATGGAATCAATCTATGTGTCTAAAAACAAACAAGTGAATTATATATATACAATATATATCATGTATATTATACATAATATATATTATGCATATTATACATAATATATATTATGTATATTATACATAATATATATTATGTATATTATATATAATATATATTATGTATATTATATATAATATATATTATGTATATTATATAAAATATATATTATGTATATTATATAAAATATATATTATGTATATTATATAAAATATATATTATGTATATTATATAAAATATATATTATGTATATTATATATAATATATATTATGTATATGATATATAATATATATTATGTATATGATATATAATATATATTATGTATATGATATATAATATATATTATGTATATGATATATAACATATATTATGTATATGATATATAATATATATTATGTATATGATATATAATATATATTATGTATATGATATATAATATATATTATGTATATGATATATAATATATATTATGTATATTATATATAAAATATATTATGTATATTATATATAATATATACTATGTGTATTATATAATATATATTATGTACATTATATAATATATATGTTGTATAATATATATAATATATTATGTATATTATATATAATATATATTATGTATATTATATATCATATATATTATGTATATTATATATAATATATATTATGTATACTACACATAATATGTTATGTATATTATATACATAATATATATTATGTATATAATATATATTATGTATATTATATATAATATATAACGTATAATATATATACATACATATATAATACATATATACATATATAATATACATAACTTATATTATGTATAATATACATAACGTATATTATGTATATTATATATATTACGTATAATATATATTATTATATGTATAATTACATATAATTATAATTATAATTATATATAATTTTATGTGTAATTATAATTATACATAAAATTAATTATATATATATATATATGTATATGGACACACACACAATGAACTACTATTCAGCCATAAAAAAAGAATGAAATTCTGCCAGTTGCAACCACATGGATGACCCTACAGGATACAATGTTAAGTGAAATAAGCCAGATACAGAAAGCAAATACCGCATGATCTCTCTCATATGTGAAATCTTAAAAAAAAAAGTTAATAGAGAATTAGAGTAGAATAGTGGTTACCAAACAGTGAGGAAGAAGTGGGGAGGGCAAAATGGAGATAGATTGGTTAACAGTTATGAAATCACAATTATATAGGAAGAATAAGTTGAAGTGTTCTTTGCAAAGCAGGGTGACTATAGTTAAAAGTAAAGTATTGTATATTACAAAGTATCTAGAAGAAAGGATTTTGAAATTTCTTATTAAAAAGAAATGATGAATGCATGAGGTAATTAATACACTAAGTATCCTTATTGGATCATTAGACAACATACATATTCATTGAAACATCAAATTGTATCCTATAAATCTATATAATTACAATGTGAAAATTTTTTAAAAATAAATTAATGAATTAAATAACAATTTTAAAATGTTCTCAATCACCAACACAAAGTTTGGGAGCTTTGTTCTTGACTCAGCCTTAAGACTGAAAACTAATGTGTTAGAAATATTTGTAGATCCTCTCAATTTTGAAAGAATCCTAGCTAAACTACTGAAATATAAAATATATTCTATGTAATATGCTCTTAGGTATATTCTTAGGTGAACTCTGCTTTTAGATGAAGCTTATAAAAAGGAAAAACGTTTCTGAAATAAAATTTTAAAGTATTTGGAAAATTACAGCTTAATCTATTAAAGACAAATTTTCTATACAGTAACCTTTTTATATGCTTTTGAAATGGGATATACAATTATTTTCCCTGATGTGAAACAAAATATAGAAAGTTCGCATTTTATCTAAGAAGTTAACTTAGGAAGAAAGAGTGAGAGGCAGTGGAATGAGGGAAGAAAGGAAGGCTGATGATGGGATACCTTATCAAGTTGCCTAATGCTGTATTGGAACCTAATAGGCCTTCTAAGGAGTTTTATTACATAATGCAAGACTCCTCAATCTGGGAGGAGGAAAGGGCTTTATTTTTGAGTGGTCACAGGTTGCCCCATGGGCATAAACTCTACCAAGCTTCTAGGTTACACCTACATGAGCATCCCACCTGCTTAAGTGAGAGCAGCCACAAACTGTGGGCCATTCCAGGTAAGTGTCATATCACACCTGCACCAACTAGTCAAAGCCTGGGTCAAAGCCTGTGCAGAACTGATTGCTACAGCAGAGGCTAAAATAAGAAATGGGGCTAAGAGAATGAAAATCAGTGCCCATATGTATCCAAAAACAGGTTGAAGATATCTTTAGGAAGGAACAGATAATTTTTTGTATTCATACAATAACAGATGCATATGAACTCCTCGAGTAGTCACCCATTCCTGTCAGCCCTTGGGCTTCATAACTAAATCACTCTTCCTTTGTAATCCAGTCCCACATTTTCAGCTATCTCTCTATGTTTATTATCTTAAAAATTTCTTTGCTCTATACTCTTCCCCTAGTCTTCAACCAATTTCTTTCTTTACTGTCCCAACCCACAGACTGTTATTTCCACTTCGATGTCCCATAGAAGCTTCAAGGGTTTGAAATACCTAAAAAAAACTCATCTTTCTCCCTAAAACTCCCTCTCCTTCTCCCACTTCAAAATTTCAACTAATGGCTCCCCCTGTTATTCCCACCAGAATCCTGAATGATCCGTTTCTCCTCATTCACTCCATACATGTAAATCTCATTAACGTTACTTTCTAGATATTTCATGAATCCTTTCCATTCATTCTGTACTAGAAAGTGTTCCCAGTTTAGACCCTGGTGGTTGGTGGCCTGTTACCTAGGCGCTCTCTCTCTCTCTCTCTCTGTGGGTGTGGGTGTGGGTGTGTGTGTCCTGAGAATTTATTTACTTCTGGATTTGTTTGTTTTTTAGTATCCAGAATCTACAGGGAACTTAAATCAATTAGAAAAAAAAATAACCCAATTAAAAAATGGGCAAAGGACATGAACAGACACTTCTCAAAAGAACATATACAAATGGCCAACAAATACACGAAAAAAAAATGCTTAGAATCACTAATCATCAGAAAAATGCAAATCAAAACACAATGAGATACCATTTCATACCGGTTGGAATGGCTATTATTAAAAAGTCAAAATACAACAGATGCCAGCAGGGCTGTAGACAAGAGGAAGTGTCTGTATATTTTTAGCTATAGCCCTACTTCAAACGTGTCCCCCTTACAGCCAAAAGAGCGGCCTATCTAAAGGACTGTTCTGATCAGCTCACTTACCTGACTGAAACCTTCAGTGACTCCCATGGCCTGCAGGTCAATGCACTAATTCATGACTATAACATCTGAGATATCCTTGATCTGGCTACTGCTCTAGCCCTCTCTGACTCACGCTTTATAAACCATGCATTCTGGAACTTTTTAGTTGTTTCCCACATCAGCATGCTACTTCCCATCCATGTAGATTTGCAGAGACCTCCTCATCTTTTTAATTCCCAGTTCCCACTCTCAACATGGGCCATCTCCTACCCACACTTCAAAACCTAAGCAAAACAACACCTTCCGTGACACCTCCATGCTGAGTCAGATGCCATCCCCTTTGTATTGTAGTTCTTTGCTTGTGTGCCTTTGTCTCACTTTGTTCTCTTTAAAATAAACTCCATGAGGACAATGATCACCTGCTATTTGTGTTAATATCTGCACCAAGTGGCATAGTGTCTGGAGTATAGTAGGATCTATTTTCAAGGAACAAAAGATTATATCTATACCAATAGACATGAATTAGCGCTTTTTTTTTTTAAAGATAAGCTCCCTTTGAACTAAGTCAACGTTTACAAGAAGAGTTATACTCAAAGGTTCACTTTTGCTGCTTACGTTTCATTTATTTCAGGCAATTAATTCATTGTTATTGGTAAATCGATACTTTTTATTGATACTGAAAAGAGAGAAATAAACTAATGACTATCTCTGTTAGAGTAGATTTGTTCATATCTATCAGTAAAATGTTAATTATCTGAAAGTCAATAATAAAACATAAACTGTGATCTTAAATGTTTTTTAGGGGCTCAAAAATAATTAGAATTCATGTCAGCATATAAAAAAGCTCAGAGTATTTTTAAGATATGATAAAATTTTATTTTAGTTTCTTAGGGATTTTTGTGACCTTATAGAGTTCAACTAATTATAATTTTAAAAATAGGATTGATAGAGTTTTAGAATTAGAAACAATTTATAGATTATTTTATTTTTCTTTTGAGGAATCAGGTCATCAGAAGATCAAGGAACACCTATAATGTCACTAGATCCTAATTTAATTTAAATTTTAGAATCCAGGTATTCTAACTCTTGTCTTGATACTATTTCTACTTTATTATGTTGCTTCCCAGGGCTTTAAAAAATAAAAGCTGGGAAATTACATTTGCTTTGCACATACAGCACCAATTATCAAATTCAGCATAAAAGCATAACATGTATACATCAAAAAGAAAACATAAAAACTTCATATTAAAAGCATCTCAAAACAATTGAATATAATAGGGAAACCTTATACAAATGCAACACTCCCCCATTAATAAAAAGAAACCAATTGGAGAAAAAAGAAATTCAAAATAAACATGTTGGAATATAACCTAATTCATTTTAATCCAATGCTTCAAATTGAAAAAAATTAGCACTAATGTTATTTTCCTTCATCATTACAATCTTGCTTTTCATTACATTATGCTATGTTTTGTATTAAACATAAAATCAATTTTTCACCTTAACACATGCTAGAAATACAGTCACCATGTTGGAAATCAGTAGAAAGTGTCTTTGTTTCTACTTTTTTTTTTCTCTGAAAAAGCTTTGAGAAAAAAAATCATTTACAATGTTTAATTTTAATAACTTAAAGAATGTAATTGATTTTTGTTTGTTTTTGACATGGAGTTTCACTCTTGTCACTCAGGCTGGAGTACAATGGCATGATCTCGGCTCACTGTAACCTCCACCTCCCAGGTTCAAATGATTTTTCTGTCTCAGCCTCCCGAGTAGCTGGGATGACAGGCACTCGCCACCACACCTGGCTAATTTTTGTATTTTTAGTAGAGATGGGGTTTCATCATGTTGGCCAGGCTGGTCTCAAACTCCTGACCTCAGGCGATCCGCCCCCCTTGGCCTCCCAAAGAGCTGGGACTACAGGCGTGAGCCACCGCGCCCAGCCAATTGAATAGTTTTTAACTCAGAGGATAAATGCTTGAGGGGATGGAAAGCCCATTCCTCATGATGTGATTATTTCACACTGCATGCCTGTATCAAAACATCTCATGTACCCCACAAATATATAAACCTCCTATGTACCCACAAAAATTTTATAAAATAATGAAAATATTTTAAAACTAAAAGAAATTGTTTTTTAATTAAGCAACTTTATTTAAATAAAATCATTCTTCCTCATCCTCAGTCCTGGGATCTACCAGAAAGAATTAGCAACATCTTAAAGATGACAAAGTGTTAAAGATAAGCTGCTATTAAGTAAAAGTGTGAAGTGTGGAGGGGACAAGCTGGATGCCTGAACCATTTTGTTCTATCTTTAGGACAGTGAAAGAGCAAGAAGCAGGGATGGGGTGGGGGACACATATTCTGTTGAGCATTGTCACCACTATATTCACTGAAATTCATCTGCATGCTTGTATGTATACTTTTGATTCGCCTGATACACTGAAAATTATATGAAATTGTTCTCTATTCTTTAGATAATTATAATCTAAGTGCTAATATGAAGCTTAGAATTTATATGAAATATTTATGCCCACAACAAGACATTTCAGCTATTTCCTAGATAATAATCTCACTTCACCCTGCACAAAACAGGCACATGATCATGTCACTCTGACCTGGTTTGAGTCCAAGGAGGCTTTTGTTTTTAAAATAATTTAGGTTAGTAGTTAAAATATGAACTTTGGGCCAGGAGTGGTGGCTCATGCCTATAATCCCAGCACTTCGGGAGGCTGAGGCGTGCGGATGACTTGAAGTCAGGAGTTGGAGACTGGCCTGGCCAACATGCTGAAACCCCATCTCCACTAAAAAAAAAAAATACAAAAATTAGCTGGGTGTGGGGGGGGGCACCTATAATCTGAGCTACTTGGGAGACTGAGGGGGAGAATTGCTTGAGCCTGGGAAGTGGAGGTTGCAGTGAGCAGAGATAATACCACTACACTCCAAAACAAACAAAAAAATTCTAGAGTCACACTGAAAATCTCAACAACCTGCTTCTACTCATTTTTTTAATTTTTATTTTGACCTGATTTTAGATTGATAGTAAAATGCACAAATAACACAAAGTGCCCCCTATGTCCCTCACCCTACTTCCCCTAATACTAACATTTTCAGAGCCATCCTTATTTTCTCTATAAAAGAGCAGAATTCTCCTTTTAGAGATTTGGAAAGATTATTAAAAGATAAGTTACAAAATACAGTACCTGACACGTATAAAATATTAAATAAATATTAGCCATGCTTAATTATTTTGTTTTAAGTCTATATGAGTCAAGTTTTAGTAGAAATATGGGCTAGAAAAAAAAAACAGAAAGCGGGACTCTGTGATCCGACTTGGGCTTATAGAACAGACTGTACTAGTTTGTTCTCATGCTGCTAATAAAGTCCTACCCAAGACCGGGTAATTTATAAAGGAAAGAGGTTTAATGAACTCACAATTCCACATGGCTGGGGAGGCCTCACAGTCACGGCAGAAGGCAAAAAAGAAGCAAAGGCACATCTTAAATGGTAGCAGAGAAGAAAGCTTGTGTAGGGAAACTCCCATTTGAAAAGCATCAGATCTCGTGAGACTTATTCGCTACCAGGAGAACAGTAGGGGGAACCCGCCCCTATGATTCAATTATCTCCACCTGACTCCATCCTTGACATGCGGGGATAATTACAATCAAGGTGAGATTCGGCCGGAGACACAGCCGAATCATATCAATGACTAATGAGAGTTATGTCCAGAACCTAATGAAAACCTGTCTGAGGCCACATTCCCTGTAAAGCAGATTTGAGATAGAGATTTGTGTAGAGAACATTTAACTGGGTAAAATCCTAGGAACCAACAACTGTGGCGAAAAAGCTGAATTGGATAAAAGGAGTTGAGATGTGAGGCAGTCACAACAAATACCTCAGCTAATCTCAAGGGGGAGCTGAGAAGCTGGGGTGACCCTTCAGAGTTGCCCTAAATTGAGGCAGGAGTATGGAGTTTTAATACCTTTCACTGGCCATTCTTCAGATACGAGTTGTCCCCAAGGATGGACATCAGCTTGACAAGTTATTAATTAGATCTCCTGAGAATAAATTCTAGAGAGAATCAGCTGAGAGGCATGATTTAGCAAATGAGAACCAATTGAAAGGCGAAAGGGGTTTCCCCTTATAAAACCATCAGATCTCATGAGACTTATTCACTACCACTAGAACAGTGTGGGGAAAACTGCCCCCATGATCCACTTACCTCTCACTGGGTCCCTCCCACAACATGTGAATTATGGGAGCTACAGTGCAAGATGAGATTTCGGTGCAGACACAGCCAAGCCATATCAGACAGTAATAACTTTCAATTAAATATAGCTAGACGTTCTGTCAATGGGTCACAGCAGTCTAGAGAATACATTGAAAAACTCTGGGAACAGCAGATATAGAGGTCAGATCTAGAGATTTTGAACAAAGCTTAGTGCTACAATGCATTGGTGACCACAGACAAAAGGTGTCTGTTGTTGTTATAGTTTGTTTCTGTCTTGTTTTTCATCATGGGAGGACAAAAAGAAAAAATGGGGGCAATGGTGAAGGAGAAATGAAAAAGACCTGCTTTTCTATGGGTGGAAGCGACTAAACGAGAGAATAAATTTGGATTACACAACAAATGCAAATCAAGTTAGAAGCATGAAAGGCATGATTAAGGCCATGGTTCTAATAGATATCAGCCAGCGGAACCAGGATCATGCCACATCAAGAGAGGCTGCAGAGCCATTGCCTTCTCTCCTGTCAATGCTAAATTAATGAAATGGAACTCACAGAAGCACTATGTAATCAAATATTGGTGGGACACAAGCAAATTCTGAAAAAGTTTCATTGATCAATGATAATATCTTTTGGTGTAAATATCTCCTCAAAACAGTTCAGGAAAAAAAATAAAGCTATAATTTTCCTTTAGAAATATTTAACTTTGTTATACTAGTTTACTTATTTTTTACCTAATACATTCTGATATATTGTTATGTAGGTTAAAGATGCTCGATTCATGCCACTGTGGAAACCACACATAATTTAGGCAATAATGCAAATTCTTTTCAAATTCTTTTATCAGTGTATTCACTTTATTTTTATTTCTAACACAATTCAAAATTACAGGATGCTATCAAAGTGATGCTACAAAACCCCACTAAAATTTTTTCAATTCTTCAAATCACACACTTACACACACACACACACACACACACACACACACACACACACCACATGCATTCCCCGTACAGGCCTTTTTTGTGGGGGGCCTGAGTAAATAATTGCATTTTATTTTCAATTTTTCATTTTGAAATAATTAAAGACTTACCAAAAATGTTGCAAAACTACGTGCCTTTTTGAAGTAAAGTCTTGAAAAAGTTGTTTGGTATATCCTTTATAGTAAAAAAAGAAAACACGTGTATATTCTGTTGATTAAAGGCATGCTGAGATTGTTAGACATGTGATTTCATCAGAGACTCCAATATAGAGCACAGCTGTAACGACATCCTAAGAGTGTTCTAACTGAAATGTGTTGGAAGAAGGTTCTAATTTTTCTCAACCCTTCTCAAGTTGGCACTTAGCAGATTTCCACTCTATAAAAATAACTCCTGCTCTGCAACTAATGTTCACAGATAAGCTCCAAACATATTTACAGCTCCATTTAAGTATAATGTACACACAGTAAAATTCACCCTTTTCAATGTGCAATTTAATGGGTTATGGCAGATGAATATCATCATTTGACCACAATCATGATCAAGATACAGAAAATCTGCATCATCACAAAATGTTTTCTTTTGCTGTTTTGCATTTGATCTTTTCTCCATTCCTGAACACAGGCAACCACTAATCTGCTTCTGTTTCTACAGTTTGCATTTTCTAGAGTATCCTATTAGTGGAATGATACATTGGTGTCTTTCATGTCTAGCTTCTTTCACTGAGCATAATGCTTTTGATATTCATTTATATTGCTGTTGTATCAGTTTGCTCCTTTTTATTGTTGAGTGGTACTCCATCTACAACTGGTTTATCCATTTACAAGTTGATGGACACATCTGCTATGAACTTCAAGGATGAGGCTTGGTACGGATATGTTTTTATTTATTTTGAGTCGCAGTGGAATTATTTGGTTATATGATCAGTACTAAGTTTAACATTAAAAGAAACTGCCAAACTGCTTTCCAAAATGTCTGTACCATTTTGAAGTCCCACTAGCCAGGTGTGAATAGCAATTCTTCACATCATGTGGTATGGTCAGTTCTGCTCGTGTCAGCCACTCCAGTGGGTGTACAGTGGTACCTCAATGTGGTTTTAACTTGCATTTCCCTGATGACGGGTAATGTTAAGTATCTTTTCATTTGTGTATTGGACATCATCTCTTTTTAAATTAAAATATCTGTACAAATATTTGGTCCATTTAGGTCAAAATATTATGTTAAATGAGTTATTTGTGTTTTGTTATTTAGTTTTTTAGTTATGTGTACATTCTAGATGAAAGTTCTTTATCAGACATATTTAAAATTATTCTGTCCCAATCTGTGGTTTGCCTTTTCATTTTTTGATGCTATGTTTTAAATTGCAAAAGTCTTAATTTCATGAAGTCCAACTTACTATTTTTTTCCATTTTCATCCATCCTTTTCTTATCTAAAAAATTTTTAGCTATAGTATGATTATTAAAAATTTTTCCTATTCAGTAAGCTTTATACTTTTTATATTTACATTATGTATAAAATACATGTTGAGTTAACTTGAGGATATGGTGTGAGGTAATTCTGAAGTTCATATTCTCCATTTAATATCCAATTTTATTAGTACCATCTATATAAAGACATTGATTTCCTTATTGAATTATTTTGGCAACTTTGGCCATGTAAGGCTGGATATATTTCTAAATTATTTATTCTGTTTCACTGATATATATGTCTTCTTCATGCCAGTAAGTTTACTGTACTGGTTAGTGTAGCTTTACAATATGTCTTGAAATTTGGAAAGTTTTCCAACTTTATTCTTCTTTCTAAAACATGCTCTGGCTATTCTAGGACTTCCATATTTAAAAAAAAAAATTAGAATCAGCTTTGTAATTTCTCCAAAAAGGCCTATAGGTTTGATTGGGATTGTGCTAAATCTGGAGATCAGTTTCAGAAGAATTATCATCTAATAAGTATGACATGTATATTTACCAATGAACTTGATACATATTTCTACCTATTCAATCTCTCGTATTAGTGATTTAGAAATTTTGGATCAGCATACCTTTTATTAAATTTATTCTGAATTATTTTATTATTTTTGAGGCTATTATAAGTTAAATTGCTTACATAATTTTATTTTCTAATTGGTGTTGATTGTGTATAGAAACACAATTGATTTTATTTATTGATCTTTCATCCTACAACTTTGTTAAATTCACTTCATACCTCTAGCACACTTCTGCAGATGCCTAAGGATTTTCTGTGTATATGTTTACATCATGTGAGAATAGTATTTTTCTTTCTTCCCAACTTGGGTGTCACTTATTTCTTATTTTCTTTTCTTTTCTCTTTATTTCTTTCTTCTTTCTGTCCATTCCTCCTTCCTTCCCTTCTTTCTTTCTCCCTGTTTTAGAATCAGTTTTGTAATTTATCCAAAAGGACCTATAAGGTTTCATGGGAATTCCACTGAATCTAGAGATCAATTTCAGGAGAATTATCATCTCATAAGTATTAAATATTTATCAATGAACTTGGTATATATTTCCACTTATTTAATATTGAATGCAATACTTTAAAGAACTAGGGAGAGAGGACATCATTGCATTTTTCATAATCTTATGTAGAAAGTATTAAGGCTTTCACCATTTTAAGTAAGATGTTTGCTATAGATTTTCTGTAAACACATAATCAGTTTGAAAATGTACTTTTCTATCCTCAGTTTGCTGGGAGTTTTTAATTTAAAAAATGTGTTACATTTTGTAAATTCCCTTTTTGCATCTATTGAGAGTGTCACGTGATTTTTCTTTTTTCTGTCAGCATGGTAGATTTTCAGTTGTTGAAACCAACTTGAGATAAGCCCCACTTGGTTAAAACACATTATCATTTTTAAATATTCCTAGACTCACTTTGCTAATATTGTATTAAGAATGTTGCATCTAAGTTCATAATGGTTATCAGTCTGTCATTTTTGAGTTGTGATATCTGTATTTGTTTCTGATATCGAGAGAATCCACGTAAAACATCTACTTCTGTCATCAGTAATAATCTGACCAGGGATAACACCAACAGTTAGAGAGGAACCTGTCATTACCTGTGGCAGCAGAGATATCAGAGATTCCAAAAAGAAAAGCAAGGTTAAAATTTCAAATATAATCACATGAAATATCAGAAAGCCAGGGGATAGAAATATAGGAGAGCAAAATCTTAGAGGTCAAAACAAGTAGTTAAGTACTGCACATGATAATAAAAAGTAAAGTCTTTTCCTAAGGCAGAGCCTGGCTGCTGCCTAGCTTCTTTGACAATTCTTGGTAGGCTTTCATGGCTTTATAAGGGCTTATACTTTAGGTAAAGTTATAGTCAGGGAAATGGTGGGTGTAGGTTGGCTCTGTAGAAATGAAGCATTACAGGAGCACTGCAGTTAGAAAGAAACTGATACTGATGATACTTCGGTCACACTAATAATACATGCTAATGATAATCATAGCAATCATGGTAATGACAGAAAATATATATATATAATATTAACATGCTTCTATTTGCACATATACATATGTGAATAGAAACATTGATTTAAAGACATGAAAGTATAGAAATAGCCTACACCTGATAAAGATATGCTCATACACAATAACAAACATCAGTATAAACAGAGATTTTGATGTATCACAGAATTCTCCAATAGATCACAATTTTGACACTATGGGAAGTGTCATTTTCAGAACTTTTCTTTATCTCCATTATCTCCATTCTCTATTTCCAACATTCCTGGAGACTGAACTCAAGGATCAGTAAATATTCTCAACCTTAACCATAGCAGACTTCATTCATCCCATATATGCTTGTTATTTTTCCCCATTGACAGAAGGCATTGTACCATGAAATATACAACATATCTCTGACACACCTGACGGAAACAAACAATGGGGAAAGATTGACTATTTAATCAATGGTGATGGGAAAACTGGCTAGCCATATGAAGAAAGCTGAAACTGGACCCCTTCCTTACACCTTATAAAATAATTAACTCAAGATGGATTAAAGACTTAAACATAAGATCTAAAACCATAAAAACTCTAGAAGGAAACCTAGCCAATACCATTCAGAACATAGGCATAGGCAAAGACTTCATGACTAAAACACCAAAAGCAGTGGCAACAAAAGCCAAAATTGAGAAACGGGATCTAATTAAACTAAAGATAGCTTCTGCACAGCAAAAGACACTATCATCGGAGTGAACACACAACCTACAGAGTGGGAGAAAATTTTTGCAATCTATCCATCTAACAAAGGGCTAATATCCAGAATCTACAAGGAACTTAAACAAATTTACAAGAAAAAAACAACCCCATCAAAAAGTGGGAAAAGGATATGAACAGACACTTCTCAAAAGAAGACATTTATACGGCCAATAAACACATGAAAAAAAGCTCATCATAGGCTGGGCGTGGTGGCTCACGCCTGTAATCCCATCACTTTCGGAGGCCAAGGCGAGTGGATCACAAGGTCGGGAGTTTGAGACTTGCCTGGCCACTACGGTGAAACTCTGTCTCTACCAAAAACACACACAAAAAACTTTAGCCAGGCATGGTGGTATATATCTGTAATCCCAGCTACTCAAGAGGCTAAGGCAGGAGAATTGCTTGAACCCATTAGGTGGAGGTTGCAGTGAGCCGAAATTGTGCCACTGCACTCCACCCTGGGTGACAGAGTGAGGCTGTCTCGAAGAAAAAAAAAAAAAAAGCTCATCACCCCTGGTCCAATGAGATACCATCTCGCGCCAGTTAGAATGGCAATCATTAAAAAGTCAGGAAACAACAGGTGCTAGAGAGGATGTGGAGAAATAGGAATGCTTTCACACTGTTGGTGGGAGTGTAAATTAGTTCAACCATTGTGGAAGACAGTGTAGCAATTCCTCAAGGATCCAGAACTAGAAATACCATTTGACCTAACAGTCTCATTACTAGGTACACATCCAAAGGATTATAAATCATTCTACTATAAAGACACATTCACACATATGTTTATTGCAGCACTATTCACAATAGCAAAGACTAGGAACCAACCCAAATGCCCATCAATGATAGACTGGATAAAGAATATGTGGCACATATACACCATGGAATACTATGCAGCTATAAAAAAGGATGGATTAATGTCTTTTGCAGAGACATGGATGAAGCTGGAAACCATCATTCTCAGCAAACTATCACAAGAACAGAAAACCAAACACCACATGTTCTCACTCATAAGTGGGAGTTGAACAATGAGAACACATAGACACAGGGAGGGGAACATCACACACTGGGGCCTGTCAGTGGGTAGGAAGGAAAGAGGAGGGATAGCATTAGGAGAAATACTTAATGTAGATGACGGGTTGATGGGTGCAGCAAACCACGACAGCACATGTATACCTATTTCACAAAACTGCAAGTTCTGCATATGTATCCCAGAACTTAAAGTGTATGTATGTGTGTATATATATACACACAAATGTAAATGTAAATGTAAATAAATTGAAAATGGTAAAAATAGAAATATGTTTCGTACACAAATAGTGACATAATAAAGCAAGATAGAATGTATGTTTGAGTTAAAAAAATTGCTTAGAAGACAACTTGAATTCCATTCCAAGGAACTAGTTTTCAAAAGTTTACAACCAGATTTCAGTTTGGCAAAAGGCAACAATGCTGTTTTGAAAATAATTTCTGAAAAGAGCTTCCCCAGCAGTTCCAAATGGCAGTCCTGATACAAGGAAGTAGGAGCAATTTTGTTACCACCAGGAACATTGAATTTATTTTCAGACCTTGAAATTCTGGGAGGCCCTCGAATAATAATCAACTACAATATTTTACTTTACATAGAAATATTGTTTTAATGTTAATATAAAAGCTTGTATATGAACTAAAATTGTCAATCTGCCACTTTTAAGAAAGAAGAATCCATTATGTCCCTAATCTATAGTGAGTTGATATGTTCCATAAGCAGTTCTGGAAGGAGGCTACACTTAGAGCATAAATTGGTATAGATCGCTTTGCTCTCACAGATAGCGACACAATATTTTCTGCTGAATGGGAAAAAGTTTGAAGGCATAAATCAAGATAAAGCAACCATCTGACAAAGAATTACAAAGAGGCCCCATACCTTTTTCTTAGTGAACGCCATGTGACACATTGATTTTCCACTGAAGATAAAAGCCAAAATCATGTGTCATCAATAGAAAGCAAGCAAAACTATTTGGTTCAATATGTTATGGTACTTAACAAAAAAAAACTTGCAGAGAAAAGACAAATCTAAAATGTTGCACATGATTCAAACAAGTCTGGATCAGAAGAGACATTTCAGAGGTCACCGCTAGAGAGTCAAGGATACATTAGAGAGAAATAAACTCCTGCTTTTTTGTTTATCTACTTACATACACAGATACTGTCTGATGAAGATGATTGATATCAGGTATGGTATTTGATGGTATAGTCATTTACAAAATAATTCATCCCTCATGATCTAATGCAATTTTCTTCATATTACACGTGTATATTTAAATACTTCCTTGTGAAGTGGCGGCTAGCCAGGCTGCTGTTAGCATATCCAGTACATTTCTGCAAATTCCAAAATGGCAAATCCCACAGTTGAAATTTCAACCTCTCTAGCGTCCCTCGGCTGGAGTGCATAATCACGGCAAAAATCTGCAACATCAGAGGTGGCCGCCACAGACACAAAGTCTATGTTTCTCATTCCATTCTACCAAATCTAGTCAGCAGTCTGGGTGAGGGGGCTTGGCAGTATCTATGAGCAGAAAGCATTCAAATGGCTGGTATATGTGCTTCCGGGGAAACTAAGGGAAAAAAAGAGAGAGGGAGGGAGGGAGGGAACAAGAAAGAAGAAGGAAACTCAAGGAGAGAGGAAGGGAAGGAGGCTGGCAAGAAGGGATGGAGGGAGCAAGGGAGGGAGGAATAAAGGAAGGAAGTTACACCAAGTTTCAAAACTGGCCACGGACTGAGAAGGATTAAGAGACAAACGGAATTGAAAGCACTTATGTTCATACTCGGTATTTTTCTTACCCATTCTTGCAAATTAGTAATTTAAAAATTTTCATTTCCACAAATCCACGTGTTTTCTTGTTCCTATCTCTCTGCTCTTTTTCCTTCTTTCCTTCCTGCCTTTCTTCTTTCTTTTCAACATAGGTTATATAAATGTGTGAGAGCTATCACTAGTCTACATTAATCATCAGGATTTTCCTGTATATTTCCAATTAAGATGACCCATAATAATATTCTACTGTAATTTTGGAGGGTCCAAAATACTAGATGGCATTTAGTGTTTTGGAAATCATGACAAGTCTAACAGGACTTTAAAAAACCTATCAAGACATCTGATGTGTTTTCTTGCCCATACACTCTTTAATGAGGTCTGCTTGACCCTTTCTTCTTCCCTTCTCTAGTCATGGGTCCTTCACACTGAAAACTAAGCTTTGCATCAGTGTTTGACGAACAGGTGACATAATAAACTGCAGTAACATTTTAAATTCAGCTCAAGATGGTAGATGAGAAATCTAAGCTTGTGAAGTGAGGTTTAGCATGCTGTTCAGTATGCAACAAATCTG
This sequence comes from Gorilla gorilla gorilla, assembly GCF_029281585.2. Classification (NCBI taxonomy): domain Eukaryota; kingdom Metazoa; phylum Chordata; class Mammalia; order Primates; family Hominidae; genus Gorilla; species Gorilla gorilla. Next base: position 2,889,479 of record NC_073234.2, read on the forward strand.
AGTGTTGCTCACACAGGATTCATACCAACAGGCTCCTTCCAAAACCTTTCAATGCAAATTCTAGCAAATGCACACTTGGAAGAAAAATGTTCCATGAAGTTGTATATGGAAATTTATACTTTCAGCATTTATGTATATAATTTCAGGGGAAGTGGGATCAACTTAACATTATTAAACATAGTCCAATGATATTTACAACATAACTTCAGAAACATTTTATTACTAGAAGTATTTTAAAAAGGATGTACCATTTAGGATTTAAGACACACCCCACAAATGAAAAAAACAAATTAGATTACAAACAACATTTAAAAAAAATTATGCCATCTCTTTCACTACAAAATCCTCCTAGGGGAAAAATATCTTTTCCTTCATTATTAAAGGATGTTATCAGAGCACAGTGGAATTCTTTCAGATTTAGTCAGAAGGTTCTCTGGAGTTCAGAGATCTATTGGAGAATATTTTCTTTGAAAGTCCATGTCCTTTCCCCAGGCCTACATCATATATAAATAAACATTTCAGAAAAGGGGCCATGTTAGGAAAAAGTGGGTTGAAGATTGTAAGACCTGGTTCCTGGGTGCCAAATAATTCACAAGTTGGAATAAGCTGGGTTTTTGTAACACTTCTCTATGACTGCCATTGATACTGAACTATGCCAAGGAACTAAGTCCTACCAAGGAAAAGCAGGAGGAAAACAGGTGTAAGAAAACATTTCCTGTCAGTGTGTCCAGAGATAGCATGAGTCAACAGCGGCTCCTCATGAAGCCATCGATTCGTAACACTGGAGTATCTAGAATGCATCTGGGTCGAATTATTAAAAAGAAAGTTCTTCTCAAGCTAGTTGTAATGGTAGCTAATTTAAAAAATTAATGTTCTGCGATTCTGATAAAAATCTATGTGGTGAACCAACAATAAAGGCGGCTGAAGATATTGGTATGAAATAGTTATTTTTCCTTATATACCTGGACGTTCATGTAAGAAATTATACTTTTGGAAGGTCTGTCATATTCTCAATGTATAAGAGTGGAATCATTTTTAGAAGTTATTGTCAGAATTTTGCTTTAATAGTGCAATAAAGTGTGCATTCTCTCTCTCTCATTTTCATTCAACAGCCTCTACAAATTGAGCCTGGCTCAAAGGTCTTTCCCTCTTGGAATATGACCCCTCCCCTTTCCCTCTACATAGGCTATTCTATAACAAATTACTTGGCTGTCTTGATTTTTTCAGAGACCTCATGCTAGTAGTAGAGAGCCAGGAGAAAGTGAGATGTCCTATATAAAAGGCCTGCTAGAAAAAGAAATCAGCACTGAGTTCTAAGGATACTGAACAACTTTTTAAAAAACAAGCAAGCCATATTAAACACATTAGTTACAACCAAATTAGATAAAACAATGAAAATTATCCAAGAAGAAAAAGTACATCACCTGTCTAGGTTTAAAATTGCTTAAGGCTGCCATCCAAGGACCATCTATGATAACAAATACAGTAGTCTGTATTGACACAAAGTTTTAGTGATAGACGTAATTACATTCTTCTGCTGGTGGTGTTCTAGAATAAATGGAATATCTGCTGATCAAATCTGAATGCATCCCATAATATTAGCATGTAGGATCCCAGATCTGCAGGCACTATCTCTTTCTCAGATCTACACTTTGAATATTATGTTAGTTAAAATGAGAAGTATGTTAGAAAATGTCTTTTAGAAAAGAAATATTGGCTGAGTATGGTGGCTCATGCCTGTAATCCCAACGCTCTGGGAGGCCAAGGTGAGAAGATCTCTTGAGCTCAAGAATTTGAGACCAGCTTGGGCAACATATCTATAAAAAATTTTAAAAATTAGCCAGTGTGGTGGTGCACACCTATAGGCACAGCTACTTCAGAGGCTGAATCAAGAGGATCACTTGAGCTTGGGAGTTTGAGGTTGCAGTGAACTATGAACATGGCACTGAACTCCAGTCTGGGCAACAGAGTGAGAACTTGTCTTCAAAAAAATAAAAAAGAAGAAAAAAATAGGAAACATTGTGTTCACATATGCTATGGTACTCTTTCTTATATAAACTATTTCTTTGCAGTATTCTAGAGGATTTAAGACAAATTTACCATTTAATAATTGCATATGGTATATTATTGCATTAGTATAGTATGTTATTATATAATTAGTATAAGTGACCAGTGCTGCAACAACCACATTCCAAAAAGTATTGTGATCCTCCAAAATTACAATGTCTAAATGACATTATTCTCCTTCATGAGACCATTATACCTTAATGTTTCAGCACCATGAAAATCAACAAACGCCCTCTAAACTATATTTAGAAAACGTGGGAAAAAATAGATACAGTTTCAGAAGATACATATATTTTGGAAATTAGCCTTTTTGGAATAAATTATTCTTTATGACATATAAATAAACACATTTTTCAGACTGGCGGGGTAACATTTGCATCAGTCAAAATAATTAGATTACTAAAACCTGTAATCTTATTAGAAAAATGGTTTATTCAGAGAATCATTGGAATTATTAGCCTTCAAGCTGCTATATATTGAATCTGATCAAAATAATTAAGATAATATTATTTCATTTTTCAGTATAATATCTCCTTAGTATTTTTGTTTCTTATTTAATATGTGATTATATTTACTTCTGTGAATAATATGGATGAAGATCATTACAGTGTCAAGATCACTGGGTTCAGAACACAGAAACCTCAAGCCTATTCTTTTTTCTTAAATACCTGTAAGACTTTAAAGAAGACAGAGTTTCTGGACTCTAATTTCTCTATCTGTAGAATAAATGGGTTAGACCAAATAACTCCCTTCTGCTTATAAATTTTCTAATTATATGACTGAGCTTACACCTGGAAAACAGTCTATCTCCTGTATAAATTAATGATAGAAATGAAAACCACCATGTTTCATGAAATTAACCACATAAATATTAACATCAACTGCTCAGAAGGACTTAAGTGCAAGTATCACAGGAATTCTGAAGCACAGAGAACTAAATATAAGAAATGTAACACTCTTCGTATTTTCAAAGAAGATTTTAATAATATATGTAAACACAGTAGCCTGTTCATAAGAAAAAAGAAAAGTGACGTCTTAGCATATTCAGGGTTCAACCAAAACTACTACTGGAATGTAAATCAAAGTAATATTCACCTAACTGTCATAATTGGCATGAATAATTTTAAGTAAAACACTTTTATTTGATATTAAATGTGAACAATAAGCCAAAACAGAGAAAATTAATCAATTGATCATTTATTGAAACTGAAATAAAAATGTATAATTATTGAAGCCTCTTATATACATAAACCAATCATTGCTTAAATGAGCTGACATACTAGCTCCATAGTTTTATGTCACTAAGGAACTCTTTTGAACACAATAAAGAAACCAGAATTGAGCACAAAGAATGATGAACTGGGAAGTTCATGGCTTTCTATCTACTAGTTAGGAGTACAATCATTCAGTCAAACAGCCACTCAACAAACATTTAGCATACAGCTTCTGGATACCAGGTACTGGTGTAGGTGCTAGAGCAACAAGGAAATAGTCCCTGCATTCAGTGAGCTCACAGGCAAGTAAACAAGTAAGTATAAAGACTGCATGGCTGATTGGGAGTGGTGGTTCATGCCTGTAATCCCAGCACTTTGGGAGGCCAACGTGGGCAGATCACGAGGTCAAGAGATCGAGACCATCCTGGCCAACATAGTGAAACCCCGTCTCTACTAAAAATACAAAAATTAGCTGGGCACGGTGGTGCATGGCTTTAGTTACTTGGGAGGCTGAGGCAAGAGAATCAATTGAACCTGGAAGGTAAAGGTTGCAGTGAGCTGAGATCACACCACTGCACTCCAGCCTGGTGACAGAGTGAGACTCTGTCTCAAAAAAAAAAAAAAAAGACTCCATGATAAATGTGTATCTACAAAAGGGCACAAAGGAATGAGTAGCTAATCCCCAAAGCCATATGGAGCAGTCAGTATAAGCTTCAGGAAAAGAAACTGAAGTAAAAAACTAACCTGAATCTGAAAAAAATGAGTAGGTATTTTCCAAGCATGTTTCAGGGGAAAAGTTGCAGGATGCAGAAGTCCTCCCAAGTACAAAAAGAGAATGAATTCTGGACAACTGGAAATTTATGGCACACAGGAATCAGTAAATGTAGGGATGAGAGGCACACAGAAACATGGGCAAAAACAGGAATTTTGACTTTATTCCATAAATCATGGAAAGCCACCAATGGGTTTTAAGTAATAAAATACTAAGACCGGGTTGCATTTTAGAAAGATCAATTTGATTTCAGTGAGGAGGTCCAAAAATGAGAGCAGCAAGGCCAGATAGAAGGTCCTACTGCAACTAGCTATGGTTAGAGATGCAGACCAAAACTAAGGTGAAATCATTTAGAAGAAATAACGTGGATATAAGAGCCATTGGTTTGGCCTCTCCACATCATTTTTTTTAATTTTATTTTCATTTATTTATTTATTTTTTTTTTGAGACAGAGTCTCGCTCTGTCACCAAGGCTGGAGTGCAGTGGCGTGATCTTGGCTCACTGCAAGTTCTGCCTCCCGGGTTCACACTATTCTCCTGCCTCAGCCTCCCGAGTAGCTGGGACTACAGGCACACACCACCACGACCAGCTAATTTTTTCTATTTTTTAGTAGAGATGGGGTTTCACCGTGTTAGCCAGGATGTTCTCGATCTCCTGACCTCGTGATCCACCCACCTCGGCCTCCCAATGTGCTGGGATTACAGGCTTGAGCCACCATGCCCAGCTGGCCTCTCCACATCTTTACTGTTATACTGATAACATGGGGATGAAAATAAATATTATTTGTATTTAAACTATTATTGTTATGTGAAAATTAAACAAATAACATACTATGATAACATCTGAGGTTCAAGAAATATTAAGTCCTGAAAATAGGAAAGATGAAAGGAAGGAAACAGGGAGTGGGGAGGAAAGTAGGAGAAAGGAGAGAATATAGGAATGAGAGAGGAGGAAAATAATAAGAAAGAAGTAGAAAGCTAGGTACAGTGGCTCATGACTGTAATCCCAGCGCTTTGGGAGGCCGAGTCAGGCAGATCACAAGGTCAGGAGTTCAAGACCAGCCTGGCCAATATGGTGAAACCTTGTCTCCACTAAAAATACAAAAATTAGCTGGGTGTGGTGGCAGGCACCTATAGTCCCAGCTACTCGGGAGGCTGAGGCAGGAGAATCACTTGACCCTGGGAGGCAGAGGTTGCAGTGAGCTGAGATCACACCACTGCACTCCAGCCTGGGTGACAGAGAAAGATGCTGTCTCAAGAAAAAAAAAAAAAAAGAAAGAAGTAGAAAAAGATATAGTGTTTCTTAATCAGCAGAAGCTACTCTTATTTTTCAATACTCTACCTTTCTAATGTGTCACTGACAAGGAAAGGTCTTGAATAATTGACTGAAGTCAGAATAGGTAAGGCACTCTACCTGTGGATACGTGAGAGGCCTTAAAAAGTTCATGGAAAATGTATATTATGAAAAAAACTATGCAAAGGTTTCAATATTGGCAGCAAAATAAACTCATACTAATTTATTATAGCATGTTTGAACAGGATCTAGTTTGAGACAGTAAGAAGGAGTAGACATTAGTTTGAAAAGAGCCCCTAGCAGAGCAATGTAAATTCTGCTAAAATTGAAGCAAGAACAAACATTAGATTATGATGAAGCTTGAGTGAAAGAATGGTGAAATCACTGATGCTTTACAAGAAGCTTGAGGGGACAATGCACCAAAGAAATCAGTAGTTCACAAGCGGACAGCTTTTTTAAAGAAGAAACGAGATGATGTGGAAGATGAAGTCCACAGGGACAGATCATCCATATCAATTTTCAAGGAAAAAAATTAATCTTGTTTGTGCCCTAATTGAAGAGGACTGATAATCAACAGCACAAACAATAGCCAACATCGTAGACATCTTAATTGGTTCAGCTTACACAGTTCTGACTAAAAAATTAAAGTTGAACCAACTTTCCACTGCATGGGTGCCAAAAGTGTTGTGCTCAGATCAGCTGCAGACAAGAGGAGAGCTCTCAATGGAAATTTTAAAGAACTAGGGTCAAGATCCTGAAGGATTTCTTTGAAGAATTGTAACAGAAGATAAAACATGGCTTTCCCAGTATGATCCTGAGGGCAAAACACAATCAAAGCAATGGCTACCAAAGGTGGAAGTGGTCCAGTCAAAGCAAAAGGGGATCACTCAAGAGCAAAGGTCACGGCAACAGTTTTTTGGGGACATTCCAGGCATTTTGCTTGTTGACTTTGTGGAAGGTCAAAGAACAATAATATCTGCATATCATGAGAGTGTTTTGAATAAGTTAGCCAAAGTTTTAGGGCAAAATACCTGGGAAAGCTTTAGCAGACAGTCCTCTAACACCACAGTGTTTCTCCTCATTCCTGTCATCGAGCAAAGGCAATTTTGTGAGAGTCTCAATGGGAAATTGTCAGGCATCCACCTTACAGCTCTGATTTGGCTCCTTCTGACTTCTTTTTGTTTCCCAATCTCAACAAATGTGGAAAGGGCACCCATTTTTCTTAAGTTAATAATGTATAAGAGACTGCATTGACATTGTTAAGTTCCCAGGACCATCAGTTCTTTAGGGATGAAAACCGAAGATCACATTTTCAATGTTTATCTTTTAACTTCATTTTTCCACAAACTTTTTGAAGTTTCTCCATACAAATGTCTCCATACAAATGAGCACTTGCAAAATAAGCAGAGAGTCTCATTCAATGGACAGAAAGTTCTGTGCCATCTAAAAATTATCTTAAGCAAGTTCAATGTGTAGCAACAGACTGTATTGAGAAATATCAGTTAGGTTGACTTCTGCAATGACCATGATGGAGTAACAAGAACTAGACTTTCTCTCCCTCCTGAAACAACCAAAAAAATGGCCAAAATGTATGCCACAAAAGTTTGCAAGACCCTGTAAAGTCAGTCTCAAACAAGGTGAGCCTATCAACTGCCCTAATTTATGCCTGGAGAAAGTTTTCCAGCCCACTACTCCAGGAGAAGAGCCCAAGAAGAGCCCATTGTTCTCCCTGAGCTGAGGGGACAGAGCTGAGAGTCCACAGAAACCATGTTGACATGAGCTCTCAGGACAAGGTTTCCGAGAAGAAGGGGCTGCACAGAAAGAGAACTCCAGAGCTCTGCAAAGGGTCCCCCTAAAGTACATAGCTAAGTAATTGTTAGGACAGGCCTAGAGAAAAGTACCTACGGTTGGGGAAACAACACACAGATAAGATGAAAAGTAACAGTACACATGCTCACCAAGGTCCAGTAATAGTGCTTATTTTATCAGCCAACCCAGAAACACCTCAAGATTGCCAGGGATACCCAGAAGGATCTTGCCTCACTAGTTGGGAGTGATTAGCTCTAAAATGAGAACTGGTCTGATCCCACCTAATGAATTTTTAAAGCAAGACCAAAAAGAGTCAAACTCTTTCCAACTAAACTTAAATACATACCAATACAAAGATCAAGAATATTTATATATACTTCCAGCACTCAATAAGATAAAAGTCACCGTATCTGACATCCAGACACAGTTTAGCAGAGACGCAACAGTAACAACAAAAGACAGAAGAACGTGGCTCATAATAAGGAGAAAAATCACTGAGTCAGAACTGATCCAGAGTAAATCAAGGTGCCAGAGTTATCAGTTAAGAACATTAAAATGCTTATTGAAACAGTATTCTATATGTTCTAAAATAGAGACATGCAAGATACACTAAAGGAGGCTGGGCACAGTGGCTCACGCCTGTAATCTCAGCATTTTGCGAGGCCGAGGCAGGTGGATCACGAAGTCAGGAGTTCAGGACCAGCCTGACCAATATGGTGAAATCCCATCTCTACTAAAAATACAAAAATTAGTGGGACATAGTAGCATGCGGCTGTAGTCCCAGCTACATGGTAGGCTGATAGCACATTAGTCATTAAAGAAGAAAAGATAGACACCTCTCAAAATAAAATATAGAGAGAAAATAAATTTTTAAAAAACATGAACAGAGCAATAGTAGACAGTACATTTCAAGTAACTGAATTTACGTGTAATCTCAGTTCCCAAAGGAGAGGAGAGGGAAGATGTGAAAACATTTGGGACTTTGAGTCAGGCAAAGCTTTCTTTGATATGACCCCACAGCATGATTTATATAATAATATATTGATAAGAAGAACTCATCAAATTTAAAAAAAAGAATCTGCTCTTCAAAAGAATCTATTAAGAGACTGAAAAGACAAGCTGCAGGCTGGGAGAAAATATTTGCAACTCATATATCTGATAAAAGGCTTGCATCAAAAATATATTTTAAAAGTTCAAAATTTAATAATGAAAAACAAACAACCCCATTTAAAACTTGGGTGAAAGACTGGAACAGACATTTCAAAGTAGACATTTGTTTGGTAAATAAGCACATATGCTCAACATAATTCATGCTTAGGGCAATGCAAATTAAAACCAAAATGAGACGCCACTATCTATTTTTAAATAGCTAAGATTAGCATGACTGATAATAGCCAAGCACTGGCTTGGATGTGGAGAAGCTGAAACTCTCATACACTGCTGATGGGAATACAAAAAAGTGTAACCTTTGAAAAACAGTTCAAGAGTCCCTTAAAAAGTTAAACATACTTCTGCCGTAAGACTCAGCCATTGCACTCCTGGGTATTTACCCAAGAGAGATAAAAGTAGGTGTTCATATAATGATATCAACACAAATGTTCATAGCACATGTATTCATAATAGCCCAAACTAGAAACAGTCTAAATATCAATCAATACATTAATGAATTAACTTGCTTTATCCGAATTAATTATGGATACATACTATAACATGAATGAATCTCAAAATAATTATACTAAGTGAAGCAAGGCAGACTCTAGAGGTAAAACATGCAGAGAAAAAAACATAAAATGTCAGACAAAAAAGTGCATAGTGTAAAATTGTATTTATATACATTTTTTGACTGTATAAATTACTGTCCAGTGACAGAAAGCAGTTTGGTGGTTTTTAAGGGCCAGGAATGAGGGGCCAGAGAAATGTATTATAAAGAGGCATCAGGAAACTGGAGGTGAAGTATATTTCCATCACCTCGATTGTGTGCTGATGGTTTCTAAACTTTCAATATTTTTAGTTTATTATATGTTATACAAAATAAAGCTTGTAATAAAAATCAAAAGATTGAGCCATCCTTATTTTCTCTATAAAAGAGCAGAATTCTCCTTTTAGAGATTTGGAAAGATTATTAAAAGATAAGTTACAAAATACAGTGCCTGACACGTATAAAATATTAAATAAATATTAGCCATGCTTAATTATTTTGTTTTAAGTCTATATGAGTCAAGTTTTAGTAGAAATATGGGCTAGAAAAAAAAAAAGAAAGCGGGACTCTGTGATCCGACTTGGGCTTATAGAACAGACTGTACTAGTTTGTTCTCATGCTGCTAATAAAGTCCTACCCAAGACCGGGTAATTTATAAAGGAAAGAGGTTTAATGAACTCACAATTCCACATGGCTGGGGAGGCCTCACAGTCACGGCAGAAGGCAAAAAAGAAGCAAAGGCACATCTTAAATGGTAGCAGAGAAGAAAGCTTGTGTAGAGAAACTCCCATTTTAAAAGCATCAGATCTCGTGAGACTTATTCGCTACCAGGAGAACAGTAGGGGGAACCCGCCCCTATGATTCAATTATCTCCACCTGACTCCATCCTTGACATGCGGGGATAATTACAATCAAGGTGAGATTCGGCCGGAGACACCGTCGAATCATATCAATGACTAATGAGAGTTATGTCCAGAACCTAATGAAAACCTGTCTGAGGCCACATTCCCTGTAAAGCAGATTTGAGATAGAGATTTGTGTAGAGAACATTTAACTGGGTAAAATCCTAGGAACCAACAACTGTGGCAAAAAAGCTGAATTGGATAAAGGGAGTTGAGATGTGAGGCAGTCACAACAAATACCTCAGCTAATCTCAAGGGGGAGCTGAGAAGCTGGGGTGACCCTTCAGAGTTGCCCTAAATTGAGGCAGGAGTATGGAGTTTTAATACCTTTCACTGGCCATTCTTCAGATACGAGTTGTCCCCAAGGATGGACATCAGCTTGACAAGTTATTAATTAGATCTCCTGAGAATAAATTCTAGAGAGAATCAGCTGAGAGGCATGAATTGCCAACACTCCCAATAGCTGGGCAAACTTCAGTTTTGAGGGAGGATTTGGGTCACACACAAAAGTCTCCACAACCAATTATTCATGGGAAATTCTATGTAGGCAGAGCTATTTCATGGCCAGTTAATCAAAACTACATAATCTATTTGGTTAAGCAAAAGAAATTAAAAAGATAAAATAAAATCTATATATTAACACTCAAAAGTTTTTAATGCATTTGCCTTGCATTTCTTGTGTTTTGCCTTCCATTTCAAATGTTTTGCCTTGCATTTGTTTATTTGCTTTTAAGAACCTTTAGAGAACAATAATTACCAATATAATATGGAGTAGCACAGCATAGACGAGGGAAGATAACTCTCTCCCTTTTCCCAGAACCTGGAACAGCTAAAGATCCTAAGCATTGTCAGCTTTGGTATCTGACATAGTTTGGATGTTTGTCCCCTTCAAATCTCACGTTAAAATGTGATCCCCAATGTTGGAGATAGATGCCTCCTGAATGGCTTGGTGCTGTCCTCTTGGTAATGAATGAGTTCTTACCCTGTGAGTTCATGCGATATCTGGTTGTTTAAAAGAGACTGACACCTCCTCCCTGTCTCTCTTGCTTCCTCTCTCACCATGTGATATGCTGGTTTCCCTTCACCTTCCACCATGATTGGAAGGTTCCTGAGACCCTCCCTGGAAGCAGGTGCCAGTACTATGCTTCATGTACAGCCTTCAGAACAAGGAGCCAAATAAACCTCATTTCTTTATAAATTACCCAGCCTCAGGTATTTCTTTATAACAATACAAATGGGCTAACAGAGTATCATTCATGGACAGTGAGTGTATTAGTCAATTTTCATGCTGCTGATAAAGACATACCCAAGACTGGGTAATTTATAAAGAAAAAGAGGTTTAATGAATTCACATATCTGCACCGCTACCTGTATAAATATGGAAATATCTTCACCGCTACCTGTACAAACATGGAAATATCTACACTGCTACCTGTATAAACATGGAAATATCTACACCGCTATCTGTATAAACACGGAAATAACTACACCGCTATCTCTATAAATATAGAAATATCCACACCGCTGCCTCTATAAACATGGAAATATCTACCACGCTATCTGTAGAAACATGGAAATATCTACACCGCTATCTCTATAAACATGGAAATATCTACACCACTATCTGTATAAACATGGAAACATCCACACCGCTATCTGTATAGACATGAAAATATCTACACCACTATCTGTATAAACCTGGAAATATCTACACCGCTATCGGTATAAACATCCGTACTTGCTCTTAATTTATACCCAAGGCTGGGATGTTTCATATGATAAAAAGACCAAATACAGAATTAGTCTATATTTGGTCTGGCAATTGATCTCTGCAATAATCAAACCTCAAAGACAATCAAACCTGAAATCTAAGCTACATATTAAATAGCTTGGTTTTTAGGTTGCACGTTGCTGTGTATGCTGGCTTCATAGAAAATGCAAGTAGCAATGGCCATTTTTTAATAGTCATTAGCCTTGAAGCTCTCCTAGTTTTGAATCACATAGAAATAGAAATCAAATCTCACTAGATTTTTTTTTTGAAACAGGATCTGGCTTCTTTGCCCAGGCTGAAGAGCAGGGCATGATCTTGGCTCACACCTCTGCCTCTCGGACTCAAGCCATCCTCCCACCTCAGCCTTGGAGTAGCTGGGACCACAGGCATGTGCCACCATATCCAGCTAATATTTTTATTTTTGTACAAATGGGGTTTGTCTTCTTTCCCAGGCAGGCCTCAAACTCCAAGACTCAAGCAATCCACCTGCCTTGAATTCCCAAAGTACTGGGTTTACAGGTGACAGCCACTACGCCCAGCAACTAAACTTCTAAAAATCAATTTTACATAAAATTATCTAAGCGTGCAAGGAAAGATAAGAAGCCTAAGGAACCAGTGAGTTGAAGAATAAATGCAGTTTAAATCATACATGTAAACAACATTATGTGATGTGGTAGGAATCATCTAGCATGCTTTAAAGCATGAGTAAAAAGTCTTTTCTTAGAAAACTGGATCTTAGTTTAGGATATCTTTAGATAAGAGTATGAAAAGTCATATCATATTGATAAGTAAAGTGCTTCCTTTGGCTAATTTTAAGGATAGGACATTTACTTTCATATAATTCATAGGAATCTTAGACTGAAAAATAAAATTTCCCTTCTCAAATCCTTACTTTCATACATTTTTTGCATTTCTTTCACTTTTGTGTTAATGGCCTATGTCTCAACATATTCTATTAAGCCTTCTGGAAACACATACTTTGTTTCCAGCCTCTTCAGAGAACCATCACTCCACTTCCTAGGCTTCTGAAGAAGCAGACCCAAGCTTATAGTTATTACATATTTCTAAATCTAGGTGACCAAGAAAAATTGATACTTTTCCCATCATACCTTTAAGTTAATAATCAGGTGAATGCTGAGAGGTAAAGACCCAAGAGTGTTGGTTGTCTAATTGTGCAGCTGTATAAACAAATCTTAATGCTTGAAAATATTCAAAGGTTATTCTCACGTTGATTGTTGGTAACTATGTGTAACAACATGAAAAGAAAAAAAAATCAAAGAATTACGTCTGAGGATAATACACAATCTCTAAGGGTAAGAAGAGCAACAAAAATTCTGCTTCAATTACCACTGAAATAATATATTTATCCTGTAAAATCTATGGTGGCTGGTTGTAAAAATTAGGCATTAGCAAACTGATAAAGACTTTTTAATGAAAACATTATGAAACATAGTTTTTAAAAAGTTAAATACACCCACACCAGTTTTTCACATTCTTTGGGCTGCTTTAATGCTGCCATTAAATAATTGATTTAGTTGTGACATAGATCCTATGTTCCATTGAGTCTACCATTCATAAAGATGCAATGTAAGGTAACAAAAGTATAAATTGTGTGTGTGAGGGGGAGAAGTCAAGAGTATTTTTATGTGACAGAAGTTAAGTTGTTATCAGTGTAAAATAGTCTGTTACAAATACAGGACTCTGTATGTTAGTTTCACTAACCAGAAAGAAATAAATTACAGCAGATACACACACACACACCAAAAAAGGGAAAAGAAACAAAGCTTAGCACCACAGAAAACCACCAAACTAGAGAGATAAACAATAAGAAAGGAAGAAGTGAACAAGTAATCTAAAAAACAACTAATGAAATGGTAGAAGGAAGTCCTAATTTATCAATAATAAACTTCAATAGAAGTGGATTAAACTCTAGTTAAAAGATATAAAGTGGATGAATGGATTCAGATAGCAAAACCCACCTATATGCAGCCTACATGATACTTACCTCACTATTAAAGATAAATAGACTGAAAGTGAAGAGATGGAAAAATATATTTTATGCAAACAAATGAAAAGCAAGCAGGAGTAGCCACAGTCATGTCATATTTTAAAAGGCTTTAAATAAAAACACTATATAAAAAAAGAATGTCGCTGTATAATGAAATGATAAAAGGCCCAATTCAATAAGAGGACATAACATATATAATACTTAGGTGTAACTATATATGTACCCAACACCAGAACAACCAGATATATAAAGCAAATATTAGATTTAAAGGTAGAGATTGACTGCAATACAATATTAGTAGGAAATTTCAACACTCCACTTTAAAAATGGACAGATTATATGAAGAGAAAATCAACCAAAAAATGACAGACTCAAACTATACCATAGACCAAATGGACCTAGCAGGTAAAGAAGATCTCACCTGATATGGTTTGGCTGTATATCCCCACCGAAATCTCATCTTGATTATAGCTCCCATAATTCATACATGTTGTGGGAGGGAACCAGTGGGAGATAATTGAATCATGGGGGCGGTTTCCCCCATACTGTTCTTGTGGTAGTGAATACGTCTCACAAGATCTGATGGTTTTATAAGGGGGAACCCTTTCACTTGGTTCTCAATTCTATTTTGTTTGCTACCATGTAAGATGTGCCTTTCGCCTTCCATCATGATTGGGAGACCTCCCCAGCCACGTGGAACTATGAGTCCACTAAACCTCTTTTTCTCTGTAAATTACCCAGTCTCGGGTATGTCTTTATCAGCAGTATGAAAACAGACTAATACATCATCCAGCAGCTGCAGAATACAAATTATTCTCAACTGTACACCAAACATTCTCTAGGACCAATCATACATTATGACACATAATAAGTCTTAACAAACTTAAGAAGACAGATATCATATGAAGTATCTTTTCTGATTACAGTGATATAAAGCCAGAAATCAACAACAGGAAAGCCCTTGGAAATTTTATAAAAACATGGAAATTAAATAGCATGCACCCAAGAAATCAATAGGTCTCATTAAGACATTAATAGGAAAATTTCAAAAGTCGCTGAGACAAGTAAAAATGAAAATCCAACATACCCAAACCTATGGAACGTAGCAAAAGCAGTTCTAAGAGGGAAATTTATAGCAATAAAAGCCTACACCAAAAATGAAGAAAGATTTTCAAATCACAAAGCAAAATTATACACTTCAAGTAACTAGAACATCAAAAACAAACTAAACCCAAAATTGGTAGAAGGAAGGAAATAATAAAGCTCACAGCAGATATAAAGGAAACAGACACTAAAAAATATTTCAAAAGATAAATAAGACAAAGTGTAAAGGTAAAACTGACAAACCTTTAGCTAAACTAAGACAAAAGGAGAGAAAATTCAAATAAATAAAAGATGAAAAAGGAGACATTACAACTGATACACCACAGAAATATAAGGGATTGTAAGACATTACTCATAACTATATGCCAACAAATTTGATAATGTAGAATAAAATGAATAAATTTCTGCACACATACAACTACCCAGATTAAATTGTGAGGAAATATAACATCTGAAAACATCAATAATGAGTTTGGAAATTGAATCAATAATAAAACATCTTCCATCAAAACAACAACAACAACAACCAACACCCAGGACCTGATGTCTTCACTGCTGAATTCTACCAAACAGTTAAAGAATAACTACCAATTCTCCACAAACTTTTCCACAAAAGTAATGAGGAAGGAATACTTCCATACTCATCTTATGAGGCTCGCAATATCCTGATTCTAAAACCAGACAAAGACATGCACAAAATGAAAATAACAGGCCAATATTCCTGGAGAACATAGATACAAAAATTCTCAACAAGATACAAGTGAACTGACTTCGACAGCACACTAAAAAGAGTATTCACTATAATCAAGTGGGATTCATCCCAGGGATGAAAGGATGGCTTAACATGCACAAATCAGTAAATATGATACACCACCACAATAGAAAGAAAAACAAAAACCATGTGATCATTTCAACAGATGCAAAAAGAACACTTGACAAAAGTCAACATTCCTTTATGATAAAAACTGTCAAGAAAGTAGGTATAGGAGTGTACCTCAACACAGTAAAGGCCATATGTGACAAACCCACAGCTAACATCTTATTTATGGTGAATAGTTAAATGCTTTTCCTCTATGATATGGAGGAAGACAAGGATGTCAACTTCTACCACTTCTATTTAGCATAGTACTGGAGGTCAGAGCCAGAGCAATTAGACAAAAGAAATAAATAAGAGGGATCCAAACTGGAAAGAAGGAAGTCAGATTGTTTCTGTTTGTAGAAAATGTGATCTCACATACATATGTATACATCTATATATATGATCATATAGATATATATGATCTCTCTCTCTTTAGGGTTCTTTCTATATATACTTATATAGAGTGAGAGCCCTAAAGACTTGACCAAAAACTACTAGAAATCATAAATAAATTCAGTAAAGTTGTAGTATACAAAATCAACACAGAAAATTCAGTGGTGTTTCTATACACTAATAGTGAACTATCTGAAAAAGTCATCAAGAAAGGAATTCCATTTACAATAGCTACCAAGAAATCTGCAGATAAATTTAATCAAGGTCATGAAAGATCTCTTCAATGAAAACTATAACACACTGATGGAAAAATTTACGATACACAAAAAATGGACACTATATACTCATGGAATGGAAGAATTGATACTACTGAAATGACCATACTAACAAAATGTCCTACAGATTCAATGCAATCCCTATCAAAATACCAATGAAATTCTTCACAGAAATAGAAAAAAATACCCTAAAATTTGTATGAAACCAGAAAAGACCCCAAATAACCAAAGCAATCCTGTGCAAAAATAACAAAGCTGGAGGCACCACACTACCTGACTTCAAAATATACTACAAAGCCATAGTAAGCAAAACAGCATGGCACTGCCATAAAGCAAACACATAGACCAATGGAAGAGAATATACAGCTCAGAAATAAATTCTCATACCTAAAGTCAACTGATTTTCAAAAAAGGAGTCAAGAGCACACACAGGGGTAAAGACAGTGTCTTCATTAAATGGTACTGAGAAGATTGGATATTTATATGTGGGATAATGAAATTAGACCCCTATCTTTTACCTTATACAAAATCAACTCAAATGCGATTAAAGACCTAAAGGTAAGATTGAAAACTATGAAAAACTACTAGAAGATAACATGTGGGAAATTCTCTATAACTTTGGGTTGTACAAGGATTTTTTAAATGAGACGTCAAAAGCACAGGCAACAAAAGCAAAAATAGATAAATGGGGTTTAATCAAACTAAAATGCTTTTGCACAGCAAAGGAAACTTAACAGAGTGAAAAAACAACTTACAGAATGGGATACAATATTTGCAAACTATACATCTGCTAAGGAGTTAATGCCCAGATTATATAAGAAACTTAAACAACTCAACAGCAAAAACAGAAATAACTTATTTAAAAATGGGCAAAACTGGGAGGCTGAGGCAGGTGGATTGCCTGAGGTCAGGAGTTTGAGACCAGCCTGACCAATATGGTGAAATCATTTCTCTACTAAAAATACAAAAATTTAGCCAAACATGATGGCGTGTGCCTGTAACCCCAGCTACTCAGCAGGCTGAGGCAGGGGAATTGCTTGAAAGAGGGAGATGGAGGTTGCCGTGAGCCCCGATTGCACCACTGTACTCCAGCTTGGGCAACAGAGCAAGACTCCTTCTCAAAAAAAAAAAAAAAAAAGGACAAAATAAACTAAAAGAAATGCCACAAGAGAAAATATAGAAATGGTCAAGACGAATATATAATAAAATCATGTTCAACATCACTAACCATCAGGGAAATGCAAATCAAAACCACAATGAGATACCAGTTCACCCATTAGAATGGCTATTACCAAAAAGGGAAAAGATAACAAGAGTTGGCAAGGAAGTGGAGAAAAGGGAACACTTACACACTGTTGATGGAGTTGTAAACTAGTACAACCATTAAGCAAAACTTTATGGAAGTTCGCTAAAAAATAAAAAAAAAACAAAAAAACAATTATTCGATCACATAACCCAGCAATCCCACTACTGGGTATATATCCATAGGAAATGAAATCATTGTGTTTGAAAAATATCTGCACTCTTATGTTTACTGTAGCACTATTTCTAATAATCAGATATGGAATCAACCTATGTGTCTAAAAACAAAGAAGTGAATTATATATATATAATATATATTATGTATATTATACATAATATATATTACGTATATTATATATAATATATATCATGTATATTATGTATAATATATATCATGTATATTATACATAATGTATATCATGTATAATATATATAATATACGTTATGTATATTATATATGATATACGTTATGTATATTATATATTACATATCATATATATTATTATTATATATAATTATATATATTTATAATTATAATTATATATAATTTTATGTGTAATTATAATTATACATAAAATTAATTACAATTATATATAATTTTATGTGTAATTATAATTATACATATTATTATATATAATATATATATATATGGACACATACACAATGAAATACTATTCAGCAATAAAAAAAGAATGAAATTCTTCCAGTTGCAACAACATGGATGACCCTGTAGGATACAATGTTAGGTGAAATAAGCCAGACACAGAAAGCAAATACCGCATGATCTCTCTCATATGTGGAATCTTAAAAAAAAATGTTAATAGAGAAGTAGAGTAGAATAGTGGTTACCAAACAGTGAGGAAGAAGTGGGGAGGGCAAAATGGAGATAGATTGGTTAAAAGTTATGAAATCACAATTATATAGGAAGAATAAGTTGAAGTGTTCTTTGCAAAGCAGGGTGACTATAGTTAAAAGTAAAGTATTGTATATTACAAAGTATCTAGAAGAAAGGATTTTGAAATTTCTTATGAAAAAGAAATGATAAATGCATGAGGTAATTAATACACTAACTATCCTTATTGGATCATTAGACAACATACATATTCATTGAAACATCAAATTGTATCCTATAAATCTATATGATTACAATGTGAAAATTTTTTAAAAATAAATTAATGAATTAAATAACAATTTTAAAATGTTCTCAATCACCAATGCAAAGTTTAGGAGCTTTGTTCTTGACTCAGCCTTAAGACTGAAAACTAATGTGTTAGAAATATTTGTAGATCCTCTCAATTTTGAAAGAATCCTAGCTAAACTACTGAAATATAAAATATATTTTATGTAATATGCTCTTAGGTATATTCTTAGGTGAACTCTGCTTTTAGATGAAGCTTATAAAAATGAAAAACCTATCTGAAATAAAATTTTAAAGTATTTGGAAAATTACACCTTAATCTATTAAAGACAAATTTTCTATACAGTAACCTTTTTATGTGCTTTTGAAATGGGATATACAATTATTTTTCCTGATGTGAAACGAAATATAGAAAGTTGGCATTTTATCTAAGAAGTTAACTTAGGAAGAAAGAGTGAGAGGCAGAGGAATGAGGGAAGAAAGGAAGGCTGATGATGGGATACCTTATCAAGTTGCCTAATGCTGTATTGGAACCTAATAGGCCTTCTAAGGAGTTTTATTACATAATGCAAGACTCCTCAATCTGGGAGGAGGAAAGGGCTTTATTTTTGAGTGGTCACAGGTTGCCCCATGGGCATAAACTCTACCAAGCTTCTAGGTTACACCTACATGAGCATCCCACCTGCTTAAGTGAGAGCAGCCACAAACTGTGGGCCATTCCAGGTAAGTGTCATATCACACCTGCACCAACTAGTCAAAGCCTGGGTCAAAGCCTGTGCAGAACTGATTGCTACAGCAGAGGCTAAAATAAGAAATGGGGCTAAGAGAATGAAAAGCAGTGCCCATATGTATCCAAAAACAGGTTGAAGATATCTTTAGGAAGGAACAGATAATTTTTTGTATTCATACAATAACAGATGCATATGAACTCCTCGAGTAGTCACCCATTCCTGTCAGCCCTTGGGCTTCATAACTAAATCACTCTTCCTTTGTAATCCAGTCCCACATCTTCAGCTATCTCTCTATGTTTATTATCTTAAATATTTCTTTGCTCTATACTCTTCCCCTAGTCTTCAACCAATTTCTTTCTTTATTGTCCCAACCCACAGACTGTTATTTCCACTTCGATGTCCCATAGAAGCTTCAAGGGTTTGAAATACCTAAAAAACAACTCATCTTTCTCCCTAAAACTGCCTCTCCTTCTCCCACTTCAAAATTTCAACTAATGGCTCCCCCTGTTATCCCTACCAGAATCCTGAATGATCCCTGTTTCTCCTCATTCACTCCATACATGTAAATCTCATTAACGTTACTTTCTAGATATTTCATGAATCCTTTCCATTCATTCTGTACTAGAAAGTGTTCCCAGTTTAGACCCTGGTGGTTGGTGGCCTCTTACCTAGGCTCTCTCTCTCTCTCTCTCTGTGGGTGTGGGTGTGGGTGTGTGTGTCCTGAGAATTTATTTACTTCTGGTTTTTGTTTGTTTTTTAGTATCCAGAATCTACAGGGAACTTAAATCAATTAGAAAAAAAATAACCCAATTAAAAAATGGGCAAAGGACATGAACAAACTCATCTCAAAAGAGCACATACAAATGGCCAACAAATACAAAAAAAAAATGGTTAGAATCACTAATCATCAGAAAATTGCAAATCAAAACACAATGAGATACCATTTCATACCGGTTGGAATGGCTATTATTAAAAAGTCAAAATACAACAGATGCCAGCAGGGCTGTAGAAAAGAGGAAGTGTCTGTATATTTTTAGCTATAGCCCTACTTCAAACGTGTCCCCCTTACAGCCAAAAGAGCGGCCTATCTAAAGGACTGTTCTGATCAGCTCACTTACCTGACTGAAACCTTCAGTGACTCCCATGGCCTGCAGGTCAATGCACTAATTCATGACTATAACATCTGAGATATCCTTGATCTGGCTACTGGTCTAGCCCTCTCTGACTCACGCTTTATAA
Source organism: Gorilla gorilla gorilla (assembly GCF_029281585.2). NCBI lineage: Eukaryota > Metazoa > Chordata > Mammalia > Primates > Hominidae > Gorilla > Gorilla gorilla. Next base: position 2,910,056 of record NC_073234.2, read on the forward strand.
ACCATGCATTCTGGAACTTTTTAGTTGTTTCCCACATCAGCATGCTACTTCCCATCCATGTAGATTTGCAGAGACCTCCTCATCTTTTTAATTCCCAGTTCCCACTCTCAACATGGGCCATCTCCTACCCACACTTCAAAACCTAAGCAAAACAACACCTTCCGTGACACCTCCATGCTGAGTCAGATGCCATCCCCTTTGTATTGTAGTTCTTTGCTTGTGTGCCTTTGTCTCACTTTGTTCTCTTTAAAATAAACTCCATGAGGACAATGATCACCTACTATTTGTGTTAATATCTGCACCAAGTGGCATAGTGTCTGGAGTATAGTAGGATCTATTTTCAAGGAACAAAAGATTATATCTATACCAATAGACATGAATTAGCGCTTTTTTTTAAAGATAAGCTCCCTTTGAACTAAGTCAATGTTTACAAGAAGAGTTATACTAAAAGGTTCACTTTTGCTGCTTACGTTTCATTTATTTCAGGCAATTAATTCATTGTTATTGGTAAATCGATACTTTTTATTGATACTGAAAAGAGAGAAATAAACTAATGACTATCTCTGTTAGAGTAGATTTGTTCATATCTATCAGTAAAATGTTAATTATCTGAAAGTCAATAATAAAACATAAACTGTGATCTTAAATATTTTTTAGGGGCTCAAAAATAATTAGAATTCATGTCAGCATATAAAAAAAGATCAGAGTATTTTTAAGATATGATAAAATTTTATTTTAGTTTCTTAATAGGGATTTTTGTGACCTTACAGAGTTCAACTAATTACAATTTTAAAAATAGGATTGATAGAGTTTTAGAATTAGAAACAATTTATAGATTATTTTATTTTTCTTTTGAGGAATCAGGTCATCAGAAGATCAAGGAACACCTATAATGTCACTAGATCCTAATTTAATTTAAATTTTATAATCCAGGTATTCTAACTCTTGTCTTGATACTATTTCTACTTTATTATGTTGCTTCCCAGGGCTTTAAAAAATAAAAGCTGGGAAATTACATTTGCTTTGCACATACAGCACCAATTATCAAATTCAGCATAAAAGCATAACATGTATACATCAAAAAGAAAACATAAAAACTTCATATTAAAAGCATCTCAAAACAATTGAATATAATAGGGAAACCTTATACAAATGCAACACTCCCCCATTAATAAAAAGAAACCAATTGGAGAAAAAAGAAATTCAATATAAACATGTTGGAATATAACCTAATTCATTTTAATCCAATGCTTCAAATTGAAAAAAATTAGCACTAGTGTTATTTTCCTTCATCATTACAATCTTGCTTTTCATTACATTATGCTATGTTTTGTATTAAACATAAAATCAATTTTTCACCTTAACACATGCTAGAAATACAGTCACCATGTTGGAAATCAGTAGAAAGTGTCTTTGTTTCTACTTTTTTTTTTCTCTGAAAAAGCTTTGAGAAAAAAAATCATTTACAATGTTTAATTTTAATAACTTAAAGAATGTAATTGATTTTTGTTTGTTTTTGACATGGAGTTTCACTCTTGTCACTCAGGCTGGAGTACAATGGCATGATCTCGGCTCACTGTAACCTCCACCTCCCAGGTTCAAATGATTTTTCTGTCTCAGCCTCCCGAGTAGCTGGGATGACAGGCACTCGCCACCACACCTGGCTAATTTTTGTATTTTTAGTAGAGATGGGGTTTCATCATGTTGGCCAGGCTGGTCTCAAACTCCTGACCTCAGGCGATCCGCCCCCCTTGTCCTCCCAAAGAGCTGGGACTACAGGCGTGAGCCACCGCGCCCAGCCAATTGAATAGTTTTTAACTCAGAGGATAAATGCTTGAGGGGATGGAAAGCCCATTCCTCATGATGTGATTATTTCACACTGCATGCCTGTATCAAAACATCTCATGTACCCCACAAATATATAAACCTCCTATGTACCCACAAAAATTTTATAAAATAATGAAAATATTTTAAAACTAAAAGAAATTGTTTTTTAATTAAGCAACTTTATTTAAATAAAATCATTCTTCCTCATCCTCAGTCCTGGGATCTACCAGAAAGAATTAGCAACATCTTAAAGATGACAAAGTGTTAAAGATAAGCTGCTATTAAGTAAAAGTGTGAAGTGTGGAGGGGACAAGCTGGATGCCTGAACCATTTTGTTCTATCTTTAGGACAGTGAAAGAGCAAGAAGCAGGGATGGGGTGGGGGACACATATTCTGTTGAGCATTGTCACCACTATATTCACTGAAATTCATCTGCATGCTTGTATGTATACTTTTGATTCGCCTGATACACTGAAAATTATATGAAATTGTTCTCTATTCTTTAGATAATTATAATCTAAGTGCTAATATGAAGCTTAGAATTTATATGAAATATTTATGCCCACAACAAGACATTTCAGCTATTTCCTAGATAATAATCTCACTTCACCCTGCACAAAACAGGCACATGATCATGTCACTCTGACCTGGTTTGAGTCCAAGGAGGCTTTTGTTTTTAAAATAATTTAGGTTAGTAGTTAAAATATGAACTTTGGGCCAGGAGTGGTGGCTCATGCCTATAATCCCAGCACTTCGGGAGGCTGAGGCAGGCGGATGACTTGAAGTCAGGAGTTGGAGACTGGCCTGGCCAACATGCTGAAACCCCATCTCCACTAAAAAAAAAATACAAAAATTAGCTGGGTGTGGTGGCAGGCACCTATAATCCCAGCTACTTGGGAGACTGAGGCAGGAGAATTGCTTGAGCCTGGGAAGTGGAGGTTGCAGTGAGCAGAGATCTTACCACTACACTCCAAAACAAACAACAAACAAAAAAATTCTAGAGTCACACTGAAAATCTTAACAACCTGCTTCTACTTCTCATTTTTTTTTATTTTGACCTGATTTTAGACTGATGGTAAAATGCACAAATAACACAAAGTGCCCCCTATGTCCCTCACCCTGCTTCCCCTACTACTAACATTTTCAGAGCCATCCTTATTTTCTCTATAAAAAAGCAGAATTCTCCTTTTAGAGATTTGGAAAGATTATTAAAAGATAAGTTACAAAATACAGTACCTGACACGTATAAAATATTAAATAAATATTAGCCATGCTTAATTATTTTGTTTTGAGTCTTTATGAGTCAAGTTTTAGTAGAAATATGGGCTAGAAAAAAAAAGAAACAGAAAGCGGGACTCTGTGATCCGACTTGGGCTTATAGAACAGACTGTACTAGTTTGTTCTCATGCTGCTAATAAAGTCCTACCCAAGACCGGGTAATTTATAAAGGAAAGAGGTTTAATGAACTCACAATTCCACATGGCTGGGGAGGCCTCACAGTCACGGCAGAAGGCAAAAAAGAAGCAAAGGCACATCTTAAATGGTAGCAGAGAAGAAAGCTTGTGTAGGGAAACTCCCATTTGAAAACCATCAGATCTCGTGAGACTGATTCGCTACCAGGAGAACAGTAGGGGGAACCAGCCCCTATGATTCAATTATCTCCACCTGACTCCATCCTTGACATGCGGGGATAATTACAATCAAGGTGAGATTCGGGCAGAGACACAGCCGAATCATATCAATGACTAATGAGAGTTATGTCCAGAACCTAATGAAAACCTGTCTGAGGCCACATTCCCTGTAAGGCAGATTTGAGAGAGAGATTTGTGTAGAGAACATTTAACTGGGTAAAATCCTAGGAACCAACAACTGTGGCAAAAAAGCTGAATTGGATAAAGGGAGTTGAGATGTGAGGCAGTCACAACAAATACCTCAGCTAATCTCAAGGGGGAGCTGAGAAGCTGGGGTGACCCTTCAGAGTTGCCCTAAATTGAGGCAGGAGTATGGAGTTTTAATACCTTTCACTGGCCATTCTTCAGATACGAGTTGTCCCCAAGGATGGACATCAGCTTGACAAGTTATTAATTAGATCTCCTGAGAATAAATGCTAGAGAGAATCAGCTGAGAGGCATGATTTGCCAACACTCCCAATAGCTGGGCAAACTTCAGTATTGAGGGAGGATTTGGGTCACACACAAAAGTCTCCACAAGTAATTATTCATGGGAAATTCTATGTAGGCAGAGCTATTTCATGGCCAGTTAATCAAAACTGCATAATCTATTTGGTTAAGCAAAAGAAATTAAAAAGATAAAATAAAATCTATACATTAACACTCAAAAGTTTTTAATGCATTTGCCTTGCATTTCGTATGTTTTGCCTTGCATATCATATGTTTTGCCTTGCATTTGTTTATTTGCTTTCAAGAACCTTTAGAGAACAATAATTACTAATATAATATGCAGTAGCACAGCATAATTGAGGGAAGCTAACTCTCTCCCTTTTCCCAGGACCTGGAACAGCTAAAGATCCTAAGCATTGTCAGCTTTGGTATCTGACATAGTTTGGATGTTTGTCCCCTTCAAATCTCACGTTAAACTGTGATCCCCAATGTTGGAGACAGATGCCTCCTGAATGGCTTGGTGCTGTCCTCTTGGTAATGAATGAGTTCTTACCCTGTGAGTTCATGCGATATCTGGTTGTTTAAAAGAGACTGACACCTCCTCCCTGTCTCTCTTGCTTCCTCTCTCACCATGTGATATGCTGGTTTCCCTTCACCTTCCACCATGCTTGGAAGGTTCCTGAGGCCCTCCCTGGAAGCAGGTGCCAGTACTATGCTTCATGTACAGCCTTCAGAACAAGGAGCCAAATAAACCTCATTTCTTTATCAACCACCCAGCCTCAGGTTTTTCTTTATAACAATGCAAATGGGCTAACAGAGAATCATTCATGGACAGTGAGTGTATAGGTCAATTTTCATGCTGCTGATAAAGACATACCCAAGACTGGGTAATTTATAAAGAAGAAGAGGTTTAATGAATTCACATATCTGCACCGCTACCTGTATAAATATGGAAATGTCTTCACCGCTACCTGTACAAACATGGAAATATCTACACCGCCATCTCTATAAAAATGGAAATATCTACACCGCCTTCTGTATAAACATGGAAAAATCTATACCGCCATCTCTATAAACATGGAAATATCTAAACCGCCATCTGAAGGAACATGGAAATATCTACACCGCTATCTCTATAAAGGTGGAAATATCAACACCGCCATCTGTATAAACATGGAAATATCTACACAGCTATCTGTATAAAGATGGAAATATCTACACCACCATCTCAATAAACGTGGAAATATCTACACTGCCATCCGTATGAACATGGAAATATCTACACCGCCGTCTGTATGAACATGGAAATATCTACACCGCCATATCTAGGAACATGGAAATATCTACACCGCCATCAGTATGAACATGGAAATATCTACACTGCTATCTGTATGAACATGGAAATATCTACACCGCTATCTGTATAAACATGGAAATATCTACACCGCTATCACTATAAACATGGAAATATCTACCCCGCTATCTGTATCAACACGGAAATATCTACACCGCCATCTCTATAAACATGGAAATATCTACACTGCCATCTGCATAAACATGGAAGTATCTACAACGCTATCTGTATATACGTGGAAATATCTACACCGCTATGCATATAAACATGGAAATATCTACACCGTTATCTGTATAAATGTGGAAATAACTACACCGCTCTGTCTACAAACACGGAAATATCTACACCGCTATCTGTATAAACATGGAAATATCGAAACTGCTATCTGTAAAGCAGGGAAATATCTACACCGCTATCTCCTTAAACATGGAAATATCTACACTGCTATCTGTATAAACCTGGAAATATCTACACCGCTATATGTATAAAAATGGAAATATCTACAACGCTATCTGAATAAACATGGAAATATCTACACCGCCATCTCCATAAACGTGGAAATATCTACACCGCAATCTGTATGAACATGGAAATATCTACATTACTATCTGTATAAAAATGGAAGTATCTGCACTGCTATCTCTATAAATATGGAAATATCTACTCCTCTATCTGTATAAACAAGGAAATATCTAGACCACCATCTCCATAAACATGGAAATATCTACACCACTATCTCTATAAACTCTGAAATCTCTACACCGCTATGTGTATCAACATGGAAATATCTTCACCGCTATCTCTGTAAACATGGAAATATCTCAACCACCCTCTGTATAAACATGGAAATATCTACACCGCCATTTCTATAAACATGGAAATATATACACTGCCATCTGTAAGAACATGAAAATATCTACACTGCCATCTCTATAAACATGGAAATAGCTATACCGCCATCTCTATAAAGATGGAAATATCTACACCGCCATCTGTATGAACAAGGAAATATCTACACCGCCAACTGTATTAAGATGGAAATATCGCCACCGCTATCTGCATGAACATGGAAATATCTGCATCGCTATCTGTATTAACATTGAAATATCTACCCAGCTATCTGAATATACATGGAAAACTGTACACCGCCATCTGTATAAACATGGAAATAACTGCACCGCTATCTCTATAAACCTGGAAAAATATACACCGCCATGTCTATGAACATGGAAATTACTGCACCTCCATGTGTATGAACTTGGAAATATCTACACCGCCATCTGTATTAAGATGGAAATATCTACACCGCCATCTGTAAACATGGAAATATCTACACCGCTATCTGTATGAACATGGAAATATCTACACCGCTAACTGTATGAACATGGAAATATCTGCACCGCCATCTGTACGAATATGGACATATCTACACCGCCGTCTGTGTTAAGATGGAAATATCTACACCGCTATCTGCATAAACATGGGAATATCTGCAACACTATCTGTATAAACATGGTAATATCCGCACCGCTATCTGCATGAACATGGAAATATCTACACCGCTATCTGCATAAACATGGAAATATCCACACCGCTATCTGTGTAAACATGGAAATGTCTACACCGCTATCTGTGTAAACATGGAAATATCTACAACGCCATCTGTGTAAACATGAAAATATCTACACCGCCATCTCTATAAACACGGAAATATCTACACCGCCATCTGTATGAACGTGGAAATATCTACACAGCCATCTCTATAAACGTGGAAATAACTACACCGCTATCTGTATGAAATTGGAACTATCTACACCGCAATCTGTATAAAATTGAAATTATCTACACCGCTATCTCTATAAACATGGAAATATCTACACCGCTATCTGTATAAACATGGAAATATCTACACCGCTATCTGTATAAACATGGAAATATCTTCACCGCTATCTCTATAAACATGGAAATATCTACAACGCTGTCTCTATAAACTTGGAAATAACTACACCACTATCTCAATAAACATGTAAATATCTAGACCGCCATCTCTATAAACATGGAAATATCTACACCACCATCTGTATAAACATGGAAATATCTATACCGCTATCTGCGTAAACATGGAAATATCTACACCGCTATCTCTATGAACGTGGAAATATCTACATCGCCATCTGTACGAACATGGAAATATCTACACAGCTATCTGTATGAACTTGGAAATATCTACACCGCTATGTGTATGAACATGAAAATATCTATACAGCTATCTGTATATCAATGGAAGTATCTACACTACTATCTCTATAAACATGGAAATAACTACATTGCTATCTGTATAAACATGGAAATATCTACACCGCCATCTCTATGAACATGGAAATATCTATACCGCCATTTGTATGAACACGGAAATATGTATACTGCCATCTGTATAAAATTGGAATTATCTACACCACTGTCTCTATAAACATGGAAATATCTACACCGCTATCTGTATAAACATGGAAATATCGACACCGCTATCTCTATAAACATGGAAATATCTTCACCGCTATCTGTATAAACATGGAAATATCTACAACACTGTCTCTATAAACTTGGAAATAACTACACCACTGTCTCTATAAACATGGAAATATCTAGACCGCCATCTCTATAAACATGGAAATATCTGCACCACCATCAGTATAAACATGGAAATATCTATACCGCAATCTGCATAAACATGGATATATCTACACCGCCATCTCTATGAACATGGAAATATCTACACCGCTGTCTGTATGAACATGGAAATATCTACACGGCCATCTGTATGAACATGTGAATATCTACACCGCCATCTGTATGAACATGGAAATATCTACACCGCTGACTGAACAAACATGGAAAGATCTGCACCGCTATCTGTATGAACATGGAAATATCTACACCGCTATCTGTATGAACATGCAAATATCTTCACCGCTCTCTGTATGAACATGCAAATAACTTCACAGCTATCTATATATCAATGGAAATATCTACACTGCTATCTCTATAAACATGGAAATAACTACACTGCTATCTGTATAAACATGGAAATATCTACACCGCCATCTCTATGAACATGGAAATATCTACACCGCCATTTGTATGAACATGAAAATATCTACACCGCCATCTCTATGAACATGGAAATATCTACACCGCCATTTGTATGAACATGGAATTATCTACACCGCCATCTGTATGAACATGGAAATACCTTCACCGCCATCTGTATGAACATGGATATATCTACAACGGCATCTGGATGAACATGGAAATATCTACACCGCTATCTGCATGAACATGGAAATATCTACACAGCTATCTACATATACATGGAAATATCTACACAGATTTCTCTATAAATATGGAAATAACTACAGCGCTATCTCTATAAACTTCGAAATATCAACACCGCCATCTGTATGAACATGGAAATATGTACAACGCTATCTGTACGAACATGGACATATCTACACCGCCATCTGTATTAAGATGGAAATATCTACAACGCTATCTGTATAAACATGGAAATATCTGCCCAACTATCTATATAAGCATGGAAATATCCGCACTGCTATCTGTATAAACATGGAAATATCTACACCGCTATCTGCATAAACATGGAAATATCCACACCGCTATCTGTGTGAACATGGAAATGTCTACACCGCTATCTGTGTAAAGATGGAAATATCTACACCGCCATCTGTGTAAACATGAAAATATCTACACCGCCATCTCCATAAACATGGAAATATCTACACCGCCATCTGTATGAAAATGGAAATATCTAAACCGCCATCTCTATAAACGTGTAAATACCTACACCGCTATCTGTATGAACTTGGAAATATCTACACTGCTATCTGTATAAAATTGGAATTATCTACATCACTATCTCTATAAACATGGAAATATCTACACCACTATCTGTATAAACATGGAAATATATTCACCGCTATCTGTATAAACATGGAAATATCTACAACGCTGTCTCTATAAACTTGGAAATAACTACACCACTATCTCTATAAACATGGAAATACCTAGACCGCGATCTCTATAAACATGGAAATATCTACACCACCATCTGTATAAACATGGAAATATCTATACCGCTATCTGCATAAAGTTGGAAATATCTACACCGCCATCTCTATGAACATGGAAATATCTACACCGCCATCTGTACGAACATGGAAATAACTGCACCGTCATCTGTATGAACATGTAAATATCTACACCGCCATCTGTATGAACATGGAAATATCTACACCGCTAACTGTATGAACATGGAAATATCTACACCGCTATCTGTATGAACATGGAAATATCTACACCGTTATCTGTATGAACATGGAAGTATCTACACCGCTATCTGTACGAACATGGAAATATCTACACAGCTATCTGTATATCAATGGAAATATCTACACTGCTATCTCTATAAACATGGAAATAACTACACTGCTATCTGTATAAACATGGAAATATCTACACCGCCATCTCTATGAACATGGAAATATCTACACCGCCATTTGTATGTACATGGAAATATCTACACCGCCATCTGTATGAACATGGAAATATCTACACCGCCATTTGTGTGAACATGGAAATATCTACACCACCATCTGTATGAACATGGAAATATCTTCACCCCCATCTGTAAGAACATGGATATATCTACACCGGCATCTGGATGAACATGGAAATATCTACACCGCTATCTGCATGAACATGGAAATATCTACACAGCTATCTGCAGATACATGGAAATACCTACACAGATTTCTCTATAAATATGGAAATAACTACAGCGCTATCACTATAAACTTCGGAATATCTTCACCGCCATCTGTATGAACATGGAAATATCTACACCGCCATCTGTATGAACACGGACATATCTACACCGCCATCTGTAGTAAGATGGAAATATCTACACCGCTATCTGTATGAACATGGAAATAAGTGCACCACTATCTGTATAAACATGGAAATATCCGCACTGCTATCTGTATAAACATGGAAATATCTACACCGCTATCTGCATAAACATGGAAATATCCACACCGCTATCTGTGTAAACATGGAAGTGTCTACACCGCCATCTGTGTAAACTTGGAATTATCTACACCGCCATCTGTGTAGACATGAAAATATCTACTCCGCCATCTCTATAAACATGGAAATAACTACACCGCCATCTGTATGAACATGGAAATATCTACACCGCCATCTCTATAAACGTGGAAATATCTACACCGCTATCTGTATGAACTTGGAAATATCTACACTGCTATCTGTATAAAATTGGAATTATCTACACCACTATCTCTATAAACATGGAAATATCTACACTGTTATCTGTATAAACATGGAAATATCTACACCGCTATCTGTATAAACATGGAAATATCTTCATCGCTATCTCTATAAACATGGAAATATCTACAACGCTGTCTCTATAAACTTGGAAATAAATACACCACTATCTCTATAAACATGGAAATATCTAGACCGCCATCTCTATAAACATGGAAATATCTACACCAACATCTGTATAAACATGGAAATATCCATACCGATATCTGCATAAACATGGAAATATCTACACTGCCATCTCTATGAACATGGAAATATCTACACCGCCATCTGTACGAACATGGAAATATCTACACCGCCATCTGTATGGACATGAAAATATCTGCACTGCCATCTGTATGAACACGGAAATATCTACACCGGTAACTGTATGAACATGGAAATATCTGCACCGCTATCTGTATGAACTTGGAAATATCTACACCGTTATCTGTATGAACATGGAAATATCTACACCGCTCTCTGTATGAACATGGAAATATCTACGCCGCTATGTGTATGAACATGGAAATATCTACACCGATATCTGTATGAACATGCAAATCTCTTCACAGCTATCTGTATATCAATGGAAATATCTACACTGCTATCTCAATAAACATGGAAATAACTACACTGCTATTTGTAAAACATGGAAATATCTACACTGCCATCTCTATGAACATGGAAATATCTACACCGCCATTTGTATGAGCACGGAAATATCTACACCGCTATCTGTATGAACATGCAAATATCTTCACCGCTATCTGTATGAACATGCAAATAACTTCACAGCTATCTATATATCAATGGAAATATCTACACTGCTATCTCTATAAACATGGAAATAACTACACTGCTATATGTATAAACATGGAAATATCTACACAGCTATCTGCATATACATGGAAATATCTACACAGCTTTCTCTATAAACATGGAAATAACTACACCGCTATCTCTATAAACATGGAAATATCGTCACCGCTATCTGTATAAACATGGAAATATCTACACCGCTATCTGTATAAACTTGGAAATATCTACAACTCTACCTGTACTAAGATGGAAATATCCACACCGCTATCTGTATAAACATGGAAATATCTACACCGCTATTTCTATAAACATGGAAATACCCATACCGCTATCTGTAATAAACATGGAAATATCAGCACCGCTATCTGTATAAACATGGAAATATCTACACAGCTATCTACATATACATGGAAATATCTACACAGCTTTCTGTATAAACATGGAAATAACTACACCACTATCTCTATAAACATGGAAATATCTTCACCACTGTCTGTATAAATATGGAAATAACAACACCGCTATCTCTATAAACATGTAAATATTTACAATGCTTTCTGTGTAAACATGGAAATGTCTTCACCGCTATCTGTGGAAAGATGGAAATGTCTACACCGTTATCTGTGTAAACATGGAAATATCTGCACCACTATCTGCGTAAACATGGAAATATCTACACCGCGATCTCTATAAACATGTAAATATCTACACCGCCAACTGTATGAACATAGAAATATCTAAACCGCCATCTCTATAAAGGTGAAAATATCTATACCGCTATTTGTATGAACATGGAAATATCTACACCGCCATCTGTATGAACATGGAAATATCTTCAACGCCATCTGTATGAACCTGGAAATATCTACACCGCTAACTGTTTGAACATGGAAATATATACACCGCCATGTGTATGAACATGGAAATATCTACACAGTTAACTGAATATACATGGAAATATCTACACAGCTTTCTCTATAAACAAGGAAATAACTATACAGCTATCTCTAAAACATGGAAATAACTACACCGCTATGTGTTTCAACATGGAAATATCTACACCACCATCTGTATAAACATGGAAATATCTACACCGCTATCTGTGTAAACATGGAAATATCTACACCGCCATCTGTATGAACATGGAAATATCTACACCGCCATCTCTATAAACGTGGAAATATCTACACCGCTATTTGTATGTACATGGAAATTTCTACACTGCTATCTATATAAAATTGGAATTATCTACACCGCTATCTCTATAACCATGGAAATATCTACACCACTATCTGTATAAACAAGAGAATATCTAGACCGCCATCTCTATAAACTTGTAAATATCTACACCGGTATCTGTATAAACATGGAAATATCTACACCGATATCTGTATAAACATAGAAATATCTTCACCACTATCTGTATAAACATGGAAATATCTACAACGCTGTCTCTACAAACTTGGAAATAACTACACGACTATCGCTATAAACATAGAAATATCTAGACCGCCATCTCTGTAAACATAGAAATATCTACACCGCTATCTGTATAAACATGGAAATATCTAAATCGCTATCAGTATGAACATGGAAATATCTACACCGCTATCTGTATATAAATGGAAATATCTACACTGCTATCTCTATAAACAAGGAAATAACTACACTGCCATCGCTATAAACATGGAAATAACTACACCGACATTCGAATGAACATGGAAATATCTACAGCGCCATTTGTATGAACATGGACATATCTACAGCGCCATCTGTATGAACATTGAAATACCTTCACCGCCATCTGTATGAACATGGAAATATCTACACCGTCATCTGGATGAACAGGGAAATATTTACACCGCCATCTGTATGAAAAAGGAATTATCTACACCGCTACCTGTATGAACATGGAAATATCTACACCTCTATGTGTATAAACATGGAAATATCTACACAGCTATCTGTATAAACATGGAAATATCTACACCGCTATCTGTATGAACATGGAAATATCTACACAGCTAACTGCATATACATGGAAATATCTACACAGCATTCTGTATAAACAAGTAAATAACTACACCGCTGTCTCTACAAACATGGAAATATCTACACTGCTATTTGTAAGAACATGGAAATATCTATACTGCCATCTGTAGGAACATGGAAATATCTGCAAAGCTATCTGTATTAAGATGGAAATATCTACACCGCTATCTGTATAAACATGGAAATATCTACACTGCTATCTCTGTAAACATGGAAATATCTACAACCCCATCTGTACTAAGATGGAAATACCCACACCGCTATCTGTATAAACATGGAAATATCCACACCGCTATACGTATAAACATGGAAATATCCGCACCGCTATCTGTAGAAACATGGAAATATCAGCACCGCTATCAGTATAAACATGGAAATATCTACACCGCTTTCTGCGTAAACATGGAAATATCCACACCGCTATCTGTGTAAACATGGAAATGCCTACACCGCCATCTGTGTAAACTTGGAAATATCTACACCGCCATCTATGTAAACATGAAAATATCTACACCGCCATCTCTATAAACATGGAAATATCTACACCGCCATCTGTATGAACATGGAAATATCTACACCGCCATCTCTATAAACGTGGAAATATCTACACCGCTATCTGTATGAACTTGGAAATATCTGCACTGCTATCTGTATAAAATTGGAATTATCTACAACACTATCTCTATAAACATGGAAATATCTATAGCGTTACCTGAATAAACATGGAAATATCTACACCGCTATCTGTATAAACATGGAAATATCTTCACCGCTATCTGTATGAACACGGACATATCTACACCGCCATCTGTAGTAAGATGGAAATATCTACACCGCTATCTGTATGAACATGGAAATATGTGCACCACTATCTGTATAAACATGGAAATATCCGCACCGCTATCTGTATAAACATGGAAATATCTACACCGCTATCTGCATAAACATGGAAATATCCACACCGCTATCTGTGTAAACATGGAAGTGTCTACACCGCCATCTGTGTAAACATGGAATTATCTACACCGCCATCTGTGTAGACATGAAAATATCTACTCCGCCATCTCTATAAACATGGAAATAACTACACCGCCATCTGTATGAACATGGAAATATCTACACCGCCATCTCTATAAACGTGGAAATATCTACACCGCTATCTGTATGAACTTGGAAATATCTACACTGCTATCTGTATAAAATTGGAATTATCTACACCACTATCTCTATAAACATGGAAATATCTACACTGTTATCTGTATAAACATGGAAATATCTACACCGCTATCTGTATAAACATGGAAATATCTTCATCGCTATCTCTATAAACATGGAAATATCTACAACGCTGTCTCTATAAACTTGGAAATAACTACACCACTATCTCTATAAACATGGAAATATCTAGACCGCCATCTCTATAAACATGGAAATATCTACACCAACATCTGTATAAACATGGAAATATCTATACCGATATCTGCATAAACATGGAAATATCTACACTGCCATCTCTATGAACATGGAAATATCTACACCGCCATCTGTACGAACATGGAAATATCTACAGCGCCATCTGTACGGACATGAAAATATCTGCACTGCCATCTGTATGAACACGGAAATATCTACACCGGTAACTGTATGAACATGGAAATATCTGCACCGCTATCTGTATGAACATGGAAATATCTACAAGGCTATCTGCATATACATGGAAATATCTACACAGATTTCTCTATAAATATGGAAATAACTACAGCGCTATCTCTATAAACTTCAAAATATCTACACCGCCATCTGTATGAACATGGAAATATCCACACCGCCATCTGTACCAACATGGACATATCTACACCGCCATCTGTATTGAGATGGAAATATCTACACCGCTATCTGTATGAACATGGAAATAACTACACCGCTAACAGTATGAACATGGAAATGGCTACACCACTGTTGGTATGAACATGGAAATATCTTCACCGCTATCTGTATGAACATGGAAATATCTACACCGCTATCTGTATGAACATGGAAATATCTACACCGCTATCTGTATGAACATGGAAATATCTTCACTGCTATCTGTATAAACACGGAAATATCTACAACGCTGTCTCTATAAACTTGGAAATAACTACACCGCTATCTCTATAAACATGGAAATATCTAGACTGCCATCTGTATAAACATGGAAATATCTACACCACCATCTGTATAAACATGGAAATATCTACACCGCTATCTGTATGAACATGGAAATATGTGCACCACTATCTGTATAAACATGGAAATATCCGCACCGCTATCTGTATAAACATGGAAATATCTACACCGCTATCTGCATAAACATGGAAATATCCACACCGCTATCTGTGTAAACATGGAAGTGTCTACACCGCCATCTGTGTAAACATGGAATTATCTACACCGCCATCTGTGTAGACATGAAAATATCTACTCCGCCATCTCTATAAACATGGAAATAACTACACCGCCATCTGTATGAACATGGAAATATCTACACCGCCATCTCTATAAACGTGGAAATATCTACACCGCTATCTGTATGAACTTGGAAATATCTACACTGCTATCTGTATAAAATTGGAATTATCTACACCACTATCTCTATAAACATGGAAATATCTACACTGTTATCTGTATAAACATGGAAATATCTACACCGCTATCTGTATAAACATGGAAATATCTTCATCGCTATCTCTATAAACATGGAAATATCTACAACGCTGTCTCTATAAACTTGGAAATAACTACACCACTATCTCTATAAACATGGAAATATCTAGACCGCCATCTCTATAAACATGGAAATATCTACACCAACATCTGTATAAACATGGAAATATCTATACCG
The DNA here is from genome assembly GCF_029281585.2 of Gorilla gorilla gorilla. Taxonomy (NCBI): domain Eukaryota; kingdom Metazoa; phylum Chordata; class Mammalia; order Primates; family Hominidae; genus Gorilla; species Gorilla gorilla. Next base: position 2,926,518 of record NC_073234.2, read on the forward strand.
ATATCTGCATAAACATGGAAATATCTACACTGCCATCTCTATGAACATGGAAATATCTACACCGCCATCTGTACGAACATGGAAATATCTACAGCGCCATCTGTACGGACATGAAAATATCTGCACTGCCATCTGTATGAACACGGAAATATCTACACCGGTAACTGTATGAACATGGAAATATCTGCACCGCTATCTGTATGAACATGGAAATATCTACAAGGCTATCTGCATATACATGGAAATATCTACACAGATTTCTCTATAAATATGGAAATAACTACAGCGCTATCTCTATAAACTTCAAAATATCTACACCGCCATCTGTATGAACATGGAAATATCCACACCGCCATCTGTACCAACATGGACATATCTACACCGCCATCTGTATTGAGATGGAAATATCTACACCGCTATCTGTATGAACATGGAAATAACTACACCGCTAACAGTATGAACATGGAAATGGCTACACCACTGTTGGTATGAACATGGAAATATCTTCACCGCTATCTGTATGAACATGGAAATATCTACACCGCTATCTGTATGAACATGGAAATATCTACACCGCTATCTGTATGAACATGGAAATATCTTCACTGCTATCTGTATAAACACGGAAATATCTACAACGCTGTCTCTATAAACTTGGAAATAACTACACCGCTATCTCTATAAACATGGAAATATCTAGACTGCCATCTGTATAAACATGGAAATATCTACACCACCATCTGTATAAACATGGAAATATCTATACCGCTATCTGCATAAACATGGAAATATCTACACCGCCATCTCTATGAACATCGAAATATCTACAACGCCATCTGTACGAACATGGAAATATTTACACGGCCATCTGTATGAACATGTAAATATCTACACCGCCATCTGTATGAACATGGAAATATCTACACCGCTAACTGTATGAACATGGAAATATCTACACCGCTATCTGTATGTACATGGAAATATCTACACCGTTATCTGTATGAACATGGAAATATCTACACCGTTATCTGCATGAACATGGAAATAACTACTCCACAATCTGTATGAACATGGAAATATCTACACCGCTATCTGTACGAACATGGAAACATCTACACCGCTATCTGTAGGAACATGCAAATATCTACACAGGTATCTGTATATCAATGGAAATATCTACACTGCTATCTCTATAAACATGGAAATAACTACACTGCTATCTGTATAAACATGGAAATATCTACACCGCCACCTGTATGGACATGGAAATATCTACACTGCCATCCGTATGAACATGGAAATATCTACACCGCCATCTGTATGAACATGTAAATATCTACACCGCCATCTGTATGAACATGGAAATATCTAAACCGCTAACTGTATGAAGATGGAAATATCTACACCGCTATTGGTATGAACATGGAAATATGTACACCGCTATCTGTATGAACATGGAAATATCTACTCCGCTATCTGTATGAACATGGAAATATCTACACCGCTATCTGTATGAACATGGAAATATCTACACCGCTATCTGTATGAACATGGAAATATCTACACCGCTATCTGTATGAACATGCAAATATCTACACAGCTATCTGTATATCAATGGAAATATCTACACTGCTATCTCTATAAACATGGAAATAATTACACTGCTATCTGTATAAACATGGAAATGACTACAGCGCTATCTCTATAATCTTCGAAATACCTACTCCGCCATCTGTATGAACATGGAAATATCTACACCGCCATCTGTACGAACATGGACATGTCTACACCGCCATCTGTATTAAGATGGAAATATCTACACCGCTGTCTGTATAAACAAGGAGATATCTGCACCACTATCTGTATAAACATGGAAATAACCTCACCGCTATCTGTATAAACATGGAAAATCTACACCGCTATCTGCATAAACATGGAAATATCCACACCGCTATCTGTGTAAACATGGAAATGTCTACACCGCTATCTGTGTAAACATGGAAATATCTACACCGCCATCTGTGTAAACATGAAAATATCTACACCGCCATCTATATAAACATGGAAATATCTACACCGCCATCTGTATGAACATGGAAATATCTACACCGCAATCTCTATAAAGGTGGAAATACCTACACCGCTCTCTGTACGAACTTCGAAATATCTACACTGCTATCTGTATAAATTTGGAATTATCTACACCACTATCTCTATAAACATGGAAATATCTACACCGCTATCTGTATAAACATGGAAATATCTACACTGCTATCGGTATAAACATGGAAATATCTTCACCGCTATCTGTATAAACATGGAAATATCTACAACGCTGTCTCTATTAACTTGGAGATAACTACACCACTATCTCTATAAACATGGAAATACCTAGACTGCCATCTCTATAAACATGGAAATATCTACACCACCATCTGTATAAACATAGAAATATCTCTACCGCTATCTGCATAAACATGGAAATATCTACACCGCCATCTCTGTGAACATGGAAATATCTCCACCGCCATCTGTACGAACATGGAAATATTTACACCGCCATGTGAACGAACATGTAAATATCTACACCGCCATCTGTATGAACATGGAAATATCTACACAGCCATCTCTATAAAGGTGGAAATATCTACACCGCCATCTGTATGAACACGGATATATCTTCACCGCCATCTATATGAACATGGATATAGCTACACCGGCATCTGGATGAGCATGGAAATATCTACACCGCTATCTGCATGAACATGGAAATATCTATACAGCTATCTGCATATACATGGAAATATCTGCACCGCCATCTCTATGAACATGTTAATATCTACACCGCCATCTGTATGAACATGGAAATATCTACACATCTAACTGTATGAACATGGAAATATCTAAACCGCTATCTGTATGAACATGGAAATATCTGCACCGTTATCTGTATGAACAGGGAAATATATACACCGCTCTCAGTATGAACATGGAAATATCTACACCGCTATCTGTATGAAATTGAAATATCTACACCGCTATCTGTATGAACATGCAAATATCTACACAGCTATCTGTATATCAATGGAAATATCTACACTGCTATCTCTATAAACATGGAAATAACTACACTGCTATCTGTATAAATATGGAAATATCTACACTGCCATCCGTATGAACATGGAAATATCTACACCTCTCTCTGTATGAACATAGAAATATCTACACCACTATCTGTATGAACATGGAAATATCTACACCGTTATCTGTATGAACATGGAAATATCTACACCGCTATCTGAATGAAAATGGAAATATCTACACCGCTAACTGTATGAACATGCATATATCTACACAGCTATCTGTATATCAATGGAAATATCTACACCGCTATCACTATAAACATGGAAATATCTACACTGCTATCTGTATAAACATGGAAATATTTACACCGCCACCTGTATGAACATGGAAATATATACACTGCCATCCGTACTAACATGGAAATATCTACACCACCATCTGCATGAACACGGAAATATCTTCACCGCCATCTGTATAAACATGGATATATCTACACCGGCATCTGGATGAACATGGAAATATCTACACAGCTCTCTGCATGAACATGGAAATATCTACACAGCTATCTGCATATACATGGAAATATCTACACAGATTTCCCTATAAATACGGAAATAACTACAGCGCTATCCCTATAAACTTCGAAATATCTACACCGCCATCTGTATGAATATGGAAATATCTACACCGCCATCTGTACGAACATGGACATACCTACACCGACATCTGTATTAAGATGGAAATATCTACACCGCTATTTGTATAAACATGGAAATGTCTGCCCTACTATCTCTATAAACATGGAAATATCCACACCGCTATCTGTGTAAACATGGAAATGTCTACACCGCTATCTGTGTAAACATGGAAATATCTACACCGCCATCTGTGTAAACATGAAAATATCTACACCGCCATCTCTATAAACGTGGAAATATCTACACCGCTATCTGTATGAACTTGGAAATATCTACACTGCTATCTGTATAAAATTGGAATTATCTACACCACTATCTCTCTCAACATGGAACTATCTACACCGCTATCTGTATAAACATGGAAATATCTACACCGCTATCTGTATGAACATGGAAATATCTTCACTGCTATCTGTATAAACACGGAAATATCTACAACGCTGTCTCTATAAACTTGGAAATAACTACACCGCTATCTCTATAAGCATGGAAATATCTAGACTGCCATCTGTATAAACATGGAAATATCTACACCACCATCTGTATAAACATGGAAATATCTATACCGCTATCTGCATAAACATGGAAATATCTACACCGCCATCTCTATGAACATCGAAATATCTACAACGCCATCTGTACGAACATGGAAATATTTACACGGCCATCTGTATGAACATGTAAATATCTACACCGCCATCTGTATGAACATGGAAATATCTACACCGCTAACTGTATGAACATGGAAATATCTACACCGCTATCTGGATATACATGGAAATATCTACACCGTTATCTGTATGAACATGGAAATATCTACACCACCATCTGCATGAACACGGAAATATCTTCACCGCCATCTGTATAAACATGGATATATCTACACCGGCATCTGGATGAACATGGAAATATCTACACAGCTCTCTGCATGAACATGGAAATATCTACACAGCTATCTGCATATACATGGAAATATCTACACAGATTTCCCTATAAATACGGAAATAACTACAGCGCTATCCCTATAAACTTCGAAATATCTACACCGCCATCTGTATGAATATGGAAATACCTACACCGCCATCTGTACGAACATGGACATACCTACACCGACATCTGTATTAAGATGGAAATATCTACACCGCTATTTGTATAAACATGGAAATGTCTGCCCTACTATCTCTATAAACATGGAAATATCCACACCGCTATCTGTGTAAACATGGAAATGTCTACACCGCTATCTGTGTAAACATGGAAATATCTACACCGCCATCTGTGTAAACATGAAAATATCTACACCGCCATCTCTATAAACGTGGAAATATCTACACCGCTATCTGTATGAACTTGGAAATATCTACACTGCTATCTGTATAAAATTGGAATTATCTACACCACTATCTCTATCAACATGGAACTATCTACACCGCTATCTGTATAAACATGGAAATATCTACACCGCTATCTATATGAACATGGAAATATCTTCACTGCTATCTGTATAAACACGGAAATATCTACAACGCTGTCTCTATAAACTTGGAAATAACTACACCGCTATCTCTATAAACATGGAAATATCTAGACTGCCATCTGTATAAACATGGAAATATCTACACCACCATCTGTATAAACATGGAAATATCTATACCGCTATCTGCATAAACATGGAAATATCTACACCGCCATCTCTATGAACATCGAAATATCTACAACGCCATCTGTACGAACATGGAAATATTTACACGGCCATCTGTATGAACATGTAAATATCTACACCGCCATCTGTATGAACATGGAAATATCTACACCGCTAACTGTATGAACATGGAAATATCTACACCGCTATCTGTATGTACATGGAAATATCTACACCGTTATCTGTATGAACATGGAAATATCTACACCGCTCTCTGTATGAACATGGAAATATCTACGCCGCTATGTGTATGAACATGGAAATATCTACACCGATATCTGTATGAACATGCAAATCTCTTCACAGCTATCTGTATATCAATGGAAATATCTACACTGCTATCTCAATAAACATGGAAATAACTACACTGCTATTTGTAAAACATGGAAATATCTACACTGCCATCTCTATGAACATGGAAATATCTACACCGCCATTTGTATGAGCACGGAAATATCTACACCGCTATCTGTATGAACATGCAAATATCTTCACCGCTATCTGTATGAACATGCAAATAACTTCACAGCTATCTATATATCAATGGAAATATCTACACTGCTATCTCTATAAACATGGAAATAACTACACTGCTATATGTATAAACATGGAAATATCTACACAGCTATCTGCATATACATGGAAATATCTACACAGCTTTCTCTATAAACATGGAAATAACTACACCGCTATCTCTATAAACATGGAAATATCGTCACCGCTATCTGTATAAACATGGAAATATCTACACCGCTATCTGTATAAACTTGGAAATATCTACAACTCTACCTGTACTAAGATGGAAATATCCACACCGCTATCTGTATAAACATGGAAATATCTACACCGCTATTTCTATAAACATGGAAATACCCATACCGCTATCTGTAATAAACATGGAAATATCAGCACCGCTATCTGTATAAACATGGAAATATCTACACAGCTATCTACATATACATGGAAATATCTACACAGCTTTCTGTATAAACATGGAAATAACTACACCACTATCTCTATAAACATGGAAATATCTTCACCACTGTCTGTATAAATATGGAAATAACAACACCGCTATCTCTATAAACATGTAAATATTTACAATGCTTTCTGTGTAAACATGGAAATGTCTTCACCGCTATCTGTGGAAAGATGGAAATGTCTACACCGTTATCTGTGTAAACATGGAAATATCTGCACCACTATCTGCGTAAACATGGAAATATCTACACCGCGATCTCTATAAACATGTAAATATCTACACCGCCAACTGTATGAACATAGAAATATCTAAACCGCCATCTCTATAAAGGTGAAAATATCTATACCGCTATTTGTATGAACATGGAAATATCTACACCGCCATCTGTATGAACATGGAAATATCTTCAACGCCATCTGTATGAACCTGGAAATATCTACACCGCTAACTGTTTGAACATGGAAATATATACACCGCCATGTGTATGAACATGGAAATATCTACACAGTTAACTGAATATACATGGAAATATCTACACAGCTTTCTCTATAAACAAGGAAATAACTATACAGCTATCTCTAAAACATGGAAATAACTACACCGCTATGTGTTTCAACATGGAAATATCTACACCACCATCTGTATAAACATGGAAATATCTACACCGCTATCTGTGTAAACATGGAAATATCTACACCGCCATCTGTATGAACATGGAAATATCTACACCGCCATCTCTATAAACGTGGAAATATCTACACCGCTATTTGTATGTACATGGAAATTTCTACACTGCTATCTATATAAAATTGGAATTATCTACACCGCTATCTCTATAACCATGGAAATATCTACACCACTATCTGTATAAACAAGAGAATATCTAGACCGCCATCTCTATAAACTTGTAAATATCTACACCGGTATCTGTATAAACATGGAAATATCTACACCGATATCTGTATAAACATAGAAATATCTTCACCACTATCTGTATAAACATGGAAATATCTACAACGCTGTCTCTACAAACTTGGAAATAACTACACGACTATCGCTATAAACATAGAAATATCTAGACCGCCATCTCTGTAAACATAGAAATATCTACACCGCTATCTGTATAAACATGGAAATATCTAAATCGCTATCAGTATGAACATGGAAATATCTACACCGCTATCTGTATATAAATGGAAATATCTACACTGCTATCTCTATAAACAAGGAAATAACTACACTGCCATCGCTATAAACATGGAAATAACTACACCGACATTCGAATGAACATGGAAATATCTACAGCGCCATTTGTATGAACATGGACATATCTACAGCGCCATCTGTATGAACATTGAAATACCTTCACCGCCATCTGTATGAACATGGAAATATCTACACCGTCATCTGGATGAACAGGGAAATATTTACACCGCCATCTGTATGAAAAAGGAATTATCTACACCGCTACCTGTATGAACATGGAAATATCTACACCTCTATGTGTATAAACATGGAAATATCTACACAGCTATCTGTATAAACATGGAAATATCTACACCGCTATCTGTATGAACATGGAAATATCTACACAGCTAACTGCATATACATGGAAATATCTACACAGCATTCTGTATAAACAAGTAAATAACTACACCGCTGTCTCTACAAACATGGAAATATCTACACTGCTATTTGTAAGAACATGGAAATATCTATACTGCCATCTGTAGGAACATGGAAATATCTGCAAAGCTATCTGTATTAAGATGGAAATATCTACACCGCTATCTGTATAAACATGGAAATATCTACACTGCTATCTCTGTAAACATGGAAATATCTACAACCCCATCTGTACTAAGATGGAAATACCCACACCGCTATCTGTATAAACATGGAAATATCCACACCGCTATACGTATAAACATGGAAATATCCGCACCGCTATCTGTAGAAACATGGAAATATCAGCACCGCTATCAGTATAAACATGGAAATATCTACACCGCTTTCTGCGTAAACATGGAAATATCCACACCGCTATCTGTGTAAACATGGAAATGCCTACACCGCCATCTGTGTAAACTTGGAAATATCTACACCGCCATCTATGTAAACATGAAAATATCTACACCGCCATCTCTATAAACATGGAAATATCTACACCGCCATCTGTATGAACATGGAAATATCTACACCGCCATCTCTATAAACGTGGAAATATCTACACCGCTATCTGTATGAACTTGGAAATATCTGCACTGCTATCTGTATAAAATTGGAATTATCTACAACACTATCTCTATAAACATGGAAATATCTATAGCGTTACCTGAATAAACATGGAAATATCTACACCGCTATCTGTATAAACATGGAAATATCTTCACCGCTATCTGTATGAACACGGACATATCTACACCGCCATCTGTAGTAAGATGGAAATATCTACACCGCTATCTGTATGAACATGGAAATATGTGCACCACTATCTGTATAAACATGGAAATATCCGCACCGCTATCTGTATAAACATGGAAATATCTACACCGCTATCTGCATAAACATGGAAATATCCACACCGCTATCTGTGTAAACATGGAAGTGTCTACACCGCCATCTGTGTAAACATGGAATTATCTACACCGCCATCTGTGTAGACATGAAAATATCTACTCCGCCATCTCTATAAACATGGAAATAACTACACCGCCATCTGTATGAACATGGAAATATCTACACCGCCATCTCTATAAACGTGGAAATATCTACACCGCTATCTGTATGAACTTGGAAATATCTACACTGCTATCTGTATAAAATTGGAATTATCTACACCACTATCTCTATAAACATGGAAATATCTACACTGTTATCTGTATAAACATGGAAATATCTACACCGCTATCTGTATAAACATGGAAATATCTTCATCGCTATCTCTATAAACATGGAAATATCTACAACGCTGTCTCTATAAACTTGGAAATAACTACACCACTATCTCTATAAACATGGAAATATCTAGACCGCCATCTCTATAAACATGGAAATATCTACACCAACATCTGTATAAACATGGAAATATCTATACCGATATCTGCATAAACATGGAAATATCTACACTGCCATCTCTATGAACATGGAAATATCTACACCGCCATCTGTACGAACATGGAAATATCTACAGCGCCATCTGTACGGACATGAAAATATCTGCACTGCCATCTGTATGAACACGGAAATATCTACACCGGTAACTGTATGAACATGGAAATATCTGCACCGCTATCTGTATGAACATGGAAATATCTACAAGGCTATCTGCATATACATGGAAATATCTACACAGATTTCTCTATAAATATGGAAATAACTACAGCGCTATCTCTATAAACTTCAAAATATCTACACCGCCATCTGTATGAACATGGAAATATCCACACCGCCATCTGTACCAACATGGACATATCTACACCGCCATCTGTATTGAGATGGAAATATCTACACCGCTATCTGTATGAACATGGAAATAACTACACCGCTAACAGTATGAACATGGAAATGGCTACACCACTGTTGGTATGAACATGGAAATATCTTCACCGCTATCTGTATGAACATGGAAATATCTACACCGCTATCTGTATGAACATGGAAATATCTACACCGCTATCTGTATGAACATGGAAATATCTTCACTGCTATCTGTATAAACACGGAAATATCTACAACGCTGTCTCTATAAACTTGGAAATAACTACACCGCTATCTCTATAAACATGGAAATATCTAGACTGCCATCTGTATAAACATGGAAATATCTACACCACCATCTGTATAAACATGGAAATATCTACACCGCTATCTGTATGAACATGGAAATATGTGCACCACTATCTGTATAAACATGGAAATATCCGCACCGCTATCTGTATAAACATGGAAATATCTACACCGCTATCTGCATAAACATGGAAATATCCACACCGCTATCTGTGTAAACATGGAAGTGTCTACACCGCCATCTGTGTAAACATGGAATTATCTACACCGCCATCTGTGTAGACATGAAAATATCTACTCCGCCATCTCTATAAACATGGAAATAACTACACCGCCATCTGTATGAACATGGAAATATCTACACCGCCATCTCTATAAACGTGGAAATATCTACACCGCTATCTGTATGAACTTGGAAATATCTACACTGCTATCTGTATAAAATTGGAATTATCTACACCACTATCTCTATAAACATGGAAATATCTACACTGTTATCTGTATAAACATGGAAATATCTACACCGCTATCTGTATAAACATGGAAATATCTTCATCGCTATCTCTATAAACATGGAAATATCTACAACGCTGTCTCTATAAACTTGGAAATAACTACACCACTATCTCTATAAACATGGAAATATCTAGACCGCCATCTCTATAAACATGGAAATATCTACACCAACATCTGTATAAACATGGAAATATCTATACCGATATCTGCATAAACATGGAAATATCTACACTGCCATCTCTATGAACATGGAAATATCTACACCGCCATCTGTACGAACATGGAAATATCTACAGCGCCATCTGTACGGACATGAAAATATCTGCACTGCCATCTGTATGAACACGGAAATATCTACACCGGTAACTGTATGAACATGGAAATATCTGCACCGCTATCTGTATGAACATGGAAATATCTACAAGGCTATCTGCATATACATGGAAATATCTACACAGATTTCTCTATAAATATGGAAATAACTACAGCGCTATCTCTATAAACTTCAAAATATCTACACCGCCATCTGTATGAACATGGAAATATCCACACCGCCATCTGTACCAACATGGACATATCTACACCGCCATCTGTATTGAGATGGAAATATCTACACCGCTATCTGTATGAACATGGAAATAACTACACCGCTAACAGTATGAACATGGAAATGGCTACACCACTGTTGGTATGAACATGGAAATATCTTCACCGCTATCTGTATGAACATGGAAATATCTACACCGCTATCTGTATGAACATGGAAATATCTACACCGCTATCTGTATGAACATGGAAATATCTTCACTGCTATCTGTATAAACACGGAAATATCTACAACGCTGTCTCTATAAACTTGGAAATAACTACACCGCTATCTCTATAAACATGGAAATATCTAGACTGCCATCTGTATAAACATGGAAATATCTACACCACCATCTGTATAAACATGGAAATATCTATACCGCTATCTGCATAAACATGGAAATATCTACACCGCCATCTCTATGAACATCGAAATATCTACAACGCCATCTGTACGAACATGGAAATATTTACACGGCCATCTGTATGAACATGTAAATATCTACACCGCCATCTGTATGAACATGGAAATATCTACACCGCTAACTGTATGAACATGGAAATATCTACACCGCTATCTGTATGTACATGGAAATATCTACACCGTTATCTGTATGAACATGGAAATATCTACACCGTTATCTGCATGAACATGGAAATAACTACTCCACAATCTGTATGAACATGGAAATATCTACACCGCTATCTGTACGAACATGGAAACATCTACACCGCTATCTGTAGGAACATGCAAATATCTACACAGGTATCTGTATATCAATGGAAATATCTACACTGCTATCTCTATAAACATGGAAATAACTACACTGCTATCTGTATAAACATGGAAATATCTACACCGCCACCTGTATGGACATGGAAATATCTACACTGCCATCCGTATGAACATGGAAATATCTACACCGCCATCTGTATGAACATGTAAATATCTACACCGCCATCTGTATGAACATGGAAATATCTAAACCGCTAACTGTATGAAGATGGAAATATCTACACCGCTATTGGTATGAACATGGAAATATGTACACCGCTATCTGTATGAACATGGAAATATCTACTCCGCTATCTGTATGAACATGGAAATATCTACACCGCTATCTGTATGAACATGGAAATATCTACACCGCTATCTGTATGAACATGGAAATATCTACACCGCTATCTGTATGAACATGCAAATATCTACACAGCTATCTGTATATCAATGGAAATATCTACACTGCTATCTCTATAAACATGGAAATAATTACACTGCTATCTGTATAAACATGGAAATGACTACAGCGCTATCTCTATAATCTTCGAAATACCTACTCCGCCATCTGTATGAACATGGAAATATCTACACCGCCATCTGTACGAACATGGACATGTCTACACCGCCATCTGTATTAAGATGGAAATATCTACACCGCTGTCTGTATAAACAAGGAGATATCTGCACCACTATCTGTATAAACATGGAAATAACCTCACCGCTATCTGTATAAACATGGAAAATCTACACCGCTATCTGCATAAACATGGAAATATCCACACCGCTATCTGTGTAAACATGGAAATGTCTACACCGCTATCTGTGTAAACATGGAAATATCTACACCGCCATCTGTGTAAACATGAAAATATCTACACCGCCATCTATATAAACATGGAAATATCTACACCGCCATCTGTATGAACATGGAAATATCTACACCGCAATCTCTATAAAGGTGGAAATACCTACACCGCTCTCTGTACGAACTTCGAAATATCTACACTGCTATCTGTATAAATTTGGAATTATCTACACCACTATCTCTATAAACATGGAAATATCTACACCGCTATCTGTATAAACATGGAAATATCTACACTGCTATCGGTATAAACATGGAAATATCTTCACCGCTATCTGTATAAACATGGAAATATCTACAACGCTGTCTCTATTAACTTGGAGATAACTACACCACTATCTCTATAAACATGGAAATACCTAGACTGCCATCTCTATAAACATGGAAATATCTACACCACCATCTGTATAAACATAGAAATATCTCTACCGCTATCTGCATAAACATGGAAATATCTACACCGCCATCTCTGTGAACATGGAAATATCTCCACCGCCATCTGTACGAACATGGAAATATTTACACCGCCGTGTGAACGAACATGTAAATATCTACACCGCCATCTGTATGAACATGGAAATATCTACAACTCTAACTGTATGAACATGGAAATATCTAAACTGCTATCTGTATTAACATGGAAATATCTACACCGCTATCTGTATGAAAATGGAAATATCTACACCACTCTCTGTATGAACATGCAAATATCTACAAAGCTATCTGTATATCAATGGAAATATCTACACCGCTATCTCTATAAACATGGAAATAACTACACTGCTATCTGTATAAATATGGAAATACCTACACCGCCACCTGTATGAACATGGAAATATCTACACTGCCATCCGTACGAACATGGAAATATCTACACCGCCATCTGTATGAACATGGAAATATCTACACCGCCTTTTGTATGAACATGGAAATACCTACACCGCAAACTGTATGAACATGGAAATATCTACACCGCTATTGGTATGAAAATGGAAATATCTACACCGCTATCTGTATGAACATGGAAATATCTACACGTCTCTCTGTGTGAACATGGAAATATCTACACCACTATCTGTATGAACATGGAAATATCTACACCGTTATCTGTATGAACATGGAAATATCTACACCGCTATCTGAATGAAAATGGAAATATCTACACCGCTATCTGTATGAACATGGAAATATCTACACAACTATCTGTAAGAACATGCATATATCTACACAGCTATCTGTATATCAATGGAAATATCTACACCGCTATCTCTATAAACATGGAAATATCTACACTGCTATCTGTATAAACATGGAAATATTTACACCGCCACCTGTATGAACATGGAAATATCAACACTGCCATCCGTACTAAAAAGGAAATACCTACACCGCCATCTGTATGAACATGGATATATCTACACCGCCATCTCTATAAACGTGGGAATATCTACACTGCTATCTGTATGAACATGCAAATATCTACACAGCTATCTGTACACCAATGGAAATATCTACACTGCTTTTTCTATAAACATGGAAATAACTACACTTCTATCTGTATAAACATCGAAATATCTACACCGCCACCTGTATGAACATGGAAATATCTACACTGCCATCCGTACGAACATGGAGATATCTACACCGCCATCTGTATGAACATGTAAATATCTACACCGCCATCTGTATGAGCATGGAAATACCTACACCGCTAACTGTATGAACATGGAAATATCTACACCGCTATCTGTATGAACATGGAAATATCTACCTCGCTATCTGTATGAACATGGAAATATCTTCACCACTATCTGTATGAACATGCAAATATCTACACAGCTATCTGTATATCAATGGAAATAACTACACTACTATCTCTATAAACATGGAAATAACTACACTGCTATCTGTAAAAACATGGAAATATCTACACTGCCATCTCTATGAACATGGAAATATCTATACCGCCATTCATATGAACATGGAAATATCTACACCGCCATCTCTATGAACATGGAAATATCTACACCGCCA
Organism: Gorilla gorilla gorilla; assembly: GCF_029281585.2. Taxonomy (NCBI): domain Eukaryota; kingdom Metazoa; phylum Chordata; class Mammalia; order Primates; family Hominidae; genus Gorilla; species Gorilla gorilla. The sequence continues at coordinate 2,941,557 of NC_073234.2, forward strand.
TTTGTGTGAACTTGGAAATATCTACACCGCCATCTGTATGAACACGGATATATCTTCACCGCCATCTATATGAACATGGATATAGCTACACCGGCATCTGGATGAGCATGGAAATATCTACACCGCTATCTGCATGAACATGGAAATATCTATACAGCTATCTGCATATACATGGAAATATCTGCACCGCCATCTCTATGAACATGTTAATATCTACACCGCCATCTGTATGAACATGGAAATATCTACACCTCTAACTGTATGAACATGGAAATATCTAAACCGCTATCTGTATGAACATGGAAATATCTGCACCGTTATCTGTATGAACAGGGAAATATCTACACCGCTCTCAGTATGAACATGGAAATATCTACACCGCTATCTGTATGAAATTGAAATATCTACACCGCTATCTGTATGAACATGCAAATATCTACACAGCTATCTGTATATCAATGGAAATATCTACACTGCTATCTCTATAAACATGGAAATAACTACACTGCTATCTGTATAAATATGGAAATATCTACACTGCCATCCGTATGAACATGGAAATATCTACAGCGCCATCTGTATGAACATGGATATATCTACACCGCCATCTCTATAAACGTGGGAATATCTACACTGCTATCTGTATGAACTTGGAAATATCTACACTGCTATCTGTATAAAATTGGAATTATCCACACCACTATCTCTATAAACATGGAAATATCTACACTGCTATGTGTATAAACATGGAAATATCTACAACGCTATCTGTATAAACATGGAAATATCTTCACCGCTATCTGTATAAACACGGAAATATCTACAACGCTGTCTCTATAAACTTGGAAATAACTACACCGCTATCTCTGTAAACATAGAAATATCTAGACTGCCATCTGTATAAACATGGAAATATCTACACCACCATCTGTATTAACATGGAAATATCTATACCGCTATCTGCATAAACATGGAACTATCTACACAGCCATCTCTATGAACATGGAAATATCTACACCGCCATCTGTACGAACATGGAAATATTTACACCACCATCTTTATGAACATGTAAATATCTACACCGCCACCTGTATGAACATGGAAATATCTACACCGCTAACTGTATGAACATGGAAATATCTACACCGCTATCTGTATGAACATGGAAATATCTACACCGCTATCTGTATGAACATGGAAATATCTACACCGCTATCTGTACGAACATGGAAACATCTACACCGCTATCTGTATGAACATGCAAATATCTACACAGCTATCTGTATATCAATGGAAATATCTACACTGCTATCTCTATAAACATGGAAATAACTACACTGCTATCTGTATAAACATGGAAATACCTACACCGCCACCTGTATGAATATGGAAATATCTACACTGCCATCCGTATGGACATGGAAATATCTACACCGCCATCTGTATGAACATGTAAATATCTACACCGCCATCTGTATGAACATGGAAATATCTAAACCGCTAACTGTATGAACATGGAAATATCTACACCGCTATTGGTATGAACATGGAAATATGTACACCGCTATCTGTATGAACATGGAAATATCTACTCCGCTATCTGTATGAACATGGAAATATCTACACCGCTGTCTATATGAACATGCAAATATCTACACCGCTATCTGTACGAACATGCAAATATCTACACAGCTATCTGTATATCAATGGAAATATCTACACTGCTATCTCTATAAACATGGAAATAACTACACTGCTATCTGTATAAACATGGAAATATCTACACCGCCATCTCTATGAACATGGAAATAGCTACACCGCCATTTGTATGAACATGGAAATATCTACACCGCCATCTCTTTGAACATGGAAATATCTACACCGCCATTTGTAAGAACGTGGAAGTATCTACACCGCCATCTGTATGAACATGGAAATGTCTTCACCGACATCTGTATGAACATGGATATACCTACACCGGCATCTGGATGAACATGGAAATATCTACACCGCTATCTGCATGAACATGGAAATATCTACACAGCTATCTGCATATACATGGGAATATCTACACAGATTTATCTATAAATATGGAAATGACTACAGCGCTATCTCTATAAACTTCGAAATACCTACTCCGCCATCTGTATGAACATGGAAATATCTGCACGGCCATCTGTACGAACATGGACATGTCTACACCGCCATCTGTATTAAGAGGGAAATATCTACAACGCTATCTGTATAAACATGGAAATATCTGCACCACTATCTGTATAAACATGGAAATAACCTCACCGCTATCTGTATGAACATGGAAAATCTACACCGCTATCTGCATAAACATGGAAATATCCACACCGCTATCTGTGTAAACATGGAAATGTCTACACCGCTATCTGTGTAAACATGGAAATATCTACACCGCTATCTGTCTAAACATGAAAATATCTACACCGCCATCTATATAAACATGGAAATATCTACACCGCCATCTGTATGAACATGGAAATATCTACACCGCCATCTCTATAAAGGTGGAAATATCTACACCGCTCTCTGTACGAACTTCGAAATATCTACACTGCTATCTGCATAAAATTGGAATTATCTACACCACTATCTCTATAAACATGGAAATATCTACACCGCTATCTATATAAACATGGAAATATCTACACCGCCATCTCTATGAACATGGAATTATCTACACCGCCATCTGTACAAACATGGAAATATTTACACCGCCATGTGTACGAACATGTAAATATCTACACCGCCATCTGTATGAACATGGAAATATCTACACCTCTAACTGTATGAACATGGAAATATCTAAACCGCTATCTGTATGAACATGGAAATATCTGCACCGTTATCTGTATGAACATGGAAATATCTACACCGCTCTCTGTATGAACATGGAAATATCTACACCGCTATCTGTATGAACATGGAAATATCTACACCGCTATCTGTATGAACATGGAAATATCTACACCACTATCTGTATGAACATGCAAATATCTACACAGCTATCTGTATATCAATGGAAATATCTACACTGCTATCTCCATAAACATGGAAATAACTACACTGCTATCTGTATAAATATGGAAATATCTACACCGCCACCTGTATGAACATGGAAATATGTACACTGCCATCCGTACGAATATGGAAATATCTACACCGCCATCTGTATGAACATGGAAATATCTACACCGTCTTTTTTATGAACATGGAAATACCTACACCGCAAACTGTATGAACATGGAAATATCTACACCGCTATTGGTATGAAAATGGAAATATCTACACCGCTATCTGTATAATCATGGAAATATCTACACCTCTCTCTGTATGAACATAGAAATATCTACACCACTATCTGTATGAACATGGAAATATCTACACCGTTATCTGTATGAACATGGAAATATCTACACCGCTATCTGAATGAAAATGGAAATATCTACACCGCTAACTGTATGAACATGCATATATCTACACAGCTATCTGTATATCAATGGAAATATCTACACCGCTATCACTATAAACATGGAAATATCTACACTGCTATCTGTATAAACATGGAAATATTTACACCGCCACCTGTATGAACATGGAAATATATACACTGCCATCCGTACTAACATGGAAATATCTACACCACCATCTGCATGAACACGGAAATATCTTCACCGCCATCTGTATAAACATGGATATATCTACACCGGCATCTGGATGAACATGGAAATATCTACACAGCTCTCTGCATGAACATGGAAATATCTACACAGCTATCTGCATATACATGGAAATATCTACACAGATTTCCCTATAAATACGGAAATAACTACAGCGCTATCCCTATAAACTTCGAAATATCTACACCGCCATCTGTATGAATATGGAAATATCTACACCGCCATCTGTACGAACATGGACATACCTACACCGACATCTGTATTAAGATGGAAATATCTACACCGCTATTTGTATAAACATGGAAATGTCTGCCCTACTATCTCTATAAACATGGAAATATCCACACCGCTATCTGTGTAAACATGGAAATGTCTACACCGCTATCTGTGTAAACATGGAAATATCTACACCGCCATCTGTGTAAACATGAAAATATCTACACCGCCATCTCTATAAACGTGGAAATATCTACACCGCTATCTGTATGAACTTGGAAATATCTACACTGCTATCTGTATAAAATTGGAATTATCTACACCACTATCTCTATCAACATGGAACTATCTACACCGCTATCTGTATAAACATGGAAATATCTACACCGCTATCTGTATAAACATGAAAATACCTTCACCACTATCTGTAAAAACATGGAAATATCAACAACGCTGTCTCTATAAACTTGGAAATAACTACACCACTATGTCTATAAACATGTAAATATCTAGACCGCCATCTCTATAAACATGGAAACATATACACCACCATCTGTATAAACATGGAAATATCTATATCGCTATCTGCATAAACATGGAAATATCTACATTGCCATCTCTATGAACATGGAAATATCTACACCGCCATCTGTATGAACATGTAAATATCTACACCGCCATCTGTATGAACACGGAAAAATCTACACCGCTAACTGTATGAACATGGAAATATCAACACCGTTATCTGTAAGAACATGGAAATATCTACACCGTTATCTGTAAGAACATGGAAATATCTACACCGCTATCAGTACGTACATCGAAATATCTACACCGCTATCTGTATGAACATGGAAATATCTACACCGCTATCTGTATGAACATGCAAATATCTACACAGCTATCTGTATATCAATGTAAATATCTACACTGCTATCTCTATAAACATGGAAATAACTACACTGCTATTTGTATAAACATGGAAATATCCACAACGCTAACTGTAAGAACACGGAAACATCTACACCGCTATCTGTGTGAACATGCAAATATCTACACCGGTATCTGTATGAACATGGAAATATCTACACCACCATCTGTATGAACATGGAAATATCTACACCGCTATCTGTATGAACATGGAAATATCTACACCGCTATCTGTATGAACATGCAAATGTCTACACAGCTATCTGTATGAACATGGAAATAACTCCACTGCTATTGGTACAAACATGGAAATATCTGCGCCGCCATCTATATGAACATGGAAATATCTACACCGCCATCTCTATGAACATGGAAATATCTACACCGCCATCTCTATGAACATGGAAATATCTACACCGCCATCTGTATGAACATGGAAATACCTTCACCGCCATCTGTATGAACATGGAAATATCTACACCGCTATCTGTATGAACATGGAAATAGCTACACCGCTATCTGTATGAACATGGAAATATCTACACCGTTATCTGTATAAACATGGAAATATCTACACCGCCATCTGTATGAACATGGAAATATCTACACCGCCATCTCTATGAACATGGAAATATCTACACCGCCATCTGTATGAACATGTAAATATCTACACGGCCATATGTATGAACATGGAAATATCTACACCGTTAACTGTATGAACATGGAAATATCTACACCACTATTGGTATGAACATGGAAATATCTACACCGCTATCTGTATGAACATGGAAATATCTACACCGTTATCTGTATGAACATGGAAATATCTACACCGCTATCAGTACGTACATCGAAATATCTACACCGCTATCTGTATGAACATGGAAATATCTACACCGCTATCTGCATGAACATGCAAATATCTACACAGCTATCTATATATCAATGTAAATATCTACACTGCTATCTCTATAAACATGGAAATATCTACTCTGCTATCTGTATAAACATGGAAATATCTACACCGCTTTCTGTATGAACATGGAAATATCTACACCGCTATCTGTATGAACATGGAAATATCTACACCGCTATCTGTATGAACATGTAAATGTCTACACAGCTATCTGTATGAACATGGAAATAACTCCACTGCTATCTGCATAAACATGGAAATATCTACACCACCATCTCTATTAACATGGAAATATCTACACCGCCATTTGTATGAACATGGAAATATCTACACCGCCATCTCTATGAACATGGAAATATCTATACCGCAATCTGTATGATGATGGAAATACCTTCACCTCCATCTGTATGAACATGGATATATCTACAACGGCATCTGGATGAACATGGAAATATCTACACCACCATCTCTATGAACATGGAAATAACTACACCGCCATCTATACGAAAATGGAATTATCTACACCGCCATCTGTATGAACATGTAAATATCTACACCGCCATCTGTATGAACATGGAAATATCTACACCGCTAACTGTATGAACATGGAAATATCAACACTGCTATCTGTAAGAACATGGAAATATCTATACCGCTATCTGTATAAACATGGAAATATCTACACCGCTATCTGTATGAACATGGAAATATCTACACCGCTATCTGTATGAACATGGAAATATCTACACCGCCCTCTGTATGAACATGGAAATATCTACACCGCTATCTGTATTAACATGCAAATATCTACACAGCTATCTGTTTATCAATGGAAATATCTACACTACTATCTCTATACACATGGAAATAACTACACTGCTATCTGTATAAACATGGAAATATCTACACCGCCATCTCTATGAACATGGAAATATCTACACCGCCGTTAGTATGAACATGGAAATATCTACACCGCCATCTCTATGAACATGGAAATATCTACACCGCCATTTGAATGAAGATGGAAATATCTACACCGCCATCTGTATGAACATGGAAATATCTTCACCGCCATCTGTATGAGCATGGATATATCTACACCGGCATCTGGATGAACATGGTAATATCTACACCGGTATCTGCATGAACATGGAAATATCTACAGAGCTATCTGCATATACATGGAAATATCTACACAGATTTCTCTATAAATATGGAAATAACTACAGCGCTATCTCTGTAAACTTCGAAATATCTACACCGCCATCTGTATGAAAAAGGAAATATCTACACCGCCATCTGTACGAACATGGACATATCTACACCGCCATCTGTATTAAGATGGAAATATCTACACCGCTATCTGTATAAACATGGAAATATCTGCCCAACTATCTGTATAAACATGGAAATATCCGCACCGCTATTTGTATAAACATGGAAATATCTACACCGCTATCTGCATAAACATGGAAATATCCACACCGCTATCTGTGTAAAGATGGAAATGTCTACACCGCTATCTGTGTAAACATGGAAATATCTACACCGCCATCTGTGTAAACATGGGAATATCTACACCGCCATCGCCATAAGCATGGAAATATCTACACCGCCATCTGTATGAACATGGAAATATCTACACCGCTATCTGTATGAACATGGAAATATCTACACCGCCCTCTGTACGAACATGGAAATATCTACACCGCCCTCTGTATGAACATGGAAATATCTACACCGCTATCTGTATTAACATGCAAATATCTACACAGCTATCTGTTTATCAATGGAAATATCTACACTACTATCTCTATAAACATGGAAATAACTACACTGCTATCTGTATAAACATGGAAATATCTACACCGCCATCTCTATGAACATGGAAATATCTACACCGCCGTTAGTATGAACTTGGAAATATCTACACCGCCATCTCTATGAACATGGAAATACCTACACCGCCATTTGTATGAAGATGGAAATATCTACACCGCCATCTGTATGAACATGGAAATATCTTCACCGCCATCTGTATGAGCATGGATATATCTACACCGGCATCTGGATGAACATGGAAATATCTACACCGGTATCTGCATGAACATGGAAATATCTACACAGCTATCTGCATATACATGGAAATATCTAAACAGATTTCTCTATAACAATGGAAATAACTACAGCGCTATCTCTGTAAACTTCGAAATATCTACACCGCCATCTGTATGAACATGGAAATATCTACACCGCCATCTGTACGAACATGGACATATCTACACCGCCATCTGTATTAAGATGGAAATATCTACACCGCTATCTGTATAAACATGGAAATATCTGCCCAACTATCTGTATAAACATGGAAATATCCGCACCGCTATCTGTATAAACATGGAAATATCTACACCGCTATCTGCATAAACATGGAAATATCCACACCGCTCTCTGTGTAAAGATCGAAATGTCTACACCGCTACCTGTGTAAACATGGAAATATCTACACCGCCATCTGAGTAAACATGGGAATATCTACACCGCCATCTCAATAAACATGGAAATATCTACACCGCCATCTGTATGAACATGGAAATATCTACACCGCCATCTCTATAAACGTGGAAATATCTACACCGCTATCTGTATGAACTTGGAAATATCTACACTGCTATCTGTATAAAATTGAAATTATCTACACCACTATCTCTATAAACATGGAAATATATACACTGAAATCTGTATAAACATGAAAATATCTACACTGCTATCTGTATAAACATGGAAATAACTTCACCGCTATCCGTATAAACATGGAAATATCTACAACGCTGTCTCTATAAACTTGGAAATAACTACACCACTATCTCTATAAACATGGAAATATCTAGACCGCCATCTCTATAAACATGGAAATATCTACACCACCATCTGTATAAACATGGAAATATCTACAACGCTATCTGCATAAACATGGAAATATCCACACCGCTATCTGTGTAAACATGAAAATATCTACACTGCCATCTCTATAAACATGGAAATATCTACACCGCCACCTGTATGAACATGGAAATATCTAAACCGCCATCTGTATCAAGATGTAAATATCTAGACCGCCATCTGTATGAACATGGATATATGTACACCGGCATCTGGATGAACATGGGAATATCTACACCATAATCTGCATGAACATGGAAATATCTACACAGCTATCTGAATATACATGGAAATATCTACTCAGATTTCTCTATAAATATGGAAATAACTACATCGCTATCTCTATAAACTTCGAAATATCTACACCGCCCTCTGTATGAACATGGAAATATCTACACCGCCATCTGTATCATCATGGACATATCTACACCGCTATCTGTATTAAGATGGAAATATCTACACCGCTATCAGTATAAACATGGAAATATCAGCCCAACTATCTGTATAAACATGGAAATATCCGCACCGCTATCTGAATAAACATGGAAATATCCACACCGCTATCTGTACAAACATGGAAATATCTACACTGCTATCTGCATAAACATGGAAATATCCACACCGCTATCTGTGTAAACATGGAAATGACTACACTGCTATTTGTGTAAACATGGAAATATCTACACCGCCATCTGTGTAAACATGAAAATATCTACACCGCCATCTATATAAACATGGAAATATCTACACCGCCATCTGTATGAACATGGAAATATCTACACCGCCATCTCTATAAACGTGGAAATATCTACACCGCTATCTGTATGAACTTGGAAATATCTACACTGCTATCTGTATAAAATTGAAATTATCTACACCACTGTCTCTATAAACATGGAAATAACTACACTGTTATCTGTATAAACATGGAAATATCTACACCGCTATCTGTATAAACATGGAAATATCTTCACCGCTATCTGTATAAACATGGAAATATCTACAACGCTGTCTCTATAAACTTGGAAATAACTACACCACAATCTCTATAAACATGGAAATATCTAGACCGCCATCTCTATAAACATGGAAATATCTACACCACCATCTGTTTAAACATGGAAATATCTATACCGCTATCTGCATAAACATGGAAATATCTACACCGCCATCTCTATAAACGTGGAAATATCTACACCGCTATCTGTATGAACTTGGAAATATCTACACTGCTATCTGTATAAAATTGAAATTATCTACACCACTGTCTCTATAAACATGGAAATAACTACACTGTTATCTGTATAAACATGGAAATATCTACACCGCTATCTGTATAAACATGGAAATGTCTACACCGTTATCTGTATGAACATGGAAATATCTACACCGCTATCAGTACGTACATGGAAATATCTACACCGCTATCTGTATGAACATGGAAATATCTATACCGCTATCTGTATGAACATTCAAATATCTACACAGCTATCTGTATATCAATGTAAATATCTACACTGCTATCTCTATAAACATGGAAATAACTACACTGCTATCTGTATAAACATGGAAATATCTACAACGCTAACTGTATGAACATGGAAATATCTACACCGCCATCTGTTTGAACATGCAAATATCTACACCGCTATCTGTATGAACATGGAAATATCTACACCACCATCTGTATGAACATGGAAATATCTACACCGATATCTGTATGAACATGGAAATATCTACACCGCTATCTGTATGTACATGCAAATGTCTAAACAGCTATCTGTATGAACATGGAAATAACTCCACTGCTATCTGTATAAACATGGAAATATCTGCACCGCCATGTCTATGAACAAGGAAATATCTAAACCGCCATTTCTATGAACATGGAAATATCTACACCGCCATCTCTATGAACATGGAAATATCTACACCGCCATCTGTATGAACATGGAAATAACTTCACCGCCATCGGTATGAACATGGATATATCTACAACGGCATCTGGATTAACATGGAAATATCTACACCTCCATCTCTATGAACATGGAAATATCTACACCGCCATCTGTACGAACATGGAAATATCTACACCTCCATCTGTATGAACATGTAAATATCTACACCGCCATCTGTATGAACATGGAAATATCTACACCGCTAACTGTATGAACATGGAAATATCAACACCGCTATCTGTAAGAACATGGAAATATGTATACCGCTATCTGTATGAACATGGAAATATCTACACCTGTATCTGTATGAACATGGAAATATCTACACCGCTATCTGTTTGAACATGGAAATATCTACACCGCCCTCTGTATGAACATGGAAATATCTACACCGCTATCTGTATGAACAAGCAAATATCTACACAGCTATCTGTATATCAATGGAAATATCTACACTACTATCTCTATAAACATGGAAATAACTACACTGCTATCTGTATAAACATGGAAATATCTACACCGCCATCTCTATAAACATGGAAATATCTACACCGCCATTTGTATGAACATGGAAATATCTACACCGCCATCTCTATGAACATGGAAATATCTACACCGGCATCTGGATGAACATGGAAATATCTACACCGCTATCTGCATGAACATGGAAATATCTAAACAACTATCTGCATATACCTGGAAATATCTACTCACATTTATCTATAAATATGGAAATAACTACAGCGCTATCTCTATAAACTTCGAAATATCTACACCGCCATCTGTATGAACATGGAAATATCTACACCTCTCTCTGTATGAACATGGAAATATCCACACCACTATCTGTATGAACATGAAAATATCTACACCGTTATCTGTATGAACATGGAAATATGTACACCACTATCTAAATGAAAATGGAAATATCTACACCACTATCTGTATGAACATGGAAATATCTACACCGCTATCTGTATGAACATGCAAATATCTACACAGCTATCTGTATATCAATGGAAATATCTACAATGATATCTCTATAAACATGGAAATATCTACACTGCTATCTGTATAAACATGGAAATATCTACACCGCCACCTGTATAAACATGGAAATATCTGCACTGCCATCCGTACTAACATGGAAATATCTACACCGCCATCTGTATGAACATGTAAATATCTACACCGCTTACTGTATGAACATGGATATACCTACACCGCTATCTGTATGAACATGGAAATATCTGCACCGCTATCTGTATGAACATGTTAATATCTACTCCGCTCTCTGTATGAACATGGAAATATCTACACCGCTATCTGTATGAACATGGAAATATCTACACCGCTATTTGTATGAACAAGGAAATATCTACACCGCTATCTGTATGAACATGCAAATATCTACACAGCTATCTGTATATCAATGGAAATATCTACACTGCTATCTCTATAAACATGGAAATAACTACACTACTATCTGTATAAATATGGAAATATCTACACCACCATCTCTATGAACATGGAAATATCTAAACCGCCATTTGTATGAACATGGAAATATCTACACCGCCATCTCTATGAACATGGAAATATCTACACCGCCGTCTTTATGAACATGGAAATATCTTCACCGCCATCTGTATGAACATGCATAAATCTACACCGGCATCTCGATGAACATGGAAATATCTACACCGCTCTCTGCATGAAAATGGAAATATCTACACAGCTATCTGCATATACATGGAAATATCTACACAGATTTCCCTATAAATATGGAAATAACTACAGCGTTATCTCTGTAAACTTCGAAATACCTACTCCGCAATCTGTATGAACATGGAAATATCTACACCGCCATCTGTACGAACATGGACATATCTACAACGCCATCTGTATTAAGATGGAAATATCTACACCGCTATCTGTACAAACATGGATATATCTCCCAACTATCTGTATAAACATGGAAATATCCGCACCGCTATCTGTATAAACATGGAAATATGTACACCGCTATCTGCATAAACATGGAAATATTCACACCGCTATCTGTGTAAAGACGGAAATGTCAACACCGCTATCTGAGTAAACATGGAAATATCTACACCGCCACCTGTGTAAAAATGGGAATATCTACACCGCCATCTCTATAAACATGGAAATATCTACACCGCCATCTGTATGAACATGGAAATATCTACACCGCTATCTGTATGAACATGGAAATATCTACACCGCCCTCTGTATGAACATGGAAATATCTACACCGCTATCTGTATGAACATGCAAATATCTACACAGCTATCTCTATATCAATGGAAATATCTACACTACTATCTCTATAAACATGGAAATAACTACACTGTTATCTGTACAAACATGGAAATATCTACACCGCCATCTCTATGAACATGGAAATATCTACACCGCCATTTGTATGAACTTGGAAATATCTACACCGCCATCTCTATGAACATGTAAATATCTACACCGCCATGTGTATGAACATGGAAATATCTACACCGCCATCTGTATGAACATGGAAATATCTTCACCGCCATCTGTATGAACATGTATATATCTACACCGGCATCTGGATGAACATGGAAATATCTACACCGCTATCTGCATGAACATGGAAATTTCTACACAGATATCTGCACATACATGGAAATATCTACAGAGATTTCTCTATAAATATGGAAATAACTACCGCGCTATCTCTATAAACTTCGAAATATCTACACCGCCATCTGTATGAACATGGAAATATCTACCCCGCCATCTGTACAAACAGGGACATATCTACAAAGCCATCTGTATTAAGATGGAAATATCTACACCGCTATCTGTATAAACATGGAGATATCCGCCCAACTATCTGCATAAACATGGAAATATCCGCACCGCTATCTGTATAAACATGGAAATATCTACACCGCTATCTGCATAAAGATGGAAATATCCACACAGCTATCTGTGTAAACATGGAAATGTCTACACCGCTATCTGTGTAAACATGGAAATATCTACACCGCCATCTGTGTAAACATGAAAATATCTACACCGCCATCTCTATAAACATGGAAATATCTACACCGCCATCTGTATGAACATGGAAATATCTACACCGCCATCTCTATAAACGTGGAAATATCTACACCGCTATCTGTATGAACTTGGAAATATCTACACTGCTATCTGTATAAAATTGAAATTATCTACACCACTGTCTCTATAAACATGGAAATAACTACACTGTTATCTGTATAAACATGGAAATATCTACATCGCTATCTGTATAAACATGGAAATATCTTCACCGCTATCTGTATAAACATGGAAATATCTACAACGCTGTCTCTATAAACTTGGAAATAACTACACCACAATCTCTATAAACATGGAAATATCTAGACCGCCATCTCTATAAACATGGAAATATCTACACCACCATCTGTTTAAACATGGAAATATCTATACCGCTATCTGCATAAACATGGAAATATCTACACCGCCATCTCTATGAACATGGAAATATCTACACCGCCATCTGTACAAACATGGACATATCTACAAAGCCATCTATATTAAGATGGAAATATCTACACCGCTATCTGTATAAACATGGAAATATCTGCCCAACTATGTGTATAAACATGGAAATATCCGCACCGCTATCTGTATAAACATGGAAATATCTACACCGCTATCTGCATAAACATGGGAATACCAACACCGCTATATGTGTAAACATGGAAATGTCTACCCCGCTATCTGTGTAAACATGGAAATATCTACACCGCCCTCTGTGTAAACATGAAAATATCTACACCGCCATCTCTATATACATGGAAATATATACACCGCCATCTGTATGAACATGGAAATATCTAAACCGCCATTTGTATGAACATGGAAATATCTACACCGCCATCTCTATGAACATGGAAATATCTACACCGCCGTCTTTATGAACATGGAAATATCAACACCGCCATCTGTATGAACATGTAAATATCTACACCGCCATCTGTATGAACATGGAAATATCTACACCGCTAACTGTATGAACATGGAAATATCTACAACGCCATCTGTATGAACATGGAAATATCTACACCGCCATCTGTGCAAACATGGACATATCTACAAAGCCATCTGTATTAAGATGGAAACATCTACACAGCTATCTGCATGAACATGGAAATATCTCCATCGCTATCTGTATGAACATGGAAATATCTACACCGCCATCTGTACGAACATGGAAATATCAACACCGCCATCTGTAAGAACATGTAAATATATACGCCGCCATCTGTATGAACATGGAAATATCTACACCGCAAACTGTATGAACATGGAAATATCTACAACGCCATCTGTATAAACATGGAAATATCTACACCATTATCTGTATGAACATCGAAATATCTACACCGCTATCTGTATGAACTTGGAAATATCTACACCGCTTTCTGTATGAACATGGAAATATCTACAGCAGTGTCTCTATAAACTTGGAAATAACTACACCACTATCTCTGTAAACATGGAAATATCTAGACCGCCATCTCCATAAACATGGAAATATCTACACCACCATCTGTATAAACATGGAAATATCTATACCGCTATCTGCATAAACATGGAATTATCTAAACCGCCATCTCTATGAAAATGGAAATATCTACACCGCCATCTGTACGAACATGGAAATATCTACACCGCCATCTGCATGAACATGTAAATACCTACACCGCCATCTGTATGAACATGGAAATATCTACACCGCTAACTGTATGAACATGGAAATATCTACACCGCTATCTGTATGAACATGGAAATATCTACACCGCTATCTGTATGAACATGGAAATATCTACACCGATATCTGTATGAACATGGAAATATCTACACCGCCCTCTGTAGGAACATGGAAATATCTACCCCGCTATCTGTATGAACATGCAAATTTCTACACAGCTATCTGTATATCAATGGAAATATCTACGCTGCTATCTCTATAAACATGGAAATATCTACACTGCTATCTGTATAAACATGGAAATATCTACACCGCCATCTCTATGAACATGGAAATATCTACAACGCCATTTGTATGAACATGGAAATATCTACACCGCCATCTCTATAAACATGGAAATATCTACACCGCCATTTGTATGAACATGGAAATATCTACACCACCATCTGTATGAACATGGACATATCTTCACTGCCATCTGTATGAGCATGGATATATCTACACCAGCATCTGGATGAACATGGAAGTATCTACAGCGCTATCTGCATGAACATGGAAATATCTACACAGCTATCTGAATATACATGGAAATATCTACACAGATTTCTCTATAAATATGGAAATAACTTCAGCGCTATCTCTATAAACTTTGAAATATCTACACCGCCATCTGTATGAACATGGAAATATCTACACCGCCATCTGTACGAACATGGACATATCTACACCGCCATCTGTATTAAGATGGAAATATCTACACCGCTATCTGTATAAACATGGAAATATCTGCCCAACTATTTGTATAAACATGGAAATATCAGCTCCGCTATCTGCATAAACATGGAAATACCTACACCGCTATCTGCATAAACATGGAAATAGCCACACCGCTATCTCTGTAAACATGGAAATGTCTACACCGCTATCTGTGTAAACATGGAAATATCTACACCGCCATCTGTGTAAATATGAAAATATCTACACCGCCATCTCTATAAACATGGAAATATCTACACCGCCGTCTGTATGAACATGGAAATATCTACACCGCCATCGCTATAAACTTGGAAATATCTACACCGCTATCTGTATGAACATGGAAATACCTACACTGCTATCTGTACGAAGATGGAAATAGCTATACCGCTATCTGTATGAACATGCACATATCTACACAGCTATCTGTATATCAATGGAAATATCTACACTGCTATCTCTATAAACATGGAAATAACTACACTGCTATCTGTATAAACATGGAAATGCCTACACTGCCACCTGTATGAACATGGAATTATCTACACTGCCATCCGTACGAACATGGAAATTTCTACACCGCTATCACTATGAACATGTAAATATCTACACTTCCATCTGTATGAACATGGAAATATCTACACCGCTAACTGTATGAACATGGAAATATCCGCACCGCTATCTGTATGAACATGGAAATATCTACACCGCTATCTGTATGAACATGGAAATATCTACACCGCTATCTGTATGAACATGGAAATATCTACACCGCCATCTGTACGAACATGGAAATATCAACACCGCCATCTGTATGAACATGTAAATATATACACCGCCATCTGAATGAACACGGAAATATCTACACCGCTAACTGTATGAACATGGAAATATCTACAACGCCATCTGTATAAACATGGAAATATCTACACCGTTATCTGTATGAACATGGAAATATCTGCACCGCTATCTGTATGAACATGGAAATATCTACGCCGCTATCTGTATGAACATGGAAATATCTACACCGCTATCTGTATGAACATGGAAATATCTACACCGCTATCTGTATGAACATGCAAATATCTACACAGCTATCTGTATATCAATGGAAATATCTACACTGCTATCTCTATAAACATGGAAATTACTACACTGCTATCTGTATAAACATGGAAATATCTACACCGCCACCTGTATGAACATGGAAATATCTACACTGCCATCCGTACGAACATGGAAATATCAACACCGCCATCTCTATGAACATGTAAATATCTATACCACAATCTGTGTGAACATGGAAATATCTACACCGCTAAGTGTATGAACATAGAAATATCTACACCGCTATCTGTATGAAAATGGAAATATCTACACTGCTATCTGTATGAACATGGAAATATCTACACCGCCCTCTGTATGAACATGGAAATATCTACACCGCTATCTGTATGAACATGCAAATATCTACACAGCTATCTCTATATCAATGGAAATATCTACACTACTATCTCTATAAACATGGAAATAACTACACTGTTATCTGTACAAACATGGAAATATCTACACCGCCATCTCTATGAACATGGAAATATCTACACCGCCATTTGTATGAACTTGGAAATATCTACACCGCCATCTCTATGAACATGTAAATATCTACACCGCCATGTGTATGAACATGGAAATATCTACACCGCCATCTGTATGAACATGGAAACATCTTCACCGCCATCTGTATGAACATGTATATATCTACACCGGCATCTGGATGAACATGGAAATATCTACACCGCTATCTGCATGAACATGGAAATTTCTACACAGATATCTGCACATACATGGAAATATCTACAGAGATTTCTCTATAAATATGGAAATAACTACCGCGCTATCTCTATAAACTTCGAAATATCTACACCGCCATCTGTATGAACATGGAAATATCTACCCCGCCATCTGTACAAACAGGGACATATCTACAAAGCCATCTGTATTAAGATGGAAATATCTACACCGCTATCTGTATAAACATGGAGATATCCGCCCAACTATCTGCATAAACATGGAAATATCCGCACCGCTATCTGTATAAACATGGAAATATCTACACCGCTATCTGCATAAAGATGGAAATATCCACACAGCTATCTGTGTAAACATGGAAATGTCTACACCGCTATCTGTGTAAACATGGAAATATCTACACCGCCATCTGTGTAAACATGAAAATATCTACACCGCCATCTCTATAAACATGGAAATATCTACACCGCCATCTGTATGAACATGGAAATATCTACACCGCCATCTCTATAAACGTGGAAATATCTACACCGCTATCTGTATGAACTTGGAAATATCTACACTGCTATCTGTATAAAATTGAAATTATCTAAACCACTGTCTCTATAAACATGGAAATAACTACACTGTTATCTGTATAAACATGGAAATATCTACACCGCTATCTGTATAAACATGGAAATATCTTCACCGCTATCTGTATAAACATGGAAATATCTACAACGCTGTCTCTATAAACTTGGAAATAACTACACCACAATCTCTATAAACATGGAAATATCTAGACCGCCATCTCTATAAACATGGAAATATCTACACCACCATCTGTTTAAACATGGAAATATCTATACCGCTATCTGCATAAACATGGAAATATCTACAACGCCATCTCTATGAACATGGAAATATCTACACCGCCATCTGTACAAACATGGACATATCTACAAAGCCATCTATATTAAGATGGAAATATCTACACCGCTATCTGTATAAACATGGAAATATCTGCCCAACTATGTGTATAAACATGGAAATATCCGCACCGCTATCTGTATAAACATGGAAATATCTACACCGCTATCTGCATAAACATGGAAATACCAACACCGCTATATGTGTAAACATGGAAATGTCTACCCCGCTATCTGTGTAAACATGGAAATATCTACACCGCCCTCTGTGTAAACATGAAAATATCTACACCGCCATCTCTATATACATGGAAATATATACACCGCCATCTGTATGAACATGGAAATATCTAACCCGCCATTTGTATGAACATGGAAATATCTACACCGCCATCTCTATGAACATGGAAATATCTACACCTCCGTCTTTATGAACATGGAAATATCAACACCGCCATCTGTATGAACATGTAAATATCTACACCGCCATCTGTATGAACATGGAAATATCTACACCGCTAACTGTATGAACATGGAAATATCTACAACGCCATCTGTATGAACATGGAAATATCTACACCGCCATCTGTGCAAACATGGACATATCTACAAAGCCATCTGTATTAAGATGGAAACATCTACACAGCTATCTGCATGAACATGGAAATATCTCCATCGCTATCTGTATGAACATGGAAATATCTACACCGCCATCTGTACGAACATGGAAATATCAACACCGCCATCTGTAAGAACATGTAAATATATACGCCGCCATCTGTATGAACATGGAAATATCTACACCGCAAACTGTATGAACATGGAAATATCTACAACGCCATCTGTATAAACATGGAAATATCTACACCATTATCTGTATGAACATCGAAATATCTACACCGCTATCTGTATGAACTTGGAAATATCTACACCGCTTTCTGTATGAACATGGAAATATCTACAGCAGTGTCTCTATAAACTTGGAAATAACTACACCACTATCTCTGTAAACATGGAAATATCTAGACCGCCATCTCCATAAACATGGAAATATCTACACCACCATCTGTATAAACATGGAAATATCTATACCGCTATCTGCATAAACATGGAATTATCTAAACCGCCATCTCTATGAAAATGGAAATATCTACACCGCCATCTGTACGAACATGGAAATATCTACACCGCCATCTGCATGAACATGTAAATACCTACACCGCCATCTGTATGAACATGGAAATATCTACACCGCTAACTGTATGAACATGGAAATATCTACACCGCTATCTGTATGAACATGGAAATATCTACACCGCTATCTGTATGAACATGGAAATATCTACACCGATATCTGTATGAACATGGAAATATCTACACCGCCCTCTGTAGGAACATGGAAATATCTACCCCGCTATCTGTATGAACATGCAAATTTCTACACAGCTATCTGTATATCAATGGAAATATCTACGCTGCTATCTCTATAAACATGGAAATATCTACACTGCTATCTGTATAAACATGGAAATATCTACACCGCCATCTCTATGAACATGGAAATATCTACAACGCCATTTGTATGAAAATGGAAATATCTACACCGCCATCTCTATAAACATGGAAATATCTACACCGCCATTTGTATGAACATGGAAATATCTACACCACCATCTGTATAAACATGGACATATCTTCACTGCCATCTGTATGAGCATGGATATATCTACACCAGCATCTGGATGAACATGGAAGTATCTACAGCGCTATCTGCATGAACATGGAAATATCTACACAGCTATCTGAATATACATGGAAATATCTACACAGATTTCTCTATAAATATGGAAATAACTTCAGCGCTATCTCTATAAACTTTGAAATATCTACACCGCCATCTGTATGAACATGGAAATATCTACACCGCCATCTGTACGAACATGGACATATCTACACCGCCATCTGTATTAAGATGGAAATATCTACACCGCTATCTGTATAAACATGGAAATATCTGCCCAACTATCTGTATAAACATGGAAATATCAGCTCCGCTATCTGCATAAACATGGAAATACCTACACCGCTATCTGCATAAACATGGAAATAGCCACACCGCTATCTCTGTAAACATGGAAATGTCTACACCGCTATCTGTGTAAACATGGAAATATCTACACCGCCATCTGTGTAAATATGAAAATATCTACACCGCCATCTCTATAAACATGGAAATATCTACACCGCCGTCTGTATGAACATGGAAATATCTACACCGCCATCGCTATAAACTTGGAAATATCTACACCGCTATCTGTATGAACATGGAAATACCTACACTGCTATCTGTACGAAGATGGAAATAGCTATACCGCTATCTGTATGAACATGCACATATCTACACAGCTATCTGTATATCAATGGAAATATCTACACTGCTATCTCTATAAACATGGAAATAACTACACTGCTATCTGTATAAACATGGAAATGCCTACACTGCCACCTGTATGAACATGGAATTATCTACACTGCCATCCGTACGAACATGGAAATTTCTACACCGCTATCACTATGAACATGTAAATATCTACACCTCCATCTGTATGAACATGGAAATATCTACACCGCTAACTGTATGAACATGGAAATATCCGCACCGCTATCTGTATGAACATGGAAATATCTACACCGCTATCTGTATGAACATGGAAATATCTACACCGCTATCTGTATGAACTTGGAAATATCTACACTGCTATCTGTATAAAATTGAAATTATCTACACCACTATCTCTATAAACATGGACATATCTACACTGTTATCTGTATAAACATGGAAATATCTACAACGCTGTCTCTATAAACTTGGAAATAACTAAACCACTATCTCTATAAACATGGAAATATCTAGACCGCCATCTCTATAAACATGGAAATATCTACACCACCATCTTTATAAACATGGAAATATCTGTACCGCTATCTGCATAAACATGGAAATATCTACACGGCCATCTCTATGAACATGGAAATATCTACACCGCCATGTGTACAAACATGGACATATCTACAAAGCCATCTATATTAAGATGGAAATATCTACACCGCTATCTGTATGAACATGGAAATATCTACACCACTATCTGTATGAACATGGAAATATCTACACCGCCATCTGTATGAACATGGAAATATCTACACCGCTATCTGTATGTACATGCAAATATCTACACAGCTATCTGTATATCAATGGAAATATCTACACTGCTATCTCTATAAACATGGAAATAACTGCACTGCTATCTGTATAAACATGGAAATATCTACACCGCCATCTCTATGAACATGGAAATAGCTACACCGCCATTTGTATGAACATGGAAATATCTACACCGCCATCTCTATGAACATGGAAATATCTACACCGCCATCTGTATGAACATGGAAATACCTTCACCGCCATCTGTATGAACATGGATATATCTACACCGGCATCTGGATGAACATGGAAATATCTACACCGCTATCTGCATGAACATGGAATTATCTACACAGATATGTGCACATACATGGAAATATCTACAGAGATTTCTCTATAAATATGGAAATAACTACCGCGCTATCTCTATAAACTTCGAAATATCTACACCGCCATCTGTATGAACATGTAAATATCAACACCGCCATCTGTATGAACATGGAAATATCTACACCGCTAACTGTATGAACATGGAAATATCTACACCGCTATTGGTATGAACATGGAAATATCTACACCGCTATCTGTATGAACATCGAAATATCTCCACCGCTATCTGTATGAACATGGAAATATCTACACCGCTATCTGTATGAACATGGAAATATCTCCATCGCTATCTGTATGAACATGCAAATATCTACACAGCTATCTGTATATCAATGGAAATAACTATACTGCTATCTCTATAAACATGGAAATAACAACACTGCTATCTGTATAAACATGGAAATATCTACACTGCCATCTCTATGAACATGGAAATATCTATACCACCATTGGTATGAACATGGAAATATCTACACCGCCATCTCTATGAACATGGAAATATCTACACCGCCATTTGTGTGAACATGGAAATATCTACACCGCCATCTGTATGAACATGGAAATATCTTCACCGCCATCTGTATGAACATGGATATACCTACACCGGCATCTGGATGAGCATGGAAATATCTACACCGGTATCTGCATGAACATGGAAATATCTACACAGCTATCTGCATATACACGGAAATATCTACACAGATTTCTCTATAAATATGGAAATAACTACAGCGCTATCTCTATAAACTTCAAAATATCTACACCGCCATCTGTATGAACATGTAAATATCTACACCGCCATCTGTATGAACATGGAAATATCTACACCGCCATCTGTACAAACATGGACATATCTACCAAGCCATCTGTATTAAGATGGAAATATCTACACCGCTATCTGTATAAACATGGAAATATCTGCCCAACTATCTGTATAATCATGGAAATATCCGCACCGCTATCTGTATAAACATGGAAATATCCACACAGCTATCTGTGTAAACATGGAAATGTCTACACCGCTATCTGTGTAAACATGGAAATATCTACACCGACATCTGTGTAAACATGAAAATATCTACACCGCCATCTCTATAAACATGGAAATATCTACACCGCCATCTGTGTGAACATGGAAATATCTACACCGCCATCTCTATAAACGTGGAAATATCTACACCGCTATCTGTATGAACTTGGAAATATCTACACTGCTATCTGTATAAAATTGAAATTATCTACACTACTGTCTCTATAAACATGGAAATATCTACACTGTTATCTGTATAGACATGGAAATATCTACACCGCTATCTGTATAAACATGGAAATATCTTCACCGCTATCTGTATAAACATGGAAATATCTACAACGCTGTCTCTATAAACTTGGAAATAACTACACCACAATCTCTATAAACATGGAAATATCTAGACCGCGATCTCTATAAACATGGAAATATCTACACCACCATCTGTATAAACATGGAAATATCTATAGCGCTATCTGCATAAACGTGGAAATATCTACACCGCCATCTCTATTAACATGGAAATATCTACATCGCCATCTGTACAAACATGGACATATCTACAACGCCATTTGTATGAACATGGAAATATCTACACCCCCATCTCTATGAACATGGAAATATCTACACCGCCATTTGTATGAACATGGAAATATCTACACCACAATCTGTATGAACATGGAAATATCTTCACCGCCATCTGTATGAGCATGGATATATCTACACCGGCATCTGGATGAACATGGAAATATCTACACCGCTATCTGTATGAACATGGAAATATCAACACCGTTATCTGTAAGAACATGGAAATATCTACACCGTTATCTGTATGAACATGGAAATATCTACACAACTATCAGTACGTACATGGAAATATCTACACCGCTATCTGTATGAACTTGGAAATATCTACACCACTATCTGTATGAACATGCAAATATCTACACAGCTATCTGTATATCAATGGAAATATCTACACTGCTATCTCTATAAACATGGAAATAACTACACTGCTATCTGTATAAACATGGAAATATCTACACCGCCACCTGTATGAACATGGAAATATCTACACTGCCATCCGTACGAACATGGAAATATCTACACCGCCATCTGTATGAACATGGAAATATCTACACCGCCATTTCTATGAACATGGAAATACCTACACCGCAAACTGTATGAACATGGAAATATCTACACCGCTATTGGTATGAAAATGGAAATATCTACACCGCTATCTGTATGAACATGGAAATATCTACACCTCTCTCTGTATGAACATGGAAATATCTACACCACTATCTGTATGAACATGGAAATGTCTACAACGCTGTCTCTATAAACTTGGAAATAACTACACCACAATCTCTATAAACATGGAAATATCTAGACCGCCATCTCTATAAACATGGAAATATCTACACCACCATCTGTATAAACATGGAAATATCTATACCGCTATCTGCATAAACATGGAAATATCTACACCGCCATCTCTATGAACATGGAAATATCTACACCGCCATCTGTACAAACATGGACATATCTACAACGCCATTTGTATGAACATGGAAATATCTACACCGCCATCTCTATGAACATGGAAATATCTACACCGCCATTTGTATGAACATGGAAATATCTACACCACCATCTGTATGAACATGGAAATATCTTCACCGCCATCTGTATGAGCATGGATATATCTACACCGGCATCTGGATGAACATGGAAATATGTACACCGCTAACTATATGAACATGGAAATATCAACACCGTTATCTGTAAGAACATGGAAATATCTACACCGTTATCTGTATGAACATGGAAATATCTACACCGCTATCAGTACGTACACGGAAATATCTACACCGCTATCTGTATGAACATGCAAATATCTACACAGCTATCTGTATATCAATGGAAATATCTACACTGCTATCTCTATAAACATGAAAATAACTACACTGCTATCTGTATAAACATGGAAATATCTACACCGCCACCTGTATGAACATGGAAATATCTACACTGCCATCCGTACGAACATGGAAATATCTACACCGCCATCTGTATGAACATGGAAATATCTACACCGCCATTTGTATGAACATGGAAATACCTACACCGCAAACAGTATGAACATGGAAATATCTACACCGCTATTGGTATGAAAATGGATATATCTACACCGCTATCTGTATGAACATGGAAATATCTACACCTCTCTCTGTATGAACATGGAAATATCTACACCACTATCTTTATGAACATGGAAATATCTACACGGTTATCTGTATGAGCATGGATATATCTACACCGGCATCTGGATGAACATGGAAATATCTACACCGCCATCTGTATGAACATGTAAATATCAACACCGACATCTGTATGAACATGGAAATATCTACACCGCTAACTGTATGAACATGGAAATATCTACACCGCTATTGGGATGAACATGGAAATATCTACACCGCTATCTCTATGAACATCGAAATATCTACACCGCTATCTGTACTAACATGGAAATATCTACACCGTTATCTGTATGAACATGGAAATATTTCCATCGCTATCTGTATGAACATGCAAATATCTACACAGCTATCTGTATATCAATGGAAATAACTACACTGCTATCTCTATAAACATGGAAATAACAACACTGCTATCTGTATAAACATGGAAATATCTACACTGCCATCTCTATGAACATGAAAATATCTATACCGCCATTTGTATGAACATAGAAATATCTACACCGCCATCTCTATGAACATGGAAATATCTACACCGCCATTTGTGTGAACATCAAATATCTACACCGCCATCTGTATGAACATGGAAATATCTTCACCGCCATCTGTATGAACATGGATATACCTACACCGGCATCTGGATGAGCATGGAAATATCTACACCGCTATCTGCATGAACATGGAAATATCTAAACAGCTATTTGCATATACACGGAAATATCTACACAGATTTCTCTATAAATATGGAAATAACTACAGCGCTATCTCTATAAACTTCAAAATATCTACACCGCCATCTGTATGAACATGGAAATATCTACACCGCCATCTGTACGAACATGGACATATCTACACCGCCATCTGTATTAAGATGGAAATATCTACACCGCTATCTGTATAAACATGGAAATATCTGCACCACTATCTGTATAAACATGGAAATAACCGCACCGCTATCTGTATAAACATGGAAATACCTAAACCGCTATCTTCATAAACATGGAAATATCCACACCGCTATCTGTGTAAACATGGAAATGTCTACACCTCTACTGTGTAAACATGGAAATATCTACACCGCCATCTGTGTAAACATGAAAATATCTACACCGCCATCACTATAAACATGGAAATATCTACACCGCCATCTGTATGAACATGGAAATATCTACACCGCCATCTCTATAAACGTGGAAATATCTACACTGCTGTCTGTATGAACTTGGAAATATCTACACTGCTATCTGTATAAAATTGGAATTATGCACACCACTATCTCTATAAACATGGAAATATCTACACTGCTATGTGTATGAACATGGAAATGTCTACAACGCTATCTGTATAAACATGGAAATATCTTCACCGCTATCTGTATAAACACGGAAATATCTACAACGCTGTCTCTATAAACTTGGAAATAACTACACCGCTATCACTATAAAAATGGAAATATCTAGACTGCCATCTATATAAACATGGAAATATCTACACCACCATCTGTATAAACATGGAAATATCTATACCGCTATCTGCATAAACATGGAAATATCAACACCGCCATCTCTATGAACATGGAAATATCTACACCGCCATCTGTACGAACATGGAAATATTTACACCGCCATCTGTATGAACACGGAAATATCTAAACCACTAACTGTATGAAGATGGAAATATCTACACCGCCACCTGTATGAACATGGAAATATCTACACTGACATCCGTATGAACATGGAAATATCTACACCGCCATCTGTATGAACATGTAAATATCTACACCGCCATCTGTATGAAAATGGAAATATCTAAACCGCTAACTGTATGAAGATGGAAATATCTACACCGCTATTGGTATGAACATGGAAATATGTACACCGCTATCTGTATGAACATGGAGATATCTACTCCGCTATCTGTATGAACATGGAAATATCTACACCGATATCTGTACGAACATGCAAATATCTACACAGCTATCTGTATATCAATGGAAATATCTACACTGCTATCTCTATAAACATTGAAATAACTACACTGCTATTTGTATAAACATGGAAATATCCACACCGCCATCTCTATGAACATGGAAATAGCTACACCGCCATTTGTATGAATATGGAAATATCTACACCGCCATCTCTATGAACATGGAAATATCTACACCGCCATCTCTATGAACTTGGAAATAGCTACACCGCCATTTGTATGAATATGGAAATATCTACACCGCCATCTCTATGAACATGGAAATATCTACACCGCCATCTGTATGAACATGGAAATATATACAACGCTATCTGTATGAATATGGAAATATCTACACCTCTCTCTGTATGAACATGGAAATATCTACACCACTATCTGTATGAACATGGAAATATCTACACCGTTATCTGTATGAACATGGAAATACCTACACCGCTATCTGAATGAAAATGGAAATATCTACACTGCTATCTGCATATACATGGAAATATCTACACAGATTTCTCTATAAATATGGAAATAACAACAGCGCTATCCCTATAAACTTCGAAATATCTACACCGCCATCTGTATGAACATGGAAATACCTACACCGCCATCTGTACGAACATGGACATACCTACACTGACATCTGTATTAAGATGGAAATATCTACACCGCTATTTGTATAAACATGGAAATATCTGCCCTACTATCTGTATAAACATGGAAATATCCACACCACTATCTGTGTAAACATGGAAATGTCTACACCGCTATCTGTGTAAACATGGAAATATCTACACCGCCATCTGTGTAAACATGAAAATATCTACACTACCATCTCTATTAACGTTGAAATATCTACACCGCTATCTGTAAGAACTTGGAAATATCTAAACTGCTATCTGTATAAAATTGGAATTATCTACACCACTATCTCTATCAACATGGAACTGTCTACACCGCTATCTGTATAAACATGGAAATATCTAAACCGTTATCTGTATAAACATGAAAATACCTTCACCACTATTTGTAAAAACATGGAAATATCTACAACGCTGTCTCTATAAACTTGGAAATAACTACACCACTATCTCTATAAACATGGAAATATCTAGACCGCCATCTCTATAAACATGGAAATATATACACCACCATCTGTATAAACATGGAAATATCTATACCGCTATCTGCATAAACATGGAAATATCTACATTGCCATCTCTATGAACATGGAAATATCTACACCGCCATCTGTATGAACATGTAAATATCTACAACGCCATCTGTAAGAACATGGAAATATCTACACCGCTAACTGTATGAACATGGAAATATCAACACAGTTATCTGTAAGAACATGGAAATATCTACACCGTTATCTGTATGAACATGGAAATATCTACACCGCTATCAGTACGTACATCGAAATATCTACACCGGTATCTGTATGAACATGGAAATATCTACACCGCTATCTGTATGAACATGCAAATATCTACACAGCTATCTGTATATCAATGTAAATATCTTCACTGCTATCTCTATAAACGTGGAAATAACTTCACTGCAATCTGTATAAACATGGAAATATCCACAACGCAAACTGTATGAACAAGGAAATATCTACACCGCTATCTGTGTGAACATGCAAATATCTACACCGCTATCTGTATGAACATGGAAATATCTACACCACCATCTGTATGAACATGGAAATATCTACACCGCTATCTGTATGAACATGGAAATACCTACCCCGCTATCTGTATGAACATGCAAATGTCTACACAGCTGTCTGTATGAACATGGAAATAACTCCACTGCTATCTGTATAAACTTGGAAATATCTGCACCGCCATCTATATGAACATGGAATTATCTACACCGTCATTTCTATGAACATGGAAATATCTACACCGCCATCTCTATGAACATGGAAATATCTACAAAGCCATCTGTATGAACATGGAAATACCTTCACCGCCATCGGTATGAACATGGATATATCTACAACGGCATCTGGATTAACATGGAAATATCTACACCGCCATCTGTATGAACATGTAAATATCAACACCGCCATCTGTATGAACATGGAAATATCTACACCGCTAACAGTATGAACATGGAAATATCAACACCGCTATCTGTAAGAACATGGAAATATCTACACCGTTATCTGTATGAACACGGAAATATCTCCACCGCTATCTGAATGAAAATGGAAATATCTACACCGCTATCTGTATGAACATGGAAATATCTACACCGCTATCTGTATGAACATGCAAATATCTACACAGCTATCTGTATATCAAAGGAAATATCTACAATGCTATCTCTATAAACATGGAAATATCTCCACTGCTATCTGTATAAACATGGAAATATCTACACCGCCACCTGTATGAACATGGAAATATCCACACTGCCATCCGTACTAATATTGAAATATCTACACCGCCATCTGTATGAACATGTAAATATCTACACCGCCATCTCTATGAACATGGAAATATCTACACCGCTTACTGTATGAACATGGATATACCTACACCGCTATCTGTATGAACATGGAAATATCTAAACCGCTATCTGTATGAACATGGAAATATCTACACCGCTCTCTGTATGAACATGGAAATATCTACACCGCTATCTGTATATCAATGGAAATATCTACACTGCTATATCTATAAACATGGAAATAACTACACTGGTATCTGTATAAACATGGAAATAACTACACCACCATCTCTATGAAAATGGAAATATCTAAACCACAATTTGTATGAACATGGAAATATCTACACCGTCATCTCTATGAACATGGAAATATCTACACGGCCGTCTTTATGAACATGGAAATATCTTCACCGCCATCTGTATGAACATGGATATATCTATACCGGCATCTGGATGAACATGGAAATATCTACACCGCTCTCTGCAACAACATGGAAATATCTACACAGCTATCTGCATATACCTGGAAATATCTACACAGATTTCTCTATAAATTTGGAAATAACTACAGCGCTATCCCTATAAACTTCGTAATATCTACACCGCCATCTGTATGAACATGGAAATATCTACACCGCCATCTCTACGAACATGGACATTCCTTCACCGACATCTGTATTAAGATGGAAATATCTACACCGCTATCTGTATAAACATGGAAATATCGGCCCAACTATCTGTATAAATATGGAAATATCCACACCGCTATCTGTGTAAACATGGAAATGCCTACACCGCTATCTGTGTAAACATGGAAATATCTACACCGCCATCTGTGTAAACATGAAAATATCTACACCGCCGTCTCTATAAACATGGAAATATCTACACCGCCATCTGTGTGAACATGGAAATATCTACACCGCCATCTCTATAAACGTGGAAATATCTACACCGCTATCTGTATGAACTTGGAAATATCTACACTGCTATCTGTTTAAAATTGAAATTATCTACACCACTGTCTCTATAAACATGGAAATATCTACACTGTTATCTGTATAAACATGGAAATATCTACGCCGCTATCTGTATAAACATGGAAATATCTTCACCGCTATCTGTATAAACATGGAAATATCTACAACGCTGTCTCTATAAACTTGGAAATAACTACACCACAATGTCTATAAACATGGAAATATCTAGACCGCCATCTCTATAAATATGGAAATATCTACACCACCATCTGTATAAACATGAAAATATCTATACCGCTATCTGCATAAACATGGAAATATCTACACCGCCATCTCTATGAACATGGAAATATCTACACCGCCATCTGTACAAACATGGACATATCTACAAAGCCATCAATATTAAGATGGAAATATCTACACCGCTATCTGTATAAACATGGAAATATCTGCCCAACTATGTGTATAAACATAGAAATATCCGCACCGCTATCTGTATAAACATGGAAATATCTACACCGCTATCTGCATAAACATGGAAATATCCACACCGCTATCTGTGTAAACATGGAAATGTCTACACTGCTATCTGTGTATACATGGAAATATCTACACCGCCATCTGTGTAAACATGAAAATATCCACACCGCCATCTCTATAAACATGGAAATATCTACACCGCCATCTGTATGAACATGGAAATATCTACACCGCCATCTGTATAAACGTGGAAACATCCACACCGCTATCTGTATGAACTTGGAAATATCTACAGTGCTCTCGGTATAAAATTGAAATTATCTACAACACTATCTCTATAAACAAGGAAATATCTACTCTGCTATCTGTATAAACAAGGAAATATCTACACCGCTATCTGTATGAACATGGAAATATCTACACCGCTATCTGTATGAACATGGAAATATCTACACCGCTATCTGTATGAACATGTAAATATCTACACAGCTATCTGTATGAACATGGAAATAACTCCTCTGCTATCTGCATAAACATGGAAATATCTACACCGCCATCTCTATGAACATGGAAATATCTACACCGCTATTTGTATGAACATGGAAATATCTACACCGCCATCTCTATGAACATGGAAATATCTATACCGCAATCTGTATGAACATGGAAATACCTTCACCGCCATCTGTATGAACATGGATATATCTACAACGGCATCTGGATGAACATGGAAATATCTACACCGCCATCTCTATGAACATGGAAATACCTGCAAAGCCATCTGTAAGAACATGGAATTATCTACACCGCCATCTGTATGAACATGTAAATATCTACACCGCCATCTGTATGAACATGGAAATATCTACACCGCTAACTGTATGAACATGGAAATATCAACACTGCTATCTGTAAGAACATGGAAATATCTATACCGCTATGTGTATGAACATGGAAATATCTACACCGCTATCTGTATGAACATGGAAATATCTACACCGCTATCTGTATGAACATGGAAATATCTACACCGCCCTCTGTTTGAACATGGAAATATCTACACCGCTACCTGTATTAACATGCAAATATCTACACAGCTATCTGTTTATCAATGGAAATTTCTACACTACTATCTCTATAAACATGGAAATAACTACACTGCTATCTGTATAAACATGGAAATATCTACACCGCCATCTCTATGAACATGGAAATATCTACACCGCCATTTGTATGAACATGGAAATATCTACACCGCCATCGCTATGAACATGGAAATATCTACACCGCCATTTGTATGAACATGGAAATACCTACACCGCCATCTGTATGAACATGGAAACATCTTCTCCGCCATCTGTATGAGCATGGATATATCTACACCGGCATCTGGATGAACATGGAAATATCTACACCGGTATCTGCATAAACTTGGAAATATCTACACAGCTATCTGCATATACATGGAAATATGTACACAGATTTCTCTATAAATATGGAAATAACTACAGCGCTATCTCTGTAAACTTCGAAATATCTACACCGCCATCTGTATGAACATGGAAATATCTACACCGCCATCTGTACGAACATGGACATATCTACACCTCCATCTGTATTAGGATGGAAATATCTACACCGCTATCTGTATAAACTTGGAAATATCTGCCCAACTATCTGTATAAACATGGAAATATCCGCACCGCTATCTGTATAAACATGGAAATATGAACACCGCTATCTGCATAAACATGGAAATAATCACACCGCTATCTGTGTAAAGATGGAAATGTCTACACCGCTATCTGTGTAAACATGGAAATATCTACACCGCCATCTGTGCAAACATGGGAATATTTACACCGCCATCTCTATAAACATGGAAATATCTACACCGCCATCTGTATGAACATGGAAATATCTACACCGCTATCTGTATGAAC
Source organism: Gorilla gorilla gorilla (assembly GCF_029281585.2). Classification (NCBI taxonomy): domain Eukaryota; kingdom Metazoa; phylum Chordata; class Mammalia; order Primates; family Hominidae; genus Gorilla; species Gorilla gorilla. The sequence continues at coordinate 2,975,227 of NC_073234.2, forward strand.
ATGGAAATATCTACACCGCCCTCTGTATGAACATGGAAATATCTACACCGCTATCTGTATGAACATGCAAATATCTACACAGCTATCTGTATATCAATGGAAATATCTACACTACTATCTCTATAAACATGGAAATAACTACACTGCTATCTGTACAAACATGGAAATATCTACACCGCCATCTCTATGAACATGGAAATATCTACACCGCCATTTGTATGAACATGGAAATATCTACACTGCCATCTCTGTGAGCATGGAAATATCTACACCGCCATTTGTATGAACATGGAAATATCTACACCGCCATCTGTATTAACATGGAAATATCTTCACCGCCATCTGTATGAGCATGGATATATCTACACCGGCATCTGGATGAACATTGAAATATCTACACCGGTATCTGCATGAACATGGAAATATCTACACAGCTATCTGCATATACATGGAAATATCTACACAGATTTCTCTATAAATATGGAAATAACTACAGCGCTATCTCTGTAAACTTCGAAATATCTACACCGCCATCTGTATGAACATGGAAATATCTACACCGCCATCTGTACGAACATGGACATATCTACACCGCCATCTGTATTAAGATGGAAATATCTACACCGCTATCTGTATAAACATGGAAATATCTGCCCAAGTATCTGTATAAACATGGAAATATCCGCACCGCTATCTGTATAAACATGGAAATACCTACACCGCTATCTGCATAAACATGGAAATATCCACACCGCAATCTGTGTAAAGATGGAAATGTCTACACCGCTATCTGTGTAAACATGTAAATATCTACACCGCCATCTGTATAAACATGGGAATATCTACACCGCCATCTCTATAAACATGGAAATATCTACACCGCCATCTGTATGAACATGGAAATATCTACACCGCCATCTCTATAATTGTGGAAATATCTACACCGCTATCTGTATGAACTTGGAAATATCTACACTGCTATCTGTATAAAATAGAAATTATCTACACCACTATCTCTATAAACATGGAAATATCTACACTGATATCTGTATAAACATGAAAATATCTACACCGCTATCTGTATAAACATGGAAATAACTTCACCGCTATCCGTATAAACATGGAAATATCTACAACGCTGTCTCTATAAACTTGGAAATAACTACACCACTATCTCTATAAACATGGAAATATCTAGACCGCCATCTCTATAAACATGGAAATATATACACCACCATCTGTATAAACATGGAAATATCTATACCACTATATGCATAAACATGGAAACACCTAAATTGCCATCTCTATGAACATGGAAATATCTACACCGCCATCTGTATGAACATGTAAATATCTACACCGCCATCTGTATGAACATGGAAACATCTACACCGCTAACTGTATGAACATGGAAATATCAACACCGTTATCTGTAAGAACATGGAAATGTCTACACCGTTATCTGTATGAACATGGAAATATCTACACCGCTATCAGTACGTACATGGAAATATCTACACCGCTATCTGTATGAACATGGAAATATCTAAACCGCTATCTGTATGAACATGCAAATATCTACACAGCTATCTGTATATCAATGTAAATATCTACACTGCTATCTCTATAAACATGGCAATAACTACTCTGCTATCTGTATAAACATGGAAATATCTACAACGCTAACTGTATGAACATGGAAATATCTACACCGCTATCTGTTTGAACATGCAAATATCTACACCGCTATCTGTATGAACATGGAAATATCTACACCACCATCTGTATGGACATGGAAATATCTACACCGCTATCTGTATGAACATGGAAATATCTACACCGCTATCTGTATGAACATGCAAATATCTACACAGCTATCTGTATATCAATGTAAATATCTACACTGCTATCTCTATAAACATGGAAATAACTACACTGCTATCTGTATAAACATGGAAATATCTACAACGCTAACTGTATGAACATGGAAATATCTACACCGCTATCGGTTTGAACATGCAAATATCTACACCGCTATCTGTATGAACATGGAAATATCTACACCGCCATCTGTATGAACATGGAAATACCTTCACAGCCATCGGTATGAACATGGAGATATCTACAACGGCATCTGGATTAACATGGAAATATCTACACCACCATCTCTATGAACATGGAAATACCTACACCGCCATCTGTACGAACATGGAAATATCTACACCGCTATCTGTAAGAACATGGAAATATCTATACCGCTATCTGTATGAACATGGAAATATCTACACCTCTATCTGTATGAACATGGAAATAACTACACCGCTATCTGTATGAACATGGAAATATCTACACCGCCCTCTGTATGAACATGGAAATACCTACACCGCTATCTGTATGAACATGCAAATATCTACACAGCTATCTGTATATCAATGGAAATATCTACACTACTATCTCTATAAACATGGAAATAACTACACTGTTATCTGTATAAACATGGAAATATCTACACCGCCATCTCTATAAACATTGAAATATCTACACCGCAATTTGTATGAACATGGAAATATCTACACCACCATCTCTATGAACATGGAAATATCTACACCGCCATTTGTATGAACATGGAAATATCTACACCGCCATCTGTATGAACATGGAAATATCTACACCGCCATCTGTATGAGCATGGATATATCTACACCGGCATCTGGATGAACATGGAAATATCTACACCGCTATCTGCATGAACATGGAAATATCTAAACAGCTATCTGCATATACAAGGAAATATCTACACACATTTCTCTATAAATATGGAAATAACTACAGCGCTATCTCTATAAACTTCGAAATATCTACACCGCCATCTGTATGAACATGGAAATATCTACACCGCCATCTGTATGAACATGTAAATATCTACACCGCCATCTGTATAAAGATGGAAATATCTACACTGCTATCTGTGTGAACATGGAAATATCTACACCTCTCTCTGTATGAACATGGAAATTTCTACACCACTATCTGTATGAACATGAAAATATCTACACCGTTATCTGTATGAACATGGAAATATTTACACCGCTATCTGAATGAAAATGGAAATAGCTACACCACTATCTGTATGAACATGGAAATATCTACACCGCTATCTGTATGAACATGCAAATATCTACACAGCTATCTGTATATCAGTGGAAATATCTACCATGATATCTCTATAAACATGGAAATATCTACACTGCTATCTGTATAAACATGGAAATATCTACACGGCCACCTGTATGAACATGGAAATATCTACACTGCCATCCGTACTAACATGGAAATATCTACACCGCCATCTGTATGAACATGTAAATATCTACACCGCCATCTGTAGGAACATGGAAATATCTACACCGCTATCAGTACGTACATGGAAATATCTACACCGCTTACTGTATGAACATGCATATACCTACACCGCTATCCGTATGAACATGGAAATATCTACACCGCTATCTGTATGAACATGGAAATATCTACACCGCTCTCTGAATGAACATGGAAATATCTACAACGCTATCTGTATGAACATGGAAATATCTACACCGCTATCTGTATGAACAAGGAAATATCTACACCGCTATCTGTATGAACATGCAAATATCTACGCAGCTATCTGTATATCAATGGAAATATCTACACTGCTAACTCTATAGACATGGAAATAACTACACTGCTATCTGTATAAATATGGAAATATCTACACCACCATCTCTATGAACATGGAAATATCTTAACCGCCATTTGTATGAACATGGAAATATCTAAACCGCCATCTCTATGAACATGGAAATATCTACACCGCCGTCTTTATGAACATGGAAATACCTTCACCGCCATCTGTATGAACATGGATATATCTACACCGGCATCTGGATGAACATGGAAATATCTACACCGCTCTCTGCATGAAAATGGAAATATCTACACAGTTATCTGCATATACATGGAAATATCTACACAGATTTCTCTATAAATATGGAAATAACTACAGCGCTATCCCTATAAACTTCAAAATATCTACACCGCCATCTGTATGAACATGGAAATATCTACACCGCCATCTCTACGAACATGGACATACCTACACCGACATCTGTATTAAGATGGAAATATCTACACCGCTATCTGTATAAACATGGAAATATCTGCCCAACTATCTGTATAAACATGGAAATATCCACACCGCTATCTGTGAAAACATGGAAATGCCTACACTGCTATATATGTAAACATGTAAATATCTACACCGCCATCTGTGTAAACATGAAAATATCTACACCGCCATCTCTATAAACATGGAAATATCTACACTGTCATCTGTATGAACATGGAAATATCTGCACCGCCATCTCTATAAACGTGGAAATATCTACACCGCTATCTGTATGAACTTGGAAATATCTACACTGCTATCTGTATATAATTGGAATTATCTACACCACTATCTCTATCAACATGGAAATATCTACACCGCTATCTGTATAAACATGGAAATATCAACACCGCTATCTGTATAAACATGGAAATACCTTCACCGCTATCTGTAAAAACATGGAAATATCTACAACGCTGTCTCTATAAACTTGGAAATAACTACACCACTATCTCTATAAACATGGAAATATCTAGACCGCCATCTCTATAAACATGGAAATATCTACACAACCATCTGTATAAATATGGAAATATCTATACCGCTATCTGTATAAACATGGAAATATCTACACCGCTATCTGCATAAGGATGGAAATATCCACAAAGCCATCTGTGTCAACATGGAAATGTCTACACCGCTATCTGTGTAAACATGGAAATATCTACACCGCCATATGTGTAAACATGAAAATATTTACACCGCCATCTCTATAAACATGGAAATATCTACACCGCCATCTGTATGAACATGGAAATATCTACACCGCCATCTCTATAAACGTGGAAATATCTACACCGCTATCTGTATGAACTTGGAAATATCTACACTGCTATCTGTATAAAATTGAAATTATCTACACCACTGTCTGTATAAACATGGAAATATCTACACTGTTATCTGTATAAACATGGAAATATCTACACCGCTATCTGTATAAACATGGAAATATCCACACCACTATCTGTGTAAACATGGAAATGTCTACACCGCTATCTGTGTAAACATGGAAATATCTACACCGCCATCTCTATAAACGTCGAAATATCCACACCACTATCTGTATGAACTTGGAAATAGCTACAGTGCTCTCGGTATAAAATTGAAATTATCTACACCACTATCTCTATAAACATGGAAATATCTACTCTGCTATCTGTATAAACATGGAAATATCTACACCGCTATCTGTATAAACATGGAAATATCTTCACCGCTATCTGTATAAACATGGAAATATCTACAGCGCTGTCTCTATAAACTTGGAAATAACTACACCAGTATCTCTGTAAACATGGAAATATCTAGACCGCCGTCTCTATAAACATGGAAATATCTACACCACCATCTGTATAAACATGGAAATATCTATACCGCTATCTGCATAAACATGGAAATATCTACACCGCCATCTCTATGAACATGGAAATAGCTACACCGCCATCTGTACGAACATGGAAATATCTACACCGCCATCTGTATGAACATGTAAATATCTACACCGCCATCTGTATGAACATGGAAATATCTACACCGCTAACTGTATGAACATGGAAATATGAACACCGCTATCTGTAAGAACATGGAAATATCTACACCGTTATCAGTATGAACATGGAAATATCTATGCCGCTATCAGTACGTACTTGGAAATATCTACACCGCTATCTGTAAGAACATGGAAATATCTATACCGCTATCTGTATGAACATGGAAATATCTACACCGCTATCTGTATGAACATGGAAATATCTACACTGCTATCTGTATGAACATGGAAATATCTACACCGCCCTCTGTATGAACATGGAAATATCTACACCGCTATCTGTATGAACATGCAAATATCTACACAGCTATCTGTATATCAATGTAAATATCTACACTGCTATCTCTATAAACATGGAAATAACTACACTGCTATCTGTACAAACATGGAAATATCTACACCGCCACCTGTATGAACATGGAAATATCTACACTGCCATCCGTATGAACATGGAAATATCTACACCGCCATCTGTATGAACATGGAAATATCTAAACCGCCATCTGTATGAACATGGAAATATCTACACCGCCATCTGTATGAACATGGAAATACCTTCACCGCCATCTGTATGAACATGGATATATCTACAACGGCATCTGGATGAACATGGAAATATCTACACCGCCATCTCTATGAACATGGAAATATCTACACCGCCATCTGTACGAACATGGAACTATCTACACCGCCATCTGTATGAACATGTAAATATCTACACCGCCATCTGTATGAACATGGAAATAACTACACCGCTAACTGTATGAACATGGAAATATCAACACCGCTATCTGTAAGAACATGGAAATATCTATACCGCTATCTGTATGAACATGGAAATATCTACACCGCTATCTGTATGAACATGGAAATATCTACACTGCTATCTGTATGAACATGGAAATATCTACACCACCCTCTGTATGAACATGGAAATATCTACACCGCTATCAGTATGAACATGCAAATATCTACACAGCTATCTGTATATCAATGGAAATATCTACACTACTATCTCTATAAACCTGGAAATAACTACACTGCTATCTGTATAAACATGGAAATATCTACACCGCCATCTCTATGAACATGGAAATATCTACACCGCCATTTGTATGAACATGGAAATATCTACACCGCCATCTCTATGAACATGGAAATATCTACACCGCCATTTGTATGAACATGGAAATATCTACACTGCCATCTGTATGAACATGGAAATATCTTCACCGCCATCTGTATGAGCATGGATATATCTACACCGGCATCTGGATGAACATGGAAATATCTACACCGGTATCTGCATGAAGATGGAAATATCTACACAGCTATCTGCATATACATGGAAATATCTACACAGATTTCTCTATAAATATGGAAATAACTACAGCGCTATCTCTATAAACTTCGAAATATCTACACCGCCATCTGTATGAACATGGAAATATCTACACCGCCATCTGTACGAACATGGACATATCTACACCGCCATCTGTATTAAGATGGAAATATCTACACCGCTATCTGTATAAACATGGAAATATCTGCCCAACTATCTGTATAAACATGGAAATATCCGCACCGCTATCTGTATAAACATGGAAATATGTACACAGCTATCTGCATAAACATGGAAATATCCACACCGTTATGTGTGTAAAGATGGAAATGACTACACCGCTATCTGTGTAAACATGGAAATATCTACACCGCCATCTGTGTAAACATGGGAATATCTACACCGCCATCTCTATAAACATGGAAATATCTACACCGACATCTGTATGAACATGGAAATATCTACACCGCCATCTCTATAAACGTGGAAATATCTACACCGCTATCTGTATGAACTTGGAAATATCTACACTGCTATCTGTATAAAATTGAAATTATCTACACCACTATCTCTATAAACATGGAAATATCTACACTGATATCTGTATAAACATGAAAATATCTACACCACTCTCTGTATAAACATGGAAATAACTTCACCGCTATCTGAATAAACATGGAAATATCTACAACGCTGTCTCTATAAACTTGGAAATAACTACACCACTATCTCTATAAACATGGAAATATCTACACCGCTAACTGTATGAACATGGAAATATCTACACCACCATCTTTATAAACATGGAAATATCTATACCGCTATCTGCATAAACATGGAAATATCTACACTGCCATCTCTATGAACATGGAAATATCTACACCGCCATGTGTACAGACATGGAAATATCTACAAAGCAATCTATATTAAGATGGAAATATCTACACCGCTATCTGTATGAACATGGAAATATCTACACCACTATCTGTATGAACATGGAAATATCTACACCGCCATCTGTATGAACATGGAAATATCTACACCGCTATCTGTATGTACATGCAAATATCTACACAGCTATCTGTATATCAATGGAAATATCTACACTGCTATCTCTATAAACATGGAAATAACTACACTGCTATCTGTATAAACATGGAAATATCTACACCGCCATCTCTATGAACATGGAAATAGCTACACCGCCATTTGTATGAACATGGAAATATCTTCACCGCCATCTCTATGAACATGGAAATATCTACACCGCCATCTGTATGAAGATGGAAATATTTTCACCGCCATCTGTATGAACATGGATATATATACACCGGCATCTGGATGAACATGGAAATATCTACACCGTTATCTGCATGAACATGGAAATATCTACACAGATATCTGCACATACATGGAAATATCTACAGAGATTTCTCTATAAATATGGAAATAACTACCGCGCTATCTCTATAAACTTCGAAATATCTACACCGCCATCTGTATGAACATGGAAATATCTACACCGCCATCTGTACAAACATGGACATACCTACAAAGCCATCTGTATTAAGATGGAAATATCTACACCGCTATCTGTATATACATGGAAATATCCGCCCAACTATCTGTATAAACATGGAAATATCCGCACCGCTATCTGTATAAACATGGAAATATCTACACCGCTATCTGCATAAAGATGGAAATATCCACACAGCTATCTGTGTAAACATGGAAATGTCTACACCGCTATCTGTGTAAACATGGAAATATCTACACCGCCATCTGTGTAAACATGAAAATATCTACACAGCCATCTCTATAAACATGGAAATATCTACACCGCCATCTGTATGAACATGGAAATATCTACACCGCCATCTCTATAAACGTGGAAATATCCACACCGGTATCTGTATGAACTTGGAAATATCTACACTGCTATCTGTATAAATTTGAAATTATCTACACCTCTGTCTCTATAAACATGGAAATATCTACACTGTTATCTGTATAAACATGGAAATATCTACACCGCTATCTGTATAAACATGGAAATATCTTCACCGCTATCTGTATAAACATGGAAATATCTACAACGCTGTCTCTATAAACTTGGAAATAACTACACCACAATCTCTATAAACATGGAAATATCTAGACCGCCATCTCTATAAACATGGAAATATCTACACCACCATCTGTATAAACATGGAAATATCTATACCGCTATCTGCATAAACATGGAAATATCTACACCGCCATCTCTATGAACATGGAAATATCTACACCGCCATCTGTACAAACATGGACATATCTACAAAGCCATCTATATTAAGATGGAAATATCTACACCGCTATCTGAATAAACATGGAAATATCTGCCCAACTATGTGTATAAACATGGAAATATCCGCACCGCTATCTGTATAAACATGGAAATATCTACACCGCTATCTGCATAAACATGGAAATATCCACACCGCTATCTGTGTAAACATGGAAATGTCTACACCGCTATCTGTGTAAACATGGAAATATCTACACCGCCATATGTGTAAACATGAAAATATCTAAACCGCCATCTCTATAAACATGGAAATATCTACTCCGCCATCTGTATGAACATGGAAATATCTACACTGCCATCTCTATAAAAGTGGAAATATCTACACCGCTATCTGTATGAACTTGGAAAATCTACACTGCTATCTGTATAAAATTGAAATTATCTACACCACTATCTCTATAAACATGGACATATCTACACTGTTATCTGTATAAACATGGAAATATCTACACCTATATCAGTATAAACATGGAAATATCTTCACCGCTATCTGTATAAACATGGAAATATCTACAACGCTGTCTCTATAAACTTGGAAATAACTACACCACTATCTCTATAAACATGGAAATATCTAGACCGCCATCTCTATAAACATGGAAATATCTACACCACCATCTTTATAAACACGGAAATATCTATACCGCTATCTGCATAAACATAGAAATATCTACACCTCCATCTCTATGAACATGGAAATATCTACACCGCCATCTGTACAAACATGGACATATCTACAAAGCCATCTATATTAAGATGGAAATTTCTACACCGCTATCTGTATAAAATTGAAATTATCTACACCACTATCTCTATAAACATGGAAATATCTACACTGATATCTGTATAAACATGAAAATATCTACACCACTCTCTGTATAAACATGGAAATAACTTCACCGCTATCTGAATAAACATGGAAATATCTACAACGCTGTCTCTATAAACTTGGAAATAACTACACCACTATCTCTATAAACATGGAAATATCTACACCGCTAACTGTATGAACATGGAAATATCTACACCACCATCTTTATAAACATGGAAATATCTATACCGCTATCTATGTAAACATGGAAATATCTACACTGCCATCTCTATGAACATGGAAATATCTACACCGCCATGTGTACAAACATGGACATATCTACAAAGCCATCTATATTAAGATGGAAATTTCTACACCGCTATCTGTATGAACATGGAAATATCTACACCACTATCTGTATGAACTTGGAAAATCTACACTGCTATCTGTATAAAATTGAAATTATCTACACCGCTATCTCTATAAACATGGAAATATCTACACTGTTATCTGTATAAACATGGAAATATCTACACCGATATCAGTATAAACATGGAAATATCTTCACCGCTATCTGTATAAACATGGAAATATCTACAACGCTGTCTCTATAAACTTGGAAATAACTACACCACTATCTCTATAAACATGGAAATATCTAGACCGCCATCTCTATAAACATGGAAATATCTACACCACCATCTTTATAAACACGGAAATATCTATACCGCTATCTGCATAAACATAGAAATATCTACACCTCCATCTCTATGAACATGGAAATATCTACACCGCCATCTGTACAAACATGGACATATCTACAAAGCCATCTATATTAAGATGGAAATTTCTACACCGCTATCTGTATGAACATGGAAATATCTACACCACTATCTGTATGAACATGGAAATATCTACACCGCCATCTGTATGAACGTGGAAAAATATACACCTCTATCTGTATGTACATGCAAATATCTACACAGCTATCTGTATATCAATGGAAATATCTACACTGCTATCTCTATAAACATGGAAATAACTACACTGCTATCTGTATAAACATGGAAATATCTACACCGCCATCTCTATGAACATGGAAATAGCTACACCGCCATTTGTATGAACACGGAAATATCTACACCGCCATCTCTATGAACATGGAATATCTACACCACCATCTGTATGAACATGGAAATATCTTCACCGCCATCTGTATGAACATGGATATATCTACACCGGCATCTGGATGAACATGGAAATATCTACACCGCTATCAGCATGAACATGGAAATATCTACACAGATATCTGCACATACATGGAAATATCTACAGAGATTTCTCTATAAATATGGAAATAACTACCGCGTTATCCCTATAAACTTGGAAATATCTACACCGCCATCTGTATGAACATGGAAATATCTACACCGCCATCTGTACAAACATGGACATATGTACAAAGCCATCTGTATTAAGATGGAAATATCTACACCGCTATCTGTATAAAGATGGATATATCCGCCCAACTATCTGTATAAACATGGAAATATCCGCACCGCTATCTGTATAAACATGGAAATATCTACACCGCTATCTGTATAAACATGGAAATATCTTCACCGCTATCTGTATAAACATGGAAATATCTACAGCGCTGTCTCTATAAACTTGGAAATAACTACACCAGTATCTCTGTAAACATGGAAATATCTAGACCGCCGTCTCTATAAACATGGAAATATCTACACCACCATCTGTATAAACATGGAAATATCTATACCGCTATCTGCATAAACATGGAAATATCTATACCGATATCTGCATAAACATGGAAATATCTACACCGCCATCTCTATGAACATGGAAATAGCTACACCGCCATCTGTACGAACATGGAAATATCTACACCGCCATCTGTATGAACATGGAAATATGAACACCGCTATCTGTAAGAACATGGAAATATCTACACCGTTATCAGTATGAACATGGAAATATCTATGCCGCTATCAGTACGTACTTGGAAATATCTACACCGCTATCTGTAAGAACATGGAAATATCTATACCGCTATCTGTATGAACATGGAAATATCTACACCGCTATCTGTATGAACATGGAAATATCTACACTGCTATCTGTATGAACATGGAAATATCTACACCGCCCTCTGTATGAACATGGAAATATCTACACCGCTATCTGTATGAACATGCAAATATCTACACAGCTATCTGTATATCAATGTAAATATCTACACTGCTATCTCTATAAACATGGAAATAACTACACTGCTATCTGTACAAACATGGAAATATCTACACCGCCACCTGTATGAACATGGAAATATCTACACTGCCATCCGTATGAACATGGAAATATCTACACCGCCATCTGTATGAACATGGAAATATCTAAACCGCCATCTGTATGAACATGGAAATATCTACACCGCCATCTGTATGAACATGGAAATACCTTCACCGCCATCTGTATGAACATGGATATATCTACAACGGCATCTGGATGAACATGGAAATATCTACACCGCCATCTCTATGAACATGGAAATATCTACACCGCCATCTGTACGAACATGGAACTATCTACACCGCCATCTGTATGAACATGTAAATATCTACACCGCCATCTGTATGAACATGGAAATAACTACACCGCTAACTGTATGAACATGGAAATATCAACACCGCTATCTGTAAGAACATGGAAATATCTATACCGCTATCTGTATGAACATGGAAATATCTACACCGCTATCTGTATGAACATGGAAATATCTACACTGCTATCTGTATGAACATGGAAATATCTACACCACCCTCTGTATGAACATGGAAATATCTACACCGCTATCAGTATGAACATGCAAATATCTACACAGCTATCTGTATATCAATGGAAATATCTACACTACTATCTCTATAAACCTGGAAATAACTACACTGCTATCTGTATAAACATGGAAATATCTACACCGCCATCTCTATGAACATGGAAATATCTACACCGCCATTTGTATGAACATGGAAATATCTACACCGCCATCTCTATGAACATGGAAATATCTACACCGCCATTTGTATGAACATGGAAATATCTACACTGCCATCTGTATGAACATGGAAATATCTTCACCGCCATCTGTATGAGCATGGATATATCTACACCGGCATCTGGATGAACATGGAAATATCTACACCGGTATCTGCATGAAGATGGAAATATCTACACAGCTATCTGCATATACATGGAAATATCTACACAGATTTCTCTATAAATATGGAAATAACTACAGCGCTATCTCTATAAACTTCGAAATATCTACACCGCCATCTGTATGAACATGGAAATATCTACACCGCCATCTGTACAAACATGGACATATCTACACCGCCATCTGTATTAAGATGGAAATATCTACACCGCTATCTGTATAAACATGGAAATATCTGCCCAACTATCTGTATAAACATGGAAATATCCGCACCGCTATCTGTATAAACATGGAAATATGTACACAGCTATCTGCATAAACATGGAAATATCCACACCGTTATGTGTGTAAAGATGGAAATGACTACACCGCTATCTGTGTAAACATGGAAATATCTACACCGCCATCTGTGTAAACATGGGAATATCTACACCGCCATCTCTATAAACATGGAAATATCTACACCGACATCTGTATGAACATGGAAATATCTACACCGCCATCTCTATAAACGTGGAAATATCTACACCGCTATCTGTATGAACTTGGAAATATCTACACTGCTATCTGTATAAAATTGAAATTATCTACACCACTATCTCTATAAACATGGAAATATCTACACTGATATCTGTATAAACATGAAAATATCTACACCACTCTCTGTATAAACATGGAAATAACTTCACCGCTATCTGAATAAACATGGAAATATCTACAACGCTGTCTCTATAAACTTGGAAATAACTACACCACTATCTCTATAAACATGGAAATATCTACACCGCTAACTGTATGAACATGGAAATATCTACACCACCATCTTTATAAACATGGAAATATCTATACCGCTATCTGCATAAACATGGAAATATCTACACTGCCATCTCTATGAACATGGAAATATCTACACCGCCATGTGTACAAACATGGAAATATCTACAAAGCAATCTATATTAAGATGGAAATATCTACACCGCTATCTGTATGAACATGGAAATATCTACACCACTATCTGTATGAACATGGAAATATCTACACCGCCATCTGTATGAACATGGAAATATCTACACCGCTATCTGTATGTACATGCAAATATCTACACAGCTATCTGTATATCAATGGAAATATCTACACTGCTATCTCTATAAACATGGAAATAACTACACTGCTATCTGTATAAACATGGAAATATCTACACCGCCATCTCTATGAACATGGAAATAGCTACACCGCCATTTGTATGAACATGGAAATATCTTCACCGCCATCTCTATGAACATGGAAATATCTACACCGCCATCTGTATGAAGATGGAAATATTTTCACCGCCATCTGTATGAACATGGATATATATACACCGGCATCTGGATGAACATGGAAATATCTACACCGTTATCTGCATGAACATGGAAATATCTACACAGATATCTGCACATACATGGAAATATCTACAGAGATTTCTCTATAAATATGGAAATAACTACCGCGCTATCTCTATAAACTTCGAAATATCTACACCGCCATCTGTATGAACATGGAAATATCTACACCGCCATCTGTACAAACATGGACATACCTACAAAGCCATCTGTATTAAGATGGAAATATCTACACCGCTATCTGTATATACATGGAAATATCCGCCCAACTATCTGTATAAACATGGAAATATCCGCACCGCTATCTGTATAAACATGGAAATATCTACACCGCTATCTGCATAAAGATGGAAATATCCACACAGCTATCTGTGTAAACATGGAAATGTCTACACCGCTATCTGTGTAAACATGGAAATATCTACACCGCCATCTGTGTAAACATGAAAATATCTACACAGCCATCTCTATAAACATGGAAATATCTACACCGCCATCTGTATGAACATGGAAATATCTACACCGCCATCTCTATAAACGTGGAAATATCCACACCGGTATCTGTATGAACTTGGAAATATCTACACTGCTATCTGTATAAATTTGAAATTATCTACACCTCTGTCTCTATAAACATGGAAATATCTACACTGTTATCTGTATAAACATGGAAATATCTACACCGCTATCTGTATAAACATGGAAATATCTTCACCGCTATCTGTATAAACATGGAAATATCTACAACGCTGTCTCTATAAACTTGGAAATAACTACACCACAATCTCTATAAACATGGAAATATCTAGACCGCCATCTCTATAAACATGGAAATATCTACACCACCATCTGTATAAACATGGAAATATCTATACCGCTATCTGCATAAACATGGAAATATCTACACCGCCATCTCTATGAACATGGAAATATCTACACCGCCATCTGTACAAACATGGACATATCTACAAAGCCATCTATATTAAGATGGAAATATCTACACCGCTATCTGAATAAACATGGAAATATCTGCCCAACTATGTGTATAAACATGGAAATATCCGCACCGCTATCTGTATAAACATGGAAATATCTACACCGCTATCTGCATAAACATGGAAATATCCACACCGCTATCTGTGTAAACATGGAAATGTCTACACCGCTATCTGTGTAAACATGGAAATATCTAC
This sequence comes from Gorilla gorilla gorilla, assembly GCF_029281585.2. Lineage (NCBI taxonomy): Eukaryota > Metazoa > Chordata > Mammalia > Primates > Hominidae > Gorilla > Gorilla gorilla. Next base: position 2,991,302 of record NC_073234.2, read on the forward strand.
ACCGCCATATGTGTAAACATGAAAATATCTAAACCGCCATCTCTATAAACATGGAAATATCTACTCCGCCATCTGTATGAACATGGAAATATCTACACTGCCATCTCTATAAAAGTGGAAATATCTACACCGCTATCTGTATGAACTTGGAAAATCTACACTGCTATCTGTATAAAATTGAAATTATCTACACCACTATCTCTATAAACATGGACATATCTACACTGTTATCTGTATAAACATGGAAATATCTACACCTATATCAGTATAAACATGGAAATATCTTCACCGCTATCTGTATAAACATGGAAATATCTACAACGCTGTCTCTATAAACTTGGAAATAACTACACCACTATCTCTATAAACATGGAAATATCTAGACCGCCATCTCTATAAACATGGAAATATCTACACCACCATCTTTATAAACACGGAAATATCTATACCGCTATCTGCATAAACATAGAAATATCTACACCTCCATCTCTATGAACATGGAAATATCTACACCGCCATCTGTACAAACATGGACATATCTACAAAGCCATCTATATTAAGATGGAAATTTCTACACCGCTATCTGTATAAAATTGAAATTATCTACACCACTATCTCTATAAACATGGAAATATCTACACTGATATCTGTATAAACATGAAAATATCTACACCACTCTCTGTATAAACATGGAAATAACTTCACCGCTATCTGAATAAACATGGAAATATCTACAACGCTGTCTCTATAAACTTGGAAATAACTACACCACTATCTCTATAAACATGGAAATATCTACACCGCTAACTGTATGAACATGGAAATATCTACACCACCATCTTTATAAACATGGAAATATCTATACCGCTATCTATGTAAACATGGAAATATCTACACTGCCATCTCTATGAACATGGAAATATCTACACCGCCATGTGTACAAACATGGACATATCTACAAAGCCATCTATATTAAGATGGAAATTTCTACACCGCTATCTGTATGAACATGGAAATATCTACACCACTATCTGTATGAACTTGGAAAATCTACACTGCTATCTGTATAAAATTGAAATTATCTACACCACTATCTCTATAAACATGGAAATATCTACACTGTTATCTGTATAAACATGGAAATATCTACACCGATATCAGTATAAACATGGAAATATCTTCACCGCTATCTGTATAAACATGGAAATATCTACAACGCTGTCTCTATAAACTTGGAAATAACTACACCACTATCTCTATAAACATGGAAATATCTAGACCGCCATCTCTATAAACATGGAAATATCTACACCACCATCTTTATAAACACGGAAATATCTATACCGCTATCTGCATAAACATAGAAATATCTACACCTCCATCTCTATGAACATGGAAATATCTACACCGCCATCTGTACAAACATGGACATATCTACAAAGCCATCTATATTAAGATGGAAATTTCTACACCGCTATCTGTATGAACATGGAAATATCTACACCACTATCTGTATGAACATGGAAATATCTACACCGCCATCTGTATGAACGTGGAAAAATATACACCTCTATCTGTATGTACATGCAAATATCTACACAGCTATCTGTATATCAATGGAAATATCTACACTGCTATCTCTATAAACATGGAAATAACTACACTGCTATCTGTATAAACATGGAAATATCTACACCGCCATCTCTATGAACATGGAAATAGCTACACCGCCATTTGTATGAACACGGAAATATCTACACCGCCATCTCTATGAACATGGAATATCTACACCACCATCTGTATGAACATGGAAATATCTTCACCGCCATCTGTATGAACATGGATATATCTACACCGGCATCTGGATGAACATGGAAATATCTACACCGCTATCAGCATGAACATGGAAATATCTACACAGATATCTGCACATACATGGAAATATCTACAGAGATTTCTCTATAAATATGGAAATAACTACCGCGCTATCCCTATAAACTTGGAAATATCTACACCGCCATCTGTATGAACATGGAAATATCTACACCGCCATCTGTACAAACATGGACATATCTACAAAGCCATCTGTATTAAGATGGAAATATCTACACCGCTATCTGTATAAAGATGGATATATCCGCCCAACTATCTGTATAAACATGGAAATATCCGCACCGCTATCTGTATAAACATGGAAATATCTACACCGCTATCTGCATAAACATGGAAATATCCACACAGCTATCTGTGTAAACATGGAAATGTCTACACCGCTATCTGTGTAAACATGGAAATATCTACACCGCCATCTGTGTAAACATGAAAATATCTACACCGCCATCTCTATAAACATGGAAATATCTACACCGACATCTGTATGAACATGGAAATATCTACACCGCCATCTCTATAAACGTGGAAATATCTACACCGCTATCTGTATGAACTTGGAAATATCTACACTGCTATCTGTATAAATTTGAAATTATCTACACCACTGTCTCTATAAACATGGAAATATCTACACTGTTATCTGTATAAACATGGAAATATCTACAACGCTGTCTCTATAAACTTTGAAATAACTACACCACAATCTCTATAAACATGGAAATATCTAGACCGCCATCTCTATAAACATGGAAATATCTACACCACCATCTGTATAAACATGGAAATATCTATACCGCTATCTGCATAAACATGGAAATATCTACACCGCCATCTCTATGAACATGGAAATATCTACACCGCCATCTGTACAAACATGGACATATCTACAAAGCCATCTATATTAAGATGGAAATATCTACACCGCTATCTGTATAAACATGGAAATATCTGCCCAACTATGTGTATAAACATGGAAATATCCGCACCGCTATCTGTATAAACATGGAAATATCTACACAGCTATCTGCATAAACATGGAAATATCCACAACGCTATCTGTGTAAACATGGAAATGTCTACAACGCTATCTGTGTAAACATGGAAATATCTACACCGCCATCTGTGTAAACATGGAAATATCTACACCGCCATCTGTGTAAACATGAAAATATCTACACCGCCATCTCTATAAACATGGAAATATCTACACCGCCATCTGTATGAACATGGAAATATCTACACCGCCATCTCTATAAACGTGGAAATAACCACACCGCTATCTGTATGAACTTGGAAATATCTACAGTGCTCTCGGTATAAAATTGAAATTATCTACACCACTATCTCTGTAAACATGGAAATATCTACTCTGCTATCTGTATAAACATGGAAATATCTACGCCGCTATCTGTATAAACATGGAAATATCTTCACCGCTATCTGTATAAACACGGAAATATCTACAGCGCTGTCTCTATAAACTTGGAAATAACTACACCACTATCTCTGTAAACATGGAAATATCAAGACCGCCATCTCTATAAACATGGAAATATCTACACCAACATCTGTATAAACATGGAAATATCTATACCGCTATCTACGTAAACATGGAAATATCTACACCGCCATCTCTATGAACATGGAAACTTCTACACCGCCATCTGTACGAACATGGAAATATCAACACCGCCATCTGTATGAACATGTAAATATCTACACCGCCATCTGTATGAACATGGAAATATCTACACCGCTAACTGTATGAACATGGAAATATCTACAACGCCATCTGTATAAACATGGAAATATCTACACCGTTATCTGTATGAACATCGAAATATCTACACCGCTATCTGTATGAACATGGAAATATCTACACCGCTATCTGTATGAACATGGAAATATCTACAGCACTGTCTCTATAAACTTGGAAATAACTACACCACTATCTCTGTAAACATGGAAATATCTAGACCGCCATCTCTATAAACATGGAAATATCTACACCACCATCTGTATAAACATGGAAATATCTATACCGCTATCTGCATAAACTTGGAAATATCTACACCGCCATCTCTATGAAAATGGAAATATCTACACCGCCATCTGTACGAACATGGAAATATCTACACCGCCATCTGCATGAACATGTAAATATCTACACCGCCATCTGTATGAACATGGAAATATCTACACCGCTATCTGTATGAACATGGAAATATCTACACCGATATCTGTATGAACATGGAAATATCTACACCGCCCTCTGTATGAACATGGAAATATCTACACCGCTATCTGTATGAACATGCAAATATCTACACAGCTATCTGTATATCAATGGAAATATCTACACTGCTGTCTCTATAAACATGGAAATATCTACACTGCTATCTGTATAAACATGGAAATATCTACACCGCCATCTCCATGAACATGGAAATATCTACAACGCCATTTGTATGAACATGGAAATATCTACACCGCCATCTCTATGAACATGGACATATCTTCACCGCCATCCGTATGAGCATGGATATATCTACACCAGCATCTGGATGAACATGGAAATATCTACAGCGCTATCTGCATGAACATGGAAATATCTACACAGCTATCTCCATATACATGGAAATACCTACACAGATTTCTCTATAAATATGGAAATAACTACAGCGCTATCTCTATAAACTTTGAAATATGTACACCGCCATCTGTATGAACATGGAAATATCTACACCGCCATCTGTACGAACATGGACATATCTACACGGCCATCTGTATTAAGATGGAAATATCTACACCGCTATCTGTATAAACATGGAAATATCTGCCCAACTATCTGTATAAACATGGAAATATCAGCACCGCTATCTGTATAAACATGGAAATATCTACACCGCTATCTGCATAAACATGGTAAAAGCCACACCGCTATCTGTGTAAACATGGAAATGTCTACACCGCTATCTGTGTAAACATGGAAATATCTACACCGCCGTCTGTATGAACATGGAAATATCTACACCGCCATCGCTATAAACTTGGAAATATCTACACCGCTATCTGTATGAAATTGGAAATATCTACACTGCTATCAGAATAAAATTGAAATAATCTACACCACTATCTCTATAAACATGGAAATATCTACACTGTTATCTGTATAAACATGAAAATATCTACACCGCTATCTGTATAAACATGGAAATATCTTCACCTCTATCTGTATAAACATGGAAATATCTACAACGCTGTCTCTATAAACTTGGAAATAACTACACCACTATCTCTATAAACATGGAAATAACTGGACCGCCATCTCTATAAACATGGAAATATCTACACCACCATCTGTATAAACATGGAAATATCTATACCGCTAACTGTATGAACATGGAAATATCTACACCGCTATCTGTATGAACATGGAAATATCTACACTGCTATCTGTATGAACATGGAAATATCTACACCGCCATCTGTATGAACATGGAAATACCTACACCGCTATCTGTACGAAGATGGAAATAGCTATACCGCTATCTGTATGAACATGAACATATCTACACAGCTATCTGTATATCAATGGAAATATCTACACTGCTATCTCTATAAACATGGAAATATCTACACTGCTATCTGTATAAACATGGAAATGCCGACACCGCCACCTGTATGAACATGGAATTATCTACACTGCCATCCGTACCAACATGGAAATATCTACACCGCCATCACTATGAACATGTAAATATCTACACCTCCATCTGTATGAACATGGAAATATCTACACCGCTAACTGTATGAACATGGAAATATCAGCACCGCTATCTGTATGAACATGGAAATATCTACACCGCTATCTGTATGAACATGGAAATATCTACACCGCTATCTGTATGAACATGGAAATATCTACACCGCTATCTGTATGAACATGGAAATATCTACACCGCTATCTGTATGAACATGCAAATATCAACACAGCTATCTGTATATCAATGGAAATATCTACACTGCTATCTCTATAAACATGGAAATTACTACACTGCTATCTGTATAAACATGGAAATATCTACACCGCCACCTGTATGAACATGGAAATATCTACACTGGCATCCGTACGAACATGGAAATATCAACACCGCCATCTGTATGAACATGTAAATATCTACACCGCAATCTGTGTGAACATGGAAATATCTACACCGCTAACTGTATGAACACGGAAATATCTACACCGCCATCTCTATGAACATGGAATATCTACACCACCATCTGTATGAACATGGAAATATCTTCACCGCCATCTGTATGAACATGGATATATCTACACCGGCATCTGGATGATCATGGAAATATCTACACCGCTATCAGCATGAACATGGAAATATCTACACAGATATCTGCACATACATGGAAATATCTACAGAGATTTCTCTATAAATATGGAAATAACTACCGCGCTATCCCTATAAACTTGGAAATATCTACACCGCCATCTGTATGAACATGGAAATATCTACACCGCCATCTGTACAAACATGGACATATCTACAAAGCCATCTGTATTAAGATGGAAATATCTACACCGCTATCTGTATAAAGATGGATATATCCGCCCAACTATCTGTATAAACATGGAAATATCCGCACTGCTATCTGTATAAACATGGAAATATCTACACCGCTATCTGCATAAACATGGAAATATCCACACAGCTATCTGTGTAAACATGGAAATGTCTACACCGCTATCTGTGTAAACATGGAAATATCTACACCGCCATCTGTGTAAACATGAAAATATCTACACCGCCATCTCTATAAACATGGAAATATCTACACCGACATCTGTATGAACATGGAAATATCTACACCGCCATCTCTATAAACGTGGAAATATCTACACCGCTATCTGTATGAACTTGGAAATATCTACACTGCTATCTGTATAAATTTGAAATTATCTACACCACTGTCTCTATAAACATGGAAATATCTACACTGTTATCTGTATAAACATGGAAATATCTACAACGCTGTCTCGATAAACTTGGAAATAACTACACCACAATCTCTATAAACATGGAAATATCTAGACCGCCATCTCTATAAACATGGAAATATCTACACCACCATCTGTATAAACATGGAAATATCTATACCGCTATCTGCATAAACATGGAAATATCTACACCGCCATCTCTATGAACATGGAAATATCTACACCGCCATCTGTACAAACATGGACATATCTACAAAGCCATCTATATTAAGATGGAAATATCTACACCGCTATCTGTATAAACATGGAAATATCTGCCCAACTATGTGTATAAACATGGAAATATCCGCACCGCTATCTGTATAAACATGGAAATATCTACACAGCTATCTGCATAAACATGGAAATATCCACAGCGCTATCTGTGTAAACATGGAAATGTCTACAACGCTATCTGTGTAAACATGGAAATATCTACACCGCCATCTGTGTAAACATGAAAATATCTACACCGCCATCTCTATAAACATGGAAATATCTACACCGCCATCTGTATGAACATGGAAATATCTACACCGCCATCTCTATAAACGTGGAAATAACCACACCGCTATTTGTATGAACTTGGAAATATCTACAGTGCTCTCGGTATAAAATTGAAATTATCTACACCACTATCTCTGTAAACATGGAAATATCTACTCTGCTATCTGTATAAACATGGAAATATCTACGCCGCTATCTGTATAAACATGGAAATATCTTCACCGCTATCTGTATGAACATGGAAATATCTACACCGCTAACTGTATGAACATGGAAATATCTACAACGCCATCTGTATAAACATGGAAATATCTACACCGTTATCTGTATGAACATCGAAATATCTACACCGCTATCTGTATGAACATGGAAATATCTACACCGCTATCTGTATGAACATGGAAATATCTACAGCACTGTCTCTATAAACTTGGAAATAACTACACCACTATCTCTGTAAACATGGAAATATCTAGACCGCCATCTCTATAAACATGGAAATATCTACACCACCATCTGTATAAACATGGAAATATCTATACCGCTATCTGCATAAACTTGGAAATATCTACACCGCCATCTCTATGAAAATGGAAATATCTACACCGCCATCTGTACGAACATGGAAATATCTACACCGCCATCTGCATGAACATGTAAATATCTACACCGCCATCTGTATGAACATGGAAATATCTACACCGCTAACTGTATGAACATGGAAATATCTACACCGCTATCTGTATGAACATGGAAATATCTACACCGCTATCTGTATGAACATGGAAATATCTACACCGATATCTGTATGAACATGGAAATATCTACACCGCCCTCTGTATGAACATGGAAATATCTACACCGCTATCTGTATGAACATGCAAATATCTACACAGCTATCTGTATATCAATGGAAATATCTACACTGCTATCTCTATAAACATGGAAATATCTACACTGCTATCTGTATAAACATGGAAATATCTACACCGACATCTCCATGAACATGGAAATATCTACAACGCCATTTGTATGAACATGGAAATATCTACACCGCCATCTCTATGAACATGGAAATATCTACACCGCCATTTGTATGAACATGGAAATATCTACACCACCATCTGTATGAACATGGAAATATCTTCACCGCCATCCGTATGAGCATGGATATATCTACACCAGCATCTGGATGAACATGGAAACATCTACAGCGCTATCTGCATGAACATGGAAATATCTACACAGCTATCTCCATATACATGGAAATACCTACACAGATTTCTCTATAAATATGGAAATAACTACAGCGCTATCTCTATAAACTTCGAAATATCTACACCACCATCTGTATGAACATGGAAATATCTACACCGCCATCTGTACGAACATGGACATATCTACACGGCCATCTGTATTAAGATGGAAATATCTACACCGCTATCTGTATAAACATGGAAATATCTGCCCAACTATCTGTATAAACATGGAAATATCAGCACCGCTATCTGTATAAACATGGAAATATCTACACCGCTATCTGCATAAACATGGTAATAGCCACACCGCTATCTGTGTAAACATGGAAATGTCTACACCGCTATCTGTGTAAACATGGAAATATCTACACCGCCATCTGTGTAAATATGAAAATACACCGCCATCTCTATAAACATGGAAATATCTACACCGCCGTCTGTATGAACATGGAAATATCTACACCGCCATCGCTATAAACTTGGAAATATCTACACCGCAATCTGTGTGAACATGGAAATATCTACACCGCTAACTGTATGAACATGGAAATATCTACACCGCTATCTGTATGAAAATGGAAATATCTACACCGCTATCTGTATGAACATGGAAATATCTACACCTCTATCTGTATGAACTTGGAAATATCTACACTGCTCTCTGTATATAATTGAAATTATCGACACAACTGTCTCTATAAACATGTAAATATCTACACCGCTATCTGTGTAAACATGGAAATATCTACACCGCCATCTGTGTAAACATGAAAATATCTACACCGCCATCCCCATTAACATGGAATTATCTACACCGCCATCTGTATGGACATGGAAATATCTACACCGCCATCTCTATAAATGTGGAAATATCTACACCGCTATATGTATGAACTTGGAAATATCTACACTGCTCTCTGTACAAAATTGAAATTATCTAAACCACTATCTCTATAAACATGGAAATATCTACACTGCAATCAGTATAAACATGAAAATATCTACACCGCTATCTGTATAAACATGGAAATATCTCCACCGCTATCTGTATAAACATGGAAATATCTACAACGCTGTCTCTATAAACTTGGAAATAACGACACCACTATCTCTGTAAACATGGAATTATCTAGAACGCCATCTCTATAAACATGTAAATATCTACACCACCATCTGAATAAACATGGAAATATCTATACCGGTATCTGCATAAACTTGGAAATATCTACACCGCCTTCTCTATGAACATGGAAATGTCTACTCCGCCATCTGTAAGAACATGGAAATGTCTATACCGCAATCTGTATGAAAATGTAAATATCTACACCACCATCTGAATTAACATGGAAATATCTACACCGCTAACTGTATGAACATGGAAATATCTACACCGCTATCTGTATGAACATGGAAATACCTACACCGTTATCTGTATGAACATGGAAATATCTAAACTGCTATCTGTATGAACATGGAAATATGTACACCGTTATCTGTATGAACATGGAAATATCTACACCGCTATCTGTATGAACATGAAAATATCTACACAGCTATCTGTATATCAATGTAAATATCTACACTGCTATCTCTATAAACATGGAAATAACTACAGTGCTATCTGTATAAACATGGAAATGTCTACACCGCCACCTGTATGAACATGGAAATATCTACACTGCAATCCGTACGAACATGGAAATATCTACACCGCCATCTGTATGAACATGTAAATATCTACACCGCCTTCTGTATGAACATGGAAATATCTACACCGCTAAGTGTATGAACAAGGAAATATCTACACCGCTATTGGTATGAACATGGAAATATCTACACCGCTATCTGTATGAACATGGAAATATCTACACCGCTACCTGTATGAACTTGGACATATCTACACCGCCATCTGTATTAAGATGGAAATATCTACACCGCTATTTGTATAAACATGGAAATATCTGCCCAACTATCTGTATAAACATGGAAATATCCGCACCGCTATCTGTCTAAACATGGAAATGACTACACCGCTATCTGTGTAAACATGGAAATATCTACACCGCCATCTGTGTAAACATGGGAATATCTACACCGCCATCTCTATAAACATGGAAATATCTACACCGCCATCTGTATGAACATGGAAATATCTACACCGCCATCTCTATAAACGTGGAAATATCTACACCGCTATCTGTATGAACTTGGAAATATCTACACTGCTATCTGTATAAAATTGGAATTACCTACACCACCATCTCTATCAACATGGAAATATCTACACCGCTATCTGTATAAACATGGAAATATCTTCACCGCTATCTGTATAAACATGGAAATACCTTCACCGCTATCTGTAAAAACATGGAAATATCTACAACGCTGTCTCTATAAACTTGGAAATAACTACACCACTATCTCTATAAACATGGAAATGTCTAGACCGCCATCTCTATAAACATGGAAATATCTACACCACCATCTGTATAAACATGGAAATATCTATACCGCTATCTGCATAAACATGGAAATATCTACACCGCCATCTCTACGAACATGGAAATAGCTAAACCGCCATCTGAATGAACATGGAAATATCTACACCGCCATCTGTATGAACATGTAAATATCTACACCGCCATCTGTATGAACATGGAAATATCTACACCGCTAACTGTATGAACATGGAAATATCAACACCGCTATCTGTAAGACCATGGAAATATCTACACCGATATCAGTATGAACATGGAAATATCTACACCGCTATCAGTACGTACATGGAAATATCTACACCGCTATCTGTATGAACATGGAAATATCTACACCGCTATCTGTATGAACATGCAAATATCTACACAGCTATCTGTATATCAATGTAAATATCTACAGTGCAATCTCTATAAACTTGGAAATAACTACACTGCTATCTGTATAAACATGGAAATATCTACACCACAACCTGTATGAACATGGAAATAACTACACTGCCATCCGTATGAACATGGAAATATCTACACCACCATCTGTATGAACATGGAAATATCTAAACCGCCATCTGCATGAACATGGAAATATCTACACCGCTATCTGTATGAACATGGAAATATCTACACCACTATCTGTGTGAACATGCAAATATCTACACCGCTATCTGTATGAACATGGAAATATCTACACCACTATCTGTATGAACATCGAAATATCTACACCGCTATCTGTATGAACATGGAAATATCTACACCGCTATCTGTATGAACATGCAAATGTCTACACAGCTATCAGTATGAACATGGAAATAACTCCAATGCTATCTGTATAAACATGGAAATTTCTACACCGCCATCTCTATGAACATGGAAATATCTACACCGCCATCTGTATGAACATGTAAATAACTTCACCGCCATCTGTATGAACATGGATATATCTACAACGGCATCTGGATGAACATGCAAATATCTACACCGCCATCTCTATGAACATGGAAATATCTACACCGCCATCTGTACGAACATGGAATTATCTACACCGCCATCTGTATGAACATGTAAATATCTACACCGCCATCTGTATGAACATGGAAATATCTACACCGCTAACTGTATGAACATGGAAATATCAACACCGCTATCTGTAAGAACATGGAAATATCTATACCGCTATCTGTATGAACATGGAAATATCTACACCGCTATCTGTATGAACATGGAAATATCTACACCGCTATCTGTATGAACATGGAAATATCTACAGCACTGTCTCTATAAACTTGGAAGTAACTACACCACTATCTCTGTAAACATGGAAATATCTAGACCGCCATCTCTATAAACATGGAAATATCTACACCACCACCTGTATAAACATGGAAATATCTATACCGCTATCTGCATAAACATGGAAATATCTACACCGCCATCTCTATGAAAATGGAAATATCTACACCGCCATCTGTACGAACATGGAAATGTCTACACCGCCATCTGCATGAACATGTAAATATCTACACCGCCATCTCTATGAACATGGAAATATCTACACCGCTAACTGTATGAACATGGAAATATCTACACCGCTATCGGTATGAACATGGAAATATCTACACCGCTATCTGTATGAACATGGAAATATCTACAACGATATCTGTACGAACATGGAAATATCAACACCGCCCTCTGTATGAACATGGAAATATCTACACCGCTATCTGTATGAACATGCAAATATCTACACAGCTATCTGTATATCAATGGAAATATCTACACTGCTATCTCTATAAACATGGAAATATCTACACTGCTATCTGTATAAACATGGAAATATCTACACCGCCATCTCTATGAACATGGAAATATCTACAACGCCATTTGTATGAACATGGAAATATCTACACCGCCATCTCTATGAAAATGGAAATATCTACACCGCCATTTGTATGAACATGGAAATATCTACACCACCATCTGTGTGAACATGGAAATATCTACACCGCCATCTGTATGAACATGGAAATATCTACACCGCCATCTGTACGAACAAGGACATATCTACACCGCCATCTGTATTAAGATGGAAATATCTACACCGCTATCTGTATAAACATGGAAATATCCGCACCGCTATCTGTATAAACATGGAAATATCTACACCGCTATATGCATAAACTTGGAAATATCCACACCGCTATCTGTGTAAACATGGAAATGTCTACACCGCTATCTCTGTAAACATGGAATTATCTACACCCCAATCTGTTTAAACATGAAAATATCTACACCGCCATCTCTATAAACATGGAAATATCTACACCGCCATCTGTATGAACATGGAAATATCTATACCGCCATCTCTATACACGTGGAAATATCTACACCGCTATCTGTATGAACTTGGAAATATCTACACTGCTATCTGTATAAAATTGAAATTATCTACACCCCTATCTCTATAAACATGGAAATATCTACACTCTTATATGTATAAACATGGAAATATCTACACCGCTATCTGTATAAACATGGAAATATCTTCACCGCTACATGTATAAACATGGAAATATCTATAACGCTGTCTCTATAAACTTGGAAATAACTACAACACTATCTCTATAAACATGGAAACCTCTAGACCGCCATCTGTATAAACATGGAAATACCTACACCACCATCTGTATAAACATGGAAATATCTATACCGCTATCTGCATAAACATGGAAATATCTACACCGCCATCTCTATGAACATGGAAATATCTACACCGCCATCTGTAAGAACATGGAAATATCTACACCGCCATCTGCATGAACATGTAAATATCTACACCGCCATCTCTATGAACATGGAAATATCTACACCGCTAACTGTATGAACATGGAAATATCTACACCGCTCTCTGTATGAACATGGAAATATCTACACAGCTATCTGTATGAACATGGAAATATCTACAACGATATCTGTATGAACATGGAAATATCTACACCGCCCTCTGTATGAACATGGAAATATCTACACCGCTATCTGTATGAACATGCAAATATCTACACAGCTATCTGTATATCAATGGAAATATCTACACTGCTATCTCTATAAACATGGAAATATCTACACTGCTATCTGTATAAACATGGAAATATCTACACCGCCATCTCTATGAACATGGAAATATCTACAACGCCATTTGTATGAACATGGAAATATCTACACCGCCATCTCTATGAACATGGAAATATCTACACCGCCATTTGTATGAACATGGAAATATCTACACCACCATCTGTATGAACATGGAAATATCTACACCGCCATCTGTATGAACATGGAAATATATACACCGCCATCTGTACGAACAAGGACATATCTACACCGCCATCTGTATTAAGATGGAAATATCTACACCGCTTTCTGTATAAACATGGAAATATCTGCACCGCTATCTGTATAAACATGGAAAAATCTGCACCGCTATCTGCATAAACTTGGAAATATCCACACCGCTATCTGTGTAAACATGGAAATGTCTACACCGCTATCTCTGTAAACATGGAAATATCTACACCCCAATCTGTTTAAACATGAAAATATCTACACCGCCATCTCTATAAACATGGAAATATCTACACCGCCTTCTGTATGAACATGGAAATACCTATACCGCCATCTCTATACACGTGGAAATATCTACACCGCTATCTGTATGAACTTGGAAATATCTACACTGCTATCTGTATAAAATTGAAATTATCTACACCCCTATCTCTATAAGCATGGAAATATCTACATTCTTATATGTATAAACATGGAAATATCTACACCGCTATCTGTATAAACATGGAAATATCTTCACCGCTATCTGTATAAACATGGAAATATCTACAACGCTGTCTATATAAACTTGGAAATAACTACACCACTATCTCTATAAACATGGAAACATCTACACCACCATCTGTATAAACATGGAAATATCTATACCGCTATCTGCATAAACATGGAAATATCTACACCGCCATATCTATGAACATGGAAATATCTACAATGCTATCTGTATAAACATGGAAATGTCTACACCGCCACCTGTATGAACATGGAAATATCTACAATGCAATCCGTACAAACATGGAAATATCTACACCGCCATCTGTATGAACATGGAAATATCTAAACCACCATCTGTATGAACATGGAAATATCTACACCGCTAAGTATATGAACAAGGAAATATCTACACCGCTATTGATATGAACATGGAAATATCTACACCGCTATCTGTATGAACATGGAAATATCTACACCGCTATCTGTATGAACATGGACATATCTACACCGCCATCTGTATTAAGATGGAAATATCTACACCGCTATCTGTATAAACATGGAAATATCTGCCCAACAATCTGTATAAACATGGAAATATCCGCACCGCTATCTGTATAAACATGGAAATATGTACACCGCTATCTGCATAAACATGGAAATATCCACACCACTATCTGTGTAAAGATGGAAATGACTACACCGCTATCTGTGTAAACATGGAAATATCTACACCGCCATCTGTGTAAACATGGGAATATCTACACCGCCATCTCTGTAAATATGGAAATATCTACACCGCCATCTGTATTAACATGGAAATATCTACACCGCCATCTCTATAAACGTGGAAATATCTACACCGCTATCTGTATGAACTTGGAAATATCTACACTGCTATCTGTATAAAATTGAAATTATCTACACCACTGTCTCTATAAACATGGAAATATCTACACTGATATCTGTATAAACATGGAAATATCTACACCGCTATCTGAATGAACAGGGAAATATCTACACCGCTATCTGTATGAACATGGAAATATCTACACCGCTATCTGTATGAACATGGAAATATCTACACCGCTATCTGTATAAACATGCAAATATCTACACAGCTATCTGTATATCAATGGAAATATCTACACTGCTATCTCTATAAACATGGAAATAACTACACTGCTATCTGTATAAACTTGGAAATATCTACACCGCCATCTCTATGAACATGGAAATATCTACACCGCCATTTGTATGAACTTGGAAATATCTACACCGCCATCTCTATGAACATGGAAATATCTACACCGCCATTTGTATGAACATGGAAATATCTACACCACCATCTGTATGAACATGGATATATCTACACCGGCATCTGGATGAACATGGAAATATCTACAAGGCTATCTGCATGAACATGGAAATATCTACACAGCTATCTGAATATACATGGAAATATCTACACAGATTTCTCTATAAATATGGAAATAACTACAGCGCTATCTCTATAAATTTCGAAATATCTACACCTCCGTCTGTATGAACATGGAAATATCTACACTGCCATCTGAACAAACATGGACATATCTACACCGCAATCTGTATTAAGATGGAAATATCTACACCGCTATCTGTATAAACATGGAAATATCTACCCAAATATCTGTATAAACATGGAAATATCCACACCGCTATCTGTATAAACATGGAAATATCTACACCGCTATCTGCATAAACATGGAAATATCCACACCGCTATCTGTGAAAACATGGAAATGTCTACACCACTATCTGTGTAAACATGGAAATATCTACACCGCCGTATGTGTAAACATGAAAATATCTACACCGCCATCTCTATAAACATGGAAATATCTACTCCGCCATCTGTATGAACATGGAAATATCTACACCGCCATCTCTATAAAAGTGGAAATATCTACACCGCTATCTGTGTGAACTTGGAAATATCTACACTGCTATCTGTATAAAATTCAAATTATCTACACCACTATCTGTATAAACATGGAAATATCTACACTGTTATCTGTATAAACATGGAAATATCTACACCGCTATCTGTATAAACATGGAAATATCTTCACCGCTATCTGTATAAACATGGAAATGTCTACAACGCTGTCTCTATAAACTTGGAAATAACTACACCACTATCTCTATAAACATGGAAATATCTAGACCGCCATCTCTATAAACATGGAAATATCTACACCACCATCTTTATAAACATGGAAATATCTATACCGCTATCTACATAAACATGGAAATATCTACACCGCCATCTCTATGAACATGGAAATATCTACACCACCATCTGTACAAACATGGACATATCTACAAAGCCATCTATATTAAGATGGAAATATCTACACCGCCATCTGTATGAACATGGAAATATCTACACCGCTATCTCTATGAACATGCAAATATCTACACAGCTATCTGTATATCAATGGAAATATCTACACTGCTATCTCTATAAACATGGAAATAACTACACTGCTATCTGTATAAACATGGAAATATCTACACCGCCACTTGTATGAACATGGAAATATCTACAATGCCATCCGTACGAACATGGGAATTTCTACACCGCCATCTCTATGAACATGGAAATATCTACACCGCCATTTGTATGAACATGGAAATATCTACTCTGCCATCTGTATGAACATGGAAATATCTTCACCGCCATCTGTATGAACATGGATATATCTACACCGGCATCTGGATGAACATGGAAATATCTACACCGCTATCTGCATGAACATGGAAATATCTACACAGCTGTGTGCATATGCATGGAAATATCTACACAGATTTCTCTATAAATATGGAAATAACTACAGCGCTGTCTCTATAAACTTCGAAATATCTACACCGCCATCTGTATGAACATGGAAATATCTACACCGCCATCTGTACGAACATTGACATATCTACACCGCCATCTGTATTAAGATGGAAATTTCTACACCGCTATCTGTATAAACATGGAAATATCCGCCCAACTATCTGTATAAACATGGAAATATCCGCACCGCTATGTGCATAAACATGGAAATATCCACACCGCTATCTGTGTAAAGATGGAAATGACTACACCGCTATCTGTGTAAACATGGAAATATCTACATCGCCATCTGTGTGAACATGAAAATATCTACACCGCCATCTCTATAAATATGGAAATATCTACACTGCCATCAGTATGAACATGT
This sequence comes from Gorilla gorilla gorilla, assembly GCF_029281585.2. Classification (NCBI taxonomy): domain Eukaryota; kingdom Metazoa; phylum Chordata; class Mammalia; order Primates; family Hominidae; genus Gorilla; species Gorilla gorilla. Next base: position 3,009,588 of record NC_073234.2, read on the forward strand.
AAATATCTACACGGCCACCTCTATAAACGTGGAAACATTCACACCGCTATCTGTATGAACTTGGAAATATCTACAGTGCTCTCGGTATAAAATTGAAATTATCTACACCACTATCTCTATAAACAAGGAAATAACTACACTGCTATCTGTATAAACATGGAAATATCTACACCGCCATCTCTATGAACATGGTAATATCTACACCGCCATTTGTATGAACATGGAAATATCTACACCGCCATCTCTATGAACATGGAAATATCTACACCGCCATTTGTATGAACATGGAAATATCTACACCGCCATCTGTATGAACATGGAAATATCTTCACCGCCCTCTGTATGAACATGGATATATCTACACCGGCATCTGGATGAACATGGAAATATCTACACAGCTATCTGCATATACATGGAAATATCTACACAGATTTCTCTATAAGTATGGTAATAACTACAGCGTTATCTCTACAAACTTCGAAATATCTACACCGCCATCTGTATGAACATGGAAATATCTACACCGCCATCTGTACGAACAAGGACATATCTACACCGCCATCTGTATTAAGATGGAAATATCTACACCGCTATCTGTATAAACATGGAAATATCCGCACCGCTATCTGTACAAACATGGAAATATCTACAACGCTATCTGCATAAACTTGGAAATATCCACACCGGTATCTGTGTAAAGATGGAAATGTCTACACCGCTATCTGTGTAAACATGGAAATATCTACACCGCCATCTGTATGAACATGGAAATATCTACACCGCTAACTGTATGAACATGGAAATATCTACACCGCTATCTGTATGAACTTGGAAATATCTACACTGCTATCTGTATAAAATTGAAATTATCAACACCCCTATCTCTATAAACATGGAAATATCTACACTGTTATCTGTATAAACATGGAAATATCTACACCGCCATCTGTACGAACATGGAAATATCTACACTGCCATCTGTATGAACATGTAAATACCTACACCGCCATCTGTATGAACATGGAAATATCTGCACCTCTAACTGTATGAACATGGAAATATCTACACCGCTATCTGTATGAACATGGAAATATCTACACCGTTATCTGTATGAACATGGAAATATCTACACCGCCATCTGTACGAACAAGGACATATCTACACCGCCATCTGTATTAAGATGGAAATATCAACACCGCTATTTGTATAAACATGGAAATATCTGCCCATCTGTATAAACATGGAAATATCCGCACCGCTATCTGTATAAACATGGAAATATCTACACCGCTATCTGCATAAAGATGGAAATATCCACGCCGCTATCTGTGTAAACATGGAAATGTCGACACCGCTATCTGTGTTAACATGGAAATATCTACACCGCCATCTGTGTAAACATGAAAATATCTACACCGCCATCACTATAAACATGGAAATATCTACACCGCCATCTGTATGAACATGGAAATATCTACACCGCCATCTCTATAAACGTGGAAATATCTACGCCGCTATCTGTATGAACTTGGAAATATCTACACTGCAATCTGTATAAAATTGAAATTATCTACACCCCTATCTCTATAAACATGGAAATATCTACACTATTATCTGTATAAACATGGAAATATCTACACCGCTATCTGTATAAACATGGAAATATCTTCACCGCTGCCTGTATAAACATGGAAATATCTACAACGCTGTCTCGATAAACTTGGAAATAACTACACCACTATCTCTATTAACATGGAAATATCTAGACCGCCATCTCTATAAACATGGAAATACCTACACCACCATCTGTATAAACATGGAAATATCTACACCGCTATCTGAATAAACATGGAAATATCTACACCGCCATCTCTATGAACATGGAAATATCTACACCGCCATCTGTACAAACATGGAAATATCTACACCGCCATCTGTATGAACTTGTAAATATCTACACCACCATCTGTATGAACATGGAAATATCTACACCGCTAACTGTATGAACATGGAAATATCTACACCGCTATCTGTATGAACTTGGAAATACCTACACCGTTATCAGTATGAACATGGAAATATCTAAACTGCTATCTGTATTAACATGGAAATATCTACACCGTTATCTGTACGAACATGGAAATATCTACACCGCTATCTGTATGAACATGCAAATATCTACACAGCTATCTGTATATCAATGGAAATATCTACACTGCTATCTCTATAAACATGGAAATAACTACAATGCTATCTGTATAAACATGGAAATGTCTACACCGCCATCTGTATGAACATGTAAATATCTACACCGCAATCGGTATGAACATGGAAATATCTACAACGCTAACAGTATGGACATGGAAATATCTACACCGCTATTGGTATGAACATGGAAATATCTACACCACTATCTGCATGAACATGGAAATATCTACACCGCTATCTGTATGAACATGGAAATATCTACACAGCTATCTGTATATAATTGAAATTATCTACTCCACTATCTCTATAAACATGGAAATAACTACACTGCTATCTGTATAAACATGGAAATATCTACACCACCATCTCTATTAACATGGTAATATCTACACCGCCATTTGTATTAACATGGAAATATCTACACTGCCATCTCTATGAACATGGAAATATCTACACCGCCATTTGTATGACCATGGAAATAACTACACCGCCATCTGTATGAACATGGAAATATCTTCACCGCCCTCTGTATGAACATGGATATATCTACACCGGCATCTGGATGAACATGGAAATATCTACACAGCTATCTGCATATACATGGAAATATCTACACAGATTTCTCTATAAATATGGTAATAACTACAGCGCTATCTCTATAAACTTCGAAATATCTACACCGCCATCTGTATGAACATGGAAATATCTACACCGCCATCTGTACGAACAAGGACATATCTACACCGCCATCTGTATTAAGATGGAAATATCTACACCGCTACCTGTATAAACATGGAAATATCCGCACCGCTATCTGTATAAACATGGAAATATCTACACCGCTATCTGCATAAATTTGGAAATATCCACACCGCTATCTGTTTAAACATGGAAATGTCTACACCGCTATCTCTGTAAACATGGAAATATCTACACCCCAATCTGTTTAAACATGAAAATATCTACACCGCCATCTCTATAAACATGGAAATATCTACACCGCCATCTGTATGAACATGGAAATATCTATACCGCCATCTCTATACACGTGGAAATATCTACACCGCTATCTGTATGAACTTGGAAATATCTACACTGCTATCTGTATAAAATTGAAATTATCTACACCCCTATCTCTATAAACATGGAAATATCTACACTCTTATATGTATAAACATGGAAATATCTACACCGCTATCTGTATAAACATGGAAATATCTTCACCGCTACATGTATAAACATGGAAATATCTATAACGCTGTCTCTATAAACTTGGAAATAACTACACCACTATCTCTATAAACATGGAAACATCTAGACCGCCATCTGTATAAACATGGAAATACCTACACCACCATCTGTATAAACATGGAAATATCTATACCGCTATCTGCATAAAGATGGAAATATCTACACCGCTATCTCTATGAACATGGAAATATCTACACCGCCATCTGTACGAACATGGAAATATCTACACCGCCATCTGTATGAACATGTAAATACCTACACTGCCATCTGTATGAACATGGAAATATCTACACCTCCAACTGTATGAACATGGAAATATCTACACCGCTATCTGTATGAACTTGGAAATATCTACACCGTTATATGTATGAACATGGAAATATCTACACCGCTATCTGTATGAACATGGAAATATCTACACCGCTATCTGTACGAACATGGAAATATCTACACCGCTATCGATATGAACATGCAAATATCTACACAGCTATCAGTATATCAATGGAAATATCTACACTGCTATCTCTATAAACATAGAAATAACTACACTGCTATCGGTATAAACATGGAAATATCTACACCGCCACCTGTATGAACATGGAAATGTCTACACTGCCATCCGTACGAACATGGAAATATCTACACCACCATATCTATGAACATGGAAATATCTACACCGCCATTTGTATGAACATGGAAATATCTACACCGCCATCAGTATGAACATGGAAATATCTACACTGCCATCTCTATAAACGTGGAAATATCTATATCACTATCTGTATGAACTTGGAAATATCTACACTGCTCTCGGTATAAAATTGAAATTATCTACACCACTATCTCTATAAACATGGAAATATCTACACTGCTATCTGTATAAACATGGAAATATCTACACTGCTATCTGTATAAACATGGAAATATCTTCTCCGCTATCTGCATAAACATGGAAATATCTACACCGCCATCTCTATGATCATGGAAATATCTACACCGACATCCGTACGAACATGGAAATATCTACACCGCCATCTGTATGAACATGGAAATATCTACAACGCTAACTGTATGGACATGGAAATATCTACACTCCTATTGGTATGAACATGGAAATATCTACACCGCTATCTGCATGAACATGGAAATATCTACACCGCTATCTGTATGAACATGGAAATATCTACACCGCTATCTGTATGAACATGGAAATATCTACACCGCTATCTGTATGAACATGGACATATCTACACCGCCATCTGTATTAAGATGGAAATATCTACACCGCTATCTGTATAAACATGGAAATATCTGCCCAACTATCTGAATAAACATGGAAATATCCGCACCGCTATCTGTATAAACATGGAAATATGTACACCGCTATCTGCATAAACATGGAAATATCCACACCGCTATCTGTGTAAAGATGGAAATGACTACACCGCTATCTGTGTAAACATGGAAATATCTACACCGCCATCTGTGTAAACATGGGAATATCTACACCTCCATCTCTGTAAACATGGAAATGTCTACACCGCCATCTGTTTGAACATGGAAATATCTACACCGCCATCTCTATAAACGTGGAAATATCTACTCCGCTATCTGTATGAACTTGGAAATATCAACACTGCTATCTGTATAAAATTGAAATTATCTACACCACTATCTCTATAAACATGGAAATATCTACACTGCTATCTGTATAAACATGGAAATATCTTCACCGCTATCTGTATAAACATGGAAATATCTACAACGCTGTCTCTATAAACTTGGAAATAACTACACCACTATCTCTATAAACATGGAAATATCTACACCGCTAACTGTATGAACATGGAAATATCTACACCGCTATCTGTATGAACATGGAAATATCTGCACCGCTATATGTATGAACATGGAAATATCTACACCGCTATCTGTATAAACATGGAAATATCTACACTGTTATCTGTATAAAATTGAAATTATCTACACCACTATCTCTATAAACATGGAAATATCTACACTGTTATCTGTATAAACATGGAAATATCTGCACCGCTATCTGTATAAACATGGAAATATCTTCACTGCTATCTGTATAAACATGGAAATATCTACAACGCTGTCTCTATAAACTTGGAAATAACTACACCCCTATCTCTATAAACATGGAAATATCTAGACCGCCATCTCTATAAACATGGAAATATCTACACCACCATCTGTATAAACATTTAAATATCTATACCGCTATCTGCATAAACATGGAAATATCTACACCGCCATCTCTATGAACATGGAAATATCTACACCGCCATCTGTACGAACATGGAAATATCTACACCGCCATCTGTATGAACATGTAAATACCTACACCGCCATCTGTATCAACATGGAAATATCTGCACCTCTAACTGTATGAACATGGAAATATCTACACCGCTATCTGTATGAACATGGAAATATCTACACCGTTATGTGTATGAACATGGAAATATCTACACCGCTATCTGTATGAACATGGAAATATCTACACCGCTATCTGTACGAACATGGAAATATCTACACCGCTATCGATATGAACATGCAAATATCTACACAGCTATCTGTATATCAATGGAAATATCTACAATGCTATCTCTATAAACATGGAAATAACTACACTGCTATCGGTATAAACATGGAAATATCTACACCGCCACCTGTATGAACATGGAAATGTCTACACTGCCATCCGTACGAACATGGAAATATCTACACCGCCATCTCTATGAACATGGAAATATCTACACCGCCATTTGTATGAACATGGAAATATCTACACCGCCATCAGTATGAACATGGAAATATCTACACTGCCATCTCTATAAACGGGGAAATATCTACATCGCTATCTCTATGAACTTGGAAATATCTACACTGCTCTCGGTATAAAATTGAAATTATCTACACCACTATCTCTATAAACATGGAAATACCTACACCGCTATCTGTATAAACATGGAAATACCTACCCTGCTATCTGTATGAACATGGAAATATCTTCACCGCTATCTGTATAAACATGGAAATATCTAGACCGCCATCTCTATGAACATTGAAATCTCTACACCACCATCTGTATAAACATGGAAATATCTATACCGCTATCTGCATAAACATGGAAATATCTACACCGCCATCTCTACGAACATGGAAATATCTACACCGCCATCCGTACGAACATGGAAATATCTACACCGCCATCTGTATGAACATGGAAATATCTACAACGCTAACTGTATGGACATGGAAATATCTACACTCCTATTGGTATGAACATGGAAATATCTACACCGCTATCTGCATGAACATGGAAATATCTACACCGCTATCTGTATGAACATGGAAATATCTACACCGCTATCTGTATGAAGATGGAAATATCTACACCGCTATCAGTATGAACTTGCAAATATCTACACAGCTATCTATATAAAATTGAAATTATCTACACCACTATCTCTATAAACATGGAAATAACTACACTGCTATCTGTATAAACATGGAAATATCTACACCGCCATCTCTATGAACATGGATATATCTACACCGCCATGTGTATGAACATGGAAATATCTACACCGCCATCTCTATGAACATGGAAATATCTACACCACCATTTGTATGAACATGGAAATATCTACACCGCCATCTGAAAGAACATGGAAATAGCTTCACCGCCATCTGTATGAGCATGGATATAACTACACTGCTATCTGCATGAACATGGAAATATCTACAGAGCTATCTGCATATACATGGAAATATCTACAAAGATTTCTCTATAAATATGGAAATAACTACAGCGCTATCTCTATCAACTTCGAAATATCTACACCGCCATCTGTATGAACATGGAAATAACTACACCGCCATCTGTACGAACAAGGACATATCTACACCGCCATCCGTATTAAGATGGAAATATCTACACCGCTATCTGCATAAACATGGAAATATCCACACCGCTATCTGTGTAAACATGGAAATGTCTACACAGCTATCTGTGTAAACATGGAAATATCTACACCGCTATCTGTACAAACATGGAAATATCTACACCGCCATCTGTATGAACATGTAAATATCTACACCGCCATCTGTATGAACATGGAAATATCTACACCGCTAACTGTATGAACATGGAAATATCTTCACCGCTATCTGTATGAATATGGAAATATCTACACCGTTATCTGTATGAACATGGAAATATCTACACCGCTATCTGTATGAACTTGGAAATATCTACACCGCTGTCTGTACGAACATGGAAATATCTACACAGCTATCTGTATGAACATGCAAATATCTATACAGCTATCTGTATATCAATGGAAATATCTACACTGCTATCTCTATAAACATGGAAATAACTACACTGCTATCTGTATAAACATGGAAATATCTACACCGCCACCTGTATGATCATGGAAATGACGACACTGCCATCCGTACGAACATGGAAATATCTACGCCGCCATCTGTATGAACATGTAAATATCTACACCGCCATCTGTGTGAACATGGAAATATCTACACCGCTAACTGTATGAACATGGAAATATCTACACCGCTAACTGTATGAACATGGAAATATCTACACCGCTATCTGTATGAAAATGGAAATACCTACACCGCTATCTGTATGAACTTGGAAATATCTACACTGCTCTCTGTATAAAATTGAAATTATCGACACCACTATCTCTATAAACATGTAAATATCTACACCGCTATCTGTGTAAACATGGAAATATCTACACCGCCATCTGTGTAAACATGAAGATATCTACACCGCCATCCCCATTAACATGGAAATATCTACACCGCCATCTGTATGAACATGGAAATATCTACACCGCCATCTCTATAAACGTGGAAATATCTACACCGCTATCTGTATGAACTTGGAAATATCTACACTGCTCTCTGTATAAAATTGAAATTATCTACACCACTATCTCTATAAACATGGAAATATCTACACTGCTATCTGTATAAACATGGAAATATCTTCACCGCTATCTTTATAAACATGGAAATATCTCCACCGCTATCTGTATAAACATGGAAATATCTACAACGCTGTCTCTATAAACTTGGAAATAACGACATCACTATCTCTGTAAACATGGAAATATCTAGAACTCCATCTCTATAAACATGGAAATATCTGCAAAACCATCTGTATAAACATGGAAATATCTATAACGCTATCTTCATAAACTTGAAAATATCTACACGGCCTTCTCTATGAACATGGAAATATCTACACCGCCATCTGTAAGAACATGGAAAAATCTATACCGCCATCTGTATGAACATGTAAATATCTACACCACCGTCTGTATGAACATGGAAATAACTACACCACTTACTGTATGAACATGGAAATATCTACACCGCCATCTGTATGAACATGGAAATACCTACACCGTTATCTGTATGAACATGGAAATATCTAAACTGCTATCTGTATGAACACGGAAATATCTACACCGTTATCTGTACGAACATGGAAATATCTACACCGCTATCTGTATGAACATGCAAATATCTACACAGCTATCTGTATATCAATGTAAATATCTACACTGCTATCTCTATAAACATGGAAATAACTACAATGCTATCTGTATAAACATGGAAATGTCTACACCGCCACCTGTATGAACATGGAAATATCTACACTGCAATCCGTACGAACATGGAAATATCTACACCGCCATCTGTATGAACATGTAAATATCTAAACCACCATCTGTATGAACATGGAAATATCTACACCACTAAGTGTATGAACAAGGAAATATCTACACCGCTATTGGTATGAACATGGAAATATCTACACCGCTATCTGTATGAACATGGAAATATCTACACCGCTATCTGTATGAACATGGACATATCTACACCGCCATCTGTATTAAGATGGAAATATCTACACCGCTATCTGTATAAACATGGAAATATCTGCCCAACTATCTGAATAAACATGGAAATATCCGCACCGCTATCTGTATAAACATGGAAATATGTACACCGCTATCTGCATAAACATGGAAACATCCACACCGCTATCTGTGTAAAGATGGAAATGACTACACCGCTATCTGCGTAAACATGGAAATATCTACACCGCCATCTGTGTAAACATGGGAATATCTACACCGCCATCTCTGTAAACATGGAAATATCTACACCGCCATCGGTATGAACATGGAAATATCTACAACGCCATCTGTATGAACATGGAAATATCTACACTGCTAACTGTATGAACATGGAAATATCTACACCGCTATCTGTATAAACATGGAAATATCTACACCGCCATCTCTATGAACATGGAAATATCTACACCGCCATCTGTACAAACATGGACATATCTACAAAGCCATCTGTATTAAGATGGAAATATCTACACCGCTATCTGTATGAACACGGAAATATCTACACCGCTATCTGTATGAACATGGAAATATCTACACCGCCATCTGTATGAACATGGAAATATCTACACCGCTATCTGTATGAACATGCAAATATCTATACAGCTCTCTGTATATCAATGGAAATATCTACACTGCTATCTCTATAAACATGGAAATAACTACACTGCTATCTGTATAAACATGGAAATATCTACACCGCCACCTGTATGAACATGGAAATATCTACAATGCCATCCGTACGAACATGGAAATATCTACACCGCCATCTCAATGAACATGGAAATATCTACACCGCCATTTGTTTGAACATGGAAATATCTACACCGCCATCTGTATGAACATGGAAATATCTTCACCGCCATCTGTATGAACATGGATATATCTACACCGGCTTCTGGATGAACATGGAAATATCTACACCGCTATCTGCATGAACATGGAAATATCTACACAGCTGTCTGCATATGCATGGAAATATCTACACAGATTTCTCTATAAATATGGAAATAACTACAGCGCTGTATCTATAAACTTCGAAATATCTACAACGCTATCTGTATGAACATGGAAATATCTACACCGCCATCTGTACGAACATTGACATATCTACACCGCCATCTGTATTAAGATGGAAATTTCTACACCGCTATCTGTATAAACATTTAAATATCCGCCCAACTATCTGTATAAACATGGAAATATCCGCACCGCTATCTGTATAAACATGGAAATATCTACATCGCCATCTGTGTAAACATGAAAATATCTACAACGCCATCTCCATAAATATGGAAATATCTACACCGCCATCAGTATGAACATGTAAATATCTACACGGCCACCTCTATAAACGTGGAAATATTCACACCGCTATCTGTATGAACTTGGAAATATCTACAGTGCTCTCGGTATAAAATTGAAATTATCTACACCACTATCTCTATAAACATGGAAATAACTTATCTGCTATCTGTATAAACATGGAAGTATCTTCACCGCTATCTGTATAAACATGGAAATATCTACAGCGCTGTCTCTATGAACTTGGAAATAACTACACCACTATCTCTGTAAACATGGAAATATCTAGACCGCCATCTCTATAAACATGGAAATATCTACACCACCATCTGTATAAACATGGAAATATCTATTCCACTATCTGCATAAACATGGAAATATCTACACCACCATCTGTATAAACATGGAAATATCTACACCGCCTTCTGTACGAACATGGAAATATCTACACCGCCATCTGTACAAACATGGACATATCTACAAAGCCATCTGTATTAAGATGGAAATATCTACACCGCTATCTGTATAAACATGGAAATATCCGCACCGCTATCTGTATAAACATGGAAATATCTACACCGCTATCTGCATAAACATGGAAATATCCACACCGCTATCTGTGTAAACATGGAAATGTCTACACCGCTATCTGTTTAAACATGGAAATATCTACACCGCCATCTGTGTAAACATGAAAATATCTACACTGCCATCTCTATAAACATGGAAATATCTACACCGCCATCTGTATGAACATGGAAATATATACACCGCCATCTCTATAAGCGTGGAAATATCTACACCGCTATCTGTATGAACTTGGAAGTATCTACACTGCTATCTGTATAAAATTGAAATTATCTACACCACTATCTCTATAAACATGGAAATATCTACACCGCCATTTGTATGAACATGGAAATATCTACACCGCTATCTGTATAAACATGGAAATATCTTCACCGTTATCTGTATAAACATGGAAATATCTACAACGCTGTCTCTATAAACTTGGAAATAACTACACCACTATCTCTATAAACATGGAAATATCTAGACCGCCATCTCTATAAACATGGAAATATCTATATCACCATCTGTATAAACATGGAAATATCTATACCGATATCTGCATAAACATGGAAATATCTACACCACCATCTCTATGAACATGGAAATATCTACACCGCCATCTGTACAAACATGGACATATCTAGAAAGCCATCTATATTAAGATGGAAATATCTACACCGCTATCTGTATAAACATGGAAATATCTGCCCAACTATCTGTATAAACATGGAAATATCCGCACCTCTATCTGTATAAACATGGAAATATCTACACCGCCATCTGCATAAACATGGAAATATCCACACCGCTATCAGTGCAAACATGGAAATGTCTACACCGCTATCTGTGTAAACATTGAAATATCTACACCGCCATCTGTGTAAATATGAAAATATCTACACCGCCATCTCTATAAACATGGAAATATCTACACCGCCATCTGTATGAACATGGAGATATCTACACCGCCATCTCTATAAACGTGGAAATATCCACACCGCTATTTGTATGAACTTGGAAATATCTACAGTGCTCTCGGAATAAAATTGAAATTATCTACACCACTATCTCTATAAACATGGAAATATCTACTCTGCTATCTGTATAAACATGGAAATATCTACACCGCTATCTGTATGAACATGGAAATATCTTCACCGCTATCTGTATAAACATGGAAATATCTACAACGCTGTCTCTATAAACTTGGAAATAACTACACCACTATCTCTGTAAACATGGAAATATCTAGACCGCCATCTCTATAAACATGGAAATATCTACACCACGATATGTATAAACATGGAAACATCTATACTGCTATCTGCATAAACATGGAAATATATTCACCGCCATCTCTATGAACATGGAAATATCTACACCGCCATCTGTACGAACATGGAAATATCTACACCGCCATCTGCATGAACATGTAAATATCTACATCGCCATCTGTATGAACACGGGAATATCTACACCGCCAACTGTATGAACATGGAAATATCTACACCGCTATCTGTATGAACATGGAAATACCTACACCGTTATCTGTATGAACATCGAAATATCTACACCGCTATCTGTATGAACATGGAAATATCTACACCGCTATCTGTATGAACATGGAAATATCTACACCGCTATATGTATGAACATGCAAATATCCACACAGCTATCTGTATGTCAATGGAAATATCTACACTGCTATCTCTATAAACATGGAAATAACTACACTGCTATCTGTATAAACATGGAAATATCTACACTGCCACCTGTATGAACATGGAAATATCTACAATGCCATCCGTACGAACATAGAAATATCTACACTGACATCTGTATGAACATCTAAATATCTACACCGCCATCTGTATGAACATGGAAACATCTACACCGCTATCTGTTTGAACATGGAAATATCTACACCGCCATCTCTATAAACTTGGAAATATCTACACCGCTATCTGTATGAACTTGGAAATATCTACACTGCTATCTGTATAAAATTGAAATAATCTACACCACTATCTCTATAAACATGGAAATATCTACACTGTTATCTGTATAAACATGAAAATATCTACACCGCTATCTGTATAAACATGGAAATATCTTCACCGCTATCTGTATAAACATGGAAATATCTACAACGCTGTCTCTATAAACTTGGAAATAACTACACCACTATCTCTATAAACATGGAAATAACTGGACCGCCATCTCCATAAACATGGAAATATATACACCACCATCTGTATAAACATGGAAATATCTATACCGCTAACTGTATGAACATGGAAATATCTACACCGCTATCTGTATGAACATGGATATATCTACACCGCTATCTGTATGAACATGGAAATATCTACACCGCTATCTGTATGAACATGGAAATACCTACACCGCTATCTGTACGAAGATGGAAATAGCTACACCGCTATCTGTATGAACATGCACATATCTACACAGCTATCTGTATATCAATGGAAATATCTACACTGCTATCTCTATAAACATGGAAATATCTACACTGCTATCTGTATAAACATGGAAATGCCAACACCGCCACCTGTATGAACATGGAATTATCAACACTGCCATCCGTACGAACATGGAAATATCTACACCGCCATCACTATGAACATGTAAATATCTACACCGCCATCTGTATGAACATGGAAATATGTACACCGCTAACTGTATGAACATGGAAATATCTGCACCGCTACCTGTATGAAAATGGAAATATCTACACCACTATCTGTATGAACATGGAAATATCCACACCGCTATCTGTATGAACATGGAAATATCTACACCGCTATCTGTATGAACATGGAAATATCTACACCGCTATCTGTATGAACATGCAAATATCTACACAGCTATCTGTATATCAATGGAAATATCTACACTGCTATCTCTATAAACATGGAAATTACTACACTGCTATCTGTATAAACATGGAAATGTCTCCACCGCCATCCCTATGAACATGGAAATATCTACACCGCCATTTGTATGAACATGGAAATAACTACACCGCCATCTGTATGAACATGGAAATATCTACACCGCCATCTCTATAAACGTGGAAATATCTACATCGGTATCTGTATGAACTTGGAAATATCTACACTGATCTCGGTATAAAATTGAAATTATCTACACCACTATCTCTATAAACATGGAAATATCTACACTGCTATCTGTATAAACATGGAAATATCCACACGGCTATCTGTATAAACATGGAAATATCTTCACCGCTATCTGTATAAACATGGAAATATCTAGACCGCCATCTCTATAAAAATTGAAATATCTACACCACCATCTGTATAAACATGGAAATATCTATACCGCTATCTGCATAAACATGGAAATATCTACACCGCATTCTCTATGAACATGGAAATACCTACACCGCCATCTGTACGAACATGGAAATATCTACAACGCCATCTGTATGAACATGTAAATATCTACACCGCCATCGGTATGAACACGGAAATATCTACAACGCTAACTGTATGGACATGGAAATATCTACACCGCTATTGGTATGAACATGGAAATATCTACACCACTATCTGCATGAACATGGAAATATCTACACCGCTATCTGTATGAACATGGAAATATCTACACAGCTATCTGTATATAATTGAAATTATCTACACCACTATCTCTATAAACATGGAAATAACTACACTGCTATCTATATAAACATGGAAATATCTACACTGCCATCTCTATGAACATGGTAATATCTACACCGCCATTTGTATGAACATGGAAATATCTACACTTCCATCTCTATGAACATGGAAATATCTACACCGCCATTTGTATGACCATGGAAATAACTACACCGCCGTCTGTATGAACATGGAAATATCTTCACCGCCCTCTGTATGAACATGGATATATCTACACCGGCATCTGGATGAACATGGAAATATCTACACAGCTATCTGCATATACACGGAAATATCTACACAGATTTCTCTATAAATATGGTAATAACTACAGCGCTATCTCTATAAACTTCGAAATATCTACACCGCCATCTGTATGAACATGGAAATATCTACACCGCCATCTGTACGAACAAGGACATATCTACACCGCCATCTGTATTAAGATGGAAATATCTACACCGCTATCTGTATAAACATGGAAATATCCTCACCGCTATCTGTATAAACATGGAAATATCAACACCGCTATCTGCATAAACTTGGAAATATCCACACCGCTATCTCTGTAAACATGGAAATGTCTACACCGCTATCTCTGTAAACATGGAAATATCTACACCCCAATCTGTTTAAACATGAAAATATCTACACCGCCATCTCTATAAACATGGAAATATCTACACCGCCATCTGTATGAACATGGAAATATCTATACCGCCATCTCTATACACGTGGAAATATCTACACCGCTATCTGTATGAACTTGGAAATATCTACACTGCTATCTGTATAAAATTGAAATTATCTACACCCCTATCTCTATAAACATGGAAATATCTACACTCTTATATGTATAAACATGGAAATATCTACACCGCTATCTGTATAAACATGGAAATATCTTCACCGCTACATGTATAATCATGGAAATATCTATAACGCTGTCTCTATAAACTTGGAAATAACTACACCACTATCTCTATAAACATGGAAACATCTAGACCGCCATCTGTATAAACATGGAAATACCTACACCACCATCTGTATAAACATGGAAATATCTATACCGCTATCTGCATAAACATGGAAATATCTACACCGCCATCTCTATGAATATGGAAATATCTACACCGCCATCTGTACGAACATGGAAATATCTACACCGCCATCTGTATGAACATGTAAATACCTACACCGCCATCTGTATGAACATGGAAATATCTACACCTCCAACTGTATGAACATGGAAATATCTACACCGCCATCAGTATGAACATGGAAATATCGACACTGCCATCTCTATAAACGTGGAAATATCTACATCGTTATCTGTATGAACTTGGAAATATCTACACTGCTCTCGGTATAAAATTGAAATTATCTACACCACTATCTCTATAAACATGGAAATATCTACACTGCTATCTGTATAAACATGGAAATATCTACACTGCTATCTGTATAAACATGGAAATATCTACACCGCTATCTGCATAAACATGGAAATATCTACACCGCCATCTCTATGAACATGGAAATATCTACAGCGACATCCGTACGAACATGGAAATATGTACACCGCTATCTGTATGAACATTGAAATATCTACACCGCTATCTGTATGAACATGGAAATATCTACACCGCTATCTGTATGAACATGCAAATATCTACACAGCTATCTGTATAAAATTGAAAATATCTACACCGCTATCTCTATAAACATGGAAATAACTACACTGCTATCTGTATAAACATGGAAATATCTACACCACCATCTCTATGAACATGGAAATATCTACACCGCCATTTGTATGAACATGGAAATATCTACACCGCCATCTATATGAACATGGAAATATCTACACCACCATTTGTATGAACATGGAAATATCTACACCGCCATCTGAAAGAACATGGAAATATCTTCACCGCCATCTGTATGAACATGGATATAACTACACCGCTATCTGCGTGAACATGGAAATATCTACACAGCTATCTGCATATACATGGAAATATCTACAAAGATTTCTCTATAAATATGGAAATAACTACAGCGCTATCTCTATAAACTTCGAAATATCTACACCGCCATCTGTATGAAAATGGACATATCTACACCGCCATCTGTATTAAGATGGAAATATCTACACCGCTATCTGTATAAACATGGAAATATCTACACCGCTATCTGTATAAACATGGAAATATCTCCACCGCTATCTGTATAAACATGGAAATATCTACAACGCTGTCTCTATAAACTTGGAAATAACGACACCACTATCTCTGTAAACATGGAAATATCTAGAACGCCATCTCTATAAACATGGAAATATCTACACCACAATCTGTATAAACATGGAAATATCTATGCCGCTATCTTCATAAACTTGGAAATATCTACACCGCCTTCTCTATGAACATGGAAATATCTACACCGCCATCTGTAAGAACATGGAAATATCTATACCGCCATCTGTATGAACATGTAAATATCTACACCACCGTCTGTATGAACATGGAAATATCTACACCGCTAACTTTATGAACATGGAAATATCTACACCGCTATCTGTATGAACATGGAAATACTTACACCGTTATCTGTATGAACATGGAAATATCTAAACTGCTATCTGTATGAACATGGAAATATCTACACCGTTATCTGTACGAACATGGAAATATCTACACCGCTATCTGTATGAACATACAAATATCTACACAGCTATCTGTATATCAATGTAAATATCTACACTGCTATCTCCATAAACATGGAAATAACTACAATGCTATCTGTATAAACATGGAAATGTCTACACCGCCACCTGTATGAACATGGAAATATCTACACCACCGTCTGTATGAACATGGAAATATCTACACCGCTAACTGTATGAACATGTAAATATCTAAACCACCATCTGTATGAACACGGAAATATCTACACCGCTAAGTGTATGAACAAGGAAATATCTACACCGCTATTGGTATGAACATGGAAATATCTACACCGCTATCTGTATGAACATGGAAATATCTACACCGCTATCTGTATGAACATGGACATATCTACACCGCCATCTGTATTAAGATGGAAATATCTACACCGCTATCTGTATAAACATGGAAATATCTGCCCAACTATCTGTATAAACATGGAAATATCCGCACCGCTATCTGCATAAACATGGAAATATGTACACCGCTATCTGCATAAACATGGAAATATCCACACCGCTATCTGTGTAAAGATGGAAATGACTACACCACTATCTGTGTAAACATGGAAATATCTACACCGCCATCTGTGTAAACATGGGAATATCTACACCGCCATCTCTGTAAACATGGAAATATCTACACCGCCATCTGTATGAACATGGAAATATCTACACCGCCATCTCTATAAACGAGGAAATATCTACACCGCTATCTGTATGAACTTGGAAATATCAACACTGCTATCTGTATAAAATTGAAATTATCTACACCACTATCTCTATAAACATGGAAATATCTACAATGATATCTGTATAAACATGAAAATATCTACACCGCTATCTGTATAAACATGGAAATAACTTCACCGCTATCTGTATAAACATGGAAATATCCACTATGCTGTCTCTATAAACTTGGAAATAACTACACCACTATCTCTATAAACATGGAAATATCTACACAGCTAACTGTATGAACATGGAAATATCTACACCGCTATCTGTATGAACATGGAAATATCTGCACCGCTATCTGTATGAACATGGAAATATCTACACCGCTATCTGTATGAACATGGAAATATCTGCACCGCTATCTGTATGAACATGGAAATATCTACACCGCTATCTGTATGAACATGGAAATATCTCCACCGCCATCTGTATGAACATGGAAATATCTACACCACTATCTGTATAAACATGCAAATATCTACACAGCTATCTGTATATCAATGGAAATATCTACACTGCTATCTCTATAAACATGGAAATAACTACACTGCTATCTGTATAAACTTGGAAATATCTACACCGCCATCTCTTTGAACATGGAAATATCTACACCGCCATTTGTGTGAACTTGGAAAAATCTACACCGCCATCTCTATGAACATGGAAATATCTACACCGCCATTTGTATGAACATGGAAATATCTACACCACCATCTGTATGAACATGGAAATATCTTCACCGCCATCAGTATGAACATGGATATATCTACACAGGCATCTGGATGAACATGGAAATATCTACAAGGCTATCTGCATGAACATGGAAATATCTACACAGCTATCTGAATATACATGGAAATGTCTACACAGATTTCTCTATAAATATGGAAATAACTACAGCGCTATCTCTATAAACTTTGAAATATCTACACCTCCGTCTGTATGAACATGGAAATATCTACACTGCCATCTGTACAAACATGGACATATCTACACCGCCATCTGTATTAAGATGGAAATATCTACACCGCTATCTGTATAAACATGGAAATATCTACCCAACTATCTGTATAAACATGGAAATATCCACACCGCTATCTGTATAAACATGGAAATATCTACACCGCTATCTGCATAAACATGGAAATATCCACACCGCTATCTGTGAAAACATGGAAATGTCTACACCGCTATCTGTGTAAACATGGAAATATCTACATCGCCATCTGTGTAAACATGAAAATATCTACACCGCCATCCCTAGAAACATGGAAATATCTACTCCGCCATCTGTATGTACATGGAAATATCTACACCGCTATCTGTATAAACATGGAAATATCTACACCGCTATCTGTATAAACATGGAAATATCTACACCGCTATCTGTGTAAACATGGAAATATCTACACCGCCATCTGTGTAAACATGGGAATATCTACACCTCCATCTCTGTAAACATGGAAATGTCTACACCGCCATCTGTTTGAACATGGAAATATCTACACCGCCATCTCTATAAACGTGGAAATATCTACTCCGCTATCTGTATGAACTTGGAAATATCAACACTGCTATCTGTATAAAATTGAAATTATCTACACCACTATCTCTATAAACATGGAAATATCTACACTGCTATCTGTATAAACATGGAAATATCTTCACCGCTATCTGTATAAACATGGAAATATCTACAACGCTGTCTCTATAAACTTGGAAATAACTACACCACTATCTCTATAAACATGGAAATATCTACACCGCTAACTGTATGAACATGGAAATATCTACACCGCTATCTGTATGAACATGGAAATATCTGCACCGCTATATGTATGAACATGGAAATATCTACACCGCTATCTGTATAAACATGGAAATATCTACACTGTTATCTGTATAAAATTGAAATTATCTACACCACTATCTCTATAAACATGGAAATATCTACACTGTTATCTGTATAAACATGGAAATATCTGCACCGCTATCTGTATAAACATGGAAATATCTTCACTGCTATCTGTATAAACATGGAAATATCTACAACGCTGTCTCTATAAACTTGGAAATAACTACACCCCTATCTCTATAAACATGGAAATATCTAGACCGCCATCTCTATAAACATGGAAATATCTACACCACCATCTGTATAAACATTTAAATATCTATACCGCTATCTGCATAAACATGGAAATATCTACACCGCCATCTCTATGAACATGGAAATATCTACACCGCCATCTGTACGAACATGGAAATATCTACACCGCCATCTGTATGAACATGTAAATACCTACACCGCCATCTGTATCAACATGGAAATATCTGCACCTCTAACTGTATGAACATGGAAATATCTACACCGCTATCTGTATGAACATGGAAATATCTACACCGTTATGTGTATGAACATGGAAATATCTACACCGCTATCTGTATGAACATGGAAATATCTACACCGCTATCTGTACGAACATGGAAATATCTACACCGCTATCGATATGAACATGCAAATATCTACACAGCTATCTGTATATCAATGGAAATATCTACAATGCTATCTCTATAAACATGGAAATAACTACACTGCTATCGGTATAAACATGGAAATATCTACACCGCCACCTGTATGAACATGGAAATGTCTACACTGCCATCCGTACGAACATGGAAATATCTACACCGCCATCTCTATGAACATGGAAATATCTACACCGCCATTTGTATGAACATGGAAATATCTACACCGCCATCAGTATGAACATGGAAATATCTACACTGCCATCTCTATAAACGGGGAAATATCTACATCGCTATCTCTATGAACTTGGAAATATCTACACTGCTCTCGGTATAAAATTGAAATTATCTACACCACTATCTCTATAAACATGGAAATACCTACACCGCTATCTGTATAAACATGGAAATACCTACCCTGCTATCTGTATGAACATGGAAATATCTTCACCGCTATCTGTATAAACATGGAAATATCTAGACCGCCATCTCTATGAACATTGAAATCTCTACACCACCATCTGTATAAACATGGAAATATCTATACCGCTATCTGCATAAACATGGAAATATCTACACCGCCATCTCTACGAACATGGAAATATCTACACCGCCATCCGTACGAACATGGAAATATCTACACCGCCATCTGTATGAACATGGAAATATCTACAACGCTAACTGTATGGACATGGAAATATCTACACTCCTATTGGTATGAACATGGAAATATCTACACCGCTATCTGCATGAACATGGAAATATCTACACCGCTATCTGTATGAACATGGAAATATCTACACCGCTATCTGTATGAAGATGGAAATATCTACACCGCTATCAGTATGAACTTGCAAATATCTACACAGCTATCTATATAAAATTGAAATTATCTACACCACTATCTCTATAAACATGGAAATAACTACACTGCTATCTGTATAAACATGGAAATATCTACACCGCCATCTCTATGAACATGGATATATCTACACCGCCATGTGTATGAACATGGAAATATCTACACCGCCATCTCTATGAACATGGAAATATCTACACCACCATTTGTATGAACATGGAAATATCTACACCGCCATCTGAAAGAACATGGAAATAGCTTCACCGCCATCTGTATGAGCATGGATATAACTACACTGCTATCTGCATGAACATGGAAATATCTACAGAGCTATCTGCATATACATGGAAATATCTACAAAGATTTCTCTATAAATATGGAAATAACTACAGCGCTATCTCTATCAACTTCGAAATATCTACACCGCCATCTGTATGAACATGGAAATAACTACACCGCCATCTGTACGAACAAGGACATATCTACACCGCCATCCGTATTAAGATGGAAATATCTACACCGCTATCTGCATAAACATGGAAATATCCACACCGCTATCTGTGTAAACATGGAAATGTCTACACAGCTATCTGTGTAAACATGGAAATATCTACACCGCTATCTGTACAAACATGGAAATATCTACACCGCCATCTGTATGAACATGTAAATATCTACACCGCCATCTGTATGAACATGGAAATATCTACACCGCTAACTGTATGAACATGGAAATATCTTCACCGCTATCTGTATGAATATGGAAATATCTACACCGTTATCTGTATGAACATGGAAATATCTACACCGCTATCTGTATGAACTTGGAAATATCTACACCGCTGTCTGTACGAACATGGAAATATCTACACAGCTATCTGTATGAACATGCAAATATCTATACAGCTATCTGTATATCAATGGAAATATCTACACTGCTATCTCTATAAACATGGAAATAACTACACTGCTATCTGTATAAACATGGAAATATCTACACCGCCACCTGTATGATCATGGAAATGACGACACTGCCATCCGTACGAACATGGAAATATCTACGCCGCCATCTGTATGAACATGTAAATATCTACACCGCCATCTGTGTGAACATGGAAATATCTACACCGCTAACTGTATGAACATGGAAATATCTACACCGCTATCTGTATGAAAATGGAAATACCTACACCGCTATCTGTATGAACATGGAAATATCTACACCGCTATCTGTATGAACTTGGAAATATCTACACTGCTCTCTGTATAAAATTGAAATTATCGACACCACTATCTCTATAAACATGTAAATATCTACACCGCTATCTGTGTAAACATGGAAATATCTACACCGCCATCTGTGTAAACATGAAGATATCTACACCGCCATCCCCATTAACATGGAAATATCTACACCGCCATCTGTATGAACATGGAAATATCTACACCGCCATCTCTATAAACGTGGAAATATCTACACCGCTATCTGTATGAACTTGGAAATATCTACACTGCTCTCTGTATAAAATTGAAATTATCTACACCACTATCTCTATAAACATGGAAATATCTACACTGCTATCTGTATAAACATGGAAATATCTTCACCGCTATCTTTATAAACATGGAAATATCTCCACCGCTATCTGTATAAACATGGAAATATCTACAACGCTGTCTCTATAAACTTGGAAATAACGACATCACTATCTCTGTAAACATGGAAATATCTAGAACTCCATCTCTATAAACATGGAAATATCTGCAAAACCATCTGTATAAACATGGAAATATCTATAACGCTATCTTCATAAACTTGAAAATATCTACACGGCCTTCTCTATGAACATGGAAATATCTACACCGCCATCTGTAAGAACATGGAAAAATCTATACCGCCATCTGTATGAACATGTAAATATCTACACCACCGTCTGTATGAACATGGAAATAACTACACCACTTACTGTATGAACATGGAAATATCTACACCGCCATCTGTATGAACATGGAAATACCTACACCGTTATCTGTATGAACATGGAAATATCTAAACTGCTATCTGTATGAACACGGAAATATCTACACCGTTATCTGTATGAACATGCAAATATCTACACAGCTATCTGTATATCAATGTAAATATCTACACTGCTATCTCTATAAACATGGAAATAACTACAATGCTATCTGTATAAACATGGAAATGTCTACACCGCCACCTGTATGAACATGGAAATATCTACACTGCAATCCGTACGAACATGGAAATATCTACACCGCCATCTGTATGAACATGTAAATATCTAAACCACCATCTGTATGAACATGGAAATATCTACACCACTAAGTGTATGAACAAGGAAATATCTACACCGCTATTGGTATGAACATGGAAATATCTACACCGCTATCTGTATGAACATGGAAATATCTACACCGCTATCTGTATGAACATGGACATATCTACACCGCCATCTGTATTAAGATGGAAATATCTACACCGCTATCTGTATAAACATGGAAATATCTGCCCAACTATCTGAATAAACATGGAAATATCCGCACCGCTATCTGTATAAACATGGAAATATGTACACCGCTATCTGCATAAACATGGAAACATCCACACCGCTATCTGTGTAAAGATGGAAATGACTACACCGCTATCTGTGTAAACATGGAAATATCTACACCGCCATCTGTGTAAACATGGGAATATCTACACCGCCATCTCTGTAAACATGGAAATATCTACACCGCCATCGGTATGAACATGGAAATATCTACAACGCCATCTGTATGAACATGGAAATATCTACACTGCTAACTGTATGAACATGGAAATATCTACACCGCTATCTGTATAAACATGGAAATATCTACACCGCCATCTCTATGAACATGGAAATATCTACACCGCCATCTGTACAAACATGGACATATCTACAAAGCCATCTGTATTAAGATGGAAATATCTACACCGCTATCTGTATGAACACGGAAATATCTACACCGCTATCTGTATGAACATGGAAATATCTACACCGCCATCTGTATGAACATGGAAATATCTACACCGCTATCTGTATGAACATGCAAATATCTATACAGCTCTCTGTATATCAATGGAAATATCTACACTGCTATCTCTATAAACATGGAAATAACTACACTGCTATCTGTATAAACATGGAAATATCTACACCGCCACCTGTATGAACATGGAAATATCTACAATGCCATCCGTACGAACATGGAAATATCTACACCGCCATCTCAATGAACATGGAAATATCTACACCGCCATTTGTTTGAACATGGAAATATCTACACCGCCATCTGTATGAACATGGAAATATCTTCACCGCCATCTGTATGAACATGGATATATCTACACCGGCTTCTGGATGAACATGGAAATATCTACACCGCTATCTGCATGAACATGGAAATATCTACACAGCTGTCTGCATATGCATGGAAATATCTACACAGATTTCTCTATAAATATGGAAATAACTACAGCGCTGTATCTATAAACTTCGAAATATCTACAACGCTATCTGTATGAACATGGAAATATCTACACCGCCATCTGTACGAACATTGACATATCTACACCGCCATCTGTATTAAGATGGAAATTTCTACACCGCTATCTGTATAAACATTTAAATATCCGCCCAACTATCTGTATAAACATGGAAATATCCGCACCGCTATCTGTATAAACATGGAAATATCTACATCGCCATCTGTGTAAACATGAAAATATCTACACCGCCATCTCCATAAATATGGAAATATCTACACCGCCATCAGTATGAACATGTAAATATCTACACGGCCACCTCTATAAACGTGGAAATATTCACACCGCTATCTGTATGAACTTGGAAATATCTACAGTGCTCTCGGTATAAAATTGAAATTATCTACACCACTATCTCTATAAACATGGAAATAACTTATCTGCTATCTGTATAAACATGGAAGTATCTTCACCGCTATCTGTATAAACATGGAAATATCTACAGCGCTGTCTCTATGAACTTGGAAATAACTACACCACTATCTCTGTAAACATGGAAATATCTAGACCGCCATCTCTATAAACATGGAAATATCTACACCACCATCTGTATAAACATGGAAATATCTATTCCGCTATCTGCATAAACATGGAAATATCTACACCACCATCTGTATAAACATGGAAATATCTACACCGCCTTCTGTACGAACATGGAAATATCTACACCGCCATCTGTACAAACATGGACATATCTACAAAGCCATCTGTATTAAGATGGAAATATCTACACCGCTATCTGTATAAACATGGAAATATCCGCACCGCTATCTGTATAAACATGGAAATATCTACACCGCTATCTGCATAAACATGGAAATATCCACACCGCTATCTGTGTAAACATGGAAATGTCTACACCGCTATCTGTTTAAACATGGAAATATCTACACCGCCATCTGTGTAAACATGAAAATATCTACACCGCCATCTCTATAAACATGGAAATATCTACACCGCCATCTGTATGAACATGGAAATATATACACCGCCATCTCTATAAGCGTGGAAATATCTACACCGCTATCTGTATGAACTTGGAAGTATCTACACTGCTATCTGTATAAAATTGAAATTATCTACACCACTATCTCTATAAACATGGAAATATCTACACCGCCATTTGTATGAACATGGAAATATCTACACCGCTATCTGTATAAACATGGAAATATCTTCACCGTTATCTGTATAAACATGGAAATATCTACAACGCTGTCTCTATAAACTTGGAAATAACTACACCACTATCTCTATAAACATGGAAATATCTAGACCGCCATCTCTATAAACATGGAAATATCTATATCACCATCTGTATAAACATGGAAATATCTATACCGATATCTGCATAAACATGGAAATATCTACACCACCATCTCTATGAACATGGAAATATCTACACCGCCATCTGTACAAACATGGACATATCTAGAAAGCCATCTATATTAAGATGGAAATATCTACACCGCTATCTGTATAAACATGGAAATATCTGCCCAACTATCTGTATAAACATGGAAATATCCGCACCTCTATCTGTATAAACATGGAAATATCTACACCGCCATCTGCATAAACATGGAAATATCCACACCGCTATCAGTGCAAACATGGAAATGTCTACACCGCTATCTGTGTAAACATTGAAATATCTACACCGCCATCTGTGTAAATATGAAAATATCTACACCGCCATCTCTATAAACATGGAAATATCTACACCGCCATCTGTATGAACATGGAGATATCTACACCGCCATCTCTATAAACGTGGAAATATCCACACCGCTATTTGTATGAGCTTGGAAATATCTACAGTGCTCTCGGAATAAAATTGAAATTATCTACACCACTATCTCTATAAACATGGAAATATCTACTCTGCTATCTGTATAAACATGGAAATATCTACACCGCTATCTGTATGAACATGGAAATATCTTCACCGCTATCTGTATAAACATGGAAATATCTACAACGCTGTCTCTATAAACTTGGAAATAACTACACCACTATCTCTGTAAACATGGAAATATCTAGACCGCCATCTCTATAAACATGGAAATATCTACACCACGATATGTATAAACATGGAAACATCTATACTGCTATCTGCATAAACATGGAAATATATTCACCGCCATCTCTATGAACATGGAAATATCTACACCGCCATCTGTACGAACATGGAAATATCTACACCGCCATCTGCATGAACATGTAAATATCTACATCGCCATCTGTATGAACACGGGAATATCTACACCGCCAACTGTATGAACATGGAAATATCTACACCGCTATCTGTATGAACATGGAAATACCTACACCGTTATCTGTATGAACATCGAAATATCTACACCGCTATCTGTATGAACATGGAAATATCTACACCGCTATCTGTATGAACATGGAAATATCTACACCGCTATATGTATGAACATGCAAATATCCACACAGCTATCTGTATGTCAATGGAAATATCTACACTGCTATCTCTATAAACATGGAAATAACTACACTGCTATCTGTATAAACATGGAAATATCTACACTGCCACCTGTATGAACATGGAAATATCTACAATGCCATCCGTACGAACATAGAAATATCTACACTGACATCTGTATGAACATCTAAATATCTACACCGCCATCTGTATGAACATGGAAACATCTACACCGCTATCTGTTTGAACATGGAAATATCTACACCGCCATCTCTATAAACTTGGAAATATCTACACCGCTATCTGTATGAACTTGGAAATATCTACACTGCTATCTGTATAAAATTGAAATAATCTACACCACTATCTCTATAAACATGGAAATATCTACACTGTTATCTGTATAAACATGAAAATATCTACACCGCTATCTGTATAAACATGGAAATATCTTCACCGCTATCTGTATAAACATGGAAATATCTACAACGCTGTCTCTATAAACTTGGAAATAACTACACCACTATCTCTATAAACATGGAAATAACTGGACCGCCATCTCCATAAACATGGAAATATATACACCACCATCTGTATAAACATGGAAATATCTATACCGCTAACTGTATGAACATGGAAATATCTACACCGCTATCTGTATGAACATGGATATATCTACACCGCTATCTGTATGAACATGGAAATATCTACACCGCTATCTGTATGAACATGGAAATACCTACACCGCTATCTGTACGAAGATGGAAATAGCTACACCGCTATCTGTATGAACATGCACATATCTACACAGCTATCTGTATATCAATGGAAATATCTACACTGCTATCTCTATAAACATGGAAATATCTACACTGCTATCTGTATAAACATGGAAATGCCAACACCGCCACCTGTATGAACATGGAATTATCAACACTGCCATCCGTACGAACATGGAAATATCTACACCGCCATCACTATGAACATGTAAATATCTACACCGCCATCTGTATGAACATGGAAATATGTACACCGCTAACTGTATGAACATGGAAATATCTGCACCGCTACCTGTATGAAAATGGAAATATCTACACCACTATCTGTATGAACATGGAAATATCCACACCGCTATCTGTATGAACATGGAAATATCTACACCGCTATCTGTATGAACATGGAAATATCTACACCGCTATCTGTATGAACATGCAAATATCTACACAGCTATCTGTATATCAATGGAAATATCTACACTGCTATCTCTATAAACATGGAAATTACTACACTGCTATCTGTATAAACATGGAAATGTCTCCACCGCCATCCCTATGAACATGGAAATATCTACACCGCCATTTGTATGAACATGGAAATAACTACACCGCCATCTGTATGAACATGGAAATATCTACACCGCCATCTCTATAAACGTGGAAATATCTACATCGCTATCTGTATGAACTTGGAAATATCTACACTGATCTCGGTATAAAATTGAAATTATCTACACCACTATCTCTATAAACATGGAAATATCTACACTGCTATCTGTATAAACATGGAAATATCCACACGGCTATCTGTATAAACATGGAAATATCTTCACCGCTATCTGTATAAACATGGAAATATCTAGACCGCCATCTCTATAAAAATTGAAATATCTACACCACCATCGGTATAAACATGGAAATATCTATACCGCTATCTGCATAAACATGGAAATATCTACACCGCATTCTCTATGAACATGGAAATACCTACACCGCCATCTGTACGAACATGGAAATATCTACAACGCCATCTGTATGAACATGTAAATATCTACACCGCCATCGGTATGAACACGGAAATATCTACAACGCTAACTGTATGGACATGGAAATATCTACACCGCTATTGGTATGAACATGGAAATATCTACACCACTATCTGCATGAACATGGAAATATCTACACCGCTATCTGTATGAACATGGAAATATCTACACAGCTATCTGTATATAATTGAAATTATCTACACCACTATCTCTATAAACATGGAAATAACTACACTGCTATCTATATAAACATGGAAATATCTACACTGCCATCTCTATGAACATGGTAATATCTACACCGCCATTTGTATGAACATGGAAATATCTACACTTCCATCTCTATGAACATGGAAATATCTACACCGCCATTTGTATGACCATGGAAATAACTACACCGCCGTCTGTATGAACATGGAAATATCTTCACCGCCCTCTGTATGAACATGGATATATCTACACCGGCATCTGGATGAACATGGAAATATCTACACAGCTATCTGCATATACACGGAAATATCTACACAGATTTCTCTATAAATATGGTAATAACTACAGCGCTATCTCTATAAACTTCGAAATATCTACACCGCCATCTGTATGAACATGGAAATATCTACACTGCCATCTGTACGAACAAGGACATATCTACACCGCCATCTGTATTAAGATGGAAATATCTACACCGCTATCTGTATAAACATGGAAATATCCTCACCGCTATCTGTATAAACATGGAAATATCAACACCGCTATCTGCATAAACTTGGAAATATCCACACCGCTATCTCTGTAAACATGGAAATGTCTACACCGCTATCTCTGTAAACATGGAAATATCTACACCCCAATCTGTTTAAACATGAAAATATCTACACCGCCATCTCTATAAACATGGAAATATCTACACCGCCATCTGTATGAACATGGAAATATCTATACCGCCATCTCTATACACGTGGAAATATCTACACCGCTATCTGTATGAACTTGGAAATATCTACACTGCTATCTGTATAAAATTGAAATTATCTACACCCCTATCTCTATAAACATGGAAATATCTACACTCTTATATGTATAAACATGGAAATATCTACACCGCTATCTGTATAAACATGGAAATATCTTCACCGCTACATGTATAATCATGGAAATATCTATAACGCTGTCTCTATAAACTTGGAAATAACTACACCACTATCTCTATAAACATGGAAACATCTAGACCGCCATCTGTATAAACATGGAAATACCTACACCACCATCTGTATAAACATGGAAATATCTATACCGCTATCTGCATAAACATGGAAATATCTACACCGCCATCTCTATGAATATGGAAATATCTACACCGCCATCTGTACGAACATGGAAATATCTACACCGCCATCTGTATGAACATGTAAATACCTACACCGCCATCTGTATGAACATGGAAATATCTACACCTCCAACTGTATGAACATGGAAATATCTACACCGCCATCAGTATGAACATGGAAATATCGACACTGCCATCTCTATAAACGTGGAAATATCTACATCGTTATCTGTATGAACTTGGAAATATCTACACTGCTCTCGGTATAAAATTGAAATTATCTACACCACTATCTCTATAAACATGGAAATATCTACACTGCTATCTGTATAAACATGGAAATATCTACACTGCTATCTGTATAAACATGGAAATATCTTCACCGCTATCTGCATAAACATGGAAATATCTACACCGCCATCTCTATGAACATGGAAATATCTACAGCGACATCCGTACGAACATGGAAATATGTACACCGCTATCTGTATGAACATTGAAATATCTACACCGCTATCTGTATGAACATGGAAATATCTACACCGCTATCTGTATGAACATGCAAATATCTACACAGCTATCTGTATAAAATTGAAAATATCTACACCGCTATCTCTATAAACATGGAAATAACTACACTGCTATCTGTATAAACATGGAAATATCTACACCGCCATCTCTATGAACATGGAAATATCTACACCGCCATTTGTATGAACATGGAAATATCTACACCGCCATCTATATGAACATGGAAATATCTACACCACCATTTGTATGAACATGGAAATATCTACACCGCCATCTGAAAGAACATGGAAATATCTTCACCGCCATCTGTATGAACATGGATATAACTACACCGCTATCTGCATGAACATGGAAATATCTACACAGCTATCTGCATATACATGGAAATATCTACAAAGATTTCTCTATAAATATGGAAATAACTACAGCGCTATCTCTATAAACTTCGAAATATCTACACCGCCATCTGTATGAAAATGGACATATCTACACCGCCATCTGTATTAAGATGGAAATATCTACACCGCTATCTGTATAAACATGGAAATATCTACACCGCTATCTGTATAAACATGGAAATATCTCCACCGCTATCTGTATAAACATGGAAATATCTACAACGCTGTCTCTATAAACTTGGAAATAACGACACCACTATCTCTGTAAACATGGAAATATCTAGAACGCCATCTCTATAAACATGGAAATATCTACACCACAATCTGTATAAACATGGAAATATCTATGCCGCTATCTTCATAAACTTGGAAATATCTACACCGCCTTCTCTATGAACATGGAAATATCTACACCGCCATCTGTAAGAACATGGAAATATCTATACCGCCATCTGTATGAACATGTAAATATCTACACCACCGTCTGTATGAACATGGAAATATCTACACCGCTAACTTTATGAACATGGAAATATCTACACCGCTATCTGTATGAACATGGAAATACTTACACCGTTATCTGTATGAACATGGAAATATCTAAACTGCTATCTGTATGAACATGGAAATATCTACACCGTTATCTGTACGAACATGGAAATATCTACACCGCTATCTGTATGAACATACAAATATCTACACAGCTATCTGTATATCAATGTAAATATCTACACTGCTATCTCCATAAACATGGAAATAACTACAATGCTATCTGTATAAACATGGAAATGTCTACACCGCCACCTGTATGAACATGGAAATATCTACACCACCGTCTGTATGAACATGGAAATATCTACACCGCTAACTGTATGAACATGTAAATATCTAAACCACCAT
Source organism: Gorilla gorilla gorilla (assembly GCF_029281585.2). Lineage (NCBI taxonomy): Eukaryota > Metazoa > Chordata > Mammalia > Primates > Hominidae > Gorilla > Gorilla gorilla. The sequence goes on from NC_073234.2 coordinate 3,042,498, forward strand.
CTGTATGAACACGGAAATATCTACACCGCTAAGTGTATGAACAAGGAAATATCTACACCGCTATTGGTATGAACATGGAAATATCTACACCGCTATCTGTATGAACATGGAAATATCTACACCGCTATCTGTATGAACATGGACATATCTACACCGCCATCTGTATTAAGATGGAAATATCTACACCGCTATCTGTATAAACATGGAAATATCTGCCCAACTATCTGTATAAACATGGAAATATCCGCACCGCTATCTGCATAAACATGGAAATATGTACACCGCTATCTGCATAAACATGGAAATATCCACACCGCTATCTGTGTAAAGATGGAAATGACTACACCACTATCTGTGTAAACATGGAAATATCTACACCGCCATCTGTGTAAACATGGGAATATCTACACCGCCATCTCTGTAAACATGGAAATATCTACACCGCCATCTGTATGAACATGGAAATATCTACACCGCCATCTCTATAAACGAGGAAATATCTACACCGCTATCTGTATGAACTTGGAAATATCAACACTGCTATCTGTATAAAATTGAAATTATCTACACCACTATCTCTATAAACATGGAAATATCTACAATGATATCTGTATAAACATGAAAATATCTACACCGCTATCTGTATAAACATGGAAATAACTTCACCGCTATCTGTATAAACATGGAAATATCCACTATGCTGTCTCTATAAACTTGGAAATAACTACACCACTATCTCTATAAACATGGAAATATCTACACAGCTAACTGTATGAACATGGAAATATCTACACCGCTATCTGTATGAACATGGAAATATCTGCACCGCTATCTGTATGAACATGGAAATATCTACACCGCTATCTGTATGAACATGGAAATATCTGCACCGCTATCTGTATGAACATGGAAATATCTACACCGCTATCTGTATGAACATGGAAATATCTCCACCGCCATCTGTATGAACATGGAAATATCTACACCACTATCTGTATAAACATGCAAATATCTACACAGCTATCTGTATATCAATGGAAATATCTACACTGCTATCTCTATAAACATGGAAATAACTACACTGCTATCTGTATAAACTTGGAAATATCTACACCGCCATCTCTTTGAACATGGAAATATCTACACCGCCATTTGTGTGAACTTGGAAAAATCTACACCGCCATCTCTATGAACATGGAAATATCTACACCGCCATTTGTATGAACATGGAAATATCTACACCACCATCTGTATGAACATGGAAATATCTTCACCGCCATCAGTATGAACATGGATATATCTACACAGGCATCTGGATGAACATGGAAATATCTACAAGGCTATCTGCATGAACATGGAAATATCTACACAGCTATCTGAATATACATGGAAATGTCTACACAGATTTCTCTATAAATATGGAAATAACTACAGCGCTATCTCTATAAACTTTGAAATATCTACACCTCCGTCTGTATGAACATGGAAATATCTACACTGCCATCTGTACAAACATGGACATATCTACACCGCCATCTGTATTAAGATGGAAATATCTACACCGCTATCTGTATAAACATGGAAATATCTACCCAACTATCTGTATAAACATGGAAATATCCACACCGCTATCTGTATAAACATGGAAATATCTACACCGCTATCTGCATAAACATGGAAATATCCACACCGCTATCTGTGAAAACATGGAAATGTCTACACCGCTATCTGTGTAAACATGGAAATATCTACATCGCCATCTGTGTAAACATGAAAATATCTACACCGCCATCCCTAGAAACATGGAAATATCTACTCCGCCATCTGTATGTACATGGAAATATCTACACCGCTATCTGTATAAACATGGAAATATCTACACCGCTATCTGTATAAACATGGAAATATCTACACCGCTATCTGCATAAACATGGAAATATCCACACCGCTATCTGTATGAACATGGAAATATCTACACTGCTATCTGTATAAAATTGAAATTATCGACACCACTATCTCTATAAACATGGAAATATCTACACTGTTATCTGTATAAACATGGAAATATCTACACCGATATCTGTATAAAAATGGAAATATCTTCACCGCTATCTGTATAAACATGGAAATATCTACAACGCTGTCTCTATAAACTTGGAAATAACTACACCACTATCTCTATAAACATGGAAATATCTAGACCGCAATCTCTATAAACATGGGAATATCTACACCACCATCTTTATAAACATGGAAATATCTATACCGCTATCTGCATAAACATGGAAATATCTACAGCGCCATCTCTATGAACATGGAAATATCTACACCGCCATCTGTACAAACATGGACATATCTACAAAGCCATCTATATTAAGATGGAAATATCTACACCGCTATCTGTATGAACATGGAAATATCTACACCGCTATCTGTATAAACATGGAAATATCTACACCGCTATCTGCATAAACATGGAAATATCCACACCGCTATCTGTGTAAACATGGAAATGTCTACACCGCTATCTGTGTAAACATGGAAATATCTACATCGCCATCTGTGTAAACATGAAAATATCTACACCGCCATCTCTATAAATATGGAAATATCTACACCGCCATCAGTATGAACATGTAAATATCTACACGGCCACATCTATAGACGTGGAAATATTCACACCGCTATCTGTATGAACTTGGAAATATCTACAGTGCTCTCGGTATAAAATTGAAATTATCTACACCACTATCTCTATAAACATGGAAATATCTACTCTGCTATCTGTATAAACATGGAAATATCTACACCGCTATCTGTATTAACATGGAAATATCTTCACCGCTATCTGTATAAACATGGAAATATCTACAGTGCTGTCTCTATAAACTTGGAAATAACTACACCACTATCTCTGTAAACATGGAAATATCTAGACCGCCATCTCTATAAACATGGAAATATCTACACCACCATCTGTATAAACATGGAAATATCTATACCGCTATCTGCATAAACATGGAAATATCTACAGCGCCATCTCTATGAACATGGAAATATCTACACCGCCATCTTTTCAAACATGGACATATCTACAAAGCCATCTGTATAAAGATGGAAATATCTACACCGCTATCTGTATAAACATGGAAATATCTCCCCAACAATCTGTATAAACATGGAAATATCCGCACCGCTATCTGTATAAACATGGAAATATCTACACCGCTATCTGCATAAATATGGAAATATCCACACCGCTATCTGTGTAAACATGGAAATGTCTACACCGCTATCTCTGTAAACATGGAAATATCTACACCGCCATCAGTGTAAACGTGAAAATATCTACACCGCCATCTCTATAAACATGGAAATATCTACACCGCCATCTGTATGAACATGGAAATATCTACACCGCCATCTCTATAAACGTGGAAATATCTACAACGCTATCTGCATGAACTTGGAAGTATCTACACTGCTATCTGTATAAAATTGAAATTATCTACACCACTATCTCTATAAACATGGAAATATCTACACTGTTATCTGTATAAACATGGAAATATCTACACCGCTATCTGTATAAACATGGAAATATCTACAACGCTGTCTCTATAAACTTGGAAATAACTACACCACTATCTGTATAAACATGGAAATATCTAGACCGCCATCTCTATAAACATGGAAATATCTATACCACCATCTGTATAAACATGGAAATATCTATACCGATATCTGCATAAACATGGAAATATCTACACCGCCATCTCTTTGAACATGGAAATATCTACACCGCCATCTGTACAAACATGGACATATCTACAAAGCCATCTATATTAAGATGGAAATATCTACACCGCTATCTGTATAAACATGGAAATATCTTCACCGCTATCTGTATAAACATGGAAATATCTACAGCGCTGTCTCTATAAACTTGGAAATAACTACACCACTATCTCTGTAAACATGGAAATATCTAGACCGACATCTCTATAAACATGGAAATATCTACACCACCATCTGTATAAACATGGAAATATCTATACCGCTATCTGCATAAACATGGAAATAACTACACCGTCATCTCTATGAAAATGGAAATATCTACACCACCATCTGTACGAACATGGAAATATCTACACCGCCATCTGCATGAACATGTAAATATCTACACCGCCATCTGTATGAACATGAAAATATCTACACCGCCATCTGTACAAACATGGACATATCTACAAAGCCATCTGTATTAAGATGGAAATATCTACACCGCTATCTGTATAAACATGGAAATATCTGCCCAACTATCTGTATAAACATGGAAATATCCGCACCGCTATCTGTATAAACATGGAAATATCTACACCGCTATCTGCATAAACATGGAAATATCCACACCGCTATCTGTGTAAACATGGAAATGTCTACACCGCTATCTGTGTAAACATGGAAATATCTACACCGACATCTGTGGAAACATGAAAATATCTACACCGCCATCTCTATAAACATGGAAATATCTACACAGCCATCTGTATGAACATAGAAATATCTACACCGCCATCTCTATAAACGTGGAAATATCTACACCGCTATCTGTATGAACTTGGAAATATCTACACTGCTATCTGTATAAAATTGAAATTATCTACACCACTATCTCTATAAACATGGAAATATTTACACTGATATCTGTATAAACATGGAAATATCTACACCGCTATCTGTATAAACTTGGAAATATCTTCACCGCTATCTGTATAAACATGGAAATATCTACAACGCTGTCTCTATAAACTTGGAAATAACTACACCACTATCTCTATAAACATGGAAATATCTAGACCGCCATCTCTATAAACATGGAAATATCTACACCACCATCTGTATATACATGGAAATATCCATACCGCTATCTGCATAAACATGGAAATATCTACACTGCCATCTCTATGAACATGGTAATATCTACACCGCCATCTGTACAAACATGGACATATCTACAAAGCCATCTATATTAAGATGGAAATATCTACACCGCTATTTGTATAAACATGGAAATATCTGCCCAACTATCTGTATAAACATGGAAATATCCGCACCTCTATCTGTATAAACATGGAAATTTCTACACCGCTATCTGCATAAACATGGAAATATCCACACCGCTCTCTGTGCAAACATGGAAATGTCTACACCGCTATCTGTGTAAACATGTAAATATCTACACCGCCATCTGTGTAAATATGAAAATATCTACACCGCCATCTCTATAAACATGGAAATATCTACACCGCCATCTGTATGAACATGGAGATATCTACACCGCCATCTCTATAAACGTGGAAATATCCACACCGCTATCTGTATGAACTTGGAAATAACTACAGTGCTCTCGGTATAAAATTGAAATTATCTACACCACTATCTCTATAATCATGGAAATATCTACTCTGCTATCTGTATAAACATGGAAATATCTACACCGCTATCTGTATAAACATGGAAATATCTTCACCGCTATCTGTATAAACATGGAAATATCTACAGCGCTGTCTCTATAAACCTGGAAATAACTACACCACTATCTCTGTAAACATGGAAATATCTAGACCGCCATCTCTATAAACATGTAAATATCTACACCACCATCTGTATAAACATGGAAATATCTATGCCGCTATCTTCATAAACTTGGAAATATCTACACCGCCTTCTCTATGAACATGGAAATATCTACACCGCTATCTGTATGAACATGCAAACATCTACACAGCTATCTGTATAAAATTGAAAATATCTACACCGCTATCTCTATAAACATGGAAATAACTACACTGCTATCTGTATAAACATGGAAATATCTACACCGCCATCTCTATGAACATGGAAATATCTACACCGCCATTTGTATGAACATGGAAATATCTACACCGCCATTTGTATGAACATGGAAATATCTACACCGCCATCTGAAAGAACATGGAAATATCTTCACCGCCATCTGTATGAACATGGATATAACTACACCGCTATCTACATGAACATGGAAATATCTACACAGCTATCTGCATATACATGGAAATATCTACAAAGATTTCTCTATAAATATGGAAATAACTACAGCGCTATCTCTATAAACTTCGAAATATCTACACCGCCATCTGTACGAACATGGACATATCTACACCGCCATCTGTATTAAGATGGAAATATCTACACCGCTATCTGTATAAACATGGAAATATCTATACCGCCATCTGTGTAAACATGAAAATATCTACACCGCCATCTCTATAAACATGGAAATATCTACACCGCCATCTGTATGAACATGGAAATATCTACACCGCCATCTCTATAAACGTGGAAATATCTACACCGCTATCTGTATGAACTTGGAAATATCTACACTGCTCTCTGTATAAAACTGAAATTATCTACAACACTATCTCTATAAACATGGAAATATCTACACTGCTATCTGTATAAACATGGAAATATCTACACCGCTATCTGTATAAACATGGAAATATCTCCACCGCTATCTGTATAAACATGGAAATATCTACAACGCTGTCTCTATAAACTTGGAAATAACGACACCACTATCTCTGTAAACATGGAAATATCTAGAACGCCATCTCTATAAACATGGAAATATCTACACCACAATCTGTATAAACATGGAAATATCTATGCCGCTATCTTCATAAACTTGGAAATATCTACACCGCCTTCTCTATGAACATGGAAATATCTACACCGCCATCTGTAAGAACATGGAAATATCTATACCGCCATCTGTATGAACATGTAAATATCTACACCACCGTCTGTATGAACATGGAAATATCTACACCGCTAACAGTATGAACATGGAAATATCTACACCGCTATCTGTATGAACATGGAAATACCTACACCGTTATCTGTATGAACATGGAAATATCTAAACTGCTATCTGTATGAACATGGAAATATCTACACCGTTATCTGTACGAACATGGAAATATCTACACCGCTATCTGTATGAACATACAAATATCTACACAGCTATCTGTATATCAATGTAAATATCTACACTGCTATCTCCATAAACATGGAAATAACTACAATGCTATCTGTATAAACATGGAAATGTCTACACCGCCACCTGTATGAACATGGAAATATCTACACCACCGTCTGTATGAACATGGAAATATCTACACCGCTAACTGTATGAACATGTAAATATCTAAACCACCATCTGTATGAACATGGAAATATCTACACCGCTAAGTGTATGAACAAGGAAATATCTACACCGCTATTGGTATGAACATGGAAATATCTACACCGCTCTCTGTATGAACATGGAAATATCTACACCGCTATCTGTATGAACATGGACATATCTACACCGCCATCTGTATTAAGATGGAAATATCTACACCGCTATCTGTATAAACATGGAAATATCTGCCCAACTATCTGTATAAACATGGAAATATCCGCACCGCTATCTGTATAAACATGGAAATATGTACACCGCTATCTGCATAAACATGGAAATATCCACACCGCTATCTGTGTAAAGATGGAAATGACTACACCGCTATCTGTGTAAACATGGAAATATCTACACCGCCATCTGTGTAAACATGGGAATATCTACACCGCCATCTCTGTAAACATGGAAATATCTACACCGCCTTCTGTATGAACATGGAAATATCTACACCGCCATCTCTATAAACGAGGAAATATCTACACCGCTATCTGTATGAACTGGGAAATATCAACACTGCTATCTGTATAAAATTGAAATTATCTACACCACAATCTCTATAAACATGGAAATATCTACACTGATATCTGTATAAACATGAAAATATCTACACCGCTATCTGTATAAACATGGAAATAACTTCACCGCTATCTGTATAAACATGGAAATATCTACTATGCTGTCTCTATAAACTTGGAAATAACTATACCACTATCTCTATAAACATGGAAATATCTACACCGCCATCTGTACGAACATGGAAATATCTACACCGCCATCTGCATGAACATGTAAATATCTACACCGCCATCTGTATGAACATGGAAATATCTACACCGCCATCTGTACAAACATGGACATATCTACAAAGCCATCTGTATTAAGATGGAAATATCTACACCGCTATCTGTATAAACATGGAAATATCTGCCCAACTATCTGTATAAACATGGAAATATCCGCACCGCTATCTGTATAAACATGGAAATATCTACACCGCTATCTGCATAAACATGGAAATATCCACACCGCTATCTGTGTAAACATGGAAATGTCTACACCGCTATCTGTGTAAACATGGAAATATCTACACCGCCATCTGTGGAAACATGAAAATATCTACACCGCCATCTCTATAAACATGGAAATATCTACACCGCCATCTGTATGAACATAGAAATATCTACACCGCCATCTCTATAAACGTGGAAATATCTACACCGCTATCTGTATGAACTTGGAAATATCTACACTGCTATCTGTATAAAATTGAAATTATCTACACCACTATCTCTATAAACATGGAAATATCTACACTGTTATCTGTATAAACATGGAAATATCTACACCGCTATCTGTATAAACTTGGAAATATCTTCACCGCTATCTGTATAAACATGGAAATATCTACAACGCTGTCTCTATAAACTTGGAAATAACTACACCACTATCTCTATAAACATGGAAATATCTAGACCGCCATCTCTATAAACATGGAAATATCTACACCACCATCTGTATGTACATGGAAATATCCATACCGCTGTCTGCATAAACATGGAAATATCTACACCGCCATCTGTATGAACATGGTAATATCTAAACCGCCATCTGTACAAACATGGACATATCTACAAAGCCAACTATATTAAGATGGAAATATCTACACCGCTATTTGTATAAACATGGAAATATCTGCCCAACTATCTGTATAAACATGGAAATATCCGCACCTCTATCTGTATAAACATGGAAATTTCTACACCGCTATCTGCATAAACATGGAAATATCCACACCGCTCTCTGTGCAAACATGGAAATGTCTACACCGCTATCTGTGTAAACATGTAAATATCTACACCGCCATCTGTGTAAATATGAAAATATCTACACCGCCATCTCTATAAACATGGAAATATCTACACTGCCATCTGTATGAACATGGAGATATCTACACCGCCATCTCTATAAACGTGGAAATATCCACACCGCTATCTGTATGAACTTGGAAATAACTACAGTGCTCTCGGTATAAAATTGAAATTATCTACACCACTATCTCTATAATCATGGAAATATCTACTCTGCTATCTGTATAAACATGGAAATATCTACACCGCTATCTGTATAAACATGGAAATATCTTCACCGCTATCTGTATAAACATGGAAATATCTACAGCGCTGTCTCTATAAACCTGGAAATAACTACACCACTATCTCTGTAAACATGGAAATATCTAGACCGCCATCTCTATAAACATGTAAATATCTACACCACCATCTGTATAAACATGGAAATATCTATGCCGCTATCTTCATAAACTTGGAAATATCTACACCGCCTTCTCTATGAACATGGAAATATCTACACCGCTATCTGTATGAACATGCAAATATCTACACAGCTATCTGTATAAAATTGAAAATATCTACACCGCTATCTCTATAAACATGGAAATAACTACACTGCTATCTGTATAAACATGGAAATATCTACACCGCCATCTCTATGAACATGGAAATATCTACACCGCCATTTGTATGAACATGGAAATATCTACACCGCCATTTGTATGAACATGGAAATATCTACACCGCCATCTGAAAGAACATGGAAATATCTTCACCGCCATCTGTATGAACATGGATATAACTACACCGCTATCTGCATGAACATGGAAATATCTACACAGCTATCTGCATATACATGGAAATATCTACAAAGATTTCTCTATAAATATGGAAATAACTACAGCGCTATCTCTATAAACTTCGAAATATCTACACCGCCATCTGTACGAACATGGACATATCTACACCGCCATCTGTATTAAGATGGAAACATCTACACCGCTATCTCTATAAACATGGAAATATCTACAACGCCATCTGTGTAAACATGAAAATATCTACACCGCCATCTCTATAAACATGGAAATATCTACACCGCCATCTGTATGAACATGGAAATATCTACACCGCCATCTCTATAAACGTGGAAATATCTACACCGCTATCTGTATGAACTTGGAAATATCTACACTGCTCTCTGTATAAAACTGAAATTATCTACAACACTATCTCTATAAACATGGAAATATCTACACTGCTATCTGTATAAACATGGAAATATCTACACCGCTATCTGTATAAACATGGAAATATCTCCACCGCTATCTGTATAAACATGGAAATATCTACAACGCTGTCTCTATAAACTTGGAAATAACGACACCACTATCTCTGTAAACATGGAAATATCTAGAACGCCATCTCTATAAACATGGAAATATCTACACCACAATCTGTATAAACATGGAAATATCTACACCGCCATCTGTAAGAACATGGAAATATCTATACCGCCATCTGTATGAACATGTAAATATCTACACCACCGTCTGTATGAACATGGAAATATCTACACCGCTAACTGTATGAACATGGAAATATCTACACCGCTATCTGTATGAACATGGAAATACCTACACCGTTATCTGTATGAACATGGAAATATCTAAACTGCTATCTGTATGAACATGGAAATATCTACACCGCTATCTGTATGAACATACAAATATCTACACAGCTATCTGTATATCAATGTAAATATCTACACTGCTATCTCCATAAACATGGAAATAACTACAATGCTATCTGTATAAACATGGAAATGTCTACACCGCCACCTGTATGAACATGGAAATATCTACACCACCGTCTGTATGAACATGGAAATATCTACACCGCTAACTGTATGAACATGTAAATATCTAAACCACCATCTGTATGAACATGGAAATATCTACACCGCTAAGTGTATGAACAAGGAAATATCTACACCGCTATTGGTATGAACATGGAAATATCTACACCGCTATCTGTATGAACATGGAAATATCTACACCGCTATCTGTATGAACATGGACATATCTACACCGCCATCTGTATTAAGATGGAAATATCTACACCGCTATCTGTATAAACATGGAAATATCTGCCCAACTATATGTATAAACATGGAAATATCCGCACCGCTATCTGTATAAACATGGAAATATGTACACAGCTATCTGCATAAACATGGAAATATCCACACCGCTATCTGTGTAAAGATGGAAATGACTACACCGCTATCTGTGTAAACATGGAAATATCTACACCGCCATCTGTGTAAACATGGGAATATCTACACCGCCATCTCTGTAAACATGGAAATATCTACACCGCCTTCTGTATGAACATGGAAATATCTACACCTCCATCTCTATAAACGAGGAAATATCTACACCGCTATCTGTATGAACTTGGAAATATCAACACTGCTATCTGTATAAAATTGAAATTATCTACACCACTATCTCTGTAAACATGGAAATATCTACACTGATATCTGTATAAACATGAAAATATCTACACCGCTATCTGTATAAACATGGAAATAACTTCACCGCTATCTGTATAAACATGGAAATATCTACTATGCTGTCTCTATAAACTTGGAAATAACTACACCACTATCTCTATAAACATGGAAATATCTACACCGCTAACTGTATGAACATGGAAATATCTACACCGCTATCTGTATGAACATGGAAATATCTGCACCGCTATCTGTATGAACATGGAAATATCTACACCGCTATCTGTATGAACATGGAAATATCTGCACCGCTATCTGTATGAACATGGAAATATCTACACCGCTATCTGTATGAACATGGAAATATCTACACAGCTATCTGTATGAACATGGAAATATCTACACCGCAATCTGTATAAACATGCAAATATCTACACAGCTATCTGTATATCAATGGAAATATCTACACTGCTATCTCTATAAACATGGAAATAACTACACTGCTATCTGTATAAACTTGGAAATATCTACACCGCCATCTCTTTGAACATGGAAATATCTACACCGCCATTTGTGTGAACTTGGAAAAATCTACACCGCCATCTCTATGAACATGGAAATATCTACACCGCCATTTGTATGAACATGGAAATATCTACACCACCATCTGTATGAACATGGAAATATCTTCACCGCCATCAGTATGAACATGGATATATCTACACAGGCATCTGGATGAACATGGAAATATCTACAAGGCTATCTGCATGAACATGGAAATATCTACACAGCTATCTGAATATACATGGAAATGTCTACACAGATTTCTCTATAAATATGGAAATAACTACAGCGCTATCTCTATAAACTTCGAAATATCTACACCTCCGTCTGTATGAACATGGAAATATCTACACTGCCATCTGTATAAACATGGAAATATCTACACCGCCATCTGTACGAACATGGAAATATCTACACCGCTATCTGCATGAACATGTAAATAACTACATCGCCATCTGTATGAACACGGGAATATCTACACCGCCAACTGTATGAACATGGAATTATCTACACCGCTATCTGTATGAACATGGAAATATCTACACCGTTATCTGTATGAACATCGAAATATCTACACCGCTATCTGTATGAACATGGAAATATCTACACCGCTATCTGTATGAACATGGAAATATCTACACAGCTATCTGTATGAACATGCAAATATCCACACAGCTATCTGTATATCAATGGAAATATCTACACTGCTATCTCTATAAACATGGAAATAACTACACTGCTATCTGTATAAACATGGAAATATCTACACTGCCACCTGAATGAACATGGAAATATCTACAATGCCATCCGTACGAACATGGAAATATCTACACCGCCATCCGTATGAACATGTAAATATCTACACCGCCATCTGTATGAACATGGAAATATCTATACCGCTAACTGTTTGGACATGGAAATATCTACACCGCCGTCTGTATGAACTTGGAAATATCTACACCACCATCTCTATAAACTTGGAAATATCTACACCGCTATCTGTATGAACTTGGAAATATCTACACCGCTATCTGTATAAAATTGAAATAATCTACACCACTATCTCTATAAACATGGACATATCTACACTGTTATCGGTAAATATGAAAATATCTACACTGCTATCTGTATAAACATGGAAATATCTTCACCGCTATCTGTATAAACATGGAAATATCTACAACGCTGTCTCTATAAACTTGGAAATAACTACACCACTATGTCTATAAACATGGAAAAAACTGGACCGCCATCTCTACAAACCTGGAAATATCTACACCACCATCTGTATAAACATGGAAATATCTATACCGCTAACTGTATGAACATGGAAATATCTACACAGCTATCTGTATGAACATGGAAATATCTACACCGTTATCTGTATGAACATGGAAATATCTACACCGCTATCTGTATGAACATGGAAATACCTACACCGCTATCTGTACAAAGATGGAAATAGCTACACCGCTATCTGTATAAACATGCACATATCTACACAGCTATCTGTATATCAATGGAAATATCTACACTGCTATCTCTATAAACATGGAAATTACTACACTGCTATCTGTATAAACATGGAAATGTCTCCACCGCCATCTCTATGAACTTGGAAATATCTACACCGCCATTTGTATGAACATCGAAATAACTACACCGCCATCTGCATGAACATGGAAATATCTACACCGCCATCTCTATAAACGTGGAAATATCTACATCGCTATCTGTATGAACTTGGAAATATCTACACTGCTCTCAGTATAAAATTGAAATTATCTACACCACTATCTCTATAAACATGGAAATATCTACACTGCTATCTGTATAAACATGGAAATATCTACACCGCTATCTGTATAAACATGGAAATATCTTCACCGCTATCTGTATAAACATGGAAATATCTAGACCGCCACCTCTATAAACATTGAAATATCTACACCACCATCTGTATAAACATGGGAATATCTATACCGCTATCTGCATAAACATGGAATTATCTACACCGCCATCTCTATGAACATGGAAATACCTACACCGCCATCTGTACGAACATGGAAATATCGACACCGCCATCTGTATGAACATGTAAATATCTACACCGCCATCTGTATGAACATGGAAATATGTACACCGCTAACTGTATGATCATGGAAATACCTACACCGCTATCTGTATGAACATGAAAATATCTACACCGTTATCTGTATGAACATGGAAATAACTACACTGCAATCTGTATGAACATGGAAATATCTACACCGCTATTTGTACGAACATGGAAATATCTACACCGCTATCTGTATGAACATGCAAATATCTACAGAGCTATCTGTATGTCAATGGAAATATCTACACTGCTATCTCTATAAACATGGAAATAACTACACTGCTATCTGTATAAACATGGAAATATCTACACCGCCACTTGTATGAACATGGAAATATCTACACCGCCATCTGTATGAACATGGAAATATCTACAACGCTAACTGTATGGACATGGAAATATCTACACCGCTTTTGGTATGAACATGGAAATATCTACACCGCTATCTGTATGAACATGGAAATATCTACACCGCTATCTGTATGAACATGGAAATATCTACACCGCTATCTGTATGAACATGCAAATATCTACACAGCTATCTGTATAAAATTGAAATTATCTACACCACTATCTCTATAAACATGGAAATAACTACACTGCTATCTGTATAAACATGGAAATATCTACACCGCCATCTCTATGAACATGGTAATACCTACACCGCCATTTGTATGAACATGGAAATATCTACACCACCATCTCTATGAACATGGAAATATCAACACTGCCATTTGTATGAACATGGAAATAACTAGACCGCCATCTCTATGAACGTGGAAATATCTTCACCGCCCTCTGTATGAACATGGATATATCAACACCGGCATCTGGATGATCATGGAAATATCTACACAGCTATCTGCATATACATGGAAATATCTACACAGATTTCTCTATAAATATGGTAATAACTACAGCGCTATCTCTATAAACTTCGAAATATCTACACCGCCATCTGTATGAACATGGAAATATCTACACCGCCATCTGTACGAACAAGGACATATCTACACCGCCATCTGTATTAAGATGGAAATATCTACACCGCTATCTGTATAAACATGGAAATATCCGCACCGCTATCTGTATAAACATGGAAATATCTACACCGCTATCTGCATAAACATGGAAATATCCACACCGCTATCTGTGTAAACATGGAAATGTCTACACCGCTATCTGTGTAAACATGGAAATATCTACACCGCCATCTGAGTAAACATGAAAATATCTACACCGCCATCTCTATAAACATGGAAATATCTACACCGCCATCTGTATGAACATGGAAATATCTACATCGCCTTCTCTATAAACGTGGAAATATCTACACCGCTATCTGTATGAACTTGGAAATATCTACACAGCTATCTGTATAAAATTGAAATTATCTACACCACTATCTCTATAAACATGGAAATATCTACACTGTTATCTGTATAAACATGGAAATATCTGCACCGCTACCTGTATAAACATGGAAAAATCTTCACCGCTATCTGTATAAACATGGAAATATCTAGACCGCCATCTCTATAAACATTGAAATATCTACACCACCATCTGTATAAACATGGGAATATCTATACCGCTATCTGCATAAACATGGAAATATCTACACCGCCATCTCTATGAACATGGAAATAACTACACCGCCATCTGTACGAACATGGAAATATCTACACCGCCATCTGTATGAACATGTAAATATCTACACCGCCATCTGTATGAACATGGAAATATCTACACCGCTAACTGTATGATCATGGAAATATCTACACCGCTATCTGTATGAACATGAAAATATCTACACCGTTATCTGTATGAACATGGAAATAACTACACTGCTATCTGTATGAACATGGAAATATCTACACCGCTATTTGTACGAACATGGAAATATCTACACCGCTATCTGTATGAACATGCAAATATCTACAGAGCTATCTGTATAAAATTGAAATTATCTACACCACTATCTCTATAAACATGGAAATAACTACACTGCTATCTGTATAAACATGGAAATATCTACACTGCCATCTGTATGAACATGGTAATATCTACACCGCCATTTGTATGGACATGGAAATATCTACACCGCCATCTCTATGAACATTGAAATATCTACACTGCCATCTCTATGAACATGGAAATATCTTCACCGCCCTCTGTATGAACATGGATATATCTACACCGCCATCTGCATGAACATGGAAATATCTTCACCGCCATCCCTATAAACATGGATATATCTACACCACTATCTCTATAAACATGGAAATATCTACATTGCTATCTATATAAACATGGAAATATCTACACCGCTATCTGTATAAACATGGAAATATCTTCACCGCTATCTGTGTAAACATGGAAATATCTACACCCCAATCTGTTTAAACATGAAAATATCTACACCGCCATCTCTATAAACATGGAAATATCTACACCGCCATCTGTATGAACATGGAAATATCTATACCGCCATCTCTACAAACGTGGAAATATCTACACCGCTATCTGCATGAACTTGGAAATATCTACACTGCTATCTGTATAAAATTGAAATTATCTACACCCCTATCTCTATAAACATGGAAATATCTACACTGTTATCTGTATAAACATGGAAATATCTACACCGCTATCTGTATAAACATGGAAATATCTTCACCGCTATCTGTATAAACTTGGAAATATCTATAACGCTGTCTCTATAAACTTGGAAATAACTACACCACTATCTCTATAAACATGGAAACATCTAGACCGCCATCTGTATAAACATGGAAATACCTACACCACCATCTGTATAAACATTTAAATATCTATACCGCTATCTGCATAAACATGGAAATATCTACACCGCCATCTCCATGAACAAGGAAATATCTACACCGCCATCTGTACGAACATGGAAATATCTACACCGCCATCTGTATGAACATGTAAATACCTACACCGCCATCTGTATGAACATGGAAATATCTGCACCTCTAACTGTATGAACATGGAAATATCTACACCGCTATCTGGATGAACATGGAAATATCTACACAGCTATCTGCATATACATGGAAATATCTACACAGATTTCTCTATAAATATGGTAATAACTACAGCGCTATCTCAATAAACTTCGAAATATCTACACCGCCATCTGTATGAACTTGGAAATATCTACACCGCCATCTGTACGAACAAGGACATATCTACACCGCCATCTGTATTAAGATGGAAATATCTACACAGCTACCTGTATAAACATGGAAATATCCGCACCGCTATCTGTATAAACATGGAAATATCTACACCGCTATCTGCAAAAATTTGGAAATATCCACACCGCTATCTGTGTAAACATGGAAATGTCTACACCGCTATCTCTGTAAACATGGAAATATCTACACCCCAATCTGTTTAAACATGAAAATATCTACACCGCCATCTCTATAAACATGGAAATATCTACACCGCCATCTGTATGAACATGGAAATATCTATACCGCCATCTCTATACACGTGGAAATATCTACACCGCTATCTGTATGAACTTGGAAATATCTACACTGCTATCTGTATAAAATTGAAATTATCTACACCCCTATCTCTATAAACATGGAAATATCTACACTCTTATATGTATAAACATGGAAATATCTACACCGCTATCTGTATAAACATGGAAATATCTTCACCGCTACATGTATAAACATGGAAATATCTATAACGCTGTCTCTATAAACTTGGAAATAACTACACCACTATCTCTATAAACATGGAAACATCTAGACCGCCATCTGTATAAACATGGAAATACCTACACCACCATCTGTATAAACATGGAAATATCTATACCGCTATCTGCATAAACATGGAAATATCTACACCGCCATCTCTATGAACATGGAAATATCTACACCGCCATCTGTACGAACATGGAAATATCTACACCGCCATCTGTATGAACATGTAAATACCTACACCGCCATCTGTATGAACATGGAAATACCTACACCTCCAACTGTATGAACATGGAAATATCTACACCGCTATCTGGATGAACATGGAAATATCTACACCGTTATCTGCATGAACATGGAAATATCTACACCGCTATCTGTATGAACATGGAAATATCTACACCGCTCTCTGTACGAACATGGAAATATCTACACCGCTATCGATATGAACATGCAAATATCTACACAGCTATCTGTATATCAATGGAAATATCTACAGTGCTATCTCTATAAAGATAGAAATAACTACACTGCTATCTGTATAAACATGGAAATATCTACACCGCCACCTGTATGAACATGGAAATGTCTACACTGCCATCCGTACGAACATGGAAATATCTACACCGCCATCTCTATGAACATGGAAATATCTACACCTCCGTTTGTATGAACATGGAAATATCTACACCGCCATCAGTATGAACATGGAAATATCTACACTGCCATCTCTATAAACGTGGAAATATCTACATCGCTATCTGTATGAACTTGGAAATATCTACACTGCTCTCGGTATAAAATTGAAATTATCTACACAACTATCTCTATAAACATGGAAATATCTACACTGCTATCTGTATAAACATGGAAATATCTACACTGCTATCTGTATAAACATGGAAATATCTTCACCGCTATCTGTATAAACATGGAAATATCTAGACCGCCATCTCTATGAACATTGAATTCTCTACACCACCATCTGTATAAACATGGAAATATCTATACCGCTATATTCATAAACATGGAAATATCTACACCGCCATCTCTATGAACATGGAAATATCTACACCGACATCCGTACGAACATGGAAATATCTACACCGCCATCTGTATGAACATGGAAATATCTACACCGGTAAGTGTATGGACATGGAAATATCTACACTCCTATTGGTATGAACATGGAATTATCTACACTGCCATCCGTACGAACATGGAAATATCTACACCGCCATCACTATGAACATGTAAATATCTACACCGCCATCTGTATGTACATGGAAATATCTACACCGCTAACTGTATGAACATGGAAATATCTGCACCGCCATCTGTATGAACATGGAAACATCTACACCGCTATCTGTATGAACATGGAAATATCTACACCGCTATCTGTATGAACATGGAAATATCTACAACGCTATCTGTATGAACATGGAAATATCTACACCGCTATCTGTATGAACATGCAAATATCTACACAGCTATCTGTATATCAATGGAAATATCTACGCTGCTATCTCTATAAACATGGAAATTACTACACTGCTATCTGTATAAACATGGAAATGTCTCCACTGCCATCTCTATGAACATGGAAATATCTACACCGCCATTTGTATGAACATGGAAATAACTACACCGCCATCTGTATGAACATGGAAATATCTACACCGCCATCTCTATAAACGTGGAAATATCTACATCGCTATCTGTATGAACTTGGAAATATCTACACTGATCTCGGTATAAAATTGAAATTATCTACACCACTATCTCTATAAACATGGAAATATCTACACTGCTATCTGTATAAACATGGAAATATCTACACCGCTATCTGTATAAACATGGAAATATCTTCATCGCTATCTGTATAAACATGGAAATATCTAGACCGCCATCTCTATAAACATTGAAATATCTACACCACCATCTGTATAAACATGGAAATATCTATACCGCTATCTGCATAAACATGGAAATATCTACACCGCCATCTCTATGAACATGGAAATACCTACACCGCCATCTGTACGAACATGGAAATATCTACACCGCCATCTGTATGAACATGTAAATATCTACACCGCCATCGGTATGAACATGGAAATATCTACAACGCTAACTGTATGGACATGGAAATATCTACACCGCTATTGGTATGAACATGGAAATATCTACACCACTATCTGCATGAACATGGAAATATCTACACCGCTATCTGTATGAACATGGAAATATCTACACAGCTATCTGTATATAATTGAAATTATCTACACCACTATCTCTATAAACATGGAAATAACTACACTGCTATCTGTATAAACATGGAAATATCTACACCGCCATCTCTATGAGCATGGTAATATCTACACCGCCATTTGTATGAACATGGAAATATCTACACTGCCATCTCTATAAACATGGAAATATCTACACCGCCATTTGTATGACCATGGAAATATCTACACCGCCATCTGTATGAAGATGGAAATATCTTCACCGCCCTCTGTATGAACATGGATATATCTACACCGGCATCTGGATGAACATGGAAATATCTACACAGCTATCTGCATATACATGGAAATATCTACACAGATTTCTCTATAAATATGGCAATAACTACAGCGATATCTCAATAAACTTCGAAATATCTACACCGCCATCTGTATGAACATGGAAATATCTACACCGCCATCTGTACGAACAAGGACATATCTACACCGCCATCTGTATTAAGATGGAAATATCTACACCGCTACCTGTATAAACATGGAAATATCCGCACCGCTATCTGTATAAACATGGAAATATCTACAACGCTATCTGCATAAATTTGGAAATATCCACACCGCTATCTGTGTAAACATGGAAATGTCTACACAGCTATCTCTGTAAACATGGAAATATCTACACCCCAATCTGTTTAAACATGAAAATATCTACACCGCCATCTCTATAAACATGGAAATATCTACACCGCCATCTTTATGAACATGGAAATATCTATACCGCCATCTCTATACACGTGGAAATATCTACACCGCTATCTGTATGAACTTGGAAATATCTACACTGCTATCTGTATAAAATTGAAATTATCTACACCACTATCTCTATAAACATGGAAATATCTACACTCTTATATGTATAAACATGGAAATATCTACACCGCTATCTGTATAAACATGGAAATATCTTCACCGCTACATGTATAAACATGGAAATATCTATAACGCTGTCTCTATAAACTTGGAAATAACTACACCACTATCTCTATAAACATGGAAATATCTAGACCGCCATCTGTATAAACATGGAAATACCTACACAACCATCTGTATAAACATGGAAATATCTATACCGCTATCTGCATAAACATGGAAATATCTACACCGCCATCTCTATGAACATGGAAATATCTACACCGCCATCTGTACGAACATGGAAATATCTACACCGCCATCTGTATGAACATGTAAATACCTACACCGCCATCTGTATGAACATGGAAATATCTACACCTCCAACTGTATGAACATGGAAATATCTACACCGCTATCTGTATGAACATGGAAATATCTACAGCGTTATCTGTACGAACATAGAAATATCTACACCGCTATCTGTATGAACATGGAAATATCTACACCGCTCTCTGTACGTACATGGAAATATCTACACCGCTATCGATATGAACATGCAAATATCTACACAGCTATCTGTATATCAATGGAAATATCTACACTGCTATCTCTATAAAGATAGAAATAACTACACTGCTATCGGTAAAAACATGGAAATATCTACACCGCCACCTGTATGAACATGGAAATGTCTACACTGCCATCCGTACGAACATGGAAATATCTACACCGCCATCTCTATGAACATGGAAATATCTACACCGCCATTTGTATGAACATGGAAATATCTACACCGCCATCAGTATGAACATGGAAATATCTACACAGCCATCTCTATAAACGTGGAAATATCTACATCGCTATCTGTATGAACTTGGAAATATCTACACTGCTCTCGGTATAAAATTGAAATTATCTACACCACTATCTCTATAAACATGGAAATATCTACACTGCTATCTGTATAAACATGGAAATATCTACACTGCTATCTGTATAAACATGGAAATATCTTCACCGCTATCTGCATAAACATGGAAAAGTCTACACCGCCATCTCTATGAACATGGAAATAACTACAATGACATCCGTACGAACATGGAAATATCTACACCGCCATCTGTATGAACATGGAAATATCTACAACGCTAACTGTATGGACATGGAAATATCTACACTCCTATTGGTATGAACATGGAAATATCTACACCGCTATCTGCATGAACATGGAAATATCTACACCGCTATCTGTATGAACATTGAAATATCTACACCGCTATCTGTATGAAGATGGAAATATCTACACCGCTATCTGTATGAACATGCAAGTATCTACACAGCTATCTGTATAAAATTGAAAATATCTACACCGCTATCTCTATAAACATGGAAATAACTACACTGCTATCTGTATAAACATGGAAATATCTACACCGCCATCTATATGAAAATGGAAATATCTACACCGCCATTTGTATGAACATGGAAATATCTACACCGCCATCTGAAAGAACATGGAAATATCTTCACCGCCATCTGTATGAACATGGATATAACTACACCGCTATCTGCATGAACATGGAAATATCTACACAGCTATCTGCATATACATGGAAATATCTACAAAGATTTCTCTATAAATATGGAAATAACTACAGCGCTATCTCTATAAACTTCGAAATATCTACTCGGCCATCTGTATGAACATGGAAATATCTACACCGCCATCTGTACGAACATGGACATATCTACACCGCCATCTGTATTAAGATGGAAATATCTACACCGCTATCTGTATAAACATGGAAATATCTGCCCATCTGTATAAACATGGAAATATCAGCACCGCTATCTGTATAAACATGGAAATATCTACACCGCTATCTGCATAAACATGGAAATATCCACACCGCTATCTGTGTAAACATGGAAATGTCTACACCGCAATCTGTGTAAACATGGAAATATCTACACCGCCATCTGTGTAAACATGAAAATATCTACACCGCCATCTCTATAAACATGGAAATATCTACACCGCCATCTGTATGAACATTTAAATATCTACAACGCCATCTCTATAAACGTGGAAATATCTACACCGCTATCTGTATGAACTTGGAAATATCTACACTGCAATCTGTATAAAATTGAAATTATCTACACCCCTATCTCTATAAACATGGAAATATCTACACTGTTATCTGTATAAACATGGAAATATCTACACCGCTATCTGTATAAACATGGAAATATCTTCCCCGCTGCCTGTATAAACATGGAAATATCTACAACGCTGTCTCTATAAACTTGGAAATAACTACACCACTATCTCTATAAACATGGAAATATCTATACCGCAATCTCTATAAACATGGAATTACCTACACCACCATCTGTATAAAGATGGAAATATCTATACCGCTATCTGCATAAACATGGAAATATCTACAGCGCCATCTCTATGAACATGGAAATATCTACACTGCCATCTGTACGAAGATGGAAATATATAAACCGCCATCTGTATGAACATGTAAATACCTACACCGCCATCTGTATGAACATGGAAATATCTACACCGCTAACTGTATGAACATGGAAATATCTTCACCGCTATCTGTATGAACATGGAAATATCTACACCGTTATCTGTATGAACATGGAAATAACTACACCGCTATCTGTATGAACATGGAAATATCTACACCGCTATCTGTATGAACATGGAAATATCTACACCGCTATCTGAATCAACATGCAAATATCTACACAGCTATCTGTATATCAATGGAAATATCTACACTGCTATCTCTATAAACATGGAAATAACTACACTGCTATCTGTATAAACATGGAAATATCTACACCGCCACCTGTATGATCATGGAAATGACGACACTGCCATCCGTACAAACATGGAAATATCAACACCGCCATCAGTATGAACATGTAAATATCTACACCGCAATCTGTGTGAACATGGAAATATCTACACCGCTAACTGTATGAACATGGAAATATCTACACCGCTATCTGTATGAAAATGGAAATATCTACACCGCTATCTGTATGAACATGGAAATATCTACACTGCTATCTGTATGAACTTGGAAATATCTACACTGCTCTCTGTATAAAATTGAAATTATCGACACCACTATCTCTATAAACATGTAAATATCTACACCGCTATCTGTGTAAACATGGAAATATCTACACCGCCATCTGTGTAAACATGAAAATATCTACACCGCCATCCCCATTAACATGGAAATATCTACACCGCCATCTGTATGAACATGGAAATATCTACACCGCCATCTCTATAAACGTGGAAATATCTACACCGCTATCTGTATGAACTTGGAAATATCTACACTGCTCTCTGTATAAATCTGAAATTATCTACACCACTATCTCTATAAACATGGAAATATCTACACTGCTATCTGTATAAACATGGAAATATCTACACCGCTATCTGTATAAACATGGAAATATCTCCACCGCTATCTGTATAAACATGGAAATATCTACAACGCTGTGTCTATAAACTTGGAAATAACGACACCACTATCTCTGTAAACATGGAAATATCTAGAACGCCATCTCTATAAACATGGAAATATCTACACCACAATCTGTATAAACATGGAAATATCTATGCCGCTATCTTCATAAACTTGGAAATATCTACACCGCCTTCTCTATGAACATGGAAATATCTACACCACAATCTGTATAAACATGGAAATATCTACACCGCTAACTGTATGAACATGGAAATAACTACACCGCTATCTGTATGAACATGGAAATACCTACACCGTTATCTGTATGAACATGGAAATATCTAAACTGCTATCTGTATGAACATGGAAATATCTACACCATTATCTGTACGAACATGGAACTATCTACACCGCTATCTGTACGAACATGCAAATAACTACACAGCTATCTGTGTATCAATGTAAATATCTACACTGCTATCTCCATAAACATGGAAATAACTACAATGCTATCTGTATAAAGATGGAAATGTCTACACCGCCCCATGTATGAACATGGAAATATCTACACTGCAATCCGTACGAACATGGAAATATCTACACCGCCATCTGTATGAACATGTAAATATCTAAACCACCATCTGTATTAACATGGAAATATCTACACCGCTAAGTGTATGAACAAGGAAATATCTACACCGCTATCTGTATGAACATGGACATATCTACACCGCCATCTGTATTAAGATGGAAATATCTACACCGCTATCTGTATAAACATGGAAATATCTGCCCAACTATCTGTATAAACATGGAAATATCCGCACCGCTATCTGTATAAACATGGAAATATGTACACTGCTATCTGCATAAACATGGAAATATCCACACCGCTATCTGTGTAAAGATGGAAATGACTACACCGCTATCTGTGTAAACATGGAAATATCTACACCGCCATCTGTGTAAACATGGGAATATCTACACCGCCATCTCTGTAAACATGGAAATATCTACACCGCCATCTGTATGAACATGGAAATATCTACACCGCCATCTCTATAAACGAGGAAATATCTACACCGCTATCTGTATGAACGTGGAAATATCAACACTGCTATCTGTATAAAATTGAAATTATCTACACCACTATCTCTATAAACATGGAAATATCTACACTGATATCTGTATAAACATGAAAATATCTACACCGCTATCTGTATAAACATGGAAATAACTTCACCGCCATCTGTATGAACATGGAAATATCTACAACGCTAACTGTATGGACATGGAAATATCTACACTCCTATTGGTATGAACATGGAAATATCTACACCGCTATCTGTATGAACATGGAAATATCTACACCGCTATCTGTATGAACATTGAAATATCTACACCGCTATCTGTATGAACATGGAAATATCTACACCGCTATCTGTATGAACATGCAAATATCTACACAGCTATCTGTATAAAATTGAAAATATCTACACCGCTATCTCTATAAACATGGAAATAACTACACTGCTATCTGTATAAACATGGAAATATCTACACCGCCATCTCTATGAACATGGAAATATCTACACCGCCATTTGTATGAACATGGAAATATCTACACCGCCATCTATATGAACATGGAAATATCTACACCGCCATTTGTATGAACATGGAAATATCTACACCGCCATCTGAAAGAACATGGAAATATCTTCACCGCCATCTGTATGAACATGGATATAACTACACCGCTATCTGCATGAACATGGAAATATCTACAAAGCTATCTGCATATACATGGAAATATCTACAAAGATTTCTCTATAAATATGGAAATAACTACAGCGCTATCTCTATAAACTTCGAAATATCTACACCGCCATCTGTATGAACATGGAAATATCTACACCGCCATCTGTACGAACATGGACATATCTACACCGCCATCTGTATTAAGATGGAAATATCTACACCGCTATCTGTATAAACATGGAAATATCTGCCCATCTGTATAAACATGGAAATATCAGCACCGCTATCTGTATAAACATGGAAATATCTACACCGCTATCTGCATAAACATGGAAATATCCACACCGCTATCTGTGTAAACATGGAAATGTCTACACCGCAATCTGTGTAAACATGGAAATATCTACACCGCCATCTGTGTAAACATGAAAATATCTACACCGCCATCTATATAAACATGGAAATATCTACACCGCCATCTGTATGAACATGGAAATATCTACACCGCCATCTCTATAAACGTGGAAATATCTACACCGCTATCTGTATGAACTTGGAAATATCTACACTGCAATCTGTATAAAATTGAAATTATCTACACCCCTATCTCTATAAACGTGGAAATATCTACACTGTTATCTGTATAAACATGGAAATATCTACACCGCTATCTGTATAAACATGGAAATATCTACAACGCTGTGTCTATAAACTTGGAAATAACGACACCACTATCTCTGTAAACATGGAAATATCTAGAACGCCATCTCTATAAACATGGAAATATCTACAACACAATCTGTATAAACATGGAAATATCTATGCCGCTATCTTCATAAACTTGGAAATATCTACACCGCCTTCTCTATGAACATGGAAATATCTACACCACAATCTGTATAAACATGGAAATATCTACACCGCTAACTGTATGAACATGGAAATAACTACACCGCTATCTGTATGAACATGGAAATACCTACACCGTTATCTGTATGAACATGGAAATATCTAAACTGCTATCTGTATGAACATGGAAATATCTACACCATTATCTGTACGAACATGGAACTATCTACACCGCTATCTGTACGAACATGCAAATAACTACACAGCTATCTGTGTATCAATGTAAATATCTACACTGCTATCTCCATAAACATGGAAATAACTACAATGCTATCTGTATAAAGATGGAAATGTCTACACCGCCCCATGTATGAACATGGAAATATCTACACTGCAATCCGTACGAACATGGAAATATCGACACCGCCATCTGTATGAACATGTAAATATCTAAACCACCATCTGTATTAACATGGAAATATCTACACCACTAAGTGTATGAACAAGGAAATATCTACACCGCTATCTGTATGAACATGGACATATCTACACCGCCATCTGTATTAAGATGGAAATATCTACACCGCTATCTGTATAAACATGGAAATATCTGCCCAACTATCTGTATAAACATGGAAATATCCGCACCGCTATCTGTATAAACATGGAAATATGTACACTGCTATCTGCATAAACATGGAAATATCCACACCGCTATCTGTGTAAAGATGGAAATGACTACACCGCTATCTGTGTAAACATGGAAATATCTACACCGCCATCTGTGTAAACATGGGAATATCTACACCGCCATCTCTGTAAACATGGAAATATCTACACCGCCATCTGTATGAACATGGAAATATCTACACCGCCATCTCTATAAACGAGGAAATATCTACACCGCTATCTGTATGAACGTGGAAATATCAACACTGCTATCTGTATAAAATTGAAATTATCTACACCACTATCTCTATAAACATGGAAATATCTACACTGATATCTGTATAAACATGAAAATATCTACACCGCTATCTGTATAAACATGGAAATAACTTCACCGCCATCTGTATGAACATGGAAATATCTACAACGCTAACTGTATGGACATGGAAATATCTACACTCCTATTGGTATGAACATGGAAATATCTACACCGCTATCTGCATGAACATGGAAATATCTACACCGCTATCTGTATGAACATTGAAATATCTACACCGCTATCTGTATGAACATGGAAATATCTACACCGCTATCTGTATGAACATGCAAATATCTACACAGCTATCTGTATAAAATTGAAAATATCTACACCGCTATCTCTATAAACATGGAAATAACTACACTGCTATCTGTATAAACATGGAAATATCTACACCGCCATCTCTATGAACATGGAAATATCTACACCGCCATTTGTATGAACATGGAAATATCTACACCGCCATCTATATGAACATGGAAATATCTACACCGCCATTTGTATGAACATGGAAATATCTACACCGCCATCTGAAAGAACATGGAAATATCTTCACCGCCATCTGTATGAACATGGATATAACTACACCGCTATCTGCATGAACATGGAAATATCTACACAGCTATCTGCATATACATGGAAATATCTACAAAGATTTCTCTATAAATATGGAAATAACTACAGCGCTATCTCTATAAACTTCGAAATATCTACACCGCCATCTGTATGAACATGGAAATATCTACACCGCCATCTGTACGAACATGGACATATCTACACCGCCATCTGTATTAAGATGGAAATATCTACACCGCTATCTGTATAAACATGGAAATATCTGCCCATCTGTATAAACATGGAAATATCAGCACCGCTATCTGTATAAACATGGAAATATCTACACCGCTATCTGCATAAACATGGAAATATCCACACCGCTATCTGTGTAAACATGGAAATGTCTACACCGCTATCTCTGTAAACATGGAAATATCTACACCGCCATCTGTGTAAACATGAAAATATCTACACCGCCATCTCTATAAACATGGAAATATCTACACCGCCATCTGTATGAACATGGAAATATCTACACCGCCATCTCTATAAACGTGGAAATATCTACACCGCTATCTGTATGAACTTGGAAATATCTACACTGCAATCTGTATAAAATTGAAATTATCTACACCCCTATCTCTATAAACATGGAAATATCTACACTGTTATCTGTATAAACATGGAAATATCTACACCGCTATCTGTATAAACATGGAAATATCTTCCCCGCTGCCTGTATAAACATGGAAATATCTACAACGCTGTCTCTATAAACTTGGAAATAACTACACCACTATCTCTATAAACATGGAAATATCTATACCGCAATCTCTATAAACATGGAAATACCTACACCACCATCTGTATAAAGATGGAAATATCTATACCGCTATCTGCATAAACATGGAAATATCTACAGCGCCATCTCTATGAACATGGAAATATCTACACTGCCATCTGTACGAAGATGGAAATATATACACCGCCATCTGTATGAACATGTAAATACCTACACCGCCATCTGTATGAACATGGAAATATCTACACCGCTAACTGTATGAACATGGAAATATCTTCACCGCTATCTGTATGAACATGGAAATATCTACACCGTTATCTATATGAACATGGAAATAACTACACCGCTATCTGTATGAACATGGAAATATCTACACCGCTATCTGTAGGAACATGGAAATATCTACACCGCTATCTGAATAAACATGCAAATATCTACACAGCTATCTGTATATCAATGGAAATATCTACACTGCTATCTCTATAAACATGGAAATAACTACACTGCTATCTGCATAAACATGGAAATATCTACACCGCCACCTGTATGATCATGGAAATGACGACACTGCCATCCGAACAAACATGGAAATATCAAAACCGCCATCTGTATGAACATGTAAATATCTACACCGCAATCTGTGTGAACATGGAAATATCTACACCGCTAACTGTATGAACATGGAAATATCTACACCGCTATCTGTATGAAAATGGAAATATCTACACCGCTATCTGTATGAACATGGAAATATCTACACTGCTATCTGTATGAACTTGGAAATATCTACACTGCTCTCTGTATAAAATTGAAATTATCGACACCACTATCTCTATAAACATGTAAATATCTACACCGCTATCTGTGTAAACATGGAAATATCTACACCGCCATCTGTGTAAACATGAAAATATCTACACCGCCATCCCCATTAACATGGAAATATCTACACCGCCATCTGTATGAACATGGAAATATGTACACCGCCATCTCTATAAACGTGGAAATATCTACACCGCTATCTGTATGAACTTGGAAATATCTACACTGCTCTCTGTATAAATCTGAAATTATCTACACCACTATCTCTATAAACATGGAAATATCTACACTGCTATCTGTATAAACATGGAAATATCTACACCGCTATCTGTATAAACATGGAAATATCTCCACCGCTATCTGTATAAACATGGAAATATCTACAACGCTGTGTCTATAAACTTGGAAATAACGACACCACTATCTCTGTAAACATGGAAATATCTAGAACGCCATCTCTATAAACATGGAAATATCTACACCACAATCTGTATAAACATGGAAATATCTATGCCGCTATCTTCATAAACTTGGAAATATCTACACCGCCTTCTCTATGAACATGGAAATATCTACACCACAATCTGTATAAACATGGAAATATCTACACCGCTAACTGTATGAACATGGAAATAACTACACCGCTATCTGTATGAACATGGAAATACCTACACCGTTATCTGTATGAACATGGAAATATCTAAACTGCTATCTGTATGAACATGGAAATATCTACACCATTATCTGTACGAACATGGAACTATCTACACCGCTATCTGTACGAACATGCAAATAACTACACAGCTATCTGTGTATCAATGTAAATATCTACACTGCTATCTCCATAAACATGGAAATAACTACAATGCTATCTGTATAAAGATGGAAATGTCTACACCGCCACATGTATGAACATGGAAATATCTACACTGCAATCCGTACGAACATGGAAATATCTACACCGCCATCTGTATGAACATGTAAATATCTAAACCACCATCTGTATTAACATGGAAATATCTACACCGCTAAGTGTATGAACAAGGAAATATCTACACCGCTATCTGTATGAACATGGACATATCTACACCGCCATCTGTATTAAGATGGAAATATCTACACCGCTATCTGTATAAACATGGAAATATCTGCCCAACTATCTGTATAAACATGGAAATATCCGCACCGCTATCTGTATAAACATGGAAATATGTACACCGCTATCTGCATAAACATGGAAATATCCACACCGCTATCTGTGTAAAGATGGAAATGACTACACCACTATCTGTGTAAACATGGAAATATCTACACCGCCATCTGTGTAAACATGGGAATATCTACACCGCCATCTCTGTAAACATGGAAATATCTACACCGCCATCTGTATGAACATAGAAATATCTACACCGCCATCTCTATAAACGAGGAAATATCTACACCGCTATCTGTATGAACGTGGAAATATCAACACTGCTATCTGTATAAAATTGAAATTATCTACACCACTATCTCTATAAACATGGAAATATCTACACTGATATCTGTATAAACATGAAAATATCTACACCGCTATCTGTATAAACATGGAAATAACTTCACCGCTATCTGTATAAACATGGAAATATCTACAATGCTGTCTCTATAAACTTGGAAATAACTACACCACTATCTCTATAAACATGGAAATAACTACACTGCTATCTGTATAAACTTGGAGATATCTACACCGCCATCTCTTTGAACATGGAAATATCTACACTGACATTTGTATGAACTTGGAAAAATCTACACCGCCATCTCTATGAACATG
This sequence comes from Gorilla gorilla gorilla, assembly GCF_029281585.2. NCBI lineage: Eukaryota > Metazoa > Chordata > Mammalia > Primates > Hominidae > Gorilla > Gorilla gorilla. The sequence goes on from NC_073234.2 coordinate 3,074,849, forward strand.
GAAATATCTACACCGCCATTTGTATGAACATGGAAATATCTACACCACCATCTGTATGAACATGGAAATATCTTCACCGCCATCTGTATGAACATGGATATATCTACACAGGCATCTGGATGAACATGGAAATATCTACAAGGCTATCTGCATGAACATGGAAATATCTACACAGCTATCTGAATATACATGGAAATGTCTACACAGATTTCTCTATAAATATGGAAATAACTACAGTGCTATCTCTATAAACTTCGAAATATCTACACCTCCGTCTGTATGAACATGGAAATATCTACACTGCCATCTGTACAAACATGGACATATCTACACCGCCATCTGTATTAAGATGGAAATATCTACACCGCTATCTGTATAAACATGGAAATATCTACCCAACTATCTGTATAAACATGGAAATATCCACACCGCTATCTGTATAAACAAGGAAATATCTACACCGCTATCTGCATAAACATGGAAATATCCACACCGCTATCTGTGAAAACATGGAAATATCTACACCGCTATCTGTGTAAACATGGAAATGTCTACACCGCTATCTGTGTAAACATGGAAATATCTACACCGCAATCTGTGTAAACATGAAAATATCTACACCGCCATCTCTATAAACATGGAAATATCTACTCCGCCATCTGTATGAACATGGAAATATCTACACCGCCGTCTCTATAAAAGTGGAAATATCTACACCGCTATCTCTATGAACTTGGAAATATCTACACTGCTATCTGTATAAAATTGAAATTATCTACACCACTATCTCTATAAACATGGAAATATCTACACTGTTATCTGTATAAACATGGAAATATGTACACCGATATCTGTATAAACATGGAAATATCTTCACCGCTATCTGTATAAACATGGAAATATCTACAACGCTGTCTCTATAAACTTGGAAATAACTACACCACTATCTCTATAAACATGGAAATATCTATACCGCAATCTCTATAAACATGGAAATACCTACACCACCATCTGTATAAAGATGGAAATATCTATACCGCTATCTGCATAAACATGGAAATATCTACAGCGCCATCTCTATGAACATGGAAATATCTACACTGCCATCTGTACGAAGATGGAAATATATACACCGCCATCTGTATGAACATGTAAATACCTACACCGCCATCTGTATGAACATGGAAATATCTACACCGCTAACTGTATGAACATGGAAATATCTTCACCGCTATCTGTATGAACATGGAAATATCTACACCGTTATCTATATGAACATGGAAATAACTACACCGCTATCTGTATGAACATGGAAATATCTACACCGCTATCTGTAGGAACATGGAAATATCTACACCGCTATCTGAATAAACATGCAAATATCTACACAGCTATCTGTATATCAATGGAAATATCTACACTGCTATCTCTATAAACATGGAAATAACTACACTGCTATCTGCATAAACATGGAAATATCTACACCGCCACCTGTATGATCATGGAAATGACGACACTGCCATCCGAACAAACATGGAAATATCAAAACCGCCATCTGTATGAACATGTAAATATCTACACCGCAATCTGTGTGAACATGGAAATATCTACACCGCTAACTGTATGAACATGGAAATATCTACACCGCTATCTGTATGAAAATGGAAATATCTACACCGCTATCTGTATGAACATGGAAATATCTACACTGCTATCTGTATGAACTTGGAAATATCTACACTGCTCTCTGTATAAAATTGAAATTATCGACACCACTATCTCTATAAACATGTAAATATCTACACCGCTATCTGTGTAAACATGGAAATATCTACACCGCCATCTGTGTAAACATGAAAATATCTACACCGCCATCCCCATTAACATGGAAATATCTACACCGCCATCTGTATGAACATGGAAATATGTACACCGCCATCTCTATAAACGTGGAAATATCTACACCGCTATCTGTATGAACTTGGAAATATCTACACTGCTCTCTGTATAAATCTGAAATTATCTACACCACTATCTCTATAAACATGGAAATATCTACACTGCTATCTGTATAAACATGGAAATATCTACACCGCTATCTGTATAAACATGGAAATATCTCCACCGCTATCTGTATAAACATGGAAATATCTACAACGCTGTGTCTATAAACTTGGAAATAACGACACCACTATCTCTGTAAACATGGAAATATCTAGAACGCCATCTCTATAAACATGGAAATATCTACACCACAATCTGTATAAACATGGAAATATCTATGCCGCTATCTTCATAAACTTGGAAATATCTACACCGCCTTCTCTATGAACATGGAAATATCTACACCACAATCTGTATAAACATGGAAATATCTACACCGCTAACTGTATGAACATGGAAATAACTACACCGCTATCTGTATGAACATGGAAATACCTACACCGTTATCTGTATGAACATGGAAATATCTAAACTGCTATCTGTATGAACATGGAAATATCTACACCATTATCTGTACGAACATGGAACTATCTACACCGCTATCTGTACGAACATGCAAATAACTACACAGCTATCTGTGTATCAATGTAAATATCTACACTGCTATCTCCATAAACATGGAAATAACTACAATGCTATCTGTATAAAGATGGAAATGTCTACACCGCCACATGTATGAACATGGAAATATCTACACTGCAATCCGTACGAACATGGAAATATCTACACCGCCATCTGTATGAACATGTAAATATCTAAACCACCATCTGTATTAACATGGAAATATCTACACCGCTAAGTGTATGAACAAGGAAATATCTACACCGCTATCTGTATGAACATGGACATATCTACACCGCCATCTGTATTAAGATGGAAATATCTACACCGCTATCTGTATAAACATGGAAATATCTGCCCAACTATCTGTATAAACATGGAAATATCCGCACCGCTATCTGTATAAACATGGAAATATGTACACCGCTATCTGCATAAACATGGAAATATCCACACCGCTATCTGTGTAAAGATGGAAATGACTACACCACTATCTGTGTAAACATGGAAATATCTACACCGCCATCTGTGTAAACATGGGAATATCTACACCGCCATCTCTGTAAACATGGAAATATCTACACCGCCATCTGTATGAACATAGAAATATCTACACCGCCATCTCTATAAACGAGGAAATATCTACACCGCTATCTGTATGAACGTGGAAATATCAACACTGCTATCTGTATAAAATTGAAATTATCTACACCACTATCTCTATAAACATGGAAATATCTACACTGATATCTGTATAAACATGAAAATATCTACACCGCTATCTGTATAAACATGGAAATAACTTCACCGCTATCTGTATAAACATGGAAATATCTACAATGCTGTCTCTATAAACTTGGAAATAACTACACCACTATCTCTATAAACATGGAAATAACTACACTGCTATCTGTATAAACTTGGAGATATCTACACCGCCATCTCTTTGAACATGGAAATATCTACACTGACATTTGTATGAACTTGGAAAAATCTACACCGCCATCTCTATGAACATGGAAATATCTACACCGCCATTTGTATGAACATGGAAATATCTACACCACCATCTGTATGAACATGGAAATATCTTCACCGCCATCTGTATGAACATGGATATATCTACACAGGCATCTGGATGAACATGGAAATATCTACAAGGCTATCTGCATGAACATGGAAATATCTACACAGCTATCTGAATATACATGGAAATGTCTACACAGATTTCTCTATAAATATGGAAATAACTACAGTGCTATCTCTATAAACTTCGAAATATCTACACCTCCGTCTGTATGAACATGGAAATATCTACACTGCCATCTGTACAAACATGGACATATCTACACCGCCATCTGTATTAAGATGGAAATATCTACACCGCTATCTGTATAAACATGGAAATATCTACCCAACTATCTGTATAAACATGGAAATATCCACACCGCTATCTGTATAAACAAGGAAATATCTACACCGCTATCTGCATAAACATGGAAATATCCACACCGCTATCTGTGAAAACATGGAAATATCTACACCGCTATCTGTGTAAACATGGAAATGTCTACACCGCTATCTGTGTAAACATGGAAATATCTACACCGCAATCTGTGTAAACATGAAAATATCTACACCGCCATCTCTATAAACATGGAAATATCTACTCCGCCATCTGTATGAACATGGAAATATCTACACCGCCGTCTCTATAAAAGTGGAAATATCTACACCGCTATCTCTATGAACTTGGAAATATCTACACTGCTATCTGTATAAAATTGAAATTATCTACACCACTATCTCTATAAACATGGAAATATCTACACTGTTATCTGTATAAACATGGAAATATGTACACCGATATCTGTATAAACATGGAAATATCTTCACCGCTATCTGTATAAACATGGAAATATCTACAACGCTGTCTCTATAAACTTGGAAATAACTACACCACTATCTCTATAAGCATGGAAATATCTAGACCGCCATCTCTATAAACATGTAAATATCTACACCACCATCTTTATAAACATGGAAATATCTATACCGCTATCTGCATAAACATGGAAATATCTACAGCGCCATCTCTATGAACATGGAAATATCTACACCGCCATCTGTACAAACATGGACATATCTACAAAGCCTTCTATATTAAGATGGAAATATCTACACCGCTATCTGTATGAACATGGAAATATCTACACCGCTATCTGTATGAACATGGAAATATCTACACTGCCATCTGTATGAACATGGAAATATCTTCACCGCTATCTGTATGAACATGCAAATATCTACACAGCTATCTGTATATCAATGGAAATATCTTCACTGCTATCTCTATAAACATGGAAATAACTACACTGCTATCTGTATAAACATGGAAATATCTACACCGCCACCTGTATGAACATGGAAATATCTACAATGCCATCCGTAAGAACATGGAAATATCTACACCGCCATCTCTATGAACATGGAAATATCTACACCGCCATTTGTATGAACATGGAAATATCTACACCGCCATCTGTATGAACATGGAAATATCTTCACCGCCATCTGTATGAACATGGATATATCTACACCGGCATCTGGATGAACATGGAAATATCTACACCGCTATCTGCATGAACATGGAAATATCTACACAGCTGTGTGCATATGCATGGAAATATATACACAGATTTCTCTATAAATATGGAAATAACTACAGCGCTGTCTCAATAAACTTCGAAATATCTACACCGCCATCTGTATGAACATGGAAATATCTACACCGTCATCTGTACGAACATTGACATATCTACACCGCCATCTGTATTAAGATGGAAATATCTACACCGCTATCTGTATGAACATGCAAATATCTACAAAGATATCTGTATGAACATGGAAATATCTACACCACTATCTGTATGAACATGGAAATATCTACACCGTTATCTGTATGAACATGGAAATATCTACACCGCTATCTGAATGAAAATGGAAATATCTACACCGCTATCTGTATGAACATGGAAATATCTACACCGCTATCTGTATGAACATGCAAATATCTACACAGCTATCTGTATATCAATGGAAATATCTACAATGCTATCTCTATAAACATGGAAATATCTACACTGCTATCTGTATAAACATGGAAATAACTACACCGCCACCTGTATGAACATGGAAATATCTACACTGCCATCCGTACTAACATGGAAATACCTACACCGCCATCTTTATGAACATGTAAATATCTACACCGCCATCTGTAGGAACATGGAAATATCTACACCGCTTACTGTATGAACATGGATATACCTACACCGCTATCTGTATGAACATGGAAATATCTACACCGCTCTCTGTATGAACATAGAAATATCTACACCGCTATCTGTATGAACATGGAAATATCTACACCGCTATCTGTATGAACAAGAAAATATATACACCGCTATCTGTATGAACATGCAAATATCAGCACAGCTATCTGTATACCAATGGAAATATCTACACTGCTATCTCTATAAACATGGAAATAAGTACACTGCTATCTGTATAAACATGGAAATATCTACACCACCATCTCTATGAACATGGAAATATCTACACTGCCATTTGTATGAACATGGAAATATCTACACCGCCATCTCTATGAACATGGAAATATCTACACTGCCGTCTCTATGAACATGGAAATATCTTCACCGCCATCTGTATGAACATGGATATATCTACACCGGCATCTGGATGAACATGGAAATATCTACACCGCTCTCTGCATGAACATGGAAATATCTACACCGCCGTCTGTATGAACATGGAAATATCTTCACCGCCATCTGTATGAACATGGAAATATCTACACAGATTTCTCTATAAATATGGAAATAACTACAGCGCTATCCCTATAAACTTCGAAATATCTACACCGCCATCTGTATGAACATGGAAATATCGACACCGCCATCTGTACGAACATGGACATACCTACACCGACATCTGTATTAAGATGGAAATATGTACACCGCTATTTGTATAAACATGGAAATATCTGCCTTACTATCTGTATAAACATGGAAATATCCACACCGCTATCTGTGTAAACATGGAAATGTCTACACCGCTATCTGTGTAAACATGGAGATATCTACACCGCCATCTGTGTAAACATGAAAATATCTACACCGCCATCTCTATAAACGTGGAAATATCTACACTGCTATCTTTATGAACTTGGAAATATCTACACTCCTATCTGTATAAAATTTGAATTATCTACACCACTATCTCTATCAACATGGAACTATCTACACCGCTATCTGTATAAACATGGAAATATCTACACCGCTATCTGTATAAACATGGAAATAACTTCACCGCTATCTGTAAAAACTTGGAAATATCTACAACGCTGTCTCTATAAACTTGGAAATATCTACACCACTATCTCTATAAACATGGAAATATCTAGACCGCCATCTCTATAAACATGGAAATATCTACACCACCGTCTGTATAAACATTGAAATATCTATACCGCTATCTGCATAAACATGGAAATATCTACATTGCCATCTCTATGAACATGGAAATATCTACACCGCCATCTGTATGAACATGTAAATATCTACACCGCCATCTGTATGAACATGGAAATATCTACACTGCTATCTGTATGAACATGGAAATATCAACACCGTTATCTGTAAGAACATGGAAATATCTACACCGCTATCTGTATGAACATGGAAATATCTACACCGCTGTCAGTACGTACATGGAAATATATACACCGCTATCTGTATGAACATGGAAATATCTACACAGCTATCTGTATATCAATGGAAATATCTACACTGCTATCTCTATAAACATGGAAATAACTACACTGCTATCTGTATAAACATGGAAATATCTACAACGCTAACTGTATGAACATGGAAATATCTACACCGCTATCTGTGTGAACATGCAAATATCTACACCGCTATCTGTATGAACATGGAAATATCTGCACCACCATCTGTATGAACATGGAAATATCTACACCGCTATCTGTATGAACATGGAAATATCTACACCGCTATCTGTATGAACATGCAAATGTCTACACAGCTATCTGTATGAACATGGAAATAACTCCACTGCTATCTGTATAAACATGGAAATATCTGCACCACCATCTATATGAACATGGAAATATCTACACGGCCATTTCTATGAACATGGAAATATCTACACCGCCATCTCTATGAACATGGAAATATCTACACCGCCATCTGTATGAACATGGAATTACCTTCACCGCCATCGGTATGAACATGGATATATCTACAATGGCATCTGGATTAACATGGAAATACCTACACCGCTATCTGCTTGAACATGGAAATATCTACACAGCTATCTGCATATACATGGAAATATCTACACACATTTCTCTATAAATATGGAAATAACTACAGCGCTATCTCTATAAACTTCGAAATATCTACACCGCCATATGTATGAAAATGGAAATATCTACACCTCCATTTGCACGAACATGGACATATCTACACCGCCATCTGTATAAAGATGGAAATATCTACACCGCTATCTGTATGAACATGCAAATATCTACAAAGATATCTGTATGAACATGGAAATATCTACACCACTATCTGTATGAACATGGAAATATCTACACCGTTATCTGTATGAACATGGAAATATCTACACCGCTATCTGAATGAAAATGGAAATGTCTACACCGCTATCTGTATGAACATGGAAATATCTACACCGCTATCTGTATGAACATGCAAATATCTACACAGCTATCTGTATATCAATGGAAATATCTACAATGCTATCTCTATAAACATGGAAATATCTACACTGCTATCTGTATAAACATGGAAATATCTACACCGCCACCTGTATGAACATGGAAATATCTACACTGCCATCCGTACTAACATGGAAATACCTACACCGCCATCTTTATGAACATGTAAATATCTACACCGCCATCTGTAGGAACATGGAAATATCTACACCGCTTACTGTATGAACATGGATATACCTACACCGCTATCTGTATGAACATGGAAATATCTACACCGCTCTCTGTATGAACATAGAAATATCTACACCGCTATCTGTATGAACATGGAAATATCTACACCGCTATCTGTATGAACAAGAAAATATATACACCGCTATCTGTATGAACATGCAAATATCAGCACAGCTATCTGTATACCAATGGAAATATCTACACTGCTATCTCTATAAACATGGAAATAAGTACACTGCTATCTGTATAAACATGGAAATATCTACACCACCATCTCTATGAACATGGAAATATCTTCACCGCCATCTGTATGAACATGGATATATCTACACCGGCATCTGGATGAACATGGAAATATCTACACCGCTCTCTGCATGAACATGGAAATATCTACACAGCTATCTGCATATACATGGGAATATCTACACAGTTTTCTCTATAAATATGGAAATAACTACAGCGCTATCCCTATAAACTTCGAAATATCTACACCGCGGTCTGTGTGAACATGGAAATATCTACACCGCCATCTCTATAAACGTGGAAATATCTACACCGCTATGTGTATGAACTTGGAAATATCTACACTGCTCTCTGTATAAAATTGAAATTATCTACACCACTATCTCTATAAACATGGAAATATCTACACTGCTGTCTGTATAAATATGGAAATATCAACAACGCTATCTGTATAAACATGGATACACCTTCACCGCTATCTGTATAAACATGGAAATATCTACAACGCTGTCTCTATAAACTTGGAAATAACTACACCTCTATCTCTGTAAACATGGAAATATCTAGACCGCCATCTCTATAAACATGGAAATATCTACACCACCATCTGTATAAACATGGAAATATCTATACCGATATCTGCATAAACATGGAAATATCTACACCGCTATGGGTATGAACATGCAAATACTACAAAGATATCTGTATGAACATGGAAATATCTACACCGCTATCTGTATGAACATGCAAATATCTACAAAGATATCTGTATGAACATGGAAATATCTACACCGCCATCTGTATGAACATGTAAATATCTCCACCGCCATCTCTATATCAACGGAAATATCTACAATGCTATCTCTATAAACATGGAAATAACTACACCGCTATCTGTATAAACATGGAAATATCTACACCGCCATCTCTATGAACATGGAAATATCTACACCGCCATTTGTATGAACATGGAAATATCTACACCGCCATCTCTATGAACATGTAAATATCTACACAGCCATTTGTATGAACATGGAAATATCTACACCGCCATCTGTATGAACATGGAAATATCTTCACCGCCATCTGTATGAACATGGATATATGTGCACCGGCATCTGGATGAACATGGAATTATCTACACCGCTATCTGCATGAACATGGAAATATCTACACAGCTATCTGAATATACATGGAAATATCTACACAGATTTCTCTATAAATATGGAAATAACTACAGCGCTATCTCTATAACCTTCGAAATATCTACACCGCCATGTGTATGAACATGGAAATATCTACACCGCCATCTGTAAGAACATGGACATATCTACACCGGCATCTGTATTAAGATGGAAATATCTACACCGCCGTCTGTATAAACATGGAAATATCTGCCAAAATATCTGTATAAACATGGAAATATCCGCACCACTATCTGTATAAACATGGAAATATCTACACTGCTGTCTGCAAAAACATGGAAATATCCACACCGCTATCTGTATAAACATGGAAATATCTACACCGCCTTCTCTATGAACATGGAAATATCTACACCGCCATTTGTATGAACATGGAAATATCTACACCGCCATCTCTATGAACATGTAAATATCTACACAGCCATTTGTATGAACATGGAAATATCTACACCGCCATCTGTATGAACATGGAAATATCTTCACCGCCATCTGTATGAACATGGCTATATGTGCACCGGCATCTGGATGAACATGGAAATATCTACACCGCTATCTGCATGAACATGGAAATATCTACACAGCTATCTGAATATACATGGAAATATCTACACAGATTTCTCTATAAATATGGAAATAACTACAGCGCTATCTCTATAACCTTCGAAATATCTACACCGCCATGTGTATGAACATGGAAATATCTACACCGCCATCTGTACAAACATGGACATATCTACACCGGCATCTGTATTAAGATGGAAATATCTACACCGCCGTCTGTATAAACATGGAAATATCTGCCAAAATATCTGTATAAACATGGAAATATCCGCACCACTATCTGTATAAACATGGAAATATCTACACTGCTGTCTGCAAAAACATGGAAATATCCACACCGCTATCTGTATAAACATGGAAATATCTACACCGCCTTCTCTATGAACATGGAAATATCTACACTGCCATTTGTATGAACATGGAAATATCTACACCGCCATCTCTATGAACATGTAAATATCTACACAGCCATTTGTATGAACATGGAAATATCTACACCGCCATCTGTATGAACATGGAAATATCTTCACCGCCATCTGTATGAACATGGATATATGTGCACCGGCATCTGGATGAACATGGAAATATCTACACCGCTATCTGCATAAACATGGAAATATCTACACAGCTATCTGAATATACATGGAAATATCTACACAGATTTCTCTATAAATATGGAAATAACTACAGCGCTATCTCTATAACCTTCGAAATATCTACACCGCCATGTGTATGAACATGGAAATATCTACACCGCCATCTGTACAAACATGGACATATCTACACCGGCATCTGTATTAAGATGGAAATATCTACACCGCCGTCTGTATAAACATGGAAATATCTGCCCAAATATCTGTATAAACATGGAAATATCCGCACCACTATCTGTATAAACATGGAAATATCTACACTGCTGTCTGCAAAAACATGGAAATATCCACACCGCTATCTGTGTAAACATGGAAATGTCAACACCGCTATCTGTGTAAACATGGAAATATCTACACCGCCGTCTGTGTAAACATGAAAATATCTACACCGCCATCCCTATAAACATGGAAATATCTACACCGCCATCTGTATGAACATGTAAATATCTACACCGCCATCTCTATAAACGTGGAAATATCTACACCGCTATCTGTATGAACTTGGAAATACCTACACTGCTCTCTGTATAAAATTGAAATTATCTACACCACTATCTCTATAAAGACGGAAATATCTACACTGCTATCTGTATAAACATGGAAATATCTACGCCGTTATCTGTATAAACATGGAAATACCTTCACCGCTATCTGTATAAACATGGAAATATCTACAACGCTGTCTCTATAAACTTGGAAAAAACTACACCACTATCTCTGTAAACATGGAAATATATAGACCGCCATCTCTATAAACATGGAAATATCTACACCACCATCTGTATAAACATGGAAATATCTATAACGCTATCTGCATAAACATGGAAATATCTACACCGCCATCTCTAAGAACATGGAAATATCTACACCGCCATCTGTACGAACATGGAAATATCTATACCGCCAGCTGTATGAACATGTAAATATCTACACCACCATCTGTATGAACATGGAAATATCTACACCGCTATCTGTATGAACAAGAAAATATCTACACCGCTATCTGTATGAACATGCAAATATCAGCACAGCTATCTGTATATCAATGGAAATATCTACACTGCTATCTCTATAAACATGGAAATAAGTACACTGCTATCTGTATAAACATGGAAATATCTACACCACCATCTCTATGAACATGGAAATATCTACACCGCCATTTGTATGAACATGGAAATATCTACACTGCCATCTCTATGAACATGGAAATATCTACACTGCCGTCTTTATGAACATGGAAATATCTTCACCGCCATCTGTATGAACATGGATATATCTACACCGGCATCTGGATGAACATGGAAATATCAACACCGCTCTCTGCATGAACATGGAAATATCTACACAGCTATCTGCATATGCATGGAAATATATACACAGATTTCTCTATAAATATGGAAATAACTACAGCGCTATCCCTATAAACTTCGAAATATCTACACCGCCGTCTGTGTGAACATGGAAATATCTACACCGCCATCTCTATAAACGTGGAAATATCTACACCGCTATGTGTATGAACTTGGACATATCTACACTGCTCTCTGTATAAAATTGAAATTATCTACACCACTATCTCTAAAAACATGGAAATATCTACACTGCTATCTGTATAAATATGGAAATATCTACAACGCTATCTGTATAAACATGGATATACCTTCACCGCTATCTGTATAAACATGGAAATATCTACAACGCTGTCTCTATAAACTTGGAAATAACTACACCTCTATCTCTGTAAACATGGAAATATCTAGACCGCCATCTCTATAAACATGGAAATATCTACACCACCATCTGTATAAACATGGAAATATCTATACCGCTATCTGCATAAACATGGAAATATCTACACCGCTATGGGTATGAACATGGAAATATCTACACCGCTATCTGTATGAACATGGAAATATCTACACCGCTATCTGTATGAACATGCAAATATCTACAAAGATATCTGTATGAACATGGAAATATCTACACCGCCATCTGTATGAACATGTAAATATCTCCACCGCCATCTCTATATCAACGGAAATATCTACAATGCTATCTCTATAAACATGGAAATAACTACACCGCTATCTGTATAAACATGGAAATATCTACACCGCCATCTCTATGAACATGGAAATATCTACACCGCCATTTGTATGAACATGGAAATATCTACACCGCCATCTCTATGAACATGTAAATATCTACACAGCCATTTGTATGAACATGGAAATATCTACACCGCCATCTGTATGAACATGGAAATATCTTCACCGCCATCTGTATGAACATGGATATATGTGCACCGGCATCTGGATGAACATGGAAATATCTACACCGCTATCTGCATGAACATGGAAATATCTACACAGCTATCTGAATATACATGGAAATATCTACACAGATTTCTCTATAAATATGGAAATAACTACAGCGCTATCTCTATAACCTTCGAAATATCTACACCGCCATGTGTATGAACATGGAAATATCTACACCGCCATCTGTAAGAACATGGACATATCTACACCGGCATCTGTATTAAGATGGAAATATCTACACCGCCGTCTGTATAAACATGGGAATATCTGCCAAAATATCTGTATAAACATGGAAATATCCGCACCACTATCTGTATAAACATGGAAATATCTACACTGCTGTCTGCAAAAACATGGAAATATCCACACCGCTATCTGTATAAACATGGAAATATCTACACCGCCTTCTCTATGAACATGGAAATATCTACACCGCCATTTGTATGAACATGGAAATATCTACACCGCCATCTCTATGAACATGTAAATATCTACACAGCCATTTGTATGAACATGGAAATATCTACACCGCCATCTGTATGAACATGGAAATATCTTCACCGCCATCTGTATGAACATGGATATATGTGCACCGGCATCTGGATGAACATGGAAATATCTACACCGCTATCTGCATGAACATGGAAATATCTACACAGCTATCTGAATATACATGGAAATATCTACACAGATTTCTCTATAAATATGGAAATAACTACAGCGCTATCTCTATAACCTTCGAAATATCTACACCGCCATGTGTATGAACATGGAAATATCTACACCGCCATCTGTACAAACATGGACATATCTACACCGGCATCTGTATTAAGATGGAAATATCTACACCGCCGTCTGTATAAACATGGAAATATCTGCCAAAATATCTGTATAAACATGGAAATATCCGCACCACTATCTGTATAAACATGGAAATATCTACACTGCTGTCTGCAAAAACATGGAAATATCCACACCGCTATCTGTATAAACATGGAAATATCTACACCGCCTTTTCTATGAACATGGAAATATCTACACCGCCATTTGTATGAACATGGAAATATCTACACCGCCATCTCTATGAACATGGAAATATCTACACAGCCATTTTTATGAACATGGAAATATCTACACCGCCATCTGTATGAACATGGAAATATCTTCACCGCCATCTGTATGAACATGGATATATGTGCACCGGCATCTGGATGAACATGGAAATATCTACACCGCTATCTGCATAAACATGGAAATATCTACACAGCTATCTGAATATACATGGAAATATCTACACAGATTTCTCTATAAATATGGAAATAACTACAGCGCTATCTCTATAACCTTCGAAATATCTACACCGCCATGTGTATGAACATGGAAATATCTACACCGCCATCTGTACAAACATGGACATATCTACACCGGCATCTGTATTAAGATGGAAATATCTACACCGCCGTCTGTATAAACATGGAAATATCTGTCCAAATATCTGCATAAACATGGAAATATCCGCACCACTATCTGTATAAACATGGAAATATCTACACTGCTGTCTGCAAAAACATGGAAATATCCACACCGCAATCTGTGTAAACATGGAAATGTCTACACCGCTATCTGTGTAAACATGGAAATATCAACACCGCCATCTGTGTAAACATGAAAATATCTACACCGCCATCCCTATAAACATGGAAATATCTACACCGCCATCTGTATGAACATGTAAATATCTACACCGCCATCTCTATAAACGTGGAAATATCTACACCGCTATCTGTATGAACTTGGAAATACCTACACTGCTCTCTGTATAAAATTGAAATTATCTACACCACTATCTCTATAAAGACGGAAATATCTACACTGCTATCTGTATAAACATGGAAATATCTACGCCGTTATCTGTATAAACATGGAAATACCTTCACCGCTATCTGTATAAACATGGAAATATCTACAACGCTGTCTCTATAAACTTGGAAAAAACTACACCACTATCTCTGTAAACATGGAAATATATAGACCGCCATCTCTATAAACATGGAAATATCTACACCACCATCTGTATAAACATGGAAATATCTATAACGCTATCTGCATAAACATGGAAATATCTACACCGCCATCTCTAAGAACATGGAAATATCTACACCGCCATCTGTACGAACATGGAAATATCTATACCGCCAGCTGTATGAACATGTAAATATCTACACCACCATCTGTATGAACATGGAAATATCTACACCGCTAACGGTATGAACATGGAAATATCTACACCGCTATCTGTATGAACATGGATATATCTACACCGCTATCTGTATGAACATGGAAATATGTACACCGCTATCTGTATGACCATGCAAATATCTACACAGCTATCTGTATATCAATGGAAATATCTACACTGCTATCTCTATAAACATGGAAATAACTACACCGCTATCTGCATAAACATGGAAATATCTACACAGCTATCTGAATATACATGGAAATATCTACACAGATTTCTCTATAAATATGGAAATAACTACAGCGCTATCTCTATAACCTTCGAAATATCTACACCGCCATGTGTATGAACATGGAAATATCTACACCGCCATCTGTACAAACATGGACATATCTACACCGGCATCTGTATTAAGATGGAAATATCTACACCGCCGTCTGTATAAACATGGAAATATCTGCCCAAATATCTGTATAAACATGGAAATATCCGCACCACTATCTGTATAAACATGGAAATATCTACACTGCTGTCTGCAAAAACATGGAAATATCCACACCGCTATCTGTGTAAACATGGAAATGTCTACACCGCTATCTGTGTAAACATGGAAATATCTACACCGCCATCTGTGTAAACATGAAAATATCTACACCGCCATCCCTATAAACATGGAAATATCTACACCGCCATCTGTATGAACATGTAAATATCTACACCGCCATCTCTATAAACGTGGAAATATCTACACCGCTATCTGTATGAACTTGGAAATACCTACACTGCTCTCTGTATAAAATTGAAATTATCTACACCACTATCTCTATAAAGACGGAAATATCTACACTGCTATCTGTATAAACATGGAAATATCTACGCCGTTATCTGTATAAACATGGAAATACCTTCACCGCTATCTGTATAAACATGGAAATATCTACAACGCTGTCTCTATAAACTTGGAAAAAACTACACCACTATCTCTGTAAACATGGAAATATATAGACCGCCATCTCTATAAACATGGAAATATCTACACCACCATCTGTATAAACATGGAAATATCTATAACGCTATCTGCATAAACATGGAAATATCTACACCGCCATCTCTAAGAACATGGAAATATCTACACCGCCATCTGTACGAACATGGAAATATCTATACCGCCAGCTGTATGAACATGTAAATATCTACACCACCATCTGTATGAACATGGAAATATCTACACCGCTATCTGTATGAACAAGAAAATATCTACACCGCTATCTGTATGAACATGCAAATATCAGCACAGCTATCTGTATATCAATGGAAATATCTACACTGCTATCTCTATAAACATGGAAATAAGTACACTGCTATCTGTATAAACATGGAAATATCTACACCACCATCTCTATGAACATGGAAATATCTACACCGCCATTTGTATGAACATGGAAATATCTACACTGCCATCTCTATGAACATGGAAATATCTACACTGCCGTCTTTATGAACATGGAAATATCTTCACCGCCATCTGTATGAACATGGATATATCTACACCGGCATCTGGATGAACATGGAAATATCAACACCGCTCTCTGCATGAACATGGAAATATCTACACAGCTATCTGCATATACATGGGAATATCTACACAGTTTTCTCTATAAATATGGAAATAACTACAGCGCTATCCCTATAAACTTCGAAATATCTACACCGCCGTCTGTGTGAACATGGAAATATCTACACCGCCATCTCTATAAACGTGGAAATATCTACACCGCTATGTGTATGAACTTGGAAATATCTACACTGCTCTCTGTATAAAATTGAAATTATCTACACCACTATCTCTATAAACATGGAAATATCTACACTGCTATCTGTATAAATATGGAAATATCTACAACGCTATCTGTATAAACATGGATATACCTTCACCGCTATCTGTATAAACATGGAAATATCTACAACGCTGTCTCTATAAACTTGGAAATAACTACACCTCTATCTCTGTAAACATGGAAATATCTAGACCGCCATCTCTATAAACATGGAAATATCTACACCACCATCTGTATAAACAAGGAAATATCTATACCGCTATCTGCATAAACATGGAAATATCTACACCGCTATGGGTATGAACATGGAAATATCTACACCGCTATCTGTATGAACATGGAAATATCTACACCGCTATCTGTATGAACATGCAAATATCTACAAAGATATCTGTATGAACATGGAAATATCTACACCGCTATCTGTATGAACATGTAAATATCTCCACCGCCATCTCTATATCAACGGAAATATCTACAATGCTATCTCTATAAACATGGAAATAACTACACCGCTATCTGTATAAACATGGAAATATCTACACCGCCATCTCTATGAACATGGAAATATCTACACCGCCATTTGTATGAACATGGAAATATCTACACCGCCATCTCTATGAACATGTAAATATCTACACAGCCATTTGTATGAACATGGAAATATCTACACCGCCATCTGTATGAACATGGAAATATCTTCACCGCCATCTGTATGAACATGGATATATGTGCACCGGCATCTGGATGAACATGGAAATATCTACACCGCTATCTGCATGAACATGGAAATATCTACACAGCTATCTGAATATACATGGAAATATCTACACAGATTTCTCTATAAATATGGAAATAACTACAGCGCTATCTCTATAACCTTCGAAATATCTACACCGCCATGTGTATGAACATGGAAATATCTACACCGCCATCTGTAAGAACATGGACATATCTACACCGGCATCTGTATTAAGATGGAAATATCTACACCGCCGTCTGTATAAACATGGAAATATCTGCCCAAATATCTGTATAAACATGGAAATATCCGCACCACTATCTGTATAAACATGGAAATATCTACACTGCTGTCTGCAAAAACATGGAAATATCCACACCGCTATCTGTATAAACATGGAAATATCTACACCGCCTTCTCTATGAACATGGAAATATCTACACCGCCATTTGTATGAACATGGAAATATCTACACCGCCATCTCTATGAACATGTAAATATCTACACAGCCATTTGTATGAACATGGAAATATCTACACCGCCATCTGTATGAACATGGAAATATCTTCACCGCCATCTGTATTAACATGGATATATGTGCACGGGCATCTGGATGAACATGGAAATATCTACACCGCTATCTGCATGAACATGGAAATATCTACACAGCTATCTGAATATACATGGAAATATCTACACAGATTTCTCTAAAAATATGGAAATAACTACAGCGCTATCTCTATAACCTTCGAAATATCTACACCGCCATGTGTATGAACATGGAAATATCTACACCGCCATCTGTACAAACATGGACATATCTACACCGGCATCTGTATTAAGATGGAAATATCTACACCGCCGTCTGTATAAACATGGAAATATCTGCCAAAATATCTGTATAAACATGGAAATATCCGCACCACTATCTGTATAAACATGGAAATATCTACACTGCTGTCTGCAAAAACATGGAAATATCCACACCGCTATCTGTATAAACATGGAAATATCTACACCGCCTTCTCTATGAACATGGAAATATCTACACCGCCATTTGTATGAACATGGAAATATCTACACCGCCATCTCTATGAACATGGAAATATCTACACAGCCATTTGTATGAACATGGAAATATCTACACCGCCATCTGTATGAACATGGAAATATCTTCACCGCCATCTGTATGTACATGGATATATGTGCACCGGCATCTGGATGAACATGGAAATATCTACACCGCTATCTGCATAAACATGGAAATATCTACACAGCTATCTGAATATACATGGAAATATCTACACAGATTTCTCTATAAATATGGAAATAACTACAGCGCTATCTCTATAACCTTCGAAATATCTACACCGCCATGTGTATGAACATGGAAATATCTACACCGCCATCTGTACAAACATGGACATATCTACACCGGCATCTGTATTAAGATGGAAATATCTACACCGCCGTCCGTATAAACATGGAAATATCTGCCCAAATATCTGTATAAACATGGAAATATCCGCACCACTATCTGTATAAACATGGAAATATCTACACTGCTGTCTGCAAAA
Source organism: Gorilla gorilla gorilla (assembly GCF_029281585.2). Classification (NCBI taxonomy): domain Eukaryota; kingdom Metazoa; phylum Chordata; class Mammalia; order Primates; family Hominidae; genus Gorilla; species Gorilla gorilla. The sequence continues at coordinate 3,094,875 of NC_073234.2, forward strand.
ACATGGAAATATCCACACCGCTATCTGTGTAAACATGGAAATGTCTACACCGCTATCTGTGTAAACATGGAAATATCTACACCGCCATCTGTGTAAACATGAAAATATCTACACCGCCATCCCTATAAACATGGAAATATCTACACCGCCATCTGTATGAACATGTAAATATCTACACCGCCATCTCTATAAACGTGGAAATATCTACACCGCTATCTGTATGAACTTGGAAATACCTACACTGCTCTCTGTATAAAATTGAAATTATCTACACCACTATCTCTATAAAGACGGAAATATCTACACTGCTATCTGTATAAACATGGAAATATCTACGCCGTTATCTGTATAAACATGGAAATACCTTCACCGCTATCTGTATAAACATGGAAATATCTACAACGCTGTCTCTATAAACTTGGAAAAAACTACACCACTATCTCTGTAAACATGGAAATATATAGACCGCCATCTCTATAAACATGGAAATATCTTCACCACCATCTGTATAAACATGGAAATATCTATAACGCTATCTGCATAAACATGGAAATATCTACACCGCCATCTCTAAGAACATGGAAATATCTACACCGCCATCTGTACGAACATGGAAATATCTATACCGCCAGCTGTATGAACATGTAAATATCTACACCACCATCTGTATGAACATGGAAATATCTACACCGCTAACGGTATGAACATGGAAATATCTACACCGCTATCTGTATGAACATGGATATATCTACACCGCTATCTGTATGAACATGGAAATATGTACACCGCTATCTGTATGACCATGCAAATATCTACACAGCTATCTGTATATCAATGGAAATATCTACACTGCTATCTCTATAAACATGGAAATAACTACACTGCTATCTGTATAAACTGGGAAATATCTACACCACCACCTGTATGAACATGGAAATATCTACACTGCCATCCGTACGAACATGGAAATATCTACACCGCCATCTGTATGAACATGTAAATATCTACGCCGCCATCTGTATGAACATGGAAATACCTACACCGCTAACTGTATGAACATGGAACTATCTACACCGCTATCTGCATGAACATGGAAATATCTACACCGCTATCTGTATGAACATGGAAATATCTACACAGCTAACTGTATGAACTTGGAAATATCTACACCGCTATTGGTATGAACATGGAAATATTTACACCGCTATCTGTATGAACATGGAAATATCTACACCGCTATCTGAATGAACATGGAAATATCTACACCGCTATCTGTATGAACATGGAAATATCTACGCCGCCATCTGTATGAACATGTAAATATCTACACCGCCATCTGTATGAACATGGAAATACCTACACCGCTAACTGTATGAACATGGAAATATCTACACCGCTACCTACATGAACATGGAAATATCTACACCGCTATCTGTATGAACATGGAAATATCTACACCGCTATCTGTATGAACATGGAAATATCTACACCGCTATCTGTATGAACATGGAAATATCTACACCGCCATCTGTATGAACATGTAAATATCTACACCGCCATCTCTATATCAACGGAAATATCTACACTGCTATCTCTATAAACATGGAAATAACTACACCGCTATCTGTATAAACATGGAAATATCTACACCGCCATCTCTATGAACTTGGAAATATCTACAACGCCATTTGTATGAACATGGAAATATCTACACCGCCATCTCTATGAACATGTAAATATCTACACAGCCATTTGTATGAACATGGAAATATCCACACCGCCATCTGTATGAACTTAGAAATATCTTCACCGCCATCTGTATGAACATGGATATATGTGCACCGGCATCTGGATGAACATGGAAATATCTACACCGCTATCTGCATGTACATGGAAATATCTACACAGCTATCTGAATATACATGGAAATATCTACACAGATTTCTCTATAAATATGGAAATAACTACAGCGCTATCTCTATAAACTTCGAAATATCTACCCCGACATCTGTATGAACATGGAAATATCTACACAGCCATCTGCACAAGCATGGACATATCTACACCGGCATCTGTATTAAGATGGAAATATCTACACCGCCGTCTGTATAAACATGGAAATATCTGCCCAGCTATCTGTATAAACATGGAAATATCCGCACCGCTATCTGTATAAATATGGAAATATCTACACTGCCATCTGCAAAAACATGGAAATATCCACACCGCTATCTGTGTAAACATGGAAATGTCTACACCGCTATCTGTGTAAACATGGAAATATCTACATCGCCATCTGTGTAAACATGAAAATATCTACACTGCCATCTCTATAAATATGGAAATATCTACACCGCCATCTGTATGAACATGGAAATATCTACACCGCTATTGGTATGAACATGGAAATACCTACACTGCTATCTGTATGAACATGGAAATATCTACACCGCTATCTGTATGAACATGGAAATATCTACACCGCTATCTGTATGAACATGCAAATATCTACACAGCTATCTGTATATCAATCAAAATATCTGTACTGCTATCCCTATAAACATGGAAATAACTACACTGCTATCTGTATAAATATGGAAATATCTACACCGCCATCTCTATGAACATGGAAATATCTACACCGCCATTTGTATGAAGATGGAAATATCTACACTGCCATCTGTATGAACATGGAAATATCTTCACCGCCATCTGTATGAGCATGGATATATCTACACAGCTATCGGCATATACATGGAAATATCTACACAGTTTTCTCTATAAATATGGAAATAACTACAGCGCTATCTCTATAAACTTCGAAATATCTACACCGCCATCTGTATGAACATGGAAATATCTACACCGCTATCTGTACGAACATGGAAATATCTACACCGCTATCTGTATGAACATGGAAACATCTACACCGCCATCTGTACGAACATGGACATATCTACACCGCCATCTGTATTAAGATGGAAATATCTACACCGCTATCTGTATAAACATGGAAATATCTACACCGCTATCTGCATAAACATGGATATATGCACACTGCTGTCTGTGTAAACGTGGAAATGTCTACATCGCTATCTCTGTAAACAGGGAAATATCTACACCACCATCTGTGTTAACATGGAAATATCTACACCGCTATCTCTATTAACGTGGAAATACCTACACCGCTATCTGTATGAACATATAATTAGCTACACCGCTATCTGTATGAACATGGAAATATCTACACCACTATCTGTATAAACATGGAAATATCTATACCGCTATCTGTATGAACATGGATATATCTACACAGCCATCTGGATGAACATGGAAATATCTACACCGCTATCTGCATGAACATGGAAATATCTACACCGCTATCTGTGTAAAGAAGCATACATCTTCACCGCAATCTGTATAAGCATGGAAATATCAACACCGCTTTCTGTATGAACGTGGAAATATCTACACCGCTATCTGTTTGAACATGGAAATATCTTCACCGCTATCTGCATGAAAATGGAAATATCTACACTGCTATCTGCATATACATGGAAATATCTACACAGCTATCTCTTTACACATGGAAATAACTACACCGCTATCTGTATGAACATGGAAATATCTACACCGCCATCTGTATGAACATGGAAATATCTGCACTGCCATCTGTATGAACATATAAATATCTACACGGCCATCTGTATTAAGATGGAGATATCTACACCGCTATCTGTATAAACATGGAAATATCTACACCGCTATCTTTATAAACATGGAAATATCTACACTGCTATCTGTATAAACATGGAAATATCTACACCGCTACCTGTATAAACATGGAAATATCAGCACCGCTATCTGTATGAACATGGAAATATCTACACCGCTATCTGTATGTACATGGAAATACCTACACCGCTATCTGCATGAACATGGAAATATCTACACCGCTATCTGTATGAACATGTAAATATCTACACCGCTATCTGTTTGAACATGGAAATATCTACACCGCTGTATGCATGAAAATGGAAATATCTACACAGCTATCTGCATATACATGGAAATATCTACACAGCTATCTCTTTACACATGGAAATAACTACACCGCTATCTCTATTAACATGGAAGTATCTACACAGCCATCTGTATGAACATGGAAATATCTGCACTGCCATCTGTATGAACATATAAATATCTACACCGCCATCTGTATTAAGAAGGAGATATCTACACCGCTATCTGTATAAACATATAAATATCTACACCGCTATCTGTATAAACATGGAAATATCTACACCGCTATCTGTATAAACATGGAAATATCTACACCGCTACCTGTATAAACATGGAAATATCAGCACCGCTCTTGGTATGAACATGGAAATATCAGCACCGCTATCTCTATGAACATGGAAATATCTACACCGCTATGTGTGAACATGGAAATATCTTCACCGCCATCTGTATGAACATGGATATATCTACACAGCCATCTGTATGAACATGGAAATATCTACACCTCTATCTATATGAACGTGGAAATATCTACACCGCTATCTGAATGAACATGGAAATATCTTCACCGCCATCTGTATGAACATGGATATGTCTACACAGCCATCTGAATGAACATGGAAATATCTACACCGCGATCTGTGTAAACATGCATACATCTTCACCACTATCTGCATAAACTTGGAAATATCGACACCGCTATCTGTATAAACATGGAAATATCTACACCGCTATCTGTATAAACATGGAAATATCTATGCCGCTACCTGTATGAACATGGAAATATCAGCACCGCTATCTGTATGAACATGGAAACACCTACACAGCTATATGTATGAACATGGAAAGATGTACAGCGCAATCTGTATGAACATGGAAATATCTTCACCGCCATCTGTATGAACATGGATATATCTACACAGCCATCTGGATGAATATGGAAATATCAGCACCGCCATCTGTATTAAGATGGAGATATCTACACCGCTATCTGTATAAACATGGAAATATCTACACCGCTACCTGTATAAACATGGAAATATCAGCACCGCTATCTGTATGAACATGGAAATATCTACACCGCTATCTCTATGAACATGGAAATACCTACACCGCTATCTGTATGAACATATAAATAGCTACACCGCTATCTGTATGAACATGGAAATATCTACACCACTATCTGTATAAACATGGAAATATCTACACCGGTATCTGTATGAACATGGATATATCTACACAGACATCTGGATGAACATGGAAATATCTACACCGCTATCTGCATGAACATGGAAATATCTACACCGCTATCTGTGTAAAGAAGCATACATCTTCACCGCAATCTGTATAAGCATGGAAATATCAACACCGCTTTCTGTATGAACGTGGAAATATCTACACCGCTATCTGTTTGAACATGGAAATATCTAAACCGCTATCAGCATGAAAATGGAAATATCTACACAGCTATCTGCATATACATGGAAATATCTACACAGCTATCTCTTTACACATGGAAATAACTACACCGCTATCTGTATGAACATGGAAATATCTACACCGCCATCTGTAAGAACATGGAAATATATGCACAACCATCTGTATGAACATATAAATATCTACACCGCGAACTGTTTTAAGATGGAGATATCTACACCGCTATCTGTATAAATATGGAAATATCTACACCGCTATCTGTATAAACATGGAAATATCTACACCGCTATCTGTATAAACATGGAAATATCCACACCGCTATCTGTATAAATATGGAAATATCACCACCGCTATCGGTATGAAGATGGAAATATCAGCCCCTTTATCTGTATGAACATGGAAATATCTACACCACTATCTGTACGAACTTTGAAATATCTACACCGCTATCTGTATGAACATGGAATTATCTTCACCGCCATCTGTATGAACATAGATATGTCTACACACCCATCTGGATGAACATGGAAATATCTACACCGCTATCTGTATGAACATGGAAATAGCTACACCGCTATCTGTATGAACATGGAAATATCTACACTGCTATCTGTATGAACATGGAAATATCTACACCGCTATCTGTATGAACATGGAAATATCTTCACCGCCATCTGTATGAACATGGAAATATCTACACCGCTACCTGTATAAACATGGAAATATCAGCACCGCTATCTGTATGAACTTGGAAATATCTACACCGCTATCTCTATGAACATGGAAATTTCCACACCGCTATCTGTATGAACATGGAAATAGCTACACCGCTATCTGTATGAACATGGAAATATATACACCACTACCTGTATGAACATGGAAATATCTACACCGCTATCTGTATGAACATGGATATATCTACACAGCCATCAGGATGAACACGGAAATATCTACACCGCTATCTGTGTGAACATGGAAATATCTACACCGCCATCTGTGTAAACATGAAAATATCTACACCGCCATCTATATAAACATGGAAATATCTACACCGCCATCTATATAAACATGGAAATATCTACACCGCCATCTGTATGAACATGGAAATATCTACACTGCTATCGGTATAAACATGGAAATATCTTCACCGCTATCTGTATAAACATGGAAATATCTACAACGCTGTCTCTATTAACTTGGAGATAACTACACCACTATCTCTATAAACATGGAAATACCTAGACTGCCATCTCTATAAACATGGAAATATCTACACCACCATCTGTATAAACATAGAAATATCTCTACCGCTATCTGCATAAACATGGAAATATCTACACCGCCATCTCTGTGAACATGGAAATATCTCCACCGCCATCTGTACGAACATGGAAATATTTACACCGCCATGTGAACGAACATGTAAATATCTACACCGCCATCTGTATGAACATGGAAATATCTACACAGCCATCTCTATAAAGGTGGAAATATCTACACCGCCATCTGTATGAACACGGATATATCTTCACCGCCATCTATATGAACATGGATATAGCTACACCGGCATCTGGATGAGCATGGAAATATCTACACCGCTATCTGCATGAACATGGAAATATCTATACAGCTATCTGCATATACATGGAAATATCTGCACCGCCATCTCTATGAACATGTTAATATCTACACCGCCATCTGTATGAACATGGAAATATCTACACATCTAACTGTATGAACATGGAAATATCTAAACCGCTATCTGTATGAACATGGAAATATCTGCACCGTTATCTGTATGAACAGGGAAATATATACACCGCTCTCAGTATGAACATGGAAATATCTACACCGCTATCTGTATGAAATTGAAATATCTACACCGCTATCTGTATGAACATGCAAATATCTACACAGCTATCTGTATATCAATGGAAATATCTACACTGCTATCTCTATAAACATGGAAATAACTACACTGCTATCTGTATAAATATGGAAATATCTACACTGCCATCCGTATGAACATGGAAATATCTACACCTCTCTCTGTATGAACATAGAAATATCTACACCACTATCTGTATGAACATGGAAATATCTACACCGTTATCTGTATGAACATGGAAATATCTACACCGCTATCTGAATGAAAATGGAAATATCTACACCGCTAACTGTATGAACATGCATATATCTACACAGCTATCTGTATATCAATGGAAATATCTACACCGCTATCACTATAAACATGGAAATATCTACACTGCTATCTGTATAAACATGGAAATATTTACACCGCCACCTGTATGAACATGGAAATATATACACTGCCATCCGTACTAACATGGAAATATCTACACCACCATCTGCATGAACACGGAAATATCTTCACCGCCATCTGTATAAACATGGATATATCTACACCGGCATCTGGATGAACATGGAAATATCTACACAGCTCTCTGCATGAACATGGAAATATCTACACAGCTATCTGCATATACATGGAAATATCTACACAGATTTCCCTATAAATACGGAAATAACTACAGCGCTATCCCTATAAACTTCGAAATATCTACACCGCCATCTGTATGAATATGGAAATATCTACACCGCCATCTGTACGAACATGGACATACCTACACCGACATCTGTATTAAGATGGAAATATCTACACCGCTATTTGTATAAACATGGAAATGTCTGCCCTACTATCTCTATAAACATGGAAATATCCACACCGCTATCTGTGTAAACATGGAAATGTCTACACCGCTATCTGTGTAAACATGGAAATATCTACACCGCCATCTGTGTAAACATGAAAATATCTACACCGCCATCTCTATAAACGTGGAAATATCTACACCGCTATCTGTATGAACTTGGAAATATCTACACTGCTATCTGTATAAAATTGGAATTATCTACACCACTATCTCTCTCAACATGGAACTATCTACACCGCTATCTGTATAAACATGGAAATATCTACACCGCTATCTGTATGAACATGGAAATATCTTCACTGCTATCTGTATAAACACGGAAATATCTACAACGCTGTCTCTATAAACTTGGAAATAACTACACCGCTATCTCTATAAGCATGGAAATATCTAGACTGCCATCTGTATAAACATGGAAATATCTACACCACCATCTGTATAAACATGGAAATATCTATACCGCTATCTGCATAAACATGGAAATATCTACACCGCCATCTCTATGAACATCGAAATATCTACAACGCCATCTGTACGAACATGGAAATATTTACACGGCCATCTGTATGAACATGTAAATATCTACACCGCCATCTGTATGAACATGGAAATATCTACACCGCTAACTGTATGAACATGGAAATATCTACACCGCTATCTGGATATACATGGAAATATCTACACCGTTATCTGTATGAACATGGAAATATCTACACCACCATCTGCATGAACACGGAAATATCTTCACCGCCATCTGTATAAACATGGATATATCTACACCGGCATCTGGATGAACATGGAAATATCTACACAGCTCTCTGCATGAACATGGAAATATCTACACAGCTATCTGCATATACATGGAAATATCTACACAGATTTCCCTATAAATACGGAAATAACTACAGCGCTATCCCTATAAACTTCGAAATATCTACACCGCCATCTGTATGAATATGGAAATACCTACACCGCCATCTGTACGAACATGGACATACCTACACCGACATCTGTATTAAGATGGAAATATCTACACCGCTATTTGTATAAACATGGAAATGTCTGCCCTACTATCTCTATAAACATGGAAATATCCACACCGCTATCTGTGTAAACATGGAAATGTCTACACCGCTATCTGTGTAAACATGGAAATATCTACACCGCCATCTGTGTAAACATGAAAATATCTACACCGCCATCTCTATAAACGTGGAAATATCTACACCGCTATCTGTATGAACTTGGAAATATCTACACTGCTATCTGTATAAAATTGGAATTATCTACACCACTATCTCTATCAACATGGAACTATCTACACCGCTATCTGTATAAACATGGAAATATCTACACCGCTATCTATATGAACATGGAAATATCTTCACTGCTATCTGTATAAACACGGAAATATCTACAACGCTGTCTCTATAAACTTGGAAATAACTACACCGCTATCTCTATAAACATGGAAATATCTAGACTGCCATCTGTATAAACATGGAAATATCTACACCACCATCTGTATAAACATGGAAATATCTATACCGCTATCTGCATAAACATGGAAATATCTACACCGCCATCTCTATGAACATCGAAATATCTACAACGCCATCTGTACGAACATGGAAATATTTACACGGCCATCTGTATGAACATGTAAATATCTACACCGCCATCTGTATGAACATGGAAATATCTACACCGCTAACTGTATGAACATGGAAATATCTACACCGCTATCTGTATGTACATGGAAATATCTACACCGTTATCTGTATGAACATGGAAATATCTACACCGTTATCTGCATGAACATGGAAATAACTACTCCACAATCTGTATGAACATGGAAATATCCACACCGCTATCTGTACGAACATGGAAACATCTACACCGCTATCTGTAGGAACATGCAAATATCTACACAGGTATCTGTATATCAATGGAAATATCTACACTGCTATCTCTATAAACATGGAAATAACTACACTGCTATCTGTATAAACATGGAAATATCTACACCGCCACCTGTATGGACATGGAAATATCTACACTGCCATCCGTATGAACATGGAAATATCTACACCGCCATCTGTATGATCATGTAAATATCTACACCGCCATCTGTATGAACATGGAAATATCTAAACCGCTAACTGTATGAAGATGGAAATATCTACACCGCTATTGGTATGAACATGGAAATATGTACACCGCTATCTGTATGAACATGGAAATATCTACTCCGCTATCTGTATGAACATGGAAATATCTACACCGCTATCTGTATGAACATGGAAATATCTACACCGCTATCTGTATGAACATGGAAATATCTACACCGCTATCTGTATGAACATGCAAATATCTACACAGCTCTCTGTATATCAATGGAAATATCTACACTGCTATCTCTATAAACATGGAAATAATTACACTGCTATCTGTATAAACATGGAAATGACTACAGCGCTATCTCTATAATCTTCGAAATACCTACTCCGCCATCTGTATGAACATGGAAATATCTACACCGCCATCTGTACGAACATGGACATGTCTACACCGCCATCTGTATTAAGATGGAAATATCTACACCGCTGTCTGTATAAACAAGGAGATATCTGCACCACTATCTGTATAAACATGGAAATAACCTCACCGCTATCTGTATAAACATGGAAAATCTACACCGCTATCTGCATAAACATGGAAATATCCACATCGCTATCTGTTTAAACATGGAAATGTCTACACCGCTATCTGTGTAAACATGGAAATATCTACACCGCCATCTGTGTAAACATGAAAATATCTACACCACCATCTATATAAACATGGAAATATCTACACCGCCATCTGTATGAACATGGAAATATCTACACCGCAATCTCTATAAAGGTGGAAATACCTACACCGCTCTCTGTACGAACTTCGAAATATCTACACTGCTATCTGTATAAATTTGGAATTATCTACACCACTATCTCTATAAGAATGGAAATATCTACACCGGTATCTGTATAAACATGGAAATATCTACACTGCTATCGGTATAAACATGGAAATATCTTCACCGCTATCTGTATAAACATGGAAATATCTATAACGCTGTCTCTATTAACTTGGAGATAACTACACCACTATGTCTATAAACATGGAAATACCTAGACTGCCATCTCTATAAACATGGAAATATCTACACCACCATCTGTATAAACATAGAAATATCTCTACCGCTATCTGCATAAACATGGAAATATCTACACCGCCATCTCTGTGAACATGGAAATATCTCCACCGCCATCTGTACGAACATGGAAATATTTACACCGCCGTGTGAACGAACATGTAAATATCTACACCGCCATCTGTATGAACATGGAAATATCTACAACTCTAACTGTATGAACATGGAAATATCTAAACTGCTATCTGTATTAACATGGAAATATCTACACCGCTATCTGTATGAAAATGGAAATATCTACACCACTCTCTGTATGAACATGCAAATATCTACAAAGCTATCTGTATATCAATGGAAATATCTACACCGCTATCTCTATAAACATGGAAATAACTACACTGCTATCTGTATAAATATGGAAATACCTACACCGCCACCTGTATGAACATGGAAATATCTACACTGCCATCCGTACGAACATGGAAATATCTACACCGCCATCTGTATGAACATGGAAATATCTACACCGCCTTTTGTATGAACATGGAAATACCTACACCGCAAACTGTATGAACATGGAAATATCTACACCGCTATTGGTATGAAAATGGAAATATCTACACCGCTATCTGTATGAACATGGAAATATCTACACGTCTCTCTGTGTGAACATGGAAATATCTACACCACTATCTGTATGAACATGGAAATATCTACACCGTTATCTGTATGAACATGGAAATATCTACACCGCTATCTGAATGAAAATGGAAATATCTACACCGCTATCTGTATGAACATGGAAATATCTACACAACTATCTGTAAGAACATGCATATATCTACACAGCTATCTGTATATCAATGGAAATATCTACACCGCTATCTCTATAAACATGGAAATATCTACACTGCTATCTGTATAAACATGGAAATATTTACACCGCCACCTGTATGAACATGGAAATATCAACACTGCCATCCGTACTAAAAAGGAAATACCTACACCGCCATCTGTATGAACATGGATATATCTACACCGCCATCTCTATAAACGTGGGAATATCTACACTGCTATCTGTATGAACATGCAAATATCTACACAGCTATCTGTACACCAATGGAAATATCTACACTGCTTTTTCTATAAACATGGAAATAACTACACTTCTATCTGTATAAACATCGAAATATCTACACCGCCACCTGTATGAACATGGAAATATCTACACTGCCATCCGTACGAACATGGAGATATCTACACCGCCATCTGTATGAACATGTAAATATCTACACCGCCATCTGTATGAGCATGGAAATACCTACACCGCTAACTGTATGAACATGGAAATATCTACACCGCTATCTGTATGAACATGGAAATATCTACCTCGCTATCTGTATGAACATGGAAATATCTTCACCACTATCTGTATGAACATGCAAATATCTACACAGCTATCTGTATATCAATGGAAATAACTACACTACTATCTCTATAAACATGGAAATAACTACACTGCTATCTGTAAAAACATGGAAATATCTACACTGCCATCTCTATGAACATGGAAATATCTATACCGCCATTCATATGAACATGGAAATATCTACACCGCCATCTCTATGAACATGGAAATATCTACACCGCCATTTGTGTGAACTTGGAAATATCTACACCGCCATCTGTATGAACACGGATATATCTTCACCGCCATCTATATGAACATGGATATAGCTACACCGGCATCTGGATGAGCATGGAAATATCTACACCGCTATCTGCATGAACATGGAAATATCTATACAGCTATCTGCATATACATGGAAATATCTGCACCGCCATCTCTATGAACATGTTAATATCTACACCGCCATCTGTATGAACATGGAAATATCTACACCTCTAACTGTATGAACATGGAAATATCTAAACCGCTATCTGTATGAACATGGAAATATCTGCACCGTTATCTGTATGAACAGGGAAATATCTACACCGCTCTCAGTATGAACATGGAAATATCTACACCGCTATCTGTATGAAATTGAAATATCTACACCGCTATCTGTATGAACATGCAAATATCTACACAGCTATCTGTATATCAATGGAAATATCTACACTGCTATCTCTATAAACATGGAAATAACTACACTGCTATCTGTATAAATATGGAAATATCTACACTGCCATCCGTATGAACATGGAAATATCTACAGCGCCATCTGTATGAACATGGATATATCTACACCGCCATCTCTATAAACGTGGGAATATCTACACTGCTATCTGTATGAACTTGGAAATATCTACACTGCTATCTGTATAAAATTGGAATTATCCACACCACTATCTCTATAAACATGGAAATATCTACACTGCTATGTGTATAAACATGGAAATATCTACAACGCTATCTGTATAAACATGGAAATATCTTCACCGCTATCTGTATAAACACGGAAATATCTACAACGCTGTCTCTATAAACTTGGAAATAACTACACCGCTATCTCTGTAAACATAGAAATATCTAGACTGCCATCTGTATAAACATGGAAATATCTACACCACCATCTGTATTAACATGGAAATATCTATACCGCTATCTGCATAAACATGGAACTATCTACACAGCCATCTCTATGAACATGGAAATATCTACACCGCCATCTGTACGAACATGGAAATATTTACACCACCATCTTTATGAACATGTAAATATCTACACCGCCACCTGTATGAACATGGAAATATCTACACCGCTAACTGTATGAACATGGAAATATCTACACCGCTATCTGTATGAACATGGAAATATCTACACCGCTATCTGTATGAACATGGAAATATCTACACCGCTATCTGTACGAACATGGAAACATCTACACCGCTATCTGTATGAACATGCAAATATCTACACAGCTATCTGTATATCAATGGAAATATCTACACTGCTATCTCTATAAACATGGAAATAACTACACTGCTATCTGTATAAACATGGAAATACCTACACCGCCACCTGTATGAATATGGAAATATCTACACTGCCATCCGTATGGACATGGAAATATCTACACCGCCATCTGTATGAACATGTAAATATCTACACCGCCATCTGTATGAACATGGAAATATCTAAACCGCTAACTGTATGAACATGGAAATATCTACACCGCTATTGGTATGAACATGGAAATATGTACACCGCTATCTGTATGAACATGGAAATATCTACTCCGCTATCTGTATGAACATGGAAATATCTACACCGCTGTCTATATGAACATGCAAATATCTACACCGCTATCTGTACGAACATGCAAATATCTACACAGCTATCTGTATATCAATGGAAATATCTACACTGCTATCTCTATAAACATGGAAATAACTACACTGCTATCTGTATAAACATGGAAATATCTACACCGCCATCTCTATGAACATGGAAATAGCTACACCGCCATTTGTATGAACATGGAAATATCTACACCGCCATCTCTTTGAACATGGAAATATCTACACCGCCATTTGTAAGAACGTGGAAGTATCTACACCGCCATCTGTATGAACATGGAAATGTCTTCACCGACATCTGTATGAACATGGATATACCTACACCGGCATCTGGATGAACATGGAAATATCTACACCGCTATCTGCATGAACATGGAAATATCTACACAGCTATCTGCATATACATGGGAATATCTACACAGATTTATCTATAAATATGGAAATGACTACAGCGCTATCTCTATAAACTTCGAAATACCTACTCCGCCATCTGTATGAACATGGAAATATCTGCACGGCCATCTGTACGAACATGGACATGTCTACACCGCCATCTGTATTAAGATGGAAATATCTACAACGCTATCTGTATAAACATGGAAATATCTGCACCACTATCTGTATAAACATGGAAATAACCTCACCGCTATCTGTATGAACATGGAAAATCTACACCGCTATCTGCATAAACATGGAAATATCCACACCGCTATCTGTGTAAACATGGAAATGTCTACACCGCTATCTGTGTAAACATGGAAATATCTACACCGCTATCTGTCTAAACATGAAAATATCTACACCGCCATCTATATAAACATGGAAATATCTACACCGCCATCTGTATGAACATGGAAATATCTACACCGCCATCTCTATAAAGGTGGAAATATCTACACCGCTCTCTGTACGAACTTCGAAATATCTACACTGCTATCTGCATAAAATTGGAATTATCTACACCACTATCTCTATAAACATGGAAATATCTACACCGCTATCTATATAAACATGGAAATATCTACACCGCCATCTCTATGAACATGGAATTATCTACACCGCCATCTGTACAAACATGGAAATATTTACACCGCCATGTGTACGAACATGTAAATATCTACACCGCCATCTGTATGAACATGGAAATATCTACACCTCTAACTGTATGAACATGGAAATATCTAAACCGCTATCTGTATGAACATGGAAATATCTGCACCGTTATCTGTATGAACATGGAAATATCTACACCGCTCTCTGTATGAACATGGAAATATCTACACCGCTATCTGTATGAACATGGAAATATCTACACCACTATCTGTATGAACATGCAAATATCTACACAGCTATCTGTATATCAATGGAAATATCTACACTGCTATCTCCATAAACATGGAAATAACTACACTGCTATCTGTATAAATATGGAAATATCTACACCGCCACCTGTATGAACATGGAAATATGTACACTGCCATCCGTACGAATATGGAAATATCTACACCGCCATCTGTATGAACATGGAAATATCTACACCGTCTTTTTTATGAACATGGAAATACCTACACCGCAAACTGTATGAACATGGAAATATCTACACCGCTATTGGTATGAAAATGGAAATATCTACACCGCTATCTGTATAATCATGGAAATATCTACACCTCTCTCTGTATGAACATAGAAATATCTACACCACTATCTGTATGAACATGGAAATATCTACACCGTTATCTGTATGAACATGGAAATATCTACACCGCTATCTGAATGAAAATGGAAATATCTACACCGCTAACTGTATGAACATGCATATATCTACACAGCTATCTGTATATCAATGGAAATATCTACACCGCTATCACTATAAACATGGAAATATCTACACTGCTATCTGTATAAACATGGAAATATTTACACCGCCACCTGTATGAACATGGAAATATATACACTGCCATCCGTACTAACATGGAAATATCTACACCACCATCTGCATGAACACGGAAATATCTTCACCGCCATCTGTATAAACATGGATATATCTACACCGGCATCTGGATGAACATGGAAATATCTACACAGCTCTCTGCATGAACATGGAAATATCTACACAGCTATCTGCATATACATGGAAATATCTACACAGATTTCCCTATAAATACGGAAATAACTACAGCGCTATCCCTATAAACTTCGAAATATCTACACCGCCATCTGTATGAATATGGAAATATCTACACCGCCATCTGTACGAACATGGACATACCTACACCGACATCTGTATTAAGATGGAAATATCTACACCGCTATTTGTATAAACATGGAAATGTCTGCCCTACTATCTGTATAAACATGGAAATATCCACACCGCTATCTGTGTAAACATGGAAATGTCTACACCGCTATCTGTGTAAACATGGAAATATCTACACCGCCATCTGTGTAAACATGAAAATATCTACACCGCCATCTCTATAAACGTGGAAATATCTACACCGCTATCTGTATGAACTTGGAAATATCTACACTGCTATCTGTATAAAATTGGAATTATCTACACCACTATCTCTATCAACATGGAACTATCTACACCGCTATCTGTATAAACATGGAAATATCTACACCGCTATCTGTATAAACATGAAAATACCTTCACCACTATCTGTAAAAACATGGAAATATCAACAACGCTGTCTCTATAAACTTGGAAATAACTACACCACTATGTCTATAAACATGTAAATATCTAGACCGCCATCTCTATAAACATGGAAACATATACACCACCATCTGTATAAACATGGAAATATCTATATCGCTATCTGCATAAACATGGAAATATCTACATTGCCATCTCTATGAACATGGAAATATCTACACCGCCATCTGTATGAACATGTAAATATCTACACCGCCATCTGTATGAACACGGAAAAATCTACACCGCTAACTGTATGAACATGGAAATATCAACACCGTTATCTGTAAGAACATGGAAATATCTACACCGTTATCTGTAAGAACATGGAAATATCTACACCGCTATCAGTACGTACATCGAAATATCTACACCGCTATCTGTATGAACATGGAAATATCTACACCGCTATCTGTATGAACATGCAAATATCTACACAGCTATCTGTATATCAATGTAAATATCTACACTGCTATCTCTATAAACATGGAAATAACTACACTGCTATTTGTATAAACATGGAAATATCCACAACGCTAACTGTAAGAACACGGAAACATCTACACCGCTATCTGTGTGAACATGCAAATATCTACACCGGTATCTGTATGAACATGGAAATATCTACACCACCATCTGTATGAACATGGAAATATCTACACCGCTATCTGTATGAACATGGAAATATCTACACCGCTATCTGTATGAACATGCAAATGTCTACACAGCTATCTGTATGAACATGGAAATAACTCCACTGCTATTGGTACAAACATGGAAATATCTGCGCCGCCATCTATATGAACATGGAAATATCTACACCGCCATCTCTATGAACATGGAAATATCTACACCGCCATCTCTATGAACATGGAAATATCTACACCGCCATCTGTATGAACATGGAAATACCTTCACCGCCATCTGTATGAACATGGAAATATCTACACCGCTATCTGTATGAACATGGAAATAGCTACACCGCTATCTGTATGAACATGGAAATATCTACACCGTTATCTGTATAAACATGGAAATATCTACACCGCCATCTGTATGAACATGGAAATATCTACACCGCCATCTCTATGAACATGGAAATATCTACACCGCCATCTGTATGAACATGTAAATATCTACACGGCCATATGTATGAACATGGAAATATCTACACCGTTAACTGTATGAACATGGAAATATCTACACCACTATTGGTATGAACATGGAAATATCTACACCGCTATCTGTATGAACATGGAAATATCTACACCGTTATCTGTATGAACATGGAAATATCTACACCGCTATCAGTACGTACATCGAAATATCTACACCGCTATCTGTATGAACATGGAAATATCTACACCGCTATCTGCATGAACATGCAAATATCTACACAGCTATCTATATATCAATGTAAATATCTACACTGCTATCTCTATAAACATGGAAATATCTACTCTGCTATCTGTATAAACATGGAAATATCTACACCGCTTTCTGTATGAACATGGAAATATCTACACCGCTATCTGTATGAACATGGAAATATCTACACCGCTATCTGTATGAACATGTAAATGTCTACACAGCTATCTGTATGAACATGGAAATAACTCCACTGCTATCTGCATAAACATGGAAATATCTACACCACCATCTCTATTAACATGGAAATATCTACACCGCCATTTGTATGAACATGGAAATATCTACACCGCCATCTCTATGAACATGGAAATATCTATACCGCAATCTGTATGATGATGGAAATACCTTCACCTCCATCTGTATGAACATGGATATATCTACAACGGCATCTGGATGAACATGGAAATATCTACACCACCATCTCTATGAACATGGAAATAACTACACCGCCATCTATACGAAAATGGAATTATCTACACCGCCATCTGTATGAACATGTAAATATCTACACCGCCATCTGTATGAACATGGAAATATCTACACCGCTAACTGTATGAACATGGAAATATCAACACTGCTATCTGTAAGAACATGGAAATATCTATACCGCTATCTGTATAAACATGGAAATATCTACACCGCTATCTGTATGAACATGGAAATATCTACACCGCTATCTGTATGAACATGGAAATATCTACACCGCCCTCTGTATGAACATGGAAATATCTACACCGCTATCTGTATTAACATGCAAATATCTACACAGCTATCTGTTTATCAATGGAAATATCTACACTACTATCTCTATACACATGGAAATAACTACACTGCTATCTGTATAAACATGGAAATATCTACACCGCCATCTCTATGAACATGGAAATATCTACACCGCCGTTAGTATGAACATGGAAATATCTACACCGCCATCTCTATGAACATGGAAATATCTACACCGCCATTTGAATGAAGATGGAAATATCTACACCGCCATCTGTATGAACATGGAAATATCTTCACCGCCATCTGTATGAGCATGGATATATCTACACCGGCATCTGGATGAACATGGTAATATCTACACCGGTATCTGCATGAACATGGAAATATCTACAGAGCTATCTGCATATACATGGAAATATCTACACAGATTTCTCTATAAATATGGAAATAACTACAGCGCTATCTCTGTAAACTTCGAAATATCTACACCGCCATCTGTATGAAAAAGGAAATATCTACACCGCCATCTGTACGAACATGGACATATCTACACCGCCATCTGTATTAAGATGGAAATATCTACACCGCTATCTGTATAAACATGGAAATATCTGCCCAACTATCTGTATAAACATGGAAATATCCGCACCGCTATTTGTATAAACATGGAAATATCTACACCGCTATCTGCATAAACATGGAAATATCCACACCGCTATCTGTGTAAAGATGGAAATGTCTACACCGCTATCTGTGTAAACATGGAAATATCTACACCGCCATCTGTGTAAACATGGGAATATCTACACCGCCATCGCCATAAGCATGGAAATATCTACACCGCCATCTGTATGAACATGGAAATATCTACACCGCTATCTGTATGAACATGGAAATATCTACACCGCCCTCTGTACGAACATGGAAATATCTACACCGCCCTCTGTATGAACATGGAAATATCTACACCGCTATCTGTATTAACATGCAAATATCTACACAGCTATCTGTTTATCAATGGAAATATCTACACTACTATCTCTATAAACATGGAAATAACTACACTGCTATCTGTATAAACATGGAAATATCTACACCGCCATCTCTATGAACATGGAAATATCTACACCGCCGTTAGTATGAACTTGGAAATATCTACACCGCCATCTCTATGAACATGGAAATACCTACACCGCCATTTGTATGAAGATGGAAATATCTACACCGCCATCTGTATGAACATGGAAATATCTTCACCGCCATCTGTATGAGCATGGATATATCTACACCGGCATCTGGATGAACATGGAAATATCTACACCGGTATCTGCATGAACATGGAAATATCTACACAGCTATCTGCATATACATGGAAATATCTAAACAGATTTCTCTATAACAATGGAAATAACTACAGCGCTATCTCTGTAAACTTCGAAATATCTACACCGCCATCTGTATGAACATGGAAATATCTACACCGCCATCTGTACGAACATGGACATATCTACACCGCCATCTGTATTAAGATGGAAATATCTACACCGCTATCTGTATAAACATGGAAATATCTGCCCAACTATCTGTATAAACATGGAAATATCCGCACCGCTATCTGTATAAACATGGAAATATCTACACCGCTATCTGCATAAACATGGAAATATCCACACCGCTCTCTGTGTAAAGATCGAAATGTCTACACCGCTACCTGTGTAAACATGGAAATATCTACACCGCCATCTGAGTAAACATGGGAATATCTACACCGCCATCTCAATAAACATGGAAATATCTACACCGCCATCTGTATGAACATGGAAATATCTACACCGCCATCTCTATAAACGTGGAAATATCTACACCGCTATCTGTATGAACTTGGAAATATCTACACTGCTATCTGTATAAAATTGAAATTATCTACACCACTATCTCTATAAACATGGAAATATATACACTGAAATCTGTATAAACATGAAAATATCTACACTGCTATCTGTATAAACATGGAAATAACTTCACCGCTATCCGTATAAACATGGAAATATCTACAACGCTGTCTCTATAAACTTGGAAATAACTACACCACTATCTCTATAAACATGGAAATATCTAGACCGCCATCTCTATAAACATGGAAATATCTACACCACCATCTGTATAAACATGGAAATATCTACAACGCTATCTGCATAAACATGGAAATATCCACACCGCTATCTGTGTAAACATGAAAATATCTACACTGCCATCTCTATAAACATGGAAATATCTACACCGCCACCTGTATGAACATGGAAATATCTAAACCGCCATCTGTATCAAGATGTAAATATCTAGACCGCCATCTGTATGAACATGGATATATGTACACCGGCATCTGGATGAACATGGGAATATCTACACCATAATCTGCATGAACATGGAAATATCTACACAGCTATCTGAATATACATGGAAATATCTACTCAGATTTCTCTATAAATATGGAAATAACTACATCGCTATCTCTATAAACTTCGAAATATCTACACCGCCCTCTGTATGAACATGGAAATATCTACACCGCCATCTGTATCATCATGGACATATCTACACCGCTATCTGTATTAAGATGGAAATATCTACACCGCTATCAGTATAAACATGGAAATATCAGCCCAACTATCTGTATAAACATGGAAATATCCGCACCGCTATCTGAATAAACATGGAAATATCCACACCGCTATCTGTACAAACATGGAAATATCTACACTGCTATCTGCATAAACATGGAAATATCCACACCGCTATCTGTGTAAACATGGAAATGACTACACTGCTATTTGTGTAAACATGGAAATATCTACACCGCCATCTGTGTAAACATGAAAATATCTACACCGCCATCTATATAAACATGGAAATATCTACACCGCCATCTGTATGAACATGGAAATATCTACACCGCCATCTCTATAAACGTGGAAATATCTACACCGCTATCTGTATGAACTTGGAAATATCTACACTGCTATCTGTATAAAATTGAAATTATCTACACCACTGTCTCTATAAACATGGAAATAACTACACTGTTATCTGTATAAACATGGAAATATCTACACCGCTATCTGTATAAACATGGAAATATCTTCACCGCTATCTGTATAAACATGGAAATATCTACAACGCTGTCTCTATAAACTTGGAAATAACTACACCACAATCTCTATAAACATGGAAATATCTAGACCGCCATCTCTATAAACATGGAAATATCTACACCACCATCTGTTTAAACATGGAAATATCTATACCGCTATCTGCATAAACATGGAAATATCTACACCGCCATCTCTATAAACGTGGAAATATCTACACCGCTATCTGTATGAACTTGGAAATATCTACACTGCTATCTGTATAAAATTGAAATTATCTACACCACTGTCTCTATAAACATGGAAATAACTACACTGTTATCTGTATAAACATGGAAATATCTACACCGCTATCTGTATAAACATGGAAATGTCTACACCGTTATCTGTATGAACATGGAAATATCTACACCGCTATCAGTACGTACATGGAAATATCTACACCGCTATCTGTATGAACATGGAAATATCTATACCGCTATCTGTATGAACATTCAAATATCTACACAGCTATCTGTATATCAATGTAAATATCTACACTGCTATCTCTATAAACATGGAAATAACTACACTGCTATCTGTATAAACATGGAAATATCTACAACGCTAACTGTATGAACATGGAAATATCTACACCGCCATCTGTTTGAACATGCAAATATCTACACCGCTATCTGTATGAACATGGAAATATCTACACCACCATCTGTATGAACATGGAAATATCTACACCGATATCTGTATGAACATGGAAATATCTACACCGCTATCTGTATGTACATGCAAATGTCTAAACAGCTATCTGTATGAACATGGAAATAACTCCACTGCTATCTGTATAAACATGGAAATATCTGCACCGCCATGTCTATGAACAAGGAAATATCTAAACCGCCATTTCTATGAACATGGAAATATCTACACCGCCATCTCTATGAACATGGAAATATCTACACCGCCATCTGTATGAACATGGAAATAACTTCACCGCCATCGGTATGAACATGGATATATCTACAAGGGCATCTGGATTAACATGGAAATATCTACACCTCCATCTCTATGAACATGGAAATATCTACACCGCCATCTGTACGAACATGGAAATATCTACACCTCCATCTGTATGAACATGTAAATATCTACACCGCCATCTGTATGAACATGGAAATATCTACACCGCTAACTGTATGAACATGGAAATATCAACACCGCTATCTGTAAGAACATGGAAATATGTATACCGCTATCTGTATGAACATGGAAATATCTACACCTGTATCTGTATGAACATGGAAATATCTACACCGCTATCTGTTTGAACATGGAAATATCTACACCGCCCTCTGTATGAACATGGAAATATCTACACCGCTATCTGTATGAACAAGCAAATATCTACACAGCTATCTGTATATCAATGGAAATATCTACACTACTATCTCTATAAACATGGAAATAACTACACTGCTATCTGTATAAACATGGAAATATCTACACCGCCATCTCTATAAACATGGAAATATCTACACCGCCATTTGTATGAACATGGAAATATCTACACCGCCATCTCTATGAACATGGAAATATCTACACCGGCATCTGGATGAACATGGAAATATCTACACCGCTATCTGCATGAACATGGAAATATCTAAACAACTATCTGCATATACCTGGAAATATCTACTCACATTTATCTATAAATATGGAAATAACTACAGCGCTATCTCTATAAACTTCGAAATATCTACACCGCCATCTGTATGAACATGGAAATATCTACACCTCTCTCTGTATGAACATGGAAATATCCACACCACTATCTGTATGAACATGAAAATATCTACACCGTTATCTGTATGAACATGGAAATATGTACACCACTATCTAAATGAAAATGGAAATATCTACACCACTATCTGTATGAACATGGAAATATCTACACCGCTATCTGTATGAACATGCAAATATCTACACAGCTATCTGTATATCAATGGAAATATCTACAATGATATCTCTATAAACATGGAAATATCTACACTGCTATCTGTATAAACATGGAAATATCTACACCGCCACCTGTATAAACATGGAAATATCTGCACTGCCATCCGTACTAACATGGAAATATCTACACCGCCATCTGTATGAACATGTAAATATCTACACCGCTTACTGTATGAACATGGATATACCTACACCGCTATCTGTATGAACATGGAAATATCTGCACCGCTATCTGTATGAACATGTTAATATCTACTCCGCTCTCTGTATGAACATGGAAATATCTACACCGCTATCTGTATGAACATGGAAATATCTACACCGCTATTTGTATGAACAAGGAAATATCTACACCGCTATCTGTATGAACATGCAAATATCTACACAGCTATCTGTATATCAATGGAAATATCTACACTGCTATCTCTATAAACATGGAAATAACTACACTACTATCTGTATAAATATGGAAATATCTACACCACCATCTCTATGAACATGGAAATATCTAAACCGCCATTTGTATGAACATGGAAATATCTACACCGCCATCTCTATGAACATGGAAATATCTACACCGCCGTCTTTATGAACATGGAAATATCTTCACCGCCATCTGTATGAACATGCATAAATCTACACCGGCATCTCGATGAACATGGAAATATCTACACCGCTCTCTGCATGAAAATGGAAATATCTACACAGCTATCTGCATATACATGGAAATATCTACACAGATTTCCCTATAAATATGGAAATAACTACAGCGTTATCTCTGTAAACTTCGAAATACCTACTCCGCAATCTGTATGAACATGGAAATATCTACACCGCCATCTGTACGAACATGGACATATCTACAACGCCATCTGTATTAAGATGGAAATATCTACACCGCTATCTGTACAAACATGGATATATCTCCCAACTATCTGTATAAACATGGAAATATCCGCACCGCTATCTGTATAAACATGGAAATATGTACACCGCTATCTGCATAAACATGGAAATATTCACACCGCTATCTGTGTAAAGACGGAAATGTCAACACCGCTATCTGAGTAAACATGGAAATATCTACACCGCCACCTGTGTAAAAATGGGAATATCTACACCGCCATCTCTATAAACATGGAAATATCTACACCGCCATCTGTATGAACATGGAAATATCTACACCGCTATCTGTATGAACATGGAAATATCTACACCGCCCTCTGTATGAACATGGAAATATCTACACCGCTATCTGTATGAACATGCAAATATCTACACAGCTATCTCTATATCAATGGAAATATCTACACTACTATCTCTATAAACATGGAAATAACTACACTGTTATCTGTACAAACATGGAAATATCTACACCGCCATCTCTATGAACATGGAAATATCTACACCGCCATTTGTATGAACTTGGAAATATCTACACCGCCATCTCTATGAACATGTAAATATCTACACCGCCATGTGTATGAACATGGAAATATCTACACCGCCATCTGTATGAACATGGAAATATCTTCACCGCCATCTGTATGAACATGTATATATCTACACCGGCATCTGGATGAACATGGAAATATCTACACCGCTATCTGCATGAACATGGAAATTTCTACACAGATATCTGCACATACATGGAAATATCTACAGAGATTTCTCTATAAATATGGAAATAACTACCGCGCTATCTCTATAAACTTCGAAATATCTACACCGCCATCTGTATGAACATGGAAATATCTACCCCGCCATCTGTACAAACAGGGACATATCTACAAAGCCATCTGTATTAAGATGGAAATATCTACACCGCTATCTGTATAAACATGGAGATATCCGCCCAACTATCTGCATAAACATGGAAATATCCGCACCGCTATCTGTATAAACATGGAAATATCTACACCGCTATCTGCATAAAGATGGAAATATCCACACAGCTATCTGTGTAAACATGGAAATGTCTACACCGCTATCTGTGTAAACATGGAAATATCTACACCGCCATCTGTGTAAACATGAAAATATCTACACCGCCATCTCTATAAACATGGAAATATCTACACCGCCATCTGTATGAACATGGAAATATCTACACCGCCATCTCTATAAACGTGGAAATATCTACACCGCTATCTGTATGAACTTGGAAATATCTACACTGCTATCTGTATAAAATTGAAATTATCTACACCACTGTCTCTATAAACATGGAAATAACTACACTGTTATCTGTATAAACATGGAAATATCTACATCGCTATCTGTATAAACATGGAAATATCTTCACCGCTATCTGTATAAACATGGAAATATCTACAACGCTGTCTCTATAAACTTGGAAATAACTACACCACAATCTCTATAAACATGGAAATATCTAGACCGCCATCTCTATAAACATGGAAATATCTACACCACCATCTGTTTAAACATGGAAATATCTATACCGCTATCTGCATAAACATGGAAATATCTACACCGCCATCTCTATGAACATGGAAATATCTACACCGCCATCTGTACAAACATGGACATATCTACAAAGCCATCTATATTAAGATGGAAATATCTACACCGCTATCTGTATAAACATGGAAATATCTGCCCAACTATGTGTATAAACATGGAAATATCCGCACCGCTATCTGTATAAACATGGAAATATCTACACCGCTATCTGCATAAACATGGGAATACCAACACCGCTATATGTGTAAACATGGAAATGTCTACCCCGCTATCTGTGTAAACATGGAAATATCTACACCGCCCTCTGTGTAAACATGAAAATATCTACACCGCCATCTCTATATACATGGAAATATATACACCGCCATCTGTATGAACATGGAAATATCTAAACCGCCATTTGTATGAACATGGAAATATCTACACCGCCATCTCTATGAACATGGAAATATCTACACCGCCGTCTTTATGAACATGGAAATATCAACACCGCCATCTGTATGAACATGTAAATATCTACACCGCCATCTGTATGAACATGGAAATATCTACACCGCTAACTGTATGAACATGGAAATATCTACAACGCCATCTGTATGAACATGGAAATATCTACACCGCCATCTGTGCAAACATGGACATATCTACAAAGCCATCTGTATTAAGATGGAAACATCTACACAGCTATCTGCATGAACATGGAAATATCTCCATCGCTATCTGTATGAACATGGAAATATCTACACCGCCATCTGTACGAACATGGAAATATCAACACCGCCATCTGTAAGAACATGTAAATATATACGCCGCCATCTGTATGAACATGGAAATATCTACACCGCAAACTGTATGAACATGGAAATATCTACAACGCCATCTGTATAAACATGGAAATATCTACACCATTATCTGTATGAACATCGAAATATCTACACCGCTATCTGTATGAACTTGGAAATATCTACACCGCTTTCTGTATGAACATGGAAATATCTACAGCAGTGTCTCTATAAACTTGGAAATAACTACACCACTATCTCTGTAAACATGGAAATATCTAGACCGCCATCTCCATAAACATGGAAATATCTACACCACCATCTGTATAAACATGGAAATATCTATACCGCTATCTGCATAAACATGGAATTATCTAAACCGCCATCTCTATGAAAATGGAAATATCTACACCGCCATCTGTACGAACATGGAAATATCTACACCGCCATCTGCATGAACATGTAAATACCTACACCGCCATCTGTATGAACATGGAAATATCTACACCGCTAACTGTATGAACATGGAAATATCTACACCGCTATCTGTATGAACATGGAAATATCTACACCGCTATCTGTATGAACATGGAAATATCTACACCGATATCTGTATGAACATGGAAATATCTACACCGCCCTCTGTAGGAACATGGAAATATCTACCCCGCTATCTGTATGAACATGCAAATTTCTACACAGCTATCTGTATATCAATGGAAATATCTACGCTGCTATCTCTATAAACATGGAAATATCTACACTGCTATCTGTATAAACATGGAAATATCTACACCGCCATCTCTATGAACATGGAAATATCTACAACGCCATTTGTATGAACATGGAAATATCTACACCGCCATCTCTATAAACATGGAAATATCTACACCGCCATTTGTATGAACATGGAAATATCTACACCACCATCTGTATGAACATGGACATATCTTCACTGCCATCTGTATGAGCATGGATATATCTACACCAGCATCTGGATGAACATGGAAGTATCTACAGCGCTATCTGCATGAACATGGAAATATCTACACAGCTATCTGAATATACATGGAAATATCTACACAGATTTCTCTATAAATATGGAAATAACTTCAGCGCTATCTCTATAAACTTTGAAATATCTACACCGCCATCTGTATGAACATGGAAATATCTACACCGCCATCTGTACGAACATGGACATATCTACACCGCCATCTGTATTAAGATGGAAATATCTACACCGCTATCTGTATAAACATGGAAATATCTGCCCAACTATTTGTATAAACATGGAAATATCAGCTCCGCTATCTGCATAAACATGGAAATACCTACACCGCTATCTGCATAAACATGGAAATAGCCACACCGCTATCTCTGTAAACATGGAAATGTCTACACCGCTATCTGTGTAAACATGGAAATATCTACACCGCCATCTGTGTAAATATGAAAATATCTACACCGCCATCTCTATAAACATGGAAATATCTACACCGCCGTCTGTATGAACATGGAAATATCTACACCGCCATCGCTATAAACTTGGAAATATCTACACCGCTATCTGTATGAACATGGAAATACCTACACTGCTATCTGTACGAAGATGGAAATAGCTATACCGCTATCTGTATGAACATGCACATATCTACACAGCTATCTGTATATCAATGGAAATATCTACACTGCTATCTCTATAAACATGGAAATAACTACACTGCTATCTGTATAAACATGGAAATGCCTACACTGCCACCTGTATGAACATGGAATTATCTACACTGCCATCCGTACGAACATGGAAATTTCTACACCGCTATCACTATGAACATGTAAATATCTACACTTCCATCTGTATGAACATGGAAATATCTACACCGCTAACTGTATGAACATGGAAATATCCGCACCGCTATCTGTATGAACATGGAAATATCTACACCGCTATCTGTATGAACATGGAAATATCTACACCGCTATCTGTATGAACATGGAAATATCTACACCGCCATCTGTACGAACATGGAAATATCAACACCGCCATCTGTATGAACATGTAAATATATACACCGCCATCTGAATGAACACGGAAATATCTACACCGCTAACTGTATGAACATGGAAATATCTACAACGCCATCTGTATAAACATGGAAATATCTACACCGTTATCTGTATGAACATGGAAATATCTGCACCGCTATCTGTATGAACATGGAAATATCTACGCCGCTATCTGTATGAACATGGAAATATCTACACCGCTATCTGTATGAACATGGAAATATCTACACCGCTATCTGTATGAACATGCAAATATCTACACAGCTATCTGTATATCAATGGAAATATCTACACTGCTATCTCTATAAACATGGAAATTACTACACTGCTATCTGTATAAACATGGAAATATCTACACCGCCACCTGTATGAACATGGAAATATCTACACTGCCATCCGTACGAACATGGAAATATCAACACCGCCATCTCTATGAACATGTAAATATCTATACCACAATCTGTGTGAACATGGAAATATCTACACCGCTAAGTGTATGAACATAGAAATATCTACACCGCTATCTGTATGAAAATGGAAATATCTACACTGCTATCTGTATGAACATGGAAATATCTACACCGCCCTCTGTATGAACATGGAAATATCTACACCGCTATCTGTATGAACATGCAAATATCTACACAGCTATCTCTATATCAATGGAAATATCTACACTACTATCTCTATAAACATGGAAATAACTACACTGTTATCTGTACAAACATGGAAATATCTACACCGCCATCTCTATGAACATGGAAATATCTACACCGCCATTTGTATGAACTTGGAAATATCTACACCGCCATCTCTATGAACATGTAAATATCTACACCGCCATGTGTATGAACATGGAAATATCTACACCGCCATCTGTATGAACATGGAAACATCTTCACCGCCATCTGTATGAACATGTATATATCTACACCGGCATCTGGATGAACATGGAAATATCTACACCGCTATCTGCATGAACATGGAAATTTCTACACAGATATCTGCACATACATGGAAATATCTACAGAGATTTCTCTATAAATATGGAAATAACTACCGCGCTATCTCTATAAACTTCGAAATATCTACACCGCCATCTGTATGAACATGGAAATATCTACCCCGCCATCTGTACAAACAGGGACATATCTACAAAGCCATCTGTATTAAGATGGAAATATCTACACCGCTATCTGTATAAACATGGAGATATCCGCCC
Organism: Gorilla gorilla gorilla; assembly: GCF_029281585.2. Taxonomy (NCBI): domain Eukaryota; kingdom Metazoa; phylum Chordata; class Mammalia; order Primates; family Hominidae; genus Gorilla; species Gorilla gorilla. The sequence goes on from NC_073234.2 coordinate 3,126,150, forward strand.
AACTATCTGCATAAACATGGAAATATCCGCACCGCTATCTGTATAAACATGGAAATATCTACACCGCTATCTGCATAAAGATGGAAATATCCACACAGCTATCTGTGTAAACATGGAAATGTCTACACCGCTATCTGTGTAAACATGGAAATATCTACACCGCCATCTGTGTAAACATGAAAATATCTACACCGCCATCTCTATAAACATGGAAATATCTACACCGCCATCTGTATGAACATGGAAATATCTACACCGCCATCTCTATAAACGTGGAAATATCTACACCGCTATCTGTATGAACTTGGAAATATCTACACTGCTATCTGTATAAAATTGAAATTATCTAAACCACTGTCTCTATAAACATGGAAATAACTACACTGTTATCTGTATAAACATGGAAATATCTACACCGCTATCTGTATAAACATGGAAATATCTTCACCGCTATCTGTATAAACATGGAAATATCTACAACGCTGTCTCTATAAACTTGGAAATAACTACACCACAATCTCTATAAACATGGAAATATCTAGACCGCCATCTCTATAAACATGGAAATATCTACACCACCATCTGTTTAAACATGGAAATATCTATACCGCTATCTGCATAAACATGGAAATATCTACAACGCCATCTCTATGAACATGGAAATATCTACACCGCCATCTGTACAAACATGGACATATCTACAAAGCCATCTATATTAAGATGGAAATATCTACACCGCTATCTGTATAAACATGGAAATATCTGCCCAACTATGTGTATAAACATGGAAATATCCGCACCGCTATCTGTATAAACATGGAAATATCTACACCGCTATCTGCATAAACATGGAAATACCAACACCGCTATATGTGTAAACATGGAAATGTCTACCCCGCTATCTGTGTAAACATGGAAATATCTACACCGCCCTCTGTGTAAACATGAAAATATCTACACCGCCATCTCTATATACATGGAAATATATACACCGCCATCTGTATGAACATGGAAATATCTAACCCGCCATTTGTATGAACATGGAAATATCTACACCGCCATCTCTATGAACATGGAAATATCTACACCTCCGTCTTTATGAACATGGAAATATCAACACCGCCATCTGTATGAACATGTAAATATCTACACCGCCATCTGTATGAACATGGAAATATCTACACCGCTAACTGTATGAACATGGAAATATCTACAACGCCATCTGTATGAACATGGAAATATCTACACCGCCATCTGTGCAAACATGGACATATCTACAAAGCCATCTGTATTAAGATGGAAACATCTACACAGCTATCTGCATGAACATGGAAATATCTCCATCGCTATCTGTATGAACATGGAAATATCTACACCGCCATCTGTACGAACATGGAAATATCAACACCGCCATCTGTAAGAACATGTAAATATATACGCCGCCATCTGTATGAACATGGAAATATCTACACCGCAAACTGTATGAACATGGAAATATCTACAACGCCATCTGTATAAACATGGAAATATCTACACCATTATCTGTATGAACATCGAAATATCTACACCGCTATCTGTATGAACTTGGAAATATCTACACCGCTTTCTGTATGAACATGGAAATATCTACAGCAGTGTCTCTATAAACTTGGAAATAACTACACCACTATCTCTGTAAACATGGAAATATCTAGACCGCCATCTCCATAAACATGGAAATATCTACACCACCATCTGTATAAACATGGAAATATCTATACCGCTATCTGCATAAACATGGAATTATCTAAACCGCCATCTCTATGAAAATGGAAATATCTACACCGCCATCTGTACGAACATGGAAATATCTACACCGCCATCTGCATGAAAATGTAAATACCTACACCGCCATCTGTATGAACATGGAAATATCTACACCGCTAACTGTATGAACATGGAAATATCTACACCGCTATCTGTATGAACATGGAAATATCTACACCGCTATCTGTATGAACATGGAAATATCTACACCGATATCTGTATGAACATGGAAATATCTACACCGCCCTCTGTAGGAACATGGAAATATCTACCCCGCTATCTGTATGAACATGCAAATTTCTACACAGCTATCTGTATATCAATGGAAATATCTACGCTGCTATCTCTATAAACATGGAAATATCTACACTGCTATCTGTATAAACATGGAAATATCTACACCGCCATCTCTATGAACATGGAAATATCTACAACGCCATTTGTATGAAAATGGAAATATCTACACCGCCATCTCTATAAACATGGAAATATCTACACCGCCATTTGTATGAACATGGAAATATCTACACCACCATCTGTATAAACATGGACATATCTTCACTGCCATCTGTATGAGCATGGATATATCTACACCAGCATCTGGATGAACATGGAAGTATCTACAGCGCTATCTGCATGAACATGGAAATATCTACACAGCTATCTGAATATACATGGAAATATCTACACAGATTTCTCTATAAATATGGAAATAACTTCAGCGCTATCTCTATAAACTTTGAAATATCTACACCGCCATCTGTATGAACATGGAAATATCTACACCGCCATCTGTACGAACATGGACATATCTACACCGCCATCTGTATTAAGATGGAAATATCTACACCGCTATCTGTATAAACATGGAAATATCTGCCCAACTATCTGTATAAACATGGAAATATCAGCTCCGCTATCTGCATAAACATGGAAATACCTACACCGCTATCTGCATAAACATGGAAATAGCCACACCGCTATCTCTGTAAACATGGAAATGTCTACACCGCTATCTGTGTAAACATGGAAATATCTACACCGCCATCTGTGTAAATATGAAAATATCTACACCGCCATCTCTATAAACATGGAAATATCTACACCGCCGTCTGTATGAACATGGAAATATCTACACCGCCATCGCTATAAACTTGGAAATATCTACACCGCTATCTGTATGAACATGGAAATACCTACACTGCTATCTGTACGAAGATGGAAATAGCTATACCGCTATCTGTATGAACATGCACATATCTACACAGCTATCTGTATATCAATGGAAATATCTACACTGCTATCTCTATAAACATGGAAATAACTACACTGCTATCTGTATAAACATGGAAATGCCTACACTGCCACCTGTATGAACATGGAATTATCTACACTGCCATCCGTACGAACATGGAAATTTCTACACCGCTATCACTATGAACATGTAAATATCTACACCTCCATCTGTATGAACATGGAAATATCTACACCGCTAACTGTATGAACATGGAAATATCCGCACCGCTATCTGTATGAACATGGAAATATCTACACCGCTATCTGTATGAACATGGAAATATCTACACCGCTATCTGTATGAACTTGGAAATATCTACACTGCTATCTGTATAAAATTGAAATTATCTACACCACTATCTCTATAAACATGGACATATCTACACTGTTATCTGTATAAACATGGAAATATCTACAACGCTGTCTCTATAAACTTGGAAATAACTAAACCACTATCTCTATAAACATGGAAATATCTAGACCGCCATCTCTATAAACATGGAAATATCTACACCACCATCTTTATAAACATGGAAATATCTGTACCGCTATCTGCATAAACATGGAAATATCTACACGGCCATCTCTATGAACATGGAAATATCTACACCGCCATGTGTACAAACATGGACATATCTACAAAGCCATCTATATTAAGATGGAAATATCTACACCGCTATCTGTATGAACATGGAAATATCTACACCACTATCTGTATGAACATGGAAATATCTACACCGCCATCTGTATGAACATGGAAATATCTACACCGCTATCTGTATGTACATGCAAATATCTACACAGCTATCTGTATATCAATGGAAATATCTACACTGCTATCTCTATAAACATGGAAATAACTGCACTGCTATCTGTATAAACATGGAAATATCTACACCGCCATCTCTATGAACATGGAAATAGCTACACCGCCATTTGTATGAACATGGAAATATCTACACCGCCATCTCTATGAACATGGAAATATCTACACCGCCATCTGTATGAACATGGAAATACCTTCACCGCCATCTGTATGAACATGGATATATCTACACCGGCATCTGGATGAACATGGAAATATCTACACCGCTATCTGCATGAACATGGAATTATCTACACAGATATGTGCACATACATGGAAATATCTACAGAGATTTCTCTATAAATATGGAAATAACTACCGCGCTATCTCTATAAACTTCGAAATATCTACACCGCCATCTGTATGAACATGTAAATATCAACACCGCCATCTGTATGAACATGGAAATATCTACACCGCTAACTGTATGAACATGGAAATATCTACACCGCTATTGGTATGAACATGGAAATATCTACACCGCTATCTGTATGAACATCGAAATATCTCCACCGCTATCTGTATGAACATGGAAATATCTACACCGCTATCTGTATGAACATGGAAATATCTCCATCGCTATCTGTATGAACATGCAAATATCTACACAGCTATCTGTATATCAATGGAAATAACTATACTGCTATCTCTATAAACATGGAAATAACAACACTGCTATCTGTATAAACATGGAAATATCTACACTGCCATCTCTATGAACATGGAAATATCTATACCGCCATTGGTATGAACATGGAAATATCTACACCGCCATCTCTATGAACATGGAAATATCTACACCGCCATTTGTGTGAACATGGAAATATCTACACCGCCATCTGTATGAACATGGAAATATCTTCACCGCCATCTGTATGAACATGGATATACCTACACCGGCATCTGGATGAGCATGGAAATATCTACACCGGTATCTGCATGAACATGGAAATATCTACACAGCTATCTGCATATACACGGAAATATCTACACAGATTTCTCTATAAATATGGAAATAACTACAGCGCTATCTCTATAAACTTCAAAATATCTACACCGCCATCTGTATGAACATGTAAATATCTACACCGCCATCTGTATGAACATGGAAATATCTACACCGCCATCTGTACAAACATGGACATATCTACCAAGCCATCTGTATTAAGATGGAAATATCTACACCGCTATCTGTATAAACATGGAAATATCTGCCCAACTATCTGTATAATCATGGAAATATCCGCACCGCTATCTGTATAAACATGGAAATATCCACACAGCTATCTGTGTAAACATGGAAATGTCTACACCGCTATCTGTGTAAACATGGAAATATCTACACCGACATCTGTGTAAACATGAAAATATCTACACCGCCATCTCTATAAACATGGAAATATCTACACCGCCATCTGTGTGAACATGGAAATATCTACACCGCCATCTCTATAAACGTGGAAATATCTACACCGCTATCTGTATGAACTTGGAAATATCTACACTGCTATCTGTATAAAATTGAAATTATCTACACTACTGTCTCTATAAACATGGAAATATCTACACTGTTATCTGTATAGACATGGAAATATCTACACCGCTATCTGTATAAACATGGAAATATCTTCACCGCTATCTGTATAAACATGGAAATATCTACAACGCTGTCTCTATAAACTTGGAAATAACTACACCACAATCTCTATAAACATGGAAATATCTAGACCGCGATCTCTATAAACATGGAAATATCTACACCACCATCTGTATAAACATGGAAATATCTATAGCGCTATCTGCATAAACGTGGAAATATCTACACCGCCATCTCTATTAACATGGAAATATCTACATCGCCATCTGTACAAACATGGACATATCTACAACGCCATTTGTATGAACATGGAAATATCTACACCCCCATCTCTATGAACATGGAAATATCTACACCGCCATTTGTATGAACATGGAAATATCTACACCACAATCTGTATGAACATGGAAATATCTTCACCGCCATCTGTATGAGCATGGATATATCTACACCGGCATCTGGATGAACATGGAAATATCTACACCGCTATCTGTATGAACATGGAAATATCAACACCGTTATCTGTAAGAACATGGAAATATCTACACCGTTATCTGTATGAACATGGAAATATCTACACAACTATCAGTACGTACATGGAAATATCTACACCGCTATCTGTATGAACTTGGAAATATCTACACCACTATCTGTATGAACATGCAAATATCTACACAGCTATCTGTATATCAATGGAAATATCTACACTGCTATCTCTATAAACATGGAAATAACTACACTGCTATCTGTATAAACATGGAAATATCTACACCGCCACCTGTATGAACATGGAAATATCTACACTGCCATCCGTACGAACATGGAAATATCTACACCGCCATCTGTATGAACATGGAAATATCTACACCGCCATTTCTATGAACATGGAAATACCTACACCGCAAACTGTATGAACATGGAAATATCTACACCGCTATTGGTATGAAAATGGAAATATCTACACCGCTATCTGTATGAACATGGAAATATCTACACCTCTCTCTGTATGAACATGGAAATATCTACACCACTATCTGTATGAACATGGAAATGTCTACAACGCTGTCTCTATAAACTTGGAAATAACTACACCACAATCTCTATAAACATGGAAATATCTAGACCGCCATCTCTATAAACATGGAAATATCTACACCACCATCTGTATAAACATGGAAATATCTATACCGCTATCTGCATAAACATGGAAATATCTACACCGCCATCTCTATGAACATGGAAATATCTACACCGCCATCTGTACAAACATGGACATATCTACAACGCCATTTGTATGAACATGGAAATATCTACACCGCCATCTCTATGAACATGGAAATATCTACACCGCCATTTGTATGAACATGGAAATATCTACACCACCATCTGTATGAACATGGAAATATCTTCACCGCCATCTGTATGAGCATGGATATATCTACACCGGCATCTGGATGAACATGGAAATATGTACACCGCTAACTATATGAACATGGAAATATCAACACCGTTATCTGTAAGAACATGGAAATATCTACACCGTTATCTGTATGAACATGGAAATATCTACACCGCTATCAGTACGTACACGGAAATATCTACACCGCTATCTGTATGAACATGCAAATATCTACACAGCTATCTGTATATCAATGGAAATATCTACACTGCTATCTCTATAAACATGAAAATAACTACACTGCTATCTGTATAAACATGGAAATATCTACACCGCCACCTGTATGAACATGGAAATATCTACACTGCCATCCGTACGAACATGGAAATATCTACACCGCCATCTGTATGAACATGGAAATATCTACACCGCCATTTGTATGAACATGGAAATACCTACACCGCAAACAGTATGAACATGGAAATATCTACACCGCTATTGGTATGAAAATGGATATATCTACACCGCTATCTGTATGAACATGGAAATATCTACACCTCTCTCTGTATGAACATGGAAATATCTACACCACTATCTTTATGAACATGGAAATATCTACACGGTTATCTGTATGAGCATGGATATATCTACACCGGCATCTGGATGAACATGGAAATATCTACACCGCCATCTGTATGAACATGTAAATATCAACACCGACATCTGTATGAACATGGAAATATCTACACCGCTAACTGTATGAACATGGAAATATCTACACCGCTATTGGGATGAACATGGAAATATCTACACCGCTATCTCTATGAACATCGAAATATCTACACCGCTATCTGTACTAACATGGAAATATCTACACCGTTATCTGTATGAACATGGAAATATTTCCATCGCTATCTGTATGAACATGCAAATATCTACACAGCTATCTGTATATCAATGGAAATAACTACACTGCTATCTCTATAAACATGGAAATAACAACACTGCTATCTGTATAAACATGGAAATATCTACACTGCCATCTCTATGAACATGAAAATATCTATACCGCCATTTGTATGAACATAGAAATATCTACACCGCCATCTCTATGAACATGGAATTATCTACACCGCCATTTGTGTGAACATCAAATATCTACACCGCCATCTGTATGAACATGGAAATATCTTCACCGCCATCTGTATGAACATGGATATACCTACACCGGCATCTGGATGAGCATGGAAATATCTACACCGCTATCTGCATGAACATGGAAATATCTAAACAGCTATTTGCATATACACGGAAATATCTACACAGATTTCTCTATAAATATGGAAATAACTACAGCGCTATCTCTATAAACTTCAAAATATCTACACCGCCATCTGTATGAACATGGAAATATCTACACCGCCATCTGTACGAACATGGACATATCTACACCGCCATCTGTATTAAGATGGAAATATCTACACCGCTATCTGTATAAACATGGAAATATCTGCACCACTATCTGTATAAACATGGAAATAACCGCACCGCTATCTGTATAAACATGGAAATACCTAAACCGCTATCTTCATAAACATGGAAATATCCACACCGCTATCTGTGTAAACATGGAAATGTCTACACCTCTACTGTGTAAACATGGAAATATCTACACCGCCATCTGTGTAAACATGAAAATATCTACACCGCCATCACTATAAACATGGAAATATCTACACCGCCATCTGTATGAACATGGAAATATCTACACCGCCATCTCTATAAACGTGGAAATATCTACACTGCTGTCTGTATGAACTTGGAAATATCTACACTGCTATCTGTATAAAATTGGAATTATGCACACCACTATCTCTATAAACATGGAAATATCTACACTGCTATGTGTATGAACATGGAAATGTCTACAACGCTATCTGTATAAACATGGAAATATCTTCACCGCTATCTGTATAAACACGGAAATATCTACAACGCTGTCTCTATAAACTTGGAAATAACTACACCGCTATCACTATAAAAATGGAAATATCTAGACTGCCATCTATATAAACATGGAAATATCTACACCACCATCTGTATAAACATGGAAATATCTATACCGCTATCTGCATAAACATGGAAATATCAACACCGCCATCTCTATGAACATGGAAATATCTACACCGCCATCTGTACGAACATGGAAATATTTACACCGCCATCTGTATGAACACGGAAATATCTAAACCACTAACTGTATGAAGATGGAAATATCTACACCGCCACCTGTATGAACATGGAAATATCTACACTGACATCCGTATGAACATGGAAATATCTACACCGCCATCTGTATGAACATGTAAATATCTACACCGCCATCTGTATGAAAATGGAAATATCTAAACCGCTAACTGTATGAAGATGGAAATATCTACACCGCTATTGGTATGAACATGGAAATATGTACACCGCTATCTGTATGAACATGGAGATATCTACTCCGCTATCTGTATGAACATGGAAATATCTACACCGATATCTGTACGAACATGCAAATATCTACACAGCTATCTGTATATCAATGGAAATATCTACACTGCTATCTCTATAAACATTGAAATAACTACACTGCTATTTGTATAAACATGGAAATATCCACACCGCCATCTCTATGAACATGGAAATAGCTACACCGCCATTTGTATGAATATGGAAATATCTACACCGCCATCTCTATGAACATGGAAATATCTACACCGCCATCTCTATGAACTTGGAAATAGCTACACCGCCATTTGTATGAATATGGAAATATCTACACCGCCATCTCTATGAACATGGAAATATCTACACCGCCATCTGTATGAACATGGAAATATATACAACGCTATCTGTATGAATATGGAAATATCTACACCTCTCTCTGTATGAACATGGAAATATCTACACCACTATCTGTATGAACATGGAAATATCTACACCGTTATCTGTATGAACATGGAAATACCTACACCGCTATCTGAATGAAAATGGAAATATCTACACTGCTATCTGCATATACATGGAAATATCTACACAGATTTCTCTATAAATATGGAAATAACAACAGCGCTATCCCTATAAACTTCGAAATATCTACACCGCCATCTGTATGAACATGGAAATACCTACACCGCCATCTGTACGAACATGGACATACCTACACTGACATCTGTATTAAGATGGAAATATCTACACCGCTATTTGTATAAACATGGAAATATCTGCCCTACTATCTGTATAAACATGGAAATATCCACACCACTATCTGTGTAAACATGGAAATGTCTACACCGCTATCTGTGTAAACATGGAAATATCTACACCGCCATCTGTGTAAACATGAAAATATCTACACTACCATCTCTATTAACGTTGAAATATCTACACCGCTATCTGTAAGAACTTGGAAATATCTAAACTGCTATCTGTATAAAATTGGAATTATCTACACCACTATCTCTATCAACATGGAACTGTCTACACCGCTATCTGTATAAACATGGAAATATCTAAACCGTTATCTGTATAAACATGAAAATACCTTCACCACTATTTGTAAAAACATGGAAATATCTACAACGCTGTCTCTATAAACTTGGAAATAACTACACCACTATCTCTATAAACATGGAAATATCTAGACCGCCATCTCTATAAACATGGAAATATATACACCACCATCTGTATAAACATGGAAATATCTATACCGCTATCTGCATAAACATGGAAATATCTACATTGCCATCTCTATGAACATGGAAATATCTACACCGCCATCTGTATGAACATGTAAATATCTACAACGCCATCTGTAAGAACATGGAAATATCTACACCGCTAACTGTATGAACATGGAAATATCAACACAGTTATCTGTAAGAACATGGAAATATCTACACCGTTATCTGTATGAACATGGAAATATCTACACCGCTATCAGTACGTACATCGAAATATCTACACCGGTATCTGTATGAACATGGAAATATCTACACCGCTATCTGTATGAACATGCAAATATCTACACAGCTATCTGTATATCAATGTAAATATCTTCACTGCTATCTCTATAAACGTGGAAATAACTTCACTGCAATCTGTATAAACATGGAAATATCCACAACGCAAACTGTATGAACAAGGAAATATCTACACCGCTATCTGTGTGAACATGCAAATATCTACACCGCTATCTGTATGAACATGGAAATATCTACACCACCATCTGTATGAACATGGAAATATCTACACCGCTATCTGTATGAACATGGAAATACCTACCCCGCCATCTGTATGAACATGCAAATGTCTACACAGCTGTCTGTATGAACATGGAAATAACTCCACTGCTATCTGTATAAACTTGGAAATATCTGCACCGCCATCTATATGAACATGGAATTATCTACACCGTCATTTCTATGAACATGGAAATATCTACACCGCCATCTCTATGAACATGGAAATATCTACAAAGCCATCTGTATGAACATGGAAATACCTTCACCGCCATCGGTATGAACATGGATATATCTACAACGGCATCTGGATTAACATGGAAATATCTACACCGCCATCTGTATGAACATGTAAATATCAACACCGCCATCTGTATGAACATGGAAATATCTACACCGCTAACAGTATGAACATGGAAATATCAACACCGCTATCTGTAAGAACATGGAAATATCTACACCGTTATCTGTATGAACACGGAAATATCTCCACCGCTATCTGAATGAAAATGGAAATATCTACACCGCTATCTGTATGAACATGGAAATATCTACACCGCTATCTGTATGAACATGCAAATATCTACACAGCTATCTGTATATCAAAGGAAATATCTACAATGCTATCTCTATAAACATGGAAATATCTCCACTGCTATCTGTATAAACATGGAAATATCTACACCGCCACCTGTATGAACATGGAAATATCCACACTGCCATCCGTACTAATATTGAAATATCTACACCGCCATCTGTATGAACATGTAAATATCTACACCGCCATCTCTATGAACATGGAAATATCTACACCGCTTACTGTATGAACATGGATATACCTACACCGCTATCTGTATGAACATGGAAATATCTAAACCGCTATCTGTATGAACATGGAAATATCTACACCGCTCTCTGTATGAACATGGAAATATCTACACCGCTATCTGTATATCAATGGAAATATCTACACTGCTATATCTATAAACATGGAAATAACTACACTGGTATCTGTATAAACATGGAAATAACTACACCACCATCTCTATGAAAATGGAAATATCTAAACCACAATTTGTATGAACATGGAAATATCTACACCGTCATCTCTATGAACATGGAAATATCTACACGGCCGTCTTTATGAACATGGAAATATCTTCACCGCCATCTGTATGAACATGGATATATCTATACCGGCATCTGGATGAACATGGAAATATCTACACCGCTCTCTGCAACAACATGGAAATATCTACACAGCTATCTGCATATACCTGGAAATATCTACACAGATTTCTCTATAAATTTGGAAATAACTACAGCGCTATCCCTATAAACTTCGTAATATCTACACCGCCATCTGTATGAACATGGAAATATCTACACCGCCATCTCTACGAACATGGACATTCCTTCACCGACATCTGTATTAAGATGGAAATATCTACACCGCTATCTGTATAAACATGGAAATATCGGCCCAACTATCTGTATAAATATGGAAATATCCACACCGCTATCTGTGTAAACATGGAAATGCCTACACCGCTATCTGTGTAAACATGGAAATATCTACACCGCCATCTGTGTAAACATGAAAATATCTACACCGCCGTCTCTATAAACATGGAAATATCTACACCGCCATCTGTGTGAACATGGAAATATCTACACCGCCATCTCTATAAACGTGGAAATATCTACACCGCTATCTGTATGAACTTGGAAATATCTACACTGCTATCTGTTTAAAATTGAAATTATCTACACCACTGTCTCTATAAACATGGAAATATCTACACTGTTATCTGTATAAACATGGAAATATCTACGCCGCTATCTGTATAAACATGGAAATATCTTCACCGCTATCTGTATAAACATGGAAATATCTACAACGCTGTCTCTATAAACTTGGAAATAACTACACCACAATGTCTATAAACATGGAAATATCTAGACCGCCATCTCTATAAATATGGAAATATCTACACCACCATCTGTATAAACATGAAAATATCTATACCGCTATCTGCATAAACATGGAAATATCTACACCGCCATCTCTATGAACATGGAAATATCTACACCGCCATCTGTACAAACATGGACATATCTACAAAGCCATCAATATTAAGATGGAAATATCTACACCGCTATCTGTATAAACATGGAAATATCTGCCCAACTATGTGTATAAACATAGAAATATCCGCACCGCTATCTGTATAAACATGGAAATATCTACACCGCTATCTGCATAAACATGGAAATATCCACACCGCTATCTGTGTAAACATGGAAATGTCTACACTGCTATCTGTGTATACATGGAAATATCTACACCGCCATCTGTGTAAACATGAAAATATCCACACCGCCATCTCTATAAACATGGAAATATCTACACCGCCATCTGTATGAACATGGAAATATCTACACCGCCATCTCTATAAACGTGGAAACATCCACACCGCTATCTGTATGAACTTGGAAATATCTACAGTGCTCTCGGTATAAAATTGAAATTATCTACAACACTATCTCTATAAACAAGGAAATATCTACTCTGCTATCTGTATAAACAAGGAAATATCTACACCGCTATCTGTATGAACATGGAAATATCTACACCGCTATCTGTATGAACATGGAAATATCTACACCGCTATCTGTATGAACATGTAAATATCTACACAGCTATCTGTATGAACATGGAAATAACTCCTCTGCTATCTGCATAAACATGGAAATATCTACACCGCCATCTCTATGAACATGGAAATATCTACACCGCTATTTGTATGAACATGGAAATATCTACACCGCCATCTCTATGAACATGGAAATATCTATACCGCAATCTGTATGAACATGGAAATACCTTCACCGCCATCTGTATGAACATGGATATATCTACAACGGCATCTGGATGAACATGGAAATATCTACACCGCCATCTCTATGAACATGGAAATACCTGCAAAGCCATCTGTAAGAACATGGAATTATCTACACCGCCATCTGTATGAACATGTAAATATCTACACCGCCATCTGTATGAACATGGAAATATCTACACCGCTAACTGTATGAACATGGAAATATCAACACTGCTATCTGTAAGAACATGGAAATATCTATACCGCTATGTGTATGAACATGGAAATATCTACACCGCTATCTGTATGAACATGGAAATATCTACACCGCTATCTGTATGAACATGGAAATATCTACACCGCCCTCTGTTTGAACATGGAAATATCTACACCGCTACCTGTATTAACATGCAAATATCTACACAGCTATCTGTTTATCAATGGAAATTTCTACACTACTATCTCTATAAACATGGAAATAACTACACTGCTATCTGTATAAACATGGAAATATCTACACCGCCATCTCTATGAACATGGAAATATCTACACCGCCATTTGTATGAACATGGAAATATCTACACCGCCATCGCTATGAACATGGAAATATCTACACCGCCATTTGTATGAACATGGAAATATCTACACCGCCATCTGTATGAACATGGAAACATCTTCTCCGCCATCTGTATGAGCATGGATATATCTACACCGGCATCTGGATGAACATGGAAATATCTACACCGGTATCTGCATAAACTTGGAAATATCTACACAGCTATCTGCATATACATGGAAATATGTACACAGATTTCTCTATAAATATGGAAATAACTACAGCGCTATCTCTGTAAACTTCGAAATATCTACACCGCCATCAGTATGAACATGGAAATATCTACACCGCCATCTGTACGAACATGGACATATCTACACCTCCATCTGTATTAGGATGGAAATATCTACACCGCTATCTGTATAAACTTGGAAATATCTGCCCAACTATCTGTATAAACATGGAAATATCCGCACCGCTATCTGTATAAACATGGAAATATGAACACCGCTATCTGCATAAACATGGAAATAATCACACCGCTATCTGTGTAAAGATGGAAATGTCTACACCGCTATCTGTGTAAACATGGAAATATCTACACCGCCATCTGTGCAAACATGGGAATATTTACACCGCCATCTCTATAAACATGGAAATATCTACACCGCCATCTGTATGAACATGGAAATATCTACACCGCTATCTGTATGAACATGGAAATATCTACACCGCCCTCTGTATGAACATGGAAATATCTACACCGCTATCTGTATGAACATGCAAATATCTACACAGCTATCTGTATATCAATGGAAATATCTACACTACTATCTCTATAAACATGGAAATAACTACACTGCTATCTGTACAAACATGGAAATATCTACACCGCCATCTCTATGAACATGGAAATATCTACACCGCCATTTGTATGAACATGGAAATATCTACACTGCCATCTCTGTGAGCATGGAAATATCTACACCGCCATTTGTATGAACATGGAAATATCTACACCGCCATCTGTATTAACATGGAAATATCTTCACCGCCATCTGTATGAGCATGGATATATCTACACCGGCATCTGGATGAACATTGAAATATCTACACCGGTATCTGCATGAACATGGAAATATCTACACAGCTATCTGCATATACATGGAAATATCTACACAGATTTCTCTATAAATATGGAAATAACTACAGCGCTATCTCTGTAAACTTCGAAATATCTACACCGCCATCTGTATGAACATGGAAATATCTACACCGCCATCTGTACGAACATGGACATATCTACACCGCCATCTGTATTAAGATGGAAATATCTACACCGCTATCTGTATAAACATGGAAATATCTGCCCAAGTATCTGTATAAACATGGAAATATCCGCACCGCTATCTGTATAAACATGGAAATACCTACACCGCTATCTGCATAAACATGGAAATATCCACACCGCAATCTGTGTAAAGATGGAAATGTCTACACCGCTATCTGTGTAAACATGTAAATATCTACACCGCCATCTGTATAAACATGGGAATATCTACACCGCCATCTCTATAAACATGGAAATATCTACACCGCCATCTGTATGAACATGGAAATATCTACACCGCCATCTCTATAATTGTGGAAATATCTACACCGCTATCTGTATGAACTTGGAAATATCTACACTGCTATCTGTATAAAATAGAAATTATCTACACCACTATCTCTATAAACATGGAAATATCTACACTGATATCTGTATAAACATGAAAATATCTACACCGCTATCTGTATAAACATGGAAATAACTTCACCGCTATCCGTATAAACATGGAAATATCTACAACGCTGTCTCTATAAACTTGGAAATAACTACACCACTATCTCTATAAACATGGAAATATCTAGACCGCCATCTCTATAAACATGGAAATATATACACCACCATCTGTATAAACATGGAAATATCTATACCACTATATGCATAAACATGGAAACACCTAAATTGCCATCTCTATGAACATGGAAATATCTACACCGCCATCTGTATGAACATGTAAATATCTACACCGCCATCTGTATGAACATGGAAACATCTACACCGCTAACTGTATGAACATGGAAATATCAACACCGTTATCTGTAAGAACATGGAAATGTCTACACCGTTATCTGTATGAACATGGAAATATCTACACCGCTATCAGTACGTACATGGAAATATCTACACCGCTATCTGTATGAACATGGAAATATCTAAACCGCTATCTGTATGAACATGCAAATATCTACACAGCTATCTGTATATCAATGTAAATATCTACACTGCTATCTCTATAAACATGGCAATAACTACTCTGCTATCTGTATAAACATGGAAATATCTACAACGCTAACTGTATGAACATGGAAATATCTACACCGCTATCTGTTTGAACATGCAAATATCTACACCGCTATCTGTATGAACATGGAAATATCTACACCACCATCTGTATGGACATGGAAATATCTACACCGCTATCTGTATGAACATGGAAATATCTACACCGCTATCTGTATGAACATGCAAATATCTACACAGCTATCTGTATATCAATGTAAATATCTACACTGCTATCTCTATAAACATGGAAATAACTACACTGCTATCTGTATAAACATGGAAATATCTACAACGCTAACTGTATGAACATGGAAATATCTACACCGCTATCGGTTTGAACATGCAAATATCTACACCGCTATCTGTATGAACATGGAAATATCTACACCGCCATCTGTATGAACATGGAAATACCTTCACAGCCATCGGTATGAACATGGAGATATCTACAACGGCATCTGGATTAACATGGAAATATCTACACCACCATCTCTATGAACATGGAAATACCTACACCGCCATCTGTACGAACATGGAAATATCTACACCGCTATCTGTAAGAACATGGAAATATCTATACCGCTATCTGTATGAACATGGAAATATCTACACCTCTATCTGTATGAACATGGAAATAACTACACCGCTATCTGTATGAACATGGAAATATCTACACCGCCCTCTGTATGAACATGGAAATACCTACACCGCTATCTGTATGAACATGCAAATATCTACACAGCTATCTGTATATCAATGGAAATATCTACACTACTATCTCTATAAACATGGAAATAACTACACTGTTATCTGTATAAACATGGAAATATCTACACCGCCATCTCTATAAACATTGAAATATCTACACCGCAATTTGTATGAACATGGAAATATCTACACCACCATCTCTATGAACATGGAAATATCTACACCGCCATTTGTATGAACATGGAAATATCTACACCGCCATCTGTATGAACATGGAAATATCTACACCGCCATCTGTATGAGCATGGATATATCTACACCGGCATCTGGATGAACATGGAAATATCTACACCGCTATCTGCATGAACATGGAAATATCTAAACAGCTATCTGCATATACAAGGAAATATCTACACACATTTCTCTATAAATATGGAAATAACTACAGCGCTATCTCTATAAACTTCGAAATATCTACACCGCCATCTGTATGAACATGGAAATATCTACACCGCCATCTGTATGAACATGTAAATATCTACACCGCCATCTGTATAAAGATGGAAATATCTACACTGCTATCTGTGTGAACATGGAAATATCTACACCTCTCTCTGTATGAACATGGAAATTTCTACACCACTATCTGTATGAACATGAAAATATCTACACCGTTATCTGTATGAACATGGAAATATTTACACCGCTATCTGAATGAAAATGGAAATAGCTACACCACTATCTGTATGAACATGGAAATATCTACACCGCTATCTGTATGAACATGCAAATATCTACACAGCTATCTGTATATCAGTGGAAATATCTACCATGATATCTCTATAAACATGGAAATATCTACACTGCTATCTGTATAAACATGGAAATATCTACACGGCCACCTGTATGAACATGGAAATATCTACACTGCCATCCGTACTAACATGGAAATATCTACACCGCCATCTGTATGAACATGTAAATATCTACACCGCCATCTGTAGGAACATGGAAATATCTACACCGCTATCAGTACGTACATGGAAATATCTACACCGCTTACTGTATGAACATGCATATACCTACACCGCTATCCGTATGAACATGGAAATATCTACACCGCTATCTGTATGAACATGGAAATATCTACACCGCTCTCTGAATGAACATGGAAATATCTACAACGCTATCTGTATGAACATGGAAATATCTACACCGCTATCTGTATGAACAAGGAAATATCTACACCGCTATCTGTATGAACATGCAAATATCTACGCAGCTATCTGTATATCAATGGAAATATCTACACTGCTAACTCTATAGACATGGAAATAACTACACTGCTATCTGTATAAATATGGAAATATCTACACCACCATCTCTATGAACATGGAAATATCTTAACCGCCATTTGTATGAACATGGAAATATCTAAACCGCCATCTCTATGAACATGGAAATATCTACACCGCCGTCTTTATGAACATGGAAATACCTTCACCGCCATCTGTATGAACATGGATATATCTACACCGGCATCTGGATGAACATGGAAATATCTACACCGCTCTCTGCATGAAAATGGAAATATCTACACAGTTATCTGCATATACATGGAAATATCTACACAGATTTCTCTATAAATATGGAAATAACTACAGCGCTATCCCTATAAACTTCAAAATATCTACACCGCCATCTGTATGAACATGGAAATATCTACACCGCCATCTCTACGAACATGGACATACCTACACCGACATCTGTATTAAGATGGAAATATCTACACCGCTATCTGTATAAACATGGAAATATCTGCCCAACTATCTGTATAAACATGGAAATATCCACACCGCTATCTGTGAAAACATGGAAATGCCTACACTGCTATATATGTAAACATGTAAATATCTACACCGCCATCTGTGTAAACATGAAAATATCTACACCGCCATCTCTATAAACATGGAAATATCTACACTGTCATCTGTATGAACATGGAAATATCTGCACCGCCATCTCTATAAACGTGGAAATATCTACACCGCTATCTGTATGAACTTGGAAATATCTACACTGCTATCTGTATATAATTGGAATTATCTACACCACTATCTCTATCAACATGGAAATATCTACACCGCTATCTGTATAAACATGGAAATATCAACACCGCTATCTGTATAAACATGGAAATACCTTCACCGCTATCTGTAAAAACATGGAAATATCTACAACGCTGTCTCTATAAACTTGGAAATAACTACACCACTATCTCTATAAACATGGAAATATCTAGACCGCCATCTCTATAAACATGGAAATATCTACACAACCATCTGTATAAATATGGAAATATCTATACCGCTATCTGTATAAACATGGAAATATCTACACCGCTATCTGCATAAAGATGGAAATATCCACAAAGCCATCTGTGTCAACATGGAAATGTCTACACCGCTATCTGTGTAAACATGGAAATATCTACACCGCCATATGTGTAAACATGAAAATATTTACACCGCCATCTCTATAAACATGGAAATATCTACACCGCCATCTGTATGAACATGGAAATATCTACACCGCCATCTCTATAAACGTGGAAATATCTACACCGCTATCTGTATGAACTTGGAAATATCTACACTGCTATCTGTATAAAATTGAAATTATCTACACCACTGTCTGTATAAACATGGAAATATCTACACTGTTATCTGTATAAACATGGAAATATCTACACCGCTATCTGTATAAACATGGAAATATCCACACCACTATCTGTGTAAACATGGAAATGTCTACACCGCTATCTGTGTAAACATGGAAATATCTACACCGCCATCTCTATAAACGTCGAAATATCCACACCACTATCTGTATGAACTTGGAAATAGCTACAGTGCTCTCGGTATAAAATTGAAATTATCTACACCACTATCTCTATAAACATGGAAATATCTACTCTGCTATCTGTATAAACATGGAAATATCTACACCGCTATCTGTATAAACATGGAAATATCTTCACCGCTATCTGTATAAACATGGAAATATCTACAGCGCTGTCTCTATAAACTTGGAAATAACTACACCAGTATCTCTGTAAACATGGAAATATCTAGACCGCCGTCTCTATAAACATGGAAATATCTACACCACCATCTGTATAAACATGGAAATATCTATACCGCTATCTGCATAAACATGGAAATAGCTACACCGCCATCTCTATGAACATGGAAATAGCTACACCGCCATCTGTACGAACATGGAAATATCTACACCGCCATCTGTATGAACATGTAAATATCTACACCGCCATCTGTATGAACATGGAAATATCTACACCGCTAACTGTATGAACATGGAAATATGAACACCGCTATCTGTAAGAACATGGAAATATCTACACCGTTATCAGTATGAACATGGAAATATCTATGCCGCTATCAGTACGTACTTGGAAATATCTACACCGCTATCTGTAAGAACATGGAAATATCTATACCGCTATCTGTATGAACATGGAAATATCTACACCGCTATCTGTATGAACATGGAAATATCTACACTGCTATCTGTATGAACATGGAAATATCTACACCGCCCTCTGTATGAACATGGAAATATCTACACCGCTATCTGTATGAACATGCAAATATCTACACAGCTATCTGTATATCAATGTAAATATCTACACTGCTATCTCTATAAACATGGAAATAACTACACTGCTATCTGTACAAACATGGAAATATCTACACCGCCACCTGTATGAACATGGAAATATCTACACTGCCATCCGTATGAACATGGAAATATCTACACCGCCATCTGTATGAACATGGAAATATCTAAACCGCCATCTGTATGAACATGGAAATATCTACACCGCCATCTGTATGAACATGGAAATACCTTCACCGCCATCTGTATGAACATGGATATATCTACAACGGCATCTGGATGAACATGGAAATATCTACACCGCCATCTCTATGAACATGGAAATATCTACACCGCCATCTGTACGAACATGGAACTATCTACACCGCCATCTGTATGAACATGTAAATATCTACACCGCCATCTGTATGAACATGGAAATAACTACACCGCTAACTGTATGAACATGGAAATATCAACACCGCTATCTGTAAGAACATGGAAATATCTATACCGCTATCTGTATGAACATGGAAATATCTACACCGCTATCTGTATGAACATGGAAATATCTACACTGCTATCTGTATGAACATGGAAATATCTACACCACCCTCTGTATGAACATGGAAATATCTACACCGCTATCAGTATGAACATGCAAATATCTACACAGCTATCTGTATATCAATGGAAATATCTACACTACTATCTCTATAAACCTGGAAATAACTACACTGCTATCTGTATAAACATGGAAATATCTACACCGCCATCTCTATGAACATGGAAATATCTACACCGCCATTTGTATGAACATGGAAATATCTACACCGCCATCTCTATGAACATGGAAATATCTACACCGCCATTTGTATGAACATGGAAATATCTACACTGCCATCTGTATGAACATGGAAATATCTTCACCGCCATCTGTATGAGCATGGATATATCTACACCGGCATCTGGATGAACATGGAAATATCTACACCGGTATCTGCATGAAGATGGAAATATCTACACAGCTATCTGCATATACATGGAAATATCTACACAGATTTCTCTATAAATATGGAAATAACTACAGCGCTATCTCTATAAACTTCGAAATATCTACACCGCCATCTGTATGAACATGGAAATATCTACACCGCCATCTGTACGAACATGGACATATCTACACCGCCATCTGTATTAAGATGGAAATATCTACACCGCTATCTGTATAAACATGGAAATATCTGCCCAACTATCTGTATAAACATGGAAATATCCGCACCGCTATCTGTATAAACATGGAAATATGTACACAGCTATCTGCATAAACATGGAAATATCCACACCGTTATGTGTGTAAAGATGGAAATGACTACACCGCTATCTGTGTAAACATGGAAATATCTACACCGCCATCTGTGTAAACATGGGAATATCTACACCGCCATCTCTATAAACATGGAAATATCTACACCGACATCTGTATGAACATGGAAATATCTACACCGCCATCTCTATAAACGTGGAAATATCTACACCGCTATCTGTATGAACTTGGAAATATCTACACTGCTATCTGTATAAAATTGAAATTATCTACACCACTATCTCTATAAACATGGAAATATCTACACTGATATCTGTATAAACATGAAAATATCTACACCACTCTCTGTATAAACATGGAAATAACTTCACCGCTATCTGAATAAACATGGAAATATCTACAACGCTGTCTCTATAAACTTGGAAATAACTACACCACTATCTCTATAAACATGGAAATATCTACACCGCTAACTGTATGAACATGGAAATATCTACACCACCATCTTTATAAACATGGAAATATCTATACCGCTATCTGCATAAACATGGAAATATCTACACTGCCATCTCTATGAACATGGAAATATCTACACCGCCATGTGTACAGACATGGAAATATCTACAAAGCAATCTATATTAAGATGGAAATATCTACACCGCTATCTGTATGAACATGGAAATATCTACACCACTATCTGTATGAACATGGAAATATCTACACCGCCATCTGTATGAACATGGAAATATCTACACCGCTATCTGTATGTACATGCAAATATCTACACAGCTATCTGTATATCAATGGAAATATCTACACTGCTATCTCTATAAACATGGAAATAACTACACTGCTATCTGTATAAACATGGAAATATCTACACCGCCATCTCTATGAACATGGAAATAGCTACACCGCCATTTGTATGAACATGGAAATATCTTCACCGCCATCTCTATGAACATGGAAATATCTACACCGCCATCTGTATGAAGATGGAAATATTTTCACCGCCATCTGTATGAACATGGATATATATACACCGGCATCTGGATGAACATGGAAATATCTACACCGTTATCTGCATGAACATGGAAATATCTACACAGATATCTGCACATACATGGAAATATCTACAGAGATTTCTCTATAAATATGGAAATAACTACCGCGCTATCTCTATAAACTTCGAAATATCTACACCGCCATCTGTATGAACATGGAAATATCTACACCGCCATCTGTACAAACATGGACATACCTACAAAGCCATCTGTATTAAGATGGAAATATCTACACCGCTATCTGTATATACATGGAAATATCCGCCCAACTATCTGTATAAACATGGAAATATCCGCACCGCTATCTGTATAAACATGGAAATATCTACACCGCTATCTGCATAAAGATGGAAATATCCACACAGCTATCTGTGTAAACATGGAAATGTCTACACCGCTATCTGTGTAAACATGGAAATATCTACACCGCCATCTGTGTAAACATGAAAATATCTACACAGCCATCTCTATAAACATGGAAATATCTACACCGCCATCTGTATGAACATGGAAATATCTACACCGCCATCTCTATAAACGTGGAAATATCCACACCGGTATCTGTATGAACTTGGAAATATCTACACTGCTATCTGTATAAATTTGAAATTATCTACACCTCTGTCTCTATAAACATGGAAATATCTACACTGTTATCTGTATAAACATGGAAATATCTACACCGCTATCTGTATAAACATGGAAATATCTTCACCGCTATCTGTATAAACATGGAAATATCTACAACGCTGTCTCTATAAACTTGGAAATAACTACACCACAATCTCTATAAACATGGAAATATCTAGACCGCCATCTCTATAAACATGGAAATATCTACACCACCATCTGTATAAACATGGAAATATCTATACCGCTATCTGCATAAACATGGAAATATCTACACCGCCATCTCTATGAACATGGAAATATCTACACCGCCATCTGTACAAACATGGACATATCTACAAAGCCATCTATATTAAGATGGAAATATCTACACCGCTATCTGAATAAACATGGAAATATCTGCCCAACTATGTGTATAAACATGGAAATATCCGCACCGCTATCTGTATAAACATGGAAATATCTACACCGCTATCTGCATAAACATGGAAATATCCACACCGCTATCTGTGTAAACATGGAAATGTCTACACCGCTATCTGTGTAAACATGGAAATATCTACACCGCCATATGTGTAAACATGAAAATATCTAAACCGCCATCTCTATAAACATGGAAATATCTACTCCGCCATCTGTATGAACATGGAAATATCTACACTGCCATCTCTATAAAAGTGGAAATATCTACACCGCTATCTGTATGAACTTGGAAAATCTACACTGCTATCTGTATAAAATTGAAATTATCTACACCACTATCTCTATAAACATGGACATATCTACACTGTTATCTGTATAAACATGGAAATATCTACACCTATATCAGTATAAACATGGAAATATCTTCACCGCTATCTGTATAAACATGGAAATATCTACAACGCTGTCTCTATAAACTTGGAAATAACTACACCACTATCTCTATAAACATGGAAATATCTAGACCGCCATCTCTATAAACATGGAAATATCTACACCACCATCTTTATAAACACGGAAATATCTATACCGCTATCTGCATAAACATAGAAATATCTACACCTCCATCTCTATGAACATGGAAATATCTACACCGCCATCTGTACAAACATGGACATATCTACAAAGCCATCTATATTAAGATGGAAATTTCTACACCGCTATCTGTATAAAATTGAAATTATCTACACCACTATCTCTATAAACATGGAAATATCTACACTGATATCTGTATAAACATGAAAATATCTACACCACTCTCTGTATAAACATGGAAATAACTTCACCGCTATCTGAATAAACATGGAAATATCTACAACGCTGTCTCTATAAACTTGGAAATAACTACACCACTATCTCTATAAACATGGAAATATCTACACCGCTAACTGTATGAACATGGAAATATCTACACCACCATCTTTATAAACATGGAAATATCTATACCGCTATCTATGTAAACATGGAAATATCTACACTGCCATCTCTATGAACATGGAAATATCTACACCGCCATGTGTACAAACATGGACATATCTACAAAGCCATCTATATTAAGATGGAAATTTCTACACCGCTATCTGTATGAACATGGAAATATCTACACCACTATCTGTATGAACTTGGAAAATCTACACTGCTATCTGTATAAAATTGAAATTATCTACACCGCTATCTCTATAAACATGGAAATATCTACACTGTTATCTGTATAAACATGGAAATATCTACACCGATATCAGTATAAACATGGAAATATCTTCACCGCTATCTGTATAAACATGGAAATATCTACAACGCTGTCTCTATAAACTTGGAAATAACTACACCACTATCTCTATAAACATGGAAATATCTAGACCGCCATCTCTATAAACATGGAAATATCTACACCACCATCTTTATAAACACGGAAATATCTATACCGCTATCTGCATAAACATAGAAATATCTACACCTCCATCTCTATGAACATGGAAATATCTACACCGCCATCTGTACAAACATGGACATATCTACAAAGCCATCTATATTAAGATGGAAATTTCTACACCGCTATCTGTATGAACATGGAAATATCTACACCACTATCTGTATGAACATGGAAATATCTACACCGCCATCTGTATGAACGTGGAAAAATATACACCTCTATCTGTATGTACATGCAAATATCTACACAGCTATCTGTATATCAATGGAAATATCTACACTGCTATCTCTATAAACATGGAAATAACTACACTGCTATCTGTATAAACATGGAAATATCTACACCGCCATCTCTATGAACATGGAAATAGCTACACCGCCATTTGTATGAACACGGAAATATCTACACCGCCATCTCTATGAACATGGAATATCTACACCACCATCTGTATGAACATGGAAATATCTTCACCGCCATCTGTATGAACATGGATATATCTACACCGGCATCTGGATGAACATGGAAATATCTACACCGCTATCAGCATGAACATGGAAATATCTACACAGATATCTGCACATACATGGAAATATCTACAGAGATTTCTCTATAAATATGGAAATAACTACCGCGTTATCCCTATAAACTTGGAAATATCTACACCGCCATCTGTATGAACATGGAAATATCTACACCGCCATCTGTACAAACATGGACATATGTACAAAGCCATCTGTATTAAGATGGAAATATCTACACCGCTATCTGTATAAAGATGGATATATCCGCCCAACTATCTGTATAAACATGGAAATATCCGCACCGCTATCTGTATAAACATGGAAATATCTACACCGCTATCTGTATAAACATGGAAATATCTTCACCGCTATCTGTATAAACATGGAAATATCTACAGCGCTGTCTCTATAAACTTGGAAATAACTACACCAGTATCTCTGTAAACATGGAAATATCTAGACCGCCGTCTCTATAAACATGGAAATATCTACACCACCATCTGTATAAACATGGAAATATCTATACCGCTATCTGCATAAACATGGAAATATCTATACCGATATCTGCATAAACATGGAAATATCTACACCGCCATCTCTATGAACATGGAAATAGCTACACCGCCATCTGTACGAACATGGAAATATCTACACCGCCATCTGTATGAACATGGAAATATGAACACCGCTATCTGTAAGAACATGGAAATATCTACACCGTTATCAGTATGAACATGGAAATATCTATGCCGCTATCAGTACGTACTTGGAAATATCTACACCGCTATCTGTAAGAACATGGAAATATCTATACCGCTATCTGTATGAACATGGAAATATCTACACCGCTATCTGTATGAACATGGAAATATCTACACTGCTATCTGTATGAACATGGAAATATCTACACCGCCCTCTGTATGAACATGGAAATATCTACACCGCTATCTGTATGAACATGCAAATATCTACACAGCTATCTGTATATCAATGTAAATATCTACACTGCTATCTCTATAAACATGGAAATAACTACACTGCTATCTGTACAAACATGGAAATATCTACACCGCCACCTGTATGAACATGGAAATATCTACACTGCCATCCGTATGAACATGGAAATATCTACACCGCCATCTGTATGAACATGGAAATATCTAAACCGCCATCTGTATGAACATGGAAATATCTACACCGCCATCTGTATGAACATGGAAATACCTTCACCGCCATCTGTATGAACATGGATATATCTACAACGGCATCTGGATGAACATGGAAATATCTACACCGCCATCTCTATGAACATGGAAATATCTACACCGCCATCTGTACGAACATGGAACTATCTACACCGCCATCTGTATGAACATGTAAATATCTACACCGCCATCTGTATGAACATGGAAATAACTACACCGCTAACTGTATGAACATGGAAATATCAACACCGCTATCTGTAAGAACATGGAAATATCTATACCGCTATCTGTATGAACATGGAAATATCTACACCGCTATCTGTATGAACATGGAAATATCTACACTGCTATCTGTATGAACATGGAAATATCTACACCACCCTCTGTATGAACATGGAAATATCTACACCGCTATCAGTATGAACATGCAAATATCTACACAGCTATCTGTATATCAATGGAAATATCTACACTACTATCTCTATAAACCTGGAAATAACTACACTGCTATCTGTATAAACATGGAAATATCTACACCGCCATCTCTATGAACATGGAAATATCTACACCGCCATTTGTATGAACATGGAAATATCTACACCGCCATCTCTATGAACATGGAAATATCTACACCGCCATTTGTATGAACATGGAAATATCTACACTGCCATCTGTATGAACATGGAAATATCTTCACCGCCATCTGTATGAGCATGGATATATCTACACCGGCATCTGGATGAACATGGAAATATCTACACCGGTATCTGCATGAAGATGGAAATATCTACACAGCTATCTGCATATACATGGAAATATCTACACAGATTTCTCTATAAATATGGAAATAACTACAGCGCTATCTCTATAAACTTCGAAATATCTACACCGCCATCTGTATGAACATGGAAATATCTACACCGCCATCTGTACAAACATGGACATATCTACACCGCCATCTGTATTAAGATGGAAATATCTACACCGCTATCTGTATAAACATGGAAATATCTGCCCAACTATCTGTATAAACATGGAAATATCCGCACCGCTATCTGTATAAACATGGAAATATGTACACAGCTATCTGCATAAACATGGAAATATCCACACCGTTATGTGTGTAAAGATGGAAATGACTACACCGCTATCTGTGTAAACATGGAAATATCTACACCGCCATCTGTGTAAACATGGGAATATCTACACCGCCATCTCTATAAACATGGAAATATCTACACCGACATCTGTATGAACATGGAAATATCTACACCGCCATCTCTATAAACGTGGAAATATCTACACCGCTATCTGTATGAACTTGGAAATATCTACACTGCTATCTGTATAAAATTGAAATTATCTACACCACTATCTCTATAAACATGGAAATATCTACACTGATATCTGTATAAACATGAAAATATCTACACCACTCTCTGTATAAACATGGAAATAACTTCACCGCTATCTGAATAAACATGGAAATATCTACAACGCTGTCTCTATAAACTTGGAAATAACTACACCACTATCTCTATAAACATGGAAATATCTACACCGCTAACTGTATGAACATGGAAATATCTACACCACCATCTTTATAAACATGGAAATATCTATACCGCTATCTGCATAAACATGGAAATATCTACACTGCCATCTCTATGAACATGGAAATATCTACACCGCCATGTGTACAAACATGGAAATATCTACAAAGCAATCTATATTAAGATGGAAATATCTACACCGCTATCTGTATGAACATGGAAATATCTACACCACTATCTGTATGAACATGGAAATATCTACACCGCCATCTGTATGAACATGGAAATATCTACACCGCTATCTGTATGTACATGCAAATATCTACACAGCTATCTGTATATCAATGGAAATATCTACACTGCTATCTCTATAAACATGGAAATAACTACACTGCTATCTGTATAAACATGGAAATATCTACACCGCCATCTCTATGAACATGGAAATAGCTACACCGCCATTTGTATGAACATGGAAATATCTTCACCGCCATCTCTATGAACATGGAAATATCTACACCGCCATCTGTATGAAGATGGAAATATTTTCACCGCCATCTGTATGAACATGGATATATATACACCGGCATCTGGATGAACATGGAAATATCTACACCGTTATCTGCATGAACATGGAAATATCTACACAGATATCTGCACATACATGGAAATATCTACAGAGATTTCTCTATAAATATGGAAATAACTACCGCGCTATCTCTATAAACTTCGAAATATCTACACCGCCATCTGTATGAACATGGAAATATCTACACCGCCATCTGTACAAACATGGACATACCTACAAAGCCATCTGTATTAAGATGGAAATATCTACACCGCTATCTGTATATACATGGAAATATCCGCCCAACTATCTGTATAAACATGGAAATATCCGCACCGCTATCTGTATAAACATGGAAATATCTACACCGCTATCTGCATAAAGATGGAAATATCCACACAGCTATCTGTGTAAACATGGAAATGTCTACACCGCTATCTGTGTAAACATGGAAATATCTACACCGCCATCTGTGTAAACATGAAAATATCTACACAGCCATCTCTATAAACATGGAAATATCTACACCGCCATCTGTATGAACATGGAAATATCTACACCGCCATCTCTATAAACGTGGAAATATCCACACCGGTATCTGTATGAACTTGGAAATATCTACACTGCTATCTGTATAAATTTGAAATTATCTACACCTCTGTCTCTATAAACATGGAAATATCTACACTGTTATCTGTATAAACATGGAAATATCTACACCGCTATCTGTATAAACATGGAAATATCTTCACCGCTATCTGTATAAACATGGAAATATCTACAACGCTGTCTCTATAAACTTGGAAATAACTACACCACAATCTCTATAAACATGGAAATATCTAGACCGCCATCTCTATAAACATGGAAATATCTACACCACCATCTGTATAAACATGGAAATATCTATACCGCTATCTGCATAAACATGGAAATATCTACACCGCCATCTCTATGAACATGGAAATATCTACACCGCCATCTGTACAAACATGGACATATCTACAAAGCCATCTATATTAAGATGGAAATATCTACACCGCTATCTGAATAAACATGGAAATATCTGCCCAACTATGTGTATAAACATGGAAATATCCGCACCGCTATCTGTATAAACATGGAAATATCTACACCGCTATCTGCATAAACATGGAAATATCCACACCGCTATCTGTGTAAACATGGAAATGTCTACACCGCTATCTGTGTAAACATGGAAATATCTACACCGCCATATGTGTAAACATGAAAATATCTAAACCGCCATCTCTATAAACATGGAAATATCTACTCCGCCATCTGTATGAACATGGAAATATCTACACTGCCATCTCTATAAAAGTGGAAATATCTACACCGCTATCTGTATGAACTTGGAAAATCTACACTGCTATCTGTATAAAATTGAAATTATCTACACCACTATCTCTATAAACATGGACATATCTACACTGTTATCTGTATAAACATGGAAATATCTACACCTATATCAGTATAAACATGGAAATATCTTCACCGCTATCTGTATAAACATGGAAATATCTACAACGCTGTCTCTATAAACTTGGAAATAACTACACCACTATCTCTATAAACATGGAAATATCTAGACCGCCATCTCTATAAACATGGAAATATCTACACCACCATCTTTATAAACACGGAAATATCTATACCGCTATCTGCATAAACATAGAAATATCTACACCTCCATCTCTATGAACATGGAAATATCTACACCGCCATCTGTACAAACATGGACATATCTACAAAGCCATCTATATTAAGATGGAAATTTCTACACCGCTATCTGTATAAAATTGAAATTATCTACACCACTATCTCTATAAACATGGAAATATCTACACTGATATCTGTATAAACATGAAAATATCTACACCACTCTCTGTATAAACATGGAAATAACTTCACCGCTATCTGAATAAACATGGAAATATCTACAACGCTGTCTCTATAAACTTGGAAATAACTACACCACTATCTCTATAAACATGGAAATATCTACACCGCTAACTGTATGAACATGGAAATATCTACACCACCATCTTTATAAACATGGAAATATCTATACCGCTATCTATGTAAACATGGAAATATCTACACTGCCATCTCTATGAACATGGAAATATCTACACCGCCATGTGTACAAACATGGACATATCTACAAAGCCATCTATATTAAGATGGAAATTTCTACACCGCTATCTGTATGAACATGGAAATATCTACACCACTATCTGTATGAACTTGGAAAATCTACACTGCTATCTGTATAAAATTGAAATTATCTACACCACTATCTCTATAAACATGGAAATATCTACACTGTTATCTGTATAAACATGGAAATATCTACACCGATATCAGTATAAACATGGAAATATCTTCACCGCTATCTGTATAAACATGGAAATATCTACAACGCTGTCTCTATAAACTTGGAAATAACTACACCACTATCTCTATAAACATGGAAATATCTAGACCGCCATCTCTATAAACATGGAAATATCTACACCACCATCTTTATAAACACGGAAATATCTATACCGCTATCTGCATAAACATAGAAATATCTACACCTCCATCTCTATGAACATGGAAATATCTACACCGCCATCTGTACAAACATGGACATATCTACAAAGCCATCTATATTAAGATGGAAATTTCTACACCGCTATCTGTATGAACATGGAAATATCTACACCACTATCTGTATGAACATGGAAATATCTACACCGCCATCTGTATGAACGTGGAAAAATATACACCTCTATCTGTATGTACATGCAAATATCTACACAGCTATCTGTATATCAATGGAAATATCTACACTGCTATCTCTATAAACATGGAAATAACTACACTGCTATCTGTATAAACATGGAAATATCTACACCGCCATCTCTATGAACATGGAAATAGCTACACCGCCATTTGTATGAACACGGAAATATCTACACCGCCATCTCTATGAACATGGAATATCTACACCACCATCTGTATGAACATGGAAATATCTTCACCGCCATCTGTATGAACATGGATATATCTACACCGGCATCTGGATGAACATGGAAATATCTACACCGCTATCAGCATGAACATGGAAATATCTACACAGATATCTGCACATACATGGAAATATCTACAGAGATTTCTCTATAAATATGGAAATAACTACCGCGCTATCCCTATAAACTTGGAAATATCTACACCGCCATCTGTATGAACATGGAAATATCTACACCGCCATCTGTACAAACATGGACATATCTACAAAGCCATCTGTATTAAGATGGAAATATCTACACCGCTATCTGTATAAAGATGGATATATCCGCCCAACTATCTGTATAAACATGGAAATATCCGCACCGCTATCTGTATAAACATGGAAATATCTACACCGCTATCTGCATAAACATGGAAATATCCACACAGCTATCTGTGTAAACATGGAAATGTCTACACCGCTATCTGTGTAAACATGGAAATATCTACACCGCCATCTGTGTAAACATGAAAATATCTACACCGCCATCTCTATAAACATGGAAATATCTACACCGACATCTGTATGAACATGGAAATATCTACACCGCCATCTCTATAAACGTGGAAATATCTACACCGCTATCTGTATGAACTTGGAAATATCTACACTGCTATCTGTATAAATTTGAAATTATCTACACCACTGTCTCTATAAACATGGAAATATCTACACTGTTATCTGTATAAACATGGAAATATCTACAACGCTGTCTCTATAAACTTTGAAATAACTACACCACAATCTCTATAAACATGGAAATATCTAGACCGCCATCTCTATAAACATGGAAATATCTACACCACCATCTGTATAAACATGGAAATATCTATACCGCTATCTGCATAAACATGGAAATATCTACACCGCCATCTCTATGAACATGGAAATATCTACACCGCCATCTGTACAAACATGGACATATCTACAAAGCCATCTATATTAAGATGGAAATATCTACACCGCTATCTGTATAAACATGGAAATATCTGCCCAACTATGTGTATAAACATGGAAATATCCGCACCGCTATCTGTATAAACATGGAAATATCTACACAGCTATCTGCATAAACATGGAAATATCCACAACGCTATCTGTGTAAACATGGAAATGTCTACAACGCTATCTGTGTAAACATGGAAATATCTACACCGCCATCTGTGTAAACATGGAAATATCTACACCGCCATCTGTGTAAACATGAAAATATCTACACCGCCATCTCTATAAACATGGAAATATCTACACCGCCATCTGTATGAACATGGAAATATCTACACCGCCATCTCTATAAACGTGGAAATAACCACACCGCTATCTGTATGAACTTGGAAATATCTACAGTGCTCTCGGTATAAAATTGAAATTATCTACACCACTATCTCTGTAAACATGGAAATATCTACTCTGCTATCTGTATAAACATGGAAATATCTACGCCGCTATCTGTATAAACATGGAAATATCTTCACCGCTATCTGTATAAACACGGAAATATCTACAGCGCTGTCTCTATAAACTTGGAAATAACTACACCACTATCTCTGTAAACATGGAAATATCAAGACCGCCATCTCTATAAACATGGAAATATCTACACCAACATCTGTATAAACATGGAAATATCTATACCGCTATCTACGTAAACATGGAAATATCTACACCGCCATCTCTATGAACATGGAAACTTCTACACCGCCATCTGTACGAACATGGAAATATCAACACCGCCATCTGTATGAACATGTAAATATCTACACCGCCATCTGTATGAACATGGAAATATCTACACCGCTAACTGTATGAACATGGAAATATCTACAACGCCATCTGTATAAACATGGAAATATCTACACCGTTATCTGTATGAACATCGAAATATCTACACCGCTATCTGTATGAACATGGAAATATCTACACCGCTATCTGTATGAACATGGAAATATCTACAGCACTGTCTCTATAAACTTGGAAATAACTACACCACTATCTCTGTAAACATGGAAATATCTAGACCGCCATCTCTATAAACATGGAAATATCTACACCACCATCTGTATAAACATGGAAATATCTATACCGCTATCTGCATAAACTTGGAAATATCTACACCGCCATCTCTATGAAAATGGAAATATCTACACCGCCATCTGTACGAACATGGAAATATCTACACCGCCATCTGCATGAACATGTAAATATCTACACCGCCATCTGTATGAACATGGAAATATCTACACCGCTATCTGTATGAACATGGAAATATCTACACCGATATCTGTATGAACATGGAAATATCTACACCGCCCTCTGTATGAACATGGAAATATCTACACCGCTATCTGTATGAACATGCAAATATCTACACAGCTATCTGTATATCAATGGAAATATCTACACTGCTGTCTCTATAAACATGGAAATATCTACACTGCTATCTGTATAAACATGGAAATATCTACACCGCCATCTCCATGAACATGGAAATATCTACAACGCCATTTGTATGAACATGGAAATATCTACACCGCCATCTCTATGAACATGGACATATCTTCACCGCCATCCGTATGAGCATGGATATATCTACACCAGCATCTGGATGAACATGGAAATATCTACAGCGCTATCTGCATGAACATGGAAATATCTACACAGCTATCTCCATATACATGGAAATACCTACACAGATTTCTCTATAAATATGGAAATAACTACAGCGCTATCTCTATAAACTTTGAAATATGTACACCGCCATCTGTATGAACATGGAAATATCTACACCGCCATCTGTACGAACATGGACATATCTACACGGCCATCTGTATTAAGATGGAAATATCTACACCGCTATCTGTATAAACATGGAAATATCTGCCCAACTATCTGTATAAACATGGAAATATCAGCACCGCTATCTGTATAAACATGGAAATATCTACACCGCTATCTGCATAAACATGGTAAAAGCCACACCGCTATCTGTGTAAACATGGAAATGTCTACACCGCTATCTGTGTAAACATGGAAATATCTACACCGCCGTCTGTATGAACATGGAAATATCTACACCGCCATCGCTATAAACTTGGAAATATCTACACCGCTATCTGTATGAAATTGGAAATATCTACACTGCTATCAGAATAAAATTGAAATAATCTACACCACTATCTCTATAAACATGGAAATATCTACACTGTTATCTGTATAAACATGAAAATATCTACACCGCTATCTGTATAAACATGGAAATATCTTCACCTCTATCTGTATAAACATGGAAATATCTACAACGCTGTCTCTATAAACTTGGAAATAACTACACCACTATCTCTATAAACATGGAAATAACTGGACCGCCATCTCTATAAACATGGAAATATCTACACCACCATCTGTATAAACATGGAAATATCTATACCGCTAACTGTATGAACATGGAAATATCTACACCGCTATCTGTATGAACATGGAAATATCTACACTGCTATCTGTATGAACATGGAAATATCTACACCGCCATCTGTATGAACATGGAAATACCTACACCGCTATCTGTACGAAGATGGAAATAGCTATACCGCTATCTGTATGAACATGAACATATCTACACAGCTATCTGTATATCAATGGAAATATCTACACTGCTATCTCTATAAACATGGAAATATCTACACTGCTATCTGTATAAACATGGAAATGCCGACACCGCCACCTGTATGAACATGGAATTATCTACACTGCCATCCGTACCAACATGGAAATATCTACACCGCCATCACTATGAACATGTAAATATCTACACCTCCATCTGTATGAACATGGAAATATCTACACCGCTAACTGTATGAACATGGAAATATCAGCACCGCTATCTGTATGAACATGGAAATATCTACACCGCTATCTGTATGAACATGGAAATATCTACACCGCTATCTGTATGAACATGGAAATATCTACACCGCTATCTGTATGAACATGGAAATATCTACACCGCTATCTGTATGAACATGCAAATATCAACACAGCTATCTGTATATCAATGGAAATATCTACACTGCTATCTCTATAAACATGGAAATTACTACACTGCTATCTGTATAAACATGGAAATATCTACACCGCCACCTGTATGAACATGGAAATATCTACACTGGCATCCGTACGAACATGGAAATATCAACACCGCCATCTGTATGAACATGTAAATATCTACACCGCAATCTGTGTGAACATGGAAATATCTACACCGCTAACTGTATGAACACGGAAATATCTACACCGCCATCTCTATGAACATGGAATATCTACACCACCATCTGTATGAACATGGAAATATCTTCACCGCCATCTGTATGAACATGGATATATCTACACCGGCATCTGGATGATCATGGAAATATCTACACCGCTATCAGCATGAACATGGAAATATCTACACAGATATCTGCACATACATGGAAATATCTACAGAGATTTCTCTATAAATATGGAAATAACTACCGCGCTATCCCTATAAACTTGGAAATATCTACACCGCCATCTGTATGAACATGGAAATATCTACACCGCCATCTGTACAAACATGGACATATCTACAAAGCCATCTGTATTAAGATGGAAATATCTACACCGCTATCTGTATAAAGATGGATATATCCGCCCAACTATCTGTATAAACATGGAAATATCCGCACTGCTATCTGTATAAACATGGAAATATCTACACCGCTATCTGCATAAACATGGAAATATCCACACAGCTATCTGTGTAAACATGGAAATGTCTACACCGCTATCTGTGTAAACATGGAAATATCTACACCGCCATCTGTGTAAACATGAAAATATCTACACCGCCATCTCTATAAACATGGAAATATCTACACCGACATCTGTATGAACATGGAAATATCTACACCGCCATCTCTATAAACGTGGAAATATCTACACCGCTATCTGTATGAACTTGGAAATATCTACACTGCTATCTGTATAAATTTGAAATTATCTACACCACTGTCTCTATAAACATGGAAATATCTACACTGTTATCTGTATAAACATGGAAATATCTACAACGCTGTCTCGATAAACTTGGAAATAACTACACCACAATCTCTATAAACATGGAAATATCTAGACCGCCATCTCTATAAACATGGAAATATCTACACCACCATCTGTATAAACATGGAAATATCTATACCGCTATCTGCATAAACATGGAAATATCTACACCGCCATCTCTATGAACATGGAAATATCTACACCGCCATCTGTACAAACATGGACATATCTACAAAGCCATCTATATTAAGATGGAAATATCTACACCGCTATCTGTATAAACATGGAAATATCTGCCCAACTATGTGTATAAACATGGAAATATCCGCACCGCTATCTGTATAAACATGGAAATATCTACACAGCTATCTGCATAAACATGGAAATATCCACAGCGCTATCTGTGTAAACATGGAAATGTCTACAACGCTATCTGTGTAAACATGGAAATATCTACACCGCCATCTGTGTAAACATGAAAATATCTACACCGCCATCTCTATAAACATGGAAATATCTACACCGCCATCTGTATGAACATGGAAATATCTACACCGCCATCTCTATAAACGTGGAAATAACCACACCGCTATTTGTATGAACTTGGAAATATCTACAGTGCTCTCGGTATAAAATTGAAATTATCTACACCACTATCTCTGTAAACATGGAAATATCTACTCTGCTATCTGTATAAACATGGAAATATCTACGCCGCTATCTGTATAAACATGGAAATATCTTCACCGCTATCTGTATGAACATGGAAATATCTACACCGCTAACTGTATGAACATGGAAATATCTACAACGCCATCTGTATAAACATGGAAATATCTACACCGTTATCTGTATGAACATCGAAATATCTACACCGCTATCTGTATGAACATGGAAATATCTACACCGCTATCTGTATGAACATGGAAATATCTACAGCACTGTCTCTATAAACTTGGAAATAACTACACCACTATCTCTGTAAACATGGAAATATCTAGACCGCCATCTCTATAAACATGGAAATATCTACACCACCATCTGTATAAACATGGAAATATCTATACCGCTATCTGCATAAACTTGGAAATATCTACACCGCCATCTCTATGAAAATGGAAATATCTACACCGCCATCTGTACGAACATGGAAATATCTACACCGCCATCTGCATGAACATGTAAATATCTACACCGCCATCTGTATGAACATGGAAATATCTACACCGCTAACTGTATGAACATGGAAATATCTACACCGCTATCTGTATGAACATGGAAATATCTACACCGCTATCTGTATGAACATGGAAATATCTACACCGATATCTGTATGAACATGGAAATATCTACACCGCCCTCTGTATGAACATGGAAATATCTACACCGCTATCTGTATGAACATGCAAATATCTACACAGCTATCTGTATATCAATGGAAATATCTACACTGCTATCTCTATAAACATGGAAATATCTACACTGCTATCTGTATAAACATGGAAATATCTACACCGACATCTCCATGAACATGGAAATATCTACAACGCCATTTGTATGAACATGGAAATATCTACACCGCCATCTCTATGAACATGGAAATATCTACACCGCCATTTGTATGAACATGGAAATATCTACACCACCATCTGTATGAACATGGAAATATCTTCACCGCCATCCGTATGAGCATGGATATATCTACACCAGCATCTGGATGAACATGGAAACATCTACAGCGCTATCTGCATGAACATGGAAATATCTACACAGCTATCTCCATATACATGGAAATACCTACACAGATTTCTCTATAAATATGGAAATAACTACAGCGCTATCTCTATAAACTTCGAAATATCTACACCACCATCTGTATGAACATGGAAATATCTACACCGCCATCTGTACGAACATGGACATATCTACACGGCCATCTGTATTAAGATGGAAATATCTACACCGCTATCT
Source organism: Gorilla gorilla gorilla (assembly GCF_029281585.2). NCBI lineage: Eukaryota > Metazoa > Chordata > Mammalia > Primates > Hominidae > Gorilla > Gorilla gorilla. The sequence goes on from NC_073234.2 coordinate 3,166,533, forward strand.
GTATAAACATGGAAATATCTGCCCAACTATCTGTATAAACATGGAAATATCAGCACCGCTATCTGTATAAACATGGAAATATCTACACCGCTATCTGCATAAACATGGTAATAGCCACACCGCTATCTGTGTAAACATGGAAATGTCTACACCGCTATCTGTGTAAACATGGAAATATCTACACCGCCATCTGTGTAAATATGAAAATACACCGCCATCTCTATAAACATGGAAATATCTACACCGCCGTCTGTATGAACATGGAAATATCTACACCGCCATCGCTATAAACTTGGAAATATCTACACCGCAATCTGTGTGAACATGGAAATATCTACACCGCTAACTGTATGAACATGGAAATATCTACACCGCTATCTGTATGAAAATGGAAATATCTACACCGCTATCTGTATGAACATGGAAATATCTACACCTCTATCTGTATGAACTTGGAAATATCTACACTGCTCTCTGTATATAATTGAAATTATCGACACAACTGTCTCTATAAACATGTAAATATCTACACCGCTATCTGTGTAAACATGGAAATATCTACACCGCCATCTGTGTAAACATGAAAATATCTACACCGCCATCCCCATTAACATGGAATTATCTACACCGCCATCTGTATGGACATGGAAATATCTACACCGCCATCTCTATAAATGTGGAAATATCTACACCGCTATATGTATGAACTTGGAAATATCTACACTGCTCTCTGTACAAAATTGAAATTATCTAAACCACTATCTCTATAAACATGGAAATATCTACACTGCAATCAGTATAAACATGAAAATATCTACACCGCTATCTGTATAAACATGGAAATATCTCCACCGCTATCTGTATAAACATGGAAATATCTACAACGCTGTCTCTATAAACTTGGAAATAACGACACCACTATCTCTGTAAACATGGAATTATCTAGAACGCCATCTCTATAAACATGTAAATATCTACACCACCATCTGAATAAACATGGAAATATCTATACCGGTATCTGCATAAACTTGGAAATATCTACACCGCCTTCTCTATGAACATGGAAATGTCTACTCCGCCATCTGTAAGAACATGGAAATGTCTATACCGCAATCTGTATGAAAATGTAAATATCTACACCACCATCTGAATTAACATGGAAATATCTACACCGCTAACTGTATGAACATGGAAATATCTACACCGCTATCTGTATGAACATGGAAATACCTACACCGTTATCTGTATGAACATGGAAATATCTAAACTGCTATCTGTATGAACATGGAAATATGTACACCGTTATCTGTATGAACATGGAAATATCTACACCGCTATCTGTATGAACATGAAAATATCTACACAGCTATCTGTATATCAATGTAAATATCTACACTGCTATCTCTATAAACATGGAAATAACTACAGTGCTATCTGTATAAACATGGAAATGTCTACACCGCCACCTGTATGAACATGGAAATATCTACACTGCAATCCGTACGAACATGGAAATATCTACACCGCCATCTGTATGAACATGTAAATATCTACACCGCCTTCTGTATGAACATGGAAATATCTACACCGCTAAGTGTATGAACAAGGAAATATCTACACCGCTATTGGTATGAACATGGAAATATCTACACCGCTATCTGTATGAACATGGAAATATCTACACCGCTACCTGTATGAACTTGGACATATCTACACCGCCATCTGTATTAAGATGGAAATATCTACACCGCTATTTGTATAAACATGGAAATATCTGCCCAACTATCTGTATAAACATGGAAATATCCGCACCGCTATCTGTCTAAACATGGAAATGACTACACCGCTATCTGTGTAAACATGGAAATATCTACACCGCCATCTGTGTAAACATGGGAATATCTACACCGCCATCTCTATAAACATGGAAATATCTACACCGCCATCTGTATGAACATGGAAATATCTACACCGCCATCTCTATAAACGTGGAAATATCTACACCGCTATCTGTATGAACTTGGAAATATCTACACTGCTATCTGTATAAAATTGGAATTACCTACACCACCATCTCTATCAACATGGAAATATCTACACCGCTATCTGTATAAACATGGAAATATCTTCACCGCTATCTGTATAAACATGGAAATACCTTCACCGCTATCTGTAAAAACATGGAAATATCTACAACGCTGTCTCTATAAACTTGGAAATAACTACACCACTATCTCTATAAACATGGAAATGTCTAGACCGCCATCTCTATAAACATGGAAATATCTACACCACCATCTGTATAAACATGGAAATATCTATACCGCTATCTGCATAAACATGGAAATATCTACACCGCCATCTCTACGAACATGGAAATAGCTAAACCGCCATCTGAATGAACATGGAAATATCTACACCGCCATCTGTATGAACATGTAAATATCTACACCGCCATCTGTATGAACATGGAAATATCTACACCGCTAACTGTATGAACATGGAAATATCAACACCGCTATCTGTAAGACCATGGAAATATCTACACCGATATCAGTATGAACATGGAAATATCTACACCGCTATCAGTACGTACATGGAAATATCTACACCGCTATCTGTATGAACATGGAAATATCTACACCGCTATCTGTATGAACATGCAAATATCTACACAGCTATCTGTATATCAATGTAAATATCTACAGTGCAATCTCTATAAACTTGGAAATAACTACACTGCTATCTGTATAAACATGGAAATATCTACACCACAACCAGTATGAACATGGAAATAACTACACTGCCATCCGTATGAACATGGAAATATCTACACCACCATCTGTATGAACATGGAAATATCTAAACCGCCATCTGCATGAACATGGAAATATCTACACCGCTATCTGTATGAACATGGAAATATCTACACCACTATCTGTGTGAACATGCAAATATCTACACCGCTATCTGTATGAACATGGAAATATCTACACCACTATCTGTATGAACATCGAAATATCTACACCGCTATCTGTATGAACATGGAAATATCTACACCGCTATCTGTATGAACATGCAAATGTCTACACAGCTATCAGTATGAACATGGAAATAACTCCAATGCTATCTGTATAAACATGGAAATTTCTACACCGCCATCTCTATGAACATGGAAATATCTACACCGCCATCTGTATGAACATGTAAATAACTTCACCGCCATCTGTATGAACATGGATATATCTACAACGGCATCTGGATGAACATGCAAATATCTACACCGCCATCTCTATGAACATGGAAATATCTACACCGCCATCTGTACGAACATGGAATTATCTACACCGCCATCTGTATGAACATGTAAATATCTACACCGCCATCTGTATGAACATGGAAATATCTACACCGCTAACTGTATGAACATGGAAATATCAACACCGCTATCTGTAAGAACATGGAAATATCTATACCGCTATCTGTATGAACATGGAAATATCTACACCGCTATCTGTATGAACATGGAAATATCTACACCGCTATCTGTATGAACATGGAAATATCTACAGCACTGTCTCTATAAACTTGGAAGTAACTACACCACTATCTCTGTAAACATGGAAATATCTAGACCGCCATCTCTATAAACATGGAAATATCTACACCACCACCTGTATAAACATGGAAATATCTATACCGCTATCTGCATAAACATGGAAATATCTACACCGCCATCTCTATGAAAATGGAAATATCTACACCGCCATCTGTACGAACATGGAAATGTCTACACCGCCATCTGCATGAACATGTAAATATCTACACCGCCATCTCTATGAACATGGAAATATCTACACCGCTAACTGTATGAACATGGAAATATCTACACCGCTATCGGTATGAACATGGAAATATCTACACCGCTATCTGTATGAACATGGAAATATCTACAACGATATCTGTACGAACATGGAAATATCAACACCGCCCTCTGTATGAACATGGAAATATCTACACCGCTATCTGTATGAACATGCAAATATCTACACAGCTATCTGTATATCAATGGAAATATCTACACTGCTATCTCTATAAACATGGAAATATCTACACTGCTATCTGTATAAACATGGAAATATCTACACCGCCATCTCTATGAACATGGAAATATCTACAACGCCATTTGTATGAACATGGAAATATCTACACCGCCATCTCTATGAAAATGGAAATATCTACACCGCCATTTGTATGAACATGGAAATATCTACACCACCATCTGTGTGAACATGGAAATATCTACACCGCCATCTGTATGAACATGGAAATATCTACACCGCCATCTGTACGAACAAGGACATATCTACACCGCCATCTGTATTAAGATGGAAATATCTACACCGCTATCTGTATAAACATGGAAATATCCGCACCGCTATCTGTATAAACATGGAAATATCTACACCGCTATATGCATAAACTTGGAAATATCCACACCGCTATCTGTGTAAACATGGAAATGTCTACACCGCTATCTCTGTAAACATGGAATTATCTACACCCCAATCTGTTTAAACATGAAAATATCTACACCGCCATCTCTATAAACATGGAAATATCTACACCGCCATCTGTATGAACATGGAAATATCTATACCGCCATCTCTATACACGTGGAAATATCTACACCGCTATCTGTATGAACTTGGAAATATCTACACTGCTATCTGTATAAAATTGAAATTATCTACACCCCTATCTCTATAAACATGGAAATATCTACACTCTTATATGTATAAACATGGAAATATCTACACCGCTATCTGTATAAACATGGAAATATCTTCACCGCTACATGTATAAACATGGAAATATCTATAACGCTGTCTCTATAAACTTGGAAATAACTACAACACTATCTCTATAAACATGGAAACCTCTAGACCGCCATCTGTATAAACATGGAAATACCTACACCACCATCTGTATAAACATGGAAATATCTATACCGCTATCTGCATAAACATGGAAATATCTACACCGCCATCTCTATGAACATGGAAATATCTACACCGCCATCTGTAAGAACATGGAAATATCTACACCGCCATCTGCATGAACATGTAAATATCTACACCGCCATCTCTATGAACATGGAAATATCTACACCGCTAACTGTATGAACATGGAAATATCTACACCGCTCTCTGTATGAACATGGAAATATCTACACAGCTATCTGTATGAACATGGAAATATCTACAACGATATCTGTATGAACATGGAAATATCTACACCGCCCTCTGTATGAACATGGAAATATCTACACCGCTATCTGTATGAACATGCAAATATCTACACAGCTATCTGTATATCAATGGAAATATCTACACTGCTATCTCTATAAACATGGAAATATCTACACTGCTATCTGTATAAACATGGAAATATCTACACCGCCATCTCTATGAACATGGAAATATCTACAACGCCATTTGTATGAACATGGAAATATCTACACCGCCATCTCTATGAACATGGAAATATCTACACCGCCATTTGTATGAACATGGAAATATCTACACCACCATCTGTATGAACATGGAAATATCTACACCGCCATCTGTATGAACATGGAAATATATACACCGCCATCTGTACGAACAAGGACATATCTACACCGCCATCTGTATTAAGATGGAAATATCTACACCGCTTTCTGTATAAACATGGAAATATCTGCACCGCTATCTGTATAAACATGGAAAAATCTGCACCGCTATCTGCATAAACTTGGAAATATCCACACCGCTATCTGTGTAAACATGGAAATGTCTACACCGCTATCTCTGTAAACATGGAAATATCTACACCCCAATCTGTTTAAACATGAAAATATCTACACCGCCATCTCTATAAACATGGAAATATCTACACCGCCTTCTGTATGAACATGGAAATACCTATACCGCCATCTCTATACACGTGGAAATATCTACACCGCTATCTGTATGAACTTGGAAATATCTACACTGCTATCTGTATAAAATTGAAATTATCTACACCCCTATCTCTATAAGCATGGAAATATCTACATTCTTATATGTATAAACATGGAAATATCTACACCGCTATCTGTATAAACATGGAAATATCTTCACCGCTATCTGTATAAACATGGAAATATCTACAACGCTGTCTATATAAACTTGGAAATAACTACACCACTATCTCTATAAACATGGAAACATCTACACCACCATCTGTATAAACATGGAAATATCTATACCGCTATCTGCATAAACATGGAAATATCTACACCGCCATATCTATGAACATGGAAATATCTACAATGCTATCTGTATAAACATGGAAATGTCTACACCGCCACCTGTATGAACATGGAAATATCTACAATGCAATCCGTACAAACATGGAAATATCTACACCGCCATCTGTATGAACATGGAAATATCTAAACCACCATCTGTATGAACATGGAAATATCTACACCGCTAAGTATATGAACAAGGAAATATCTACACCGCTATTGATATGAACATGGAAATATCTACACCGCTATCTGTATGAACATGGAAATATCTACACCGCTATCTGTATGAACATGGACATATCTACACCGCCATCTGTATTAAGATGGAAATATCTACACCGCTATCTGTATAAACATGGAAATATCTGCCCAACAATCTGTATAAACATGGAAATATCCGCACCGCTATCTGTATAAACATGGAAATATGTACACCGCTATCTGCATAAACATGGAAATATCCACACCACTATCTGTGTAAAGATGGAAATGACTACACCGCTATCTGTGTAAACATGGAAATATCTACACCGCCATCTGTGTAAACATGGGAATATCTACACCGCCATCTCTGTAAATATGGAAATATCTACACCGCCATCTGTATTAACATGGAAATATCTACACCGCCATCTCTATAAACGTGGAAATATCTACACCGCTATCTGTATGAACTTGGAAATATCTACACTGCTATCTGTATAAAATTGAAATTATCTACACCACTGTCTCTATAAACATGGAAATATCTACACTGATATCTGTATAAACATGGAAATATCTACACCGCTATCTGAATGAACAGGGAAATATCTACACCGCTATCTGTATGAACATGGAAATATCTACACCGCTATCTGTATGAACATGGAAATATCTACACCGCTATCTGTATAAACATGCAAATATCTACACAGCTATCTGTATATCAATGGAAATATCTACACTGCTATCTCTATAAACATGGAAATAACTACACTGCTATCTGTATAAACTTGGAAATATCTACACCGCCATCTCTATGAACATGGAAATATCTACACCGCCATTTGTATGAACTTGGAAATATCTACACCGCCATCTCTATGAACATGGAAATATCTACACCGCCATTTGTATGAACATGGAAATATCTACACCACCATCTGTATGAACATGGATATATCTACACCGGCATCTGGATGAACATGGAAATATCTACAAGGCTATCTGCATGAACATGGAAATATCTACACAGCTATCTGAATATACATGGAAATATCTACACAGATTTCTCTATAAATATGGAAATAACTACAGCGCTATCTCTATAAATTTCGAAATATCTACACCTCCGTCTGTATGAACATGGAAATATCTACACTGCCATCTGAACAAACATGGACATATCTACACCGCAATCTGTATTAAGATGGAAATATCTACACCGCTATCTGTATAAACATGGAAATATCTACCCAAATATCTGTATAAACATGGAAATATCCACACCGCTATCTGTATAAACATGGAAATATCTACACCGCTATCTGCATAAACATGGAAATATCCACACCGCTATCTGTGAAAACATGGAAATGTCTACACCACTATCTGTGTAAACATGGAAATATCTACACCGCCGTATGTGTAAACATGAAAATATCTACACCGCCATCTCTATAAACATGGAAATATCTACTCCGCCATCTGTATGAACATGGAAATATCTACACCGCCATCTCTATAAAAGTGGAAATATCTACACCGCTATCTGTGTGAACTTGGAAATATCTACACTGCTATCTGTATAAAATTCAAATTATCTACACCACTATCTGTATAAACATGGAAATATCTACACTGTTATCTGTATAAACATGGAAATATCTACACCGCTATCTGTATAAACATGGAAATATCTTCACCGCTATCTGTATAAACATGGAAATGTCTACAACGCTGTCTCTATAAACTTGGAAATAACTACACCACTATCTCTATAAACATGGAAATATCTAGACCGCCATCTCTATAAACATGGAAATATCTACACCACCATCTTTATAAACATGGAAATATCTATACCGCTATCTACATAAACATGGAAATATCTACACCGCCATCTCTATGAACATGGAAATATCTACACCACCATCTGTACAAACATGGACATATCTACAAAGCCATCTATATTAAGATGGAAATATCTACACCGCCATCTGTATGAACATGGAAATATCTACACCGCTATCTCTATGAACATGCAAATATCTACACAGCTATCTGTATATCAATGGAAATATCTACACTGCTATCTCTATAAACATGGAAATAACTACACTGCTATCTGTATAAACATGGAAATATCTACACCGCCACTTGTATGAACATGGAAATATCTACAATGCCATCCGTACGAACATGGGAATTTCTACACCGCCATCTCTATGAACATGGAAATATCTACACCGCCATTTGTATGAACATGGAAATATCTACTCTGCCATCTGTATGAACATGGAAATATCTTCACCGCCATCTGTATGAACATGGATATATCTACACCGGCATCTGGATGAACATGGAAATATCTACACCGCTATCTGCATGAACATGGAAATATCTACACAGCTGTGTGCATATGCATGGAAATATCTACACAGATTTCTCTATAAATATGGAAATAACTACAGCGCTGTCTCTATAAACTTCGAAATATCTACACCGCCATCTGTATGAACATGGAAATATCTACACCGCCATCTGTACGAACATTGACATATCTACACCGCCATCTGTATTAAGATGGAAATTTCTACACCGCTATCTGTATAAACATGGAAATATCCGCCCAACTATCTGTATAAACATGGAAATATCCGCACCGCTATGTGCATAAACATGGAAATATCCACACCGCTATCTGTGTAAAGATGGAAATGACTACACCGCTATCTGTGTAAACATGGAAATATCTACATCGCCATCTGTGTGAACATGAAAATATCTACACCGCCATCTCTATAAATATGGAAATATCTACACTGCCATCAGTATGAACATGTAAATATCTACACGGCCACCTCTATAAACGTGGAAACATTCACACCGCTATCTGTATGAACTTGGAAATATCTACAGTGCTCTCGGTATAAAATTGAAATTATCTACACCACTATCTCTATAAACAAGGAAATAACTACACTGCTATCTGTATAAACATGGAAATATCTACACCGCCATCTCTATGAACATGGTAATATCTACACCGCCATTTGTATGAACATGGAAATATCTACACCGCCATCTCTATGAACATGGAAATATCTACACCGCCATTTGTATGAACATGGAAATATCTACACCGCCATCTGTATGAACATGGAAATATCTTCACCGCCCTCTGTATGAACATGGATATATCTACACCGGCATCTGGATGAACATGGAAATATCTACACAGCTATCTGCATATACATGGAAATATCTACACAGATTTCTCTATAAGTATGGTAATAACTACAGCGTTATCTCTACAAACTTCGAAATATCTACACCGCCATCTGTATGAACATGGAAATATCTACACCGCCATCTGTACGAACAAGGACATATCTACACCGCCATCTGTATTAAGATGGAAATATCTACACCGCTATCTGTATAAACATGGAAATATCCGCACCGCTATCTGTACAAACATGGAAATATCTACAACGCTATCTGCATAAACTTGGAAATATCCACACCGGTATCTGTGTAAAGATGGAAATGTCTACACCGCTATCTGTGTAAACATGGAAATATCTACACCGCCATCTGTATGAACATGGAAATATCTACACCGCTAACTGTATGAACATGGAAATATCTACACCGCTATCTGTATGAACTTGGAAATATCTACACTGCTATCTGTATAAAATTGAAATTATCAACACCCCTATCTCTATAAACATGGAAATATCTACACTGTTATCTGTATAAACATGGAAATATCTACACCGCCATCTGTACGAACATGGAAATATCTACACTGCCATCTGTATGAACATGTAAATACCTACACCGCCATCTGTATGAACATGGAAATATCTGCACCTCTAACTGTATGAACATGGAAATATCTACACCGCTATCTGTATGAACATGGAAATATCTACACCGTTATCTGTATGAACATGGAAATATCTACACCGCCATCTGTACGAACAAGGACATATCTACACCGCCATCTGTATTAAGATGGAAATATCAACACCGCTATTTGTATAAACATGGAAATATCTGCCCATCTGTATAAACATGGAAATATCCGCACCGCTATCTGTATAAACATGGAAATATCTACACCGCTATCTGCATAAAGATGGAAATATCCACGCCGCTATCTGTGTAAACATGGAAATGTCGACACCGCTATCTGTGTTAACATGGAAATATCTACACCGCCATCTGTGTAAACATGAAAATATCTACACCGCCATCACTATAAACATGGAAATATCTACACCGCCATCTGTATGAACATGGAAATATCTACACCGCCATCTCTATAAACGTGGAAATATCTACGCCGCTATCTGTATGAACTTGGAAATATCTACACTGCAATCTGTATAAAATTGAAATTATCTACACCCCTATCTCTATAAACATGGAAATATCTACACTATTATCTGTATAAACATGGAAATATCTACACCGCTATCTGTATAAACATGGAAATATCTTCACCGCTGCCTGTATAAACATGGAAATATCTACAACGCTGTCTCGATAAACTTGGAAATAACTACACCACTATCTCTATTAACATGGAAATATCTAGACCGCCATCTCTATAAACATGGAAATACCTACACCACCATCTGTATAAACATGGAAATATCTACACCGCTATCTGAATAAACATGGAAATATCTACACCGCCATCTCTATGAACATGGAAATATCTACACCGCCATCTGTACAAACATGGAAATATCTACACCGCCATCTGTATGAACTTGTAAATATCTACACCACCATCTGTATGAACATGGAAATATCTACACCGCTAACTGTATGAACATGGAAATATCTACACCGCTATCTGTATGAACTTGGAAATACCTACACCGTTATCAGTATGAACATGGAAATATCTAAACTGCTATCTGTATTAACATGGAAATATCTACACCGTTATCTGTACGAACATGGAAATATCTACACCGCTATCTGTATGAACATGCAAATATCTACACAGCTATCTGTATATCAATGGAAATATCTACACTGCTATCTCTATAAACATGGAAATAACTACAATGCTATCTGTATAAACATGGAAATGTCTACACCGCCATCTGTATGAACATGTAAATATCTACACCGCAATCGGTATGAACATGGAAATATCTACAACGCTAACAGTATGGACATGGAAATATCTACACCGCTATTGGTATGAACATGGAAATATCTACACCACTATCTGCATGAACATGGAAATATCTACACCGCTATCTGTATGAACATGGAAATATCTACACAGCTATCTGTATATAATTGAAATTATCTACTCCACTATCTCTATAAACATGGAAATAACTACACTGCTATCTGTATAAACATGGAAATATCTACACCACCATCTCTATTAACATGGTAATATCTACACCGCCATTTGTATTAACATGGAAATATCTACACTGCCATCTCTATGAACATGGAAATATCTACACCGCCATTTGTATGACCATGGAAATAACTACACCGCCATCTGTATGAACATGGAAATATCTTCACCGCCCTCTGTATGAACATGGATATATCTACACCGGCATCTGGATGAACATGGAAATATCTACACAGCTATCTGCATATACATGGAAATATCTACACAGATTTCTCTATAAATATGGTAATAACTACAGCGCTATCTCTATAAACTTCGAAATATCTACACCGCCATCTGTATGAACATGGAAATATCTACACCGCCATCTGTACGAACAAGGACATATCTACACCGCCATCTGTATTAAGATGGAAATATCTACACCGCTACCTGTATAAACATGGAAATATCCGCACCGCTATCTGTATAAACATGGAAATATCTACACCGCTATCTGCATAAATTTGGAAATATCCACACCGCTATCTGTTTAAACATGGAAATGTCTACACCGCTATCTCTGTAAACATGGAAATATCTACACCCCAATCTGTTTAAACATGAAAATATCTACACCGCCATCTCTATAAACATGGAAATATCTACACCGCCATCTGTATGAACATGGAAATATCTATACCGCCATCTCTATACACGTGGAAATATCTACACCGCTATCTGTATGAACTTGGAAATATCTACACTGCTATCTGTATAAAATTGAAATTATCTACACCCCTATCTCTATAAACATGGAAATATCTACACTCTTATATGTATAAACATGGAAATATCTACACCGCTATCTGTATAAACATGGAAATATCTTCACCGCTACATGTATAAACATGGAAATATCTATAACGCTGTCTCTATAAACTTGGAAATAACTACACCACTATCTCTATAAACATGGAAACATCTAGACCGCCATCTGTATAAACATGGAAATACCTACACCACCATCTGTATAAACATGGAAATATCTATACCGCTATCTGCATAAACATGGAAATATCTACACCGCTATCTCTATGAACATGGAAATATCTACACCGCCATCTGTACGAACATGGAAATATCTACACCGCCATCTGTATGAACATGTAAATACCTACACTGCCATCTGTATGAACATGGAAATATCTACACCTCCAACTGTATGAACATGGAAATATCTACACCGCTATCTGTATGAACTTGGAAATATCTACACCGTTATATGTATGAACATGGAAATATCTACACCGCTATCTGTATGAACATGGAAATATCTACACCGCTATCTGTACGAACATGGAAATATCTACACCGCTATCGATATGAACATGCAAATATCTACACAGCTATCAGTATATCAATGGAAATATCTACACTGCTATCTCTATAAACATAGAAATAACTACACTGCTATCGGTATAAACATGGAAATATCTACACCGCCACCTGTATGAACATGGAAATGTCTACACTGCCATCCGTACGAACATGGAAATATCTACACCACCATATCTATGAACATGGAAATATCTACACCGCCATTTGTATGAACATGGAAATATCTACACCGCCATCAGTATGAACATGGAAATATCTACACTGCCATCTCTATAAACGTGGAAATATCTATATCACTATCTGTATGAACTTGGAAATATCTACACTGCTCTCGGTATAAAATTGAAATTATCTACACCACTATCTCTATAAACATGGAAATATCTACACTGCTATCTGTATAAACATGGAAATATCTACACTGCTATCTGTATAAACATGGAAATATCTTCTCCGCTATCTGCATAAACATGGAAATATCTACACCGCCATCTCTATGATCATGGAAATATCTACACCGACATCCGTACGAACATGGAAATATCTACACCGCCATCTGTATGAACATGGAAATATCTACAACGCTAACTGTATGGACATGGAAATATCTACACTCCTATTGGTATGAACATGGAAATATCTACACCGCTATCTGCATGAACATGGAAATATCTACACCGCTATCTGTATGAACATGGAAATATCTACACCGCTATCTGTATGAACATGGAAATATCTACACCGCTATCTGTATGAACATGGACATATCTACACCGCCATCTGTATTAAGATGGAAATATCTACACCGCTATCTGTATAAACATGGAAATATCTGCCCAACTATCTGAATAAACATGGAAATATCCGCACCGCTATCTGTATAAACATGGAAATATGTACACCGCTATCTGCATAAACATGGAAATATCCACACCGCTATCTGTGTAAAGATGGAAATGACTACACCGCTATCTGTGTAAACATGGAAATATCTACACCGCCATCTGTGTAAACATGGGAATATCTACACCTCCATCTCTGTAAACATGGAAATGTCTACACCGCCATCTGTTTGAACATGGAAATATCTACACCGCCATCTCTATAAACGTGGAAATATCTACTCCGCTATCTGTATGAACTTGGAAATATCAACACTGCTATCTGTATAAAATTGAAATTATCTACACCACTATCTCTATAAACATGGAAATATCTACACTGCTATCTGTATAAACATGGAAATATCTTCACCGCTATCTGTATAAACATGGAAATATCTACAACGCTGTCTCTATAAACTTGGAAATAACTACACCACTATCTCTATAAACATGGAAATATCTACACCGCTAACTGTATGAACATGGAAATATCTACACCGCTATCTGTATGAACATGGAAATATCTGCACCGCTATATGTATGAACATGGAAATATCTACACCGCTATCTGTATAAACATGGAAATATCTACACTGTTATCTGTATAAAATTGAAATTATCTACACCACTATCTCTATAAACATGGAAATATCTACACTGTTATCTGTATAAACATGGAAATATCTGCACCGCTATCTGTATAAACATGGAAATATCTTCACTGCTATCTGTATAAACATGGAAATATCTACAACGCTGTCTCTATAAACTTGGAAATAACTACACCCCTATCTCTATAAACATGGAAATATCTAGACCGCCATCTCTATAAACATGGAAATATCTACACCACCATCTGTATAAACATTTAAATATCTATACCGCTATCTGCATAAACATGGAAATATCTACACCGCCATCTCTATGAACATGGAAATATCTACACCGCCATCTGTACGAACATGGAAATATCTACACCGCCATCTGTATGAACATGTAAATACCTACACCGCCATCTGTATCAACATGGAAATATCTGCACCTCTAACTGTATGAACATGGAAATATCTACACCGCTATCTGTATGAACATGGAAATATCTACACCGTTATGTGTATGAACATGGAAATATCTACACCGCTATCTGTATGAACATGGAAATATCTACACCGCTATCTGTACGAACATGGAAATATCTACACCGCTATCGATATGAACATGCAAATATCTACACAGCTATCTGTATATCAATGGAAATATCTACAATGCTATCTCTATAAACATGGAAATAACTACACTGCTATCGGTATAAACATGGAAATATCTACACCGCCACCTGTATGAACATGGAAATGTCTACACTGCCATCCGTACGAACATGGAAATATCTACACCGCCATCTCTATGAACATGGAAATATCTACACCGCCATTTGTATGAACATGGAAATATCTACACCGCCATCAGTATGAACATGGAAATATCTACACTGCCATCTCTATAAACGGGGAAATATCTACATCGCTATCTCTATGAACTTGGAAATATCTACACTGCTCTCGGTATAAAATTGAAATTATCTACACCACTATCTCTATAAACATGGAAATACCTACACCGCTATCTGTATAAACATGGAAATACCTACCCTGCTATCTGTATGAACATGGAAATATCTTCACCGCTATCTGTATAAACATGGAAATATCTAGACCGCCATCTCTATGAACATTGAAATCTCTACACCACCATCTGTATAAACATGGAAATATCTATACCGCTATCTGCATAAACATGGAAATATCTACACCGCCATCTCTACGAACATGGAAATATCTACACCGCCATCCGTACGAACATGGAAATATCTACACCGCCATCTGTATGAACATGGAAATATCTACAACGCTAACTGTATGGACATGGAAATATCTACACTCCTATTGGTATGAACATGGAAATATCTACACCGCTATCTGCATGAACATGGAAATATCTACACCGCTATCTGTATGAACATGGAAATATCTACACCGCTATCTGTATGAAGATGGAAATATCTACACCGCTATCAGTATGAACTTGCAAATATCTACACAGCTATCTATATAAAATTGAAATTATCTACACCACTATCTCTATAAACATGGAAATAACTACACTGCTATCTGTATAAACATGGAAATATCTACACCGCCATCTCTATGAACATGGATATATCTACACCGCCATGTGTATGAACATGGAAATATCTACACCGCCATCTCTATGAACATGGAAATATCTACACCACCATTTGTATGAACATGGAAATATCTACACCGCCATCTGAAAGAACATGGAAATAGCTTCACCGCCATCTGTATGAGCATGGATATAACTACACTGCTATCTGCATGAACATGGAAATATCTACAGAGCTATCTGCATATACATGGAAATATCTACAAAGATTTCTCTATAAATATGGAAATAACTACAGCGCTATCTCTATCAACTTCGAAATATCTACACCGCCATCTGTATGAACATGGAAATAACTACACCGCCATCTGTACGAACAAGGACATATCTACACCGCCATCCGTATTAAGATGGAAATATCTACACCGCTATCTGCATAAACATGGAAATATCCACACCGCTATCTGTGTAAACATGGAAATGTCTACACAGCTATCTGTGTAAACATGGAAATATCTACACCGCTATCTGTACAAACATGGAAATATCTACACCGCCATCTGTATGAACATGTAAATATCTACACCGCCATCTGTATGAACATGGAAATATCTACACCGCTAACTGTATGAACATGGAAATATCTTCACCGCTATCTGTATGAATATGGAAATATCTACACCGTTATCTGTATGAACATGGAAATATCTACACCGCTATCTGTATGAACTTGGAAATATCTACACCGCTGTCTGTACGAACATGGAAATATCTACACAGCTATCTGTATGAACATGCAAATATCTATACAGCTATCTGTATATCAATGGAAATATCTACACTGCTATCTCTATAAACATGGAAATAACTACACTGCTATCTGTATAAACATGGAAATATCTACACCGCCACCTGTATGATCATGGAAATGACGACACTGCCATCCGTACGAACATGGAAATATCTACGCCGCCATCTGTATGAACATGTAAATATCTACACCGCCATCTGTGTGAACATGGAAATATCTACACCGCTAACTGTATGAACATGGAAATATCTACACCGCTATCTGTATGAAAATGGAAATACCTACACCGCTATCTGTATGAACATGGAAATATCTACACCGCTATCTGTATGAACTTGGAAATATCTACACTGCTCTCTGTATAAAATTGAAATTATCGACACCACTATCTCTATAAACATGTAAATATCTACACCGCTATCTGTGTAAACATGGAAATATCTACACCGCCATCTGTGTAAACATGAAGATATCTACACCGCCATCCCCATTAACATGGAAATATCTACACCGCCATCTGTATGAACATGGAAATATCTACACCGCCATCTCTATAAACGTGGAAATATCTACACCGCTATCTGTATGAACTTGGAAATATCTACACTGCTCTCTGTATAAAATTGAAATTATCTACACCACTATCTCTATAAACATGGAAATATCTACACTGCTATCTGTATAAACATGGAAATATCTTCACCGCTATCTTTATAAACATGGAAATATCTCCACCGCTATCTGTATAAACATGGAAATATCTACAACGCTGTCTCTATAAACTTGGAAATAACGACATCACTATCTCTGTAAACATGGAAATATCTAGAACTCCATCTCTATAAACATGGAAATATCTGCAAAACCATCTGTATAAACATGGAAATATCTATAACGCTATCTTCATAAACTTGAAAATATCTACACGGCCTTCTCTATGAACATGGAAATATCTACACCGCCATCTGTAAGAACATGGAAAAATCTATACCGCCATCTGTATGAACATGTAAATATCTACACCACCGTCTGTATGAACATGGAAATAACTACACCACTTACTGTATGAACATGGAAATATCTACACCGCCATCTGTATGAACATGGAAATACCTACACCGTTATCTGTATGAACATGGAAATATCTAAACTGCTATCTGTATGAACACGGAAATATCTACACCGTTATCTGTACGAACATGGAAATATCTACACCGCTATCTGTATGAACATGCAAATATCTACACAGCTATCTGTATATCAATGTAAATATCTACACTGCTATCTCTATAAACATGGAAATAACTACAATGCTATCTGTATAAACATGGAAATGTCTACACCGCCACCTGTATGAACATGGAAATATCTACACTGCAATCCGTACGAACATGGAAATATCTACACCGCCATCTGTATGAACATGTAAATATCTAAACCACCATCTGTATGAACATGGAAATATCTACACCACTAAGTGTATGAACAAGGAAATATCTACACCGCTATTGGTATGAACATGGAAATATCTACACCGCTATCTGTATGAACATGGAAATATCTACACCGCTATCTGTATGAACATGGACATATCTACACCGCCATCTGTATTAAGATGGAAATATCTACACCGCTATCTGTATAAACATGGAAATATCTGCCCAACTATCTGAATAAACATGGAAATATCCGCACCGCTATCTGTATAAACATGGAAATATGTACACCGCTATCTGCATAAACATGGAAACATCCACACCGCTATCTGTGTAAAGATGGAAATGACTACACCGCTATCTGCGTAAACATGGAAATATCTACACCGCCATCTGTGTAAACATGGGAATATCTACACCGCCATCTCTGTAAACATGGAAATATCTACACCGCCATCGGTATGAACATGGAAATATCTACAACGCCATCTGTATGAACATGGAAATATCTACACTGCTAACTGTATGAACATGGAAATATCTACACCGCTATCTGTATAAACATGGAAATATCTACACCGCCATCTCTATGAACATGGAAATATCTACACCGCCATCTGTACAAACATGGACATATCTACAAAGCCATCTGTATTAAGATGGAAATATCTACACCGCTATCTGTATGAACACGGAAATATCTACACCGCTATCTGTATGAACATGGAAATATCTACACCGCCATCTGTATGAACATGGAAATATCTACACCGCTATCTGTATGAACATGCAAATATCTATACAGCTCTCTGTATATCAATGGAAATATCTACACTGCTATCTCTATAAACATGGAAATAACTACACTGCTATCTGTATAAACATGGAAATATCTACACCGCCACCTGTATGAACATGGAAATATCTACAATGCCATCCGTACGAACATGGAAATATCTACACCGCCATCTCAATGAACATGGAAATATCTACACCGCCATTTGTTTGAACATGGAAATATCTACACCGCCATCTGTATGAACATGGAAATATCTTCACCGCCATCTGTATGAACATGGATATATCTACACCGGCTTCTGGATGAACATGGAAATATCTACACCGCTATCTGCATGAACATGGAAATATCTACACAGCTGTCTGCATATGCATGGAAATATCTACACAGATTTCTCTATAAATATGGAAATAACTACAGCGCTGTATCTATAAACTTCGAAATATCTACAACGCTATCTGTATGAACATGGAAATATCTACACCGCCATCTGTACGAACATTGACATATCTACACCGCCATCTG
The DNA here is from genome assembly GCF_029281585.2 of Gorilla gorilla gorilla. NCBI lineage: Eukaryota > Metazoa > Chordata > Mammalia > Primates > Hominidae > Gorilla > Gorilla gorilla. Next base: position 3,186,494 of record NC_073234.2, read on the forward strand.
TATTAAGATGGAAATTTCTACACCGCTATCTGTATAAACATTTAAATATCCGCCCAACTATCTGTATAAACATGGAAATATCCGCACCGCTATCTGTATAAACATGGAAATATCTACATCGCCATCTGTGTAAACATGAAAATATCTACACCGCCATCTCCATAAATATGGAAATATCTACACCGCCATCAGTATGAACATGTAAATATCTACACGGCCACCTCTATAAACGTGGAAATATTCACACCGCTATCTGTATGAACTTGGAAATATCTACAGTGCTCTCGGTATAAAATTGAAATTATCTACACCACTATCTCTATAAACATGGAAATAACTTATCTGCTATCTGTATAAACATGGAAGTATCTTCACCGCTATCTGTATAAACATGGAAATATCTACAGCGCTGTCTCTATGAACTTGGAAATAACTACACCACTATCTCTGTAAACATGGAAATATCTAGACCGCCATCTCTATAAACATGGAAATATCTACACCACCATCTGTATAAACATGGAAATATCTATTCCACTATCTGCATAAACATGGAAATATCTACACCACCATCTGTATAAACATGGAAATATCTACACCGCCTTCTGTACGAACATGGAAATATCTACACCGCCATCTGTACAAACATGGACATATCTACAAAGCCATCTGTATTAAGATGGAAATATCTACACCGCTATCTGTATAAACATGGAAATATCCGCACCGCTATCTGTATAAACATGGAAATATCTACACCGCTATCTGCATAAACATGGAAATATCCACACCGCTATCTGTGTAAACATGGAAATGTCTACACCGCTATCTGTTTAAACATGGAAATATCTACACCGCCATCTGTGTAAACATGAAAATATCTACACTGCCATCTCTATAAACATGGAAATATCTACACCGCCATCTGTATGAACATGGAAATATATACACCGCCATCTCTATAAGCGTGGAAATATCTACACCGCTATCTGTATGAACTTGGAAGTATCTACACTGCTATCTGTATAAAATTGAAATTATCTACACCACTATCTCTATAAACATGGAAATATCTACACCGCCATTTGTATGAACATGGAAATATCTACACCGCTATCTGTATAAACATGGAAATATCTTCACCGTTATCTGTATAAACATGGAAATATCTACAACGCTGTCTCTATAAACTTGGAAATAACTACACCACTATCTCTATAAACATGGAAATATCTAGACCGCCATCTCTATAAACATGGAAATATCTATATCACCATCTGTATAAACATGGAAATATCTATACCGATATCTGCATAAACATGGAAATATCTACACCACCATCTCTATGAACATGGAAATATCTACACCGCCATCTGTACAAACATGGACATATCTAGAAAGCCATCTATATTAAGATGGAAATATCTACACCGCTATCTGTATAAACATGGAAATATCTGCCCAACTATCTGTATAAACATGGAAATATCCGCACCTCTATCTGTATAAACATGGAAATATCTACACCGCCATCTGCATAAACATGGAAATATCCACACCGCTATCAGTGCAAACATGGAAATGTCTACACCGCTATCTGTGTAAACATTGAAATATCTACACCGCCATCTGTGTAAATATGAAAATATCTACACCGCCATCTCTATAAACATGGAAATATCTACACCGCCATCTGTATGAACATGGAGATATCTACACCGCCATCTCTATAAACGTGGAAATATCCACACCGCTATTTGTATGAACTTGGAAATATCTACAGTGCTCTCGGAATAAAATTGAAATTATCTACACCACTATCTCTATAAACATGGAAATATCTACTCTGCTATCTGTATAAACATGGAAATATCTACACCGCTATCTGTATGAACATGGAAATATCTTCACCGCTATCTGTATAAACATGGAAATATCTACAACGCTGTCTCTATAAACTTGGAAATAACTACACCACTATCTCTGTAAACATGGAAATATCTAGACCGCCATCTCTATAAACATGGAAATATCTACACCACGATATGTATAAACATGGAAACATCTATACTGCTATCTGCATAAACATGGAAATATATTCACCGCCATCTCTATGAACATGGAAATATCTACACCGCCATCTGTACGAACATGGAAATATCTACACCGCCATCTGCATGAACATGTAAATATCTACATCGCCATCTGTATGAACACGGGAATATCTACACCGCCAACTGTATGAACATGGAAATATCTACACCGCTATCTGTATGAACATGGAAATACCTACACCGTTATCTGTATGAACATCGAAATATCTACACCGCTATCTGTATGAACATGGAAATATCTACACCGCTATCTGTATGAACATGGAAATATCTACACCGCTATATGTATGAACATGCAAATATCCACACAGCTATCTGTATGTCAATGGAAATATCTACACTGCTATCTCTATAAACATGGAAATAACTACACTGCTATCTGTATAAACATGGAAATATCTACACTGCCACCTGTATGAACATGGAAATATCTACAATGCCATCCGTACGAACATAGAAATATCTACACTGACATCTGTATGAACATCTAAATATCTACACCGCCATCTGTATGAACATGGAAACATCTACACCGCTATCTGTTTGAACATGGAAATATCTACACCGCCATCTCTATAAACTTGGAAATATCTACACCGCTATCTGTATGAACTTGGAAATATCTACACTGCTATCTGTATAAAATTGAAATAATCTACACCACTATCTCTATAAACATGGAAATATCTACACTGTTATCTGTATAAACATGAAAATATCTACACCGCTATCTGTATAAACATGGAAATATCTTCACCGCTATCTGTATAAACATGGAAATATCTACAACGCTGTCTCTATAAACTTGGAAATAACTACACCACTATCTCTATAAACATGGAAATAACTGGACCGCCATCTCCATAAACATGGAAATATATACACCACCATCTGTATAAACATGGAAATATCTATACCGCTAACTGTATGAACATGGAAATATCTACACCGCTATCTGTATGAACATGGATATATCTACACCGCTATCTGTATGAACATGGAAATATCTACACCGCTATCTGTATGAACATGGAAATACCTACACCGCTATCTGTACGAAGATGGAAATAGCTACACCGCTATCTGTATGAACATGCACATATCTACACAGCTATCTGTATATCAATGGAAATATCTACACTGCTATCTCTATAAACATGGAAATATCTACACTGCTATCTGTATAAACATGGAAATGCCAACACCGCCACCTGTATGAACATGGAATTATCAACACTGCCATCCGTACGAACATGGAAATATCTACACCGCCATCACTATGAACATGTAAATATCTACACCGCCATCTGTATGAACATGGAAATATGTACACCGCTAACTGTATGAACATGGAAATATCTGCACCGCTACCTGTATGAAAATGGAAATATCTACACCACTATCTGTATGAACATGGAAATATCCACACCGCTATCTGTATGAACATGGAAATATCTACACCGCTATCTGTATGAACATGGAAATATCTACACCGCTATCTGTATGAACATGCAAATATCTACACAGCTATCTGTATATCAATGGAAATATCTACACTGCTATCTCTATAAACATGGAAATTACTACACTGCTATCTGTATAAACATGGAAATGTCTCCACCGCCATCCCTATGAACATGGAAATATCTACACCGCCATTTGTATGAACATGGAAATAACTACACCGCCATCTGTATGAACATGGAAATATCTACACCGCCATCTCTATAAACGTGGAAATATCTACATCGCTATCTGTATGAACTTGGAAATATCTACACTGATCTCGGTATAAAATTGAAATTATCTACACCACTATCTCTATAAACATGGAAATATCTACACTGCTATCTGTATAAACATGGAAATATCCACACGGCTATCTGTATAAACATGGAAATATCTTCACCGCTATCTGTATAAACATGGAAATATCTAGACCGCCATCTCTATAAAAATTGAAATATCTACACCACCATCTGTATAAACATGGAAATATCTATACCGCTATCTGCATAAACATGGAAATATCTACACCGCATTCTCTATGAACATGGAAATACCTACACCGCCATCTGTACGAACATGGAAATATCTACAACGCCATCTGTATGAACATGTAAATATCTACACCGCCATCGGTATGAACACGGAAATATCTACAACGCTAACTGTATGGACATGGAAATATCTACACCGCTATTGGTATGAACATGGAAATATCTACACCACTATCTGCATGAACATGGAAATATCTACACCGCTATCTGTATGAACATGGAAATATCTACACAGCTATCTGTATATAATTGAAATTATCTACACCACTATCTCTATAAACATGGAAATAACTACACTGCTATCTATATAAACATGGAAATATCTACACTGCCATCTCTATGAACATGGTAATATCTACACCGCCATTTGTATGAACATGGAAATATCTACACTTCCATCTCTATGAACATGGAAATATCTACACCGCCATTTGTATGACCATGGAAATAACTACACCGCCGTCTGTATGAACATGGAAATATCTTCACCGCCCTCTGTATGAACATGGATATATCTACACCGGCATCTGGATGAACATGGAAATATCTACACAGCTATCTGCATATACACGGAAATATCTACACAGATTTCTCTATAAATATGGTAATAACTACAGCGCTATCTCTATAAACTTCGAAATATCTACACCGCCATCTGTATGAACATGGAAATATCTACACCGCCATCTGTACGAACAAGGACATATCTACACCGCCATCTGTATTAAGATGGAAATATCTACACCGCTATCTGTATAAACATGGAAATATCCTCACCGCTATCTGTATAAACATGGAAATATCAACACCGCTATCTGCATAAACTTGGAAATATCCACACCGCTATCTCTGTAAACATGGAAATGTCTACACCGCTATCTCTGTAAACATGGAAATATCTACACCCCAATCTGTTTAAACATGAAAATATCTACACCGCCATCTCTATAAACATGGAAATATCTACACCGCCATCTGTATGAACATGGAAATATCTATACCGCCATCTCTATACACGTGGAAATATCTACACCGCTATCTGTATGAACTTGGAAATATCTACACTGCTATCTGTATAAAATTGAAATTATCTACACCCCTATCTCTATAAACATGGAAATATCTACACTCTTATATGTATAAACATGGAAATATCTACACCGCTATCTGTATAAACATGGAAATATCTTCACCGCTACATGTATAATCATGGAAATATCTATAACGCTGTCTCTATAAACTTGGAAATAACTACACCACTATCTCTATAAACATGGAAACATCTAGACCGCCATCTGTATAAACATGGAAATACCTACACCACCATCTGTATAAACATGGAAATATCTATACCGCTATCTGCATAAACATGGAAATATCTACACCGCCATCTCTATGAATATGGAAATATCTACACCGCCATCTGTACGAACATGGAAATATCTACACCGCCATCTGTATGAACATGTAAATACCTACACCGCCATCTGTATGAACATGGAAATATCTACACCTCCAACTGTATGAACATGGAAATATCTACACCGCCATCAGTATGAACATGGAAATATCGACACTGCCATCTCTATAAACGTGGAAATATCTACATCGTTATCTGTATGAACTTGGAAATATCTACACTGCTCTCGGTATAAAATTGAAATTATCTACACCACTATCTCTATAAACATGGAAATATTTACACTGCTATCTGTATAAACATGGAAATATCTACACTGCTATCTGTATAAACATGGAAATATCTTCACCGCTATCTGCATAAACATGGAAATATCTACACCGCCATCTCTATGAACATGGAAATATCTACAGCGACATCCGTACGAACATGGAAATATGTACACCGCTATCTGTATGAACATTGAAATATCTACACCGCTATCTGTATGAACATGGAAATATCTACACCGCTATCTGTATGAACATGCAAATATCTACACAGCTATCTGTATAAAATTGAAAATATCTACACCGCTATCTCTATAAACATGGAAATAACTACACTGCTATCTGTATAAACATGGAAATATCTACACCACCATCTCTATGAACATGGAAATATCTACACCGCCATTTGTATGAACATGGAAATATCTACACCGCCATCTATATGAACATGGAAATATCTACACCACCATTTGTATGAACATGGAAATATCTACACCGCCATCTGAAAGAACATGGAAATATCTTCACCGCCATCTGTATGAACATGGATATAACTACACCGCTATCTGCGTGAACATGGAAATATCTACACAGCTATCTGCATATACATGGAAATATCTACAAAGATTTCTCTATAAATATGGAAATAACTACAGCGCTATCTCTATAAACTTCGAAATATCTACACCGCCATCTGTATGAAAATGGACATATCTACACCGCCATCTGTATTAAGATGGAAATATCTACACCGCTATCTGTATAAACATGGAAATATCTACACCGCTATCTGTATAAACATGGAAATATCTCCACCGCTATCTGTATAAACATGGAAATATCTACAACGCTGTCTCTATAAACTTGGAAATAACGACACCACTATCTCTGTAAACATGGAAATATCTAGAACGCCATCTCTATAAACATGGAAATATCTACACCACAATCTGTATAAACATGGAAATATCTATGCCGCTATCTTCATAAACTTGGAAATATCTACACCGCCTTCTCTATGAACATGGAAATATCTACACCGCCATCTGTAAGAACATGGAAATATCTATACCGCCATCTGTATGAACATGTAAATATCTACACCACCGTCTGTATGAACATGGAAATATCTACACCGCTAACTTTATGAACATGGAAATATCTACACCGCTATCTGTATGAACATGGAAATACTTACACCGTTATCTGTATGAACATGGAAATATCTAAACTGCTATCTGTATGAACATGGAAATATCTACACCGTTATCTGTACGAACATGGAAATATCTACACCGCTATCTGTATGAACATACAAATATCTACACAGCTATCTGTATATCAATGTAAATATCTACACTGCTATCTCCATAAACATGGAAATAACTACAATGCTATCTGTATAAACATGGAAATGTCTACACCGCCACCTGTATGAACATGGAAATATCTACACCACCGTCTGTATGAACATGGAAATATCTACACCGCTAACTGTATGAACATGTAAATATCTAAACCACCATCTGTATGAACACGGAAATATCTACACCGCTAAGTGTATGAACAAGGAAATATCTACACCGCTATTGGTATGAACATGGAAATATCTACACCGCTATCTGTATGAACATGGAAATATCTACACCGCTATCTGTATGAACATGGACATATCTACACCGCCATCTGTATTAAGATGGAAATATCTACACCGCTATCTGTATAAACATGGAAATATCTGCCCAACTATCTGTATAAACATGGAAATATCCGCACCGCTATCTGCATAAACATGGAAATATGTACACCGCTATCTGCATAAACATGGAAATATCCACACCGCTATCTGTGTAAAGATGGAAATGACTACACCACTATCTGTGTAAACATGGAAATATCTACACCGCCATCTGTGTAAACATGGGAATATCTACACCGCCATCTCTGTAAACATGGAAATATCTACACCGCCATCTGTATGAACATGGAAATATCTACACCGCCATCTCTATAAACGAGGAAATATCTACACCGCTATCTGTATGAACTTGGAAATATCAACACTGCTATCTGTATAAAATTGAAATTATCTACACCACTATCTCTATAAACATGGAAATATCTACAATGATATCTGTATAAACATGAAAATATCTACACCGCTATCTGTATAAACATGGAAATAACTTCACCGCTATCTGTATAAACATGGAAATATCCACTATGCTGTCTCTATAAACTTGGAAATAACTACACCACTATCTCTATAAACATGGAAATATCTACACAGCTAACTGTATGAACATGGAAATATCTACACCGCTATCTGTATGAACATGGAAATATCTGCACCGCTATCTGTATGAACATGGAAATATCTACACCGCTATCTGTATGAACATGGAAATATCTGCACCGCTATCTGTATGAACATGGAAATATCTACACCGCTATCTGTATGAACATGGAAATATCTCCACCGCCATCTGTATGAACATGGAAATATCTACACCACTATCTGTATAAACATGCAAATATCTACACAGCTATCTGTATATCAATGGAAATATCTACACTGCTATCTCTATAAACATGGAAATAACTACACTGCTATCTGTATAAACTTGGAAATATCTACACCGCCATCTCTTTGAACATGGAAATATCTACACCGCCATTTGTGTGAACTTGGAAAAATCTACACCGCCATCTCTATGAACATGGAAATATCTACACCGCCATTTGTATGAACATGGAAATATCTACACCACCATCTGTATGAACATGGAAATATCTTCACCGCCATCAGTATGAACATGGATATATCTACACAGGCATCTGGATGAACATGGAAATATCTACAAGGCTATCTGCATGAACATGGAAATATCTACACAGCTATCTGAATATACATGGAAATGTCTACACAGATTTCTCTATAAATATGGAAATAACTACAGCGCTATCTCTATAAACTTTGAAATATCTACACCTCCGTCTGTATGAACATGGAAATATCTACACTGCCATCTGTACAAACATGGACATATCTACACCGCCATCTGTATTAAGATGGAAATATCTACACCGCTATCTGTATAAACATGGAAATATCTACCCAACTATCTGTATAAACATGGAAATATCCACACCGCTATCTGTATAAACATGGAAATATCTACACCGCTATCTGCATAAACATGGAAATATCCACACCGCTATCTGTGAAAACATGGAAATGTCTACACCGCTATCTGTGTAAACATGGAAATATCTACATCGCCATCTGTGTAAACATGAAAATATCTACACCGCCATCCCTAGAAACATGGAAATATCTACTCCGCCATCTGTATGTACATGGAAATATCTACACCGCTATCTGTATAAACATGGAAATATCTACACCGCTATCTGTATAAACATGGAAATATCTACACCGCTATCTGTGTAAACATGGAAATATCTACACCGCCATCTGTGTAAACATGGGAATATCTACACCTCCATCTCTGTAAACATGGAAATGTCTACACCGCCATCTGTTTGAACATGGAAATATCTACACCGCCATCTCTATAAACGTGGAAATATCTACTCCGCTATCTGTATGAACTTGGAAATATCAACACTGCTATCTGTATAAAATTGAAATTATCTACACCACTATCTCTATAAACATGGAAATATCTACACTGCTATCTGTATAAACATGGAAATATCTTCACCGCTATCTGTATAAACATGGAAATATCTACAACGCTGTCTCTATAAACTTGGAAATAACTACACCACTATCTCTATAAACATGGAAATATCTACACCGCTAACTGTATGAACATGGAAATATCTACACCGCTATCTGTATGAACATGGAAATATCTGCACCGCTATATGTATGAACATGGAAATATCTACACCGCTATCTGTATAAACATGGAAATATCTACACTGTTATCTGTATAAAATTGAAATTATCTACACCACTATCTCTATAAACATGGAAATATCTACACTGTTATCTGTATAAACATGGAAATATCTGCACCGCTATCTGTATAAACATGGAAATATCTTCACTGCTATCTGTATAAACATGGAAATATCTACAACGCTGTCTCTATAAACTTGGAAATAACTACACCCCTATCTCTATAAACATGGAAATATCTAGACCGCCATCTCTATAAACATGGAAATATCTACACCACCATCTGTATAAACATTTAAATATCTATACCGCTATCTGCATAAACATGGAAATATCTACACCGCCATCTCTATGAACATGGAAATATCTACACCGCCATCTGTACGAACATGGAAATATCTACACCGCCATCTGTATGAACATGTAAATACCTACACCGCCATCTGTATCAACATGGAAATATCTGCACCTCTAACTGTATGAACATGGAAATATCTACACCGCTATCTGTATGAACATGGAAATATCTACACCGTTATGTGTATGAACATGGAAATATCTACACCGCTATCTGTATGAACATGGAAATATCTACACCGCTATCTGTACGAACATGGAAATATCTACACCGCTATCGATATGAACATGCAAATATCTACACAGCTATCTGTATATCAATGGAAATATCTACAATGCTATCTCTATAAACATGGAAATAACTACACTGCTATCGGTATAAACATGGAAATATCTACACCGCCACCTGTATGAACATGGAAATGTCTACACTGCCATCCGTACGAACATGGAAATATCTACACCGCCATCTCTATGAACATGGAAATATCTACACCGCCATTTGTATGAACATGGAAATATCTACACCGCCATCAGTATGAACATGGAAATATCTACACTGCCATCTCTATAAACGGGGAAATATCTACATCGCTATCTCTATGAACTTGGAAATATCTACACTGCTCTCGGTATAAAATTGAAATTATCTACACCACTATCTCTATAAACATGGAAATACCTACACCGCTATCTGTATAAACATGGAAATACCTACCCTGCTATCTGTATGAACATGGAAATATCTTCACCGCTATCTGTATAAACATGGAAATATCTAGACCGCCATCTCTATGAACATTGAAATCTCTACACCACCATCTGTATAAACATGGAAATATCTATACCGCTATCTGCATAAACATGGAAATATCTACACCGCCATCTCTACGAACATGGAAATATCTACACCGCCATCCGTACGAACATGGAAATATCTACACCGCCATCTGTATGAACATGGAAATATCTACAACGCTAACTGTATGGACATGGAAATATCTACACTCCTATTGGTATGAACATGGAAATATCTACACCGCTATCTGCATGAACATGGAAATATCTACACCGCTATCTGTATGAACATGGAAATATCTACACCGCTATCTGTATGAAGATGGAAATATCTACACCGCTATCAGTATGAACTTGCAAATATCTACACAGCTATCTATATAAAATTGAAATTATCTACACCACTATCTCTATAAACATGGAAATAACTACACTGCTATCTGTATAAACATGGAAATATCTACACCGCCATCTCTATGAACATGGATATATCTACACCGCCATGTGTATGAACATGGAAATATCTACACCGCCATCTCTATGAACATGGAAATATCTACACCACCATTTGTATGAACATGGAAATATCTACACCGCCATCTGAAAGAACATGGAAATAGCTTCACCGCCATCTGTATGAGCATGGATATAACTACACTGCTATCTGCATGAACATGGAAATATCTACAGAGCTATCTGCATATACATGGAAATATCTACAAAGATTTCTCTATAAATATGGAAATAACTACAGCGCTATCTCTATCAACTTCGAAATATCTACACCGCCATCTGTATGAACATGGAAATAACTACACCGCCATCTGTACGAACAAGGACATATCTACACCGCCATCCGTATTAAGATGGAAATATCTACACCGCTATCTGCATAAACATGGAAATATCCACACCGCTATCTGTGTAAACATGGAAATGTCTACACAGCTATCTGTGTAAACATGGAAATATCTACACCGCTATCTGTACAAACATGGAAATATCTACACCGCCATCTGTATGAACATGTAAATATCTACACCGCCATCTGTATGAACATGGAAATATCTACACCGCTAACTGTATGAACATGGAAATATCTTCACCGCTATCTGTATGAATATGGAAATATCTACACCGTTATCTGTATGAACATGGAAATATCTACACCGCTATCTGTATGAACTTGGAAATATCTACACCGCTGTCTGTACGAACATGGAAATATCTACACAGCTATCTGTATGAACATGCAAATATCTATACAGCTATCTGTATATCAATGGAAATATCTACACTGCTATCTCTATAAACATGGAAATAACTACACTGCTATCTGTATAAACATGGAAATATCTACACCGCCACCTGTATGATCATGGAAATGACGACACTGCCATCCGTACGAACATGGAAATATCTACGCCGCCATCTGTATGAACATGTAAATATCTACACCGCCATCTGTGTGAACATGGAAATATCTACACCGCTAACTGTATGAACATGGAAATATCTACACCGCTATCTGTATGAAAATGGAAATACCTACACCGCTATCTGTATGAACATGGAAATATCTACACCGCTATCTGTATGAACTTGGAAATATCTACACTGCTCTCTGTATAAAATTGAAATTATCGACACCACTATCTCTATAAACATGTAAATATCTACACCGCTATCTGTGTAAACATGGAAATATCTACACCGCCATCTGTGTAAACATGAAGATATCTACACCGCCATCCCCATTAACATGGAAATATCTACACCGCCATCTGTATGAACATGGAAATATCTACACCGCCATCTCTATAAACGTGGAAATATCTACACCGCTATCTGTATGAACTTGGAAATATCTACACTGCTCTCTGTATAAAATTGAAATTATCTACACCACTATCTCTATAAACATGGAAATATCTACACTGCTATCTGTATAAACATGGAAATATCTTCACCGCTATCTTTATAAACATGGAAATATCTCCACCGCTATCTGTATAAACATGGAAATATCTACAACGCTGTCTCTATAAACTTGGAAATAACGACATCACTATCTCTGTAAACATGGAAATATCTAGAACTCCATCTCTATAAACATGGAAATATCTGCAAAACCATCTGTATAAACATGGAAATATCTATAACGCTATCTTCATAAACTTGAAAATATCTACACGGCCTTCTCTATGAACATGGAAATATCTACACCGCCATCTGTAAGAACATGGAAAAATCTATACCGCCATCTGTATGAACATGTAAATATCTACACCACCGTCTGTATGAACATGGAAATAACTACACCACTTACTGTATGAACATGGAAATATCTACACCGCCATCTGTATGAACATGGAAATACCTACACCGTTATCTGTATGAACATGGAAATATCTAAACTGCTATCTGTATGAACACGGAAATATCTACACCGTTATCTGTACGAACATGGAAATATCTACACCGCTATCTGTATGAACATGCAAATATCTACACAGCTATCTGTATATCAATGTAAATATCTACACTGCTATCTCTATAAACATGGAAATAACTACAATGCTATCTGTATAAACATGGAAATGTCTACACCGCCACCTGTATGAACATGGAAATATCTACACTGCAATCCGTACGAACATGGAAATATCTACACCGCCATCTGTATGAACATGTAAATATCTAAACCACCATCTGTATGAACATGGAAATATCTACACCACTAAGTGTATGAACAAGGAAATATCTACACCGCTATTGGTATGAACATGGAAATATCTACACCGCTATCTGTATGAACATGGAAATATCTACACCGCTATCTGTATGAACATGGACATATCTACACCGCCATCTGTATTAAGATGGAAATATCTACACCGCTATCTGTATAAACATGGAAATATCTGCCCAACTATCTGAATAAACATGGAAATATCCGCACCGCTATCTGTATAAACATGGAAATATGTACACCGCTATCTGCATAAACATGGAAACATCCACACCGCTATCTGTGTAAAGATGGAAATGACTACACCGCTATCTGTGTAAACATGGAAATATCTACACCGCCATCTGTGTAAACATGGGAATATCTACACCGCCATCTCTGTAAACATGGAAATATCTACACCGCCATCGGTATGAACATGGAAATATCTACAACGCCATCTGTATGAACATGGAAATATCTACACTGCTAACTGTATGAACATGGAAATATCTACACCGCTATCTGTATAAACATGGAAATATCTACACCGCCATCTCTATGAACATGGAAATATCTACACCGCCATCTGTACAAACATGGACATATCTACAAAGCCATCTGTATTAAGATGGAAATATCTACACCGCTATCTGTATGAACACGGAAATATCTACACCGCTATCTGTATGAACATGGAAATATCTACACCGCCATCTGTATGAACATGGAAATATCTACACCGCTATCTGTATGAACATGCAAATATCTATACAGCTCTCTGTATATCAATGGAAATATCTACACTGCTATCTCTATAAACATGGAAATAACTACACTGCTATCTGTATAAACATGGAAATATCTACACCGCCACCTGTATGAACATGGAAATATCTACAATGCCATCCGTACGAACATGGAAATATCTACACCGCCATCTCAATGAACATGGAAATATCTACACCGCCATTTGTTTGAACATGGAAATATCTACACCGCCATCTGTATGAACATGGAAATATCTTCACCGCCATCTGTATGAACATGGATATATCTACACCGGCTTCTGGATGAACATGGAAATATCTACACCGCTATCTGCATGAACATGGAAATATCTACACAGCTGTCTGCATATGCATGGAAATATCTACACAGATTTCTCTATAAATATGGAAATAACTACAGCGCTGTATCTATAAACTTCGAAATATCTACAACGCTATCTGTATGAACATGGAAATATCTACACCGCCATCTGTACGAACATTGACATATCTACACCGCCATCTGTATTAAGATGGAAATTTCTACACCGCTATCTGTATAAACATTTAAATATCCGCCCAACTATCTGTATAAACATGGAAATATCCGCACCGCTATCTGTATAAACATGGAAATATCTACATCGCCATCTGTGTAAACATGAAAATATCTACACCGCCATCTCCATAAATATGGAAATATCTACACCGCCATCAGTATGAACATGTAAATATCTACACGGCCACCTCTATAAACGTGGAAATATTCACACCGCTATCTGTATGAACTTGGAAATATCTACAGTGCTCTCGGTATAAAATTGAAATTATCTACACCACTATCTCTATAAACATGGAAATAACTTATCTGCTATCTGTATAAACATGGAAGTATCTTCACCGCTATCTGTATAAACATGGAAATATCTACAGCGCTGTCTCTATGAACTTGGAAATAACTACACCACTATCTCTGTAAACATGGAAATATCTAGACCGCCATCTCTATAAACATGGAAATATCTACACCACCATCTGTATAAACATGGAAATATCTATTCCGCTATCTGCATAAACATGGAAATATCTACACCACCATCTGTATAAACATGGAAATATCTACACCGCCTTCTGTACGAACATGGAAATATCTACACCGCCATCTGTACAAACATGGACATATCTACAAAGCCATCTGTATTAAGATGGAAATATCTACACCGCTATCTGTATAAACATGGAAATATCCGCACCGCTATCTGTATAAACATGGAAATATCTACACCGCTATCTGCATAAACATGGAAATATCCACACCGCTATCTGTGTAAACATGGAAATGTCTACACCGCTATCTGTTTAAACATGGAAATATCTACACCGCCATCTGTGTAAACATGAAAATATCTACACCGCCATCTCTATAAACATGGAAATATCTACACCGCCATCTGTATGAACATGGAAATATATACACCGCCATCTCTATAAGCGTGGAAATATCTACACCGCTATCTGTATGAACTTGGAAGTATCTACACTGCTATCTGTATAAAATTGAAATTATCTACACCACTATCTCTATAAACATGGAAATATCTACACCGCCATTTGTATGAACATGGAAATATCTACACCGCTATCTGTATAAACATGGAAATATCTTCACCGTTATCTGTATAAACATGGAAATATCTACAACGCTGTCTCTATAAACTTGGAAATAACTACACCACTATCTCTATAAACATGGAAATATCTAGACCGCCATCTCTATAAACATGGAAATATCTATATCACCATCTGTATAAACATGGAAATATCTATACCGATATCTGCATAAACATGGAAATATCTACACCACCATCTCTATGAACATGGAAATATCTACACCGCCATCTGTACAAACATGGACATATCTAGAAAGCCATCTATATTAAGATGGAAATATCTACACCGCTATCTGTATAAACATGGAAATATCTGCCCAACTATCTGTATAAACATGGAAATATCCGCACCTCTATCTGTATAAACATGGAAATATCTACACCGCCATCTGCATAAACATGGAAATATCCACACCGCTATCAGTGCAAACATGGAAATGTCTACACCGCTATCTGTGTAAACATTGAAATATCTACACCGCCATCTGTGTAAATATGAAAATATCTACACCGCCATCTCTATAAACATGGAAATATCTACACCGCCATCTGTATGAACATGGAGATATCTACACCGCCATCTCTATAAACGTGGAAATATCCACACCGCTATTTGTATGAGCTTGGAAATATCTACAGTGCTCTCGGAATAAAATTGAAATTATCTACACCACTATCTCTATAAACATGGAAATATCTACTCTGCTATCTGTATAAACATGGAAATATCTACACCGCTATCTGTATGAACATGGAAATATCTTCACCGCTATCTGTATAAACATGGAAATATCTACAACGCTGTCTCTATAAACTTGGAAATAACTACACCACTATCTCTGTAAACATGGAAATATCTAGACCGCCATCTCTATAAACATGGAAATATCTACACCACGATATGTATAAACATGGAAACATCTATACTGCTATCTGCATAAACATGGAAATATATTCACCGCCATCTCTATGAACATGGAAATATCTACACCGCCATCTGTACGAACATGGAAATATCTACACCGCCATCTGCATGAACATGTAAATATCTACATCGCCATCTGTATGAACACGGGAATATCTACACCGCCAACTGTATGAACATGGAAATATCTACACCGCTATCTGTATGAACATGGAAATACCTACACCGTTATCTGTATGAACATCGAAATATCTACACCGCTATCTGTATGAACATGGAAATATCTACACCGCTATCTGTATGAACATGGAAATATCTACACCGCTATATGTATGAACATGCAAATATCCACACAGCTATCTGTATGTCAATGGAAATATCTACACTGCTATCTCTATAAACATGGAAATAACTACACTGCTATCTGTATAAACATGGAAATATCTACACTGCCACCTGTATGAACATGGAAATATCTACAATGCCATCCGTACGAACATAGAAATATCTACACTGACATCTGTATGAACATCTAAATATCTACACCGCCATCTGTATGAACATGGAAACATCTACACCGCTATCTGTTTGAACATGGAAATATCTACACCGCCATCTCTATAAACTTGGAAATATCTACACCGCTATCTGTATGAACTTGGAAATATCTACACTGCTATCTGTATAAAATTGAAATAATCTACACCACTATCTCTATAAACATGGAAATATCTACACTGTTATCTGTATAAACATGAAAATATCTACACCGCTATCTGTATAAACATGGAAATATCTTCACCGCTATCTGTATAAACATGGAAATATCTACAACGCTGTCTCTATAAACTTGGAAATAACTACACCACTATCTCTATAAACATGGAAATAACTGGACCGCCATCTCCATAAACATGGAAATATATACACCACCATCTGTATAAACATGGAAATATCTATACCGCTAACTGTATGAACATGGAAATATCTACACCGCTATCTGTATGAACATGGATATATCTACACCGCTATCTGTATGAACATGGAAATATCTACACCGCTATCTGTATGAACATGGAAATACCTACACCGCTATCTGTACGAAGATGGAAATAGCTACACCGCTATCTGTATGAACATGCACATATCTACACAGCTATCTGTATATCAATGGAAATATCTACACTGCTATCTCTATAAACATGGAAATATCTACACTGCTATCTGTATAAACATGGAAATGCCAACACCGCCACCTGTATGAACATGGAATTATCAACACTGCCATCCGTACGAACATGGAAATATCTACACCGCCATCACTATGAACATGTAAATATCTACACCGCCATCTGTATGAACATGGAAATATGTACACCGCTAACTGTATGAACATGGAAATATCTGCACCGCTACCTGTATGAAAATGGAAATATCTACACCACTATCTGTATGAACATGGAAATATCCACACCGCTATCTGTATGAACATGGAAATATCTACACCGCTATCTGTATGAACATGGAAATATCTACACCGCTATCTGTATGAACATGCAAATATCTACACAGCTATCTGTATATCAATGGAAATATCTACACTGCTATCTCTATAAACATGGAAATTACTACACTGCTATCTGTATAAACATGGAAATGTCTCCACCGCCATCCCTATGAACATGGAAATATCTACACCGCCATTTGTATGAACATGGAAATAACTACACCGCCATCTGTATGAACATGGAAATATCTACACCGCCATCTCTATAAACGTGGAAATATCTACATCGCTATCTGTATGAACTTGGAAATATCTACACTGATCTCGGTATAAAATTGAAATTATCTACACCACTATCTCTATAAACATGGAAATATCTACACTGCTATCTGTATAAACATGGAAATATCCACACGGCTATCTGTATAAACATGGAAATATCTTCACCGCTATCTGTATAAACATGGAAATATCTAGACCGCCATCTCTATAAAAATTGAAATATCTACACCACCATCGGTATAAACATGGAAATATCTATACCGCTATCTGCATAAACATGGAAATATCTACACCGCATTCTCTATGAACATGGAAATACCTACACCGCCATCTGTACGAACATGGAAATATCTACAACGCCATCTGTATGAACATGTAAATATCTACACCGCCATCGGTATGAACACGGAAATATCTACAACGCTAACTGTATGGACATGGAAATATCTACACCGCTATTGGTATGAACATGGAAATATCTACACCACTATCTGCATGAACATGGAAATATCTACACCGCTATCTGTATGAACATGGAAATATCTACACAGCTATCTGTATATAATTGAAATTATCTACACCACTATCTCTATAAACATGGAAATAACTACACTGCTATCTATATAAACATGGAAATATCTACACTGCCATCTCTATGAACATGGTAATATCTACACCGCCATTTGTATGAACATGGAAATATCTACACTTCCATCTCTATGAACATGGAAATATCTACACCGCCATTTGTATGACCATGGAAATAACTACACCGCCGTCTGTATGAACATGGAAATATCTTCACCGCCCTCTGTATGAACATGGATATATCTACACCGGCATCTGGATGAACATGGAAATATCTACACAGCTATCTGCATATACACGGAAATATCTACACAGATTTCTCTATAAATATGGTAATAACTACAGCGCTATCTCTATAAACTTCGAAATATCTACACCGCCATCTGTATGAACATGGAAATATCTACACTGCCATCTGTACGAACAAGGACATATCTACACCGCCATCTGTATTAAGATGGAAATATCTACACCGCTATCTGTATAAACATGGAAATATCCTCACCGCTATCTGTATAAACATGGAAATATCAACACCGCTATCTGCATAAACTTGGAAATATCCACACCGCTATCTCTGTAAACATGGAAATGTCTACACCGCTATCTCTGTAAACATGGAAATATCTACACCCCAATCTGTTTAAACATGAAAATATCTACACCGCCATCTCTATAAACATGGAAATATCTACACCGCCATCTGTATGAACATGGAAATATCTATACCGCCATCTCTATACACGTGGAAATATCTACACCGCTATCTGTATGAACTTGGAAATATCTACACTGCTATCTGTATAAAATTGAAATTATCTACACCCCTATCTCTATAAACATGGAAATATCTACACTCTTATATGTATAAACATGGAAATATCTACACCGCTATCTGTATAAACATGGAAATATCTTCACCGCTACATGTATAATCATGGAAATATCTATAACGCTGTCTCTATAAACTTGGAAATAACTACACCACTATCTCTATAAACATGGAAACATCTAGACCGCCATCTGTATAAACATGGAAATACCTACACCACCATCTGTATAAACATGGAAATATCTATACCGCTATCTGCATAAACATGGAAATATCTACACCGCCATCTCTATGAATATGGAAATATCTACACCGCCATCTGTACGAACATGGAAATATCTACACCGCCATCTGTATGAACATGTAAATACCTACACCGCCATCTGTATGAACATGGAAATATCTACACCTCCAACTGTATGAACATGGAAATATCTACACCGCCATCAGTATGAACATGGAAATATCGACACTGCCATCTCTATAAACGTGGAAATATCTACATCGTTATCTGTATGAACTTGGAAATATCTACACTGCTCTCGGTATAAAATTGAAATTATCTACACCACTATCTCTATAAACATGGAAATATCTACACTGCTATCTGTATAAACATGGAAATATCTACACTGCTATCTGTATAAACATGGAAATATCTTCACCGCTATCTGCATAAACATGGAAATATCTACACCGCCATCTCTATGAACATGGAAATATCTACAGCGACATCCGTACGAACATGGAAATATGTACACCGCTATCTGTATGAACATTGAAATATCTACACCGCTATCTGTATGAACATGGAAATATCTACACCGCTATCTGTATGAACATGCAAATATCTACACAGCTATCTGTATAAAATTGAAAATATCTACACCGCTATCTCTATAAACATGGAAATAACTACACTGCTATCTGTATAAACATGGAAATATCTACACCGCCATCTCTATGAACATGGAAATATCTACACCGCCATTTGTATGAACATGGAAATATCTACACCGCCATCTATATGAACATGGAAATATCTACACCACCATTTGTATGAACATGGAAATATCTACACCGCCATCTGAAAGAACATGGAAATATCTTCACCGCCATCTGTATGAACATGGATATAACTACACCGCTATCTGCATGAACATGGAAATATCTACACAGCTATCTGCATATACATGGAAATATCTACAAAGATTTCTCTATAAATATGGAAATAACTACAGCGCTATCTCTATAAACTTCGAAATATCTACACCGCCATCTGTATGAAAATGGACATATCTACACCGCCATCTGTATTAAGATGGAAATATCTACACCGCTATCTGTATAAACATGGAAATATCTACACCGCTATCTGTATAAACATGGAAATATCTCCACCGCTATCTGTATAAACATGGAAATATCTACAACGCTGTCTCTATAAACTTGGAAATAACGACACCACTATCTCTGTAAACATGGAAATATCTAGAACGCCATCTCTATAAACATGGAAATATCTACACCACAATCTGTATAAACATGGAAATATCTATGCCGCTATCTTCATAAACTTGGAAATATCTACACCGCCTTCTCTATGAACATGGAAATATCTACACCGCCATCTGTAAGAACATGGAAATATCTATACCGCCATCTGTATGAACATGTAAATATCTACACCACCGTCTGTATGAACATGGAAATATCTACACCGCTAACTTTATGAACATGGAAATATCTACACCGCTATCTGTATGAACATGGAAATACTTACACCGTTATCTGTATGAACATGGAAATATCTAAACTGCTATCTGTATGAACATGGAAATATCTACACCGTTATCTGTACGAACATGGAAATATCTACACCGCTATCTGTATGAACATACAAATATCTACACAGCTATCTGTATATCAATGTAAATATCTACACTGCTATCTCCATAAACATGGAAATAACTACAATGCTATCTGTATAAACATGGAAATGTCTACACCGCCACCTGTATGAACATGGAAATATCTACACCACCGTCTGTATGAACATGGAAATATCTACACCGCTAACTGTATGAACATGTAAATATCTAAACCACCATCTGTATGAACACGGAAATATCTACACCGCTAAGTGTATGAACAAGGAAATATCTACACCGCTATTGGTATGAACATGGAAATATCTACACCGCTATCTGTATGAACATGGAAATATCTACACCGCTATCTGTATGAACATGGACATATCTACACCGCCATCTGTATTAAGATGGAAATATCTACACCGCTATCTGTATAAACATGGAAATATCTGCCCAACTATCTGTATAAACATGGAAATATCCGCACCGCTATCTGCATAAACATGGAAATATGTACACCGCTATCTGCATAAACATGGAAATATCCACACCGCTATCTGTGTAAAGATGGAAATGACTACACCACTATCTGTGTAAACATGGAAATATCTACACCGCCATCTGTGTAAACATGGGAATATCTACACCGCCATCTCTGTAAACATGGAAATATCTACACCGCCATCTGTATGAACATGGAAATATCTACACCGCCATCTCTATAAACGAGGAAATATCTACACCGCTATCTGTATGAACTTGGAAATATCAACACTGCTATCTGTATAAAATTGAAATTATCTACACCACTATCTCTATAAACATGGAAATATCTACAATGATATCTGTATAAACATGAAAATATCTACACCGCTATCTGTATAAACATGGAAATAACTTCACCGCTATCTGTATAAACATGGAAATATCCACTATGCTGTCTCTATAAACTTGGAAATAACTACACCACTATCTCTATAAACATGGAAATATCTACACAGCTAACTGTATGAACATGGAAATATCTACACCGCTATCTGTATGAACATGGAAATATCTGCACCGCTATCTGTATGAACATGGAAATATCTACACCGCTATCTGTATGAACATGGAAATATCTGCACCGCTATCTGTATGAACATGGAAATATCTACACCGCTATCTGTATGAACATGGAAATATCTCCACCGCCATCTGTATGAACATGGAAATATCTACACCACTATCTGTATAAACATGCAAATATCTACACAGCTATCTGTATATCAATGGAAATATCTACACTGCTATCTCTATAAACATGGAAATAACTACACTGCTATCTGTATAAACTTGGAAATATCTACACCGCCATCTCTTTGAACATGGAAATATCTACACCGCCATTTGTGTGAACTTGGAAAAATCTACACCGCCATCTCTATGAACATGGAAATATCTACACCGCCATTTGTATGAACATGGAAATATCTACACCACCATCTGTATGAACATGGAAATATCTTCACCGCCATCAGTATGAACATGGATATATCTACACAGGCATCTGGATGAACATGGAAATATCTACAAGGCTATCTGCATGAACATGGAAATATCTACACAGCTATCTGAATATACATGGAAATGTCTACACAGATTTCTCTATAAATATGGAAATAACTACAGCGCTATCTCTATAAACTTTGAAATATCTACACCTCCGTCTGTATGAACATGGAAATATCTACACTGCCATCTGTACAAACATGGACATATCTACACCGCCATCTGTATTAAGATGGAAATATCTACACCGCTATCTGTATAAACATGGAAATATCTACCCAACTATCTGTATAAACATGGAAATATCCACACCGCTATCTGTATAAACATGGAAATATCTACACCGCTATCTGCATAAACATGGAAATATCCACACCGCTATCTGTGAAAACATGGAAATGTCTACACCGCTATCTGTGTAAACATGGAAATATCTACATCGCCATCTGTGTAAACATGAAAATATCTACACCGCCATCCCTAGAAACATGGAAATATCTACTCCGCCATCTGTATGTACATGGAAATATCTACACCGCTATCTGTATAAACATGGAAATATCTACACCGCTATCTGTATAAACATGGAAATATCTACACCGCTATCTGCATAAACATGGAAATATCCACACCGCTATCTGTATGAACATGGAAATATCTACACTGCTATCTGTATAAAATTGAAATTATCGACACCACTATCTCTATAAACATGGAAATATCTACACTGTTATCTGTATAAACATGGAAATATCTACACCGATATCTGTATAAAAATGGAAATATCTTCACCTCTATCTGTATAAACATGGAAATATCTACAACGCTGTCTCTATAAACTTGGAAATAACTACACCACTATCTCTATAAACATGGAAATATCTAGACCGCAATCTCTATAAACATGGGAATATCTACACCACCATCTTTATAAACATGGAAATATCTATACCGCTATCTGCATAAACATGGAAATATCTACAGCGCCATCTCTATGAACATGGAAATATCTACACCGCCATCTGTACAAACATGGACATATCTACAAAGCCATCTATATTAAGATGGAAATATCTACACCGCTATCTGTATGAACATGGAAATATCTACACCGCTATCTGTATAAACATGGAAATATCTACACCGCTATCTGCATAAACATGGAAATATCCACACCGCTATCTGTGTAAACATGGAAATGTCTACACCGCTATCTGTGTAAACATGGAAATATCTACATCGCCATCTGTGTAAACATGAAAATATCTACACCGCCATCTCTATAAATATGGAAATATCTACACCGCCATCAGTATGAACATGTAAATATCTACACGGCCACATCTATAGACGTGGAAATATTCACACCGCTATCTGTATGAACTTGGAAATATCTACAGTGCTCTCGGTATAAAATTGAAATTATCTACACCACTATCTCTATAAACATGGAAATATCTACTCTGCTATCTGTATAAACATGGAAATATCTACACCGCTATCTGTATTAACATGGAAATATCTTCACCGCTATCTGTATAAACATGGAAATATCTACAGTGCTGTCTCTATAAACTTGGAAATAACTACACCACTATCTCTGTAAACATGGAAATATCTAGACCGCCATCTCTATAAACATGGAAATATCTACACCACCATCTGTATAAACATGGAAATATCTATACCGCTATCTGCATAAACATGGAAATATCTACAGCGCCATCTCTATGAACATGGAAATATCTACACCGCCATCTTTTCAAACATGGACATATCTACAAAGCCATCTGTATAAAGATGGAAATATCTACACCGCTATCTGTATAAACATGGAAATATCTCCCCAACAATCTGTATAAACATGGAAATATCCGCACCGCTATCTGTATAAACATGGAAATATCTACACCGCTATCTGCATAAATATGGAAATATCCACACCGCTATCTGTGTAAACATGGAAATGTCTACACCGCTATCTCTGTAAACATGGAAATATCTACACCGCCATCAGTGTAAACGTGAAAATATCTACACCGCCATCTCTATAAACATGGAAATATCTACACCGCCATCTGTATGAACATGGAAATATCTACACCGCCATCTCTATAAACGTGGAAATATCTACAACGCTATCTGCATGAACTTGGAAGTATCTACACTGCTATCTGTATAAAATTGAAATTATCTACACCACTATCTCTATAAACATGGAAATATCTACACTGTTATCTGTATAAACATGGAAATATCTACACCGCTATCTGTATAAACATGGAAATATCTACAACGCTGTCTCTATAAACTTGGAAATAACTACACCACTATCTGTATAAACATGGAAATATCTAGACCGCCATCTCTATAAACATGGAAATATCTATACCACCATCTGTATAAACATGGAAATATCTATACCGATATCTGCATAAACATGGAAATATCTACACCGCCATCTCTTTGAACATGGAAATATCTACACCGCCATCTGTACAAACATGGACATATCTACAAAGCCATCTATATTAAGATGGAAATATCTACACCGCTATCTGTATAAACATGGAAATATCTTCACCGCTATCTGTATAAACATGGAAATATCTACAGCGCTGTCTCTATAAACTTGGAAATAACTACACCACTATCTCTGTAAACATGGAAATATCTAGACCGACATCTCTATAAACATGGAAATATCTACACCACCATCTGTATAAACATGGAAATATCTATACCGCTATCTGCATAAACATGGAAATAACTACACCGTCATCTCTATGAAAATGGAAATATCTACACCACCATCTGTACGAACATGGAAATATCTACACCGCCATCTGCATGAACATGTAAATATCTACACCGCCATCTGTATGAACATGAAAATATCTACACCGCCATCTGTACAAACATGGACATATCTACAAAGCCATCTGTATTAAGATGGAAATATCTACACCGCTATCTGTATAAACATGGAAATATCTGCCCAACTATCTGTATAAACATGGAAATATCCGCACCGCTATCTGTATAAACATGGAAATATCTACACCGCTATCTGCATAAACATGGAAATATCCACACCGCTATCTGTGTAAACATGGAAATGTCTACACCGCTATCTGTGTAAACATGGAAATATCTACACCGACATCTGTGGAAACATGAAAATATCTACACCGCCATCTCTATAAACATGGAAATATCTACACAGCCATCTGTATGAACATAGAAATATCTACACCGCCATCTCTATAAACGTGGAAATATCTACACCGCTATCTGTATGAACTTGGAAATATCTACACTGCTATCTGTATAAAATTGAAATTATCTACACCACTATCTCTATAAACATGGAAATATTTACACTGATATCTGTATAAACATGGAAATATCTACACCGCTATCTGTATAAACTTGGAAATATCTTCACCGCTATCTGTATAAACATGGAAATATCTACAACGCTGTCTCTATAAACTTGGAAATAACTACACCACTATCTCTATAAACATGGAAATATCTAGACCGCCATCTCTATAAACATGGAAATATCTACACCACCATCTGTATATACATGGAAATATCCATACCGCTATCTGCATAAACATGGAAATATCTACACTGCCATCTCTATGAACATGGTAATATCTACACCGCCATCTGTACAAACATGGACATATCTACAAAGCCATCTATATTAAGATGGAAATATCTACACCGCTATTTGTATAAACATGGAAATATCTGCCCAACTATCTGTATAAACATGGAAATATCCGCACCTCTATCTGTATAAACATGGAAATTTCTACACCGCTATCTGCATAAACATGGAAATATCCACACCGCTCTCTGTGCAAACATGGAAATGTCTACACCGCTATCTGTGTAAACATGTAAATATCTACACCGCCATCTGTGTAAATATGAAAATATCTACACCGCCATCTCTATAAACATGGAAATATCTACACCGCCATCTGTATGAACATGGAGATATCTACACCGCCATCTCTATAAACGTGGAAATATCCACACCGCTATCTGTATGAACTTGGAAATAACTACAGTGCTCTCGGTATAAAATTGAAATTATCTACACCACTATCTCTATAATCATGGAAATATCTACTCTGCTATCTGTATAAACATGGAAATATCTACACCGCTATCTGTATAAACATGGAAATATCTTCACCGCTATCTGTATAAACATGGAAATATCTACAGCGCTGTCTCTATAAACCTGGAAATAACTACACCACTATCTCTGTAAACATGGAAATATCTAGACCGCCATCTCTATAAACATGTAAATATCTACACCACCATCTGTATAAACATGGAAATATCTATGCCGCTATCTTCATAAACTTGGAAATATCTACACCGCCTTCTCTATGAACATGGAAATATCTACACCGCTATCTGTATGAACATGCAAATATCTACACAGCTATCTGTATAAAATTGAAAATATCTACACCGCTATCTCTATAAACATGGAAATAACTACACTGCTATCTGTATAAACATGGAAATATCTACACCGCCATCTCTATGAACATGGAAATATCTACACCGCCATTTGTATGAACATGGAAATATCTACACCGCCATTTGTATGAACATGGAAATATCTACACCGCCATCTGAAAGAACATGGAAATATCTTCACCGCCATCTGTATGAACATGGATATAACTACACCGCTATCTACATGAACATGGAAATATCTACACAGCTATCTGCATATACATGGAAATATCTACAAAGATTTCTCTATAAATATGGAAATAACTACAGCGCTATCTCTATAAACTTCGAAATATCTACACCGCCATCTGTACGAACATGGACATATCTACACCGCCATCTGTATTAAGATGGAAATATCTACACCGCTATCTGTATAAACATGGAAATATCTATACCGCCATCTGTGTAAACATGAAAATATCTACACCGCCATCTCTATAAACATGGAAATATCTACACCGCCATCTGTATGAACATGGAAATATCTACACCGCCATCTCTATAAACGTGGAAATATCTACACCGCTATCTGTATGAACTTGGAAATATCTACACTGCTCTCTGTATAAAACTGAAATTATCTACAACACTATCTCTATAAACATGGAAATATCTACACTGCTATCTGTATAAACATGGAAATATCTACACCGCTATCTGTATAAACATGGAAATATCTCCACCGCTATCTGTATAAACATGGAAATATCTACAACGCTGTCTCTATAAACTTGGAAATAACGACACCACTATCTCTGTAAACATGGAAATATCTAGAACGCCATCTCTATAAACATGGAAATATCTACACCACAATCTGTATAAACATGGAAATATCTATGCCGCTATCTTCATAAACTTGGAAATATCTACACCGCCTTCTCTATGAACATGGAAATATCTACACCGCCATCTGTAAGAACATGGAAATATCTATACCGCCATCTGTATGAACATGTAAATATCTACACCACCGTCTGTATGAACATGGAAATATCTACACCGCTAACAGTATGAACATGGAAATATCTACACCGCTATCTGTATGAACATGGAAATACCTACACCGTTATCTGTATGAACATGGAAATATCTAAACTGCTATCTGTATGAACATGGAAATATCTACACCGTTATCTGTACGAACATGGAAATATCTACACCGCTATCTGTATGAACATACAAATATCTACACAGCTATCTGTATATCAATGTAAATATCTACACTGCTATCTCCATAAACATGGAAATAACTACAATGCTATCTGTATAAACATGGAAATGTCTACACCGCCACCTGTATGAACATGGAAATATCTACACCACCGTCTGTATGAACATGGAAATATCTACACCGCTAACTGTATGAACATGTAAATATCTAAACCACCATCTGTATGAACATGGAAATATCTACACCGCTAAGTGTATGAACAAGGAAATATCTACACCGCTATTGGTATGAACATGGAAATATCTACACCGCTCTCTGTATGAACATGGAAATATCTACACCGCTATCTGTATGAACATGGACATATCTACACCGCCATCTGTATTAAGATGGAAATATCTACACCGCTATCTGTATAAACATGGAAATATCTGCCCAACTATCTGTATAAACATGGAAATATCCGCACCGCTATCTGTATAAACATGGAAATATGTACACCGCTATCTGCATAAACATGGAAATATCCACACCGCTATCTGTGTAAAGATGGAAATGACTACACCGCTATCTGTGTAAACATGGAAATATCTACACCGCCATCTGTGTAAACATGGGAATATCTACACCGCCATCTCTGTAAACATGGAAATATCTACACCGCCTTCTGTATGAACATGGAAATATCTACACCGCCATCTCTATAAACGAGGAAATATCTACACCGCTATCTGTATGAACTGGGAAATATCAACACTGCTATCTGTATAAAATTGAAATTATCTACACCACAATCTCTATAAACATGGAAATATCTACACTGATATCTGTATAAACATGAAAATATCTACACCGCTATCTGTATAAACATGGAAATAACTTCACCGCTATCTGTATAAACATGGAAATATCTACTATGCTGTCTCTATAAACTTGGAAATAACTATACCACTATCTCTATAAACATGGAAATATCTACACCGCCATCTGTACGAACATGGAAATATCTACACCGCCATCTGCATGAACATGTAAATATCTACACCGCCATCTGTATGAACATGGAAATATCTACACCGCCATCTGTACAAACATGGACATATCTACAAAGCCATCTGTATTAAGATGGAAATATCTACACCGCTATCTGTATAAACATGGAAATATCTGCCCAACTATCTGTATAAACATGGAAATATCCGCACCGCTATCTGTATAAACATGGAAATATCTACACCGCTATCTGCATAAACATGGAAATATCCACACCGCTATCTGTGTAAACATGGAAATGTCTACACCGCTATCTGTGTAAACATGGAAATATCTACACCGCCATCTGTGGAAACATGAAAATATCTACACCGCCATCTCTATAAACATGGAAATATCTACACCGCCATCTGTATGAACATAGAAATATCTACACCGCCATCTCTATAAACGTGGAAATATCTACACCGCTATCTGTATGAACTTGGAAATATCTACACTGCTATCTGTATAAAATTGAAATTATCTACACCACTATCTCTATAAACATGGAAATATCTACACTGTTATCTGTATAAACATGGAAATATCTACACCGCTATCTGTATAAACTTGGAAATATCTTCACCGCTATCTGTATAAACATGGAAATATCTACAACGCTGTCTCTATAAACTTGGAAATAACTACACCACTATCTCTATAAACATGGAAATATCTAGACCGCCATCTCTATAAACATGGAAATATCTACACCACCATCTGTATGTACATGGAAATATCCATACCGCTGTCTGCATAAACATGGAAATATCTACACCGCCATCTGTATGAACATGGTAATATCTAAACCGCCATCTGTACAAACATGGACATATCTACAAAGCCATCTATATTAAGATGGAAATATCTACACCGCTATTTGTATAAACATGGAAATATCTGCCCAACTATCTGTATAAACATGGAAATATCCGCACCTCTATCTGTATAAACATGGAAATTTCTACACCGCTATCTGCATAAACATGGAAATATCCACACCGCTCTCTGTGCAAACATGGAAATGTCTACACCGCTATCTGTGTAAACATGTAAATATCTACACCGCCATCTGTGTAAATATGAAAATATCTACACCGCCATCTCTATAAACATGGAAATATCTACACTGCCATCTGTATGAACATGGAGATATCTACACCGCCATCTCTATAAACGTGGAAATATCCACACCGCTATCTGTATGAACTTGGAAATAACTACAGTGCTCTCGGTATAAAATTGAAATTATCTACACCACTATCTCTATAATCATGGAAATATCTACTCTGCTATCTGTATAAACATGGAAATATCTACACCGCTATCTGTATAAACATGGAAATATCTTCACCGCTATCTGTATAAACATGGAAATATCTACAGCGCTGTCTCTATAAACCTGGAAATAACTACACCACTATCTCTGTAAACATGGAAATATCTAGACCGCCATCTCTATAAACATGTAAATATCTACACCACCATCTGTATAAACATGGAAATATCTATGCCGCTATCTTCATAAACTTGGAAATATCTACACCGCCTTCTCTATGAACATGGAAATATCTACACCGCTATCTGTATGAACATGCAAATATCTACACAGCTATCTGTATAAAATTGAAAATATCTACACCGCTATCTCTATAAACATGGAAATAACTACACTGCTATCTGTATAAACATGGAAATATCTACACCGCCATCTCTATGAACATGGAAATATCTACACCGCCATTTGTATGAACATGGAAATATCTACACCGCCATTTGTATGAACATGGAAATATCTACACCGCCATCTGAAAGAACATGGAAATATCTTCACCGCCATCTGTATGAACATGGATATAACTACACCGCTATCTGCATGAACATGGAAATATCTACACAGCTATCTGCATATACATGGAAATATCTACAAAGATTTCTCTATAAATATGGAAATAACTACAGCGCTATCTCTATAAACTTCGAAATATCTACACCGCCATCTGTACGAACATGGACATATCTACACCGCCATCTGTATTAAGATGGAAACATCTACACCGCTATCTCTATAAACATGGAAATATCTACAACGCCATCTGTGTAAACATGAAAATATCTACACCGCCATCTCTATAAACATGGAAATATCTACACCGCCATCTGTATGAACATGGAAATATCTACACCGCCATCTCTATAAACGTGGAAATATCTACACCGCTATCTGTATGAACTTGGAAATATCTACACTGCTCTCTGTATAAAACTGAAATTATCTACAACACTATCTCTATAAACATGGAAATATCTACACTGCTATCTGTATAAACATGGAAATATCTACACCGCTATCTGTATAAACATGGAAATATCTCCACCGCTATCTGTATAAACATGGAAATATCTACAACGCTGTCTCTATAAACTTGGAAATAACGACACCACTATCTCTGTAAACATGGAAATATCTAGAACGCCATCTCTATAAACATGGAAATATCTACACCACAATCTGTATAAACATGGAAATATCTACACCGCCATCTGTAAGAACATGGAAATATCTATACCGCCATCTGTATGAACATGTAAATATCTACACCACCGTCTGTATGAACATGGAAATATCTACACCGCTAACTGTATGAACATGGAAATATCTACACCGCTATCTGTATGAACATGGAAATACCTACACCGTTATCTGTATGAACATGGAAATATCTAAACTGCTATCTGTATGAACATGGAAATATCTACACCGCTATCTGTATGAACATACAAATATCTACACAGCTATCTGTATATCAATGTAAATATCTACACTGCTATCTCCATAAACATGGAAATAACTACAATGCTATCTGTATAAACATGGAAATGTCTACACCGCCACCTGTATGAACATGGAAATATCTACACCACCGTCTGTATGAACATGGAAATATCTACACCGCTAACTGTATGAACATGTAAATATCTAAACCACCATCTGTATGAACATGGAAATATCTACACCGCTAAGTGTATGAACAAGGAAATATCTACACCGCTATTGGTATGAACATGGAAATATCTACACCGCTATCTGTATGAACATGGAAATATCTACACCGCTATCTGTATGAACATGGACATATCTACACCGCCATCTGTATTAAGATGGAAATATCTACACCGCTATCTGTATAAACATGGAAATATCTGCCCAACTATATGTATAAACATGGAAATATCCGCACCGCTATCTGTATAAACATGGAAATATGTACACAGCTATCTGCATAAACATGGAAATATCCACACCGCTATCTGTGTAAAGATGGAAATGACTACACCGCTATCTGTGTAAACATGGAAATATCTACACCGCCATCTGTGTAAACATGGGAATATCTACACCGCCATCTCTGTAAACATGGAAATATCTACACCGCCTTCTGTATGAACATGGAAATATCTACACCTCCATCTCTATAAACGAGGAAATATCTACACCGCTATCTGTATGAACTTGGAAATATCAACACTGCTATCTGTATAAAATTGAAATTATCTACACCACTATCTCTGTAAACATGGAAATATCTACACTGATATCTGTATAAACATGAAAATATCTACACCGCTATCTGTATAAACATGGAAATAACTTCACCGCTATCTGTATAAACATGGAAATATCTACTATGCTGTCTCTATAAACTTGGAAATAACTACACCACTATCTCTATAAACATGGAAATATCTACACCGCTAACTGTATGAACATGGAAATATCTACACCGCTATCTGTATGAACATGGAAATATCTGCACCGCTATCTGTATGAACATGGAAATATCTACACCGCTATCTGTATGAACATGGAAATATCTGCACCGCTATCTGTATGAACATGGAAATATCTACACCGCTATCTGTATGAACATGGAAATATCTACACAGCTATCTGTATGAACATGGAAATATCTACACCGCAATCTGTATAAACATGCAAATATCTACACAGCTATCTGTATATCAATGGAAATATCTACACTGCTATCTCTATAAACATGGAAATAACTACACTGCTATCTGTATAAACTTGGAAATATCTACACCGCCATCTCTTTGAACATGGAAATATCTACACCGCCATTTGTGTGAACTTGGAAAAATCTACACCGCCATCTCTATGAACATGGAAATATCTACACCGCCATTTGTATGAACATGGAAATATCTACACCACCATCTGTATGAACATGGAAATATCTTCACCGCCATCAGTATGAACATGGATATATCTACACAGGCATCTGGATGAACATGGAAATATCTACAAGGCTATCTGCATGAACATGGAAATATCTACACAGCTATCTGAATATACATGGAAATGTCTACACAGATTTCTCTATAAATATGGAAATAACTACAGCGCTATCTCTATAAACTTCGAAATATCTACACCTCCGTCTGTATGAACATGGAAATATCTACACTGCCATCTGTATAAACATGGAAATATCTACACCGCCATCTGTACGAACATGGAAATATCTACACCGCTATCTGCATGAACATGTAAATAACTACATCGCCATCTGTATGAACACGGGAATATCTACACCGCCAACTGTATGAACATGGAATTATCTACACCGCTATCTGTATGAACATGGAAATATCTACACCGTTATCTGTATGAACATCGAAATATCTACACCGCTATCTGTATGAACATGGAAATATCTACACCGCTATCTGTATGAACATGGAAATATCTACACAGCTATCTGTATGAACATGCAAATATCCACACAGCTATCTGTATATCAATGGAAATATCTACACTGCTATCTCTATAAACATGGAAATAACTACACTGCTATCTGTATAAACATGGAAATATCTACACTGCCACCTGAATGAACATGGAAATATCTACAATGCCATCCGTACGAACATGGAAATATCTACACCGCCATCCGTATGAACATGTAAATATCTACACCGCCATCTGTATGAACATGGAAATATCTATACCGCTAACTGTTTGGACATGGAAATATCTACACCGCCGTCTGTATGAACTTGGAAATATCTACACCACCATCTCTATAAACTTGGAAATATCTACACCGCTATCTGTATGAACTTGGAAATATCTACACCGCTATCTGTATAAAATTGAAATAATCTACACCACTATCTCTATAAACATGGACATATCTACACTGTTATCGGTAAATATGAAAATATCTACACTGCTATCTGTATAAACATGGAAATATCTTCACCGCTATCTGTATAAACATGGAAATATCTACAACGCTGTCTCTATAAACTTGGAAATAACTACACCACTATGTCTATAAACATGGAAAAAACTGGACCGCCATCTCTACAAACCTGGAAATATCTACACCACCATCTGTATAAACATGGAAATATCTATACCGCTAACTGTATGAACATGGAAATATCTACACAGCTATCTGTATGAACATGGAAATATCTACACAGTTATCTGTATGAACATGGAAATATCTACACCGCTATCTGTATGAACATGGAAATACCTACACCGCTATCTGTACAAAGATGGAAATAGCTACACCGCTATCTGTATAAACATGCACATATCTACACAGCTATCTGTATATCAATGGAAATATCTACACTGCTATCTCTATAAACATGGAAATTACTACACTGCTATCTGTATAAACATGGAAATGTCTCCACCGCCATCTCTATGAACTTGGAAATATCTACACCGCCATTTGTATGAACATCGAAATAACTACACCGCCATCTGCATGAACATGGAAATATCTACACCGCCATCTCTATAAACGTGGAAATATCTACATCGCTATCTGTATGAACTTGGAAATATCTACACTGCTCTCAGTATAAAATTGAAATTATCTACACCACTATCTCTATAAACATGGAAATATCTACACTGCTATCTGTATAAACATGGAAATATCTACACCGCTATCTGTATAAACATGGAAATATCTTCACCGCTATCTGTATAAACATGGAAATATCTAGACCGCCACCTCTATAAACATTGAAATATCTACACCACCATCTGTATAAACATGGGAATATCTATACCGCTATCTGCATAAACATGGAATTATCTACACCGCCATCTCTATGAACATGGAAATACCTACACCGCCATCTGTACGAACATGGAAATATCGACACCGCCATCTGTATGAACATGTAAATATCTACACCGCCATCTGTATGAACATGGAAATATGTACACCGCTAACTGTATGATCATGGAAATACCTACACCGCTATCTGTATGAACATGAAAATATCTACACCGTTATCTGTATGAACATGGAAATAACTACACTGCAATCTGTATGAACATGGAAATATCTACACCGCTATTTGTACGAACATGGAAATATCTACACCGCTATCTGTATGAACATGCAAATATCTACAGAGCTATCTGTATGTCAATGGAAATATCTACACTGCTATCTCTATAAACATGGAAATAACTACACTGCTATCTGTATAAACATGGAAATATCTACACCGCCACTTGTATGAACATGGAAATATCTACACCGCCATCTGTATGAACATGGAAATATCTACAACGCTAACTGTATGGACATGGAAATATCTACACCGCTTTTGGTATGAACATGGAAATATCTACACCGCTATCTGTATGAACATGGAAATATCTACACCGCTATCTGTATGAACATGGAAATATCTACACCGCTATCTGTATGAACATGCAAATATCTACACAGCTATCTGTATAAAATTGAAATTATCTACACCACTATCTCTATAAACATGGAAATAACTACACTGCTATCTGTATAAACATGGAAATATCTACACCGCCATCTCTATGAACATGGTAATACCTACACCGCCATTTGTATGAACATGGAAATATCTACACCACCATCTCTATGAACATGGAAATATCAACACTGCCATTTGTATGAACATGGAAATAACTAGACCGCCATCTCTATGAACGTGGAAATATCTTCACCGCCCTCTGTATGAACATGGATATATCAACACCGGCATCTGGATGATCATGGAAATATCTACACAGCTATCTGCATATACATGGAAATATCTACACAGATTTCTCTATAAATATGGTAATAACTACAGCGCTATCTCTATAAACTTCGAAATATCTACACCGCCATCTGTATGAACATGGAAATATCTACACCGCCATCTGTACGAACAAGGACATATCTACACCGCCATCTGTATTAAGATGGAAATATCTACACCGCTATCTGTATAAACATGGAAATATCCGCACCGCTATCTGTATAAACATGGAAATATCTACACCGCTATCTGCATAAACATGGAAATATCCACACCGCTATCTGTGTAAACATGGAAATGTCTACACCGCTATCTGTGTAAACATGGAAATATCTACACCGCCATCTGAGTAAACATGAAAATATCTACACCGCCATCTCTATAAACATGGAAATATCTACACCGCCATCTGTATGAACATGGAAATATCTACATCGCCTTCTCTATAAACGTGGAAATATCTACACCGCTATCTGTATGAACTTGGAAATATCTACACAGCTATCTGTATAAAATTGAAATTATCTACACCACTATCTCTATAAACATGGAAATATCTACACTGTTATCTGTATAAACATGGAAATATCTGCACCGCTACCTGTATAAACATGGAAAAATCTTCACCGCTATCTGTATAAACATGGAAATATCTAGACCGCCATCTCTATAAACATTGAAATATCTACACCACCATCTGTATAAACATGGGAATATCTATACCGCTATCTGCATAAACATGGAAATATCTACACCGCCATCTCTATGAACATGGAAATAACTACACCGCCATCTGTACGAACATGGAAATATCTACACCGCCATCTGTATGAACATGTAAATATCTACACCGCCATCTGTATGAACATGGAAATATCTACACCGCTAACTGTATGATCATGGAAATATCTACACCGCTATCTGTATGAACATGAAAATATCTACACCGTTATCTGTATGAACATGGAAATAACTACACTGCTATCTGTATGAACATGGAAATATCTACACCGCTATTTGTACGAACATGGAAATATCTACACCGCTATCTGTATGAACATGCAAATATCTACAGAGCTATCTGTATAAAATTGAAATTATCTACACCACTATCTCTATAAACATGGAAATAACTACACTGCTATCTGTATAAACATGGAAATATCTACACTGCCATCTGTATGAACATGGTAATATCTACACCGCCATTTGTATGGACATGGAAATATCTACACCGCCATCTCTATGAACATTGAAATATCTACACTGCCATCTCTATGAACATGGAAATATCTTCACCGCCCTCTGTATGAACATGGATATATCTACACCGCCATCTGCATGAACATGGAAATATCTTCACCGCCATCCCTATAAACATGGATATATCTACACCACTATCTCTATAAACATGGAAATATCTACATTGCTATCTATATAAACATGGAAATATCTACACCGCTATCTGTATAAACATGGAAATATCTTCACCGCTATCTGTGTAAACATGGAAATATCTACACCCCAATCTGTTTAAACATGAAAATATCTACACCGCCATCTCTATAAACATGGAAATATCTACACCGCCATCTGTATGAACATGGAAATATCTATACCGCCATCTCTACAAACGTGGAAATATCTACACCGCTATCTGCATGAACTTGGAAATATCTACACTGCTATCTGTATAAAATTGAAATTATCTACACCCCTATCTCTATAAACATGGAAATATCTACACTGTTATCTGTATAAACATGGAAATATCTACACCGCTATCTGTATAAACATGGAAATATCTTCACCGCTATCTGTATAAACTTGGAAATATCTATAACGCTGTCTCTATAAACTTGGAAATAACTACACCACTATCTCTATAAACATGGAAACATCTAGACCGCCATCTGTATAAACATGGAAATACCTACACCACCATCTGTATAAACATTTAAATATCTATACCGCTATCTGCATAAACATGGAAATATCTACACCGCCATCTCTATGAACAAGGAAATATCTACACCGCCATCTGTACGAACATGGAAATATCTACACCGCCATCTGTATGAACATGTAAATACCTACACCGCCATCTGTATGAACATGGAAATATCTGCACCTCTAACTGTATGAACATGGAAATATCTACACCGCTATCTGGATGAACATGGAAATATCTACACAGCTATCTGCATATACATGGAAATATCTACACAGATTTCTCTATAAATATGGTAATAACTACAGCGCTATCTCAATAAACTTCGAAATATCTACACCGCCATCTGTATGAACTTGGAAATATCTACACCGCCATCTGTACGAACAAGGACATATCTACACCGCCATCTGTATTAAGATGGAAATATCTACACAGCTACCTGTATAAACATGGAAATATCCGCACCGCTATCTGTATAAACATGGAAATATCTACACCGCTATCTGCAAAAATTTGGAAATATCCACACCGCTATCTGTGTAAACATGGAAATGTCTACACCGCTATCTCTGTAAACATGGAAATATCTACACCCCAATCTGTTTAAACATGAAAATATCTACACCGCCATCTCTATAAACATGGAAATATCTACACCGCCATCTGTATGAACATGGAAATATCTATACCGCCATCTCTATACACGTGGAAATATCTACACCGCTATCTGTATGAACTTGGAAATATCTACACTGCTATCTGTATAAAATTGAAATTATCTACACCCCTATCTCTATAAACATGGAAATATCTACACTCTTATATGTATAAACATGGAAATATCTACACCGCTATCGGTATAAACATGGAAATATCTTCACCGCTACATGTATAAACATGGAAATATCTATAACGCTGTCTCTATAAACTTGGAAATAACTACACCACTATCTCTATAAACATGGAAACATCTAGACCGCCATCTGTATAAACATGGAAATACCTACACCACCATCTGTATAAACATGGAAATATCTATACCGCTATCTGCATAAACATGGAAATATCTACACCGCCATCTCTATGAACATGGAAATATCTACACCGCCATCTGTACGAACATGGAAATATCTACACCGCCATCTGTATGAACATGTAAATACCTACACCGCCATCTGTATGAACATGGAAATACCTACACCTCCAACTGTATGAACATGGAAATATCTACACCGCTATCTGGATGAACATGGAAATATCTACACCGTTATCTGCATGAACATGGAAATATCTACACCGCTATCTGTATGAACATGGAAATATCTACACCGCTCTCTGTACGAACATGGAAATATCTACACCGCTATCGATATGAACATGCAAATATCTACACAGCTATCTGTATATCAATGGAAATATCTACAGTGCTATCTCTATAAAGATAGAAATAACTACACTGCTATCTGTATAAACATGGAAATATCTACACCGCCACCTGTATGAACATGGAAATGTCTACACTGCCATCCGTACGAACATGGAAATATCTACACCGCCATCTCTATGAACATGGAAATATCTACACCTCCGTTTGTATGAACATGGAAATATCTACACCGCCATCAGTATGAACATGGAAATATCTACACTGCCATCTCTATAAACGTGGAAATATCTACATCGCTATCTGTATGAACTTGGAAATATCTACACTGCTCTCGGTATAAAATTGAAATTATCTACACAACTATCTCTATAAACATGGAAATATCTACACTGCTATCTGTATAAACATGGAAATATCTACACTGCTATCTGTATAAACATGGAAATATCTTCACCGCTATCTGTATAAACATGGAAATATCTAGACCGCCATCTCTATGAACATTGAATTCTCTACACCACCATCTGTATAAACATGGAAATATCTATACCGCTATATTCATAAACATGGAAATATCTACACCGCCATCTCTATGAACATGGAAATATCTACACCGACATCCGTACGAACATGGAAATATCTACACCGCCATCTGTATGAACATGGAAATATCTACACCGGTAAGTGTATGGACATGGAAATATCTACACTCCTATTGGTATGAACATGGAATTATCTACACTGCCATCCGTACGAACATGGAAATATCTACACCGCCATCACTATGAACATGTAAATATCTACACCGCCATCTGTATGTACATGGAAATATCTACACCGCTAACTGTATGAACATGGAAATATCTGCACCGCCATCTGTATGAACATGGAAACATCTACACCGCTATCTGTATGAACATGGAAATATCTACACCGCTATCTGTATGAACATGGAAATATCTACAACGCTATCTGTATGAACATGGAAATATCTACACCGCTATCTGTATGAACATGCAAATATCTACACAGCTATCTGTATATCAATGGAAATATCTACGCTGCTATCTCTATAAACATGGAAATTACTACACTGCTATCTGTATAAACATGGAAATGTCTCCACTGCCATCTCTATGAACATGGAAATATCTACACCGCCATTTGTATGAACATGGAAATAACTACACCGCCATCTGTATGAACATGGAAATATCTACACCGCCATCTCTATAAACGTGGAAATATCTACATCGCTATCTGTATGAACTTGGAAATATCTACACTGATCTCGGTATAAAATTGAAATTATCTACACCACTATCTCTATAAACATGGAAATATCTACACTGCTATCTGTATAAACATGGAAATATCTACACCGCTATCTGTATAAACATGGAAATATCTTCATCGCTATCTGTATAAACATGGAAATATCTAGACCGCCATCTCTATAAACATTGAAATATCTACACCACCATCTGTATAAACATGGAAATATCTATACCGCTATCTGCATAAACATGGAAATATCTACACCGCCATCTCTATGAACATGGAAATACCTACACCGCCATCTGTACGAACATGGAAATATCTACACCGCCATCTGTATGAACATGTAAATATCTACACCGCCATCGGTATGAACATGGAAATATCTACAACGCTAACTGTATGGACATGGAAATATCTACACCGCTATTGGTATGAACATGGAAATATCTACACCACTATCTGCATGAACATGGAAATATCTACACCGCTATCTGTATGAACATGGAAATATCTACACAGCTATCTGTATATAATTGAAATTATCTACACCACTATCTCTATAAACATGGAAATAACTACACTGCTATCTGTATAAACATGGAAATATCTACACCGCCATCTCTATGAGCATGGTAATATCTACACCGCCATTTGTATGAACATGGAAATATCTACACTGCCATCTCTATAAACATGGAAATATCTACACCGCCATTTGTATGACCATGGAAATATCTACACCGCCATCTGTATGAAGATGGAAATATCTTCACCGCCCTCTGTATGAACATGGATATATCTACACCGGCATCTGGATGAACATGGAAATATCTACACAGCTATCTGCATATACATGGAAATATCTACACAGATTTCTCTATAAATATGGCAATAACTACAGCGATATCTCAATAAACTTCGAAATATCTACACCGCCATCTGTATGAACATGGAAATATCTACACCGCCATCTGTACGAACAAGGACATATCTACACCGCCATCTGTATTAAGATGGAAATATCTACACCGCTACCTGTATAAACATGGAAATATCCGCACCGCTATCTGTATAAACATGGAAATATCTACAACGCTATCTGCATAAATTTGGAAATATCCACACCGCTATCTGTGTAAACATGGAAATGTCTACACAGCTATCTCTGTAAACATGGAAATATCTACACCCCAATCTGTTTAAACATGAAAATATCTACACCGCCATCTCTATAAACATGGAAATATCTACACCGCCATCTTTATGAACATGGAAATATCTATACCGCCATCTCTATACACGTGGAAATATCTACACCGCTATCTGTATGAACTTGGAAATATCTACACTGCTATCTGTATAAAATTGAAATTATCTACACCACTATCTCTATAAACATGGAAATATCTACACTCTTATATGTATAAACATGGAAATATCTACACCGCTATCTGTATAAACATGGAAATATCTTCACCGCTACATGTATAAACATGGAAATATCTATAACGCTGTCTCTATAAACTTGGAAATAACTACACCACTATCTCTATAAACATGGAAATATCTTGACCGCCATCTGTATAAACATGGAAATACCTACACAACCATCTGTATAAACATGGAAA
Source organism: Gorilla gorilla gorilla (assembly GCF_029281585.2). NCBI lineage: Eukaryota > Metazoa > Chordata > Mammalia > Primates > Hominidae > Gorilla > Gorilla gorilla. The sequence continues at coordinate 3,230,314 of NC_073234.2, forward strand.
TATCTATACCGCTATCTGCATAAACATGGAAATATCTACACCGCCATCTCTATGAACATGGAAATATCTACACCGCCATCTGTACGAACATGGAAATATCTACACCGCCATCTGTATGAACATGTAAATACCTACACCGCCATCTGTATGAACATGGAAATATCTACACCTCCAACTGTATGAACATGGAAATATCTACACCGCTATCTGTATGAACATGGAAATATCTACAGCGTTATCTGTACGAACATAGAAATATCTACACCGCTATCTGTATGAACATGGAAATATCTACACCGCTCTCTGTACGTACATGGAAATATCTACACCGCTATCGATATGAACATGCAAATATCTACACAGCTATCTGTATATCAATGGAAATATCTACACTGCTATCTCTATAAAGATAGAAATAACTACACTGCTATCGGTAAAAACATGGAAATATCTACACCGCCACCTGTATGAACATGGAAATGTCTACACTGCCATCCGTACGAACATGGAAATATCTACACCGCCATCTCTATGAACATGGAAATATCTACACCGCCATTTGTATGAACATGGAAATATCTACACCGCCATCAGTATGAACATGGAAATATCTACACAGCCATCTCTATAAACGTGGAAATATCTACATCGCTATCTGTATGAACTTGGAAATATCTACACTGCTCTCGGTATAAAATTGAAATTATCTACACCACTATCTCTATAAACATGGAAATATCTACACTGCTATCTGTATAAACATGGAAATATCTACACTGCTATCTGTATAAACATGGAAATATCTTCACCGCTATCTGCATAAACATGGAAAAGTCTACACCGCCATCTCTATGAACATGGAAATAACTACAATGACATCCGTACGAACATGGAAATATCTACACCGCCATCTGTATGAACATGGAAATATCTACAACGCTAACTGTATGGACATGGAAATATCTACACTCCTATTGGTATGAACATGGAAATATCTACACCGCTATCTGCATGAACATGGAAATATCTACACCGCTATCTGTATGAACATTGAAATATCTACACCGCTATCTGTATGAACATGGAAATATCTACACCGCTATCTGTATGAACATGCAAGTATCTACACAGCTATCTGTATAAAATTGAAAATATCTACACCGCTATCTCTATAAACATGGAAATAACTACACTGCTATCTGTATAAACATGGAAATATCTACACCGCCATCTATATGAAAATGGAAATATCTACACCGCCATTTGTATGAACATGGAAATATCTACACCGCCATCTGAAAGAACATGGAAATATCTTCACCGCCATCTGTATGAACATGGATATAACTACACCGCTATCTGCATGAACATGGAAATATCTACACAGCTATCTGCATATACATGGAAATATCTACAAAGATTTCTCTATAAATATGGAAATAACTACAGCGCTATCTCTATAAACTTCGAAATATCTACTCGGCCATCTGTATGAACATGGAAATATCTACACCGCCATCTGTACGAACATGGACATATCTACACCGCCATCTGTATTAAGATGGAAATATCTACACCGCTATCTGTATAAACATGGAAATATCTGCCCATCTGTATAAACATGGAAATATCAGCACCGCTATCTGTATAAACATGGAAATATCTACACCGCTATCTGCATAAACATGGAAATATCCACACCGCTATCTGTGTAAACATGGAAATGTCTACACCGCAATCTGTGTAAACATGGAAATATCTACACCGCCATCTGTGTAAACATGAAAATATCTACACCGCCATCTCTATAAACATGGAAATATCTACACCGCCATCTGTATGAACATTTAAATATCTACAACGCCATCTCTATAAACGTGGAAATATCTACACCGCTATCTGTATGAACTTGGAAATATCTACACTGCAATCTGTATAAAATTGAAATTATCTACACCCCTATCTCTATAAACATGGAAATATCTACACTGTTATCTGTATAAACATGGAAATATCTACACCGCTATCTGTATAAACATGGAAATATCTTCCCCGCTGCCTGTATAAACATGGAAATATCTACAACGCTGTCTCTATAAACTTGGAAATAACTACACCACTATCTCTATAAACATGGAAATATCTATACCGCAATCTCTATAAACATGGAATTACCTACACCACCATCTGTATAAAGATGGAAATATCTATACCGCTATCTGCATAAACATGGAAATATCTACAGCGCCATCTCTATGAACATGGAAATATCTACACTGCCATCTGTACGAAGATGGAAATATATAAACCGCCATCTGTATGAACATGTAAATACCTACACCGCCATCTGTATGAACATGGAAATATCTACACCGCTAACTGTATGAACATGGAAATATCTTCACCGCTATCTGTATGAACATGGAAATATCTACACCGTTATCTGTATGAACATGGAAATAACTACACCGCTATCTGTATGAACATGGAAATATCTACACCGCTATCTGTATGAACATGGAAATATCTACACCGCTATCTGAATCAACATGCAAATATCTACACAGCTATCTGTATATCAATGGAAATATCTACACTGCTATCTCTATAAACATGGAAATAACTACACTGCTATCTGTATAAACATGGAAATATCTACACCGCCACCTGTATGATCATGGAAATGACGACACTGCCATCCGTACAAACATGGAAATATCAACACCGCCATCAGTATGAACATGTAAATATCTACACCGCAATCTGTGTGAACATGGAAATATCTACACCGCTAACTGTATGAACATGGAAATATCTACACCGCTATCTGTATGAAAATGGAAATATCTACACCGCTATCTGTATGAACATGGAAATATCTACACTGCTATCTGTATGAACTTGGAAATATCTACACTGCTCTCTGTATAAAATTGAAATTATCGACACCACTATCTCTATAAACATGTAAATATCTACACCGCTATCTGTGTAAACATGGAAATATCTACACCGCCATCTGTGTAAACATGAAAATATCTACACCGCCATCCCCATTAACATGGAAATATCTACACCGCCATCTGTATGAACATGGAAATATCTACACCGCCATCTCTATAAACGTGGAAATATCTACACCGCTATCTGTATGAACTTGGAAATATCTACACTGCTCTCTGTATAAATCTGAAATTATCTACACCACTATCTCTATAAACATGGAAATATCTACACTGCTATCTGTATAAACATGGAAATATCTACACCGCTATCTGTATAAACATGGAAATATCTCCACCGCTATCTGTATAAACATGGAAATATCTACAACGCTGTGTCTATAAACTTGGAAATAACGACACCACTATCTCTGTAAACATGGAAATATCTAGAACGCCATCTCTATAAACATGGAAATATCTACACCACAATCTGTATAAACATGGAAATATCTATGCCGCTATCTTCATAAACTTGGAAATATCTACACCGCCTTCTCTATGAACATGGAAATATCTACACCACAATCTGTATAAACATGGAAATATCTACACCGCTAACTGTATGAACATGGAAATAACTACACCGCTATCTGTATGAACATGGAAATACCTACACCGTTATCTGTATGAACATGGAAATATCTAAACTGCTATCTGTATGAACATGGAAATATCTACACCATTATCTGTACGAACATGGAACTATCTACACCGCTATCTGTACGAACATGCAAATAACTACACAGCTATCTGTGTATCAATGTAAATATCTACACTGCTATCTCCATAAACATGGAAATAACTACAATGCTATCTGTATAAAGATGGAAATGTCTACACCGCCCCATGTATGAACATGGAAATATCTACACTGCAATCCGTACGAACATGGAAATATCTACACCGCCATCTGTATGAACATGTAAATATCTAAACCACCATCTGTATTAACATGGAAATATCTACACCGCTAAGTGTATGAACAAGGAAATATCTACACCGCTATCTGTATGAACATGGACATATCTACACCGCCATCTGTATTAAGATGGAAATATCTACACCGCTATCTGTATAAACATGGAAATATCTGCCCAACTATCTGTATAAACATGGAAATATCCGCACCGCTATCTGTATAAACATGGAAATATGTACACTGCTATCTGCATAAACATGGAAATATCCACACCGCTATCTGTGTAAAGATGGAAATGACTACACCGCTATCTGTGTAAACATGGAAATATCTACACCGCCATCTGTGTAAACATGGGAATATCTACACCGCCATCTCTGTAAACATGGAAATATCTACACCGCCATCTGTATGAACATGGAAATATCTACACCGCCATCTCTATAAACGAGGAAATATCTACACCGCTATCTGTATGAACGTGGAAATATCAACACTGCTATCTGTATAAAATTGAAATTATCTACACCACTATCTCTATAAACATGGAAATATCTACACTGATATCTGTATAAACATGAAAATATCTACACCGCTATCTGTATAAACATGGAAATAACTTCACCGCCATCTGTATGAACATGGAAATATCTACAACGCTAACTGTATGGACATGGAAATATCTACACTCCTATTGGTATGAACATGGAAATATCTACACCGCTATCTGTATGAACATGGAAATATCTACACCGCTATCTGTATGAACATTGAAATATCTACACCGCTATCTGTATGAACATGGAAATATCTACACCGCTATCTGTATGAACATGCAAATATCTACACAGCTATCTGTATAAAATTGAAAATATCTACACCGCTATCTCTATAAACATGGAAATAACTACACTGCTATCTGTATAAACATGGAAATATCTACACCGCCATCTCTATGAACATGGAAATATCTACACCGCCATTTGTATGAACATGGAAATATCTACACCGCCATCTATATGAACATGGAAATATCTACACCGCCATTTGTATGAACATGGAAATATCTACACCGCCATCTGAAAGAACATGGAAATATCTTCACCGCCATCTGTATGAACATGGATATAACTACACCGCTATCTGCATGAACATGGAAATATCTACACAGCTATCTGCATATACATGGAAATATCTACAAAGATTTCTCTATAAATATGGAAATAACTACAGCGCTATCTCTATAAACTTCGAAATATCTACACCGCCATCTGTATGAACATGGAAATATCTACACCGCCATCTGTACGAACATGGACATATCTACACCGCCATCTGTATTAAGATGGAAATATCTACACCGCTATCTGTATAAACATGGAAATATCTGCCCATCTGTATAAACATGGAAATATCAGCACCGCTATCTGTATAAACATGGAAATATCTACACCGCTATCTGCATAAACATGGAAATATCCACACCGCTATCTGTGTAAACATGGAAATGTCTACACCGCAATCTGTGTAAACATGGAAATATCTACACCGCCATCTGTGTAAACATGAAAATATCTACACCGCCATCTCTATAAACATGGAAATATCTACACCGCCATCTGTATGAACATGGAAATATCTACACCGCCATCTCTATAAACGTGGAAATATCTACACCGCTATCTGTATGAACTTGGAAATATCTACACTGCAATCTGTATAAAATTGAAATTATCTACACCCCTATCTCTATAAACATGGAAATATCTACACTGTTATCTGTATAAACATGGAAATATCTACACCGCTATCTGTATAAACATGGAAATATCTACAACGCTGTGTCTATAAACTTGGAAATAACGACACCACTATCTCTGTAAACATGGAAATATCTAGAACGCCATCTCTATAAACATGGAAATATCTACACCACAATCTGTATAAACATGGAAATATCTATGCCGCTATCTTCATAAACTTGGAAATATCTACACCGCCTTCTCTATGAACATGGAAATATCTACACCACAATCTGTATAAACATGGAAATATCTACACCGCTAACTGTATGAACATGGAAATAACTACACCGCTATCTGTATGAACATGGAAATACCTACACCGTTATCTGTATGAACATGGAAATATCTAAACTGCTATCTGTATGAACATGGAAATATCTACACCATTATCTGTACGAACATGGAACTATCTACACCGCTATCTGTACGAACATGCAAATAACTACACAGCTATCTGTGTATCAATGTAAATATCTACACTGCTATCTCCATAAACATGGAAATAACTACAATGCTATCTGTATAAAGATGGAAATGTCTACACCGCCCCATGTATGAACATGGAAATATCTACACTGCAATCCGTACGAACATGGAAATATCGACACCGCCATCTGTATGAACATGTAAATATCTAAACCACCATCTGTATTAACATGGAAATATCTACACCACTAAGTGTATGAACAAGGAAATATCTACACCGCTATCTGTATGAACATGGACATATCTACACCGCCATCTGTATTAAGATGGAAATATCTACACCGCTATCTGTATAAACATGGAAATATCTGCCCAACTATCTGTATAAACATGGAAATATCCGCACCGCTATCTGTATAAACATGGAAATATGTACACTGCTATCTGCATAAACATGGAAATATCCACACCGCTATCTGTGTAAAGATGGAAATGACTACACCGCTATCTGTGTAAACATGGAAATATCTACACCGCCATCTGTGTAAACATGGGAATATCTACACCGCCATCTCTGTAAACATGGAAATATCTACACCGCCATCTGTATGAACATGGAAATATCTACACCGCCATCTCTATAAACGAGGAAATATCTACACCGCTATCTGTATGAACGTGGAAATATCAACACTGCTATCTGTATAAAATTGAAATTATCTACACCACTATCTCTATAAACATGGAAATATCTACACTGATATCTGTATAAACATGAAAATATCTACACCGCTATCTGTATAAACATGGAAATAACTTCACCGCCATCTGTATGAACATGGAAATATCTACAACGCTAACTGTATGGACATGGAAATATCTACACTCCTATTGGTATGAACATGGAAATATCTACACCGCTATCTGCATGAACATGGAAATATCTACACCGCTATCTGTATGAACATTGAAATATCTACACCGCTATCTGTATGAACATGGAAATATCTACACCGCTATCTGTATGAACATGCAAATATCTACACAGCTATCTGTATAAAATTGAAAATATCTACACCGCTATCTCTATAAACATGGAAATAACTACACTGCTATCTGTATAAACATGGAAATATCTACACCGCCATCTCTATGAACATGGAAATATCTACACCGCCATTTGTATGAACATGGAAATATCTACACCGCCATCTATATGAACATGGAAATATCTACACCGCCATTTGTATGAACATGGAAATATCTACACCGCCATCTGAAAGAACATGGAAATAACTTCACCGCCATCTGTATGAACATGGATATAACTACACCGCTATCTGCATGAACATGGAAATATCTACACAGCTATCTGCATATACATGGAAATATCTACAAAGATTTCTCTATAAATATGGAAATAACTACAGCGCTATCTCTATAAACTTCGAAATATCTACACCGCCATCTGTATGAACATGGAAATATCTACACCGCCATCTGTACGAACATGGACATATCTACACCGCCATCTGTATTAAGATGGAAATATCTACACCGCTATCTGTATAAACATGGAAATATCTGCCCATCTGTATAAACATGGAAATATCAGCACCGCTATCTGTATAAACATGGAAATATCTACACCGCTATCTGCATAAACATGGAAATATCCACACCGCTATCTGTGTAAACATGGAAATGTCTACACCGCTATCTCTGTAAACATGGAAATATCTACACCGCCATCTGTGTAAACATGAAAATATCTACACCGCCATCTCTATAAACATGGAAATATCTACACCGCCATCTGTATGAACATGGAAATATCTACACCGCCATCTCTATAAACGTGGAAATATCTACACCGCTATCTGTATGAACTTGGAAATATCTACACTGCAATCTGTATAAAATTGAAATTATCTACACCCCTATCTCTATAAACATGGAAATATCTACACTGTTATCTGTATAAACATGGAAATATCTACACCGCTATCTGTATAAACATGGAAATATCTTCCCCGCTGCCTGTATAAACATGGAAATATCTACAACGCTGTCTCTATAAACTTGGAAATAACTACACCACTATCTCTATAAACATGGAAATATCTATACCGCAATCTCTATAAACATGGAAATACCTACACCACCATCTGTATAAAGATGGAAATATCTATACCGCTATCTGCATAAACATGGAAATATCTACAGCGCCATCTCTATGAACATGGAAATATCTACACTGCCATCTGTACGAAGATGGAAATATATACACCGCCATCTGTATGAACATGTAAATACCTACACCGCCATCTGTATGAACATGGAAATATCTACACCGCTAACTGTATGAACATGGAAATATCTTCACCGCTATCTGTATGAACATGGAAATATCTACACCGTTATCTATATGAACATGGAAATAACTACACCGCTATCTGTATGAACATGGAAATATCTACACCGCTATCTGTAGGAACATGGAAATATCTACACCGCTATCTGAATAAACATGCAAATATCTACACAGCTATCTGTATATCAATGGAAATATCTACACTGCTATCTCTATAAACATGGAAATAACTACACTGCTATCTGCATAAACATGGAAATATCTACACCGCCACCTGTATGATCATGGAAATGACGACACTGCCATCCGAACAAACATGGAAATATCAAAACCGCCATCTGTATGAACATGTAAATATCTACACCGCAATCTGTGTGAACATGGAAATATCTACACCGCTAACTGTATGAACATGGAAATATCTACACCGCTATCTGTATGAAAATGGAAATATCTACACCGCTATCTGTATGAACATGGAAATATCTACACTGCTATCTGTATGAACTTGGAAATATCTACACTGCTCTCTGTATAAAATTGAAATTATCGACACCACTATCTCTATAAACATGTAAATATCTACACCGCTATCTGTGTAAACATGGAAATATCTACACCGCCATCTGTGTAAACATGAAAATATCTACACCGCCATCCCCATTAACATGGAAATATCTACACCGCCATCTGTATGAACATGGAAATATGTACACCGCCATCTCTATAAACGTGGAAATATCTACACCGCTATCTGTATGAACTTGGAAATATCTACACTGCTCTCTGTATAAATCTGAAATTATCTACACCACTATCTCTATAAACATGGAAATATCTACACTGCTATCTGTATAAACATGGAAATATCTACACCGCTATCTGTATAAACATGGAAATATCTCCACCGCTATCTGTATAAACATGGAAATATCTACAACGCTGTGTCTATAAACTTGGAAATAACGACACCACTATCTCTGTAAACATGGAAATATCTAGAACGCCATCTCTATAAACATGGAAATATCTACACCACAATCTGTATAAACATGGAAATATCTATGCCGCTATCTTCATAAACTTGGAAATATCTACACCGCCTTCTCTATGAACATGGAAATATCTACACCACAATCTGTATAAACATGGAAATATCTACACCGCTAACTGTATGAACATGGAAATAACTACACCGCTATCTGTATGAACATGGAAATACCTACACCGTTATCTGTATGAACATGGAAATATCTAAACTGCTATCTGTATGAACATGGAAATATCTACACCATTATCTGTACGAACATGGAACTATCTACACCGCTATCTGTACGAACATGCAAATAACTACACAGCTATCTGTGTATCAATGTAAATATCTACACTGCTATCTCCATAAACATGGAAATAACTACAATGCTATCTGTATAAAGATGGAAATGTCTACACCGCCACATGTATGAACATGGAAATATCTACACTGCAATCCGTACGAACATGGAAATATCTACACCGCCATCTGTATGAACATGTAAATATCTAAACCACCATCTGTATTAACATGGAAATATCTACACCGCTAAGTGTATGAACAAGGAAATATCTACACCGCTATCTGTATGAACATGGACATATCTACACCGCCATCTGTATTAAGATGGAAATATCTACACCGCTATCTGTATAAACATGGAAATATCTGCCCAACTATCTGTATAAACATGGAAATATCCGCACCGCTATCTGTATAAACATGGAAATATGTACACCGCTATCTGCATAAACATGGAAATATCCACACCGCTATCTGTGTAAAGATGGAAATGACTACACCACTATCTGTGTAAACATGGAAATATCTACACCGCCATCTGTGTAAACATGGGAATATCTACACCGCCATCTCTGTAAACATGGAAATATCTACACCGCCATCTGTATGAACATAGAAATATCTACACCGCCATCTCTATAAACGAGGAAATATCTACACCGCTATCTGTATGAACGTGGAAATATCAACACTGCTATCTGTATAAAATTGAAATTATCTACACCACTATCTCTATAAACATGGAAATATCTACACTGATATCTGTATAAACATGAAAATATCTACACCGCTATCTGTATAAACATGGAAATAACTTCACCGCTATCTGTATAAACATGGAAATATCTACAATGCTGTCTCTATAAACTTGGAAATAACTACACCACTATCTCTATAAACATGGAAATAACTACACTGCTATCTGTATAAACTTGGAGATATCTACACCGCCATCTCTTTGAACATGGAAATATCTACACTGACATTTGTATGAACTTGGAAAAATCTACACCGCCATCTCTATGAACATGGAAATATCTACACCGCCATTTGTATGAACATGGAAATATCTACACCACCATCTGTATGAACATGGAAATATCTTCACCGCCATCTGTATGAACATGGATATATCTACACAGGCATCTGGATGAACATGGAAATATCTACAAGGCTATCTGCATGAACATGGAAATATCTACACAGCTATCTGAATATACATGGAAATGTCTACACAGATTTCTCTATAAATATGGAAATAACTACAGTGCTATCTCTATAAACTTCGAAATATCTACACCTCCGTCTGTATGAACATGGAAATATCTACACTGCCATCTGTACAAACATGGACATATCTACACCGCCATCTGTATTAAGATGGAAATATCTACACCGCTATCTGTATAAACATGGAAATATCTACCCAACTATCTGTATAAACATGGAAATATCCACACCGCTATCTGTATAAACAAGGAAATATCTACACCGCTATCTGCATAAACATGGAAATATCCACACCGCTATCTGTGAAAACATGGAAATATCTACACCGCTATCTGTGTAAACATGGAAATGTCTACACCGCTATCTGTGTAAACATGGAAATATCTACACCGCAATCTGTGTAAACATGAAAATATCTACACCGCCATCTCTATAAACATGGAAATATCTACTCCGCCATCTGTATGAACATGGAAATATCTACACCGCCGTCTCTATAAAAGTGGAAATATCTACACCGCTATCTCTATGAACTTGGAAATATCTACACTGCTATCTGTATAAAATTGAAATTATCTACACCACTATCTCTATAAACATGGAAATATCTACACTGTTATCTGTATAAACATGGAAATATGTACACCGATATCTGTATAAACATGGAAATATCTTCACCGCTATCTGTATAAACATGGAAATATCTACAACGCTGTCTCTATAAACTTGGAAATAACTACACCACTATCTCTATAAACATGGAAATATCTATACCGCAATCTCTATAAACATGGAAATACCTACACCACCATCTGTATAAAGATGGAAATATCTATACCGCTATCTGCATAAACATGGAAATATCTATAGCGCCATCTCTATGAACATGGAAATATCTACACTGCCATCTGTACGAAGATGGAAATATATACACCGCCATCTGTATGAACATGTAAATACCTACACCGCCATCTGTATGAACATGGAAATATCTACACCGCTAACTGTATGAACATGGAAATATCTTCACCGCTATCTGTATGAACATGGAAATATCTACACCGTTATCTATATGAACATGGAAATAACTACACCGCTATCTGTATGAACATGGAAATATCTACACCGCTATCTGTAGGAACATGGAAATATCTACACCGCTATCTGAATAAACATGCAAATATCTACACAGCTATCTGTATATCAATGGAAATATCTACACTGCTATCTCTATAAACATGGAAATAACTACACTGCTATCTGCATAAACATGGAAATATCTACACCGCCACCTGTATGATCATGGAAATGACGACACTGCCATCCGAACAAACATGGAAATATCAAAACCGCCATCTGTATGAACATGTAAATATCTACACCGCAATCTGTGTGAACATGGAAATATCTACACCGCTAACTGTATGAACATGGAAATATCTACACCGCTATCTGTATGAAAATGGAAATATCTACACCGCTATCTGTATGAACATGGAAATATCTACACTGCTATCTGTATGAACTTGGAAATATCTACACTGCTCTCTGTATAAAATTGAAATTATCGACACCACTATCTCTATAAACATGTAAATATCTACACCGCTATCTGTGTAAACATGGAAATATCTACACCGCCATCTGTGTAAACATGAAAATATCTACACCGCCATCCCCATTAACATGGAAATATCTACACCGCCATCTGTATGAACATGGAAATATGTACACCGCCATCTCTATAAACGTGGAAATATCTACACCGCTATCTGTATGAACTTGGAAATATCTACACTGCTCTCTGTATAAATCTGAAATTATCTACACCACTATCTCTATAAACATGGAAATATCTACACTGCTATCTGTATAAACATGGAAATATCTACACCGCTATCTGTATAAACATGGAAATATCTCCACCGCTATCTGTATAAACATGGAAATATCTACAACGCTGTGTCTATAAACTTGGAAATAACGACACCACTATCTCTGTAAACATGGAAATATCTAGAACGCCATCTCTATAAACATGGAAATATCTACACCACAATCTGTATAAACATGGAAATATCTATGCCGCTATCTTCATAAACTTGGAAATATCTACACCGCCTTCTCTATGAACATGGAAATATCTACACCACAATCTGTATAAACATGGAAATATCTACACCGCTAACTGTATGAACATGGAAATAACTACACCGCTATCTGTATGAACATGGAAATACCTACACCGTTATCTGTATGAACATGGAAATATCTAAACTGCTATCTGTATGAACATGGAAATATCTACACCATTATCTGTACGAACATGGAACTATCTACACCGCTATCTGTACGAACATGCAAATAACTACACAGCTATCTGTGTATCAATGTAAATATCTACACTGCTATCTCCATAAACATGGAAATAACTACAATGCTATCTGTATAAAGATGGAAATGTCTACACCGCCACATGTATGAACATGGAAATATCTACACTGCAATCCGTACGAACATGGAAATATCTACACCGCCATCTGTATGAACATGTAAATATCTAAACCACCATCTGTATTAACATGGAAATATCTACACCGCTAAGTGTATGAACAAGGAAATATCTACACCGCTATCTGTATGAACATGGACATATCTACACCGCCATCTGTATTAAGATGGAAATATCTACACCGCTATCTGTATAAACATGGAAATATCTGCCCAACTATCTGTATAAACATGGAAATATCCGCACCGCTATCTGTATAAACATGGAAATATGTACACCGCTATCTGCATAAACATGGAAATATCCACACCGCTATCTGTGTAAAGATGGAAATGACTACACCACTATCTGTGTAAACATGGAAATATCTACACCGCCATCTGTGTAAACATGGGAATATCTACACCGCCATCTCTGTAAACATGGAAATATCTACACCGCCATCTGTATGAACATAGAAATATCTACACCGCCATCTCTATAAACGAGGAAATATCTACACCGCTATCTGTATGAACGTGGAAATATCAACACTGCTATCTGTATAAAATTGAAATTATCTACACCACTATCTCTATAAACATGGAAATATCTACACTGATATCTGTATAAACATGAAAATATCTACACCGCTATCTGTATAAACATGGAAATAACTTCACCGCTATCTGTATAAACATGGAAATATCTACAATGCTGTCTCTATAAACTTGGAAATAACTACACCACTATCTCTATAAACATGGAAATAACTACACTGCTATCTGTATAAACTTGGAGATATCTACACCGCCATCTCTTTGAACATGGAAATATCTACACTGACATTTGTATGAACTTGGAAAAATCTACACCGCCATCTCTATGAACATGGAAATATCTACACCGCCATTTGTATGAACATGGAAATATCTACACCACCATCTGTATGAACATGGAAATATCTTCACCGCCATCTGTATGAACATGGATATATCTACACAGGCATCTGGATGAACATGGAAATATCTACAAGGCTATCTGCATGAACATGGAAATATCTACACAGCTATCTGAATATACATGGAAATGTCTACACAGATTTCTCTATAAATATGGAAATAACTACAGTGCTATCTCTATAAACTTCGAAATATCTACACCTCCGTCTGTATGAACATGGAAATATCTACACTGCCATCTGTACAAACATGGACATATCTACACCGCCATCTGTATTAAGATGGAAATATCTACACCGCTATCTGTATAAACATGGAAATATCTACCCAACTATCTGTATAAACATGGAAATATCCACACCGCTATCTGTATAAACAAGGAAATATCTACACCGCTATCTGCATAAACATGGAAATATCCACACCGCTATCTGTGAAAACATGGAAATATCTACACCGCTATCTGTGTAAACATGGAAATGTCTACACCGCTATCTGTGTAAACATGGAAATATCTACACCGCAATCTGTGTAAACATGAAAATATCTACACCGCCATCTCTATAAACATGGAAATATCTACTCCGCCATCTGTATGAACATGGAAATATCTACACCGCCGTCTCTATAAAAGTGGAAATATCTACACCGCTATCTCTATGAACTTGGAAATATCTACACTGCTATCTGTATAAAATTGAAATTATCTACACCACTATCTCTATAAACATGGAAATATCTACACTGTTATCTGTATAAACATGGAAATATGTACACCGATATCTGTATAAACATGGAAATATCTTCACCGCTATCTGTATAAACATGGAAATATCTACAACGCTGTCTCTATAAACTTGGAAATAACTACACCACTATCTCTATAAGCATGGAAATATCTAGACCGCCATCTCTATAAACATGTAAATATCTACACCACCATCTTTATAAACATGGAAATATCTATACCGCTATCTGCATAAACATGGAAATATCTACAGCGCCATCTCTATGAACATGGAAATATCTACACCGCCATCTGTACAAACATGGACATATCTACAAAGCCTTCTATATTAAGATGGAAATATCTACACCGCTATCTGTATGAACATGGAAATATCTACACCGCTATCTGTATGAACATGGAAATATCTACACTGCCATCTGTATGAACATGGAAATATCTTCACCGCTATCTGTATGAACATGCAAATATCTACACAGCTATCTGTATATCAATGGAAATATCTTCACTGCTATCTCTATAAACATGGAAATAACTACACTGCTATCTGTATAAACATGGAAATATCTACACCGCCACCTGTATGAACATGGAAATATCTACAATGCCATCCGTAAGAACATGGAAATATCTACACCGCCATCTCTATGAACATGGAAATATCTACACCGCCATTTGTATGAACATGGAAATATCTACACCGCCATCTGTATGAACATGGAAATATCTTCACCGCCATCTGTATGAACATGGATATATCTACACCGGCATCTGGATGAACATGGAAATATCTACACCGCTATCTGCATGAACATGGAAATATCTACACAGCTGTGTGCATATGCATGGAAATATATACACAGATTTCTCTATAAATATGGAAATAACTACAGCGCTGTCTCAATAAACTTCGAAATATCTACACCGCCATCTGTATGAACATGGAAATATCTACACCGTCATCTGTACGAACATTGACATATCTACACCGCCATCTGTATTAAGATGGAAATATCTACACCGCTATCTGTATGAACATGCAAATATCTACAAAGATATCTGTATGAACATGGAAATATCTACACCACTATCTGTATGAACATGGAAATATCTACACCGTTATCTGTATGAACATGGAAATATCTACACCGCTATCTGAATGAAAATGGAAATATCTACACCGCTATCTGTATGAACATGGAAATATCTACACCGCTATCTGTATGAACATGCAAATATCTACACAGCTATCTGTATATCAATGGAAATATCTACAATGCTATCTCTATAAACATGGAAATATCTACACTGCTATCTGTATAAACATGGAAATAACTACACCGCCACCTGTATGAACATGGAAATATCTACACTGCCATCCGTACTAACATGGAAATACCTACACCGCCATCTTTATGAACATGTAAATATCTACACCGCCATCTGTAGGAACATGGAAATATCTACACCGCTTACTGTATGAACATGGATATACCTACACCGCTATCTGTATGAACATGGAAATATCTACACCGCTCTCTGTATGAACATAGAAATATCTACACCGCTATCTGTATGAACATGGAAATATCTACACCGCTATCTGTATGAACAAGAAAATATATACACCGCTATCTGTATGAACATGCAAATATCAGCACAGCTATCTGTATACCAATGGAAATATCTACACTGCTATCTCTATAAACATGGAAATAAGTACACTGCTATCTGTATAAACATGGAAATATCTACACCACCATCTCTATGAACATGGAAATATCTACACTGCCATTTGTATGAACATGGAAATATCTACACCGCCATCTCTATGAACATGGAAATATCTACACTGCCGTCTTTATGAACATGGAAATATCTTCACCGCCATCTGTATGAACATGGATATATCTACACCGGCATCTGGATGAACATGGAAATATCTACACCGCTCTCTGCATGAACATGGAAATATCTACACCGCCGTCTGTATGAACATGGAAATATCTTCACCGCCATCTGTATGAACATGGATATATCTACACAGGCATCTGAAAGAGCATGGAAATATCTACAACGCTATCTGCATGAAGATGGAAATATCTACACAGCTATCAGCATATTCATGGAAATATCTACACAGATTTTTCTATAAATATGGAAATAACTACAGCGCTATCTGTATAAACTTTGAAATATCTACACCGCCATCTGTATGAA
This sequence comes from Gorilla gorilla gorilla, assembly GCF_029281585.2. Taxonomy (NCBI): domain Eukaryota; kingdom Metazoa; phylum Chordata; class Mammalia; order Primates; family Hominidae; genus Gorilla; species Gorilla gorilla. The sequence continues at coordinate 3,247,830 of NC_073234.2, forward strand.
CATGGAAATATCTACACCGCTCTCTGTATGAACATGGAAATATCTACAGCGCTATCTGTATGAACATGGAAATATCTACACTGCTATCTGTATGAACATGCAAATATCTACACAGCTATCTGTATATCAATGGAAATATCTACACTGCTATCGCTATAAACATGGAAATAACTACACTGCTATCTGTATAAACATGGAAACATCTACACCACCATCTCTATGAACATGGAAATATCTACACCGCCATGTGTATGAGCATGGAAATATCTATACCGCCATCTCTATGAACATGGAAATATCTACACCGCCGTCTCTATGAACATGGAAATATCTTCACCGCCATCTGTATGAACATGGATATATCTACACCGGCATCTGGATGAACATGGAAATATATACACAGCTCTCTGCATGAACATGGAAATATCTACACAGATTTCTCTATAAATATGGAAATAACTACAGCGCTATCCCTATAAACTTCGAAATATCTACACCGCCATCTGTATGAACATGGAAATATCGACACCGCCATCTGTACGAACATGGACATACCTACACCGACATCTGTATTAAGATGGAAATATGTACACCGCTATTTGTATAAACATGGAAATATCTGCCTTACTATCTGTATAAACATGGAAATATCCACACCGCTATCTGTGTAAACATGGAAATGTCTACACCGCTATCTGTGTAAACATGGAGATATCTACACCGCCATCTGTGTAAACATGAAAATATCTACACCGCCATCTCTATAAACGTGGAAATATCTACACTGCTATCTTTATGAACTTGGAAATATCTACACTCCTATCTGTATAAAATTTGAATTATCTACACCACTATCTCTATCAACATGGAACTATCTACACCGCTATCTGTATAAACATGGAAATATCTACACCGCTATCTGTATAAACATGGAAATAACTTCACCGCTATCTGTAAAAACTTGGAAATATCTACAACGCTGTCTCTATAAACTTGGAAATATCTACACCACTATCTCTATAAACATGGAAATATCTAGACCGCCATCTCTATAAACATGGAAATATCTACACCACCGTCTGTATAAACATTGAAATATCTATACCGCTATCTGCATAAACATGGAAATATCTACATTGCCATCTCTATGAACATGGAAATATCTACACCGCCATCTGTATGAACATGTAAATATCTACACCGCCATCTGTATGAACATGGAAATATCTACACTGCTATCTGTATGAACATGGAAATATCAACACCGTTATCTGTAAGAACATGGAAATATCTACACCGCTATCTGTATGAACATGGAAATATCTACACCGCTGTCAGTACGTACATGGAAATATATACACCGCTATCTGTATGAACATGGAAATATCTACACAGCTATCTGTATATCAATGGAAATATCTACACTGCTATCTCTATAAACATGGAAATAACTACACTGCTATCTGTATAAACATGGAAATATCTACAACGCTAACTGTATGAACATGGAAATATCTACACCGCTATCTGTGTGAACATGCAAATATCTACACCGCTATCTGTATGAACATGGAAATATCTGCACCACCATCTGTATGAACATGGAAATATCTACACCGCTATCTGTATGAACATGGAAATATCTACACCGCTATCTGTATGAACATGCAAATGTCTACACAGCTATCTGTATGAACATGGAAATAACTCCACTGCTATCTGTATAAACATGGAAATATCTGCACCACCATCTATATGAACATGGAAATATCTACACGGCCATTTCTATGAACATGGAAATATCTACACCGCCATCTCTATGAACATGGAAATATCTACACCGCCATCTGTATGAACATGGAATTACCTTCACCGCCATCGGTATGAACATGGATATATCTACAATGGCATCTGGATTAACATGGAAATACCTACACCGCTATCTGCTTGAACATGGAAATATCTACACAGCTATCTGCATATACATGGAAATATCTACACACATTTCTCTATAAATATGGAAATAACTACAGCGCTATCTCTATAAACTTCGAAATATCTACACCGCCATATGTATGAAAATGGAAATATCTACACCTCCATTTGCACGAACATGGACATATCTACACCGCCATCTGTATAAAGATGGAAATATCTACACCGCTATCTGTATGAACATGCAAATATCTACAAAGATATCTGTATGAACATGGAAATATCTACACCACTATCTGTATGAACATGGAAATATCTACACCGTTATCTGTATGAACATGGAAATATCTACACCGCTATCTGAATGAAAATGGAAATGTCTACACCGCTATCTGTATGAACATGGAAATATCTACACCGCTATCTGTATGAACATGCAAATATCTACACAGCTATCTGTATATCAATGGAAATATCTACAATGCTATCTCTATAAACATGGAAATATCTACACTGCTATCTGTATAAACATGGAAATATCTACACCGCCACCTGTATGAACATGGAAATATCTACACTGCCATCCGTACTAACATGGAAATACCTACACCGCCATCTTTATGAACATGTAAATATCTACACCGCCATCTGTAGGAACATGGAAATATCTACACCGCTTACTGTATGAACATGGATATACCTACACCGCTATCTGTATGAACATGGAAATATCTACACCGCTCTCTGTATGAACATAGAAATATCTACACCGCTATCTGTATGAACATGGAAATATCTACACCGCTATCTGTATGAACAAGAAAATATATACACCGCTATCTGTATGAACATGCAAATATCAGCACAGCTATCTGTATACCAATGGAAATATCTACACTGCTATCTCTATAAACATGGAAATAAGTACACTGCTATCTGTATAAACATGGAAATATCTACACCACCATCTCTATGAACATGGAAATATCTTCACCGCCATCTGTATGAACATGGATATATCTACACCGGCATCTGGATGAACATGGAAATATCTACACCGCTCTCTGCATGAACATGGAAATATCTACACAGCTATCTGCATATACATGGGAATATCTACACAGTTTTCTCTATAAATATGGAAATAACTACAGCGCTATCCCTATAAACTTCGAAATATCTACACCGCGGTCTGTGTGAACATGGAAATATCTACACCGCCATCTCTATAAACGTGGAAATATCTACACCGCTATGTGTATGAACTTGGAAATATCTACACTGCTCTCTGTATAAAATTGAAATTATCTACACCACTATCTCTATAAACATGGAAATATCTACACTGCTGTCTGTATAAATATGGAAATATCAACAACGCTATCTGTATAAACATGGATACACCTTCACCGCTATCTGTATAAACATGGAAATATCTACAACGCTGTCTCTATAAACTTGGAAATAACTACACCTCTATCTCTGTAAACATGGAAATATCTAGACCGCCATCTCTATAAACATGGAAATATCTACACCACCATCTGTATAAACATGGAAATATCTATACCGATATCTGCATAAACATGGAAATATCTACACCGCTATGGGTATGAACATGCAAATACTACAAAGATATCTGTATGAACATGGAAATATCTACACCGCTATCTGTATGAACATGCAAATATCTACAAAGATATCTGTATGAACATGGAAATATCTACACCGCCATCTGTATGAACATGTAAATATCTCCACCGCCATCTCTATATCAACGGAAATATCTACAATGCTATCTCTATAAACATGGAAATAACTACACCGCTATCTGTATAAACATGGAAATATCTACACCGCCATCTCTATGAACATGGAAATATCTACACCGCCATTTGTATGAACATGGAAATATCTACACCGCCATCTCTATGAACATGTAAATATCTACACAGCCATTTGTATGAACATGGAAATATCTACACCGCCATCTGTATGAACATGGAAATATCTTCACCGCCATCTGTATGAACATGGATATATGTGCACCGGCATCTGGATGAACATGGAATTATCTACACCGCTATCTGCATGAACATGGAAATATCTACACAGCTATCTGAATATACATGGAAATATCTACACAGATTTCTCTATAAATATGGAAATAACTACAGCGCTATCTCTATAACCTTCGAAATATCTACACCGCCATGTGTATGAACATGGAAATATCTACACCGCCATCTGTAAGAACATGGACATATCTACACCGGCATCTGTATTAAGATGGAAATATCTACACCGCCGTCTGTATAAACATGGAAATATCTGCCAAAATATCTGTATAAACATGGAAATATCCGCACCACTATCTGTATAAACATGGAAATATCTACACTGCTGTCTGCAAAAACATGGAAATATCCACACCGCTATCTGTATAAACATGGAAATATCTACACCGCCTTCTCTATGAACATGGAAATATCTACACCGCCATTTGTATGAACATGGAAATATCTACACCGCCATCTCTATGAACATGTAAATATCTACACAGCCATTTGTATGAACATGGAAATATCTACACCGCCATCTGTATGAACATGGAAATATCTTCACCGCCATCTGTATGAACATGGATATATGTGCACCGGCATCTGGATGAACATGGAAATATCTACACCGCTATCTGCATGAACATGGAAATATCTACACAGCTATCTGAATATACATGGAAATATCTACACAGATTTCTCTATAAATATGGAAATAACTACAGCGCTATCTCTATAACCTTCGAAATATCTACACCGCCATGTGTATGAACATGGAAATATCTACACCGCCATCTGTACAAACATGGACATATCTACACCGGCATCTGTATTAAGATGGAAATATCTACACCGCCGTCTGTATAAACATGGAAATATCTGCCAAAATATCTGTATAAACATGGAAATATCCGCACCACTATCTGTATAAACATGGAAATATCTACACTGCTGTCTGCAAAAACATGGAAATATCCACACCGCTATCTGTATAAACATGGAAATATCTACACCGCCTTCTCTATGAACATGGAAATATCTACACTGCCATTTGTATGAACATGGAAATATCTACACCGCCATCTCTATGAACATGTAAATATCTACACAGCCATTTGTATGAACATGGAAATATCTACACCGCCATCTGTATGAACATGGAAATATCTTCACCGCCATCTGTATGAACATGGATATATGTGCACCGGCATCTGGATGAACATGGAAATATCTACACCGCTATCTGCATAAACATGGAAATATCTACACAGCTATCTGAATATACATGGAAATATCTACACAGATTTCTCTATAAATATGGAAATAACTACAGCGCTATCTCTATAACCTTCGAAATATCTACACCGCCATGTGTATGAACATGGAAATATCTACACCGCCATCTGTACAAACATGGACATATCTACACCGGCATCTGTATTAAGATGGAAATATCTACACCGCCGTCTGTATAAACATGGAAATATCTGCCCAAATATCTGTATAAACATGGAAATATCCGCACCACTATCTGTATAAACATGGAAATATCTACACTGCTGTCTGCAAAAACATGGAAATATCCACACCGCTATCTGTGTAAACATGGAAATGTCAACACCGCTATCTGTGTAAACATGGAAATATCTACACCGCCGTCTGTGTAAACATGAAAATATCTACACCGCCATCCCTATAAACATGGAAATATCTACACCGCCATCTGTATGAACATGTAAATATCTACACCGCCATCTCTATAAACGTGGAAATATCTACACCGCTATCTGTATGAACTTGGAAATACCTACACTGCTCTCTGTATAAAATTGAAATTATCTACACCACTATCTCTATAAAGACGGAAATATCTACACTGCTATCTGTATAAACATGGAAATATCTACGCCGTTATCTGTATAAACATGGAAATACCTTCACCGCTATCTGTATAAACATGGAAATATCTACAACGCTGTCTCTATAAACTTGGAAAAAACTACACCACTATCTCTGTAAACATGGAAATATATAGACCGCCATCTCTATAAACATGGAAATATCTACACCACCATCTGTATAAACATGGAAATATCTATAACGCTATCTGCATAAACATGGAAATATCTACACCGCCATCTCTAAGAACATGGAAATATCTACACCGCCATCTGTACGAACATGGAAATATCTATACCGCCAGCTGTATGAACATGTAAATATCTACACCACCATCTGTATGAACATGGAAATATCTACACCGCTATCTGTATGAACAAGAAAATATCTACACCGCTATCTGTATGAACATGCAAATATCAGCACAGCTATCTGTATATCAATGGAAATATCTACACTGCTATCTCTATAAACATGGAAATAAGTACACTGCTATCTGTATAAACATGGAAATATCTACACCACCATCTCTATGAACATGGAAATATCTACACCGCCATTTGTATGAACATGGAAATATCTACACTGCCATCTCTATGAACATGGAAATATCTACACTGCCGTCTTTATGAACATGGAAATATCTTCACCGCCATCTGTATGAACATGGATATATCTACACCGGCATCTGGATGAACATGGAAATATCAACACCGCTCTCTGCATGAACATGGAAATATCTACACAGCTATCTGCATATGCATGGAAATATATACACAGATTTCTCTATAAATATGGAAATAACTACAGCGCTATCCCTATAAACTTCGAAATATCTACACCGCCGTCTGTGTGAACATGGAAATATCTACACCGCCATCTCTATAAACGTGGAAATATCTACACCGCTATGTGTATGAACTTGGACATATCTACACTGCTCTCTGTATAAAATTGAAATTATCTACACCACTATCTCTAAAAACATGGAAATATCTACACTGCTATCTGTATAAATATGGAAATATCTACAACGCTATCTGTATAAACATGGATATACCTTCACCGCTATCTGTATAAACATGGAAATATCTACAACGCTGTCTCTATAAACTTGGAAATAACTACACCTCTATCTCTGTAAACATGGAAATATCTAGACCGCCATCTCTATAAACATGGAAATATCTACACCACCATCTGTATAAACATGGAAATATCTATACCGCTATCTGCATAAACATGGAAATATCTACACCGCTATGGGTATGAACATGGAAATATCTACACCGCTATCTGTATGAACATGGAAATATCTACACCGCTATCTGTATGAACATGCAAATATCTACAAAGATATCTGTATGAACATGGAAATATCTACACCGCCATCTGTATGAACATGTAAATATCTCCACCGCCATCTCTATATCAACGGAAATATCTACAATGCTATCTCTATAAACATGGAAATAACTACACCGCTATCTGTATAAACATGGAAATATCTACACCGCCATCTCTATGAACATGGAAATATCTACACCGCCATTTGTATGAACATGGAAATATCTACACCGCCATCTCTATGAACATGTAAATATCTACACAGCCATTTGTATGAACATGGAAATATCTACACCGCCATCTGTATGAACATGGAAATATCTTCACCGCCATCTGTATGAACATGGATATATGTGCACCGGCATCTGGATGAACATGGAAATATCTACACCGCTATCTGCATGAACATGGAAATATCTACACAGCTATCTGAATATACATGGAAATATCTACACAGATTTCTCTATAAATATGGAAATAACTACAGCGCTATCTCTATAACCTTCGAAATATCTACACCGCCATGTGTATGAACATGGAAATATCTACACCGCCATCTGTAAGAACATGGACATATCTACACCGGCATCTGTATTAAGATGGAAATATCTACACCGCCGTCTGTATAAACATGGGAATATCTGCCCAAATATCTGTATAAACATGGAAATATCCGCACCACTATCTGTATAAACATGGAAATATCTACACTGCTGTCTGCAAAAACATGGAAATATCCACACCGCTATCTGTATAAACATGGAAATATCTACACCGCCTTCTCTATGAACATGGAAATATCTACACCGCCATTTGTATGAACATGGAAATATCTACACCGCCATCTCTATGAACATGTAAATATCTACACAGCCATTTGTATGAACATGGAAATATCTACACCGCCATCTGTATGAACATGGAAATATCTTCACCGCCATCTGTATGAACATGGATATATGTGCACCGGCATCTGGATGAACATGGAAATATCTACACCGCTATCTGCATGAACATGGAAATATCTACACAGCTATCTGAATATACATGGAAATATCTACACAGATTTCTCTATAAATATGGAAATAACTACAGCGCTATCTCTATAACCTTCGAAATATCTACACCGCCATGTGTATGAACATGGAAATATCTACACCGCCATCTGTACAAACATGGACATATCTACACCGGCATCTGTATTAAGATGGAAATATCTACACCGCCGTCTGTATAAACATGGAAATATCTGCCAAAATATCTGTATAAACATGGAAATATCCGCACCACTATCTGTATAAACATGGAAATATCTACACTGCTGTCTGCAAAAACATGGAAATATCCACACCGCTATCTGTATAAACATGGAAATATCTACACCGCCTTCTCTATGAACATGGAAATATCTACACCGCCATTTGTATGAACATGGAAATATCTACACCGCCATCTCTATGAACATGGAAATATCTACACAGCCATTTTTATGAACATGGAAATATCTACACCGCCATCTGTATGAACATGGAAATATCTTCACCGCCATCTGTATGAACATGGATATATGTGCACCGGCATCTGGATGAACATGGAAATATCTACACCGCTATCTGCATAAACATGGAAATATCTACACAGCTATCTGAATATACATGGAAATATCTACACAGATTTCTCTATAAATATGGAAATAACTACAGCGCTATCTCTATAACCTTCGAAATATCTACACCGCCATGTGTATGAACATGGAAATATCTACACCGCCATCTGTACAAACATGGACATATCTACACCGGCATCTGTATTAAGATGGAAATATCTACACCGCCGTCTGTATAAACATGGAAATATCTGTCCAAATATCTGCATAAACATGGAAATATCCGCACCACTATCTGTATAAACATGGAAATATCTACACTGCTGTCTGCAAAAACATGGAAATATCCACACCGCAATCTGTGTAAACATGGAAATGTCTACACCGCTATCTGTGTAAACATGGAAATATCAACACCGCCATCTGTGTAAACATGAAAATATCTACACCGCCATCCCTATAAACATGGAAATATCTACACCGCCATCTGTATGAACATGTAAATATCTACACCGCCATCTCTATAAACGTGGAAATATCTACACCGCTATCTGTATGAACTTGGAAATACCTACACTGCTCTCTGTATAAAATTGAAATTATCTACACCACTATCTCTATAAAGACGGAAATATCTACACTGCTATCTGTATAAACATGGAAATATCTACGCCGTTATCTGTATAAACATGGAAATACCTTCACCGCTATCTGTATAAACATGGAAATATCTACAACGCTGTCTCTATAAACTTGGAAAAAACTACACCACTATCTCTGTAAACATGGAAATATATAGACCGCCATCTCTATAAACATGGAAATATCTACACCACCATCTGTATAAACATGGAAATATCTATAACGCTATCTGCATAAACATGGAAATATCTACACCGCCATCTCTAAGAACATGGAAATATCTACACCGCCATCTGTACGAACATGGAAATATCTATACCGCCAGCTGTATGAACATGTAAATATCTACACCACCATCTGTATGAACATGGAAATATCTACACCGCTAACGGTATGAACATGGAAATATCTACACCGCTATCTGTATGAACATGGATATATCTACACCGCTATCTGTATGAACATGGAAATATGTACACCGCTATCTGTATGACCATGCAAATATCTACACAGCTATCTGTATATCAATGGAAATATCTACACTGCTATCTCTATAAACATGGAAATAACTACACCGCTATCTGCATAAACATGGAAATATCTACACAGCTATCTGAATATACATGGAAATATCTACACAGATTTCTCTATAAATATGGAAATAACTACAGCGCTATCTCTATAACCTTCGAAATATCTACACCGCCATGTGTATGAACATGGAAATATCTACACCGCCATCTGTACAAACATGGACATATCTACACCGGCATCTGTATTAAGATGGAAATATCTACACCGCCGTCTGTATAAACATGGAAATATCTGCCCAAATATCTGTATAAACATGGAAATATCCGCACCACTATCTGTATAAACATGGAAATATCTACACTGCTGTCTGCAAAAACATGGAAATATCCACACCGCTATCTGTGTAAACATGGAAATGTCTACACCGCTATCTGTGTAAACATGGAAATATCTACACCGCCATCTGTGTAAACATGAAAATATCTACACCGCCATCCCTATAAACATGGAAATATCTACACCGCCATCTGTATGAACATGTAAATATCTACACCGCCATCTCTATAAACGTGGAAATATCTACACCGCTATCTGTATGAACTTGGAAATACCTACACTGCTCTCTGTATAAAATTGAAATTATCTACACCACTATCTCTATAAAGACGGAAATATCTACACTGCTATCTGTATAAACATGGAAATATCTACGCCGTTATCTGTATAAACATGGAAATACCTTCACCGCTATCTGTATAAACATGGAAATATCTACAACGCTGTCTCTATAAACTTGGAAAAAACTACACCACTATCTCTGTAAACATGGAAATATATAGACCGCCATCTCTATAAACATGGAAATATCTACACCACCATCTGTATAAACATGGAAATATCTATAACGCTATCTGCATAAACATGGAAATATCTACACCGCCATCTCTAAGAACATGGAAATATCTACACCGCCATCTGTACGAACATGGAAATATCTATACCGCCAGCTGTATGAACATGTAAATATCTACACCACCATCTGTATGAACATGGAAATATCTACACCGCTATCTGTATGAACAAGAAAATATCTACACCGCTATCTGTATGAACATGCAAATATCAGCACAGCTATCTGTATATCAATGGAAATATCTACACTGCTATCTCTATAAACATGGAAATAAGTACACTGCTATCTGTATAAACATGGAAATATCTACACCACCATCTCTATGAACATGGAAATATCTACACCGCCATTTGTATGAACATGGAAATATCTACACTGCCATCTCTATGAACATGGAAATATCTACACTGCCGTCTTTATGAACATGGAAATATCTTCACCGCCATCTGTATGAACATGGATATATCTACACCGGCATCTGGATGAACATGGAAATATCAACACCGCTCTCTGCATGAACATGGAAATATCTACACAGCTATCTGCATATACATGGGAATATCTACACAGTTTTCTCTATAAATATGGAAATAACTACAGCGCTATCCCTATAAACTTCGAAATATCTACACCGCCGTCTGTGTGAACATGGAAATATCTACACCGCCATCTCTATAAACGTGGAAATATCTACACCGCTATGTGTATGAACTTGGAAATATCTACACTGCTCTCTGTATAAAATTGAAATTATCTACACCACTATCTCTATAAACATGGAAATATCTACACTGCTATCTGTATAAATATGGAAATATCTACAACGCTATCTGTATAAACATGGATATACCTTCACCGCTATCTGTATAAACATGGAAATATCTACAACGCTGTCTCTATAAACTTGGAAATAACTACACCTCTATCTCTGTAAACATGGAAATATCTAGACCGCCATCTCTATAAACATGGAAATATCTACACCACCATCTGTATAAACAAGGAAATATCTATACCGCTATCTGCATAAACATGGAAATATCTACACCGCTATGGGTATGAACATGGAAATATCTACACCGCTATCTGTATGAACATGGAAATATCTACACCGCTATCTGTATGAACATGCAAATATCTACAAAGATATCTGTATGAACATGGAAATATCTACACCGCTATCTGTATGAACATGTAAATATCTCCACCGCCATCTCTATATCAACGGAAATATCTACAATGCTATCTCTATAAACATGGAAATAACTACACCGCTATCTGTATAAACATGGAAATATCTACACCGCCATCTCTATGAACATGGAAATATCTACACCGCCATTTGTATGAACATGGAAATATCTACACCGCCATCTCTATGAACATGTAAATATCTACACAGCCATTTGTATGAACATGGAAATATCTACACCGCCATCTGTATGAACATGGAAATATCTTCACCGCCATCTGTATGAACATGGATATATGTGCACCGGCATCTGGATGAACATGGAAATATCTACACCGCTATCTGCATGAACATGGAAATATCTACACAGCTATCTGAATATACATGGAAATATCTACACAGATTTCTCTATAAATATGGAAATAACTACAGCGCTATCTCTATAACCTTCGAAATATCTACACCGCCATGTGTATGAACATGGAAATATCTACACCGCCATCTGTAAGAACATGGACATATCTACACCGGCATCTGTATTAAGATGGAAATATCTACACCGCCGTCTGTATAAACATGGAAATATCTGCCCAAATATCTGTATAAACATGGAAATATCCGCACCACTATCTGTATAAACATGGAAATATCTACACTGCTGTCTGCAAAAACATGGAAATATCCACACCGCTATCTGTATAAACATGGAAATATCTACACCGCCTTCTCTATGAACATGGAAATATCTACACCGCCATTTGTATGAACATGGAAATATCTACACCGCCATCTCTATGAACATGTAAATATCTACACAGCCATTTGTATGAACATGGAAATATCTACACCGCCATCTGTATGAACATGGAAATATCTTCACCGCCATCTGTATTAACATGGATATATGTGCACGGGCATCTGGATGAACATGGAAATATCTACACCGCTATCTGCATGAACATGGAAATATCTACACAGCTATCTGAATATACATGGAAATATCTACACAGATTTCTCTAAAAATATGGAAATAACTACAGCGCTATCTCTATAACCTTCGAAATATCTACACCGCCATGTGTATGAACATGGAAATATCTACACCGCCATCTGTACAAACATGGACATATCTACACCGGCATCTGTATTAAGATGGAAATATCTACACCGCCGTCTGTATAAACATGGAAATATCTGCCAAAATATCTGTATAAACATGGAAATATCCGCACCACTATCTGTATAAACATGGAAATATCTACACTGCTGTCTGCAAAAACATGGAAATATCCACACCGCTATCTGTATAAACATGGAAATATCTACACCGCCTTCTCTATGAACATGGAAATATCTACACCGCCATTTGTATGAACATGGAAATATCTACACCGCCATCTCTATGAACATGGAAATATCTACACAGCCATTTGTATGAACATGGAAATATCTACACCGCCATCTGTATGAACATGGAAATATCTTCACCGCCATCTGTATGTACATGGATATATGTGCACCGGCATCTGGATGAACATGGAAATATCTACACCGCTATCTGCATAAACATGGAAATATCTACACAGCTATCTGAATATACATGGAAATATCTACACAGATTTCTCTATAAATATGGAAATAACTACAGCGCTATCTCTATAACCTTCGAAATATCTACACCGCCATGTGTATGAACATGGAAATATCTACACCGCCATCTGTACAAACATGGACATATCTACACCGGCATCTGTATTAAGATGGAAATATCTACACCGCCGTCCGTATAAACATGGAAATATCTGCCCAAATATCTGTATAAACATGGAAATATCCGCACCACTATCTGTATAAACATGGAAATATCTACACTGCTGTCTGCAAAAACATGGAAATATCCACACCGCTATCTGTGTAAACATGGAAATGTCTACACCGCTATCTGTGTAAACATGGAAATATCTACACCGCCATCTGTGTAAACATGAAAATATCTACACCGCCATCCCTATAAACATGGAAATATCTACACCGCCATCTGTATGAACATGTAAATATCTACACCGCCATCTCTATAAACGTGGAAATATCTACACCGCTATCTGTATGAACTTGGAAATACCTACACTGCTCTCTGTATAAAATTGAAATTATCTACACCACTATCTCTATAAAGACGGAAATATCTACACTGCTATCTGTATAAACATGGAAATATCTACGCCGTTATCTGTATAAACATGGAAATACCTTCACCGCTATCTGTATAAACATGGAAATATCTACAACGCTGTCTCTATAAACTTGGAAAAAACTACACCACTATCTCTGTAAACATGGAAATATATAGACCGCCATCTCTATAAACATGGAAATATCTTCACCACCATCTGTATAAACATGGAAATATCTATAACGCTATCTGCATAAACATGGAAATATCTACACCGCCATCTCTAAGAACATGGAAATATCTACACCGCCATCTGTACGAACATGGAAATATCTATACCGCCAGCTGTATGAACATGTAAATATCTACACCACCATCTGTATGAACATGGAAATATCTACACCGCTAACGGTATGAACATGGAAATATCTACACCGCTATCTGTATGAACATGGATATATCTACACCGCTATCTGTATGAACATGGAAATATGTACACCGCTATCTGTATGACCATGCAAATATCTACACAGCTATCTGTATATCAATGGAAATATCTACACTGCTATCTCTATAAACATGGAAATAACTACACTGCTATCTGTATAAACTGGGAAATATCTACACCACCACCTGTATGAACATGGAAATATCTACACTGCCATCCGTACGAACATGGAAATATCTACACCGCCATCTGTATGAACATGTAAATATCTACGCCGCCATCTGTATGAACATGGAAATACCTACACCGCTAACTGTATGAACATGGAACTATCTACACCGCTATCTGCATGAACATGGAAATATCTACACCGCTATCTGTATGAACATGGAAATATCTACACAGCTAACTGTATGAACTTGGAAATATCTACACCGCTATTGGTATGAACATGGAAATATTTACACCGCTATCTGTATGAACATGGAAATATCTACACCGCTATCTGAATGAACATGGAAATATCTACACCGCTATCTGTATGAACATGGAAATATCTACGCCGCCATCTGTATGAACATGTAAATATCTACACCGCCATCTGTATGAACATGGAAATACCTACACCGCTAACTGTATGAACATGGAAATATCTACACCGCTACCTACATGAACATGGAAATATCTACACCGCTATCTGTATGAACATGGAAATATCTACACCGCTATCTGTATGAACATGGAAATATCTACACCGCTATCTGTATGAACATGGAAATATCTACACCGCCATCTGTATGAACATGTAAATATCTACACCGCCATCTCTATATCAACGGAAATATCTACACTGCTATCTCTATAAACATGGAAATAACTACACCGCTATCTGTATAAACATGGAAATATCTACACCGCCATCTCTATGAACTTGGAAATATCTACAACGCCATTTGTATGAACATGGAAATATCTACACCGCCATCTCTATGAACATGTAAATATCTACACAGCCATTTGTATGAACATGGAAATATCCACACCGCCATCTGTATGAACTTAGAAATATCTTCACCGCCATCTGTATGAACATGGATATATGTGCACCGGCATCTGGATGAACATGGAAATATCTACACCGCTATCTGCATGTACATGGAAATATCTACACAGCTATCTGAATATACATGGAAATATCTACACAGATTTCTCTATAAATATGGAAATAACTACAGCGCTATCTCTATAAACTTCGAAATATCTACCCCGACATCTGTATGAACATGGAAATATCTACACAGCCATCTGCACAAGCATGGACATATCTACACCGGCATCTGTATTAAGATGGAAATATCTACACCGCCGTCTGTATAAACATGGAAATATCTGCCCAGCTATCTGTATAAACATGGAAATATCCGCACCGCTATCTGTATAAATATGGAAATATCTACACTGCCATCTGCAAAAACATGGAAATATCCACACCGCTATCTGTGTAAACATGGAAATGTCTACACCGCTATCTGTGTAAACATGGAAATATCTACATCGCCATCTGTGTAAACATGAAAATATCTACACTGCCATCTCTATAAATATGGAAATATCTACACCGCCATCTGTATGAACATGGAAATATCTACACCGCTATTGGTATGAACATGGAAATACCTACACTGCTATCTGTATGAACATGGAAATATCTACACCGCTATCTGTATGAACATGGAAATATCTACACCGCTATCTGTATGAACATGCAAATATCTACACAGCTATCTGTATATCAATCAAAATATCTGTACTGCTATCCCTATAAACATGGAAATAACTACACTGCTATCTGTATAAATATGGAAATATCTACACCGCCATCTCTATGAACATGGAAATATCTACACCGCCATTTGTATGAAGATGGAAATATCTACACTGCCATCTGTATGAACATGGAAATATCTTCACCGCCATCTGTATGAGCATGGATATATCTACACAGCTATCGGCATATACATGGAAATATCTACACAGTTTTCTCTATAAATATGGAAATAACTACAGCGCTATCTCTATAAACTTCGAAATATCTACACCGCCATCTGTATGAACATGGAAATATCTACACCGCTATCTGTACGAACATGGAAATATCTACACCGCTATCTGTATGAACATGGAAACATCTACACCGCCATCTGTACGAACATGGACATATCTACACCGCCATCTGTATTAAGATGGAAATATCTACACCGCTATCTGTATAAACATGGAAATATCTACACCGCTATCTGCATAAACATGGATATATGCACACTGCTGTCTGTGTAAACGTGGAAATGTCTACATCGCTATCTCTGTAAACAGGGAAATATCTACACCACCATCTGTGTTAACATGGAAATATCTACACCGCTATCTCTATTAACGTGGAAATACCTACACCGCTATCTGTATGAACATATAATTAGCTACACCGCTATCTGTATGAACATGGAAATATCTACACCACTATCTGTATAAACATGGAAATATCTATACCGCTATCTGTATGAACATGGATATATCTACACAGCCATCTGGATGAACATGGAAATATCTACACCGCTATCTGCATGAACATGGAAATATCTACACCGCTATCTGTGTAAAGAAGCATACATCTTCACCGCAATCTGTATAAGCATGGAAATATCAACACCGCTTTCTGTATGAACGTGGAAATATCTACACCGCTATCTGTTTGAACATGGAAATATCTTCACCGCTATCTGCATGAAAATGGAAATATCTACACTGCTATCTGCATATACATGGAAATATCTACACAGCTATCTCTTTACACATGGAAATAACTACACCGCTATCTGTATGAACATGGAAATATCTACACCGCCATCTGTATGAACATGGAAATATCTGCACTGCCATCTGTATGAACATATAAATATCTACACGGCCATCTGTATTAAGATGGAGATATCTACACCGCTATCTGTATAAACATGGAAATATCTACACCGCTATCTTTATAAACATGGAAATATCTACACTGCTATCTGTATAAACATGGAAATATCTACACCGCTACCTGTATAAACATGGAAATATCAGCACCGCTATCTGTATGAACATGGAAATATCTACACCGCTATCTGTATGTACATGGAAATACCTACACCGCTATCTGCATGAACATGGAAATATCTACACCGCTATCTGTATGAACATGTAAATATCTACACCGCTATCTGTTTGAACATGGAAATATCTACACCGCTGTATGCATGAAAATGGAAATATCTACACAGCTATCTGCATATACATGGAAATATCTACACAGCTATCTCTTTACACATGGAAATAACTACACCGCTATCTCTATTAACATGGAAGTATCTACACAGCCATCTGTATGAACATGGAAATATCTGCACTGCCATCTGTATGAACATATAAATATCTACACCGCCATCTGTATTAAGAAGGAGATATCTACACCGCTATCTGTATAAACATATAAATATCTACACCGCTATCTGTATAAACATGGAAATATCTACACCGCTATCTGTATAAACATGGAAATATCTACACCGCTACCTGTATAAACATGGAAATATCAGCACCGCTCTTGGTATGAACATGGAAATATCAGCACCGCTATCTCTATGAACATGGAAATATCTACACCGCTATGTGTGAACATGGAAATATCTTCACCGCCATCTGTATGAACATGGATATATCTACACAGCCATCTGTATGAACATGGAAATATCTACACCTCTATCTATATGAACGTGGAAATATCTACACCGCTATCTGAATGAACATGGAAATATCTTCACCGCCATCTGTATGAACATGGATATGTCTACACAGCCATCTGAATGAACATGGAAATATCTACACCGCGATCTGTGTAAACATGCATACATCTTCACCACTATCTGCATAAACTTGGAAATATCGACACCGCTATCTGTATAAACATGGAAATATCTACACCGCTATCTGTATAAACATGGAAATATCTATGCCGCTACCTGTATGAACATGGAAATATCAGCACCGCTATCTGTATGAACATGGAAACACCTACACAGCTATATGTATGAACATGGAAAGATGTACAGCGCAATCTGTATGAACATGGAAATATCTTCACCGCCATCTGTATGAACATGGATATATCTACACAGCCATCTGGATGAATATGGAAATATCAGCACCGCCATCTGTATTAAGATGGAGATATCTACACCGCTATCTGTATAAACATGGAAATATCTACACCGCTACCTGTATAAACATGGAAATATCAGCACCGCTATCTGTATGAACATGGAAATATCTACACCGCTATCTCTATGAACATGGAAATACCTACACCGCTATCTGTATGAACATATAAATAGCTACACCGCTATCTGTATGAACATGGAAATATCTACACCACTATCTGTATAAACATGGAAATATCTACACCGGTATCTGTATGAACATGGATATATCTACACAGACATCTGGATGAACATGGAAATATCTACACCGCTATCTGCATGAACATGGAAATATCTACACCGCTATCTGTGTAAAGAAGCATACATCTTCACCGCAATCTGTATAAGCATGGAAATATCAACACCGCTTTCTGTATGAACGTGGAAATATCTACACCGCTATCTGTTTGAACATGGAAATATCTAAACCGCTATCAGCATGAAAATGGAAATATCTACACAGCTATCTGCATATACATGGAAATATCTACACAGCTATCTCTTTACACATGGAAATAACTACACCGCTATCTGTATGAACATGGAAATATCTACACCGCCATCTGTAAGAACATGGAAATATATGCACAACCATCTGTATGAACATATAAATATCTACACCGCGAACTGTTTTAAGATGGAGATATCTACACCGCTATCTGTATAAATATGGAAATATCTACACCGCTATCTGTATAAACATGGAAATATCTACACCGCTATCTGTATAAACATGGAAATATCCACACCGCTATCTGTATAAATATGGAAATATCACCACCGCTATCGGTATGAAGATGGAAATATCAGCCCCTTTATCTGTATGAACATGGAAATATCTACACCACTATCTGTACGAACTTTGAAATATCTACACCGCTATCTGTATGAACATGGAATTATCTTCACCGCCATCTGTATGAACATAGATATGTCTACACACCCATCTGGATGAACATGGAAATATCTACACCGCTATCTGTATGAACATGGAAATAGCTACACCGCTATCTGTATGAACATGGAAATATCTACACTGCTATCTGTATGAACATGGAAATATCTACACCGCTATCTGTATGAACATGGAAATATCTTCACCGCCATCTGTATGAACATGGAAATATCTACACCGCTACCTGTATAAACATGGAAATATCAGCACCGCTATCTGTATGAACTTGGAAATATCTACACCGCTATCTCTATGAACATGGAAATTTCCACACCGCTATCTGTATGAACATGGAAATAGCTACACCGCTATCTGTATGAACATGGAAATATATACACCACTACCTGTATGAACATGGAAATATCTACACCGCTATCTGTATGAACATGGATATATCTACACAGCCATCAGGATGAACACGGAAATATCTACACCGCTATCTGTGTGAACATGGAAATATCTACACCGCTATCTGTGTAAATATGCATACATCTTCACCGCAATCTGTATAAACATGGAAATATCTACACCGCTATCTGTATGAACATGAAAATATCTACAACGCTATCTGTATGAACATGGAAGTATCTACACCGCTATCTGTATGAACATGGAAATATCTTCACCGCCATCTGTATGAACATGGATATATCCACACACCCATCTGGATGAACATGGAAATATCTACACCGCTATCTGTATGAACATGGAAATATCTACAGTGCTATCTGTGTAAACATGCATACATCTTCACCGCTATCTGCATGAAAATGGAAATATCTACACAGCTATCTGCATATACATGGAAATATCTACAAAGCTATCTCTTTACACATGGAAATAAATACACTGCTATCTCTATAAACATGGAAATATCTACACCGCCATCTGTATGAACATGGAAATATCTGCACCACCATCTGTATGAACATACAACTATCTACACCGCCATCTGTATTAAGATGGAGATATCTACACCGCTATCTGTATAAACTTGGAAATATCTACACCGCTATCTGTATAAACATGGAAATATCTACACCGCTATCTGTATGAACATGGAAATATACACACCGCTTCCTGTAGAAACATGGAAATATCAGCACCGCTATCTGTATGAACTTGGAAATATCTACACCGCTCTCTGTACGAACATGGAAATATCTAAACCGCTATCTGTATGAAGATGGAAATAGCTACACCGCTATCTGTATGAACATGGAAATATCTACACCACTATCTGTATGAACATGGAAATATCTACACCGCTATCTGTATGAACATGGATATATCTACACAGCCATCTGGATGAACATTTAAATATCTACACCGCTATCTGTATGAACATGGAAATATCTTCACCGCTATCTGTGTAAACTTGCATACATCTTCACCGCTATCTGTATAAACATGGATATATCTACACCGCTATCTGTATGCACATGGAAATATCTACACCGCTATCTGTTTGAACATGGAAATATCTAAACCGCTATCTGCCAGAAAATGGAAATATCTACTCAGCTATCTGCATATACATGGAAATATCTACACAGCTATCTCTTTACACATGGAAATAACTACACCGCTATCTGTATGAACATGGAAATATCTACACCGCCGTCTGTATGAACATGGAAATATCTGCACCGCCATCAGTATGAACATATAAATATCTACACCGCCATGTGTATTAAGATGGAGATATCTACACCGCTATCAGTATAAACATGGAAATATCTACACTGCAGTCTGTATAAACATGGAAATATCTACACCGCTATCTGTATAAACATGGAAATATCTACACCGCTACCTGTATATACGTGGAAATATCAGCACCGCTATCTGTATGAACATGGAAATATCAGCCCCTCTATCTGTATGAACATGGAAATATCTACACCACTATCTGTATGAACATGGAAATATCTACACCGCTATCCGTATGAACATGGAAATATCTTCACCGCCATCTGTATGAACATGGAAATATCTACACTGCTACCTGTATAAACATGGAAATATAAGCACCGCTATCTGTATGAACATGGAAATATCTACACCGCTATCTGTACGAACATATAAATATCTACACCGCCATCTGTATTAAGATCGAGATATCTACACCGCTATTTGTATAAACCTGGAAATATCTACACCGCTATCTGTATAAACATGGAAATATCCACACTGCTATCTGTATAAACATGGAAATATCCACACCGCTACCTGTATAAACATGGAAATATCAGCACAGCTATCTGTATGAACATGGAAATATCTACACCGCTATCTATATGAACATGGAAATATCTTCACCGCCATCTGTATGAACATGGATATATCTACACAGCCATCTGGATGAACATGGAAATATCTACACTGCTATCTGTATGAACATGGAAATATCTACACTGCTACCTGTATAAACATGGAAATATAAGCACCGCTATCTGTATGAACATGGAAATATCTACACCGCTATCTGTACGAACATGGACATATCTACACCGCTATCTGTATGAACATGGAAATAGCTGCACCGCTATCTGTATGAACATGGAAATATCTACAGCACTACCTGTATGAACATGGAAATATCTACACCGCTATCTGTATGAACATGGATATATCTACACAGCCATCTGGATGAACATGGAAATATCTACACCGCTATCTGTATGAACATGGAAATATCTACACCGCTGTCTGTGTAAACATGCATACATCTTCACCGCTATCTGTATAAACATGGATATACCTACACCGCTATCTGTATGAACATGGAAATATCTACACCGCTATCTGTTTCAGCATGGAAATATCTAAACCGCTATCTGCATGAAAATGGAAATATCTACACAGCTATCTCTTTACACATGGAAATAACTACACCGCTATCTGTATGAACATGGAAATATCTACACCGCCATCTGTATGAACATGGAAATATCTGCACGGCCATCTGTATGAACATATAAATATCTACACCGCCATGTGTATTAAGATGGAGATATCTACACCGCTATCTGAATAAACATGGAAATATCTACACCGCTATCTGTATAAACATGGAAATGTCTACACTGCTATCTGTATAAACTTGGAAATATCTACACCACTACCTGTATAAACGTGGAAATATCAGCACCGCTATCTGTATGAACATGGAAATATCAGCCCGTCTAACTGTAAGAACATGGAAATAGCTACACCGCTATCTGTGTAAACATGGAAATATCTACACCGCCATCTGTTAAAACTTGGAAATATCTTCACCGTTATGTGAATAAACATGGAAATATCTTCACCGTCATCTGTATGAACATGGAATTATCTACACTGCCATATATATAAACATGGAAATATCTACACCGCCATCTGTTTGAACATGAAAATATCTACACCGCCAACTCTATAAACATTGAAATATCTTCACCACTATCTGTATAAACATGGAAATATGTACACTTCTATCTGTGTAAACATGGAAATATCTACACCGCTATCTGTGTAAACATGGAAGTATCTACACGGCTATCTCTATAAACATGGAAATATCTTCACCGCCATCTGTATGAACATGGAAATATCTACATCGCCATGTGTATAAACATGGAAATATCTACACTGCTGTCTCTATAAACATGGAAATATCTACAACGCTATCTGTATAAACATGGAAATATCTACACCGCCATCTGTATAAACATGTAAATATCTACACCGCCATCTGTATGAACATGGAAATGCCCAAACCGCCAACTCTAAAAACATGGAAATATCTGCAGAGCCTTGTGTAGGAACATGGAAATATCTACACCGCTTTCTGTTTAAACATGGAAATATCTACACCGCTATCTGCATAAAAGTGGAAATATCTACACCGCTATCAGCATAAACTTGGAAATATCTACACCGCTATCTGTGTAAACATGGAAATATCTACCACACCAACTGTAGGAACATGGAAATACCTACAACGCTATCTCCATAATCATCGGAATATCTACACCGCTATCTGTATAAACATGGAAATACCTACACAGCCATCTGTAGGAACATGTAAATATCTACACCATTATCTGTATACACATGTAAATATCTACACCGCTATCTGTATACACATGGAAATATCTACACCGCTATCTCTTAAAACTTGGAAGTATCTACACCGTTATGTGAATAAACATGGAAATATCTTCACCGCCATCTGTAGGAACATGGAAATATCTCCGCTGCCAACTATATAAACATGGAAATATCTACACCCCCAACTCTATAAACATGGAAATATCTACACCACTATCTGTATAAACATGGAAACATCTACACCGCTATCTGTGTAAACATGGAAATATCTACACCGCTATCTGTGTAAACATGGAAATGTCTACACCGCTATCTGTGTAAACATGGAAATATCTACACCACCAATTGTAG
The DNA here is from genome assembly GCF_029281585.2 of Gorilla gorilla gorilla. Lineage (NCBI taxonomy): Eukaryota > Metazoa > Chordata > Mammalia > Primates > Hominidae > Gorilla > Gorilla gorilla. The sequence goes on from NC_073234.2 coordinate 3,272,272, forward strand.
GAACATGGAAACATCTACACCGCTATCTCTGTAAACATGGAAATATCTACACTGCTATCTGTATAAACATGGAAATATCTACACAGCCTCATGTAGGAATACGTAAATATCTACACCGTTATCTGTGTACACATGGAATTATCTACACTGCTATCTGTATAAACATGGAAATATCTACAATGCTATCTGTGTAAACATGGAAATATCTACACCGCTATCACTTAAAACTTGGAAATATCTACACCGTTATGTGTATTAAGATGGACATATCTTTACCACCTTCTGCATGAACATGGTAATATTTCCACTGCCAACTATATAAACATGGAAATATCTACACCGCTATCTATATATACATGCAAATATGTACACCGCTATCTGTGTAAACATGGAAATATCTACACCGATATCTGTGTAAACATGGAAATATCTACACCACAATTTCTGTAAACATGGAAATATCTACAGAGTCATCTGTATACATCTGTATAAACATGGAAATATCTACACCGTTATCTGTGTAAACATGGAAATATCTACACTGCTATCTCTAAAAGCATGGAAAGACCTACACCATTATGTGAATAAAGACGGAAATATCTACACCGCTATCTGTATAAACTTGGAAATATCTACACCGCCATCAGTATGAACGTGGAAATGTCTAAACCGCCATCTCTTTAAACATGTAAATATCTACACCTCCCTCTGAAGGAACATGGAAATATCTACAATGCTATCTGATTAAACATTGAAATATCTACACCGCTGTCTGCCTAAAAGTGGAAATATCTACACCGCTATCTGCATAAACTTGGAAATATCTACACCGCTGTCTGTGTAAACATGGAAATATCTAAACCACAAACTGTAGGAACATGGAAATATCTACACGACTATCTCCATAAACATGGAAATATCTACACCGCTATCTGTATAAACATGGAAATATCTACACAGCCATCTGTAGGAAGATGTAAATATCTACACCATTATCTCTATAAACATGGAAATATCTACACTGCTATCTGTATAAACATGGAAATATCTACACCGCTATCTGTGTAAACATGGAAAGATCTACACCGCTATCTCTGAAAACATGGAAAGATCTACAACATTATGTGTTTAAAGACGTAAATATCTACACCGCTATCTGTAAAAACATGGAAATATCTACGCAGCCATCTGTAGGAACATGTAAATATCTACACAGTTATCTGTATACACATGGAAATATCTACACCGCTATCTGTATAAACATGGAAATATCTACACCGCTATCTGTGTAAACATGGAAATATCTACACCGCCATCTCTTAAAACTTGGAAATATCTTCACCGTTATGTGTATAAACATGGAAATATCTTCACCGTCGTCTGTATGAACATGGAAATATCTACTCTGCCATCTATATAAACATGGAAATATCTACACCGCCACCTGTTTGAACATGAAAATATCTACACCGCCAACTCTATAAACATTGAAATATCTACACCGCTATCTGTATAAGCATGGAAATATCTACACCACTATCTGTGTAAACATGGAAATATCTACACCGCTATCCGTGTAAACATGGAAGTATCTACAGGGCTATCTCTATAAACATGGAAATATCTTCACCGCCATCTGTATGAACACGGAAATAACTACATCGCGATCTGAATAAACAAAGAAATATCTACACTGCTGTCTCTATAAACATGGAAATATCTACAACGCTATCTGTATAAACATGAAAATATCCACACTGCTATCTGTATAGACATGGAAATATCTACACCGCTATCTGTATAAAAATGGAAATATCTACCCCGCTATCTGTGTAAACATGGAAATATCTACACCACTATCTGTGTAAACCTGGAAATATCTACACCGCTATCTGTACAAACATGGAAATATCTACACAGCCATCTGTAGGAATATGTAAATATCTACACCGTTATCTGTATACACATGCAATTGTCTACACCGCTATCTGTATGTACATGAAAATGTCTACACCACTATCTGTGTAAACATGGAAATATCTACACTGCTATCTGTGTAAACATGGAGCTATCAATACCGCTATCTCTATAAACATGGAAATATCCACAAAGCCATCTATATAAACATGGAAATATCTACACTACGCTCTGTATAAACCTGGAAATATCTACACTGATATCTCTATAAACATGGAAATAACTACACCTCTATGTCTATAAACATGGAAATATCTACAACGCCATCTGTATGGGTATGGAAATATCTACACCGCCATCTGTATAAACATGGAAATATCTACACCGTTATGTGTATAAAGATGGAAGTATCTTCACCGCTATCTGTATAAACATGGAAATATCTACACTGCTATCTGTATGCAAATGGAAATATCTACACCGCTATCTGTATGAACATGGATATATGTACACGGCTATCTGTATGAACATGGAAATATCTACACCGCTATCTGTATGAACATGGAAATGTCTAAACCACCAACTCTATAAACATGGAAATATCTACAGCGCCATGTGTTGGAACATAGATATATCTACACCGCTTTCTGTATAAACTTGGAAATATCTACACCGCTATCTGCATAAAAGTGGAAATCTCTTCACCACTATCTGCATAAACTTGGAAATATCTACACCACTCTCTTGTAAACATGGAAATATCTAAAAAAACAACTGTAGGAACATGGAAACATCTACACCGCTATCTCTATAAACATGGAAATATCTACACCGCTATCTGTATAAACATGGAAATATCTACACAGCCATCTGTAGGAACATGTAAATATCTACACAGTTATATGTATACACATGGAAATATCTACACCGCTATCTGTATAAACATGGAAATATCTACACCGCTATCTGTGTAAACTTGGAAATATCTACACCGCTATCTGTGTAAACATGGAAATATCTACACTGCTATCTCTAAAAACATGGAAAGATCCACACCATTATGTGTATAAAGATGGAAATAACTACACAGCTATCTGTATAAACATGGAAATATCTACACCGCCATCTGCATGAACGTGGAAATGTCTAAACCGCCATCTCTATAAACATGTAAATATCTACACCGCCTTCTGTAGGAACATGGAAATATCTACAACGCTATCTGTTTGAACATTGAAATATCTACACCGCTATCTGCCTAAAAGTGGAAATATCTACACCGCTATCTGCATAAACTTGGAAATATCTACACCGCTATCTGTGTAAACATGGAAATATCTAAACCACCAACTGTAGGAACATGGAAATATCTACACCAATATCTCCATAAACATGGACATATCTACACTGCTATCTGTATAAACATGGAAATATCTACACCGCTACCTGTATAAACATGGAAATATCAGCAGCGCTATCTGTATGAACATGGAAATATCAGCCCCTCTATCTGTATGAACATGGAAATATCTACACCGCTATCTCTATGAACATGGAAATATCTACACCGCTATCTGTTTGAACATGGAAATATCTAAACCGCTATCTGCATGAAACTGGAAATATCTACACAGCTATCTGCATATACATGGAAATATCTACACAGCTATCTCTTTACACATGGAAATAACTACACCGCTATCTGTATGAACATGGAAATATCTTCACCGCCATCTGTATGAACATGGATATATCTACACAGCCATCTGGATGAACATGGAAATATCTACACCGCTATCTGTATGAACATGGAAATATCTACACCGCTATCTGTGTAAACATGCATTCATCTTCACCGCTATCTGTACAAACATGGAAATATCTACACTGCTATCTGTTTGAACATGGAAATACCTACACCGCTATCTGTTTGAACATGGAAATATCTACACCGCTATCTGCATGAAAATGGAAATATCTACACAGCAATCTGCATATACATGGAAATATCTACAAAGCTATCTCTTTACACATGGAAATAACTACAGCGTTATCTCTATAATCATACAAATATCTACACCGCCATCTGTATGAACATGGAAATATCTGCACCGTGATCTGTATGAACATATAAATAACTACACCACCATCTATATTAAGATGGAGATATCTACACCGCTATCTGTATAAACTTGGAAATATCTACACTGCTATCTGTATAAACATGGAAATATCTACACCGCAATCTGTATAAACATGGAAATATCTACACCGCTACCTGTATAAACATGGAATTATCAGCACCGCTATCTGTATGAACATGGAAATATCTACACCGCTATCTCTATGAACATGGAAATTTCTACACCGCTATCTGTATGAACATGGAAATAGCTACACCGCTATCTGTATGAACATGGAAATATCTACACCACTACCTGTATGAACATGGAAATATCTACACCGCTATCTGTATGAACATGGATATATCTACACAGCCATCAGGATGAACACGGAAATATCTACACCGCTATCTGTGTGAACATGGAAATATCTACACCGCTATCTGTGTAAATATGCATACATCTTCACCGCAATCTGTATAAACATGGAAATATCTACACCGCTATCTGTATGAACATGGAAATATCTTCACCGCCATCTGTATGAACATGGATATATCCACACACCCATCTGGATGAACATGGAAATATCTGCAACGCTATCTGTATGAACATAGAAATATCTACAGCGCTATCTGTGTAAACATGCATACATCTTCACCGCTATCTGCATGAAAATGGAAATATCTACACAGCTATCTGCATATACATGGAAATATCTACAAAGCTATCTCTTTACACATGGAAATAAATACACTGCTATCTCTATAAACATGGAAATATCTACACCGCCATCTGTATGAACATGGAAATATCTGCACCACCATCTGTATGAACATACAAATATCTACACCGCCATCTGTATTAAGATGGAGATATCTACACCGCTATCTGTATAAACTTGGAAATATCTACACCGCTATCTGTATAAACATGGAAATATCTACACCGCTATCTGTATGAACATGGAAATATCCTCACCGCCATCTGTATGAACATGGATATATCTACACAGCCATCTGGATGAACATGGAAATATCAACACCGCTATCTGTATGAACATGGAAATATCTACACCACTATCTGTGTTAACATGCTTACATCTTCACCGCTATCTGAATAAACGTGGAAATATCTACACAGCTATCTGAATGAACATGGAAGTATCTACACAGCTATCTGTTTGAACATGGAAATATCTACACCGCTATCTCTTTACACATGGAAATAACTACACCGCTATCTGTATGAACATGGAATTATCTACACCGCCATCTGTTTGAACATGGAAATATCTGCACCTCCATCTGTATGAACATATAAATATCTACACCGCCATCTGTATTAAGATGGAGATATCTACACCGCTATTACCTGTATAAACATGGAAATATCAGCACCGCTATCTGTATGAACATATAAATATCTACACTGCCATCTGTATTAAGATGGAGATATCTGCACCGCTATCTGTATAAACATGGAAATATCTATGCCGCTATCTGTATAAACATGGACATATCTACACCGCTATCTGTATAAACATGGAAATATCTACACTGCTACCTGTATAAACATGGAAATATCAGCACCGCTATCTGTATAAACATGGAAATATCTACACCGCCATCTGTATGAACATGGAAATATCTGCACCGCCATCTGCATGAACATATAAATATATACACCCCCATCTGTATTAAGAAGGAGATATCTACACCGCTATCTGTATAAACATGGAAATATCTACACCGCTATCTGAATGAACATGGAAATATCTACACCGCTATCTGTATAAACATGGAAATATGTACACCGCTACCTGTATAAACATGGAAGTATCAGCACCGCTATTGGTATGAACGTGGCAATATCTACACGGCTATCTGTATGAACATGGAAATATCTACACGGCTATCTGTATGAACATGGAAATATCTTCACAGCCATCTGTATTAACATTGATATATCTACACAGCCATCTGGATGAACATGGAAATATCTACACCGCTACCTGTATGAACATGGAAATATCTACACCGCTATCTGTATGAACATGGAAATATCTACACCGCTATCTGTATGAACATGGAAGTATCTACACCGCTCTCTGTATGAACATGGAAATATCTTCACCGCCATCTGTATGAACATGGATATATCCACACACCCATCTGGATGAACATGGAAATATCTACACCGCTATCTGTATGATCATGGAAATATCTACAGCGCTATCTGTGTAAACATGCATACATCTTCACCGCTTTCTGTATGAAAATGGAAATATCTACACAGCTATCTGCATATACATGGAAATATCTACAAAGCTATCTCTTTACACATGGAAATAAATTCACTGCTATCTCTATAAACATGGAAATATCTACACCGCCATCTGTATGAACATGGAAATATCTGCACCACCATCTGTATGATCATACAATTATCTACACCGCCATCTGTATTAAGATGGAGATATCTACACCGCTATCTGTATAAACTTGGAAATATCTACACCGCTATCTGTATAAACATGGAAATATCTACACCGCTATCTGTTTGAACATGGAAATATCTAAACCGCTATCTGCATGAAAATGGAAATATCTACACAGCTATCTGAATATTCATGGAAATATCTACAAAGCTATCTCTTTACACATGGAAATAACTACACCGCTATCTGTATGAATATGGAAATATCCTCACCGCCATCTGTATGAACATGGATATATCTACACAGCGATCTGAATGAACATGGAAATATCTACACCGCTATCTGTATGAACATGGAAATATCTACACCACCATCTGTTTGAACATGGAAATAGCTGCACCGACATCTGTATGAACATATAAATATCTACACGGCCATCTGTATTAAGATGGAGATATCTACTCCGCTATCTGTATAAACATGGAAATATCTACACCGCTATCTGTATAAACATGGCAATATCTACACCGCTATCTGTATAAACATGGAAATATCTACACCGCTACCAGTATAAACATGGAAATATCAGCACCGCTATCTGTATGAACATGGAAATATCAGCCCCTCTATCTGTATGAACATGGAAATACCTACACCGCTATCTCTATGAACATGGAAATATATAAACCGCTATCTGTATGAACATGGAAATATCTTCACCGCCATCTGTATGAACATGGATATATCTACACAGCCATCTGGATGAACATGGAAATATCTACACCGCTATCTGTATGAACATGGAAATGTCTACACCGCTATCTGTATGAACATGGAAATAGCTACACCGCTATCTGTATGAACATGGAAATATCTACACCGCTATCTGTATGAACATGGAAATATCTACACCGCCATCTGTATGAACATGGATATATCTACACAGCCATCTGCATGAACATGGAAATATCTACACAGCTATCTGTATGAACATGGAAATATATACACCGCTATCTGTGTAAACATGCATATATCTTCACCGCTATCTGTATAAACATGGAAATATCTACACCGCTATCTGTATGAACATGGAAATATCTACACCGCTATCTGTTTGAACATGGAAATATCTTCACCGCTATCTGCATGAAAATGGAAATATCTACACAGCTCTCTGCATATACATGGAAATATCTACAAAGCTATCTCTTTACACATGGAAATAACTACACCGCTATCTCTATAAACATGGAAATATCTACACCGGAATCTGTATGAACATGGAAATATCTGCACCGCCATCTGTATGAACATATAAATATCTACACCGCCATCTGTATTAAGAAGGAGATATCTACACCGCTATCTGTATAAACATGGAAATATCTGCACCGCTATCTGTATAAACATGGAAATGTTTACACCACTATCTGTATAAACATGGAAATATCTACACCGCTACCTGTATAAACATGGAAATATCAGCACCGCTATCTGTATGAACATGGAAATATCTTCACCGCTATCTGTACGAACATGGAAATATCTACACCGCTATCTGTATGAACTTGTAAATAGCTACAACGCTCTCTCTATGAACATGGAAATATCTACACCACTATCTGTATGAACATGGAAATATCTACACCGCTATCTGTATGAACATGGATATATCTACACAGCCATCTGGATGAACATGGAAATATCTACACTGATATCTGTATGAACATTAAAATATCTACACCGCTATCTGTGTAAACATGCATACATCTTCACCGCTATCTGTATAAACATGGAAATATCTACACCGCTATCTGTATGAACACGGAAATATCTACACCGCTATCTGTATGAACATGGAAATATCTACACCGCTATCTGTTTGAACATGGAAATACCTTCACCGCTATCTGCATGAAAATGGAAATATCTACACTGCTATCTGCATATACATGGAAATATCTACACAGCTATCTCTTTACACATGGAAATAACTACACCGCTATCTGTATGAACATGGAATTATCTACACCGCCATCTGTTTGAACATGGAAATATCTGCACCTCCATCTGTATGAACATATAAATATCTACACCGCCATCTGTATTAAGATGGAGATATCTACACCGCTATTACCTGTATAAACATGGAAATATCAGCACCGCTATCTGTATGAACATATAAATATCTACACTGCCATTTGTATTAAGATGGAGATATCTGCACCGCTATCTGTATAAACATGGAAATATCTATGCCGCTATCTGTATGAACATGGAAATATCTACACCGCCATCTGTATGAACATGGATATATCTACACAGCCATCTGCATGAACATGGAAATATCTACACAGCTATCTGTATGAACATGGAAATATATACACCGCTATCTGTGTAAACATGCATATATCTTCATCGCTATCTGTATAAACATGGAAATATCTACACCGCTATCTGTATGAACATGGAAATATCTACACCGCTATCTGTTTGAACATGGAAATATCTTCACCGCTATCTGCATGAAAATGGAAATATCTACACAGCTCTCTGCATATACATGGAAATATCTACAAAGCTATCTCTTTACACATGGAAATAACTACACCGCTATCTCTATAAACATGGAAATATCTACACCGGAATCTGTATGAACATGGAAATATCTGCACCGCCATCTGTATGAACATATAAATATCTACACCGCCATCTGTATTAAGAAGGAGATATCTACACCGCTATCTGTATAAACATGGAAATATCTGCACCGCTATCTGTATAAACATGGAAATGTTTACACCACTATCTGTATAAACATGGAAATATCTACACCGCTACCTGTATAAACATGGAAATATCAGCACCGCTATCTGTATGAACATGGAAATATCTTCACCGCTATCTGTACGAACATGGAAATATCTACACCGCTATCTGTATGAACTTGTAAATAGCTGCAACGCTCTCTCTATGAACATGGAAATATCTACACCACTATCTGTATGAACATGGAAATATCTACACCGCTATCTGTATGAACATGGATATATCTACACAGCCATCTGGATGAACATGGAAATATCTACACTGATATCTGTATGAACATTAAAATATCTACACCGCTATCTGTGTAAACATGCATACATCTTCACCGCTATCTGTATAAACATGGAAATATCTACACCGCTATCTGTATGAACACGGAAATATCTACACCGCTATCTGTATGAACATGGAAATATCTACACCGCTATCTGTTTGAACATGGAAATACCTTCACCGCTATCTGCATGAAAATGGAAATATCTACACTGCTATCTGCATATACATGGAAATATCTACACAGCTATCTCTTTACACATGGAAATAACTACACCGCTATCTGTATGAACATGGAATTATCTACACCGCCATCTGTTTGAACATGGAAATATCTGCACCTCCATCTGTATGAACATATAAATATCTACACCGCCATCTGTATTAAGATGGAGATATCTACACCGCTATTACCTGTATAAACATGGAAATATCAGCACCGCTATCTGTATGAACATATAAATATCTACACTGCCATTTGTATTAAGATGGAGATATCTGCACCGCTATCTGTATAAACATGGAAATATCTATGCCGCTATCTGTATAAACATGGACATATCTACACCGCTATCTGTATAAACATGGAAATATCTACACCGCTACCTGTATAAACATGGAAATATCAGCACCGCTATCTGTATGAACATGGAAATATCTACACCGCCATCTGTATGAACATGGAAATATCTGCACCGCCATCTGCATGAACATATAAATATCTACACCCCCATCTGTATTAAGAAGGAGATATCTACACCGCTATCTGTATAAACATGGAAATATCTACACCGCTATCTGAATGAACATGGAAATATCTACACCGCTATCTGTATAAACATGGAAATATGTACACCGCTACCTGTATAAACATGGAAGTATCAGCACCGCTATCGGTATGAACGTGGCAATATCTAAATGGCTATCTGTATGAACATGGAAATATCTACACGGCTATCTGTATGAACATGGAAATATCTTCACCGCCATCTGTATGAACATTGATATATCTACACAGCCATCTGGATGAACATGGAAATATCTACACCGCTACCTGTATGAACATGGAAATATCTACACCGCTATCTGTATGAACATGGAAATATCTACACCGCTATCTGTATGAACATGGAAGTATCTACACCGCTCTCTGTATGAACATGGAAATATCTTCACCGCCATCCGTATGAACATGGATATATCCACACACCCATCTGGATGAACATGGAAATATCTACACCGCTATCTGTATGATCATGGAAATATCTACAGCGCTATCTGTGTAAACATGCATACATCTTCACCGCTTTCTGCATGAAAACGGAAATATCTACACAGCTATCTGCATATACATGGAAATATCTACAAAGCTATCTCTTTACACATGGAAATAAATACACTGCTATCTCTATAAACATGGAAATATCTACACCGCCATCTGTATGAACATGGAAATATCTGCACCACCATCTGTATGATCATACAATTATCTATACCGCCATCTGTATTTAGATGGAGATATCTACACCGCTATCTGTATAAACTTCGAAATATCTACACCGCTATCTGTATAAACATGGAAATATCTACACCGCTATCTGTTTGAACATGGAAATATCTAAACCGCTATCTGCATGAAAATGGAAATATCTACACAGCTATCTGAATATTCATGGAAATATCTACAAAGCTATCTCTTTACACATGGAAATAACTACACCGCTATCTGTATGAATATGGAAATATCCTCACCGCCATCTGTATGAACATGGATATATCTACACAGCCATCTGAATGAACATGGAAATATCTACACCGCTATCTGTATGAACATGGAAATATCTACACCGCTATCTTTGTAAACATGCATACATCTTCACCGCCATCTGTATAAACATGGAAATATCTACACTGCTATCTGCATGAACATGGAAATAACTACACCGCTATCTGTTTGAACATGGAAATATCTACACCGATATCTGCATGAAAATGGAAATATCTACACAGCGATCTGCATATACATGGAAATATCTACAAAGCTATCTCTTTACACATGGAAATAACTACAGCGCTATCTCTATAAACATGCAAATATCTACACCGCAATCTGTATGAACATGGAAATACCTGCACCGCCATCTGTATGAAGATATAAATATCTACACCCCCATCTATATTAAGATGGAGATATCTACACCGCTATCTGTATAAACTTGGAAATATCTGCACCGCTATATGTATAAACATGGAAATATCTACACCGCCATCTGTATAAACATGGAAATATCTAGACCGCTACCAGTATAAACATGGAAATATTAGCACCGCTATCTGTATGAACATGGAAATATCTACACCGCTATCTCTATGAACATGGAAATATCTACACTACTATCTGTATGAACATGGAAATAGCTACACTGCTATCTGTATGAACATGGAAATATCTACACCACTACCTGTATGAAAATGGAAGTATCTACACCGCTATCTGTATGAACATGGAAATATCTACACCACTACCTGTATGAAAATGGAAGTATCTACACCGCTATCTGTATGAACATGGATATATCTACACAGCCATCTGGATGAACATGGAAATATATACACCGCTATCTGTATGAACATGGAAATATCTACACCGCTATCTGTGTAAATATGCATACATCTTCACCGCAATCTGTATAAACATGGAAATATCTACACCGCTATCTGTATGAACATGGAAATATCTACACCGCTATCTGTTTCAACATGGAAATATCTACACCGCTATCTGTGTAAACATGCACACATCTTCACCGCTATCTGTATAAACATGGAAATATCTACACTGCTATCTGTATGCAAATGGAAATATCTACACCGCTATCTGTATGAACGTGGAAATATGTACACGGCTATCTGTATGAACATGGAAATATCTACACCGCTATCTGTATGAACATGTATATATCTACACAGCCATCTGGATGAACATGGAAATATCTACACCGCTATCTGTATGAACATGGAAATATCTACACCGTTATCTGTATGAACATGGATATATCTACACAGCCATCTGGATGAACATGGAAATATCTACACTGCTATCTGTGTAAACAAGCATACATCTTCACCGCTATCTGTATAAACATGGAAATATCTACACCGCTATCTGTATGAACATGGAAATATCTACACCGCTATCTGTATGAACATGGAAATATCTACACTGCTATCTGTTTGAACATGGAAATATCTACACCGCTATCTGCATGAAAAAGGAAATATCTACACTGCTATCTGCATATACATGGAAATAACTACTCAGCTATCTTTTTAAACATGGAAATAACTACACCGCTATCTGTATGAACATGGAAATATCTACACCGCCATCTGTATGAACATGGAAATATCTGCACCGCCAACTGTATGAACATATAACTATCTACACCGCCATCTTTATTAAGATGGAGATATCTACACCGCTATCTTTATAAACATGGAAATATCTACACCGCTTACTGTATAAACATGGAAATATCTACACCGCTATCTGTATAAACATGGAAATATCTACACCGCTACCTGTATAAACATGGAAATATAAGCACCGCTCTCTGTATGAAGATGGAAATATCTACACCGCTATCTGTATGAACATGGAAATGTCTACACCGCTATCTGTATGAACATGGAAATATCTACACCGCTATCTGTGTAAATATGCATACATCTTCACCGCAATCTGTATAAACATGGAAATATCTACACCGCTACCTGTATGAACATGGAAATATCTACAGCGCTATCTGTTTGAACATGGAAATATCTACACCGCTATCTGTGTAAACATGCATACATCTTCACCGCTATCTGTATAAACATGGAAATATCTACACTGCTATCTGTATGAAAATGGAAATATCTACACCGCTATCTGTATGAACATGGAAATATTTGCACGGCTATCTGTATGAAAATGGAAATATCTACACCGCGATCAGTATGAACATGGATATATCTACACAGCCATCTGGATGAACATGGAAATATCTACACCGCTATCTGTATGAACATGGAAATATCTACACCGTTATCTGTAAGAACATGGATATATCTACACAGCCATCTGGATTAACATGGAAATATCTACACCGCTATCTGTGTAAACATGCATACATCTTCACCGCTATCTGTATAAACATGGAAATATCTACACCGCTATCTGAACATGGAAATATCTACACCGCTATCTGTATGAACATGGAAATATCTACACTGCTATCTGTTTGAACATGGAAATATCTACACCGCTATCTGCATGAAAATGGAAATATCTATACTGCTATCTGCATATACATGGAAATATCTACTCAGCTATCTCTTTACACATGGAAATAACTACACCGCTGTCTGTATGAACATGGAAATATCTACACCACTACCTGTATGAAAATGGAAGTATCTACACCGCTATCTGTATGAACATGGATATATCTACACAGCCATCTGGATGAACATGGAAATATATACACCGCTATCTGTATGAACATGGAAATATCTACACCGCTATCTGTGTAAATATGCATACATCTTCACCGCAATCTGTATAAACATGGAAATATCTACACCGCTATCTGTATGAACATGGAAATATCTACACCGCTATCTGTTTCAACATGGAAATATCTACACCGCTATCTGTGTAAACATGCACACATCTTCACCGCTATCTGTATAAACATGGAAATATCTACACTGCTATCTGTATGCAAATGGAAATATCTACACCGCTATCTGTATGAACGTGGAAATATGTACACGGCTATCTGTATGAACATGGAAATATCTACACCGCTATCTGTATGAACATGTATATATCTACACAGCCATCTGGATGAACATGGAAATATCTACACCGCTATCTGTATGAACATGGAAATATCTACACCGTTATCTGTATGAACATGGATATATCTACACAGCCATCTGGATGAACATGGAAATATCTACACTGCTATCTGTGTAAACAAGCATACATCTTCACCGCTATCTGTATAAACATGGAAATATCTACACCGCTATCTGTATGAACATGGAAATATCTACACCGCTATCTGTATGAACATGGAAATATCTACACTGCTATCTGTTTGAACATGGAAATATCTACACCGCTATCTGCATGAAAAAGGAAATATCTACACTGCTATCTGCATATACATGGAAATAACTACTCAGCTATCTTTTTAAACATGGAAATAACTACACCGCTATCTGTATGAACATGGAAATATCTACACCGCCATCTGTATGAACATGGAAATATCTGCACCGCCAACTGTATGAACATATAACTATCTACACCGCCATCTTTATTAAGATGGAGATATCTACACCGCTATCTTTATAAACATGGAAATATCTACACCGCTTACTGTATAAACATGGAAATATCTACACCGCTATCTGTATAAACATGGAAATATCTACACCGCTACCTGTATAAACATGGAAATATAAGCACCGCTCTCTGTATGAAGATGGAAATATCTACACCGCTATCTGTATGAACATGGAAATGTCTACACCGCTATCTGTATGAACATGGAAATATCTACACCGCTATCTGTGTAAATATGCATACATCTTCACCGCAATCTGTATAAACATGGAAATATCTACACCGCTACCTGTATGAACATGGAAATATCTACAGCGCTATCTGTTTGAACATGGAAATATCTACACCGCTATCTGTGTAAACATGCATACATCTTCACCGCTATCTGTATAAACATGGAAATATCTACACTGCTATCTGTATGAAAATGGAAATATCTACACCGCTATCTGTATGAACATGGAAATATTTGCACGGCTATCTGTATGAAAATGGAAATATCTACACCGCGATCAGTATGAACATGGATATATCTACACAGCCATCTGGATGAACATGGAAATATCTACACCGCTATCTGTATGAACATGGAAATATCTACACCGTTATCTGTAAGAACATGGATATATCTACACAGCCATCTGGATTAACATGGAAATATCTACACCGCTATCTGTGTAAACATGCATACATCTTCACCGCTATCTGTATAAACATGGAAATATCTACACCGCTATCTGAACATGGAAATATCTACACCGCTATCTGTATGAACATGGAAATATCTACACTGCTATCTGTTTGAACATGGAAATATCTACACGGCTATCTGCATGAAAATGGAAATATCTATACTGCTATCTGCATATACATGGAAATATCTACTCAGCTATCTCTTTACACATGGAAATAACTACACCGCTGTCTGTATGAACATGGAAATATCTACACCGCCATCTGTATGAACATGGAAATATCTGCACCGCCAACTTTATGAACATATAAATAACTACACCGCCATCTTTATTAACATGGAGATATCTACACCGCTATCTGTATAAACATTTAAATATCTACACCGCTATCTGTATAAACATGGAAATATCTACACCGCTATTTGTATAAACATGGAAATATCTACACCGCTACCTCTATAAACATGGAAATATCAGCACCGCTATCTTAATGAACATGGAAATATCTACACCGCTATCTGTATGAACATGGAAATATCTACACCGCTATCTGTATGAACATGGAAATATCTACACCGCTATCTGTATGAACGTGGAAATAACAACACCGCTATCTGTTTGAACATGGAAATATCTACACCGATATCTGCATGAAAATGGAAATATCTACACAGCGATCTGCATATACATGGAAATATCTACAAAGCTATCTCTTTACACATGGAAATAACTACAGCGCTATCTCTATGAACATGCAAATATCTACACCGCCATCTGTATGAACATGGAAGTATCTGCACCGCCATCTGTATGAAGATATAAATATCTACACCCCCATCTATATTAAGATGGAGATATCTACACCGCTATATGTATAAACTTGGAAATATCTACACCGCTATATGTATAAACATGGAAATATCTACACCGATATCTGTATAAACATGGAAATATCTACACCGCTACCAGTATAAACATGGAAATATCAGCACCGCTATCTGTATGAACATGGAAATATCTACACCGCTATCTCTATGAACATGGAAATATCTACACCGCTATCTGTATGAACATGGAAATAGCTACACCGCTATCTGTATGAACATGGAAATATCTACACAGCCATCTGGATGAACATGGAAATATATACACCGCTATCTGTATGAACATGGAAATATCTACACCGCTATCTCTGTAAATATGCATACATCTTCACCGCAATCTGTATAAACATGGAAATATCTACACCGCTATCTGTATGAACATGGAAATATCTACACCGCTATCAGTTTAAACATGGAAATATCTACACCGCTATCTGTGTAAACATGCATACATCTTCACCGCTATCTGTATAAACATGGAAATATCTTCACTGCTATCTGTATGCAAATGGAAATATCTAAACCGCTATCTGTATGAACATGGAAATATGTACACGGCTATCTGTATGAACATGGAAATATCTACACCGCTATCTGTATGAACATGGATATATCTACACAGCCGTCTGGATGAACATGGAAATATCTACACCGCTATCTGTATGAACATGGAAATATCTACACCGTTATCTGTATGAACATGGATATATCTACACAGCCATCTGGATGAACATGGAAATATCTACACCGCTATCTGTGTAAACATGCATACATCTTCACCGCTATCTGTATAAACTTGGAAATATCTACACCGCTATCTGTATAAACATTTAAATATCTACACCGCTATCTGTATAAACATAGTAATATCTACACCGCTATCTGTATAAACATGGAAATATCTACACCGCTACCTGTATAAACATGGAAATATCAGCACCGCTATCTGTATGAACATGGAAATATCTACACCGCTATCTGTGTAAATATGCATACATCTTCACTGCAATCTGTATAAACATGGAAATATCTACACCGCTACCTGTATGAACATGGAAATATCTACACCGCTATCTGTTTGAACGTGGAAATATCTACACCGCTATCTGTGTAAACATGCATACATCTTCACCGCTATCTGTATAAACATGGAAATATCTACACTGCTATCTGTATGAAAACGGAAATATCTACACCGCTATCTGTATGAACATGGAAATATGTACACGGCTATCTGTATGAACATGGAAATATCTACACCGCTATCTGTATGAACATGGATATATCTACACAGCCATCTGGATGAACATGGAAATATCTACACCGCTATCTGTATGAACATGGAAATATCTACACCGTTATCTGTAAGAACATGGATATATCTACACAGCCATCTGGATGAACATGGAAATATCTACACCGCTATCTGTGTAAACATGCATACATCTTCACCGCTATCTGTATAAACATGGAAATATCTACACCGCTATCTGAACATGGAAATATCTACACCGCTATCTGTATGAACATGGAAATATCTACACCGCTATCTGTATGAACATGGATATATCTACACAGCCATCTGGATGAACATGGAAATATCTACACCGCTATCTGTATGAACATGGATATATCTACACCGTTATCTGTAAGAACATGGATACATCTACACAGCCATCTGGATGAACCTGGAAATATCTACACCGCTATCTGTGTAAACATGCATACATCTTCACCGCTATCTGTATAAACATGGAAATATCTACACCGCTATCTGAACATGGAAATATCTACACCGCTATCTGTATGAACATGGAAATATCTACACTGCTATCTGTTTGAACATGGAAATATCTACACCGCTATCTGCATGAAAATGGAAATATCTATACTGCTATCTGCATATACATGGAAATATCTACTCAGCTATCCCTTTACACATGGAAATAACTACACCGCTATCTGTATGAACATGGATATATCTACACAGCCATCTGGATGAACATGGAAATATCTACACCGCTATCTGTATGAACATGGATATATCTACACCGTTATCTGTAAGAACATGGATACATCTACACAGCCATCTGGATGAACATGGAAATATCTACACCGCTATCTGTGTAAACATGCATACATCTTCACCGCTATCTGTATAAACATGGAAATATCTACACCGCTATCTGAACATGGAAATATCTACACCGCTATCTTTATGAACATGGAAATATCTACACTGCTATCTGTTTGAACATGGAAATATCTACACAGCTATCGGCATGAAAATGGAAATATCTACACTGCTATCTGCATATACATGGAAATATCTACTCAGCTATCTCTTTACACATGGAAATAACTACACCGCTATCTGTATGAACATGGAAATATCTACACCGCCATCTGTATGAACATGGAAATATCTGCACCACCAACTTTATGAACATATAAATAACTACACCGCCATCTTTATTAACATGGAGATATCTACACCGCTATCTGTATAAACATTTAAATATCTACACCGCTATCTGTATAAACATGGAAATATCTACACCGCTATCTGTATAAACATGGAAATATCTACACCGCTACCTGTATAAACATGGAAATAGCACCGCTATCTGTATGAACATGGAAATATCTACACCGCTATCTGTATGAACATGGAAATATCTACACCGCTATCTGTATGAACATGGAAATATCTACACCGCTATCTGTATGAACGTGGAAATAACTACACCGCTATCTGTTTGAACAAGGAAATATCTACACCGATATCTGCATGAAAATGGAAATATCTACACAGCGATCTGCATATACATGGAAATATCTACAAAGCTATCTCCTTACACATGGAAATAACTACAGCGCTATCTCTATAGACATGCAAATATCTAAACCGCCATCTGTATGAACATGGAAATATCTGCACCGCCATCTGTATGAAGATATAAATATCTACACCCCCATCTATATTAAGATGGAGATATCTACACCGCTATCTGCATAAACTTGGAATTATCTACACCACTATATGTATAAACATGGAAATATCTACACCGATATCTCTATAAACATGGAAATATCTACACCGCTACCAGTATAAACATGGAAATATCAGCACCGCTATCTGTATGAACATGGAAATATCTACACCGCTATCTCTATGAACATGGAAATATCTACACCGCTATCTGTATGAACATGGAAATAGCTACACCGCTATCTGTATGAACATGGAAATATCTACACACCCATCTGGATGAACATGGAAATATATACACCGCTATCTGTATGAACATGGAAATATCTACACCGCTGTCTGTGTAAATATGCATACATCTTCACCGCAATCTGTGTAAACATGGAAATATCTACACTGCTATCTGTATGAACATGGAAATATCTACACCGCTATCTGTTTAAACATGGAAATATCTACACCGCTATCTGTGTAAACATGCATACATCTTCACCGCTATCTGTATAAACATGGAAATATCTACACTGCTATCTGTATGCAAATGGAAATATCTACACCGCTATCTGTATGAACATGGAAATATGTACACGGCTATCTGTATGAATATGGAAATATCTACACCGCTATCTGTATGAACATGGATATATCTACACAGCCATCTGGATGAACATGGAAATATCTACACCGCAATCTGTATGAACATGGAAATATCTACACCGTTATCTGTATGAACATGGATATATCTACACAGCCATCTGGATGAACATGGAAATATCTACACCGCTATCTGTGTAAACATGCATACATCTTCACCGCTATCTGTATAAACATGGAAATATCTACACTGCTATCTGTATGAACATGGAAATATCTACACCGCTACCTGTTTGAACATGGAAATATCTACACCGCTATCTGTTTGAACATGGAAATATCTACACCGCCATCTGTATGTACATGGAAATATCTGCACCGCCAATTGTATGAACATATAACTATCTACACCGCCATCTTTATTAAGATGGAGATATCTACACCGCTATCTGTATAAACATGGAAATATCTACACCGCTATCTGTATAAACATGGAAATATCTACACCGCTATCTGTATAAACATGGAAATATCTACACCGCTACCTGTATAAACATGGAAATATCAGCACCTCTAGCTGTATGAACATGGAAATATCTACACCGCTATCTGTATGAACATGGAAATATCTACACCGCTATCTCTATGAACATGGATATATCTACACCGCTATCTGTGTAAATATGCATACATCTTCACCGCAATCTGTATAAACATGGAAATATCTACACCGCTACCTGTTTGAACATGGAAATATCTAAACCGCTATCTGTGTAAACATGCATACATCTTCACCGCTATCTGTATAAACATGGACATATCTACACTGCTATCTGTATGAAAATGGAAATATCTACACCGCTATCTGTATAAACATTTAAATATCTACACCGCTATCTGTATAAACATAGAAATATCTACACCGCTATCTGTATAAACATGGAAATATCTACACCGCTACCTGTATAAACATGGAAATATCAGCACCGCTATCTGTATGAACATGGAAATATCTACACCGCTATCTGTGTAAATATGCATACATCTTCACTGCAATCTGTATAAACATGGAAATATCTACACCGCTACCTGTATGAACATGGAAATATCTACACCGCTATCTGTTTGAACGTGGAAATATCTACACCGCTATCTGTGTAAACATGCATACATCTTCACCGCTATCTGTATAAACATGGAAATATCTACACTGCTATCTGTATGAAAACGGAAATATCTACACCGCTATCTGTATGAACATGGAAATATGTACACGGCTATCTGTATGAACATGGAAATATCTACACCGCTATCTGTATGAACATGGATATATCTACACAGCCATCTGGATGAACATGGAAATATCTACACCGCTATCTGTATGAACATGGAAATATCTACACCGTTATCTGTAAGAACATGGATATATCTACACAGCCATCTGGATGAACATGGAAATATCTACACCGCTATCTGTGTAAACATGCATACATCTTCACCGCTATCTGTATAAACATGGAAATATCTACACCGCTATCTGAACATGGAAATATCTACACCGCTATCTGTATGAACATGGAAATATCTACACCGCTATCTGTATGAACATGGATATATCTACACAGCCATCTGGATGAACATGGAAATATCTACACCGCTATCTGAATGAACATGGATATATCTACACCGTTATCTGTAAGAACATGGATACATCTACACAGCCATCTGGATGAACATGGAAATATCTACACCGCTATCTGTGTAAACATGCATACATCTTCACCGCTATCTGTATAAACATGGAAATATCTACACCGCTATCTGAACATGGAAATATCTACACCGCTATCTGTATGAACATGGAAATATCTACACTGCTATCTGTTTGAACATGGAAATATCTACACCGCTATCTGCCTGAAAATGGAAATATCTATACTGATATCTGCATATACATGGAAATATCTACTCAGCTATCCCTTTACACATGGAAATAACTACACCGCTATCTGTATGAACATGGATATATCTACACAGCCATCTGGATGAACATGGAAATATCTACACCGCTATCTGTATGAACATGGATATATCTACACCGTTATCTGTAAGAACATGGATACATCTACACAGCCATCTGGATGAACATGGAAATATCTACACCGCTATCTGTGTAAACATGCATACATCTTCACCGCTATCTGTATAAACATGGAAATATCTACACCGCTATCTGAACATGGAAATATCTACACCGCTATCTGTATGAACATGGAAATATCTACACTGCTATCTGTTTGAACATGGAAATATCTACACAGCTATCGGCATGAAAATGGAAATATCTACACTGCTATCTGCATATACATGGAAATATCTACACAGCTATCTCTTTACACATGGAAATAACTACACCGCTATCTGTATGAACATGGAAATATCTACACCGCCATCTGTATGAACATGGAAATATCTGCACCACCAACTTTATGAACATATAAATAACTACACCGCCATCTTTATTAACATGGAGATATCTACACCGCTATCTGTATAAACATTTAAATATCTACACCGCTATCTGTATAAACATGGAAATATCTACACCGCTATCTGTATAAACATGGAAATATCTACACCGCTACCTGTATAAACATGGAAATAGCACCGCTATCTGTATGAACATGGAAATATCTACACCGCTATCTGTATGAACATGGAAATATCTACACCGCTATCTGTATGAACATGGAAATATCTACACCGCTATCTGTATGAACGTGGAAATAACTACACCGCTATCTGTTTGAACATGGAAATATCTACACCGATATCTGCATGAAAATGGAAATATCTACACAGCGATCTGCATATACATGGAAATATCTACAAAGCTATCTCCTTACACATGGAAATAACTACAGCGCTATCTCTATAGACATGCAAATATCTAAACCGCCATCTGTATGAACATGGAAATATCTGCACCGCCATCTGTATGAAGATATAAATATCTACACCCCCATCTATATTAAGATGGAGATATCTACACCGCTATCTGCATAAACTTGGAATTATCTACACCACTATATGTATAAACATGGAAATATCTACACCGATATCTGTATAAACATGGAAATATCTACACCGCTACCAGTATAAACATGGAAATATCAGCACCGCTATCTGTATGAACATGGAAATATCTACACCGCTATCTCTATGAACATGGAAATATCTACACCGCTATCTGTATGAACATGGAAATAGCTACACCGCTATCTGTATGAACATGGAAATATCTACACAGCCATCTGGATGAACATGGAAATATATACACCGCGATCTGTATGAACATGGAAATATCTACACCGCTATCTGTGTAAATATGCATACATCTTCACCGCAATCTGTATAAACATGGAAATATCTACACTGCTATCTGTATGAACATGGAAATATCTACACCGCTATCTGTTTAAACATGGAAATATCTACACCGCTATCTGTGTAAACATGCATACATCTTCACCGCTATCTGTATA
Source organism: Gorilla gorilla gorilla (assembly GCF_029281585.2). Taxonomy (NCBI): domain Eukaryota; kingdom Metazoa; phylum Chordata; class Mammalia; order Primates; family Hominidae; genus Gorilla; species Gorilla gorilla. The sequence goes on from NC_073234.2 coordinate 3,295,965, forward strand.
AACATGGAAATATCTACACTGCTATCTGTATGCAAATGGAAATATCTACACCGCTATCTGTATGAACATGGAAATATGTACACGGCTATCTGTATGAATATGGAAATATCTACACCGCTATCTGTATGAACATGGATATATCTACACAGCCATCTGGATGAACATGGAAATATCTACACCGCAATCTGTATGAACATGGAAATATCTACACCGTTATCTGTATGAACATGGATATATCTACACAGCCATCTGGATGAACATGGAAATATCTACACCGCTATCTGTGTAAACATGCATACATCTTCACCGCTATCTGTATAAACATGGAAATATCTACACTGCTATCTGTATGAACATGGAAATATCTACACCGCTATCTGTATGAACATGGAAATATCTACACTGCTATCTGTTTGAACATGGAAATATCTACACCGCTATCTGCATGAAAATGGAAATATCTACACTGCTATCTGCATATACATGGAAATAACTACTAAGCTATCTCTTTACACATGGAATTAACTACACCGCTATCTGTATGAACATGGAAATATCTACACCGCCATCTGTATGTACATGGAAATATCTGCACCGCCAATTGTATGAACATATAACTATCTACACCGCCATCTTTATTAAGATGGAGATATCTACACCGCTATCTGTATAAACATGGAAATATCTACACCGCTATCTGTATAAACATGGAAATATCTACACCGCTATCTGTATAAACATGGAAATATCTACACCGCTACCTGTATAAACATGGAAATATCAGCACCTCTATCTGTATGAACATGGGAATATCTACACCGCTATCTGTATGAACATGGAAATATCTACACCGCTATCTCTATGAACATGGATATATCTACACCGCTATCTGTGTAAATATGCATACATCTTCACCGCAATCTGTATAAACATGGAAATATCTACACCGCTACCTGTATGAACATGGAAATATCTACACCGCTATCTGTTTGAACATGGAAATATCTAAACCGCTATCTGTGTAAACATGCATACATCTTCACCGCTATCTGTATAAACATGGACATATCTACACTGCTATCTGTATGAAAATGGAAATATCTACACCGCTATCTGTATGAACATGGAAATATGTACACGGCTATCTGTATGAACATGGATATATCTACACAGCCATCTGGATGAACATGGAAATATCTACACCGCTATCTGTATGAACATGGAAATATCTACACCGTTATCTGTAAGAACATGGATATATCTACACAGCCATCTGGATGAACATGGAAATATCTACACCGCTATCTGTGTAAACATGCATACATCTTCACCGCTATCTGTGTAAACATGCATACATCTTCACCGCTATCTGTTTAAACATGGAAATATCTACACCGCTATCTGAACATGGAAATATCTACACCGCTATCTGTATGAACATGGAAATATCTACACTGCTATCTGTTTGAATATGGAAATATCTACACCGCTATCTGCATGATAATGGAAATATCTATACTGCTATCTGCATATACATGGAAATATCTACTCAGCTATCTCTTTACACAAGGAAATAACTACACCGCTATCTGTATGAACATGGAAATATCTACACCGCCATCTGTATGAACATGGAAATATCTGCACCACCAACTTTATGAACATATAAATAACTACACCGCCATCTTTATTAACATGGAAATATCTACACCGCTATCTGTATAAACATTTAAATATCTACACCGCTATCTGTATAAACATGGAAATATCTACACCGCTATCTGTATAAACATGGAAATATCTACACCGCTACCTGTATAAACATGGAAATATCAGCACCGCTATCTGTATGAACATGGAAATATCTACACCGCTATCTGTATGAACATGGAAATATCTACACCGCTATCTGTATGAACATGGAAATATCTACACCGCTATCTGTATGAACGTGGAAATAACTACACCGCTATCTGTTTGAACATGGAAATATCTACACCGATATCTGCATGAAAATGGAAATATCTACACAGCGATCTGCATATACATGGAAATATCTACAAAGCTATCTCTTTACACATGGAAATAACTACAGCGCTATCTCTATAAACATGCAAATATCTACACCGCCATCTGTATGAACATGGAAATATCTGCACCGCCATCTGTATGAAGATATAAATATCTACACCCCCATCTATATTAAGATGGAGATATCTACACCGCTATCTGTATAACTTGGAAATATCTACACCGCTATATGTATAAACATGGAAATATCTACACCGCTATCTGTATAAACATGGAAATATCTACACCGCTACCTGTATAAACATGGAAATATCAGCACCGCTATCTCTTTGAACATGGGAATATCTACACCGCTATCTCTATGAACATGGAAATATCTACACCGCTATCTGTATGAACATGGAAATAGCTGCACCGCTATCTGAACATGGAAATATCTACACCACTACCTGTATGAAAATGGAAATATGTACACCGCTATCTGTATGATCATGGATATATCTACACAGCCATCTGGATGAACATGGAAGTATCTACACCACTATCTGTATGAACATGGAAATATCTACACCGCTATCTGTGTAAATATGCATACATCTTCACCGCAATCTGTATAAACATGGAAATATCTACACCTCTATCTGTATGAACATGGAAATATCTACACCGCTATCTGTTTGAACATGGAAATATCTACACCGCTATCTGTGTAAACATGCATACATCTTCACCGCTATCTGTATAAACATGGAAATATCTACACTGCTATCTGTATGAACATGGAAATATCTACACCGCTATCTGTATGAACATGGAAATATCTACACCGCTATCTGTTTGAACATGGAAATATCTACACCGCTAACTGCATGAAAATGGAAATATCTACACTGTTATCTGCATATACATGGAAATATCTACACAGCTATCTCTTTACAGATGGAAATAACTACACCGCTATCTGTATGAACATGGAAATATCTACACCGCCATCTGTATGAACATGGAAATATATGCACCGCCAACTGAATGAACATATAAATAACTACACCGCCATCTGTATTAAGATGTAGATATCTACACCGCTATCTGTATAAACATGGAAATACCTACACCGCTATCTGTATAAACATGGAAATATCTACACCGCTACCTGTATAAACAAGGAAATATCAGCACCGCTATATGTATGAACATGGAAATATCTACACCGCTATCTGTATGAACATGGAAATATCTACACCGCTATCTGTATGAACATGGAAATATCTACACCGCTATCTGTATGAACATGGAAATATCTACACCGCTATCTGTTTGAACATGGAAATATCTACACCGCTGTCTGCATGGAAATGGAAATATCTACACAGCTATCTGCATATACATGGAAATATCTACACAGCTACCTCTTTACACATGGACATAACTAGACCGCTATCCCTATAAACTTGGAAATATCTACACCGCCATCTGTGTGCACATGGAAATATCTGCACCGCCATCTGTATGAACATATAAACATCTACACCGCCATCTATATTAAGAAGGAGATATCTACACCGCTATCTGTATAAACATGGAAATATCTACACCGCTATCTGTATAAACATGGAAATATCTACACCGCTATCTGTATAAACATGGAAATTTCTACACCGCTATCTGTATAAACATGGAAATATCTACACCGCTACCTGTATAAACATGGAAATATCAGCACCGCTATCGGTATGAACATGGAAATATCTACACCGCTATCTGTATGAACATGGAAATATCTACACCGCTATCTGTATGAACATGGATATATCTACACAGCCATCTGTATGAACATGGATATATCTACACAGCCATCTGTATGAACATGGAAATATCTACACCGCTATCTGTATGAACATGGAAATATCTATACCGCTGTCTGTATGAACATGGAAATATCTTAACCGCCATCTGTATGAACATGGATATGTCTACACAGCCATCTAGATGAACACGGAAATATCTACACCGCGATCTGTATGAACATGGAAATATCTACACCGCTATCTGTTTGAACATGGAAATATCTAAACCCCTATCTGCATGAAAATAGAAATATCTACACAGCTATCTGCATATACATGGAAATATCTACAAAGCTATCTCTATACACATGGAAATAACTGCACCACTATCTCTATAAACATGGAAATATCTACAGCGCCATCTGTATGAACATGGAAATATCTGCACCGCCATCTGTATGAACATATAAATATCTACACCGCCATCTGCTTTAAGATGGAGATATCTTCACCGCTCTCTGTATAAACTTGGAAATATCTACACCGCTACCTGTATAAACATGGAAATATCTGCACCGCTATCTGTATGAACATGGAAATATCTACACCGCTATCTCTATGAACATGGAAATATCTACACCGCTATCTGTTTAAACATGGAAATATCTAAACCGCTATCTGCATGAAAATGGAAATATCTACACAGCTATCTGCATATACATGGAAATATCTACACAGCTATCTCTTTAAGCATGGAAATAACTACACCGCTATCTGTATGAACATGGAAATATCTTCACCGCCATCTGTATGAACATGGATATATCTACACAGCCATCTGGATGAACATGGAAATATCTACACCGCTATCTGTATGAACATGGAAATATCTACACACCTATCTGTGTAAATATGCATACATCTTCACCGCAATCTGTATAAACATGGAAATATCTACACCGCTATCTGTATGAACATGGAAATATCTACACCGCTGTTTGAAAATGGAAATATCTACACCGCTATCTGTGTAAACATGCATACATCTTCACCGCAATCTGTATAAACATGGAAATATCTACACTGCTATCTGTATGAACATGGAAATATCTACACCGCTATCTGTATGAACATGGAAATATCTACACCGCTATCTGTTTGAACATGGAAATATCTACACTGCTATCTGTTTGAATATGGAAATATCTACACCGCTATCTGCATGATAATGGAAATATCTATACTGCTATCTGCATATACATGGAAATATCTACTCAGCTATCTCTTTACACAAGGAAATAACTACACCGCTATCTGTATGAACATGGAAATATCTACACCGTCATCTGTATGAACATGGAAATATCTGCACCACCAACTTTATGAACATATAAATAACTACACCGCCATCTTTATTAACATGGAAATATCTACACCGCTATCTGTATAAACATTTAAATATCTACACCGCTATCTGTATAAACATGGAAATATCTACACCGCTATCTGTATAAACATGGAAATATCTACACCGCTACCTGTATAAACATGGAAATATCAGCACCGCTATCTGTATGAACATGGAAATATCTACACCGCTATCTGTATGAACATGGAAATATCTACACCGCTATCTGTATGAACATGGAAATATCTACACCGCTATCTGTATGAACGTGGAAATAACTACACCGCTATCTGTTTGAACATGGAAATATCTACACCGATATCTGCATGAAAATGGAAATATCTACACAGCGATCTGCATATACATGGAAATATCTACAAAGCTATCTCTTTACACATGGAAATAACTACAGCGCTATCTCTATAAACATGCAAATATCTACACCGCCATCTGTATGAACATGGAAATATCTGCACCGCCATCTGTATGAAGATATAAATATCTACACCCCCATCTATATTAAGATGGAGATATCTACACCGCTATCTGTATAACTTGGAAATATCTACACCGCTATATGTATAAACATGGAAACATCTACACCGCTATCTGTATAAACATGGAAATATCTACACCGCTACCTGTATAAACATGGAAATATCAGCACCGCTATCTCTTTGAACATGGGAATATCTACACCGCTATCTCTATGAACATGGAAATATCTACACCGCTATCTGTATGAACATGGAAATAGCTGCACCGCTATCTGAACATGGAAATATCTACACCACTACCTGTATGAAAATGGAAATATGTACACCGCTATCTGTATGATCATGGATATATCTACACAGCCATCTGGATGAACATGGAAATATCTACACCGCTATCTGTGTAAACATGCATACATCTTCACCGCTATCTGTATAAACATGGAAATATCTACACCGCTATCTGAACATGGAAATATCTACACCGCTATCTGTATGAACATGGAAATATCTACACCGCTATCTGTATGAACATGGATATATCTACACAGCCATCTGGATGAACATGGAAATATCTACACCGCTATCTGTATGAACATGGATATATCTACACCGTTATCTGTAAGAACATGGATACATCTACACATCCATCTGGATGAACCTGGAAATATCTACACCGCTATCTGTGTAAACATGCATACATCTTCACCGCTATCTGTATAAACATGGAAATATCTACACCGCTATCTGAACATGGAAATATCTACACCGCTATCTGTATGAACATGGAAATATCTACACTGCTATCTGTTTGAACATGGAAATATCTACACCGCTATCTGCATGAAAATGGAAATATCTATACTGCTATCTGCATATACATGGAAATATCTACTCAGCTATCCCTTTACACATGGAAATAACTACACCGCTATCTGTATGAACATGGATATATCTACACAGCCATCTGGATGAACATGGAAATATCTACACCGCTATCTGTATGAACATGGATATATCTACACCGTTATCTGTAAGAACATGGATACATCTACACAGCCATCTGGATGAACATGGAAATATCTACACCGCTATCTGTGTAAACATGCATACATCTTCCCCGCTATCTGTATAAACATGGAAATATCTACACCGCTATCTGAACATGGAAATATCTACACCGCTATCTTTATGAACATGGAAATATCTACACTGCTATCTGTTTGAACATGGAAATATCTACACAGCTATCGGCATGAAAATGGAAATATCTACACTGCTATCTGCATATACATGGAAATATCTACTCAGCTATCTCTTTACACATGGAAATAACTACACCGCTATCTGTATGAACATGGAAATATCTACACCGCCATCTGTATGAACATGGAAATATCTGCACCACCAACTTTATGAACATATAAATAACTACACCGCCATCTTTATTAACATGGAGATATCTACACCGCTATCTGTATAAACATTTAAATATCTACACCGCTATCTGTATAAACATGGAAATATCTACACCGCTATCTGTATAAACATGGAAATATCTACACCGCTACCTGTATAAACATGGAAATAGCACCGCTATCTGTATGAACATGGAAATATCTACACCGCTATCTGTATGAACATGGAAATATCTACACCGCTATCTGTATGAACATGGAAATATCTACACCGCTATCTGTATGAACGTGGAAATAACTACACCGCTATCTGTTTGAACAAGGAAATATCTACACCGATATCTGCATGAAAATGGAAATATCTACACAGCGATCTGCATATACATGGAAATATCTACAAAGCTATCTCCTTACACATGGAAATAACTACAGCGCTATCTCTATAGACATGCAAATATCTAAACCGCCATCTGTATGAACATGGAAATATCTGCACCGCCATCTGTATGAAGATATAAATATCTACACCCCCATCTATATTAAGATGGAGATATCTACACCGCTATCTGCATAAACTTGGAATTATCTACACCACTATATGTATAAACATGGAAATATCTACACCGATATCTCTATAAACATGGAAATATCTACACCGCTACCAGTATAAACATGGAAATATCAGCACCGCTATCTGTATGAACATGGAAATATCTACACCGCTATCTCTATGAACATGGAAATATCTACACCGCTATCTGTATGAACATGGAAATAGCTACACCGCTATCTGTATGAACATGGAAATATCTACACACCCATCTGGATGAACATGGAAATATATACACCGCTATCTGTATGAACATGGAAATATCTACACCGCTGTCTGTGTAAATATGCATACATCTTCACCGCAATCTGTGTAAACATGGAAATATCTACACTGCTATCTGTATGAACATGGAAATATCTACACCGCTATCTGTTTAAACATGGAAATATCTACACCGCTATCTGTGTAAACATGCATACATCTTCACCGCTATCTGTATAAACATGGAAATATCTACACTGCTATCTGTATGCAAATGGAAATATCTACACCGCTATCTGTATGAACATGGAAATATGTACACGGCTATCTGTATGAATATGGAAATATCTACACCGCTATCTGTATGAACATGGATATATCTACACAGCCATCTGGATGAACATGGAAATATCTACACCGCAATCTGTATGAACATGGAAATATCTACACCGTTATCTGTATGAACATGGATATATCTACACAGCCATCTGGATGAACATGGAAATATCTACACCGCTATCTGTGTAAACATGCATACATCTTCACCGCTATCTGTATAAACATGGAAATATCTACACTGCTATCTGTATGAACATGGAAATATCTACACCGCTACCTGTTTGAACATGGAAATATCTACACCGCTATCTGTTTGAACATGGAAATATCTACACCGCCATCTGTATGTACATGGAAATATCTGCACCGCCAATTGTATGAACATATAACTATCTACACCGCCATCTTTATTAAGATGGAGATATCTACACCGCTATCTGTATAAACATGGAAATATCTACACCGCTATCTGTATAAACATGGAAATATCTACACCGCTATCTGTATAAACATGGAAATATCTACACCGCTACCTGTATAAACATGGAAATATCAGCACCTCTAGCTGTATGAACATGGAAATATCTACACCGCTATCTGTATGAACATGGAAATATCTACACCGCTATCTCTATGAACATGGATATATCTACACCGCTATCTGTGTAAATATGCATACATCTTCACCGCAATCTGTATAAACATGGAAATATCTACACCGCTACCTGTTTGAACATGGAAATATCTAAACCGCTATCTGTGTAAACATGCATACATCTTCACCGCTATCTGTATAAACATGGACATATCTACACTGCTATCTGTATGAAAATGGAAATATCTACACCGCTATCTGTATAAACATTTAAATATCTACACCGCTATCTGTATAAACATAGAAATATCTACACCGCTATCTGTATAAACATGGAAATATCTACACCGCTACCTGTATAAACATGGAAATATCAGCACCGCTATCTGTATGAACATGGAAATATCTACACCGCTATCTGTGTAAATATGCATACATCTTCACTGCAATCTGTATAAACATGGAAATATCTACACCGCTACCTGTATGAACATGGAAATATCTACACCGCTATCTGTTTGAACGTGGAAATATCTACACCGCTATCTGTGTAAACATGCATACATCTTCACCGCTATCTGTATAAACATGGAAATATCTACACTGCTATCTGTATGAAAACGGAAATATCTACACCGCTATCTGTATGAACATGGAAATATGTACACGGCTATCTGTATGAACATGGAAATATCTACACCGCTATCTGTATGAACATGGATATATCTACACAGCCATCTGGATGAACATGGAAATATCTACACCGCTATCTGTATGAACATGGAAATATCTACACCGTTATCTGTAAGAACATGGATATATCTACACAGCCATCTGGATGAACATGGAAATATCTACACCGCTATCTGTGTAAACATGCATACATCTTCACCGCTATCTGTATAAACATGGAAATATCTACACCGCTATCTGAACATGGAAATATCTACACCGCTATCTGTATGAACATGGAAATATCTACACCGCTATCTGTATGAACATGGATATATCTACACAGCCATCTGGATGAACATGGAAATATCTACACCGCTATCTGAATGAACATGGATATATCTACACCGTTATCTGTAAGAACATGGATACATCTACACAGCCATCTGGATGAACATGGAAATATCTACACCGCTATCTGTGTAAACATGCATACATCTTCACCGCTATCTGTATAAACATGGAAATATCTACACCGCTATCTGAACATGGAAATATCTACACCGCTATCTGTATGAACATGGAAATATCTACACTGCTATCTGTTTGAACATGGAAATATCTACACCGCTATCTGCCTGAAAATGGAAATATCTATACTGATATCTGCATATACATGGAAATATCTACTCAGCTATCCCTTTACACATGGAAATAACTACACCGCTATCTGTATGAACATGGATATATCTACACAGCCATCTGGATGAACATGGAAATATCTACACCGCTATCTGTATGAACATGGATATATCTACACCGTTATCTGTAAGAACATGGATACATCTACACAGCCATCTGGATGAACATGGAAATATCTACACCGCTATCTGTGTAAACATGCATACATCTTCACCGCTATCTGTATAAACATGGAAATATCTACACCGCTATCTGAACATGGAAATATCTACACCGCTATCTGTATGAACATGGAAATATCTACACTGCTATCTGTTTGAACATGGAAATATCTACACAGCTATCGGCATGAAAATGGAAATATCTACACTGCTATCTGCATATACATGGAAATATCTACACAGCTATCTCTTTACACATGGAAATAACTACACCGCTATCTGTATGAACATGGAAATATCTACACCGCCATCTGTATGAACATGGAAATATCTGCACCACCAACTTTATGAACATATAAATAACTACACCGCCATCTTTATTAACATGGAGATATCTACACCGCTATCTGTATAAACATTTAAATATCTACACCGCTATCTGTATAAACATGGAAATATCTACACCGCTATCTGTATAAACATGGAAATATCTACACCGCTACCTGTATAAACATGGAAATAGCACCGCTATCTGTATGAACATGGAAATATCTACACCGCTATCTGTATGAACATGGAAATATCTACACCGCTATCTGTATGAACATGGAAATATCTACACCGCTATCTGTATGAACGTGGAAATAACTACACCGCTATCTGTTTGAACATGGAAATATCTACACCGATATCTGCATGAAAATGGAAATATCTACACAGCGATCTGCATATACATGGAAATATCTACAAAGCTATCTCCTTACACATGGAAATAACTACAGCGCTATCTCTATAGACATGCAAATATCTAAACCGCCATCTGTATGAACATGGAAATATCTGCACCGCCATCTGTATGAAGATATAAATATCTACACCCCCATCTATATTAAGATGGAGATATCTACACCGCTATCTGCATAAACTTGGAATTATCTACACCACTATATGTATAAACATGGAAATATCTACACCGATATCTGTATAAACATGGAAATATCTACACCGCTACCAGTATAAACATGGAAATATCAGCACCGCTATCTGTATGAACATGGAAATATCTACACCGCTATCTCTATGAACATGGAAATATCTACACCGCTATCTGTATGAACATGGAAATAGCTACACCGCTATCTGTATGAACATGGAAATATCTACACAGCCATCTGGATGAACATGGAAATATATACACCGCGATCTGTATGAACATGGAAATATCTACACCGCTATCTGTGTAAATATGCATACATCTTCACCGCAATCTGTATAAACATGGAAATATCTACACTGCTATCTGTATGAACATGGAAATATCTACACCGCTATCTGTTTAAACATGGAAATATCTACACCGCTATCTGTGTAAACATGCATACATCTTCACCGCTATCTGTATAAACATGGAAATATCTACACTGCTATCTGTATGCAAATGGAAATATCTACACCGCTATCTGTATGAACATGGAAATATGTACACGGCTATCTGTATGAATATGGAAATATCTACACCGCTATCTGTATGAACATGGATATATCTACACAGCCATCTGGATGAACATGGAAATATCTACACCGCAATCTGTATGAACATGGAAATATCTACACCGTTATCTGTATGAACATGGATATATCTACACAGCCATCTGGATGAACATGGAAATATCTACACCGCTATCTGTGTAAACATGCATACATCTTCACCGCTATCTGTATAAACATGGAAATATCTACACTGCTATCTGTATGAACATGGAAATATCTACACCGCTATCTGTATGAACATGGAAATATCTACACTGCTATCTGTTTGAACATGGAAATATCTACACCGCTATCTGCATGAAAATGGAAATATCTACACTGCTATCTGCATATACATGGAAATAACTACTAAGCTATCTCTTTACACATGGAATTAACTACACCGCTATCTGTATGAACATGGAAATATCTACACCGCCATCTGTATGTACATGGAAATATCTGCACCGCCAATTGTATGAACATATAACTATCTACACCGCCATCTTTATTAAGATGGAGATATCTACACCGCTATCTGTATAAACATGGAAATATCTACACCGCTATCTGTATAAACATGGAAATATCTACACCGCTATCTGTATAAACATGGAAATATCTACACCGCTACCTGTATAAACATGGAAATATCAGCACCTCTATCTGTATGAACATGGGAATATCTACACCGCTATCTGTATGAACATGGAAATATCTACACCGCTATCTCTATGAACATGGATATATCTACACCGCTATCTGTGTAAATATGCATACATCTTCACCGCAATCTGTATAAACATGGAAATATCTACACCGCTACCTGTATGAACATGGAAATATCTACACCGCTATCTGTTTGAACATGGAAATATCTAAACCGCTATCTGTGTAAACATGCATACATCTTCACCGCTATCTGTATAAACATGGACATATCTACACTGCTATCTGTATGAAAATGGAAATATCTACACCGCTATCTGTATGAACATGGAAATATGTACACGGCTATCTGTATGAACATGGATATATCTACACAGCCATCTGGATGAACATGGAAATATCTACACCGCTATCTGTATGAACATGGAAATATCTACACCGTTATCTGTAAGAACATGGATATATCTACACAGCCATCTGGATGAACATGGAAATATCTACACCGCTATCTGTGTAAACATGCATACATCTTCACCGCTATCTGTGTAAACATGCATACATCTTCACCGCTATCTGTTTAAACATGGAAATATCTACACCGCTATCTGAACATGGAAATATCTACACCGCTATCTGTATGAACATGGAAATATCTACACTGCTATCTGTTTGAATATGGAAATATCTACACCGCTATCTGCATGATAATGGAAATATCTATACTGCTATCTGCATATACATGGAAATATCTACTCAGCTATCTCTTTACACAAGGAAATAACTACACCGCTATCTGTATGAACATGGAAATATCTACACCGCCATCTGTATGAACATGGAAATATCTGCACCACCAACTTTATGAACATATAAATAACTACACCGCCATCTTTATTAACATGGAAATATCTACACCGCTATCTGTATAAACATTTAAATATCTACACCGCTATCTGTATAAACATGGAAATATCTACACCGCTATCTGTATAAACATGGAAATATCTACACCGCTACCTGTATAAACATGGAAATATCAGCACCGCTATCTGTATGAACATGGAAATATCTACACCGCTATCTGTATGAACATGGAAATATCTACACCGCTATCTGTATGAACATGGAAATATCTACACCGCTATCTGTATGAACGTGGAAATAACTACACCGCTATCTGTTTGAACATGGAAATATCTACACCGATATCTGCATGAAAATGGAAATATCTACACAGCGATCTGCATATACATGGAAATATCTACAAAGCTATCTCTTTACACATGGAAATAACTACAGCGCTATCTCTATAAACATGCAAATATCTACACCGCCATCTGTATGAACATGGAAATATCTGCACCGCCATCTGTATGAAGATATAAATATCTACACCCCCATCTATATTAAGATGGAGATATCTACACCGCTATCTGTATAACTTGGAAATATCTACACCGCTATATGTATAAACATGGAAATATCTACACCGCTATCTGTATAAACATGGAAATATCTACACCGCTACCTGTATAAACATGGAAATATCAGCACCGCTATCTCTTTGAACATGGGAATATCTACACCGCTATCTCTATGAACATGGAAATATCTACACCGCTATCTGTATGAACATGGAAATAGCTGCACCGCTATCTGAACATGGAAATATCTACACCACTACCTGTATGAAAATGGAAATATGTACACCGCTATCTGTATGATCATGGATATATCTACACAGCCATCTGGATGAACATGGAAGTATCTACACCACTATCTGTATGAACATGGAAATATCTACACCGCTATCTGTGTAAATATGCATACATCTTCACCGCAATCTGTATAAACATGGAAATATCTACACCTCTATCTGTATGAACATGGAAATATCTACACCGCTATCTGTTTGAACATGGAAATATCTACACCGCTATCTGTGTAAACATGCATACATCTTCACCGCTATCTGTATAAACATGGAAATATCTACACTGCTATCTGTATGAACATGGAAATATCTACACCGCTATCTGTATGAACATGGAAATATCTACACCGCTATCTGTTTGAACATGGAAATATCTACACCGCTAACTGCATGAAAATGGAAATATCTACACTGTTATCTGCATATACATGGAAATATCTACACAGCTATCTCTTTACAGATGGAAATAACTACACCGCTATCTGTATGAACATGGAAATATCTACACCGCCATCTGTATGAACATGGAAATATATGCACCGCCAACTGAATGAACATATAAATAACTACACCGCCATCTGTATTAAGATGTAGATATCTACACCGCTATCTGTATAAACATGGAAATACCTACACCGCTATCTGTATAAACATGGAAATATCTACACCGCTACCTGTATAAACAAGGAAATATCAGCACCGCTATATGTATGAACATGGAAATATCTACACCGCTATCTGTATGAACATGGAAATATCTACACCGCTATCTGTATGAACATGGAAATATCTACACCGCTATCTGTATGAACATGGAAATATCTACACCGCTATCTGTTTGAACATGGAAATATCTACACCGCTGTCTGCATGGAAATGGAAATATCTACACAGCTATCTGCATATACATGGAAATATCTACACAGCTACCTCTTTACACATGGACATAACTAGACCGCTATCCCTATAAACTTGGAAATATCTACACCGCCATCTGTGTGCACATGGAAATATCTGCACCGCCATCTGTATGAACATATAAACATCTACACCGCCATCTATATTAAGAAGGAGATATCTACACCGCTATCTGTATAAACATGGAAATATCTACACCGCTATCTGTATAAACATGGAAATATCTACACCGCTATCTGTATAAACATGGAAATTTCTACACCGCTATCTGTATAAACATGGAAATATCTACACCGCTACCTGTATAAACATGGAAATATCAGCACCGCTATCGGTATGAACATGGAAATATCTACACCGCTATCTGTATGAACATGGAAATATCTACACCGCTATCTGTATGAACATGGATATATCTACACAGCCATCTGTATGAACATGGATATATCTACACAGCCATCTGTATGAACATGGAAATATCTACACCGCTATCTGTATGAACATGGAAATATCTATACCGCTGTCTGTATGAACATGGAAATATCTTAACCGCCATCTGTATGAACATGGATATGTCTACACAGCCATCTAGATGAACACGGAAATATCTACACCGCGATCTGTATGAACATGGAAATATCTACACCGCTATCTGTTTGAACATGGAAATATCTAAACCCCTATCTGCATGAAAATAGAAATATCTACACAGCTATCTGCATATACATGGAAATATCTACAAAGCTATCTCTATACACATGGAAATAACTGCACCACTATCTCTATAAACATGGAAATATCTACAGCGCCATCTGTATGAACATGGAAATATCTGCACCGCCATCTGTATGAACATATAAATATCTACACCGCCATCTGCTTTAAGATGGAGATATCTTCACCGCTCTCTGTATAAACTTGGAAATATCTACACCGCTACCTGTATAAACATGGAAATATCTGCACCGCTATCTGTATGAACATGGAAATATCTACACCGCTATCTCTATGAACATGGAAATATCTACACCGCTATCTGTTTAAACATGGAAATATCTAAACCGCTATCTGCATGAAAATGGAAATATCTACACAGCTATCTGCATATACATGGAAATATCTACACAGCTATCTCTTTAAGCATGGAAATAACTACACCGCTATCTGTATGAACATGGAAATATCTTCACCGCCATCTGTATGAACATGGATATATCTACACAGCCATCTGGATGAACATGGAAATATCTACACCGCTATCTGTATGAACATGGAAATATCTACACACCTATCTGTGTAAATATGCATACATCTTCACCGCAATCTGTATAAACATGGAAATATCTACACCGCTATCTGTATGAACATGGAAATATCTACACCGCTGTTTGAAAATGGAAATATCTACACCGCTATCTGTGTAAACATGCATACATCTTCACCGCAATCTGTATAAACATGGAAATATCTACACTGCTATCTGTATGAACATGGAAATATCTACACCGCTATCTGTATGAACATGGAAATATCTACACCGCTATCTGTTTGAACATGGAAATATCTACACTGCTATCTGTTTGAATATGGAAATATCTACACCGCTATCTGCATGATAATGGAAATATCTATACTGCTATCTGCATATACATGGAAATATCTACTCAGCTATCTCTTTACACAAGGAAATAACTACACCGCTATCTGTATGAACATGGAAATATCTACACCGTCATCTGTATGAACATGGAAATATCTGCACCACCAACTTTATGAACATATAAATAACTACACCGCCATCTTTATTAACATGGAAATATCTACACCGCTATCTGTATAAACATTTAAATATCTACACCGCTATCTGTATAAACATGGAAATATCTACACCGCTATCTGTATAAACATGGAAATATCTACACCGCTACCTGTATAAACATGGAAATATCAGCACCGCTATCTGTATGAACATGGAAATATCTACACCGCTATCTGTATGAACATGGAAATATCTACACCGCTATCTGTATGAACATGGAAATATCTACACCGCTATCTGTATGAACGTGGAAATAACTACACCGCTATCTGTTTGAACATGGAAATATCTACACCGATATCTGCATGAAAATGGAAATATCTACACAGCGATCTGCATATACATGGAAATATCTACAAAGCTATCTCTTTACACATGGAAATAACTACAGCGCTATCTCTATAAACATGCAAATATCTACACCGCCATCTGTATGAACATGGAAATATCTGCACCGCCATCTGTATGAAGATATAAATATCTACACCCCCATCTATATTAAGATGGAGATATCTACACCGCTATCTGTATAACTTGGAAATATCTACACCGCTATATGTATAAACATGGAAACATCTACACCGCTATCTGTATAAACATGGAAATATCTACACCGCTACCTGTATAAACATGGAAATATCAGCACCGCTATCTCTTTGAACATGGGAATATCTACACCGCTATCTCTATGAACATGGAAATATCTACACCGCTATCTGTATGAACATGGAAATAGCTGCACCGCTATCTGAACATGGAAATATCTACACCACTACCTGTATGAAAATGGAAATATGTACACCGCTATCTGTATGATCATGGATATATCTACACAGCCATCTGGATGAACATGGAAGTATCTACACCACTATCTGTATGAACATGGAAATATCTACACCGCTATCTGTGTAAATATGCATACATCTTCACCGCAATCTGTATAAACATGGAAATATCTACACCTCTATCTGTATGAACATGGAAATATCTACACCGCTATCTGTTTGAACATGGAAATATCTACACCGCTATCTGTGTAAACATGCATACATCTTCACCGCTATCTGTATAAACATGGAAATATCTACACTGCTATCTGTATGAACATGGAAATATCTACACCGCTATCTGTATGAACATGGAAATATCTACACCGCTATCTGTTTGAACATGGAAATATCTACACCGCTAACTGCATGAAAATGGAAATATCTACACTGTTATCTGCATATACATGGAAATATCTACACAGCTATCTCTTTACAGATGGAAATAACTACACCGCTATCTGTATGAACATGGAAATATCTACACCGCCATCTGTATGAACATGGAAATATATGCACCGCCAACTGAATGAACATATAAATAACTACACCGCCATCTGTAATAAGATGTAGATATCTACACCGCTATCTGTATAAACATGGAAATATCTACACCGCTATCTGTATAAACATGGAAATATCTACACCGCTACCTGTATAAACAAGGAAATATCAGCACCGCTATATGTATGAACATGGAAATATCTACACCGCTATCTGTATGAACATGGAAATATCTACACCGCTATCTGTATGAACATGGAAATATCTACACCGCTATCTGTATGAACATGGAAATATCTACACCGCTATCTGTTTGAACATGGAAATATCTACACCGCTGTCTGCATGGAAATGGAAATATCTACACAGCTATCTGCATATACATGGAAATATCTACACAGCTACCTCTTTACACATGGACATAACTAGACCGCTATCCCTATAAACTTGGAAATATCTACACCGCCATCTGTGTGCACATGGAAATATCTGCACCGCCATCTGTATGAACATATAAACATCTACACCGCCATCTATATTAAGAAGGAGATATCTACACCGCTATCTGTATAAACATGGAAATATCTACACCGCTATCTGTATAAACATGGAAATATCTACACCGCTATCTGTATAAACATGGAAATTTCTACACCGCTATCTGTATAAACATGGAAATATCTACACCGCTACCTGTATAAACATGGAAATATCAGCACCGCTATCGGTATGAACATGGAAATATCTACACCGCTATCTGTATGAACATGGAAATATCTACACCGCTATCTGTATGAACATGGATATATCTACACAGCCATCTGTATGAACATGGATATATCTACACAGCCATCTGTATGAACATGGAAATATCTACACCGCTATCTGTATGAACATGGAAATATCTATACCGCTGTCTGTATGAACATGGAAATATCTTAACCGCCATCTGTATGAACATGGATATGTCTACACAGCCATCTAGATGAACACGGAAATATCTACACCGCGATCTGTATGAACATGGAAATATCTACACCACTATCTGAACATGGAAATATCTACACCGATATCTGCATGAAAATGGAAATATCTACACAGCGATCTGCATATACATGGAAATATCTACAAAGCTATCTCTATACACATGGAAATAACTGCACCACTATCTCTATAAACATGGAAATATCTACAGCGCCATCTGTATGAACATGGAAATATCTGCACCGCCATCTGTATGAACATATAAATAACTACACCGCCATCTGCTTTAAGATGGAGATATCTTCACCTCTCTCTGAATAAACTTGGAAATATCTACACCGCTACCTGTATAAACATGGAAATATCAGCACCGCTATCTGTATGAACATGGAAATATCTACACCGCTATCTCTATGAACATGGAAATATCTACACCGCTATCTGTTTAAACATGGAAATATCTAAACCGCTATCTGCATGAAAATGGAAATATCTACACAGCTATCTGCATATACATGGAAATATCTACACAGCTATCTCTTTACACATGGAAATAACTACACCGCTATCTGTATGAACATGGAAATATCTTCACCGCCATCTGTATGAACATGGATATATCTACACAGCCATCTGGATGAACATGGAAATATCTACACCGCTATCTGTATGAACATGGAAATATCTACACCGCTATCTGTGTAAATATGCATACATCTTCACCGCAATCTGCATAAACATGGAAATATCTACACCGCTATCTGTATGAACATGGAAATATCTACACCGCTGTTTGAACATGGAAATATCTACACCGCTATCTGTGTAAACATGCATACATCTTCACCACTATCTGTATAAACATGGAAATATCTACACTGCTATCTGTATGAACATGGAAATATATACACCGCTATCTGTATGAACATGGAAATATCTACACCGCTATCTGTTTGAACATGGAAATATCTACACCGCTATCTGCATGAAAATGGAAATATCTACACTGCTATCTGCATATTCATGGAAATATCTACACAGCTATCTCTTTACACATGGAAATAACTACACCGCTATCTGTATGAACATGGAAATATCTACACAGCCATCTGGATGAACATGGAAATATCTACACCGCGAGCTGTATGAACATGGAAATATCTGCACTGCCATCTGTATGAACATATAAATATCTACACCGCCATCTGTATTAAGATGGAGATATCTTCACCGCAATCGGTATAAACTTGGAAATATCTACACCGCTATCTGTATAAACATGGAAATACCTACACCGCTACCTGTATAAACATGGAAATACCAGCACTGCTATCTGTATGAACATGGAAATATCTACACCGCTATCTCAATGAACATGGAAATATCTACACCGCTATCTGTATGAACATGTATATATCTACACAGCCATCTGGATGAACATGAAAATATCTACACCGCTATCTGCATGAACATGGAAATATCTACACCGCTATTTGTGTAAACATGCATACATCTTCACCGCAATCTGCAAAAGCATGGAAATAGCTACACCGCTATCTGAATGAACATGGAAATATCTACAATGCTATCTGTTCGATCATGGAAATATCTAAACCGCTATCAGCATGAAAATGGAAATATCTACACCGCTATCTGCATATACATGGAAATATCTACACAGCTATCTCTTTACACATGGAAATAACTACACCGCTATCTGTATGAACATGGAAATATCTAAACAGCCATCTGTATGAACATGGAAATATCTGCACCGCCATCTGTACGAACCTATAAATATCTACACCGCCATCTGTATTAAGAAGGAAATATCTACACTGCTATCTGTATAAACATGGATATATCTACACTGCTCTCTGTATAAACATGGAAATATCTACACTGATACCTGTATAAACATGGAAATATCTAAACCGCTACCTGTATAAACATGGAAATATCAGCACCGCTATCTGTATGAACATGGAAATATCAGCCCCTCTATCTGTATGAACATGGAACTATCTACACCGCTATCTCTATGAACATGGAAATATCTACACCGCTATCTGTGTGAACATGGAAATCTCTAAACCGCTATCTGCATGAAAATGGAAATATCCACACAGCTATCTGCATATACATGGAAATATCTACACAGCTATCTCTTTACACCTGGAAATAACTACACCGCTATCTGTATGAACATGGAAATATCTTCACCGCCATCTGTATGAACATGGATATATCTTCACAGCCTCCTGGATGAACATGGAAATATCTACACTGCTATCTGTATGAACATGGAAATATCTGCACTGCTATCTGTATGAACATGGAAATAGCTACACCGCTATCTGTATGAACATGGAAATATGTACACCGCTATCTGTATGGACATGGAAATATCTTCACCGCCATCGGTATGAACATGGATATATCTACGCAGCCATCAGATGAACATGGAAATATCTACACCGCTATCTGTATGAACATGGAAATATCTACACTGCTACCTGTATGAACATGGAAATATCTACACAGCCCTCTGTATGAACATGGAAATCTCCACACCGCTATCTGTGTAAACATGCGTACATCTTCACCGCTGTCTGTATAAACTTGGAAATATCTACACCGCTATCTGTATGAACATGGAAATATCTACACCGCTATCTGTTTGAAGATGGAAATATATACACCACTATCTGCATGAAAATGGAAATATCTACACAGCTATCTGCATATACATGGAAATATCTACACAGCTATCTCTTTACACATTGAAATAACTAAACCGCTATCTGTATGAACATGGAAATATCTACACCGCCATCTGTATGAACATGGAAATATCTGCACCGCCATCTGTATGAACATATAAATACCTACACCGCCATCTGTATTAAGATGGAGATATCTACACTTCTATCTGAATAAACATGGAAATATCTACACTGCTACCTGTATAAACATGGAGTCATCAGCACCGCTGTCTGCATAAACATGGAAATATCAGCACCGCTATCTGTATGAACATGGAAATATCTACACCGCTATCTGTATGAACATGGAAATATCTACACCGCTATCTGTATGAACATGGAAATATCTACACCGCTATCTGTATGAACATGGAAATATCTACACCGCTATCTGTTTGAACATGTAAATATCTACACCGCTATCTGTATGAAAATGGAAATATCTACAAAGCTATCTGCATATACATGGAAATATCTACACAGCTATCTCTTTACACATGGAAATAACTACACCGCTATATCTATAAACATGGAAATATCTACACCGCCATCTGTATGAACATGGAAATATCTTCACTGCCATCGGTATGAACATATAAATATCTACACCGCCATCTGTATAAACATGGAAATATCTACACCGCTATCTGTATAAACATGGAAATATCTACACCGCTAACTGTATAAAAATGGAAATATCAGCACCGCTATCAGTATGAACATGGAAATTTCTGCACCGCCATCTGTATGAACATGGAAATATCTACACCGCTATCTGTGTGAACATGGAGATATCTACACTGCTATCTGTGTAAATATGCATACATCTTCACCGTAATCTCTATAAACATGGAAATATCTACACCGCTATCTGTATGAACATGGAAATATCTACACCGCTGTTTGAACATGAAAATATCTACACCGCTATCTGTGTAAACATGCATACATCTTCACCGCTATCTGTATAAACATGGAAATATCTACACTGCTATCTGTATGAACATGGAAATATCTACACTGCTATCTGTATGAACATGGAAATATCTACACCGCTATCTGTTTGAACATGGAAATATCTACACCGCTATCTGCATGAAAATGGAAATATCTACACTGCTATCTGCATATTCATGGAAATATCTACACAGCTATTTCTTTACACATGGAAATAACTACACCGCTATCTGTATGAACATGGAAATATCTAAACAGCCATCTGTATGAACATGGAAATATCTGCACCGCCATCTGTATGAACCTATAAATATCTACACCGCCATCTGTATTAAGAAGGAGATATCTACACTGCAATCTGTATAAACATGGATATATCTACACTGCTCTCTGTATAAACATGGAAATATCTACACTGATACCTGTATAAACATGGAAATATCTAAACCGCTACCTGTATAAACATGGAAATACCAGCACCGCTATCTGTATGAACATGGAAATATCAGCCCCTCTATCTGTATGAACATGGAAATATCTACACCGCTATCTCTATGAACATGGAAATATCTACACCGCTATCTGTTTGAACATGGAAATCTCTAAACCGCTATCTGCATGAAAATGGAAATATCCACACAGCTATCTGCATATACATGGAAATATCTACACAGCTATCTCTTTACACATGGAAATAACTACACCGCTATATCTATAAACATGGAAATATCTACACCGCCATCTGTATGAACATGGAAATATCTTCACTGCCATCTGTATGAACATATAAATATCTACACCGCCATCTGTATAAACATGGAAATATCTACACCGCTATCTGTATAAACATGGAAATATCTACACCGCTATCTGTATAAAAATGGAAATATCAGCACCGCTATCAGTATGAACATGGAAATTTCTGTACCGCCATCTGTATGAACATGGAAATATCTACACCGCTATCTGTGTGAACATGGAGATATCTACACCGCTATCTGTATGAACATGGAAATATCTACACCGCCATCTGTATGAACATGGAAATATCTGCACTGCCATGTGTATGAACATATAAATATCTGCACCACCATCTGTATTAAGAAGGAGATATCTAAACCGCTATCTGTATAAACATGGAAATATCTACACTGCTATCTGTATAAACATGGAAATATCTACACCGCTATCTGTATAAACATGGAAATATCTACACCGCTACCTGTATAAACATGGAAATATCAGCACCGCTATCAGTATGAACATGGAAATATCTACACCGCTATCTGTATGAACATGGAAATATCTACACCGCTATCTGTATGAACATGGAAATAACTTCACCGCCATCTGTATGAACATGGATATATCTACACAGCCATCTGTATGATCATGGAAATATCTACACCGCTATATGTATGATCATGGAAATATCTACCCCGCTATCTGTATGAACATGGAAATATCTTCACCGCCATCTGTATGAACATGGATATGTCTACACAGCCTTCTGGATGAACATGGAAATATCTACACCGCCATCTGTATGAACATGGAAATATCTGCACTGCCATCTGTATGAACATATAAATATCTACACCGCCATCTGTATTAAGATGGAGATACCTTCCCCGCTATCTGTATAAACTTGGAAATATCTACACCGCTATCTGTATAAACATGGAAATACCTACACCGCTACCTGTATAAACATGGAAATATCAGCACTGCTATCTGTATGAACATGGAAATATCTACACCGCAATCTCAATGAACATGGAAATATCTACACCGCTATCTGTATGAACATGGATATATCTACACAGCCATCTGGATGAACATGGAAATATCTACACCGCTATCTGCATGAACTTGGAAATATCTACACCGCTATTTGTGTAAACATGCATACATCTTCAACGCAATCTGCAAAAGCATGGAAATAGCTACACCGCTATCTGAATGAACATGGAAATATCTACACCGCTATCTCTTTGATCATGGAAATATCTAAACCGCTATCAGCATGAAAATGGAAATATCTACACCGCTATCTGCATATACATGGAAATATCTACACAGCTATCTCTTTACACATGGAAATAACTACACCGCTATCTGTACGAACATGGAAATATCTACACAGCCATCTGTATGAACATGGAAATATCTGCACCGCCATCTGAATGAACATATAAATATCTACACCGCCATCTGTATTAAGAAGGAGATATCTACACCGCTATCTGTATAAACATGGAAATATCAACACCGCTCTCTCTAGGAACATGGAAATATCTACACCGCTATCTGTTTGAACATGGAAATATCTAAAACGCTATCTGCATGAAAATGGAAATATCTACACAGCTATCTGCATATACATGGAAATATCTACACAGCTATCTCTTTACACACGGAAATAACTACACCGCTATCTGTATGAACATGGAAATATCTTCACCGCCATCTGTATGAACATGGATATATCAACACAGCCATCTGGATGAACATGGAAATATCTACACCGCTATCTGCATAAACATGCATACATCTTCACCACTATCTGTATAAACATGGAAATATCTACACTGCTATCTGCATGAACATGGAAATATCTACACCACTATCTGAACATGGAAATATCTACACCGCTATCTGCATGAAAATGGAAATATCTACACAGCGATCTGCATATACATGGAAATATCTACCAAGCTATCTCTTTACACATGGAAATAACTACAGCGCTATCTCTATATACATGCAAATATCTACACTGCCATCTGTATGAACATGGAAATATCTGCACCGACATCTGTATGAAGATATAAATATCTACAACCCAATCTATATTAAGATGGAGATATCTACACCGCTATCTGTATAAACATTTAAATATCTACACCGCTATCTGTATAAACATGGAAATATCTACACCGCTATCTGTATAAACATGGAAATATCTACAACGCTACCTGTATAAACATGGAAATATCAGCACCGCTATCTGTATGAACATGGAAATATCAACACCGCTATCTGTATGAACATGGAAATATCTACACCACTATCTGTATGAACATGGAAATATCTACACCGCTATCTGTATGAACGTGGAAATATCTACACCGCTATCTGTTTGAACATGGAAATATCTACACCGCTGTCTGCATGAAAATGGAAATATCTACACAGCTATCTGCATATACATGGAAATATCTACACAGCTACCTCTTTACACATGCAAATAACTACACCGCAATCTCTATAAACTTGGAAATATCTACACTGCCATCTGTATGCACATGGAAATATCTGCACCGCCATCTGTATGAACATATAAACATCTACACAGCCATCTGTATTAAGAAGGAGATATCTACACCGCTATCTGTATAAACATGGAAATATCTACACCGCTATCTGTATAAACATGGAAATATCTACACCGCTATCTGTATAAACATGGAAATATCTACAGCGCTACCTGTATAAACATGGAAATATCAGCACCGCTATCGGTATGAACATGGAAATATCTACACCGCTACCTGTATGAACATGGAAATATCTACACCGCTATCTGTATGAACATGGATATATCTACACAGACATCTGGATGAACATGGAAATATCTACACCGCTATCTGTATGAACATGGAAATATCTACACTGCTATCTGTGTAAACATGCATACATCTTCACCGCTATCTGTATAAACACGGAATTATCTACACCGCTATCTCTATGAACATGGAAATATCTACACCGCTATCTCTTTGAACATGGAAATATCTAAACCGCTATCTGCATGAAAATGGAAATATCTGCACAGCTATCTGCATATACATGGAAATATCTACACAGCTATCTCTTTACACATGGAAATAACTACACCGCTATCTGTATGAACATGGAAATATCTACACCGCCATCTGTATGAACATGGAAATATCTGCACCGCCAACTGTATGAACATATAAATATCTACACTGCCATCTTTATTAAGATGGAGATATCTACACCGCTATCTGTATAAACATGGAAATATCTACACCGCTATCTGTATAAACATGGAAATATCTACACCGCTACCTGTATAAACATGGAAATATCAGCACCGCTATCTGTATGAACATGGAAATATCTACACCGCTATCTGTATGAACATGGAAATATCTACACCGCTATCTGTATGAACATTGAAATACCTACACCGCTGTCTGTATGAACATGGAAATATCTACACCGCTATCTGTTTGAACATGGAAATATCTACACCGCTGTCTGCATGAAAATGGAAATATCTACACAGCTATCTGCATATACATGGAAATATCTACACAGCTACCTCTTTACACATGCAAATAACTACACCGCTATCTCTATAAACTTGGAAATATCTACACCTCCATCTGTATGAACATGGAAATATCTGCACCGCCATCTGTATGAACATATAAACATCTACACCGCCATCTTTATTAAGGAGATACCTACACCGCTATCTGTATAAACATGGAAATATCTACACCGCTATCTGTATAAACATGGAAATATCTACACCGCTATCTGTATAAACATGGAAATATCTACACCGCTATCTGTATAAACATGGAAATATCTACACCGCTACCTGTATGAACATGGAAATAGCACCGCTATCGGTATGAACATGGAAATATCTACACCGCTATCTGTATGAACATGGAAATATCTACACCGCTATCTGTATGAACATGGAAATATCTTCACCGTCATCTGTATGAACATGGATATATCTACACAGACATCTGTATGAACATGGAAATATCTAAACCGCTATCTGTATGAACATGGAAATATCTACACCGCTGTCTGTATGAACATGGAAATATCTTCACCGCCATCTGTATGAACATGGATATGTCTACACAGCCATCTGGATGAACATGGAAATATCTACACCGCGATCTCTATGAACACGGAAATATCTACACCGCTATCTGTGTAAACATGCATACATCTTCACCGCTATCTGTATAAACATGGAAATATCTACACCGCTATCTGTATGAACATGGAAATATCTACACCGCTATCTGTTTGAACATGGAAATATCTAAACCCCTATCTGCATGAAAATAGAAATATCTACACAGCTATCTGCATATACATGGAAATATCTACAAAGCTATCTCTATACACATGGAAATATTGACACCGCTATATCTATAAACAAGCAAATATCTACAGCGCCATCTGTATGAACATGGAAATATCTGCACCGCCATCTGTATGAACATATATATATCTACACCGCCAACTGCTTTAAGATGGTGATATCTTCACCGCTCTCTGTATAAACTTGGAAATATCTACACCGCTATATGTATAAACATGGAAATATCTACACCGCTACCTGTATAAACATGGAAATATCTACACCGCTACCTGTATAAACATGGAAATATCAGCACCGCTATCTGTATGAACATGGAAATATCTACACCGCTATCTCTATGAACATGGAAATATCTACACCGCTATCTGTTTGAACATGTAAATATCTAAACCGCTATCTGCATGAAAATGGAAATATCTACACAGCTATCTGCATATACATGGAAATATCTACACAGCTATCTCTTTACACATGGAAATAACTACACCGCTATCTGTATGAATATGGAAATATCTTCACCGCCATCTGAATGAACATGGATATATCTACACAGCCATCTGGATGAACATGGAAATATCTACACCGCTATCTGTATGAACATGGAAATATCTACACCGCTATCTTTGTAAACATGCATACATCTTCACCGCCATCTGTATAAACATGGAAATATCTACACTGCTATCTGCATGAACATGGAAATAACTACACCGCTATCTGTTTGAACATGGAAATATCTACACCGATATCTGCATGAAAATTGAAATATCTACACAGCGATCTGCATCTACATGGAAATATCTACAAAGATATCTCTTTACACATGGAAATAACTACAGCGCTATCTCTATAAACATGCAAATATCTACACCGCCATCTGTATGAACATGGAAATATCTGCACCGCCATCTGTATGAAGATATAAATATCTACACCCCCATCTATATTAAGATGGAGATATCTACACCGCTATCTGTATAAACTTGGAAATATCTACACCGCTATCTCTATGAACATGGAAATATCTACAACACTACCTGTATGAAAATGGAAGTATCTACACCGCTATCTGTATGAACATGGATATATCTACACAGCCTTCTGGATGAACATGGAAATATAAACACCGCTATCTGTATGAACATGGAAATATCTACACCGCTATCTGTATAAACATGGAAATATCTACACCGCTACCAGTATAAACATGGAAATATCAGCACCGCTATCTGTATGAACATGGAAATATCTACACCGCTATCTCTATGAACATGGAAATATCTACACCGCTATCTGTATGAACATGGAAATAGCTACACCGCTATCTGTATGAACATGGAAATATCTACACCACTACCTGTATGAAAATGGAAGTATCTACACCGCTATCTGTATGAACATGGATATATCTACACAGCCATCTGGATGAACATGGAAATATAAACACCGCTATCTGTATGAACATGGAAATATCTACACCGCTATCTGTGTAAATATGCATACATCTTCACCGCAATCTGTATAAACATGGAAATATCTACACCGCTATCTGTATGAACATGGAAATATCTACACCGCTATCTGTTTAAAAATGGAAATATCTACACCGCTATCTGTGTAAACATGCATACACCTTCACCGCTATCTGTATAAACATGGAAATATCTACACTGCTATCTGTAATCAAATGGAAATATCTACACCGCTATCTGTGTGAATATGGAAATATATACACGGCTATCTGTATGAACATGGAAATATCTACACCGCTATCTGTATGAACATGGATATATCTACACAGCCATCTGGATGAACATGGAAATATCTACACCGCTATCTGTATGAACATGGAAATATCTACACCGTTATCTGTATGAACATGGATATATCTACACAGCCATCTGGATGAACATGGAAATATCTACACCGCTATCTGTGTAAACATGCATACATCTTCACCGCTATCTGTATAAACATGGAAATATCTACACCGCTATCTGTATGAACATGGAAATATCTACACCGCTATCTGTATGAACATGGAAATATCTACACTGCTATCTGTTTGAACATGGAAATATCTACACCGCTATCTGCATGAAAATGGAAATATCTACACTGCTATCGGCATATACATGGAAATAACTACTCAGCTATCTCTTTCCACATGGAAATAACTACACCGCTATCTGTATGAACATGGAAATATCTACACCGCCAACTGTATGAACATGGAAATATCTGCACCGCCAACTGTATGAACATATAACTATCTACACCGCCATCTTTATTAAGATGGAGATATCTACACCGCTATCTGTATAAACATGGAAATATCTACACCGCTATCTGTATAAACATGGAAATATCTACACCGCTATCTGTATAAACATGGAAATATCTACACCGCTACCTGTATAAATATGGAAATATCAGCACCGCAATCTGTATGAACGTGGAATTATCTACACCGCTATCTGTATGAACATGGAAATATCTACACCGCTATCTGTATGAACATGGAAATATCTACACCGCCATCTGTATGAACATGGAAATATCTGCACTGCCATGTGTATGAACATATAAATATCTGCACCACCATCTGTATTAAGAAGGAGATATCTAAACCGCTATCTGTATAAACATGGAAATATCTACACTGCTATCTGTATAAACATGGAAATATCTACACCGCTATCTGTATAAACATGGAAATATCTACACCGCTACCTGTATAAACATGGAAATATCAGCACCGCTATCAGTATGAACATGGAAATATCTACACCGCTATCTGTATGAACATGGAAATATCTACACCGCTATCTGTATGAACATGGAAATAACTTCACCGCCATCTGTATGAACATGGATATATCTACACAGCCATCTGTATGATCATGGAAATATCTACACCGCTATATGTATGATCATGGAAATATCTACCCCGCTATCTGTATGAACATGGAAATATCTTCACCGCCATCTGTATGAACATGGATATGTCTACACAGCCTTCTGGATGAACATGGAAATATCTACACCGCCATCTGTATGAACATGGAAATATCTGCACTGCCATCTGTATGAACATATAAATATCTACACCGCCATCTGTATTAAGATGGAGATACCTTCCCCGCTATCTGTATAAACTTGGAAATATCTACACCGCTATCTGTATAAACATGGAAATACCTACACCGCTACCTGTATAAACATGGAAATATCAGCACTGCTATCTGTATGAACATGGAAATATCTACACCGCAATCTCAATGAACATGGAAATATCTACACCGCTATCTGTATGAACATGGATATATCTACACAGCCATCTGGATGAACATGGAAATATCTACACCGCTATCTGCATGAACTTGGAAATATCTACACCGCTATTTGTGTAAACATGCATACATCTTCAACGCAATCTGCAAAAGCATGGAAATAGCTACACCGCTATCTGAATGAACATGGAAATATCTACACCGCTATCTCTTTGATCATGGAAATATCTAAACCGCTATCAGCATGAAAATGGAAATATCTACACCGCTATCTGCATATACATGGAAATATCTACACAGCTATCTCTTTACACATGGAAATAACTACACCGCTATCTGTACGAACATGGAAATATCTACACAGCCATCTGTATGAACATGGAAATATCTGCACCGCCATCTGAATGAACATATAAATATCTACACCGCCATCTGTATTAAGAAGGAGATATCTACACCGCTATCTGTATAAACATGGAAATATCAACACCGCTCTCTCTAGGAACATGGAAATATCTACACCGCTATCTGTTTGAACATGGAAATATCTAAAACGCTATCTGCATGAAAATGGAAATATCTACACAGCTATCTGCATATACATGGAAATATCTACACAGCTATCTCTTTACACACGGAAATAACTACACCGCTATCTGTATGAACATGGAAATATCTTCACCGCCATCTGTATGAACATGGATATATCAACACAGCCATCTGGATGAACATGGAAATATCTACACCGCTATCTGCATAAACATGCATACATCTTCACCACTATCTGTATAAACATGGAAATATCTACACTGCTATCTGCATGAACATGGAAATATCTACACCACTATCTGAACATGGAAATATCTACACCGCTATCTGCATGAAAATGGAAATATCTACACAGCGATCTGCATATACATGGAAATATCTACCAAGCTATCTCTTTACACATGGAAATAACTACAGCGCTATCTCTATATACATGCAAATATCTACACTGCCATCTGTATGAACATGGAAATATCTGCACCGACATCTGTATGAAGATATAAATATCTACAACCCAATCTATATTAAGATGGAGATATCTACACCGCTATCTGTATAAACATTTAAATATCTACACCGCTATCTGTATAAACATGGAAATATCTACACCGCTATCTGTATAAACATGGAAATATCTACAACGCTACCTGTATAAACATGGAAATATCAGCACCGCTATCTGTATGAACATGGAAATATCAACACCGCTATCTGTATGAACATGGAAATATCTACACCACTATCTGTATGAACATGGAAATATCTACACCGCTATCTGTATGAACGTGGAAATATCTACACCGCTATCTGTTTGAACATGGAAATATCTACACCGCTGTCTGCATGAAAATGGAAATATCTACACAGCTATCTGCATATACATGGAAATATCTACACAGCTACCTCTTTACACATGCAAATAACTACACCGCAATCTCTATAAACTTGGAAATATCTACACTGCCATCTGTATGCACATGGAAATATCTGCACCGCCATCTGTATGAACATATAAACATCTACACAGCCATCTGTATTAAGAAGGAGATATCTACACCGCTATCTGTATAAACATGGAAATATCTACACCGCTATCTGTATAAACATGGAAATATCTACACCGCTATCTGTATAAACATGGAAATATCTACAGCGCTACCTGTATAAACATGGAAATATCAGCACCGCTATCGGTATGAACATGGAAATATCTACACCGCTACCTGTATGAACATGGAAATATCTACACCGCTATCTGTATGAACATGGATATATCTACACAGACATCTGGATGAACATGGAAATATCTACACCGCTATCTGTATGAACATGGAAATATCTACACTGCTATCTGTGTAAACATGCATACATCTTCACCGCTATCTGTATAAACACGGAATTATCTACACCGCTATCTCTATGAACATGGAAATATCTACACCGCTATCTCTTTGAACATGGAAATATCTAAACCGCTATCTGCATGAAAATGGAAATATCTGCACAGCTATCTGCATATACATGGAAATATCTACACAGCTATCTCTTTACACATGGAAATAACTACACCGCTATCTGTATGAACATGGAAATATCTACACCGCCATCTGTATGAACATGGAAATATCTGCACCGCCAACTGTATGAACATATAAATATCTACACTGCCATCTTTATTAAGATGGAGATATCTACACCGCTATCTGTATAAACATGGAAATATCTACACCGCTATCTGTATAAACATGGAAATATCTACACCGCTACCTGTATAAACATGGAAATATCAGCACCGCTATCTGTATGAACATGGAAATATCTACACCGCTATCTGTATGAACATGGAAATATCTACACCGCTATCTGTATGAACATTGAAATACCTACACCGCTGTCTGTATGAACATGGAAATATCTACACCGCTATCTGTTTGAACATGGAAATATCTACACCGCTGTCTGCATGAAAATGGAAATATCTACACAGCTATCTGCATATACATGGAAATATCTACACAGCTACCTCTTTACACATGCAAATAACTACACCGCTATCTCTATAAACTTGGAAATATCTACACCTCCATCTGTATGAACATGGAAATATCTGCACCGCCATCTGTATGAACATATAAACATCTACACCGCCATCTGTATTAAGGAGATACCTACACCGCTATCTGTATAAACATGGAAATATCTACACCGCTATCTGTATAAACATGGAAATATCTACACCGCTATCTGTATAAACATGGAAATATCTACACCGCTATCTGTATAAACATGGAAATATCTACACCGCTACCTGTATGAACATGGAAATAGCACCGCTATCGGTATGAACATGGAAATATCTACACCGCTATCTGTATGAACATGGAAATATCTACACCGCTACCTGTATGAACATGGAAATATCTTCACCGTCATCTGTATGAACATGGATATATCTACACAGACATCTGTATGAACATGGAAATATCTAAACCGCTATCTGTATGAACATGGAAATATCTACACCGCTGTCTGTATGAACATGGAAATATCTTCACCGCCATCTGTATGAACATGGATATGTCTACACAGCCATCTGGGTGAACATGGAAATATCTACACCGCGATCTCTATGAACACGGAAATATCTACACCGCTATCTGTGTAAACATGCATACATCTTCACCGCTATCTGTATAAACATGGAAATATCTACACCGCTATCTGTATGAACATGGAAATATCTACACCGCTATCTGTTTGAACATGGAAATATCTAAACCCCTATCTGCATGAAAATAGAAATA
Organism: Gorilla gorilla gorilla; assembly: GCF_029281585.2. Lineage (NCBI taxonomy): Eukaryota > Metazoa > Chordata > Mammalia > Primates > Hominidae > Gorilla > Gorilla gorilla. Next base: position 3,330,886 of record NC_073234.2, read on the forward strand.
TCTACACAGCTATCTGCATATACATGGAAATATCTACAAAGCTATCTCTATACACATGGAAATATTGACACCGCTATATCTATAAACATGCAAATATCTACAGCGCCATCTGTATGAACATGGAAATATCTGCACCGCCATCTGTATGAACATATATATATCTACACCGCCAACTGCTTTAAGATGGTGATATCTTCACCGCTCTCTGTATAAACTTGGAAATATCTACACCGCTATATGTATAAACATGGAAATATCCACACCGCTACCTGTATAAACATGGAAATATCTACACCGCTACCTGTATAAACATGGAAATATCAGCACCGCTATCTGTATGAACATGGAAATATCTACACCGCTATCTCTATGAACATGGAAATATCTACACCGCTATCTGTTTGAACATGTAAATATCTAAACCGCTATCTGCATGAAAATGGAAATATCTACACAGCTATCTGCATATACATGGAAATATCTACACAGCTATCTCTTTACACATGGAAATAACTACACCGCTATCTGTATGAATATGGAAATATCTTCACCGCCATCTGAATGAACATGGATATATCTACACAGCCATCTGGATGAACATGGAAATATCTACACCGCTATCTGTATGAACATGGAAATATCTACACCGCTATCTTTGTAAACATGCATACATCTTCACCGCCATCTGTATAAACATGGAAATATCTACACTGCTATCTGCATGAACATGGAAATAACTACACCGCTATCTGTTTGAACATGGAAATATCTACACCGATATCTGCATGAAAATTGAAATATCTACACAGCGATCTGCATCTACATGGAAATATCTACAAAGATATCTCTTTACACATGGAAATAACTACAGCGCTATCTCTATAAACATGCAAATATCTACACCGCCATCTGTATGAACATGGAAATATCTGCACCGCCATCTGTATGAAGATATAAATATCTACACCCCCATCTATATTAAGATGGAGATATCTACACCGCTATCTGTATAAACTTGGAAATATCTACACCGCTATCTCTATGAACATGGAAATATCTACAACACTACCTGTATGAAAATGGAAGTATCTACACCGCTATCTGTATGAACATGGATATATCTACACAGCCTTCTGGATGAACATGGAAATATAAACACCGCTATCTGTATGAACATGGAAATATCTACACCGCTATCTGTATAAACATGGAAATATCTACACCGCTACCAGTATAAACATGGAAATATCAGCACCGCTATCTGTATGAACATGGAAATATCTACACCGCTATCTCTATGAACATGGAAATATCTACACCGCTATCTGTATGAACATGGAAATAGCTACACCGCTATCTGTATGAACATGGAAATATCTACACCACTACCTGTATGAAAATGGAAGTATCTACACCGCTATCTGTATGAACATGGATATATCTACACAGCCATCTGGATGAACATGGAAATATAAACACCCTATCTGTATGAACATGGAAATATCTACACCGCTATCTGTGTAAATATGCATACATCTTCACCGCAATCTGTATAAACATGGAAATATCTACACCGCTATCTGTATGAACATGGAAATATCTACACCGCTATCTGTTTAAAAATGGAAATATCTACACCGCTATCTGTGTAAACATGCATACACCTTCACCGCTATCTGTATAAACATGGAAATATCTACACTGCTATCTGTAATCAAATGGAAATATCTACACCGCTATCTGTGTGAATATGGAAATATATACACGGCTATCTGTATGAACATGGAAATATCTACACCGCTATCTGTATGAACATGGATATATCTACACAGCCATCTGGATGAACATGGAAATATCTACACCGCTATCTGTATGAACATGGAAATATCTACACCGTTATCTGTATGAACATGGATATATCTACACAGCCATCTGGATGAACATGGAAATATCTACACCGCTATCTGTGTAAACATGCATACATCTTCACCGCTATCTGTATAAACATGGAAATATCTACACCGCTATCTGTATGAACATGGAAATATCTACACCGCTATCTGTATGAACATGGAAATATCTACACTGCTATCTGTTTGAACATGGAAATATCTACACCGCTATCTGCATGAAAATGGAAATATCTACACTGCTATCTGCATATACATGGAAATAACTACTCAGCTATCTCTTTCCACATGGAAATAACTACACCGCTATCTGTATGAACATGGAAATATCTACACCGCCAACTGTATGAACATGGAAATATCTGCACCGCCAACTGTATGAACATATAACTATCTACACCGCCATCTTTATTAAGATGGAGATATCTACACCGCTATCTGTATAAACATGGAAATATCTACACCGCTATCTGTATAAACATGGAAATATCTACACCGCTATCTGTATAAACATGGAAATATCTACACCGCTACCTGTATAAATATGGAAATATCAGCACCGCAATCTGTATGAACGTGGAATTATCTACACCGCTATCTGTATGAACATGGAAATATCTACACCGCTATCTGTATGAACATGGAAATATCTACACCACTATCTGTGTAAATATGCATACATCTTCACCGCAATCTGTATAAACATGGAAATATCTACACCGCTACCTGTATGAACATGGAAATATCTACACCGCTATCTGTTTGAACATGGAAATATCTACACCGCTATCTGTGTAAACATGCATACATCTTAACCGCTATCTGTATAAACATGGAAATATCTACACTGCTATCTGTATGAAAATGGAAATATCTACACCGCTATCTGTATGAACATGGAAATATGTACACGGCTATCTGTATGAACATGGAAATATATACACCGCTATCTGTATGAACATGGATATATCTACACAGCCATCTGGATGAACATGGAAATATCTACACCGCTATCTGTATGAACATGGAAATATCTACACCGTTATCTGTAAGAACATGGATATATCTACACAGCCATCTGGATGAACATGGAAATATCTACACCGCTATCTGTGTAAACATGCATACATCTTCACCGCTATCTGTATAAACATGGAAATATCTACACCGCTATCTGAACATGGAAATATCTACACCGCTATCTGTATGAACATGGAAATATCTACACTGCTATCTGTTTGAACATGGAAATATCTACACCGCTATCTGCATGAAAATGGAAATATCTATACTGCTATCTGCATATACATGGAAATATCGACTCAGCTATCTCTTTGCACTTGGAAATAACTACACAGCTATCTGTATGAACATGGAAATATCTACACCGCCATCTGTATGAACATGGAAATATCTGCACCGCCAACTGTATGAACATATAACTATCTACACCGCCATCTTTATTAAGATGGAGATATCTACACCGCTATCTGTATAAACATGGAAATATCTACACCGCTATCTGTATAAACATGGAAATATCTACACCGCTATCTGTATAAACATGTAAATATCTACACCGCTACCTGTATAAACATGGAAATATCAGCACCGCAATCTGTATGAACATGGAAATATCTACACCGCTATCTGTATGAACATGGAAATATCTACACCGCTATCTGTATGAACATGGAAATATCTACACCGCTATCTGCATGAAAATGGAAATATCTATACTGCTATCTGCATATACATGGAAATATCTACTCAGCTATCTCTTTGCACATGGAAATAACTACACCGCTATTTGTATGAACATGGAAATATCTACACCGCCATCTGTATGAACATGGAAATATCTGCACCGCCAACTTTATGAACATATAAATAACTACACCGCCATCTTTATTAACATGGAGATATCTACACCGCTATCTGTATAAACATTTAAATATCTACACCGCTATCTGTATAAACATGGAAATATCTACACCGCTATCTGTATAAACATGGAAATATCTACACCGCTACCTGTATAAACATGGAAATATCAGCACAGCTATCAGTATGAACATGGAAATATCTACACCGCTATCTGTATGAACATGGAAATATCTACACCTCTATCTGTTTGAACATGGAAATATCTACACCGCTATCTGTGTAAACATGCATACATCTTCACCGCTATCTGTATAAACATGGAAATATCTACACTGCTATCTGTATGAAAATGGAAATATCTACACCGCTATCTGTATGAACATGGAAATATGTACACGGCTATCTGTATGAACATGGAAATATCTACACCGCTATCTGTATGAACATGGATATATCTACACAGCCATCTGGATGAACATGGAAATATCTACACCGCTATCTGTATGAACATGGAAATATCTACACCTCTGTCTGTTTGAACATGGAAATATCTACACCGCTATCTGTGTAAACATGCATACATCTTCACCGCTATCTGCATGAAAATGGAAATATCTATACTGCTATCTGCATATACATGGAAATATCTACTCAGCTATCTCTTTGCACATGGAAATAACTACACCGCTATCTGTATGAACATGGAAATATCTACACCGCCATCTGTATGAACATGGAAATATCTGCACCGCCAACTTTATGAACATATAAATAACTACACCGCCATCTTTATTAACATGGAGATATCTACACCGCTATCTGTATAAACATTTAAATACACCGCTATCTGTATAAACATGGAAATATCTACACCGCTATCTGTATAAACATGGAAATATCTACACCGCTACCTGTATAAACATGGAAATATCAGCACCGCTATCTGTATGAACATGGAAATATCTACACTGCTATCTGTATGAACATGGAAATATCTACACCTCTATCTGTTTGAACATGGAAATATCTACACCGCTATCTGTGTAAACATGCATACATCTTCACCGCTATCTGTATAAACATGGAAATATCTACACTGCTATCTGTATGAACATGGAAATATGTACACGGCTATCTGTATGAACATGGAAATATCTACACCGCTATCTGTATGAACATGGATATATCTACAGAGCCATCTGGATGAACATGGAAATATCTACACCGCTATCTGTATGAACATGGAAATATCTACACCGTTATCTGTAAGAACATGGATATATCTACACATCCATCTGGATGAACATGGAAATATCTACACCGCTATATGTGTATACATGCATACATCTTCACCGCTATCTGTATAAACATGGAAATATCTACACCGCTATCTGAACATGGAAATATCTACACTGCTATCTGTATGAACATGGAAATATCTACACTGCTATCTGTTTGAACATGGAAATATCTACACCGCTATCTGCATGAAAATGGAAATATCTATACTGCTATCTGCATATACATGGAAATATCTACTCAGCTATCTCTTTGCACATGGAAATAACTACACCGCTATCTGTATGAACATGGAAATATCTACACCGCCATCTGTATGAACATGGAAATATCTGCACCGCCAACTTTATGAACATATAAATAACTACACCGCCATCTTTATTAACATGGAGATATCTACACCGCTATCTGTATAAACATTTAAATATCTACACCGCTATCTGTATAAACATGGAAATATCTACACCGCTATCTGTATAAACATGGAAATATCTACACCGCTACCTGTATAAACATGGAAATATCAGCACCGCTATCTGTATGAACATGGAAATATCTACACCGCTATCTGTATGAACATGGAAATATCTACACCGTTATCTGTATGAACATGGATATATCTACACAGCCATCTGGATGAACATGGAAATATCTACACCGCTATCTGTGTAAACATGCATACATCTTCACCGCTATCTGTATAAACATGGAAATATCTACACCGCTATCTGTATGAACATGGAAATATCTACACCGCTGTCTGTATGAACATGGAAATATCTACACTGCTATCTGTTTGAACATGGAAATATCTACACCGCTATCTGCATGAAAATGGAAATATCTACACTGCTATCTGCATATACATGGAAATAACTACTCAGCTATCTCTTTACACATGGAAATAACTACACCGCTATCTGTATGAACATGGAAATATCTACACCGCCATCTGTATGAACATGGAAATATCTGCACCGCCAACTGTATGAACATATAACTATCTACACCGCCATCTTTATTAAGATGGAGATATCTACACCGCTATCTGTATAAACATGGAAATATCTACACCGCTATCTGTATAAACATGGAAATATCTACACCGCTATCTGTATAAACATGGAAATATCTACACCGCTACCTGTATAAATATGGAAATATCAGCACCGCCATCTGTATGAACATGGAATTATCTACACCGCTATCTGTATGAACATGGAAATATCTACACCGCTATCTGTATGAACATGGAAATATCTACACCGCTATCTGTGTAAATATGCATACATCTTCACCGCAATCTGTATAAACATGGAAATATCTACACCGCTACCTGTATGAACATGGAAATATCTACACCGCTATCTGTTTGAACATGGAAATATCTACACCGCTATCTGTGTAAACATGCATACATCTTCACCGCTATCTGTATAAACATGGAAATATCTACACTGCTATCTGTATGAAAATGGAAATATCTACACCGCTATCTGTATGAACATGGAAATATGTACACGGCTATCTGTATGAACATGGAAATATCTACACCGATATCTGTAAGAACATGGATATATCTACACCGCCATCTGGATGAACATGGAAATATCTACACCGCTATCTGTGTAAACATGCATACATCTTCACCGCTATCTGTATAAACATGGAAATATCTACACCGCTATCTGAACATGGAAATATCTACACCGCTATCTGTATGAACATGGAAATATCTACACTGCTATCTGTTTGAACATGGAAATATCTACACCGCTATCTGCATGAAAATGGAAATATCTATACTGCTATCTGCATATACATGGAAATATCTACTCAGCTATCTCTTTGCACTTGGAAATAACTACACAGCTATCTGTATGAACATGGAAATATCTACACCGCCATCTGTATGAACATGGAAATATCTGCACCGCCAACTGTATGAACATATAACTATCTACACCGCCATCTTTATTAAGATGGAGATATCTACACCGCTATCTATATAAACATGGAAATATCTACACCGCTATCTGTATAAACATGGAAATATCTACACCGCTATCTGTATAAACATGGAAATAACAACACCGCTACCTGTATAAACATGGAAATATCAGCACCGCAATCTGTATGAACATGGAAATATCTACACCGCTATCTGTATGAACATGGAAATATCTACACCGCTATCTGTATGGACATGGAAATATCTACACCGCTATCTGTGTAAATATGCATACATCTTCACCGCAATCTGTATAAACATGGAAATATCTACACCGCTACCTGTATGAACATGGAAATATCTACACCGCTATCTGTTTGAACATGGAAATATCTACACCGCTATCTGTGTAAACATGCATACATCTTCACCGCAATCTGTATAAACATGGAAATACCTACACCGCTATCTGTATGAACATGGAAATATCTACACCGCTATCTGTTTAAACATGGAAATATCTAAACCGCTATCTGTGTAAACATGCATACATCTTCACCGCTATCTGTATAAACATGGAAATATCAGCACCGCAATCTGTATGAACATAGAAATATCTACACCGCTATCTGTATGAACATGGAAATATCTACACCGCAATCTGTATGAACATGGAAATATCTACACCGCTACCTGTATGAACATGGAAATATCTACACCGCTATCTGCATGAACATGGATATATCTACACAGCCATCTGGATGAACATGGAAATATAAACACCGCTATCTGTATGAACATGGAAATATCTACACCGCTATCTGTGTAAATATGCATACATCTTCACCGCAATCTGTATAAACATGGAAATATCTACACCGCTATCTGTATGAACATGGAAATATCTACACCGCTATCTGTTTAAACATGGAAATATCTACACCGCTATCTGTGTAAACATGCATACATCTTCACCGCTATCTGTATAAACACGGAAATATCTACACTGCTATCTGTAATCAAATGGAAATATCTACACCGCTATCTGCATGAAAATGGAAATATCTACACTGCTATCTGCATATACATGGAAATAACTACTCAGCTATCTCTTTACACATGGAAATAACTACACCGCTATCTGTATGAACATGGAAATATCTACACCGCCATCTGTATGAACATGGAAATATCTGCACCGCCAACTGTATGAACATATAACTATCTACACCGCCATCTTTATTAAGATGGAGATATCTACACCGCTATCTGTAGGAACATGGAAATATCTACACCGCTATCTGTATAAACATGGAAATATCTACACCGCTATCTGTATAAACATGGAAATATCTACACCGCTACCTGTATAAATATGGAAATATCAGCACCGCAATCTGTATGAACATGGAATTATCTACACCGCTATCTGTATGAACATGGAAATATCTACACCGCTATCTGTATGAACATGGAAATATCTACACCGCTATCTGTGTAAATATGCATACATCTTCACCGCAATCTGTATAAACATGGAAATATCTACACCGCTACCTGTATGAACATGGAAATATCTACACCGCTATCTGTTTGAACATGGAAATATCTACACCGCTATCTGTGTAAACATGCATACATCTTCACCGCTATCTGTATAAACATGGAAATATCTACACTGCTATCTGTATGAAAATGGAAATATCTACACCGCTATCTGTATGAACATGGAAATATGTACACGGCTATCTGTATGAACATGGAAATATCTACACCGCTATCTGTATGAACATGGATATATCTACACAGCCATCTGGATGAACATGGAAATATCTACACCGCTATCTGTATGAACATGGAAATATCTACACCGTTATCTGTAAGAACATGGATATATCTACACCGCCATCTGGATGAACATGGAAATATCTAAACCGCTATCTGTGTAAACATGCATACATCTTCACCGCTATCTGTATAAACATGGAAATATCTACACCGCTATCTGAACATGGAAATATCTACACCGCTATCTGTATGAACATGGAAATATCTACACTGCTATCTGTTTGAACATGGAAATATCTACACCGCTATCTGCATGAAAATGGAAATATCTATACTGCTATCTGTATATACATGGAAATATCTACTCAGCTATCTCTTTGCACTTGGAAATAACTACACAGCTATCTGTATGAACATGGAAATATCTACACCGCCATCTGTATGAACTTGGAAATATCTGCACCGCCAACTGTATGAACATATAACTATCTACACCGCCATCTTTATTAAGATGGAGATATCTACACCGCTATCTGTATAAACATGGAAATATCTACACCGCTATCTGTATAAACATGGAAATATCTACACCGCTATCTGTATAAACATGGAAATATCTACACCGCTACCTGTATAAACATGGAAATATCAGCACCGCAATCTGTATGAAGAAGGAAATATCTACACCGCTATCTGTATGAACATGGAAATATCTACACCGCTATCTGTATGAACATGGAAATATCTACACCGCTATCTGTGTAAATATGCATACATCTTCACCGCAATCTGTATAAACATGGAAATATCTACACCGCTACCTGTATGAACATGGAAATATCCACACCGCTATCTGTTTGAACATGGAAATATCTACACCGCTATCTGTGTAAACATGCATACATCTTCACCGCTATCTGTATAAACATGGAAATATCTACACTGCTATCTGTCTGAAAATGGAAATATCTACACCGCTATCTGTATGAACATGGAAATATGTACACGGCTATCTGTATGAACATGGAAATATCTACACCGCTATCTGTATGAACATGGATATATCTACACAGCCATCTGGATGAACATGGAAATATCTACACCGCTATCTGTATGAACATGGAAATATCTACACTGTTATCTGTAAGAACATGGATATATCTACACAGCCATCTGGATGAACATGGAAATATCTACACCGCTATCTGTGTAAACATGCATACATCTTCCCCGCTATCTGTATAAACATGGAAATATCTACACCGCTATCTGAACATGGAAATATCTACACCGCTATCTGTATGAACATGGAAATATCTACACTGCTATCTGTTTGAACATGGAAATATCTACACCGCTATCTGCATGAAAATGGAAATATCTATACTGCTATCTGCATATACATGGAAATATCTACTCAGCTATCTCTTTGCACATGGAAATAACTACACCGCTATCTGTATGAACATGGAAATATCTACACCGCCATCTGTATGAACATGGAAATATCTGCACCGCCAACTTTATGAACATATAAATAACTACACCGCCATCTTTATTAACATGGAGATATCTACACCACTATCTGTATAAACATTTAAATATCTACACCGCTATCTGTATAAACATGGAAATATCTACACCGCTATCTGTATAAACATGGAAATATCTACACCGCTACCTGTATAAACATGGAAATATCAGCACCGCTATCAGTATGAACATGGAAATATCTACACCGCTATCTGTATGAACATGGAAATATCTACACCTCTATCTGTTTGAACATGGAAATATCTACACCTCTATCTGTGTAAACATGCATACATCTTCACCGCTATCTGTATAAACATGGAAATATCTACACTGCTATCTGTATGAAAATGGAAATATCTACACCGCTATCTGTATGAACATGGAAATATGTACACGGCTATCTGTATGAACATGGAAATATCTACACCGCTATCTGTATGAACATGGATATATCTACACAGCCATCTGGATGAACATGGAAATATCTACACCGCTATCTGTATGAACATGGAAATATCTACACCGTTATCTGTAAGAACATGGATATATCTACACTTCCATCTGGATGAACATGGAAATATCTACACCGCTATATGTGTAAACATGCATACATCTTCACCGCTATCTGTATAAACATGGAAATATCTACACCGCTATCTGAACATGGAAATATCTACACCGCTATCTGTATGAACATGGAAATATCTACACTGGTATCTGCTTGAACATGGAAATATCTACACCGCTATCTGCATGAAAATGGAAATATCTATACTGCTATCTGCATATACATGGAAATATCTACTCAGCTATCTCTTTGCACATGGAAATAACTACACCGCTATCTGTATGAACGTGGAAATATCTACACCGCCATCTGTATGAACATGGAAATATCTGCACCGCCAACTTTATGAACATATAAATAACTACACCGCCATCTTTATTAACATGGAGATATCTACACCGCTATCTGAATAAACATTTAAATATCTACACCGCTATCTGTATAAACATGGAAATATCTACACCGCTATCTGTATAAACATGGAAATATCAGCACCGCTATCTGTTTGAACATGGAAATATCTACACCGCTACCTGTATATATATGGAAATATCAGCACCGCCATCTGCATGAACATGGAATTATCTACACCGCTATCTGTATGAACATGGAAATATCTACACCGCTATCTGTATGAACATGGAAATATCTACACCGCTATCTGTGTAAATATGCATACATCTTCACCGCAATCTGTATAAACATGGAAATATCTACACCACTACCTGTATGAACATGGAAATATCTACACCGCTATCTGTTTGAACATGGAAATATCTATACCGCTATCTGTGTAAACATGCATACATCTTCACCGCTATCTGTATAAACATGGAAATATATACACTGCTATCTGTATGAAAATGGAAATATCTACACCGCTATCTGTATGAACATGGAAATATGTACACGGCTATCTGTATGAACATGGAAATATCTACACCGCTATCTGTAAGAACATGGATATATCTACACCGCCATCTGGATGAACATGGAAATATCTACACCGCTATCTGTGTAAACATGCATACATCTTCACCGCTATCTGTATAAACATGGAAATATCTACACCGCTATCTGAACATGGAAATATCTACACCGCTATCTGTATGAACATGGAAATATCTACACTGCTATCTGTTTGAACATGGAAATATCTACACCGCTATCTGCATGAAAATGGAAATATCTATACTGCTATCTGCATATACATGGAAATATCTACTCAGCTATCTCTTTGCACTTGGAAATAACTACACAGCTATCTGTATGAACATGGAAATATCTACACCGCCATCTGTATGAACATGGAAATATCTGCACCGCCAACTGTATGAACATATAACTATCTACACCGCCAACTTTATTAAGATGGAGATATCTACACCGCTATCTGTATAAACATGGAAATATCTACACCGCTATCTGTATAAACATGGAAATATCTACACCGCTATCTGTATAAACATGGAAATATCTACACCGCTACCTGTATAAACATGGAAATATCAGCACCACAATCTGTATGAACATGGAAATATCTACACCGCTATCTGTATGAACATGGAAATATCTACACCGCTATCTGTATGAACATGGAAATATCTACACCGCTATCTGTGTAAATATGCATACATCTTCACCGCAATCTGTATAAACATGGAAATATCTACACCGCTACCTGTATGAACATGGAAATATCTGCACCGCTATCTGTTTGAACATGGAAATATCTACACCGCTATCTGTGTAAACATGCATACATCTTCACCGCTATCTGTATGAACATGGAAATATCTACACCGCTATCAGTATAAACATGGAAATATCTACACCGCTACCTGTATAAACATGGAAATATCAGCACCGCTATCTGTATGAACATGGAAATATCTACACCGCTATCTGTATGAACATGGAAATATCTACACCGTTATCTGTATGAACATGGATATATCTACACAGCCATCTGGATGAACATGGAAATATCTACACCGCTATCTGTGTAAACATGCATACATCTTCACCGCTATCTGTATAAACATGGAAATATCTACACCGCTATCTGTATGAACATGGAAATATCTACACCGCTGTCTGTATGAACATGGAAATATCTACACTGCTATCTGTTTGAACATGGAAATATCTACACCGCTATCTGCATGAAAATGGAAATATCTACACTGCTATCTGCATATACATGGAAATAACTACTCAGCTATCTCTTTACACATGGAAATAACTACACCGCTCTCTGTATGAACATGGAAATATCTACACCGCCATCTGTATGAACATGGAAATATCTGCACCGCCAACTGTATGAACATATAACTATCTACACCGCCATCTTTATTAAGATGGAGTTATCTACACCGCTATCTGTATAAACATGGAAATATCTACACCGCTATCTGTATAAACACGGAAATATCTACACCGCTATCTGTATAAACATGGAAATATCTACACCGCTACCTGTATAAATATGGAAATATCAGCACCGCCATCTGTATGAACATGGAATTATCTACACCGCTATCTGTGTAAACATGCATACATCTTCACCGCTTTCTGTATAAACATGGAAATATCTACAATGCTATCTGTATGAAAATGGAAATATCTACACCGCTATCTGTATGAACATGGAAATATGTACACGGCTATCTGTATGAACATGGAAATATCTACACCGCTATATGTATGAACATGGAAATATCTACACCGCTATCTGTATGGACATGGAAATATCTACACCGCTATCTGTGTAAATATGCATACATCTTCACCGCAATCTGTATAAACATGGAAATATCTACACCGCTACCTGTATGAACATGGAAATATCTACACCGCTATCTGTTTGAACATGGAAATATCTACACCGCTATCTGTGTAAACATGCATACATCTTCACCGCAATCTGTATAAACATGGAAATATCTACACCGCTATCTGTATGAACATGGAAATATCTACACCGCTATCTGTTTAAACATGGAAATATCTACACCGCTATCTGTGTAAACATGCATACATCTTCACCGCTATCTGTATAAACATGGAAATATCAGCACCGCAATCTGTATGAACATAGAAATACCTACACCGCTATCTGTATGAACATGGAAATATCTACACCGCAATCTGTATGAACATGGAAATATCTACACCGCTACCTGTATGAACATGGAAATATCTACACCGCTATCTGTATGAACATGGATATATCTACACAGCCATCTGGATGAACATGGAAATATAAACACCGCAATCTGTATGAACATGGAAATATCTACACCGCTATCTGTGTAAATATGCATACATCTTCACCGCAATCTGTATAAACATGGAAATATCTACACCGCCATCTGTATGAACATGGAAATATCTGCACCGCCAACTTTATGAACATATAAATAACTACACCGCCATCTTTATTAACATGGAGATATCTACACCGCTATCTGAATAAACATTTAAATATCTACACCGCTATCTGTATAAACATGGAAATATCTACACCGCTATCTGTATAAACATGGAAATATCAGCACCGCTATCTGTTTGAACATGGAAATAACTACACCGCTACCTGTATATATATGGAAATATCAGCACCGCCATCTGCATGAACATGGAATTATCTACACCGCTATCTGTATGAACATGGAAATATCTACACCGCTATCTGTATGAACATGGAAATATCTACACCGCTATCTGTGTAAATATGCATACATCTTCACCGCAATCTGTATAAACATGGAAATATCTACACCACTACCTGTATGAACATGGAAATATCTACACCGCTATCTGTTTGAACATGGAAATATCTACACCGCTATCTGTGTAAACATGCATACATCTTCACCGCTATCTGTATAAACATGGAAATATATACACTGCTATCTGTATGAAAATGGAAATATCTACACCGCTATCTGTATGAACATGGAAATATGTACACTGCTATCTGTATGAACATGGAAATATCTACACCGCTATCTGTAAGAACATGGATATATCTACACCGCCATCTGGATGAACATGGAAATATCTACACCGCTATCTGTGTAAACATGCATACATCTTCACCGCTATCTGTATAAACATGGAAATATCTACACCGCTATCTGAACATGGAAATATCTACACCGCTATCTGTATGAACATGGAAATATCTACACTGCTATCTGTTTGAACATGGAAATATCTACACCGCTATCTGCATGAAAATGGAAATATCTATACTGCTATCTGCATATACATGGAAATATCTACTCAGCTATCTCTTTGCACTTGGAAATAACTACACAGCTATCTGTATGAACATGGAAATATCTACACCGCCATCTGTATGAACATGGAAATATCTGCACCGCCAACTGTATGAACATATAACTATCTACACCGCCAACTTTATTAAGATGGAGATATCTACACCGCTATCTGTATAAACATGGAAATATCTACACCGCTATCTGTATAAACATGGAAATATCTACACCGCTATCTGTATAAACATGGAAATATCTACACCGCTACCTGTATAAACATGGAAATATCAGCACCACAATCTGTATGAACATGGAAATATCTACACCGCTATCTGTATGAACATGGAAATATCTACACCGCTATCTGTATGAACATGGAAATATCTACACCGCTATCTGTGTAAATATGCATACATCTTCACCGCAATCTGTATAAACATGGAAATATCTACACCGCTACCTGTATGAACATGGAAATATCTGCACCGCTATCTGTTTGAACATGGAAATATCTACACCGCTATCTGTGTAAACATGCATACATCTTCACCGCTATCTGTATAAACATGGAAATATCTACACTGCTATCTGTATGAAAATGGAAATATCTACACCGCTATCTGTATGAACATGGAAATATGTACACGGCTATCTGTATGAACATGGAAATATCTACACCGCTATCAGTATAAACATGGAAATATCTACACCGCTACCTGTATAAACATGGAAATATCAGCACCGCTATCTGTATGAACATGGAAATATCTACACCGCTATCTGTATGAACATGGAAATATCTACACCGTTATCTGTATGAACATGGATATATCTACACAGCCATCTGGATGAACATGGAAATATCTACACCGCTATCTGTGTAAACATGCATACATCTTCACCGCTATCTGTATAAACATGGAAATATCTACACCGCTATCTGTATGAACATGGAAATATCTACACCGCTGTCTGTATGAACATGGAAATATCTACACTGCTATCTGTTTGAACATGGAAATATCTACACCGCTATCTGCATGAAAATGGAAATATCTACACTGCTATCTGCATATACATGGAAATAACTACTCAGCTATCTCTTTACACATGGAAATAACTACACCGCTATCTGTATGAACATGGAAATATCTACACCGCCATCTGTATGAACATGGAAATATCTGCACCGCCAACTGTATGAACATATAACTATCTACACCGCCATCTTTATTAAGATGGAGTTATCTACACCGCTATCTGTATAAACATGGAAATATCTACACCGCTATCTGTATAAACACGGAAATATCTACACCGCTATCTGTATAAACATGGAAATATCTACACCGCTACCTGTATAAATATGGAAATATCAGCACCGCCATCTGTATGAACATGGAATTATCTACACCGCTATCTGTATGAACATGGAAATATCTACACCGCTATCTGTATGAACATGGAAATATCTACACCGCTATCTGTGAAAATATGCATACATCTTCACCGCAATCTGTATAAACATGGAAATATCTACACCGCTACCTGTATGAACATGGAAATATCTACACCGCTATCTGTTTGAACATGGAAATATCTACACCGCTATCTGTGTAAACATGCATACATCTTCACCGCTATCTGTATAAACATGGAAATATCTACACTGCTATCTGTATGAAAATGGAAATATCTACACCGCTATCTGTATGAACATGGAAATATGTACACGGCTATCTGTATGAACATGGAAATATCTACACCGTTATCTGTAAGAACATGGATATATCTACACCGACATCTGGATGAACATGGAAATATCTACACCGCTATCTGTGTAAACATGCATACATCTTCACCGCTATCTGTATAAACATGGAAATATCTACACCGCTATCTGAACATGGAAATATCAGCACCGCAATCTGTATGAACATGGAAATATCTACACCGCTATATGTATGAACATGGAAATATCTACACCGCTATCTGTATGGACATGGAAATATCTACACCGCTATCTGTGTAAATATGCATACATCTTCACCGCAATCTGTATAAACATGGAAATATCTACACCGCTACCTGTATGAACATGGAAATATCTACACCGCTATCTGTTTGAACATGGAAATATCTACACCGCTATCTGTGTAAACATGCATACATCTTCACCGCAATCTGTATAAACATGGAAATATCTACACCGCTATCTGTATGAACATGGAAATATCTACACCGCTATCTGTTTAAACATGGAAATATCTACACCGCTATCTGTGTAAACATGCATACATCTTCACCGCTATCTGTATAAACATGGAAATATCAGCACCGCAATCTGTATGAACATAGAAATACCTACACCGCTATCTGTATGAACAAGGAAATATCTACACCGCAATCTGTATGAACATGGAAATATCTACACCGCTACCTGTATGAACATGGAAATATCTACACCGCTATCTGTATGAACATGGATATATCTACACAGCCATCTGGATGAACATGGAAATATAAACACCGCAATCTGTATGAACATGGAAATATCTACACCGCTATCTGTGTAAATATGCATACATCTTCACCGCAATCTGTATAAACATGGAAATATCTACACCGCTATCTGTATGAACATGGAAATATCTACACCGCTATCTGTTTAAACATGGAAATATCTACACCGCTATCTGTGTAAACATGCATACATCTTCACCGCTATCTGTATAAACATGGCAATATCTACACTGCTATCTGTAATCAAATGGAAATATCTACACCGCTATCTGTGTGAATATGGAAATATGTACACGGCTATCTGTATGAACATGGAAATATCTACACCGCTATCTGTATGAACATGGATATATCTACACAGCCATCTGGATGAACATGGAAATATCTACACCGCTATCTGTATGAACATGGAAATATCTACACCGTTATCTGTATGAACATGGGTATATCTACACAGCCATCTGGATGAACATGGAAATATCGACACCGCTATCTGTGTAAACATGCATACATCTTCACCGCTATCTGTATAAACATGGAAATATCTACACCGCTATCTGTATGAACATGGAAATATCTACACCGCTATCTATATGAACATGGAAATATCTACACTGCTATCTGTTTGAACATGGAAATATCTACACCGCTATCTGCATGAAAATGGAAATATCTACACTGCTATCTGCATATACATGGAAATAACTACTCAGCTATCTCTTTACACATGGAAATAACTACACCGCTATCTGTATGAACATGGAAATATCTACACCGCCATCTGTATGAACATGGAAATATCTGCACCGCCAACTGTATGAACATATAACTATCTACACCGCTATCTTTATTAAGATGGAGATATCTACACCGCTATCTGTAGGAACATGGAAATATCTACACCGCTATCTGTATAAACATGGAAATATCTACACCGCTATCTGTATCAACATGGAAATATCTACACCGCTACCTGTATAAATATGGAAATATCAGCACCGCAATCTGTATGAACATGGAATTATCTACACCGCTATCTGTATGAACATGGAAATATCTACACCGCTATCTGTATGAACATGGAAATATCTACACCGCTATCTGTGTAAATATGCATACATCTTCACCGCAATCTGTATAAACCTGGAAATATCTACACCGCTACCTGTATGAACATGGAAATATCTACACCGCTATCTGTTTGAACATGGAAATATCTACACCGCTATCTGTGTAAACATGCATACATCTTCACCGCTATCTGTATAAACATGGAAATATCTACACTGCTATCTGTATGAAAATGGAAATATCTACACCGCTATCTGTATGAACATGGAAATATGTACACGGCTATCTGTATGAACATGGAAATATCTACACCGCTATCTGTAAGAACATGGATATATCTACACCGCCATCTGGATGAACATGGAAATATCTACACCGCTATCTGTGTAAACATGCATACATCTTCACCGCTATCTGTATAAACATGGAAATATCTACACCGCTATCTGAACATGGAAATATCTACACCGCTATCTGTATGAACATGGAAATATCTGCACTGCTATCTGTTTGAACATGGAAATATCTACACCGCTATCTGCATGAAAATGGAAATATCTACACTGCTATCTGCATATACATGGAAATAACTACTCAGCTATCTCTTTACACATGGAAATAACTACACCGCTATCTGTATGAACATGGAAATATCTACACCGCCATCTGTATGAACATGGAAATATCTGCACCGCCAACTGTATGAACATATAACTATCTACACCGCTATCTTTATTAAGATGGAGATATCTACACCGCTATCTGTAGGAACATGGAAATATCTACACCGCTATCTGTATAAACATGGAAATATCTACACCGCTATCTGTATCAACATGGAAATATCTACACCGCTACCTGTATAAATATGGAAATATCAGCACCGCAATCTGTATGAACATGGAATTATCTACACCGCTATCTGTATGAACATGGAAATATCTACACCGCTATCTGTATGAACATAGAAATATCTACACCGCTATCTGTGTAAATATGCATAAATCTTCACCGCAATCTGTATAAACATGGAAATATCTACACCGCTACCTGTATGAACATGGAAATATCTACACCGCTATCTGTTTGAACATGGAAATATCTACACCGCTATCTGTGTAAACATGCATACATCTTCACCGCTATCTGTATAAACATGGAAATATCTACCCTGCTATCTGTATGAAAATGGAAATATCTACACCGCTAT
Organism: Gorilla gorilla gorilla; assembly: GCF_029281585.2. Taxonomy (NCBI): domain Eukaryota; kingdom Metazoa; phylum Chordata; class Mammalia; order Primates; family Hominidae; genus Gorilla; species Gorilla gorilla. The sequence continues at coordinate 3,350,918 of NC_073234.2, forward strand.
CTGTATGAACATGGAAATATGTACACGGCTATCTGTATGAACATGGAAATATCTACACCGCTATCTGTATGAACATGGATATATCTACACAGCCATCTGGATGAACATGGAAATATCTACACCGCTATCTGTATGAACATGGAAATATCTACACCGTTATCTGTAAGAACATGGATATATCTACACCGCCATCTGGATGAACATGGAAATATCTACACCGCTATCTGTGTAAACATGCATACATCTTCACCGCTATCTGTATAAACATGGAAATATCTACACCGCTATCTGAACATGGAAATATCTACACCGCTATCTGTATGAACATGGAAATATCTACACTGCTATCTGTTTGAACATGGAAATATCTACACCGCTATCTGCATGAAAATGGAAATATCTATACTGCTATCTGCATATACATGGAAATATCTACTCAGCTATCTCTTTGCACTTGGAAATAACTACACAGCTATCTGTATGAACATGGAAATATCTACACCGCCATCTGTATGAACATGGAAATATCTGCACCGCCAACTGTATGAACATATAACTATCTACACCGCCATCTTTATTAAGATGGAGATATCTACACCGCTATCTGTATAAACATGGAAATATCTACACCGCTATCTGTATAAACATGGAAATATCTACACCGCTATCTGTATAAACATGGAAATATCTACACCGCTACCTGTATAAACATGGAAATATCAGCACCGCAATCTGTATGAACATGGAAATATCTACACCGCTATCTGTATGAACATGGAAATATCTACACCGCTATCTGTATGAACATGGAAATATCTACACCGCTATCTGTGTAAATATGCATACATCTTCACCGCTATCTGTATAAACATGGAAATATCTACACCGCTACCTGTATGAACATGGAAATATCTACACCGCTATCTCTTTGAACATGGAAATATCTACACCGCTATCTGTGTAAACATGCATACACCTTCACCGCTATCTGTATAAACATGGAAATATCTACACTGCTATCTGTATGAAAATGGAAATATCTACACCGCTATCTGTATGAACATGGAAATATGTACACGGCTATCTGTATGAACATGGAAATATCTACACCGCTATCTGTATGAACATGGATATATCTACACACCCATCTGGATGAACATGGAAATATCTACACCGCTATCTGTATGAACATGGAAATATCTACACTGTTATCTGTAAGAAGATGGATATATCTACACAGCCATCTGGATGAACATGGAAATATCTACACCGCTATCTGTGTAAACATGCATACATCTTCCCCGCTATCTGTATAAACATGGAAATATCTACACCGCTATCTGAACATGGAAATATCTACACCGCTATCTGTATGAACATGGAAATATCTACACTGCTATCTGTTTGAACATGGAAATATCTACACCGCTATCTGCATGAAAATGGAAATATCTATACTGCTATCTGCATATACATGGAAATATCTACTCAGCTATCTCTTTGCACATGGAAATAACTACACCGCTATCTGTATGAACATGGAAATATCTACACCGCCATCTGTATGAACATGGAAATATCTGCACCGCCAACTTTATGAACATATAAATAACTACACCGCCATCTTTATTAACATGGAGATATCTACACCGCTATCTGTATAAACATTTAAATATCTACACCGCTATCTGTATAAACATGGAAATATCTACACCGCTATCTGTATAAACATGGAAATATCTACACCGCTACCTGTATAAACATGGAAATATCAGCACCGCTATCAGTATGAACATGGAAATATCTACACCGCTATCTGTATGAACATGGAAATATCTACACCTCTATCTGTTTGAACATGGAAATATCTACACCGCTATCTGTGTAAACATGCATACATCTTCACCGCTATCTGTATAAACATGGAAATATCTACACCGCTAAATGTATGAACATGGAAATATCTACACCGCTATCTGTATGAACATGGAAATATCTACACTGCTATCTGTTTGAACATGGAAATATCTACACCGCTATCTGCATGAAAATGGAAATATCTACACTGCTATCTGCATATACATGGAAATAACTACTCAGCTATCTCTTTACACATGGAAATAACTACACCGCTATCTGTATAAACATGGAAATACCTACACCGCCATCTGTATGAACATGAAAATATCTGCACCGCCAACTGTATGAACATATAACTATCTACACTGCCATCTTTATTAAGATGGAGATATCTACACCGCTATCTGTATAAACATGGAAATATCTACACCGCTATCTGTATAAACATGGAAATATCTACACCGCTATCTGTATAAACATGGAAATATCTACACCGCTACCTGTATAAATATGGAAATATCAGCACCGCCATCTGCATGAACATGGAATTATCTACACCGCTATCTGTATGAACATGGAAATATCTACACCGCTATCTGTATGAACATGGAAATATCTACACCGCTATCTGTGTAAATATGCATACATCTTCACCGCAATCTGTATAAACCTGGAAATATCTACACCGCTACCTGTATGAACATGGAAATATCTACACCGCTATCTGTTTGAACATGGAAATATCTACACCGCTATCTGTGTAAACATGCATACATCTTCACCGCTATCTGTATAAACATGGAAATATCTACACTGCTATCTGTATGAAAATGGAAATATCTACACCGCTATCTGTATGAACATGGAAATATGTACACGGCTATCTGTATGAACATGGAAATATCTACACCGCTATCTGTAAGAACATGGATATATCTACACCGCCATCTGGATGAACATGGAAATATCTACACCGCTATCTGTGTAAACATGCATACATCTTCACCGCTATCTGTATAAACATGGAAATATCTACACCGCTATCTGAACATGGAAATATCTACACCGCTATCTGTATGAACATGGAAATATCTGCACTGCTATCTGTTTGAACATGGAAATATCTACACCGCTATCTGCATGAAAATGGAAATATCTATACTGCTATCTGCATATACATGGAAATATCTACTCAGCTATCTCTTTGCACTTGGAAATAACTACACAGCTATCTGTATGAACATGGAAATATCTACACCGCCATCTGTATGAACATGGAAATATCTGCACCGCCAACTGTATGAACATATAACTATCTACACCGCCAACTTTATTAAGATGGAGATATCTACACCGCTATCTGTATAAACATGGAAATATCTACACCGCTATCTGTATAAACATGGAAATATCTACACCGCTATCTGTATAAACATGGAAATATCTACAACGCTACCTGTATAAACATGGAAATATCAGCACCACAATCTGTATGAACATGGAAATATCTACACCGCTATCTGTATGAACATGGAAATATCTACACCGCTATCTGTATGAACATGGAAATATCTACACCGCTATCTGTGTAAATATGCATACATCTTCACCGCAATCTGTATAAACATGGAAATATCTACACCGCTACCTGTATGAACATGGAAATATCTGCACCGCTATCTGTTTGAACATGGAAATATCTACACCGCTATCTGTGTAAACATGCATACATCTTCACCGCTATCTGTATAAACATGGAAATATCTACCCTGCTATCTGTATGAAAATGGAAATATCTACACCGCTATCTGTATGAACATGGAAATATGTACACGGCTATCTGTATGAACATGGAAATATCTACACCGCTATCTGTATGAACCTGGATATATATACACAGCCTTCTGGATGAACATGGAAATATCTACACCGCTATCTGTATGAACATGGAAATATCTACACTGTTATCTGTAAGAACATGGATATATCTACACAGCCATCTGGATGAACATGGAAATATCTACACCGCTATCTGTGTAAACATGCATACATCTTCACCGCTATCTGTATAAACATGGAAATATCTACACCGCTATCAGAACATGGAAATATCTACACCGCTATCTGTATGAACATGGAAATATCTACACTGCTATCTGTTTGAACATGGAAATATCTACACTGCTATCTGCATGAAAATGGAAATATCTATACTGCTATCTGCATATACATGGAAATATCTACTCAGCTATCTCTTTGCACATGGAAATAACTACACCGCTATCTGTATGAACATGGAAATATCTACACCGCCATCTGTATGAACATGGAAATATCTGCACCGCCAACTTTATGAACATATAAATAACTACACCGCCATCTTTATTAACATGGAGATATCTACACCGCTATCTGTATAAACATTTAAATATCTACACCGCTATCTGTATAAAAATGGAAATATCTACACCGCTATCTGTATAAACATGGAAATATCTACACCGCTACCTGTATAAACATGGAAATATCAGCACCACTATCAGTATGAACATGGAAATATCTACACCGCTATCTGTATGAACATGGAAATATCTACACCTCTATCTGTTTGAACATGGAAATATCTACACCGCTATCTGTGTAAACATGCATACATCTTCACCGCTATCTGTATAAACATGGAAATATCTACACTGCTATCTGTATGAAAATGGAAATATCTACACCGCTATCTGTATGAACATGGAAATATGTACACGGCTATCTGTATGAACATGGAAATATCTACACCGCTATCTGTATGAACATGGATATATCTACACAGCCATCTGGATGAACATGGAAATATCTACACCGATATCTGTATGAACATGGAAATATCTACACCGTTATCTGTAAGAACATGGATATATCTACACATCCATCTGGATGAACATGGAAATATCTACACCGCTATATGTGTAAACATGCATACATCTTCACCGCTATCTGTATAAACATGGAAATATCTACACCGCTATCTGAACATGGAAATATCTACACTGCTATCTGTATGAACATGGAAATATCTACACTGGTATCTGTTTGAACATGGAAATATCTACACCGTTATCTGCATGAAAATGGAAATATCTATGCTGCTATCTGCATATACATGGAAATATCTACTCAGCTATCTCTTTGCACATGGAAATAACTACACCGCTATCTGTATGAAGATGGAAATATCTACACCGCCATCTGTATGAACATGGAAATATCTGCACCGCCAACTTTATGAACATATAAATAACCACACCGCCATCTTTATTAACATGGAGATATCTACACCGCTATCTGTATAAACATTTAAATATCTACACCGCTATCTGTATAAACATGGAAATATCTACACCGCTATCTGTATAAACATGGAAATATCTACACCGCTACCTGTATAAACATGGAAATATCAGCACCGCTATCTGTATGAACATGGAAATATCTACACCGCTATCTGTATGATCATGGAAATATCTACACCGCTATCTGTATGAACATGGAAATATCTACACCGCTATCTGTATGAACGTGGAAATATCCACACCGCTATCTGTTTGAACATGGAAATATCTACACCGCTGTCTGCATGAAAATGGAAATATCTACACAGCTATCTGCATATACATGGAAATATCTTCACAGCTACCTCTTTACACATGCAAATAACTACACCGCAATTTCTATAAACTTGGAAATATCTACACTGCCATCTGTATGCACATGGAAATATCTACACCACCGTCTGTATGAACATATAAATATCTACACCGCCATCTGTATGAACATATAAATATCTACACCGCCATCTGTATTAAGAAGGAGATATCTACACCGCTATCTGTATAAACATGGAAATATCTACACCGCTGCCTGTATAAACATGGAAATATCAGCACCGCTATCTGTATGAACATGGAAATATCTACACCGCTACCTGTATGAACATGGAAATATCTACACCGCTATCTGTATGAACATGGAAATATCTACACCGCTATCTGTATGAACATGGAAATATCTACACCGCTATCTGTATGAACATGGAAATATCTACACCGCTATCTGTATGAACATGGATATAACTACACAGCCATCTGGATGAACATGGAAATATCTACACCGCTGTCTGTATGAACATGGAAATATCTTCACCGCCATCTGTATGAACATGGATATGTCTACACAGCCATCTGGATGAACATGGAAATATCTACACCGCTATCTCTATGAACATGGAAATATCTACACCGCTATCTGCGTAAACATGCATACATCTTCACCACTATCTGTATAAACATGGAAATATCTACACCGTTATCTGTATGAACATGGAAATATCAACACTGCTCTCTCTATGAACATGGAAATATCTACACCGCTATCTGTTTGAACGTGGAAATAACTAAAACGCTATCTGCATGAAAATGGAAATATCTACACAGATATCTGCATATACATGGAAATATCTACACAGCTATCTCTTTATACACGGAAATAACTACACCACTATCTGTATGAACATGGAAATATCTTCACCGCCATCTGTATGAACATGGATATATCAACACAGCCATCTGGATGAACATGGAAATATCTACACCGCTATCTGCATAAACATGCATACATCTTCACCGCTATCTGTATATACATGGAAATATCTACACTGCTATCTGCATGAACATGGAAATATCTACACCGCTATCTGAACATGGAAATATCTACACCGCTATCTGCATGAAAATGGAAATATCTACACAGCGATCTGCATATACATGGAAATATCTATCAAGCTATCTCTTTACACATGGAAATAACCACAGCGCTATCTCTATATACATGCAAATATCTACACTGCCATCTGTATGAACATGGAAATATCTGCACCGCCATCTGTATGAACATATAAGTATCTACAACCCAATCTGTATTAAGATGGAGATATCTACACCGCTATCTGTATAAACATTTAAATATCTACACCGCTATCTGTATAAACATGGAAATATCTACACCGCTATCTGTATAAACATGGAAATATCTACACCGCTACCTGTATAAACATGGAAATATCAGCACCGCTATCTGTATGAACATGGAAATATCTACACCGCTATCTGTACGAACATGGAAATATCTACACCACTATCTGTATGAACATGGAAATATCTACACCGCTATCTGTATGAACGTGGAAATATCTACACCGCTATCTGTTTGAACATGGAAATATCTACACCGCTGTCTGCATGAAAATGGAAATATCTACACAGCTATCTGCATATACATGGAAATATCTACACAGCTACCTCTTTACACATGCATATAACTACACCGCAATCTCTATAAACTTGGAAATATCTACACTGCCGTTTGTATGCACATGGAAATATCTGCACCGCCATCTGTATGAACATATAAACATCTACACAGCCATGTGTATTAACAAGGAGATATCTACACCGCTATCTGTATAAACATGGAAATATCTACACCGCTATATGTATAAACATGGAAATATCTACACCGCTATCAGTATAAACATGGAAATATCTACACCGCTACCTGTATAAACATGGAAATATCAGCACCGCTATCGGTATGAACATGGAAATATCTACACCGCTATCTGTATGAACATGGAAATATCTACACCGCTATCTGTATGAACATGGAAATATATTCACCGTCATCTGTATGAACATGGATATATCTACACAGCCATCTGTATGAACATGGAAATATCTACACCGCTATCTGTATGAACATGGAAATATCTACACCGCTGTCTGTATGAACATGGAAATATCTTCACCGCCATCTGTATGAACATGGATATGTCTACACAGCCATCTGGATGAACATGGAAATATCTACACCGCGATCTGTATGAACATGGAAATATCTACTCCGCTATCTCTATGAACATGGAAATATCTACACAGCTATCTGAACATGGAAATATCTACACCGCCATCTGTATGAACATGGAAATATCTGCACCGCCATCTGTATGAACATGGAAATATCTACACAGCTATCTGAACATGGAAATATCTACACCGCTACCTGTATAAACATGGAAATATCAGCACCGCTATCTGTATGAACACGGAAATATCTACACCGCTATCTCTATGAACATGGAAATATCTACACCGCTATCTGTATGAACATGGAAATAGCTACACCGCTATCTGTATGAACATGGAAATATCTACACCACTACCTGTATGAACATGGAAATATCTACACCGCTATCTGTATGAACATGGATATATCTACACAGCCATCTGGATGAACATGGAAATAACTACACCGCTATGTGTATGAACATGGATATATCTACACCGCTATCTGTGTAAATATGCATACATCTTCACCGCAATCTGTATAAACATGGAAATACCTTCACCGTTATCTGAATGAACATGGAAATGTCTACACCGCTATCTGTTTGAACATGGAAATACCTACACCGCTATCTGCATGAAAATGGAAATATCTACAGAGCTATCTGCATATACATGGAAATATCTACACAGCTATCTCTTTACACATGGAAATAACTACACCGCTATCTGTATGAACATGGAAATATCTACACCGCCATCTGTATGAACATGGAAATGTCTGCACCGCCATCCGTATGAACATGGAAATATCTACAAAGCCATCTGTTTGAACATGGATATAACTACACCGCTATCTGTATGAACATGGAAATATCTACACCGCCATCTGTGTGAACATGGAAATATCTGCACCGCCATCTGAATGAACATATAAATATCTACACCGCGGTCTGTATTAAGATGGAGATATCTACACCGCTATTTGTATAAACATGGAAATATCTACACCGCTATCTGTATAAACATGGAAATATCTACCCCGCTACCTGTATAAACATGGAAATATCAGCACCGCTATCTGTATGAACATGGAAATATCTACACCACTATCTGTATGAACATGGAAATATCTACACCGCTATCTGCATGAAGATGGAATTATCTTCACCGCCATCTGTATGAACATGGATATATCTACACAGCCATCTGGATGAACATGGAAATATCTACACCGCTATCTGTATGAACATGGAAATAGCTGCACAGCTATCTGTATGAACATGGAAATATGTACACCGCTATCTGTATGAACATGGAAATATCTACACTGCTATCTGTACGAACATGGAAATATCTTCACCGCCATCTGTATGAACATGGATATATCTACACAGCCATCTGGATGAACATGGAAATATCTACACAGCTATCTGTATGAACATGGAAATATATACACCGCTATCTGTGTAAAAATGCATACATCTTCACCGCTATCTGTATAAACATGGAAATATCTACACCGCTATCTGTATGAACATGGAAATATCTACACCGCTATCTGTATGAACATGGAAATATCTACACCGCTATCTGTATGAACATGGATATATCTACACAACCATCTGTATGAACATGGAAATATCTACACCACTACCTGTATGAAAATGGAAATATCTACACCGCTATCAGTATGAACATGGATATATCTACACAGCCATCTGGATGAACATGGAAATATCTACACCGATATCTGTATGAACATGGAAATATCTACACCGCTATCTGTATGAACATGGAAATAGCTACACCGCTATCTGTTTGAACATGGAAATATCTAAACCGCTATCTGCATGAAAATGGAAATATCTACACCGCTATCTCTATCAACTTGGAAATAACGTCACCGCCATCTGTGTGAACATGGATATGTCTACACAGCCATCTAGATGAACATGAAAATATCTACACCCCGATCTGTCTGAACATGGAAATATCTACACCGCCATCTGTACTAAGATGGAAATATCTACACCGCTATCTGTATAAACATGGAAATATCTGCCCAACTATCTGTATAAACATGGAAATATCCGCACCGCTATCTGTATAAACATGGAAATATCTACACTGCTATCTGCATAAACATGGAAATATCCACACCGCTATCTGCGTAAACATGGAAATGCCTACAACGCTGTCTGTGTAAACATGGAAATTTCTACACCGCCATCTGTGTAAACATGAAAATATCTACACCGCCATCCCTAAAAACATGTAAATATCTACAGCGCCATCTGTACGAACATGGAAATATCTACACCGCCATCTCAATAAACGTGGAAATATCTACACCGCTATCTGTATGAACTTGGAAATATCTACACTGCTCTCTGTATGAAATCGAAATTATCTACACCACTATCTCTATAAACATGGAAATATCTACACTGCTATCTGTATAAACATGGAAATATCTACACCGCTATCTGTATAAACATGGAAATATCTTCACCGCTATCTGTATAAACATGGAAATATCTACAACGCTGTCTCTATAAACTTGGAAATAACTACACCACTATCTATGTAAACATGGACATATCTAGACCGCCATCTCTATAAACATGGAAATACCTACACGACCATCTGTATAAATATGGAAATATCTATACCGCTATCTGCATAAACATGGAAATACCTACACTGCCATCTCTATGAACATGGAAATATCTACACCGCCATCTGTACGAACATGGAAATATCTATATTGCCATCTGTATGAACATGTAAATATCTACACCGCCATCTGTATGAACATGGAAATATCTACACCGCCAACAGTATGAACATGGGAATATCTACACCGCCATCTGTATTAACATGGTAATATCTACACCGCCATCTGTATGAACATGGAAATATCTACACCGCTATCTGTATGAACATGGAAATATCTACACCGCTATCTGTATGAACATGGAAATATCTACACCGCTATCTATATGAACATACAAATATCTACACACCTATCTGTATATCAATGGAAATATCTACACTGCTATCTCTATAAACATGGAAATAACTACACTGCTATCTGTATAAACATGGAAATATCTACACCGCCATCTCGATGAACATGGAAATATCTACACCGCCATTTGTATGAACATGGAAATATCTACACCGCCATCTCTATGAACATGGAAATATCTACAGCGCCATTTGTATGAACATGGAAACACCTACACCGCTATCTGCATAAACATGGAAATATCTACACAGCTATCTGAATATACATGGAAATATCTACACAGATTTCTCTATAAATATGGAAATAACTACAGCGCTATCTCTATAAACTTCGAAATATCTACACCGCCATCTGTATGAACATGGAAATATCTACAACGCCATCTGTATGAACATGGAAATATCTACACTGCCATCTGTACGAACATGGACATATCTACACCGCCATCTGTACTAAGATGGAAATATTTACACCGCTATCTGTATAAACATGGAAATATCTGCCCAACTATCTGTATAAACATGGAAATATCCGCACCGCTATCTGTATAAACGTGGAAATATCTACACTGCTATCTGCATAAACATGGAAATATCCACACCGCTATCTGTGTAAACATGGAAATGTCTACACCGCTGTCTGTGTAAACATGGAAATATCTACACCACCATCTCGATGAACATGGAAATATCTACACCGCCATTTGTATGAACATGGCAATATCTACACCGCCATCTCTATGAACATGGAAATATCTACACCACCAACTCAATAAACGTGGAAATATCTACACCGCTATCTGTATGAACTTGGAAATATCTACACTGCTTTCTGTATGAAACTGAAATTATCTACACCACTATCTCTATAAACATGGAAATATCTACACTGCTATCTGTATAAACATGGAAATATCTATACCGCTATCTGCATAAATATGGAAATATCTACACCGCCATCTCTATGAACATGGAAATATCCACACCGCCATCTGTGCGAACATGGAAATATCTATACCGCCATCTGTATGAACATGTAAATATCCACACCGCCATCTGCATGAACATGGAAATATCTACACCGCTAACTGTATGAACATGGAAATATCTACACCGCTATCTGTATGAACATGGAAATATCTACACCGTTATCTGTATGAACATGGAAATATCTACACCGCTATCTGTATGAACATGGAAATATCTACACCGCTATCTGTACGAACATGGAAATATCTACACCGCTATTTGTATGAACATGCAAATATCTACACAGCTATCTGTATATCAATGGAAATATCTGCACTGCTATCTCTATAAACATGGAAATAACTACACTACTATCTGTATAAACATGGAAATATCTACACCGCCACCTGTATGAAAATGGAAATATCTACACTGCCATCTGTACGAACATGGAAATATCTACACCACCATCTGTATCAACATATAAATATCTGCAACGCCATCTGTATGAACATGGAAATATCTACACCGCTAACTGAATGAACATGGAAATATCTACACCGCTATCTGTATAAACATGGAAATATCTACACCGCCATCTGTATGAACATGGAAATATCTACACCGCTATCTGTATGAACATGTAAATATCTACACGGACATCTGTATGAACATGGAAATATCTACACCGCCTACTGTATGAACATGGAAATATCTACACCGCTATTGGTATGAACATGGAAATATCTACACCGCCATCTCTATGAACATGGAAATATCTACACCGCCATCTGTATGAACATGGAAATATCTACAACGCCATCTGTATGAACATGGAAATATCTTCACGGCCATCTGTATGAACATGGATATATGTACACCGGCATCTGCATGAACATGGAAATATCTACACCGCTATCTGCATGAACATGGAAATATCTACACAGCTAGCTGAATATACATGGAAATATCTACACAGATTTCTCTATAAATATGGAAATAACTACAGCGCTATCTCTATAAACTTCGAAATACCTACACCGCCATCTGTATGAACATGGACATATCTACACAGCCATCTGTACTAAGATGGAAATATCTACACCGATATCTGTATAAACATGGAAATATCTGCCCAACTATCTGTATAAACATGGAAATATCCGCACCACTATCTGAATAAACATGGAAATATCTACACTGCTATCTGCATAAATATGGAAATATCCACACCGCTATCTGTGTAAACATGGAAATGTCTACACCGCTGTCTGTGTAAACATGGAAATATCTACACCGCCATCTGTGTAAACATGAAAATATCTACACCGCCATCCCTATAAACATGTAAATATCTACACTGCCATCTGTATGAACATGGAAATATCTACACCGCTATCTGTATGAACTTGGAAATATGTACACAGCTCTCTGAATAAAATCTAAATTATCTACACCACTATCTCCATAAACATGGAAATATCTACACTGCTATCTGTATAAACATGGAAATATCTACACCACTATCTGTATAAACATGGAAATATCTTCACCGCTATCTGTATAAACATGGAAATATCTACAACGCTGTCTCTATAAACTTGGAAATAACTACACCACTATCTCTGTAAACATGGACATATCTAGACCGCCATCTCTATAAACATGGAAATATCTACACCACCATCTGTATAAATATGGAAATATCTATACCACTATCTGCATAAACATGGAAATACCTACACCGCCATCTCTATGAACATGGAAATATCTACACTGCCATCTGTACGAACATGGAAATATCTATACCGCCATCTGTATGAACATGGAAATATCTACACCGCCATCTGTATGAACATGGAAATATCTACACCGCCAACTGTATGAACATGGAAATATCTACACCGCCATCTGTATGAACATGGAAATATCTACACCGCCATCTGTATGAACATGGAAATATCTACACCGCCACCTGTATGAACATGGAAATATCTACACCGCCATCTGTATGAACATGGAAATATCTACAGCGCCATCTGTATGAACATGGAAATATCTACACCGCTAACTGTATGAATATGGAAATATCTACACCGCTATCGGTATGAACATGGAAATATCTACACTGCTATCTGTATGAACATGGAAATATCTACACTGCTATCTGTATGAACATGGATATATCTACACCGCTATCTGTATGAACATGGAAATATCTACACTGCTATGTGCATGAACATGGAAATATCTACAAAGCTATCAGTATATCAATGCAAATGTCTACACTGCTATGTCTATGAACATGGAAATATCTACACCGCTATCTGTATGAACATGGAAATATCTACACCGCTATCTGTATGAACATGCAAATATCTACACCGCCATCTGTATGAACATGGAAATATCTACACCGCCATCTGTATGAACATGTAAATAACAACACAGCCATCTGTATGAACATGGAAATATCTTCACCGCCATCTCTATGAACCAGCAAATATCTACACCGCCATCTGTATGAACATGGAAATATCTACACCGCTAACTGTATGAACATGGAAATATCTGCATCGCCATCTGTATGAACATGTAAATATCTACACCGCCATCTGTATAAACATGGATATATCTACACAGCCATCTGGATGAACATGGAAATATCTACACCGCTATCTGTATGAACATGGAAATAGCTGCTCAGCTATCTGTATGAACATGGAAATATCTACACCGCTATCTGTATGAACATGGAAATATCTACACTGCTATCTGTACGAACATGGAAATATCTTCACCGCCATCTGTATGAACATGGATATATCTACACAGCCATCTGGATGAACATGGAAATATCTACGCAGCTATCTGTATGAACATGGAAATATATACACCGCTATCTGTGTAAAAATGCATACATCTTCACCGCTATCTGTATAAACATGGAAATATCTACACCGCTATCTGTATGAACATGGAAATATCTACACCGCTATCTGTATGAACATGGAAATATCTACACCGCTATCTGTATGAGCATGGATATATCTACACAACCATCTGTATGAACATGGAAATATCTACACCACTACCTGTATGAAAATGGAAATATCTACACCGCTATCAGTATGAACATGGATATATCTACACAGCCATCTGGATGAACATGGAAATATCTACACCGATATCTGTATGAACATGGAAATATCTACACCGCTATCTGTATGAACATGGAAATAGCTACACCGCTATCTGTTTGAACATGGAAATATCTAAACCGCTATCTGCATGAAAATGGAAATATCTACACCGCTATCTCTATCAACTTGGAAATAACGTCACCGCCATCTGTGTGAACATGGATATGTCTACACAGCCATCTAGATGAACATGAAAATATCTACACCCCGATCTGTCTGAACATGGAAATATCTACACCGCCATCTGTACTAAGATGGAAATATCTACACCGCTATCTGTATAAACATGGAAATATCTGCCCAACTATCTGTATAAACATGGAAATATCCGCACCGCTATCTGTATAAACATGGAAATATCTACACTGCTATCTGCATAAACATGGAAATATCCACACCGCTATCTGTGTAAACATGGAAATGTCTACAACGCTGTCTGTGTAAACATGGAAATTTCTACACCGCCATCTGTGTAAACATGAAAATATCTACACCGCCATCCCTAAAAACATGTAAATATCTACAGCGCCATCTGTACGAACATGGAAATATCTACACCGCCATCTCAATAAACGTGGAAATATCTACACCGCTATCTGTATGAACTTGGAAATATCTACACTGCTCTCTGTATGAAATCGAAATTATCTACACCACTATCTCTATAAACATGGAAATATCTACACTGCTATCTGTATAAACATGGAAATATCTACACCGCTATCTGTATAAACATGGAAATATCTTCACCGCTATCTGTATAAACATGGAAATATCTACAACGCTGTCTCTATAAACTTGGAAATAACTACACCACTATCTATGTAAACATGGACATATCTAGACCGCCATCTCTATAAACATGGAAATACCTACACGACCATCTGTATAAATATGGAAATATCTATACCGCTATCTGCATAAACATGGAAATACCTACACTGCCATCTCTATGAACATGGAAATATCTACACCGCCATCTGTACGAACATGGAAATATCTATATTGCCATCTGTATGAACATGTAAATATCTACACCGCCATCTGTATGAACATGGAAATATCTACACCGCCAACAGTATGAACATGGGAATATCTACACCGCCATCTGTATGAACATGGTAATATCTACACCGCCATCTGTATGAACATGGAAATATCTACACCGCTATCTCTATGAACATGGAAATATCTACACCGCTATCTGTATGAACATGGAAATATCTACACCGCTATCTATATGAACATACAAATATCTACACAGCTATCTGTATATCAATGGAAATATCTACACTGCTATCTCTATAAACATGGAAATAACTACACTGCTATCTGTATAAACATGGAAATATCTACACCGCCATCTCGATGAACATGGAAATATCTACACCGCCATTTGTATGAACATGGAAATATCTACACAGCCATCTCTATGAACATGGAAATATCTACACCGCCATTTGTATGAACATGGAAACACCTACACCGCTATCTGCATAGACATGGAAATATCTACACAGCTATCTGAATATACATGGAAATATCTACACAGATTTCTCTATAAATATGGAAATAACTACAGCGCTATCTCTATAAACTTCGAAATATCTACACCGCCATCTGTATGAACATGGAAATATCTACACCGCCATCTGTATGAACATGGAAATATCTACACTGCCATCTGTACGAACATGGAAATATCTACACCGCCATCTGTACTAAGATGGAAATATTTACACCGCTATATGTATAAACATGGAAATATCTGCCCAACTATCTGTATAAACATGGAAATATCCGCACCGCTCTCTGTATAAACGTGGAAATATCTACACTGCTATCTGCATAAACATGGAAATATCCACACCGCTATCTGTGTAAACATGGAAATGTCTACACCGCTGTCTGTGTAAACATGGAAATATCTACACCGCCATCTCGATGAACATGGAAATATCTACACCGCCATTTGTATGAACATGGCAATATCTACACCGCCATCTCTATGAACATGGAAATATCTACACCACCAACTCAATAAACGTGGAAATATCTACACCGCTATCTGTATGAACTTGGAAATATCTACACTGCTTTCTGTATGAAACTGAAATTATCTACACCACTATCTCTATAAACATGGAAATATCTACACTGCTATCTGTATAAACATGGAAATATCTATACCGCTATCTGCATAAATATGGAAATATCTACACCGCCATCTCTATGAACATGGAAATATCCACACCGCCATCTGTACGAACATGGAAATATCTATACCGCCATCTGTATGAACATGTAAATATCCACACCGCCATCTGCATGAACATGGAAATATCTACACCGCTAACTGTATGAACATGGAAATATCTACACCGCTATCTGTATGAACATGGAAATATCTACACCGTTATCTGTATGAACATGGAAATATCTACACCGCTATCTGTATGAACATGGAAATATCTACACCGCTATCTGTACGAACATGGAAATATCTACACCGCTATTTGTATGAACATGCAAATATCTACACAGCTATCTGTATATCAATGGAAATATCTGCACTGCTATCTCTATAAACATGGAAATAACTACACTACTATCTGTATAAACATGGAAATATCTAAACCGCCACCTGTATGAAAATGGAAATATCTACACTGCCATCTGTACGAACATGGAAATATCTACACCACCATCTGTATCAACATATAAATATCTGCAACGCCATCTGTATGAACATGGAAATATCTACACCGCTAACTGAATGAACATGGAAATATCTACACCGCTAACTGAATGAACATGGAAATATCTACACCGCCATCTGTATGAACATGGAAATATCTGCACCGCCAACTGTATGAACATATAACTATCTACACCGCCATCTTTATTAAGATGGAGATATCTACACCGCTATCTGTATAAACATGGAAATATCTACACCGCTATCTGTATAAACATGGAAATATCTACACCGCTATCTGTATAAACATGGAAATATCTACACCGCTACCTGTATAAATATGGAAATATCAGCACCGCCATCTGTATGAACATGGAATTATCTACACCGCTATCTGTATGAACATGGAAATATCTACACCGCTATCTGTATGAACATGGAAATATCTACACCGCTATCTGTGTAAATATGCATACATCTTCACCGCAATCTGTATAAACATGGAAATATCTACACCGCTACCTGTATGAACATGGAAATATGTACACGGCTATCTGTATGAACATGGAAATATCTACACTGTTATCTGTAAGAACATGGATATATCTACACCGCCATCTGGATGAACATGGAAATATCTACACCGCTATCTGTGTAAACATGCATACATCTTCACCGCTATCTGTATAAACATGGAAATATCTACACCGCTATCTGAACATGGAAATATCTACACCGCTATCTGTATGAACATGGAAATATCTACACTGCTATCTGTTTGAACATGGAAATATCTACACCGCTATCTGCATGAAAATGGAAATATCTATACTGCTATCTGCATATACATGGAAATATCTACTCAGCTATCTCTTTGCACTTGGAAATAACTACACAGCTATCTGTATGAACATGGAAATATCTACACCGCCATCTGTATGAACATGGAAATATCTGCACCGCCAACTGTATGAACATATAACTATCTACACCGCCATCTTTATTAAGATGGAGATATCTACACCGCTATCTGTATAAACATGGAAATATCTACACCGCTATCTGTATAAACATGGGAATATCTACACCGCTATCTGTATAAACATGGAAATAACAACACCGCTACCTGTATAAACATGGAAATATCAGCACCGCAATCTGTATGAACATGGAAATATCTACACCGCTATCTGTATGAACATGGAAATATCTACACCGCTATCTGTATGGACATGGAAATATCTACACCGCTATCTGTGTAAATATGCATACATCTTCACCGCAATCTGTATAAACATGGAAATATCTACACCGCTACCTGTATGAACATGGAAATATCTACACCGCTATCTGTTTGAACATGGAAATATCTACACCGCTATCTGTGTAAACATGCATACATCTTCACCGCAATCTGTATAAACATGGAAATATCTACACCGCTATCTGTATGAACATGGAAATATCTACACCGCTATCTGTTTAAACATGGAAATATCTACACCGCTATCTGTGTAAACATGCATACATCTTCACCGCTATCTGTATAAACATGGAAATATCAGCACCGCAATCTGTATGAACATAGAAATATCTACACCGCTATCTGTATGAACATGGAAATATCTACACCGCAATCTGTATGAACATGGAAATATCTACACCGCTACCTGTATGAACATGGAAATATCTACACCGCTATCTGTATGAACATGGATATATCTACACAGCCATCTGGATGAACATGGAAATATAAACACCGCTATCTGTATGAACATGGAAATATCTACACCGCTATCTGTGTAAATATGCATACATCTTCACCGCAATCTGTATAAACATGGAAATATCTACACCGCTATCTGTATGAACATGGAAATATCTACACCGCTATCTGTTTAAACATGGAAATATCTACACCGCTATCTGTGTAAACATGCATACATCTTCACCGCTATCTGTATAAACATGGAAATATCTACACTGCTATCTGTAATCAAATGGAAATATCTACACCGCTATCTGCATGAAAATGGAAATATCTACACTGCTATCTGCATATACATGGAAATAACTACTCAGCTATCTCTTTACACATGGAAATAACTACACCGCTATCTGTATGAACATGGAAATATCTACACCGCCATCTGTATGAACATGGAAATATCTGCACCGCCAACTGTATGAACATATAACTATCTACACCGCCATCTTTATTAAGATGGAGATATCTACACCGCTATCTGTAGGAACATGGAAATATCTACACCGCTATCTGTAGGAACATGGAAATATCTACACCGCTATCTGTATAAACATGGAAATATCTACACCGCTACCTGTATAAATATGGAAATATCAGCTCCGCAATCTGTATGAACATGGAATTATCTACACCGCTATCTGTATGAACATGGAAATATCTACACCGCTATCTGTATGAACATGGAAATATCTACACCGCTATCTGTGTAAATATGCATACATCTTCACCGCAATCTGTATAAACATGGAAATATCTACACCGCTACCTGTATGAACATGGAAATATCTACACCGCTATCTGTTTGAACATGGAAATATCTACACCGCTATCTGTGTAAACATGCATACATCTTCACCGCTATCTGTATAAACATGGAAATATCTACACTGCTATCTGTATGAAAATGGAAATATCTACACCGCTATCTGTATGAACATGGAAATATGTACACGGCTATCTGTATGAACATGGAAATATCTACACCGCTATCTGTATGAACATGGATATATCTACACAGCCATCTGGATGAACATGGAAATATCTACACCGCTATCTGTATGAACATGGAAATATCTACACCGTTATCTGTAAGAACATGGATATATCTACACCGCCATCTGGATGAACATGGAAATATCTAAACCGCTATCTGTGTAAACATGCATACATCTTCACCGCTATCTGTATAAACATGGAAATATCTACACCGCTATCTGAACATGGAAATATCTACACCGCTATCTGTATGAACATGGAAATATCTACACTGCTATCTGTTTGAACATGGAAATATCTACACCGCTATCTGCATGAAAATGGAAATATCTATACTGCTATCTGCATATACATGGAAATATCTACTCAGCTATCTCGTTGCACCTGGAAATAACTACACAGCTATCTGTATGAACATGGAAATATCTACACCGCCATCTGTATGAACTTGGAAATATCTGCACCGCCAACTGTATGAACATATAACTATCTACACCGCCATCTTTATTAAGATGGAGATATCTACGCCGCTATCTGTATAAACATGGAAATATCTACACCGCTATCTGTATAAACATGGAAATATCTACACCGCTATCTGTATAAACATGGAAATATCTACACCGCTACCTGTATAAACATGGAAATATCAGCACCGCAATCTGTATGAACAAGGAAATATCTACACCGCTATCTGTATGAACATGGAAATATCTACACCGCTATCTGTATGAACATGGAAATATCTACACCGCTATCTGTGTAAATATGCATACATCTTCACCGCAATCTGTATAAACATGGAAATATCTACACCGCTACCTGTATGAACATGGAAATATCCACACCGCTATCTGTTTGAACATGGAAATATCTACACCGCTATCTGTGTAAACATGCATACATCTTCACCGCTATC
This sequence comes from Gorilla gorilla gorilla, assembly GCF_029281585.2. Taxonomy (NCBI): domain Eukaryota; kingdom Metazoa; phylum Chordata; class Mammalia; order Primates; family Hominidae; genus Gorilla; species Gorilla gorilla. The sequence continues at coordinate 3,372,255 of NC_073234.2, forward strand.
TGTATAAACATGGAAATATCTACACTGCTATCTGTCTGAAAATGGAAATATCTACACCGCTATCTGTATGAACATGGAAATATGTACACGGCTATCTGTATGAACATGGAAATATCTACACCGCTATCTGTATGAACATGGATATATCTACACAGCCATCTGGATGAACATGGAAATATCTACACCGCTATCTGTATGAACATGGAAATATCTACACTGTTATCTGTAAGAACATGGATATATCTACACAGCCATCTGGATGAACATGGAAATATCTACACCGCTATCTGTGTAAACATGCATACATCTTCCCCGCTATCTGTATAAACATGGAAATATCTACACCGCTATCTGAACATGGAAATATCTACACCGCTATCTGTATGAACATGGAAATATCTACACTGCTATCTGTTTGAACATGGAAATATCTACACCGCTATCTGCATGAAAATGGAAATATCTATACTGCTATCTGCATATACATGGAAATATCTACTCAGCTATCTCTTTGCACATGGAAATAACTACACCGCTATCTGTATGAACATGGAAATATCTACACCGCCATCTGTATGAACATGGAAATATCTGCACCGCCAACTTTATGAACATATAAATAACTACACCGCCATCTTTATTAACATGGAGATATCTACACCACTATCTGTATAAACATTTAAATATCTACACCGCTATCTGTATAAACATGGAAATATCTACACCGCTATCTGTATAAACATGGAAATATCTACACCGCTACCTGTATAAACATGGAAATATCAGCACCGCTATCAGTATGAACATGGAAATATCTACACCGCTATCTGTATGAACATGGAAATATCTACACCTCTATCTGTTTGAACATGGAAATATCTACACCGCTATCTGTGTAAACATGCATACATCTTCACCGCTATCTGTATAAACATGGAAATATCTACACTGCTATCTGTATGAAAATGGAAATATCTACACCGCTATCTGTATGAACATGGAAATATGTACACGGCTATCTCTATGAACATGGAAATATCTACACCGCTATCTGTATGAACATGGATATATCTACACAGCCATCTGGATGAACATGGAAATATCTACACCGCTATCTGTATGAACATGGAAATATCTACACCGTTATCTGTAAGAACATGGATATATCTACACATCCATCTGGATGAACATGGAAATATCTACACCGCTATATGTGTAAACATGCATACATCTTCACCGCTATCTGTATAAACATGGAAATATCTACACCGCTATCTGAACATGGAAATATCTACACCGCTATCTGTATGAACATGGAAATATCTACACTGGTATCTGCTTGAACATGGAAATATCTACACCGCTATCTGCATGAAAATGGAAATATCTATACTGCTATCTGCATATACATGGAAATATCTACTCAGCTATCTCTTTGCACATGGAAATAACTACACCGCTATCTGTATGAACATGGAAATATCTACACCGCCATCTGTATGAACATGGAAATATCTGCACCGCCAACTTTATGAACATATAAATAACTACACCGCCATCTTTATTAACATGGAGATATCTACACCGCTATCTGAATAAACATTTAAATATCTACACCGCTATCTGTATAAACATGGAAATATCTACACCGCTATCTGTATAAACATGGAAATATCAGCACCGCTATCTGTTTGAACATGGAAATATCTACACCGCTACCTGTATATATATGGAAATATCAGCACCGCCATCTGCATGAACATGGAATTATCTACACCGCTATCTGTATGAACATGGAAATATCTACACCGCTATCTGTATGAACATGGAAATATCTACACCGCTATCTGTGTAAATATGCATACATCTTCACCGCAATCTGTATAAACATGGAAATATCTACACCGCTACCTGTATGAACATGGAAATATCTACACCGCTATCTGTTTGAACATGGAAATATCTACACCGCTATCTGTGTAAACATGCATATATCTTCACCGCTATCTGTATAAACATGGAAATATATACACTGCTATCTGTATGAAAATGGAAATATCTACACCGCTATCTGTATGAACATGGAAATATGTACACGGCTATCTGTATGAACATGGAAATATCTACACCGGTATCTGTAAGAACATGGATATATCTACACCGCCATCTGGATGAACATGGAAATATCTACACCGCTATCTGTGTAAACATGCATACATCTTCACCGCTATCTGTATAAACATGGAAATATCTACACCGCTATCTGAACATGGAAATATCTACACCGCTATCTGTATGAACATGGAAATATCTACACTGCTATCTGTTTGAACATGGAAATATCTACACCGCTATCTGTATAAACATGGAAATATCTACACCGCTATCTGAACATGGAAATATCTACACCGCTATCTGCATGAAAATGGAAATATCTACACTGCTATCTGCATATACATGGAAATAACTACTCAGCTATCTCTTTACACATGGAAATAACTACACCGCTATCTGTATGAACATGGAAATATCTACACCGCCATCTGTATGAACATGGAAATATCTGCACCGCCAACTGTATGAACATATAACTATCTACACCGCCATCTTTATTAAGATGGAGTTATCTACACCGCTATCTGTATAAACATGGAAATATCTACACCGCTATCTGTATAAACACGGAAATATCTACACCGCTATCTGTATAAACATGGAAATATCTACACCGCTACCTGTATGAACATGGAAATATCTACACCGCTATCTGTTTAAACATGGAAATATCTACACCGCTATCTGTGTAAACATGCATACATCTTCACCGCTATCTGTATAAACATGGAAATATCAGCACCGCAATCTGTATGAACATAGAAATATCTACACCTCTATCTGTATGAACATGGAAATATCTACACCGCAATCTGTATGAACATGGAAATATCTACACCGCTATCTGTGTAAATATGCATACATCTTCACCGCAATCTGTATAAACATGGAAATATCTACACCGCTATCTGTATGAACATGGAAATATCTACACCGCTATCTGTTTAAACATGGAAATATCTACACCGCTATCTGTGTAAACATGCATACATCTTCACCGCTATCTGTATAAACATGGAAATATCTACACTGCTATCTGTAATCAAATGGAAATATCTACACCGCTATCTGCATGAAAATGGAAATATCTACACTGCTATCTGCATATACATGGAAATAACTACTCAGCTATCTCTTTACACATGGAAATAACTACACCGCTATCTGTATGAACATGGAAATATCTACACCGCCATCTGTATGAACATGGAAATATCTGCACCGCCAACTGTATGAACATATAACTATCTACACCGCCATCTTTATTAAGATGGAGATATCTACACCGCTATCTGTAGGAACATGGAAATATCTACACCGCTATCTGTATAAACATGGAAATATCTACACCGCTATCTGTATAAACATGGAAATATCTACACCGCTACCTGTATAAATATGGAAATATCAGCTCCGCAATCTGTATGAACATGGAATTATCTACACCGCTATCTGTATGAACATGGAAATATCTACACCGCTATCTGTATGAACATGGAAATATCTACACCGCTATCTGTGTAAATATGCATACATCTTCACCGCAATCTGTATAAACATGGAAATATCTACACCGCTACCTGTATGAACATGGAAATATCTACACCGCTATCTGTTTGAACATGGAAATATCTACACCGCTATCTGTGTAAACATGCATACATCTTCACCGCTATCTGTATAAACATGGAAATATCTACACTGCTATCTGTATGAAAATGGAAATATCTACACCGCTATCTGTATGAACATGGAAATATGTACACGGCTATCTGTATGAACATGGAAATATCTACACCGCTATCTGTATGAACATGGATATATCTACACAGCCATCTGGATGAACATGGAAATATCTACACCGCTATCTGTATGAACATGGAAATATCTACACCGTTATCTGTAAGAACATGGATATATCTACACCGCCATCTGGATGAACATGGAAATATCTAAACCGCTATCTGTGTAAACATGCATACATCTTCACCGCTATCTGTATAAACATGGAAATATCTACACCGCTATCTGAACATGGAAATATCTACACCGCTATCTGTATGAACATGGAAATATCTACACTGCTATCTGTTTGAACATGGAAATATCTACACCGCTATCTGCATGAAAATGGAAATATCTATACTGCTATCTGCATATACATGGAAATATCTACTCAGCTATCTCGTTGCACTTGGAAATAACTACACAGCTATCTGTATGAACATGGAAATATCTACACCGCCATCTGTATGAACTTGGAAATATCTGCACCGCCAACTGTATGAACATATAACTATCTACACCGCCATCTTTATTAAGATGGAGATATCTACGCCGCTATCTGTATAAACATGGAAATATCTACACCGCTATCTGTATAAACATGGAAATATCTACACCGCTATCTGTATAAACATGGAAATATCTACACCGCTACCTGTATAAACATGGAAATATCAGCACCGCAATCTGTATGAACAAGGAAATATCTACACCGCTATCTGTATGAACATGGAAATATCTACACCGCTATCTGTATGAACATGGAAATATCTACACCGCTATCTGTGTAAATATGCATACATCTTCACCGCAATCTGTATAAACATGGAAATATCTACACCGCTACCTGTATGAACATGGAAATATCCACACCGCTATCTGTTTGAACATGGAAATATCTACACCGCTATCTGTGTAAACATGCATACATCTTCACCGCTATCTGTATAAACATGGAAATATCTACACTGCTATCTGTCTGAAAATGGAAATATCTACACCGCTATCTGTATGAACATGGAAATATGTACACGGCTATCTGTATGAACATGGAAATATCTACACCGCTATCTGTATGAACATGGATATATCTACACAGCCATCTGGATGAACATGGAAATATCTACACCGCTATCTGTATGAACATGGAAATATCTACACTGTTATCTGTAAGAACATGGATATATCTACACAGCCATCTGGATGAACATGGAAATATCTACACCGCTATCTGTGTAAACATGCATACATCTTCCCCGCTATCTGTATAAACATGGAAATATCTACACCGCTATCTGAACATGGAAATATCTACACCGCTATCTGTATGAACATGGAAATATCTACACTGCTATCTGTTTGAACATGGAAATATCTACACCGCTATCTGCATGAAAATGGAAATATCTATACTGCTATCTGCATATACATGGAAATATCTACTCAGCTATCTCTTTGCACATGGAAATAACTACACCGCTATCTGTATGAACATGGAAATATCTACACCGCCATCTGTATGAACATGGAAATATCTGCACCGCCAACTTTATGAACATATAAATAACTACACCGCCATCTTTATTAACATGGAGATATCTACACCACTATCTGTATAAACATTTAAATATCTACACCGCTATCTGTATAAACATGGAAATATCTACACCGCTATCTGTATAAACATGGAAATATCTACACCGCTACCTGTATAAACATGGAAATATCAGCACCGCTATCAGTATGAACATGGAAATATCTACACCGCTATCTGTATGAACATGGAAATATCTACACCTCTATCTGTTTGAACATGGAAATATCTACACCGCTATCTGTGTAAACATGCATACATCTTCACCGCTATCTGTATAAACATGGAAATATCTACACTGCTATCTGTATGAAAATGGAAATATCTACACCGCTATCTGTATGAACATGGAAATATGTACACGGCTATCTCTATGAACATGGAAATATCTACACCGCTATCTGTATGAACATGGATATATCTACACAGCCATCTGGATGAACATGGAAATATCTACACCGCTATCTGTATGAACATGGAAATATCTACACCGTTATCTGTAAGAACATGGATATATCTACACATCCATCTGGATGAACATGGAAATATCTACACCGCTATATGTGTAAACATGCATACATCTTCACCGCTATCTGTATAAACATGGAAATATCTACACCGCTATCTGAACATGGAAATATCTACACCGCTATCTGTATGAACATGGAAATATCTACACTGGTATCTGCTTGAACATGGAAATATCTACACCGCTATCTGCATGAAAATGGAAATATCTATACTGCTATCTGCATATACATGGAAATATCTACTCAGCTATCTCTTTGCACATGGAAATAACTACACCGCTATCTGTATGAACATGGAAATATCTACACCGCCATCTGTATGAACATGGAAATATCTGCACCGCCAACTTTATGAACATATAAATAACTACACCGCCATCTTTATTAACATGGAGATATCTACACCGCTATCTGAATAAACATTTAAATATCTACACCGCTATCTGTATAAACATGGAAATATCTACACCGCTATCTGTATAAACATGGAAATATCAGCACCGCTATCTGTTTGAACATGGAAATATCTACACCGCTACCTGTATATATATGGAAATATCAGCACCGCCATCTGCATGAACATGGAATTATCTACACCGCTATCTGTATGAACATGGAAATATCTACACCGCTATCTGTATGAACATGGAAATATCTACACCGCTATCTGTGTAAATATGCATACATCTTCACCGCAATCTGTATAAACATGGAAATATCTACACCGCTACCTGTATGAACATGGAAATATCTACACCGCTATCTGTTTGAACATGGAAATATCTACACCGCTATCTGTGTAAACATGCATATATCTTCACCGCTATCTGTATAAACATGGAAATATATACACTGCTATCTGTATGAAAATGGAAATATCTACACCGCTATCTGTATGAACATGGAAATATGTACACGGCTATCTGTATGAACATGGAAATATCTACACCGGTATCTGTAAGAACATGGATATATCTACACCGCCATCTGGATGAACATGGAAATATCTACACCGCTATCTGTGTAAACATGCATACATCTTCACCGCTATCTGTATAAACATGGAAATATCTACACCGCTATCTGAACATGGAAATATCTACACCGCTATCTGTATGAACATGGAAATATCTACACTGCTATCTGTTTGAACATGGAAATATCTACACCGCTATCTGCATGAAAATGGAAATATCTATACTGCTATCTGCATATACATGGAAATATCTACTCAGCTATCTCTTTGCACTTGGAAATAACTACACAGCTATCTGTATGAACATGGAAATATCTACACCGCCATCTGTATGAACATGGAAATATCTGCACCGCCAACTGTATGAACATATAACTATCTACACCGCCAAATTTATTAAGATGGAGATATCTACACCGCTATCTGTATAAACATGGAAATATCTACACCGCTATCTGTATAAACATGGAAATATCTACACCGCTATCTGTATAAACATGGAAATATCTACACCGCTACCTGTATAAACATGGAAATATCAGCACCACAATCTGTATGAACATGGAAATATCTACACCGCTATCTGTATGAACATGGAAATATCTACACCGCTATCTGTATGAACATGGAAATATCTACACCGCTATCTGTGTAAATATGCATACATCTTCACCGCAATCTGTATAAACATGGAAATATCTACACCGCTACCTGTATGAACATGGAAATATCTGCACCGCTATCTGTTTGAACATGGAAATATCTACACCGCTATCTGTGTAAACATGCATACATCTTCACCGCTATCTGTATAAACATGGAAATATCTACACTGCTATCTGTATGAAAATGGAAATATCTACACCGCTATCTGTATGAACATGGAAATATGTACACGGCTATCTGTATGAACATGGAAATATCTACACCGCTATCAGTATAAACATGGAAATATCTACACCGCTACCTGTATAAACATGGAAATATCAGCACCGCTATCTGTATGAACATGGAAATATCTACACCGCTATCTGTATGAACATGGAAATATCTACACCGTTATCTGTATGAACATGGATATATCTACACAGCCATCTGGATGAACATGGAAATATCTACACCGCTATCTGTGTAAACATGCATACATCTTCACCGCTATCTGTATAAACATGGAAATATCTACACCGCTATCTGTATGAACATGGAAATATCTACACCGCTGTCTGTATGAACATGGAAATATCTACACTGCTATCTGTTTGAACATGGAAATATCTACACCGCTATCTGCATGAAAATGGAAATATCTACACTGCTATCTGCATATACATGGAAATAACTACTCAGCTATCTCTTTACACATGGAAATAACTACACCGCTATCTGTATGAACATGGAAATATCTACACCGCCATCTGTATGAACATGGAAATATCTGCACCGCCAACTGTATGAACATATAACTATCTACACCGCCATCTTTATTAAGATGGAGTTATCTACACCGCTATCTGTATAAACATGGAAATATCTACACCGCTATCTGTATAAACACGGAAATATCTACACCGCTATCTGTATAAACATGGAAATATCTACACCGCTACCTGTATAAATATGGAAATATCAGCACCGCCATCTGTATGAACATGGAATTATCTACACCGCTATCTGTATGAACATGGAAATATCTACACCGCTATCTGTATGAACATGGAAATATCTACACCGCTATCTGTGTAAATATGCATACATCTTCACCGCAATCTGTATAAACATGGAAATATCTACACCGCTACCTGTATGAACATGGAAATATCTACACCGCTATCTGTTTGAACATGGAAATATCTACACCGCTATCTGTGTAAACATGCATACATCTTCACCGCTATCTGTATAAACATGGAAATATCTACACTGCTATCTGTATGAAAATGGAAATATCTACACCGCTATCTGTATGAACATGGAAATATGTACACGGCTATCTGTATGAACATGGAAATATCTACACCGTTATCTGTAAGAACATGGATATATCTACACTGACATCTGGATGAACATGGAAATATCTACACCGCTATCTGTGTAAACATGCATACATCTTCACCGCTATCTGTATAAACATGGAAATATCTACACCGCTATCTGAACATGGAAATATCAGCACCGCAATCTGTATGAACATGGAAATATCTACACCGCTATATGTATGAACATGGAAATATCTACACCGCTATCTGTATGGACATGGAAATATCTACACCGCTATCTGTGTAAATATGCTTACATCTTCACCGCAATCTGTATAAACATGGAAATATCTACACCGCTACTTGTATGAACATGGAAATATCTACACCGCTATCTGTTTGAACATGGAAATATCTACACCGCTATCTGTGTAAACATGCATACATCTTCACCGCAATCTGTATAAACATGGAAATATCTACACCGCTATCTGTATGAACATGGAAATATCTACACCGCTATCTGTTTAAACATGGAAATATCTACACCGCTATCTGTGTAAACATGCATACATCTTCACCGCTATCTGTATAAACATGGAAATATCAGCACCGCAATCTGTATGAACATAGAAATACCTACACCGCTATCTGTATGAACATGGAAATATCTACACCGCAATCTGTATGAACATGGAAATATCTACACCGCTACCTGTATGAACATGGAAATATCTACACCGCTATCTGTATGAACATGGATATATCTACACAGCCATCTGGATGAACATGGAAATATAAACACCGCAATCTGTATGAACATGGAAATATCTACACCGCTATCTGTGTAAATATGCATACATCTTCACCGCAATCTGTATAAACATGGAAATATCTACACCGCTATCTGTATGAACATGGAAATATCTACACCGCTATCTGTTTAAACATGGAAATATCTACACCGCTATCTGTGTAAACATGCATACATCTTCACCGCTATCTGTATAAACATGGCAATATCTACACTGCTATCTGTAATGAAATGGAAATATCTACACCGCTATCTGTGTGAATATGGAAATATGTACACGGCTATCTGTATGAACATGGAAATATCTACACCGCTATCTGTATGAACATGGATATATCTACACAGCCATCTGGATGAACATGGAAATATCTACACCGCTATCTGTATGAACATGGAAATATCTACACCGTTATCTGTATGAACATGGGTATATCTACACAGCCATCTGGATGAACATGGAAATATCTACACCGCTATCTGTGTAAACATGCATACATCTTCACCGCTATCTGTATAAACATGGAAATATCTACACCGCTATCTGTATGAACATGGAAATATCTACACCGCTATCTGTATGAACATGGAAATATCTACACTGCTATCTGTTTGAACATGGAAATATCTACACCGCTATCTGCATGAAAATGGAAATATCTACACTGCTATCTGCATATACATGGAAATAACTACTCAGCTATCTCTTTACACATGGAAATAACTACACCGCTATCTGTATGAACATGGAAATATCTACACCGCCATCTGTATGAACATGGAAATATCTGCACCGCCAACTGTATGAACATATAACTATTTACACCGCCATCTTTATTAAGATGGAGATATCTACACCGCTATCTGTAGGAACATGGAAATATCTACACCGCTATCTGTATAAACATGGAAATATCTACACCGCTATCTGTATAAACATGGAAATATCTACACCGCTACCTGTATAAATATGGAAATATCAGCACCGCAATCTGTATGAACATGGAATTATCTACACCGCTATCTGTATGAACATGGAAATATCTACACCGCTATCTGTATGAACATGGAAATATCTACACCGCTATCTGTGTAAATATGCATAAATCTTCACCGCAATCTGTATAAACATGGAAATATCTACACCGCTACCTGTATGAACATGGAAATATCTACACCGCTATCTGTTTGAACATGGAAATATCTACACCGCTATCTGTGTAAACATGCATACATCTTCACCGCTATCTGTATAAACATGGAAATATCTACCCTGCTATCTGTATGAAAATGGAAATATCTACACCGCTATCTGTATGAACATGGAAATATGTACACGGCTATCTGTATGAACATGGAAATATCTACACCGCTATCTGTATGAACATGGATATATCTACACAGCCATCTGGATGAACATGGAAATATCTACACCGCTATCTGTATGAACATGGAAATATCTACACCGTTATCTGTAAGAACATGGATATATCTACACCATCTGGATGAACATGGAAATATCTACACCGCTATCTGTGTAAACATGCATACATCTTCACCGCTATCTGTATAAACATGGAAATATCTACACCGCTATCTGAACATGGAAATATCTACACCGCTATCTGTATGAACATGGAAATATCTACACTGCTATCTGTTTGAACATGGAAATATCTACACCGCTATCTGCATGAAAATGGAAATATCTATACTACTATCTGCATATACATGGAAATATCTACTCAGCTATCTCTTTGCACTTGGAAATAACTACACAGCTATCTGTATGAACATGGAAATATCTACACCGCCATCTGTATGAACATGGAAATATCTGCACCGCCAACTGTATGAACATATAACTATCTACACCGCCATCTTTATTAAGATGGAGATATCTACACCGCTATCTGTATAAACATGGAAATATCTACACCGCTATCTGTATAAACATGGAAATATCTACACCGCTATCTGTATAAACATGGAAATATCTACACCGCTACCTGTATAAACATGGAAATATCAGCACCGCAATCTGTATGAACATGGAAATATCTACACCGCTATCTGTATGAACATGGAAATATCTACACCGCTATCTGTATGAACATGGAAATATCTACACCGCTATCTGTGTAAATATGCATACATCTTCACCGCTATCTGTATAAACATGGAAATATCTACACCGCTACCTGTATGAACATGGAAATATCTACACCGCTATCTGTTTGAACATGGAAATATCTACACCGCTATCTGTGTAAACATGCATACATCTTCACCGCTATCTGTATAAACATGGAAATATCTACACTGCTATCTGTATGAAAATGGAAATATCTACACCGCTATCTGTATGAACATGGAAATATGTACACGGCTATCTGTATGAACATGGAGATATCTACACCGCTATCTGTATGAACATGGATATATCTACACAGCCATCTGGATGAACATGGAAATATCTACACCGCTATCTGTATGAACATGGAAATATCTACACTGTTATCTGTAAGAACATGGATATATCTACACAGCCATCTGGATGAACATGGAAATATCTACACCGCTATCTGTGTAAACATGCATACATCTTCCCCGCTATCTGTATAAACATGGAAATATCTACACCGCTATCTGAACATGGAAATATCTACACCGCTATCTGTATGAACATGGAAATATCTACACTGCTATCTGTTTGAACATGGAAATATCTACACCGCTATCTGCATGAAAATGGAAATATCTATACTGCTATCTGCATATACATGGAAATATCTACTCAGCTATCTCTTTGCACATGGAAATAACTACACCGCTATCTGTATGAACATGGAAATATCTACACCGCCATCTGTATGAACATGGAAATATCTGCACCGCCAACTTTATGAACATATAAATAACTACACCGCCATCTTTATTAACATGGAGATATCTACACCGCTATCTGTATAAACATTTAAATATCTACACCGCTATCTGTATAAACATGGAAATATCTACACCGCTATCTGTATAAACATGGAAATATCTACACCGCTACCTGTATAAACATGGAAATATCAGCACCGCTATCAGTATGAACATGGAAATATCTACACCGCTATCTGTATGAACATGGAAATATCTACACCTCTATCTGTTTGAACATGGAAATATCTACACCGCTATCTGTGTAAACGTGCATACATCTTCACCGCTATCTGTATAAACATGGAAATATCTACACCGCTATCTGTATGAACATGGAAATATCTACACCGCTATCTGTATGAACATGGAAATATCTACACTGCTATCTGTTTGAACATGGAAATATCTACACCGCTATCTGCATGAAAATGGAAATATCTACACTGCTATCTGCATATACATGGAAATAACTACTCAGCTATCTCTTTACACATGGAAATAACTACACCGCTATCTGTATAAACATGGAAATACCTACACCGCCATCTGTATGAACATGGAAATATCTGCACCGCCAACTGTATGAACATATAACTATCTACACTGCCATCTTTATTAAGATGGAGATATCTACACCGCTATCTGTATAAACATGGAAATATCTACACCGCTATCTGTATAAACATGGAAATATCTACACCGCTATCTGTATAAACATGGAAATATCTACACCGCTACCTGTATAAATATGGAAATATCAGCACCGCCATCTGCATGAACATGGAATTATCTACACCGCTATCTGTATGAACATGGAAATATCTACACCGCTATCTGTATGAACATGGAAATATCTACACCGCTATCTGTGTAAATATGCATACATCTTCACCGCAATCTGTATAAACCTGGAAATATCTACACCGCTACCTGTATGAACATGGAAATATCTACACCGCTATCTGTTTGAACATGGATATATCTACACCGCTATCTGTGTAAACATGCATACATCTTCACCGCTATCTGTATAAACATGGAAATATCTACACTGCTATCTGTATGAAAATGGAAATATCTACACCGCTATCTGTATGAACATGGAAATATGTACACGGATATCTGTATGAACATGGAAATATCTACACCGCTATCTGTAAGAACATGGATATATCTACACCGCCATCTGGATGAACATGGAAATATCTACACCGCTATCTGTGTAAACATGCATACATCTTCACCGCTATCTGTATAAACATGGAAATATCTACACCGCTATCTGAACATGGAAATATCTACACCGCTATCTGTATGAACATGGAAATATCTGCACTGCTATCTGTTTGAACATGGAAATATCTACACCGCTATCTGCATGAAAATGGAAATATCTATACTGCTATCTGCATATACATGGAAATATCTACTCAGCTATCTCTTTGCACTTGGAAATAACTACACAGCTATCTGTATGAACATGGAAATATCTACACCGCCATCTGTATGAACATGGAAATATCTGCACCGCCAACTGTATGAACATATAACTACACCGCCAACTTTATTAAGATGGAGATATCTACACCGCTATCTGTATAAACATGGAAATATCTACACCGCTATCTGTATAAACATGGAAATATCTACACCGCTATCTGTATAAACATGGAAATATCTACACCGCTACCTGTATAAACATGGAAATATCAGCACCACAATCTGTATGAACATGGAAATATCTACACCGCTATCTGTATGAACATGGAAATATCTACACCGCTATCTGTATGAACATGGAAATATCTACACCGCTATCTGTATGAACATGGAAATATCTACACCGCTATCTGTGTAAATATGCATACATCTTCACCGCAATCTGTATAAACATGGAAATATCTACACCACTACCTGTATGAACATGGAAATATCTGCACCGCTATCTGTTTGAACATGGAAATATCTACATCGCTATCTGTGTAAACATGCATACATGTTCACCGCTATCTGTATAAACATGGAAATATCTACACTGCTATCTGTATGAAAATGGAAATATCTACACCGCTATCTGTATGAACATGGAAATATGTACACGGCTATCTGTATGAACATGGAAATATCTACACCGCTATCTGTATGAACATGGATATATATACACAGCCTTCTGGATGAACATGGAAATATCTACACCGCTATCTGTATGAACATGGAAATATCTACACTGTTATCTGTAAGAACATGGATATATCTACACAGCCATCTGGATGAACATGGAAATATCTACACCGCTATCTGTGTAAACATGCATACATCTTCACCGCTATCTGTATAAACATGGAAATATCTACACCGCTATCTGAACATGGAAATATCTACACCGCTATCTGTATGAACATGGAAATATCTACACTGCTATCTGTTTGAACATGGAAATATCTACACCGCTATCTGCATGAAAATGGAAATATCTATACTGCTATCTGCATATACATGGAAATATCTACTCAGCTATCTCTTTGCACATGGAAATAACTACACCGCTATCTGTATGAACATGGAAATATCTACACCGCCATCTGTATGAACATGGAAATATCTGCACCGCCAGCTTTATGAACATATAAATAACTACACCGCCATCTTTATTAACATGGAGATATCTACACCGCTATCTGTATAAACATTTAAATATCTACACCGCTATCTGTATAAACATGGAAATATCTACACCGCTATCTGTATAAACATGGAAATATCTACACCGCTACCTGTATAAACATGGAAATATCAGCACCGCTATCAGTATGAACATGGAAATATCTACACCGCTATCTGTATGAACATGGAAATATCTACACCTCTATCTGTTTGAACATGGAAATATCTACACCGCTATCTGTGTAAACATGCATACATCTTCACCGCTATCTGTATAAACATGGAAATATCTACACTGCTATCTGTATGAAAATGGAAATATCTACACCGCTATCTGTATGAACATGGAAATATGTACACGGCTATCTGTATGAACATGGAAATATCTACACCGCTATCTGTATGAACATGGATATATCTACACAGCCATCTGGATGAACATGGAAATATCTACACCGCTATCTGTATGAACATGGAAATATCTACACCGTTATCTGTAAGAACATGGATATATCTACACATCCATCTGGATGAACATGGAAATATCTACACCGCTATATGTGTAAACATGCATACATCTTCACCGCTATCTGTATAAACATGGAAATATCTACACCGCTATCTGAACATGGAAATATCTACACTGCTATCTGTATGAACATGGAAATATCTACACTGGTATCTGTTTGAACATGGAAATATCTACACCGCTATCTGCATGAAAATGGAAATATCTATGCTGCTATCTGCATATACATGGAAATATCTACTCAGCTATCTCTTTGCACATGGAAATAACTACACCGCTATCTGTATGAAGATGGAAATATCTACACCGCCATCTGTATGAACATGGAAATATCTGCACCGCCAACTTTATGAACATATAAATAACTACACCGCCATCTTTATTAACATGGAGATATCTACACCGCTATCTGTATAAACATTTAAATATCTACACCGCTATCTGTATAAACATGGAAATATCTACACCGCTATCTGTATAAACATGGAAATATCTACACCGCTACCTGTATAAACATGGAAATATCAGCACCGCTATCTGTATGAACATGGAAATATCTACACCGCTATCTGTATGAACATGGAAATATCTACACCGCTATCTGTATGAACATGGAAATATGAAAACCGCTATCTGTATGAACGTGGAAATATCCACACCGCTATCTGTTTGAACATGGAAATATCTACACCGCTGTCTGCATGAAAATGGAAATATCTACACAGCTATCTGCATATACATGGAAATATCTTCACAGCTACCTCTTTACACATGCAAATAACTACACCGCAATCTCTATAAACTTGGAAATATCTACACTGCCATCTGTATGCACATGGAAATATCTACACCACCATCTGTATGAACATATAAATATCTACACCGCCATCTGTATGAACATATAAATATCTACACCGCCATCTGTATTAAGAAGGAGATATCTACACCGCTATCTGTATAAACATGGAAATATCTACACCGCTGCCTGTATAAACCTGGAAATATCAGCACCGCTATCTGTATGAACATGGAAATATCTACACCGCTACCTGTATGAACATGGAAATATCTACACCGCTATCTGTATGAACATGGAAATATCTACACCGCTATCTGTATGAACATGGAAATATCTACACCGCTATCTGTATGAACATGGAAATATCTACACCGCTATCTGTATGAACATGGATATAACTACACAGCCATCTGGATGAACATGGAAATATCTACACCGCTGTCTGTATGAACATGGAAATATCTTCACCGCCATCTGTATGAACATGGATATGTCTACACAGCCATCTGGATGAACATGGAAATATCTACACCGCTATCTCTATGAACATGGAAATATCTACACCGCTATCTGCGTAAACATGCATACATCTTCACCACTATCTGTATAAACATGGAAATATCTACACCGTTATCTGTATGAACATGGAAATATCAACACTGCTCTCTCTATGAACATGGAAATATCTACACCGCTATCTGTTTGAACGTGGAAATATCTAAAACGCTATCTGCATGAAAATGGAAATATCTACACAGATATCTGCATATACATGGAAATATCTACACAGCTATCTCTTTATACACGGAAATAACTACACCGCTATCTGTATGAACATGGAAATATCTTCACCGCCATCTGTATGAACATGGATATATCAACACAGCCATCTGGATGAACATGGAAATATCTACACCGCTATCTCCATAAACATGCATACATCTTCACCGCTATCTGTATAAACATGGAAATATCTACACTGCTATCTGCATGAACATGGAAATATCTACACCGCTATCTGAACATGGAAATATCTACACCGCTATCTGCATGAAAATGGAAATATCTACACAGCGATCTGCATATACATGGAAATATCTATCAAGCTATCTCTTTACACATGGAAATAACCACAGCGCTATCTCTATATACATGCAAATATCTACACTGCCATCTGTATGAACATGGAAATATCTGCACCGCCATCTGTATGAACATATAAGTATCTACAACCCAATCTGTATTAAGATGGAGATATCTACACCGCTGTCTGTATAAACATTTAAATATCTACACCGCTATCTGTATAAACATGGAAATATCTACACCGCTATCTGTATAAACATGGAAATATCTACACCGCTACCTGTATAAACATGGAAATATCAGCACCGCTATCTGTATGAACATGGAAATATCTACACCGCTATCTGTATGAACATGGAAATATCTACACCACTATCTGTATGAACATGGAAATATCTACACCGCTATCTGTATGAACGTGGAAATATCTACACCGCTATCTGTTTGAACATGGAAATATCTACACCGCTGTCTGCATGAAAATGGAAATATCTACACAGCTATCTGCATATACATGGAAATATCTACACAGCTACCTCTTTACACATGCATATAACTACACCGCAATCTCTATAAACTTGGAAATATCTACACTGCCGTCTGTATGCACATGGAAATATCTGCACCGCCATCTGTATGAACATATAAACATCTACACAGCCATGTGTATTAAGAAGGAGATATCTACACCGCTATCTGTATAAACATGGAAATATCTACACCGCTATATATATAAACATGGAAATATCTACACCGCTATCAGTATAAACATGGAAATATCTACACCGCTACCTGTATAAACATGGAAATATCAGCACCGCTATCGGTATGAACATGGAAATATCTACACCGCTATCTGTATGAACATGGAAATATCTACACCGCTATCTGTATGAACATGGAAATATATTCACCGTCATCTGTATGAACATGGATATATCTACACAGCCATCTGTATGAACATGGAAATATCTACACCGCTATCTGTATGAACATGGAAATATCTACACCGCTGTCTGTATGAACATGGAAATATCTTCACCGCCATCTGTATGAACATGGATATGTCTACACAGCCATCTGGATGAACATGGAAATATCTACACCGCGATCTGTATGAACATGGAAATATCTACTCCGCTATCTGTGTAAACATGCATACATCTTCACCGCTATCTGTATAAACATGGAAATATCTACACCGCTATCTGAACATGGAAATATCTACACCGCTATCTGTTTGAACATGGAAATATCTAAACCGCTATCTGCATGAAAATGGAAATATCCACACAGCTATCTGCATATACATGGTAATATCTACACAGCTATCTCTTTACACATGGAAATAACTACACCGCTATCTGTATGAACATGGAAATATCTACACCGCTATCTGTATGAACATAGGAAAATCTACACCGCTACCTGTATGAACATGGAATTATCTACACCGCTATCTGTATGAACATGGAAATATCTACACCGCTATCTGTATGAACATGGAAATATCTACACAGCTATCTGAACATGGAAATATCTACACCGCCATCTGTATGAACATGGAAATATCTGCACCGCCATCTGTATGAACATATAAATATCTACACCAACATCTGTATTAAGATGGAGATATCTATACCGCTATCTCAATAAACATGGAAATATATACACCGCTATCTGTATAAACATGGAAATATCTACACCGCTATCTGTATAAACATGGAAATATCTACACCGCTACCTGTATAAACATGGAAATATCAGCACCGCTATCTGTATGAACATGGAAATATCTACACCGCTATCTGTATGAACATGGAAATATCTACAACGCTATCTGTATGAACATGGAAATATCTACAAAGCTATCTGAATGAACATGGAAATACCTACACCGCTATCTGTTTGAACATGTAAATATCTACACCGCTAACTGCATGAAAATGGAAATATCTACAAAGCTATCTGCATATACATGGAAATATATACACAGCTATCTCTTTACACATGGAAATAACTACACCGCTATATCTATAAACATGGAAATATCTACACCACCATCTGTATGAACATGGAAATATCTGCACCGCCATCTGTATGAACATATAAATATCTACACCGCCATCCGTATTAAGAAGGAGATATCTACACCGCTATCTGTATAAACATGGAAATATCTACACCGCTGCCTGTATAAACATGGAAATATCAGCACCGCTATCTGTATGAACATGGAAATATCTACACCGCTACCTGTATGAACATGGAAATATCTACACCGCTATCTGTATGAACATGGAAATATCTACACCGCTATCTGTATGAACATGGAAATATCTACACCGCTATCTGTATGAACATGGAAATATCTACACCGCTATCTGTATGAACATGGATATAACTACACAGCCATCTGGATGAACATGGAAATATATACACCGCTATCTGTATGAACATGGAAATATCTTCACCGCCATCTGTATGAACATGGATATGTCTACACAGCCATCTGGATGAACATGGAATTATCTACACCGCTATCTGTATGAACATGGAAATATCTACACCGCTATCTGTATAAACATGCATACATCTTCACCGCTATCTGTATAAACATGGAAATATCTACACTGCTATCTGCATGAACATGGAAATATCTACACCACTATCTGAACATGGAAATATCTACACCGCTATCTGCATGAAAATGGAAATATCTACACAGCGATCTGCATATACATGGAAATATCTACAAAGCTATCTCTTTACACATGGAAATAACTACAGCGCTATCTCTATATACATGCAAATATCTACACTGCCATCTGTATGAACATGGAAATATCTGCACCGACATCTGTATGAAGATATAAATATCTACACCCCAATCTATATTAAGATGGAGATATCTACACCGCTAAATGTATAAACATAGAAATATCTACACTGCTATCTGTATAAACATGGAAATATCTACACCGCTATCTGTATTAACATGGAAATATCTACACCGCTACCTGTATAAACATGGAAATATCAGCACCGCTATCTGTATGAACACGGAAATATCTACACCGCTATCTCTATGAACATGGAAATATCTACACCGCTATCTGTATGAACATGGAAATAGCTACACCGCTATCTGTATGAACATGGAAATATCTACACCACTACCTGTATGAACATGGAAATATCTACACCGCTATCTGTATGAACATGGATATATCTACACAGCCATCTGGATGAACATGGAAATAACTACACCGCTATGTGTATGAACATGGATATATCTACACCGCTATCTGTGTAAATATGCATACATCTTCACCGCAATCTGTATAAACATGGAAATACCTTCACCGTTATCTGAATGAACATGGAAATGTCTACACCGCTATCTGTTTGAACATGGAAATACCTACACCGCTATCTGCATGAAAATGGAAATATCTACAGAGCTATCTGCATATACATGGAAATATCTACACAGCTATCTCTTTACACATGGAAATAACTACACCGCTATCTGTATGAACATGGAAATATCTACACCGCCATCTGTATGAACATGGAAATGTCTGCACCGCCATCCGTATGAACATGGAAATATCTACAACGCCATCTGTTTGAACATGGATATAACTACACCGCTATCTGTATGAACATGGAAATATCTACACCGCCATCTGTGTGAACATGGAAATATCTGCACCGCCATCTGAATGAACATATAAATATCTACACCGCCATCTGTATTAAGGTGGAGATATCTACACCGCTATTTGTATAAACATGGAAATATCTACACCGCTATCTGTATAAACATGGAAATATCTACCCCGCTACCTGTATAAACATGGAAATATCAGCACCGCTATCTGTATGAACATGGAAATATCTACAACACTATCTGTATGAACATGGAAATATCTACACCGCTATCTGCATGAAGATGTAATTATCTTCACCGCCATCTGTATGAACATGGATATATCTACACAGCCATCTGGATGAACATGGAAATATCTACACCGCTATCTGTATGAACATGGAAATAGCTGCACAGCTATCTGTATGAACATGGAAATATCTACACCGCTATCTGTATGAACATGGAAATATCTACACTGCTATCTGTACGAACATGGAAATATCTTCACCGCCATCTGTATGAACATGGATATATCTACACAGCCATCTGGATGAACATGGAAATATCTACACAGCTATCTGTATGAACATGGAAATATATACACCGCTATCTGTGTAAAAATGCATACATCTTCACCGCTATCTGTATAAACATGGAAATATCTACACCGCTATCTGTATGAACATGGAAATATCTACACCGCTATCTGTATGAACATGGAAATATCTACACCGCTATCTGTATGAACATGGATATATCTACACAACCATCTGTATGAACATGGAAATATCTACACCACTACCTGTATGAAAATGGAAATATCTACACCGCTATCAGTATGAACATGGATATATCTACACAGCCATCTGGATGAACATGGAAATATCTACACCGATATCTGTATGAACATGGAAATATCTACACCGCTATCTGTATGAACATGGAAATAGCTACACCGCTATCTGTTTGAACATGGAAATATCTAAACCGCTATCTGCATGAAAATGGAAATATCTACACCGCTATCTCTATCAACTTGGAAATAACGTCACCGCCATCTGTGTGAACATGGATATGTCTACACAGCCATCTAGATGAACATGAAAATATCTACACCCCGATCTGTCTGAACATGGAAATATCTACACCGCCATCTGTACTAAGATGGAAATATCTACACCGCTATCTGTATAAACATGGAAATATCTGCCCAACTATCTGTATAAACATGGAAATATCCGCACCGCTATCTGTATAAACATGGAAATATCTACACTGCTATCTGCATAAACATGGAAATATCCACACCGCTATCTGTGTAAACATGGAAATGTCTACAACGCTGTCTGTGTAAACATGGAAATTTCTACACCGCCATCTGTGTAAACATGAAAATATCTACACCGCCATCCCTAAAAACATGTAAATATCTACAGCGCCATCTGTACGAACATGGAAATATCTACACCGCCATCTCAATAAACGTGGAAATATCTACACCGCTATCTGTATGAACTTGGAAATATCTACACTGCTCTCTGTATGAAATCGAAATTATCTACACCACTATCTCTATAAACATGGAAATATCTACACTGCTATCTGTATAAACATGGAAATATCTACACCGCTATCTGTATAAACATGGAAATATCTTCACCTCTATCTGTATAAACATGGAAATATCTACAACGCTGTCTCTATAAACTTGGAAATAACTACACCACTATCTATGTAAACATGGACATATCTAGACCGCCATCTCTATAAACATGGAAATACCTACACGACCATCTGTATAAATATGGAAATATCTATACCGCTATCTGCATAAACATGGAAATACCTACACTGCCATCTCTATGAACATGGAAATATCTACACCGCCATCTGTACGAACATGGAAATATCTATATTGCCATCTGTATGAACATGTAAATATCTACACCGCCATCTGTATGAACATGGAAATATCTACACCGCCAACAGTATGAACATGGGAATATCTACACCGCCATCTGTATGAACATGGTAATATCTACACCGCCATCTGTATGAACATGGAAATATCTACACCGCTATCTGTATGAACATGGAAATATCTACACCGCTATCTGTATGAACATGGAAATATCTACACCGCTATCTATATGAACATACAAATATCTACACAGCTATCTGTATATCAATGGAAATATCTACACTGCTATCTCTATAAACATGGAAATAACTACACTGCTATCTGTATAAACATGGAAATATCTACACCGCCATCTCGATGAACATGGAAATATCTACACCGCCATTTGTATGAACATGGAAATATCTACACCGCCATCTCTATGAACATGGAAATATCTACACCGCCATTTGTATGAACATGGAAACACCTACACCGCTATCTGCATAAACATGGAAATATCTACACAGCTATCTGAATATACATGGAAATATCTACACAGATTTCTCTATAAATATGGAAATAACTACAGCGCTATCTCTATAAACTTCGAAATATCTACACCGCCATCTGTATGAACATGGAAATATCTACACCGCCATCTGTATGAACATGGAAATATCTACACTGCCATCTGTACGAACATGGACATATCTACACCGCCATCTGTACTAAGATGGAAATATTTACACCGCTATCTGTATAAACATGGAAATATCTGCCCAACTATCTGTATAAACATGGAAATATCCGCACCGCTATCTGTATAAACGTGGAAATATCTACACTGCTATCTGCATAAACATGGAAATATCCACACCGCTATCTGTGTAAACATGGAAATGTCTACACCGCTGTCTGTGTAAACATGGAAATATCTACACCGCCATCTCGATGAACATGGAAATATCTACACCGCCATTTGTATGAACATGGCAATATCTACACCGCCATCTCTATGAACATGGAAATATCTACACCACCAACTCAATAAACGTGGAAATATCTACACCGCTATCTGTATGAACTTGGAAATATCTACACTGCTTTCTGTATGAAACTGAAATTATCTACACCACTATCTCTATAAACATGGAAATATCTACACTGCTATCTGTATAAACATGGAAATATCTATACCGCTATCTGCATAAATATGGAAATATCTACACCGCCATCTCTATGAACATGGAAATAACCACACCGCCATCTGTACGAACATGGAAATATCTATACCGCCATCTGTATGAACATGTAAATATCCACACCGCCATCTGCATGAACATGGAAATATCTACACCGCTAACTGTATGAACATGGAAATATCTACACCGCTATCTGTATGAACATGGAAATATCTACACCGTTATCTGTATGAACATGGAAATATCTACACCGCTATCTGTATGAACATGGAAATATCTACACCGCTATCTGTACGAACATGGAAATATCTACACCGCTATTTGTATGAACATGCAAATATCTACACAGCTATCTGTATATCAATGGAAATATCTGCACTGCTATCTCTATAAACATGGAAATAACTACACTGCTATCTGTATAAACATGGAAATATCTACACCGCCACCTGTATGAAAATGGAAATATCTACACTGCCATCTGTACGAACATGGAAATATCTACACCACCATCTGTATCAACATATAAATATCTGCAACGCCATCTGTATGAACATGGAAATATCTACACCGCTAACTGAATGAACATGGAAATATCTACACCGCTATCTGTATGAACATGGAAATATCTACACTGCCATCTGTATGAACATGGAAATATCTACACCGCCATCTTTATGAACATGTAAATATCTACACGGACATCTGTATGAACATGGAAATATCTACACCGCCTACTGTATGAACATGGAAATATCTACACCGCTATTGGTATGAACATGGAAATATCTACACCGCCATCTCTATGAACATGGAAATATCTACACCGCCATCTGTATGAACATGGAAATATCTACACCGCCATCTGTATGAACATGGAAATATCTTCACGGCCATCTGTATGAACATGGATATATGTACACCGGCATCTGCATGAACATGGAAATATCTACACCGCTATCTGCATGAACATGGAAATATCTACACAGCTAGCTGAATATACATGGAAATATCTACACAGATTTCTCTATAAATATGGAAATAACTACAGCGCTATCTCTATAAACTTCGAAATACCTACACCGCCATCTGTATGAACATGGACATATCTACACCGCCATCTGTACTAAGATGGAAATATCTACACCGATATCTGTATAAACATGGAAATATCTGCCCAACTATCTGTATAAACATGGAAATATCCGCACCACTATCTGAATAAACATGGAAATATCTACACTGCTATCTGCATAAATATGGAAATATCCACACCGCTATCTGTGTAAACATGGAAATGTCTACACCGCTGTCTGTGTAAACATGGAAATATCTACACCGCCATCTGTGTAAACATGAAAATATCTACACCGCCATCCCTATAAACATGTAAATATCTACACTGCCATCTGTATGAACATGGAAATATCTACACCGCTATCTGTATGAACTTGGAAATATGTACACAGCTCTCTGAATAAAATCTAAATTATCTACACCACTATCTCCATAAACATGGAAATATCTACACTGCTATCTGTATAAACATGGAAATATCTACACCACTATCTGTATAAACATGGAAATATCTTCACCGCTATCTGTATAAACATGGAAATATCTACAACGCTGTCTCTATAAACTTGGAAATAACTACACCACTATCTCTGTAAACATGGACATATCTAGACCGCCATCTCTATAAACATGGAAATATCTACACCACCATCTGTATAAATATGGAAATATCTATACCACTATCTGCATAAACATGGAAATACCTACACCGCCATCTCTATGAACATGGAAATATCTACACCGCCATCTGTACGAACATGGAAATATCTATACTGCCATCTGTATGAACATGGAAATATCTACACCGCCATCTGTATGAACATGGAAATATCTACACCGCCAACTGTATGAACATGGAAATATCTACACCGCCATCTGTATGAACATGGAAATATCTACACCGCCATCTGTATGAACATGGAAATATCTACACCGCCACCTGTATGAACATGGAAATATCTACACCGCCATCTGTATGAACATGGAAATATCTACAGCGCCATCTGTATGAACATGGAAATATCTACACCGCTAACTGTATGAATATGGAAATATCTACACCGCTATCGGTATGAACATGGAAATATCTACACTGCTATCTGTATGAACATGGAAATATCTACACTGCTATCTGTATGAACATGGATATATCTACACCGCTATCTGTATGAACATGGAAATATCTACACTGCTATGTGTATGAACATGGAAATATCTACAAAGCTATCAGTATATCAATGCAAATGTCTACACTGCTATGTCTATGAACATGGAAATATCTACACCGCTATCTGTATGAACATGGAAATATCTACACCGCTATCTGTAAGAACATGCAAATATCTACACCGCCATCTGTATGAACATGGAAATATCTACACCGCCATCTGTATGAACATGTAAATAACAACACAGCCATCTGTATGAACATGGAAATATCTTCACCGCCATCTCTATGAACCAGCAAATATCTACACCGCCATCTGTATGAACATGGAAATATCTACACCGCTAACTGTATGAACATGGAAATATCTGCATCGCCATCTGTATGAACATGTAAATATCTACACCGCCATCTGCATAAACATGGATATATCTACACAGCCATCTGGATGAACATGGAAATATCTACACCGCTATCTGTATGAACATGGAAATAGCTGCTCAGCTATCTGTATGAACATGGAAATATCTACACCGCTATCTGTATGAACATGGAAATATCTACACTGCTATCTGTACGAACATGGAAATATCTTCACCGCCATCTGTATGAACATGGATATATCTTCACAGCCATCTGGATGAACATGGAAATATCTACACAGCTATCTGTATGAACATGGAAATATATACACCGCTATCTGTGTAAAAATGCATACATCTTCACCGCTATCTGTATAAACATGGAAATATCTACACCGCTATCTGTATGAACATGGAAATATCTACACCGCTATCTGTATGAACATGGAAATATCTACACCGCTATCTGTATGAACATGGATATATCTACACAACCATCTGTATGAACATGGAAATATCTACACCACTACCTGTATGAAAATGGAAATATCTACACCGCTATCAGTATGAACATGGATATATCTACACAGCCATCTGGATGAACATGGAAATATCTACACCGATATCTGTATGAACATGGAAATATCTACACCGCTATCTGTATGAACATGGAAATAGCTACACCGCTATCTGTTTGAACATGGAAATATCTAAACCGCTATCTGCATGAAAATGGAAATATCTACACCGCTATCTCTATCAACTTGGAAATAACGTCACCGCCATCTGTGTGAACATGGATATGTCTACACAGCCATCTAGATGAACATGAAAATATCTACACCCCGATCTGTCTGAACATGGAAATATCTACACCGCCATCTGTACTAAGATGGAAATATCTACACCGCTATCTGTATAAACATGGAAATATCTGCCCAACTATCTGTATAAACATGGAAATATCCGCACCGCTATCTGTATAAACATGGAAATATCTACACTGCTATCTGCATAAACATGGAAATATCCACACCGCTATCTGTGTAAACATGGAAATGTCTACAACGCTGTCTGTGTAAACATGGAAATTTCTACACCGCCATCTGTGTAAACATGAAAATATCTACACCGCCATCCCTAAAAACATGTAAATATCTACAGCGCCATCTGTACGAACATGGAAATATCTACACCGCCATCTCAATAAACGTGGAAATATCTACACCGCTATCTGTATGAACTTGGAAATATCTACACTGCTCTCTGTATGAAATCGAAATTATCTACACCACTATCTCTATAAACATGGAAATATCTACACTGCTATCTGTATAAACATGGAAATATCTACACCGCTATCTGTATAAACAAGGAAATATCTTCACCGCTATCTGTATAAACATGGAAATATCTACAACGCTGTCTCTATAAACTTGGAAATAACTACACCACTATCTATGTAAACATGGACATATCTAGACCGCCATCTCTATAAACATGGAAATACCTACACGACCATCTGTATAAATATGGAAATATCTATACCGCTATCTGCATAAACATGGAAATACCTACACTGCCATCTCTATGAACATGGAAATATCTACACCGCCATCTGTACGAACATGGAAATATCTATATTGCCATCTGTATGAACATGTACATATCTACACCGCCATCTGTATGAACATGGAAATATCTACACCACCAACAGTATGAACATGGGAATATCTACACCGCCATCTGTATGAACATGGTAATATCTACACCGCCATCTGTATGAACATGGAAATATCTACACCGCTATCTGTATGAACATGGAAATATCTACACCGCTATCTGTATGAACATGGAAATATCTACACCGCTATCTATATGAACATACAAATATCTACACAGCTATCTGTATATCAATGGAAATATCTACACTGCTATCTCTATAAACATGGAAATAACTACACTGCTATCTGTATAAACATGGAAATATCTACACCGCCATCTCGATGAACATGGAAATATCTACACCGCCATTTGTATGAACATGGAAATATCTACACAGCCATCTCTATGAACATGGAAATATCTACACCGCCATTTGTATGAACATGGAAACACCAACACCGCTATCTGCATAAACATGGAAATATCTACACAGCTATCTGAATATACATGGAAATATCTACACAGATTTCTCTATAAATATGGAAATAACTACAGCGCTATCTCTATAAACTTCGAAATATCTACACCGCCATCTGTATGAACATGGAAATATCTACACCGCCATCTGTATGAACATGGAAATATCTACACTGCCATCTGTACGAACATGGACATATCTACACCGCCATCTGTACTAAGATGGAAATATTTACACCGCTATCTGTATAAACATGGAAATATCTGCCCAACTATCTGTATAAACATGGAAATATCCGCACCGCTATCTGTATAAACGTGGAAATATCTACACTGCTATCTGCATAAACATGGAAATATCCACACCGCTATCTGTGTAAACATGGAAATGTCTACACCGCTGTCTGTGTAAACATGGAAATATCTACACCGCCATCTCGATGAACATGGCAATATCTACACCGCCATCTCTATGAACATGGAAATATCTACACCACCAACTCAATAAACGTGGAAATATCTACACCGCTATCTGTATGAACTTGGAAATATCTACACTGCTTTCTGTATGAAACTGAAATTATCTACACCACTATCTCTATAAACATGGAAATATCTACACTGCTATCTGTATAAACATGGAAATATCTATACCGCTATCTGCATAAATATGGAAATATCTACACCGCCATCTCTATGAACATGGAAATATCCACACCGCCATCTGTACGAACATGGAAATATCTATACCGCCATCTGTATGAACATGTAAATATCCACACCGCCATCTGCATGAACATTGAAATATCTACACCGCTAACTGTATGAACATGGAAATATCTACACCATCTGTATGAACATGGAAATATCTACACCGTTATCTGTATGAACATGGATATATCTACACAGCCATCTGGATGAACATGGAAATATCTACACCGCTATCTGTATGAACATGGAAATAGCTGCTCAGCTATCTGTATGAACATGGAAATATCTACACCGCTATCTGTATGAACATGGAAATATCTACACTGCTATCTGTACGAACATGGAAATATCTTCACCGCCATCTGTATGAACATGGATATATCTACACAGCCATCTGGATGAACATGGAAATATCTACACAGCTATCTGTATGAACATGGAAATATATACACCGCTATCTGTGTAAAAATGCATACATCTTCACCGCTATCTGTATAAACATGGAAATATCTACACCGCTATCTGTATGAACATGGAAATATCTACACCGCTATCTGTATGAACATGGAAATATCTACACCGCTATCTGTATGAACATGGATATATCTACACAACCATCTGTATGAACATGGAAATATCTACACCACTACCTGTATGAAAATGGAAATATCTACACCGCTATCAGTATGAACATGGATATATCTACACAGCCATCTGGATGAACATGGAAATATCTACACCGATATCTGTATGAACATGGAAATATCTACACCGCTATCTGTATGAACATGGAAATAGCTACACCGCTATCTGTTTGAACATGGAAATATCTAAACCGCTATCTGCATGAAAATGGAAATATCTACACCGCTATCTCTATCAACTTGGAAATAACGTCACCGCCATCTGTGTGAACATGGATATGTCTACACAGCCATCTAGATGAACATGAAAATATCTACACCCCGATCTGTCTGAACATGGAAATATCTACACCGCCATCTGTACTAAGATGGAAATATCTACACCGCTATCTGTATAAACATGGAAATATCTGCCCAACTATCTGTATAAACATGGAAATATCCGCACCGCTATCTGTATAAACATGGAAATATCTACACTGCTATCTGCATAAACATGGAAATATCCACACCGCTATCTGTGTAAACATGGAAATGTCTACAACGCTGTCTGTGTAAACATGGAAATTTCTACACCGCCATCTGTGTAAACATGAAAATACCTACACCGCCATCCCTAAAAACATGTAAATATCTACAGCGCCATCTGTACGAACATGGAAATATCTACACCGCCATCTCAATAAACGTGGAAATATCTACACCGCTATCTGTATGAACTTGGAAATATCTACACTGCTCTCTGTATGAAATCGAAATTATCTACACCACTATCTCTATAAACATGGAAATATCTACACTGCTATCTGTATAAACATGGAAATATCTACACCGCTATCTGTATAAACATGGAAATATCTTCACCTCTATCTGTATAAACATGGAAATATCTACAACGCTGTCTCTATAAACTTGGAAATAACTACACCACTATCTATGTAAACATGGACATATCTAGACCGCCATCTCTATAAACATGGAAATACCTACACGACCATCTGTATAAATATGGAAATATCTATACCGCTATCTGCATAAACATGGAAATACCTACACTGCCATCTCTATGAACATGGAAATATCTACACCGCCATCTGTACGAACATGGAAATATCTATATTGCCATCTGTATGAACATGTAAATATCTACACCGCCATCTGTATGAACATGGAAATATCTACACCGCCAACAGTATGAACATGGGAATATCTACACCGCCATCTGTATGAACATGGTAATATCTACACCGCCATCTGTATGAACATGGAAATATCTACACCGCTATCTGTATGAACATGGAAATATCTACACCGCTATCTGTATGAACATGGAAATATCTACACCGCTATCTATATGAACATACAAATATCTACACAGCTATCTGTATATCAATGGAAATATCTACACTGCTATCTCTATAAACATGGAAATAACTACACTGCTATCTGTATAAACATGGAAATATCTACACCGCCATCTCGATGAACATGGAAATATCTACACCGCCATTTGTATGAACAAGGAAATATCTACACCGCCATCTCTATGAACATGGAAATATCTACACCGCCATTTGTATGAACATGGAAACACCTACACCGCTATCTGCATAAACATGGAAATATCTACACAGCTATCTGAATATACATGGAAATATCTACACAGATTTCTCTATAAATATGGAAATAACTACAGCGCTATCTCTATAAACTTCGAAATATCTACACCGCCATCTGTATGAACATGGAAATATCTACACCGCCATCTGTATGAACATGGAAATATCTACACTGCCATCTGTACGAACATGGACATATCTACACCGCCATCTGTACTAAGATGGAAATATTTACACCGCTATCTGTATAAACATGGAAATATCTGCCCAACTATCTGTATAAACATGGAAATATCCGCACCGCTATCTGTATAAACGTGGAAATATCTACACTGCTATCTGCATAAACATGGAAATATCCACACCGCTATCTGTGTAAACATGGAAATGTCTACACCGCTGTCTGTGTAAACATGGAAATATCTACACCGCCATCTCGATGAACATGGAAATATCTACACCGCCATTTGTATGAACATGGCAATATCTACACCGCCATCTCTATGAACATGGAAATATCTACACCACCAACTCAATAAACGTGGAAATATCTACACCGCTATCTGTATGAACTTGGAAATATCTACACTGCTTTCTGTATGAAACTGAAATTATCTACACCACTATCTCTATAAACATGGAAATATCTACACTGCTATCTGTATAAACATGGAAATATCTATACCGCTATCTGCATAAATATGGAAATATCTACACCGCCATCTCTATGAACATGGAAATAACCACACCGCCATCTGTACGAACATGGAAATATCTATACCGCCATCTGTATGAACATGTAAATATCCACACCGCCATCTGCATGAACATGGAAATATCTACACCGCTAACTGTATGAACATGGAAATATCTACACCGCTATCTGTATGAACATGGAAATATCTACACCGTTATCTGTATGAACATGGAAATATCTACACCGCTATCTGTATGAACATGGAAATATCTACACCGCTATCTGTACGAACATGGAAATATCTACACCGCTATTTGTATGAACATGCAAATATCTACACAGCTATCTGTATATCAATGGAAATATCTGCACTGCTATCTCTATAAACATGGAAATAACTACACTGCTATCTGTATAAACATGGAAATATCTACACCGCCACCTGTATGAAAATGGAAATATCTACACTGCCATCTGTACGAACATGGAAATATCTACACCACCATCTGTATCAACATATAAATATCTGCAACGCCATCTGTATGAACATGGAAATATCTACACCGCTAACTGAATGAACATGGAAATATCTACACCGCTATCTGTATGAACATGGAAATATCTACACTGCCATCTGTATGAACATGGAAATATCTACACCGCCATCTTTATGAACATGTAAATATCTACACGGACATCTGTATGAACATGGAAATATCTACACCGCCTACTGTATGAACATGGAAATATCTACACCGCTATTGGTATGAACATGGAAATATCTACACCGCCATCTCTATGAACATGGAAATATCTACACCGCCATCTGTATGAACATGGAAATATCTACACCGCCATCTGTATGAACATGGAAATATCTTCACGGCCATCTGTATGAACATGGATATATGTACACCGGCATCTGCATGAACATGGAAATATCTACACCGCTATCTGCATGAACATGGAAATATCTACACAGCTAGCTGAATATACATGGAAATATCTACACAGATTTCTCTATAAATATGGAAATAACTACAGCGCTATCTCTATAAACTTCGAAATACCTACACCGCCATCTGTATGAACATGGACATATCTACACCGCCATCTGTACTAAGATGGAAATATCTACACCGATATCTGTATAAACATGGAAATATCTGCCCAACTATCTGTATAAACATGGAAATATCCGCACCACTATCTGAATAAACATGGAAATATCTACACTGCTATCTGCATAAATATGGAAATATCCACACCGCTATCTGTGTAAACATGGAAATGTCTACACCGCTGTCTGTGTAAACATGGAAATATCTACACCGCCATCTGTGTAAACATGAAAATATCTACACCGCCATCCCTATAAACATGTAAATATCTACACTGCCATCTGTATGAACATGGAAATATCTACACCGCTATCTGTATGAACTTGGAAATATGTACACAGCTCTCTGAATAAAATCTAAATTATATACACCACTATCTCCATAAACATGGAAATATCTACACTGCTATCTGTATAAACATGGAAATATCTACACCACTATCTGTATAAACATGGAAATATCTTCACCGCTATCTGTATAAACATGGAAATATCTACAACGCTGTCTCTATAAACTTGGAAATAACTACACCACTATCTCTGTAAACATGGACATATCTAGACCGCCATCTCTATAAACATGGAAATATCTACACCACCATCTGTATAAATATGGAAATATCTATACCACTATCTGCATAAACATGGAAATACCTACACCGCCATCTCTATGAACATGGAAATATCTACACCGCCATCTGTACGAACATGGAAATATCTATACCGCCATCTGTATGAACATGGAAATATCTACACCGCCATCTGTATGAACATGGAAATATCTACACCGCCAACTGTATGAACATGGAAATATCTACACCGCCATCTGTATGAACATGGAAATATCTACACCGCCATCTGTATGAACATGGAAATATCTACACCGCCACCTGTATGAACATGGAAATATCTACACCGCCATCTGTATGAACATGGAAATATCTACAGCGCCATCTGTATGAACATGGAAATATCTACACCGCTAACTGTATGAATATGGAAATATCTACACCGCTATCGGTATGAACATGGAAATATCTACACTGCTATCTGTATGAACATGGAAATATCTACACTGCTATCTGTATGAACATGGATATATCTACACCGCTATCT
Organism: Gorilla gorilla gorilla; assembly: GCF_029281585.2. NCBI lineage: Eukaryota > Metazoa > Chordata > Mammalia > Primates > Hominidae > Gorilla > Gorilla gorilla. The sequence goes on from NC_073234.2 coordinate 3,407,470, forward strand.
GTATGAACATGGAAATATCTACACTGCTATGTGTATGAACATGGAAATATCTACAAAGCTATCAGTATATCAATGCAAATGTCTACACTGCTATGTCTATGAACATGGAAATATCTACACCGCTATCTGTATGAACATGGAAATATCTACACCGCTATCTGTATGAACATGCAAATATCTACACCGCCATCTGTATGAACATGGAAATATCTACACCGCCATCTGTATGAACATGTAAATAACAACACAGCCATCTGTATGAACATGGAAATATCTTCACCGCCATCTCTATGAACCAGCAAATATCTACACCGCCATCTGTATGAACATGGAAATATCTACACCGCTAACTGTATGAACATGGAAATATCTGCATCGCCATCTGTATGAACATGTAAATATCTACACCGCCATCTGCATAAACATGGATATATCTACACAGCCATCTGGATGAACATGGAAATATCTACACCGCTATCTGTATGAACATGGAAATAGCTGCTCAGCTATCTGTATGAACATGGAAATATCTACACCGCTATCTGTATGAACATGGAAATATCTACACTGCTATCTGTACGAACATGGAAATATCTTAACCGCCATCTGTATGAACATGGATATATCTTCACAGCCATCTGGATGAACATGGAAATATCTACACAGCTATCTGTATGAACATGGAAATATATACACCGCTATCTGTGTAAAAATGCATACATCTTCACCGCTATCTGTATAAACATGGAAATATCTACACCGCTATCTGTATGAACATGGAAATATCTACACCGCTATCTGTATGAACATGGAAATATCTACACCGCTATCTGTATGAACATGGATATATCTACACAACCATCTGTATGAACATGGAAATATCTACACCACTACCTGTATGAAAATGGAAATATCTACACCGCTATCAGTATGAACATGGATATATCTACACAGCCATCTGGATGAACATGGAAATATCTACACCGATATCTGTATGAACATGGAAATATCTACACCGCTATCTGTATGAACATGGAAATAGCTACACCGCTATCTGTTTGAACATGGAAATATCTAAACCGCTATCTGCATGAAAATGGAAATATCTACACCGCTATCTCTATCAACTTGGAAATAACGTCACCGCCATCTGTGTGAACATGGATATGTCTACACAGCCATCTAGATGAACATGAAAATATCTACACCCCGATCTGTCTGAACATGGAAATATCTACACCGCCATCTGTACTAAGATGGAAATATCTACACCGCTATCTGTATAAACATGGAAATATCTGCCCAACTATCTGTATAAACATGGAAATATCCGCACCGCTATCTGTATAAACATGGAAATATCTACACTGCTATCTGCATAAACATGGAAATATCCACACCGCTATCTGTGTAAACATGGAAATGTCTACAACGCTGTCTGTGTAAACATGGAAATTTCTACACCGCCATCTGTGTAAACATGAAAATATCTACACCGCCATCCCTAAAAACATGTAAATATCTACAGCGCCATCTGTACGAACATGGAAATATCTACACCGCCATCTCAATAAACGTGGAAATATCTACACCGCTATCTGTATGAACTTGGAAATATCTACACTGCTCTCTGTATGAAATCGAAATTATCTACACCACTATCTCTATAAACATGGAAATATCTACACTGCTATCTGTATAAACATGGAAATATCTACACCGCTATCTGTATAAACATGGAAATATCTTCACCGCTATCTGTATAAACATGGAAATATCTACAACGCTGTCTCTATAAACTTGGAAATAACTACACCACTATCTATGTAAACATGGACATATCTAGACCGCCATCTCTATAAACATGGAAATACCTACACGACCATCTGTATAAATATGGAAATATCTATACCGCTATCTGCATAAACATGGAAATACCTACACTGCCATCTCTATGAACATGGAAATATCTACACCGCCATCTGTACGAACATGGAAATATCTATATTGCCATCTGTATGAACATGTACATATCTACACCGCCATCTGTATGAACATGGAAATATCTACACCGCCAACAGTATGAACATGGGAATATCTACACCGCCATCTGTATGAACATGGTAATATCTACACCGCCATCTGTATGAACATGGAAATATCTACACCGCTATCTGTATGAACATGGAAATATCTACACCGCTATCTGTATGAACATGGAAATATCTACACCGCTATCTATATGAACATACAAATATCTACACAGCTATCTGTATATCAATGGAAATATCTACACTGCTATCTCTATAAACATGGAAATAACTACACTGCTATCTGTATAAACATGGAAATATCTACACCGCCATCTCGATGAACATGGAAATATCTACACCGCCATTTGTATGAACATGGAAATATCTACACAGCCATCTCTATGAACATGGAAATATCTACACCGCCATTTGTATGAACATGGAAACACCAACACCGCTATCTGCATAAACATGGAAATATCTACACAGCTATCTGAATATACATGGAAATATCTACACAGATTTCTCTATAAATATGGAAATAACTACAGCGCTATCTCTATAAACTTCGAAATATCTACACCGCCATCTGTATGAACATGGAAATATCTACACCGCCATCTGTATGAACATGGAAATATCTACACTGCCATCTGTACGAACATGGACATATCTACACCGCCATCTGTACTAAGATGGAAATATTTACACCGCTATCTGTATAAACATGGAAATATCTGCCCAACTATCTGTATAAACATGGAAATATCCGCACCGCTATCTGTATAAACGTGGAAATATCTACACTGCTATCTGCATAAACATGGAAATATCCACACCGCTATCTGTGTAAACATGGAAATGTCTACACCGCTGTCTGTGTAAACATGGAAATATCTACACCGCCATCTCGATGAACATGGCAATATCTACACCGCCATCTCTATGAACATGGAAATATCTACACCACCAACTCAATAAACGTGGAAATATCTACACCGCTATCTGTATGAACTTGGAAATATCTACACTGCTTTCTGTATGAAACTGAAATTATCTACACCACTATCTCTATAAACATGGAAATATCTACACTGCTATCTGTATAAACATGGAAATATCTATACCGCTATCTGCATAAATATGGAAATATCTACACCGCCATCTCTATGAACATGGAAATATCCACACCGCCATCTGTACGAACATGGAAATATCTATACCGCCATCTGTATGAACATGTAAATATCCACACCGCCATCTGCATGAACATTGAAATATCTACACCGCTAACTGTATGAACATGGAAATATCTACACCATCTGTATGAACATGGAAATATCTACACCGTTATCTGTATGAACATGGAAATATCTACACCGCTATCTGTATGAACATGGAAATATCTAAACCGCTATCTGTACGAACATGGAAATATCTACACCGCTATTTGTATGAACATGCAAATATCTACACAGCTATCTGTATATCAATGGAAATATCTGCACTGCTATCTCTATAAACATGGAAATAACTACACTACTATCTGTATAAACATGGAAATATCTACACCGCCACCTGTATGAAAATGGAAATATCTACACTGCCATCTGTACGAACATGGAAATATCTACACCACCATCTGTATCAACATATAAATATCTGCAACGCCATCTGTATGAACATGGAAATATCTACACCGCTAACTGAATGAACATGGAAATATCTACACCGCTATCTGTATGAACATGGAAATATCTACACCGCCATCTGTATGAACATGTAAATATCTACACGGACTTCTGTATGAACATGGAAATATCTACACCGCCTACTGTATGAACATGGAAATAACTACACCGCTATTGGTATGAACATGGAAATATCTACACCGCCATCTCTATGAACATGGAAATATCTACACCGCCATCTGTATGAACATGGAAATATCTACACCGCCATCTGTATGAACATGGAAATATCTTCACGGCCATCTGTATGAACATGGATATATGTACACCGGCATCTGCAAGAACATGGAAATATCTACACCGCTATCTGCATGAACATGGAAATATCTACACAGCTAGCTGAATATACATGGAAATATCTACACAGATTTCTCTATAAATATGGAAATAACTACAGCGCTATCTCTATAAACTTCGAAATACCTACACCGCCATCTGTATGAACATGGACATATCTACACCGCCTTCTGTACTAAGATGGAAATATCTACACCGCTATCTGTATAAACATGGAAATATCTGCCCAACTATCTGTATAAACATGGAAATATCCGCACCACTATCTGAATAAACATGGAAATATCTACACTGCTATCTGCATAAATATGGAAATATCCACACCGCTATCTGTGTAAACATGGAAATGTCTACACCGCTGTCTGTGTAAACATGGAAATATCTACACCGCCATCTGTGTAAACATGAAAATATCTACACCGCCATCCCTATAAACATGTAAATATCTACACCGCCATCTGTATGAACATGGAAATATCTACACCGCTATCTGTATGAACTTGGAAATATGTACACAGCTCCCTGAATAAAATCTAAATTATCTACACCACTATCTCCATAAACATGGAAATATCTACACTGCTATCTGTATAAACATGGAAATATCTACACCACTATCTGTATAAACATGGAAATATCTTCACCGCTATCTGTATAAACATGGAAATATCTACAACGCTGTCTCTATAAACTTGGAAATAACTACACCACTATCTCTGTAAACATGGACATATCTAGACCGCCATCTCTATAAACATGGAAATATCTACACCACCATCTGTATAAATATGGAAATATCTATACCACTATCTGCATAAACATGGAAATACCTACACCGCCATCTCTATGAACATGGAAATATCTACACCGCCATCTGTACGAACATGGAAATATCTATACTGCCATCTGTATGAACATGGAAATATCTACACCGCCATCTGTATGAACATGGAAATATCTACACCGCCAACTGTATGAACATGGAAATATCTACACCGCCATCTGTATGAACATGGAAATATCTACACCGCCATCTGTATGAACATGGAAATATCTACACCGCCACCTGTATGAACATGGAAATATCTACACCGCCATCTGTATGAACATGGAAATATCTACAGCGCCATCTGTATGAACATGGAAATATCTACACCGCTAACTGTATGAATATGGAAATATCTACACCGCTATCGGTATGAACATGGAAATATCTACACTGCTATCTGTATGAACATGGAAATATCTACACTGCTATCTGTATGAACATGGATATATCTACACCGCTATCTGTATGAACATGGAAATATCTACACTGCTATGTGTATGAACATGGAAATATCTACAAAGCTATCAGTATATCAATGCAAATGTCTACACTGCTATGTCTATGAACATGGAAATATCTACACCGCTATCTGTATGAACATGGAAATATCTACACCGCTATCTGTATGAACATGCAAATATCTACACCGCCATCTGTATGAACATGGAAATATCTACACCGCCATCTGTATGAACATGTAAATAACAACACAGCCATCTGTATGAACATGGAAATATCTTCACCGCCATCTCTATGAACCAGCAAATATCTACACCGCCATCTGTATGAACATGGAAATATCTACACCGCTAACTGTATGAACATGGAAATATCTGCATCGCCATCTGTATGAACATGTAAATATCTACACCGCCATCTGTATAAACATGGAAATATCTACACCGCTAACTGTGTGAACATGGAAATATCTACACTGCTATCTGTATGAACATGGAAATATCTACACCGCTATCTGTATGAACATGGAAATACCTACACCGCTATCTGTATGAACATGGAAATATCTACACCGCTATCTGTATGAACATGCAAATATCTACACAGCTGTCTGTATATCAATGGAAATATCTACACTGCTATCTCTATAAACTTGGAAATAACTACACCGCTATCTGTATAAACATGGAAATATCTACACCGCCATCTCGATGAACATGGAAATATCTACACTGCAATTTGTATGAACATGGAAATATCTACACCGCCATCCCTATAAACATGGAAATATCTAGACCGCCATCTCTATATACATGGAAATATCTACACCACCATCTGTATAAACATGGAAATATCTATACCGCTATCTGCATAAATATGGAAATATCTACACCGCCATCTCTATGAACATGGAAATATCTACACGGCCATCTGTATGAACATGGAAATATCTACACCGCTAACTGTATGAACATGGAAATATCTACACCGCTATTGGTATGAACATGGAAATTTCTACACCTCTATCTGTATGAACATGGAAATATCTACACTGCTATCTCTATGAACATGGAAATATCTACGCCGCTATCTGTATGAACATGGAAATATCTACACTGCTATGTGTATGAACATGCAAATATCTACACAGCTATCTGTATATTAATGCAAATGTCTACACTGCTATCTCTATAAACGTGGAAATAACTACACTGCTATCTGTAAAAACATGGAAATATCTACACCGCCATCTCTCTGAACATGGAAATATCTACACCACCATTTGTATGAACATGGAAATATCTACACCGCCATCTCTATGAACATGGAAATATCTACACCGCCATCTGTATGAACATGGAAATATCTACCCCGCCAACTGTATGAACATGGAAATATCTTCACGGCCATCTGAATGAACATGGATATATGTACACCGGCATCTGCATGAACATGGAAATATCTACACCGCTATCTGCATGAACATGGAAATATCTACACAGCTATCTGAATATACATGGAAATATCTACACAGATTTCTCTATAAATATGGAAATAACTACAGCGCTATCTCTATAAACTTCGAAATATCTACACCGCCATCTGTACGAACATGGACATATCTACACCGCCTTCTGTACTAAGATGGAAATATCTACACCGCTATCTGTATAAACATGGAAATATCTGCCCAACTATCTGTATAAACATGGAAATATCCGCACCGCTGTCTGTATAAACATGGAAATATCTACACTGCTATCTGCATAAACATGGAAATATCCACACCGCTATCTGTGTAAACGTGGAAATGTCTACACCGTTGTCTGTGTAAACATGGAAATATCTACACCGCCATCTGTGTAAACATGAAAATGTCTACACCGCCATCCCTATAAACATGTAAATATCTACACCGCCAACTGTATGAACATGGAAATATCTACACCGCCATCTCTATAAACGTGGAAATATCTACACCGCTATCTGTATGAACTTGGAAATATCCACACTGCTCTCTGTATAAAATTGAAATTATCTACACCACTATCTCTATAAACATGGAAATATCTACACTGCTATCTGTATAAACATGGAAATATCTACACCGCCATCTGTATGAACATGGAAATATCTACACCGCCATGTGTATGAACATGGAAATATCTACACCGCTATCTGTATGGACATGGAAATAGCTACACCGCTATCTGTATGAACATGCAAATATCTACACAGCTGTCTGTATATCAAAGGAAATATCTACACTGCTATCTCTATAAACATGGAAATAACTACACTGCCATCTGTATAAACATGGAAATATCTACACCGCCATCTCGATGAACATGGAAATATCTACACTGCCATTTGTATGAACATGGAAACATCTACACCGCCATCTCTATGAACATGGAAATATCTACACCGCCATGTGTATGAACATGGAAATATCTACACCGCCATCTGTATGAACATGGAAATATCTTCACCGCCATCTGTATGAACATGGAAATATCTTCACCGCCATCTGTATGAACATGGATATATGTACACCGGCATCTGGATGGACATGGAAATATCTACACGAACATGGAAATATCTACACAGCTATCTGAATATACATGGAAATATTTACACAGATTTCTCTGTAAATATGGAAATATCTACAGCGCTATCTCTATAAACTTCGAAATATCTACACCGCCATCTGTACGAACATGGACATATCTACACCGCCTTCTGTACTAAGATGGAAATATCTACACCGCTATCTGTATAAACATGGAAATATCTGCCCAATTATCTGTATAAACATGGAAATATCCGCACCGCTATCTGTATAAACATGGAAATATCTACACTGCTATCTGCATAAACATGGAAATATCCACACCGCTATCTGTGTAAACGTGGAAATGTCTACACCGTTGTCTGTGTAAACATGGAAATATCTACACCGCCATCTGTGTAAACATGAAAATGTCTACACCGCCATCCCTATAAACATGTAAATATCTACACCGCCATCTGTATGAACATGGAAATATCTACACCGCCATCTCTATAAACGTGGAAATATCTACACCGCTATCTGTATGAACTTGGAAATATCCACACTGCTCTCTGTATAAAATTGAAATTATCTACACCACTATCTCTATAAACATGGAAATATCTACACTGCTATCTGTATAAACATGGAAATATCTACACCGCCATCTGTATGAACATGGAAATATCTACACCGCCATCTGTATGAACATGGAAATATCTACACCGCTATCTGTATGGACATGGAAATAGCTACACCGCTATCTGTATGAACATGCAAATATCTACACAGCTGTCTGTATATCAAAGGAAATATCTACACTGCTATCTCTATAAACATGGAAATAACTACACTGCCATCTGTATAAACATGGAAATATCTACACCGCCATCTCGATGAACATGGAAATATCTACACTGCCATTTGTATGAACATGGAAACATCTACACCGCCATCTCTATGAACATGGAAATATCTACACCGCCATGTGTATGAACATGGAAATATCTACACCGCCATCTGTATGAACATGGAAATATCTTCACCGCCATCTGTATGAACATGGAAATATCTTCACCGCCATCTGTATGAACATGGATATATGTACACCGGCATCTGGATGGACATGGAAATATCTACACCGCTATCTGCATGAACATGGAAATATCTACACAGCTATCTGAATATACATGGAAATATTTACACAGATTTCTCTGTAAATATGGAAATATCTACAGCGCTATCTCTATAAACTTCGAAATATCTACACCGCCATCTGTATGAACATGGAAATATCTACACCGCTATCTGTATAAACATGGAAATATCTGCCCAACTATCTGAATAAACATGGAAATATCTACACCGCTATCTGTATAAACATGGAAATATCTACACCGCTATCTGTATAAACATGGAAATATCTTCACCGCTATCTGTATAAACATGGAAATATCTACAACGCTGTCTCTATAAACTTGGAAATAACTACACCACTATCCCCGTAAACATGGAAATATCTAGACCGCCATCTCTATATACATGGAAATATCTACACCACCATCTGTATAAACATGGAAATATCTGTACTGCTATCTGCATAAATATGGAAATATCTTCACCGCCATCTCTATGAACATGGAAATATCTACACCACCATCTGTACGAACATAGAAATATCTATACCGCCATCTGTATGAACATGTAAATATCTACACCGCCATCAGTATGAACATGGAAATATCTACACCGCTAACTGTATGAACATGGAAATATCTACACCGCTATCTGTATGAACATGGAAATATCTACACCGTTATCTGTATGAACATGGAAATATCTACACCGCTATCTGTATGAACATGGAAATATCTACACCGCTATCTGTACGAACATGGAAATATCTACACCGCTATCTGTATGAACATGCAAATATCTACACAGCTATCTGTATATCAATGGAAATATCTACACTGCTATCTCTTTAAACATGGAAACAACTACTCTACTATCAGTATAAACATGAAAATATCTGCACCGCCACCTATATGAACATGGATATATCTACACTGCCATCCGTACCATCATGGAAATATCTACACCACCATCTGTATGAACAGTTAAATATCTGCAACGCCATCTGTATGAACATTGAAATATCTACACCGCCATCTGTATGAACATGTAAATATCTACACCGCCATCTGTATGAACATGGAAATATCTACACCGCCAACTGTATGAACATGGAAATATCTACACCGCCATATGTATGAACATGGAAATATCTACACCGCCATCTGTATGAACATGTAAATAACAACACAGCCATCTGTATGAACATGGAAATATCTTCACCGCCATCTCTATGAACCAGCAAATATCTACACCGCCATCTGTATGAACATGGAAATATCTACACCGCTAACTGTATGAACATGGAATTATCTGCATCGCCATCTGTATGAACATGTAAATATCTACACCGCCATCTGTATAAACATGGAAATATCTACACCGCTAACTGTGTGAACATGGAAATATCTACACTGCTATCTGTATGAACATGGATATATCTACACCGCTATCTGTATGAACATGGAAATACCTACACCGCTATCTGTATGAACATGGAAATATCTACACCGCTATCTGTATGAACATGCAAATATCTACACAGCTGTCTGTATATCAATTGAAATATCTACACTGCTATCTCTATAAACTTGGAAATAACTACACCGCTATCTGTATAAACATGGAAATATCTACACCGCCATCTCGATGAACATGGAAATATCTACACTGCAATTTGTATGAACATGGAAATATCTACACCGCCATCCCTATAAACATGGAAATATCTAGACCGCCATCTCTATATACATGGAAATATCTACACCACCATCTGTATAAACATGGAAATATCTATACCGCTATCTGCATAAATATGGAAATATCTACACCGCCATCTCTATGAACATGGAAATATCTACACGGCCATCTGTATGAACATGGAAATATCTACACCGCTAACTGTATGAACATGGAAATATCTACACCGCTATTGGTATGAACATGGAAATTTCTACACCGCTATCTGTATGAACATGGAAATATCTACACTGCTATCTCTATGAACATGGAAATATCTACGCCGCTATCTGTATGAACATGGAAATATCTACACTGCTATGTGTATGAACATGCAAATATCTACACAGCTATCTGTATATTAATGCAAATGTCTACACTGCTATCTCTATAAACATGGAAATAACTACACTGCTATCTGTAAAAACATGGAAATATCTACACCGCCATCTCTCTGAACATGGAAATATCTACACCACCATTTGTATGAACATGGAAATATCTACACCGCCATCTCTATGAACATGGAAATATCTACACCGCCATCTGTATGAACATGGAAATATCTACCCCGCCAACTGTATGAACATGGAAATATCTTCACGGCCATCTGAATGAACATGGATATATGTACACCGGCATCTGCATGAACATGGAAATATCTACACCGCTATCTGCATGAACATGGAAATATCTACACAGCTATCTGAATATACATGGAAATATCTACACAGATTTCTCTATAAATATGGAAATAACTACAGCGCTATCTCTATAAACTTCGAAATATCTACACCGCCATCTGTATGAACATGGAAATATCTACACCGCCATCTGTACGAACATGGACATATCTACACCGCCTTCTGTACTAAGATGGAAATATCTACACCGCTATCTGTATAAACATGGAAATATCTGCCCAACTATCTGTATAAACATGGAAATATCCGCACCGCTATCTGTATAAACATGGAAATATCTACACTGCTATCTGCATAAACATGGAAATATCCACACCGCTATCTGTGTAAATGTGGAAATGTCTACACCGTTGTCTGTGTAAACATGGAAATATCTACACCGCCATCTGTGTAAACATGAAAATGTCTACACCGCCATCCCTATAAACATGTAAATATCTACACCGCCATCTGTATGAACATGGAAATATCTACACCGCCATCTCTATAAACGTGGAAATATCTACACCGCTATCTGTATGAACTTGGAAATATCCACACTGCTCTCTGTATAAAATTGAAATTATCTACACCACTATCTCTATAAACATGGAAATATCTACACTGCTATCTGTATAAACATGGAAATATCTACACCGCCATCTGTATGAACATGGAAATATCTACACCGCCATCTGTATGAACATGGAAATATCTACACCGCTATCTGTATGGACATGGAAATAGCTACACCGCTATCTGTATGAACATGCAAATATCTACACAGCTGTCTGTATATCAAAGGAAATATCTACACTGCTATCTCTATAAACATGGAAATAACTACACTGCCATCTGTATAAACATGGAAATATCTACACCGCCATCTCGATGAACATGGAAATATCTACACTGCCATTTGTATGAACATGGAAACATCTACACCGCCATCTCTATGAACATGGAAATATCTACACCGCCATGTGTATGAACATGGAAATATCTACACCGCCATCTGTATGAACATGGAAATATCTTCACCGCCATCTGTATGAACATGGAAATATCTTCACCGCCATCTGTATGAACATGGATATATGTACACCGGCATCTGGATGGACATGGAAATATCTACACCGCTATCTGCATGAACATGGAAATATCTACACAGCTATCTGAATATACATGGAAATATTTACACAGATTTCTCTGTAAATATGGAAATATCTACAGCGCTATCTCTATAAACTTCGAAATATCTACACCGCCATCTGTACGAACATGGACATATCTACACCGCCTTCTGTACTAAGATGGAAATATCTACACCGCTATCTGTATAAACATGGAAATATCTGCCCAACTATCTGTATAAACATGGAAATATCTGCCCAACTATCTGTATAAACATGGAAATATCCGCACCGCTATCTGTATAAACATGGAAATATCTACACTGCTATCTGCATAAACATGGAAATATCCACACCGCTATCTGTGTAAACGTGGAAATGTCTACACCGTTGTCTGTGTAAACATGGAAATATCTACACCGCCATCTGTGTAAACATGAAAATGTCTACACCGCCATCCCTATAAACATGTAAATATCTACACCGCCATCTGTATGAACATGGAAATATCTACACCGCCATCTCTATAAACGTGGAAATATCTACACCGCTATCTGTATGAACTTGGAAATATCCACACTGCTCTCTGTATAAAATTGAAATTATCTACACCACTATCTCTATAAACATGGAAATATCTACACTGCTATCTGTATAAACATGGAAATATCTACACCGCCATCTGTATGAACATGGAAATATCTACACCGCCATCTGTATGAACATGGAAATATCTACACCGCTATCTGTATGGACATGGAAATAGCTACACCGCTATCTGTATGAACATGCAAATATCTACACAGCTGTCTGTATATCAAAGGAAATATCTACACTGCTATCTCTATAAACATGGAAATAACTACACTGCCATCTGTATAAACATGGAAATATCTACACCGCCATCTCGATGAACATGGAAACATCTACACTGCCATTTGTATGAACATGGAAACATCTACACCGCCATCTCTATGAACATGGAAATATCTACACCGCCATGTGTATGAACATGGAAATATCTACACCGCCATCTGTATGAACATGGAAATATCTTCACCGCCATCTGTATGAACATGGAAATATCTTCACCGCCATCTGTATGAACATGGATATATGTACACCGGCATCTGGATGGACATGGAAATATCTACACCGCTATCTGCATGAACATGGAAATATCTACACAGCTATCTGAATATACATGGAAATATTTACACAGATTTCTCTGTAAATATGGAAATATCTACAGCGCTATCTCTATAAACTTCGAAATATCTACACCGCCATCTGTATGAACATGGAAATATCTACACCGCTATCTGTATAAACATGGAAATATCTGCCCAACTATCTGAATAAACATGGAAATATCTACACCGCTATCTGTATAAACATGGAAATATCTACACCGCTATCTGTATAAACATGGAAATATCTTCACCGCTATCTGTATAAACATGGAAATATCTACAACGCTGTCTCTATAAACTTGGAAATAACTACACCACTATCCCCATAAACATGGAAATATCTAGACCGCCATCTCTATATACATGGAAATATCTACACCACCATCTGTATAAACATGGAAATATCTGTACTGCTATCTGCATAAATATGGAAATATCTTCACCGCCATCTCTATGAACATGGAAATATCTACACCGCCATCTGTACGAACATAGAAATATCTATACCGCCATCTGTATGAACATGTAAATATCTACACCGCCATCTGTATGAACATGGAAATATCTACACCGCTAACTGTATGAACATGGAAATATCTACACCGCTATCGGTATGAACATGGAAATATCTACACTGCTATCTGTATGAACATGGAAATATCTACACTGCTATCTGTATGAACATGGATATATCTACACCGCTATCTGTATGAACATGGAAATATCTACACTGCTATGTGTATGAACATGGAAATATCTACAAAGCTATCAGTATATCAATGCAAATGTCTACACTGCTATGTCTATGAACATGGAAATATCTACACCGCTATCTGTATGAACATGGAAATATCTACACCGCTATCTGTTTGAACATGCAAATATCTACACCGCCATCTGTATGAACATGGAAATATCTACACCGCCATCTGTATGAACATGTAAATAACAACACAGCCATCTGTATGAACATGGAAATATCTTCACCGCCATCTCTATGAACCAGCAAATATCTACACCGCCATCTGTAGGAACATGGAAATATCTACACCGCTAACTGTATGAACATGGAAATATCTGCATCGCCATCTGTATGAACATGTAAATATCTACACCGCCATCTGTATAAACATGGAAATACCTACACCGCTAACTGTGTGAACATGGAAATATCTACACTGCTATCTGTATGAACATGGAAATATCTACACCGCTATCTGTATGAACATGGAAATACCTACACCGCTATCTGTATGAACATGGAAATATCTACACCGCTATCTGTATGAACATGCAAATATCTACACAGCTGTCTGTATATCAATGGAAATATCTACACTGCTATCTCTATAAACTTGGAAATAACTACACCGCTATCTGTATAAACATGGAAATATCTACACCGCCATCTCGATGAACATGGAAATATCTACACTGCAATTTGTATGAACATGGAAATATCTACACCGCCATCCCTATAAACATGGAAATATCTAGACCGCCATCTCTATATACATGGAAATATCTACACCACCATCTGTATAAACATGGAAATATCTATACCGCTATCTGCATAAATATGGAAATATCTACACCGCCATCTCTATGAACATGGAAATATCTACACGGCCATCTGTATGAACATGGAAATATCTACACCGCTAACTGTATGAACATGGAAATATCTACACCGCTAACTGTATGAACATGGAAATTTCTACACCGCTATCTGTATGAACATGGAAATATCTACACTGCTATCTCTATGAACATGGAAATATCTACGCCGCTATCTGTATGAACATGGAAATATCTACACTGCTATGTGTATGAACATGCAAATATCTACACAGCTATCTGTATATTAATGCAAATGTCTACACTGCTATCTCTATAAACATGGAAATAACTACACTGCTATCTGTAAAAACATGGAAATATCTACACCGCCATCTCTCTGAACATGGAAATATCTACACCACCATTTGTATGAACATGGAAATATCTACACCGCCATCTCTATGAACATGGAAATATCTACACCGCCATCTGTATGAACATGGAAATATCTACCCCGCCAACTGTATGAACATGGAAATATCTTCACGGCCATCTGAATGAACATGGATATATGTACACCGGCATCTGCATGAACATGGAAATATCTACACCGCTATCTGCATGAACATGGAAATATCTACACAGCTATCTGAATATACATGGAAATATCTACACAGATTTCTCTATAAATATGGAAATAACTACAGCGCTATCTCTATAAACTTCGAAATATCTACACCGCCATCTGTACGAACATGGACATATCTACACCGCCTTCTGTACTAAGATGGAAATATCTACACCGCTATCTGTATAAACATGGAAATATCTGCCCAACTATCTGTATAAACATGGAAATATCCGCACCGCTATCTGTATAAACATGGAAATATCTACACTGCTATCTGCATAAACATGGAAATATCCACACCGCTATCTGTGTAAACGTGGAAATGTCTACACCGTTGTCTGTGTAAACATGGAAATATCTACACCGCCATCTGTGTAAACATGAAAATGTCTACACCGCCATCCCTATAAACATGTAAATATCTACACCGCCATCTGTATGAACATGGAAATATCTACACCGCCATCTCTATAAACGTGGAAATATCTACACCGCTATCTGTATGAACTTGGAAATATCCACACTGCTCTCTGTATAAAATTGAAATTATCTACACCACTATCTCTATAAACATGGAAATATCTACACTGCTATCTGTATAAACATGGAAATATCTACACCGCCATCTGTATGAACATGGAAATATCTACACCGCCATCTGTATGAACATGGAAATATCTACACCGCTATCTGTATGGACATGGAAATAGCTACACCGCTATCTGTATGAACATGCAAATATCTACACAGCTGTCTGTATATCAAAGGAAATATCTACACTGCTATCTCTATAAACATGGAAATAACTACACTGCCATCTGTATAAACATGGAAATATCTACACCGCCATCTCGATGAACATGGAAATATCTACACTGCCATTTGTATGAACATGGAAACATCTACACCGCCATCTCTATGAACATGGAAATATCTACACCGCCATGTGTATGAACATGGAAATATCTACACCGCCATCTGTATGAACATGGATATATCTTCACCGCCATCTGTATGAACATGGAAATATCTTCACCGCCATCTGTATGAACATGGATATATGTACACCGGCATCTGGATGGACATGGAAATATCTACACCGCTATCTGCATGAACATGGAAATATCTACACAGCTATCTGAATATACATGGAAATATTTACACAGATTTCTCTGTAAATATGGAAATATCTACAGCGCTATCTCTATAAACTTCGAAATATCTACACCGCCATCTGTACGAACATGGACATATCTACACCGCCTTCTGTACTAAGATGGAAATATCTACACCGCTATCTGTATAAACATGGAAATATCTGCCCAACTATCTGTATAAACATGGAAATATCTGCCCAACTATCTGTATAAACATGGAAATATCCGCACCGCTATCTGTATAAACATGGAAATATCTACACTGCTATCTGCATAAACATGGAAATATCCACACCGCTATCTGTGTAAACGTGGAAATGTCTACACCGTTGTCTGTGTAAACATGGAAATATCTACACCGCCATCTGTGTAAACATGAAAATGTCTACACCGCCATCCCTATAAACATGTAAATATCTACACCGCCATCTGTATGAACATGGAAATATCTACACCGCCATCTCTATAAACGTGGAAATATCTACACCGCTATCTGTATGAACTTGGAAATATCCACACTGCTCTCTGTATAAAATTGAAATTATCTACACCACTATCTCTATAAACATGGAAATATCTACACTGCTATCTGTATAAACATGGAAATATCTACACCGCCATCTGTATGAACATGGAAATATCTACACCGCCATCTGTATGAACATGGAAATATCTACACCGCTATCTGTATGGACATGGAAATAGCTACACCGCTATCTGTATGAACATGCAAATATCTACACAGCTGTCTGTATATCAAAGGAAATATCTACACTGCTATCTCTATAAACATGGAAATAACTACACTGCCATCTGTATAAACATGGAAATATCTACACCGCCATCTCGATGAACATGGAAACATCTACACTGCCATTTGTATGAACATGGAAACATCTACACCGCCATCTCTATGAACATGGAAATATCTACACCGCCATGTGTATGAACATGGAAATATCTACACCGCCATCTGTATGAACATGGAAATATCTTCACCGCCATCTGTATGAACATGGAAATATCTTCACCGCCATCTGTATGAACATGGATATATGTACACCGGCATCTGGATGGACATGGAAATATCTACACCGCTATCTGCATGAACATGGAAATATCTACACAGCTATCTGAATATACATGGAAATATTTACACAGATTTCTCTGTAAATATGGAAATATCTACAGCGCTATCTCTATAAACTTCGAAATATCTACACCGCCATCTGTATGAACATGGAAATATCTACACCGCTATCTGTATAAACATGGAAATATCTGCCCAACTATCTGAATAAACATGGAAATATCTACACCGCTATCTGTATAAACATGGAAATATCTACACCGCTATCTGTATAAACATGGAAATATCTTCACCGCTATCTGTATAAACATGGAAATATCTACAACGCTGTCTCTATAAACTTGGAAATAACTACACCACTATCCCCGTAAACATGGAAATATCTAGACCGCCATCTCTATATACATGGAAATATCTACACCACCATCTGTATAAACATGGAAATATCTGTACTGCTATCTGCATAAATATGGAAATATCTTCACCGCCATCTCTATGAACATGGAAATATCTACACCGCCATCTGTACGAACATAGAAATATCTATACCGCCATCTGTATGAACATGTAAATATCTACACCGCCATCTGTATGAACATGGAAATATCTACACCGCTAACTGTATGAACATGGAAATATCTACACCGCTATCTGTATGAACATGGAAATATCTACACCGTTATCTGTATGAACATGGAAATATCTACACCGCTATCTGTATGAACATGGAAATATCTACACCGCTATCTGTACGAACATGGAAATATCTACACCGCTATCTGTATGAACATGCAAATATCTACACAGCTATCTGTATATCAATGGAAATATCTACACTGCTATCTCTTTAAACATGGAAACAACTACTCTACTATCAGTATAAACATGAAAATATCTGCACCGCCACCTATATGAACATGGATATATCTACACTGCCATCCGTACCATCATGGAAATATCTACACCACCATCTGTATGAACAGTTAAATATCTGCAACGCCATCTGTATGAACATTGAAATATCTACACCGCCATCTGTATGAACATGTAAATATCTACACCGCCATCTGTATGAACATGGAAATATCTACACCGCCAACTGTATGAACATGGAAATATCTACACCGCTATCTGTATGAACATGGAAATATCTACACCGCTATCTGTATGAACATGGAAATATCTACACCGCTATCTGAATGAACATGGAAATATCTACACCGCTCTCTGTATGAACATGGAAATATCTACACCGCTCTCTGTATGAACATGGAAATATCTACACCGCTATCTGTATGAACATGCAAATATCTACACAGCTGTCTGTATATCTATGGAAATATCTACACTGCTATCTCTATAAACATGGAAATAACTACACCGCTATCTGTATAATCATGGAAATATCTACACCGCCATCTCGATGAACATGGAAATATCTACACCGCCATTTGTATGAACATGGAAATATCTACACCGCCATCTCTATGAACATGGAAATATCTACACCGCCATTTGTATGAACAAGGAAATATCTTCACCGCCATCTGTATGAACATGGAAATATCTTCTCCGCCATCTGTATGAACATGGATATATGTACACCGGCATCTGGATGAACATGGAAATATCTACACCGCTATCTGCATGAACATGGAAATATCTACACAGCTATCTGAATATACATGGAAATATTTACACAGATTTCTCTGTAAATATGGAAATAACTACAGCGCTATCTCTATAAACTTCGAAATATCTACACCGCCATCTGTATGAACAAGGAAATATCTACACCGCCATCAGTACAAACATGGATATATCTACACCGCCATCTTTATTAAGATGGAAATATCTACACCGCTATCTGTATAAACATGGAAATATCTGCCCAACTATCTGTATAAACATGGAAATATCTACACCGCTATCTGTATAAACATGGAAATATCTACACCGCTATCTGTATAAACATGGAAATATCTTCACCGCTATCTGTATAAACATGGAAATATCTACAACGCTGTCTCTATAAACTTGGAAATATCTACACCACTATCCCCGTAAACATGGAAATATCTAGACCGCCATCTCTATATACATGGAAATATCTACACCACCATCTGTATAAACATGGAAATATCTGTACTGCTATCTGCATAAATATGGAAATATCTACACCGCCATCTCTATCAACATGGAAATATCTACACCGCCATCTGTACGAACATGGAAATATCTATACCGCCATCTGTATGAACATGTAAATATCTACACTGCCATCTGTATGAACATGGAAATATCTACACCGCTAACTGTATGAACATGGAAATATTTACACCGCTATCTGTATGAACATGGAAATATCTACACCGTTATCTGTATGAACATGGAAATATCTACACCGCTAACTGTATGAACATGGAAATATCTACACTGCCATCCGTACGAACATGGAAATATCTACACCACCATCTGTATGAACATGTAAATATCTGCAACGCCATCTGTAAGAACATTGAAATATCTACACCGCTAACTGAATGAACATGGAAATATCTACACCGCTATCTGTAGGAACATGGAAATATCTTCACCGCCATCTGTATTAACATGGATATATGTACACCGGCATCTGGATGAACATGGAAATATCTACACCGCTATCTGCATGAACATGGAAATATCTACACAGCTATCTGAATATACATGGAAATATTTACACAGATTTCTCTGTAAATGTGGAAATAACTACAGCGCTATCTCTATAAACTTCGAAATATCTACACCGCCATCTGTATGAACATGGAAATATCTACACCGCCATCAGTACAAACATGGATATATCTACACTGCCATCTGTATTAAGATGGAAATATCTACACCGCTATCTGTATAAACATGGAAATATCTGCCCAACTATCTGTATAAACATGGAAATATCCGCAACGCTATCTGTATAAACATGGAAATATCTACACTGCTATCTGCATAAACATGGAGATATCCACACCGCTATCTGTGTAAACATGGAAATATCTACACCACCATCTGTGTAAACATGAAAATATCTACACCGCCATCGCTATAAACATGGAAATATCTAGACCGCCATCTCTATATACATGGAAACATCTACACCACCATCTGTATAAATATGGAAATATGTATACCGCTATCTGCATCAATATGGAAATATCTACACAGCCATCTCTATGAACATGGAAATATCTACACCGCCATCTCTACGAACATGGAAATATCTATACCGCCATCTGTATGAACATGTAAATATCTACACCGCCATCTGTATGAACATGGAAATATCTAAACCGCTAACTGTAAGAACATGGGAATATCTACACCGCTATCTGTATGAACAGGGAAATATCTACACCGTTATCTGTAGGAACATGGAAATATCTACACCGCTATCTGTATGAACATGGAAATATCTACACCGCTATCTCTACGAACATGGAAATATCTACACCGTGATCTGTATGAACATGCAAATATCTACACAGCTATCTGTATATCAATGGAAAATCTACACTGCTATATCTATAAACATGGAAATAACTACACTACTATCTGTATAAACATGGAAATATCTACACCGCCACCTGTATGAACATGGAAATATCTACACTGCCATCCGTACGAACATGGAAATATCTACACCACCATCTGTATTAACATGTAAGTATCTGCAACGCCATCTGTATGAACATGGAAATATCTACACCGCTATCTGTAGGAACATGGAAATATATACACCGCCATCTGTATGAACATGGAAATATCTACACAGCCATCTGTATGAACATGTAAATATCTACACGGCCATCTGTATGAACATGGAAATATCTACACCGCTAACTGTATGAATATGGAAATATCTACACCGCTATCGGTATGAACATGGAAATATCTACACTGCTATCTGTATGAACATGGAAATATCTACACTGCTATCTGTATGAACATGGATATATCTACACCGCTATCTGTATGAACATGGAAATATCTACACCGCTATGTGTATGAACATGGAAATATCTACAAAGCTATCAGTATATCAATGCAAATGTCTACACTGCTATGTCTATGAACATGGAAATATCTACACCGCTATCTGTATGAACATGGAAATATCTACACCGCTATCTGTATGAACATGCAAATATCTACACCGCCATCTGTATGAACATGGAAATATCTACACCGCCATCTGTATGAACATGTAAATAACAACACAGCCATCTGTATGAACATGGAAATATCTACACCGCCATCTCTATGAATCAGCAAATATCTACACCGCCATCTGTATGAACATGGAAATATCTACACCGCTAACTGTATGAACATGGAAATATCTGCATCGCCATCTGTATGAACATGTAAATATCTACACCGCCATCTGTATAAACATGGAAATATCTACACCGCTAACTGTGTGAACATGGAAATATCTACACTGCTATCTGTATGAACATGGAAATATCTACACCGCTATCTGAATGAACATGGAAATACCTACACCGCTATCTGTATGAACATGGAAATATCTACACCGCTATCTGTATGAACATGCAAATATCTACACAGCTGTCTGTATATCAATGGAAATATCTACACTGCTATCTCTATAAACTTGGAAATAACTACACCGCTATCTGTATAAACATGGAAATATCTACACCGTTATCTGTATGAACATGGAAATATCTACACCGCTATCTGTATGAACATGGAAATATCTACACCGCTATCTGTACGAACATGGAAATATCTACACCGCTATCTGTATGAACATGCAAATATCTACACAGCTATCTGTATATCAATGGTAATATCTACACTGCTTTCTCTTTAAACATGGAAACAACTACTCTACTATCTGTATAAACATGGAAATATCTACACCGCCACCTGTATGAACATGGATATATCTACACTGCCATCCGTACGATCATGGAAATATCTACACCACCATCTGTATGAACAGTTAAATATCTGCAACGCCGTCTGTATGAACATTGAAATATCTACACCGCCATCTGTATGAACATGGAAATATCTACACCGCCATCTGTATGAACATGGAAATATCTACACCGCTAACTGTATGAACATGGAAATATCTACACCGCTATCTGTATGAACATGGAAATATCTACACCGCTATCTGTATGAACATGGAAATATCTACACCGCTCTCTGTATGAACATGGAAATATCTACACCGCTATCTGTATGAACATGCAAATATCTACACAGCTGTCTGTATATCAATGGAAATATCTACACTGCTATCTCTATAAACATGGAAATTACTACACCGCTATCTGTATAAACATGGAAATATCTACACCGCCATCTCGATGAACATGGAAATATCTACACCGCCATTTGTATGAACATGGAAATATCTACACCGCCATCTCTATGAACATGGAAATATCTACACCACCATCTGTATGAACAAGGAAATATCTACACCGCCATCTGTATGAACATGGAAATGTCTTCTCCGCCATCTGTATGAACATGGATATATGTACACCGGCATCTGGATGAACATGGAAATATCTACACCGCTATCTGCATGAACATGGAAATATCTACACAGCTATCTGAATATACATGGAAATATTTACACAGATTTCTCTGCAAATATGGAAATAACTACAGCGCTATCTCTATAAACTTCGAAATATCTACACCGCCATCTGTATGAACATGGAAATATATACACCGCCATCAGTACAAACATGGATATATCTACACCGCCATCTGTATTAAGATGTAAATATCTACACCGCTATCTGTATAAACATGGAAATATCTGCCCAACTATCTGTATAAACATGGAAATATATACACCGCTATCTGTATAAACATGGAAATATCTACACCGCTATCTGTATAAACATGGAAATATCTTCACCGCTATCTGTATAAACATGGAAATATCTACAACGCTAACTGTATGGACATGGAAATATCTACAGCGCTATTGGTATGAACATGGAAATATCTACACCGCCATCTCTATGTACATGGAAATATCTACACCGCCATTTGTATGAACATGGAAATATCTACACCGCAATCTGTATGAACATGGAAATATCTTCATCGCCATCTCTATGAACATGGATATATCTACACCGGCATCTGGATGAACATGGAAATATCTACACCGCTATCTGTATATCTATGGAAAATCTACACTGCTGTCTCTATAAACATGTAAATAACTACACTGCTATCTGTATCAACATGGAAATATCTACACCGCCATCTCTATGAACATGGAAATATCTACACAGCCATCTGTATGAACATGGAAATATCTTCACCCCCATCTGTATGAACATGGATGTATCTACACCGGCATCTGGAAGAACATGGAAATAACTACACCGCTATCTGCAGGAACATGGAAATATCTACACAGCTATCTGCATACACATGGAAATATCTACACAGATTTCTTAAGAAATATAGAAATAACTACAGCGCTATCTCTATGAACTTCGAAATATCTACACCACCATCTGTATGAAGATGGAAATATCTACAGCACCATCTGTATAAACATGGAAATATCTGTACCGCCATCTGCATAAACATGGAAATATCTACACCACCATCTGTATAAACATGGAAGTATCTATACCGCTATCTGCATAAACATGGAAATATCTAAACCGCCATCTGTATTAAGATGGAAATATCTACACCGCTATCTGTATAAACATGGAAATATCTGCACCACTATCTGTATAAACATGGAAATATCCGCAACGCTATCTGTATAAACATGGAAATATCCGCACCGCTATCTCTATAAACGTGGAAATATCTACACCGCCATATCTATAAACATGGAAATATCTACACCGCCATCTGTAGGAACATGAAAATATCCACACCGCCATCTCTATAAACATGGAAATACCTATACCGCCATCTCTATAAAGATGGAAATATCTAAACCACCATCTGTATGAACATGGAGATATCTACACCGCTATGTATATAAAGAAGGAAGCATCTACACCGCCACCTGTATAAACGTAGAAATATCTACACCGCCATCTCTATAAACATGGAAATATCTACACCGACATCTGTATAAACGTGGAAATATCTACACCGCTATCTGTATAAAGATGGAAATATCTACACCGCTATCTGAATAAACATGGAAATATCTACACAGCCATCGCTATAAACATGGAAATATCTACACCGCCATCTGTACGAACATGGGAATATCTGCACCGCCATCTGTATGAACAAGGAAATATCTACAACGCCATCTGTATAAAGATGGAAATATCAACACCGCTATCTGCATAAACATGGAAATATTTACACCGCTATCTCTATAAACTTGGAAATATCTACATCGCTACCTGTATAAACATGGAAATATCTTTACCGCTATCTGTATAAACATGGAAATATCTGCACCGCTATCAGTATAAACATGGAAATATCTACACCGCTATCTGTATAAAGATGGAAATATCCACACCGCTATCTGTGTAAACGTGGAAATATCTTCACCGTTATCTGTATAAACATGGAAGTAACTACACCGCTATCTATATAAACATGTAAATATCTACAATGCTATATGACTAAACATGGAAATGTCTACAACACCATCTGTATGAACATGGAAATATCTACACCGCCATCTCTAGGAACATGGAAATATCTACACCACAATCTGTATTAAGATGGAAATATCTACACCGCTATGTGTATAAACATGGAAATATCCACACCGCTATCTCTATAAACATGTAAATATCTACAACGATATCTGTGTAAACATGGAAAGGTCTACACCGCTGTCTGTGTAAACATGGAAATATCTTCACCGCTTTCAGTATAAACATGGAAATATCTACACCGCCTAATCTATAAACATAGAAATATCTACACCGCCATCTGTATAAACATGGAAATATCCACACGGCCATCTCTATAAACATATTAATATCTACACCGCCATCTGAATGAACGTAGAAATATCAACACCGCCATCTCTGTAAAGGTGGAATTATCTACACTGCTATCTGTATGAACATGGAATTATCTACACAGCTATCTGCATATGCATGGAAATATCTACACAGCTTTATCCATAAACATGGAAATAAGTACACCGCTATCTCTATAAACTTGGAAATATCTACAGCGCCATCTGTATGAACATGGAAATATCAACACCGCCATCTGTATGAACATGGAAATATCTACACCGCTATCTGTATAAACATGGAAATATCTTCACCGCTATCTGTATAAACATGGAAATATCTACAACGCTAACTGTATGGACATGGAAATATCTACAGCGCTATTGGTATGAACATGGAAATATCTACACCGCCATCTCTATGAACATGGAAATATCTACACCGCCATTTGTATGAACATGGAAATATCTACACCGCAATCTGTATGAACATGGAAATATCTTCATCGCCATCTCTATGAACATGGATATATCTACACCGGCATCTGGATGAACATGGAAATATCTACACCGCTATCTGTATATCTATGGAAAATCTACACTGCTGTCTCTATAAACATGTAAATAACTACACTGCTATCTGTATCAACATGGAAATATCTACACCGCCATCTCTATGAACATGGAAATATCTACACAGCCATCTGTATGAACATGGAAATATCTTCACCCCCATCTGTATGAACATGGATGTATCTACACCGGCATCTGGAAGAACATGGAAATAACTACACCGCTATCTGCAGGAACATGGAAATATCTACACAGCTATCTGCATACACATGGAAATATCTACACAGATTTCTTAAGAAATATAGAAATAACTACAGCGCTATCTCTATGAACTTCGAAATATCTACACCACCATCTGTATGAAGATGGAAATATCTACAGCACCATCTGTATAAACATGGAAATATCTGTACCGCCATCTGCATAAACATGGAAATATCTACACCACCATCTGTATAAACATGGAAGTATCTATACCGCTATCTGCATAAACATGGAAATATCTACACCGCCATCTGTATTAAGATGGAAATATCTACACCGCTATCTGTATAAACATGGAAATATCTGCACCACTATCTGTATAAACATGGAAATATCCGCAACGCTATCTGTATAAACATGGAAATATCCGCACCGCTATCTCTATAAACGTGGAAATATCTACACCGCCATATCTATAAACATGGAAATATCTACACCGCCATCTGTAGGAACATGAAAATATCCACACCGCCATCTCTATAAACATGGAAATACCTATACCGCCATCTCTATAAAAATGGAAATATCTAAACCACCATCTGTATGAACATGGAGATATCTACACCGCTATGTATATAAAGAAGGAAGCATCTACACCGCCACCTGTATAAACGTAGAAATATCTACACCGCCATCTCTATAAACATGGAAATATCTACACCGACATCTGTATAAACGTGGAAATATCTACACCGCTATCTGTATAAAGATGGAAATATCTACACCGCTATCTGAATAAACATGGAAATATCTACACAGCCATCGCTATAAACATGGAAATATCTACACCGCCATCTGTACGAACATGGGAATATCTGCACCGCCATATGTATGAACAAGGAAATATCTACAACGCCATCTGTATAAAGATGGAAATATCAACACCGCTATCTGCATAAACATGGAAATATTTACACCGCTATCTCTATAAACTTGGAAATATCTACATCGCTACCTGTATAAACATGGAAATATCTTTACCGCTATCTGTATAAACATGGAAATATCTGCACCGCTATCAGTATAAACATGGAAATATCTACACCGCTATCTGTATAAAGATGGAAATATCCACACCGCTATCTGTGTAAACGTGGAAATATCTTCACCGTTATCTGTATAAACATGGAAGTAACTACACCGCTATCTATATAAACATGTAAATATCTACAATGCTATATGACTAAACATGGAAATGTCTACACCACCATCTGTATGAACATGGAAATATCTACACCGCCATCTCTAGGAACATGGAAATATCTACACCACAATCTGTATTAAGATGGAAATATCTACACCGCTATGTGTATAAACATGGAAATATCCACACCGCTATCTCTATAAACATGTAAATATCTACAACGATATCTGTGTAAACATGGAAAGGTCTACACCGCTGTCTGTGTAAACATGGAAATATCTTCACCGCTTTCAGTATAAACATGGAAATATCTACACCGCCTAATCTATAAACATAGAAATATCTACACCGCCATCTGTATAAACATGGAAATATCCACACGGCCATCTCTATAAACATATTAATATCTACACCGCCATCTGAATGAACGTAGAAATATCAACACCGCCATCTCTGTAAAGGTGGAATTATCTACACTGCTATCTGTATGAACATGGAATTATCTACACAGCTATCTGCATATGCATGGAAATATCTACACAGCTTTATCCATAAACATGGAAATAAGTACACCGCTATCTCTATAAACTTGGAAATATCTACAGCGCCATCTGTATGAACATGGAAATATCAACACCGCCATCTGTATGAACATGGAAATATCTACACCGCCATCTGTATAAACATGGAGATATCCACAACGCTATCTGTGTAAACATGGAAATATCTACACCGGTATCTGTATAAACATGGAAATATCTACACCGCTATCTGTATAAACTTGGAAATATCTACACCGCTGTCTCTATAAACTTGGAAATAACTACAACACTATCTCTGTAAACATGGAAATATCTAGACTGCCATCTCTATAAACATAGAAATATCTACACCGCCATCAGTATAAACATGGAAATATCTATACCGCTATCCGTATAAACATGGAAATATCTACACCGCTATCTCTATAAACATGGAAATATCTACACCGCTATCTCTATAAGCTTGGAACTATCTACTCCGCTATCTCTATAAACTTGGAAATCTCTACACCGCTATGTGTATCAACATGAAAATATCTACACCGCTAAATCTGTAAACATGGAAATATCTAAACCGCCCTCTGTATAAACATGAAAATATCTACACCACCACCTCTATAAAAATGGAAATATCTACACCGCCATCTGTATGAACATGGAAATATCTACAATGCCAACCGTATGAAAATGGAAATATCTACCCCGCCATCTCTGTGAACATGGAAATATCTACACCGCCATGTGTATGAACATGGAAATATCTACACCGCCATCTGAAGGAACATGGAAATATCATCACCGCCATCTGTATGAACATGGAAATATCTTCACCGCCATCTGGATGAACATGGAAATATCTACACTGCCATCAGTATAAACATGGAAATATCTACACCGCTATCTGTATAATCATGGACATGTCCACACCGCTATCTATGTAAACATGGAAATATCTTCACCGCTATCTGTGTAAACATGGAAATAACTACACTACTATCTCTATAAACATGTAAATATCTACAACGCTATCAGTGTAAACACGGAAAAGTCTACACCACTATCTGTGTAAACATGGAAATATCTACACCGCTTTCTGTATAAACATGGAAATATCTACACCGCCATCTCTATAAACATGGAAATATCTAAACCGACATCTATATGAACATGGAAATATCTACAACGCTATCTGTATGAACATGGATATATCTACACCGCTATCTGAATGAACATGGAAATATCTACACCGCTACCTGTATGAACATGGATATATCTACACTGCCATGTCTACTAAGATGTAAATATCTAGACCGCTATGTGTATAAACAGGGAAATATCAACACTGCTATCTGTGTAAACATGGAAACAACTACACCGCTACCTCTTTAAACATGTAAATATCTACAACGATATCTGTGTAAACATGGAAAGACCTACACCGCTGTCTGTGAAAACATGGAACTATCTACACCGCTTTCTGTATATACATGGAAATAACTACACCGCCTTCTCTATAAACATAGAAATATCTACTCCGCCATCTGTATAAACATGGAAATATCCACACCGCCATTTCTATAAATATGTTAATATCTACACCACCATCTGTATGAACATAGAAATATATACACCGCCATCTCTATAAACGTAGAATTATCTACACTGCTATCTGTATGAACACGGAAATATCTACACAGGTATCTACATATACATGGAAATATCTACACAGGTTTATCTATAAACATGGAAATAACTACACCGCTATCTCTATGAACTTGGAAATATCTACACCGCCATCTGAATGAACATGGAAATATCTACACCGCCATCTGTAGGAACATGGAAATATCTACACCGCCATCTGTATTAAGATGGAAATATCTATTCCGCTTTCTGCATAAACATGGAAATATCTACACCGCTATCTGTATAAACATGGAGATATCCACACCGCTATCTGTGAAAACGTGGAAATATCTACACCGCTATCTGTATAAACATGGAAATATCTACACCGCCATCTCTATAAACATGGAAATATCTGCACCACCATCTGTATAAACATGGAAATATCTACACCTCCATCTCTATAAACATGGAAATGTCTACAACGCCCTCTGTATGAACACGGAAATATGTACACCGCCATCTCTATAAACGTGGAAATATCTACACCGCTATCTGTATGGACATGGAAATATCTACACTTCTATCTGTATAAAATTGGAAACATCTACACCGCTATCTCTGTAAAACTGGAAATATCTACACTGCTATCTCTGTAAACATGGAGATGTCTGCAACGCTATCTGTATAAACAAGAAAATATCTAGACCACCATCTCTATAAACATGTAAATATCTACACCGCTATCTGTATAAACATGGAAATATCTACAACGCTATCCGTATAAACATGGAAATATCTACACCGCTATCTCTATAAACTTGGAAATAACTACAACACTATCTCTGTAAACATGGAAATATCTAGACCGCCATCTCTAAAAACATAGAAATATGTACACCGTCATCTGTATAAACATGGAAATATCTCTACTGCTATCTGTATAAACATGGATATATCTACACCGCTATCTGTATAAACATGGAAAAATCTACATCGCCATCTCTATGAACATGGAAATATCTACACCGCCATTTGTATGAACATGGAAATATCTACACCGCCATCTCTAAGAATGTGGAATTATCTACACCTCCATGTGTATGAAAATGGAAATATCTACACCGCCATCTGTATGAACATGGAAATATATTCACCGCCATCTGTATGAACATGGATATATCTACACGGCATCTGGATGAACATGGAAATATCTACACAGCTATCTGCATATACACGGAAATATCTACACAGCTTTCTCTATAAACATGAAAATAACTACACCGCTATCTCTATAAACTTCAAAATATTTACACCACCATCTGTATGAACATGGAAATATCTACACCGCCATCTGTAGGACCATGGAAATATCTACACCACCATCTGTATTAAGATGGAAATATCTACACCGCTATGTGTATAAACATGGAAATATCCACACCGCTATCTCTATAAACATGTAAATATCTACAACGATATCTGTGTAAACATGGAAAGGTCTACACCGCTGTCTGTGTAAACATGGAAATATCTACACCGCTTTCTGTATAAACATGGAAATATCTACACCGCCTAATCTATAAACATAGAAATATCTACACCGCCATCTGTATAAACATGGAAATATCCACACGGCCATCTCTATAAACATATTAATATCTACACCGCCATCTGAATGAACGTAGAGATATCAACACCGCCATCTCTATAAAGGTGGAATTATCTACACTGCTATCTGTATGAACATGGAAATATCTACACAGCTATCTGCATATACATGGAAATATCTACACAGCTTTATCCATAAACATGGAAATAAGTACACCGCTATCTCTATAAACTTGGAAATATCTACAGCGCCATCTGTATGAACATGGAAATATCAACACCGCCATCTGTATGAACATGGAAATATCTACACCGCCATCTGTATAAACATGGAGATATCCACACCGCTATCTGTGTAAACATGGAAATATCTACACCGCTATCTGTATAAACATGGAAATATCTACACCGCTATCTGTATAAACTTGAAAATATCTACACCGCTGTCTCTATAAACTTGGAAATAACTACAACACTATCTCTGTAAACCTGGAAATATCTAGACTGCCATCTCTATAAACATAGAAATATCTACACCGCCATCAGTATAAACATGGAAATATCTATACCGCTATCTGTATAAACATGGAAATATCTACACCGCTATCTCTATAAACATGGAAATATCTACACCGCTATCTCTATAAGCTTGGAACTATCTACTCCGCTATCTCTATAAACTTGGAAATCTCTACACCGCTATGTGTATCAACATGAAAATACACCGCTAAATCTGTAAACATGGAAATATCTAAACCGCCCTCTGTATAAACATGAAAATATCTACACCACCACCTCTATAAAAATGGAAATATCTACACTGCCATCTGTATGAACATGGAAATATCTACAATGCCAACCGTATGAAAATGGAAATATCTACCCCGCCAACTCTGTGAACATGGAAATATCTACACCGCCATGTGTATGAACATGGAAATATCTACACCGCCATCTGAAGGAACATGGAAATATCGTCACCGCCATCTGTATGAACATGGAAATATCTTCACCGCCATCTGGATGAACATGGAAATATCTACACTGCCATCAGTATAAACATGGAAATATCTACACCGCTATCTGTATAATCATGGACATGTCCACACCGCTATCTATGTAAACATGGAAATATCTTCACCGCTATCTGTGTAAACATGGAAATAACTACACTACTATCTCTATAAACTTGGAAATATCTACACCGCTATCTCTATAAACTTGGAAATATCTACACCACTATGTGTATCAACAAGGAAACATCTACACCGCTATCTCTGTAAACATGGAAATATCTAAACGGCCCTCTGTATAAACATGAAAATATCTACACCACCACCTCTATAAACATGGAAATATCTACACCAAAATCTGTATGAACATGGAAATATCTTCAGCGCCATCTGGATGAACATGGAAATATCTACACCGCTATCTGTATGAACATGGAAATATCTACACCGCTATCAGTATGAACATGGAAATATGCAAACCGCTATCAGTATGAACATGGAAATTTCTACACCGCTAT
Source organism: Gorilla gorilla gorilla (assembly GCF_029281585.2). NCBI lineage: Eukaryota > Metazoa > Chordata > Mammalia > Primates > Hominidae > Gorilla > Gorilla gorilla. The sequence continues at coordinate 3,441,013 of NC_073234.2, forward strand.
CTGTATGAACATGGAAATATCTACACCGCTATCTGTATGAACATGGAAATATCTACACTGGCATTTGTATGAACATGGAAATATCTACAATGCCATCTGTAGGAACACGGAAATATCTACACTGCCAACTGTAGGAACATGGAAATATCTACAACGCCATCTGTATTAAGGTGGAAATATCTACACGGCTATCTGTATAAACATGGAAATATCTACACCGCTATCTGTATAAACAAGGAAATATCTACACCGCTATCTGTATAAAGATGGAAATATCCACACCGCTATCAGAATAAACATGGAAATATCTGCAAAACTATCTGTATAAACATGGAAATATCTACACCGCTATCTGTATAATCATGGAAATGTCCACACCGCTATTTGTGTAAACATGGAAATATCTTCACTGCTATCTGTATAAACTTGGAAATAAATACACCACTATCTCTATAAACATGTAAATATCTACAACGCTATCTGTGTAAACATGGAAAGGTCTACACCTCTATCTGTGTAAACATGAGAATATCTACAATGCTTTCTGTATAAACATGGAAATATCTACACCGCCATCTCTATAAACATGGAAATATCTACAACGCCATCTGTATGAACATGGAAATATCTACCCCGCCATCCATATGAACATGGAAATATCTTCACCGCCATCTCAATGAACATGCAAATATCTACACCGCCATCTGTATGAGCATGGAAATATGTACACCGCCATCTGTATGAACATGGAAATATCTAAAATGCTAGCTGTATGAACATGGAAATATCTACACCGCTAACTGTATGAACATGGAAATATCTACACCGCTATCTTTATGAACATGGAAATATCTACATCGCTATCTGTATGAACATGGAAATATCTGCACCGATATCTGTATAAACATGGAAATATCTGCACCGCTATCTGTATAAACATGGAAATATCTACACCGCTATCTATATAAAATGGAAATATCCACACCGCTATTTGTCTCAACATGGAAATATCTTCACCGCTATCTGTATAAACATGGAAATAACTACACCGCTATCTCTACAAACATGTAAATAACTACAACGCTATCTGTGTAAACATGGAAATGTCTACAGTGCTATCTGCGTAAACATGGAAATATCTACGCCGATATCTGTTTAAACATGGAGATATCTACACTGCCATCTCTATAAATATGGAAATATCTACACCGCCATCTGTATAAACATGGAAATATCTACACCGCTATCTGTATGAACATGGAAATAACCACACTGCTATCTGTATAAAATTGGAATCATCTACACCGCTATCTCTATGAACATGGAAATATCTACACCGCTATCTGTACAAACATGGGAATATCTATAATGCTATCTGTATAAACATGGAAATATCTACCACGATATCTCTATAAACATGAAAATATCTACTCCGCTATCTCTATAAACTTCGAAATATCTACATCGCTATATGTATCAACATGGAAATATCTACACTGCTATCTGTGGAAACATGGAAATATCCAAGCTGCCCTCTGTATAAACATGGAAATATCTACACCACCATCTGCATGAACATGGAAATATCTACACCGCCATCCATATGAATTGCAAATATCTACACCGCCATCTCTATGAACATGGAAATATCTACAACGCCATCTCTATGAACATGGAAATATCTACATCGCTATCTGTATGAACATGGAAATATCTACATAGCTATCTGTATATACATGGAAAACTCTACACCGCTATCTCTATAAACATGGAAATAACTACACTGCTATCTCTATAAAACTGGAAATATATACACCGCCATCTCTATGAACATGGAAATAGCTGCACCGCCATCTGTATGAAAATGGAAATATCTACACCGCCATCTGTATTAAGATGCAAATATCCGCACCGCTATCTGTAGAAACATAGAAATATCTACACCGATATCTGTATAAACATGGAAATATCTACACCGTTATCTATATAAACATGGAAATATCTACACCACTATCTCTATGAACATGCAAATATCTACACAGCTATCTGTATATCAATGGAAATATCAACACTGCTATCTCTATAAACATGGAAATAACTACACTGCTATCTGTATAAACATGGAAATATCTACACTGCCATCTCTATGAACATGGAAATATCTACACCGCCATTTGTATGAACATGGAAATATCTACACCACCATCTCTAAGAACATGGAAATATCTACACCGCCATTTGCATGAACATGGAAATATCTACACCGCCATCTGTATAAACATGGAAATATCTTCACCTCCATCTGTATGAACAGGGATATACCTACACCGGCATCTGGATGAACATGGAAATATCTACTCCGCTATCTGCATGAACATGGAAATACCTACACAGCCATCTGCATATACATGGAAATATCTACACAGCTTTCTCTATAAACATGGAAATAACTAAACCGCTATCTCTATAAACTTCAAAATATGTACACCGCCATCTGTATGAACATGGAAATATCTTCTCCGCCATCTGTAGGAACATGGAAATATCTACACCGCAATCTCGATAAACGTGGAAATATCTACACCGCTATCTGTATGAACATGGAAATGACTACACTGCAAACTGTATAAAATTGGAATTATCTACACCGCTATCTCTGTGAACATGGTAATATCTACACCGCTATCTGTATAAACGAGGGAATATCTAGACCGCTATCATTTGTATGAACATGGAAATATCTATACCGCTATCTGCATCAACATGGAAATATCTACACCGCCATCTGTACGAACATGGAAATATCTACACCTCCATCTCTATAAACATGGAAATATCTGCACCGCCATCTGTATGAACATGGAAATATCTACACCGCTACCTGTATGAACTTGGAAATATCTACACCGCTATCTGTTGGAACATGGAAATATCTACACCGCTATCTGTATGAACATGGAAATATCTACACACCTAACTGCATATACATGGAAATATCTACACAGCATTCTTCATAAACAAGGAAATAACTACACCGCTATCTCCATAAACATGGAAATATCTACACCGACTTTTGTATGAACATGGAAATATCTACACTGCCATCTCTATAAACATGGAAATATCTACACCGCTATCTGTATAAATATGGAAATATCTACACCGCTATCTGTATAAACATGGATATATCTACACCGCTATCTGTATAAATATGGAAATATCTATACCGCTATCTCTATAAACTTGGAAATGACTACACCACTATCTCTATAAACTTGGAAATACCTAGACCGCCATCTCTATAAACATGGAAATATCTACACCGCCATCTGTATGAACATGGAAATATCTACACCGGTATCTGTATGAACATGGAACTATCTACACCACTATCTGTGTGAATATGCAAATATCTACACAGCTATCTGTATATCAATGGAAATATATATACTGCTATCTCTATAAACATGGCAATAACTACACTGCTATCCGTATAAACATGGAAATATCTACACCGCCATCTCTATGAACATGGAAATATCTACACCGCCATTTGTATGAACATGGAAATATCTACATCGCCATCTGTATGAACATGGAAATATCTTCACCGCTATCTCTATAAACTTGGAAATAACTACACCACTATCTCTATAAACTTGGAAATATCTACACCGCCATCTCTATAAACATGGAAATATGTACACCGCCATCTGTATGAACATGGAAATATCTACACCGCTATCTGTATGAACATGGAACTATCTACACCACTATCTGTATGAATATGCAAATATCTACACAGCTATCTGTATATCAATGGAAATATATATACTGCTATCTCTATAAACATGGCAATAACTACACTGCTATCCATATAAACATGGAAATATCTACACCGCCATCTCTATGAACATGGAAATCTCTACACCGCCATTTGTATTAACATGGAAATATCTACACCGCTATCTGTATGAACATGGAAACATCTACACCGCTATTTGTATGAACATGCAAATATCTACACCGCTATCTGTATGAGCATGGAAATATCTAGACCGCTATCTGTATGAACATGGAAATATCTACACAGCTATCTGTATATCAATGAAAATATCTACACTGCTACCTGTATAAACATGAAAATAACTACACCGCTATCTGTATGAAGATGGAAATATCTACATCGCCATCTGTATGAACATGGAATTATCTTCACCACCATCTGTATGAACATGGATATATCTACACCGCCATGTGGATGAACGTGGAAATATCTACACCGCTCTCTGTATCAACTTGGAAATAGCTACACAGCTATCTGCATATACATGGAAATATCTACACAGCTTTCTCTATAAACGTGGAAATAACTACACCACTATCTATAAACTTGGAAATATCTACACCGCCATCTGTATGAACACGGAAATATCTACACCACCATTTTTAGGAACATGGAAATATCTACACCACCATCTGTATTAAGATTTATATATCTGCACCGCTATCTGTATAAACATGGAATTATGTACACCGCTATCAGTATAAACATGGAGATATCCACACTGCTATCTGTGTAAACATGGAAATATCTACACCACCATCTGTATAAAGATGGAAATATCTGCAACGCCATCTGGATGAACATGGAAATATCTACACCACCATCTCAATAAACGTGGAAATATCGACACCGCTATCTGAATGAACATGGAAATATCTAAACTGCTATCTGTATAAAATTGGGAATATCTACACCGCTATCTCTATCAACGTGGAAATATCTACACCGCCAACTGTATGAAAATGGAGATATCTAAACTGCTATCTGTATAAAATTGGGAATATCTACACCGCTATCTCTAAGAACATGGAAATATCTACACCGCTATCTGTATAAACCAGAAAATATCTAGACCGCCATTTCTCTAAACATGTAAATATCTACAACGCTATCTGTATAAACATGGAAATATCTACACAGCTATGCGTATCAACATGGAAATATCTACACGGCTGTCTCTGTAAACATGGAAATATCTAAACCGCCCTCTGTATAAACATAGAAATATCTACACTGCCATCTCTATAAACATGGAAATATCTACAACGCCATCTGTATGAACATGGAAATATCTACACCGCCATCCATATGAACATGGAAATATCTACACCGCTCTCTGTATATACATGGAAATATCTACACCGCTATCTCTATGAACATGGAAATAACTACGCTGCTTTCTTTTTAAATATGGAAATATCTACACCGCCATCCGTATGAACATGGAAATATCTACACCGCTATCTGTATGAACATGGAAATATCTACACAGCTATCTCTATATACATGGAAATATCTACACTGCTATCGCTATGAACATGGAAATAACTACACCGCTATCTCTATAAATATGGAAATATCTACACTGCCATCTCTATGAACATGGAAATAACTACACCGCCATTTGTATGAACATGGAAATATCCACACTGCCATCTGTATGAACACGGAATTATCTTCAGCGCCATCTGTATGAACATGGAAGCATGTACACCGCAATCTGGATTAACATGGAAATATCTACACCCCTATCTCTATAAACATGGAAATATCTACACCACAATCAGTATAAACATGGAAATATCTACACCGCTATCTGCGTAAACATAAAATATCTACACTGCTATCTGTATAAACATGGAAATATCGGCACAGCTATCTGTATAAACATGGAAATATCTACACCGCTATCTGTATAAACATGGAAATATCTACACCGCTATCTGTATAAACATGGAAATAGCTACACTGCTATCTCTATAAACTTGGAAATAACAAGACCACTATCTCTATAAACGTGGAAATATCTAGACCGCCATCTCTATAATCATGGAAATATCTACACCACCATATGTATCAGCATGGAAATGTCTACAACGCTATCTGTATGAACATGGAAATATCTACACCGCTATCTGTATGAACATGGAAATATGTACATTGCTATCTGTATAAAAATGGAAATATCTACACCGCTATCTCTATAAACATGGAAATATCTACACCTCTATCTGTATAAACAAGGAAATATCTTGACCGCCTTCTCTATAAACATGGAAATATCCACACCGCTATCTGTATAAACATGGAAATATCTACACCGCTATCTGTATAAACATGGAAATATCTACACTGCTATCTCTATAAACTTGGAAATAACTACACCACTATCTCTATGAACTTGGAAATATCTAGACCGCCATCTCTATAAACATGGAAATATCTACAATGCCATCTGTATCAGCATGGAAATATCTACACCGCTATCTGTATGAACATGGAAATACCTACACCGCTATCTGTATGAACATGCAAATATCTACACAGCTATCTGTATATCAATGGAAATATATATACTGCTATCTCTATAAACATGGCAATAACTACACTTCTATCTGTATAAACATGGAAATATCTACACTACCATCTCTATGAACATTGAAATCACTACACCGCCAGTTCTATGAACATAGAAATATCTACACCTCCATCTCTATGAACATGGAAATATCTACACCGTGATTTGTATGAACATGGAAGTAACTACACTGCAATCTGTATGAACATGTAAATATCTTCACCGCCATCTGTACGAACATGGATATATCTACACCGGCATCTGGGTGAACATGGAAATATCTACACCGCTATCTGAATTAACATAGAAATATCTGCACAGCAATCTGCATATACATTTAAATATCTACACAGCTTTCCCTATAAACATGGAAATAACTACACTGCTATCGCTATAAACTTTGAAATATCTACACCACCATCTGTAGGAACATGGAAATATCTACAGCGCCATCTGTATTAAGATGGAAATATCTGCACCGCTCTCTGTATAAACACGGAAATATCTACACCGCCATCTCTATAAACGTGGAAATATCTACACCGCTATCTGCATGAACATGGAAATATCTACATTGCTATCTGTATAAAATTGGAAATATCTACACTGCTATCTCTATAAACATGGAAATATCTACACCGCTATCTGGGTAAATGAGAAAATATATAGACCGCCATCTCTATAAACATGTAAATATCTACTCCACTATCTGTATAAACATGGAAATATCTACACCGCTATCTGTATAAACATGGAAATATCTACACAGCTATCTCTATAAACATGGAAATATCTACACCGCTATCTGTATAAACATGGAAATATCTACACCGCTATCTGTATAAACTTGGAAATATCTGCACCGCTATCTGTATAAACATGGAAATTTCTGCACCGCTATCAGTATAAACATGGAAATATCTACACCGCTATCTGTATAAACAGGTAAATATCCACACCGCTATCTGTGTCAACATGGAAATCTCTTCACCGCTATCTGTATAAACATGGAAATAACTACACCACTATCTCTATAAACATGCGAGTAACTACAACGCTATCTGTGTAAACATGGAAATGCCTACAGCGCTATCTGTGTAAACATGGAAATATCTACACCGCTATCTGTGTAAACATGCAAATATCTACACCGCCATCTCTATAAACATGGAAATATCTACACCGCCATCAGTATAAACTTGAAATATCTACACCGCCATCTCTATAAACATGGAAATATCTACATCGCCATCTGTATGAACATGGAAATATCTACACCGCCATCTCTATAAATGTGGAAATATCTACACCGCTCTCTGTATGTACATGGAAATATCTACACTGCTGTCTGTATAAAAATGGAAATATCTACACCGCTATCTGTATAAACATGGAAATATCTACACTGCTATCTGTATAAACATGGAAATTCCTACAACGATATCTCTATCAACTTGGAAACATCTACACCACTATCTCTATACACATGGAAATATCTAGACCGCCATTTCTATAAACATGGAAATATCTACACCACCATCTGTATAAACATGGAAATATCTATACCGCTATCTGTAGAAACATGGAAATATCTACACCGCTATCTCTATAAACATGGAAATATCTGCAACGCTATGTGTATCAACATGGAAATATCTACACCGCCATCTGTATAAAGATGGAAATAAATATCTACACCACAATCAGTATGGACATGGAAATATCTACACCACTATCTGTATAAACATTTAAATATCTACACCGCTATCTGCGAAATCATGGAAATATCTACACCGCTTCCTCTGTTAACATGGAAATATCTACACCGCTATCTGTATAAACAAGGAAATATCTACACTGCCATCTCTATAAACATGGAAATATCTACACCGCTATCTGTATGAACATGAAAATATCTACAGCGCCATCTGTATAAACATGGAAGTATCTGCACGGCTATCTCTATAAACATGAAAATATCTAAACCGCCATGTCTCTAAAAACGGAAATATCTACACCGCCATCTTTATAAACACGGAAATATCTATACGCCCCTCTGTACGAACATGGAAATATCTCCAACGCCATCTCTGTAAAGATGGAAATATGCACACCGCCATCTGTATAAACATGGAAATATCTACACCGCTATCTCTATAAACATAGAAATATCTACAACGCTATCTGTGTATACATGGAAATATCTACACTGCCATCTGTGTAAACATGGAAATAGCTTCACCGACATCTGTATGAACACGGAAATATCTACATGGCCATCTGTATAAACATGGAAATATCTACACCGCTATCTCTATAAACTTGGAAATATCTGCACCGCTATGTGTATCAAGATGAAAATATCTACACCGCTTTCTCTGTAAACATGGAAATATCTACACCGCCATCTGTATGACCATGGAAATATCTACACCGCCATCTGGATGAACATGGAAATATCTACACCGCTATCTGTATGAACTTGGAAATATCTACACCGCTATCTGTATAAACATGCAAATATCCACACCGCTTTCTGTATAAACAAGGAAATAGCTACACCGCCATCTCTATAAACATGGAAATATCTACACTGCCATCTGTAAAAACATGGAAATATCCACACCGCTATCTGTATATACATAGAAATATCTACACCCCTACTGTAAGAACATGGAAAAATCTACACCGCTGTATGTATAAACATCTAGATATCTACACCGCTATCTCTATAAACATGGAAATATCTACACCGCCATCTGTAGAAACATGGAAATATCTACACTGCCATCTCTATAAACATTTAAATATCTCCACAGCCATCTGTGTGAATATGGAAATATCTACACCACCATCTGTATAAAGATGGAAATAAATATTTACCCCACAATCAGTATGGACATGGTAATATCTACACCGCTATATGTATAAACATTTAAATATCTACACCGCTATCTGCATAAACATGGAAATATCTACACCGCTACCTCTGTAAACATGGAAATATCTACACCGCTATCTGTATAAAGAAGGAAATATCTACACCGCCATCTCTATAAACATGGAAATATCTACACAGCTATCTGTATTAACATGAAAATATCTACAGCGCCATCTGTATGAACATGGAAGTATCTACACGGCTATCTCTATAAACATGAAAATATCTAAACCGCCATCTCTATAAACACGGAAATATCTACACCGCCATCTTCATAAACATGGAAATATCCATACCGCCCTGTCTATGAACATGGAAATATCTACAACACCATCTCTATAAAGATGGAAATATGTACACCGCCATCTGTATAAACATGGAAATATCTAGACCGCAATCTCTATAAACATAGAAATTTCTACAATGCTATCTGTGTATACATGGAAATATCTACACTGCCATCTGTGTAAACATGGAAATATCTACACCGTCATCTGTATGAACATGGAAATATCTACACGGCCATCTGTATAAACATGGAAATATCTACACCGCCATCGCTATAAACATGGAAATATCTACACCGCCATCTGTATAAACATGGAAATATCTACACCGCCATCTGTATAAACATGGAAACATCAACACCGCCCTCTCTATAATCATGGAAATATCTACACCGCCATCTGTATGAACATTTAAATATCTACACTGCCACCTGCATAAAGATGCAAATATCTACACCGCTATCTGTATGAACATGGAAATACCTACACTGCTATCTGTATAAACATGGAAATATCTACACCGCGATCTCTATGAACATGGAAATATCTTCACCGCTATCTCTATAAACAAGAAAAAATCTACACCACCATCTCTATAAACATGGAAACACCTACACCGCTATCTGCATGAACATGAAAATATCTACAGCGCCATCTGTATAAACATGTAGGCATCAACAACGTTGTCTCTATAAATATGGAAATAACTACTCCGCCATCTGAATGAACATGGAAGTATCTTCAACGCTATCTGTATGAACATGGAAATATCTACACCGCTATCTGTATAAACATGGAAATATCTACACCGCTATCTCTATAAAGATGGAAATATCTTCACCGCAATCTGTATGAACATGGAAATATCTACACCGCTATCTGTATAAAATGGAAATATTTACACCGCCATCTGAATAAAAATGGGAATATCTACACGGCCATCTGTATAAACATGGAAATATCTTCACCGCAATCTCTATAAACATTGAAATATCTACACCGCCATCTGTATGAACATGGAAATATCTACACCGCCATCTGTATGAACTTGGAAATATCAACCGCGAAATCTGTATGAACATGGAAATATCTACACCACCATCTGTATTATCATGGAAATATGTACACATACATCTGTATGAACATGCAAATATCTTCACCGCCATCTGTATGAACATGGAAATACCTACACCGCCCTCTGTAGGAACATGGAAATATCTACACCGCCATCTCTATAAACATGGAAATATCTACACTGCCATCTGTATAAACATGGAAATATCTACACCGCTATCTGTATATACATGGAAATATCTGCACCGCTATCTGTATAAAAATGGAAATATCTATACCGCTATCTCTATAAACATGGAAAATCTACACCACAATCTGTATAAACATGGAAATGTCCACACCGCTATCTGTATAGACATGGAAATATCTACACCGCTAACAGTATAAACATTGAAATATCTACACCGCTATCGGTATAAACATCCGTATTTGCTCTTAATTTATACCCGAGGCTGGGAAGTTTCATATGAAAAAAGACCAAGTACATAATTTGTCTATATTTGGTCTGGCAATTGATCTCTGCAATAATGAAACCTCAAAGACAATCAAATCTGAAATCTAAGCTACATATTAAATAGCTTGGTTTTTAGGTAGCACGTTGCTGTGTATGCTGGCTTCATAGAACAGGCAAGTAGCAATGGCCATTTTTTAATATTCATTAGCCTTGAAGTTCTCCTAATTTTTAATCAAATAGAAATAGAAATCTAATCTCACTAGATTTTTTTTTTTTGAAACAGTGTCTGGCTTCTTTGCCCAGGGTGAAGAGCAGGGCATGATCTTGGCTCACACCTCTGCCTCTCGGACTCAAGCCATCCACCCACCTCAGACTTGGGGTAGCTGGGACCACAGGCATGTGCCACCATATCCAGCTAATATTTTTATTTTTGTACAAATGGGGTTTGTCTTCTTTCCCAGGCAGGCCTCAAACTCCAAGACTCAAGCAATCCACCTGCCTTGAATTCCCAAAGTACTGGGTTTACAGGTGACAGCCACTACGCCCCGCAACTAAACTTCTAAAAATCAATTTTACATAAAATTATCTAAGCGTGCAAGGAAAGATAAGAAGCCTAAGGAACCAGTGAGTTGAAGAATAAATGCAGTTTAAATCATACATGTAAACACCATGATGTGATGTGGTAGGAATCACCTAACATGCTTTAAAGCATGAGTAAAAGGTCTTTTCTTAGAAAACTGGATCTTAGTTTAGGATATCTTTAGATAAGAGTATGAAAAGTCACATCACATTGATAAGTGAAGTGCTTCCTTTGGCTAATTTTAGGGATAGGACATTTACTTTCATATAATTCATAGGAATCTTAGACTTAAAAATAAAATTTCCCTTCTCAAATCCTTACTTTCATACATTTTTTGCATTTCTTTCACTTTTGTGTTAATGGCCTATGTCTCAACATATTCTATTAAGCCTTCTGGAAACACATACTTTGTTTCCAGCCTCTTCAGAGAACCATCACTCCACTTCCTAGGCTTCTGAAGAAGCAGACCCAAGCTTATAGTTATTACATATTTCTAAATCTAGGTGACCAAGAAAAATTGATACTTTTCCCATCATACCTTTAAGTTAATAATCAGGTGAATGCTGAGAGGTAAAGACCCAAGAGTGTTGGTTGTCTAATTGTGCAGCTGTATAAACAAATCTTAATGCTTGAAAATATTCAAAGGTTATTCTCACGTTGATTGTTGGTAACTATGTGTAACAACATGAAAAGAACAAAAATCAAAGAATTACGTCTGAGGATAATACACAATCTCTAAGGGTAAGAAGAGCAACAAAAATTCTGCTTCAATTACCACTGAAATAATATATTTATCCTGTAAAATCTATGGTGGCTGGTTGTAAAAATTAGGCATTAGCAAACTGATAAAGACTTTTTAATGAAAACATTATGAAACATAGTTTTTAAAAAGTTAAATACACCCACACCAGTTTTTCACATTCTTTGGGCTGCTTTAATGCTACCATTAAATAATTGATTTAGTTGTGACATAGATCCTATGTTCCATTGAGTCTACCATTCATAAAGATGCAATGTAAGGTAACAAAAGTATAAATTGTGTGTGTGAGGGGGAGAAGTCAAGAGTATTTTTATGTGACAGATGTTAAGTTGTTATCAGTGTAAAATAGTCTGTTACAAATACAGGACTCTGTATGTTAGTTTCACTTACCAGAAAGAAATAAATTACAGCAGATACACACACACACACCAAAAAAGGGAAAAGAAACAAAGCTTAGCACCACAGAAAACCACCAAACTAGAGAGATGAACAATAAGAAAGGAAGAAGTGAACAAGTAATCTAAAAAACAAGTAATGAAATGGTAGAAGGAAGTCCTAATTTATCAATAATAAACTTGAATAGAAGTGGATTAAACTCTACTTAAAAGATATAAAGTGGATGAATGGATTCAGACAGCAAAAGCCACCTATGTGCTGCCTACATGATACTTACCTCACTATTAAAGACAAATAGACTGAAAGTGAAGAGATGGAAAAATATATTTTATGCAAACAAATGAAAAGCAAGCAGGAGTAGCCACAGTCATGTCATATTTTAAAAGGCTTTAAATAAAAGAACTATATAAAAAAAGAATGTCACTGTATAAAGAAATGATAAAAGGTCCAATTCAATAAGAGGACGTAACATATATGTTACTTAGGTGTAACTATATATGTACCCAATACCAGAACAACCAGATATGTAAAGCAAATATTAGATTTAAAGGTAGAGATAGACTGCAATACAATATTAGTAGGAAATTTCAACACTCCACTTTAAAAATGGACAGATTATATGAAGAGAAAATCAACCAAAAAATGACAGACTCAAACTATACCATAGACCAAATGGACCTAGCAGGTAAAGAAGATCTCACCTGATATGGTTTGGCTGTATATCCCCACCGAAATCTCATCTTGATTATAGCTCCCATAATTCATACATGTTGTGGGAGGGAACCAGTGGGAGATAATTGAATCATGGGGGCGGTTTCCCCCATACTGTTCTTGTGGTAGTGAATACGTCTAACAAGATCTGATGGTTTTATAAGGGGGAACCCTTTCACTTGGTTCTCAATTCTATTTTGTTTGCTACCATGTAAGATGTGCCTTTCGCCTTCCATCATGATTGGGAGACCTCCCCAGCCACGTGGAACTATGAGTCCACTAAACCTCTTTTTCTCTGTAAATTACCCAGTCTCGGGTATGTCTTTATCAGCAGTATGAAAACAGACTAATACATCATCCAACAGCTGCAGAATACAAATTATTCTCAACTGTACACCAAACATTCTCTAGGACCAATCATACATTATGACACATAATAAGTCTTAACAAACTTAAGAAGACAGATATCATATGAAGTATCTTTTCTGATTACAGTGATATAAAGCCAGAAATCAACAACAGGAAAGCCCTTGGAAATTTTATGAAAACATGGAAATTAAATAGCATGCACCCAAGAAATCAATAGGTCTCATTAAGACATTAATAGGAAAATTTCAAAAGTCGCTGAGACAAGTAAGAATGAAAATCCAACATACCCAAACCTATGGAACGTAGCAAAAGCAGTTCTAAGATGGAAATTTATAGCAATAAAAGCCTACACCAAAAATGAAGAAAGATTTTCAAATCACAAAGCAAAATTATACACTTCAAGTAACTAGAACATCAAAAACAAACTAAACCCAAAATTGGTAGAAGGAAGGAAATAATAAAGCTCACAGCAGATATAAAGGAAACAGACACTAAAAAATATTTCAAAAGATAAATAAGACAAAGTGTAAAGGTAAAACTGACAAACCTTTAGCTAAACTAAGACAAAAGGAGAGAAAATTCAAATAAATAAAAGATGAAAAAGGAGACATTACAACTGATACACCACAGAAATATAAGGGATTGTAAGACATTACTCATAACTATATGCCAACAAATTTGATAATGTAGAATAAAATGAATAAATTTCTGCACACATACAACTACCCAGATTAAATTGTGAGGAAATATAACATCTGAACACATCAATAATGAGTTTGGAAATTGAATCAATAATAAAACATCTTCCATCAAAACAACAACAACAACCAACACCCAGGACCTGATGTCTTCACTGCTGAATTCTACCAAACAGTTAAAGAATAACTACCAATTCTCCACAAACTTTTCCACAAAAGTAATGAGGAAGGAATACTTCCATACTCATCTTATGAGGCTCGCAATATCCTGATTCTAAAACCAGACAAAGACACGCACAAAATGAAAATAACAGGCCAATATTCCTGAAGAACATAGATACAAAAATTCTCAACAAGATACAAGTGAACTGACTTCGACAGCACACTAAAAAGAGTATTCACTATAATCAAGTGGGATTCATCCCAGGGATGAAAGGATGGCTTAACATGCACAAATCAGTAAATATGATACACCACCACAATAGAAAGAAAAACAAAAACCATGTGATCATTTCAACAGATGCAAAAAGAACACTTGACAAAAGTCAACATTCGTTTATGATAAAAACTGTCAAGAAAGTAGGTATAGGAGTGTACCTCAATGCAGTAAAGGCCATATGTGACAAACCCACAGCTAACATCTTATTTATGGTGAATAGTTAAATGCTTTTCCTCTATGATATGGAGGAAGACAAGGATGTCAACTTCTACCACTTCTATTTAGCATAGTACTGGAGGTCAGAGCCAGAGCAATTAGACAAAAGAAATAAATAAGAGGGATCCAAACTGGAAAGAAGGAAGTCAGATTGTTTCTGTTTGTAGAAAATGTGATCTCACATACATATGTATACATCTATATATATGATCATATAGATATATATGATCTCTCTCTCTTTAGGGTTCTTTCTATATATACTTATATAGAGTGAGAACCCTAAAGACTTGACCAAAAACTACTAGAAATCATAAATAAATTCAGTAAAGTTGTAGTATACAAAATCAACACAGAAAATTCAGTGGTGTTTCTATACACTAATAGTGAACTATCTGAAAAAGTCATCAAGAAAGGAATTCCATTTACAATAGCTACCAAGAAATCTGCAGATAAATTTAATCAAGGTCGTGAAAGATCTCTTCAATGAAAACTATAACACACTGATGGAAAAATTTACAATACACAAAAAATGGACACTATATACTCATGGAATGGAAGAATTGATACTATTGAAATGACCATACTAACAAAATGTCCTACAGATTCAATGCAATCCCTATCAAAATAACAATGAAATTCTTCACAGAAATAGAAAAAAATACCCTAAAATTTGTATGAAACCAGAAAAGACCCCAAATAACCAAAGCAATCTTGTGCAAAAATAACAAAGCTGGAGGCACCACACTACCTGACTTCAAAATATACTACAAAGCCATAGTAAGCAAAACAGCATGGCACTGCCATAAAGCAAACACATAGACCAATGGAAGAGAATATACAGCTCAGAAATAAATTCTCATACCTAAAGTCAACTGATTTTCAAAAAAGGAGTCAAGAGCACACACAGGGGTAAAGACAGTGTCTTCATTAAATGGTACTGAGAAGATTGGATATCTATATGTGGGATAATGAAATCAGACCCCTATCTTTTACCTTATACAAAAATCAACTCAAATGCGATTAAAGACCTAAAGGTAAGATTGAAAACTATGAAAAACTACTAGAAGATAACATGTGGGAAATTCTCTATAACTTTGGGTTGTACAAGGATTTTTTAAATGAGACGTCAAAAGCACAGGCAACAAAAGCAAAAATAGATAAATGGGGTTTCATCAAACTAAAATGCTTTTGCACAGCAAAGGAAACTTAACAGAGTGAAAAAACAACTTACAGAATGGGATACAATATTTGCAAACTATACATCTGCTAAGGAGTTAATGCCCAGATTATATAAGAAACTTAAACAACTCAACAGCAAAAACATAAATAACTTATTTAAAAATGGGCAAAACTGGGAGGCTGAGGCAGGTGGATTGCCTGAGGTCAGGAGTTTGAGACCAGCCTGACCAATATGGTGAAATCATTTCTCTACTAAAAATACAAAAATTTAGCCAAACATGATGGCGTGTGCCTGTAACCCCGGCTACTCAGCAGGCTGAGGCAGGGGAATTGCTTGAACCAGGGAGATGGAGGTTGCCGTGAGCCCCGATTGCACCACTGTACTCCAGCTTGGGTAACAGAGCAAGACTCCTTCTCAAAAAAAAAAAAAAAGGACAAAATAAACTAAAAGACATGCCACAAGAGAAAATATAGAAATGGTCAAGACGAATATATAATAAAATCATGTTCAACATCACTAACCATCAGGGAAATGCAAATCAAAACCACAATGAGATACCAGTTAACCCATTAGAATGGCTATTACCAAAAAGGTAAAAGATAACAAGAGTTGGCAAGGAAGTGGAGAAAAGGGAACACTTACACACTGTTGATGGGGTTGTAAACTAGTACAACCATTAAGCAAAACTTTATGGAAATTCGCTAAAAAATAAAAAAAAAACAAAAAAACAATCATTCGATCACATAACCCAGCAATCCCACTACTGGGTATACATCCATAGGAAATGAAATCATTGTGTTTGAAAAATATCTGCACTCTTATGTTTACTGTAGCACTATTTCTAATAATCAGATATGGAATCAATCTATGTGTCTAAAAACAAACAAGTGAATTATATATATACAATATATATTATGTATATTATATATAATATATATTATGTATATTATATATAATATATAATGTATATTATATATAATATATATTATGTATATTATATATAATATATAGTATGTATATTATATATAATATATAGTATGTATATTATATATAATATATAGTATGTATATTATATATAATATATATTATGTATATTATATATAATATATATTATGTATATTATATATAATATATATATTATACATAATATATATTATATATAATACATACTACGTATATTATATATAATATATATTAAGTATATTATATAATATATATGATGTATAATATATATAATATATTATGTATATTATATATAATATATATTATGTATATTATATATAATATATATTATGTATACTATACAAAATATGTTATGTATATTATATACATAATATATATTATGTATATAATATACATAACATATTATGTATAGTATATATAATATATAACGTATAATATATATACATACATATATAATACATATATACATATATAATATACATAACGTATATTATGTATAATATACATAACTTATATTATGTATATTATATATTACGTATAATATATTATTATATGTATAATTACATATAATTATAATTATAATTATATATAATTTTATGTGTAATTATAATTATACATAAAATTAATTATATATATATGTATATGGACACACACACAATGAACTACTATTCAGCCATAAAAAAAGAATGAAATTCTGCCAGTTGCAACAACATGGATGACCCTGCAGGATACAATGTTAAGTGAAATAAGCCAGACACGGAAAGCAAATACCGCATGATCTCTCTCATATGTGAAATCTTAAAAAAAAAAAGTTAATAGAGAAGTAGAGTAGAATAGTGGTTACCAAACAGTGAGGAAGAAGTGGGGAGGGCAAAATGGAGATAGATTGGTTAACAGTTATGAAATCACAATTATATAGGAAGAATAAGTTGAAGTGTTCTTTGCAAAGCAGGGTGACTATAGTTAGTAAAGTATTGTATATTACAAATTATCTAGAAGAAAGGATTTTGAAATTTCTTATTAAAAAGAAATGATGAATGCATGAGGTAATTAATACACTAAGTATCCTTATTGGATCATTAGACAACATACATATTCATTGAAACATCAAATTGTATCCTATAAATCTATATAATTACAATGTGAAAATTTTTTAAAAATAAATTAATGAATTAAATAACAATTTTAAAATGTTCTCAATCACCAACACAAAGTTTAGGAGCTTTGTTCTTGACTCAGCCTTAAGACTGAAAACTAATGTGTTAGAAATATTTGTAGATCCTCTCAATTTTGAAAGAATCCTAGCTAAACTACTGAAATATAAAATATATTCTATGTAATATGCTCTTAGGTATATTCTTAGGTGAACTCTGCTTTTAGATGAAGCTTATAAAAAGGAAAAACGTTTCTGAAATAAAATTTTAAAGTATTTGGAAAATTACAGCTTAATCTATTAAAGACAAATTTTCTATACAGTAACCTTTTTATATGCTTTTGAAATGGGATATACAATTATTTTCCCTGATGTGAAACAAAATATAGAAAGTTGGCATTTTATCTAAGAAGTTAACTTAGGAAGAAAGAGTGAGAGGCAGTGGAATGAGGGAAGAAAGGAAGGCTGATGATGGGATACCTTATCAAGTTGCCTAATGCTGTATTGGAACCTAATAGGCCTTCTAAGGAGTTTTATTACATAATGCAAGACTCCTCAATCTGGGAGGAGGAAAGGGCTTTATTTTTGAGTGGTCACAGGTTGCCCCATGGGCATAAACTCTACCAAGCTTCTAGGTTACACCTACATGAGCATCCCACCTGCTTAAGTGAGAGCAGCCACAAACTGTGGGCCATTCCAGGTAAGTGTCATATCACACCTGCACCAACTAGTCAAAGCCTGGGTCAAAGCCTGTGCAGAACTGATTGCTACAGCAGAGGCTAAAATAAGAAATGGGGCTAAGAGAATGAAAAGCAGTGCCCATATGTATCCAAAAACAGGTTGAAGATATCTTTAGGAAGGAACAGATAATTTTTTTTATTCATACAATAACAGATGCATATGAACTCCTCGAGTAGTCACCCATTCCTGTCAGCCCTTGGGCTTCATAACTAAATCATTCTTCCTTTGTAATCCAGTCCCACATTTTCAGCTATCTCTCTATGTTTATTATCTTAAATATTTCTTTGCTCTATACTCTTCCCCTAGTCTTCAACCAATTTCTTTCTTTATTGTCCCAACCCACAGACTGTTATTTCCACTTCGATGTCCCATAGAAGCTTCAAGGGTTTGAAATACCTAAAAAAAACTCATCTTTCTCCCTAAAACTCCCTCTCCTTCTCCCACTTCAAAATTTCAACTAATGGCTCCCCCTGTTATTCCCACCAGAATCCTGAATGATCCGTTTCTCCTCATTCACTCCATACATGTAAATCTCATTAACGTTACTTTCTAGATATTTCATGAATCTTTTCCATTCATTCTGTACTAGAAAGTGTTCCCAGTTTAGACCCTGGTGGTTGGTGGCCTGTTACCGAGGCGCTCTCTCTCTCTCTCTCTCTGTGGGTATGGGTGTGGGTGTGTGTGTCCTGAGAATTTATTTACTTCTGGTTTTTGTTTGTTTTTTAGTATACAGAATCTACAGGGAACTTAAATCAATTAGAAAAAAAATAACCCAATTAAAAAATGGGCAAAGGACATGAACAAACACTTCTCAAAAGAACATATACAAATGGCCAACAAATACACGAAAAAAAAATGCTTAGAATCACTAATCATCAGAAAAATGCAAATCAAAACACAATGAGATACCATTTCATACCGGTTGGAATGGCTATTACTAAAAAGTCAAAATACAACAGATGCCAGCAGGGCTGTAGACAAGAGGAAGTGTCTGTATATTTTTAGCTATAGCCCTACTTCAAACGTGTCCCCCTTACAGCCAAAAGAGCGGCCTATCTAAAGGACTGTTCTGATCAGCTCACTTACCTGACTGAAACCTTCAGTGACTCCCATGGCCTGCAGGTCAATGCACTAATTCATGACTATAACATCTGAGATATCCTTGATCTGGCTACTGGTCTAGCCCTCTCTGACTCACGCTTTATAAACCATGCATTCTGGAACTTTTTAGTTGTTTCCCACATCAGCATGCTACTTCCCATCCATGTAGATTTGCAGAGACCTCCTCATCTTTTTAATTCCCAGTTCCCACTCTCAACATGGGCCATCTCCTACCCACACTTCAAAACCTAAGCAAAACAACACCTTCCGTGACACCTCCATGCTGAGTCAGATGCCATCCCCTTTGTATTGTAGTTCTTTGCTTGTGTGCCTTTGTCTCACTTTGTTCTCTTTAAAATAAACTCCATGAGGACAATGATCACCTGCTATTTGTGTTAATATCTGCACCAAGTGGCATAGTGTCTGGAGTATAGTAGGATCTATTTTCAAGGAACAAAAGATTATATCTATACCAATAGACATGAATTAGCGCTTTTTTTTTAAAGATAAGCTCCCTTTGAACTAAGTCAATGTTTACAAGAAGAGTTATACTAAAAGGTTCACTTTTGCTGCTTACGTTTCATTTATTTCAGGCAATTAATTCATTGTTATTGGTAAATCGACACTTTTTATTGATACTGAAAAGAGAGAAATAAACTAATGACTATCTCTGTTAGAGTAGATTTGTTCATATCTATCAGTAAAATGTTAATTATCTGAAAGTCAATAATAAAACATAAACTGTGATCTTAAATGTTTTTTAGGGGCTCAAAAATAATTAGAATTCATGTCAGCATATAAAAAAAGATCAGAGTATTTTTAAGATATGATAAAATTTTATTTTAGTTTCTTAGGGATTTTTGTGACCTTATAGAGTTCAACTAATTATAATTTTAAAAATAGGATTGATAGAGTTTTAGAATTAGAAACAATTTATAGATTATTTTATTTTTCTTTTGAGGACCCAGGTCATCAGAAGATCAAGGAACACCTATAATGTCACTAGATCCTAATTTAATTTAAATTTTAGAATCCAGGTATTCTAACTCCTGTCTTGATACTATTTCTACTTCATTATGTTGCTTCCCAGGGCTTTAAAAAATAAAAGCTGGGAAATTACATTTGCTTTGCATATACAGCACCAATTATCAAATTCAGCATAAAAGCATAACATGTATACATCAAAAAGAAAACATAAAAACTTCATATTAAAAGCATCTCAAAACAATTGAATATAATAGGGAAACCTTATACAAATGCAACACTCCCCCATTAATAAAAAGAAACCAATTGGAGAAAAAAGAAATTCAATATAAACATGTTGGAATATAACCTAATTCATTTTAATCCAATGCTTCAAATTGAAAAAAATTAGCACTAATGTTATTTTCCTTCATCATTACAATCTTGCTTTTCATTACATTATGCTATGTTTTGTATTAAACATAAAATCAATTTTTCACCTTAACACATGCTAGAAATACAGTCACCATGTTGGAAATCAGTAGAAAGTGTCTTTGTTTCTACTTTTTTTTTTCTCTGAAAAAGCTTTGGGAAAAAAAATCATTTACAATGTTTAATTTTAATAACTTAAAGAATGTAATTGATTTTTGTTTTTGACATGGAGTTTCACTCTTGTCACTCAGGCTGGAGTACAATGGCATGATCTCGGCTCACTGTAACCTCCACCTCCCAGGTTCAAATGATTTTTCTGTCTCAGCCTCCCGAGCAGCTGGGATGACAGGCACTCGCCACCACACCTGGCTAATTTTTGTATTTTTAGTAGAGATGGGGTTTCATCATGTTGGCCAGGCTGGTCTCAAACTCCTGACCTCAGGCGATCCGCCCCCCTTGGCCTCCCAAAGAGCTGGGACTACAGGCGTGAGCCACCGCGCCCAGCCAATTGAATAGTTTTTAACTCAGAGGATAAATGCTTGAGGGGATGGAAAGCCCATTCCTCATGATGTGATTATTTCACACTGCATGCCTGTATCAAAACATCTCATGTACCCCACAAATATATAAACCTCCTATGTACCCACAAAAATTTTATAAAATAATGAAAATATTTTAAAACTAAAAAAAAATTGTTTTTTAATTAAGCAACTTTATTTAAATAAAATCATTCTTCCTCATCCTCAGTCCTGGGATCTACCAGAAAGAATTAGCAACATCTTAAAGATGACAAAGTGTTAAAGATAAGCTGCTATTAAGTAAAAGTGTGAAGTGTGGGGGGGACAAGCTGGATGCCTGAACCATTTTGTTCTATCTTTAGGACAGTGAAAGAGCAAGAAGCAGGGATGGGGTGGGGGACACAAATTCTGTTGAGCATTGTCACCACTATATTCACTGAAATTCATCTGCATGCTTGTATGTATACTTTTGATTCGCCTGATACACTGAAAATTATATGAAATTGTTCTCTATTCTTTAGATAATTATAATCTAAGTGCTAATATGAAGCTTAGAATTTATATGAAATATTTATGCCCACAACAAGACATTTCAGCTATTTCCTAGATAATAATCTCACTTCACCCTGCACAAAACAGGCACATGATCATGTCACTCTGACCTGGTTTGAGTCCAAGGAGGCTTTTGTTTTTAAAATAATTTAGGTTAGTAGTTAAAATATGAACTTTGGGCCAGGAGTGGTGGCTCATGCCTATAATCCCAGCACTTCGGGAGGCTGAGGCGTGCGGATGACTTGAAGTCAGGAGTTGGAGACTGGCCTGGCCAACATGCTGAAACCCCATCTCTACTAAAAAAAAAAAAATACAAAAATTAGCTGGGTGTGGGGGGGGGGCACCTATAATCCGAGCTACTTGGGAGACTGAGGGGGAGAATTGCTTGAGCCTGGGAAGTGGAGGTTGCAGTGAGCAGAGATAATACCACTACACTCCAAAACAAACAACAAACAAAAAAATTCTAGAGTCACACTGAAAATCTTAACAACCTGCTTCTACTACTCATTTTTTTAATTTTTATTTTGACCTGATTTTAGATTGATAGTAAAATGCACAAATAACACAAAGTGCCCCCTATGTCCCTCTCCCTACTTCCCCTAATACTAACATTTTCAGAGCCATCCTTATTTTCTCTATAAAAGAGCAGAATTCTCCTTTTAGAGATTTGGAAAGATTATTAAAAGATAAGTTACAAAATACAGTACCTGACACGTATAAAATATTAAATAAATATTAGCCATGCTTAATTATTTTGTTTTAAGTCTATATGAGTCAAGTTTTAGTAGAAATATGGGCTAGAAAAAAAAAAAGAAAGCGGGACTCTGTGATCCGACTTGGGCTTATAGAACAGACTGTACTAGTTTGTTCTCATGCTGCTAATAAAGTCCTACCCAAGACCGGGTAATTTAGAAAGGAAAGAGGTTTAATGAACTCACAATTCCACATGGCTGGGGAGGCCTCACAGTCACGGCAGAAGGCAAAAAAGAAGCAAAGGCACATCTTAAATGGTAGCAGAGAAGAAAGCTTGTGTAGGGAAACTCCCATTTTAAAAGCATCAGATCTGGTGAGACTTATTCGCTACCAGGAGAACAGTAGGGGGAACCCGCCCCTATGATTCAATTATCTCCACCTGACTCCATCCTTGACATGCGGGGATAATTACAATCAAGGTGAGATTCGGCCGGAGACACAGCCGAATCATATCAATGACTAATGAGAGTTATGTCCAGAACCTAATGAAAACCTGTCTGAGGCCACATTCCCTGTAAAGCAGATTTGAGATAGAGATTTGTGTAGAGAACATTTAACTGGGTAAAATCCTAGGAACCAACAACTGTGGCGAAAAAACTGAATTGGATAAAGGGAGTTGAGATGTGAGGCAGTCACAACAAATACCTCAGCTAATCTCAAGGGGGAGCTGAGAAGCTGGGGTGACCCTTCAGAGTTGCCCTAAATTGAGGCAGGAGTATGGAGTTTTAATACCTTTCACTGGCCATTCTTCAGATACGAGTTGTCCCCAAGGATGGACATCAGCTTGACAAGTTATTAATTAGATCTCCTGAGAATAAATTCTAGAGAGAATCAGCTGAGAGGCATGATTTAGCAAATGAGAACCAAGTGACAGGCGAAAGGGGTTTCCCCTTATAAAACCATCAGATCTCATGAGACTTATTCACTACCACTAGAACAGTGTGGGGAAAACTGCCCCCATGATCCACTTACCTCTCACTGGGTCCCTCCCACAACATGTGAATTATGGGAGCTACAGTGCAAGATGAGATTTCGGTGCAGACACAGCCAAGCCATATCAGACAGTAATAACTTTCAATTAAATATAGCTAGACGTTCTGTCAATGGGTCACAGCAGTCTAGAGAATACATTGAAAAACTCTGGGAACAGCAGATATAGAGGTCAGATCTAGAGATTTTGAACAAAGTTTAGTGCTACAATGCATTGGTGACCACAGACAAAAGGTGTCTGTTGTTGTTATAGTTTGTTTCTGTCTTGTTTTTCATCATGGGAGGACAAAAAGAAAAAATGGGGGCAATGGTGAAGGAGAAATGAAAAAGACCTGCTTTTCTATGGGTGGAAGCGACTAAACGAGAGAATAAATTTGGATTACACAACAAATGCAAATCAAGTTAGAAGCATGAAAGGCATGATTAAGGCCATGGTTCTAATAGATATCAGCCAGCGGAACCAGGATCATGCCACATCAAGAGAGGCTGCAGAGCCATTGCCTTCTCTCCTGTCAATGCTAAATTAATGAAATGGAACTCACAGAAGCACTATGTAATCAAATATTGGTGGGACACAAGCAAATTCTGAAAAAGTTTCATTGATCAATGATAATATCTTTTGGTGTAAATATCTCCTCAAAACAGTTCAGGAAAAAAAATAAAGCTATAATTTTCCTTTAGAAATATTTAACTTTGTTATACTAGTTTACTTATTTTTTACCTAATACATTCTGATATATTGTTATGTAGGTTAAAGATGCTCGATTCATGCCACTGTGGAAACCACACATAATTTAGGCAATAATGCAAATTCTTTTCAAATTCTTTTATCAGTGTATTCACTTTATTTTTATTTCTAACACAATTCAAAATTACAGGATGCTATCAAAGTGATGCTACAAAACCCCACTAAAATTTTTTCAATTCTTCAAATCACACACTTACACACACACACACACACACACACACACACACACACCACATGCATTCCCCGTACAGGCCTTTTTTGTGGGGGGCCTGAGTAAATAATTGCATTTTATTTTCAATTTTTCATTTTGAAATAATTAAAGACTTACCAAAAATGTTGCAAAACTACGTGCCTTTTTGAAGTAAAGTCTTGAAAAAGTTGTTTGGTATATCCTTTATAGTAAAAAAAGAAAACACGTGTATATTCTGTTGATTAAAGGCATGCTGAGATTGTTAGACATGTGATTTCATCAGAGACTCCAATATAGAGCACAGCTGTAACGACATCCTAAGAGTGTTCTAACTGAAATGTGTTGGAAGAAGGTTCTAATTTTTCTCAACCCTTCTCAAGTTGGCACTTAGCAGATTTCCACTCTATAAAAATAACTCCTGCTCTGCAACTAATGTTCACAGATAAGCTCCAAACATATTTACAGCTCCATTTAAGTATAATGTACACACAGTAAAATTCACCCTTTTCAATGTGCAATTTAATGGGTTATGGCAGATGAATATCATCATTTGACCACAATCATGATCAAGATACAGAAAATCTGCATCATCACAAAATGTTTTCTTTTGCTGTTTTGCATTTGATCTTTTCTCCATTCCTGAACACAGGCAACCACTAATCTGCTTCTGTTTCTACAGTTTGCATTTTCTAGAGTATCCTATTAGTGGAATGATACATTGGTGTCTTTCATGTCTAGCTTCTTTCACTGAGCATAATGCTTTTGATATTCATTTATATTGCTGTTGTATCAGTTTGCTCCTTTTTATTGTTGAGTGGTACTCCATCTACAACTGGTTTATCCATTTACAAGTTGATGGACACATCTGCTATGAACTTCAAGGATGAGGCTTGGTACGGATATGTTTTTATTTATTTTGAGTCGCAGTGGAATTATTTGGTTATATGATCAGTACTAAGTTTAACATTAAAAGAAACTGCCAAACTGCTTTCCAAAATGTCTGTACCATTTTGAAGTCCCACTAGCCAGGTGTGAATAGCAATTCTTCACATCATGTGGTATGGTCAGTTCTGCTCGTGTCAGCCACTCCAGTGGGTGTACAGTGGTACCTCAATGTGGTTTTAACTTGCATTTCCCTGATGACGGGTAATGTTAAGTATCTTTTCATTTGTGTATTGGACATCATCTCTTTTTAAATTAAAATATCTGTACAAATATTTGGTCCATTTAGGTCAAAATATTATGTTAAATGAGTTATTTGTGTTTTGTTATTTAGTTTCTTAGTTATGTGTACATTCTAGATGAAAGTTCTTTATCAGACATATTTAAAATTATTCTGTCCCAATCTGTGGTTTGCCTTTTCATTTTTTGATGCTATGTTTTAAATTGCAAAAGTCTTAATTTCATGAAGTCCAACTTGCTATTTTTTTCCATTTTCATCCATCCTTTTCTTATCTAAAAAATTTTTAGCTATAGTAAGATTATTAAAAATTTTTCCTATTCAGTAAGCTTTATACTTTTTATATTTACATTATGTATAAAATACATGTTGAGTTAACTTGAGGATATGGTGTGAGGTAATTCTGAAGTTCATATTCTCCATTTAATATCCAATTTTATTAGTACCATCTTTATAAAGACATTGATTTCCTTATTGAATTATTTTGGCAACTTTGGCCATGTAAGGCTGGATATATTTCTAAATTATTTATTCTGTTTCACTGATATATATGTCTTCTTCATGCCAGTAAGTTTACTGTACTGGTTAGTGTAGCTTTACAATATGTCTTGAAATTTGGAAAGTTTTCCAACTTTATTCTTCTTTCTAAAACATGCTCTGGCTATTCTAGGACTTCCATATTTAAAAAAAAAAAATTAGAATCAGCTTTGTAATTTCTCCAAAAAGGCCTATAGGTTTGATTGGGATTGTGCCAAATCTGGAGATCAGTTTCAGAAGAATTATCATCTAATAAGTATGACATGTATATTTACCAATGAACTTGATACATATTTCTACCTATTCAATCTCTCGTATTAGTGATTTAGAAATTTTGGATCAGCATACCTTTTATTAAATTTATTCTGAATTATTTTATTATTTTTGAGGCTATTATAAGTTAAATTGCTTACATAATTTTATTTTCTAATTGGTGTTGATTGTGTATAGAAACACAATTGATTTTATTTATTGATCTTTCATCCTACAACTTTGTTAAATTCACTTCATACCTCTAGCACACTTCTGCAGATGCCTAAGGATTTTCTGTGTATATGTTTACATCATGTGAGAATAGTATTTTTCTTTCTTCCCAACTTGGGTGTCACTTATTTCTTATTTTCTTTTCTTTTCTCTTTATTTCTTTCTTCTTTCTGTCCATTCCTCCTTCCTTCCCTTCTTTCTTTCTCCCTGTTTTAGAATCAGTTTTGTAATTTATCCAAAAGGACCTATAAGGTTTCATGGGAATTCCACTGAATCTAGAGATCAATTTCAGGAGAATTATCATCTCATAAGTATTAAATATTTATCAATGAACTTGGTATATATTTCCACTTATTTAATATTGAATGCAATACTTTAAAGAACTAGGGAGAGAGGACATCATTGCATTTTTCATAATCTTATGTAGAAAGTATTAAGGCTTTCACCATTTTAAGTAAGATGTTTGCTATAGATTTTCTGTAAACACATAATCAGTTTGAAAATGTACTTTTCTATCCTCAGTTTGCTGGGAGTTTTTAATTTAAAAAATGTGTTACATTTTGTAAATTCCTTTTTTGCATCTATTGAGAGTGTCACGTGATTTTTCTTTTTTCTGTCAGCATGGTAGATTTTCAGTTGTTGAAACCAACTTGAGATAAGCCCCACTTGGTTAAAACACATTATCATTTTTAAATATTCCTAGACTCACTTTGCTAATATTGTATTAAGAATGTTGCATCTAAGTTCATAATGGTTATCAGTCTGTCATTTTTGAGTTGTGATATCTGTATTTGTTTCTGATATCGAGAGAATCCACGTAAAACATCTACTTCTGTCATCAGTAATAATCTGACCAGGGATAACACCAACAGTTAGAGAGGAACCTGTCATTACCTGTGGCAGCAGAGATATCAGAGATTCCAAAAAGAAAAGCAAGGTTAAAATTTCAAATATAATCACATGAAATATCAGAAAGCCAGGGGATAGAAATATAGGAGAGCAAAATCTTAGAGGTCAAAACAAGTAGTTAAGTACTGCACATGATAATAAAAAGTAAAGTCTTTTCCTAAGGCAGAGCCTGGCTGCTGCCTAGCTTCTTTGACAATTCTTGGTAGGCTTTCATGGCTTTATAAGGGCTTATACTTTAGGTAAAGTTATAGTCAGGGAAACGGTGGGTGTAGGTTGGCTCTGTAGAAATGAAGCATTACAGGAGCACTGCAGTTAGAAAGAAACTGATACTGATGATACTTCGGTCACACTAATAATACATGCTAATGATAATCATAGCAATCATGGTAATGACAGAAAAAATATATATATAATATTAACATGCTTCTATTTGCACATATACATATGTGAATAGAAACATTGATTTAAGGACATGAAAGTATAGAAATAGCCTACACCTGATAAAGATATGCTCATACACAATAACAAACATCAGTATAAACAGAGATTTTGATGTATCACAGAATTCTCCAATAGATCACAATTTTGACACTATGGGAAGTGTCATTTTCAGAACTTTTCTTTATCTCCATTATCTCCATTCTCTATTTCCAACATTCCTGGAGACTGAACTCAAGGATCAGTAAATATTCTCAACCTTAACCATAGCAGACTTCATTCATCCCATATATGCTTGTTATTTTTCCCCATTGACAGAAGGCATTGTACCATGAAATATACAACATATCTCTGACACACCTGACGGAAACAAACAATGGGGAAAGATTGACTATTTAATCAATGGTGATGGGAAAACTGGCTAGCCATATGAAGAAAGCTGAAACTGGACCCCTTCCTTACACCTTATAAAATAATTAACTCAAGATGGATTAAAGACTTAAACATAAGATCTAAAACCATAAAAACTCTAGAAGAAAACCTAGCCAATACCATTCAGAACATAGGCATAGGCAAAGACTTCATGACTAAAACACCAAAAGCAGTGGCAACAAAAGCCAAAATTGAGAAACGGGATCTAATTAAACTAAAGATAGCTTCTGCACAGCAAAAGACACTATCATCGGAGTGAACACACAACCTACAGAGTGGGAGAAAATTTTTGCAATCTATCCATCTAACAAAGGGCTAATATCCAGAATCTACAAGGAACTTAAACAAATTTACAAGAAAAAAACAACCCCATCAAAAAGTGGGAAAAGGATATGAACAGACACTTCTCAAAAGAAGACATTTATGCGGCCAATAAACACATGAAAAAAAGCTCATCATAGGCTGGGCGTGGTGGCTCACGCCTGTAATCCCATCACTTTGGGAGGCCAAGGCGAGTGGATCACAAGGTCGGGAGTTTGAGACTTGCCTGGCCACTACGGTGAAACTCTGTCTCTACCAAAAACACACAAAAAAAAACTTTAGCCAGGCGTGGTGGTATATATCTGTAATCCCAGCTACTCAAGAGGCTAAGGCAGGAGAATTGCTTGAACCCATTAGGTGGAGGTTGCAGTGAGCCGAAATTGTGCCACTGCACTCCACCCTGGGTGACAGAGTGAGGCTGTCTCGAAGAAAAAAAAAAAAGCTCATCACCCCTGGTCCAATGAGATACCATCTCGCGCCAGTTAGAATGGCAATCATTAAAAAGTCAGGAAACAACAGGTGCTAGAGAGGATGTGGAGAAATAGGAATGCTTTTACACTGTTGGTGGGAGTGTAAATTAGTTCAACCATTGTGGAAGACAGTGTAGCAATTCCTCAAGGATCCAGAACTAGAAATACCATTTGACCTAACAGTCTCATTACTAGGTACACATCCAAAGGATTATAAATCATTCTACTATAAAGACACATTCACACATATGTTTATTGCAGCACTATTCACAATAGCAAAGACTAGGAACCAACCCAAATGCCCATCAATGATAGACTGGATAAAGAATATGTGGCACATATACACCATGGAATACTATGCAGCTATAAAAAAGGATGGATTAATGTCTTTTGCAGAGACATGGATGAAGCTGGAAACCATCATTCTCAGCAAACTATCACAAGAACAGAAAACCAAACACCACATGTTCTCACTCATAAGTGGGAGTTGAACAGTGAGAACACATAGACACAGGGAGGGGAACATCACACACTGGGGCCTGTCAGTGGGTAGGAAGGAAAGAGGAGGGATAGCATTAGGAGAAATACTTAATGTAGATGACGGGTTGATGGGTGCAGCAAACCACGACAGCACATGTATACCTATTTCACAAAACTGCAAGTTCTGCATATGTATCCCAGAACTTAAAGTGTATGTATGTGTGTATATATATACACACAAATGTAAATGTAAATGTAAATAAATTGAAAATGGTAAAAATAGAAATATGTTTCGTACACAAATAGTGACATAATAAAGCAAGATAGAATGTATGTTTGAGTTAAAAAAAAATTGCTTAGAAGACAACTTGAATTCCATTTCAAGGAACTAGTTTTCAAAAGTTTACAACCAGATTTCAGTTTGGCAAAAGGCAACAATGCTGTTTTGAAAATAATTTCTGAAAAGAGCTTCCCCAGCAGTTCCAAATGGCAGTCCTGATACAAGGAAGTAGGAGCAATTTTGTTACCACCAGGAACATTGAATTTATTTTCAGACCTTGAAATTCTGGGAGGCCCTCGAATAATAATCAACTACAATATTTTACTTTACATAGAAATATTGTTTTAATGTTAATATAAAAGCTTGTATATGAACTAAAATTGTCAATCTGCCACTTTTAAGAAAGAAGAATCCATTATGTCCCTAATCTATAGTGAGTTGATATGTTCCATAAGCAGTTCTGGAAGGAGGCTACACTTAGAGCATAAATTGGTATAGATCGCTTTGCTCTCACAGATAGCGACACAATATTTTCTGCTGAATGGGAAAAAGTTTGAAGGCATAAATCAAGATAAAGCAACCATCTGACAAAGAATTACAAAGAGGCCCCATACCTTTTTCTTAGTGAACGCCATGTGACACATTGATTTTCCACTGAAGATAAAAGCCAAAATCATGTGTCATCAATAGAAAGCAAGCAAAACTATTTGGTTCAATATGTTATGGTACTTAACAAAAAAAAACTTGCAGAGAAAAGACAAATCTAAAATGTTGCACATGATTCAAACAAGTCTGGATCAGAAGAGACATTTCAGAGGTCACCGCTAGAGAGTCAAGGATACATTAGAGAGAAATAAACTCCTGCTTTTTTGTTTATCTACTTACATACACAGATACTGTCTGATGAAGATGATTGATATCAGGTATGGTATTTGATGGTATAGTCATTTACAAAATAATTCATCCCTTATGATCTAATGCAATTTTCTTCATATTACACGTGTATATTTAAATACTTCCTTGTGAAGTGGCGGCTAGCCAGGCTGCTGTTAGCATATCCAGTACATTACTGCAAATTCCAAAATGGCAAATCCCACAGTTGAAATTTCAACCTCTCTAGCGTCCCTCGGCTGGAGTGCATAATCACGGCAAAAATCTGCAACATCAGAGGTGGCCGCCACAGACACAAAGTCTATGTTTCTCATTCCATTCTACCAAATCTAGTCAGCAGTCTGGGTGAGGGGGCTTGGCAGTATCTATGAGCAGAAAGCATTCAAATGGCTGGTATATGTGCTTCCGGGGAAACTAAGGGAAAAAAAGAGAGAGGGAGGGAGGGAGGGAACAAGAAAGAAGAAGGAAACTCAAGGAGAGAGGAAGGGAAGGAGGCTGGCAAGAAGGGATGGAGGGAGCAAGGGAGGGAGGAATAAAGGAAGGAAGTTACACCAAGTTTCAAAACTGGCCACGGACTGAGAAGGATTAAGAGACAAACGGAATTGAAAGCACTTATGTTCATACTCGGTATTTTTCTTACCCATTCTTGCAAATTAGTAATTTAAAAATTTTCATTTCCACAAATCCACGTGTTTTCTTGTTCCTCTCTCTCCACTCTTTTTCCTTCTTTCCTTCCTGCCTTTCTTCTTTCTTTTCAACATAGGTTATATAAATGTGTGAGAGCTATCACTAGTCTACATTAATCATCAGGATTTTCCTGTATATTTCCAATTAAGATGACCCATAATAATATTCCACTGTAATTTTGGAGGGTCCAAAATACTAGATGGCATTTAGTGTTTTGGAAATCATGACAAGTCTAACAGGACTTTAAAAAACCTATCAAGACATCTGATGTGTTTTCTTGCCCATACACTCTTTAATGAGGTCTGCTTGACCCTTTCTTCTTCCCTTCTCTAGTCATGGGTTCTTCACACTGAAAACTAAGCTTTGCATCAGTGTTTGACGAACAGGTGACATAATAAACTGCAGTTATATTTTAAATTCAGCTCAAGATGGTAGATGAGAAATCTAAGATTGTGAAGTGAGATTTAGCATGCTGTTCAGTATGCAACAAATCTGAGTGTTGCTAACACAGGATTCATACCAACAGGCTCCTTCCAAAACCTTTCAATGCAAATTCTAGCAAATGCACACTTGGAAGAAAAATGTTCCATGAAGTTGTATATGTAAATTTATACTTTCAGCATTTATGTATATAATTTCAGGGGAAGTGGGATCAACTTAACATTGTTAAACATAGTCCAATGATATTTACAACATAACTTCAGAAACATTTTATTACTAGAAGTATTTTAAAAAGGATGTACCATTTAGGATTTAAGACACACCCCACAAATGAAAAAACAAATTAGATTATAAACAACATTTAAAAAAAATTATGCCATCTCTTTCACTACAAAATCCTCCTGGGGGAAAAATATCTTTTCCTTCATTATTAAAGGATGTTATCAGAGCACAGTGGAATTCTTTCAGATTTAGTCAGAAGGTTCTCTGGAGTTGAGAGATCTATTGCAGAATATTTTCTTTGAAAGTCCATGTCCTTTCCCCAGGCCTACATCGTATATAAATAAACATTTCAGAAAAGGGGCCATGTTAGGAAAAAGTGGGTTGAAGATTGTAAGACCTGGTTCCTGGGTGCCAAATAATTCACAAGTTGGAATAAGCTGGGTTTTTGTAACACTTCTCTATGACTGCCATTGATACTGAACTATGCCAAGGAACTAAGTCCTACCAAGGAAAAGCAGGAGGAAAACAGGTGTAAGAAAACATTTCCTGTCAGTGTGTCCAGAGATAGCATGAGTCAACAGCGGCTCCTCATGAAGCCATCGATTCGTAACACTGGAGTATCTAGAATGCATCTGGGTCGAATTATTAAAAAGAAAGTTCTTCTCAAGCTAGTTGTAATGGTAGCTAATTTAAAAAATTAATGTTCTGCGATTCTGATAAAAATCTATGTGGTGAACCAACAATAAAGGCGGCTGAAGATATTGGTATGAAATAGTTATTTTTCCTTATATACCTGGACGTTCATGTAAGAAATTATACTTTTGGAAGGTCTGTCATATTCTCAGTGTATAAGAGTGGAATCATTTTTAGAAGTTATTGTCAGAATTTTGCTTTAATAGTGCAATAAAGTGTGCATTCTCTCTCTCTCATTTTCATTCAACAGCCTCTACAAATTGAGCCTGGCTCAAAGGTCTTTCCCTCTTGGAATATGACTCCTCCCCTGTCCCTCTACATAGGCTATTCTATAACAAATTATTTGGCTGTCTTGATTTTTTTCAGAGACCTCATGCTAGTAGTAGAGAGCCAGGAGAAAGTGAGATGTCCTATATAAAAGGCCTGCTAGAAAAAGAAATCAGCACTGAGTTCTAAGGATACTGAACAACTTTTTAAAAAACAAGCAAGCCATATTAAACACATTACTTACAACCAAATTAGATAAAACAATGAAAATTATCCAAGAAGAAAAAGTACATCACCTGTCTAGGTTTAAAATTGCTTAAGGCTGCCATCCAAGGACCATCTATGATAACAAATACAGTAGTCTGTATTGACACAAAGTTTTAGTGATAGACGTAATTACATTCTTCTGCTGGTGGTGTTCTAGAATAAATGGAATATCTGCTGATCAAATCTGAATGCATCCCATAATATTAGCATGTAGGATCCCAGATCTGCAGGCACTATCTCTTTCTCAGATCTACACTTTGAATATTATGTTAGTTAAAATGAGAAGTATGTTAGAAAATGTCTTTTAGAAAAGAAATATTGGCTGAGTATGGTGGCTCATGCCTGTAATCCCAACACTCTGGGAGGCCAAGGTGAGAAGATCTCTTGAGCTCAAGAATTTGAGACCAGCTTGGGCAACATATCTATAAAAAATTTTAAAAATTAGCCAGTGTGGTGGTGCACACCTATAGGCACAGCTACTTCAGAGGCTGAATCAAGAGGATCACTTGAGCTTGGGAGTTTGAGGTTGCAGTGAACTATGAACAGGGCACTGAACTCCAGTCTGGGCAACAGAGTGAGAACTTGTCTTCAAAAAAATAAAAAAGAAGAAAAAAATAGGAAACATTGTGTTCACATATGCTATGGTACTCTTTCTTATATAAACTATTTCTTTGCAGTATTCTAGAGGATTTAAGACAAATTTACCATTTAATAATTTCATATGGTATATTATTGCATTAGTATAGTATGTTATTATATAATTAGTATAAGTGACCAGTGCTGCAACAACCACATTCCAAAAAGTATTGTGATCCTCCAAAATTACAATGTCTAAATGACATTATTCTCCTTCATGAGACCATTATACCTTAATTTTTCAGCACCATGAAAATCTACAAACGCCCTCTAAACTATATTTAGAAAACGTGGGAAAAAAATAGATACAGTTTCAGAAGATACATATATTTTGAAAATTAGCCTTTTTGGAATAAATTATTCTTTATGACATATAAATAAACACATTTTTCAGACTGGCGGGGTAACATTTGCATCAGTCAAAATAATTAGATTACTAAAACCTGTAATCTTATTAGAAAAATGGTTTATTCAGAGAATCATTGGAATTATTAGCCTTCAAGCTGCTATATATTGAATCTGATCAAAATAATTAAGATAATATTATTTCATTTTTCAGTATAATATCTCCTTAGTATTTGTGTTTCTTATTTAATATGTGATTATATTTACTTCTGTGACTAATATGGATGAAGATCATTACAGTGTCAAGATCACTGGGTTCAGAACACAGAAACCTCAAGTCTATTCTTTTTTCTTAAATACCTGTAAGACTTTAAAGAAGACAGAGTTTCTGGACTCTAATTTCTCTATCTGTAGAATAAATGGGTTAGACCAAATAACTCCCTTCTGCTTATAAATTTTCTAATTATATGACTGAGCTTACACCTGGAAAACAGTCTATCTCCTGTATAAATTAATGATAGAAATGAAAACCACCATGTTTCATGAAATTAACCACATAAATATTAACATCAACTGCTCAGAAGGACTTAAGTGCAAGTATCACAGGAATTCTGAAGCACAGAGAACTAAATATAAGAAATGTAACACTTCGTATTTTCAAAGAAGATTTTAATAATATATGTAAACACAGTAGCCTGTTCATAAGAAAAAAGAAAAGTGACGTCTTAGCATATTCAGGGTTCAACCAAAACTACTACTGGAATGTAAATCAAAGTAATATTCACCTAACTGTCATAATTGGCATGAATAATTTTAAGTAAAACACTTTTGATATTAAATGTGAACAATAAGCCAAAACAGAGAAAATTAATCAATTGATCATTTATTGAAACTGAAATAAAAATATATAATTATTGAAGCCTCTTATATACATAAACCAATCATTGCTTAAATGAGCTGACATACTAGCTCCATAGTTTTATGTCACTAAGGAACTCTTTTGAACACAATAAAGAAACCAGAATTGAGCACAAAGAATGATGAACTGGGAAGTTCATGGCTTTCTATCTACTAATTAGGAGTACAATCATTCAGTCAAACAGCCACTCAACAAACATTTAGCATACAGCTTCTGGATACCAGGTACTGGTGTAGGTGCTAGAGCAACAAGGAAATATTCCCTGCATTCAGTGAGCTCACAGGCAAGTAAACAAGTAAGTATGAAGACTGCATGACTGATTGGGAGTGGTGGCTCATGCCTGTAATCCCAGCACTTTGGGAGGCCAACGTGGGCAGATCACGAGGTCAAGAGATCGAGACCATCCTGGCCAACATAGTGAAACCCCGTCTCTACTAAAAATACACAAATTAGCTGGGCACGGTGGTGCATGGCTTTAGTTACTTGGGAGGCTGAGGCAAGAGAATCAATTGAACCTGGAAGGTAAAGGTTGCAGTGAGCTGAGATCACACCACTGCACTCCAGCCTGGTGACAGAGTGAGACTCTGTCTCAAAAAAAAAAAAAGACTCCATGATAAATGTGTATCTACAAAAGGGCACAAAGGAATGAGTAGCTAATCCCCAAAGCCATATGGAGCAGTCAGTATAAGCTTCAGGAAAAGAAACTGAAGTAAAAAACTAACCTGAATCTGAAAAAAATGAGTAGGTATTTTCCAAGCATGTTTCAGGGGAAAAGTTGCAGGATGCAGAAGTCCTCCCAAGTACAAAAAGAGAATGAACTCTGGACAACTGGCAATTTATGGCACACAGGAATCAGTAAATGTAGGGATGAGAGGCACACAGAAACGTGGGCAAAAACAGGAATTTTGACTTTATTCCATAAATCATGGAAAGCCACCAATGGGTTTTAAGTAATAAAATACTAAGACCGGGTTTGCATTTTAGAAAGATCAATTTGATTTCAGTGAGGAGGTCCAAAAATGAGAGCAGCAAGGCCAGATAGAAGGTCCTACTGCAACTAGCTATGGTTAGAGATGCAGACCAAAACTAAGGTGAAATCATTTAGGAGAAATAACGTGGATATAAGAGCCATTGGTTTGGCCTCTCCACATCATTTTTTTTAATTTTATTTTCATTTATTTATTTATTTTTTTTTTTGAGACAGAGTCTCGCTCTGTCACCAAGGCTGGAGTGCAGTGGCGTGATCTTGGCTCACTGCAAGTTCTGCCTCCCGGGTTCACACTATTCTCCTGCCTCAGCCTCCCGAGTAGCTGGGACTACAGGCACGTGCCACCACGACCAGCTAATTTTTTCTATTTTTTAGTAGAGATGGGGTTTCACCGTGTTAGCCAGGATGGTCTCGATCTCCTGACCTCGTGATCCACCCACCTCGGCCTCCCAATGTGCTGGGATTACAGGCTTGAGCCACCATGCCCAGCTGGCCTCTCCACATCTTTACTGTTATACTGATAACATGGGGATGAAAATAAATATTATTTGTATTTAAACTATTATTGTTATGTGAAAATTAAACAAATAACATACTATGATAACATCTGAGGTTCAAGAAATATTAAGTCCTGAAAATAGGAAAGATGAAAGGAAGGAAACAGGGAGTGGGGAGGAAAGTAGGAGAAAGGAGAGAATATAGGAATGAGAGAGGAGGAAAATAATAAGAAAGAAGTAGAAAGCTAGGTACAGTGGCTCATGACTGTAATCCCAGCGCTTTGGGAGGCCGAGTCAGGCAGATCACAAGGTCAGGAGTTCAAGACCAGCCTGGCCAATATGGTGAAACCTTGTCTCCACTAAAAATACAAAAATTAGCTGGGTGTGGTGGCAGGCACCTATAGTCCCAGCTACTCGGGAGGCTGAGGCAGGAGAATCACTTGACCCTGGGAGGCAGAGGTTGCAGTGAGCTGAGATCACACCACTGCACTCCAGCCTGGGTGACAGAGAAAGATGCTGTCTCAAGAAAAAAAAAAAAAAGAAAGAAAGAAGTAGAAAAAGATATAGTATTTCTTAATCAGCAGAAGCTACTCTTATTTTTCAATACTCTACCTTTCTAATGTGTCACTGACAAGGAAAGGTCTTGAATAATTGACTGAAGTCAGAATAGGTAAGGCACTCTACCTGTGGATACGTGAGAGGCCTTAAAAAGTTCATGGAAAATGTATATTATGAAAAAAACTATGCAAAGGTTTCAATATTGGCAGCAAAATAAACTCATACTAATTTATTATAGCATGTTTGAACAGGATCTAGTTTGAGACAGTAAGAAGGAGTAGACATTAGTTTGAAAAGAGCCCCTAGCAGAGCAATGTAAATTCTGCTAAAATTGAAGCAAGAACAAACATTAGATTATGATGAAGCTTGAGTGAAAGAATGGTGAAATCACTGATGCTTTACAAGAAGCTTGAGGGGACAATGCACCAAAGAAATCAGTAGTTCACAAGCGGACAGCTTTTTTAAAGAAGAAACGAGATGATGTGGAAGATGAAGTCCACAGGGACAGATCATCCATATCAATTTTCAAGGAAAAAAATTAATCTTGTTTGTGCCCTAATGGAAGAGGACTGATAATCAACAGCACAAACAATAGCCAACATCGTAGACATCTTAATTGGTTCAGCTTACACAGTTCTGACTAAAAAATTAAAGTTGAACCAACTTTCCACTGCATGGGTGCCAAAAGTGTTGTGCTCAGATCAGCTGCAGACAAGAGGAGAGCTCTCAATGGAAATTTTAAAGAACTAGGGTCAAGATCCTGAAGGATTTCTTTGAAGAATTGTAACAGAAGATAAAACATGGCTTTCCCAGTGTGATCCTGAGGGCAAAACACAATCAAAGCAATGGCTACCAAAGGTGGAAGTGGTCCAGTCAAAGCAAAAGGGGATCACTCAAGAGCAAAGGTCACGGCAACAGTTTTTTGGGGACATTCCAGGCATTTTGCTTGTTGACTTTGTGGAAGGTCAAAGAACAATAATATCTGCATATCATGAGAGTGTTTTGAATAAGTTAGCCAAAGTTTTAGGGCAAAATACCTGGGAAAGCTTTAGCAGACAGTCCTCTAACACCACAATGTTTCTGCTCATTCCTGTCATCGAGCAAAGGCAATTTTGTGAGAGTCTCAATGGGAAATTGTCAGGCATCCACCTTACAGCTCTGATTTGGCTCCTTCTGACTTCTTTTTGTTTCCCAATCTCAACAAATGTGGAAAGGGCACCCATTTTTCTTAAGTTAATAATGTATAAGAGACTGCATTGACATTGTTAAGTTCCCAGGACCATCAGTTCTTTAGGGATGAAAACCGAAGATCACATTTTCAATGTTTCTCTTTTAACTTCATTTTTCCACGAACTTTTTGAAGTTTCTCCATACAAATGTCTCCATACAAATGAGCACTTGCAAAATAAGCAGAGAGTCTCATTCAATGGACAGAAAGTTCTGTGCCATCTAAAAATTATCTTAAGCAAGTTCAATGTGTAGCAACAGACTGTATTGAGAAATATCAGTTAGGTTGACTTCTGCAATGACCATGATGGAGTAACAAGAACTAGACTTTCTCTCCCTCCTGAAACAACCAAAAAAATGGCCAAAATGTATGCCACAAAAGTTTGCAAGACCCTGTAAAGTCAGTCTCAAACAAGGTGAGCCTATCAACTGCCCTAATTTATGCCTGGAGAAAGTTTTCCAGCCCACTACTCCAGGAGAAGAGCCCAAGAGGAGCCCATTGTTCTCCCTGAGCTGAGGGGACAGAGCTGAGAGTCCACAGAAACCATGTTGACATGAGCTCTCAGGACAAGGTTTCCGAGAAGAAGGGGCTGCACAGAAAGAGAACTCCAGAGCTCTGCAAAGGGTCCCCCTAAAGTACATAGCTAAGTAATTGTTAGGACAGGCCTAGAGAAAAGTACCTACGGTTGGGGAAACAACACACAGATAAGATGAAAAGTAACAGTACACATGCTCACCAAGGTCCAGTAATAGTGCTTATTTTATCAGCCAACCCAGAAACACCTCAAGATTCCCAGGGATACCCAGAAGGATCTTGCCTCACTAGTTGGGAGTGATTAGCTCTAAAATGAGAACTGGTCTGATCCCACCTAATGAATTTTTAAAGCAAGACCAAAAAGAGTCAAACTCTTTCCAACTAAACTTAAATACATACCAATACAAAGATCAAGAATATTTATATATACTTCCAGCACTCAATAAGATAAAAGTCACCGTATGTGACATCCAGACACAGTTTAGCAGAGACGCAACAGTCACAACAAAAGACAGAAGAACGTGGCTCATAATAAGGAGAAAAATCACTGAGTCAGAACTGATCCAGAGTAAATCAAGGTGCCAGAGTTATCAGTTAAGAACATTAAAATGCTTATTGAAACAGTATTCTATATGTTCTAAAATAGAGACATGCAAGATACACTAAAGGAGGCTGGGCGCAGTGGCTCACGCCTGTAATCTCAGCATTTTGTGAGGCCGAGGCAGGTGGATCACGAAGTCAGGAGTTCAGGACCAGCCTGACCAATATGGTGAAATCCCATCTCTACTAAAAATACAAAAATTAGCGGGACATAGTAGCATGCGGCTGTAGTCCCAGCTACATGGTAGGCTGATAGCACATTAGTCATTAAAGAAGAAAAGATAGACACCTCTCAAAATAAAATATAGAGAGAAAATAAATTTTTAAAAAACATGAACAGAGCAATAGTAGACAGTACATTTCAAGTAACTGAATTTACGTGTAATCTCAGTTCCCAAAGGAGAGGAGAGGGAAGATGTGAAAACATTTGGGACTTTGAGTCAGGCAAAGCTTTCTTTGATGTGACCCCACAGCATGATTTATATAATAATATATTGATAAGAAGAACTCATCAAATTTAAAAAAAAGAATCTGCTCTTCAAAAGAATCTATTAAGAGACTGAAAAGACAAGCTGCAGGCTGGGAGAAAATATTTGCAACTCATATATCTGATAAAAGGCTTGCATCAAAAATATATTTTAAAAGCTCAAAATTTAATAATGAAAAACAAACAACCCCATTTAAAACTTGGGTGAAAGACTGGAACAGACATTTCAAAGTAGACATTTGTTTGGTAAATAAGCACATATGCTCAACATAATTAATGCTTAGGGCAATGCAAATTAAAACCAAAATGAGACGCCACTATCTATTTTTAAATAGCTAAGATTAGCATGACTGATAATAGCCAAGCACTGGCTTGGATGTGGAGAAGCTGAAACTCTCATACACTGCTGATGGGAATACAAAAAAGTGTAACCTTTGAAAAACAGTTCAAGAGTCCCTTAAAAAGTTAAACATACTTCTGCCGTAAGACTCAGCCATTGCACTCCTGGGTATTTACCCAAGAGAGATAAAAGTAGGTGTTCATATAATGATATCAACACAAATGTTCATAGCACATGTATTCATAATAGCCCAAACTAGAAACAGTCTAAATATCAATCAATACATTAATGAATTAACTTGCTTTATCCGAATTAATTATGGATACATACTATAACATGAATGAATCTCAAAATAATTATACTAAGTGAAACAAGGCAGACTCTGGAGGTAAAACATGCAGAGAAAAAAACATAAAATGTCAGACAAAAAAGTGCATAGTGTAAAATTGTATTT
Source organism: Gorilla gorilla gorilla (assembly GCF_029281585.2). Classification (NCBI taxonomy): domain Eukaryota; kingdom Metazoa; phylum Chordata; class Mammalia; order Primates; family Hominidae; genus Gorilla; species Gorilla gorilla. The sequence continues at coordinate 3,483,231 of NC_073234.2, forward strand.
ATATACATTTTTTGACTGTATAAATTACTGTCCAGTGACAGAAAGCAGTTTGGTGGTTTTTAAGGGCCAGGAATGAGGGGCCAGAGAAATGTATTATAAAGAGGCATCAGGAAACTGGAGGTGAAGTATATTTCCATCACCTCGATTGTGTGCTGATGGTTTCTAAACTTTCAATATTTTTAGTTTATTATATGTTATACAAAATAAAGCTTGTAATAAAAATCAAAAGATTGAGCCATCCTTATTTTCTCTATAAAAGAGCAGAATTCTCCTTTTAGAGATTTGGAAAGATTATTAAAAGATAAGTTACAAAATACAGTACCTGACACGTATAAAATATTAAATAAATATTAGCCATGCTTAATTATTTTGTTTTAAGTCTATATGAGTCAAGTTTTAGTAGAAATATGGGCTAGAAAAAAAAAAAGAAAGCGGGACTCTGTGATCCGACTTGGGCTTATAGAACAGACTGTACTAGTTTGTTCTCATGCTGCTAATAAAGTCCTACCCAAGACCGGGTAATTTAGAAAGGAAAGAGGTTTAATGAACTCACAATTCCACATGGCTGGGGAGGCCTCACAGTCACGGCAGAAGGCAAAAAAGAAGCAAAGGCACATCTTAAATGGTAGCAGAGAAGAAAGCTTGTGTAGGAAAACTCCCATTTTAAAAGCATCAGATCTCGTGAGACTTATTCGCTACCAGGAGAACAGTAGGGGGAACCCGCCCCTATGATTCAATTATCTCCACCTGACTCCATCCTTGACATGCGGGGATAATTACAATCAAGGTGAGATTCGGCCGGAGACACAGCCGAATCATATCAATGACTAATGAGAGTTATGTCCAGAACCTAATGAAAACCTGTCTGAGGCCACATTCCCTGTAAAGCAGATTTGAGATAGAGATTTGTGTAGAGAACATTTAACTGGGTAAAATCCTAGGAACCAACAACTGTGGCAAAAAAGCTGAATTGGATAAAGGGAGTTGAGATGTGAGGCAGTCACAACAAATACCTCAGCTAATCTCAAGGGGGAGCTGAGAAGCTGGGGTGACCCTTCAGAGTTGCCCTAAATTGAGGCAGGAGTATGGAGTTTTAATACCTTTCACTGGCCATTCTTCAGATACGAGTTGTCCCCAAGGATGGACATCAGCTTGACAAGTTATTAATTAGATCTCCTGAGAATAAATTCTGGAGAGAATCAGCTGAGAGGCATGAATTGCCAACACTCCCAATAGCTGGGCAAACTTCAGTTTTGAGGGAGGATTTGGGTCACACACAAAAGTCTCCACAACCAATTATTCATGGGAAATTCTATGTAGGCAGAGCTATTTCATGGCCAGTTAATCAAAACTACATAATCTATTTGGTTAAGCAAAAGAAATTAAAAAGATAAAATAAAATCTATATATTAACACTCAAAAGTTTTTAATGCATTTGCCTTGCATTTCTTGTGTTTTGCCTTCCATTTCAAATGTTTTGCCTTGCATTTGTTTATTTGCTTTTAAGAACCTTTAGAGAACAATAATTACCTATATAATATGGAGTAGCACAGCATAGATGAGGGAAGCTAACTCTCTCCCTTTTCCCAGAACCTGGAACAGCTAAAGATCCTAAGCATTGTCAGCTTTGGTATCTGACATAGTTTGGATGTTTGTCCCCTTCAAATCTCACGTTAAAATGTGATCCCCAATGTTGGAGATAGATGCCTCCTGAATGGCTTGGTGCTGTCCTCTTGGTAATGAATGAGTTCTTACCCTGTGAGTTCATGCGATATCTGGTTGTTTAAAAGAGACTGACACCTCCTCCCTGTCTCTCTTGCTTCCTCTCTCACCATGTGATATGCTGGTTTCCCTTCACCTTCCACCATGATTGGAAGGTTCCTGAGGCCCTCCCTGGAAGCAGGTGCCAGTACTATGCTTCATGTACAGCCTTCAGAACAAGGAGCCAAATAAACCTCATTTCTTTATAAATTACCCAGCCTCAGGTATTTCTTTATAACAATGCAAATGGGCTAACAGAGTATCATTCATGGACAGTGAGTGTATTAGTCAATTTTCATGCTGCTGATAAAGACATACCCAAGACTGGGTAATTTATAAAGAAAAAGAGGTTTAATGAATTCACATATCTGCACCGCTACCTGTATAAATATGGAAATATCTTCACCGCTACCTGTACAAACATGGAAATATCTACACTGCTACCTGTATAAACATGGAAATATCTACACCGCTATCTGTATAAACATGGAAATAACTACACCGCTATCTCTATAAATATAGAAATATCTACACCGCTGTCTCTATAAACATGGAAATATCTACCACGCTATCTGTAGAAACATGGAAATATCTACACCGCTATCTCTATAAACATGGAAATATCTACACCACTATCTGTATAAACATGGAAACATCCACACCGCTATCTGTATAGACATGAAAATATCTACACCGCTATCTGTATAAACATGGAAATATCTACACCGCTATCGGTATAAACATCCGTACTTGCTCTTAATTTATACCCAAGGCTGGGATGTTTCATATGATAAAAAGACCAAATACAGAATTAGTCTATATTTGGTCTGGCAATTGATCTCTGCAATAATCAAACCTCAAAGACAATCAAACCTGAAATCTAAGCTACATATTAAATAGCTTGGTTTTTAGGTTGCACGTTGCTGTGTATGCTGGCTTCATAGAAAATGCAAGTAGCAATGGCCATTTTTTAATAGTCATTAGCCTTGAAGCTCTCCTAGTTTTGAATGACATAGAAATAGAAATCAAATCTCACTAGATTTTTTTTTTTTGAAACAGGGTCTGGCTTCTTTGCCCAGGCTGAAGAGCAGGGCATGATCTTGGCTCACACCTCTGCCTCTCGGACTCAAGTCATCCTCCCACCTCAGCCTTGGAGTAGCTGGGACCACAGGCATGTGCCACCATATCCAGCTAATATTTTTATTTTTGTACAAATGGGGTTTGTCATCTTTCCCAGGCAGGCCTCAAACTCCAAGACTCAAGCAATCCACCTGCCTTGAATTCCCAAAGTACTGGGTTTACAGGTGACAGCCACTACGCCCAGCAACTAAACTTCTAAAAATCAATTTTACATAAAATTATCTAAGCGTGCAAGGAAAGATAAGAAGCCTAAGGAACCAGTGAGTTGAAGAATAAATGCAGTTTAAATCATACATGTAAACAACATTATGTGATGTGGTAGGAATCATCTAGCATGCTTTAAAGCATGAGTAAAAAGTCTTTTCTTAGAAAACTGGATCTTAGTTTAGGATATCTTTAGATAAGAGTATGAAAAGTCATATCATATTGATAAGTAAAGTGCTTCCTTTGGCTAATTTTAAGGATAGGACATTTACTTTCATATAATTCATAGGAATCTTAGACTGAAAAATAAAATTTCCCTTCTCAAATCCTTACTTTCATACATTTTTTGCATTTCTTTCACTTTTGTGTTAATGGCCTATGTCTCAACATATTCTATTAAGCCTTCTGGAAACACATACTTTGTTTCCAGCCTCTTCAGAGAACCATCACTCCAATTCCTAGGCTTCTGAAGAAGCAGACCCAAGCTTATAGTTATTACATATTTCTAAATCTAGGTGACCAAGAAAAATTGATACTTTTCCCATCATACCTTTAAGTTAATAATCAGGTGTATGCTGAGAGGTAAAGACCCAAGAGTGTTGGTTGTCTAATTGTGCAGCTGTATAAACAAATCTTAATGCTTGAAAATATTCAAAGGTTATTCTCACGTTGATTGTTGGTAACTATGTGTAACAACATGAAAAGAAAAAAAAATCAAAGAATTACGTCTGAGGATAATACACAATCTCTAAGGGTAAGAAGAGCAACAAAAATTCTGCTTCAATTACCACTGAAATAATATATTTATCCTGTAAAATCTATGGTGGCTGGTTGTAAAAATTAGGCATTAGCAAACTGATAAAGACTTTTTAATGAAAACATTATGAAACATAGTTTTTAAAAAGTTAAATACACCCACACCAGTTTTTTCACATTCTTTGGGCTGCTTTAATGCTGCCATTAAATAATTGATTTAGTTGTGACATAGATCCTATGTTCCATTGAGTCTACCATTCATAAAGATGCAATGTAACGTAACAAAAATATAAATTGTGTGTGTGGGGGGGGAGAAGTGAAGAGTATTTTTATGTGACAGAAGTTAAGTTGTTATCAGTGTAAAATAGTGTGTTACAAATACAGGACTCTGTATGTTAGTTTCACTAACCAGAAAGAAATAAATTACAGCAGATACACACACACACACCAAAAAAGGGAAAAGAAACAAAGCTTAGCACCACAGAAAACCACCAAACTAGAGAGATAAACAATAAGAAAGGAAGAAGTGAACAAGTAATCTAAAAAACAACTAATGAAATGGTAGAAGGAAGTCCTAATTTATCAATAATAAACTTCAATAGAAGTGGATTAAACTCTAGTTAAAAGATATAAAGTGGATGAATGGATTCAGATAGCAAAAGCCACCTATATGCTGCCTACATGATACTTACCTCACTATTAAAGATAAATAGACTGAAAGTGAAGAGATGGAAAAATATATTTTATGCAAACAAATGAAAAGCAAGCAGGAGTAGCCACAGTCATGTCATATTTTAAAAGGCTTTAAATAAAAAAACTATATAAAAAAAGAATGTCGCTGTATAATGAAATGATAAAAGGCCCAATTCAATAAGAGGACATAACATATATATTACTTAGGTGTAACTATATATGTACCCAACACCAGAACAACCAGATATATAAAGCAAATATTAGATTTGAAGGTAGAGATTGACTGCAATACAATATTAGTAGGAAATTTCAACACTCCACTTTAAAAATGGACAGATTATATGAAGAGAAAATCAACCAAAAAATGACAGACTCAAACTATACCATAGACCAAATGGACCTAGCAGGTAAAGAAGATCTCACCTGATATGGTTTGGCTGTATATCCCCACCGAAATCTCATCTTGATTATAGCTCCCATAATTCATACATGTTGTGGGAGGGAACCAGTGGGAGATAATTGAATCATGGGGGCGGTTTCCCCCATACTGTTCTTGTGGTAGTGAATACGTCTAACAAGATCTGATGGTTTTATAAGGGGGAACCCTTTCACTTGGTTCTCAATTCTATTTTGTTTGCTACCATGTAAGATGTGCCTTTCGCCTTCCATCATGATTGGGAGACCTCCCCAGCCACGTGGAACTATGAGTCCGCTAAACCTCTTTTTCTCTGTAAATTACCCAGTCTCGGGTATGTCTTTATCAGCAGTATGAAAACAGACTAATACATCATCCAACAGCTGCAGAATACAAATTATTCTCAACTGTACACCAAACATTCTCTAGGACCAATCATACATTATGACACATAATAAGTCTTAACAAACTTAAGAAGACAGATATCATATGAAGTATCTTTTCTGATTACAGTGATATAAAGCCAGAAATCAACAACAGGAAAGCCCTTGGAAATTTTATAAAAACATGGAAATTAAATAGCATGCACCCAAGAAATCAATAGGTCTCATTAAGACATTAATAGGAAAATTTCAAAAGTCGCTGAGACAAGTAAGAATGAAAATCCAACATACCCAAACCTATGGAACGTAGCAAAAGCAGTTCTAAGAGGGAAATTTATAGCAATAAAAGCCTACACCAAAAATGAAGAAAGATTTTCAAATCACAAAGCAAAATTATACACTTCAAGTAACTAGAACATCAAAAACAAACTAAACCCAAAATTGGTAGAAGGAAGGAAATAATAAAGCTCACAGCAGATATAAAGGAAACAGACACTAAAAAATATTTCAAAAGATAAATAAGACAAAGTGTAAAGGTAAAACTGACAAACCTTTAGCTAAACTAAGACAAAAGGAGAGAAAATTCAAATAAATAAAAGATGAAAAAGGAGACATTACAACTGATACACCACAGAAATATAAGGGATTGTAAGACATTACTCATAACTATATGCCAACAAATTTGATAATGTAGAATAAAATGAATAAATTTCTGCACACATACAACTACCCAGATTAAATTGTGAGGAAATATAACATCTGAACACATCAATAATGAGTTTGGAAATTGAATCAATAATAAAACATCTTCCATCAAAACAACAACAACAACAACCAACACCCAGGACCTGATGTCTTCACTGCTGAATTCTACCAAACAGTTAAAGAATAACTACCAATTCTCCACAAACTTTTCCACAAAAGTAATGAGGAAGGAATACTTCCATACTCATCTTATGAGGCTCGCAATATCCTGATTCTAAAACCAGACAAAGACATGCACAAAATGAAAATAACAGGCCAATATTCCTGGAGAACATAGATACAAAAAATTCTCAACAAGATACAAGTGAACTGACTTCGACAGCACACTAAAAAGAGTATTCACTATAATCAAGTGGGATTCATCCCAGGGATGAAAGGATGGCTTAACATGCACAAATCAGTAAATATGATACACCACCACAATAGAAAGAAAAACAAAAACCATGTGATCATTTCAACAGATGCAAAAAGAACACTTGACAAAAGTCAACATTCCTTTATGATAAAAACTGTCAAGAAAGTAGGTATAGGAGTGTACCTCAACGCAGTAAAGGCCATATGTGACAAACCCACAGCTAACATCTTATTTATGGTGAATAGTTAAATACTTTTCCTCTATGATATGGAGGAAGACAAGGATGTCAACTTCTACCACTTCTATTTAGCATAGTACTGGAGGTCAGAGCCAGAGCAATTAGACAAAAGAAATAAATAAGAGGGATCCAAACTGGAAAGAAGGAAGTCAGATTGTTTCTGTTTGTAGAAAATGTGATCTCACATACATATGTATACATCTATATATATGATCATATAGATATATATGATCTCTCTCTCTTTAGGGTTCTTTCTATATATACTTATATAGAGTGAGAACCCTAAAGACTTGACCAAAAACTACTAGAAATCATAAATAAATTCAGTAAAGTTGTAGTATACAAAATCAACACAGAAAATTCAGTGGTGTTTCTATACACTAATAGTGAACTATCTGAAAAAGTCATCAAGAAAGGAATTCCATTTACAATAGCTACCAAGAAATCTGCAGATAAATTTAATCAAGGTCATGAAAGATCTCTTCAATGAAAACTATAACACACTGATGGAAAAATTTACGATACACAAAAAATGGACACTATATACTCATGGAATGGAAGAATTGATACTATTGAAATGACCATACTAACAAAATGTCCTACAGATTCAATGCAATCCCTATCAAAATAACAATGAAATTCTTCACAGAAATAGAAAAAAGTACCCTAAAATTTGTATGAAACCAGAAAAGACCCCAAATAACCAAAGCAATCCTGTGCAAAAATAACAAAGCTGGAGGCACCACACTACCTGACTTCAAAATATACTACAAAGCCATAGTAAGCAAAACAGCATGGCACTGCCATAAAGCAAACACATAGACCAATGGAAGAGAATATACAGCTCAGAAATAAATTCTCATACCTAAAGTCAACTGATTTTCAAAAAAGGAGTCAAGAGCACACACAGGGGTAAAGACAGTGTCTTCATTAAATGGTACTGAGAAGATTGGATATTTATATGTGGGATAATGAAATTAGACCCCTATCTTTTACCTTATACAAAATCAACTCAAATGCGATTAAAGACCTAAAGGTAAGATTGAAAACTATGAAAAACTACTAGAAGATAACATGTGGGAAATTCTCTATAACTTTGGGTTGTACAAGGATTTTTTAAATGAGACGTCAAAAGCACAGGCAACAAAAGCAAAAATAGATAAATGGGGTTTCATCAAACTAAAATGCTTTTGCACAGCAAAGGAAACTTAACAGAGTGAAAAAACAACTTACAGAATGGGATACAATATTTGCAAACTATACATCTGCTAAGGAGTTAATGCCCAGATTATATAAGAAACTTAAACAGCTCAACAGCAAAAACATAAAAAACTTATTTAAAAATGGGCAAAACTGGGAGGCTGAGGCAGGTGGATTGCCTGAGGTCAGGAGTTTGAGACCAGCCTGACCAATATGGTGAAATCATTTCTCTACTAAAAATACAAAAATTTAGCCAAACATGATGGCGTATGCCTGTAACCCCAGCTACTCAGCAGGCTGAGGCAGGGGAATTGCTTGAAAGAGGGAGATGGAGGTTGCCGTGAGCCCCAATTGCACCACTGTACTCCAGCTTGGGCAACAGAGCAAGACTCCTTCTCAAAAAAAAAAAAAAAAAAAAGGACAAAATAAACTAAAAGACATGCCACAAGAGAAAATATAGAAATGGTCAAGACGAATATATAATAAAATCATGTTCAACATCACTAACCATCAGGGAAATGCAAATCAAAACCACAATGAGATACCAGTTCACCCATTAGAATGGCTATTACCAAAAAGGTAAAAGATAACAAGAGTTGGCAAGGAAGTGGAGAAAAGGGAACACTTACACACTGTTGATGGAGTTGTAAACTAGTACAACCATTAAGCAAAACTTTATGGAAGTTCGCTAAAAAATAAAAAAAAACAAAAAAACAATTATTCGATCACATAACCCAGCAATCCCACTACTGGTTATATATCCATAGGAAATGAAATCATTGTGTTTGAAAAATATCTGCACTCTTATGTTTACTGTAGCACTATTTCTAATAATCAGATATGGAATCAACCTATGTGTCTAAAAACAAAGAAGTGAATTATATATATATATAATATATAGTATGTATATTATACATAATATATACTATGTATATTATATATAATATATATCATGTATATTATGTATAATATATATCATGTATATTATACATAATATATATCATGTATAATATATATAATATATATCATATATAATATATATAATATACGTTATGTATATTATATATAATATACGTTATGTATATTATATATTACATATAATATATATTATTATTATATATAATTATATATATTTATAATTATAATTATATATAATTTTATGTGTAATTATAATTATACATAAAATTAATTATAATTATATATAATTTTATTTGTAATTATAATTATACATATTATTATATATAATATATATATATGGACACATACACAATGAAATACTATTCAGCAATAAAAAAAGAATGAAATTCTGCCAGTTGCAACAACATGGATGACCCTGTAGGATACAATGTTAGGTGAAATAAGCCAGACACAGAAAGCAAATACCGCATGATCTTTCTCATATGTGGAATCTTAAAAAAAAATGTTAATAGAGAAATAGAGTAGAATAGTGGTTACCAAACAGTGAGGAAGAAGTGGGGAGGGCAAAATGGAGATAGATTGGTTAACAGTTATGTAATCACAATTATATAGGAAGAATAAGTTGAAGTGTTCTTTGCAAAGCAGGGTGACTATAGTTAAAAGTAAAGTATTGTATATTACAAAGTATCTAGAAGAAAGGATTTTGAAATTTCTTATGAAAAAAATGATAAATGCATGAGGTAATTAATACACTAACTATCCTTATTGGATCATTAGACAACATACATATTCATTGAAACATCAAATTGTATCCTATAAATCTATATGATTACAATGTGAAAATTTTTTAAAAATAAATTAATGAATTAAATAACAATTTTAAAATGTTCTCAATCACCAATGCAAAGTTTAGGAGCTTTGTTCTTGACTCAGCCTTAAGACTGAAAACTAATGTGTTAGAAATATTTGTAGATCCTCTCAATTTTGAAAGAATCCTAGCTAAACTACTGAAATATAAAATATATTCTATGTAATATGCTCTTAGGTATATTCTTAGGTGAACTCTGCTTTTAGATGAAGCTTATAAAAATGAAAAACGTATCTGAAATAAAATTTTAAAGTATTTGGAAAATTACACCTTAATCTATTAAAGACAAATTTTCTATACAGTAACCTTTTTATGTGCTTTTGAAATGGGATATACAATTATTTTCCCTGATGTGAAACAAAATATAGAAAGTTGGCATTTTATCTAAGAAGTTAACTTAGGAAGAAAGAGTGAGAGGCAGAGGAATGAGGGAAGAAAGGAAGGCTGATGATGGGATACCTTATCAAGTTGCCTAATGCTGTATTGGAACCTAATAGGCCTTCTAAGGAGTTTTATTACATAATGCAAGACTCCTCAATCTGGGAGGAGGAAAGGGCTTTATTTTTGAGTGGTCACAGGTTGCCCCATGGGCATAAACTCTACCAAGCTTCTAGGTTACACCTACATGAGCATCCCACCTGCTTAAGTGAGAGCAGCCACAAACTGTGGGCCATTCCAGGTAAGTGTCATATCACACCTGCACCAACTAGTCAAAGCCTGGGTCAAAGCCTGTGCAGAACTGATTGCTACAGCAGAGGCTAAAATAAGAAATGGGGCTAAGAGAATGAAAAGCAGTGCCCATATGTATCCAAAAACAGGTTGAAGATATCTTTAGGAAGGAACAGATAATTTTTTTTATTCATACAATAACAGATGCATATGAACTCCTCGAGTAGTCACCCATTCCTGTCAGCCCTTGGGCTTCATAACTAAATCACTCTTCCTTTGTAATCCAGTCCCACATTTTCAGCTATCTCTCTATGTTTATTATCTTAAATATTTCTTTGCTCTATACTCTTCCCCTAGTCTTCAACCAATTTCTTTCTTTATTGTCCCAACCCACAGACTGTTATTTCCACTTCGATGTCCCATAGAAGCTTCAAGGGTTTGAAATACCTAAAAAACAACTCATCTTTCTCCCTAAAACTGCCTCTCCTTCTCCCACTTCAAAATTTCAACTAATGGCTCCCCCTGTTATCCCTACCAGAATCCTGAATGATCCCTGTTTCTCCTCATTCACTCCATACATGTAAATCTCATTAACGTTACTTTCTAGATATTTCATGAATCCTTTCCATTCATTCTGTACTAGAAAGTGTTCCCAGTTTAGACCCTGGTGGTTGGTGGCCTCTTACCTAGGCGCTCTCTCTCTCTCTCTCTCTCTCTGTGGGTGTGGGTGTGGGTGTGTGTGTCCTGAGAATTTATTTACTTCTGGTTTTTGTTTGTTTTTTAGTATCCAGAATCTACAGGGAACTTAAATCAATTAGAAAAAAAATAACCCAATTAAAAAATGGGCAAAGGACATGAACAAACTCATCTCAAAAGAGCACATACAAATGGCCAACAAATACAAAAAAAAAAGGTTAGAATCACTAATCATCAGAAAATTGCAAATCAAAACACAATGAGATACCATTTCATACCGGTTGGAATGGCTATTATTAAAAAGTCAAAATACAACAGATGCCAGCAGGGCTGTAGACAAGAGGAAGTGTCTGTATATTTTTAGCTATAGCCCTACTTCAAACGTGTCCCCCTTACAGCCAAAAGAGCGGCCTATCTAAAGGACTGTTCTGATCAGCTCACTTACCTGACTGAAACCTTCAGTGACTCCCATGGCCTGCAGGTCAATGCACTAATTCATGACTATAACATGTGAGATATCCTTGATCTGGCTACTGGTCTAGCCCTCTCTGACTCACGCTTTATAAACCATGCATTCTGGAACTTTTTAGTTGTTTCCCACATCAGCATGCTACTTCCCATCCATGTAGATTTGCAGAGACCTCCTCATCTTTTTAATTCCCAGTTCCCACTCTCAACATGGGCCATCTCCTACCCACACTTCAAAACCTAAGCAAAACAACACCTTCCGTGACACCTCCATGCTGAGTCAGATGCCATCCCCTTTGTATTGTAGTTCTTTGCTTGTGTGCCTTTGTCTCACTTTGTTCTCTTTAAAATAAACTCCATGAGGACAATGATCACCTGCTATTTGTGTTAATATCTGCACCAAGTGGCATAGTGTCTGGAGTATAGTAGGATCTATTTTCAAGGAACCAAAGATTATATCTATACCAATAGACATGAATTAGCGCTTTTTTTTTAAAGATAAGCTCCCTTTGAACTAAGTCAATGTTTACAAGAAGAGTTATACTAAAAGGTTCACTTTTGCTGCTTACGTTTCATTTATTTCAGGCAATTAATTCATTGTTATTGGTAAATCGATACTTTTTATTGATACTGAAAAGAGAGAAATAAACTAATGACTATCTCTGTTAGAGTAGATTTGTTCATATCTATCAGTAAAATGTTAATTATCTGAAAGTCAATAATAAAACATAAACTGTGATCTTAAATATTTTTTAGGGGCTCAAAAATAATTAGAATTCATGTCAGCATATAAAAAAGATCAGAGTATTTTTAAGATAGGATAAAATTTTATTTTAGTTTCTTAATAGGGATTTTTGTGACCTTACAGAGTTCAACTAATTACAATTTTAAAAATAGGATTGATAGAGTTTTAGAATTAGAAACAATTTATAGATTATTTTATTTTTCTTTTGAGGAACCAGGTCATCAGAAGATCAAGGAACACCTATAATGTCACTAGATCCCAATTTAATTTAAATTTTAGAATCCAGGTATTCTAACTCTTGTCTTGATACTATTTCTACTTTATTATGTTGCTTCCCAAGGCTTTAAAAAATAAAAGCTGGGAAATTACATTTGCTTTGCACATACAGCACCAATTATCAAATTCAGCATAAAAGCATAACATGTATACATCAAAAAGAAAACATAAAAACTTCATATTAAAAGCATCTCAAAACAATTGAATATAATAGGGAAACCTTATACAAATGCAACACTCCCCCATTAATAAAAAGAAACCAATTGGAGAAAAAAGAAATTCAATATAAACATGTTGGAATATAACCTAATTCATTTTAATCCAATGCTTCAAATTGAAAAAAATTAGCACTAGTGTTATTTTCCTTTATCATTACAATCTTGCTTTTCATTACATTATGCTATGTTTTGTATTAAACATAAAATCAATTTTTCACCTTAACACATGCTAGAAATACAGAGTCACCATGTTGGAAATCAGTAGAAAGTGTCTTTGTTTCTACTTTTTTTTTTCTCTGAAAAAGCTTTGGGAAAAAAAATCATTTACAATGTTTAATTTTAATAACTTAAAGAATGTAATTGATTTTTGTTTTTGACATGGAGTTTCACTCTTGTCACTCAGGCTGGAGTACAATGGCATGATCTCGGCTCACTGTAACCTCCACCTCCCAGGTTCAAATGATTTTTCTGTCTCAGCCTCCCGAGCAGCTGGGATGACAGGCACTCGCCACCACACCTGGCTAATTTTTGTATTTTTAGTAGAGATGGGGTTTCATCATGTTGGCCAGGCTGGTCTCAAACTCCTGACCTCAGGCGATCCGCCCACCTCGGCCTCCCAAAGAGCTGGGACTACAGGCGTGAGCCACCGCGCCCAGCCAATTGAACAGTTTTTAACTCAGAGGATAAATGCTTGAGGGGATGGAAAGCCCATTCCTCATGATGTGATTATTTCACACTGCATGCCTGTATTAAAACATCTCATGTACCCCACAAATATATAAACCTCCTTTGTACCCACAAACATTTTATAAAATAATGAAAATATTTTAAAACTAAAAAAATTGTTTTTTAATTAAGCAACCTTATTTAAATAAAATCATTCTTCCTCATCCTCAGTCCTGGGATCTACCAGAAAGAATTAGCAACATCTTAAAGATGACAAAGTGTTAAAGATAAGCTGCTATTAAGTAAAAGTGTGAAGTGTGGGGGGGACAAGCTGGATGCCTGAACCATTTTGTTCTATCTTTAGGACAGTGAAAGAGCAAGATGCAGGGTTGGGGTGGGGGACACTTATTCTGTTGAGCATTGTCACCACTATATTCACTGAAATTCATCTGCATGCTTGTATGTATACTGTTGATTCACCTGATACACTGAAAATTATATGAAATTATTCTCTATTCTTTAGATAATTATAATCTAAGTGCTAATATGAAGCTTAGAATTTATATGAAATAATTATGCCCACAACAAGACATTTCAGCTAATTCCTAGATAATAATCTCACTTCACCCTGCACAAAACAGGCACATGATCATGTCACTCTGACCTGGTTTGAGTCCAAGGAGACTTTTGTTTTTAAAATAATTTAGGTTAGTAGTTAAAATATGAACTTTGGGCCAGGAGTGGTGGCTCATGCCTATAATCCCAGCACTTCGGGAGGCTGAGGCATGCGGATGACTTGAAGTCAGGAGTTGGAGACTGGCCTGGCCAACATGCTGAAACCCCATCTCTACTAAAAAAAAAAATACAAAAATTAGCTGGGTGTGGTGGCAGGCACCTATAATCCCAGCTACTTGGGAGACTGAGGCAGGAGAATTGCTTGAGCCTGGGAAGTGGAGGTTGCAGTGAGCAGAGATCTTACCACTACACTCCAAAACAAACAACAAACAAAAAAATTCTAGAGTCACACTGAAAATCTTAACAACCTGCTTCTACTTCTCATCTTTTTTTATTTTGACCTGATTTTAGACTGATGGTAAAATGCACAAATAACACAAAGTGCCCCGTATGTCCCTCACCCTGCTTCCCCTACTACTAACATTTTCAGAGCCATCCTTATTTTCTCTATAAAAAAGCAGAATTCTCCTTTTAGAGATTTGGAAAGATTATTAAAAGATAAGTTACAAAATACAGTACCTGACACGTATAAAATATTAAATAAATATTAGCCATGCTTAATTATTTTGTTTTGAGTCTTTATGAGTCAAGTTTTAGTAGAAATATGGGCTAGAAAAAAAAAGAAACAGAAAGCGGGACTCTGTGATCCGACTTGGGCTTATGGAACAGACTGTACTAGTTTGTTCTCATGCTGCTAATAAAGTCCTACCCAAGACCGGGTAATTTATAAAGGAAAGAGGTTTAATGAACTCACAATTCCACATGGCTGGGGAGGCCTCACAGTCACGGCAGAAGGCAAAAAAGAAGCAAAGGCACATCTTAAATGGTAGCAGAGAAGAAAGCTTGTGTAGGGAAACTCCCATTTGAAAACCATCAGATCTCGTGAGACTTATTCGCTACCAGGAGAACAGTAGGGGGAACCCGCCCCTATGATTCAATTATCTCCACCTGACTCCATCCTTGACATGCGGGGATAATTACAATCAAGGTGAGATTCGGGCAGAGACACAGCCGAATCATATCAATGACTAATGAGAGTTATGTCCAGAACCTAATGAAAACCTGTCTGAGGCCACATTCCCTGTAAAGCAGATTTGAGATAGAGATTTGTGTAGAGAACATTTAACTGGGTAAAATCCTAGGAACCAACAACTGTGGCAAAAAAGCTGAATTGGATAAAGGGAGTTGAGATGTGAGGCAGTCGCAACAAATACCTCAGCTAATCTCAAGGGGGAGCTGAGAAGCTGGGGTGACCCTTCAGAATTGCCCTAAATTGAGGCAGGAGTATGGAGTTTTAATACCTTTCACTGGCCATTCTTCAGATACGAGTTGTCCCCAAGGATGGACATCAGCTTGACAAGTTATTAATTAGATCTCCTGAGAATAAATTCTAGAGAGAATCAGCTGAGAGGCATGATTTGCCAACACTCCCAATAGCTGGGCAAACTTCAGTTTTGAGGGAGGATTTGGGTCACACACAAAAGTCTCCACAAATAATTATTCATGGGAAATTCTATGTAGGCAGAGCTATTTCATGGCCAGTTAATCAAAACTACATAATCTATTTGGTTAAGCAAAAGAAATTAAAAAGATAAAATTAAATCTATACATTAACACTCAAAAGTTGTTAATGCATTTGCCTTGCATTTCGTATGTTTTGCCTTGTATATCATATGTTTTGCCTTGCATTTGTTTATTTGCTTTTAAGAACCTTTAGAGAACAATAATTACTAATATAATATGCAGTAGCACAGCATAAACGAGGGAAGCTAACTCTCTCCCTTTTCCCAGGACCTGGAACAGCTAAAGATCCTAAGCATTGTCAGCTTTGGTATCTGACATAGTTTGGATGTTTGTCCCCTTGAAATCTCACGTTAAAATGTGATCCCCAATGTTGGAGACAGATGCCTCCTGAATGGCTTGGTGCTGTCCTCTTGGTAATGAATGAGTTCTTACCCTGTGAGTTCATGCGATATCTGGTTGTTTAAAAGAGACTGACACCTCCTCCCTGTCTCTCTTGCTTCCTCTCACACCATGTGATATGCTGGTTTCCCTTCACCTTCCACCATGCTTGGAAGGTTCCTGAGGCCCTCCCTGTAAGCAGGTTCCAGTACTATGCTTCATGTACAGCCTTCAGAACAAGGAGCCAAATAAACCTCATTTCTTTATAAACCACCCAGCCTCAGGTATTTCTTTATAACAATGCAAATGGGCTAACAGAGAATCATTCATGGACAGTGAGTGTATAGGTCAATTTTCATGCTGCTGATAAAGATATACCCAAGACATCGTAATTTATAAAGAAGAAGAGGTTTAATGAATACATATATCTGCACCGCGACCTGTATAAATATGGAAATGTCTTCACCGCTACCTGTACAAACATGGAAATATCTACACCGCCATTCCTATAAAAATGGAAATATCTACACCGCCATCTGTATAAACATGGAAATATTTATATCGCCATCTCTATAAACAAGGAAATATCTAAACCGCCATCTGAAGGAACATGGAAATATCTACACCGCTATCTCTATAAACATGGAAATAACTACATTGCTATCTGTATAAACATGGAAATATCTACACCGCCATCTGTATGAACATGGAAATATCTACACTGCCATCTGTATGAACATGGACATACCTACACCGCCATCTGTAATAAGATGGAAATATCTACACCGCTATCTGTACAAACATGGAAATATCTGCACCACTATCTGTATAAACATGGAAATATCCGCACCGCTATCTGTATAAACATGGAAATATTTACACCGCTATCTGCATAAACATGGAAATATCCACACCGCTATCTTTGTAAACATGGAAATGTCTACACCGCTATCTGTGTAAACATGGAAATATCTACACCGCCATCTGTGTAAACATGAAAATATCTACACCGCCATCTCTATAAACATGGAAATATCTACACCGCCATCTGTATGAACATGGAAATATCTACACCGCCATCTCTATAAACGTGGAAATATCTACACCGCTATCTGTATGAACTTGGAAATATCTACACTGTTATCTGTATAAAATTGGAATTATCTACACCACTGTCTCTATAAACATGGAAATATCTACACTGCTATCTGTATAAACATGGAAATATCGACACCGCTATCTCTATAAACATGGAAATATCTTCACCGCTATCTGTATAAACATGGAAATATCTACAACACTGTCTCTATAAACTTGGAAATAACTACACCACTATCTCTATAAACATGGAAATATCTAGACCGCCATCTCTATAAACATGGAAATATCTGCACCACCATCTGTATAAACATGGAATTATCTATACCGCAATCTGCATAAACATGGATATATCTACACCACAATCTCTATGAACATGCATATATCTACACCGCCATCTGTACGAACATGGAAATATCTACATGGCCATCTGTATGAACATGTGAATATCTACACGGCGATATGTATGAACATGGAAATATCTACACCGCTAACTGTATGAACATGGAAATATCTGCATCGCTATCTGTATGAACATGGAAATATCTACACCGTTATCTGTATGAACATGGAAATATCTACACTGCTATCTGTATGAACATGGAAATATCTACACCGCTATCTGTATGAACATGCAAATATCTTCACCGCTATCTGTATGAACATGGAAATATCTTCACAGCTATCTATATATCAATGGAAATATCTACACTGCTATCTCTATAAACATGGAAATAACTACACTGCTATCTGTATAAACATGGAAATATCTACACCGCCATCTCTATGAACATGGAAATATCCACACCGCCATTTGTATGAACATGGAAATATCTACACCGCCATCTCTATGAACATGGAAATATCTACACCGCCATTTGTATGAACATGGAAATATCTACACCGCCATCTGTATGAACATGGAAATACCTTCACCGCCATCTGTATGAACATGGAAATATCTACACAGCTATCTGCATATACATGGAAATATCTACACAGATTTCTCTATAAATATGGAAATAACTACAGCGCTATCTCTATAAACATCGAAATATCTACAACGCCATCTGTATGAACATGGAAATATGTACAACGCTATCTGTACGAACATGGACATATCTACACCGCCATCTGTATTAAGATGGAAATATCTACACCGCTATCTGTATAAACATGGAAATATCTGCCCAACTATCTGTATAAGCATGGAAATATCTACACCGCTATCTGCATAAACATGGAAATATCCACACCGCTATCTGTTTAAAAATGGAAATGTCTACACCGCTGTCTGTGTAAACATGGAAATAACTACACCGCCATCTGTGAAAACATGAAAATATCTACACCGCCATCTCTATAAACATGGAAATATCTACACCGCCATCTGTATGAACATGCAAATATCTACACCGCCATCTCTATAAACATGGAAATATCTACACTGCTATCTGTATGAACTTGGAAATATCTACACTGCTATATGTATAAAATTGGAAATATCTACATCACTATCTCTATAAACATGGAAATATCTACACCACTATCTGTATAAACATGGAAATATCTTCACTGCTATCTGTATAAACATGGAAATATCTACAACGCTGTCTCTATAAACTTGGAAATAACTACACCACTATCTCTATAAACATGGAAATACCTAGACCGCCATCTCTATAAACATGGAAATATCTACACCACCATCTGTATAAACATGGAAATATCTATACCGCTATCTGCATAAAGTTGGAAATACCTACACCGCCATCTCTATGAACATGGAAATACCTACACCGCCATCTGTACGAACATGGAAATATCTGCACCGTCATCTGTATGAACATGTAAATATCTACACCGCCATCTGTATGAACATGGAAATATCTACACCGCTAACTGTATGAACATGGAAATATCTACACCGCTATCTGTATGAACATGGAAATATCTACACCGTTATCTGTATGAACATGGAAATATCTACACCGCTATCTGTAAAGAACACGGAAATATCTACACAGCTATCTGTATATCAATGGAAATATCTACACCGCTATCTCTATAAACATGGAAATAACTACACTGCTATCTGTATAAACATGGAAATATCTACACCGCCATCTCTATGAACATGGAAATATCTACACCGCCATTTGTATGTACATGGAAATATCTACACCGCCATCTGTAAGAACATGGAAATATCTACACCGCCATTTGTATGAACATGGAACTATCTACAACACCATCTGTATGAACATTTAAATATCTTCACCCCCATCTGTATGAAAATGGATATATGTACACCGGCATCTGGATGAACATGGAAATATCTACACCGCTATCTGCATGAACATGGAAATATCTACACAGCTATCTGCATATAAACGGAAATATCTACACAGATTTCTCAATAAATATGGAAATAACTACAGCACTATCACTATAAACTTCGGAATATCTACACCGCCATCTGTATGAACATGGAAATATCTACACCGCCATCTGTACGAACACGGACATATCTACACCACCATCTGTAATAAGATGGAAATATCTACACTGCTATCTGTATAAACATGGAAATATGTGCACCACTATCTGCATAAACATGGAAATATCCGCACCGCTATCTGTATAAACATGGAAATATCTACACCGCTATCTGCATAAACATGGAAATATCCACACCGCTATCTGTGTAAACATGGAAATGTCTACACCGCTATCTGTGTAAACATGGAAATATCTACACCGCCATCTGTGTAGGCATGAAAATATCTACACCGCCATCTCTATAAACATGGAAATATATACACCGCCATCTGTATGAACATGGAAATATCTACACCGCCATCTCTATAAACGTGGAAATATCTACACCGCTATCTGTATGAACTTGGAAATATCTACACTGCTATCTGTATAAAATTGGAATTATCTACACCACTATCTCTATAAACATGGAAATACCTACACCGCTATCTGTATAAACATGGAAATATCAACAGCGCTATCTGTATAAACATGGAAATATCTTCATCGCAATCTCTATAAACGTGGAAATATCTACAACGCTGTCTCTATAAACTTGGAAATAACTACACCACTATCTCTATAAACATGGAAATATCTAGACCGCCATCTCTATAAACATGGAAATATCTACACCAACATCTGTATAAACATGGAAATATCTATACCGCTATCTGCATAAACATGGAAATATCTACACCGCCATCTCTATGAACATGGAAATATCTACACCGCCATCTGTACGAACATGGAAATATCTACACCGCCATCTGTATGAACATGGAAATATCTACACTGCCATTTGTATGAACACGGACATATCCACACCGCTAACTGTACGAACATGGAAATATCTGCACCGCTATCTGTATGAACATGGAAATATCTACACCGTTATCTGTATGAACATGGAAATATCTACACCGCTCTCTGAATGAACATGGAAATATCTAAACCGCTATCTGTATGAACATGGAAATATCTACACTGATATCTGTATGAACATGCAAATCTCTTCACAGCTATCTGTATATCAATGGAAATATCTACACTGCTATCTATATAAACATGGAAATAACTAAACTGCTCTCTGTATAAACATGGAAATATCTACACTGCCATCTCTATGAACATGGAAATATCTACACCGCCATTTGTATGAACATGGAAATATCTACACTGCCATCTCTATGAACATGGAAATACCTTCACTGCCATTTGTATGAACATGGAAATATCTACACCACCATCTGTATGAACATGGAAATATCTTCACCGCCATCTGTATGAACATGGATATATCTACCCCGGCATCTGAATGAACATGGAAATAACTACACCGCTATCTGTATGAACATGGAAATATCTACACCGCTCTCTGTATGAACATGGAAATATCCACACCGCTATCTGTATGAACATGGAAATATCTACACCGCTATCTGTATGAACATGCAAATATCTACACCAGCATTTGGTTGAACATGGAAATATCTACACCGCTATCTGCATGAACATGGAAATATCTACACAGCTATCTGCATATACATGAAATTATCTACAAAGATTTCTCTATATATATGGAAATAACTACAGCGCTATCTCTATAAACTTCGAAATATCTACACCGCCATCTGTATGAACATGGAAATATCTACACCGCCATCTGTACGAACATGGAAATATCTACACCGCCATCTCTATGTACATGCAAATATCTACACAGCTATCTGTTTATCAATGGAAATATCTGCACTGCTATCTCTATAAACATGGAAATAACTACAATGCTATCTGTATAAACATGGAAATATCTACACCGCCAGCTGTATGAACATGGAAATATCTACACTGCCATCCGTACGAACATGGAAATATGTACACCGCCATCTGTATGAATATGTATATATCTACAATGCCATCTGTATGAACATGGAAATATCTACACCGCTGACTGTATGAGAATGGAAATATCTACAACGCTATCTGTATGAACATGGAAATATCTACACCGCTATGTGTATGAACATGGAAATAACTACACCGCTATCTGTATGAACATGCAAATATCTACACCGCTCTCTGTATGAACATGGAAATATCTACACCGCTATCTGAACGAACATGCAAATATCTACACAGCAATCTGTATATCAATGGAAATATCTACACTGCTATCTCTATAAACATGGAAATAACTACAGTGCTATCTGTATAAACATGGAAATATCTACACCGCCACCTGTATGAACATGGAAATATCTACACCCCCATCTGTATGAACATGCAAGTATCTACACCGCCCTCTGTATGAACATGGAAATATCTACACCGCTAACTGTATGAACATGGAAATATCTGCACCGCCATCTGTATGAACATGGAAATATCTACACCGCCATTTGTATGTACATGGAAATACCTACACCGCCATCTCTATGAACATGGAAATATCTACACCGCCATTTGTATGAACATGGAAATATCTACATCGCCATCTGTATGAACATGGAAATATCTTCACCCCCATCTGTATGAACATGGATATATCTACCCCGGCATCTGGATGAACATGGAAATATCTACAACACTATCTGCATGAACATGGAAATATCTAAACAGTTATCTGCATATACATAGAAATATCTACACAGATTTCTCTATAAATATGGAAATAACTACAGCGCTATCACTATAAACTTCGGAATATCTACACCGCCATCTGAATGAACATGGAAATATGTACACCGCCGTCTCTACGAACATGGACATATCTACACCGCCATCTGTAATTAGATGGAAATATCTACACCGCTATCTGTATAAACATGGAAATATGTGCACCACTATCTGTATAAACATGGAAATATCCGCACCGCTATCTGTATAAACATGGAAATATCTACACCGCTATCTGCATAAACATGGAAATATCCACACCGCTATCTGTGTAAACATGGAAATGTCCACACCGCTATCTGTGTAAACATGAAAATATCTACACCGCCATCTGTGTAAACATGAAAATATCTACACCGCCATCTCTATAAACATGGAAATATCTACACCGCCATCTGTATGAACATGGAAATGTCTACAACGCCATCTCTATAAACGTGGAAATATCTACACCGCTATCTGTATGAACTTGGAAATATCTACACCGCTATCTGTATAAACATGGAAATATCTACACTGCTATCTATATAAACATGGAAATATCTTCACCGCTATCTGTATAAACATGGAAATATCTGCAACGCTGTCTCTATAAACTTGGAAATAACTACACCACTATCTCTATAAACATGGAAATATCTAGACCGCCACCTCTATAAACATGGAAATATCTACACAACCATCTGTATAAACATGGAATTATCTATACCGCTATCTGCATAAACATGGAAATATCTACACCGCCATCTCTATGAACATGCAAATATCTACACAGCTATCTGTTTATCAATGTAAATATCTGCACTGCTATCTCTATAAACATGGAAATAACTACACTGCTATCTGTATAAACATGGAAATATCTACACCGCCACCTGTATGAACATGGAAATATATACACTGCCATCCGTACAAACATGGAAATATCTACACCGCCACCTGTATGAACATGGAAATATCTACACTGCCATCCGTACGAACATGGAAATATCTACACCGCCATCTGTATGAACATGTAAATATCTACAATACCATCTGTAGGAACATGGGAATATCTACCCCGCTGACTGTATGAGCATGGAAATATCTACAATGCTATCTGTATGAACATGGAAATATCTACACCGCTATCTGTATGAACATGGAAATATCTATACTGCTATCTGTATTAACATGGAAATATCTACACTGCTCTCTGTATGAACATGGAAATATCTACACCGCTATCTGTACGAACATGCAAATATCTACACAGCTATCTGTATATCAATGGAAATATCTACACTTCTATCTCTATAAACATGGAAATAACTACACTGCTATCTGTATAAACATAGAAATATCTACACCACCACCTGTATGAACATGGAAATATCTACACTGCCATCCATACGAACATGCAAATATCTACACCGCCATCTGTATGATCATGCAAATATCTACACCACCCTCTGTATGAACATGGAAATATCTACACCGCTAACTATATGAACATGGAATTATCTGCACCGCCATCTGTACGAACATGGAAATATCTACACCGCCATTTGTATGTACATGGAAATTTCTACACCGTCATCTCTATGAACATGGAAATATCTACACAGCCATTTGTATGAACATGGAAATATCTACACCGCCATCTGTACGAACATGGAAATATCTTCACCCCCTTCTGTATGAACATGGATATATCTACACCGGCATCTGGATGAACATGGAAATATCTACAACACTATCTGCATGAACATGGAAATATCTACACAGCTCTCTGCATATACATAGAAATATCTAAACAGATTTCTCTATAAATATGAAAATAACTGCAGCGCCATCACTATAAACTTCGGAAAATCTACACCGCCATCTGTATGAACATGGAAATATCTACACCGCCATCTGTACGAACATGGACTATCTACACCGC
The DNA here is from genome assembly GCF_029281585.2 of Gorilla gorilla gorilla. Classification (NCBI taxonomy): domain Eukaryota; kingdom Metazoa; phylum Chordata; class Mammalia; order Primates; family Hominidae; genus Gorilla; species Gorilla gorilla. The sequence continues at coordinate 3,507,547 of NC_073234.2, forward strand.
CATCTGTAATAAGATGGAAATATCTACACCTCTATCTGTATAAACATGGAAATATGTGCACCAGTATCTGTATGAACATGGAAATATCTACAAAGCCGTCTGTATGAACATGTAAATATCTACACCGCCATCTGTATGAACATGGAAATATCTACACCGCTAACTGTATGAACCTGGAAATATCTACACCGCTATTGGTATGAACATGAAAATATCTACACCGCTATCTGTATGAACATGGAAATATCTAAACCGCTATCTGTATGAATATGGAAATATCTACACCGCCATCTGTATAAACATGGAAATATCTACACCGCCATCTGTATGAACATGTAAATATCTACACCGCCATCTGTATGAACATGGAAATATCTACATCACTAACTGTATGAACATGGAAATATCTACACCGCTATTGGTATGAACATGGAAATATCTACACCGCCATCTCTATAAACGTGGAAATATCTACACCGCGATCTGTATGAACTTGGAAATAACTACACTGCTCTCTGTATAAAATTGAAATTATCTACACCACTATCTCTATAAATATGGAAATATCTACACTGCTATCTGTATAAACATGGAAATATCTACACCGCTATCTGTATAAACATGGAAATATCTTCACCGCTATCTTTATAAACATGGAAATATCTACAACGCTGTCTCTAAAAACTTGGAAATAACTACACCACTATCTCTGTAAACATGGAAATATCTACACCACCATCTGTATAAACATGGAAATATCTACACCGCCATCTCTATGAACATGGAAATATCTTCACCGCCATCGGTACGAACATGGAAATATCTATACCGCCATCTGTATGAACATGGAAATATCTACACCGCTAACTGTATGAACATGGACATATCTACACAGATATCTGTATGAACATGGAAATATCTACACCGTTATCTGTATGAACATGTAAATATCTACACCGCTATCTGTATGACGATGGAAATAACTACACCGCTATCTGTTCGAACATGGATATATCTACACCGCTTTCTGTATGAACATGCAAATACCTACACAGCTATCTGTATATCAATGGAAATATCTACACTGCTATCTCTATAAACATGGAAATAACTACACTGCTATCTGTATAAACATGGAAATATCTACACCGCCACCTGAATGAACATGGAAATATCTACACTGCCATCCGTTCAAACATGGAAATATCTGCACCGCCATCTGTATGAACATGTAAATATCTTCACCGCCAACTGTATGAAGATGGAAATATCTACACCGCTAAATGTTCGAACATGGAAATGTCTACACCGCTATTGGTATGAACATGGAAATATCTACACCGCTATCTGTATGAACATGGAAATATCTACACCGCCATCTGTATGAACATGGAAATATCTGCACCGCTATCTGTACGAACATGGAAATAACTACACCGCCATCTGTATGAACATGTAAATATCTGCACCGCCATCTGTATGAACATGGAAATATCTACACCGCTAACTGTATGAACATGGAAATATCTACACCGCTATCTGTATGGACATGGAAATATCTACAACGCTATCTGTATGAACATGGAAATATCTAAACCGCTATCTGTATGAACATGGAAATATCTACATCGCTGTCTGTATGAACATGGAAATATCTACACCGCTATCTGTATTAACATGGAAATATCTACACCGCCATCTGTATGAACATGTAAATATCTGCACCACCATCTGTATGAAAATGGAAATATCTACAGCGCTACCTGTATGAACATGGAAGTATCTACCCCGCTATCTGTATGAACATGGAAATATCTACACCGCTATCTGTATGAACATGGAAATATCTACACCGCTATCTGTATGAACATGGAAATATCTACACCGCTATCTGTACGAACATGGAAATATCTAGACCGCTATCTGTATGAAAATGCAAATATCTACACATCTATCTGTATATCAATGGAAATATCTACACTGCTATCTCTATAAACATGGAAATAACTACACTGCTATCTGTATAAACATGGAAATATCTACACCGCCATCTCTATGAACATGGAAATATCTACACCGCCATGTGTATGAACATGGAAATATCTACACCGCCATCTCTATGAACATGTAAATATCTACACAGCCATTTGTATGAACATGGAAATATCTACACCGCCATCTGTATGAACATGGAAATATCTTCACCGCCATCTGTATGAACATGGATATATGTGCACCGGCATCTGAATGAACATGGAAATATCTACACCGCCATCTGTATGAACATGTAAATATCTACACCGCCATCAGTATGAACATGGAAATATCTACATCACTAACTGTATGAACATGGAAATATCTACACCGCTATTGGTATGAACATGGAAATATCTACACCGCCATCTCTATAAACGTGGAAATATCTACACCGCGATCTGTATGAACTTGGAAATAACTACACTGCTCTCTGTATAAAATTGAAATTATCTACACCACTATCTCTATAAACATGGAAATATCTACACTGCTATCTGTATAAACATGGAAATATCTACACCGCTATCTGTATAAACATGGATATATCTTCACCGATATCTTTATAAACATGGAAATATCTACAACGCTGTCTCTAAAAACTTGGAAATAACTACACCACTATCTCTGTAAACATGGAAATATCTACACCACCATCTGTATAAACATGGAAATATCTACACCGCCATCTCTATGAACATGGAAATATCTTCACAGCCATCGGTATGAACATGGAAATATCTATACCGCAATCTGTATGAACATGGAAATATCTACACCGCTAAATGTATGAACATGGACTTATCTACACAGATATCTGTATGAACATGGAAATATCTACACCGTTATCTGTATGAACATGTAAATATCTACACCGCTATCTGTATGACGATGGAAATAACTACACCGCTATCTGTACGAACATGGATATATCTACACCGCTTTCTGTATGAACATGCAAATACCTACACAGCTATCTGTATATCAATGGAAATATCTACACTGCTATCTCTATAAACATGGAAATAACTACACTGCTATCTGTATAAACATTTAAATATCTACACCGCCACCTGTATGAACATGGAAATATCTACACTGCCATCCATACGAACATGGAAAGATCTACACCGCCATCTGTATGAACATGGAAATATCTACACCGCCATCTGTATGAACATGGAAATATCTACACCGCTAACTGTAGGAAGATGGAAATATCTACACTGCTATCTGTACGAACATGGAAATATCTACACCGCTATCTGTATGAACATGCAAATATCTACACAGCTATCTGTATATCAATGGAAATATCTAAACAGCTATCTCTATTAACATGGAAATAACTACACTGCTATCTGTATAAACATGGAAATATCTACACCGCCACCTGAATGAACATGGAAATATCTACACTGCCATCCGTTCAAACATGGAAATATCTGCACCGCCATCTGTATGAACATGTAAATATCTTCACCGCCATCTGTATGAAGATGGAAATATCTACACCGCTAAATGTTCGAACATGGAAATGTCTACACCGCTATTGGTATGAACATGGAAATATCTACACCGCTATCTGTATGAACATGGAAATATCTACACCGCCATCTGTATGAACATGGAAATATCTGCACCGCTATCTGTACGAACATGGTAATAACTACACCGCCATCTGTATGAACATGTAAATATCTGCACCGCCATCTGTATGAACATGGAAATATCTACACCGCTAACTGTATGAACATGGAAATATCTACACCGCTATCTGTATGGACATGGAAATATCTACAACGCTATCTGTATGAACATGGAAATATCTACACCGCTATCTGTATGAACATGGAAATATATACATCGCTGTCTGTATGAACATGGAAATATCTACACCGCTATCTGTATGAACATGGAAATATCTACACCGCCATCTGTATGAACATGTAAATATCTGCACCACCATCTGTATGAAAATGGAAATACCTACAGCGCTACTTGTATGAACATGGAAATATCTACCCCGCTATCTGTATGAACATGGAAATATCTACACCGCTATCTGATTGAACATGGAAATATCTACACCGCTATCTGTATGAACATGGAAATATCTACACCGCTATCTGTACGAACATGGAAATATCTAGACCGCTATCTGTATGAAAATGCAAATATCTACACATCTATCTGTATATCAATGGAAATATCTACACTGCTATCTCTATAAACATGGAAATAACTACACTGCTATCTGTATAAACATGGAAATATCTACACCGCCATCTCTATGGACATGGAAATATCTACACCGCCATTTGTATGAACATGGAAATATCTACACCGCCATCTCTATGAACATGTAAATATCTACACAGCCATTTGTATGAACATGGAAATATCTACACCGCCATCTGTATGAACATGGAAATATCTTCACCGCCATCTGTATGAACATGGATATATGTGCACTGGCATCTGGATGAACATGGAAATATCTACACCGCCATCTGTATGAACATGTAAATATCTACACCGCCATCTGTATGAACATGGAAATATCTACATCACTAACTGTATGAACATGGAAATATCTACACCGCTATTGGTATGAACATGGAAATATCTACACCGCCATCTCTATAAACGTGGAAATATCTACACCGCGATCTGTATGAACTTGGAAATAACTACACTGCTCTCTGTATAAAATTGAAATTATCTACACCACTATCTCTATAAATATGGAAATATCTACACTGCTATCTGTATAAACATGGAAATATCTACACCGCTATCTGTATAAACATGGAAATATCTTCACCGCTATCTTTATAAACATGGAAATATCTACAACGCTGTCTCTAAAAACTTGGAAATAACTGCACCACTATCTCTGTAAACATGGAAATATCTACACCACCATCTGTATAAACATGGAAATATCTACACCGCCATCTCTATGAACATGGAAATATCTTCACCGCCATCGGTACGAACATGGAAATATCTATACCGCCATCTGTATGAACATGGAAATATCTACACCGCTAACTGTATGAACATGGACATATCTACACAGATATCTGTATGAACATGGAAATATCTACACCGTTATCTGTATGAACATGTAAATATCTACACCGCTATCTGTATGACGATGGAAATAACTACACCGCTATCTGTAAGAACATGGATATATCTACACCGCTTTCTGTATGAACATGCAAATACCTACACAGCTATCTGTATATCAATGGAAATATCTACACTGCTATCTCTATAAACATGGAAATAACTACACTGCTATCTGTATAAACATGGAAATATCTACACCGCCACCTGAATGAACATGGAAATATCTACACTGCCATCCGTTCAAACATGGAAATATCTGCACCGCCATCTGTATGAACATGTAAATATCTTCACCGCCAACTGTATGAAGATGGAAATATCTACACCGCTAAATGTTCGAACATGGAAATGTCTACACCGCTATTGGTATGAACATGGAAATATCTACACCGCTATCTGTATGAACATGGAAATATCTACACCGCCATCTGTATGAACATGGAAATATCTGCACCGCTATCTGTACGAACATGGAAATAACTACACCGCCATCTGTATGAACATGTAAATATCTGCACCGCCATCTGTATGAACATGGAAATATCTACACCGCTAACTGTATGAACATGGAAATATCTACACCGCTATCTGTATGGACATGGAAATATCTACAACGCTATCTGTATGAACATGGAAATATCTACACCGCTATCTGTATGAACATGGAAATATCTACATCGCTGTCTGTATGAACATGGAAATATCTACACCGCTATCTGTATTAACATGGAAATATCTACACCGCCATCTGTATGAACATGTAAATATCTGCACCGCCATCTGTATGAAAATGGAAATATCTACAGCGCTACCTGTATGAACATGGAAATATCTACCCCGCTATCTGTATGAACATGGAAATATCTACACCGCTATCTGTATGAACATGGAAATATCTACACCGCTATCTGTATGAACATGGAAATATCTACACCGCTATCTGTACGAACATGGAAATATCTAGACCGCTATCTGTATGAAAATGCAAATATCTACACATCTATCTGTATATCAATGGAAATATCTACACTGCTATCTCTATAAACATGGAAATAACTACACTGCTATCTGTATAAACATGGAAATATCTACACCGCCATCTCTATGAACATGGAAATATCTACACCGCCATGTGTATGAACATGGAAATATCTACACCGCCATCTCTATGAACATGTAAATATCTACACAGCCATTTGTATGAACATGGAAATATCTACACCGCCATCTGTATGAACATGGAAATATCTTCACCGCCATCTGTATGAACATGGATATATGTGCACCGGCATCTGAATGAACATGGAAATATCTACACCGCCATCTGTATGAACATGTAAATATCTACACCGCCATCAGTATGAACATGGAAATATCTACATCACTAACTGTATGAACATGGAAATATCTACACCGCTATTGGTATGAACATGGAAATATCTACACCGCCATCTCTATAAACGTGGAAATATCTACACCGCGATCTGTATGAACTTGGAAATAACTACACTGCTCTCTGTATAAAATTGAAATTATCTACACCACTATCTCTATAAACATGGAAATATCTACACTGCTATCTGTATAAACATGGAAATATCTACACCGCTATCTGTATAAACATGGATATATCTTCACCGATATCTTTATAAACATGGAAATATCTACAACGCTGTCTCTAAAAACTTGGAAATAACTACACCACTATCTCTGTAAACATGGAAATATCTACACCACCATCTGTATAAACATGGAAATATCTACACCGCCATCTCTATGAACATGGAAATATCTTCACCGCCATCGGTATGAACATGGAAATATCTATACCGCAATCTGTATGAACATGGAAATATCTACACCGCTAAATGTATGAACATGGACATATCTACACAGATATCTGTATGAACATGGAAATATCTACACCGTTATCTGTATGAACATGTAAATATCTACACCGCTATCTGTATGACAATGGAAATAACTACACCGCTATCTGTACGAACATGGATATATCTACACCGCTTTCTGTATGAACATGCAAATACCTACACAGCTATCTGTATATCAATGGAAATATCTACACTGCTATCTCTATAAACATGGAAATAACTACACTGCTATCTGTATAAACATTTAAATATCTACACCGCCACCTGTATGAATATGGAAATATCTACACTGCCATCCGTACGAACATGGAAAGATCTACACCGCCATCTGTATGAACATGGAAATATCTACACCGCCATCTGTATGAACATGGAAATATCTACACCGCTAACTGTAGGAAGATGGAAATATCTACACTGCTATCTGTACGAACATGGAAATATCTACACCGCTATCTGTATGAACATGCAAATATCTACACAGCTATCTGTATATCAATGGAAATATCTAAACAGCTATCTCTATTAACATGGAAATAACTACACTGCTATCTGTATAAACATGGAAATATCTACACCGCCACCTGAATGAACATGGAAATATCTACACTGCCATCCGTTCAAACATGGAAATATCTGCACCGCCATCTGTATGAACATGTAAATATCTTCACCGCCATCTGTATGAAGATGGAAATATCTACACCGCTAAATGTTCGAACATGGAAATGTCTACACCGCTATTGGTATGAACATGGAAATATCTACACCGCTATCTGTATGAACATGGAAATATCTACACCGCCATCTGTATGAACATGGAAATATCTGCACCGCTATCTGTACGAACATGGAAATAACTACACCGCCATCTGTATGAACATGTAAATATCTGCACCGCCATCTGTATGAACATGGAAATATCTACACCGCTAACTGTATGAACATGGAAATATCTACACCGCTATCTGTATGGACATGGAAATATCTACAACGCTATCTGTATGAACATGGAAATATCTACACCGCTATCTGTATGAACATGGAAATATATACATCGCTGTCTGTATGAACATGGAAATATCTACACCGCTATCTGTATGAACATGGAAATATCTACACCGCCATCTGTATGAACATGTAAATATCTGCACCGCCATCTGTATGAAAATGGAAATATCTACAGCGCTACCTGTATGAACATGGAAATATCTACCCCGCTATCTGTATGAACATGGAAATATCTACACCGCTATCTGTATGAACATGGAAATATCTACACCGCTATCTGTATGAACATGGAAATATCTACACCGCTATCTGTACGAACATGGAAATATCTAGACCGCTATCTGTATGAAAATGCAAATATCTACACATCTATCTGTATATCAATGGAAATATCTACACTGCTATCTCTATAAACATGGAAATAACTACACTGCTATCTGTATAAACATGGAAATATCTACACCGCCATCTCTATGAACATGGAAATATCTACACCGCCATGTGTATGAACATGGAAATATCTACACCGCCATCTCTATGAACATGTAAATATCTACACAGCCATTTGTATGAACATGGAAATATCTACACCGCCATCTGTATGAACATGGAAATATCTTCACCGCCATCTGTATGAACATGGATATATGTGCACCGGCATCTGAATGAACATGGAAATATCTACACCGCCATCTGTATGAACATGTAAATATCTACACCGCCATCAGTATGAACATGGAAATATCTACATCACTAACTGTATGAACATGGAAATATCTACACCGCTATTGGTATGAACATGGAAATATCTACACCGCCATCTCTATAAACGTGGAAATATCTACACCGCGATCTGTATGAACTTGGAAATAACTACACTGCTCTCTGTATAAAATTGAAATTATCTACACCACTATCTCTATAAACATGGAAATATCTACACTGCTATCTGTATAAACATGGAAATATCTACACCGCTATCTGTATAAACATGGATATATCTTCACCGATATCTTTATAAACATGGAAATATCTACAACGCTGTCTCTAAAAACTTGGAAATAACTACACCACTATCTCTGTAAACATGGAAATATCTACACCACCATCTGTATAAACATGGAAATATCTACACCGCCATCTCTATGAACATGGAAATATCTTCACCGCCATCGGTATGAACATGGAAATATCTATACCGCAATCTGTATGAACATGGAAATATCTACACCGCTAAATGTATGAACATGGACATATCTACACAGATATCTGTATGAACATGGAAATATCTACACCGTTATCTGTATGAACATGTAAATATCTACACCGCTATCTGTATGACAATGGAAATAACTACACCGCTATCTGTACGAACATGGATATATCTACACCGCTTTCTGTATGAACATGCAAATACCTACACAGCTATCTGTATATCAATGGAAATATCTACACTGCTATCTCTATAAACATGGAAATAACTACACTGCTATCTGTATAAACATTTAAATATCTACACCGCCACCTGTATGAATATGGAAATATCTACACTGCCATCCGTACGAACATGGAAAGATCTACACCGCCATCTGTATGAACATGGAAATATCTACACCGCCATCTGTATGAACATGGAAATATCTACACCGCTAACTGTAGGAAGATGGAAATATCTACACTGCTATCTGTACGAACATGGAAATATCTACACCGCTATCTGTATGAACATGCAAATATCTACACAGCTATCTGTATATCAATGGAAATATCTAAACAGCTATCTCTATTAACATGGAAATAACTACACTGCTATCTGTATAAACATGGAAATATCTACACCGCCACCTGAATGAACATGGAAATATCTACACTGCCATCCGTTCAAACATGGAAATATCTGCACCGCCATCTGTATGAACATGTAAATATCTTCACCGCCATCTGTATGAAGATGGAAATATCTACACCGCTAAATGTTCGAACATGGAAATGTCTACACCGCTATTGGTATGAACATGGAAATATCTACACCGCTATCTGTATGAACATGGAAATATCTACACCGCCATCTGTATGAATATGGAAATATCTGCACCGCTATCTGTACGAACATGGTAATAACTACACCGCCATCTGTATGAACATGTAAATATCTGCACCGCCATCTGTATGAACATGGAAATATCTACACCGCTAACTGTATGAACATGGAAATATCTACACCGCTATCTGTATGGACATGGAAATATCTACAACGCTATCTGTATGAACATGGAAATATCTACACCGCTATCTGTATGAACATGGAAATATATACATCGCTGTCTGTATGAACATGGAAATATCTACACCGCTATCTGTATGAACATGGAAATATCTACACCGCCATCTGTATGAACATGTAAATATCTGCACCACCATCTGTATGAAAATGGAAATACCTACAGCGCTACTTGTATGAACATGGAAATATCTACCCCGCTATCTGTATGAACATGGAAATATCTACACCGCTATCTGATTGAACATGGAAATATCTACACCGCTATCTGTATGAACATGGAAATATCTACACCGCTATCTGTACGAACATGGAAATATCTAGACCGCTATCTGTATGAAAATGCAAATATCTACACATCTATCTGTATATCAATGGAAATATCTACACTGCTATCTCTATAAACATGGAAATAACTACACTGCTATCTGTATAAACATGGAAATATCTACACCGCCATCTCTATGGACATGGAAATATCTACACCGCCATTTGTATGAACATGGAAATATCTACACCGCCATCTCTATGAACATGTAAATATCTACACAGCCATTTGTATGAACATGGAAATATCTACACCGCCATCTGTATGAACATGGAAATATCTTCACCGCCATCTGTATGAACATGGATATATGTGCACTGGCATCTGGATGAACATGGAAATATCTACACCGCCATCTGTATGAACATGTAAATATCTACACCGCCATCTGTATGAACATGGAAATATCTACATCACTAACTGTATGAACATGGAAATATCTACACCGCTATTGGTATGAACATGGAAATATCTACACCGCCATCTCTATAAACGTGGAAATATCTACACCGCGATCTGTATGAACTTGGAAATAACTACACTGCTCTCTGTATAAAATTGAAATTATCTACACCACTATCTCTATAAACATGGAAATATCTACACTGCTATCTGTATAAACATGGAAATATCTACACCGCTATCTGTATAAACATGGAAATATCTTCACCGCTATCTTTATAAACATGGAAATATCTACAACGCTGTCTCTAAAAACTTGGAAATAACTACTCCACTATCTCTGTAAACATGGAAATATCTACACCACCATCTGTATAAACATGGAAATATCTACACCGCCATCTCTATGAACATGGAAATATCTTCACCGCCATCGGTACGAACATGGAAATATCTATACCGCCATCTGTATGAACATGGAAATATCTACACCGCTAACTGTATGAACATGGACATATCTACACAGATATCTGTATGAACATGGAAATATCTACACCGTTATCTGTATGAACATGTAAATATCTACACCGCTATCTGTATGACGATGGAAATAACTACACCGCTATCTGTACGAACATGGATATATCTACACCGCTTTCTGTATGAACATGCAAATACCTACACAGCTATCTGTATATCAATGGAAATATCTACACTGCTATCTCTATAAACATGGAAATAACTACACTGCTATCTGTATAAACATTTAAATATCTACACCGCCACCTGAATGAACATGGAAATATCTACACTGCCATCCGTACGAACATGGAAAGATCTACACCGCCATCTGTATGAACATGTGAATATCTACACCGCCATCTGTATGAACATGGAAATATCTACACTGCTAACTGTAGGAACATGGAAATATCTACACCGCTATCTGTACGAACATGGAAATATCTACACAGCTATCTGTATGAACATGCAAATATCTACACAGCTATCTGTATATCAATGGAAATATCTACACAGCTATCTCTATTAACATGGAAATAACTACACTGCTATCTGTATAAACATGGAAATATCTACACCGCCACCTGAATGAACATGGAAATATCTATACTGCCATCCGTTCAAACATGGAAATATCTGCACCGCCATCTGTATGAACATGTAAATATCTTCACCGCCAACTGTATGAAGATGGAAATATCTACACCGCTAAATGTTCGAATATGGAAATGTCTACACCGCTATTGGTATGAACATGGAAATATCTACACCGCTATCTGTATGAACATGGAAATATCTACACCGCCATCTGTATGAACATGGAAATATCTGCACCGCTATCTGTACGAACATGGAAATAACTACACCGCCATCTGTATGAACATGTAAATATCTGCACCGCCATCTGTATGAACATGGAAATATCTACACCGCTAACTGTATGAACATGGAAATATCTACACCGCTTTCTGTATGGACATGGAAATATCTACAACGCTATCTGTATGAACATGGAAATATCTACACCGCTATCTGTATGAACATGGAAATATCTACATCGCTGTCTGTATGAACATGTAAATATCTACACCGCTATCTGTATGAACATGGAAATATCTACACCGCCATCTGTATGAACATGTAAATATCTACACAGCCATTTGTATGAACATGGAAATATCTACACCGCCATCTGTATGAACATGGAAATATCTTCACCGGCATCTGGATGAACATGGAAATATCTACACCGCTATCTGCATGAACATGGAAATATCTACACCGTTATCTGTATAAACATGGAAATACCTTCACGGCTATCTGTATAAACATGGAAATATCTACAGTGCTATCTGCATAAAGATGGAAATATCCACACCGCTATCTGTGTAAACATGGAAATGTCTACACTGCTATCTGTGTAAACATGGAAATATCTACACCGCCATCTGTGTAAACATGAAAATATCTACACCGCCATCCCTATAAACATGGAAATATCTACACTGTCCTCTGTATGAACATGGAAATATCTACACCGCCATCTCTGTAAACGTGGAAATATCTACACCGCGATCTGTATGAACTTGGAAATAACTACACTGCTCTCTGTATAAAATTGAAATTATCTACACCACTATCTCTATAAACATGGAAATATCTACACTGCTACCTGTATAAACATGGAAATATCTACACCGCTATCTGTATAAACATGGAAATATCTTCACCGCTATCTGTATAAACATGGAAATATCTACAACGATGTCTCTATAAACTTGGAAATAACTACACCACTATCTCTGTAAACATGGAAATATCTACACCACCATCTGTATAAACATGGAAATATCTACACTGCCATCTCTATGAACATGGAAATATCTTCACCGCCATCGGTACGAACATGGAAATATCTATACCGCCATCTGTATGAACATGGAAATATCTACACCGCTAACTGTATGAACATGGACATATCTACACGGATATCTGTATGAACATGGAAATATCTACACCGTTATCTGTATTTACATGTAAATATCTACACAGCTATCTGTATGACGATGGAAATAACTACACCGCTATCTGTACGAACATGGATATATCTACACCGCTTTCTGTATGAACATGCAAATACCTACACATCTATCTGTATATCAATGGAAATATCTACACTGCTATCTCTATAAACATGGAAATAACTACACTGCTATCTGTATAAACATTTAAATATCTACACCGCCACCTGTATGAACATGGAAATATCTACACTGCCATCCGTACGAACATGGAAAGATCTACACCGCCATCTGTATGAACATGTAAATATCTACACCGCCATCAGTATGAATATGGAAATATCTACACCGCTAACTGTAGGAACATGGAAATATCTACACCGCTATCTGTACGAACATGGAAATATCTACACCGCTATCTGTATGAACATGCAAATATCTACACAGCTATCTGTATATCAATGGATATATCTACACAGCTATCTCTATTAACATGGAAATAGCTACACTGCTATCTGTATAAACATGGAAATATCTACACCGCCACCTGTATGAACATGGAAATATCTACACTGCCATCCGTTCAAACATGGAAATATCTGCACCGCCATCTGTATGAACATGTAAATATCTTCACCGCCAACTGTATGAACATGGAAATATCTTCACCGCTAAATGTACGAACATGGAAATGTCTACACCGCTATTGGTATGAACATGGAAATATCTACACCGCTATCTGTATGAACATGGAAATATCTACACCGCCATCTGTATGAACATGGAAATATCTGCACCGCTATCTGTACGAACATGGAAATATCTACACCGCCATCTGTATGAACATGTAAATATCTGCACCGCCATCTGTATGAACATGGAAATATCTACACCGCTAACTGTATGAACATGGAAATATCTACACCGCTATCTGTATGGACATGGAAATATCTACAACGCTATCTGTATGAACATGGAAATATCTACACTGCCATCCGTTCAAACATGGAAATATCTGCACCGCCATCTGTATGAACATGTAAATATCTTCACCGCCAACTGTATGAACATGGAAATATCTTCACCGCTAAATGTACGAACATGGAAATGTCTACACCGCTATTGGTATGAACATGGAAATATCTACACCGCTATCTGTATGAACATGGAAATATCTACACCGCCATCTGTATGAACATGGAAATATCTGCACCGCTATCTGTACGAACATGGAAATATCTACACCGCCATCTGTATGAACATGTAAATATCTGCACCGCCATCTGTATGAACATGGAAATATCTACACCGCTAACTGTATGAACATGGAAATATCTACACCGCTATCTGTATGGACATGGAAATATCTACAACGCTATCTGTATGAACATGGAAATATCTACACCGCTATCTGTATGGACATGGAAATATCTACAACGCTATCTGTATGAACATGGAAATATCTACACTGCTATCTGTATGAACATGGAAATATCTACACCGCTATCTGTATGAACATGGAAATATCTACACCGCTATCTGTATGAACTTGCAAATATCTACACAGCTATCTGTATATCAATGGAAATATCCACACTGGTATCTCTATAAACATGGAAATAACTACACTGCTATCTGTATAAACATGGAAATATCTACACCACCATCTCTATGAACATGGAAATATCTACACCGCCATTTGTATGAACCTGGAAATATCTACACCGCTATCTGTATGAACATGGAAATATCTACACCGCTAACTGTATGAACATGGAAATATCTACACTGCTATTGGTATGAACATGGAAATATCTACACCGCTATCTGTATGAACATGGAAATATCTGCACCGCTGTCTGTATGAACATGGAAATATCTACACCGCTATCTGTATGAACATGGAAATATCTACACCGCTAACTGTATGAACATGGAAATATCTACACCGCTATTGGTATGAACATGGAAATATCTACACCGCTACCTGTATGAACATGGAAATATCTACACCGCTATCTGTATGAACATGGAAATACCTACCAAGCTATCTGTATGAACATGGAAATATCTACACTGCTATCGGTATGAACATGGAAATATCTACACCGCTATCTGTACGAACATGGAAATATCTAGACCGCTATCTGTATGAAAATGCAAATATCTACACATCTATCTGTATATCAATGGAAATATCTACACTGCTATCTCTATAAACATGGAAATAACTACACTGCTATCTGTATAAATATGGAAATATCTACACGGCCATCTCTATGAACATGGAAATATCTACACCGCCATTTGTATGAACATGGAAATATCTACACCGCCATCTCTATGAACATGTAAATATGTACTCAGCCATTTGTATGAACATGGAAATATCTACACCGCCATCTGTATGAACATGGAAATATCTTCACCGCCATCTGTATGAACATGGATATATGTTCACCGGCATCTGGATGAACATGGAAATATCTACACCGCTATCTGCATGAACATGGAAATATTTACACCGCTATCTGTATAAACATGGAAATACCTTCACGGCTATCTGTATAAACATGGAAATATCTACACTGCTATCTGCATAAACATGGAAATATCCACACCGCTATCTGTGTAAACATGGAAATGTCTACACCGCTATCTGTGTAAACATGGAAATATCTACACCGCCATCTGTGTAAACATGAAAATATCTACACCGCCATCCCTATAAACATGGAAATATCTACACTGTCCTCTGTATGAACATGGAAATATCTACACCGCCATCTCTATAAACGTGGAAATATCTACACCGCTATCTGTATGAACTTGGAAATAACTACACTGCTCTCTGTTTAAAATTGAAATTATCTACACCACTATCTCTATAAACATGGAAATATCTACACTGCTATCTGTATAAACATGGAAATATCTACACCGCTATCTCTATAAACATGGAAATATCTTCACCGCTATCTGTATAAACATGGAAATATCTACAACGCTGTCTCTATAAACTTGGAAATAACTACACCACTATCTCTGTAAACATGGAAATATCTACACCACCATCTGTATAAACATGGAAATATCTACACCGCCATCTCTATGAACATGGAAATATCTACACCGCTAACTGTATGAACATGGACATATCTACAGAGATATCTGTATGAACATGGAAATATCTACACCGTTATCTGTATGTACATGTAAATATCTACACCGCTATCTGTATGACGATGGAAATAACTACACTGCTATCTGTACGAACATGGATATATCTACACCGCTTTCTGTATGAACATGCAAATACCTACACATCTATCTGTATATCAATGGAAATATCTACACTGCTATCTCTATAAACATGGAAATAACTACACTGCTATCTGTATAAACATTTAAATATCTACACCGCCACCTGTATGAACATGGAAATATCTACACTGCCATCCGTACGAACATGGAAAGATCTGCACCGCCATCTGTATGAACATGTAAATATCTACACCGCCATCTGTATGAATATGGA
This sequence comes from Gorilla gorilla gorilla, assembly GCF_029281585.2. Lineage (NCBI taxonomy): Eukaryota > Metazoa > Chordata > Mammalia > Primates > Hominidae > Gorilla > Gorilla gorilla. The sequence goes on from NC_073234.2 coordinate 3,524,717, forward strand.
AATATCTACACCGCTAACTGTAGGAACATGGAAATATCTACACCGCTATCTGTACGAACATGGAAATATCTACACCGCTATCTGTATGAACATGCAAATATCTACACAGCTATCTGTATGAACTTGCAAATATCTACACAGCTATCTGTATATCAATGGAAATATCCAAACTGGTATCTCTATAAACATGGAAATTACTACACTGCTATCTGTATAAACATGGAAATATCTACACCGCGATCTGTAAGAACATGGAAATATCTACACCGCTATTGGTATGAACATGAAAATATCTACACCGCTATCTGTATGAACATGGAAATATCTAAACCGCTATCTGTATGAATATGGAAATATCTACACCGCTATCTGTATGAACATGGAAATATCTACACCGCCATCTGTATGAACATGGAAATATCTACACCGCCATCTGTATGAACATGGAAATATCTACATCGCTAACTGTATGAACATGGAAATATCTACACCGCTATTGGTATGAACATGGAAATATCTACACCGCTATCTGTATGAACATGGAAATATCTACACCGCTATCTGTATGAACATGGAAATATCTACACCGCTATCTGTATGAACATGGAAATATCTAGACCGCTATCTGTATGAACATGCAAATATCTACACAGCTATCTGTATATCAATGAAAATATCTACACTGCTATCCCTTTAAACATGGTAATAACTACACTGCTATCTGTATAAATATGGAAATATCTACACCGCCATCTCTATGAAGATGGAAATATCTACACCGCCATTTGTATGAACATGGAAATACCTACACCGCCATCTCTATGAACATGGAAATATCTACACCGCCGTTTGTATGAACATGGAAATATCTACACCACCATCTGTATGAACATGGAAATAACTTCACCGCCATCTGTATGAACATGGATATATGTACACCGGCATCTGGATGAACATGGAAATATCTACACCGCTATCTGCATGAACATGGAAATATCTACACAGCTATCTGAATATACACGGAAATATCTACACAGATTTCTCTATAAATATGGAAATAACTACAGCGCTATCTCTATAAACTTCGAAATATCTACACCGCCATCTGTATGAACATGGAAATATCTACACCGCTATCTGTACAAACATGGACATATCTACACAGCCATCTGTATTAAGATGGAAATATCTACACCGCTATCTGTATAAACATGGAAATATCTGCCCAACTATCTGTATAAACATGGAAATATCCGCACCGCTATCTGTATAAACATGGAAATATCTACACCGCCACCTATATGAACATGGATATATCTACACTGCCATCCGTACCAACATGGAAATATCTACACCGCCACCTGTATGAACATGGAAATATCTACACTGCCATCCGTTCAAACATGGAAATATCTGCACCGCCATCTGTATGAACATGTTAATATCTTCACCGCCAACTGTATGAACATGGAAATATCTACACCGCTAAATGTACGAACATGGAAATGTCTACACCGCTATTGGTATGAACATGGAAATATCTACACCGCTATCTGTATGAACATGAAAATATCTACACCACCATCTGTATGAACATGGAAATATCTGCACCACTATCTGTACGAACATGGAAATATCTACACCGCCATCTGTGAACATGTATATATCTGCACCGCCATCTGTATGAACATGGAAATATCTACACCGCTAACTATAAGAACATGGAAATATCTACACCGCTATCTGTATGGACATGGAAATATCTACAACGCTATCTGTATGAACATGGAAATATCTACACCGCTATCTCTATAAACGTGGAAATATCTACACCGCTATCTGTATGAACTTGGAAATATCTACACTGCTCTCTGTATAAAATTGAAATTATCTACACCACTATTTCTATAAACATGGAAATATCAACACTGCTATCCGTATAAACATGGAAATATCTACACCGCTATCTGTATAAACATGGAAATAACTTCACCGCTATCTGTATCAACATGGAAATATCTACAACGCTGTCTCTATAAACTTGGAAATAACTACACCACTATCTCTGTAAACATGGAAATATGTAGACCGCCATCTCTATAAACATCGAAATATCTACACCACCATCTGTATAAACATGGAAATATCTATACCGCTATCTGCATAAACATGGAAATATCTACACCGCCATCTCTAAGAACATGGAAATATCTACACCGCCATCTGTACGAACATGAAAATATCTATACCGCCAGCTGTATGAACACGTAAATATCTACACCGCCATCTGAATGAACATGGAAATATCTACACCGCTAACTGTATGAACATGGAAATATCTACACCACTATCTGTATGAAAATGGAAATGTCTACACCGTTATCTGTATGAACATGGAAATATCTACACCGCTATCTGTATGAACATGGAAATACCTACACCGCTATCTGTACGAACATGGAAATATGTACACCGCCATCTGTATGAACATGCAAATATCTACACAGCTATATGTATATCAATGGAAATACCTACACTGCTATCTCTATAAAAATGGAAATAACTACACTGCTATCTGTATAAACAGGGATATATCTAAACCGCCACCTGCATGAACATGGAAATATCTACACTGCCATCCGTACGAACATGGAAATATCTACACCGCCATCTGTATGAACATGTAAATATCTACACCGCCATCTCTATGAACATGGAAATATCTACACCACTAACTGTATGAACATGGAAATATCTACACCGCTATTGGTATGAACATGGAAATACCTACACCGCTATCTGTATGAACATGGAAATATCTACACCGCTGTCTGTATGAACATGGATATATCTACACCGCTATCTGTATGAACATGGAAATATCTACACCGCCATCTGTATGAACATGTAAATATCTGCACCGCCATCTGTATGAAACTGGAAATATCTACACCACTACCTGTATGAAAATGGAAATATCTACACCGCTATCTGTATGAACATGGAAATATCTACACCGCTATCTGTATGAACATGGAAATATCTACACCGCTATCTGTATGAACATGGAAATATCTACACCGCTATCTGTATGAACATGGAAATAACTAGACCGCTATCTGTATGAAAATGCAAATATCTACACATCTATCTGTATATCAATGGAAATATCTACACTGCTATCTCTATAAACATGGAAATATCTACACTGCTATCTGTATAAACATGGAAATATCTACACCGCCATCTCTATGAACATGGAAATATCTACACCGCCATTTGTATGAACATGGAAATATCTACACCGCCATCTCTATGAACATGTAAATATCTACACAGCCATTTGTATGAACATGGAAATATCTACACCGCCATCTGTATGAACATGGAAATATCTTCACCGCCATCAGTATGAACATGGAAATATCTACACCGCTATTTGTATGAACATGGAAATATCTAAACCGCTATCTGTATAAACATGGAAATACCTTCACGGCTATCTGTATAAACATGGAAATATCTACACTACTATGTGCATAAACATGGAAATATCCACACCGCTATCTGTGTAAACATGGAAATGTCTACAACGCTATCTGTGTAAACATGGAAATATCTACACCGCCATCTGTGTAGACATGAAAATATCTACACCGCCATCCCTATAAACATGGAAATATCTACACTGTCCTCTGTATGAACATGGCCATCTCTATAAACGTGGAAATATCTCCACCGCGATCTGTATGAACTTGGAAATAACTACACTGCTCTCTGTATAAAATTGAAATTATCTACACCACTATCTCTATAAACATGGAAATATCTACACTGCTATCTGTATAAACATGGAAATATCTACACCGCTATCTGTATAAACATGGAAATATCTTCACCGCTATCTATATAAACATGGAAATATCTACAACGCTGTCTCTATAAACTTGGAAATATCTACACCACTATCTCTGTAAACATGGAAATATCTACACCACCATCTGTATAAACATGGAAATATCTACACCGCCATCTCTATGAACATGGAAATATCTTCACCGCCATCGGGACGAACATGGAAATATCTATACCACCATCTCTATGAACATGGAAATATCTACACCGCTAACTGTATGAACATGGACATATCTACACGGATATCTGTATGAACATGGAAATATCTACACCGTTATCTGTATGAACATGTAAATATCTACACCGCTATCTGTATGACGATGGAAATAACTACACCGCTATCTGTACGAACATGGATATATCTACACCGCTTTCTGTATGAACATGCAAATACCTACACAGCTATCTGTATATCAATGGAAATATCTACACTGCTATCTCTATAAACATGGAAATAACTACACTGCTATCTGTATAAACATTTAAATATCTACACCGCCACCTGTATGAACATGGAAATATCTACACTGCCATCCGTACGAACATGGAAAGATCTACACCGCCATCTGTATGAACATGTAAATATCTACACCGCCATCTGTATGAACATGGAAATATCTACACCGCTAACTGTAGGAACATGGAAATATCTACACCGCTATCTGTACGAACATGGAAATATCTACACCGCCATCTGTATGAACATGTAAATATCTGCACCGCCATCTGTATGAACATGGAAATATCTACACCGCTAACTGTATAAACATGGAAATATCTACACCACTATCTGTATGGACATGGAAATATCTACAACGCTAGCTGTATGAACATGGAAATATCTACACCGCTATCTGTATGAACATGGAAATATCTACACCGCTATTTGTATGAACATGGAAATATCTACACCGCTATCTGTATGAACTTGCAAATATCTACACAGCTATCGGTATATCAATGGAAATATCCACACTGGTATCTCTATAAACATGGAAATAACTACACTGCTATCTGTATAAACATGGAAATATCTACACCACCATCTCTATGAACATGGAAATATCTACACCGCCATTTGTATGAACCTGGAAATATCTACACCGCCATCTCTATGAACATGGAAATATCTACACCGCCATCTGTATGAACATGGAAATATCTACACCGCTAACTGTATGAACATGGAAATATCTACACCGCTATTGGTATGAACATGAAAATATCTACACCGCTATCTGTATGAACATGGAAATATCTAAACCGCTATCTGTGTGAACATGGAAATATCTACATCGCTATCTGTATGAACATGGAAATATCTACACCGCCATCTCTATGAACATGGAAATATCTACACCGCCATTTGTATGAACATGGAGATACCTACACCGGCATCTGTATGAACATGGAAATATCTTCACCGCCATCTGTATGAACATGGATATATGTACAACGGCATCTGGATGAACATGGAAATATCTACACCGCTATCTGCATGAACATTGAAATATCTACACAGCTATCTGAATATACATGGAAATATCTACAACAATTTCTCTATAAATATGGAAATAACTAAAGCGCTATCTCTATAAACTTCGAAATATCTACACCGCCATCTGTATGAACATGGAAATATCTACACCGCTAACTGTATGAACATGGAAATATCTACACCGCTATCTGCATGAACAAGGAAATATCTACACCGCTATCTGTACTAACATGGAAATATCTACACCGCTATCTGTATGAACATGCAAATATCTACACCGCTATCTGTATATCAATGGAAATATCTACACTGCTATCTCTATAAACATGGAAATAACTACACTGCTATCTGTATAAACATGTAAATATCTACACAGCCACCTGTATGAACATGGAAATATCTACACTGCCATCCGTACGAACATGGAAATATCTTCACCGCCATCTGTATGAAAATGTAAATATCTACACCGCCATCTGTATGAACATGGAAATATCTACACCGCTAACTGTATGAACATTGAAATATCTACACAACTATTAGTATGAACATGGAAATGTCTACACCGCTATCTGTATGAACATGGAAATATCTACACCGCTATCTGTATGAACATGGAAATATCTACACCGCTATCTGTATGAACATGGAAATATCTACACCGCTATCTGTATGAACATGGAAATATCTACACCGCTATCTGTATGAACATGCAAATATCTATACAGCTATCTGTATATCAATGGAAATATCTACACTGCTATCTCTATAAACATGGAAATAACTACACTGCTATCTGTATAAACATGGAAATATCTACACCGCCATCTCTATGAACATGGAAATATCTACACCGCCTTTTGTATGAACGTGGAAATATCTACAGCGCCATCTGTACGAAAATGGACATATCTACACCGCCATCTGTATTAAGATGGAAATCTCTACACCGCTATCTGTATAAGCATGGAAATATCTGCACCACTGTCTGTATAAAATTGGAAATATCCGCACCGCTATCTGTATAAACATGGAAATATCTACACCGCTATCTGCATAAACATGGAAATATCCACACCGCTATCTGTGTAAACATGGAAATGTCTACACCGTTATCTGTGTAAACATGGAAATATCTACACTGCTATCTGTATAAACATGGAAATATCTTCACCGCTATCTGTATAAACATGGAAACATCTACTACGCAGTCTCTATAAACTTGGAAATAACTACACCACTATCTCTATAAACATGGAAATATATATACCGCCATCTCTATAAACAGGGAAATATCTACACCACCATCTGTGTAAACATGGAAATATCTATACCGCTATCTGCATAAACATGGAAATAACTACACGGCCATCTCTATGAACATGGAAATATCTACACCGCCATCTGTACGAAAATGGAAATATCTACACCGCCATCTGCATGAACATGTAAATATCTACACCGCCATCTGTATGCACATGGAAATATCTACACCGCTAACTGTATGAACATGGAAATATCTACACCGGTATCTGTATGAACATGGAAATATCTACACCGTTATCTGTATGAACATGCAAATATCTATACAGCTATCTGTAAGAACATGCAAATATCTACACAGCTATTTGTTTATCAATGGAAATATCTGCACTGCTATCTCTATAATCACGGAAATAACTACACTGCTATCTGTATAAACATGGAAATATCTACACCGCCACCTGTATGAACATGGAAATATCTACACCGCCATCCCTATAAACATGGAAATATCTACACTGTCCTCTGTATGAACATGGAAATATCTACACCGCCATCTCTATAAACGTGGAAATATCTACACCGATATCTGTATGAACTTGGAAATTACACTGCTCTCTGTATAAAATTGAAATTATCTACACCACTATCTCTATAAACATGGAAATATCTACACTGCTATCTGTATAAGCATGGAAATATCTTCACCTCTATCGGTATAACCATGGAAATATCTACAAAGCTGTCTCTATAAACTTGGAAATAACTACACCACTATCTCTGTAAACATGGAAATATCTACACCACCATCTGTATAAACATGGAAATATCTACACCGCCATCTCTATGAACATGGAAATATCTTCACTGCCATCGGTATGAACATGGAAATATCTATACCGCCATCTGTATGAACATGTAAATATCTACACCGCCAACTGTATGAACATGGAAATATCTACACCGCTAACTGTATGAACATGGACATATCTACACGGATATCTGTATGAACATGGAAATATCTACACCGTTATCTGTATGAACATGTAAATATCTACACCGCTATCTGTATGACCATGGAAATAACTACACCGCTATCTGTACGAACATGGAAATATGTACACCGCTTTCTGTATGAACATGCAAATACCTACACAGCTATCTGTATATCAATGGAAATATCTACACTGCTATCTCTATAAACATGGAAATAACTACACTGCTATCTGTATAAACATTTAAATATCTACACCGCCACCTGTATGAACATGGAAATATCTACACTGCCATCCGTACGAACATGGAAAGATCTACACCTCCATCTGTATGAACATGTAAATATCTACACCGCCATCTGTAAGAACATGGAAATACCTACACCGCTAACTGTAGGAACATGGAAATATCTACACCGCTATCTGTACGAACATGGAAATATCTACACCGCTATCTGTATGAACATGCAAATATCTACACAGCTATCTGTATATCAATGGATATATCTACACAGCTATCTCTATTAACATGGAAATAACTACACTGCTATCTGTATAAACATGGAAATATCTATACCGCCACCTGTATGAACATGGAAATATCTACACTGCCATCCGTTCAAACATGGAAATATCTGCACCGCCATCTGTATGAACATGTAAGTATCTTCACCGCCAACTGTATGAACATGGAAATATCTACACCGCTAAATGTACGAACATGGAAATGTCTACACCGCTATTGGTATGAACATGGAAATATCTACACCGCTCTCTGTATGAACATGGAAATATCTACACCGCCATCTGTATGAACATGGAAATATCTGCACCGCTATCTGTACGAACATGGAAATATCTACACCGCCATCTGTATGAACATGTAAATATCTGCACCGCCATCTGTATGAACATGGAAATATCTACACCGCTAACTGTATGAACATGGAAATATCTACACCGCTATCTGTATGGACATGGAAATATCTACAACGCTATCTGCAAGAACATGGAAATATCTACACCGCTATCTGTATGAACATGGAAATATCTACACCGCTATCTGTATGAACATGGAAATATCTACACTGCTATCTCTATGAATTTGCAAATATCTACACAGCTATCTGTATATCAATGGAAATATCCACACTGGTATCTCTATAAACATGGAAATAACTACACTGCTATCTGTATAAACATGGAAATATCTACACCACCATCTCTATGAACATGGAAATATCTACACCGCCATTTGTATGAACCTGGAAATATCTACACCGCCATCTCTATGAACATGGAAATATCTACACCGCCATTTGTATGAACATGGAAATACCTACACCGGCATCTGTATGAACATGGAAATATCTTCACCGCCATCTCTATGAACATGGATATATGTACACCGGTATCTGGATGAACATGGAAATATCTACACCGCTATCTGCATGAACATGGAAATATCTACACAGCTATCTGAATATACATGGAAATATCTACAACGATTTCTCTATAAATATGGAAATAACTACAGCGCTATCTCTATAAACTTCGAAATATCTACACCGCCATCTGTATGAACATGAAAATATCTACACCGCCATCTGTACGAACAAGGACATATCTACACCGCCATCTGTATTAAGATTGAAATATCTACACCGCTATCTGTATAAACATGGAAATATCTGCCCAACTATCTGTATAAACATAGAAATATCTACACTGCTATCTGCATAAACATGGAAATATCCACTCCGCTATCTGTGTAAACATGGAAATGTCTACACCGCTATCTGTGTAAACATGGAAATATCTACACCGCCATCTGTGTAAACATGAAAATATCTACACTGCCATCTCTATAAACATGGAAATATCTACACCGTCTTCTGTATGAACATGGAAATATCTACACCGCCATCTCTATAAACGTGGAAATATCTACACCACTATCAGTATGAACTTGGAAATATCTACACTGCTCTCTGTATAAAATTGAAATTATCTACACCACTATCTCTACAAACATGGAAATATCTACAGTGCTATCTGTATAAACATGGAAATATCTACCCCGCTATCTGTATAAACATGGAAATATCTTCACCGCTATCTGTATAAACCTGGAAATATCTACAACGCTGTCTCTATAAACTTGGAAATAACTACACCACTATCTCTATAAACATGGAAATATCTAGACCGCCATCTCTATAAACATGGAAATATCTACAACACCATCTGTATAAACATGGAAATATCTATACCGCTATCTGCATAAACATGGAAATATCTACACCGCCATCTGTATGAACATGGAAATATCTACACCGCCATCTGTATGAACATGGAAATATCAACACCGCTATCTGTATGAACATGCAAATATCTACACCGCCATCTGGATGAACATGGAAATATCTACACCGCCATCTGGATGAACATGGAAGTATCTACACCGCTATCTGCATAAACATGGAAATATCTACACCGCCATCTCTATGAACATGGAAATATCTACACCGCCATCTGTACGAACATGGAAATATCTACACCGCCATCTGCATGAACATGTAAATATCTGCACCGCCATCTGTAAGCGCATGGAAATATCTACACCGCTAACTGTATGAACATGGAAATATCTACACCGGTATCTGTATGAACATGGAAATATCTACACCGTTATATGTATAAAAAATGGAAATATCTACACCGCTATCTGTATGAACATGAAAATATCTACACCGCTATCTGCATGAACATGGAAATATCTACACAGCTATCTGCATATACATGGAAATATCTACACAGATTTCTCTATAAATATGGAAATAACAACAGCGCTATCTCTATAAACTTCGAAATATCTACACCGCCATCTGTATGAACATGGACATATCTACACCGCCATCTGTACGAACATGGACATATCTACACCGCCATCTGTATTAAGATGGAAATATCTACACCGCTATCTGTATTAACATGGAAATATCTGCACCACTATCTGTATAAACATGGAAATATCTACACCGCTATCTGTATAAACATGGAAATATCTATACCACTATCTGCATAAACGTGGAAATATCCACACCGCCATCTGTGTAAACATGAAAATATCTACACCGCCATCTCTATAAACATGGAAATATCTACACCGCCATCTGTATGAACATGGAAATATCTACAATGCCATCTCTATAAACGTGGAAATATCTACACCGCTATCTGTATCAACTTGGAAATATCTACACTGCTATCTGTATAAAATTGGAATTATCTACACCACTATCTCTATAAACATGGAAATATCTACACTTCTATCTGTATAAACATGGAAATATCTACACCGCTATCTGTATAAACATGGAAATATCTTCACCGCTATCTGTATAAACATGGAAATATCTACAACGCTTTCTCTATAAACTTGGAAATAACTACACCACTATCTCTATAAACATGGAAATATCTAGACCGCCATCTCTATAAACATGGAAATAACTACACCACCATCTGTATAAACATGGAAATATCTATACCGCTATCGGCATAAGCATGGAAATATCTACACCGCCATCTGTATGAACATGTAAATATCTACACCGCCATTTGTATGAACATGGAAATATCTACACCGCTGTCTGTATGAACATGGAAATATCTATACCGCTATCTGTAAGAACATGCAAACATCTACACAGCTATCTGTTTATCAATGGAAATATCTGCACTGCTATCTCTATAAACACGGAAATAACTACACTGCTATCTGTATAAACATGGAAATATCTACACCACCACCTGTATGAACATGGAAATATCTACACTGCCATGCGTACGAACATGGAAATATCTACACAGCCATCTGTATGAACATGTAAATATCTACAATGCCATCTGTATGAACATGAAAATATCTACACCACTGACTGTATGAGCATGGAAATATCTACAACGCTATCTGTATGAACATGGAAATATCTACACCGCTATCTGTATGAACATGGAAATAACTACACCGCTATTTGTATGAATATGGAAATATCTACACCGCTCTCTGTATGAACATGGAAATATCTACACCGCCATCTGTGCGAACATGCAAATATCTACACAGCTATCTGTATATCAATGGAAATATCTCCACTGCTATCTCTATAAACATGGAAATAACTACACTGCTATCGGTATAAACATGGAAATATCTACACCGCCAGCTGTATGAACATGGAAATATCTACACTGCCATCCATACGAACATGGAAATATCTACAACGCCACTTGTATGAACATGTAAATATCTACACCACCCTCTGTATGAACATGGAAATATCTACACGGCTAACTGTATGAACATGGAATTATCTGCACCGGCATCTGTACGAACATTTAATTATCTTCACCGCCATTTGTATGTACATGGAAATATCTACACCGCCATCTCTATGAACATGGAAATATCTACACCGCCATTTGCATGAACATGGAAATATCTACATCGCCATCTGTATGAACATGGAAATATCTTCACCCTCATCTGTATGAACATGGATATATCTGCAGCGGCATCTGGATGAACATGGAAATATCTACACCGCTATCTGCATGAAAATGGAAATATCTACACAGCTATCTGCATATACATGGAAATATCTACACAGATTTCTCAATAAATATGGAAATAACTACAGCGCTATCTCTATAAAATTCAAAATATCTACACCCCCATCTGTATGAACATGGAAATATGTTCAACGCCATCTGTACGAACATGGACGTATCTACACCGCCATCTGTATTAAGATGGAAATATCTACATCGCTATCTGTATAAACATGGAAATATCTGCCCAACTATCTGTATAAACATGGAAATATCCGCACCACTATCTGTATAAACATGGAAATATCTACACCGCTATCTGTATGAACATGGAAATATCTACACCGCCATCTGTACGAACATGGACATATCTACAACGCCATCTGTATTAAGATGGAAATATCTGCACCGATATCTTTATAAACATGGAAATATCTGCACCACTATCTGTATAAACATGGAAATAACTACACCGCTATCTGTATAAACATGGAAATATCTATACCACTATCTGCAAAAACATGGAAATATCCACACCGCTATCTGTGTAAACATGGAAATGTCCACACCGCTATCTGTGTAAAGATGGAAATAGCTACACCGCCATCTGTGTAAACATGAAAATATCTACACCGCCATCTCTATAAACATGGAAATATCTACACCGCCATCTGTATGAACATGGAAATATCTACAACGCAATCTCTATAAACGTGGAAATATCTACACCGCTATCTGTATGAACTTGGAAATATCTACACTGCTATCTGTATAAAATTGGAATTATCTACACCACTATCTCTATAAACATGGAAATATCTACACTTCTATCTGTATAAACATGGAAATATCTACATTGCCATCTGTATGAACATGGAAATATCTTCACCCCCATCTGTATGAGCATGGATATATCTACACCGGCATCTGGATGAACATGGAAATATCTACACCGCTATCTGCATGAAAATGGAAATATCTACACAGCTATCTGCATATACATGGAAATATCTACACAGATTTCTCAATAAATATGGAAATAACTACAGCGCTATCTCTATAAAATTCAAAATATTTACACCCCCATCTGTTTGAACATGGAAATATGTTCAACGCCATCTGTACGAACATGGACATATCTACACCGCCATCTGTATTAAGATGGAAATATCTACATCGCTATCTGTATAAACATGGAAATATCTGCCCAACTATCTGTATAAACATGAAAATATCTTTACCTCTATCTGTATAAACATGGAAATATCTACAACGCTGTCTCTATAAACTTGGAAATAACTACACCACTATCTCTATAAACATGGAAATATCTAGACCGCCATCTCTATAAACATGGAAATATCTACACCACCATCTGTATAAACATGGAAATATCTATACCGCTATCTGCATAAACATGGAAATATCTACACCGCCATCTCTATGAACATGTAAATATCTACACCGCCATCTGTAGGAACATGGAAATATCTACACCGCTATCTGTATGAACATGGAAATATCTATACCGCTATCTGTAAGAACATGCAAATATCTACACAGCTATCTGTTTATCAATGGAAATATCTGCACTGCTATCTATATAAACACGGAAATAACTACACTGCCATCTGTATAAACATGGAAATATCTACACCGCCACCTATATGAACATGGAAATATCTACACTGCCATCCGTACGAACATGGAAATATCTACACCGCCAACTGTATGAACAGGTAAATATCTACAATGCCATCTGTATGAACAAGAAAATATCTACACCACTGACTGTATGAGCATGGAAATATCTACAACGCTATCTGTATGAACATGGAAATAACTACACCGCTATCTGTATGAACATGGAAATATCTACACCGCTCTCTGTATGAACATGGAAATATCTACACCGCCATCTGTGCGAACATGCAAATATCTACACAGCTATCTGTATATCAATGGAAATATATACACTGCTATCTCTATAAACATGGAAATAACTACACTGCTATCTGTATAAACATGGAAATATCTACACCGCCACCTGAAGAACATGGAAATATCTACACTGCCATCCATACGAACATGGAAATATCTACAACGCCATCTGTATGAACATGTAAATATCTACACCGCCCTCTGTATGAACATGGAAATATCTACACGGCTAACTGTATGAACATGGAAATATCTGCACCGCCATCTGTACGAACATGGAAATATCTTCACCCCTATCTGTATGAACACGGATGAATCTACACCGGCATCTGGATGAACATGGAAATATCTACACCGCTATCTGCATGAAAATGGAAATATCTACACAGCTATCTGCATATACATGGAAATATCTACACAGATTTTTCAAAAAATAAGGAAATAACTACAGCGCTATCTTTATAAAATTCAAAATATCTACACCCCAATCTGTATGAACATGGAAATATGTTCAACGCCATCTGTACGAACATGGACATATCTACACCGCCATCTGTATTAAGATGTAAATATCTACACTGCTATCTGTATAAACATGGAAATATCTGCCCAACTATCTGTATAAACATGGAAATATCCGCACCACTATCTGTATAAACATGGAAATATCTACACCGCTATCTGTATGAACATGGAAATATCTACACCGCTATCTGTATGGACATGCAAATATCTACACAGCTATCAGTATATCAATGGAAATATCTGCACAGCTATCTCTATAAACATGGAAATAACCACACTGCTATCTGTATAAGCATGGAAATATCTACACCGCCACCTGTATGAACGTGGAAATATCTACACTGCCATTCGTACGAACAAGGAAATCTCTACACGGCCATCTGTAAGAACATGTAAATATCTACACCGCCACCTGTATGAACATGGAAATATCTACACCGCTATTTGCATGAAAATGGAAATATCTACACAGCTATCTGCATTTACATGGAAATATCAACACAGCTATCTCTTTGCACATGGAAATAACTACACCGCTATCTCTATAAACATGGAAATATCTACACCACCATCTGTATGAACATGGAAATATCTGCACCGCCATCTGTATGAACATGGATATATCTACTCCGGCATCTGGATGAACATGGAAATATCTACACAGCTATCTGCATGAACATGGAAATATCTACACAGCTATCTGCATATACACGGAAATATCTATACAGATATCTATATAAATATGGAAATAACTACAGCGTTATCTCTATAAACTTCGAAATACCTACACCGCCATCAGTATGAACATGGAAATATCTACACCGCCATCTGTACGAACATGGACATATCTACACCGCCATCTCTATTAAGATGGAAATATCTACACCTCTATGTGTATAAACATGGAAATATCCTCACCGCTATCTGTATAAACATGGAAATATCTACACCGCTATCTGCATAAACATGGAAATATCCACACCGCTATCTGTGTAAACATGGAAATGACTACCAAGCTATCTGTGTAAACATGAAAATATCTACACCGCCGTCTCTATGAGCATGGAAATATCTAAACCGCCATCTGTATGAACATGGAAATATCTACACCGCCATCTCTATAAACGTTGAAATATCTACACCGCTGTCTGTATGAACATGGAAATACCTACACCACCCTCTGTAGGAACATGGAAATATCTACACCGCCATCTGTGTAAACATGAAAATATCTACACCACCATCTCTATAAACATGGAAATATCTACACCGCTATCTGTATAAACATGGAAATATCTACACCGCTATCTGTATAAACATGGAAATATCTTCACCGCTATCTGTATAAACACGGAAATATCTACAACGCTCTCTCTATAAACTTGGAAATAACTACACCACTATCTCTATAAACATGGAAATATCTAGACCGCCATCTCTATAAACATGGAAATTTCTACACCACGATCAGTATAAACATGGAAATATCTATACTGCTATCTGCATAAACATGGAAATATCTACACAGCCATCTCTATGAACATGTAAATATCTACACGGCCATCTGTATGATCATGGAAATATCTACACCACTATCTGTG
Source organism: Gorilla gorilla gorilla (assembly GCF_029281585.2). Taxonomy (NCBI): domain Eukaryota; kingdom Metazoa; phylum Chordata; class Mammalia; order Primates; family Hominidae; genus Gorilla; species Gorilla gorilla. The sequence continues at coordinate 3,541,072 of NC_073234.2, forward strand.
TGAACATAGAAATATCTATACCGCTATCTGTATGAACATGCAAATATCTACACAGCTATCTGTTTATCAATGGAAATATCTGCACTGCTTTCTCTATAAACAAGGAAATAACTACACTTCTATCTGTATAAACATGGAAATATCTACACCGCCACCTTTATGAACATGGAAATATCTACACCGCCATCTGTATGAACATGGAAATATCTTCACCCCCATCTGTATGAACATGGATATATCTACACCGGCATCTGGATGAACATGGAAATATCTACACAGCTATCTGCATATACATGGAAATATCTACACAGATTTCTCAATAAATATGGAAATAACAACAGCGCTATCTCTATAAACTTCAAAATATCTACACTGCCATCTGTATGAACATGGAAATATGTACAACGCCATCTGTACGAACATGGACATATCTACACCGCCATCTGTATTAAGCTGGAAATATCTACACCGCTATCTGTATAAACATGGAAATATCTGCCCAACTATCTGTATAAACATGGAAATATACGAACCACTATCTGTATAAACATGGAAATATATACACCGCTATCTGTATGAACATGGAAATATCTACACCGCTATCTGTATGGACATGCAAATATCTACACAGCTATCTGTATATCAATGGAAATATCTACACTGCTATCTGTATAAACATGGAAATAACTACACTGCTATCTGTATAAACATGGAAATATCTACACGGCCGCCTGTATGAACATGGAAATATCTACACTGCCATCCGCACGAACATGGAAATATCTACACCGCCATCTGTATGAACATGGAAATATCTACACCGCTATCTGTATGAACATGGAAATATCTACACCGCTATCTCTATGAACATGGAAATATCTACACCGCTATCTGTATGAACATGGAAATATCTACACCGCTATCTGAATGAACATGGAAATATCTAGACCGCTATCTGTGTGAACATGCAAATATCTACACAGCTATCTGTATATCAATGTATATATCTACACTGCTATCCCTATAAACATGGTAATAACTACACTGCTATCTGTATAAATATGGAAATATCTACACCGCCATCTCTATGAACATGGAAATATCTACACCGCCATTTGTATGAACATGGAAATACCTACACCGCCATCTCTATGAACATGGAAATATCTACACCGCCGTTTGTATGAACATGGAAATATCTACACCACCATCTGTATGAACATGGAAATCACTTCGCCGCCATCTGTATGAACATGGATATACATACACCGGCATCTGCATGAACATGGAAATATCTACACAGCTATCTGAATATGCACGGAAACGTCTACACAGATTTCTCTATAAATATGGAAATAACTTCAGCGCTATCTCTATAAACTTTGAAATACCTACACCGCCATCTGTATGAACATGGAAATATCTACACCGCTATCTGCACAAACATGGACATATCTACACCGCCATCTGTATTAAGATGGAAATATCTACACCGCTATCTGTATAAACATGGAAATATCTGCCCAACTATCTGTATAAACATGGAAATATCTGCACCGCTTTCCGTATAAACATGGAAATATATACACCTCCACCTGTATGAACATGGAAATATCTACACCGTTATCTGTATGAACATGGAAATATCTACACCGCTATCGGTATGAGCATGGAAATATCTACACCGCTATCTCTATAAACGTGGAAATATCTACACCACTATCTGTATGAAGTTGGAAATATCTACACTGCTCTCTGTATAAAATTGAAATTATCTACACCACTATCTCTATAAACATGGAAATATCTACACTGCTATCCGTATAAACAAGGAAATACCTACACCGCTATCTGTATAAACATGGAAATACCTTCACCGCTATCTGTATCAACATGGAAATATATACAACGCTGTCTCTATAAACTTGGAAATAACTACACCACTATCTCTATAAACATGGAAATATCTAGACCGCCATCTCTATAAACATGGAAATATCTACACCACCATCTGTATAAACATGGAAATATCTATACCGCTATCTGCATAAACATGGAAATATCTACACCGCCATCTCTAATAACATGGAAATATCTACACCGTCATCTGTACGAACATGAAAATATCTATACCGCCAGCTGTATGAACATGTAAATATATACACCGCCATCTGAATGAACATGGAAATATCTACACCGCTAACTGTATGAACATGGAAATATCTACACCACTATCTGTGTGAACATGGAAATATCTACACCGTTATCTGTATGAACATGGAAATATCTACACCGCTATCTGTATGAACATGGAAATATCTACACCGCTATCTGTACGAACATGGAAATATGTACACCGCCATCTGTATGAACATGCAAATATCTACACAGCTATCTGTATATCAATGGAAATACCTACACTGCTATCTCTATATAAATGGAAATAACTACACTGCTATCTGTATAAACAGGGAAATATCTACACCGCTATCTGTGTAAACATTGAAATGACTACACCGCTATCTCTGTAAACATGGAAATATCTACACCGCCATCTGTGTAAACATGAAAATATCTACACCACCATCCCCATAAACATGGAAATATCTACACCACCATCTGTATAAACATGGAAATATCTATACCGCTATCTGCATAAACATGGAAATATCTACACCGCCACCTCTATGAACATGGAAATATCTACACCGCCATCTGTACGAACATGGAAATATCTACACCGCCATCTGTATGAACATGTAAATATCTACACCGCCATCTGTATGAACATGGAAATATCTACACGGCTAACGGTATGAACATGGAAATATCTACACCGCTATCTGTATGAACATGGAAATATCTACACCGTTATCTGTATGAACATGGAAATATCTACACCGCTATCTGTATGAACATGGAAATATCTACACCGCTATCTGTACGAACATGGAAATATCTACACCGCTATCTGTATGAACATGTAAATATTTACACCGCCATCTGTATGAACATGGAAATATCTACACCGCTAACTGTATGAACATGGAAATATCTACACCGCTATCTGGGTGAACATGCAAATATCTACACCGCTAACTGTATGAACATGGAAATATCTACACCGCTATCTGTGTGAACATGGAAATATCTACACTGCTATCTGTATGAACATGGAAATATCTACACCGTTATATGTATGAACATGGAAATATCTACACCGCTATCTGTATGAACATGGGAATATCTACACCGCTATCTGTATAAACATGCAAATATCTACACAGCTATCTCTATATCAATGGAAATATCTACACTGCTGTCTCTATAAACATGGAAATAACTACACTGCTATCTGTATAAACATGGAAATATCTACACACCATCTCTATGAACATGGAAATATCTACACCGCCATTTGTATGAACATGGAAATATCTACACCGCCATCTGTGTAAACCTGAAAATATCTACACCGCCATCAATAAAAACATGGAAATATCTACACCGCCATCTCTATCAGCGTGGAAATATCTACACCGCTATCTGTATGAATTTGGAAATATCTACACAGCTATCTGCATATACATGGAAATATCTACACAGATTTCTCTATAAATATGGAAATAACTACAGCGCTATCTCTATAAACTTCGAAATATCTACACCGCCATCTGTATGAACATGGAAATATCTACACCGCCATTTGTACGAACATGGACATACCTACAACGCCATCTGTAATAACATGGAAATATCTACACCGCTATCTGTATAAACATGGAAATATCAGCACCACTATCTGTATAAACATGGAAATATCCGCACCGCTATCTGTAGAAACATGGAAATATCTACACCGCTATCTGCATAAACATGGAAATATCCACACCGCTATCCATGTAAACATGGAAATGTCTACACCGCTATCTGTGTAAACATGGAAATATCTACACCGCCATCTGTGTAAACATGAAAATATCTACACCGCCATCTCTATAAACATGGAAATATCTACACCGCCATCTGTATGAACATGGAAATATCTACACCGCCATCTCTATAAACGTGGAAATATCTACACCGCTATCTGAAAGAATTTGGAAATATCTACACTGCTATCTGTATAAAATTGGAATTATCTACACCATTATCTCTATAAACATGGAAATATCTACACTGCTATCAGTATAAACATGGAAATATCTACACCGCTATCTGTATAAACATGGAAATATCTTCACCGCTATCTGTATAAACATGGAAATATCTACAACGCTGTCTCTATAAACTTGGAAATAACTACACCACTATCTCTATAAACATGGAAATATCTAGACCGCCATCTCTATAAACATGGAAATATCTACACCACCATTTGAATAAACATGGAAATATCTATACCGCTATCTGCATAAACATGGAAATATCTACACCGCCATCTCTATGAACCTGGAAATATCTACACCGCCATCTGTACGAACATGGAAATATCTACACCGCCATCTGTATGAACATGTAAATATCTACACGGCCATCTGTATGAACATGGAAATATCCACACCGCTAACTGTAGGAAAATGGAAATATCTACACCGCTATCTGTATGAACATGGAAATATCTACATCGTTATCTGTATGAACATGGAAATATCTACACAGCTGTCTGTATGAACATGGAAATATCTATACCGCTATCGGCATAAGCATGGAAATATCTACACCGCCATCTCTATGAACATGTAAATATCTACACCGCCATCTGTATGAACATGGAAATATCTACACCGCTGTCTGTATGAACATGGAAATATCTATAGCGCTATCTGTAAGAACATGCAAACATCTACACAGCTATCTGTTTATCAATGGAAATATCTGCACTGCTATCTCTATAAACACGGAAATAACTACACTGCTATCTGTATAAACATGGAAATATCTACACCACCACCCGTATGAACATGGAAATATCTACACTGCCATCCGTACGAACATGGAAATATCTACACAGCCATCTGTATGAACATGTAAATATCTACAATGCCATCTGTATGAACATGAAAATATCTACCCCGCTGACTGTATGAGCATGGAAATATCTACAACGCTATCTGTATGAACATGGAAATATCTACACCGCTATCTGTATGAACATGGAAATAACTACACCGCTATTTGTATGAATATGGAAATATCTACACCGCTCTCTGTATGAACATGGAAATATCTACACCGCCATCTGTGCGAACATGCAAATATCTACACAGCTATCTGTATATCAATGGAAATATCTCCACTGCTATCTCTATAAACATGGAAATAACTACACTGCTATCTGTATAAACATGGAAATATCTACACCGCCACCTGTATGAACATGGAAATATGTACACTGCCATCCATACGAACATGGAAATATCTACAACGCCATCTGTATGAACATGTAAATAACTACACCACCCTCTGTATGAACATGGAAATATCTACACGGCTAACTGTATGAACATGGAATTATCTGCACCGCCATCTGTACGAACATTTAAATATCTTCACCGCCATTTGTATGTACATTTAAATATCTACACCGCCATCTCTATGAACATGGAAATATCTACACCGCCATTTGCATGAACATGGAAATATCTACATCGCCATCTGTATGAACATGGAAATATCTTCACCCCCATCTGTATGAACATGGATATATCTGCAGAGGCATCTGGATGAACATGGAAATATCTACACCGCTATCTGCATGAAAATGGAAATATCTACACAGCTATCTGCATATACATGGAAATATCTACACAGATTTCTCAATAAATATGGAAATAACTACAGCGCTATCTCTATAAAATTCAAAATATCTAAACCCCCATCTGTATGAACATGGAAATATGTTCAACGCCATCTGTACGAACATGGACATATCTACACCGCCATCTATATTAAGATGGAAATATCTACATCGCTATCTGTATAAACATGGAAATATCTGCCCAACTATCTGTATAAACATGGAAATATCCGCACCACTATCTGTATAAACATGGAAATATCTACACCGCTATCTGTATGAACATGGAAATATCTACACCGCCATCTGTACGAACATGGACATATCTACAACGCCATCTGTATTAAGATGGAAATATCTGCACCGATATCTTTATAAACATGGAAATATCTGCACCACTATCTGTATGAACATGGAAATATCTACACCGCTATCTGTATGAACATGGAAATATCTATACCGCTATCTGTAAGAACATGCAAATATCTACACAGCTATCTGTTTATCAATGGATATATCTGCACTGCTATCTCTATAAACACGGAAATAACTACACTGCTATCTGTAAAAACATGGAAATATCTACACCGCCACCTGTATGAACATGGAAATATCTACACTGCCATCCGTACGAACATGGAAATATCTACACCGCCATCTGTATGAACATGTAAATATCTACAATGCCATCTGTATGAACATGAAAATATCTACACCACTGACTGTATGAGCCTGGAAATATCTACAACGCTATCTGTATGAACATGGAAATATCTACACCGCTATCTGTACGAACATGGAAATAACTACACCGCTATCTGTATGAACATGGAAATATCTACCCTGCTCTCTGCATGAACATGGAAATATCTACACCGCCATCTGTGCGAACATGCAAATATCTACACAGCTATCTGTATATCAATGGAAATATCTACACTGCTATCTCTATAAACATGGAAATAACTACACTGCTATCTGTATAAACATGGAAATATCTACACCGCCACCTGTATGAATATGGAAATATCTACACTGCCATCCATACGAACATGGAAATATCTACAACGCCATCTGTATGAACATGTAAATATCTACACCGCCCTCTGTATGAACATGGAAATATCTACACGGCTAACTGTATGAACATGGAAATATCTGCACCGCCATCTGTACGAACATTTAAATATTTACACCGCCATTTGTATGTACATGGAAATATCTACACCGCCATCTATATGAACATGGAAATATCTACACCACCATTTGCATGAACATGGAAATATCTACATTGCCATCTGTATGAACATGGAAATATCTTCACCCCCATCTGTATGAGCATGGATATATCTACACCGGCATCTGGATGAACATGGAAATATCTACACCGCTATCTGCATGAAAATGGAAATATCTACACAGCTATCTGCATATACATGGAAATATCTACACAGATTTCTCAATAAATATGGAAATAACTACAGCGCTATCTCTATAAAATTCAAAATATTTACACCCCCATCTGTATGAACATGGAAATATGTTCAACGCCATCTGTACGAACATGGACATATCTACACCGCCATCTGTATTAAGATGGAAATATCTACATCGCTATCTGTATAAACATGGAAATATCTGCCCAACTATCTGTATAAACATGGAAATATCCGCACCACTATCTGTATAAACATGGAAATATCTACACCGCTATCTGTATGAACATGGAAATATCTACACCGCCATCTGTACGAACATGGACATATCTACAACGCCATCTGTATTAAGATGGAAATATCTGCACCGATATCTTTATAAACATGGAAATATCTGCACCGTTATCTGTATGAACATGGAAATATCTACACCGCTATCTGTATGAACATGGAAATATCTACACCGCTACCTGTACGAACATGGAAATATCTAGACCGCTATCTGTATGAAAATGCAAATATCTACACAGCTATCTGTATATCAATGGAAATATCTACACTGCTATCTCTATAAACATGGAAATAACTACACTGATATCTGTATAAACATGGAAATATCTACACAGCCATCTCTATGAACATGGAAATATCTACACCGCTATCTGTATAAACATGGAAATATCTACACCGCTACCTGGATAAACATGGAAATATCAGCAACGCTATCTGTATGAACATGGAAATATCAGCCCCTCTATCTGTATGAACATGGAAATACCTACACCACTATCTGTATGAAAATGGAAATATCTACACTGCTATCTGTATGAACATGGAAATAGCTACACCGCTATCTGTATGAACATGGAAATATCTACATCACTATCTGTATGAACATGGAAATATCTACACCGCTATCTGTATGAAAATGGAAATATCTACACCGCTATCTGTATGAGCATGGAAATATCTTCACCGCCATCTATATTAACATGGATATATCTACACAGCCATCAGGATGAACATGGAAATATCTACACCGCTATCTGTATGAACATGGAAATAGCTACACGGCTATCTGTATGAACATGGAAATATCTACACCATTATCTGTATGAACTTGGAAATATCTACACCGCTATCTGTATGAACATGGAAATAACTTCACCGCCATCTGTATGAACATGGATATATCTACACAGCCATATGGATGAGCATGGAAATATCTACACCGCTATCTGCATGAACATGGAAATAGCTACACCGCTATCTGTATGAACATGGAAATAGCTACACCGCCATCTGTATGAACATGGAAATATCTGCACCGCCATCTGTACGAACATATAAATATCTACACCGCCATCCGTATTAAGATGGAGATATCTACACCGCTATCTTTATAAACCTGGAAATATCTACACCGCTATCTGTATAAACATGGAAATATCCACACCGCTATCTGTATAAACATGGAAATATCCACACCGCTACCTGTATAAACATGGAAATATCAGCACCGCTATCTGTATGAACATGGAAATAGCTACACCTCTGTCTGTATGAACATGGAAATATCTACACCACTATCTGTATGAACATGGAAATATATACACCGCTATCTGTATGAACATGGAAATATCTACACCGCTATCTGTTTGAACATGGAAATATCTAAACCGCTATCTGCATGAAAATGGAAATATCTACACAGCTATCTGCATATTCATGGAAATATCTGCACAGCTATCTCTTTGCACATGGAAATAACTACACCGCTATCTGTATGATCATGGAAATATCTACACCGCCATCTGTATGAACATGGAAATATCTGCACGGCCATCTGTATGAACATATAAATATCTACACTGCCATCTGTATTAAGATGGAGATATCTACACCGCTATCTGAATAAACATGGAAATATCTACACCGCTATCTGTATAAACGTGGAAATATCTACACGGCAATCTGTATAAACATGGAAATATCTACACCGCAACCTGTATAAACATGGAAATATCAGCACCGCTATCTGTATGAACATGGATATATCAGCCCCTCCATCTGTATAAACATGGAAATATCTACACCACTATCTGTATGAACATGGAAATATCCACACCGCTATCTGTATGAGCATGGAAATATCATCACCGCCATCTGTATGAACATGGATATATCTACACAGCCATCTGGATGAACATGGAAATATCTACACCACTATCTGTATGAACATGGAAATATCTACACCGCTATCTGTTTGAACATGGAAATATCTAAACCGCTATCTGCATGAAAATGGAAATATCTACACAGCTATCTGCATATACATGGAAATATCTACACAGCTATCACTTTGCACATGGAAATAACTACACCGCTATCTGTATGAACATGGAAATATCTACACAGCCATCTGTATGAACATGGAAATATCTGCACGGCCATCTGTATGAACATATAAATATCTACACTGCGATCTGTATTGAGATGGAGATATCCACACCGCTATCTTTATAAACATGGAAATATCTACACCGCTATCTGCATAAACATGGAAATATCTACACCGCTACCTGTATAAACATGGAAATATCAGCACCGCTATCTGTATGAACATGGAAATATCAGCCCCTCTATCTGTATGAACATGGAAATATCTACACCACTATCTGTATGAACATGGAAATATCTACACCGCTATCTGTATTAACACGGAAATAGCTACACCGCTATCTGTATGAACATGGTAATATCTACATCACTATCTGTATGAACATGGAAATATCTACACCGCTATCTGTATGAACATGGAAATATCTTCACCGCCATCTGTATGAACATGGAAATATCTACACCGCTACCTGTATAAACATGGAAATATAAGCACCGCTATCTGTATGAACATGGAAATATCTACACCGCTATCTGTTTGAACATGGAAATATCTACACCGCTATCTGTATGAACATGGAAATAGCTACACCGCTATATGCATGAACATGGAAATATCTACAGCACTATCTGTATGAACATGGAAATATCTACACCGCTATCTGTATGAACATGGATATATCTACACAGCCATCTGGATTATCATGGAAATATCTACACCGCAATCTGTATGAACATGGAAATATCTACACCGCTATCTGTGTAAACATGCATACATCTTCACCGCTATCTGTATAAACATGGAAATATCTACACCGCTATCTGTATGAACATGGAAATATCTACACCGCTATCTGTTTGAACATGGAAATATCTAAACCGCAATCTGCATGAAAATGGAAATATCTTCACAGCTGTCTGCATATACATGGAAATATCTTCACAGCTATCTCTTTACACATGGAAATAACTACACCGCTATCTGTATGAACATGGAAATATCTACACCGCTATCTGTATGAACATGGAAATATCTGCACGGCCATCTGTATGAACATATAAATATCTACACCGCGATCTGTATTAAGATGGAGATATCTTCACCGTTATCGGTATAAACATGGAAATATCTACACCGCTATCTGTAAAAACATGGAAATATCTACACCGCTATCTGTATAAACATGGAAATATCTACACCGCTACCTGTATAAACATGGAAATATCAGCACCGCTATCTGTATGAACATGGAAATAACAGCCCCTCTATCTGTATGAACATGGAAATATCTACACCACTATCTGCATGAACATGGAAATATCTACACCGCTATCTGTATGAACATGGAATTATCTTCACCGCCATCTGTATGAACATGGATATGTCTACACAGCCATCTGGATGAACATGGAAATATCTACACCGCTACCTGTATGAACATGGAAATAGCTACACTGCTATCTGTATGAACATGGAAATATCTACATCACTATCTGTATGAACATGGAAATATCTTCACCGCCATCTGTATGAACATGGAAATATATACACCGCTACCTGTATAAACATGGAAATATAAGCACCGCTATCTGTATGAACATGGAAATATCTACACCGCTATCTGTTTGAACATGGAAATATCTACACCGCTATCTGTATGAACATGGAAATAGCTACACCGCTATCTGTATGAACATGGAAATATCTACAGCACCATCTGTATGAACATGGAAATATCTACACCGCTATCTGTATGAACATGGATATATCTACACAGCCATCTGGATGAACATGGAAATATCTACACTGCTATCTGTATGAACATGGAAATATCTACACCGCTATCTGTGTAAACATGCATACACCTTCACCGCTGTCTGTATAAACATGGAAATATCTGCACCGCTATCTGTATGAACATGGAAATATCTACACCGCTATCTGTTTGAACATGGAAATATCTAAACCGCAATCTGCATGAAAATGGAAATAACTTCACAGATATCTGCATATACATGGATATATCTACACAGCTATCTCTTTACACATGGAAATAACTACACCGCTATCTGTATGAACATGGAAATATCTACACCGCCATCTGTATGAACATGGAAATATCTGCACGGCCATCACTATGAACATATAAATATCTACACCGCCATCTGCATTAAGATGGAGATATCTACACCGCTATCTGTATGATCATGGAAATATCTACACCGCCATCTGTATGAACATGGAAATATCTGCACGGCTATCTGTATAAACATGGAAATATCTACACCGCAACCTGTATAAACATGGAAATATCAGCACCGCTATCTGTATGAACATGGATATATCAGCCCCTCCATCTGTATGAACATGGAAATATCTACACCACTATCTGTATGAACATGGAAATATCTACACCGCTATGTGTATGAACATGGAATTATCTTCACCGCCATCTGTATGAACATGGATATGTCTACACAGCCATCTGGATGAACATGGAAATATCTACACCGCTACCTGTATGAACATGGAAATAGCTACACCGCTATCTGTATGAACATGGAAATATCTACTTCACTATCTGTATGAACATGGAAATATCTACACCGCTATCTGTATGAACATGGAAATATCTTCACCGTCATCTGTATGGAGATGGAAATATCTACACCGCTACCTGTATAAACATGGAAATATAAGCACCGCTATCTGTATGAACATGGAAATATCTACACCGCTATCTGTTTGAACATGGAAATATCTACACCGCTATCTTTATGAACATGGAAATAGCTACACCGCTATCAGAATGAACATGGAAATATCTACAGCACTATCTGTATGAACATGGAAATATCTACACTGCTATCTGTATGAACATGGATACATCTACACAGCCATCTGGATGAACATGGAAATATCTACACTGCTATCTGTATGAACATGGAAATATCTACACCGCTATCTGCGTAAACATGCATACACCTTCACCGCTATCTGTATAAACATGGAAATATCTACACCGCTATCTGTATGAACATGGAAATATCTACACCGCTATCTGTTTGTACATGGAAATATCTAAACCGCAATCTGCATGAAAATGGAAATATCTTCACAGCTATCTGCATATACATGGAAATATCTACACAGCTATCTCTTTACACATGGAAATAACTACACCGCTATCTGTATGAACATGGAAATATCTACAGCGCCATCTGTATGAACATGGAAATATCTGCACGGCCATCACTATGAACATATAAATATCTACACCGCCATCTGCATTAAGATGGAGATATCTACACCGCTATCTGTATGATCATGGAAATATCTACACCGCCATCTGTATGAACATGGAAATATCTGCATGGCCATCTGTATGAACATATAAATATCTACACTGCCATCTGTATTAAGATGGAGATATCTACACCGCTATCTGTATAAACATGGAAATATCTACACCGCTATCTGTATAAACATGGAAATATCTACACGGCAATCTGTATAAACATGGAAATATCTACACCGCAACCTGTATAAACATGGAAATATCACCACCGCTATCTGTATGAACATGGATATCTCAGCCCCTCCATCTGTATGAACATGGAAATATCTACACCACTATCTGTATGAACATGGAAATATCCACACCGCTATCTGTATGAGCATGGAAATATCATCACCGCCATCTGTATGAACATGGATATATCTACACAGCCATCTGGATGAACATGGAAATATCTACACCACTATCTGTATGAAAATGGAAATATCTACACCGCTATCTGTTTGAACATGGAAATATCTAAACCGCTATCTGCATGAAAATGGAAATATCTACACAGCTATCTGCATATACATGGAAATATCTACACAGCTATCTCTTTGCACATGGAAATATCTACACCACTATCTGTATGAACATGGAAATATCTACACAGCCATCTGTATGAACATGGAAATATCTGCACGGCCATCTGTATGAACATATAAATATCTACACTGCCATCTGTATTAAGATGGAGATATCTACACCGCTATCTGTATAAACATGGAAATATCTACACCGCTATCTGCATAAACATGGAAATATCTACACCGCTATCTGTATGAACACGGAAATAGCTACACCGCTATCTGTATGAACATGGAAATATCTACATCACTATCTGTATGAACATGGAAATATCTACACCGCTATCTGTATGAACATGGAAATATCTTCACCGCCATCTGTATGAACATGGAAATATCTACACCGCTACCTGTATAAACATGGAAATATAAGCACCGCTATGTGTATGAACATGGAAATATCTACACCGCTATCTGTTTGAACATGGAAATATCTACACCGCTATCTGTATGAACATGGAAATAGCTACACCGCTATCTGTATGAACATGGAAATATCTACAGCACTATCTGTATGAACATGGAAATATCTACACCGCTATCTGTATGAACATGGATATATCTACACAGCCATCTGGATGATCATGGAAATATCTACACCGCAATCTGTATGAACATGGAAATATCTACACCGCTATCTGTGTAAACATGCATACATCTTCACCGCTATCTGTATAAACATGGAAATATCTACACCGCTATCTGATTGAACATGGAAATATCTACATCGCTATCTGCATGAAAATGGAAATATCTGCACAGCGATCTGCATATACATGGAAATATCTACAACGCTATCTCTTTACTCATGGAAATAACTACAGAGCTATCTCTATAAACATGCAAATATCTACACCACCATCTGTGTGAACATGGAAATATCTGCACCGCCATCTGTATGAACGTATAAATATCTACACCGCCATCTATATTAAGATGGACATATCTACACCGCTATCTGAATAAACTTGGGAATATCTAAACCGCTATCTGTATAAACATGGAAATATCTACACCGCTATATGTATAAACATGGAAATATCTACACCGCTACCTGTATAAACATTTAAATACCAGCACAGCTATCTGTATGAACATGGAAATATCTACACAGCTATCTGTATGAACATGGAAATATCCACACCGCTATCTGTATGAACATGGAAATAGCTACACCGCTATCTTTATGAACATGGAAATATCTACACCACTACCTGTATGAACATGGAAATATCTACACGTCTATCTCCATGAACATGGATATATCTACACAGCCATCTGGATGAATATTTAAATATCTACACTGCTATCTGTATGAAGATGGAAATATTTACACCGCTATCTGAGTATATATGCATACATCTTCACCGCAATCTGTATAAACATGGAAATATCTACACCGCTATCTGTATGAACATGGAAATATCTACACCGCTATCTGTATTAACATGGAAATAGCTACACCGCTATCTGTATGAACATGGAAATATCTACAGCACTATCTGTATGAACATGGAAATATCTACACCGCTATCTGTATGAACATGGATACATCTACACAGCCATCTGGATGAACATGGAAATATCTACACTGCTATCTGTATGAACATGGAAATATCTACACCGCTATCTGCGTAAACATGCATACACCTTCACCGCTATCTGTATAAACATGGAAATATCTACACCGCTATCTGTATGAACATGGAAATATCTACACCGCTATCTGTTTGAACATGGAAATATCTAAACCGCAATCTGCATGAAAATGGAAATATCTTCACAGCTATCTGCATATACATGGAAATATCTACACAGCTATCTCTTTACACATGGAAATAACTACACCGCTATCTGTTTGAACATGGAAATATCTACACCGCCATCTGTATGAACATGGAAATATCTGCACGGCCATCACTATGAACATATAAATATCTACACCGCCATCTGCATTAAGATGGAGATATCTACACCGCTATCTGTATGATCATGGAAATATCTACACCGCCATCTGTATGAACATGGAAATATCTGCATGGCCATCTGTATGAACATATAAATATCTACACTGCCATCTGTATTAAGATGGAGATATCTACACCGCTATCTGTATAAACATGGAAATATCTACACCGCTATCTGTATAAACATGGAAATATCTACACGGCAATCTGTATAAACATGGAAATATCTACACCGCAACCTGTATAAACATGGAAATATCAGCACCGCTATCTGTATGAACATGGATATATCAGCCCCTCCATCTGTATGAACATGGAAATATCTACACCACTATCTGTATGAACATGGAAATATCCACACCGCTATCTGTATGAGCATGGAAATATCATCACCGCCATCTGTATGAACATGGATATATCTACACAGCCATCTGGATGAACATGGAAATATCTACACCACTATCTGTATGAAAATGGAAATATCTACACCGCTATCTGTTTGAACATGGAAATATCTAAACCGCTATCTGCATGAAAATGGAAATATCTACACAGCTATCTGCATATACATGGAAATATCTACACAGCTATCTCTTTGCACATGGAAATATCTACACCACTATCTGTATGAACATGGAAATATCTACACAGCCATCTGTATGAACATGGAAATATCTGCACGGCCATCTGTATGAACATATAAATATCTACACTGCCATCTGTATTAAGATGGAGATATCTACACCGCTATCTGTATAAACATGGAAATATCTACACCGCTATCTGCATAAACATGGAAATATCTACACCGCTATCTGTATGAACACGGAAATAGCTACACCGCTATCTGTATGAACATGGAAATATCTACATCACTATCTGTATGAACATGGAAATATCTACACCGCTATCTGTATGAACATGGAAATATCTTCACCGCCATCTGTATGAACATGGAAATATCTACACCGCTACCTGTATAAACATGGAAATATAAGCACCGCTATGTGTATGAACATGGAAATATCTACACCGCTATCTGTTTGAACATGGAAATATCTACACCGCTATCTGTATGAACATGGAAATAGCTACACCGCTATCTGTATGAACATGGAAATATCTACAGCACTATCTGTATGAACATGGAAATATCTACACCGCTATCTGTATGAACATGGATATATCTACACAGCCATCTGGATGATCATGGAAATATCTACACCGCAATCTGTATGAACATGGAAATATCTACACCGCTATCTGTGTAAACATGCATACATCTTCACCGCTATCTGTATAAACATGGAAATATCTACACCGCTATCTGATTGAACATGGAAATATCTACATCGCTATCTGCATGAAAATGGAAATATCTGCACAGCGATCTGCATATACATGGAAATATCTACAACGCTATCTCTTTACTCATGGAAATAACTACAGAGCTATCTCTATAAACATGCAAATATCTACACCACCATCTGTGTGAACATGGAAATATCTGCACCGCCATCTGTATGAACGTATAAATATCTACACCGCCATCTATATTAAGATGGACATATCTACACCGCTATCTGAATAAACTTGGGAATATCTAAACCGCTATCTGTATAAACATGGAAATATCTACACCGCTATATGTATAAACATGGAAATATCTACACCGCTACCTGTATAAACATTTAAATACCAGCACAGCTATCTGTATGAACATGGAAATATCTACACAGCTATCTGTATGAACATGGAAATATCCACACCGCTATCTGTATGAACATGGAAATAGCTACACCGCTATCTTTATGAACATGGAAATATCTACACCACTACCTGTATGAACATGGAAATATCTACACGTCTATCTCCATGAACATGGATATATCTACACAGCCATCTGGATGAATATTTAAATATCTACACTGCTATCTGTATGAAGATGGAAATATTTACACCGCTATCTGAGTATATATGCATACATCTTCACCGCAATCTGTATAAACATGGAAATATCTACACCGCTATCTGTATGAACATGGAAATATCTACACCGCTATCTGTATTAACATGGAAATAGCTACACCGCTATCTGTATGAACATGGAAATATCTACAGCACTATCTGTATGAACATGGAAATATCTACACCGCTATCTGTATGAACATGGATACATCTACACAGCCATCTGGATGAACATGGAAATATCTACACTGCTATCTGTATGAACATGGAAATATCTACACCGCTATCTGCGTAAACATGCATACACCTTCACCGCTATCTGTATAAACATGGAAATATCTACACCGCTATCTGTATGAACATGGAAATATCTACACCGCTATCTGTTTGAACATGGAAATATCTAAACCGCAATCTGCATGAAAATGGAAATATCTTCACAGCTATCTGCATATACATGGAAATATCTACACAGCTATCTCTTTACACATGGAAATAACTACACCGCTATCTGTTTGAACATGGAAATATCTACACCGCCATCTGTATGAACATGGAAATATCTGCACGGCCATCACTATGAACATATAAATATCTACACCGCCATCTGCATTAAGATGGAGATATCTACACCGCTATCTGTATGATCATGGAAATATCTACACCGCCATCTGTATGAACATGGAAATATCTGCATGGCCATCTGTATGAACATATAAATATCTACACTGCCATCTGTATTAAGATGGAGATATCTACACCGCTATCTGTATAAACATGGAAATATCTACACCGCTATCTGTATAAACATGGAAATATCTACACGGCAATCTGTATAAACATGGAAATATCTACACCGCAACCTGTATAAACATGGAAATATCAGCACCGCTATCTGTATGAACATGGATATATCATCCCCTCCATCTGTATGAACATGGAAATATCTACACCACTATCTGTATGAACATGGAAATATCCACACCGCTATCTGTATGAGCATGGAAATATCATCACCGCCATCTGTATGAACATGGATATATCTACACAGCCATCTGGATGAACATGGAAATATCTACACCACTATCTGTATGAACATGGAAATATCTACACCGCTATCTGTTTGAACATGGAAATATCTAAACCGCTATCTGCATGAAAATGGAAATATCTACACAGCTATCTGCATATACATGGAAATATCTACACAGCTATCTCTTTGCACATGGAAATAACTACACCGCTATCTGTATGAACATGGAAATATCTACACAGCCATCTGTATGAACATGGAAATATCTGCACGGCCATCTGTATGAACATATAAATATCTACACTGCCATCTGTATTAAGATGGAGATATCTACACCGCTATCTGTATAAACATGGAAATATCTACACCGCTATCTGCATAAACATGGAAATATCTACACCGCTATCTGCATGAACATGGAAATATCTTCACCGCCATCTGTATGGACATGGAAATATCTACACCGCTACCTGTATAAACATGGAAATATAAGCACCGCAATCTGTATGAACATGGAAATATCTACACCGCTATCTGTTTGAACATGGAAATATCTACACCGCTATCTATATGAACATGGAAATAGCTACACCGCTATCTGTATGAACATGGAAATATCTACAGCACTATCTGTATGAACATGGAAATATCTACGCCGCTATCTGTTTGAACATGGAAATATCTAAACCGCAATCTGCATGAAAATGGAAATATCTTCACAGCTGTCTGCATATACATGGAAATATCTACACAGCTATCTCTTTACACATGGAAATAACTACACCGCTATCTGTATGAACATGGAAATATATGCACCGCCATCTGTATGAACATGGAAATATCTGCACGGCCATCTGTATGAACATATATATATCTACACCGCCATCTGTATTAAGATGGAGATATCTTCACCGTTATCGGTATAAACATGGAAATATCTACACCGCTATCAGTAAAAACATGGAAATATCTACACCGCTATCTGTATAAACATGGAAATATCTACACCGCTACCTGTATAAACATGGAAATATCAGCACCGCTATCTGTATGAACATGGAAATATCAGCCCCTCTATCTGTATGAACATGCAAATATCTACATCACTAGCTGTATGAACATGGAAATATCTACACCGCTATCTGTATGAACATGGAATTATCTTCACCGCCATCTGTATGAACATGGATATGTCTGCACAGCCATCTGGATGAATATGGAAATATCTACACCGCTACCTGTATGAACATGGAAATAGCTACACCGCTATCTGTATGAACATGGAATTATCTACATCACTATCTGTATGAACATGGAAATATCTACACCGCTATCTGTATGAACATGGATATATCTTCACCGACATCTGTATGAACATGGAAATATCTACACCGCTACCTGTATAAACATGGAAATATAAGCACCGCTATCTGTATGAACATGGAAATATCTACACCGCTATCTGTTTGAACATGGAAATATCTACACCGCTATCTGTATGAACATGGAAATAGCTACACCGCTATCTGTATGAACATGGAAATATCTACAGCACTATCTGTATGAACATGGAAATATCTACACTGCTATCTGTATGAACATGGATACATCTACACAGCCATCTGGATGAACATGGAAATATCTACACTGCTATCTGTATGAACATGGAAATATCTACACCGCTATCTGCGTAAACATGCATACACCTTCACCGCTATCTGTATAAACATGGAAATATCTACACCGCTATCTGTATGAACATGGAAATATCTACACCGCTATCTGTTTGTACATGGAAATATCTAAACCGCAATCTCCATGAAAATGGAAATATCTTCACAGCTATCTGCATATACATGGAAATATCTACACAGCTATCTCTTTACACATGGAAATAACTACACCGCTATCTGTATGAACATGGAAATATCTACACCGCCATCTGTATGAACATGGAAATATCTGCACGGCCATCACTATGAACATATAAATATCTACACCGCCATCTGCATTAAGATGGAGATATCTACACCGCTATATGTATGATCATGGAAATATCTACACCGCCATCTGTATGAACATGGAAATATCTGCATGGCCATCTGTATGAACATATAAATATCTACACTGCCATCTGTATTAAGATGGAGATATCTACACCGCTATCTGTATAAACATGGAAATATCTACACCGCTATCTGTATAAACATGGAAATATCTACACGGCAATCTGTATAAACATGGAAATATCTACACCGCAACCTGTATAAACATGGAAATATCACCACCGCTATCTGTATGAACATGGATATCTCAGCCCCTCCATCTGTATGAACATGGAAATATCTACACCACTATCTGTATGAACATGGAAATATCCACACCGCTATCTGTATGAGCATGGAAATATCATCACCGCCATCTGTATGAACATGGATATATCTACACAGCCATCTGGATGAACATGGAAATATCTACACCACTATCTGTATGAACATGGAAATATCTACACCGCTATCTGTTTGAACATGGAAATATCTAAACCGCTATCTGCATGAAAATGGAAATATCTACACAGCTATCTGCATATACATGGAAATATCTACACAGCTATCTCTTTGCACATGGAAATATCTACACCACTATCTGTATGAACATGGAAATATCTACACAGCCATCTGTATGAACATGGAAATATCTGCACGGCCATCTGTATGAACATATAAATATCTACACTGCCATCTGTATTAAGATGGAGATATCTACACCGCTATCTGTATAAACATGGAAATATCTACACCGCTATCTGCATAAACATGGAAATATCTACACCGCTATCTGTATGAACACGGAAATAGCTACACCGCTATCTGTATGAACATGGAAATATCTACATCACTATCTGTATGAACATGGAAATATCTACACCGCTATCTGTATGAACATGGAAATATCTTCACCGCCATCTGTATGAACATGGAAATATCTACACCGCTACCTGTATAAACATGGAAATATAAGCACCGCTATGTGTATGAACATGGAAATATCTACACCGCTATCTGTTTGAACATGGAAATATCTACACCGCTATCTGTATGAATATGGAAATAGCTACACCGCTATCTGTATGAACATGGAAATATCTACAGCACTATCTGTATGAACATGGAAATATCTACACCGCTATCTGTATGAACATGGATATATCTACACAGCCATCTGGATGATCATGGAAATATCTACACCGCAATCTGTATGAACATGGAAATATCTACACCGCTATCTGTGTAAACATGCATACATCTTCACCGCTATCTGTATAAACATGGAAATATCTACACCGCTATCTGTTTGAACATGGAAATACCTACATCGCTATCTGCATGAAAATGGAAATATCTGCACAGCGATCTGCATATACATGGAAATATCTACAACGCTATCTCTTTACTCATGGAAATAACTACAGAGCTATCTCTATAAACATGCAAATATCTACACCACCATCTGTGTGAACATGGAAATATCTGCACCGCCATCTGTATGAACGTATAAATATCTACACCGCCATCTATATTAAGATGGACATATCTACACCGCTATCTGAATAAACTTGGGAATATCTAAACCGCTATCTGTATAAACATGGAAATATCTACACCGCTATATGTATAAACATGGAAATATCTACACCGCTACCTGTATAAACATTTAAATACCAGCACAGCTATCTGTATGAACATGGAAATATCTACACAGCTATCTGTATGAACATGGAAATATCCACACCGCTATCTGTATGAACATGGAAATAGCTACACCGCTATCTTTATGAACATGGAAATATCTACACCACTACCTGTATGAACATGGAAATATCTACACGTCTATCTCCATGAACATGGATATATCTACACAGCCATCTGGATGAATATTTAAATATCTACACTGCTATCTGTATGAAGATGGAAATATTTACACCGCTATCTGAGTATATATGCATACATTTTCACCGCAATCTGTATAAACATGGAAATATCTACACCGCTATCTGTATGAACATGGAAATATCTACACGGCTATCTGTTTCAACTTGGAAATATCTACACCGCTATCTGTATAAACATGGAAATAACTACACCTCTATCTGTATAAACATGGAAATATCTACACCGGTACCTGTATAAACATGGAAATATCTACACCGCTACCTGTATAAACATGGAAATATCAGCACCGCTATCTGTATGAACATGGAAATATCAGCCCCTCTATCTGTATGAACATGGAAATATCTACACCGCTATCTGTATGAACATGGATATATCTACACAGCCATCTGGATGAACATGGAAATATCTACACCACTATCTGTATGAACTTGGAAATATCTACACCGCTATCTGTGTAAACATGCATACATCTTCACTGCTATCTGTATAAACATGGAAATATCTACACCGCTATCTGTATGAACATGGAAATATCTACACCGCTATCTGTTTGAACATGGAAATATCTAAACCGCTATCTGCATGAAAATGGAAATATCTACACAGCTATCTGTATATTCATGGAAATATCTGCACAGCTATTTCTTTGCACATGGAAATAACTACACCGCTATGTGTATGATCATGGAAATATCTACACCGCCATCTGTATGAACATGGAAATATCTGCACGGCCATCTGTATGAACATATAAATATCTACACTGCCATCTGTATTAAGATGGAGATATCTACACCGCTATCTGTACAAACATGGAAATATCTACACCGCTATCTGTATAAACATGGAAATATCTACACGGCAATCTGTATAATCATGGAAATATCTACACCGCAACCTGTATAAACATGGAAATATCAGCACCGCTATCTGTATGAACATGGATATATCAGCCCCTCCATCTGTATGAACATGGAAATATCTACACCACTATCTGTATGAACATGGAAATATCCACACCGCTATCTGTATGAGCATGGAAATATCATCACCGCCATCTGTATGAACATGGATATATCTACACAGCCATCTGGATGAACATGGAAATATCTACACCACTATCTGTATGAACACGGAAATATCTACACCGCTATCTGTATGAACACAGAAATAGCTACACCGCCATCTGTATGAACATGGAAATATCTACACCGCTATCTGTTTGAACCTGGAAATATCTACACCGCTATCTGTATGAACATGGAAATAGCTACACCGCTATCTGTATGAACATGGAAATATCTACAGCACTATCTGTATGAACATGGAAATATCTACACCGCTATCTGTATGAACATGGATATATCTACACAGCCATCTGGATGAACATGGAAATATCTACACTGCTATCTGTATGAACATGGAAATATCTACACCGCTATCTGTGTAAACATGCATACACCTTCACCGCTATCTGTATAAACATGGAAATATCTACACCGCTATCTGTATGAACATGGAAATATCTACACCGCTATCTGTTTGAACATGGAAATATCTAAACCGCAATCTGCATGAAAATGGAAATATCTTCACAGCTATCTGCATATACATGGAAATATCTACACAGCTATCTCTTTACACATGGAAATAACTACACCGCTATCTGTATGAACATGGAAATATCTACACCGCCATCTGTATGAACATGGAAATATCTGCACGGCCATCACTATGAACATATAAATATCTACACCGCCATCTGCATTAAGATGGAGATATCTACACCGCTATCTGTATGATCATGGAAATATCTACACCGCCATCTGTATGAACATGGAAATATCTGCACGGCCATCTGTATGAACATATAAATATCTACACTGCCATCTGTATTAAGATGGAGATATCTACACCGCTATCTGTATAAACATGGAAATATCTACACCGCTATCTGTATAAACATGGAAATATCTACACGGCAATCTGTATAAACATGGAAATATCTACACCGCAACCTGTATAAACATGGAAAGATCAGCACCGCTATCTGTATGAACATGGATATATCAGCCCCTCCATCTGTATGAACATGGAAATATCTACACCACTATCTGTATGAACATGGAAATATCCACACCGCTATCTGTATGATTATGGAAATATCATCACCGCCATCTGTATGAACATGGATATATCCACACAGCCATCTGGATGAACATGGAAATATCTACACCACTATCTGTATGAACATGGAAATATCTACACCGCTATCTGTTTGAACATGGAAATATCTAAACCGCTATCTGCATGAAAATGGAAATATCTACACAGCTATCTGCATATACATGGAAATATCTACACAGCTATCTCTTTGCACATGGAAATAACTTCACCGCTATCTGTATGAACATGGAAATATCTACACAGCCATCTGTATGAACATGGAAATATCTGCACGGCCATCTGTATGAACATATAAATATCTACACTGCCATCTGTATTAAGATGGAGATATCTACACCGCTATCTGTATAAACATGGAAATATCTACACCGCTATCTGCATAAACATGGAAATATCTACACCGCTACCTGTATAAACATGGAAATATCAGCACTGCTATCTGTATGAACATGGAAATATCAGCCCCTCTATCTGTATGAACATGGAAATATCTACACCATTATCTGTATGAACATGGAAATATCTACACCGCTATCTGTATGAACACGGAAATAGCTACACCGCTATCTGTATGAACATGGAAATACCTACATCACTATCTGTATGAACATGGAAATATCTACACCGCTATCAGTATGAACATGGAAATATCTTCACCGCCATCTGTATGAACATGGAAATATCTACACCGCTACCTGTATAAACATGGAAATATAAGCACCGCTATCTGTATGAACATGGAAATATCTACACCGCTATCTGTTTGAACATGGAAATATCTACACCGCTATCTGTATGAACATGGAAATAGCTACACCGCTATCTGCATGAACATGGAAATATCTACAGCACTATCTGTATGAACATGGAAATATCAACACCGCTATCTGTATGAACATGGATATATCTACACAGCCATCTGGATGATCATGGAAATATCTACACCGCTATCTGTATGAACATGGAAATATGTACACCGCTATCTGTTTGAACATGGAAATATCTAAACCGCAATCTGCATGAAAATGGAAATAACTTCACAGCTGTCTGCATATACATGGAAATATCTACACAGCTATCTCTTTACACATGGAAATAACTACACCGCTATCTGTATGAACATGGAAATATCTACACCGCCATCTGTATGAACATGGAAATATCTGCACGGCCATCTGTATGAAAATATAACTATCTACACCGCCATCTGTATTAAGATGGAGATATCTTCACCGTTATCGGTATAAACATGGAAATATCTACACCGCTATCTGTAAAAACATGGAAATATCTACACCGCTATCTGTATAAACATGGAAATATCTACACCGCTACCTGTATAAACATGGAAATATCAGCACCGCTATCTGTATGAACATGGAAATATCAGCCCCTCTATCTGTATGAACATGGAAATATCTACACCACTATCTGCATGAACATGGAAATAACTACACCGCTATCCGTATGAACATGGAATTATCTTCACCGCCATCTGTATGAACATGGATATGTCTACACAGCCATCTGGATGAACATGGAAATATCTACACCGCTACCTGTATGAACATGGAAATAGCTACACCGCTATCTGTATGAACATGGAAATATCTACATCACTATCTGTATGAACATGGAAATATCTACACCGCTATCTGTATGAACATTGAAATATCTTCACCGCCATCTCTATGAACATGGAAATATCTACACCGCTACCTGTATAAACATGGAAATATAAGCACCGCTATCTGTATGAACATGGAAATATCTACACCGCTATCTGTTTGAACATGGAAATATCTACACCGCTATCTGTATGAACATGGAAATAGCTACACCGCTATCTGTATGAACATGGAAATATCTACAGCACTATCTGTATGAACATGGAAATATCTACACCGCTATCTGTATGAACATGGATATATCTACACAGCCATCTGGATGAACATGGAAATATCTACACTGCTATCTGTATGAACATGGAAATATCTACACCGCTATCTGTGTAAACATGCATACACCTTCACCGCTATCTGTATAAACATGGAAATATCTACACCGCTATCTGTATGAACATGGAAATATCTACACCGCTATCTGTTTGAACATGGAAATATCTAAACCGCAATCTGCATGAAAATGGAAATATCTTCACAGCTATCTGCATATACATGGAAATATCTACACAGCTATCTCTTTACACATGGAAATAACTACACCGCTATCTGTATGAACATGGAAATATCTACACCGCCATCTGTATGAACATGGAAATATCTGCACGGCCATCACTATGAATATATAAATATCTACACCGCCATCTGCATTAAGATGCAGATATCTACACCGCTATCTGTATGATCATGGAAATATCTACACCGCCATCTGTATGAACATGGAAATATCTGCACGGCCATCTGTATGAACATATAAATATCTACACTGCCATCTGTATTAAGATGGAGATATCTACACCGCTATCTGTATAAACATGGAAATATCTACACCGCTATCTGTATAAACATGGAAATATCTACACGGCAATCTGTATAAAGATGGAAATATCTACACCGCAACCTGTATAAACATGGAAATATCAGCACCGCTATCTTTATGAACATGGATATATCAGCCCCTCCATCTGTATGAACATGGAAATATCTACACCACTATCTGTATGAACATGGAAATATCCACACCGCTATCTGTTTGAACATGGAAATATCTAAACCGCAATCTGCATGAAAATGGAAATATCTTCACAGCTCTCTGCATATACATGGAAATATCTACACAGCTATCTCTTTACACATGGAAATAACTACACCGCTATCTGTATGAACATGGAAATATCTACACCGCCATCTGTATGAACATGGAAATATCTGCACGGCCATCTGTATGAACATATAACTATCTACACCGCCATCTGTATTAAGATGGAGATATCTTCACCGTTATCGGTATAAACATGGAAATATCTACACCGCTATCTGTAAAAACATGGAAATATCTACACCGCTATCTGTATAAACATGGAAATATCTACACCGCTACCTGTATAAACATGGAAATATCAGCACCGCTATCTGTATGAACATGGAAATATCAGCCCCTCTATCTGTATGAACATGGAAATATCTACACCACTATCTGCATGAACATGGAAATATCTACACCGCTATCCGTATGAACATGGAATTATCTTCACCGCCATCTGTATGAACATGGATATGTCTACACAGCCATCTGGATGAACATGGAAATATCTACACCGCTACCTGTATGAACATGGAAATAGCTACACCGCTATCTGTATGAACATGGAAATATCTACATCACTATCTGTATGAACATGGAAATACCTACACCGCTATCTGTATGAACTTTGAAATATCTTCACCGCCATCTGTATGAACATGGAAATATCTACACCACTACCTGTATAAACATGGAAATATAAGCACCGCTATCTGTATGAACATGGAAATATCTACACCGCTATCTGTTTGAACATGGAAATATCTACACCGCTATCTGTATGAACATGGAAATAGCTACACCGCTATCTGTATGAACATGGAAATATCTACAGCACTATCTGTATGAACATGGAAATATCTACACCGCTATCTGTATGAACACGGAAATAGCTACACCGCTGTCTGTATGAACATGGAAATACCTACATCACTATCTGTATGAACATGGAAATATCTACACCGCTATCTGTATGAACATGGAAATATCTTCACCGCCATCTGTATGAACATGGAAATATCTACACCGCTACCTGTATAAACATGGAAATATAAGCACCGCTATCTGTATGAACATGGAAATATCTACACCGCTATCTGTTTGAACATGGAAATATCTACACCGCTATCTGTATGAACATGGAAATAGCTACACCGCTATCTGCATGAACATGGAAATATCTACAGCACTATCTGTATGAACATGGAAATATCTACACCGCAATCTGTATGAACATGGATATATCTACACAGCCATCTGGATGATCATGGAAATATCTACACCGCAATCTGTATTAACATGGAAATATCTACACCGCTATCTGTGTAAACATGCATACATCTTCACCGCTATCTGTATAAACATGGAAATATCTACACCGCTATCTGTATGAACATGGAAATATGTACACCGCTATCTGTTTGAACATGGAAATATCTAAACCGCAATCTGCATGAAAATGGAAATAACTTCACAGCTGTCTGCATATACATGGAAATATCTACACAGCTATCTCTTTACACATGGAAATAACTACACCGCTATCTGTATGAACATGGAAATATCTACACCGCCATCTGTATGAACATGGAAATATCTGCACGGCCATCTGTATGAACATATAAATATCTACACCGCCATCTGTATTAAGATGGAGATATCTTCACCGTTATCGGTATAAACATGGAAATATCTACACCGCTATCTGTATGAACATGGAAATATCTACACCGCTATCTGAACATGGAAATATCTAAACCGCAATCTGCATGAAAATGGAAATATCTTCACAGCTATCTGCATATACATGGAAATATCTACACAGCTATCTCTTTACACATGGAAATAACTACACCGCTATCTGTATGAACATGGAAATATCTACACCGCCATCTGTATGAGCATGGAAATATCTGCACGGCCATCACTATGAACATATAAATATCTACACCGCCATCTGCATTAAGATGGAGATATCTACACCGCTATCTGTATGATCATGGAAATATCTACACCGCCATCTGTATGAACATGGAAATATCTGCACGGCCATCTGTATGAACATATAAATATCTACACTGCCATCTGTATTAAGATGGAGATATCTACACCGCTATCTGTATAAACATGGAAATATCTACACCGCTATCTGTATAAACATGGAAATATCTACAAGGCAATCTGTATAAACATGGAAATATCTACACCGCAACCTGTATAAACATGGAAATATCAGCACCGCTATCTGTATGAAGATGGATATATCAGCCCCTCCATCTGTATGAACATGGAAATATCTACACCACTATCTGTATGCACATGGAAATATCCACACCGCTATCTGTATGAGCATGGAAATATCATCACCGCCATCTGTATGAACACGGATATATCCACAGAGCCATCTGGATGAACATGGAAATATCTACACCGCTATCTGTATGAACATGGAAATATCTACAGCACTATCTGTATGAACATGGAAATATCTACACCGCTACCTCTATGAACATGGATATATCTACACAGCCATCTGGATGAACATGGAAATATCTACACTGCTATCTGTATGAACATGGAAATATCTACACCGCTATCTGTGTAAACATGCATACACCTTCACCGCTATCTGTATAAACATGGAAATATCTACACCGCTATCTGTATGAACATGGAAATATCTACACCGCTATCTGTTTGAACATGGAAATATCTAAACCGCAATCTGCATGAAAATGGAAATATCTTCACAGCTATCTGCATATACATGGAAATATCTACACAGCTATCTCTTTACACATGGAAATAACTACACCGCTATCTGTATGAACATGGAAATATCTACACCGCCATCTCTATGAACATGGAAATATCTGCACGGCCATCACTATGAACATATAAGTATCTACACCGCCATCTGCATTAAGATGGAGATATCTACACCGCTATCTGTATGACCATGAAAATATCTACACCGCCATCTGTATGAACATGGAAATATCTGCACGGCCATCTGTATGAACATATAAATATCTACACTGCCATCTGTATTAAGATGGAGATATCTACACCGCTATCTGTATAAACATGGAAATATCTACACCGCTATCTGTATAAACATGGAAATATCTACACGGCAATCTGTATAAACATGGAAATATCTACACCGCAACCTGTATAAACATGGAAATATCAGCACCGCTATCTGTATGAACATGGATATATCAGCCCCTCCATCTGTATGAACATGGAAATATCTACACCACTATCTGTATGAACATGGAAATATCCACACCGCTATCTGTATGAGCATGGAAATATCATCACCGCCATCTGTAGGAACATGGATATATCCACACAGCCATCTGGATGAACATGGAAATATCTACACCACTATCTGTATGAACATGGAAATATCTACACCGCTATCTGTTTGAACATGGAAATATCTAAACCGCTATCTGCATGAAAATGGAAATATCTACACAGCTATCTGCATATACATGGAAATATCTACACAGCTATCTCTTTGCACATGGAAATAACTACACCGCTATCTGTATGAACATGGAAATATCTACACAGCCATCTGTATGAACATGGAAATATCTGCACGGCCATCTGTATAAACATATAAATATCTACACTGCCATCTGTATTAAGATGGAGATATCTACACCGATATCTGTATAAACATGGAAATATCTACACCGCTATCTGCATAAACATGGAAATATCTACACCGCTACCTGTATAAACATGGAAATATCAGCACCGCTATCTGTATGAACATGGAAATATCAGCCCCTCTATCTGTATGAACATGGAAATATCTACACCATTATCTGTATGAACATGGAAATATCTACACCGCTATCTGTATGAACACGGAAATAGCTACACCGCTATCTGTATGAACATGGAAATATCTACATCACTATCTGTATGAACATGGAAATATCTACACCGCTATCTGTATGAACATGGAAATATATTCACCGCCATCTGTATGAACATGGAAATATCTACACCGCTACCTGTATAAACATGGAAATATAAGCACCGCTATCTGTATGAACATGGAAATATCTACACCGCTATCTGTTTGAACATTTAAATATCTACACCGCTATCTGTATTAACATGGAAATAGCTACACCGCTATCTGCATGAACATGGAAATATCTACAGCACTATCTGTATGAACATGGAAATATCTACACCGCTATCTGTATGAACATGGATATATCTACACAGCCATCTGGATGATCATGGAAATATCTACACCGCAATCTGTATGAACATGGAAATATCTACACCGCTATCTGTGTAAACATGCATAAATCTTCACCGCTATCTGTATAAACATGGAAATATCTACACCGCTATCTGTATGAACATGGAAATATGTACACCGCTATCTGTTTGAACATGGAAATATCTAAACCGCAATCTGCATGAAAATGGAAATAACTTCACAGCTGTCTGCATATACATGGAAATATCTACACAGCTATCTCTTTACACATGGAAATAACTACACCGCTATCTGTATGAACATGGAAATATCTACACCGCCATCTGTATGAACATGGAAATATCTGCACGGCCATCTGTATGAACATATAAATATCTATACCGCCATCTGTATTAAGATGGAGATATCTTCACCGTTATCGGTATAAACATGGAAATATCTACACCGCTATCTGTAAAAACATGGAAATATCTACACCGCTATCTGTATAAACATGGAAATATCTACACCG
This sequence comes from Gorilla gorilla gorilla, assembly GCF_029281585.2. Classification (NCBI taxonomy): domain Eukaryota; kingdom Metazoa; phylum Chordata; class Mammalia; order Primates; family Hominidae; genus Gorilla; species Gorilla gorilla. Next base: position 3,573,282 of record NC_073234.2, read on the forward strand.
CTTCCTGTATAAACATGGAAATATCAGCACCGCTATCTGTATGAACATGGAAATATCAGCCCCTCTATCTGTATGAACATGGAAATATCTACACCACTATCTGTATGAACATGGAAATATCTACACCGCTATCTGTATGAACATGGAATTATCTTCACCGCCATCTGTATGAACATGGATATGTCTACACAGCCATCTGGATGAACATGGAAATATCTACACCGCTACCTGTATGAACATGGAAATAGCTACCCCGCTATCTGTATGATCATGGAAATATCTACATCACTATCTGTATGAACATGGAAATATCTACACCGCTATCTGTATGAACATGGAAATATCTTCACCGCCATCTGTATGAACATGGAAATATCTACACCGCTACCTGTATAAACATGGAAATATAAGCACCGCTATCTGTATGAACATGGAAATATCTACACCGCTATCTGTTTGAACATGGAAATATCTACACCGCTATCTTTATGAACATGGAAATAGCTACACCGCTATCTGTATGAACATGGAAATATCTACAGCACTATCTGTATGAACATGGAAATATCTACACCGCTATCTGTTTGAACATGGAAATATCTAAACCGCAATCTGCATGAAAATGGAAATATCTTCACAGCTGTCTGCATATACATGGAAATATCTACACAGCTATCTCTTTACACATGGAAATAACTACACCGCTATCTGTATGAACATGGAAATATCTACACCGCCATCTGTATGAACATGGAAATATCTACACCGCTATCTGTATGAACATGGATATATCTACACAGCTATCTGGATGATCATGGAAATATCTACACCGCAATCTGTATGAACATGGAAATATCTACACCGCTATCTGTGTAAACATGCATGCATCTTCACCGCTATCTGTATAAACATGGAAATATCTACACCGCTATCTGTATGAACATGGAAATATGTACACCGCTATCTGTTTGAACATGGAAATATCTAAACCGCAATCTGCATGAAAATGGAAATAACTTCACAGCTGTCTGCATATACATGCAAATATCTACACAGCTATCTCTTTACACATGGAAATAACTACACCGCTATCTGTATGAACATGGAAATATCTACACCGCCATCTGTATGAACATGGAAATATCTGCACGGCCATCTGTATGAACATATAAATATCTACACTGCCATCTGTATTAAGATGGAGATATCTTCACCGTTATCGGTATAAACATGGAAATATCTACACCGCTATCTGTAAAAACATGGAAATATCTACACCGCTATCAGTATAAACATGGAAATATCTATACCGCTTCCTGTATAAACATAGAAATATCAGCACCGCTATCTGTATGAACATGGAAATATCAGCCCCTCTATCTGTATGAACATGGAAATATCTACACCACTATCTGTATGAACATGGAAATATCTACACCGCTATCTGTATGAACATGGAATTATCTTCACCGCCATCTGTATGAACATGGATATGTCTACACACCCATCTGGATGAACATGGAAATATCTACACCGCTACCTGTATGAACATGGAAATAGCTACACCGCTATCTGTATGAACATGGAAATATCTACATCACTATCTGTATGAACATGAAAATATCTACACCGCTATCTGTATGAACATGGAAATATCTTCACCGCCATCTGTATGAACATGGAAATATCTACACCGCTACCTGTATAAACATGGAAATATAAGCACCGCTATCTGTATGAACATGGAAATATCTACACCGCTATCTGTTTGAACATGGAAATATCTACACCACTATCTTTATGAACATGGAAATGGCTACACCGCTATCTGTATGAACATGGAAATATCTACAGCACTATCTGTATGAACATGGAAATATCTACACCGCTATCTGTTTGAACATGGAAATATCTAAACCGCAATCTGCATGAAAATGGAAATATCTTCACAGCTGTCTGCATATACATGGAAATATCTACAAAGCTATCTCTTTACACATGGAAATAACTACACCGCTATCTGTATGAACATGGAAATATCTACACCGCCATCTGTATGAACATGGAAATATCTGCACGGCCATCTGTATGAACATATAAATATCTACACCGCCATCTGTATTAAGATGGAGATATCTTCACCGTTATCGGTATAAACATGGAAATATATACACCGCTATCTATAAAAACATGGAAATATCTACACCGCTATCTGTATAAACATGGAAATATCTACACCGCTACCTGTATAAACATGGAAATATCAGCACCGCTATCTGTATGAACATGGAAATATCAGCCCCTCTATCTGTATGAACATGGAAATATCTACACCACTATCTGTATGAACATGGAAATATCTACACCGCTATCTGTATGAACATGGAATTATCTTCACCGCCATCTGTATGAACATGGATATGTCTACACAGCCATCTGGATGAACATGGAAATATCTACACCGCTACCTGTATGAACATGGAAATAGCTACACCGCTATCTGTATGAACATGGAAATATCTACATCACTATCTGTATGCACATGGAAATATCTACACCGCTATCTGTATGAACATGGAAATATCTTCACCGCCATCTGTATGAACATGGAAATATCTACACCGCTACCTGTATAAACATGGAAATATAAGCACCGCTATCTGTATGAACATGGAAGTATCTACACCGCTATCTGTTTGAACATGGAAATATCTACACCGCTATCTGTACGAACATGGAAATAGCTACACCGCTATCTGTATGAACATGGAAATATCTACAGCACTGTCTGTATGAACATGGAAATATCTACACCGCTATCTGTATGAACATGGATATATCTACACAGCCATCTGGATGAACATGGAAATATCTACACTGCTATCTGTATGAACATGGAAATATCTACACCGCTACCTGCGTAAACATGCATACACCTTCACCGCTATCTGTATAAACATGGAAATATCTACACCGCTATCTGTATGAACATGGAAATATCTACACCGCTATCTGTTTGAACATGGAAATATCTAAACCGCAATCTGCATGAAAATGGAAATATTTTCACAGCTATCTGCATATACATGGAAATATCTACACAGCTATCTCTTTACACATGGAAATAACTACACCGCTATCTGTATGGACATGGAAATATCTACACCGCCATCTGTATGAACATGGAAATATCTGCACGGCCATCACTATGAACATATAAATATCTACACCGCCATCTGCATTAAGATGGAGATATCTACACCGCTATCTGTATGATCATGGAAATATCTACACCGCCATCTGTATGAACATGGAAATATCTGCACGGCCATCTGTATGAACATATAAATATCTACACTGCCATCTGTATTAAGATGGTGATATCTACACCGCTATCTGTATAAACATGGAAATATCTACACCGCTATCTGTATAAACATGGAAATATCTACACCGCTATCTGTATAAACATGGAAATATCTACACCGCAACCTGTATAAACATGGAAATATCAGCACCGCTATCTGTATGAACATGGATATATCAGCCCCTCCATCTGTATGAACATGGAAATATCTACACCACTATCTGTATGAACATGGAAATATCCACACCGCTATCTGTATGAGCATGGAAATATCATCACCGCCATCTGTATGAACATGGATATATCTACACAGCCATCTGGATGAACATGGAAATATCTACACCACTATCTGTATGAACATGGAAATATCTACACAGCTATCTGTATGAACATGGAAATATCCACACCGCTATCTGTATGAACATGGAAATAGCTACACCGCTATCTTTATGAACATGGAAATATCTACACCACTACCTGTATGAATATGGAAATATCTACACCTCTATCTCCATGAACATGGATATATCTACACAGCCATCTGGATGAACATTTAAATATCTACACTGCTATCTGTATGAAGATGGAAATATTTACACCGCTATCTGAGTATATATGCATACATCTTCACCGCAATCTGTATAAACATGGAAATATCTACACCGCTATCTGTATGAACATGGAAATATCTACACGGCTATCTGTTTCAACTTGGAAATATCTACACCGCTATCTGTATAAACATGGAAATAACTACAACTCTATCTGTATAAACATGGAAATATCTACACCGGTACCTGCATAAACATGGAAATATCTACACCGCTACCTGTATAAACATGGAAATATCAGCACCGCTATCTGCATGAACATGGAAATATCAGCCCCTCTATCTGTATGAATATGGAAATATCTACACCGCTATCTGTATGAACATGGATATATCTACACAGCCATCTGGATGAACATGGAAATATCTACACCACTATCTGTATGAACGTGGAAATATCTACACCGCTATCTGTGTAAACATGCATACATCTTCACTGCTATCTGTATAAACATGGAAATATCTACACCGCTATCTGTATGAACATGGAAATATCTACACCGCTATCTGTTTGAACATGGAAATATCTAAACCGCTATCTGCATGAAAATGGAAATATCTACACAGCTATCTGTATATTCATGGAAATATCTGCACAGCTATCTCTTTGCACATGGAAATAACTACACCGCTATGTGTATGATCATGGAAATATCTACACCGCCATCTGTATGAACATGGAAATATCTGCACGGCCATCTGTATGAACATATAAATATCTACACTGCCATCTGTATTAAGATGGAGATATCTACACCGCTATCTGTATAAACATGGAAATATCTACACCGCTATCTGTATAAACATGGAAATATCTGCACGGCAATCTGTATAAACATGGAAATATCTACACCGCAACCTGTATAAACATGGAAATATCAGCACCACTATCTGTATGAACATGGATATATCAGCCCCTCCATCTGTATGAACATGGAAATATCTACACCACTATCTGTATGAACATGGAAATATCCACACCGCTATCTGTATGAGCATGGAAATATCATCACCGCCATCTGAATGAACATGGATATATCTACACAGCCATCTGGATGAAAATGGAAATATCTACACCACTATCTGTATGAACATGGAAATATCTACACCGCTATCTGTTTGAACATGGAAATATCTAAACCGCTATCTGCATGAAAATGGAAATATCTACACAGCTATGTGCATATACATGGAAATATCTACACAGCTATCTCTTTGCACATGGAAATAACTACACCGCTATCTGTATGAACATGGAAATATCTACACAGCCATCTGTATGAACATGGAAATATCTGCACGGCCATCTGTATGAACATATAAATATCTACACTGCCATCTGTATTAAGATGGAGATATCTACACCGCTATCTGTATAAACATGGAAATATCTACACCGCTATCTGCATAAACATGGAAATATCTACACCGCTACCTGTATAAACATGGAAATATCAGCACCGCTATCTGTATGAACATGGAAATATCAGCCCCTCTATCTGTATGAACATGGAAATATCTACACCACTATATGTATGAACACGGAAATATCTACACCGCTATCTGTATGAACACGGAAATAGCTACACCGCTATCTGTATGAACATGGAAATATCTACATCACTATCTGTATGAACATGGAAATATCTACACCGCTATCTGTATGAACATGGAAATATCTTCACCGCCATCTGTATGAACATGGAAATATCTACACCGCTACCTGTATAAACATGGAAATATAAGCACCGCTATCTGTATGAACATGGAAATATCTACACCGCTATCTGTTTGAACATGGAAATATCTACACCGCTATCTGTATGAACATGGAAATAGCTACACCGCTATCTGTTTGAACATGGAAATATCTACAGCACTATCTGTATGAACATGGAAATATCTACACCGCTATCTGTATGAACATGGATATATCTATACAGCCATCTGGATGATCATGGAAATATCTACACCGCAATCTGTATGAACATGGAAATATCTACACCGCTATCTGTGTAAACATGCATACATCTTCACCGCTATCTGTATAAACATGGAAATATCTACACCGCTATCTGTATGAACATGGAAATATGTACACCGCTATCTGTTTGAACATGGAAATATCTAAACCGCAATCTGCATGAAAATGGAAATATCTTCACAGATGTCTGCATATACATGGAAATATCTACACAGCTATCTCTTTACACATGGAAATAACTACACCGCTATCTGTATGAACATGGAAATATCTACACCGCCATCTGTATGAACATGGAAATATCTGCACGGCCATCTGTATGAACATATAACTATCTACACTGCCATCTGTATTAAGATGGAGATATCTTCACCGTTATCGGTATAAACATGGAAATATCTACACCGCTATCTGTAAAAACATGGAAATATATACACCGCTATCTGTATAAACATGGAAATATCTACACCGCTACCTGTATAAACATGGAAATATCAGCACCGCTATCTGTATGAACATGGAAATATCAGCCCCTCTATCTGTATGAACATGGAAATATCTACACCACTATCTGCATGAACATGGAAATATCTACACCGCTATCCGTATGAACATGGAATTATCTTCACCGCCATCTGTATGAACATGGATATGTCTACACAGCCATCTGGATGAACATGGAAATATCTACACCGCTACCTGTATGAACATGGAAATAGCTACACCGCTATCTGTATGAACATGGAAATATCTACATCCCTATCTGTATGAACATGGAAATATCTACACCGCTATCTGTATGAACATTGAAATATCTTCACCGCCATCTGTATGAACATGGAAATATCTACACCGCTACCTGTATAAACATGGAAATATAAGCACCGCTATCTGTATGAACATGGAAATATCTACACCACTATCTGCATGAACATGGAAATATCTACACCGCTATCCGTATGAACATGGAATTATCTTCACCGCCATCTGTATGAACATGGATATGTCTACACAGCCATCTGGATGAACATGGAAATATCTACACTGCTATCTGTATGAACATGGAAATACCTACACCGCTACCTGTATGATCATGGAAATAGCTACACCGCTATCTGTATGAACATGGAAATATCTACATCCCTATCTGTATGAACATGGAAATATCTACACCGCTATCTGTATGAACATTGAAATATCTTCACCGCCATCTGTATGAACATGGAAATATCTACACCGCTACCTGTATAAACATGGAAATATAAGCACCGCTATCTGTATGAACATGGAAATATCTACACCGCTATCTGTTTGAACCTGGAAATATCTACACCGCTATCTGTATGAACATGGAAATAGCTACACCGCTATCTGCATGAACATGGAAATATCTACAGCACTATCTGTATGAACATGGAAATATCTACACCGCTATCTGTATGAACATGGATATATCTACACAGCCATCTGGATGAACATGGAAATATCTACACTGCTATCTGTATGAACATGGAAATATCTACACCGCTATCTGTGTAAACATGCATACACCTTCACCGCTATCTGTATAAACATGGAAATATCTACACCGCTATCTGTATGAACATGGAAATATCTACACCGCTATCTGTTTGAACATGGAAATATCTAAACCGCAATCTGCATGAAAATGGAAATATCTTCACAGCTATCTGGATATACATGGAAATATCTACACAGCTATCTCTTTACACATGGAAATAACTACACCGCTATCTGTATGAACAGGGAAATATCTACACCACCATCTGTATGAACATGGAAATATCTGCACGGCCATCACTATGAACATATAAATATCTACACCGCCATCTGCATTAAGATGGAGATATCTACAACGCTATCTGTATGATCATGGAAATATCTACACCGCCATCTGTATGAACATGGAAATATCTGCACGGCCATCTGTATGAACATATAAATATCTACACTGCCATCTGTATTAGGATGGAGATATCTACACCGCTATCTGTATAAACATGGAAATATCTACACCGCTATCTGTATAAACATGGAAATATCTACACCGCTATCTGTATAAACATGGAAATATCTACACCGCAACCTGTATAAACATGGAAATATCAGCACCGCTATCTGTATGAACATGGATATATCAGCCCCTCCATCTGTATGAACATGGAAATATCTACACCACTATCTGTATGAACATGGAAATATCCACACCGCTATCTGTATGAGCATGGAAATATCATCACCGCCATCTGTATGAACATGGATATATCTACACAGCCATCTGGATGAACATGGAAATATCTACACCACTATCTGTATGAACATGGAAATATCTACACAGCTATCTGTATGAACATGGAAATATCCACACCGCTATCTGTATGAACATGGAAATAGCTACACCGCTATCTTTATGAACATGGAAATATCTACACCACTACCTGTATGAACATGGAAATATCTACACCTCTATCTCCATGAACATGGATATATCTACACAGCCATCTGGATGAACATTTAAATATCTACACTGCTATCTGTATGAAGATTGAAATATTTACACCGCTATCTGAGTATATATGCAAACATCTTCACCGCAATCTGTATAAACATGGAAATATCTACACCGCTATCTGTATGAACATGGAAATATCTACAAGGCTATCTGTTTCAACTTGGAAATATCTACACCGCTATCTGTATAAACATGGAAATAACTACACCTCTATCTGTATAAACATGGAAATATCTACACCGGTACCTGTATAAACATGGAAATATCTACACCGCTACCTGTATAAACATGGAAATATCAGCACCGCTATCTGTATGAGCATGGAAATATCAGCCCCTCTATCTGTATGAACATGGAAATATCTACACCGCTATCTGTATGAACATGGATATATCTACACAGCCATCTGGATGAACATGGAAATATCTGCACCACTATCTGTATGAACTTGGAAATATCTACACCGCTATCTGTGTAAACATGCATACATCTTCACTGCTATCTGTATAAACATGGAAATATCTACACCGCTATCTGTATGAACATGGAAATATCTACACCGCTATCTGTTTGAACATGGAAATATCTAAACCGCTATATGCATGAAAATGGAAATATCTACACAGCTATCTGTATATTCATGGAAATATCTGCACAGCTATCTCTTTGCACATGGAAATAACTACACCGCTATGTGTATGATCATGGAAATATCTACACCGCCATCTGTATGAACATGGAAATATCTGCACGGACATCTGTATGAACATATAAATATCTACACTGCCATCTGTATTAAGATGGAGATATCTACACCGCTATCTGTATAAACATGGAAATATCTACACCGCTATCTGTATAAACATGGAAATATCTACACGGCAATCTGTATAAACATGGAAATATCTACTCCGCAACCTGTATAAACATGGAAATATCAGCACCGCTATCTGGATGAACATGGATATATCAGCCCCTCCATCTGTATGAACATGAAAATATCTACACCACTATCTGTATGAACATGGTAATATCCACACCGCTATCTGTATGAGGATGGAAATATCATCACCGCCATCTGAATGAACATGGATATATCTACACAGCCATCTGGATGAACATGGAAATATCTACACCACTATCTGTATGAACATGGAAATATCTACTCCGCTATCTGTTTGAACATGGAAATATCTAAACCGCTATCTGTATGAAAATGGAAATATCTACACAGCTATCTGCATATACATGGAAATATCTACACAGCTATCTCTTTGCACATAGAAATAACTACACCGCTATCTGTATGAACATGGAAATATCTACACAGCCATCTGTATGAACATGGAAATATCTGCACGGCCATCTGTATGAACATATAAATATCTACACTGCCATCTGTATTAAGATGGAGATATCTACACCGCTATCTGTATAAACATGGAAATATCTACACCGCTATCTGCATAAACATGGAAATATCTACACCTCTACCTGTATAAACATGGAAATATCAGCACCGCTATCTGTATGAACATGGAAATATCAGCCCCTCTATCTGTATGAACATGGAAATATCTACACCACTATCTGTATGAACACGGAAATATCTACACCGCTATCTGTATGAACACGGAAAGAGCTACACCGCTATCTGTATGAACATGGAAATATCTACATCACTATCTGTATGAACATGGAAATATCTACACCGCTATCTGTATGAACATGGAAATATCTTCACCGCCATCTGTATGAACATGGAAATATTTACACCGCTACCTGTATAAACATGGAAATATAAGCACCGCTATCTGTATGAACATGGAAATATCTACACCGCTATCTGTTTGAACATGGAAATATCTACACCGCTATCTGTATGAACATGGAAATAGCTACACCGCTATCTGTATGAACATGGAAATATCTACAGCACTATCTGTATGAACATGGAAATATCTACACCGCTATCTGTATGAACATGGATATATCTACACAGCCATCTGGATGAACATGGAAATATCTACACTGCTATCTGTATGAACATGGAAATATCTACACCGCTATCTGTGTAAACATGCATACACCTTCACCGCTATCTGTATAAACATGGAAATATCTACACCGCTATCTGTATGAACAAGGAAATATCTACACCGCTATCTGTTTGAACATGGAAATATCTAAACCGCAATCTGCATGAAAATGGAAATATCTTCCCAGCTATCTGCATATACATGGAAATATCTACACAGCTATCTCTTTACACATGGAAATAACTACACCGCTATCTGTATGGACATGGAAATATCTACACCACCATCTGTATGAACATGGAAATATCTGCACGGCCATCACTATGAACATATAAATATCTACACCGCCATCTGCATTAAGATGGAGATATCTACACCGCTATCTGTATGATCATGGAAATATCTACACCGCCATCTGTATGAACATGGAAATATCTGCACGGCCATCTGTATGATCATATAAATATCTACACTGCCTTCTGTATTAGGATGGAGATATCTACACCGCTATCTGTATAAACATGGAAATATCTACACCGCTATCTGTATAAACATGGAAATATCTACACGGCAATCTGTATAAACATGGAAATATCTACACCGCAACCTGTATAAACATGGAAATATCAGCACCGCTATCTGTATGAACATGGATATATCAGCCCCTCCATCTGAATGAACATGGAAATATCTACACCACTATCTGTATGAACATGGAAATATCCACACCGCTATCTGTATGAGCATGGAAATATCATCACCGCCATCTGTATGAACATGGATATATCCACACAGCCATCTGGATGAACATGGAAATATCTACACCACTATCTGTATGAACATGGAAATATCTACACCGCTATCTGTTTGAACATGGAAATATCTAAACCGCTATCTGCATGAAAATGGAAATATCTACACAGCTATCTGCATATACATGGAAATATCTACACAGCTATCTCTTTGCACATGGAAATAACTACACCGCTATCTGTATGAACATGGAAATATCTACACAGACATCTGTATGAACATGGAAATATCTGCACGGCCATCTGTATAAACATATAAATATCTACACTGCCATCTGTATTAAGATGGAGATATCTACACCGATATCTGTATAAACATGGAAATATCTACACCGCTACCTGTATAAACATGGAAATATCAGCACCGCTATCTGTATGAACATGGAAATATCAGCCCCTCTATCTGTATGAACATGGAAATATCTACACCATTATCTGTATGAACATGGAAATATCTACACAGCTATCTCTATGAACACGGAAATAGCTACACCGCTATCTGTATGAACATGGAAATATCTACATCACTATCTGTATGAACATGGAAATATCTACACCGCTATCTGTATGAACATGGAAATATCTTCACCGCCATCTGTATGAACATGGTAATATCTACACCGCTACCTGTATAAACATGGAAATATAAGCACCGCTATCTGTATGAACATGGAAATATCTACACCGCTATCTGTTTGAACATGGAAATATCTACACCGCTATCTGTATGAACATGGAAATAGCTACACCGCTATCTGCATGAACATGGAAATATCTACAGCACTATCTGTATGAACATGGAAATATCTACACCGCTATCTGTATGAACATGGATATATCTACACAGCCATCTGGATGATCATGGAAATATCTACACCGCAATCTGTATGAACATGGAAATATCTACACCGCTATCTGTGTAAACATGCATACATCTTCACCGCTATCTGTATAAACATGGAAATATCTACACCGCTATCTGTATGAACAAGGAAATATCTACACCGCTATCTGTTTGAACATGGAAATATCTAAACCGCAATCTGCATGAAAATGGAAATAACTTCACAGCTGTCTGCATATACATGGAAATATCTACACAGATATCTCTTTACACATGGAAATAACTACACCGCTATCTGTATGAACATGGAAATATCTACACCGCCATCTGTATGAACACGGAAATATCTGCACGGCCATCTGTATGAACATATAAATATCTACACCGCCATCTGTATTAAGATGGAGATATCTTCACCGTTATCGGTATAAACATGGAAATATCTACACCGCTATCTCTAAAAACATGGATATATCTACACCGCTATCTGTATAAACATGGAAATATCTACACCGTTTCCTGTATAAACATGGAAATCTCAGCACCGCTATCTGTATGAACATGGAAATATCAGCCCCTCTATCTGTATGAACATGGAAATATCTACACCACTATCTGTATGAACATGGAAATATCTACACCGCTATCTGTATGAACATGGAATTATCTTCACCGCCATCTGTATGAACATGGATATGTCTACACAGCCATCTGGATGAACATGGAAATATCTACACCGCTACCTGTATGAACATGGAAATAGCTACCCCGCTATCTGTATGAACATGGAAATATCTACATCACTATCTGTATGAACATGGAAATATCTACACCGCTATCTGTATGAACATGGAATTATCTTCACCGCCATCTGTATGAACATGGAAATATCTACACCGCTACCTGTATAAACATGGAAATATAAGCACCGATATCTGTATGAACATGGAAATATCTACACTGCTATCTGTTTGAACATGGAAATATCTACACCGCTATCTGTATGAACATGGAAATAGCTACACCGCTATCTGCATGAACATGGAAATATCTACAGCACTATCTGTATGAACATGGAAATATCTACACCGCTATCTGTATGAACATGGATATATCTACACAGCCATCTGGATGATCATGGAAATATCAACACCGCAATCTGTATGAACATGGAAATATCTACACCGCTATCTGTGTAAACATGCATACATCTTCACCGCTATCTGTATAAACATGGAAATATCTACACCGCTATCTGTATGAACATGGAAATATGTACACCGCTATCTGTTTGAACATGGAAATATCTAAACCGCAATCTGCATGAAAATGGAAATAACTTCACAGCTGTCTGCATATACATGGAAATATCTACACAGCTATCTCTTTACACATGGAAATAACTACACCGCTATCTGTATGAACATGGAAATATCTACACCGCCATCTGTATGAACATGGAAATATCTGCACGGCCATCTGTATGAACATATAAATATCTACACCGCCATCTGTATTAAGATGGAGATATCTTCACCGTTATCGGTATAAACATGGAAATATCTACACCGCTATCTGTAAAAACATGGATATATCTACACCGCTATCTGTATAAACATGGAAATATCTACACCGTTTCCTGTATAAACATGGAAATCTCAGCACCGCTATCTGTATGAACATGGAAATATCAGCCCCTCTATCTGTATGAACATGGAAATATCTACACCGCTATCTGTATGAACATGGAAATATCTACACCGCTATCTGTATGAACATGGAATTAACTTCACCGCCATCTGTATGAACATGGATATGTCTACACAGCCATCTGGATGAACATGGAAATATCTACACCGCTACCTGTATGAACATGGAAATAGCTACCCCGCTATCTGTATGAACATGGAAATATCTACATCACTATCTGTATGAACATGGAAATATCTACACCGCTATCTGTATGAACATGGAAATATCTTCACCGCCATCTGTATGAACATGGAAATATCTACACCGCTACCTGTATAAACATGGAAATATAAGCACCGCTATCTGTATGAACATGGAAATATCTACACCGCTATCTGTTTGAACATGGAAATATCTACACCGCTATCTTTATGAACATGGAAATAGCTACACCGCTATCTGTATGAACATGGAAATATCTACAGCACTATCTGTATGAACATGGAAATATCTACACCGCTATCTGTTTGAACATGGAAATATCTAAACCGCAATCTGCATGAAAATGGAAATATCTTCACAGCTGTCTGCATATACATGGAAATATCTACACAGCTATCTCTTTACACATGGAAATAACTACACCGCTATCTGTATGAACATGGAAATATCTACACCGCCATCTGTATGAACATGGAAATATCCACACCGCTATCTGTATGAACATGGATATATCTACACAGCCATCTGGATGATCATGGAAATATCTACACCGCAATCTGTATGAACATGGAAATATCTACACCGCTATCTGTGTAAACATGCATACATCTTCACCGCTATCTGTATAAACATGGAAATATCTACACCGCTATCTGTATGAACATGGAAATATGTACACCGCTATCTGTTTGAACATGGAAATATCTAAACCGCAATCTGCATGAAAATGGAAATATCTTCACAGCTGTCTGCATATACATGGAAATATCTACACAGCTATCTCTTTACACATGGAAAAAACTACACCGCTATCTGTATGAACATGGAAATATCTACACCGCCATCTGTATGAACATGGAAATATCTGCACGGCCATCTGTATGAACATATAAATATCTACACCGCCATCTGTATTAAGATGGAGATATCTTCACCGTTATCGGTATAAACATGGAAATATCTACACCGCTATCTGTAAAAACATGGAAATATCTACACCGCGATCTGTATAAACATGGAAATATCTACACCGCTACCTATATAAACATGGAAATATCAGCACCGCTATCTGTATGAACATGGAAATATCAGCCCCTCTATCTGTATGAACATGGAAATATCTACACCACTATCTGCATAAACATGGAAATATCTACACCGCTATCTGTATGAACATGGAATTATCTTCACCGCCATCTGTATGAACATGGATATGTCTACACAGCCATCTGGATGAACATGGAAATACCTACACCGCTACATGTATGAACATGGAAATAGCTACACCGCTATCTGTATGAACATGGAAATATCTACATCACTATCTGTATGAATATGGAAATATCTACACCGCTATCTGTATGAACATGGAAATATCTTCACCGCCATCTGTATGAACATGGAAATATCTACACCGCTACCTGTATAAACATGGAAATATAAGCACCGCTATCTGTATGAACATGGAAATATCTACACCGCTATCTGTTTGAACATGGAAATATCTACACCGCTATCTGTATGAACATGGAAATAGCTACACCGCTATCTGTATGAACATGGAAATATCTACAGCACTATCTGTATGAACATGGAAATATCTACACCGCTATCTGTATGAACATGGATATATCTACACAGCCATCTGGATGAACATGGAAATATCTACACCGCTATCTGTATGAACATGGAAATATCTACACCGCTACCTGCGTAAACATGCATACACCTTCACCGCTATCTGTATAAACATGGAAATATATACACCGCTCTCTGTATGAACATGGAAATATCTACACCGCTATCTGTTTGAACATGGAAATATCTAAACCGCAATCTGCATGAAAATGGAAATATCTTCACAGCTATCTGCATATACATGGAAATATCTACACAGCTATCTCTTTACACCTGGAAATAACTACACCGCTATCTGTATGGACATGGAAATATCTACACCGCCATCTGTATGAACATGGAAATATCTGCACGGCCATCACTATGAACATATAAATATCTTCACCGCCATCTGCATTAAGATGGAGATATCTACACCGCCATCTGTATGATCATGGAAATATCTACACCGCCATCTGTATGAACATGGAAATATCTGCACGGTCATCTGTATGAACATATAAATATCTACACTGCCATCTGTATTAAGATGGTGATATCTACACCGCTATCTGTATAAACATGGAAATATCTACACCGCTATCTGTATAAACATGGAAATATCTACACCGCTATCTGTATAAACATGGAAATATCTACACCGCAACCTGTATAAACATGGAAATACCAGCACCGCTATCTGTATGAACATGGATATATCAGCCCCTCCATCTCTATGAACATGGAAATATCTACACCACTATCTGTATGAACATGGAAATATCCACACCGCTATCTGTATGAGCATGGAAATATCATCACCGCCATCTGTATGAACATGGATATATCTACACAGCCATCTGGATGAACATGGAAATATCTACACCTCTATCTGTATGAACATGGAAATATCTACACCGCTATCTGTTTGAACATGGAAATATCTAAACCGCTATCTGCATGAAAATGGAAATATCTACACAGCTATCTGCATATACATGGAAATATCTACACAGCTATCTCTTTGCACATGGAAATAAGTACACCGCTATCTGTATGAACATGGAAATATCTACACAGCCATCTGTATGAACATGGAAATATCTGCACGGCCATCTGTATGAACATATAAATATCTACACTGCCATCTGTATTAAGATGGAGATATCTACACCGCTATCCGTATAAACATGGAAATATCTACACCGCTATCTGCATAAACATGGAAATATCTACACCGCTACCTGTATAAACATGGAAATATCAGCACCGCTATCTGTATGAACATGGAAATATCAGCCCCTATATCTGTATGAACATGGAAATATCTACACCACTATCTGTATGAACATGGAAATATCTACACCGCTATCTGTATGAACACGGAAATAGCTACACCGCCATCTGTATGAACATGGAAATATCTACATCACTATCTGTATGAACATGGAAATATCTACACCGCTATCTGTATGAACATGGAAATATCTTCACCGCCAACTGTATGAACATGGAAATATCTACACCGCTACCTGTATAAACATGGAAATATAAGCACCGCTATCTGTATGAACACGGAAATAGCTACACCGCCATCTGTATGAACATGGAAATATCTACATCACTATCTGTATGAACATGGAAATATCTACACCGCTATCTGTATGAACATGGAAATATCTTCACCGCCAACTGTATGAACATGGAAATATCTACACCGCTACCTGCGTAAACATGCATACACCTTCACCGCTATCTGTATAAACATGGAAATATATACACCGCTATCTGTATGAACACGGAAATATCTACACTGCTATCTGTTTGAACATGGAAATATCTAAACCGCAATCTGCATGAAAATGGAAATATCTTCACAGCTATCTGCATATACATGGAAATATCTACACAGCTATCTCTTTACACCTGGAAATAACTACACCGCTATCTGTATGGACATGGAAATATCTACACCGCCATCTGTATGAACATGGAAATATCTGCACGGCCATCACTATGAACATATAAATATGTACACCGCCATCTGCATTAAGATGGAGATATCTACACCGCCATCTGTATGATCATGGAAATATCTACACCGCCATCTGTATGAACATGGAAATATCTGCACGGTCATCTGTATGAACATATAAATATCTACACTGCCATCTGTATTAAGATGGTGATATCTACACCGCTATCTGTATAAACATGGAAATATCTACACCGCTATCTGTATAAACATGGAAATATCTACACCGCTATCTGTATAAACATGGAAATATCTACACCGCAACCTGTATAAACATGGAAATATCAGCACCGCTATCTGTATGAACATGGATATATCAGCCCCTCCATCTCTATGAACATGGAAATATCTACACCACTATCTGTATGAACATGGAAATATCTACACCGCTATCTGTATGAACACGGAAATAGCTACACCGCCATCTGTATGAACATGGAAATATCTACATCACTATCTGTATGAACATGGAAATATCTACACCGCTATCTGTATGAACATGGAAATATCTTCACCGCCAACTGTATGAACATGGAAATATCTACACCGCTACCTGTATAAACATGGAAATATAAGCACCGCTATCTGTATGAACACGGAAATAGCTACACCGCCATCTGTATGAACATGGAAATATCTACATCACTATCTGTATGAACATGGAAATATCTACACCGCTATCTGTATGAACATGGAAATATCTTCACCGCCAACTGTATGAACATGGAAATATCTACACCGCTACCTGCGTAAACATGCATACACCTTCACCGCTATCTGTATAAACATGGAAATATATACACCGCTATCTGTATGAACACGGAAATATCTACACTGCTATCTGTTTGAACATGGAAATATCTAAACCGCAATCTGCATGAAAATGGAAATATCTTCACAGCTATCTGCATATACATGGAAATATCTACACAGCTATCTCTTTACACCTGGAAATAACTACACCGCTATCTGTATGGACATGGAAATATCTACACCGCCATCTGTATGAACATGGAAATATCTGCACGGCCATCACTATGAACATATAAATATGTACACCGCCATCTGCATTAAGATGGAGATATCTACACCGCCATCTGTATGATCATGGAAATATCTACACCGCCATCTGTATGAACATGGAAATATCTGCACGGTCATCTGTATGAACATATAAATATCTACACTGCCATCTGTATTAAGATGGTGATATCTACACCGCTATCTGTATAAACATGGAAATATCTACACCGCTATCTGTATAAACATGGAAATATCTACACCGCTATCTGTATAAACATGGAAATATCTACACCGCAACCTGTATAAACATGGAAATATCAGCACCGCTATCTGTATGAACATGGATATATCAGCCCCTCCATCTCTATGAACATGGAAATATCTACACCACTATCTGTATGAACATGGAAATATCCACACCGCTATCTGTATGAGCATGGAAATATCATCACCGCCATCTGTATGAACATGGATATATCTACACAGCCATCTGGATGATCATGGAAATATCTACACCGCAATCTGTATGAACATGGAAATATCTACACCGCTATCTGTGTAAACATGCATACAACTTCACCGCTATCTGTATAAACATGGAAATATCTACACCGCTATCTGTATGAACATGGAAATATGTACACCGCTATCTGTTTGAACATGGAAATATCTAAACCGCAATCTGAATGAAAATGGAAATATCTTCACAGCTGTCTGCATATACATGGAAATATCTATACAGCTATCTCTTTACACATGGAAATATCTACACCGCTTTCTGTATGAACATGGAAACATCTACACCGCCATCTGTATGAACATGGAAATATCTGCACGGCCATCTGTATGAACATATAAATATCTACACCGCCATCTGTATTAAGATGGAGATATCTTCACTGTTATCGGTATAAACATGGAAATATCTACACCGATATCTGTAAAAATATGGAAATATCTACACCGCTATCTGTATAAACATGGAAATATCTACACCACTACCTGTATAAACATGGAAATATCTACACCACTATCTGTATGAACATGGAAATATCTACACCGCTATCTGTATGAACATGGAATTATCTTCACCGCCATCTGTATGAACATGGATATGTCTACAAAGCCATCTGGATGAACATGGAAATATCTACACCGCTACCTGTATGAACATGGAAATAGCTACACCGCTATCTGTATGAACATGGAAATATCTACATCACTATCTGTATGAACATGGAAATATCTACACCGCTATCTGTATGAACATGGAAATATCTTCACCGCCATCTGTATGAACATGGAAATATCTTCACCGCTACCTGTATAAACATGGAAATATAAGCACCGCTATCTGTATGAACATGGAAATATCTACACCGCTATCTGTTTGAACATGGAAATATCTACACCGCTATCTGTATGAACATGGAAATAGCAACACCTCTATCTGTATGAACATGGAAATATCTTTAGCACTATCTGTATGAACATGGAAATATCTACACCGCTATCTGTATGAACATGGATATATCTACACAGCCATCTGGATGAACATGGAAATATCTACACTGCAATCTGTATGAACATGGAAATATCTACACCGCTATCTGTGTGAACGTGGAAATATCTGCACCGCTATCTGTGTAAACATGCATACACCTTCACCGCTATCTGTATATACATGGAAATATCTACACCGCTATCTGTATGAACATGGAAATATCTACACCGCTATGTGTTTGAACATGGAAATATCTAAACCGCAATCTGCATGAAAATGGAAATATCTTCACAGCTATCTGCATATACATGGAAATATCTACACAGCTATCTCTTTACACATGGAAATAACTACACCGCTATCTGTATGAACATGGAAATATCTACACCGCCATCTGTATGAACATGGAAATATCTGCACGGCCATCACTATGAACATATAAATATCTACACCGCCATCTGTATTAAGATGGAGATATCTACACCGCTATCTGTATAAACATGGAAATATCTACACCGCTATCTGTATAAACATGGAAATATCTACACCGCTATCTGTATGAACATGGAAATATCTACACCGCTATCTGTATGAGCATGGAAATATCTTCACCGCCATCTGTATGAACATGGATATATCTACACAACCATCTGGATGAACATGGAAATATCTACACCGCTATCTGCATGAACATGGAAATAGCTACACCGCTATCTCTATGAACATGGAAATAGCTACACCGCCATCTGTATGAACATGGAAATATCTGCACCGCCATCTGTATGAACATATAAATATCTACACCGCCATCCGTATTAAGATGGAGATATCTACACCGCTATCTGTATAAACCTGGAAATATCTACACCGCTATCTCTATAAACATGGAAATATCCACACCTCTATCTGTATAAACATGGAAATATCCACACCGCTACCTGTATAAACTTGGAAATATCATCACCGCTATGTGTATGAACGTGGAAATAACTACACCGCTATCTGTACGAACATGGAAATATCTACACCGCTATCTGTATGAACATGGAAATAGCTACACCGCTATCTGTATGAACATGGAAATATCTACACCACTATCTGTATGAACATGGAAATATCTACACCGCTATCTGTATGAAGATGGATATATCTACACAGCCATCTGGATGAATATGGAAATATCTACACCGCTACCTGTATAAACATGGAAATATCAGCACCGCTATCTGTATGAACATGGAAATATCAGCCCCTCTATCTGTATGAACATGGAAATATCTACACCACTATATGTATGAACACGGAAATATCTACACCGCTATCTGTATGAACACGGAAATAGCTACACCGCTATCTGTATGAACATGGAAATATCTACATCACTATCTGTATGAACATGGAAATATCTACACCGCTATCTGTATGAACATGGAAATATCTTCACCGCCATCTGTATGAACATGGAAATATCTACACCGCTACCTGTATAAACATGGAAATATAAGCACCGCTATCTGTATGAACATGGAAATATCTACACCGCTATCTGTTTGAACATGGAAATATCTACACCGCTATCTGTATGAACATGGAAATAGCTACACCGCTATCTGTTTGAACATGGAAATATCTACAGCACTATCTGTATGAACATGGAAATATCTACACCGCTATCTGTATGAACATGGATATATCTATACAGCCATCTGGATGATCATGGAAATATCTACACCGCAATCTGTATGAACATGGAAATATCTACACCGCTATCTGTGTAAACATGCATACATCTTCACCGCTATCTGTATAAACATGGAAATATCTACACCGCTATCTGTATGAACATGGAAATATGTACACCGCTATCTGTTTGAACATGGAAATATCTAAACCGCAATCTGCATGAAAATGGAAATATCTTCACAGATGTCTGCATATACATGGAAATATCTACACAGCTATCTCTTTACACATGGAAATAACTACACCGCTATCTGTATGAACATGGAAATATCTACACCGCCATCTGTATGAACATGGAAATATCTGCACGGCCATCTGTATGAACATATAACTATCTACACTGCCATCTGTATTAAGATGGAGATATCTTCACCGTTATCGGTATAAACATGGAAATATCTACACCGCTATCTGTAAAAACATGGAAATATCTACACCGCTATCTGTATAAACATGGAAATATCTACACCGCTACCTGTATAAACATGGAAATATCAGCACCGCTATCTGTATGAACATGGAAATATCAGCCCCTCTATCTGTATGAACATGGAAATATCTACACCACTATCTGCATGAACATGGAAATATCTACACCGCTATCCGTATGAACATGGAATTATCTTCACCGCCATCTGTATGAACATGGATATGTCTACACAGCCATCTGGATGAACATGGAAATATCTACACCGCTACATGTATGAACATGGAAATAGCTACACCGCTATCTGTATGAACATGGAAATATCTACATCCCTATCTGTATGAACATGGAAATATCTACACCGCTATCTGTATGAACATTGAAATATCTTCACCGCCATCTGTATGAACATGGAAATATCTACACCGCTACCTGTATAAACATGGAAATATAAGCACCGCTATCTGTATGAACATGGAAATATCTACACCACTATCTGCATGAACATGGAAATATCTACACCGCTATCCGTATGAACATGGAATTATCTTCACCGCCATCTGTATGAACATGGATATGTCTACACAGCCATCTGGATGAACATGGAAATATCTACACTGCTATCTGTATGAACATGGAAATATCTACACCGCTACCTGTATGATCATGGAAATAGCTACACCGCTATCTGTATGAACATGGAAATATCTACATCCCTATCTGTATGAACATGGAAATATCTACACCGCTATCTGTATGAACATTGAAATATCTTCACCGCCATCTGTATGAACATGGAAATATCTACACCGCTACCTGTATAAACATGGAAATATAAGCACCGCTATCTGTATGAACATGGAAATATCTACACCGCTATCTGTTTGAACCTGGAAATATCTACACCGCTATCTGTATGAACATGGAAATAGCTACACCGCTATCTGTATGAACATGGAAATATCTACAGCACTATCTGTATGAACATGGAAATATCTACACCGCTATCTGTATGAACATGGATATATCTACACAGCCATCTGGATGAACATGGAAATATCTACACTGCTATCTGTATGAACATGGAAATATCTACACCGCTATCTGTGTAAACATGCATACACCTTCACCGCTATCTGTATAAACATGGAAATATCTACACCGCTATCTGTATGAACATGGAAATATCTACACCGCTATCTGTTTGAACATGGAAATATCTAAACCGCAATCTGCATGAAAATGGAAATATCTTCACAGCTATCTGCATATACATGGAAATATCTACACAGCTATCTCTTTACACATGGAAATAACTACACCGCTATCTGTATGAACATGGAAATATCTACACCACCATCTGTATGAACATGGAAATATCTGCACGGCCATCACTATGAACATATAAATATCTACACCGCCATCTGCATTAAGATGGAGATATCTACACCGCTATCTGTATGATCATGGAAATATCTACACCGCCATCTGTATGAACATGGAAATATCTGCACGGCCATCTGTATGAACATATAAATATCTACACTGCCATCTGTATTAGGATGGAGATATCTACACCGCTATCTGTATAAACATGGAAATATCTACACCGCTATCTGTATAAACATGGAAATATCTACACCGCTATCTGTATAAACATGGAAATATCTACACCGCAACCTGTATAAACATGGAAATATCAGCACCGCTATCTGTATGAACATGGATATATCAGCCCCTCCATCTGTATGAACATGGAAATATCTACACCACTATCTGTATGAACATGGAAATATCCACACCGCTATCAGTATGAGCATGGAAATATCATCACCGCCATCTGTATGAACATGGATATATCTACACAGCCATCTGGATGAACATGGAAATATCTACACCACTATCTGTATGAACATGGAAATATCTACACAGCTATCTGTATGAACATGGAAATATCCACACCGCTATCTGTATGAACATGGAAATAGCTACACCGCTATCTTTATGAACATGGAAATATCTACACCACTACCTGTATGAACATGGAAATATCTACACCTCTATCTCCATGAACATGGATATATCTACACAGCCATCTGGATGAATATTTAAATATCTACACTGCTATCTGTATGAAGATTGAAATATTTACACCGCTATCTGAGTATATATGCAAACATCTTCACCGCAATCTGTATAAACATGGAAATATCTACACCGCTATCTGTATGAACATGGAAATATCTACACGGCTATCTGTTTAAACTTGGAAATATCTACACCGCTATCTGTATAAACATGGAAATAACTTCACCTCTATCTGTATAAACATGGAAATATCTACACCGGTACCTGTATAAACATGGAAATATCTACACCGCTACCTGTATAAACATGGAAATATCAGCACCGCTATCTGTATGAGCATGGAAATATCAGCCCCTCTATCTGTATGAACATGGAAATATCTACACCGCTATCTGTATGAACATGGATATATCTACACAGCCATCTGGATGAACATGGAAATATCTACACCACTATCTGTATGAACTTGGAAATATCTACACCGCTATCTGTGTAAACATGCATACATCTTCACTGCTATCTGTATAAACATGGAAATATCTACACCGCTATCTGTATGAACATGGAAATATCTACACCGCTATCTGTTTGAACATGGAAATATCTAAACCGCTATCTGCATGAAAATGGAAATATCTACACAGCTATCTGTATATTCATGGAAATACCTGCACAGCTATCTCTTTGCACATGGAAATAACTACACCGCTATGTGTATGATCATGGAAATATCTACACCGCCATCTGTATGAACATGGAAATATCTGCACGGACATCTGTATGAACATATAAATATCTACACTGCCATCTGTATTAAGATGGAGATATCTACACCGCTATATGTATAAACATGGAAATATCTACACCGCTATCTGTATAAACATGGAAATAT
This sequence comes from Gorilla gorilla gorilla, assembly GCF_029281585.2. Taxonomy (NCBI): domain Eukaryota; kingdom Metazoa; phylum Chordata; class Mammalia; order Primates; family Hominidae; genus Gorilla; species Gorilla gorilla. Next base: position 3,598,714 of record NC_073234.2, read on the forward strand.
CTACACGGCAATCTGTATAAACATGGAAATATCTACTCCGCAACCTGTATAAACATGGAAATATCAGCACCGCTATCTGGATGAACATGGATATATCAGCCCCTCCATCTGTATGAACATGAAAATATCTACACCACTATCTGTATGAACATGGTAATATCCACACCGCTATCTGTATGAGGATGGAAATATCATCACCGCCATCTGAATGAACATGGATATATCTACACAGCCATCTGGATGAACATGGAAATATCTACACCACTATCTGTATGAACATGGAAATATCTACTCCGCTATCTGTTTGAACATGGAAATATCTAAACCGCTATCTGCATGAAAATGGAAATATCTACACAGCTATCTGCATATACATGGAAATATCTACACAGCTATCTCTTTGCACATAGAAATAACTACACCGCTATCTGTATGAACATGGAAATATCTACACAGCCATCTGTATGAACATGGAAATATCTGCACGGCCATCACTATGAACATATAAATATCTACACCGCCATCTGCATTAAGATGGAGATATCTACACCGCTATCTGTATGATCATGGAAATATCTACACCGCCATCTGTATGAACATGGAAATATCTGCACGGCCATCTGTATGAACATATAAATATCTACACTGCCATCTGTATTAGGATGGAGATATCTACACCGCTATCTGTATAAACATGGAAATATCTACACCGCTATCTGTATAAACATGGAAATATCTACACCGCTATCTGTATAAACATGGAAATATCTACACCGCAACCTGTATAAACATGGAAATATCAGCACCGCTATCTGTATGAACATGGATATATCAGCCCCTCCATCTGTATGAACATGGAAATATCTACACCACTATCTGTATGAACATGGAAATATCCACACCGCTATCAGTATGAGCATGGAAATATCATCACCGCCATCTGTATGAACATGGATATATCTACACAGCCATCTGGATGAACATGGAAATATCTACACCACTATCTGTATGAACATGGAAATATCTACACAGCTATCTGTATGAACATGGAAATATCCACACCGCTATCTGTATGAACATGGAAATAGCTACACCGCTATCTTTATGAACATGGAAATATCTACACCACTACCTGTATGAACATGGAAATATCTACACCTCTATCTCCATGAACATGGATATATCTACACAGCCATCTGGATGAATATTTAAATATCTACACTGCTATCTGTATGAAGATTGAAATATTTACACCGCTATCTGAGTATATATGCAAACATCTTCACCGCAATCTGTATAAACATGGAAATATCTACACCGCTATCTGTATGAACATGGAAATATCTACACGGCTATCTGTTTAAACTTGGAAATATCTACACCGCTATCTGTATAAACATGGAAATAACTTCACCTCTATCTGTATAAACATGGAAATATCTACACCGGTACCTGTATAAACATGGAAATATCTACACCGCTACCTGTATAAACATGGAAATATCAGCACCGCTATCTGTATGAGCATGGAAATATCAGCCCCTCTATCTGTATGAACATGGAAATATCTACACCGCTATCTGTATGAACATGGATATATCTACACAGCCATCTGGATGAACATGGAAATATCTACACCACTATCTGTATGAACTTGGAAATATCTACACCGCTATCTGTGTAAACATGCATACATCTTCACTGCTATCTGTATAAACATGGAAATATCTACACCGCTATCTGTATGAACATGGAAATATCTACACCGCTATCTGTTTGAACATGGAAATATCTAAACCGCTATCTGCATGAAAATGGAAATATCTACACAGCTATCTGTATATTCATGGAAATACCTGCACAGCTATCTCTTTGCACATGGAAATAACTACACCGCTATGTGTATGATCATGGAAATATCTACACCGCCATCTGTATGAACATGGAAATATCTGCACGGACATCTGTATGAACATATAAATATCTACACTGCCATCTGTATTAAGATGGAGATATCTACACCGCTATCTGTATAAACATGGAAATATCTACACCGCTATCTGTATAAACATGGAAATATCTACACGGCAATCTGTATAAACATGGAAATATCTACTCCGCAACCTGTATAAACATGGAAATATCAGCACCGCTATCTGGATGAACATGGATATATCAGCCCCTCCATCTGTATGAACATGAAAATATCTACACCACTATCTGTATGAACATGGTAATATCCACACCGCTATCTGTATGAGGATGGAAATATCATCACCGCCATCTGAATGAACATGGATATATCTACACAGCCATCTGGATGAACATGGAAATATCTACACCACTATCTGTATGAACATGGAAATATCTACTCCGCTATCTGTTTGAACATGGAAATATCTAAACCGCTATCTGCATGAAAATGGAAATATCTACACAGCTATCTGCATATACATGGAAATATCTACACAGCTATCTCTTTGCACATAGAAATAACTACACCGCTATCTGTATGAACATGGAAATATCTACACAGCCATCTGTATGAACATGGAAATATCTGCACGGCCATCTGTATGAACATATAAATATCTACACTGCCATCTGTATTAAGATGGAGATATCTACACCGCTATCTGTATAAACATGGAAATATCTACACCGCTATCTGCATAAACATGGAAATATCTACACCGCTACCTGTATAAACATGGAAATATCAGCACCGCTATCTGTATGAACATGGAAATATCAGCCCCTCTATCTGTATGAACATGGAAATATCTACACCACTATCTGTATGAACACGGAAATATCTACACCGCTATCTGTATGAACACGGAAATAGCTACACCGCTATCTGTATGAACATGGAAATATCTACATCACTATCTGTATGAACATGGAAATATCTACACCGCTATCTGTATGAACATGGAAATATCTTCACCGCCATCTGTATGAACATGGAAATCTTTACACCGCTACCTGTATAAACATGGAAATATAAGCACCGCTATCTGTATGAACATGGAAATATCTACACCGCTATCTGTTTGAACATGGAAATATCTACACCGCTATCTGTATGAACATGGAAATAGCTACACCGCTATCTGTATGAACATGGAAATATCTACAGCACTATCTGTATGAACATGGAAATATCTACACCGCTATCTGTATGAACATGGATATATCTACACAGCCATCTGGATGAACATGGAAATATCTACACTGCTATCTGTATGAACATGGAAATATCTACACCGCTATCTGTGTAAACATGCATACACCTTCACCGCTATCTGTATAAACATGGAAATATCTACACCGCTATCTGTATGAACAAGGAAATATCTACACCGCTATCTGTTTGAACATGGAAATATCTAAACCGCAATCTGCATGAAAATGGAAATATCTTCCCAGCTATCTGCATATACATGGAAATATCTACACAGCTATCTCTTTACACATGGAAATAACTACACCGCTATCTGTATGGACATGGAAATATCTACACCACCATCTGTATGAACATGGAAATATCTGCACGGCCATCACTATGAACATATAAATATCTACACCGCCATCTGCATTAAGATGGAGATATCTACACCGCTATCTGTATGATCATGGAAATATCTACACCGCCATCTGTATGAACATGGAAATATCTGCACGGCCATCTGTATGATCATATAAATATCTACACTGCCTTCTGTATTAGGATGGAGATATCTACACCGCTATCTGTATAAACATGGAAATATCTACACCGCTATCTGTATAAACATGGAAATATCTACACGGCAATCTGTATAAACATGGAAATATCTACACCGCAACCTGTATAAACATGGAAATATCAGCACCGCTATCTGTATGAACATGGATATATCAGCCCCTCCATCTGAATGAACATGGAAATATCTACACCACTATCTGTATGAACATGGAAATATCCACACCGCTATCTGTATGAGCATGGAAATATCATCACCGCCATCTGTATGAACATGGATATATCCACACAGCCATCTGGATGAACATGGAAATATCTACACCACTATCTGTATGAACATGGAAATATCTACACCGCTATCTGTTTGAACATGGAAATATCTAAACCGCTATCTGCATGAAAATGGAAATATCTACACAGCTATCTGCATATACATGGAAATATCTACACAGCTATCTCTTTGCACATGGAAATAACTACACCGCTATCTGTATGAACATGGAAATATCTACACAGACATCTGTATGAACATGGAAATATCTGCACGGCCATCTGTATAAACATATAAATATCTACACTGCCATCTGTATTAAGATGGAGATATCTACACCGATATCTGTATAAACATGGAAATATCTACACCGCTACCTGTATAAACATGGAAATATCAGCACCGCTATCTGTATGAACATGGAAATATCAGCCCCTCTATCTGTATGAACATGGAAATATCTACACCATTATCTGTATGAACATGGAAATATCTACACCGCTATCTCTATGAACACGGAAATAGCTACACCGCTATCTGTATGAACATGGAAATATCTACATCACTATCTGTATGAACATGGAAATATCTACACCGCTATCTGTATGAACATGGAAATATCTTCACCGCCATCTGTATGAACATGGAAATATCTACACCGCTACCTGTATAAACATGGAAATATAAGCACCGCTATCTGTATGAACATGGAAATATCTACACCGCTATCTGTTTGAACATGGAAATATCTACACCGCTATCTGTATGAACATGGAAATAGCTACACCGCTATCTGCATGAACATGGAAATATCTACAGCACTATCTGTATGAACATGGAAATATCTACACCGCTATCTGTATGAACATGGATATATCTACACAGCCATCTGGATGATCATGGAAATATCTACACCGCAATCTGTATGAACATGGAAATATCTACACCGCTATCTGTGTAAACATGCATACATCTTCACCGCTATCTGTATAAACATGGAAATATCTACACCGCTATCTGTATGAACAAGGAAATATCTACACCGCTATCTGTTTGAACATGGAAATATCTAAACCGCAATCTGCATGAAAATGGAAATAACTTCACAGCTGTCTGCATATACATGGAAATATCTACACAGATATCTCTTTACACATGGAAATAACTACACCGCTATCTGTATGAACATGGAAATATCTACACCGCCATCTGTATGAACACGGAAATATCTGCACGGCCATCTGTATGAACATATAAATATCTACACCGCCATCTGTATTAAGATGGAGATATCTTCACCGTTATCGGTATAAACATGGAAATATCTACACCGCTATCTCTAAAAACATGGATATATCTACACCGCTATCTGTATAAACATGGAAATATCTACACCGTTTCCTGTATAAACATGGAAATCTCAGCACCGCTATCTGTATGAACATGGAAATATCAGCCCCTCTATCTATATGAACATGGAAATATCTACACCACTATCTGTATGAACATGGAAATATCTACACCGCTATCTGTATGAACATGGAATTATCTTCACCGCCATCTGTATGAACATGGATATGTCTACACAGCCATCTGGATGAACATGGAAATATCTACACCGCTACCTGTATGAACATGGAAATAGCTACCCCGCTATCTGTATGAACATGGAAATATCTACATCACTATCTGTATGAACATGGAAATATCTACACCGCTATCTGTATGAACATGGAAATATCTTCACCGCCATCTGTATGAACATGGAAATATCTACACCGCTACCTGTATAAACATGGAAATATAAGCACCGATATCTGTATGAACATGGAAATATCTACACTGCTATCTGTTTGAACATGGAAATATCTACACCGCTATCTGTATGAACATGGAAATAGCTACACCGCTATCTGCATGAACATGGAAATATCTACAGCACTATCTGTATGAACATGGAAATATCTACACCGCTATCTGTATGAACATGGATATATCTACACAGCCATCTGGATGATCATGGAAATATCTACACCGCAATCTGTATGAACATGGAAATATCTACACCGCTATCTGTGTAAACATGCATACATCTTCACCGCTATCTGTATAAACATGGAAATATCTACACCGCTATCTGTATGAACATGGAAATATGTACACCGCTATCTGTTTGAACATGGAAATATCTAAACCGCAATCTGCATGAAAATGGAAATAACTTCACAGCTGTCTGCATATACATGGAAATATCTACACAGCTATCTCTTTACACATGGAAATAACTACACCGCTATCTGTATGAACATGGAAATATCTACACCGCCATCTGTATGAACATGGAAATATCTGCACGGCCATCTGTATGAACATATAAATATCTACACCGCCATCTGTATTAAGATGGAGATATCTTCACCGTTATCGGTATAAACATGGAAATATCTACACCGCTATCTGTAAAAACATGGATATATCTACACCGCTATCTGTATAAACATGGAAATATCTACACCGTTTCCTGTATAAACATGGAAATCTCAGCACCGCTATCTGTATGAACATGGAAATATCAGCCCCTCTATCTGTATGAACATGGAAATATCTACACCACTATCTGTATGAACATGGAAATATCTACACCGCTATCTGTATGAACATGGAATTAACTTCACCGCCATCTGTATGAACATGGATATGTCTACACAGCCATCTGGATGAACATGGAAATATCTACACCGCTACCTGTATGAACATGGAAATAGCTACCCCGCTATCTGTATGAACATGGAAATATCTACATCACTATCTGTATGAACATGGAAATATCTACACCGCTATCTGTATGAACATGGAAATATCTTCACCGCCATCTGTATGAACATGGAAATATCTACACCGCTACCTGTATAAACATGGAAATATAAGCACCGCTATCTGTATGAACATGGAAATATCTACACCGCTATCTGTTTGAACATGGAAATATCTACACCGCTATCTTTATGAACATGGAAATAGCTACACCGCTATCTGTATGAACATGGAAATATCTACAGCACTATCTGTATGAACATGGAAATATCTACACCGCTATCTGTTTGAACATGGAAATATCTAAACCGCAATCTGCATGAAAATGGAAATATCTTCACAGCTGTCTGCATATACATGGAAATATCTACACAGCTATCTCTTTACACATGGAAATAACTACACCGCTATCTGTATGAACATGGAAATATCTACACCGCCATCTGTATGAACATGGAAATATCCACACCGCTATCTGTATGAACATGGATATATCTACACAGCCATCTGGATGATCATGGAAATATCTACACCGCAATCTGTATGAACATGGAAATATCTACACCGCTATCTGTGTAAACATGCATACATCTTCACCGCTATCTGTATAAACATGGAAATATCTACACCGCTATCTGTATGAACATGGAAATATGTACACCGCTATCTGTTTGAACATGGAAATATCTAAACCGCAATCTGCATGAAAATGGAAATATCTTCACAGCTGTCTGCATATACATGGAAATATCTACACAGCTATCTCTTTACACATGGAAAAAACTACACCGCTATCTGTATGAACATGGAAATATCTACACCGCCATCTGTATGAACATGGAAATATCTGCACGGCCATCTGTATGAACATATAAATATCTACACCGCCATCTGTATTAAGATGGAGATATCTTCACCGTTATCGGTATAAACATGGAAATATCTACACCGCTATCTGTAAAAACATGGAAATATCTACACCGCGATCTGTATAAACATGGAAATATCTACACCGCTACCTATATAAACATGGAAATATCAGCACCGCTATCTGTATGAACATGGAAATATCAGCCCCTCTATCTGTATGAACATGGAAATATCTACACCACTATCTGCATAAACATGGAAATATCTACACCGCTATCTGTATGAACATGGAATTATCTTCACCGCCATCTGTATGAACATGGATATGTCTACACAGCCATCTGGATGAACATGGAAATACCTACACCGCTACATGTATGAACATGGAAATAGCTACACCGCTATCTGTATGAACATGGAAATATCTACATCACTATCTGTATGAACATGGAAATATCTACACCGCTATCTGTATGAACATGGAAATATCTTCACCGCCATCTGTATGAACATGGAAATATCTACACCGCTACCTGTATAAACATGGAAATATAAGCACCGCTATCTGTATGAACATGGAAATATCTACACCGCTATCTGTTTGAACATGGAAATATCTACACCGCTATCTGTATGAACATGGAAATAGCTACACCGCTATCTGTATGAACATGGAAATATCTACAGCACTATCTGTATGAACATGGAAATATCTACACCGCTATCTGTATGAACATGGATATATCTACACAGGCATCTGGATGAACATGGAAATATCTACACTGCTATCTGTATGAACATGGAAATATCTACACCGCTACCTGCGTAAACATGCATACACCTTCACCGCTATCTGTATAAACATGGAAATATATACACCGCTCTCTGTATGAACATGGAAATATCTACACCGCTATCTGTTTGAACATGGAAATATCTAAACCGCAATCTGCATGAAAATGGAAATATCTTCACAGCTATCTGCATATACATGGAAATATCTACACAGCTATCTCTTTACACCTGGAAATAACTACACCGCTATCTGTATGCACATGGAAATATCTACACCGCCATCTGTATGAACATGGAAATATCTGCACGGCCATCACTATGAACATATAAATATCTACACCGCCATCTGCATTAAGATGGAGATATCTACACCGCCATCTGTATGATCATGGAAATATCTACACCGCCATCTGTATGAACATGGAAATATCTGCACGGTCATCTGTATGAACATATAAATATCTACACTGCCATGTGTATTAAGATGGTGATATCTACACCGCTATCTGTATAAACATGGAAATATCTACACCGCTATCTGTATAAACATGGAAATATCTACACCGCTATCTGTATAAACATGGAAATATCTACACCGCAACCTGTATAAACATGGAAATATCAGCACCGCTATCTGTATGAACATGGATATATCAGCCCCTCCATCTCTATGAACATGGAAATATCTACACCACTATCTGTATGAACATGGAAATATCCACACCGCTATCTGTATGAGCATGGAAATATCATCACCGCCATCTGTATGAACATGGATATATCTACACAGCCATCTGGATGAACATGGAAATATCTACACCTCTATCTGTATGAACATGGAAATATCTACACCGCTATCTGTTTGAACATGGAAATATCTAAACCGCTATCTGCATGAAAATGGAAATATCTACACAGCTATCTGCATATACATGGAAATATCTACACAGCTATCTCTTTGCACATGGAAATAAGTACACCGCTATCTGTATGAACATGGAAATATCTACACAGCCATCTGTATGAACATGGAAATATCTGCACGGCCATCTGTATGAACATATAAATATCTACACTGCCATCTGTATTAAGATGGAGATATCTACACCGCTATCCGTATAAACATGGAAATATCTACACCGCTATCTGCATAAACATGGAAATATCTACACCGCTACCTGTATAAACATGGAAATATCAGCACCGCTATCTGTATGAACATGGAAATATCAGCCCCTATATCTGTATGAACATGGAAATATCTACACCACTATCTGTATGAACATGGAAATATCTACACCGCTATCTGTATGAACACGGAAATAGCTACACCGCCATCTGTATGAACATGGAAATATCTACATCGCTATCTGTATGAACATGGAAATATCTACACCGCTATCTGTATGAACATGGAAATATCTTCACCGCCAACTGTATGAACATGGAAATATCTACACCGCTACCTGTATAAACATGGAAATATAAGCACCGCTATCTGTATGAACACGGAAATAGCTACACCGCCATCTGTATGAACATGGAAATATCTACATCACTATCTGTATGAACATGGAAATATCTACACCGCTATCTGTATGAACATGGAAATATCTTCACCGCCAACTGTATGAACATGGAAATATCTACACCGCTACCTGCGTAAACATGCATACACCTTCACCGCTATCTGTATAAACATGGAAATATATACACCGCTATCTGTATGAACACGGAAATATCTACACTGCTATCTGTTTGAACATGGAAATATCTAAACCGCAATCTGCATGAAAATGGAAATATCTTCACAGCTATCTGCATATACATGGAAATATCTACACAGCTATCTCTTTACACCTGGAAATAACTACACCGCTATCTGTATGGACATGGAAATATCTACACCGCCATCTGTATGAACATGGAAATATCTGCACGGCCATCACTATGAACATATAAATATGTACACCGCCATCTGCATTAAGATGGAGATATCTACACCGCCATCTGTATGATCATGGAAATATCTACACCGCCATCTGTATGAACATGGAAATATCTGCACGGTCATCTGTATGAACATATAAATATCTACACTGCCATCTGTATTAAGATGGTGATATCTACACCGCTATCTGTATAAACATGGAAATATCTACACCGCTATCTGTATAAACATGGAAATATCTACACCGCTATCTGTATAAACATGGAAATATCTACACCGCAACCTGTATAAACATGGAAATATCAGCACCGCTATCTGTATGAACATGGATATATCAGCCCCTCCATCTCTATGAACATGGAAATATCTACACCACTATCTGTATGAACATGGAAATATCTACACCGCTATCTGTATGAACACGGAAATAGCTACACCGCCATCTGTATGAACATGGAAATATCTACATCACTATCTGTATGAACATGGAAATATCTACACCGCTATCTGTATGAACATGGAAATATCTTCACCGCCAACTGTATGAACATGGAAATATCTACACCGCTACCTGTATAAACATGGAAATATAAGCACCGCTATCTGTATGAACACGGAAATAGCTACACCGCCATCTGTATGAACATGGAAATATCTACATCACTATCTGTATGAACATGGAAATATCTACACCGCTATCTGTATGAACATGGAAATATCTTCACCGCCAACTGTATGAACATGGAAATATCTACACCGCTACCTGCGTAAACATGCATACACCTTCACCGCTATCTGTATAAACATGGAAATATATACACCGCTATCTGTATGAACACGGAAATATCTACACTGCTATCTGTTTGAACATGGAAATATCTAAACCGCAATCTGCATGAAAATGGAAATATCTTCACAGCTATCTGCATATACATGGAAATATCTACACAGCTATCTCTTTACACCTGGAAATAACTACACCGCTATCTGTATGGACATGGAAATATCTACACCGCCATCTGTATGAACATGGAAATATCTGCACGGCCATCACTATGAACATATAAATATGTACACCGCCATCTGCATTAAGATGGAGATATCTACACCGCCATCTGTATGATCATGGAAATATCTACACCGCCATCTGTATGAACATGGAAATATCTGCACGGTCATCTGTATGAACATATAAATATCTACACTGCCATCTGTATTAAGATGGTGATATCTACACCGCTATCTGTATAAACATGGAAATATCTACACCGCTATCTGTATAAACATGGAAATATCTACACCGCTATCTGTATAAACATGGAAATATCTACACCGCAACCTGTATAAACATGGAAATATCAGCACCGCTATCTGTATGAACATGGATATATCAGCCCCTCCATCTCTATGAACATGGAAATATCTACACCACTATCTGTATGAACATGGAAATATCCACACCGCTATCTGTATGAGCATGGAAATATCATCACCGCCATCTGTATGAACATGGATATATCTACACAGCCATCTGGATGAACATGGAAATATCTACACCACTATCTGTATTAACATGGAAATATCTACACCGCTATCTGTTTGAACATGGAAATATCTAAACCGCTATCTGCATGAAAATGGAAATATCTACACAGCTATCTGCATATACATGGAAATATCTACACAGCTATCTCTTTGCACATGGAAATAAGTACACCGCTATCTGTATGAACATGGAAATATCTACACAGCCATCTGTATGAACATGGAAATATCTGCACGGCCATCTGTATGAACATATAAATATCTACACTGCCATCTGTATTAAGATGGAGATATCTACACCGCTATCCGTATAAACATGGAAATATCTACACCGCTATCTGCATAAACATGGAAATATCTACACCGCTACCTGTATAAACATGGAAATATCAGCACCGCTATCTGTATGAACATGGAAATATCAGCCCCTCTATCTGTATGAACATGGAAATATCTACACCACTATCTGTATGAACATGGAAATATCTACACCGCTATCTGTATGAACACGGAAATAGCTACACCGCCATCTGCATGAACATGGAAATATCTACATCACTATCTGTATGAACATGGAAATATCTACACCGCTATCTGTATAAACATGGAAATATCTTCACCGCCAACTGTATGAACATGGAAATATCTACACCGCTACCTGTATAAACATGGAAATATAAGCACCGCTATCTGTATGAACATGGAAATATCCACACCGCTATCTGTTTGAACATGGAAATATCTACACCGCTATCTGTATGAACATGGAAATAACTACACCGCTATCTGCATGAACATGGAAATATCTACAGCACTATCTCTATTAACATGGAAATATCTACACCGCTATCTGTATGAACATGGATATATCTACACAGCCATCTGGATGATCATGAAAATATCTACACCGCAATCTGTATGAACATGGAAATATCTACACCGCTATCTGTGTAAACATGCATACAACTTCACCGCTATCTGTATAAACATGGAAATATCTACACCGCTATCTGTATGAACATGGAAATATGTACACCGCTATCTGTTTGAACATGGAAATATCTAAACCGCAATCTGAATGAAAATGGAAATATCTTCACAGCTGTCTGCATATACATGGAAATATCTATACAGCTATCTCTTTACACATGGAAATATCTACACCGCTATCTGTATGAACATGGAAACATCTACACCGCCATCTGTATGAACATGGAAATATCTGCACGGCCATCTGTATGAACATATAAATATCTACACCGCCATCTGTATTAAGATGGAGATATCTTCACTGTTATCGGTATAAACATGGAAATATCTACACCGATATCTGTAAAAATATGGAAATATCTACACCGCTATCTGTATAAACATGGAAATATCTACACCACTACCTGTATAAACATGGAAATATCTACACCACTATCTGTATGAACATGGAAATATCTACACCGCTATCTGTATGAACATGGAATTATCTTCACCGCCATCTGTATGAACATGGATATGTCTACAAAGCCATCTGGATGAACATGGAAATATCTACACCGCTACCTGTATGAACATGGAAATAGCTACACCGCTATCTGTATGAACATGGAAATATCTACATCACTATCTGTATGAACATGGAAATATCTACACCGCTATCTGTATGAACATGGAAATATCTTCACCGCCATCTGTATGAACATGGAAATATCTTCACCGCTACCTGTATAAACATGGAAATATAAGCACCGCTATCTGTATGAACATGGAAATATCTACACCGCTATCTGTTTGAACATGGAAATATCTACACCGCTATCTGTATGAACATGGAAATAGCAACACCTCTATCTGTATGAACATGGAAATATCTTTAGCACTATCTGTATGAACATGGAAATATCTACACCGCTATCTGTATGAACATGGATATATCTACACAGCCATCTGGATGAACATGGAAATATCTACACTGCAATCTGTATGAACATGGAAATATCTACACCGCTATCTGTGTGAACGTGGAAATATCTGCACCGCTATCTGTGTAAACATGCATACACCTTCACCGCTATCTGTATGTACATGGAAATATCTACACCGCTATCTGTATGAACATGGAAATATCTACACCGCTATGTGTTTGAACATGGAAATATCTAAACCGCAATCTGCATGAAAATGGAAATATCTTCACAGCTATCTGCATATACATGGAAATATCTACACAGCTATCTCTTTACACATGGAAATAACTACACCGCTATCTGTATGAACATGGAAATATCTACACCGCCATCTGTATGAACATGGAAATATCTGCACGGCCATCACTATGAACATATAAATATCTACACCGCCATCTGTATTAAGATGGAGATATCTACACCGCTATCTGTATAAACATGGAAATATCTACACCGCTATCTGTATAAACATGGAAATATCTACACCGCTATCTGTATGAACATGGAAATATCTACACCGCTATCTGTATGAGCATGGAAATATCTTCACCGCCATCTGTATGAACATGGATATATCTACACAACCATCTGGATGAACATGGAAATATCTACACCGCTATCTGCATGAACATGGAAATAGCTACACCGCTATCTCTATGAACATGGAAATAGCTACACCGCCATCTGTATGAACATGGAAATATCTGCACCGCCATCTGTATGAACATATAAATATCTACACCGCCATCCGTATTAAGATGGAGATATCTACACCGCTATCTGTATAAACCTGGAAATATCTACACCGCTATCTCTATAAACATGGAAATATCCACACCTCTATCTGTATAAACATGGAAATATCCACACCGCTACCTGTATAAACTTGGAAATATCATCACCGCTATGTGTATGAACGTGGAAATAACTACACCGCTATCTGTACGAACATGGAAATATCTACACCGCTATCTGTATGAACATGGAAATAGCTACACCGCTATCTGTATGAACATGGAAATATCTACACCGCTATCTGTATGAACATGGAAATATCTACACCGCTATCTGTATGAAGATGGATATATCTACACAGCCATCTGGATGAATATGGAAATATCTACACCGCTATCTGTATGAACATGGAAATATCTACACCGGTATCTGTGTAAACTTGCATACATCTTCACCGCTATCTGTATAAACATGGAAATATCTACACCGCTATCTATATGAACATGGAAATATCTTCACCACTATCTGTTTGAACATGGAAATATCTAAACCGCTGTCTGCATGAAAATGGAAATATCTACACAGCTATCTGCATATACATGGAAATATCTACACAGCTATCTCTTTACACATGGAAATAACTACACCGCTATCTGTATGAACATGGAAATATCTACACCGCCATCTGTATGAACACGGAAATATCTGCACGGCCATCTGTATGAACATATAAATATCTACACCGCCATCTGTATTAAAATGGAGATATCTACACCGCTATCTGTATAAACATGGAAATATCTACACCGCTATCTGTATAAACATGGAAATATCTACACCGCTATCTGTATAAACATGGAAATATCTACACCGCTACCTGTATAAACATGGAAATATCAGCACCGCTATCTGTATGAACATGGAAATATCAGCCCCTCTATCTGTATGAACATGGAAATATCTACACCACTATCTGTATGAACATGGAAATATCTACACCGCTATCCGTATGAACATGGAAATATCTTCACCGCCATCTGTATGAACATGGATATATCTACCCAGCCATCTGGATGAACATGGAAATATCTACACCGCAATCTGTATGAACATGGAAATAGCTAAACTGCTGTCTGTATGAACATGGAAATATCTACACCACTATCTGTATGAACATGGAAATATCTACACCGCTATCTGTATGAACATGGAAATATCTTCACCGCCATCTGTATGAACATGGATATATCTACACAACCATATGGATGAACATGGAAATATCTACACCGCTATCTGCATGAACATGGAAATAGCTATACCGCTATCTGTATGAACATGGAAATAGCTACACCGACATCTGTATGAACATGGAAATATCTGCATCGCCATCTGTATGAACATATAAATATCTACACCGCCATCTGTATTAAGATCGAGATATCTACACCGCTATTTGTATAAACCTGGAAATATCTACACCGCTATCTGTATAAACATGGAAATATCCACACCGCTATCTGTATAAACATGGAAATATCCACACCGCTACCTGTACAAACATGGAAATATCTACACCGCCATCTGTATGAACATGGAAATGCCCAAACCGCCAACTCTATAAACATGGAAATATCTACAGCGCCTAGTGTAGGAACATGGAAATATCTACACCTCTTTCTGTTTAAACATGGAAATATCTACACTGCTATCTGCATAAAAGTGGAAATATCTACACCGCTATCAGCATAAACTTGGAAATATCTAAACCGCTATCTGTGTAAACATGGAAATATCTACACCGCCATCTCTTAAAACTTGGAAATATCTTCACCGTTATGTGCATAAACATGGAAATATCTTCACCGTCATCTGTATGAACATGGAAATATCTACACTGCCATCTGTATAAACATGGAAATATCTACTCCGCCATCTGTTTGAACATGAAAATATCTACACAGCCAACTCTATTAACATTGAAATATCTACACCGCTATCTGTATAAACATGGAGATATCTATACCGCTATCTGTGTAAACATGGAAATATCTACACCGCTATCTGTGTAAACACGGAAGTATCTACAGGGCTATCTCTATAAACATGGAAATAACTTCACTGCCATCTGTATGAACATGGAAATATCTACATCGTGATCTGTATAAACATGGAAATATCTACACCGCTATCTGTATAAACATGGAAATATCTACACCGCTATCTCTATAACCATGGAAATATCTACACCGCTATCTGTATAAACATGGAAATATCCACACTGCTATCTGTATAGACATGGAAATATCTACACCGCTATCTGTATAAACATGTAAATATCTACACCGCTATCTGTGTAAACATGGAAATATCTACAAAACTATCTGTGTAAACATGGAAATATCTACACCGCTATCTATACAAACATGGAAATATCTACACAGCCATCTGTAGGAATATGTAAATATCTACACCGTTATCTGTATACACATGGAATTATCTACAACGCTATCTGTATGAACATGGAAATGTCTACACCGCTATCTGTGGAAACATGGAAATAACTACACCGCTATCTGTGTAAACATGGAGATATCTACACCGCTATCTCTATAAACATGGAAATATCCACACAGCCATCTATATAAACATGGAAATATCTACACTATGCTCTGTATAAACCTGGAAATATCTACACTGATATCTCTATAAACATGGAAATAACTACACCGCTATCTCTATAAAAATGGAAATATCTACACCGCTATCTGTGTAAACATGGAAATATCTACACCGCTGTCTGTGTAAACTTGGAAATACCTACACCGCTATATCTATTAACATGGAAATATCTACACCGCCATCTGTATGGGTATGGAAATATCTACACCGCCATCTGTATAAACATGGAAATATCTACACCGTTATGTGTATAAAGATGGAAATATCTTCACTGCTATCTGTAAAAACATGGAAATATCTACACCGCCATCTGTATGAACATGGAAATGTCTAAACCGCCAACTCTATAAACATGGAAATATCTACAGCGCCATGTGTTGGAACATTGAAATATCCACACCGCTTTCTGTATAAACATGGAAATATCTACACCGCTATCTGCATAAAAGTGGAAATATCTTCACCGCTATCTGCATAAACTTGGAAATATCTACACCACTATCTTGTAAACATGGAAATATCTAAAAAAACAACTGTGGGAACATGGAAATATCTACACCGCTATCTCTATAAACATGGAAATATCTACACCGCTATCTGTATAAACATGGAAATATCTACACAGCCATCTGTAGGAACATGTAAATATCTACACAGTTATCTGTATACACATGGAAATATCTACACCGCTATCTGTATAAACATGGAAATATCTACACCGCTATCTGTGTAAACATGGAAATATCTACACCGCTATCTCTAAAAACATGGAAAGATCTACACCATTATGTGTATAAAGATGGAAATGTCTACACCGCTATCTGTATAAACATGGAAATATCTACACCGCCATCAGTATGAACGTGGAAATGTCTAAACCGCCATCTCTATAAACATGTAAATATATACACCGCCCTCTGTAGGAACATGGAAATATCTACAACGCTATCTGTTTAAACATTGAAATATCTACACCGCTATCTGCCTAAAAGTGGAAATATCTACACCGCTATCTGCATAAACTTGGAAATATCTACACCGCTATCTGTGTAAACATGGAAATATCTAAACCACCAACTGTAGGAACATGGAAATATCTACACCACTATCTCCATAAGCATTGACATATCTGCACCGCTATCTGTATAAACATGGAAATATCTACACAGCCATCTGTAGGAACATGTAAATATCTACACCACTATCTCTATAAACATGGAAATATCTACACTGCTATCTGTATAAACATGGAAATATCTACACCGCTATCTGTGTAAACATGGAAAGATCTACACCGCTATCTCTGAAAACATGGAAAGATCTACACCATTATGTGTATAAAGACGGAAATATCTACACCGCTATCTGTATAAACATGGAAATATCTACGCAGCCATCTGTAGGAACATGTAAATATCTACACAGTTATCTGTATACACATGGAAATATCTACACCACTATCGGTATAAACACGGAAATATCTACACCGCTATCTGTGTCAACATGGAAATATCTACACTGCTATCTGTGTAAACATGGAAATATCTACACCGCCATCTCTTAAAACTTGGAAATATCTTCACCGTTATTTGTATAAACATGGAAATATCTTCACCATCATCTGTATGAACATGGAAATATCTACACTGCCATCGATATAAACATGGAAATATCTACACCGCCATCTGTTTGAACATGAAAATATCTACACCGCCAACTCTATAAACATTGAAATATCTACACCGCTATCTGTATAAACATGGAAATATCTACACCGCTATCTGTGTAAACATGGAAATATCTACACCGCTATCTGTGTAAACATGGAAGTATCTACACCGCTATCTCTATTAACATGGAAATATCTTCACCGCCATCTGTATGAACATGGAAATATCTACATCGCCATCTGTATAAACATGGAAATATCTACACTGCTGTCTCTATAAACATGGAAATATCAACAACGCTATCTGTATAAACATGATAAATCTTCACCGCTATCTGTATAAACATGGAAATATCTACACCGCTATCTCTATAAACATGGAAATATCTACACCGCTATCTGTATGAACATGGAAATATCCACACCGCTATCTGTATAGACATGGCAATATCTACACCGCTATCTGTGCAAACATGGAAATGCCTACACCACTATCTGTGTAAACATGGAAATGTCTACACCGCTATCTGTACAAACATGGAAATATCTACACAGCCATCTGTAGGAATATGTAAATATCTACACCGTTATCTGTATACACATGGAATTATCTACACCGCTATCTGTATGAACATGGAAATATCTACACCGCTATCTGTGTAAACATGGAAATATCTACACCGCTATCTGTGTAAACATGGAGATATCTACACCGCTATCTCTATAAACATGGAAATATCCACACAGCCATCTATATAAACATGGAAATATCATCACTACGCTCTGTATAAACCTGGAAATATCTACACTGATATCTCTATAAACATGGAAACATCTACACCGCTTTCTCTATAAACATGGAAATATCTACACCGCTATCTGTGTAAACATGGAAATATCTACACCGCTGTCTGTGTAAACATGGAAATACCTACACTGCTATATCTATAAACATGGAAATATCTACACCGCCATCTGTATGGGTATGGAAATATCTACACCGCCATCTGTATAAACATGGAAATATCCACACCGTTATCTGTGTACACATGGAATTATCTACACCGCTATCTGTATAAACATGGAAATATCTACAATGCTATCTGCGTAAACATGGAAATATCTACACCGCTATCTCTATATACATGCAAATATCTACACCGCTATCTGTGTAAACATGGAAATATCTACACCGATATCTCTGTAAACATGGAAATATCTACACCGTTATCTCTGTAAACATGGAAATATCTACAGAGTCATCTGTATAAACATGGAAATATCTACACCGCTATCTGTGTAAACATGGAAACATCTACACCGCTATCTCTAAAAACATGGAAAGATCTACACCATTATGTTTATAAAGACGGAAATATCTACACCGCTATCTGTATAAACATGGAAATATCTACACCGCCATCTGTATGAACGTGGAAATGTCTAAACCGCCATCTCTATAAACATGTAAATATCTACACCGCCCTCTGTAGGAACATGGAAATATCTACAACGCTATCTGTTTAAACATTGAAATATCTACACCGCTATCTGCCTAAAAGTGGAAATATCTACACCGCTATCTGCATAAACTTGGAAATACCTACACCGCTATCTGTGTACACATGGAAATACCTACACCACCAACTGTAGGAACATGAAAATATCTACACCGCCAACTCTATAAATATTGAAATATCTACACCGCTATCTGTATAACCATGGAAATATCTACACCGCTATCTGTGTAAACATATAAATATCTACACCGCCTTCTGTGTAAACATGGAAATATCTACACCGCCATATCTATAAACATGGAAATATCTTCAACTCCATCTGTATGAACATGGAATTATCTACCCTGCCATCTGTATGAACATGGATACATCTACACCGCTATCTGTATAAACATGGAAATATCTACACCGCCATCGGTAGGAAAATGAAAATATCTACACCACCATCTGTATGAACAGGGAACTATGTACACCACCATCTGTATCAAGATGAAAATACCTACACCGCCATCTGTATCACAATGGAAATATCTGCACCGCCATCTCTATAACAATGGAAATATCTAAACCACCGTCTGTATGGAAATGGAAAAATCTACACCACCATCTGTATAAAGGTGGAAATATCTACACCGCTATCTGTGTGAACATGGAAATATCTACAACGCTATCTGTAAAAACATGGAAATATCTACCCATCCATCTGTATAAACATGGAAATATCTACACCGCCATCTGTAGAAACATGGAAATATCTACACCGCCATCTCTATAAACATGGAAATATCTACATAGCTATCTGTATAAACATTTAAATATCTACACCGCCATCTCTATAAACATAGAAATATCTACACCGCCATCTGTATGAACATGGAAATATGTACACCGCCATCTGTATAAATGTGGAAATATCTACACCGCTATCTGTATGAACATGGCAATATGTACACCGCTACCTGTATTAACATGGAAATATCTACACCGCTATCTGTATAAACATGGAAATATCTACACCGCTGTCTCTATAAACATGGAAATATGTGCGCCGCTATCTCTATAAATATAGAAATATATACACCTCTGTCTCTATAAACATGGAAATATCTACAATGCTATCTGTATAAACATGGAAATATCTACACCGCTATCTGTATAAACATGGAAATATCTACACCGCTATCTCTATAAACATGGATATATCTACACCGCTATCTCTATGAACATGGAAATATCTACACCACTATCTGTATGAACATGGAAATATCCACACCGCTATCTGTATAGACATGGAAGTATCTACACCGGTAACTGTATAAACATGGAAATATCTACACCGCTATCGGTATAAATGTCTGTATTTGCTCTTAATTTATACCCAAGGCTGGGATGTTTCATATGATAAAAAGACCTAATACAGAAATAGACTATATTTGGTCTGGCAATTGATCTCTGCAATAATCAAACCTCAAAGACAATCAAACCTGAAATCTAAGCTACATATTAAATAGCTTGGTTTTTAGGTTGCACTTTGCTGTGTATGCTGGCTTCATAGAAAATGCAAGTAGCAATGGCCATTTTTTAATAGTCATTAGCCTTGAAGCTCTCCTACTTTTGAATCACATAGAAATAGAAATCAAATCTCACTAGATTTTTTTTTTTGAAACAGGGTCTGGCTTGGTTGCCCAGGCTGAAGAGCAGGGCATGATCTTGGCTCACACCTCTGCCTCTCGGACTCAAGCCATCCTCCCACCTCAGCCTTGGAGTAGCTGGGACCACAGGCATGTGCCACCATATCCAGCTAATATTTTTATTTTTGTACCAATGGGGTTTGTCATCTTTCCCAGGCAGGCCTCAAACTCCAAGACTCAAGCAGTACAGCTGCCTTGAATTCCCAAAGTACTGGGATTACAGGCGACAGCCACTACGCCCAGCAACTAAACTTCTAAAAATCAGTTTTACATAAAATTATCTAAGCGTGCAAGGAAAGATAAGAAGCCTAAGGAACCAGTGAGTTGAAGAATAAATGCAGTTTAAATCATACATGTAAACAACATGATGTGATGTGGTAGGAATCATCTAACATGCTTTAAAGCATGAGTAAAAGGTCTTTACTTAGAAAACTGGATCTTAGTTTAGGATATCTTTAGATAAGAGTATGAAAAGTCATATCATATTGATAAGTAAAGTGCTTCCTTTGGCTAATTTTAAGGATAGGACATTTACTTTCATATAATTCATAGGAATCTTAGACTTAAAAATAAAATTTCCCTTCTCAAATCCTTACTTTTATACTTTTTTGCATTTCTTTCACTTTTGTGTTAATGGCCTATGTCTCAACATATTCTATTAAGCCTTCTGGAAACACATACTTTGTTTCCAGCCTCTTCAGAGAACCATCACTCCAATTCCTAGGCTTCTGAAGAAGCAGACCCAAGCTTATAATTATTACATATTTCCAAATCTAGGTGACCAACAAAAATTGATACTTTTCCCATCATACCTTTAAGTTAAAAATCAGGTGTATGCTGAGAGGTAAAGACCCAAGAGTGTTGGTTGTCTAATTCTGCAGCTGTATAAACAAATCTTAATGCTTGAAAATATTCAAAGGTTATTCTCACGTTGATTGTTGGTAACTATGTGTAACAACATGAAAAGAAAAAAAAATCAAAGAATTACGTCTGAGGATAATACACAATCTCTAAGGGTAAGAAGAGCAACAAAAATTCTGCTTCAATTACCACTGAAATAATATATTTATCCTGTAAAATCTATGGTGGCTGGTTGTAAAAACTAGGCATTAGCAAACTGATAAAGACTTTTTAATGAAACCATTATGAAACATAGTTTTTAAAAAGTTAAATACACCCACACCAGTTTTTCACATTCTTTGGGCTGCTTTAATGCTGCCATTAAATAATTGATTTAGTTGTGACATAGATCCTATGTTCCATGGAGTCTACCATTCATAAAGATGCAATGTAAGGTAACAAAAATATAAATTGTGTGTGTGGGGGGGAGAAGTCAAGAGTATTTTTATGTGACAGAAGTTAAGTTGTTATCAGTGTAAAATAGTCTGTTACAAATACAGGACTCTGTATGTTAGTTTCACTAACCAGAAAGAAAGAAATTACAGCAGATACACACACACACACCAAAAAAGGGAAAAGAAACAAAGCTTAGCACCACAGAAAACCACCAAACTAGAGGGATAAACAATAAGAAAGGAAGAAGTGAACAAGTAATCTAAAAAACAACTAATGAAATGGTAGAAGGAAGTCCTAATTTATCAATAATAAACTTGAATAGAAGTGGATTAAACTCTACTTAAAAGATATAAAGTGGATGAATGGATTCAGATAGCAAAACCCACCTATATGCTGCCTACATGATACTTACCTCACTATTAAAGACAAATAGACTGAAAGTGAAGAGATGGAAAAATATATTTTATGCAAACAAATGAAAAGCAAGCAGGAGTAGCCACAGTCATGTCATATTTTAAAAGGCTTTAAATAAAAAAAACTATATAAAAAAAGAATGTCACTGTATAATGAAATGATAAAAGGCCCAATTCAATAAGAGGACATAACATATATATTACTTAGGTGTAACTATATATGTACCCAACACCAGAACAACCAGATATATAAAGCAAATATTAGATTTAAAGGTAGAGATAGACTGCAATACAATATTAGTAGGAAATTTCAACACTCCACTTTAAAAATGGACAGATTCTATGAAGAGAAAATCAACCAAAAAATGACAGACTCAAACTATCCCATAGACCAAATGGACCTAGCAGGTAAAGAAGATCTCACCTGATATGGTTTGGCTGTATATCTCCACCGAAATCTCATCTTGATTATAGCTCCCATAATCCATACATGTTGTGGGAGGGAACCAGTGGGAGATAATTGAATCATGGGGGCGGTTCCCCCATACTGTTCTTGTGGTAGTGAATACGTCTAACAAGATCTGATGGTTTTATAAGGGGGAACCCTTTCACTTGGTTCTCAATTCTATTTTGTTTGCTACCATGTAAGATGTGTCTTTCGCCTTCCATCATGATTGGGAGACCTCCCCAGCCACGTGGAACTATGAGTCCACTAAACCTCTTTTTCTCTGTAAATTACCCAGTCTCGGGTATGTCTTTATCAGCAGTATGAAAACAGACTAATACATCATCCAACAGCTGCAGAATACAAATTATTCTCAACTGTACACCAAACATTCTCTAGGACCAATCATACATTATGACACATAATAAGTCTTAACAAACTTAAGAAGACAGATATCATATGAAGTATCTTTTCTGATTACAGGGATATAAAGCCAGAAGTCAACAACAGGAAAGCCCTTGGAAATTTTATAAAAACATGGAAATTAAATAGCACGCACCCAAGAAATCAATAGGTCTCATTAAGACATTAATAGGAAAATTTCAAAAGTCACTGAGACAAGTAAGAATGAAAATCCAACATACCCAAACCTATGGAACGTAGCAAAAGCAGTTCTAAGAGGGAAATTTATAGCAATAAAAGCCTACACCAAAAAAGAAGAAAGATTTTCAAATCACAAAGCAAAATTATACACTTCAAGTAACTAGAACATCAAAAACAAACTAAACCCAAAATTGGTAGAAGGAAGGAAATAATAAAGCTCACAGCAGATATAAATGAAACAGACACTAAAAAATATTTCAAAAGATAAATAAGACAAAGTGTAAAGGTAAAACTGACAAACCTTTAGCTAAACTAAGACAAAAGGAGAGAAAATTCAAATAAATAAAAGATGAAAAAGGAGACATTACAACTGATACACCACAGAAATAGAAGGGATTGTAAGACATTACTCATAACTATATGCCAACAAATTTGATAGTGTAGAATAAAATGAATAAATTTCTGCACACATACAACTACCCAGATTAAATTGTGAGGAAATATAACATCTGAACACATCAATAATGAGTTTGGAAATTGAATCAATAATAAAACATCTTCCATCAAAACAACAACAACAACAACCAACACCCAGGACCTGATGTCTTCACTGCTGAATTCTACCAAACAGTTAAAGAATAACTACCAATTCTCCACAAACTTTTCCACAAAAGTAATGAGGAAGGAATACTTCCATACTCATCTTATGAGGCTCGCAATATCCTGATTCTAAAACCAGACAAAGACACGCACAAAATGAAAATAACAGGCCAATATTCCTGAAGAACATAGATACAAAAATTCTCAACAAGATACAAGTGAACTGACTTCGACAGCACACTAAAAAGAGTATTCACTATAATCAAGTGGGGTTCATCCCAGGGATGAAAGGATGGCTTAACATGCACAAATCAGTAAATATGATACACCACCACAATAGAAAGAAGAACAAAAACCATGTGATCATTTCAACAGATGCAAAAAGAACACTTGACAAAAGTCAACATTCCTTTATGATAAAAACTGTCAAGAAAGTAGGTATAGGAGTGTACCTCAACGCAGTAAAGGCCATAGGTGACAAACCCACAGCTAACATCTTATTTATGGTGAATAGTTAAATGCTTTTCCTCTTTGATGTGGAGGAAGACAAGGATGTCAACTTCTACCACTTCTATTTAGCATAGTACTGGAGGTCAGAGCCAGAGCAATTAGACAAAAGAAATAAATAAGAGGGATCCAAACTGGAAAGAAGGAAGTCAGATTGTTTCTGTTTGTAGAAAATGTGATCTCACATACATATGTATACATCTATATATATGATCATATAGATATATATGATCTCTCTCTCTTTAGGGTTCTTTCTATATATACTTATATAGAGTGAGAACCCTAAAGACTTGACCAAAAACTACTAGAAATCATAAATAAATTCAGTAAAGTTATAGTATACAAAATCAACACAGAAAATTCAGTGGTGTTTCTATACACTAATAGTGAACTATCTGAAAAAGTCATCAAGAAAGGAATTCCATTTACAATAGCTACCAAGAAATCTGCAGATAAATTTAATCAAGGTCGTGAAAGATCTCTACAATGAAAACTATAACACACTGATGGAAAAATTTACGATCCACAAAAAATGGACACTATATACTCATGGAATGGAAGAACTGATACTATTGAAATGACCATACTAACAAAATGTCCTACAGATTCAATGCAATCCCTATCAAAATACCAATGAAATTCTTCACAGAAATAGAAAAAAATACCCTAAAATTTGTATGAAACCAGAAAAGACCCCAAATAACCAAAGCAATCCTGTGCAAAAATAACAAAGCTGGAGGCACCACACTACCTGACTTCAAAATATACTACAAAGCCATAGTAAGCAAAACAGCATGGCACTGCCATAAAGCAAACACATAGACCAATGGAAGAGAATATACAGCTCAGAAATAAATTCTCATACCTAAAGTCAACTGATTTTCCAAAAAGGAGTCAAGAGCACACACAGGGGTAAAGACAGTCTCTTCATTAAATGGTACTGAGAAGATTGGATATCTACATGTGGGATAATGAAATTAGACCCCTATCTTTTACCTTATACAAAAATCAACTCAAATGCGATTAAAGACCTAAAGGTAAGATTGAAAACTATGAAAAACTACTAGAAGATAACATGTGGGAAATTCTCTATAACTTTGGGTTCTACAAGGATTTTTTAAATGAGACGTCAAAAGCACAGGCAACAAAAGCAAAAATAGATAAATGGGGTTTCATCAAACTAAAATGCTTTTGCACAGCAAAGGAAACTTAACAGAGTGAAAAAACAACTTACAGAATGGGATACAATATTTGCAAACTATACATCTGCTAAGGAGTTAATGCCCAGATTATATAACAAACTTAAACAACTCAACAGCAAAAACATAAATAACTTATTTAAAAATGGGCAAAACTGGGAGGCTGAGGCAGGCGGATTGCCTGAGGTCAGGAGTTTGAGACCAGCCTGACCAATATGGTGAAATCATTTCTCTACTAAAAATACAAAAATTTAGCCAAACATGATGGCGTGTGCCTGTAACCCCAGCTACTCAGCAGGCTGAGGCAGGGGAATTGCTTGAACCAGGGAGATGGAGGTTGCCGTGAGCCCCGATTGCACCACTGCACTCCAGCTTGGGCAACAGAGCAAGACTCCTTCGCAAAAAAAAAAAAAAAAAGGACAAAATAAACTAAAAGAAATGCCACAAGAGAAAATATAGAAAGGGTCAAGACGAATATATAATAAAATCATGTTCAACATCACTAACCATCAGGGAAATGCAAATCAAAACCGCAATGAGATACCAGTTCACCCATTAGAATGGCTATTAGCAAAAAGGTAAAAGATAACAAGAGTTGGCAAGGAAGTGGAGAAAACGGAACACTTACGCACTGTTGATGGGGTTGTAAACTAGTACAACCATTAAGCAAAACTTTATGGAAGTTCGCTAAAAAATAAAAAAAAAAAAAAAAAACAATCATTCGATCACATAACCCAGCAATCCCACTACTGGGTATATATCCATAGGAAATGAAATCATTGTGTTTGAAAAATATCTGCACTCTTATGTTTACTGTAGCACTATTTCTAATAATCAGATATGGAATCAACCTATGTGTATAAAAACAAACAAGTGAATTATATATATATAATATATATTATGTATATTATATATAATACATATTATGTATATTATATATAATATATTATGTATAATATATAATATATTATATATTAATATATTATTAATATTAATATATTATATATTAATATTAATAATATCAATAATAAATAATAATTATTAATAATTATTAATAATTAATATTAATATTAATATATTATTAATATATAATATATATTGTATGTATAATATACATTATATATTATGTATATTATATACATAATATATATTATGTATATTATATACATAATATATATTATGTATATTATTATATATAATGTATAATGTATATAATATACGTTATGTATATTATATATAATATACATTATGTATGTTATGTATATTATATATTACATATAATATATATTATTATTATATATAATTATATATAATTATAATTATAATTATATATAATTTTATGTGTAATTATAATTACACATAAAATTAATTATAATTATATATAATTTTATGTGTAATTATAATTATACATAAAATTATATATGTATATATATATATATATATATATGGACACACACACAATGAAATACTATTCAGCCATAAAAAAAGAATGAAATTCTGCCAGTTGCAACAACATGGATGACCCTGTAGGATACAATGTTAAGTGAAATAAGCCAGACACAGAAAGCAAATACCGCATGATCTCGCTCATATGTGGAATCTTAAAAAAAAAAATGTTAATAGAGAAGTAGAGTAGAATAGTGGTTACCAAACAGTGAGGAAGAAGTGGGGAGGGCAAAATGGAGATAGATTGGTTAACAGTTATGAAATCACAATTATATAGGAAGAATAAGTTGTAGTGTTCTTTGCAAAGCAGGGTGACTATAGTTAAAAGTAAAGTATTGTATATTACAAAGTATCTAGAAGAAAGGATTTTGAAATTTCTTATTAAAAAGAAATGATGAATGCATGAGGTAATTAACACACTAACTATCCTTATTGGATCATTAGACAACATACATATTCATTGAAACATCAAATTGTATCCTATAAATCTATATAATTACAATGTGAAAATTTTTTAAAAATAAATTAATGAATTAAATAACAATTTTAAAATGTTCTCAATCACCAATGCAAAGTTTAGGAGCTTTGTTCTTGACTCAGCCTTAAGACTGAAAACTAATGTGTTAGAAATATTTGTAGATCCTCTCAATTTTGAAAGAATCCTAGCTAAACTACTGAAATATAAAATATATTCTATGTAATATGCTCTTAGGTATATTCTTAGGTGAACTCTGCTTTTAGATGAAGCTTATAAAAATGAAAAACCTATCTGAAATAAAATTTTAAAGTATTTGGAAAATTACAGCTTAATCTCTTAAAGACAAATTTTCTATACAGTAACCTTTTTATGTGCTTTTGAAATGGGGTATACAATTATTTTCCCTGATGTGAGACAAAATATAGAAAGTTGGCATTTTATCTAAGAAGTTAACTTAGGAAGAAAGAGTGAGAGGCAGAGGAATGAGGGAAGAAAGGAAGGCTGATGATGGGATACCTTATCAAGTTGCCTAATGCTGTATTGGAACCTAATAGGCCTTCTAAGGAGTTTTATTACATAATGCAAGACTCCTCAATCTGGGAGGAGGAAAGGGCTTTATTTTTGAGTGGTCACAGGTTGCCCCATGGGCATAAACTCTACCAAGCTGCTAGGTTACACCTACATGAGCATCCCACCTGCTTAAGTAAGAGCAGCCACAAACTGTGGGCCATTCCAGGTAAGTGTCATATCACACCTGCACCAACTAGTCAAAGCCTGGGTCAAAGCCTGTGCAGAACTGATCGCTACAGCAGAGGCTAAAATAAGAAATGGGGCTAAGAGAGTGAAAAGCAGTGCCCATATGTATCCAAAAACAGGTTGAAGATATCTTTAGGAAGGAACAGATAATTTTTCTTATTCATACAATAACAGATGCATATGAACTCCTCGACTAGTCACCCATTCCTGTCAGCCCTTGGGCTTCATAACTAAATCATTCTTCCTTTGTAATCCAGTCCCACATTTTCAGCTATCTCTATATGTTTATTATCTTAAATATTTCTTTGCTCTATACTCTTCCCCTAGTCTTCAACCAATTTCTTTCTTTATTGTCCCAACCCACAGACTGTTATTTCCACTTCGATGTCCCATAGAAGCTTCAAGGGTTTGAAATACCTAAAAAAACAACTCATCTTTCTCCCTAAAACTCCCTCTCCTTCTCCCACTTCAAAATTTCAACTAATGTCTCCCCCTGTTATTCCCACCAGAATCCTGAATGATCCCTGCTTCCCCTCATTCACTCCATACATGTAAATCTCATTAACGTTACTTTCTAGATATTTCATGAATCCTTTCCATTCATTCTGTACTAGAAAGTGTTCCCAGTTTAGACCCTGGTGGTTGGTGGCCTCTTACCTAGGCGCTCTCTCTCTCTCTCTCTCTCTCTCTCTCTCTGTGGGTGTGGGTGTGGGTGTGTGTGTCCTGAGAATTTATTTACTTCTGGTTTTTGTTTGTTTTTTAGTATCCAGAATCTACAGGGAACTTAAATCAATTAGAAAAAAAAATAACCCAATTAAAAAATGGGCAAAGGACATGAACAAACACTTCTCAAAAGAACACATACAAATGGCCAACAAATACACGAAAAAAAAATGCTTAGAATCACTAATCATCAGAAAAATGCAAATCAAAACACAATGAGATACCATTTCATACCGGTTGGAATGGCTATTATTAAAAAGTCAAAATACAACAGATGCCAGCAGGGCTGTAGACAAGAGGAAGTGTCTGTATATTTTTAGCTATAGCCCTACTTCAAACGTGTCCCCATTACAGCCAAAAGAGCGGCCTATCTAAAGGACTGTTCTGATCAGCTCACTTACCTGACTGAAACCTTCAGTGACTCCCATGGCCTGCAGGTCAATGCACTAATTCATGACTATAACATCTGAGATATCCTTGATCTGGCTACTGGTCTAGCCCTCTCTGACTCATGCTTTATAAACCATGCATTCTGGAACTTTTTAGTTGTTTCCCACATCAGCATGCTACTTCCCATCCATGTAGATTTGCAGAGACCTCCTCATCTTTTTAATTCCCAGTTCCCACTCTCAACATGGGCCATCTCCTACCCACACTTCAAAACCTAAGCAAAACAACACCTTCCGTGACACCTCCATGCTGAGTCAGATGCCATCCCCTTTGTATTGTAGTTCTTTGCTTGTGTGCCTTTGTCTCACTTTGTTCTCTTTAAAATAAACTCCATGAGGACAATGATCACCTGCTATTTGTGTTAATATCTGCACCTAGTGGCATAGTGTCTGGAGTATAGTAGGATCTATTTTCAAGGAAAAAAAGATTATATCTATACCAATAGACATGAATTAGCGCTTTTTTTTTTAAAGATAAGCTCCCTTTGAACTAAGTCAATGTTTACAAGAAGAGTTATACTAAAAAGTTCACTTTTGCTGCTTACGTTTCATTTATTTCAGGCAATTAATTCATTGTTATTGGTAAATCGATACTTTTTATTGATACTGAAAAGAGAGAAATAAACTAATGACTATCTCTGTTAGAGTAGATTTGTTCATATCTATCAGTAAAATGTTAATTATCTGAAAGTCAATAATAAAACATAAACTGTGATCTTAAATGTTTTTTAGGGGCTCAAAAATAATTAGAATTCATGTCAGCATATAAAAAAAGATCAGAGTATTTTTAAGATATGATAAAATTTTATTTTAGTTTCTTAATAGGGATTTTTGTGACCTTATAGAGTTCAACTAATTATAATTTTAAAAATAGGATTGATAGAGTTTTAGAATTAGAAACAATTTATAGATTATTTTATTTTTCTTTTGAGGAATCAGGTCATCAGAAGATCAAGGAACACCTATAATGTCACTAGATCCTAATTTAATTTAAATTTTAGAATCCAGGTATTCTAACTCCTGTCTTGATACTATTTCTACTTTATTATGTTGCTTCCCAGGGCTTTAAAAAATAAAAGCTGGGAAATTACATTTGCTTTGCATATACAGCACCAATTATCAAATTCAGCATAAAAGCATAACATGTATACATCAAAAAGAAAACATAAAAACTTCAAATTAAAAGCATCTCAAAACAATTGAATATAATAGGGAAACCTTATACAAATGCAACACTCCCCCATTAATAAAAAGAAACCAATTGGAGAAAAAAGAAATTCAATATAAACATGTTGGAATATAACCTAATTCATTTTAATCCAATGCTTCAAATTGAAAAAAATTAGCACTAGTGTTATTTTCCTTTATCATTACAATCTTGCTTTTCATTACATTATGCTATGTTTTGTATTAAACATAAAATCAATTTTTCACCTTAACACATGCTAGAAATACAGAGTCACCATATTGGAAATCAGTAGAAAGTGTCTTTGTTTCTACTTTTTTTTCTTTGAAAAAGCTTTGGGAAAAAAAATCATTTACAACGTTTAATTTTAATAACTTAAAGAATGTAATTGATTTTTGTTTGTTTTTGACATGGAGTTTCACTCTTGTCACTCAGGCTGGAGTACAATGGCATGATCTCGGCTCACTGTAACCTCCACCTCCCAGGTTCAAATGATTCTCCTGTCTCAGCCCCCCGAGTAGCTGGGATGACAGGCACTCGCCACCACACCCGGCTAATTTTTGTATTTTTAGTAGAGATGGGGTTTCATCATGTTGGCCAGGCTGCTCTCAAACTCCTGACCTCAGGCGATCCGCCAACCTCGCCCTCCCAAAGAGCTGGGACTACAGGCGTGAGCCACCGTGCCCAGCCAATTGAATAGTTTTTAACTCAGAGGATAAATGCTTGAGGGGATGGAAAGCCCATTCCTCATGACGTGATTATTTCACACTGCATGCCTGTATCAAAACATCTCATGTACCCCACAAATATATAAACCTCCTATGTACCCACAAAAATTTTATAAAATAATGAAAATATTTTAAAACTAAAAAAAGTGTTTTTTAATTAAGCAACTTTATTTAAATAAAATCATTCTTCCTCATCCTCAGTCCTGGGATCTACCAGAAAGAATTAGCAACATCTTAAAGATGACAAAGTGTTAAAGATAAGCTGCTATTAAGTAAAAGTGTGAAGTGTGGAGGGGACAAGCTGGATGCCTGAACCATTTTGTTCTATCTTTAGGACAGTGAAAGAGCAAGAAGCAGGGTTGGGTGGGGGACACATATTCTGTTGAGCATTGTCACCACTATATTCACTGAAATTCATCTGCATGCTTGTATGTATACTTTTGATTCGCCTGATACACTGAAAATTATATGAAATTGTTCTCTATTCTTTAGATAATTATAATCTAAGTGCTAATATGAAGCTTAGAATTTATATGAAATATGTATGCCCACAACAAGACATTTCAGCTATTTCCTAGATAATAATCTCACTTCACCCTGCACAAAACAGGCACATGATCATGTCACTCTGACCTGGTTTGAGTCCAAGGAGGCTTTTGTTTTTAAAATAATTTAGGTTAGTAGTTAAAATATGAACTTTGGGCCAGGAGTGGGAGCTCATGCCTATAATCCCAGCACTTCGGGAGGCTGAGGCGGGCGGATGACTTGAAGTCAGGAGTAGGAGACTGGCCTGGCCAACATGCTGAAACCCCATCTCTACTAAAAAAAAAAAAAAATAGAAAACTTAGCTGGGTGTGGTGGCGGGCACCTATAATCCCAGCTACTTGGGAGACTGAGGCAGGAGAATTGCTTGAGCCTGGGAAGTGGAGGTTGCAGTGAGCAGAGATCTTACCACTACACTCCAAAACAAACAACAAACAAAAAAATTCTAGAGTCACACTGAAAATCTTAACAACCTGCTTCTACTACCCATTTTTTTAATTTTTATTTTGACCTGATTTTAGATTGATAGCAAAATGCACAAATAACACAAAGTGCCCCCTATGTCCCTCACCCTACTTCCCCTAATGCTAACATTTTCAGAGCCATCCTTATTTTCTCTATAAAAGAGCAGAGTTCTCCTTTTAGAGATTTGGAAAGATTATTAAAAGATAAGTTATAAAATACAGTACCTGACACGTATAAAATATTAAATAAATACTAGCCATGCTTAATTATTTTGTTTTAAGTCTATATGAGTCAAGTTTTAGTAGAAATATGGGCTAGAAAAAAAAACAGAAAGCGGGACTCTGTGATCCGACTTGGGCTTATAGAACAGACTGCACTAGTTTGTTCTCATGCTGCTAATAAAGTCATACCCAAGACAGGGTAATTTAGAAAGGAAAGAGGTTTAAGGAACTCACAATTCCACATGGCTGGGGAGGCTTCACAGTCACGGCAGAAGGTGAAAAAGAAGCAAAGGCACATCTTAAATGGTAGCAGAGAAGAAAGCTTGTGTAGGGAAGCTCCCATTTTAAAAGCATCAGATCTCATGAGACTTATTCGCTACCAGGAGAACAGTAGGGGGAACCCGCCCCTATGATTCAATGATCTCCACCTGACTCCATCCTTGACATGCGGGGATAATTACAATCAAGGTGAGATTCGGATGGAGACACAGCCGAATCATATCAATGACTAATGAGAGTTACGTCCAGAACCTAATGAAAACCTGTCTGAGGCCACATTCCCTGTAAAGCAGATTTGAGATAGAGATTTGTGTAGAGAACATTTAACTGGGTAAAATCCTAGGAGCCAACAACTGTGGCGAAAAAGCTGAATTGGATAAAGGGAGTTGAGATGTGAGGCAGTCACAACAAATACCTCAGCTAATCTCAAGGGGGAGCTGAGAAGCTGGGGCGACCCTTCAGAGTTGCCCTAAATTGAGGCAGGAGTATGGAGTTTTAATACCTTTCACTGGCCATTCTTCAGATACAAGTTGTCCCCAAGGATGGACATCAGCTTGACAAGTTATTAATTAGATCTCCTGAGAATAAATTCTAGAGAGAATCAGCTGAGAGGCATGAATTGCCAACACTCCCAATAGCTGGGCAAACTTCAGTTTTGAGGGAGGATTTGGGTCACACACAAAAGTCTCCACAACCAATTATTCATGGGAAATTCTATGTAGGCAGAGCTATTTCATGGCCAGTTAATCAAAACTACATAATCTATTTGGTTAAGCAAAAGAAATTAAAAAGATAAAATAAAATCTACGTATTAACACTCAAAAGTTTTTTAATGCATTTGCCTTGCATTTCGTATGTTTTGCCTTGCCTTTTATATGTTTTGCCTTGCATTTGTTTATTTGCTTTTAAGAACCTTTAGAGAACAATAATTACTAATATAATATGGAGTAGCACAGCATAGACGAGGGAAGCTAACTCTCTCCCTTTTCCCAGAACCTGGAACAGCTAAAGATCCTAAGCATTGTCAGCTTTGGTATCTGACATAGTTTGGATGTTTGTCCCCTTCAAATCTCACGTTAAAATGTGATCCCCAATGTTGGAGAGAGATGCCTCCTGAATGGCTTGGTGCTGTCCTCTTGGTAATGAATGAGTTCTTACCCTGTGAGTTCATGCGATATCTGGTTGTTTAAAAGAGACTGACACCTCCTCCCTGTCTCTCTTGCTTCCTCTCTCACCATGTGATATGCTGGTTTCCCTTCACCTTCCACCATGATTGGAAGGTTCCTGAGGCCCTCCCTGGAAGCAGGTGCCAGTACTATGCTTCATGTACAGCCTTCACAACAAGGAGCCAAATAAACCGCATTTCTTTATAAATTACCCAGCCTCAGGTATTTCTTTATAACAATGCAAATGGGCTAACAGAGTATCATTCATGGACAGTGAGTGTATTAGTCAATTTTCATGCTGCTGATAAAGACATACCCAAGACTGGGTCATTTATAAAGAAAAAGAGGTTTAATGAATTCACAGTTCCACATGGCTGAGGAGGCCTCACAGTTATGGCAGAAGGCGAAAGACGCGTCTTACATGGCAGCAGGCAAACAGCAAATGAGAACCAAGTGAAAGGCGAAAGGGGTTTCCCCTTATAAAACCATCAGATCTCATGAGACTTATTCACTACCACTAGAACAGTGTGGGGAAAGCTGCCCCCATGATCCACTTACCTCTCACTGGGTCCCTCCCACAACATGTGAATTATGGGAGCTACAGTGCAAGATGAGATTTCAGTGGGGACACAGCCAAACCATATCAGACAGTAATAACTTTCAATTAAATATAGCTAGACTTTCTGTCAGTGGGTCACAGCAGTCTAGAGAATACATTGAAAAACTCTGGGAACAGCAGATATAGAGGTCAGATCTAGAGATTTTGAACAAAGTTTAGTGCTACAATGCATTGGTGACCACAGACAAAAGGTGTCTGTTGTTGTTGTAGTTTGTTTTCTGTCTTGTTTTTCATCATGGGAGGACAAAAAGAAAAAATGGGGGCAATGGTGAAGGAGAAATGAAAAAGACCTGCTTTTCTATGGGTGGAAGCGACTAAACGAGAGAATAAATTTGGATCACACAACAAATGCAAATCAAGTTAGAAGCATGAAAGGCATGATTAAGGCCATGGTTCTAATAGAGATCAGCCAGCGGAACCAGGATCATGCCACACCGAGAGAGGCTGCAGAGCCATTGCCTTCTCTCCTGTCAAAGCTAAATTAATGAAATGGAACTCACAGAAGCACTATGTAATCAAATATTGGTGGGACACAAGCAAATTCTTAAAAAGTTTCATTGATCAGTGATAATATCTTTTGGTGTAAATATCTCCTCAAAACATTTCAGGAAAAAAAATAAAGCTATAATTTTACTTTAGAAATATTTAACTTTGTTATACTAGTTTACTTATTTTTTACCTAATACATTCTGATATATTGTTATGTAGGTTAAAGATGCTCGATTCATGCCACTGTGGAAACCACACATAATTTAGGCAATAATGCAAATTCTTTTCAAATTCTTTTATCAGTGTATTCACTTTATTTTTATTTCAAACACAATACAAAATTACAGGATGCTATCAAAGTGATGCTACAAAACCCCACTAAAATTTTTTCAATTCTTCAAATCACACACTTACACACACACACACACACACACCACATGCATTCCCCGTACAGACCTTTTTTTGGGGGGCCTGAGTAAATAATTGCATTTTATTTTCAATTTTTCATTTTGAAATAATTAAAGACTTACCAAAAATGTTGCAAAACTACGTGCCTTTTTGAAGTAAAGTCTTGAAAAAGTTGTTTGGTATATCCTTTATAGTAATAAAAGAAAACACGTGTATATTCTGTTGATTAAAGGCATGCTGAGATCGTCAGACATGTGATTTCATCAGAGACTCCAATATAGAGCGCAGCTGTAACGACATCCTAAGAGTGTTCTAACTGAAATGTGTTGGAAGAAGGTTCTAATTTTTTTCAACCCTTCTCCAGTTGGCACTCAGCAGATTTCCACTCTATAAAAGTAACTCCTGCTCTGCAACTAATGTTCACAGATAAGCTCCAAACATATTTACAGCTCCATTTAAGTATAATGTACACACAGTAAAATTCACCCTTTTCAATGTGCAATTTAATGGGTTATGGCAGATGAATATCATCATTTGACCACAATCATGATCAAGATACAGAAAATCTGCATCATCACAAAACGTTTTCTTTTGCTGTTTTGCATTTGATCTTTTCTCCATTCCTGAACACAGGCAACCACTAATCTGCTTCTGTTTCTACAGTTTGCATTTTCTAGAGTATCCTATTAGTGGAATGATACATTGGTGTCTTTCATGTCTAGCTTCTTTCACTGAGCATAATGCTTTTGATATTCATTTATATTGCTGTTGTATCAGTTTGCTCCTTTTTATTGTTGAGTGGTACTCCATCTACAACTGGTTTATCCATTTACAAGTTGATGGACACATCTGCTATGAACTTCAAGGATGAGGCTTGGTACGGATATGTTTTTATTTATTTTGGGTCGCAGTGGAATTATTTGGCTATATGATCAGTACTAAGTTTAACATTAAAAGAAACTGCCAAACTGCTTTCCAAAATGTCTGTACCATTTTGAAGTCCCACTAGCCAGGTGTGAATAGCAATTCTTCACATCATGTGGTATGGTCAGTTCTGCTCGTGTCAGCCACTCCAGTGGGTGTACAGTGGTACCTCAATGTGGTTTTAACTTGAATTTCCCTGATGACGGGTAATGTTAAGTATCTTTTCATTTGTGTATTGGACATCATCTCTTTTTAAATTAAAATATCTGTACAAATATTTGGCCCATTTAGGTCAAAATATTACGTTAAATGAGTTATTTGTGTTTTGTTATTTAGTTTTTTAGTTATGTGTACATTCTAGATGAAAGTTCTTTATCAGACATATTTAAAATTATTCTGTCCCAATCTGTGGTTTGCCTTTTCATTTTTTGATGCTATGTTTTAAGTTGCAAAAGTCTTAATTTCATGAAGTCCAACTTACTATTTTTTTCCATTTTCATCCATCCTTTTCTTATCTAAAAAATTTTTAGCTATAGTAAGATTATTAAAAATTTTTCCTATTCAGTAAGCTTTATACATTTTATATTTACATTATGTATAAAATACATGTTGAGTTAATTTGAGGATATGGTGTGAGGTAATTCTGAAGTTCATATTCTCCATTTAATATCCAATTTTAATAGTACCATCTTTATAAAGACATTGATTTCCTTATTGAAATATTTTGGCAACTTTGGCCATGTAAGGCAGGATATATTTCTAAATTATTTATTCTGTTTCACTGATATATATGTCTTCTTCATGCCAGTAAGTTTACTGTACTGTTTAGTGTAGCTTTACAATATGTCTTGAAATTTGGAAAGTTTTCCAACTTTATTCTTCTTTCTAAAACATGCTCTGGCTATTCTAGGACTTCTGCATTTAAAAAAAAATTAGAATCAGCTTTGTAATTTCTCCAAAAAGGCCTATAGGTTTGACTGGGATTGTGCCAAATCTGGAGATCAGTTTCAGAAGAATTATCATCTAATAAGTATGACATGTATATTTACCAATGAACTTGATACATATTTCTACCTATTCAATCTCTCGTATTAGTGATTTAGAAATTTTGGATCAGCATACCTTTTATTAAATTTATTCTGAATTATTTTATTATTTTCGAGGCTATTATAAGTTAAATTGCTTACATAATTTTATTTTCTAATTGGTGTTGATTGTGTATAGAAACACAATTGATTTTATTTATTGATCTTTCATCCTACAACTTTGTTAAATTCACTTCATACCTCTAGCACACTTCTGCAGATGCCTAAGGATTTTCTATGTATATGTTTACATCACGTGAGAATAGTATTTTTCTTTCTTCCCAACTTGGGTGTCACTTATTTCTTATTTTCTTTTCTTTTCTCTTTATTTCTTTCTTCTTTCTGTCCATTCCTCCTTCCTTCCCTTCTTTCTTTCTCCCTGTTTTAGAATCAGTTTTGTAATTTATCCAAAAGGACCTATAAGGTTTCATGGGAATTCCACTGAATCTAGAGATCAATTTCAGGAGAATTATCATCTCATAAGTATTAAATATTTATCAATGAACTTGGTATATATTTCCACTTATTTAGTATTGAATGCAATACTTTAAAGAACTAGGGAGAGAGGACATCATTGCATTTTTCATAATCTTATGTAGAAAGTATTAAGGCTTTCACCATTTTAAGTAAGATGTTTGCTATAGATTTTTTGTAAACACATAATCAGTTTGAAAATGTACTTTTCTATCCTCAGTTCGCTGGGAGTTTTTAATTTAAAAAATGTGTTACATTTTGTAAATTCCTTTTTTGCATCTATTGAGAGTGTCACGTGATTTTTCTTTTTTCTGTCAGCATGGTAGATTTTCAGTTGTTGAAACCAACTTGAGATAAACCCCACTTGGTTAAAACACATTATCATTTTTAAATATTCCTAGACTCAATTTGCTAATATTGTATTAAGAATGTTGCATCTAAGTTCATAATGGTTATCAGTCTGTCATTTTTGAGTTGTGATATCTGTATTTGTTTCTGATATCGAGAGAATCCACGTAAAACATCTACTTCTGTCATCAGTAATAATCTGACCAGGGATAACACCAACAGTTAGAGAGGAACCTGTCATTACCTGTGGCAGCAGAGATATCAGAGATTCCAAAAAGAAAAGCAAGGTTAAAATTTCAAATATAATCACATGAAATATCAGAAAGCCAGGGGATAGAAATATAGGAGAGCAAAATCTTAGAGGTCAAAACAAGTAGTTAAGTATGGCACATGATAATAAAAAGTAAAATCTTTTCCTAAGGCAGAGCCTGGCTGCTGCCTAGCTTCTTTGACAATTCTTGGTAGGCTTTCATGGCTTTATAAGGGCTTATACTTTAGGTAAAGTTATAGTCAGGGAAACGGTGGGTGTAGGTTGGCTCTGTAGAAATGAAGCATCACAGGAGCACTGCAGTTAGAAAGAAACTGATACTGATGATACTTCGGTCACACTAATAACACATGCTAATGATAATCATAGCAATCATGGTAATGACAGAAAATATATATATAATATTAGCATGCTTCTATTTGCACATATACATATGTGAATAGAAACATTGATTTAAAGACATGAAAGTATAGAAATAGCCTACACCTGATAAAGATATGCTCATACACAATAACAAACCTCAGTATAAACAGAGATTTTGATGTATCACAGAATTCTCCAATAGATCACAATTTTGACACTATGGGAAGTGTCATTTTCAGAACTTTTCTTTATCTCCATTATCTCCATTCTCTATTTCCAACATTCCTGGAGACTGAACTCAAGGATCAGTAAATATTCTCAACCTTAACCATAGCAGACTTCATTCATCCCATATATGCTTGTTATTTTTCCCCATTGACAGAAGGCATTGTACCATGAAATATACAACATATCTCTGACACACCTGACGAAAACAAACAATGGGGAAAGATTGACTATTTAATAAATGGTGATGGG
Organism: Gorilla gorilla gorilla; assembly: GCF_029281585.2. Taxonomy (NCBI): domain Eukaryota; kingdom Metazoa; phylum Chordata; class Mammalia; order Primates; family Hominidae; genus Gorilla; species Gorilla gorilla. The sequence continues at coordinate 3,639,918 of NC_073234.2, forward strand.
AAAACTGGCTAGCCATATGAAGAAAGCTGAAACTGGACCCATTCCTTACAGCTTGTAAAATAATTAACTCAAGATGGATTAAAGACTTAAACATAAGATCTAAAACCATAAAAACTCTAGAAGACAACCAAGCCAATACCATTCAGAACATAGGCATAGGCAAAGACTTCACGACTAAAACACCAAAAGCAGTGGCAACAAAAGCCAAAATTGAGAAATGGGATCTAATTAAACTAAAGATAGCTTCTGCACAGCAAAAGACACTATCATCGGAGTGAACACACAACCTACAGAGTGGGAGAAAATTTTTGCAATCTATCCATCTAACAAAGGGCTAATATCCAGAATCTACAAGGAACTTAAACAAATTTACAAGAAAAAAACAACCCCATCAAAAAGTGGGAAAACGATATGAACAGACACTTCTCAAAAGAAGACATTTATGCAGCCAATAAACACATGAAAAAAAGCTCATCATAGGCTGGGCGTGGTGGCTCACGCCTGTAATCCCATCACTTTGGGAGGCCAAGGCGAGTGGATCACAAGGTCAGGAGTTTGAGACTTGCCTGGCCACTATGGTGAAACTCTGTCTCTACCAAAAACACACAAAAAAACTTTAGCCAGGCGTGGTGGTATATATCTGTAATCCCAGCTACTCAAGAGGCTAAGGCAGGAGAATTCCTTGAACCCATTAGGTGGAGGTTGCAGTGAGCCGAAATTGTGCCACTGCACTCCACTCTGGGTGACAGAGTGAGGCTGTCTCGAAGAAAAAAAAAAAAAAAAGCTCATCACCCCTGGTCCAATGAGATACCATCTCGCGCCAGTTAGAATGGCAATCATTAAAAAGTCAGGAAACAACAGGTGCTAGAGAGGATGTGGAGAAATAGGAATGCTTTTACACTGTTGGTGGGAGTGTAAATTAGTTCAACCATTGTGGAAGACAGTGTAGCCATTCCTCAAGGATCCAGAACTAGAAATATCATTTGACCTAACAGTCTCATTACTAGGTACACATCCAAAGGATTGTAAATCATTCTACTATAAAGACACATTCACACATATGTTTATTGCAGCACTATTCACAATAGCAAATACTAGGAACCAACCCAAATGCCCATCAACGATAGACTGGATAAAGAATATGTGGCACATATACACCATGGAATACCATGCAGCTATAAAAAAGGATGGATTAATGTCTTTTGCAGAGACATGGATGAAGCTGGAAACCATCATTCTCAGCAAACTATCACAAGAACAGGAAACCAAACACATGTTCTCACTCATAAGTGGGAGTTGAACAATGAGAACACATAGACACAGGGTGGGGAACATCACACACTGGGGCCTGTCAGTGGGTAGGAAGGAAAGAGGAGGGATAGCATTAGGAGAAATACTTAATGTAGATGACGGGTTGATGGGTGCAGCAAACCACGACAGCACATGTATACCTGTTTCACAAAACTGCAAGTTCTGCATATGTATCCCAGAACTTAAAGTGTATGTATGTGTGTATATATATACACACAAATGTAAATGTAAATGTAAATAAATTGAAAATGGTAAAAATAGAAATATGTTTTCTACACAAATAGCGACATAATAAAGCAAGATAGAATGTATGTTTGAGTTAAAAAAAATTGCTTAGAAGACAACTTGAATTCCATTCCAAGGAACTAGTTTTCAAAAGTTTACAACCAGATTTCAGTTTGGCAAAAGGCAACAATGCTGTTTTGAAAATAATTTCTGAAAAGAGCTTCCCCAGCAGTTCCAAATGGCAGTCCTGATACAAGGAAGTAGGGGCAATTTTGTTACCACCAGGAACACTGAATTTATTTTCAGACCTTGAAATTCTGGGAGGCCCTCGAAGAATAATCAACTACAATATTTTACTTTACATAGAAATATTGTTTTAATGTTAATATAAAAGCTTGTATATGAACTAAAACTGTCAATCTTCCACTTTTAAGAAAGAAGAATCCATTATGCCCCTAATCTATAGTGAGTTGATATGTTCCATAAGCAGTTCTGGAAGGAGGCTACACTTAGAGCATAAATTGGTATAGATCGCTTTGCTCTCACAGATAGCGACACAATATTTTCTGCTGAATGGGAAAAAGTTTGAAGGCATAAATCAAGATAAAGCAATCATCTGACAAAGAATTACAAAGAGGCCCCATACCTTTTTCTTAGTGAACGCCATGTGACACATTGATTTTCCACTGAAGATAAAAGCCAAAATCATGTGTCATCAATAGAAAGCAAGCAAAACTATTTGGTTCAATATGTTATGGTACTTAACAAAAAAAAACTTGCAGAGAAAAGACAAATCTAAAATGTTGCACATGATTCAAACAAGTCTGGATCAGAAGAGACATTTCAGAGGTCACTGCTAGAGAGTCAAGGATACATTAGAGAGAAATAAACTCCTGCTTTTTTGTTTATCTCCTTACATACACAGATACTGTCTGATGAAGATGATTGATATCAGGTATGGTATTTGATGGTATAGTCATTTACAAAATAATTCATCCCTTATGATCTAATGCAATTTTCTTCATATTACACGTGTATATTTAAATACTTCCTTGTGAAGTGGAGGCTAGCCAGGCTGCTGTTAGCATATCCAGTACATTTCTGCAAATTCCAAAATGGCAAATCCCACAGTTGAAATTTCAACCTTTCTAGCGTCCCTCGGCTGGAGTGCATAATCACGGCAAAAGTCTGCAACATCAGAGGTGGCCGCCACAGACACAAAGTCTATGTTTCTCATTCCATTCTACCAAATCTATTCAGCAGTCTGGGTGAGGGGGCTTGGCAGTATCTATGAGCAGAAAGCATTCAAATGGCTGGTATATGTGCTTCCGGGGAAACTAAGGGAAAAAAAGAGAGAGGGAGGGAGGGAGGGAACAAGAAAGAAGAAGGAAACTCAAGGAGAGAGGAAGGGAAGGAGGCTGGCAAGAAGGGATGGAGGGAGCAAGGGAGGGAGGAATAAAGGAAGGAAGTTACACCAAGTTTCAAAACTGGCCACGGACTGAGAAGGATTAAGAGACAAACGGAATTGAAAGCATTTATGTTCATACTCGGTATTTTTCTTACCCATTCTTGCAAATTAGTAATTTAAAAATTTTCATTTCCACAAATCCACGTGTTTTCTTGTTCCTCTCTCTCCGCTCTTTTTCCTTCTTTCCTTCCTGCCTTTCTTCTTTCTTTTCAACATAGGTTATATAAATGTGTGAGAGCTATCACTAGTCTACGTTAATCATCAGGATTTTCCTGTATATTTCCAATTAAGATGACCCATAATAATATTCTACTGTAATTTTGGAGGGTCCAAAATACTAGATGGCATTTAGTGTTTTGGAAATCATGACAAGTCTAACAGGACTTTAAAAAACCTATCAAGACATCTGATGTGTTTTCTTGCCCATACATTCTTTAGTGAGGTCTGCTTGACCCTTTCTTCTTCCCTTCTCTAGTCATGGGTTCTTCACACTGAAAACTAAGCTTTGCATCAGTGTTTGACGAACAGGTGACATAATAAACTGCAGTTACATTTTAAATTCAGCTCAAGATGGTAGATGAGAAATCCAAGATTGTGAAGTGAGATTTAGCATGCTGTTCAGTATGCAACAAATCTGAGTGTTGCTCACACAGGATTCATACCAACAGGCTCCTTCCAAAACCTTTCAATGCAAATTCTAGCAAATGCACACTTGGAAGAAAAGTGTTCCATGAAGTTGTATATGTAAATTTATACTTTCAGCATTTATGTATATAATTTCAGGGGAAGTGGGATCAACTTAACATTATTAAACATAGTCCAATGATATTTACAACATAACTTCAGAAACATTTTATTACTAGAAGTATTTTAAAAAGGATGTACCATTTAGGATTTAAGACACAACCCACAAATGAAAAAACAAATGAGATTATAAACAACATTTTTTAAAAAAATTATGCCATCTCTTTCACTACAAAATCCTCCTGGGGGAAAAATATCTTTTCCTTCATTATTAAAGGATGTTATCAGAGCACAGTGGAATTCTTTCAGATTTAGTCAGAAGGTTCTCTGGAGTTGAGAGATCTATTGGAGAATATTTTCTTCGAAAGTCCATGTCCTTTCCCCAGGCCTACATCATATATAAATAAACATTTCAGAAAAGGGGCCATGTTAGGAAAAAGTAGGTTGAAGATTGTAAGACGTGGTTCCTGGGTGCCAAATAATTCACAAGTTGGAATAAGCTGGGTTTTTGTAACACTTCTCTATGACTGCCATTGATACTGAACTATGCCAAGGAACTAAGTCCTACCAAGGAAAAGCAGGAGGAAAACAGGTGTAAGAAAACATTTCCTGTCAGTGTGTCCAGAGATAGCATGAGTCAACAGCGGCTCCTCATGAAGCCATCGATTCGTAACACTGGAGTATCTAGAATGCATCTGGGTCGAATTATTAAAAAGAAAGTTCTTCTCAAGCTAGTTGTAATGGTAGCTAATTTAAAAAATTAATGTTCTGCGATTCTGATAAAAACCTATGTGGTGAACCAACAATAAAGGCGGCTGGAGATATTGGTATGAAATAGTTATTTTTCCTTATATACCTGGACGTTCATGTAAGAAATTATACTTTTGGAAGGTCTGTCATATTCTCAGTGTATAAGAGTTGAATCATTTTTAGAAGTTATTGTCAGAATTTTGCTTTAATAGTGCAGTAAAGTGTGCATTCTCTCTCTCTCATTTTCATTCAACAGCCTCTACAAATTGAGCCTGGCTCAAAGGTCTTTCCCTCTTGGAATATGACTCCTCCCCTGTCCCTCTACATAGGCTGTTCTATAACAAATTATTTTGCTGTCTTGATTTTTCAGAGACCTCATGCTAGTAGTAGAGAGCCAGGAGAAAGTGAGATGTCCTATATAAAAGGCCTGCTAGAAAAAGAAATCAGCACTGAGTTCTAAGGATACTGAACAACTTTTTAAAAAACAAGCAAGCCATATTAAACACATTAGTTACAACCAAATTAGATAAAACCATGAAAATTATCCAAGAAGAAAAAGTACATCACCTGTCTAGGTTTAAAATTGCTTAAGGCTGTCATCCAAGGACCATCTATGATAACAAATACAGTAGTCTGTATTGACACAAAGTTTTAGTGATAGACGTAATTACATTCTTCTGCTGGTGGTGTTCTAGAATAAATGGAATATCTGCTGATCAAATCTGAATGCATCCCATAATATTAGCATGTAGGATCCCAGATCTGCAGGCACTATCTCTTTCTCAGATCTACACTTTGAATATTATGTTAGTTAAAATGAGAAGTATGTTAGAAAATGTCTTTTACAAAAGAAATATTGGCTGAGTATGGTGGCTCATGCCTGTAATCCCAACACTCTGGGAGGCCAAGGTGAGAAGATCTCTTGAGCTCAAGAATTTGAGACCAGCTTGGGCAACATATCTATAAAAAATTTTAAAACTTAGCCGGTGTGGTGGTGCACACCTATAGGCACAGCTACTTCAGAGGCTGAATCAAGAGGATCACTTGAGCTTGGGAGTTTGAGGTTGCAGTGAACTATGAACATGGCACTGAACTCCAGTCTGGGCAACAGAGTGAGAACTTGTCTTCAAAAAAATAAAAAAGAAGAAAAAAATAGGAAATATTGTGTTCACATATGCTATGGTACTCTTTCTTATATAAACTATTTCTTTGCAGTATTCTAGAGGATTTAAGACAAATTTACCACTGAATAATTTCATATGGTATATTATTGCATTAGTATAGTATGTTATTATATAATTAGTATAAGTGACCAGTGCTGCAACAACCACATTCCAAAAAGTATTGTGATCCTCCAAAATTACAATGTCTAAATGACATTATTCTCCTTCATGAGACCATTATACCTTAATTTTTCAGCACCATGAAAATCTACAAATGCCCTCTAAAATATATTTAGAAAACGTGGGATAAAAATAGATACAGTTTCAGAAGATACATATATTTTGAAAATTAGCCTTTTTGGAATAAATTATTCTTTATGACATATAAATAAACACATTTTTCAGACTGGCGGGGTAACATTTGCATCAGTCAAAATAATTAGATTACTAAAACCTGTAATCTTATTAGAAAAATGGTTTATTGAGAGAATCATTGGAATTATTAGCCTTCAAGCTGCTATAGAGTGAATCTGATCAAAATAATTAAGATAATATTATTTCATTTTTCAGTATAATATCTCCTTAGTATTTTTGTTTCTTATTTAATATGTGATTATATTTACTTCTGTGAATAATATGCATGAAGATCATTACAGTGTCAAGATCACTGGGTTCAGAGCACAGAAACCTCAAGTCTATTCTTTTTTCTTAAATACCTGTAAGACTTTAAAGAAGACAGAGTTTCTGGACTCTAATTTCTCTATCTGTAGAATAAATGGGTTAGACCAAATAACTCCTTTTTGCTTATAAATTTTCTAATTATATGACTGAGCTTACACCTGGAAAACAGTCTATCTCCTGTATAAATTAATGATAGAAATGAAAACCACCACGTTTCATGAAATTAACCACATAAATATCAACATCAACTGCTCAGAAGGACTTAAGTGCAAGTATCACAGGAATTCTGAAGCACAGAGAACTAAATATAAGAAATGTAACACTCTTCGTATTTTCAAAGAAGATTTTAATAATATATGTAAACACAGTAGCCTGTTCATAAGAAAAAAGAAAAGGGACGTCTTAGCATATTCAGGGTTCAACCAAAACTACTACTGGAATGTAAATCAAAGTAATATTCACCTAACTGTCATAATTGGCATGAATAATTTTAAGTAAAACACTTTTATTTGATATTAAATGTGAACAATAAGCCAAAACAGAGAAAATTAATCAATTGATCATTTATTGAAACTGAAATAAAAATATATAATTATTGAAGCCTCTTATATACATAAACCAATCATTGCTTAAATGAGCTGACATACTAGCTCCATAGTTTTATGTCACTAAGGAACTCTTTTGAACACAATAAAGAAACCAGAATTGAGCACAAAGAATGATGAACTGGGAAGTTCACGGCTTTCTATCTGCTAATTAGGAGTACAATCATTCAGTCAAACAGCCACTCAACAAACATTTAGCATACAGCTTCTGGATACCAGGTACTGGTGTAGGTGCTGGAGCAACAAGGAAATAGTCCCTGCATTCAGTGAGCTCACAGGCAAGTAAACAAGTAAGTATAAAGACTGCATGACTGATTGGGAGCGGTGGTTCATGCCTGTAATCCCAGCACTTTGGGAGGCCAACGTGGGCAGATCACGAGGTCAAGAGATCGAGACCATCCTGGCCAACATAGTGAAACCCCGTCTCTACTAAAAATACAAAAATTAGCTGGGCACGGTGGTGCACGCCTGTAGTTACTTGGGAGGCTGAGGCAAGAGAATCAGTTGAACCTGGAAGGTAAAGGTTGCAGTGAGCTGAGATCACACCACTGCACTCCAGCCTGGTGACAGAGTGAGACTCTGTCTCAAAAAAAAAAAAAAAAAGACTCCATGATAAATGTGTATCTACAAAGGGCACAAAGGAATGAGTAGCTAATCCCCAAAGCCATATGGAGCAGTCAGTATAAGCTTCAGGAAAAGAAACTGAAGTAAAAAACTAGCCTGAATCTGAAAAAAATGAGTAGGTATTTTCCAAGCACGTTTCAGGGGAAAAGTTGCAGGATGCAGAAGTCCTCCCAAGTGCAAAAAGAGAATGAACTCTGGACAACTGGCAATTTATGGCACACAGGAATCAGTAAATGTAGGGATGAGAGGCACACAGAAACATGGGCAAAAACAGGAGTTTTGACTTTATTCCATAAATCATGGAAAGCCACCAATGGGTTTTAAGTAATAAAATACTAAGACCAGGTTTGCATTTTAGAAAGATCAATTTGATTTCAGTGAGCAGGTCCAAAAATGAAAGCAGCAAGGCCAGATAGAAGGTCCTACTGCAACTAGCTATGGTTAGAGATGCAGACCAAAACTAAGGTGAAATCATTTAGAAGAAAGAACGTGGATGTAAGAGCCATTGGTTTGGCCTCTCCACATCATTTTTTAAATTTTATTTTCATTTATTTATTTATTTATTTTTTTGAGACAGAGTCTCGCTCTGTCACCCAGACTGGAGTGCAGTGGTGTGATCTTGGCTCACTGCAAGTTCTGCCTCCTGGGTTCACACTATTCTCCTGCCTCAGCCTCCCGAGTAGCTGGGACTACAGGCACGCGCCACCACGCCCAGCTAATTTTTTCTATTTTTTAGTAGAGATGGGGTTTCACCGTGTTAGCCAGGATGGTCTCCATCTCCTGACCTCGTGATCCACCCACCTCGGCCTCCCAATGTGCTGGGATTACAGGCTTGAGCCACCATGCCCAGCTGGCCTCTCCATATCTTTACTGTTATACTGATAACATGGGGATGAAAATAAATATTATTTGTATTTAAACTATTATTGTTATGTGAAAATTAAACAAATAACATACTATGATAACATCGGAGGTTCAAGAAATATTAAGTCTTGAAAATAGGAAAGATGAAAGGAAGGAAACAGGGAGTGGGGAGGAAAGTAGGAGAAAGGAGAGAATATAGGAATGAGAGAGGAGGAAAATAATAAGAAAGAAGTAGAAAGCCAGGTACGGTGGCTCATGACTGTAATCCCAGTGCTTTGGGAGGCCGAGTCAGGCAGATCACAAGGTCAGGACTTCAAGACCAGCCTGGCCAATATGGTAAAACCTTGTCTCCACTAAAAATACAAAAATTAGCTGGGTGTGGTGGCAGGCACCTATAGTCCCAGCTACTCGGGAGGCTGAGGCAGGAGAATCACTTGACCCTGGGAGGCAGAGGTTGCAGTGAGCTGAGATCACACCACTGCACTCCAGCCTGGGTGACAGAGAAAGATGCTGTCTCAAAAAAAAAAAAAAAAAAAGAAAGAAAGAAGTAGAAAAAGATATAGTATTTCTTAATCAGCAGAAGCTACTCTTATTTTTCAATACTCTACCTTTCTAATGTATCACTGACAAGGAAAGGTCTTGAATAATTGACTGAAGTCAGAATAGGTAAGGCACTCTACCTTTGGATACATGAGAGGCCTTAAAAAGTTCATGGAAAATGTATATTATGAAAAAAACTATGCAAAGGTTTCAATTTTGGCAGCAAAATAAACTCATACTAATTTATTATAGCATGTTTGAACAGGATCTAGTTTGAGACAGTAAGAAGGAGTAGACATTAGTTTGAAAAGAGCCCCTAGCAGAGCAATGTAAATTCTGCTAAAATTGAAGCAAGAACAAACATTAGATTATGATGAAGCTTGAGTGAAAGAATGGTGAAATCACTGATGCTTTACAAGAAGTTTGAGGGGACAATGCACCAAAGAAACCAGTAGTTCACAAGCGGACAGCTTTTTTAAAGAAGAAACGAGATGATGTGGAAGATGAAGTCCACAGGGACAGATCATCCATATCAATTTGCAAGGAAAAAAATTAATCTTGTTTGTGCCCTAATTGAAGAGGACTGATAATCAACAGCACAAACAATAGCCAACATCGTAGACATCTTAATTGGTTCAGCTTACACAGTTCTGACTAAAAAATTAAAGTTGAACCAACTTTCCACTGCATGGGTGCCAAAAGTGTTGTGCTCAGATCAGCTGCAGACAAGAGGAGAGCTCTCAATGGAAATTTTAAAGAACTAGGGTCAAGATCCTGAAGGATTTCTTTGAAGAATTGTAACAGAAGATAAAACATGGCTTTCCCAGTATGATCCTGAGGGCAAAACACAATCAAAGCAATGGCTACCAAAGGTGGAAGTGGTCCAGTCAAAGCTAAAGGGGATCACTCAAGAGCAAAGGTCACGGCAACAGTTTTTTGGGGACATTCCAGGCATTTTGCTTGTTGACTTTGTGGAAGGTCAAAGAACAATAATATCTGCATATCATGAGAGTGTTTTGAATAAGTTAGCCAAAGTTTTAGGGCAAAATACCTGGGAAAGCTTTAGCAGACAGTCCTCTAACACCACAATGTTTCTGCTCATTCCTGTCATCAAGCAAAGGCAATTTTGTGAGAGTCTCAATGGGAAATTGTCAGGCATCCACCTTACAGCTCTGATTTGGCTCCTTCTGACTTCTTTTTGTTTCCCAATCTCAACAAATGTGGAAAGGGCACCCATTTTTCTTAAGTTAATAATGTATAAGAGACTGCATTGACATTGTTAAGTTCCCAGGACCATCAGTTCTTTAGGGATGAAAACCGAAGATCACATTTTCAATGTTTATCTTTTAACTTCATTTTTCCACAAACTTTTTGAAGTTTCTCCATACAAATGTCTCCATACAAATGAGCACTTGCAAAATAAGCAGAGAGTCTCATTCAATGGACAGAAAGTTCTGTGCCATCTAAAAATTATCTTAAGCAAGTTCAATGTGTAGCAACAGACTGTATTGAGAAATATCAGTTAGGTTGACTTCTGCAATGACCATGATGGAGTAACAAGAACTAGACTTTCTCTCCCTCCTGAAACAACCAAAAAAATGGCCAAAATGTATGCCACAAAAGTTTGCAAGACCCTGTAAAGTCAGTCTCAAACAAGGTGAGCCTATCAACTGCCCTAATTTATGCCTGGAGAAAGTTTTCCAGCACACTACTCCAGGAGAAAAGCCCAAGAGGAGCCCATTGTTCTCCCTGAGCTGAGGGGACAGAGCTGAGAGTCCACAGAAACCATGTTGACATGAGCTCTCAGGACAAGGTTTCCGAGAAGAAGGGGCTGCACAGAAAGAGAACTCCAGAGCTCTGCAAAGGGTCCCCCTAAAGTACATAGCTAAGTAATTGTTAGGACAGGCCTAGAGAAAAGTACCTACGGTTGGGGAAACAACACCCAGATAAGATGAAAAGTAACAGTACACATGCTCACCAAGGTCCAGTAATAGTGCTTATTTTATCAGCCAAACCAGAAACACCTCAAGATTCCCAGGGATACCCAGAAGGATCTTGCCTCACTAGTTGGGAGTGATTAGCTCTAAAATGAGAACTGGTCTGATCCCACCCAATGAATTTTTAAAGCAAGACCAAAAAGAGTCAAACTCTTTCCAACTAAACTTAAATACATACCAATACAAAGATCAAGAATATTTATATATACTTCCAGCACTCAATAAGATAAAAGTCACCATATCTGACATCCAGACACAGTTTAGCAGAGACACAACAGTAACAACAAAACACAGAAGAACATGGCTCATAATAAGGAGAAAAATCACTGAGTCAGAACTGATCCAGAGTAAATCAAGGTGCCAGAGTTATCAGTTAAGAACATTAAAATGCTTATTGAAACAGTATTCTATATGTTCTAAAATAGAGACATGCAAGATACACTAAAGGAGGCTGGGCGCAGTGGCTCACGCCTGTAATCTCAGCATTTTGCGAGGCCGAGGCAGGTGGATCACGAAGTCAGGAGTTCAGGACCAGCCTGACCAATATGGTGAAATCCCATCTCTACTAAAAATACAAAAATTAGCGGGGCATAGTAGCATGCAGCTGTAGTCCCAGCTACATGGTAGGCTGATAGCACATTAGTCATTACAGAAGAAAAGATAGACACCTCTCAAAATAAAATATAGAGAGAAAATAAATTTTTAAAAAACATGAACAGAGCAATAGTAGACAGTAAATTTCAAGTAACTGAATTTACGTGTAATCTCAGTTCCCAAAGGAGAGGAGAGGAAAGATGTGAAAACATTTGGGACTTTGAGTCAGGCAAAGCTTTCTTTGATATGACCCCACAGCATGATTTATATAATAATATATTGATAAGAAGAACTCATCAAATTTAAAAAAAAGAATCTGCTCTTCAAAAGAATCTATTAAGAGACTGAAAAGACAAGCTGCAGGCTGGGAGAAAATATTTGCAATTCATATATCTGATAAAAGGCTTGCATCAAAAATATATTTTAAAAGCTCAAAACTTAATAATGAAAAACAAACAACCCCATTTAAAACTTGGGTGAAAGACTGGAACAGACATTTCAAAGTAGACATTTGTTTGGTAAATAAGCACATATGCTCAACATAATTAATGCTTAGGGCAATGCAAATTAAAACCAAAATGAGACGCCACTATCTGTTTTTAAATAGCTAAGATTAGCATGACTGATAATAGCCAAGCACTGGCTTGGATGTGGAGAAGCTGAAACTCTCATACACTGCTGATGGGAATACAAAAAAGTGTAACCTTTGAAAAACAGTTTAAGAGTCCCTTAAAAAGTTAAACATACTTCTGCCATAAGACTCAGCCATTGCACTCCTGGGTATTTACCCAAGAGAGATAAAAGTAGGTGTTCATATAATGATATCAACACAAATGTTCATAGCACATGTATTCATAATAGCCCAAAATAGAAACAGTCTAAATATCAATCAATACATTAATGAATTAACTTGCTTTATCCGAATTAATTATGGATACATACTATAACATGAATGAATCTCAAAATAACTGTATTAAGTGAAACAAGGCAGACTCTAGAGGTAAAACATGCAGAGAAAAAAACATAAAATGTCAGACAAAAAAGTGCATAGTGTAAAATTGTATTTATATACATTTTTTGACTGTATAAATTACTGTCCAGTGACAGAAAGCAGTTTGGTGGTTTTTAAGGGCGAGGAATGAGGGGCCAGAGAAATGTATTATAAAGAGGCATCAGGAAACTGGAGGTGAAGTATATTTCCATCACCTCGATTGTGTGCTGATGGTTTCTAAACTTTCAATATTTTTAGTTTATTATATGTTATACAAAATAAAGCTTATAATAAAAATCAAAAGATTGAGCCATCCTTATTTTCTCTATAAAAGAGCAGAATTCTCCTTTTAGAGATTTGGAAAGATTATTAAAAGATAAGTTACAAAATACAGTACCTGACACGTATAAAATATTAAATAAATACTAGCCATGCTTAATCATTTTGTTTTAAGTCTATATGAGTCAAGTTTTAGTAGAAATATGGGCTAGAAAAAAAAAACAGAAAGCGGGACTCTGTGATCCGACTTGGGCTTATAGAACAGACTGCACTAGTTTGTTCTCATGCTGCTAATAAAGTCATACCCAAGACAGGGTAATTTAGAAAGGAAAGAGGTTTAATGAACTCACAATTCCACATGGCTGGGGAGGCCTCACAGTCACGGCAGAAGGCAAAAAAGAAGCAAAGGCACATCTTAAATGGTAGCAGAGAAGAAAGCTTGTGTAGGGAAACTCCCATTTTAAAAGCATCAGATCTCGTGAGACTTATTCGCTACCAGGAGAACAGTAGGGGGAACCCGCCCCTATGATTCAATTATCTCCACCTGACTCCATCCTTGACATGCGGGGATAATTACAATCAAGGTGAGATTCGGGTGGAGACACAGCCGAATCATATCAATGACTAATGAGAGTTATGTCCAGAACCTAATGAAAACCTGTCTGAGGCCACATTCCCTGTAAAGCAGATTTGAGATAGAGATTTGTGTAGAGAACATTTAACTGGGTAAAATCCTAGGAGCCAACAACTGTGGCGAAAAAGCTGAATTGGACAAAGGGAGTTGAGATGTGAGGCAGTCACAACAAATACCTCAGCTAATCTCAAGGGGGAGCTGAGAAGCTGGGGTGACCCTTCAGAGTTGCCCTAAATTGAGGCAGGAGTATGGAGTTTTAATACCTTTCACTGGCCATTCTTCAGATACGAGTTGTCCCCAAGGATGGACATCAGCTTGACAAGTTATTAATTAGATCTCCTGAGAATAAATTCTAGAGAGAATCAGCTGAGAGGAATGATTTGCCAACACTCCCAATAGCTGGGCAAACTTCAGTTTTGAGGGAGGATTTGGGTCACACACAAAAGTCTCCACAACCAATTATTCATGGGAAATTCTATGTAGGCAGAGCTATTTCATGGCCAGTTAATCAAAACTACATAATCTATTTGGTTAAGCAAAAGAAATTAAAAAGATAAAATAAAATCTATATAATAACACTCAAAAGTTTTTAATGCATTTGCCTTGCATTTCATATGTTTTGCCTTGCATTTGTTTATTTGATTTCAAGAACTTTTAGAGAACAATAATTACTAATATAATATGGAGTAGCACAGCATAGACGAGGGAAGCTAACTCTCTCCCTTTTCCCAGAACCTGGAACAGCTAAAGATCCTAAGGATTGTCAGCTTTGGTATCTGACATAGGTTGGATGCTTGTCCCCTTCAAATCTCACGTTAAAATGTAATCCCCAATGTTGGAGATAGATGCCTCCTGAATGGCTTGGTGCTGTCCTCTTGGTAATGAATGAGTCCTTACCCTGTGAGTTCATGCGATATCTGGTTGTTTAAAAGAGACTGACACCTCCTCCCTGTCTCTCTCGCTTCCGCTCTCACCATGTGATACGCTGGTTTCCCTTCACCTTCCACCATGATTGGAAGGTTCCTGATGCCCTCCCTGGAAGCAGGTGCCAGTACTATGCTTCACGTATAGCCTTCAGAACAAGGAGCCAAATAAACCTCATTTCTTTATAAATTACCCAACCTCAGGTATTTCTTTATAACAATGCAAATGGGCTAACAGAGTATCATTCATGGACAGTGAGTGTATTAGTCAATTTTCATGCTGCTGATAAAGACATACCCAAGACTGGGTAATTTGTAAAGAAAAAGAGGTTTAATGAATTCACATATCTGTACCGCTACCTGTATAAATATGGAAATATCTTCACCGCTACCTGTACAAACATGGAAATACCTACACCGCTACCTGTACAAACATGGAAATATCTACACAGCCATCTCTATAAACATGGAAATATCTACACTGACATCTTTATAAACATGGAAGTACCTAAACCGCCATCTGTATGAACTTGGCAATATCTACACCGCTATCTCTATAAAGGTGGAAATATCTACACCGCCATCTGTATAAACATGGAAATATCTACATCGCAACCTGTATTAAGATGGAAATATCTACACCGCCATCTCTATAAACATGGAAATATCTACACCGCCATCTGTATGAACATGGAAATATCTGCACCGCCATCTGTATGAACATGGAAATATCTACACCGCCAGCTCTATGAACATGGAAATATCTACACCGCCATCTGCATGAACATGGAAATATCTACACCGCCATCTGTATGAACATGGAAATGTCTTCACCGCCATCTGTATGAACATGGAAATATCTACACCGCCATCTGTATGAACATGGAAATATCTACACCGCCATCTGTATGACCATTGAAATATGTTCACCGCTATCTCTATAAACATGGAAATATCTACACCGCTATCTCCATAAACATGTAAATGTATACAACGCTATCTGTGTAAACATGGAAATGTCTACACCGCTATCTGTGTAAACATGGAAATATCTAAACCGCTATCTGTATAAACATGGAAATATCTACACCGATATCTGTATGAATATGAAAATATCTACAGCGCCATCTGTATAAACATGGAAGTATCTACACCGCAATCTCTCTAAACATGGAAATATCTACACTGCCATCTCTATAAACATGGAAATACCTACACCGCCATCAGTATGGTCATGAAAATATCTACACCGACATCTCTATAAACATGGAAATATCTACACCGCCATCTCTACAATCATGGAAATATCTAAACCGCCGTCTGTATGAACATGGAAATATCTACACCGGTATCTCTATAAAGATGGAAATATCTACACCGCCATCTGTTTAAACATGGAAATAGCTACACCGCTATCTGTATTAAGATGGAAATATCTACACCGCCATCTCTATAAAGATGGAAATATCTACACCGCCATCTGTATGAACATGGAAATATCTACACCGCTATCTGTGTAAACATGGAAGTATCTTCACCGCTATCTGTATAAACATGGAAATATCTACACCGCTATCTGTATAAATATGGAAATATCTACACCGCTATCTGTATAAACATGGAAATACCTTCACCGCCATCTGTATAAACATGGAAATAGTTACACCGCTATCTCTATAAACATGAAAATATCTACAAAGCTATCTGTGTAAACTTGGAAATGTCTACACCGCTTTCTGTGTAAACAAGGAAATATCTACACGGCCATCTGTATAAACATGGAAATATCTACACCGCCATCTGCATAAACATGGAAATATCTACACCGCCACACGTATAAACATGGAAATATCTACAAAGCCGTCTGTTTAAACATGGTAATATCTATAACCCTATATGTATAAACCTGGAAATATCTACATCGCCATGTGTATAAACATGGAAATATCTACACCGCTATCTCTATAAACATGGAAATATCTACACCACCATCTGTACAAACATGGAAATATCTACACCGCCATCTCCAAAAACATTGAAATAACTACAACGCCTTCTGTATGAATATGGAAATATCTACAGTGCTATCTGTATAAACATGGAAATACCTACACCGCCATCTGTATAAACATGGAAATATCTACACCGTCATCTCTATAAACATGGAAATATCTCCACGGAAATTTCTATAAACATGGAAATAACCACACCGCTATCTCTATAAACATGGATATATTTACACCGCTATCTGAATAATCATGGAAATATCTACACTGCTGTCTGTGAAACAGGGAATTATCTACACCGCTATCTCTATAAACATGGAAATATCTACACGACTATCTCTATAAACACGGAAATATCTACACCAATATCTCAGTAAACATAGAAATATCTATAACGCTATGTGTATAAACATGGAAATATCTACACCGCTATGTGTATAAACATGGAAATATCTACACCGCCATCTGTATAAACATGGAAATATCCACACCGCCATCTCTATAAACATTGAAATATCTACACCGCCATCTGTATGCACATGGAAATATCTACACCGCCATGTGTATAAAGATGGAAATAACTACAACGCTATCTGTATGAACATGGAAATATCTACACCACCGTCTGTATAAACAAGGAAATAACTATAATGCCATCTCCATAAACATGGAAATATCTACTCCGCTATCTGTGTAACCATGGAAATCTCTACACCGCTATCTGTATAACATGGAAATATCTACACCACTATCTGTAAAATCATGGAAATATCTTCAGCGCTATCTGTATAAAAATGGAAATACCTACAGCGCTATCTGTAAATACAAGGAAATATCTACACCGCCATCTCTGTAAACATGTAAATGTCTAAATTGACATCTGTATAAACATGGGAATATCTACACCGCTATCTGTATATACATGGAAATATCTACACCGCTACCTGTACAAACATGGAAATATCTACACTGCTATCTGTAAAACAGGGAAATATCTTGACTGCTATCTATACAAACATGGAAATATCTACACTGCTATCTGCATAAACATGGAAATATCTACACCACTATCTGTATAAACATGGAAATATCTACACCGACATCTGTACGAACATGGAAATGTCTAAACCGCCAACTCTATAAACGTGTAAATATCTACACCGCCATCTGTAGGAACATGGAAATATCTACACTGCTATCTGTTTAAACATGGAAATATCTACACCGCCATCTGCATGAACATGGAAATATCTACACCGCCATCTGTATGAACATGGAAATATCTTCACCGCTATCTGTATAAACATGGAAATAGCTACACCGCTATCTCTATAAACATGAAAATATCTACAACGCTATCTGTGTAAACTTGGAAATGGCTACACCGCTTTCTGTGTAAACTAGGAAATGTCTACACAGCCATCTGTATAAACATGGAAATATCTACACCGCCATCTGCATAAACATGGAAATATCTACACCGCCACACGTATAAACATGGAAATATCTACACCGCCGTCTGTTTAAACATGGTAATATCTATAACCCTATATGTATAAATATGGAAATATCTACACCGCTATGTGTATAAACATGCAAATATCTACACCGCTATCTCTATAAACTTGGAAATATCTACACCACCATCTGTACAAACATGGAAATATCTACACCGCCATCTGTATGACCATTGAAATATGTTCACCGCTATCTCTATCAACATGGAAATATCTACACCGCTATCTCCATAAACATGTAAATGCATACAACGCTATCTGTGTAAACATGGAAATGTCTACACCGCTATCTGTGTAAACATGGAAATATCTAAACCACTATCTGTATAAACATGGAAATATCTACACCAATATCTGTATGAATATGAAAATATCTACAGCGCCATCTGTATAAACATGGAAGTTTCTACACCGCAATCTCTCTAAACATGGAAATATCTACACTGCCATCTCTATAAACATGGAAATACCTACACCGCCATCTGTATGGTCATGAAAATATCTACACCGACATCTCTATAAACATGGAAATATCTACACCGCCATCTCTACAATCATGGAAATATCTAAACCGCCATCCGTATGAACATGGAAATATCTACACCGCTATCTCTATAAAGATGGAAATATCTACACCGCCATCTGTTTAAACATAGAAAGAGCTACACCGCTATCTGTATTAAGATGGAAATATCTACACCGCCATCTCTATAAAGATGGAAATATCTACACCGCCATCTGTGTGAACATGGAAATATCTACACCGCTATCTGTGTAAACATGGAAGTATCTTCACCGCTATCTGTATAAACATGGAAATATCTACACCGCTATCTGTATAAATATGGAAATATCTACACCGCTATCTGTATAAACATGGAAATTTCTTCACCGCCATCTGTATAAACATGGAAATAGTTACACCGCTATCTCTATAAACATGAAAATATCTACAACGCTATCTGTGTAAACTTGGAAATGTCTACACCGCTTTCTGTGTAAACAAGGAAATATCTACACGGCCATCTGTATAAACATGGAAATATCTACACCGCCATCTGCATAAACATGGAAATATCTACACCGCCACATGTATAAACATGGAAATATCTACACAGCTATGTGTATAAACATGGAAATATCTACACCGCCATCTGTATAAACATGGAAATATCTACACCGCCATCTCTATAAACATTGAAATATCTACACCGCCATCTGTATGCACATGGAAATATCTACACCGCCATGTGTATAAGGATGGAAATATCTACACCGCTATCTGTATGAACATGGAAATATCTACACCACCATCTGTATAAACAAGGAAATATCTATAATGCCATCTCCATAAACATGGAAATATCTACTCCGCTATCTGTATAAACATGGAAATATCTACACCGCTATCTGTATAACATGGAAATATCTACACCACTATCTGTATAATCATGGAAATATCTTCAGCGCTACCTGTATAAAAATGGAAATATCTACAGCGCTATCTGTAAATACAAGGAAATATCTACACCGCCATCTCTATAAACATGTAAATGTCTACATTGCCATCTGTATAAACATGGGAATATCTACACCGCTATCTGTATATACATGGAAATATCTACACCGCTACTTGTATGAACATGGAAATATCTACACTGCTATCTGTAAAACAGGGAAATATCTTGACTGCTATCTATATAAACATGGAAATATCTACACTGCTATCTGTATAAACACGGAAATATCCACACCGCAATCTGTACAAACATGGAAATATCTACACCGCCATCTGTATGAACATGGAAATGTCTAAACCGCCAACTCTATAAACATGTAAATATCTACACCGCCCTCTGTAGGAACATGGAAATATCTACACTGCTATCTGTATGAACATGGAAATATTTACACTGCCATCTGTATGAACATGGATATATCCACACAGCTATCTGCATGAACATGGAAATACCTACACTGCTATCTGTTTAAACATGAAAATATCTACACCGCTGTCTCTTAAATCTTGGAAATGTCTACACCGTTATGTGTATAAACATGGAAATATCTTCACAGCCATCAGTATGAACATGGAAATATCTACACCGCCAACTCTATAAACATGGAAAAATCTGCACCGCCATCTGTATGAACATGGAAATATCTACACCGCTATCTCTATATTCATGCAAGTATCTACACCGCTATATGTATAAACATGGAAATATCTACACCGCTATCTGGGTAAACATGGAAATATCTACACCGCTATTTGTGTAAACATGGAAATATCTACACCGCTATCTCTGTAAACATGGAAATATCTACACAGTCATCTGTATACACATGGAAATATCCACACTGCTATCTGTATAAACATGGAAATATATTCACCGTCATCTGTATGAAGTTGGAAGTATCTACACTGCCAACTATATAAACATGGAAATATCTACACCGCCAACTGTAAAAACATGGGAATATCTACACCGCTATCTGTATATACATGAAAATATCTACGCCGCTATCTGTGTAAACATGGAAATATCTGCACAGCGATCTGTGTAAACATGGAAATATCCACACCGCTATCTCTATAAACATGGAAATATCTACACACCCATCTGTATGGACATGGAAATATCTACACCTCTATCTGTATAAACATGGAAATATCTACTCCGCTATCTGTGTAAACATGGAAATATCTACACCGCGAACTGTAGGAAAATGGAAATATCTACACCGCTATCTGTATGAACATGGAAATATCCACACCGCTATCTGTAGAAACACGGAAATATCTACACCGGTATCTGTATAAACATGGAAATATCTACATCGTTATCTGTGTAAACATGGAAATATCTACTCCGCTATCTGTGTAAACATGGAAATATCTACAAGGCTCTCTATATAAAGATGGAAATATCTACATCGTTATTTGTGTAAACATGGAAATATCTACACCGTTATGTGTATAAACATGGAAATATCCACACGGCTATCTGTATAAATATGGAAGTATCTAAACCGCCATCTGTATGAACATCGAAATACCTACACCGCTATTTCTTAAAACATGGAAATATCTACATCGCTATATGTATAAAGATGGAAATATCTACAGCGCTATTTGTATAAATATGGAAATATCTAAACCGCCATGTGTATGAACATGGAAATATCTACAACGCCAACTCTATAAACATGGAAATATCTAGACAGCCATCTGTAGGAACGTGGAAATATCTACCCCGCTATCTCTATAAACATGGAAATATCTAACCCGCCATCAGTATAAACAGGGAAATATATACACAGCTATCTCTACAAACATGGAAATATCTACACCGCTATATCTCTAAACATGGAAATATCTACACCGCCATCTGTATGAACATGGAAATATCTACACCGCCATCTGTATGAACAAGGAAATATCTACACTGCCATCTGTAGGAATATGGAAATATCTACCCCTCTATCAACACCGCAATCTGAATGAACATGGAAATATCTACACCGCGATCTCTATAAACATGGAAATATCTACACCGCCATGTGTATCAGCATGGAAATATCTACAACGCTATCTTTATAAACTTGGCAATATCTATTCCGCTATCTGTATAAACATGGAAATATGTACACCGCTCTCTGTAAACATTGAAATATCTACACCGCTATCTGTGTAATCATGGAAATATCTACACCGCTATCTCTTAAAACATGGAAATATCTACACCATTATGTGTATAAAGATGGAAATATCTACACTCCTATCTGTATAATCATGGAAATACCTACACCGCCATCTGTATAAACTTCGAAATATCTAAACCGCCAACTCCATAAACACGGAAATAACCACACCGCCATCAGCAGGAAGATGGAAATATCTACAATGCTATCTCTATAAACATGGAAATATCTACACCGCCATCTGTATAAACATGGAATTATCTACACCGCTATCTCTATAAACGTGGAAATATCTACACCGCTATCTGCATGAAAATGGAAATATCTACAAAGCTATCTGCATATACATGGAAATATCTACACAGCTATCTCTTTACACATGGAAATAACTACACCGCTATATCTATAAACATGGAAATATCTACACCGCCATCTGTATGATCGTGGAAATATCTGCACTGCCATCTCTATGAACATATACATATCTAAACCACCGTCTGTGTTAAGAGGGAAATATCTAAACCTCTATCTGTATAAACATGGAAATATCTACACCACGGCCTGTATAAACATGGAAATATCAGCACCGCTATCTGTATGAACATGGAAATATCTACACCACTATCTGTATGAACATGGAAATATGTACACCGCTCTCTGTATAAGCATGGAAATATCTACACCGCTATCTGTATGAACATGGAAATATCTACAACGCTATCTGTATGAACATGGAAATATCTACACCGCTATATGTTTGAACATGGAAATATCTACACCGCTATCTGCATGAAAATGGAAATATCTACAATGCTATCTGCATATACATTTAAATATCTACACAGCTATCTCTTTACACATGGAAATAACTACACCGCTATCTGTATGAACATGGAAATATTTTCACCGACCTCTGTATGAACATGGATATATCTACACAGCCATCTGGATGAACATGGAAATATCTACACCGCTATCTGTATGAACATGGAAATACCTACACCGCTATCTGTATAAACATGGAAATATCTACACCGCTACCTGTATAAACATGGAAATATCAGCACCGCTATCTGTATGAACATGGAAATATCTACACCGCTATCTGTATGAACATGGAAATATCTACACCACTATCTGTGTAAACATGCATACATCTTCACCGCAATCTGTATAAGCATGGAAATATCTACACCGCTATCTGTATGAACATGGAAATATCTACACCGCTATCTGTTAGAACATGGAAATATCTAAACCGCTATCAGCATGAAAATGGAAATATCTACACAGCTATCTGCATATACATGGAAATATCTACACAGCTATCTCTTTACACATGGAAATAACTACACCGCTATCTGCATGAACATGGAAATATCTTCACCGCCATCTGTATGAACATGGATATATCTACACAGCCATCTAGATGAACATGGAAATATCTACACCGCGATCTGTATGAGCATGGAAATATCTACACAGCTAGGTGTATGAACATGGATATATCTACATAGCCCTCTGGATGAACATGGAAATATCCACACTGCTATCTGTGTAAACATGCATACATCTTCACCGCTAGCTGTATAAACATGGAAATATCTACACCGCTATCTGTATGAACACGGAAACATCTACACCACTATCTGTTTGAAGATAGAAATATATACACTGCTAACTGCATGAAAATGGAAATATCTACTCAGCTATCTGCATATACATGGAAATATCTACACAGCTATCTCTTTACACATGGAAATAACTACACCGCTATCTGTATGAACATGGAAATATCTACACCGCCATCTGTATGAACATGGAAATATCTGCACCGCCATCTGTATGAACATATAAATATCTACACCGCCATCTGTATTAAGATGTAGATATCTACACCGCTATCTGAATAAACATGGAAATATCTACACCGCTATCTGTATAAACATGGAAATATCTACACCGCTATCTGTATAAACATGGAAATATCTACACCGCTACCTGCATAAACATGGAAATATCAGCACCGCTATCTGAATGAACATGGATATATATACACAGCCATCTGTATCAACATGGAAATATATACACCACTATCTGTATGAACATGGAAATATCTACACAGCTATCAGTATGAACATGGAAATACCTACACCGCTATATGTTTGAACATGGAAATATCTACACCGCTATCTGCATGAAAATGGAAATATCTACACTCCTATCTGCATATACATTTAAATATCTACACAGCTATCTCTTAACACACGGAAATAACTACACCGCTATCTGTATGAACATGGAAATATCTACACCACCATCTGTATGAACATGGAAATATCTGCACCGCCATCTGAATGAACATGGAAATATCTACACCGCAATCTGTATGAACATGGAAATATCTACACCGCTATCTGTATGAACATGGAAATATCTACACCGCTATCTGTATGAACATATAAATATCTACACCGCCATCTGTATTAAGATGGAGATATCTTCACCGCTATGTGTATAAACTTGGAAATATCTACACCGCTATCTGTATAAACATGGAAATATCTACACCGCTATCTGTATAAACATGGAAATATCTACACCGCTACCTGTATGAACATGGAAATATCAGCACCGCTATCTGTATGAACATGGAAATATCTACACCACTATCTCTAAGAACATGGAAATATCTACAACGCTATCTGTATGAACATGGAAATAGCTACAATGCTATCTGTATGAACATGGAAATATCTACACCACTATCTGTATGAACATGGAAATATCTAAACCGCCATCTTTATGAACATGGATATATCTACACAGCCATCTGGATGAACATGGAAATATCTACACCGCTATCTGCATGAACATGGAAATATCTACACCGCTATCTGTGTAAACATGCATACATCTTCACCGCAATCTGTATAAGCATGGAAATATCTACACCGCTATCTGTATGAACATGGAAATATCTACACTGCTATCTCTTTACACATGGAAATAACTACACCGCTATCTGCATGAACATGGACATATCTTCACCGCCATCTGTATGAACATGGATATGTCTACGCAGCCATCTAGATGAACATGGAAATATCTACACCGTGATCGGTTTGAACATGGAAATATCTACACCGCTATCTGCATGAAAATGGAAATATCTACACTGCTATCTGCATATACATTTAAATATCTACACAACTATCTCTTAACACATGGAAATAACTACACCACTATCTGTATGAACATGGAAATATCTACACCACCATCTATATGAACATGGAAATATCTGCACCGCCATCTGTATGAACATGGAAATATCTACACCGCAATCTGTATGAACATGGAAATATCTAAACCGCCATCTTTATGAACATCGATATATCTACACAGCCATCTGGATGAACATGGAAATATCTACACCGCTATCTGCATGAACATGGAAATATCTACACCGCTATCTGTGTAAACATGCATACATCTTCACCGCAATCTGTATAAGCATGGAAATATCTACACCGCTATCTGAATGAACATGGAAATATCTACACCGCTATCTGTTTGAACATGGAAATACCTAAACCGCTATCAGCATGAAAATGGAAATATCTACACAGCTATCTGCATATACATGGAAATATCTACACAGCTATCTCTTTACACATGGAAATAACTACACCGCTATCTGCATGAACATGGAAATATCTTCACCGCCATCTGTATGAACATGGATATGTCTACGCAGCCATCTAGATGAACATGGAAATATCTACACCGCGATCTGTATGAACATGGAAATATCTACACCGCTAGCTGTATGAACATGGATATATCTACATAGCCCTCTGGATGAACATGGAAATATCCACACTGCTATCTGTGTAAACATGCATACATCTTCACCGCTAGCTGTATAAACATGGAAATATCTACACCGCTATCTGTATGAACACGGAAACATCTACACCACTGTTTGAAGATAGAAATATATACACTGCTATCTGCATGAAAATGGAAATATCTACACAGCTATCTGCATATACATGTAAATATCTACACAGCTATCTCTTTACAAATCGAAATAACTACACCGCTATCTGTATGAACATGGAAATATCTACACCGCCATCTGTATGAACATGGAAATATCTGCACCGCCATCTGTATGAAAATATAAATATCTACACCGCCATCTGTATTAAGATGGAGATATCTACACCGCTATCTGAATAAACATTGAAATATCTACACCGCTATCTGTATAAACATGGAAATATCTACACCGCTATCTGTATAAACATGGAAATATCTACACCGCTACCTGCATAAACATGGAAATATCAGCACCGCTATCTGAATGAACATGGATATATCTACACAGCCATCTGTATCAACATGGAAATATCTACACCACTATCTGTATGAACATGGAAATATCTACACCACTATCTGTATGAACATGGAAATACCTACACCGCTATCTGTTTGAACATGGAAATATCTACACCGCTATCTGCATGAAAATGGAAATATCTACACTGCTATCTGCATATACATTTAAATATCTACACAGCTATCTCTTAACACATGGAAATAACTACACCGCTATCTGTATGAACTTGGAAATATCTGCACCACCATCTGTATGAACATGGAAATATCTGCACCGCCATCTGTATGAACATGGAAATATCTACACCGCAATCTGTATGAACATGGAAATATCTACACCGCTATCTGTATGAACATGGAAATACCTACACCGCTATCTGTTTGAACATGGAAATATCTACACCGCTATCTGCATGAAAATGGAAATATCTACACTGCAATCTGCATATACATTTAAATATCTACACAGCTATCTCTTAACACATGGAAATAACTACACCGCTATCTGTATGAACATGGAAATATCTACACCACCATCTGTATGAACATGGAAATATCTGCATCGCCATCTGTATGAACATGGAAATATCTACACCGCAATCTGTATGAACATGGAAATATCTACACTGCTATCTGTATGAACATGGAAATATCTACACCGCTATCTGTATGAACATGGAAATAACTACACCGCTATCTGTTTGAACATGGAAATATCTACACTGCTATCTGCATGAACATGGAAATATCTTCACCGCCATCTGTATGAACATGGATATGTCTACGCAGCCATCTAGATGAACATGGAATTATCTACAACGCGATCTGTATGAACATGGAAGTATCTACACCGCTATCTGTATGAACATGGAAATATCTACACCGCTATCTGTTTGAACATGGAAATATCTAAACCGCTATCTGCATAAAAATAGAAATATCTATGCAGCTATCTGCATATACATGGAAATATCAACAAAGCTATCTCTTTACACATGGAAATAACTACACCGCTATCTCTATAAACATGGAAATATCTACACCGCCATCTGTATGAACATGGAAATATCTGCACTGCCATCTGTATGAACATAAAAATATATACACCGCCATCTGTATTAAGAAGGAAATATCTAAACCGCTATCTGTATACACATGGAAATATCTACACCGCTGCCTGTATAAACAGGCAAATATCAGCACCGATATCTGTATAAACATGGAAATATCTACACCGCTATCTGTAGGAACATGGAAATATCTACACCGCTATCTGTATAAACATGGAAATATCTACACCGCTATCTGTATGAACATGGAAATATCTACACTGCTATCTGTTTGAACATGGAAATATCTACACTGCAATCTGTATGAACATGGAAATATCTACACCGCTATCTGTTTGAACATGGAAATGTCTACACCGCTATCTGCATGAAAATGGAAATATCTACACTGCTATCTGCATATACATTTAAATATCTACACAGCTATCTCTTTACACATGGAAATAACTACACCGCTATCTGTATGAACATGGAAATATCTACACCGCCATCTGTATGAACATGGAAATATCTGCACCGCCATCTGTATGAACATATAAATATCTACACCGTCATCTGTATTAAGATGGAGATATCTACACTGCTATCTGTATAAACATGGAAATATCTACACCGCTATCTGTATAAACATGGAAATATCTACACCGCTATCTGTATAAACATGGAAATATCTACACCGCTACCTGTATAAACATGAAAATATCAGCACCGCAATCTGTATGAACATGGAAATATCTACACCGCTATCTGTATGAACATGGAAATATCTACACCGCTATCTGTATGACCATGGAACTATCTACACTGCTATCTGTATAAACATGGAAATATCTACACCGCTACCTGTATAAACATGGAAATATCAGCACCGCTATCGGTATGAACATGGAAATATCTACACCGCTATCTGTATGAACATGGAAATATATTCACCGTCATCTGTATGAACATGGATATACCTACACAGCCATCTGGATGAACATGGAAATATCTACAAAGCTATCAGCATGAACATGGAAATATCTACACCGCTATCTGTGTAAACATGCATACATCTTCACTGCAATCTGTATAAGCATGGAAATATCTACACCGCTATCTGTAAACATGGATATTTCTACACAGCCATCTGGATGAACATGGAAATATCTACACCGCAATCTGTATGAACATGGAAATATCTACACCGCTATCTGTGTAAACATGCATACAACTTCACCGCTATCTGTATAAACATGGAAATATCTACATCGCTATCTGTATGAACATGGAAATATCTACACCGCTATCTGTATGAACATGGAAATATCTACACCGCTATCTGTTGGAACATGGAAATATCTACACCGCTATCTGCATGAAAATGGAAATACCTACACTGCTATCTGCATATACATGGAAATATCTACACAGCTATCTCTTTACACATGGAAATAACTACACCGCTATCTGCACGAACATGGAAATATCTACACCGCCATATGTATGAACATGGAAATATCTGCACCGCCATCTGTATGAACATATAAATATCTACACCGCCATCTGTATTAACATGGAGATATCTACACCGCTATCTGTATAAACATGGAAATGTCTACACCGCTATCTGTATAAACATGGAAATATCTACACCGCTATCTGTATAAACATGGAAATATCTACATCGCTACCTGTATAAACATGGAAATATCAGCACCGCTATCTGTATGAACAGGGAAATATCTACACCGCTATCTGTATGAACATGGAAATATCTACATCGCTATCTGTATGAACATGGAAATATCTACACCGCTATCTGTACGAACATTGATATATCTACACAGCCCACTGGATGAACATGGAAATATCCACACCGCGATCTGTATGAACATGGAAATATCTACACCGCTAGCTGTATGAACATGGATATATCTACATAGCCCTCTGGATGAACATGGAAATATCCACACTGCTATCTGTGTAAACATGCATACATCTTCAAAGCTAGCTGTATAAACATGGAAATATCTACACCGCTATCTGTATGAACACGGAAACATCTACACCACTATCTGTTTGAAGATAGAAATATATACACTGCTATCTGCATGAAAATGGAAATATCTACACAGCTATCTGCATATACATGTAAATATCTACACAGCTATCTCTTTACAAATGGAAATAACTACACCGCTATCTGTATGAACATGGAAATATCTACACCGCCATCTGTATGAACATGGAAATATCTGCACCGCCATCTGTATGAAAATATAAATATCTACACCGCCATCTGTATTAAGATGTAGATATCTACACCGCTATCTGAATAAACATTGAAATATCTACACCGCTATCTGTATAAACATGGAAATATCTACACCGCTATCTGTATAAACATGGAAATATCTACACCGCTACCTGCATAAACATGGAAATATCAGCACCGCTATCTGAATGAACATGGATATATCTACACAGCCATCTGTATCAACATGGAAATATCTACACCACTATCTGTATGAACATGGAAATATCTACACCGCTATCTGTATGAACATGGAAATACCTACACCGCTATCTGTTTGAACATGGAAATATCTACACCGCTATCTGCATGAAAATGGAAATATCTACACTGCTATCTGCATATACATTTAAATAACTACACAGCTATCTCTTAACACATGGAAATAACTACACCGCTATCTGTATGAACATGGAAATATCTGCACCACCATCTGTATGAACATGGAAATATCTGCACCGCCATCTGTATGAACATGGAAATATCTACACCGCAATCTGTTTGAACATGGAAATATCTACACCGCTATCTGCATGAAAATGGAAATATCTACAAAGCTATCTGCATATACATGGAAATATCTACACAGCTATCTCTTTACACATGGAAATAACTACACCGCTATATCTATAAACATGGAAATATCTACACCGCCATCTGTATGATCGTGGAAATATCTGCACTGCATCTCTACGAACATATACATATCTAAACCACCGTCTGTATTAAGAGGGAAATATCTAAACCTCTATCTGTATAAACATGGAAATATCTCCACCACTGCCTGTATAAACATGGAAATATCAGCACCGCTATCTGTATGAACATGGAAATATCTACACCGCTATCTGTATGAACATGGAAATATGTACACCGCTCTCTGTATAAGCATGGAAATATCTACACCGCTATATGTATGAACATGGAAATATCTACACCGCTATCTGTATGAACATGGAAATATCTACACCGCTATATGTTTGAACATGGAAATATCTACACCGCTATCTGCATGAAAATGGAAATATCTACAATGCTATCTGCATATACATTTAAGTATCTACACAGCTATCTCTTTACACATGGAAATAACTACACCGCTATCTGTATGAACATGGAAATATCTGCACTGCCATCTGTATGAACATATAAATATCTACACCGCCATCTGTATATAGATGGTGATATCTTCACCGCTATCTGTATAAACTTGGAAATATCTACACCGCTATCTCTATAAACATGGAAGCATCTACACCGCTATCTGTATAAACATGGAAATATCTACACCGCTACCTGTATAAACATGGAAATATGAGCACCGCTATCTGTATGAACATGGAAATATCTACACCACTATCTCT
This sequence comes from Gorilla gorilla gorilla, assembly GCF_029281585.2. Taxonomy (NCBI): domain Eukaryota; kingdom Metazoa; phylum Chordata; class Mammalia; order Primates; family Hominidae; genus Gorilla; species Gorilla gorilla. The sequence goes on from NC_073234.2 coordinate 3,670,673, forward strand.
ATGAACATGGAAATATCTACACCGCTATCTGTATGAACATGGAAATAGCTACACCGCTATCTGTATGAGCATGGAAATATCTACACCACTATCTGTATGAACATGGAAATATCTACACCGCTATCTGTATGAACATGGATATAACTACACAGCCATCTGGATGAACATGGAAATATCTACACCGCTATCTGCACGAACTTGGAAATATCTACACCGCTATCTGTGTAAACATGCATACATCTTCACTGCAATCTCTATAAGCATGGAAATATCTACACCGCTATCTGTATGAACATGTAAATATCTACACCGCTATCTCTTTGAACATGGAAATATCTACACCGCTATCTGCATGAAAATGGAAATATCTACACAGCTATCTGCCTATTCATTGAAATATCTACACAGCTATCTCTTTACACATGGAAATAACTACACCGCTATCTGTATGAACATGGAAATATTTTCACCGACATCTGTATGAACATGGATATATCTACACAGCCATCTGGATGAACATGGAAATATCTACACCGCTATCTGTATGAACATGGAAATATCTACACCGCTATCTGTATAAACATGGAAATATCTACACCGCTACCTGTATAAACATGGAAATATCAGCACCGCTCTCTGTATGAACATGGAAATATCTACACCGCTATCTGTATGAACATGGAAATATCTACACCACTATCTGTGTAAAGATGCATACATCTTCACCGCAATCTGTATAAGCATGGAAATATCTACACCGCTATCTGTATGAACATGGAAATATCTACACCGCTATCTGTTAGAACATGGAAATATCTAAACCGCTATCAGCATGAAAATGGAAATATCTACACAGCTATCTGCATATACATGGAAATATCTACACAGCTATCTCTTTACACATGGAAATAACTACACCGCTATCTGCATGAACATGGAAATATCTTCACCGCCATCTGTATGAACATGGATATGTCTACGCAGCCATCTAGATGAACATGGAAATATCTACACCGCGATCTGTATGAGCATGGAAATATCTACACAGCTAGGTGTATGAACATGGATATATCTACATAGCCCTCTGGATGAACATGGAAATATCCACACTGCTATCTGTGTAAACATGCATACATCTTCACCGCTAGCTGTATAAACATGGAAATATCTACACCGCTATCTGTATGAACACGGAAACATCTACACCACTATCTGTTTGAAGATAGAAATATATACACTGCTAACTGCATGAAAATGGAAATATCTACTCAGCTATCTGCATATACATGGAAATATCTACACAGCTATCTCTTTACACATGGAAATAACTACACCGCTATCTGTATGAACATGGAAATATCTGCACCGCCATCTGTATGAACATGGAAATATCTGCACCGCCATCTGTATGAACATATAAATATCTACACCGCAATCTGTATTAAGATGTAGATATCTACACCGCTATCTGAATAAACATGGAAATATCTACACCGCTATCTGTATAAACATGGAAATATCTACACCGCTATCTGTATAAACATGGAAATATCTACACCGCTACCTGCATAAACATGGAAATATCAGCACCGCTATCTGAATGAACATGGATATATCTACACAGCCATCTGTATCAACATGGAAATATCTACACCACTATCTGTATGAACATGGAAATATCTACACAGCTATCTGTATGAACATGGAAATACCTACACCGCTATCTGTTTGAACATGGAAATATCTACACCGCTATCTGCATGAAAATGGAAATATCTACACTCCTATCTGCATATACATTTAAATATCTACACAGCTATCTCTTAACACATGGAAATAACTACACCGCTATCTGTATGAACATGGAAATATCTACACCACCATCTGTATGAACATGGAAATATCTGCAACGCCATCTGTATGAACATGGAAATATCTACACCGCAATCTGTATGAACATGGAAATATCTACACCGCTATCTGCATGAACATGGAAATATCTTCACCGCCATCCGTATGAACATGGATATGTCTACGCAGCCATCTAGATGAACATGGAATTATCTACACCGCGATCTGTATGAACATGGAAATATCTACACCGCTATCTGTGTAAACATGCATACATCTTCACCGCTATCTGTATAAACATGGAAATATCTACACCGCTATCTGTATGAACATGGAAGTAACTACACCGCTATCTGTTTGAACATGGAAATATCTAAACCGCTATCTGCATAAAAATAGAAATATCTACACAGCTATCTGCATATACATGGAAATATCTACAAAGCTATCTCTTTACACATGGAAATAACTACACCGCTATCTCTATAAACATGGAAATATCTACACCGCCATCTGTATGAACATGGAAATATCTGCACCGCCATCTGTATGAACATATAAATATCTACACCGCCATCTGTATTAAGATGGAGATATCTACACCGCTATGTGTATAAACTTGGAAATATCTACACCGCAATCTGTATAAACATGGAAATATCTACACCGCTATCTGTATAAACATGGAAATATCTACACCGCTATCTGTATAAACATGGAAATATCTACACCGCTACCTGTATAAACATGAAAATATCAGCACCGCAATCTGTATGAACATGGAAATATCTACACCGCTATCTGTATGAACATGGAAATATCTACACCGCTATCTGTATGACCATGGAACTATCTACACCGCTATCTGTATAAACATGGAAATATCTACACCGCTACCTGTATAAACATGGAAATATCAGCACCGCTATCGGTATGAACATGGAAATATCTACACCGCTATCTGTATGAACATGGAAATATATTCACCGTCATCTGTATGAACATGGATATACCTACACAGTCATCTGGATGAACATGGAAATATCTACAAAGCTATCAGCATGAACATGGAAATATCTACACCGCTATCTGTGTAAACATGCATACATCTTCACTGCAATCTGTATAAGCATGGAAATATCTACACCGCTATCTGTAAACATGGATATTTCTACACAGCCATCTGGATGAACATGGAAATATCTACACCGCAATCTGTATGAACATGGAAATATCTACACCGCTATCTGTGTAAACATGCATACAACTTCACCGCTATCTGTATAAACATGGAAATATCTACATCGCTATCTGTATGAACATGGAAATATCTACACCGCTATCTGTATGAACATGGAAATATCTACACCGCTATCTGTTGGAACATGGAAATATCTACACCGCTATCTGCATGAAAATGGAAATACCTACACTGCTATCTGCATATACATGGAAATATCTACACAGCTATCTCTTTACACATGGAAGTAACTACACCGCTATCTGCACGAACATGGAAATATCTACACCGCCATATGTATGAACATGGAAATATCTGCACCGCCATCTGTATGAACATATAAATATCTACACCGCCATCTGTATTAACATGGAGATATCTACACCGCTATCTGTATAAACATGGAAATGTCTACACCGCTATCTGTATAAACATGGAAATATCTACACCGCTATCTGTATAAACATGGAAATATCTACATCGCTACCTGTATAAACATGGAAATATCAGCACCGCTATCTGTATGAACAGGGAAATATCTACACCGCTATCTGTATGAACATGGAAATATCTACATCGCTATCTGTATGAACATGGAAATATCTACACCGCTATCTGTACGAACATTGATATATCTACACAGCCCTCTGGATGAACATGGAAATATCCACACCGCGATCTGTATGAACATGGAAATATCTACACCGCTAGCTGTATGAACATGGATATATCTACATAGCCCTCTGGATGAACATGGAAATATCCACACTGCTATCTGTGTAAACATTCATACATCTTCAAAGCTAGCTGTATAAACATGGAAATATCTACACCGCTATCTGTATGAACACGGAAACATCTACACCACTATCTGTTTGAAGATAGAAATATATACACTGCTATCTGCATGAAAATGGAAATATCTACACAGCTATCTGCATATACATGTAAATATCTACACAGCTATCTCTTTACAAATGGAAATAACTACACCGCTATCTGTATGAACATGGAAATATCTACACCGCCATCTGTATGAACATGGAAATATCTGCACCGCCATCTGTATGAAAATATAAATATCTACACCGCCATCTGTATTAAGATGTAGATAACTACACCGCTATCTGAATAAACATTGAAATATCTACACCGCTATCTGTATAAACATGGAAATATCTACACCGCTATCTGTATAAACATGGAAATATCTACACCGCTACCTGCATAAACATGGAAATATCAGCACCGCTATCTGAATGAACATGGATATATCTACACAGCCATCTGTATCAACATGGAAATATCTACACCACTATCTGTATGAACATGGAAATATCTACACCGCTATCTGTATGAACATGGAAATACCTACACCGCTATCTGTTTGAACATGGAAATATATACACCGCTATCTGCATGAAAATGGAAATATCTACACTGCTATCTGCATATACATTTAAATAACTACACAGCTATCTCTTAACACATGGAAATAACTACACCGCTATCTGTATGAACATGGAAATATCTGCACCACCATCTGTATGAACATGGAAATATCTGCACCGCCATCTGTATGAACATGGAAATATCTACACCGCAATCTGTTTGAACATGGAAATATCTACACCGCTATCTGCATGAAAATGGAAATATCTACAAAGCTATCTGCATATACATGGAAATATCTACACAGCTATCTCTTTACACATGGAAATAACTACACCGCTATATCTATAAACATGGAAATATCTACACCGCCATCTGTATGATCGTGGAAATATCTGCACTGCATCTCTATGAACATATACATATCTAAACCACCGTCTGTATTAAGAGGGAAATATCTAAACCTCTATCTGTATAAACATGGAAATATCTCCACCACTGCCTGTATAAACATGGAAATATCAGCACCGCTATCTGTAGGAACATGGAAATATCTACACCGCTATCTGTATGAACATGGAAATATGTACACCGCTCTCTGTATAAGCATGGAAATATCTACACCGCTATCTGTATGAACATGGAAATATCTACACCGCTATCTGTATGAACATGGAAATATCTACACCGCTATATGTTTGAACATGGAAATATCTACACCGCTATCTGCATGAAAATGGAAATATCTACAATGCTATCTGCATATACATTTAAATATCTACACAGCTATCTCTTTACACATGGAAATAACTACACCGCTATCTGTATGAACATGGAAATATCTGCACTGCCATCTGTATGAACATATAAATATCTACACCGCCATCTGTATATAGATGGTGATATCTTCACCGCTATCTGTATAAACTTGGAAATATCTACACCGCTATCTCTATAAACATGGAAGCATCTACACCGCTATCTGTATAAACATGGAAATATCTACACCGCTACCTGTATAAACATGGAAATATGAGCACCGCTATCTGTATGAACATGGAAATATCTACACCACTATCTCTATGAACATGGAAATATCTACACCGCTATCTGTATGAACATGGAAATAGCTACACCGCTATCTGTATGAGCATGGAAATATCTACACCACTATCTGTATGAACATGGAAATATCTACACCGCTATCTGTATGAACATGGATATATCTACACAGCCATCTGGATGAACATGGAAATATCTACACCGCTATCTGTGTAAACATGCATACATCTTCACTGCAATCTCTATAAGCATGGAAATATCTACACCGCTATCTGTATGAACATGTAAATATCTACACCGCTATCTCTTTGAACATGGAAATATCTACACCGCTATCTGCATGAAAATGGAAATATCTACACAGCTATCTGCCTATTCATTGAAATATCTACACAGCTATCTCTTTACACATGGAAATAACTACACCGCTATCTGTATGAACATGGAAATATTTTCACCGACATCTGTATGAACATGGATATATCTACACAGCCATCTGGATGAACATGGAAATATCTACACCGCTATCTGTATGAACATGGAAATATCTACACCGCTATCTGTATAAACATGGAAATATCTACACCGCTACCTGTATAAACATGGAAATATCAGCACCGCTCTCTGTATGAACATGGAAATATCTACACCGCTATCTGTATGAACATGGAAATATCTACACCACTATCTGTGTAAACATGCATACATCTTCACCGCAATCTGTATAAGCATGGAAATATCTACACCGCTATCTGTATGAACATGGAAATATCTACACCGCTATCTGTTAGAACATGGAAATATCTAAACCGCTATCAGCATGAAAATGGAAATATCTACACAGCTATCTGCATATACATGGAAATATCTACACAGCTATCTCTTTACACATGGAAATAACTACACCGCTATCTGCATGAACATGGAAATATCTTCACCACCATCTGTATGAACATGGATATGTCTACGCAGCCATCTAGATGAACATGGAAATATCTACACCGCGATCTGTATGAGCATGGAAATATCTACACAGGTAGGTGTATGAACATGGATATATCTACATAGCCCTCTGGATGAACATGGAAATATCCACACTGCTATCTGTGTAAACATGCATACATCTTCACCGCTAGCTGTATAAACATGGAAATATCTACACCGCTATCTGTATGAACACGGAAACATCTACACCACTATCTGTTTGAAGATAGAAATATATACACTGCTAACTGCATGAAAATGGAAATATCTACTCAGCTATCTGCATATACATGGAAATATCTACACAGCTATCTCTTTACACATGGAAATAACTACACCGCTATCTGTATGAACATGGAAATATCTGCACCGCCATCTGTATGAACATGGAAATATCTGCACCGCCATCTGTATGAACATATAAATATCTACACCGCAATCTGTATTAAGATGTAGATATCTACACCGCTATCTGAATAAACATGGAAATATCTACACCGCTATCTGTATAAACATGGAAATATCTACACCGCTATCTGTATAAACATGGAAATATCTACACCGCTACCTGCATAAACATGGAAATATCAGCACCGCTATCTGAATGAACATGGATATATCTACACAGCCATCTGTATCAACATGGAAATATCTACACCACTATCTGTATGAACATGGAAATATCTACACAGCTATCTGTATGAACATGGAAATACCTACACCGCTATCTGTTTGAACATGGAAATATCTACACCGCTATCTGCATGAAAATGGAAATATCTACACTCCTATCTGCATATACATTTAAATATCTACACAGCTATCTCTTAACACATGGAAATAACTACACCGCTATCTGTATGAACATGGAAATATCTACACCACCAACTGTATGAACACGGAAATATCTGCAACGCCATCTGTATGAACATGGAAATATCTACACCGCAATCTGTATGAACATGGAAATATCTACACCGCTATCTGTATGAACATGGAAATATCTACACCGCTATCTGTTTGAACATGGAAATATCTACACCGCTATCTGCATGAACATGGAAATATCTTCACCGCCATCCGTATGAACATGGATATGTCTACGCAGCCATCTAGATGAACATGGAATTATCTACACCGCGATCTGTATGAACATGGAAATATCTACACCGCTATCTGTGTAAACATGCATTCATCTTCACCGCTATCTGTATAACCATGGAAATATCTACACCGCTATCTGTATGAACATGGAAGTAACTACACCGCTATCTGTTTGAACATGGAAATATCTAAACCGCTATCTGCATAAAAATAGAAATATCTACACAGCTATCTGCATATACATGGAAATATCTACAAAGCTATCTCTTTACACATGGAAATAACTACACCGCTATCTCTATAAACATGGAAATATCTACACCGCCATCTGTATGAACATGGAAATATCTGCACCGCCATCTGTATGAACATATAAATATCTACACCGCCATCTGTATTAAGATGGAGATATCTACACCGCTATGTGTATAAACTTGGAAATATCTACACCGCTATCTGTATAAACATGGAAATATCTACACCGCTATCTGTATAAACATGGAAATATCTACACCGCTACCTGTATGAACATGGAAATATCAGCACCGCTATCTGTATGAACTTGGAAATATCGACACCACTATCTCTAAGAACATGGAAATATCTACAACGCTATCTGTATGAACATGGAAATAGCTACAATGCTATCTGTATGAACATGGAAATATCTACACCACTATCTGTATGAACATGGAAATATCTAAATCGCCATCTTTATGAACATGGATATAACAACACAGCCATCTGGATGAACATGGAAATATATACACCGCTATCTGCATGAACATGGAAATATCTACACCGCTATCTGTGTAAACATGCATACATCTTCACCGCAATCTGTATAAGCATGGAAATATCTACACCGCTATCTGTATGAACATGGAAATATCTACACCGCTATCTCTTTACACATGGAAATAACTACACCGCTATCTGCATGAACATGGACATATCTTCGCCGCCATCTGTATGAACATGGACATGTCTACGCAGCCATCTAGATGAACATGGAAATATCTACACCGTGATCTGTTTGAACATGGAAATATCTACACCGCTATCTGCATGAAAATGGAAATATCTACACTGCTATCTGCATATACATTTAAATATCTACACAGCTATCTCTTAACACATGGAAATAACTACACCGCTATCTGTATGAACATGGAAATATCTACACCACCATCTGTATGAACATGGAAATATCTGCACCGCCATCTGTATGAACATGGAAATATCTACACCGCAATCTGTATGAACATGGAAATATCTAAACCGCCATCTTTATGAACATGGATATATCTACACAGCCATCTGGATGAACATGGAAATATCTACACCGCTATCTGCATGAACATGGAAATATCTACACCGCTATCTGTGTAAACATACATACATCTTCACCTCAATCTGTATAAGCATGGAAATATCTACACCGCTATCTGTATGAACATGGAAATATATACACCGCTATCTGTTTGAACATGGAAATATCTAAACCGCTATCAGCATGAAAATGGAAATATCTACACAGCTATCTGCATATACATGGAAATATCTACACAGCTATCTCTTTACACATGGAAATAACTACACTGCTATCTGCATGAACATGGAAATATCTTCACCGCCATCTGTTTGAACATGGATATGTCTACGCAGCCATCTAGATGAACATGGAAATATCTACACCGAGATCTGTATGAACATTGAAATATCTACACCGCCATCTGTATGAACATGGAAATATCTGCACCGCCATCTGTATGAACATATAAATATCTACACCGCCATCTGTATTAAGATGGAGATATCTACACCGCCATCTGAATAAACATGGAAATATCTACACCGCTATCTGTATAAACATGGAAATATCTACACCGCTATCTGTATAACCATGGAAATATCTACACCGCTACCTGCATTAACATGGAAATATCAGCACCGCTATCTGAATGAACATGGATATGTTTACACAGCCATCTGTATCAACATGGAAATATCTACACCACTATCTGTATGAACATGGAAATATCTACACCGCTATCTGTATGAACATGGAAATACCTACACCGCTATCTGTTTGAACATGGAAATATCTACACCGCTATCTGCATGAAAATGGAAATATCTACACTGCTATCTGCATATACATTTAAATATCTACACAGCTATCTCTTAACACATGGAAATAACCACACCGCTATCTGTATGAACATGGAAATATCTATACCACCATCTGTATGAACATGGAAATACCTGCACCGCCATCTGTATGAACATGGAAATATCTACACCGCAATCTGTATGAACATGGAAATATCTACACCGCTATCTGTATGAACATGGAAATATCTACACCGCTATCTCTATGAACATGGAAATATCTACACCGCTATCTGTTTGAACATGGAAATATCTACACCGCTATCTGCATGAACATGGAAATATCTTCACCGCCATCTGTATGAACATGGATATGTCTACGCAGCCATCTAGATGAACATGGAATTATCTACACCGCGATCTGTATGAACATGGAAATATCTACACCGCTATCTGTGTAAAAATGCATACATCTTCACCGCTATCTGTATAAACATGGAAATATCTACACCGCTATCTGTATGAACATGGAAATATCTACACCGCTATCTGTTTGAACATGGAAATATCTAAACCGCTATCTGCATAAAAATACAAATGTCTACACAGCTATCTGCATATACATGGAAATATCTACAAAGCTATCTCTTTACACATGGAAATAACTACACCGCTATCTCTATAAACATGGAAATATCTACACCGCCATCTGTATGAACATGGAAATATCTGCACCGCCATCTGTATGAACATATAAATATCTACACCGCCATCTGTATTAAGATGGAGATATCTTCACCGCTATGTGTATAAACTTGGAAATATCTACACCGCTATCTGTATAAACATGGAAATATCTACACCGCTATCTGTATAAACATGGAAATATCTACAACGCTACCTGTAAAAACATGGAAATATCAGCACCGCTATCTGTATGAACATGGAAATATCTACACCACTATCTCTAAGAACATGGAAATATCTACACCGCTATCTGTATGAACATGGAAATAGCTAAAATGCTATCTGTATGAACATGGAAATATCTACACCACTATCTGTATGAACATGGAAATATCTAAACCGCCATCTGTATGAACATGGACATATCTACACAGCCATCTGGATGAACATGGAAATATCTACACCGCTATCTGCATGAACATGGAAATATCTACACCGCTATCTGTGTAAACATGCATACATCTTCACCGCAATCTGTATAAGCATGGAAATATCTACACCGCTATCTGTATGAACATGGAAATATCTACACCGCTATCTGTTTGAACATGGAAATATCTAAACCGCTATCTGCATGAAAATGGAAATATCTACACAGCTATCTGCATATACATGGAAATATCTACACAGCTATCTCTTTACACATGGAAATAACTACACCGCTATCTGCATGAACATGGAAATATCTTCACCGCCATCTGTATGAACATGGATATGTCTACGCAGCCATCTAGATGAACATGGAAATATCTACACCGCGATCTGTATGAACATGGAAATATCTTCACCGCTAGCTGTATGAACATGGATATATCTACATAGCCCTCTGGATGAACATGGAAATATCCACACTGCTATCTGTGTAAACATGCATACATCTTCACCGCTAGCTGTATAAACATGGAAATATCTACACCGCTATCTGTATGAACACGGAAACATCTACACCACTATCTGTTTGAAGATAGAAATATATACACTGCTATCTGCATGAAAATGGAAATATCTACACAGCTATCTGCATATACATGTAAATATCTACACAGCTATCTCTTTACAAATGGAAATAACTACACCGCTATCTGTATGAACATGGAAATATCTACACCGCCATCTGTATGAACATGGAAATATCTGCACCGCCATCTGTATGAAAATATAAATACACCGCCATCTGTATTAAGATGGAGATATCTACACCGCTATCTGAATAAACATTGAAATATCTACACCGCTATCTGTATAAACATGGAAATATCTACACCGCTATCTGTATAAACATGGAAATATCTACACCGCTACCTGCATAAACATGGAAATATCAGCACCGCTATCTGAATGAACATGGATATATCTACACAGCCATCTGTATCAACATGGAAATATCTACACCACTATCTGTATGAACGTGGAAATATCTACACCGCTATCTGTATGAACATGGAAATACCTACACCGCTATCTGTTTGAAGATGGAAATATCTACACCGCTATCTGCATGAAAATGGAAATATCTACACTGCTATCTGCATATACATTTAAATATCTACACAGCTATCTCTTAACACATGGAAATAAGTACACCGCTATCTGTATGAACATGGAAATATCTGCACCACCATCTCTATGAACATGGAAATATCTGCACCGCCATCTGTATCAACATGGAAATATCTACACTGCAATCTGTATGAACATTGAAATATCTACACCGCTATCTGTATGAACATGGAAATATTTACACCGCTATCTGTATGAACATGGAAATACCTACACCGCTATCTGTTTGAACATGGAAATATCAACACCGCTATCTGCATGAACATGGATATACCTTCACCGCCATCTGTATGAACATGGATATGTCTACACAGCCATCTAGATGAACGTGGAATTATCTACACCGCGATCTGTATGAACATGGAAATATCTACACCGCTTTCTGTGTAAACATGCATACATCTTCACCGCTATCTGTATAAACATGGAAATATCTACACCGCTATCTGTATGAACATGGAAATATCTACACCGCTATCTGTTTGAACATGGAAATATCTAAACAGCTATCTGCATAAAAATAGAAATATCTACACAGCTATCTGCATATACATGGAAATATCTACAAAGCTATCTATTTACACATGGAAATAACTACACCGCTATCTCTATAAACATGGAAATATCTACACCGCCATCTGTATGAACATGGAAATATCTGCACCGCCATCTGTATGAACATATAAATATCTACACCGCCATCTGTATTAGGATGGAGATAACTTCACCGCTATGTGTATAAACTTGGGAGTATCTACACCGCTATCTGTATAAACATGGAAATATCTACACCGCTATCTGTATAAACATGGAAATATCTACACCGCTACCTGTATAAACATGGAAATATCAGCACCGCTATCTGTATGAACATGGAAATATCTACACCACTATCTCTAAGAACATGGAAATATCTACACCGCTATCTGTATGAACATGGAAATATCTAAACCGCCATCTGTATGAACATGGACATATCTACACAGCCATCTGGATGAACATGGAAATATCTACACCGCTATCTGCATGAACATGGAAATATCTACACCGCAATCTGTGTAAACATGCATACATCTTCACCGCAATCTGTATAAGCATGGAAATATCTACACCGCTATCTGTATGAACATGGAAATATCTACACCGCTATCTGTTTGAACATGGAAATATCTAAACCGCTATCAGCATGAAAATGGAAATATCTACACAGCTATCTGCATATACATGGAAATATCTACACAGCTATCTCTTTACACATGGAAATAACTACACCGCTATCTGCATGAACATGGACATATCTTCACCGCCATCTGTATGAACATGGATATGTCTACGCAGCCATCTAGATGAACATGGAAATATCTACACCGCGATCTGTTTGAACATGGAAATATCTACACCGCTATCTGCATGAAAATGGAAATATCTACACTGCTATCTGCATATACATTTAAATATCTACACAGCTATCTCTTAACACATGGAAATAACTACACCGCTATCTGTATGAACATGGAAATATCTACACCACCATCTGTATGAACATGGAAATATCTGCACCGCCATCTGTATGAACATGGAAATATCTACACCGCAATCTGTATGAACATGGAAATATCTACACCGCTATCTGTATGAACATGGAAATATCTACACCGCTAGCTGTATGAACATGGATATATCTACATAGCCCTCTGGATGAACATGGAAATATCCACACTGCTATCTGTGTAAACATGCATACATCTTCACCGCTAGCTGTATAAACATGGAAATATCTACACCGCTATCTGTATGAACACGGAAACATCTACACCACTATCTGTTTGTAGATAGAAATATACACACTGCTATCTGCATGAAAATGGAAATATCTACACAGCTATCTGCATATACATGTAAATATCTACACAGCTATCTCTTTACAAATGGAAATAACTACACCGCTATCTGTATGAACATGGAAATATCTACACCGCCATCTGTATGAACATGGAAATATCTGCACCGCCATCTGTATGAAAATATAAATATCTACACCGCCATCTGTATTAAGATGGAGATATCTACACTGCTATCTGAATAAACATTGAAATATCTACACCGCTATCTGTATAAACATGGAAATATCTACACCGCTATCTGTATAAACATGGAAATATCTACACCGCTACCTGCATAAACATGGAAATATCAGCACCGCTATCTGAATGAACATGGATATATCTACACAGCCATCTGTATCAACATGGAAATATCTACACCACTATCTGTATGAACATGGAAATATCTACACCGCTATCTCTATGAACATGGAAAAACCTACACCGCTATCTGTTTGAACATGGAAATATCTACACCGCTATCTGCATGAAAATGGATATATCTACACTGCTATCTGCATATACATTTAAATATCTACACAGCTATCTCTTAACACATGGAAATAACTACACCGCTATCTGTATGAACATGGAAATATCTGCACCACCATCTCTATGAACATGGAAATATCTGCACCGCCATCTGTATGAACATGGAAATATCTACACCGCAATCTGTATGAAAATGGAAATATCTACACCGCTATCTGTATAAACATGGAAATATCTACACCGCTATCTGTATAAACATGGAAATATCTACACCGCTACCTGCATAAACATGGAAATATCAGCACCGCTATCTGAATGAACATGGATATATCTACACAGCCATCTGTATCAACATGGAAATATCTACACCACTATCTGTATGAACATGGAAATATCTACACCGCTATCTGTATGAACATGGAAATACCTACACCGCTATCTGTTTGAACATGGAAATATCTACACCGCTATCTGCATGAAAATGGAAATATCTACACTGCAATCTGCATATACATTTAAATATCTACACAGTTATCTCTTAACACATGGAAATAACTACACCGCTATCTGTATGAACATGGAAATATCTACACCACCATCAGTATGAACATGGAAATATCTGCATCGCCATCTGTATGAACATGGAAATATCTACACCGCTATCTGTATGAACATGGAAATATCTACACCGCTATCTGAACATGGAAATATCTACACCGCTATCTGCATGAACATGGAAATATCTTAACCGCCATCTGTATGAACATGGATATGTCTACACAGCCATCTAGATGAACATGGAATTATCTACAACGCGATCTGTATGAACATGGATGTATCTACACCGCTATCTGTATGAACATGGAAATATCTACACCGCTATCTGTTTGAACATGGAAATATCTAAACCGCTATCTGCATAAAAATAGAAATATCTATGCAGCTATCTGCATATACATGGAAATATCTACAAAGCTATCTCTTTACACATGGAAATAACTACACCGCTATCTCTATAAACATGGAAATATCTACACCGCCATCTGTATGAACATGGAAATATCTGCACTGCCATCTGTATGAACATATAAATATATACACCGCCATCTGTATTAAGAAGGAAATATCTAAACCGCTATCTGTATACACATGGAAATATCTACACCGCTGCCTGTATAAACAGGCAAATATCAGCACCGCTATCTGTATGAACATGGAAATATCTACACCGCTATCTGTAGGAACATGGAAATATCTACACCGCTATCTGTATAAACATGGAAATTTCTACACCGCTATCTGTATGAACATGGAAATATCTACACTGCTATCTGTTTGAACATGGAAATATCTACACTGCTATCTGTATGAACATGGAAATATCTACGCCGCTATCTGTTTGAACATGGAAATGTCTACACCGCTATCTGCATGAAAATAGAAATATCTACACTGCTATCTGTATACATTTAAATATCTACACAGCTATCTCTTTACACATGGAAATAACTACACCGCTATCTGTATGAACATGGAAATATGTACACTGCCATCTGTATGAACATGGAAATATCTGCACAGCCATCTGTATGAACATATAAATATCTACACCGTCATCTGTATTAAGATGGAGATATCTACACTGCTATCTGTAGAAACATGGAAATATCTACACCGCTATCTGTATAAACATGGAAATATCTACACCGCTATCTGTATAAACATGGAAATATCTACACCGCTACCTGTATAAACATGAAAATATCAGCACCGCAATCTGTATGAACATGGAAATATCTACACCGCTATCTGTATGAACATGGAAATATCTACACCGCTATCTGTATGACCATGGAACTATCTACACCGCTATCTGTATGAACATGGAAATATCTACTCCGCTATCTCTTTGAACATGGAAATTTCTACACCGCTGTCTGCATGAAAATGGAAATATCTACACAGCTATCTGCATATACATGGAAATATCTACACAGCTATCTCTTTACACATGGAAATAACTACACCGCTATCTCTATAAACATGGAAATATCTACACCGCCATCTGTATGAACATGGAAATATCTGCACCGCCATCTGTATGAACATATAAATATGTACACCGCCATCTGTATTAAGAAGGAGATATCTACACCGCTATCTGTATAAACATGGAAATGTCTACACAGCTATCTGTATAAACATGGAAATATCTACACCGCTATCTGTATAAACATGGAAATATCTACACCGCTACCTGTATAAACATGGAAATATCAGCACCGCTATCTGTATGAACATGGAAATATCTACACCACTATCTCTAAGAACATGGAAATATCTACACCGCTATCTGTATGAACATGGAAATAGCTACAATGCTATCTGTATGAACATGGAAATATCTACACCACTATCTGTATGAACATGGAAATATCTAAACCGCCATCTGTATGAACATGGACATATCTACACAGCCATCTGTATGAACATGGAAATATCTGCACCGCCATCTGTATGAAAATATAAATACACCGCCATCTGTATTAAGATGGAGATATCTACACCGCTATCTGAATAAACATTGAAATATCTACACCGCTATCTTTGTAAACATGGAAATATCTACACTGCTATCTGTATAAACATGGAAATATCTACACCGCTACCTGCATAAACATGGAAATATCAGCACCGCTATCTGAATGAACATGGATATATCTACACAGCCATCTGTATCAACATGGAAATATCTACACCACTATCTGTATGAACGTGGAAATATCTACACCGCTATCTGTATGAACATGGAAATACCTACACCGCTATCTGTTTGAACATGGAAATATCTACACCGCAATCTGCACGAAAATGGAAATATCTACACTGCTATCTGCATATACATTTAAATATCTACACAGCTATCTCTTAACACATGGAAATAACTACACCGCTATCTGTATGAACATGGAAATACCTGAACCACCATCTGTATGAACATGGAAATATCTGCACCGCCATCTGTATGAACATGGAAATATCTACACCGCAATCTGTATGAACATTGAAATATCTACACCGCTATCTGTATGAACATGGAAATATCTACACCGCTATCTGTATGAACATGGAAATATCTACACCGCTATCTGTTTGAACATGGAAATATCTACACCGCTATCTGCATGAACATGGAAATATCTTCACCGCCATCTGTATGAACATGGATAAGTCTACGCAGCCATCTAGATGAACATGGAATTATCTACACCGCGATCTGTATGAACATGGAAATATCTACACCGCTTTCTGTGTAAACATGCATACATCTTCACCGCTATCTGTATAAACATGGAAATATCTACACTGCTATCTGTATAAACATGGAAATATCTACACCGCTATCTGTATAAACATGGAAATATCTACACCGCTACCTGTATAAACATGGAAATATCAGCACCGCTATCTGTATGAATATGGAAATATCTACACCACTATCTCTAAGAACATGGAAATATCTACACCGCTATCTGTATGAACGTGGAAATAGCTACAATGCTATCTGTATGAACATGGAAATATCTACACCACTATCTGTATGAACATGGAAATATCTAAACCGCCATCTGTATGAACATGGACATATCTACACAGCCATCTGGATGAACATGGAAATATCTACACCGCTATCTGCATGAACATGGAAATATCTACACCGCTATCTGTGTAAACATGCATACATCTTCACCGCAATCTTTATAAGCATGGAAATGTCTACACCGCTATCTGTATGAACATATAAATATCTACACCGCTATCTGTTTGAACATGGAAATATCTAAACCGCTATCAGCATGAAAATGGAAATATCTACACATCAATCTGCATATACATGGAAATATCTACACAGCTATCTCTTTACACATGGAAATAACTACACCGCTATCTGCATGAACATGGAAATATCTTCACCGCCATCTGTTTGAACATGGATATGTCTACGCAGCCATCTAGATGAACATGGAAATATCTACACCGCCATCTGTATGAACATGGAAATATCTACACCGCTAGCAGTATGAACATGGATATATCTACATAGCCCTCTGGATGAACATGGAAATATCCACACTGCTATCTGTGTAAACATGCATACATCTTCACCGCTAGCTGTATAAACATGGAAATATCTACACCGCTATCTGTATGAACACGGAAACATCTACACCACTATCTGTTTCAAGATAGAAATATATACACTGCTATCTGCATGAAAATGGAAATATCTACACAGCTATCTGCATATACATGGAAATATCTACACAGCTATCTCTTTACACATGGAAATAACTACACCGCTATCTGTATGAACATGGAAATATCTACACCGCCATCTGTATGAACATGGAAATATCAGCACCGCCATCTGTATGAACATATAAATATCTACACCGCCATCTGTATTAAGATGGAGATATCTACACCGCTATCTGAATAAACATGGAAATATCGACACCGCTATCTGTATAAACATGGAAATATCTACACCGCTATCTGTATAAACATGGAAATATCTACACCGCTACCTGCATAAACATGGAAATATCAGCACCGCTATCTGAATGAACATGGATATATCTACACAGCCATCTGTATCAACATGGAAATATCTACACCACTATCTGTATGAACATGGAAATATCTACACCGCTATCTGTATGAACATGGAAATACCTACACCGCTATCTGTTTGAACATGGAAATATCTACACCGCTATCTGCATGAAAATGGAAATATCTACACTGCAATCTGCATATACATTTAAATATCTACACAGCTATCTCTTAACACATGGAAATAACTACACCGCTATCTGTATGAACATGGAAATATCTACACCACTATCTGTGTAAACATGCATACATCTTCACCGCAATCTGTATAAGCATGGAAATATCTACACCGCTATCTGTATGAACATGGAAATATCTACACCGCTATCTGTTTGAACATGGAAATGTCTAAACCGCTATCAGCATGAAAATGGAAATATCTACACAGCTATCTGCATATACATGGAAATATCTACACAGCTATCTCTTTACACATGGAAATAACTACACCGCTATCTGCATGAACATGGAAATATCTTCACCGCCTTCTGTATGAACATGGATATGTCTACGCAGCCATCTAGATGAACATGGAAATATCTACACCACGATCTGTATGAACATGGAAATATCTTCACCGCTAGCTGTATGAACATGGATATATCTACATAGCCCTGTGGATGAACATGGAAATATCCACACTGCTATCTGTGTAAACATGCATACATCTTCACCGCTAGCTGTATAAACATGGAAATATCTACACCGCTATCTGTATGAAAACGGAAACATCTACACCACTATCTGTTTGAAGATAGAAATATATACACTGCTCTCTGCATGAAAATGGAAATATCTACACAGCTATCTGCATATACATGTAAATATCTACACAGCTATCTCTTTACAAATGGAAATAACTACACCGCTATCTGTATGAACATGGAAATATCTACACCGCCATCTGTATGAACATGGAAATATCTGCACCGCCATCTGTATGAAAATATAAATACACCGCGATCTGTATTAAGATGGAGATATCTACACCGCTATCTGAATAAACATTAAAATATCTACACCGCTATCTGTATAAACATGGAAATATCTACACCGCTATATGTATAAACATGGAAATATCTACACCGCTACCTGCATAAACATGGAAATATCAGCACCGCTATCTGAATGAACATGGATATATCTACACAGCCATCTGTATCAACATGGAAATATCTACACCACTATCTGTATGAACGTGGAAATATCTACACCGCTATCTGTATGAACATGGAAATACCTACACCGCTATCTGTTTGAACATGGAAATATCAACACCGCTATCTGCATGAAAATGGAAATATCTACACTGCTATCTGCATATACATTTAAATATCTACACAGCTATCTCTTAACACATGGAAATAACTACACCGCTATCTGTATGAACATGGAAATATCTACACCACTATCTGTGTAAACATGCATACATCTTCACCGCAATCTGTATAAGCATGGAAATATCTACACCGCTATCTGTATGAACATGGAAATATCTACACCGCTATCTGTTTGAACATGGAAATGTCTAAACCGCTATCAGCATGAAAATGGAAATATCTACACAGCTATCTGCATATACATGGAAATATCTACACAGCTATCTCTTTACACATGGAAATAACTACACCGCTATCTGCATGAACATGGAAATATCTTCACCGCCTTCTGTATGAACATGGATATGTCTACGCAGCCATCTAGATGAACATGGAAATATCTACACCACGATCTGTATGAACATGGAAATATCTTCACCGCTAGCTGTATGAACATGGATATATCTACATAGCCCTGTGGATGAACATGGAAATATCCACACTGCTATCTGTGTAAACATGCATACATCTTCACCGCTAGCTGTATAAACATGGAAATATCTACACCGCTATCTGTATGAACACGGAAACATCTACACCACTATCTGTTTGAAGATAGAAATATATACACTGCTATCTGCATGAAAATGGAAATATCTACACAGCTATCTGCATATACATGTAAATATCTACACAGCTATCTCTTTACAAATGGAAATAACTACACCGCTATCTGTATGAACATGGAAATATCTACACCGCCATCTGTATGAACATGGAAATATCTGCACCGCCATCTGTATGAAAATATAAATACACCGCCATCTGTATTAAGATGGAGATATCTACAACGCTATCTGAATAAACATTAAAATATCTACACCGCTATCTGTATAAACATGGAAATATCTACACCGCTATCTGTATAAACATGGAAATATCTACACCGCTACCTGCATAAACATGGAAATATCAGCACCGCTATCTGAATGAACATGGATATATCTACACAGCCATCTGTATCAACATGGAAATATCTACACCACTATCTGTATGAACGTGGAAATATCTACACCGCTATCTGTATGAACATGGAAATACCTACACCGCTATCTGTTTGAACATGGAAATATCTACACCGCTATCTGCACGAAAATGGAAATATCTACACTGCTATCTGCATATACATTTAAATATCTACACAGCTATCTCTTAACACATGGAAATAACTACACCGCTATCTGTATGAACATGGAAATATCTGCACCACCATCTGTATGAACATGGAAATATCTGCACCACCATCTGTATGAACATGGAAATATCTACACCGCAATCTGTATGAACATTGAAATATCTACACCGCTATCTGTATGAACATGGAAATATCTACACCGCTACCTGTATGAACATGGAAATATCTACACCGCTATCTGTTTGAACATGGAAATATCTACACCGCTATCTGCATGAACATGGAAATATCTTCACCGCCATCTGTATGAACATGGATATGTCTACGCAGCCATCTAGATGAACATGGAATTATCTACACCGCGATCTGTATGAACATGGAAATATCTACACCGCTTTCTGTGTAAACATGCATACATCTTCACCGCTATCTGTATAAACATGGAAATATCTACACCGCTATCTGTATGAACATGGAAATATCTACACCGCTATCTGTTTGAACATGGAAATATCTAAACCGCTATCTGCATAAAAATAGAAATATCTACACAGCTATCTGCATATACATGGAAATATCTACAAAGCTATCTCTTTACACATGGAAATAACTACACCGCTATCTCTATAAACATGGAAATATCTACACCGCCATCTGTATGAACATGGAAATATCTGCACCGCCATCTGTATGAACATATAAATATCTACACCGCCATCTGTATTAAGATGGAGATATTTTCACCGCTATGTGTATAAACTTGGAAATATCTACACCGCTATCTGTATAAACATGGAAATACCTACACCGCTATCTGTATAAACATGGAAATATCTACACCGCTACCTGTATAAACATGGAAATATCAGCACCGCTATCTGTATGAACATGGAAATATCTACACCACTATCTCTAAGAACATGGAAATATCTACACCGCTATCTGTATGAACATGGAAATAGCTACAATGCTATCTGTATGAACATGGAAATATCTACACCACTATCTGTATGAACATGGAAATATCTAAACCGCCATCTGTATGAACATGGACATATCTACACAGCCATCTGTATGAACATGGAAATATCTGCACCGCCATCTGTATGAAAATATAAATACACCGCCATCTGTATTAAGATGGAGATATCTACACCGCTATCTGAATAAACATTGAAATATCTACACCGCTATCAGTATAAACATGGAAATATCTACACCGCTATCTGTATAAACATGGAAATATCTACACCGCTACCTGCATAAACATGGAAATATCAGCACCGCTATCTGAATGAACATGGATATATCTACACAGCCATCTGTATCAACGTGGAAATATCTACACCACTATCTGTATGAACGTGGAAATATCTACACCGCTATCTGTATGAACATGGAAATACCTACACCGCTATCTGTATGAACATGGAAATACCTACACCGCTATCTGTTTGAACATGGAAATATCTACACCGCTATCTGCACGAAAATGGAAATATCTACACTGCTATCTGAATATACATTTAAATATCTACACAGCTATCTCTTAACACATGGAAATAACTACACCACTATCTGTATGAACATGGAAATATCTGCACCACCATCTGTATGAACATGGATATATCTGCACCGCCATCTGTATGAACATGGAAATATCTACACCGCAATCTGTATGAACATTGAAATATCTACACCGCTATCTGTATGAACATGGAAATATCTACACCGCTATCTGTATGAACATGGAAATATCTACACCGCTATCTGTTTGAACATGGAAATATCTACACCGCCATCTGTATGAACATGGAAATATCTGCACCGCCATCTGTATGAACATATAAATATCTACACCGCCATCTGTATTAAGATGGAGATATCTACACCGCTATCTGAATAAACATGGAAATATCGACACCGCTATCTGTATAAACATGGAAATATCTACACCGCTATCTGTATAAACATGGAAATTTCTACACCGCTACCTGCATAAACATGGAAATATCAGCACCGCTATCTGAATGAACATGGATATATCTACACAGCCATCTGTATCAACATGGAAATATCTACACCACTATCTGTATGAACATGGAAATATCTACACCGCTATCTGTATGAACATGGAAATACCTACACCGCTATCTGTTTGAACATGGAAATATCTACACCGCTATCTGCATGAAAATGGAAATATCTACACTGCAATCTGCATATACATTTAAATATCTACACAGCTATCTCTTAACACATGGAAATAACTACACCGCTATCTGTAAGAACATGGAAATATCTACACCACCATCAGTATGAACATGGAAATATCTGCACCGCCATCTGTATGAACATGGAAATATCTACACCACTATCTGTATGAACATGGAAATATCTAAACCGCCATCTGTATGAACATGGACATATCTACACAGCCATCTGGATGAACATGGAAATATCTACATCGCTATCTGCATGAACATGGAAATATCTACACCACTATCTGTGTAAACATGCATACATCTTCACCGCAATCTGTATAAGCATGGAAATATCTACACCGCTATCTGTATGAACATGGAAATATCGACACCGCTATCTGTTTGAACATGGAAATATCTAAACCGCTATCAGCATGAAAATGGAAATATCTACACAGCTATCTGCATATACATGGAAATATCTACACAGCTATCTCTTTACACATGGAAATAACTACACCGCTATCTGCATGAACATGGAAATATCTTCACCGCCATCTGTATGAACATGGATATGTCTACGCAGCCATCTACATGAACATGGAAATATCTACACCGCGATCTGTATGAACATGGAAATATCTTCACCGCTAGCTGTATGAACATGGATATATCTACATAGCCCTCTGGATGAACATGGAAATATCCACACTGCTATCTGTGTAAACATGCATACATCTTCACCGCTAGCTGTATAAACATGGAAATATCTACACCGCTATCTGTATGAACACGGAAACATCTACACCACTATCTGTTTGAAGATAGAAATATATACACTGCTATCTGCATGAAAATGGAAATATCTACACAGCTATCTGCATATACATGTAAATATCTACACAGCTATCTCTTTACAAATGGAAATAACTACACCGCTATCTGTATGAACATGGAAATATCTACACCGCCATCTGTATGAACATGGAAATATCTGCACCGCCATCTGTATGAAAATATAAATACACCGCCATCTGTATTAAGATGGAGATATCTACACCGCTATCTGAATAAACATTAAAATATCTACACCGCTATCTGTATAAACATGGAAATATCTACACCGCTATCTGTATAAACATGGAAATATCTACACCGCTACCTGCATAAACATGGAAATATCAGCACCGCTATCTGAATGAACATGGATATATCTACACAGCCATCTGTATCAACATGGAAATATCTACACCACTATCTGTATGAACGTGGAAATATCTACACCGCTATCTGTATGAACATGGAAAAACCTACACCGCTATCTGTTTGAACATGGAAATATCTACACCGCTATCTGCACGAAAATGGAAATATCTACACTGCTATCTGCATATACATTTAAATATCTACACAGCTATCTCTTAACACATGGAAATAACTACACCGCTATCTGTATGAACATGGAAATATCTGCACTACCATCTGTATGAACATGGAAATATCTGCACCGCCATCTGTATGAACATGGAAATATCTACACCGCAATCTGTATGAACATTGAAATATCTACACCGCTATCTGTATGAACATGGAAATATCTACACCGCTATCTGTATGAACATGGAAATATCTACACCGCTATCTGTTTGAACATGGAAATATCTACACCGCTATCTGCATGAACATGGAAATATCTTCACCGCCATCTGTATGAACATGGATATGTCTACGCAGCCATCTAGATGAACATGGAATTATCTACACCGCGATCTGTATGAACATGGAAATATCTACACCGCTTTCTGTGTAAACATGCATACATCTTCACCGCTATCTGTATAAACATGGAAATATCTACACCGCTATCTGTATGAACATGGAAATATCTACACCGCTATCTGTTTGAACATGGAAATATCTAAACCGCTATCTGCATAAAAATAGAAATATCTACACAGCTATCTGCATATACATGGAAATATCTACAAAGCTATCTCTTTACACATGGAAATAACTACACCGCTATCTCTATAAACATGGAAATAACTACACCGCCATCTGTATGAACATGGAAATATCTGCACCGTCATCTGTATGAACATATAAATATCTACACCGCCATATGTATTAAGATGGAGATATTTTCACCGCTATGTGTATAAACTTGGAAATATCTACACCGCTATCTGTATAAACATGGAAATATCTACACCGCTATCTGTATAAACATGGAAATATCTACACCGCAACCTGTATAAACATGGAAATATCAGCACCGCTATCTGTATGAACATGGAAATATCTACACCACTATCTCTAAGAACATGGAAATATCTACACCGCTATCTGTATGAACATGGAAATAACTACAATGATATCTGTATGAACATGGAAATATCTACACCACTATCTGTATGAACATGGAAATATCTAAACCGCCATCTGTATGAACATGGACATATCTACACAGCCATCTGTATGAACATGGAAATATCTGCACCGCCATCTGTATGAAAATATAAATACACCGCCATCTGTATTAAGATGGAGTTATCTACACCGCTATCTGAATAAACATTGAAATATCTACACCGCTATCTGTATAAACATGGAAATATCTACACCGCTACCTGCATAAACATGGAAATATCAGCACCGCTATCTGAATGAACATGGATATATCTACACAGCCATCTGTATCAACATGGAAATATCTACACCACTATCTGTATGAACGTGGAAATATCTACACCGCTATCTGTATGAACATGGAAATACCTACACAGCTATCTGTTTGAACATGGAAATATCTACACCGCTATCTGCACGAAAATGGAAATATCTACACTGCTATCTGCATATACATTTAAATATCTACACAGCTATCTCTTAACACATGGAAATAACTACACCGCTATCTGTATGAACATGGAAATATCTGCACCACCATCTGTATGAACATGGAAATATCTGCACCGCCATCTGTATGAACATGGAAATATCTACACCGCAATCTGTATGAACATTGAAATATCTACACCGCTATCTGTATGAACATGGAAATATCTACACCGCTATCTGTATGAACATGGAAATATCTACACCGCTATCTGTTTGAACATGGAAATATCTACACCGCTATCTGCATGAACATGGAAATATCTTCACCGCCATCTGTATGAACATGGATATGTCTACGCAGCCATCTAGATGAACATGGAATTATCTACACCGCGATCTGTATGAACATGGAAATATCTACACCGCTATCTGTGTAAACATGCATACATCTTCACCGCTATCTGTATAAACATGGAAATATCTACACCGCTATCTGTATGAACATGGAAATATCTACACCGCTATCTGTTTGAACATGGAAATATCTAAACCGCTATCTGCATAAAAATAGAAATATCTACACAGCTATCTGCATATACATGGAAATATCTACAAAGCTATCTCTTTACACATGGAAATAACTACACCGCTATCTCTATAAACATGGAAATATCTACACCGCCATCTGTATGAACATGGAAATATCTGCACCGCCATCTGTATGAACATATAAATATCTACACCGCCATCTGTATTAAGATGGAGATATTTTCACCGCTATGTGTATAAACTTGGAAATATCTACACCGCTATCTGTATAAACATGGAAATATCTACACCGCTATCTGTATAAACATGGAAATATCTACACCGCTATCTGTATAAACATGGAAATATCTACACCGCTACCTGTATAAACATGGAAATATCAGCACCGCTATCTGTATGAACATGGAAATATCTACACCACTATCTGTGTAAACATGCATACATCTTCACCGCAATCTGTATAAGCATGGAAATATCTACACCGCTATCTGTATGAACATGGAAATATCTACACCGCTATCTGTTTGAACATGGAAATGTCTAAACCGCTATCAGCATGAAAATGGAAATATCTACACAGCTATCTGCATATACATGGAAATATCTACACAGCTATCTCTTTACACATGGAAATAACTACACCGCTATCTGCATGAACATGGAAATATCTTCACCGCCTTCTGTATGAACATGGATATGTCTACGCAGCCATCTAGATGAACATGGAAATATCTACACCACGATCTGTATGAACATGGAAATATCTTCACCGCTAGCTGTATGAACATGGATATATCTACATAGCCCTGTGGATGAACATGGAAATATCCACACTGCTATCTGTGTAAACATGCATACATCTTCACCGCTAGCTGCATAAACATGGAAATATCTACACCGCTATCTGTATGAACACGGAAACATCTACACCACTATCTGTTTGAAGATAGAAATATATACACTGCTATCTGCATGAAAATGGAAATATCTACACAGCTATCTGCATATACATGTAAATATCTACACAGCTATCTCTTTACAAATGGAAATAACTACACCGCTATCTGTATGAACATGGAAATATCTACACCGCCATCTGTATGAACATGGAAATATCTGCACCGCCATCTGTATGAAAATATAAATACACCGCCATCTGTATTAAGATGGAGATATCTACACCGCTATCTGAATAAACATTAAAATATCTACACAGCTATCTGTATAAACATGGAAATATCTACACCGCTATCTGTATAAACATGGAAATATCTACACCGCTACCTGCATAAACATGGAAATATCAGCACCGCTATCTGAATGAACATGGATATATCTACACAGCCATCTGTATCAACATGGAAATATCTACACCACTATCTGTATGAACGTGGAAATATCTACACCGCTATCTGTATGAACATGGAAATACCTACACCGCTATCTGTTTGAACATGGAAATATCTACACCGCTATCTGCACGAAAATGGAAATATCTACACTGCTATCTGCATATACATTTAAATATCTACACAGCTATCTCTTAACACATGGAAATAACTACACCGCTATCTGTATGAACATGGAAATATCTGCACCACCATCTGTATGAACATGGAAATATCTGCACCACCATCTGTATGAACATGGAAATATCTACACCGCAATCTGTATGAACATTGAAATATCTACACCGCTATCTGTATGAACATGGAAATATCTACACCGCTACCTGTATGAACATGGAAATATCTACACCGCTATCTGTTTGAACATGGAAATATCTACACCGCTATCTGCATGAACATGGAAATATCTTCACCGCCATCTGTATGAACATGGATATGTCTACACAGCCATCTAGATGAACATGGAATTATCTACACCGCGATCTGTATGAACATGGAAATATCTACACCGCTTTCTGTGTAAACATGCATACATCTTCACCGCTATCTGTATAAACATGGAAATATCTACACCGCTATCTGTATGAACATGGAAATATCTACACCGCTATCTGTTTGAACATGGAAATATCTAAACCGCTATCTGCATAAAAATAGAAATATCTACACAGCTATCTGCATATACATGGAAATATCTACAAAGCTATCTCTTTACACATGGAAATAACTACACCGCTATCTCTATAAACATGGAAATATCTACACCGCCATCTGAATGAACATGGAAATATCTGCACCGCCATCTGTATGAACATATAAATATCTACACCGCCATCTGTATTAAGATGGAGATATTTTCACCGCTATGTGTATAAACTTGGAAATATCTACACCGCTATCTGTATAAACATGGAAATACCTACACCGCTATCTGTATAAACATGGAAATATCTACACCGCTACCTGTATAAACATGGAAATATCAGCACCGCTATCTGTATGAACATGGAAATATCTACACCACTATCTCTAAGAACATGGAAATATCTACACCGCTATCTGTATGAACATGGAAATAGCTACAATGCTATCTGTATGAACATGGAAATATCTACACCACTATCTGTATGAACATGGAAATATCTAAACCGCCATCTGTATGAACATGGACATATCTACACAGCCATCTGTATGAACATGGAAATATCTGCACCGCCATCTGTATGAAAATATAAATACACCGCCATCTGTATTAAGATGGAGATATCTACACCGCTATCTGAATAAACATTGAAATATCTACACCGCTATCAGTATAAACATGGAAATATCTACACCGCTATCTGTATAAACATGGAAATATCTACACCGCTACCTGCATAAACATGGAAATATCAGCACCGCTATCTGAATGAACATGGATATATCTACACAGCCATCTGTATCAACGTGGAAATATCTACCCCACTATCTGTATGAACGTGGAAATATCTACACCGCTATCTGTATGAACATGGAAATACCTACACCGCTATCTGTATGAACATGGAAATACCTACACCGCTATCTGTTTGAACATGGAAATATCTACACCGCTATCTGCACGAAAATGGAAATATCTACACTGCTATCTGAATATACATTTAAATATCTACACAGCTATCTCTTAACACATGGAAATAACTACACCACTATCTGTATGAACATGGAAATATCTGCACCACCATCTGTATGAACATGGATATATCTGCACCGCCATCTGTATGAACATGGAAATATCTACACCGCAATCTGTATGAACATTGAAATATCTACACCGCTATCTGTATGAACATGGAAATATCTACACCGCTATCTGTATGAACATGGAAATATCTACACCGCTATCTGTTTGAACATGGAAATATCTACACCGCCATCTGTATGAACATGGAAATATCTGCACCGCCATCTGTATGAACATATAAATATCTACACCGCCATCTGTATTAAGATGGAGATATCTACACCGCTATCTGAATAAACATGGAAATATCGACACCGCTATCTGTATAAACATGGAAATATCTACACCGCTATCTGTATAAACATGGAAATTTCTACACCGCTACCTGCATAAACATGGAAATATCAGCACCGCTATCTGAATGAACATGGATATATCTACACAGCCATCTGTATCAACATGGAAATATCTACACCACTATCTGTATGAACATGGAAATATCTACACCGCTATCTGTATGAACATGGAAATACCTACACCGCTATCTGTTTGAACATGGAAATATCTACACCGCTATCTGCATGAAAATGGAAATATCTACACTGCAATCTGCATATACATTTAAATATCTACACAGCTATCTCTTAACACATGGAAATAACTACACCGCTATCTGTAAGAACATGGAAATATCTACACCACCATCAGTATGAACATGGAAATATCTGCACCGCCATCTGTATGAACATGGAAATATCTACACCACTATCTGTATGAACATGGAAATATCTAAACCGCCATCTGTATGAACATGGACATATCTACACAGCCATCTGGATGAACATGGAAATATCTACATCGCTATCTGCATGAACATGGAAATATCTACACCACTATCTGTGTAAACATGCATACATCTTCACCGCAATCTGTATAAGCATGGAAATATCTACACCGCTATCTGTATGAACATGGAAATATCGACACCGCTATCTGTTTGAACATGGAAATATCTAAACCGCTATCAGCATGAAAATGGAAATATCTACACAGCTATCTGCATATACATGGAAATATCTACACAGCTATCTCTTTACACATGGAAATAACTACACCGCTATCTGCATGAACATGGAAATATCTTCACCGCCATCTGTATGAACATGGATATGTCTACGCAGCCATCTACATGAACATGGAAATATCTACACCGCGATCTGTATGAACATGGAAATATCTTCACCGCTAGCTGTATGAACATGGATATATCTACATAGCCCTCTGGATGAACATGGAAATATCCACACTGCTATCTGTGTAAACATGCATACATCTTCACCGCTAGCTGTATAAACATGGAAATATCTACACCGCTATCTGTATGAACACGGAAACATCTACACCACTATCTGTTTGAAGATAGAAATATATACACTGCTATCTGCATGAAAATGGAAATATCTACACAGCTATCTGCATATACATGTAAATATCTACACAGCTATCTCTTTACAAATGGAAATAACTACACCGCTATCTGTATGAACATGGAAATATCTACACCGCCATCTGTATGAACATGGAAATATCTGCACCGCCATCTGTATGAAAATATAAATACACCGCCATCTGTATTAAGATGGAGATATCTACACCGCTATCTGAATAAACATTAAAATATCTACACCGCTATCTGTATAAACATGGAAATATCTACACCGCTATCTGTATAAACATGGAAATATCTACACCGCTACCTGCATAAACATGGAAATATCAGCACCGCTATCTGAATGAACATGGATATATCTACACAGCCATCTGTATCAACATGGAAATATCTACACCACTATCTGTATGAACGTGGAAATATCTACACCGCTATCTGTATGAACATGGAAAAACCTACACCGCTATCTGTTTGAACATGGAAATATCTACACCGCTATCTGCACGAAAATGGAAATATCTACACTGCTATCTGCATATACATTTAAATATCTACACAGCTATCTCTTAACACATGGAAATAACTACACCGCTATCTGTATGAACATGGAAATATCTGCACTACCATCTGTATGAACATGGAAATATCTGCACCGCCATCTGTATGAACATGGAAATATCTACACCGCAATCTGTATGAACATTGAAATATCTACACCGCTATCTGTATGAACATGGAAATATCTACACCGCTATCTGTATGAACATGGAAATATCTACACCGCTATCTGTTTGAACATGGAAATATCTACACCGCTATCTGCATGAACATGGAAATATCTTCACCGCCATCTGTATGAACATGGATATGTCTACGCAGCCATCTAGATGAACATGGAATTATCTACACCGCGATCTGTATGAACATGGAAATATCTACACCGCTTTCTGTGTAAACATGCATACATCTTCACCGCTATCTGTATAAACATGGAAATATCTACACCGCTATCTGTATGAACATGGAAATATCTACACCGCTATCTGTTTGAACATGGAAATATCTAAACCGCTATCTGCATAAAAATAGAAATATCTACACAGCTATCTGCATATACATGGAAATATCTACAAAGCTATCTCTTTACACATGGAAATAACTACACCGCTATCTCTATAAACATGGAAATAACTACACCGCCATCTGTATGAACATGGAAATATCTGCACCGTCATCTGTATGAACATATAAATATCTACACCGCCATATGTATTAAGATGGAGATATTTTCACCGCTATGTGTATAAACTTGGAAATATCTACACCGCTATCTGTATAAACATGGAAATATCTACACCGCTATCTGTATAAACATGGAAATATCTACACCGCTACCTGTATAAACATGGAAATATCAGCACCGCTATCTGTATGAACATGGAAATATCTACACCACTATCTCTAAGAACATGGAAATATCTACACCGCTATCTGTATGAACATGGAAATAACTACAATGATATCTGTATGAACATGGAAATATCTACACCACTATCTGTATGAACATGGAAATATCTAAACCGCCATCTGTATGAACATGGACATATCTACACAGCCATCTGTATGAACATGGAAATATCTGCACCGCCATCTGTATGAAAATATAAATACACCGCCATCTGTATTAAGATGGAGATATCTACACCGCTATCTGTATAAACATTGAAATATCTACACCGCTATCTGTATAAACATGGAAATATCTACACCGCTACCTGCATAAACATGGAAATATCAGCACCGCTATCTGAATGAACATGGATATATCTACACAGCCATCTGTATCAACATGGAAATATCTACACCACTATCTGTATGAACGTGGAAATATCTACACCGCTATCTGTATGAACATGGAAATACCTACACAGCTATCTGTTTGAACATGGAAATATCTACACCGCTATCTGCACGAAAATGGAAATATCTACACTGCTATCTGCATATACATTTAAATATCTACACAGCTATCTCTTAACACATGGAAATAACTACACCGCTATCTGTATGAACATGGAAATATCTGCACCACCATCTGTATGAACATGGAAATATCTGCACCGCCATCTGTATGAACATGGAAATATCTACACCGCAATCTGTATGAACATTGAAATATCTACACCGCTATCTGTATGAACATGGAAATATCTACACCACTATCTGTATGAACATGGAAATATCTACACCGCTATCTGTTTGAACATGGAAATATCTACAGCGCTATCTGCATGAACATGGAAATATCTTCACCGCCATCTGTATGAACATGGATATGTCTACGCAGCCATCTAGATGAACATGGAATTATCTACACCGCGATCTGTATGAACATGGAAATATCTACACCGCTATCTGTGTAAACATGCATACATCTTCACCGCTATCTGTATAAACATGGAAATATCTACACCGCTATCTGTATGAACATGGAAATATCTACACCGCTATCTGTTTGAACATGGAAATATCTAAACCGCTATCTGCATAAAAATAGAAATATCTACACAGCTATCTGCATATACATGGAAATATCTACAAAGCTATCTCTTTACACATGGAAATAACTACACCGCTATCTCTATAAACATGGAAATATCTACACCGCCATCTGTATGAACATGGAAATATCTGCACCGCCATCTGTATGAACATATAAATATCTACACCGCCATCTGTATTAAGATGGAGATATTTTCACCGCTATGTGTATAAACTTGGAAATATCTACACCGCTATCTGTATAAACATGGAAATATCTACACCGCTATCTGTATAAACATGGAAATATCTACACCGCTATCTGTATAAACATGGAAATATCTACACCGCTACCTGTATAAACATGGAAATATCAGCACCGCTATCTGTATGAACATGGAAATATCTACACCTCTATCTGTGTAAACATGCATACATCTTCACCGCAATCTGTATAAGCATGGAAATATCTACACCGCTATCTGTATGAACATGGAAATATCTACACCGCTATCTGTTTGAACATGGAAATGTCTAAACCGCTATCAGCATGAAAATGGAAATATCTACACAGCTATCTGCATATACATGGAAATATCTACACAGCTATCTCTTTACACATGGAAATAACTACACCGCTATCTGCATGAACATGGAAATATCTTCACCGCCTTCTGTATGAACATGGATATGTCTACGCAGCCATCTAGATGAACATGGAAATATCTACACCACGATCTGTATGAACATGGAAATATCTTCACCGCTAGCTGTATGAACATGGATATATCTACATAGCCCTGTGGATGAACATGGAAATATCCACACTGCTATCTGTGTAAACATGCATACATCTTCACCGCTAGCTGCATAAACACGGAAATATCTACACCGCTATCTGTATGAACACGGAAACATCTACACCACTATCTGTTTGAAGATAGAAATATATACACTGCTATCTGCATGAAAATGGAAATATCTACACAGCTATCTGCATATACATGTAAATATCTACACAGCTATCTCTTTACAAATGGAAATAACTACACCGCTATCTGTATGAACATGGAAATATCTACACCGCCATCTGTATGAACATGGAAATATCTGCACCGCCATCTGTATGAAAATATAAATACACCGCCATCTGTATTAAGATGGAGATATCTACACCGCTATCTGAATAAACATTAAAATATCTACACAGCTATCTGTATAAACATGGAAATATCTACACCGCTATCTGTATAAACATGGAAATATCTACACCGCTACCTGCATAAACATGGAAATATCAGCACCGCTATCTGAATGAACATGGATATATCTACACAGCCATCTGTATCAACATGGAAATATCTACACCACTATCTGTATGAACGTGGAAATATCTACACCGCTATCTGTATGAACATGGAAATACCTACACCGCTATCTGTTTGAACATGGAAATATCTACACCGCTATCTGCACGAAAATGGAAATATCTACACTGCTATCTGCATATACATTTAAATATCTACACAGCTATCTCTTAACACATGGAAATAACTACACCGCTATCTGTATGAACATGGAAATATCTGCACCACCATCTGTATGAACATGGAAATATCTGCACCACCATCTGTATGAACATGGAAATATCTACACCGCAATCTGTATGAACATTGAAATATCTACACCGCTATCTGTATGAACATGGAAATATCTACACCGCTACCTGTATGAACATGGAAATATCTACACCGCTATCTGTTTGAACATGGAAATATCTACACCGCTATCTGCATGAACATGGAAATATCTTCACCGCCATCTGTATGAACATGGATATGTCTACACAGCCATCTAGATGAACATGGAATTATCTACACCGCGATCTGTATGAACATGGAAATATCTACACCGCTTTCTGTGTAAACATGCATACATCTTCACCGCTATCTGTATAAACATGGAAATATCTACACCGCTATCTGTATGAACATGGAAATATCTACACCGCTATCTGTTTGAACATGGAAATATCTAAACCGCTATCTGCATAAAAATAGAAATATCTACACAGCTATCTGCATATACATGGAAATATCTACAAAGCTATCTCTTTACACATGGAAATAACTACACCGCTATCTCTATAAACATGGAAATATCTACACCGCCATCTGTATGAACATGGAAATATCTGCACCGCCATCTGTATGAACATATAAATATCTACACCGCCATCTGTATTAAGATGGAGATATTTTCACCGCTATGTGTATAAACTTGGAAATATCTACACCGCTATCTGTATAAACATGGAAATATCTACACCGCTATCTGTATAAACATGGAAATATCTACACCGCTACCTGTATAAACATGGAAATATCAGCACCGCTATCTGTATGAACATGGAAATATCTACACCACTATCTCTAAGAACATGGAAATATCTACACCGCTATCTGTATGAACATGGAAATAGCTACAATGCTATCTGTATGTACATGGAAATATCTACACCACTATCTGTATGAACATGGAAATATCTAAACCGCCATCTGTATGAACATGGACATATCTACACAGCCATCTGTATGAACATGGAAATATCTGCACCGCCATCTGTATGAAAATATAAATACACCGCCATCTGTATTAAGATGGAGATATCTACACCGCCATCTGAATAAACATTGAAATATCTACACCGCTATCAGTATAAACATGGAAATATCTACACCGCTATCTGTATAAACATGGAAATATCTACACCGCTACCTGCATAAACATGGAAATATCAGCACCGCTATCTGAATGAACATGGATATATCTACACAGCCATCTGTATCAACGTGGAAATATCTACACCACTATCTGTATGAACGTGGAAATATCTACACCGCTATCTGTATGAACATGGAAATACCTACACCGCTATCTGTTTGAACATGGAAATATCTACACCGCTATCTGCACGAAAATGGAAATATCTACACTGCTATCTGAATATACATTTAAATATCTACACAGCTATCTCTTAACACATGGAAATAACTACACCACTATCTGTATGAACATGGAAATATCTGCACCACCATCTGTATGAACATGGATATATCTGCACCGCCATCTGTATGAACATGGAAATATCTACACCGCAATCTGTATGAACATTGAAATATCTACACCGCTATCTGTATGAACATGGAAATATCTACACCGCTATCTGTATGAACATGGAAATATCTACACCGCTATCTGTTTGAACATGGAAATATCTACACCGCCATCTGTATGAACATGGAAATATCTGCACCGCCATCTGTATGAACATATAAATATCTACACCGCCATCTGTATTAAGATGGAGATATCTACACCGCTATCTGAATAAACATGGAAATATCGACACCGCTATCTGTATAAACATGGAAATATCAGCACCGCTATCTGAATGAACATGGATATATCTACACAGCCATCTGTATCAACATGGAAATATCTACACCACTATCTGTATGAACGTGGAAATATCTACACCGCTATCTGTATGAACATGGAAATACCTACACAGCTATCTGTTTGAACATGGAAATATCTACACCGCTATCTGCACGAAAATGGAAATATCTACACTGCTATCTGCATATACATTTAAATATCTACACAGCTATCTCTTAACACATGGAAATAACTACACCGCTATCTGTATGAACATGGAAATATCTGCACCACCATCTGTATGAACATGGAAATATCTGCACCGCCATCTGTATGAACATGGAAATATCTACACCGCAATCTGTATGAACATTGAAATATCTACACCGCTATCTGTATGAACATGGAAATATCTACACCGCTATCTGTATGAACATGGAAATATCTACACCGCTATCTGTTTGAACATGGAAATATCTACACCGCTATCTGCATGAACATGGAAATATCTTCACCGCCATCTGTATGAACATGGATATGTCTACGCAGCCATCTAGATGAACATGGAATTATCTACACCGCGATCTGTATGAACATGGAAATATCTACACCGCTATCTGTGTAAACATGCATACATCTTCACCGCTATCTGTATAAACATGGAAATATCTACACCGCTATCTGTATGAACATGGAAATATCTACACCGCTATCTGTTTGAACATGGAAATATCTAAACCGCTATCTGCATAAAAATAGAAATATCTACACAGCTATCTGCATATTCATGGAAATATCTACAAAGCTATCTCTTTACACATGGAAATAACTACACCGCTATCTCTATAAACATGGAAATATCTACACCGCCATCTGTATGAACATGGAAATATCTGCACCGCCATCTGTATGAACATATAAATATCTACACCGCCATCTGTATTAAGATGGAGATATTTTCACCGCTATGTGTATAAACTTGGAAATATCTACACCGCTATCTGTATAAACATGGAAATATCTACACCGCTATCTGTATAAACATGGAAATATCTACACCGCTATCTGTATAAACATGGAAATATCTACACCGCTACCTGTATAAACATGGAAATATCAGCACCGCTATCTGTATGAACATGGAAATATCTACACCACTATCTGTGTAAACATGCATACATCTTCACCGCAATCTGTATAAGCATGGAAATATCTACACCGCTATCTGTATGAACATGGAAATATCTACACCGCTATCTGTTTGAACATGGAAATGTCTAAACCGCTATCAGCATGAAAATGGAAATATCTACACAGCTATCTGCATATACATGGAAATATCTACACAGCTATCTCTTTACACATGGAAATAACTACACCGCTATCTGCATGAACATGGAAATATCTTCACCGCCTTCTGTATGAACATGGATATGTCTACGCAGCCATCTAGATGAACATGGAAATATCTACACCACGATCTGTATGAACATGGAAATATCTTCACCGCTAGCTGTATGAACATGGATATATCTACATAGCCCTGTGGATGAACATGGAAATATCCACACTGCTATCTGTGTAAACATGCATACATCTTCACCGCTAGCTGTATAAACATGGAAATATCTACACCGCTATCTGTATGAACACGGAAACATCTACACCACTATCTGTTTGAAGATAGAAATATATACACTGCTATCTGCATGAAAATGGAAATATCTACACAGCTATCTGCATATACATGTAAATATCTACACAGCTATCTCTTTACAAATGGAAATAACTACACCGCTATCTGTATGAACATGGAAATATCTACACCGCCATCTGTATGAACATGGAAATATCTGCACCGCCATCTGTATGAAAATATAAATACACCGCCATCTGTATTAAGATGGAGATATCTACACCGCTATCTGAATAAACATTAAAATATCTACACAGCTATCTGTATAAACATGGAAATATCTACACCGCTATCTGTATAAACATGGAAATATCTACACCGCTACCTGCATAAACATGGAAATATCAGCACCGCTATCTGAATGAACATGGATATATCTACACAGCCATCTGTATCAACATGGAAATATCTACACCACTATCTGTATGAACGTGGAAATATCTACACCGCTATCTGTATGAACATGGAAATACCTACACCGCTATCTGTTTGAACATGGAAATATCTACACCGCTATCTGCACGAAAATGGAAATATCTACACTGCTATCTGCATATACATTTAAATATCTACACAGCTATCTCTTAACACATGGTAATAACTACACCGCTATCTGTATGAACATGGAAATATCTGCACCACCATCTGTATGAACATGGAAATATCTGCACCACCATCTGTATGAACATGGAAATATCTACACCGCAATCTGTATGAACATTGAAATATCTACACCGCTATCTGTATGAACATGGAAATATCTACACCGCTACGTGTATGAACATGGAAATATCTACACCGCTATCTGTTTGAACATGGAAATATCTACACCGCTATCTGCATGAACATGGAAATATCTTCACCGCCATCTGTATGAACATGGATATGTCTACACAGCCATCTAGATGAACATGGAATTATCTACACCGCGATCTGTATGAACATGGAAATATCTACACCGCTTTCTGTGTAAACATGCATACATCTTCACCGCTATCTGTATAAACATGGAAATATCTACACCGCTATCTGTATGAACATGGAAATATCTACACCGCTATCTGTTTGAACATGGAAATATCTAAACCGCTATCTGCATAAAAATAGAAATATCTACACAGCTATCTGCATATACATGGAAATATCTACAAAGCTATCTCTTTACACATGGAAATAACTACACCGCTATCTCTATAAACATGGAAATATCTACACCGCCATCTGTATGAACATGGAAATATCTGCACCGCCATCTGTATGAACATATAAATATCTACACCGCCATCTGTATTAAGATGGAGATATTTTCACCGCTATGTGTATAAACTTGGAAATATCTACACCGCTATCTGTATAAACATGGAAATATCTACACCGCTATCTGTATAAACATGGAAATATCTACACCGCTTCCTGTATAAACATGGAAATATCAGCACCGCTATCTGTATGAACATGGAAATATCTACACCACTATCTCTAAGAACATGGAAATATCTACACCGCTATCTGTATGAACATGGAAATAGCTACAATGCTATCTGTATGAACATGGAAATATCTACACCACTATCTGTATGAACA
Source organism: Gorilla gorilla gorilla (assembly GCF_029281585.2). Classification (NCBI taxonomy): domain Eukaryota; kingdom Metazoa; phylum Chordata; class Mammalia; order Primates; family Hominidae; genus Gorilla; species Gorilla gorilla. The sequence continues at coordinate 3,711,735 of NC_073234.2, forward strand.
TGGAAATATCTAAACCGCCATCTGTATGAACATGGACATATCTACACAGCCATCTGTATGAACATGGAAATATCTGCACCGCCATCTGTATGAAAATATAAATACACCGCCATCTGTATTAAGATGGAGATATCTACACCGCCATCTGAATAAACATTGAAATATCTACACCGCTATCAGTATAAACATGGAAATATCTACACCGCTATCTGTATAAACATGGAAATATCTACACCGCTACCTGCATAAACATGGAAATATCAGCACCGCTATCTGAATGAACATGGATATATCTACACAGCCATCTGTATCAACGTGGAAATATCTACACCACTATCTGTATGAACGTGGAAATATCTACACCGCTATCTGTATGAACATGGAAATACCTACACCGCTATCTGTTTGAACATGGAAATATCTACACCGCTATCTGCACGAAAATGGAAATATCTACACTGCTATCTGAATATACATTTAAATATCTACACAGCTATCTCTTAACACATGGAAATAACTACACCACTATCTGTATGAACATGGAAATATCTGCACCACCATCTGTATGAACATGGATATATCTGCACCGCCATCTGTATGAACATGGAAATATCTACACCGCAATCTGTATGAACATTGAAATATCTACACCGCTATCTGTATGAACATGGAAATATCTACACCGCTATCTGTATGAACATGGAAATATCTACACCGCTATCTGTTTGAACATGGAAATATCTACACCGCCATCTGTATGAACATGGAAATATCTGCACCGCCATCTGTATGAACATATAAATATCTACACCGCCATCTGTATTAAGATGGAGATATCTACACCGCTATCTGAATAAACATGGAAATATCGACACCGCTATCTGTATAAACATGGAAATATCTACACCGCTATCTGTATAAACATGGAAATTTCTACACCGCTACCTGCATAAACATGGAAATATCAGCACCGCTATCTGAATGAACATGGATATATCTACACAGCCATCTGTATCAACATGGAAATATCTACACCACTATCTGTATGAACATGGAAATATCTACACCGCTATCTGTATGAACATGGAAATACCTACACCGCTATCTGTTTGAACATGGAAATATCTACACCGCTATCTGCATGAAAATGGAAATATCTACACTGCAATCTGCATATACATTTAAATATCTACACAGCTATCTCTTAACACATGGAAATAACTACACCGCTATCTGTAAGAACATGGAAATATCTACACCACCATCAGTATGAACATGGAAATATCTGCACCGCCATCTGTATGAACATGGAAATATCTACACCACTATCTGTATGAACATGGAAATATCTAAACCGCCATCTGTATGAACATGGACATATCTACACAGCCATCTGGATGAACATGGAAATATCTACATCGCTATCTGCATGAACATGGAAATATCTACACCACTATCTGTGTAAACATGCATACATCTTCACCGCAATCTGTATAAGCATGGAAATATCTACACCGCTATCTGTATGAACATGGAAATATCGACACCGCTATCTGTTTGAACATGGAAATATCTAAACCGCTATCAGCATGAAAATGGAAATATCTACACAGCTATCTGCATATACATGGAAATATCTACACAGCTATCTCTTTACACATGGAAATAACTACACCGCTATCTGCATGAACATGGAAATATCTTCACCGCCATCTGTATGAACATGGATATGTCTACGCAGCCATCTACATGAACATGGAAATATCTACACCGCGATCTGTATGAACATGGAAATATCTTCACCGCTAGCTGTATGAACATGGATATATCTACATAGCCCTCTGGATGAACATGGAAATATCCACACTGCTATCTGTGTAAACATGCATACATCTTCACCGCTAGCTGTATAAACATGGAAATATCTACACCGCTATCTGTATGAACACGGAAACATCTACACCACTATCTGTTTGAAGATAGAAATATATACACTGCTATCTGTTTGAAAATGGAAATATCTACACAGCTATCTGCATATACATGTAAATATCTACACAGCTATCTCTTTACAAATGGAAATAACTACACCGCTATCTGTATGAACATGGAAATATCTACACCGCCATCTGTATGAACATGGAAATATCTGCACCGCCATCTGTATGAAAATATAAATACACCGCCATCTGTATTAAGATGGAGATATCTACACCGCTATCTGAATAAACATTAAAATATCTACACCGCTATCTGTATAAACATGGAAATATCTACACCGCTATCTGTATAAACATGGAAATATCTACACCGCTACCTGCATAAACATGGAAATATCAGCACCGCTATCTGAATGAACATGGATATATCTACACAGCCATCTGTATCAACATGGAAATATCTACACCACTATCTGTATGAACGTGGAAATATCTACACCGCTATCTGTATAAACATGGAAATATCTACACCGCTACCTGCATAAACATGGAAATATCAGCACCGCTATCTGCACGAAAATGGAAATATCTACACTGCTATCTGCATATACATTTAAATATCTACACAGCTATCTCTTAACACATGGAAATAACTACACCGCTATCTGTATGAACATGGAAATATCTGCACCACCATCTGTATGAACATGGAAATATCTGCACCGCCATCTGTATGAACGTGGAAATATCTACACCGCAATCTGTATGAACATTGAAATATCTACACCGCTATCTGTATGAACATGGAAATATCTACACCGCTATCTGTATGAACATGGAAATATCTACACCGCTATCTGTTTGAACATGGAAATATCTACACCGCTATCTGCATGAACATGGAAATATCTTCACCGCCATCTGTATGAACATGGATATGTCTACGCAGCCATCTAGATGAACATGGAATTATCTACACCGTGATCTGTATGAACATGGAAATATCTACACCGCTTTCTGTGTAAACATGCATACATCTTCACCGCTATCTGTATAAACATGGAAATATCTACACCGCTATCTGTATGAACATGGAAATATCTACACCGCTATCTGTTTGAACATGGAAATATCTAAACCGCTATCTGCATAAAAATAGAAATATCTACACAGCTATCTGCATATACATGGAAATATCTACAAAGCTATCTCTTTACACATGGAAATAACTACACCGCTATCTCTATAAACATGGAAATAACTACACCGCCATCTGTATGAACATGGAAATATCTGCACCGTCATCTGTATGAACATATAAATATCTACACCGCCATCTGTATTAAGATGGAGATATTTTCACCGCTATGTGTATAAACTTGGAAATATCTACACCGCTATCTGTATAAACATGGAAATATCTACACCGCTATCTGTATAAACATGGAAATATCTACACCGCTACCTGTATAAACATGGAAATATCAGCACCGCTATCTGTATGAACATGGAAATATCTACACCACTATCTCTAAGAACATGGAAATATCTACACCGCTATCTGTATGAACATGGAAATAACTACAATGATATCTGTATGAACATGGAAATATCTACACCACTATCTGTATGAACATGGAAATATCTAAACCGCCATCTGTATGAACATGGACATATCTACACAGCCATCTGTATGAACATGGAAATATCTGCACCGCCATCTGTATGAAAATATAAATACACCGCCATCTGTATTAAGATGGAGATATCTACACCGCTATCTGAATAAACATTGAAATATCTACACCGCTATCTGTATAAACATGGAAATATCTACACCGCTACCTGCATAAACATGGAAATATCAGCACCGCTATCTGAATGAACATGGATATATCTACACAGCCATCTGTATCAACATGGAAATATCTACACCACTATCTGTATGAACGTGGAAATATCTACACCGCTATCTGTATGAACATGGAAATACCTACCCAGCTATCTGTTTGAACATGGAAATATCTACACCGCTATCTGCACGAAAATGGAAATATCTACACTGCTATCTGCATATACATTTAAATATCTACACAGCTATCTCTTAACACATGGAAATAACTACACCGCTATCTGTATGAACATGGAAATATCTGCACCACCATCTGTATGAACATGGAAATATCTGCACCGCCATCTGTATGAACATGGAAATATCTACACCGCAATCTGTATGAACATTGAAATATCTACACCGCTATCTGTATGAACATGGAAATATCTACACCGCTATCTGTATGAACATGGAAATATCTACACCGCTATCTGTTTGAACATGGAAATACCTACACCGCTATCTGCATGAACATGGAAATATCTACACCGCTATCTGTATGAACATGGAAATATCTACACCGCTATCTGTTTGAACATGGAAATATCTACACCGCTATCTGCATGAACATGGAAATAACTTCACCGCCATCTGTATGAACATGGATATGTCTACGCAGCCATCTAGATGAACATGGAATTATCTACACCGTGATCTGTATGAACATGGAAATATCTACACCGCTTTCTGTGTAAACATGCATACATCTTCACCGCTATCTGTATAAACATGGAAATATCTACACCGCTATCTGTATGAACATGGAAATATCTACACCGCTATCTGTTTGAACATGGAAATATCTAAACCGCTATCTGCATAAAAATAGAAATATCTACACAGCTATCTGCATATACATGGAAATATCTACAAAGCTATCTCTTTACACATGGAAATAACTACACCGCTATCTCTATAAACATGGAAATAACTACACCGCCATCTGTATGAACATGGAAATATCTGCACCGTCATCTGTATGAACATATAAATATCTACACCGCCATCTGTATTAAGATGGAGATATTTTCACCGCTATGTGTATAAACTTGGAAATATCTACACCGCTATCTGTATAAACATGGAAATATCTACACCGCTATCTGTATAAACATGGAAATATCTACACCGCTACCTGTATAAACATGGAAATATCAGCACCGCTATCTGTATGAACATGGAAATATCTACACCACTATCTCTAAGAACATGGAAATATCTACACCGCTATCTGTATGAACATGGAAATAACTACAATGATATCTGTATGAACATGGAAATATCTACACCACTATCTGTATGAACATGGAAATATCTAAACCGCCATCTGTATGAACATGGACATATCTACACAGCCATCTGTATGAACATGGAAATATCTGCACCGCCATCTGTATGAAAATATAAATACACCGCCATCTGTATTAAGATGGAGATATCTACACCGCTATCTGAATAAACATTGAAATATCTACACCGCTATCTGTATAAACATGGAAATATCTACACCGCTACCTGCATAAACATGGAAATATCAGCACCGCTATCTGAATGAACATGGATATATCTACACAGCCATCTGTATCAACATGGAAATATCTAAACCACTATCTGTATGAACGTGGAAATATCTACACCGCTATCTGTATGAACATGGAAATACCTACCCAGCTATCTGTTTGAACATGGAAATATCTACACCGCTATCTGCACGAAAATGGAAATATCTACACTGCTATCTGCATATACATTTAAATATCTACACAGCTATCTCTTAACACATGGAAATAACTACACCGCTATCTGTATGAACATGGAAATATCTGCACCACCATCTGTATGAACATGGAAATATCTGCACCGCCATCTGTATGAACATGGAAATATCTACACCGCAATCTGTATGAACATTGAAATATCTACACCGCTATCTGTATGAACATGGAAATATCTACACCGCTATCTGTATGAACATGGAAATATCTACACCGCTATCTGTTTGAACATGGAAATACCTACACCGCTATCTGCATGAACATGGAAATATCTTCACCGCCATCTGTATGAACATGGATATGTCTACGCAGCCATCTAGATGAACATGGAATTATCTACACCGCGATCTGTATGAACATGGAAATATCTACACCGCTATCTGTGTAAACATGCATACATCTTCACCGCTATCTGTATAAACATGGAAATATCTACACCGCTATCTGTATGAACATGGAAATATCTACACCGCTATCTGTTTGAACATGGAAATATCTAAACCGCTATCTGCATAAAAATAGAAATATCTACACAGCTATCTGCATATACATGGAAATATCTACAAAGCTATCTCTTTACACATGGAAATAACTACACCGCTATCTCTATAAACATGGAAATATCTACACCGCCATCTGTATGAACATGGAAATATCTGCACCGCCATCTGTATGAACATATAAATATCTACACCGCCATCTGTATTAAGATGGAGATATTTTCACCGCTATGTGTATAAACTTGGAAATATCTACACCGCTATCTGTATAAACATGGAAATATCTACACCGCTATCTGTATAAACATGGAAATATCTACACCGCTACCTGTATAAACATGGAAATATCAGCACCGCTATCTGTATGAATATGGAAATATCTACACCACTATCTCTAAGAACATGGAAATATCTACACCACTATCTGTATTAACATGGAAATAGCTACAATGCTATCTGTATGAACATGGAAATATCTACACCACTATCTGTATGAACATGGAAATATCTAAACCGCCATCTGTATGAACATGGACATATCTACACAGCCATCTGGATGAACATGGAAATATCTACACCGCTATCTGCATGAACATGGAAATATCTACACCGCTATCTGTGTAAACATGCATACATCTTCACCGCAATCTTTATAAGCATGGAAATGTCTACACCGCTATCTGTATGAACATGGAAATATCTACACCGCTATCTGTTTGAACATGGAAATATCTAAACCGCTATCAGCATGAAAATGGAAATATCTACACATCTATCTGCATATACATGGAAATATCTACACAGCTATCTCTTTACACATGGAAATAACTACACCGCTATCTGCCTGAACATGGAAATATCTTCACCGCCATCTGTTTGAACATGGATATGTCTACGCAGCCATCTAGATGAACATGGAAATATTTACACCGCCATCTGTATGAACATGGAAATATCTACACCGCTAGCAGTATGAACATGGATATATCTACATAGCCCTCTGGATGAACATGGAAATATCCACACTGCTATCTGTGTAAACATGCATACATCTTCACCGCAATCTGTATAAGCATGGAAATATCTACACCGCTATCTGTATGAACATGGAAATATCGACACCGCTATCTGTTTGAACATGGAAATATCTAAACCGCTATCAGCATGAAAATGGAAATATCTACACAGCTATCTGCATATACATGGAAATATCTACACAGCTATCTCTTTACACATGGAAATAACTACACCGCTATCTGCATGAACATGGAAATATCGTCACCGCCATCTGTGTGAACATGGATATGTCTACGCAGCCATCTACATGAACATGGAAATATCTACACCGCGATCTGTATGAACATGGAAATATCTTCACCGCTAGCTGTATGAACATGGATATATCTACATAGCCCTCTGGATGAACATGGAAATATCCACACTGCTATCTGTGTAAACATGCATACATCTTCACCGCTAGCTGTATAAACATGGAAATATCTACACCGCTATCTGTATGAACACGGAAACATCTACACCACTATCTGTTTGAAGATAGAAATATATACACTGCTATCTGCATGAAAATGGAAATATCTACACAGCTATCTGCATATACATGTAAATATCTACACAGCTATCTCTTTACAAATGGAAATAACTACACCGCTATCTGTATGAACATGGAAATATCTACACCGCTACCTGTATAAACATGGAAATATCAGCACCGCTATCTGTATGAATATGGAAATATCTACACCACTATCTCTAAGAACATGGAAATATCTACACCACTATCTGTATTAACATGGAAATAGCTACAATGCTATCTGTATGAACATGGAAATATCTACACCACTATCTGTATGAACATGGAAATATCTAAACCGCCATCTGTATGAACATGGACATATCTACACAGCCATCTGGATGAACATGGAAATATCTACACCGCTATCTGCATGAACATGGAAATATCTACACCGCTATCTGTGTAAACATGCATACATCTTCACCGCAATCTTTATAAGCATGGAAATGTCTACACCGCTATCTGTATGAACATGGAAATATCTACACCGCTATCTGTTTGAACATGGAAATATCTAAACCGCTATCAGCATGAAAATGGAAATATCTACACATCTATCTGCATATACATGGAAATATCTACACAGCTATCTCTTTACACATGGAAATAACTACACCGCTATCTGCCTGAACATGGAAATATCTTCACCGCCATCTGTTTGAACATGGATATGTCTACGCAGCCATCTAGATGAACATGGAAATATTTACACCGCCATCTGTATGAACATGGAAATATCTACACCGCTAGCAGTATGAACATGGATATATCTACATAGCCCTCTGGATGAACATGGAAATATCCACACTGCTATCTGTGTAAACATGCATACATCTTCACCGCAATCTGTATAAGCATGGAAATATCTACACCGCTATCTGTATGAACATGGAAATATCGACACCGCTATCTGTTTGAACATGGAAATATCTAAACCGCTATCAGCATGAAAATGGAAATATCTACACAGCTATCTGCATATACATGGAAATATCTACACAGCTATCTCTTTACACATGGAAATAACTACACCGCTATCTGCATGAACATGGAAATATCTTCACCGCCATCTGTATGAACATGGATATGTCTACGCAGCCATCTACATGAACATGGAAATATCTACACCGCGATCTGTATGAACATGGAAATATCTTCACCGCTAGCTGTATGAACATGGATATATCTACATAGCCCTCTGGATGAACATGGAAATATCCACACTGCTATCTGTGTAAACATGCATACATCTTCACCGCTAGCTGTATAAACATGGAAATATCTACACCGCTATCTGTATGAACACGGAAACATCTACACCACTATCTGTTTGAAGATAGAAATATATACACTGCTATCTGCATGAAAATGGAAATATCTACACAGCTATCTGCATATACATGTAAATATCTACACAGCTATCTCTTTACAAATGGAAATAACTACACCGCTATCTGTATGAACATGGAAATATCTACACCGCCATCTGTATGAACATGGAAATATCTGCACCGCCATCTGTATGAAAATATAAATACACCGCCATCTGTATTAAGATGGAGATATCTACACCGCTATCTGAATAAACATTAAAATATCTACACCGCTATCTGTATAAACATGGAAATATCTACACCGCTATCTGTATAAACATGGAAATATCTACACCGCTACCTGCATAAACATGGAAATATCAGCACCGCTATCTGAATGAACATGGATATATCTACACAGCCATCTGTATCAACATGGAAATATCTACACCACTATCTGTATGAACGTGGAAATATCTACACCGCTATCTGTATGAACATGGAAAAACCTACACCGCTATCTGTTTGAACATGGAAATATCTACACCGCTATCTGCACGAAAATGGAAATATCTACACTGCTATCTGCATATACATTTAAATATCTACACAGCTATCTCTTAACACATGGAAATAACTGCACCGCTATCTGTATGAACATGGAAAGATCTGCACCACCATCTGTATGAACATGGAAATATCTGCACCGCCATCTGTATGAACATGGAAATATCTACACCGCAATCTGTATGAACATTGAAATATCTACACCGCTATCTGTATGAACATGGAAATATCTACACCGCTATCTGTATGAACATGGAAATATCTACACCGCTATCTGTTTGAACATGGAAATATCTACACCGCTATCTGCATGAACATGGAAATATCTTCACCGCCATCTGTATGAACATGGATATGTCTACGCAGCCATCTAGATGAACATGGAATTATCTACACCGCGATCTGTATGAACATGGAAATATCTACACCGCTTTCTGTGTAAACATGCATACATCTTCACCGCTATCTGTATAAACATGGAAATATCTACACCGCTATCTGTATGAACATGGAAATATCTACACCGCTATCTGTTTGAACATGGAAATATCTAAACCGCTATCTGCATAAAAATAGAAATATCTACACAGCTATCTGCATATACATGGAAATATCTACAAAGCTATCTCTTTACACATGGAAATAACTACACCGCTATCTCTATAAACATGGAAATAACTACACCGCCATCTGTATGAACATGGAAATATCTGCACCGTCATCTGTATGAACATATAAATATCTACACCGCCATCTGTATTAAGATGGAGATATTTTCACCGCTATGTGTATAAACTTGGAAATATCTACACCGCTATCTGTATAAACATGGAAATATCTACACCGCTATCTGTATAAACATGGAAATATCTACACCGCTACCTGTATAAACATGGAAATATCAGCACCGCTATCTGTATGAACATGGAAATATCTACACCACTGTCTCTAAGAACATGGAAATATCTACACCGCTATCTGTATGAACATGGAAATAGCTACAATGCTATCTGTATGAACATGGAAATATCTACACCACTATCTGTATGAACATGGAAATATCTAAACCGCCATCTGTATGAACATGGACATATCTACACAGCCATCTGTATGAACATGGAAATATCTGCACCGCCATCTGTATGAAAATATAAATACACCGCCATCTGTATTAAGATGGAGATATCTACACCGCCATCTGAATAAACATTGAAATATCTACACCGCTATCTGTATAAACATGGAAATATCTACACCGCTACCTGCATAAACATGGAAATATCAGCACCGCTATCTGAATGAACATGGATATATCTACACAGCCATCTGTATCAACATGGAAATATCTACACCACTATCTGTATGAACGTGGAAATATCTACACCGCTATCTGTATGAACATGGAAATACCTACACAGCTATCTGTTTGAACATGGAAATATCTACACCGCTATCTGCACGAAAATGGAAATATCTACACTGCTATCTGCATATACATTTAAATATCTACACAGCTATCTCTTAACACATGGAAATAACTACACCGCTATCTGTATGAACATGGAAATATCTGCACCACCATCTGTATGAACATGGAAATATCTGCACCGCCATCTGTATGAACATGGAAATATCTACACCGCAATCTGTATGAACATTGAAATATCTACACCGCTATCTGTATGAACATGGAAATATCTACACCGCTATCTGTATGAACATGGAAATATCTACACCGCTATCTGTTTGAACATGGAAATATCTACACCGCCATCTGTATGAACATATAAATATCTACACCGCCATCTGTATTAAGATGGAGATATTTTCACCGCTATGTGTATAAACTTGGAAATATCTACACCGCTATCTGTATAAACATGGAAATATCTACACCGCTATCTGTATAAACATGGAAATATCTACACCGCTACCTGTATAAACATGGAAATATCAGCACCGCTATCTGTATGAATATGGAAATATCTACACCACTATCTCTAAGAACATGGAAATATCTACACCACTATCTGTATTAACATGGAAATAGCTACAATGCTATCTGTATGAACATGGAAATATCTACACCACTATCTGTATGAACATGGAAATATCTAAACCGCCATCTGTATGAACATGGACATATCTACACAGCCATCTGGATGAACATGGAAATATCTACACCGCTATCTGCATGAACATGGAAATATCTACACCGCTATCTGTGTAAACATGCATACATCTTCACCGCAATCTTTATAAGCATGGAAATGTCTACACCGCTATCTGTATGAACATGGAAATATCTACACCGCTATCTGTTTGAACATGGAAATATCTAAACCGCTATCAGCATGAAAATGGAAATATCTACACATCTATCTGCATATACATGGAAATATCTACACAGCTATCTCTTTACACATGGAAATAACTACACCGATATCTGCATGAACATGGAAATATCTTCACCGCCATCTGTTTGAACATGGATATGTCTACGCAGCCATCTAGATGAACATGGAAATATCTACACCGCCATCTGTATGAACATGGAAATATCTACACCGCTAGCAGTATGAACATGGATATATCTACATAGCCCTCTGGATGAACATGGAAATATCCACACTGCTATCTGTGTAAACATGCATACATCTTCACCCGCTAGCTGTATAAACATGGAAATATCTACACCGCTATCTGTATGAACACGGAAACATCTACACCACTATCTGCTTGAAGATAAAAATATATACACTGCTATCTGCATGAAAATGTAAATATCTACACAGCTATCTGCATATACATGGAAATATCTACACAGCTATCTCTTTACACATGGAAATATCAGCACCGCTATCTGTATAAACATGGAAATATCTACACCGCTACCTGTATAAACATGGAAATATCAGCACGGCTATCTGTATGAACATGGAAATATCTACACCGCTATCTGTTTGAACATGGAAATATCTACACCGCTATCTGCATGAACATGGAAATATCTTCACCGCCATCTGTATGAACATGGATATGTCTACGCAGCCATCTAGATGAACATGGAATTATCTACACCGCGATCTGTATGAACATGGAAATATCTACACCGCTTTCTGTGTAAACATGCATACATCTTCACCGCTATCTGTATAAACTTGGAAATATCTACACCGCTATCTGTATGAACATGGAAATTTCTACACCGCTATCTGTATGAACATGGAAATACCTACACCGCTATCTGTTTGAACATGGAAATATCTAAACCGCTATCTGCATAAAAATACAAATATCTACACAGCTATCTGCATATACATGGAAATATCTACAAAGCTATCTCTTTACAAATGGAATTAACTACACCGCTATCTCTATAAACATGGAAATATCTAAACCGCCATCTGTATGAACATGGAAATATCTGCACCGCCATCTGTATGAACATATAAATATCTACACCGCCATCTGTATTAAGATGGAGATATTTTCACCGCTATGTGTATAAACTTGGAAATATCTACACCGCTATCTGTATAAACATGGAAATATCTACACCGCTATCTGTATAAACATGGAAATATCTACACCGCTACCTGTATAAACATGGAAATATCAGCACCGCTATCTGTATGAATATGGAAATATCTACACCACTATCTCTAAGAACATGGAAATATCTATACCGCTATCTGTATGAACATGGAAATAGCTACAATGCTATCTGTATGAACATGGAAATATCTACACCACTATCTGTATGAACATGGAAATATCTAAACCGCCATCTGTATGAACATGGACATATCTACACAGCCATCTGGATGAACATGGAAATATCTACACCGCTATCTGCATGAACATGGAAATATCTACACCGCTATCTGTGTAAACATGCATACATCTTCACCGCAATCTGTATAAGCATGGAAATGTCTACACCGCTATCTGTATGAACATGGAAATATCTACACCGCTATCTGTTTGAACATGGAAATATCTAAACCGCTATCGGCATGAAAATGGATATATCTACACATCTATCTGCATATACATGGAAATATCTACACAGCTATCTCTTTACACATGGAAATAACTACACCGCTATCTGCATGAACATGGAAATATCTTCACCGCCATCTGTTTGAACATGGATATGTCTACGCAGCCATCTAGATGAACATGGAAATATCTACACCGCTAGCAGTATGAACATGGATATATCTACATAGCCCTCTGGATGAACATGGAAATATCCACACTGCTATCTGTGTAAACATGCATACATCTTCACCGCTAGCTGTATAAACATGGAAATATCTACACCGCTATCTGTATGAACACGGAAACATCTACACCACTATCTGTTTGCAGATAGAAATATATACACTGCTATCTGCATGAAAATGGAAATATCTACACAGGTATCTGCATATACATGGAAATATCTACACAGCTATCTCTTTACACATGGAAATAACTACACCGCTATCTGTATGAACATGGAAATATCTACACCGCCATCTGTATGAACATGGAAATATCTGCACCGCCATCTGTATGAACATATAAATATCTACACCGCCATCTGTATTAAGATGGAGATATCTACACCGCTATCTGAATAAACATGGAAATATCGACACCGCTATCTGTATAAACATGGAAATATCTACACCGCTATCTGTATAAACATGGAAATATCTACACCGCTACCTGCATAAACATGGAAATATCAGCACCGCTATCTGAATGAACATGGATATATCTACACAGCCATCTGTATCAACATGGAAATATCTACACCACTATCTGTATGAACATGGAAATATCTACACCGCTATCTGTATGAACATGGAAATACCTACAACGCTATCTGTTTGAACATGGAAATATCTACACCGCTATCTGCATGAAAATGGAAATATCTACACTGCAATCTGCATATACATTTAAATATCTACACAGCTATCTCTTAACACATGGAAATAACTACACCGCTATCTGTATGAACATGGAAATATCTACACCACCATCAGTATGAACATGGAAATATCTGCACCGCCATCTGTATGAACATGGATATGTCTACGCAGCCATCTAGATGAACATGGAATTATCTACAACGCGATCTGTATGAACATGGAAGTATCTACACCGCTATCTGTGTAAACATGCATACATCTTCACCGCTATCTGTATAAACATGGAAATATCTACACCGCTATCTGTATGAACATGGAAATATCTACACTGCTATCTGTTTGAACATGGAAATATCTAAACCGCTATCTGCATAAAAATAGAAATATCTACACAGCTATCTGCATATACATGGAAATATCTACAAAGCTATCTCTTTACACATGGAAATAACTACACCGCTATCTCTATAAACATGGAAATATCTACACCGCCATCTATATGAACATGGAAATATCTGCACCGCCATCTGTATGAACATATAAATATCTACACCGCCATCTGTATTAAGATGGAGATATCTTCACCGCTATGTGTATAAACTTGGAAATATCTACACCGCTATCTGTATAAACATGGAAATATCTACACCGCTATCTGTATAAACATGGAAATATCTACACCGCTACCTGTATAAACATGGAATTATCAGCACCGCTATCTGTATGAACATGGAAATATCTACACCACTATCTCTAAGAACATGGAAATATCTACACCGCTATCTGTATGAACATGGAAATAGCTACAATGCTATCTGTATGAACATGGAAGTATCTACACCACTATCTGTATGAACATGGAAATATCTAAACCGCCATCTTTATGAACATGGATATATCTACACAGCCATCTGGATGAACATGGAAATATCTACACCGATATCTGCATGAACATGGAAATATCTACACCGCTATCTGTGTAAACATGCATACATCTTCACCGCAATCTGTATAAGCATGGAAATATCTACACCGCTATCTGTATGAACATGGAAATATCTACACCGCTATCTGTTTGAACATGGAAATATCTAAACCGCTATCAGCATGAAAATGGAAATATCTACACAGCTATCTGCATATACATGGAAATATCTACACAGCTATCTCTTTACACATGGAAATAACTACACCGCTATCTGCATGAACATGGACATATCTTCACCGCCATCTGTATGAACATGGATATGTCTACGCAGCCATCTAGATGAACATGGAAATATCTACACCGCGATCTGTTTGAACATGGAAATATCTACACCGCTATCTGCATGAAAATGGAAATATCTACACTGCTATCTGCATATACATTTAAATATCTACACAGCTATCTCTTAACACATGGAAATAACTACACCGCTATCTGTATGAACATGGAAATATCTACACCACCATCTGTATGAACATGGAAATATCTGCACCGCCATCTGTATGAACATGGAAATCTCTACACCGCAATCTGTATGAACATGGAAATATCTACACCGCTATCTGTATGAACATGGAAATATCTACACCGCTATCTGTATGAACATGGAAATAGCTACAATGCTATCTGTATGAACATGGAAGTATCTACACCACTATCTGTATGAACATGGAAATATCTAAACCGCCATCTTTATGAACATGGATATATCTACACAGCCATCTGGATGAACATGGAAATATCTACACCAATATCTGCATGAACATGGAAATATCTACACCGCTATCTGTGTAAACATGCATACATCTTCACCGCAATCTGTATAAGCATGGAAATATCTACACCGCTATCTGTATGAACATGGAAATATCTACACCGCTATCTGTTTGAACATGGAAATATCTACACCGACATCTGTATGAACATGGAAATATCTGCACCGCCATCTGTATGAACATATAACTATCTACACCGCCATCTGTAATAAGATGGAGATATCTACACCGCTATCTGTGTAAAAATGCATACATCTTCACCGCTAGCTGTATAAACATGGAAATATCTACACCGCTATCTGTATAAACATGGAAATATCTACACCGCTATCTGTTTGAACATGGAAATATCTAAACCGCTATCTGCATAAAAATAGAAATATCTACACAGCTATCTGCATATACATGGAAATATCTAGAAATCTATCTCTTTACACATGGAAATAACTACACCGCTATCTCTATAAACATGGAAATATCTACACCGCCATCTGTATGAACATGGAAATATCTCCACCGCCATCTGTATCAACATATAAATATCTACACCGCCATCTGTATTAAGATGGAGACATCTTCACCGCTATGTGTATAAACTTGGAAATATCTACACCGCTATCTGTATAAACATGGAAATATCTACACCGCTATCTGTATAAACATGGAAATATCTACACCGCTACCTGTAAACATGGAAATATCAGCACCGCTATCTGTATGAACATGGAAATATCTACACCACTATCTCTAAGAACATGGAAATATCTACACCGCTATCTGTATGAACATGGAAATAGCAACAGTGCTATCTGTATGAACATGGAAATATATACACCACTATCTGTATGAACATGGAAATATCTACACCGCCATCTGTATGAACATGGATATATTTACACAGCCATCTGGATGAACATGGAAATATCTACACCGCTATCTGTGTAAACATGCATACATCTTCACCGCAATCTGTATAAGCATGGAAATATCTACACCGCTATCTGTATGAACATGGAAATATCTAAACTGCTATCAGCATGAAAATGGAAATATCTACACAGCTATCTGCATATACATGGAAATATCTACACAGCTATCTCTTTACACATGGAAATAACTACACCGCTATCTGCATGAACATGGAAATATCTTCACCGCCATCTGTATGAACATGGATATGTCTACGTAGCCATCTAGATGAACATGGAAATATCTACACTGCGATCTGTATGAGCATGGAAATATCTACACCGCTAGCTGTATGAACTTGGAAATATCTACACCGCTATCTGTTTGAACATGGAAATATCTAAACCGCTATCTGCATAAAAATAGAAATATCTACACAGCTATCTGCATATACATGGAAATATCTAGAAATCTATCTCTTTACACATGGAAATAACTACACCGCTATCTCTATAAACATGGAAATATCTACACCGCCATCTGTATGAACATGGAAATATCTGCACCGCCATCTGTATGAACATATAAATATCTACACCGCCATCTGTATTAAGATGGAGACATCTTCACCGCTATGTGTATAAACTTGGAAATATCTACACCGCTATCTGTATAAACATGGAAATATCTACACCGCTATCTGTATAAACATGGAAATATCTACACCGCTACCTGTAAACATGGAAATATCAGCACCGCTATCTGTATGAACATGGAAATATCTACACCACTATCTCTAAGAACATGGAAATATCTACACCGCTATCTGTATGAACATGGAAATAGCAACAATGCTATCTGTATGAACATGGAAATATATACACCACTATCTGTATGAACATGGAAATATCTACACCGCCATCTGTATGAACATGGATATATTTACACAGCCATCTGGATGAACATGGAAATATCTACACCGCTATCTGTGTAAACATGCATACATCTTCACCGCAATCTGTATAAGCATGGAAATATCTACACCGCTATCTGTATGAACATGGAAATATCTAAACTGCTATCAGCATGAAAATGGAAATATCTACACAGCTATCTGCATATACATGGAAATATCTACACAGCTATCTCTTTACACATGGAAATAACTACACCGCTATCTGCATGAACATGGAAATATCTTCACCGCCATCTGTATGAACATGGATATGTCTACGTAGCCATCTAGATGAACATGGAAATATCTACACTGCGATCTGTATGAGCATGGAAATATCTACACCGCTAGCTGTATGAACTTGGATATATCTACATAGCCCTCTGGATGAACATGGAAATATCCACACTGCTATCTGTGTAAACATGCATACATCTTCACCGCTAGCTGTATAAACATGGAAATATCTACACCGCTATCTGTATGAACACGGAAACATCTACACCACTATCTGTTTGAAGATAGAAATATATACACTGCTATCTGCAAGAAAATGGAAATATCTACACAGCTATCTGCATATACATGTAAATATCTACACAGCTATCTCTTTACACATGGAAATAACTACACCGCTATCTGTATGAACATGGAAATATCTACACCGCCATCTGTATGAACATGGAAATATCTGCACCGCCATCTGTATGAACATATAAATATCTACACCATCTGTATTAAGATGGAGATATCTACACCGCTATCTGAATAAAAATGGAAATATCTACACCGCTATCTGTATAAACATGGAAATATCTACACCGCTATCTGTATAAACATGGAAATATCTACACCGCTACCTGCATAAACATGGAAATATCAGCACCGCTATCTGAATGAACATGGATATATCTACACAGCCATCTGTATCACCATGGAAATATCTACACCACTATCTGTATGAACATGGAAATATCTACACCGCTGTCTGTATGAACATGGAAATACCTACACCGCTATCTGTTTGAACATGGAAATATCTACACCGCTATCGGCATGAAAATGGAAATATCTACACTGCTATCTGCATATACATTTAAATATCTACACAGCTATCTCTTAACACATGGAAATAACTACACCGCTATCTGTATGAACATGGAAATATCTACACCACCATCTGTATGAACATGGAAATATCTGCAACGCCATCTGTATGAACATGGAAATATCTACACCGCAATCTGTATGAACATGGAAATATCTACACCGCTTTCTGTATAAACATGGAAATATCTACACCGCTATCTGTATGAACATGGAAATATCTACACCGCTATCTGTTTGAACATGGAAATATCTACACTGCTATCTGCATGAACATGGAAATATCATCAACCGCCATCTGTATGAACATGGATATGTCTACGCAGCCATCTAGATGAACATCTAAT
This sequence comes from Gorilla gorilla gorilla, assembly GCF_029281585.2. Taxonomy (NCBI): domain Eukaryota; kingdom Metazoa; phylum Chordata; class Mammalia; order Primates; family Hominidae; genus Gorilla; species Gorilla gorilla. Next base: position 3,731,328 of record NC_073234.2, read on the forward strand.
TATCTACACCGCGATCTGTATGAACATGGAAATATCTACACCGCTATCTGTGTAAACATGCATACATCTTCACCGCTATCTGTATAAACATGGAAATATCTACACCGCTATCTGTATGAACATGGAAATATCTACACCGCTATCTGTTTGAACATGGAAATATCTAAACCGCTATCTGCATAAAAATAGAAATATCTACACAGCTATCTGCATATACATGGAAATATCTAGAAATCTATCTCTTTACACATGGAAATAACTACACCGCTATCTCTATAAACATGGAAATATCTACACCGCCATCTGTATGAATATGGAAATATCTGCACCGCCATCTGTATGAACATATAAATATCTACACCGCCATCTGTATTAAGATGGAGACATCTTCACCGCTATGTATATAAACTTGGAAATATCTACACCGCTATCTGTATAAACATGGAAATATCTACACCGCTATCTGTATAAACATGGAAATATCTACACCGCTACCTGTAAACATGGAAATATCAGCACCGCTATCTGTATGAACATGGAGATATCTACACCACTATCTCTAAGAACATGGAAATATCTACACCGCTATCTGTATGAACATGGAAATAGCAACAATGCTATCTGTATGAACATGGAAATATATACACCACTATCTGTATGAACATGGAAATATCTACACCGCCATCTGTATGAACATGGATATATTTACACAGCCATCTGGATGAACATGGAAATATCTACACCGCTATGTGCATGAACATGGAAATATCTACACCGCTATCTGTGTAAACATGCATACATCTTCACCGCAATCTGTATAAGCATGGAAATATCTACACCGCTATCTGTATGAACATGGAAATATCTAAACTGCTATCAGCATGAAAATGGAAATATCTACACAGCTATCTGCATATACATGGAAATATCTAAACAGCTATCTCTTTACACATGGAAATAACTACACCGCTATCTGCATGAACATGGAAATATCTTCACCGCCATCTGTATGAACATGGATATGTCTACGTAGCCATCTAGATGAACATGGAAATATCTACACTGCGATCTGTATGAGCATGGAAATATCTACACCGCTAGCTGTATGAACTTGGATATATCTACATAGCCCTCTGGATGAACATGGAAATATCCACACTGCTATCTGTGTAAACATGCATACATCTTCACCGCTAGCTGTATAAACATGGAAATATCTACACTGCTATCTGCATGAACATGGAAATATCTACACCGCTATCTGTTTGAACATGGAAATATCTACACCGCTATCTGCATGAAAATGGAAATATCTACACAGCGATCTGCATATACATGGAAATATCTACAAAGCTATCTCTTTACACATGGAAATAACTACACCGCTATCTCTATAAACAAGGAAATATCTACACCACCATCTGTATGAACATGGAAATATCTGCACCGCCATCAGTATGAACATATAAATATCTACACCACCATCTATATTAAGATGGTGATATCTACACCGCTATCTGTATAAACTTGGAAATATATACACCGCTATCTGTATAAACATGGAAATATCTACACCGCTATCTGTATAAACATGGAAATATCTACACCGCTACCTGTATAAACATTTAAATATCAGCACCGCTATCTGTATGAAAATGGAAATATCTACACCGCTATCTCTATGAACATGGAAATATCTACACTGCTATCTGTATGAATATGGAAATAGCTACACCACTATCTGTATGAACATGGAAATATCTGCAGCACTACCTGTATGAACTTGGAAATAACTACACCTCTATCTCTATGAACATGGATATATCTACACAGCCATCTGGATGAACATGGAAATATCTACACCGCTATCTGTATAAACATGGAAATATCTACACCGCTAACTGTATAAACATGGAAATATCTACACCGCTACCTTTATAAACATGGAAATATCAGCACCGCTCTCTGTATGAACATGGAAATATCAGCCCCTCTATCTGTATGAACATGGAAATATCTACACCGCTATCTGTATGAACATGGAAATATCTACACCGCTATCCATATGAACATGGAAATATCTTCACCGCCATCTGTATGAACATGGATATATCTACACAGCCATCTGGATGAACATGGAAATATCTACACCGCTATCTGTATTAACATGGAAATAGCTACACCGCTATCTGTATGAATATGGAAATATCTACACCACTATCTGTATGAACATGGAAATATCTACACCGCTATCTGTATGAACATGGAAATATCTGCAGCACTACCTGTATGAACATGGAAATAACTACACCTCTATCTCTATGAACATGGATATATCTACACAGCCATCTGGATGAACATGGAAATATCTACACCGCCATCTGTATGAGCATGGAAATATCTACACCGCTAACTGTATAAACATGGAAATATCTACACCGCTACCTGTATAAACATGGAAATATCAGCACCGCTCTCTGTATGAACATGGAAATATCAGCCCCTCTATCTGTATGAACATGGAAATATCTACACCGCTATCTGTATGAACATGGAAATATCTACACCGCTATCCGTATGAACATGGAAATATCTTCACCGCCATCTGTATGAACATGGATATATCTACACAGCCATCTGGATGAACATGGAAATATCTACACCGCTATCTGTATGAACATGGAAATAGCTACACCGCTATCTGTATGAATATGGAAATATCTACACCACTATCTGTATGAACATGGAAATATCTACACCGCTATCTGCATGAAAATGGAAATATCTACACAGCTATCTGCATATACATGGAAATGTCTACAAAGCTATCTCTTTACACATGGATATAACTACACCGCTATCTCTATAAACATGGAAATATCTACACCGCCATCTGTATGAACATGGAAATATCTGCACCGCCATCTGTATGAACTTATAAATATCTACACCGCCATCTATATTAAGATGGAGATATCTACACCGCTATCTGTATAAACCTGGAAATATCTACACAGCTATCTGTATAAACATGGAAAGATCCACACCGCTATCTGTATAAACATGGAAATATCTACACCGCTACCTGCATAAACATGGAAATATCAGCACAGCTATCTGTATGAACATGGAAATATCTACACCGCTATCTGTACGAACATGGAAATATCTACACCGCTATCTGTATGAACATGGAAATAGCTACACCGCTATCTGTATCAACATGGAAATATCTACACCACTATCTGTATGAACATGGAAATATCTACACCGCTATCTGTATGAACATGGATATATCTACACAGCCATCTGGATGAACATGGAAATATCTACACCGCTATCTGTAAGAACCTGGAAATATCTACTCCGCTATCTGGGTAAACATGCATACATCTTCACCGCTATCTGTATAAACATGGAAATATCTACACCGCTATCTGTATGAACATGGAAATAGCTACACCACTATCTCTATGAACATGGAAATATCTACACCGCTATCTGTTTGAACATGGAAATATCTAAACCGCTATCTGCATGAAAATGGAAATATCAGCACAGCTATCTGCATATACATGGAAATATCTACACAACTATCTCTTTACACATGGAAATAACTACAGAGCTATCTGTATGAACATGGAAATATCTTCACCGCCATCTGTATGAACATGGATATATCTACACAGCCATCTGGATGAACATGGAAATATCTACACCGCTATCTGTATGAACATGGAAATATCTACACAGCTATCTGTGTAAACATGCATACATCTTCACCGCTATCTGTATAAACATGGAAATATCTACACTGCTATCTGCATGAACATGGAAATATCTACACCGCTATCTGTTTGAACATGGAAATACCTACACCGCTATCTGCATGAAAATGGAAATATCTTCACAGCGATCTGCATATACATGGAAATATCTACAAAGCTATCTCTTTACACATGGAAATAACTACAGCGCTATCTCTATAAACAAGGAAATATCTACACCACCATCTGTATGAACATGGAAATATCTGCACCGCCATCAGTATGAACATATAAATATCTACGCCGCCATCTGTATTAAGATGGAGATATCTACACCGCTATCTGCATAAACATGGAAATATCTACTCCGCTATCAGTATAAACATGGAAATATCTACACGGCTATCTGTATAAACTTGGAAATATCTACACCGCTACATGTATAAACATGGAAATATCAGCACCGCTATCTGTATGAACATGGAATTATCAGCCCCTCTATCTGTATGAACATGGAAATATCTACACCACTATCTCTATGAACATGGAAATATCTACACCGCTGTCTGTTTGAACATGGAAATATCTAAACCGCTATCTGCATGAAAATGGAAATATCTGCACAGCTATCTGCATATACATGGAAATATCTACACAACTATCTCTTTACACATGGAAATAACTACAGAGCTATCTGTATGAACATGGAAATATCTTCACCGCCATCAGTATGAACATGGATATATCTACACAGCCATCTGGATGAACATGGAAATATCTACACCGCTATCTGTATAAACATGGAAATATCTACACCGCTAACTGTATAAACATGGAAATATCTACACCGCTACCAGTATAAACATGGAAATATCAGCACCGCTCTCTGTATGAACATGGAAATATCAGCCCCTCTATCTGTATGAACATGGAAATATCTACACCGCTATCTGTATGAACATGGAAATATCTACACCGCTGTCCGTATGAAAATGGAAATATCTTCACCGCCATCTGTATGAACATGGATATATCTACACAGCCATCTGGATGAACATGGAAATATCTACACCGCTATCTGTATGAACATGGAAATAGCTACACCGCTATCTGTATGAGTATGGAAATAACTACACCACTATCTGTAAGAACATGGAAATATCTACACCGCTATCTGTATGAACATGGAAATATCTTCACCGCCATCTTTATGAACATGGATATATCTACACAGCCATCTGGATGAACATGGAAATATCTACACCACTATCTGTATGAACATGGAAATAGCTACACCTCTATCTCTATGAACATGGAAATATCTTCACCGCCATCTGTATGAACATGGATATATCTACACAGCCATCTGAATGAACATGGAAATATCTACACAGCTATCTGTATGAACATGGAAATATATACACCGCTATCTGTGTAAACATGCATACAACTTCAACGCTATCTGTATAAACATGGAAATATCTACACCGCTATCTGTATGAACATGGAAATATCTACACCGCTATCTGTTTGAACATGGAAATATCTACACCGCTATCTGCATGAAAATGGAAATATCTACACAGCTATCTGCATATACATGGAAATGTCTACAAAGCTATCTCTTTACACATGGATATAACTACACCGCTATCTCTATAAACATGGAAATATCTACACCGCCATCTGTATGAACACGGAAATATCTGCACCGCCATCTGTATGAACATATAAACATATACACCGCCATCTATATTAAGATGGAGATATCTACACCGCTATCTGTAAAAACCTGGAAATATCTACACCGCTATCTGTATAAACATGGAAATATCTACACCGCTACCTGTATAAACATGGAAATATCAGCACGGCTATCTGTATGAACATGGAAATATCTACACCGCTATCTGTATGAACATGGAAATATCTACACCGCTATCTGTATGAACATGGAAATAGCTACACCGCTATCTGTATTAACATGGAAATATCTACACCACTATCTGTATGAACATGGAAATATCTACACCGCTATCTGTATGAACATGTATATATCTACACAGCCATCTGGATGAACATGGAAATATCTACACTGCTATCTGTATGAACATGAAAATATCTACACCGCTATCTGTGTAAACAAGCATACATCTTCACCGCTATCTGTATAAACATGGAAATATCTACACCGTTATCTGTATGAAAATGGTAATATCTACACCGCTACCTGTATAAACATGGAAATATCTACACCGCTACCTGTATAAACATGGAAATATCAGCACCGCTCTCTGTATGAACATGGAAATATCAGCCCCTCTATCTGTATGAACATGGAAATATCTACACCGCTATCTGTATGAACATGGAAATATCCACACCGCTATCTGTATGAACATGGAAATATCTTCACCGCCATCTGTATGAACATGGATATATCTACACAGCCATCTGGATGAACATGGAAATATCTACACCGCTATCTGTATGAACATGGAAATAGCTACACCGCTATCTGTATGAATATGGAAATATCTACACCACTGTCTGTATGAACATGGAAATATCTACACGGCTATCTGTATGAAAACGGAAATATCTTCACCGCCATCTGTATGAACATGGATATATCTACACAGCCATCTGGATGAACATGGAAATATCTACACCGCTATCTGTATGAACATGGAAATAGCTACACCGCTATCTGTATGAACATGGAAATATCTTCACCGCCATCTGTATGAACATGGATATATATACACAGCCATCTGGATGAACATGGAAATATCTACACAGCTATCTGTATGAACATGGAAATATATACACCGCTATCTGTGTAAACATGCATACTTCTTCACCGCTATCTGTATAAACATGGAAATATCTACACCGCTATCTGTATGAACATGGAAATATCTACACCGCTATCTGTTTGAACATGGAAATATCTGCATCGCCATCTGTGTGAACATATAAATATCTACACCGCCATCTATATTAAGATGGAGATATCTACACCGCTATCTCTATAAACTTGGAAATATCTACACCGCTATCTGTATAAACATGGAAATATCTACACCGCTATCTGTATAAACTTGGAAATATCTACACCGCTACCTGTATAAACATTTTAATATCAGCACCGCTATCTGTATGAACATGGAAATATCTACAGCTCTATCTCTATGAAGATGGAAATATCTACACTGCTATCTGTATGAACATGGAAATAGATACACCGCTATCTGTATCAACATGGAAATATCTACTCCACTATCTGTATGAACATGGAAATATCTACACCGCTATCTGTATGAACATGGATATATCTACACCATCATGTGTATGAACATGGAAATATCTGCACCGCCATCTGTATGAACATATAAATATCTACTCCGCCATCTATATTAAGATGGTGATATCTACACCACTATCTGTATAAACTTGGAAATATCTACACCGCTATCTGTATAAACATGGAAATATCTACACCGCTATCTGTATAAACTTGGAAATATCTACACCGCTACCTGTATAAACATTTTAATATCAGCACCGCTATCTGTATGAACATGGAAATATCTACAGCTCTATCTCTATGAAGATGGAAATATCTACACCGCTATCTGTATGAACATGGAAATAGCTACACCACTATCTGTATGAACATGGAAATATCTACAGCACTACCTGTATGAACATGGAGATATCTACACCTCTATCTCTATGAACATGGATATATCTACACAGCCATCTGGATGAACATGGAAATATCTACACCACTATCTCTAAGAACATGGAAATATCTACACCGCTATCTGTATGAACATGGAAATATCTACACCGCAATCCGTATGAACATGGAAATATCTTCAACGCCATCTGTATGAACATCGATATATCTCCACAGCCATCTGGATGAACATGGAAATATCTACACCGCTATCTGTATGAACATGGAAATATCTACACCGCTATCTGTATGAATATGGAAATATCTACACCAATATCAGTATGAACATGGAAATATCTACACCGCTATCTGTATGAACATGGAAATAGCTACACCACTATCTCTATGAACATGGAAATATCAGCACCGCTATCTGTATGAACATGGAAATATCTACACCACTATCTCTAAGAACATGGAAATATCTACACCGCTATCTGTATGATCATGGATATATCTACACAGCTATCTGTGTAAACATGCATACATCTTCACCGCTATCTGTATAAACATGGAAATATCTACACTGCTATCTGCATGAGCATGGAAATATCTACACCGCTATCTGTTTGAACATGGAAATATCTACACCGCTATCTGCATGAAAATGGAAATATCTACACAGCGATCTGCATATACATGGAAATATCTACAAAGCTATCTCTTTACACATGGAAATAACTACACCGCTATCTCTATAAACAAGGAAATATCTACACCACCATCTGTATGAACATGGAAATATCTGCACCGCCATCAGTATGAACATATAAATATCTACACCACCATCTATATTAAGATGGTGATATCTACACCGCTATCTGTATAAACTTGGAAATATATACACCGCTATCTGTATAAACATGGAAATATCTACACCGCTATCTGTATAAACATGGAAATATCTACACCGCTACCTGTAAAAACATTTAAATATCAGCACCGCTATCTGTATGAAAATGGAAATATCTACACCGCAATCTCTATGAACATGGAAATATCTACACTGCTATCTGTGTGAATATGGAAATAGCTACACCACTATCTGTATGAACATGGAAATATCTGCAGCACTACCTGTATGAACTTGGAAATAACTACACCTCTATCTCTATGAACATGGATATATCTACACAGCCATCTGGATGAACATGGAAATATCTACACCGCTATCTGTATAAACATGGAAATATCTACACCGCTAACTGTATAAACATGGAAATATCTACACCGCTACCTTTATAAACATGGAAATATCAGCACCGCTCTCTGTATGAATATGGAAATATCAGCCCCTCTATCTGTATGAACATGGAAATATCTACACCACTATCTGTATGAACATGGAAATATCTACACCGCTATCCATATGAACATGGAAATATCTTCACCGCCATCTGTATGAACATGGATATATCTACACAGCCATCTGGATGAACATGGAAATATCTACACCGCTATCTGTATGAACATGGAAATAGCTACACCGCTATCTGTATGAACATGGAAATAGCTACACCACTATCTCTATGAACATGGAAATATCTACACCGCTATCTGTTTGAACATGGAAATATCTAAAACGCTATCTGCATGAAAATGCAAATATCAGCACAGCTATCTGCATATACATGGAAATATCTACACAACTATCTCTTTACACATGGAAATAACTACAGAGCTATCTGTATGAACATGGAAATATCTTCACCGCCATCTGTATGAACATGGATATATCTACACAGCCATCTGGATGAACATGGAAATATCTACACCGCTATCTGTATGAACATGGAAATATCTACACAGCTATCTGTGTAAACATGCATACATCTTCACCGCTATCTGTATAAACATGGAAATATCTACACTGCTATCTGCATGAACATGGAAATATCTACACCGCTATCTGTTTGAACATGGAAATACCTACACCGCTATCTGCATGAAAATGGAAATATCTTCACAGCGATCTGCATATACATGGAAATATCTACAAAGCTATCTCTTTACACATGGAAATAACTACAGCGCTATCTCTATAAACAAGGAAATATCTACACCACCATCTGTATGAACATGGAAATATCTGCACCGCCATCAGTATGAACATATAAATATCTACGCCGCCATCTGTATTAAGATGGAGATATCTACACCGCTATCTGTATAAACATGGAAATATCTACACCGCTATCAGTATAAACATGGAAATATCTACACGGCTGTCTGTATAAACTTGGAAATATCTACACCGCTACATGTATAAACATGGAAATATCAGCACCGCTATCTGTATGAACATGGAATTATCAGCCCCTCTATCTGTATGAACATGGAAATATCTACACCACTATCGCTATGAACATGGAAATATCTACACCGCTATCTGTTTGAACATGGAAATATCTAAACCGCTATCTGCATGAAAATGGAAATATCTGCACAGCTATCTGCATATACATGGAAATATCTACACAACTATCACTTTACACATGGAAATAACTACAGAGCTATCTGTATGAACATGGAAATATATTCACCGCCATCAGTATGAACATGGATATATCTACACAGCCATCTGGATGAACATGGAAATATCTACACCGCTATCTGTATGAACATGGAAATATCTACACAGCTATCTCTTTACACATGGAAATAACTACAGCGCTATCTCTATAAACAAGGAAATATCTACACCACCATCTGTATGAACATGGAAATATCTGCACCGCCATCTGTATGAACATATAAATATCTACACCGCCATCTCTATGAACATGGAAATATCTACACCGCTATCTGTATGAATATGCAAATAGCTACACCACTATCTGTATGAACATGGAAATATCTACAGCACTACCTGTATGAACATGGAAATAACTACACCTCTATCTCTATGAACATGGACATATCTACACAGCCATCTGGATGAACATGGAAATATCTACACCGCTATCTGTATAAACATGGAAATATCTACACCGCTAACTGTATAAACATGGAAATATCTACACCGCTACCAGTATAAACATGGAAATATCAGCACCGCTCTCTGTATGAACATGGAAATATCAGCCCCTCTATCTGTATGAACATGGAAATATCTACACCGCTATCTGTATGAACATGGAAATATCTACACCGCTGTCCGTATGAAAATGGAAATATCTTCACCGCCATCTGTATGAACATGGATATATCTACACAGCCATCTGGATGAACATGGAAATATCTACACCGCTATCTGTATGAACATGGAAATAGCTACACCGCTATCTGTATGAATATGGAAATAACTACACCTCTATCTGTAAGAACATGGAAATATCTACACCGCTATCTGTATGAACATGGAAATATCTTCACCGCCATCTATATGAACATGGATATATCTACACAGCCATCTGGATGAACATGGAAATATCTACACCACTATCTGTATGAACATGGAAATAGCTACACCGCTATCTGTATGAACATGGAAATATCTTCACCGCCATCTGTATGAACATGGATATATCTACACAGCCATCTGAATGAACATGGAAATATCTACACAGCTATCTGTATGAACATGGAAATATATACACCGCTATCTGTGTAAACATGCATACAACTTCACCGCTATCTGTATAAACATGGAAATATCTACACCGCTATCTGTATGAACATGGAAATATCTACACCGCTATCTGTTTGAACATGGAAATATCTACACCGCTATCTGCATGAAAATGGAAATATCTACACAGCTATCTGCGTATACATGGAAATGTCTACAAAGCTATCTCTTTACACATGGATATAACTACACCGCTATCTCTATAAACATGGAAATATCTACACCGCCATCTGTATGAACACGGAAATATCTGCACCGCCATCTGTATGAACATATAAACATATACACCGCCATCTATATTAAGATGGAGATATCTACACCGCTATCTGTAAAAACCTGGAAATATCTACACCGCTACCTGTATAAACATGGAAATATCAGCACGGCTATCTGTATGAACATGGAAATATCTACACCGCTATCTGTATGAACATGGAAATATCTACACCGCTATCTGTATGAACATGGAAATAGCTACACCGCTATCTGTATTAACATGGAAATATCTACACCACTATCTGTATGAACATGGAAATATCTACACCGCTATCTGTATGAACATGTATATATCTACACAGCCATCTGGATGAACATGGAAATATCTACACTGCTATCTGTATGAACATGGAAATATCTACACCGCTATCTGTGTAAACAAGCATACATCTTCACCGCTATCTGTATAAACATGGAAATATCTACACCGCTATCTGTATAAACATGGAAATATCTACACCGCTATCTGTATAAACTTGGAAATATCTACACCGCTACCTGTATAAACATTTTAATATCAGCACCGCTATCTGTATGAACATGGAAATATCTACAGCTCTATCTCTATGAAGATGGAAATATCTACACTGCTATCTGTATGAACATGGAAATAGATACACCGCTATCTGTATCAACATGGAAATATCTACACCACTATCTGTATGAACATGGAAATATCTACACCGCTATCTGTATGAACATGGATATATCTACACAATCATGTGTATTAACATGGAAATATCTGCACCGCCATCTGTATGAACATATAAATATCTACTCCGCCATCTATATTAAGATGGTGATATCTACACCACTATCTGTATAAACTTGGAAATATCTACACCGCTATCTGTATAAACATGGAAATATCTACACCGCTATCTGTATAAACTTGGAAATATCTACACCGCTACCTGTATAAACATTTTAATATCAGCACCGCTATCTGTATGAACATGGAAATATCTACAGCTCTATCTCTATGAAGATGGAAATATCTACACCGCTATCTGTATGAACATGGAAATAGCTACACCACTATCTGTATGAACATGGAAATATCTACAGCACTACCTGTATGAACATGGAGATATCTACACCTCTATCTCTATGAACATGGATATATCTACACAGCCATCTGGATGAACATGGAAATATCTACACCGTTATCTGTATAAACATGGAAATATCTACACCGCTACCTGTATAAACATGGAAATATCTACACCGCTACCTGTATAAACATGGAAATATCAGCACCGCTCTCTGTATGAACATGGAAATATCAGCCCCTCTATCTGTATGAACATGGAAATATCTACACCGCTATCTGTATGAACATGGAAATATCTACACCGCAATCCGTATGAACATGGAAATATCTTCAACGCCATCTGTATGAACATCGATATATCTACACAGCCATCTGGATGAACATGGAAATATCTACACCGCGATCTGTATGAACATGGAAATATCTACACCGCTATCTGTATGAATATGGAAATATCTACACCACTATCAGTATGAACATGGAAATATCTACACCGCTATCTGTATGAACATGGAAATAGCTACACCACTATCAGTATGAACATGGAAATATCTACACCGCTATCTGTATGAACATGGAAATAGCTACACCACTATCTCTATGAACATGGAAATATCAGCCCCGCTATCTGTATGAACATGGAAATATCTACACCACTATCTCTAAGAACATGGAAATATCTACACCGCTATCTGTATGAACATGGAAATATCTACACCGCAATCCGTATGAACATGGAAATATCTTCAACGCCATCTGTATGAACATCGATATATCTCCACAGCCATCTGGATGAACATGGAAATATCTACACCGCTATCTGTAAGAACCTGGAAATATCTACTCCGCTATCTGGGTAAACATGCATACATCTTCACCGCTATCTGTATAAACATGGAAATATCTACACCGCTATCTGTATGAACATGGAAATAGCTACACCACTATCTCTATGAACATGGAAATATCTACACCGCTATCTGTTTGAACATGGAAATATCTAAAACGCTATCTGCATGAAAATGGAAATATCAGCACAGCTATCTGCATATACATGGAAATATCTACACAACTATCTCTTTACACATGGAAATAACTACAGAGCTATCTGTATGAACATGGAAATATCTTCACCGCCATCTGTATGAACATGGATATATCTACACAGCCATCTGGATGAACATGGAAATATCTACACCGCTATCTGTATGAACATGGAAATATCTACACAGCTATCTGTGTAAACATGCATACATCTTCACCGCTATCTGTATAAACATGGAAATATCTACACTGCTATCTGCATGAACATGGAAATATCTACACCGCTATCTGTTTGAACATGGAAATACCTACACCGCTATCTGCATGAAAATGGAAATATCTTCACAGCGATCTGCATATACATGGAAATATCTACAAAGCTATCTCTTTACACATGGAAATAACTACAGCGCTATCTCTATAAACAAGGAAATATCTACACCACCATCTGTATGAACATGGAAATATCTGCACCGCCATCAGTATGAACATATAAATATCTACGCCGCCATCTGTATTAAGATGGAGATATCTACACCGCTATCTGTATAAACATGGAAATATCTACACCGCTATCAGTATAAACATGGAAATATCTACACGGCTATCTGTATAAACTTGGAAATATCTACACCGCTACATGTATAAACATGGAAATATCAGCACCGCTATCTGTATGAACATGGAATTATCAGCCCCTCTATCTGTATGAACATGGAAATATCTACACCACTATCGCTATGAACATGGAAATATCTACACCGCTATCTGTTTGAACATGGAAATATCCAAACCGCTATCTGCATGAAAATGGAAATATCTGCACAGCTATCTGCATATACATGGAAATATCTACACAACTATCCCTTTACACATGGAAATAACTACAGAGCTATCTGTATGAACATGGAAATATCTTCACCGCCATCAGTATGAACATGGATATATCTACACAGCCATCTGGATGAACATGGAAATATCTACACCGCTATCTGTATGAACATGGAAATATCTACACAGCTATCTCTTTACACATGGAAATAACTACAGCGCTATCTCTATAAACAAGGAAATATCTACACCACCATCTGTATGAACATGGAAATATCTGCACCGCCATCTGTATGAACATATAAATATCTACACCGCCATCTCTATGAACATGGAAATATCTACACCGCTATCTGTATGAATATGCAAATAGCTACACCACTATCTGTATGAACATGGAAATATCTACAGCACTACCTGTATGAACATGGAAATAACTACACCTCTATCTCTATGAACATGGACATATCTACACAGCCATCTGGATGAACATGGAAATATCTACACCGCTATCTGTATAAACATGGAAATATCTACACCGCTAACTGTATAAACATGGAAATATCTACACCGCTACCAGTATAAACATGGAAATATCAGCACCGCTCTCTGTATGAACATGGAAATATCAGCCCCTCTATCTGTATGAACATGGAAATATCTACACCGCTATCTGTATGAACATGGAAATATCTACACCGCTGTCCGTATGAAAATGGAAATATCTTCACCGCCATCTGTATGAATATGGATATATCTACACAGCCATCTGGATGAACATGGAAATATCTACACCGCTATCTGTATGAACATGGAAATAGCTACACCGCTATCTGTATGAATATGGAAATAACTACACCACTATCTGTAAGAACATGGAAATATCTACACCGCTATCTGTATGAACATGGAAATATCTTCACCGCCATCTTTATGAACATGGATATATCTACACAGCCATCTGGATGAACATGGAAATATCTACACCACTATCTGTATGAACATGGAAATAGCTACACCGCTATCTGTATGAACATGGAAATATCTTCACCGCCATCTGTATGAACCTGGATATATCTACACAGCCATCTGAATGAACATGGAAATATCTACACAGCTATCTGTATGAACATGGAAATATATACACCGCTATCAGTGTAAACATGCATACAACTTCACCGCTATCTGTATAAACATGGAAATATCTACACCGCTATCTGTATGAACATGGAAATATCTACACCGCTATCTGTTTGAACGTGGAAATATCTACACCGCTATCTGCATGAAAATGGAAATATCTACACAGCTATCTGCATATACATGGAAATGTCTACAAAGCTATCTCTTTACACATGGATATAATTACACCGCTATCTCTATAAACATGGAAATATCTACACCGCCATCTGTATGAACACGGAAATATCTGCACCGCCATCTGTATGAACATATAAACATATACACCGCCATCTATATTAAGATGGAGATATCTACACCGCTATCTGTAAAAACCTGGAAATATCTACACCGCTATCTGTATAAACATGGAAATATCTACACCGCTACCTGTATAAACATGGAAATATCAGCACGGCTATCTGTATGAACATGGAAATATCTACACCGCTATCTGTATGATCATGGAAATATCTACACCGCTATCTGTATGAACATGGAAATAGCTACACCGCTATCTGTATTAACATGGAAATATCTACACCACTATCTGTATGAACATGGAAATATCTACACCGCTATCTGTATGAACATGTATATATCTACACAGCCATCTGGATGAACATGGAAATATCTACACTGCTATCTGTATGAACATGGAAATATCTACACCGCTATCTGTGTAAACAAGCATACATCTTCACCGCTATCTGTATAAACATGGAAATATCTACACCGTTATCTGTATGAAAATGGTAATATCTACACCGCTACCTGTATAAACATGGAAATATCTACACCGCTACCTGTATAAACATGGAAATATCACCACCGCTCTCTGTATGAACATGGAAATATCAGCCCCTCTATCTGTATGAACATGGAAATATCTACACAGCTATCTGTATGAACATGGAAATATCCACACCGCTATCTGTATGAACATGGAAATATCTTCACCGCCATCTGTATGAACATGGATATATCTACACAGCCATCTGGATGAACATGGAAATATCTACACCGCTATCTGTATGAACATGGAAATAGCTACACCGCTATCTGTATGAATATGGAAATATCTACACCACTGTCTGTATGAACATGGAAATATCTACACGGCTATCTGTATGAAAACGGAAATATCTTCACCGCCATCTGTATGAACATGGATATATCTACACAGCCATCTGGATGAACATGGAAATATCTACACCGCTATCTGTATGAACATTTAAATAGCTACACCGCTATCTGTATGAACATGGAAATATCTTCACCGCCATCTGTATGAACATGGATATATCTACACAGCCATCTGGATGAACATGGAAATATCTACACAGCTATCTGTATGAACATTGAAATATATACACCGCTATCTGTGTAAACATGCATACATCTTCACCGCTATCTGTATAAACATGGAAATATCTACACCGCTATCTGTATGAACATGGAAATATCTACACCGCTATCTGTTTGAACATGGAAATATCTGCATCGCCATCTGTGTGAACATATAAATATCTACACCGCCATCTATATTAAGATGGAGATATCTACACCGCTATCTCTATAAACTTGGAAATATCTACACCGCTATCTGTATAAACATGGAAATATCTACACCGCTATCTGTATAAACTTGGAAATATCTACACCGCTACCTGTATAAACATTTTAATATCAGCACCGCTATCTGTATGAACATGGAAATATCTACAGCTCTATCTCTATGAAGATGGAAATATCTACACTGCTATCTGTATGAACATGGAAATAGATACACCGCTATCTGTATCAACATGGAAATATCTACACCACTATCTGTATGAACATGGAAATATCTACACCGCTATCTGTATGAACATGGATATATCTACACCATCATGTGTATGAACATGGAAATATCTGCACCGCCATCTGTATGAACATATAAATATCTACTCCGCCATCTATATTAAGATGGTGATATCTACACCACTATCTGTATAAACTTGGAAATATCTACACCGCTATCTGTATAAACATGGAAATATCTACACCGCTATCTGTATAAACTTGGAAATATCTACACCGCTACCTGTATAAACATTTTAATATCAGCACCGCTACCTGTATGAACATGGAAATATCTACAGCTCTATCTCTATGAAGATGGAAATATCTACACCGCTATCTGTATGAACATGGAAATAGCTACACCAATATCTGTATGAACATGGAAATATCTACAGCACTACCTGTATGAACATGGAGATATCTACACCTCTATCTCTATGAACATGGATATATCTACACAGCCATCTGGATGAACATGGAAATATCTACACCGTTATCTGTATAAACATGGAAATATCTACACCGCTACCTGTATAAACATGGAAATATCTACACCGCTACCTGTATAAACATGGAAATATCAGCACCGCTCTCTGTATGAACATGGAAATATCAGCCCCTCTATCTGTATGAACATGGAAATATCTACACCGCTATCTGTATGAACATGGAAATATCTACACCGCAATCCGTATGAACATGGAAATATCTTCAATGCCATCTGTATGAACATCGATATATCTACACAGCCATCTGGATGAACATGGAAATATCTACACCGCTATCTGTATGAACATGGAAATATCTACACCGCTAACTGTATGAATATGGAAATATCTACACCACTATCAGTATGAACATGGAAATATCTACACCGCTATCTGTATGAACATGGAAATAGCTACACCACTATCTCTATGAACATGGAAATATCTACACCGCTATCTGTTTGAACATGGAAATATCTAAACCGCTATGTGCATGAAAATGGAAATATCTGCACAGCTATCTGCATATACATGGAAATATCTACACAACTATCTCTTTACACATGGAAATATCTACAGAGCTATCTGTATGAACATGGAAATATCTTCACCGCCATCTGTATGAACATGGATATATCTACACAGCCATCTGGATGAACATGGAAATATCTACACCACTATCTGTATGAACATGGAAATATCTACACCGCTATCTGTATGAACATGGAAATAGCTACACCACTATCTCTATGAACATGGAAATATCAGCACCGCTATCTGTATGAACATGGAAATATCTACACCACTATCTCTAAGAACATGGAAATATCTACACCGCTATCTGTATGATCATGGATATATCTACACAGCTATCTGTGTAAACATGCATACATCTTCACCGCTATCTGTATAAACATGGAAATATCTACACTGCTATCTGCATGAACACGGCAATATCTACACCGCTATCTGTTTGAACATGGAAATATCTACACCGCTATCTGCATGAAAATGGAAATATCTACACAGCGATCTGCATATACATGGAAATATCTACAAAGCTATCTCTTTACACATGGAAATAACTACACCGCTATCTCTATAAACAAGGAAATATCTACACCACCATCTGTATGAACATGGAAATATCTGCACCGCCATCAGTATGAACATATAAATATCTACACCACCATCTATATTAAGATGGTGATATCTACACCGCTATCTGTATAAACTTGGAAATATATACACCGCTATCTGTATAAACATGGAAATATCTACACCGCTATCTGTATAAACATGGAAATATCTACACCGCTACCTGTATAAACATTTAAATATCAGCACCGCTATCTGTATGAAAATGGAAATATCTACACCGCTATCTCTATGAACATGGAAATATCTACACTGCTATCTGTATGAATATGGAAATAGCTACACCACTATCTGTATGAACATGGAAATATCTGCAGCAATACCTGTATGAACTTGGAAATAACTACACCTCTATCTCTATGAACATGGATATATCTACACAGCCATCTGGATGAACATGGAAATATCTACACCGCTATCTGTATAAACATGGAAATATCTACACCGCTAACTGTATAAACATGGAAATATCTACACCGCTACCTTTATAAACACGGAAATATCAGCACCGCTCTCTGTATGAACATGGAAATATCAGCCCCTCTATCTGTACGAACATGGAAATATCTACACCGCTATCTGTATGAACATGGAAATATCTACACCGCTATCCATATGAACATGGAAATATCTTCACCGCCATCTGTATGAACATGGATATATCTACACAGCCATCTGGATGAACATGGAAATAACTACACCTCTATCTGTATGAACATGGAAATAGCTACACCGCTATCTGTATGAATATGGAAATATCTACACCACTATCTGTATGAACATGGAAATATCTACACCGCTATCTGTATGAACATGGAAATATCTGCAGCACTACCTGTATGAACATGGAAATAACTACACCTCTATCTCTATGAACATGGATATATCTACACAGCCATCTGGATGAACATGGAAATATATACACCGCCATCTGTATGAGCATGGAAATATCTACACCGCTAACTGTATAAACATGGAAATATCTACACCGCTACCTGTATAAACATGGAAATATCAGCACCGCTCTCTGTATGAACATGGAAATATCAGCCCCTCTATCTGTATGAACATGGAAATATCTACACCGCTATCTGTATGAACATGGAAATATCTACACCGCTATCCGTATGAACATGGAAATATCTTCACCGCAATCTGTATGAACATGGATATATCTACACAGCCATCTGGATGAACATGGAAATATCTACACCGCTATCTGTATGAACATGGAAATAGCTACACCGCTATCTGTATGAATATGGAAATATCTACACCACTATCTGTATGAACATGGAAATATCTACACCGCTATCTGCATGAAAATGGAAATATCTACACAGCTATCTGCATATACATGGAAATGTCTACAAAGCTATCTCTTTACACATGGATATAACTACACCGCTATCTCTATAAACATGGAAATATCTACACCGCCATCTGTATGAACATGGAAATATCTGCACCGCCATCTGTATGAACTTATATATATCTACACCGCCATCTATATTAAGATGGAGATATCTACACCGCTATCTGTATAAACCTGGAAATATCTACACCGCTATCTGTATAAACATGGAAAGATCCACACCGCTATCTGTATAAACATGGAAATATCTACACCGCTACCTGAATAAACATGGAAATATCAGCACAGCTATCTGTATGAACATGGAAATATCTACACCGCTATCTGTACGAACGTGGAAATATCTACACCGCTATCTGTATGAACATGGAAATAGCTACACCGCTATCTGTATCAACATGGAAATATCTACACCACTATCTGTATGAACATGGAAATATCTACACCGCTATCTGTATGAACATGGATATATCTACACAGCCATCTGGATGAACATGGAAATATCTACACCGCTATCTGTAAGAACCTGGAAATATCTACTCCGCTATCTGGGTAAACATGCATACATCTTCACCGCTATCTGTATAAACATGGAAATATCTACACCGCTATCTGTATGAACATGGAAATAGCTACACCACTATCTCTATGAACATGGAAATATCTACACCGCTATCTGTTTGAACATGGAAATATCTAAACCGCTATCTGCATGAAAATGGAAATATCAGCACAGCTATCTGCATATACATGGAAATATCTACACAACTATCTCTTTACACATGGAAATAACTACAGAGCTATCTGTATGAACATGGAAATATCTTCACCGCCATCTGTATGAACATGGATATACCTACACAGCCATCTGTATGAACATGGAAATATTTACACCGCTATCTGTATGAACATGGAAATATCTTCACCGCCATCTGTATGAACATGGATATATCTACACAGCCATCTGGATGAGCATGGAAATATCTACACCGCTATCTGTTTGAACATGGAAATACCTACACCGCTATCTGCATGAAAATGGAAATATCTTCACAGCGATCTGCATATACATGGAAATATCTACAAAGCTATCTCTTTACACATGGAAATAACTACAGCGCTATCTCTATAAACAAGGAAATATCTACACCACCATCTGTATGAACATGGAAATAGCTGCACCGCCATCAGTATGAACATATAAATATCTACGCCGCCATCTGTATTAAGATGGAGATAACTACACCGCTATCTGTATAAACATGGAAATATCTACACCGCTATCAGTATAAACATGGAAATATCTACACGGCTATCTGTATAAACTTGGAAATATCTACACCGCTACACGTATAAACATGGAAATATCAGCACTGCTATCTGTATGAACATGGAATTATCAGCCCCTCTATCTGTATGAACATGGAAATATCTACACCACTATCTCTATGAACATGGAAATATCTACACCGCTATCTGTTTGAACATGGAAATATCTAAACCGCTATCTGAATGAAAATGGAAATATCTGCACAGCTATCTGCATATACATGGAAATATCTACACAACTATCTCTTTACACATGGAAATAACTACAGAGCTATCTGTATGAACATGGAAATATCTTCACCGCCATCAGTATGAACATGGATATATCTACACAGCCATCTGGATGAACATGGAAATATCTACACCGCTATCTGTATAAACATGGAAATATCTACACCGCTAACTGTATAAACATGGAAATATCTACACCGCTACCAGTATAAACATGGAAATATCAGCACCGCTCTCTGTATGAACATGGAAATATCAGCCCCTCTATCTGTATGAACATGGAAATATCTACACCGCTATCTGTATGAACATGGAAATATCTACACCGCTGTCCGTATGAAAATGGAAATATCTTCACCGCCATCTGTATGAACATGGATATATCTACACAGCCATCTGGATGAACATGGAAATATCTACACCGCTATCTGTATGAACATGGAAATAGCTACACCGCTATCTGTATGAGTATGGAAATAACTACACCACTATCTGTAAGAACATGGAAATATCTACACCGCTATCTGTATGAACATGGAAATATCTTCACCGCCATCTTTATGAACATGGATATATCTACACAGCCATCTGGATGAACATGGAAATATCTACACCACTATCTGTATGAACATGGAAATAGCTACACCGCTATCTGTATGAACATGGAAATATCTTCACCGCCATCTGTATGAACATGGATATATCTACACAGCCATCTGAATGAACATGGAAATATCTACACAGCTATCTGTATGAACATGGAAATATATACACCGCTATCTGTGTAAACATGCATACAACTTCACCGCTACCTGTATAAACATGGAAATATCTACACCGCTATCTGTATGAACATGGAAATATCTACACCGCTATCTGTTTGAACATGGAAATATCTACACCGCTATCTGCATGAAAATGGAAATATCTACACAGCTATCTGCATATACATGGAAATGTCTACAAAGCTATCTCTTTACACATGGATATAACTACACCGCTATCTCTATAAACATGGAAATATCTACACCGCCATCTGTATGAACACGGAAATATCTGCACCGCCATCTGTATGAACATATAAACATATACACCGCCATCTATATTAAGATGGAGATATCTACACCGCTATCTGTAAAAACCTGGAAATATATACACCGCTATCTGTATAAACATGGAAATATCTACACAGCTACCTGTATAAACATGGAAATATCAGCACGGCTATCTGTATGAACATGGAAATATCTACACCGCTATCTGTATAAACATGGAAATATCTACACCGCTATCTGTATGAACATGGAAATAGCTACACCGCTATCTGTATTAACATGGAAATATCTACACCACTATCTGTATGAACATGGAAATATCTACACCGCTATCTGTATGAACATGTATATATCTACACAGCCATCTGGATGAACATGGATATATCTACACTGCTATCTGTATGAACATGGAAATATCTACACCGCTATCTGTGTAAACAAGCATACATCTTCACCGCTATCTGTATAAACATGGAAATATCTACACCGTTATCTGTATGAAAATGGTAATATCTACACCGCTACCTGTATAAACATGGAAATATCTACACCGCTACCTGTATAAACATGGAAATATCAGCACCGCTCTCTGTATGAACATGGAAATATCAGCCCCTCTATCTGTATGAACATGGAAATATCTACACCGCTATCTGTATGAACATGGAAATATCCACACCGCTATCTGTATGAACATGGAAATATCTTCACCGCCATCTGTATGAACATGGATATATCTACACAGCCATCTGGATGAACATGGAAATATCTACACCGCTATCTGTATGAACATGGAAATAGCTACACCGCTATCTGTATGAATATGGAAATATCTACACCGCTACCTGTATAAACATGGAAATATCAGCACCGCTCTCTGTATGAACATGGAAATATCTGCAGCACTACCTGTATGAACATGGAAATAACTACACCTCTATCTCTATGAACATGGATATATCTACACAGCCATCTGGATGAACATGGAAATATATACACCGCCATCTGTATGAGCATGGAAATATCTACACCGCTAACTGTATAAACATGGAAATATCTACACCGCTACCTGTATAAACATGGAAATATCAGCACCGCTCTCTGTATGAACATGGAAATATCAGCCCCTCTATCTGTATGAACATGGAAATATCTACACCGCTATCTGTATGAACATGGAAATATCTACACCGCTATCCGTATGAACATGGAAATATCTTCACCGCAATCTGTATGAACATGGATATATCTACACAGCCATCTGGATGAACATGGAAATATCTACACCGCTATCTGTATGAACATGGAAATAGCTACACCGCTATCTGTATGAATATGGAAATATCTACACCACTATCTGTATGAACATGGAAATATCTACACCGCTATCTGCATGAAAATGGAAATATCTACACAGCTATCTGCATATACATGGAAATGTCTACAAAGCTATCTCTTTACACATGGATATAACTACACCGCTATCTCTATAAACATGGAAATATCTACACCGCCATCTGTATGAACATGGAAATATCTGCACCGCCATCTGTATGAACTTATATATATCTACACCGCCATCTATATTAAGATGGAGATATCTACACCGCTATCTGTATAAACCTGGAAATATCTACACCGCTATCTGTATAAACATGGAAAGATCCACACCGCTATCTGTATAAACATGGAAATATCTACACCGCTACCTGAATAAACATGGAAATATCAGCACAGCTATCTGTATGAACATGGAAATATCTACACCGCTATCTGTACGAACATGGAAATATCTACACCGCTATCTGTATGAACATGGAAATAGCTACACCGCTATCTGTATCAACATGGAAATATCTACACCACTATCTGTATGAACATGGAAATATCTACACCGCTATCTGTATGAACATGGATATATCTACACAGCCATCTGGATGAACATGGAAATATCTACACCGCTATCTGTAAGAACCTGGAAATATCTACTCCGCTATCTGGGTAAACATGCATACATCTTCACCGCTATCTGTATAAACATGGAAATATCTACACCGCTATCTGTATGAACATGGAAATAGCTACACCACTATCTCTATGAACATGGAAATATCTACACCGCTATCTGTTTGAACATGGAAATATCTAAACCGCTATCTGCATGAAAATGGAAATATCAGCACAGCTATCTGCATATACATGGAAATATCTACACAACTATCTCTTTACACATGGAAATAACTACAGAGCTATCTGTATGAACATGGAAATATCTTCACCGCCATCTGTATGAACATGGATATACCTACACAGCCATCTGGATGAACATGGAAATATCTACACCGCTATCTGTATGAACATGGAAATATCTACACAGCTATCTGTGTAAACATGCATACATCTTCACCGCTATCTGTATAAACATGGAAATATCTACACTGCTATCTGCATGAACATGGAAATATCTACACCGCTATCTGTTTGAACATGGAAATACCTACACCGCTATCTGCATGAAAATGGAAATATCTTCACAGCGATCTGCATATACATGGAAATATCTACAAAGCTATCTCTTTACACATGGAAATAACTACAGCGCTATCTCTATAAACAAGGAAATATCTACACCACCATCTGTATGAACATGGAAATAGCTGCACCGCCATCAGTATGAACATATAAATATCTACGCCGCCATCTGTATTAAGATGGAGATAACTACACCGCTATCTGTATAAACATGGAAATATCTACACCGCTATCAGTATAAACATGGAAATATCTACACGGCTATCTGTATAAACTTGGAAATATCTACACCGCTACACGTATAAACATGGAAATATCAGCACTGCTATCTGTATGAACATGGAATTATCAGCCCCTCTATCTGTATGAACATGGAAATATCTACACCACTATCTCTATGAACATGGAAATATCTACACCGCTATCTGTTTGAACATGGAAATATCTAAACCGCTATCTGAATGAAAATGGAAATATCTGCACAGCTATCTGCATATACATGGAAATATCTACACAACTATCTCTTTACACATGGAAATAACTACAGAGCTATCTGTATGAACATGGAAATATCTTCACCGCCATCAGTATGAACATGGATATATCTACACAGCCATCTGGATGAACATGGAAATATCTACACCGCTATCTGTATAAACATGGAAATATCTACACCGCTAACTGTATAAACATGGAAATATCTACACCGCTACCAGTATAAACATGGAAATATCAGCACCGCTCTCTGTATGAACATGGAAATATCAGCCCCTCTATCTGTATGAACATGGAAATATCTACACCGCTATCTGTATGAACATGGAAATATCTACACCGCTGTCCGTATGAAAATGGAAATATCTTCACCGCCATCTGTATGAACATGGATATATCTACACAGCCATCTGGATGAACATGGAAATATCTACACCGCTATCTGTATGAACATGGAAATAGCTACACTGCTATCTGTATGAGTATGGAAATAACTACACCACTATCTGTAAGAACATGGAAATATCTACACCGCTATCTGTATGAACATGGAAATATCTTCACCGCCATCTGTATGAACATGGATATATCTACACAGCCATCTGGATGAACATGGAAATATCTACACCACTATCTGTATGAATATGGAAATAGCTACACCGCTATCTGTATGAACATGGAAATATCTTCACCGCCATCTGTATGAACATGGATATATCTACACAGCCATCTGAATGAACATGGAAATATCTACACAGCTATCTGTATGAACATGGAAATATATACACCGCTATCTGTGTAAACATGCATACAACTTCACCGCTACCTGTATAAACATGGAAATATCTACACCGCTATCTGTATGAACATGGAAATATCTACACCGCTATCTGTTTGAACATGGAAATATCTACACCGCTATCTGCATGAAAATGGAAATATCTACACAGCTATCTGCATATACATGGAAATGTCTACAAAGCTATCTCTTTACACATGGATATAACTACACCGCTATCTCTATAAACATGGAAATATCTACACCGCCATCTGTATGAACACGGAAATATCTGCACCGCCATCTGTATGAACATATAAACATATACACCGCCATCTATATTAAGATGGAGATATCTACACCGCTATCTGTAAAAACCTGGAAATATATACACCGCTATCTGTATAAACATGGAAATATCTACACAGCTACCTGTATAAACATGGAAATATCAGCACGGCTATCTGTATGAACATGGAAATATCTACACCGCTATCTGTATAAACATGGAAATATCTACACCGCTATCTGTATGAACATGGAAATAGCTACACCGCTATCTGTATTAACATGGAAATATCTACACCACTATCTGTATGAACATGGAAATATCTACACCGCTATCTGTATGAACATGTATATATCTACACAGCCATCTGGATGAACATGGATATATCTACACTGCTATCTGTATGAACATGGAAATATCTACACCGCTATCTGTGTAAACAAGCATACATCTTCACCGCTATCTGTATAAACATGGAAATATCTACACCGTTATCTGTATGAAAATGGTAATATCTACACCGCTACCTGTATAAACATGGAAATATCTACACCGCTACCTGTATAAACATGGAAATATCAGCACCGCTCTCTGTATGAACATGGAAATATCAGCCCCTCTATCTGTATGAACATGGAAATATCTACACCGCTATCTGTATGAACATGGAAATATCCACACCGCTATCTGTATGAACATGGAAATATCTTCACCGCCATCTGTATGAACATGGATATATCTACACAGCCATCTGGATGAACATGGAAATATCTACACCGCTATCTGTATGAACATGGAAATAGCTACACCGCTATCTGTATGAATATGGAAATATCTACACCACTGTCTGTATGAACATGGAAATATCTACACGGCTATCTGTATGAAAACGGAAATATCTTCACCGCCATCTGTATGAACATGGATATATCTACACAGCCATCTGGATGAACATGGAAATATCTACACCGCTATCTGTATGAACATGGAAATAGCTACACCGCTATCTGTATGAACATGGAAATATCTTCACCGCCATCTGTATGAACATGGATATATCTACACAGCCATCTGGATGAACATGGAAATATCTACACAGCTATCTGTATGAACATGGAAATATATACACCGCTATCTGTGTAAACATGCATACATCTTCACCGCTATCTGTATAAACATGGAAATATCTACACCGCTATCTGTATGAACATGGAAATATCTACACCGCTATCTCTTTGAACATGGAAATATCTGCATCGCCATCTGTGTGAACATATAAATATCTACACCGCCATCTATATTAAGATGGAGATATCTACACCGCTATCTCTATAAACTTGGAAATATCTACACCGCTATCTGTATAAACATGGAAATATCTACACCGCTATCTGTATAAACTTGGAAATATCTACACCGCTACCTGTATAAACATTTTAATATCAGCACCGCTATCTGTATGAACATGGAAATATCTACAGCTCTATCTCTATGAAGATGGAAATATCTACACTGCTATCTGTATGAACATGGAAATAGATACACCGCTATCTGTATCAACATGGAAATATCTACACCACTATCTGTATGAACATGGAAATATCTACACCGCTATCTGTATGAACATGGATATATCTACACCATCATGTGTATGAACATGGAAATATCTGCACCGCCATCTGTATGAACATATAAATATCTACTCCGCCATCTATATTAAGATGGTGATATCTACACCACTATCTGTATAAACTTGGAAATATCTACACCGCTATCTGTATAAACATGGAAATATCTACACCGCTATCTGTATAAACTTGGAAATATCTACACCGCTACCTGTATAAACATTTTAATATCAGCACCGCTATCTGTATGAACATGGAAATATCTACAGCTCTATCTCTATGAAGATGGAAATATCTACACCGCTATCTGTATGAACATGGAAATAGCTACACCACTATCTGTATGAACATGGAAATATCTACAGCACTACCTGTATGAACATGGAGATATCTACACCTCTATCTCTATGAACATGGATATATCTACACAGCCATCTGGATGAACATGGAAATATCTACACCGTTATCTGTATAAACATGGAAATATCTACACCGCTACCTGTATAAACATGGAAATATCTACACCGCTACCTGTATAAACATGGAAATATCAGCACCGCTCTCTGTATGAACATGGAAATATCAGCCGCTCTATCTGTATGAACATGGAAATATCTACACCGCTATCTGTATGAACATGGAAATATCTACACCGCAATCCGTATGAACATGGAAATATCTTCAACGCCATCTGTATGAACATCGATATATCTACACAGCCATCTGGATGAACATGGAAATATCTACACCGCTATCTGTATGAACATGGAAATATCTACACCGCTATCTGTATGAATATGGAAATATCTACACCACTATCAGTATGAACATGGAAATATCTACACCGCTATCTGTATGAACATGGAAATATCTACACCACGATCAGTATGAACATGGAAATATCAACACCGCTATTTGTATGAACATGGAAATAGCTACACCACTATCTCTATGAACATGGAAATATCAGCACCGCTATCTGTATGAACATGGAAATATCTACACCACTATCTCTAAGAACATGGAAATATCTACACCGCTATCTGTATGAACATGGAAATATCTACACCGCAATCCGTATGAACATGGAAATATCTTCAACGCCATCTGTATGAACATCGATATATCTCCACAGCCATCTGGATGAACATGGAAATATCTACACCGCTATCTGTATGAACATGGAAATATCTACACCGCTATCTGTATGAATATGGAAATATCTACACCACTATCAGTATGAACATGGAAATATCTACACCGCTATCTGTATGAACATGGAAATAGCTACACCACTATCTCTATGAACATGGAAATATCAGCACCGCTATCTGTATGAACATGGAAATATCTACACAACTATCTCTAAGAACATGGAAATATCTACACCGCTATCTGTATGATCATGGATATATCTACACAGCTATCTGTGTAAACATGCATACATCTTCACTGCTATCTGTATAAACATGGAAATATCTACACTGCTATCTGCATGAACATGGAAATATCTACACCGCTATCTGTTTGAACATGGAAATATCTACACCGCTATCTGCATGAAAATGGAAATATCTACACAGCGATCTGCATATACATGGAAATATCTACAAAGCTATCTCTTTACACATGGAAATAACTACACCGCTATCTCTATAAACAAGGAAATATCTACACCACCATCTGTATGAACATGGAAATATCTGCACCGCCATCAGTATGAACATATAAATATCTACACCACCATCTATATTAAGATGGTGATATCTACACCGCTATCTGTATAAACTTGGAAATATATACACCGCTATCTGTATAAACATGGAAATATCTACACCGCTATCTGTATAAACATGGAAATATCTA
Organism: Gorilla gorilla gorilla; assembly: GCF_029281585.2. Lineage (NCBI taxonomy): Eukaryota > Metazoa > Chordata > Mammalia > Primates > Hominidae > Gorilla > Gorilla gorilla. The sequence goes on from NC_073234.2 coordinate 3,761,924, forward strand.
CACCGCTACCTGTATAAACATTTAAATATCAGCACCGCTATCTGTATGAAAATGGAAATATCTACACCGCTATCTCTATGAACATGGAAATATCTACACTGCTATCTGTATGAATATGGAAATAGCTACACCACTATCTGTATGAACATGGAAATATCTGCAGCACTACCTGTATGAACTTGGAAATAACTACACCTCTATCTCTATGAACATGGATATATCTACACAGCCATCTGGATGAACATGGAAATATCTACACTGCTATCTGTATAAACATGGAAATATCTACACCGCTACCTGTATAAACATGGAAATATCTACACCGCTACCTTTATAAACATGGAAATATCAGCACCGCTCTCTGTATGAACATGGAAATATCAGCCCCTCTATCTGTATGAACATGGAAATATCTACACCGCTATCTGTATGAACATGGAAATATCTACACCGCTATCCATATGAACATGGAAATATCTTCACCGCCATCTGTATGAACATGGATATATCTACACAGCCATCTGGATGAACATGGAAATATCTACACCGCTATCTGTATGAACATGGAAATAGCTACACCGCTATCTGTATGAATATGGAAATATCTACACCACTATCTGTATGAACATGGAAATATCTACACCGCTATCTGTATGAACATGGAAATATCTGCAGCACTACCTGTATGAACATGGAAATAACTACACCTCTATCTCTATGAACATGGATATATCTACACAGCCATCTGGATGAACATGGAAATATCTACACCGCCATCTGTATGAGCATGGAAATATCTACACCGCTAACTGTATAAACATGGAAATATCTACACCGCTACCTGTATAAACATGGAAATATCAGCACCGCTCTCTGTATGAACATGGAAATATCAGCCCCTCTATCTGTATGAACATGGAAATATCTACACCGCTATCTGTATGAACATGGAAATATCTACACCGCTATCCGTATGAACATGGAAATATCTTCACCGCCATCTGTATGAACATGGATATATCTACACAGCCATCTGGATGAACATGGAAATATCTACACCGCTATCTGTATGAACATGGAAATAGCTAAACCGCAATCTGTATGAATGTGGAAATATCTACACCACTATCTGTATGAACATGGAAATATCTACACCGCTATCTGCATGAAAATGGAAATATCTACACAGCTATCTGCATATACATGGAAATGTCTACAAAGCTATCTCTTTACACATGGATATAACTACACCGCTATCACTATAAACATGGAAATATCTACACCGCCATCTGTATGAACATGGAAATATCTGCACCGCGATCTGTATGAACTTATAAATATCTACACCGCCATCTATATTAAGATGGAGATATCTACACCGCTATCTGTATAAACCTGGAAATATCTACACTGCTATCTGTATAAACATGGAAAGATCCACACCGCTATCTGTATAAACATGGAAATATCTACACCGCTACCTGAATAAACATGGAAATATCAGCACAGCTATCTGTATGAACATGGAAATATCTACACCGCTATCTGTACGAACATGGAAATATCTACACCGCTATCTGTATGAACATGGAAATAGCTACACCGCTATCTGTATCAACATGGAAATATCTACACCACTATCTGTATGAACATGGAAATATCTACACCGCTATCTGTATGAACATGGATATATCTACACAGCCATCTGGATGAACATGGAAATATCTACACCGCTATCTGTAAGAACCTGGAAATATCTACTCCGCTATCTGGGTAAACATGCATACATCTTCACCGCTATCTGTATAAACATGGAAACATCTACACCGCTATCTGTATGAACATGGAAATAGCTACACCACTATCTCTATGAACATGGAAATATCTACACCGCTATCTGTTTGAACATGGAAATATCTAAACCGCTATCTGCATGAAAATGGAAATATCAGCACAGCTATCTGCATATACATGGAAATATCTACACAACTATCTCTTTACACATGGAAATAACTACAGAGCTATCTGTATGAACATGGAAATATCTTCACCGCCATCTGTATGAACAAGGATATATCTACACAGCCATCTGGATGAACATGGAAATATCTACACCGCTATCTGTATGAACATGGAAATATCTACACAGCTATCTGTGTAAACATGCATACATCTTCACCGCTATCTGTATAAACATGGAAATATCTACACTGCTATCTGCATGAACATGGAAATATCTACACCGCTATCTGTTTGAACATGGAAATACCTACACCGCTATCTGCATGAAAATGGAAATATCTTCACAGCGATCTGCATATACATGGAAATATCTACAAAGCTATCTCTTTACACATGGAAATAACTACAGCGCTATCTCTATAAACAAGGAAATATCTACACCACCATCTGTATGAACATGGAAATATCTGCACCGCCATCAGTATGAACATATAAATATCTACACCGCCATCTGTATTAAGATGGAGATATCTACACCGCTATCTGTATAAACATGGAAATATCTACACCGCTATCAGTATAAACATGGAAATATCTACACGGCTATCTGAATAAACTTGGAAATATCTACACCGCTACATGTATAAACATGGAAATATCAGCACCGCTATCTGTATGAACATGGAATTATCAGCCCCTCTATCTGTATGAACATGGAAATATCTACACCACTATCTCTATGAACATGGAAATATCTACACCGCTATCTGTTTGAACATGGAAATATCTAAACCGCTATCTGCATGAAAATGGAAATATCTGCACAGCTATCTGCATATACATGGAAATATCTACACAACTATCTCTTTACACATGGAAATAACTACAGAGCTATTTGTATGAACATGGAAATATCTTCACCGCCATCAGTATGAACATGGATATATCTACACAGCCATCTGGATGAACATGGAAATATCTACACCGCTATCTGTATGAACATGGAAATGTCTACACAGCTATCTCTTTACACATGGAAATAACTACAGCGCTATCTCTATAAACAAGGAAATATCTACACCACCATCTGTATGAACATGGACATATGTGCACCGCCATCTGTATGAACATAGAAATATCTACACCGCCATCTCTATGAACATGGAAATATCTACACCGCTATCTGTATGAATATGGAAATAGCTACACCACTATCTGTATGAACATGGAAATATCTACAGCACTACCTGTATGAACATGGAAATAACTACACCTCTATCTCTATGAACATGGACATATCTACACAGCCATCTGGATGAACATGGAAATATCTACACCGCTATCTGTATAAACATGGAAATATCTACACCGCTAACTGTATAAACATGGAAATATCTACACCGCTACCAGTATAAACATGGAAATATCAGCACCGCTCTCTGTATGAACATGGAAATATCAGCCCCTCTATCTGTATGAACATGGAAATATCTACACCGCTATCTGTATGAACATGGAAATATCTACACCGCTGTCCGTATGAAAATGGAAATATCTTCACCGCCATCTGTATGAACATGGATATATCTACACAGCCATCTGGATGAACATGGAAATATCTACACCGCTATCTGTATGAACATGGAAATAGCCACACCGCTATCTGTATGAATATGGAAATAACTACACCACTATCTGTAAGAACATGGAAATATCTACACCGCTATCTGTATGAACATGGAAATATCTTCACCGCCATCTGTATGAACATGGATATATCTACACAGCCATCTGGATGAACATGGAAATATCTACACCACTATCTGTATGAACATGGAAATAGCTACACCGCTATCTGTATGAACATGGAAATATCTTCACCGCCATCTGTATGAACATGGATATATCTACACAGCCATCTGAATGAACATGGAAATATCTACACAGCTATCTGTATGAACATGGAAATATATACACCGCTATCTGTGTAAACATGCATACAACTTCACCGCTATCTGTATAAACATGGAAATATCTACACCGCTATCTGTATGAACATGGAAATATCTACACCGCTATCTGTTTGAACATGGAAATATCTACACCGCTATCTGCATGAAAATGGAAATATCTACACAGCTATCTGCATATACATGGAAATGTCTACAAAGCTATCTCTTTACACATGGATATAACTACACCGCTATCTCTATAAACATGGAAATATCTACACCGCCATCTGTATGAACACGGAAATATCTGCACCGCCATCTGTATGAACATATAAACATATACACCGCCATCTATATTAAGATGGAGATATCTACACCGCTATCTGTAAAAACCTGGAAATATCTACACCGCTATCTGTATAAACATGGAAATATCTACACCGCTACCTGTATAAACATGGAAATATCAGCACGGCTATCTGTATGAACATGGAAATATCTACACCGCTATCTGTATGAACATGGAAATATCTACACCGCTATCTGTATGAACATGGAAATAGCTACACCGCTATCTGTATTAACATGGAAATATCTACACCACTATCTGTATGAACATGGAAATATCTACACCGCTATCTGTATGAACATGTATATATCTACACAGCCATCTGGATGAACATGGAAATATCTACACTGCTATCTGTATGAACATGGAAATATCTACACCGCTATCTGTGTAAACAAGCATACATCTTCACCGCTATCTGTATAAACATGGAAATATCTACACCGTTATCTGTATGAAAATGGTAATATCTACACCGCTACCTGTATAAACATGGAAATATCTACACCGCTACCTGTATAAACATGGAAATATCACCACCGCTCTCTGTATGAACATGGAAATATCAGCCCCTCTATCTGTATGAACATGGAAATATCTACACCGCTATCTGTATGAACATGGAAATATCCACACCGCTATCTGTATGAACATGGAAATATCTTCACCGCCATCTGTATGAACATGGATATATCTACACAGCCATCTGGATGAACATGGAAATATCTACACCGCTATCTGTATGAACATGGAAATAGCTACACCGCTATCTGTATGAATATGGAAATATCTACACCACTGTCTGTATGAACATGGAAATATCTACACGGCTATCTGTATGAAAACGGAAATATCTTCACCGCCATCTGTATGAACATGGATATATCTACACAGCCATCTGGATGAACATGGAAATATCTACACCGCTATCTGTATGAACATGGAAATAGCTACACCGCTATCTGTATGAACATGGAAATATCTTCACCGCCATCTGTATGAACATGGATATATCTACACAGCCATCTGGATGAACATGGAAATATCTACACAGCTATCTGTATGAACATGGAAATATATACACCGCTATCTGTGTAAACATGCATACATCTTCACCGCTATCTGTATAAACATGGAAATATCTACACCGCTATCTGTATGAACATGGAAATATCTACACCGCTATCTGTTTGAACATGGAAATATCTGCATCGCCATCTGTGTGAACATATAAATATCTACACCGCCATCTATATTAAGATGGAGATATCTACACCGCTATCTCTATAAACTTGGAAATATCTACACCGCTATCTGTATAAACATGGAAATATCTACACCGCTATCTGTATAAACTTGGAAATATCTACTCCGCTACCTGTATAAACATTTTAATATCAGCACCGCTATCTGTATGAACATGGAAATATCTACAGCTCTATCTCTATGAAGATGGAAATATCTACACTGCTATCTGTATGAACATGGAAATAGATACACCGCTATCTGTATCAACATGGAAATATCTACACCACTATCTGTATGAACATGGAAATATCTACACCGCTATCTGTATGAACATGGATATATCTACACCATCATGTGTATGAACATGGAAATATCTGCACCGCCATCTGTATGAACATATAAATATCTACTCCGCCATCTATATTAAGATGGTGATATCTACACCACTATCTGTATAAACTTGGAAATATCTACACCGCTATCTGTATAAACATGGAAATATCTACACCGCTATCTGTATAAACTTGGAAATATCTACACCGCTACCTGTATAAACATTTTAATATCAGCACCGCTACCTGTATGAACATGGAAATATCTACAGCTCTATCTCTATGAAGATGGAAATATCTACACCGCTATCTGTATGAACATGGAAATAGCTACACCACTATCTGTATGAACATGGAAATATCTACAGCACTACCTGTATGAACATGGAAATATCTACACCTCTATCTCTATGAACATGGATATATCTACACAGCCATCTGGATGAACATGGAAATATCTACACCGTTATCTGTATAAACATGGAAATATCTACACCGCTACCTGTATAAACATGGAAATATCTACACCGCTACCTGTATAAACATGGAAATATCAGCACCGCTCTCTGTATGAACATGGAAATATCAGCCCCTCTATCTGTATGAACATGGAAATATCTACACCGCTATCTGTATGAACATGGAAATATCTACACCGCAATCCGTATGAACATGGAAATATCTTCAATGCCATCTGTATGAACATCGATATATCTACACAGCCATCTGGATGAACATGGAAATATCTACACCGCTATCTGTATGAACATGGAAATATCTACACCGCTAACTGTATGAATATGGAAATATCTACACCACTATCAGTATGAACATGGAAATATCTACACCGCTATCTGTATGAACATGGAAATAGCTACACCACTATCTCTATGAACATGGAAATATCTACACCGCTATCTGTTTGAACATGGAAATATCTAAACCGCTATGTGCATGAAAATGGAAATATCTGCACAGCTATCTGCATATACATGGAAATATCTACACAACTATCTCTTTACACATGGAAATATCTACAGAGCTATCTGTATGAACATGGAAATATCTTCACCGCCATCTGTATGAACATGGATATATCTACACAGCCATCTGGATGAACATGGAAATATCTACACCACTATCTGTATGAACATGGAAATATCTACACCGCTATCTGTATGAACATGGAAATAGCTACACCACTATCTCTATGAACATGGAAATATCAGCACCGCTATCTGTATGAACATGGAAATATCTACACCACTATCTCTAAGAACATGGAAATATCTACACCGCTATCTGTATGATCATGGATATATCTACACAGCTATCTGTGTAAACATGCATACATCTTCACCGCTATCTGTATAAACATGGAAATATCTACACTGCTATCTGCATGAACATGGCAATATCTACACCGCTATCTGTTTGAACATGGAAATATCTACACCGCTATCTGCATGAAAATGGAAATATCTACACAGCGATCTGCATATACATGGAAATATCTACAAAGCTATCTCTTTACACATGGAAATAACTACACCGCTATCTCTATAAACAAGGAAATATCTACACCACCATCTGTATGAACATGGAAATATCTGCACCGCCATCAGTATGAACATATAAATATCTACACCACCATCTATATTAAGATGGTGATATCTACACCGCTATCTGTATAAACTTGGAAATATATACACCGCTATCTGTATAAACATGGAAATATCTACACCGCTATCTGTATAAACATGGAAATATCTACACCGCTACCTGTATAAACATTTAAATATCAGCACCGCTATCTGTATGAAAATGGAAATATCTACACCGCTATCTCTATGAACATGGAAATATCTACACTGCTATCTGTATGAATATGGAAATAGCTACACCACTATCTGTATGAACATGGAAATATCTGCAGCAATACCTGTATGAACTTGGAAATAACTACACCTCTATCTCTATGAACATGGATATATCTACACAGCCATCTGGATGAACATGGAAATATCTACACCGCTATCTGTATAAACATGGAAATATCTACACCGCTAACTGTATAAACATGGAAATATCTACACCGCTACCTTTATAAACACGGAAATATCAGCACCGCTCTCTGTATGAACATGGAAATATCAGCCCCTCTATCTGTATGAACATGGAAATATCTACACCGCTATCTGTATGAACATGGAAATATCTACACCGCTATCCATATGAACATGGAAATATCTTCACCGCCATCTGTATGAACATGGATATATCTACACAGCCATCTGGATGAACATGGAAATAACTACACCGCTATCTGTATGAACATGGAAATAGCTACACCGCTATCTGTATGAATATGGAAATATCTACACCACTATCTGTATGAACATGGAAATATCTACACCGCTATCTGTATGAACATGGAAATATCTGCAGCACTACCTGTATGAACATGGAAATAACTACACCTCTATCTCTATGAACATGGATATATCTACACAGCCATCTGGATGAACATGGAAATATCTACACCGCCATCTGTATGAGCATGGAAATATCTACACCGCTAACTGTATAAACATGGAAATATCTACACCGCTACCTGTATAAACATGGAAATATCAGCACCGCTCTCTGTATGAACATGGAAATATCAGCCCCTCTATCTGTATGAACATGGAAATATCTACACCGCTATCTGTATGAACATGGAAATATCTACACCGCTATCCGTATGAACATGGAAATATCTTCACCGCCATCTGTATGAACATGGATATATCTACACAGCCATCTGGATGAACATGGAAATATCTACACCGCTATCTGTATGAACATGGAAATAGCTACACCGCTATCTGTATGAATATGGAAATATCTACACCACTATGTGTATGAACATGGAAATATCTACACCGCTATCTGCATGAAAATGGAAATATCTACACAGCTATCTGCATATACATGGAAATGTCTACAAAGCTATCTCTTTACACATGGATATAACTACACCGCTATCTCTATAAACATGGAAATATCTACACCGCCATCTGTATGAACATGGAAATATCTGCACCGCCATCTGTATGAACTTATATATATCTACACCGCCATCTATATTAAGATGGAGATATCTACACCGCTATCTGTATAAACCTGGAAATATCTACACCGCTATCTGTATAAACATGGAAAGATCCACACCGCTATCTGTATAAACATGGAAATATCTACACCGCTACCTGAATAAACATGGAAATATCAGCACAGCTATCTGTATGAACATGGAAATATCTACACCGCTATCTGTACGAACATGGAAATATCTACACCGCTATCTGTATGAACATGGAAATAGCTACACCGCTATCTGTATCAACATGGAAATATCTACACCACTATCTGTATGAACATGGAAATATCTACACCGCTATCTGTATGAACATGGATATATCTACACAGCCATCTGGATGAACATGGAAATATCTACACCGCTATCTGTAAGAACCTGGAAATATCTACTCCGCTATCTGGGTAAACATGCATACATCTTCACCGCTATCTGTATAAACATGGAAATATCTACACCGCTATCTGTATGAACATGGAAATAGCTACACCACTATCTCTATGAACATGGAAATATCTACACCGCTATCTGTTTGAACATGGAAATATCTAAACCGCTATCTGCATGAAAATGGAAATATCAGCACAGCTATCTGCATATACATGGAAATATCTACACAACTATCTCTTTACACATGGAAATAACTACAGAGCTATCTGTATGAACATGGAAATATCTTCACCGCCATCTGTATGAACATGGATATATCTACACAGCCATCTGGATGAACATGGAAATATCTACACCGCTATCTGTATGATCATGGAAATATCTACACAGCTATCTGTGTAAACATGCATACATCTTCACCGCTATCTGTATAAACATGGAAATATCTACACTGCTATCTGCATGAACATGGAAATATCTACACCGCTATCTGTTTGAACATGGAAATACCTACACCGCTATCTGCATGAAAATGGAAATATCTTCACAGCGATCTGCATATACATGGAAATATCTACAAAGCTATCTCTTTACACATGGAAATAACTACAGCGCTATCTCTATAAACAAGGAAATATCTACACCACCATCTGTATGAACATGGAAATATCTGCACCGCCATCAGTATGAACATATAAATATCTACGCCGCCATCTGTATTAAGATGGAGATAACTACACCGCTATCTGTATAAACATGGAAATATCTACACCGCTATCAGTATAAACATGGAAATATCTACACGGCTATCTGTATAAACTTGGAAATATCTACACCGCTACACGTATAAACATGGAAATATCAGCACTGCTATCTGTATGAACATGGAATTATCAGCCCCTCTATCTGTATGAACATGGAAATATCTACACCACTATCTCTAAGAACATGGAAATATCTACACCGCTATCTGTTTGAACATGGAAATATCTAAACCGCTATCTGAATGAACATGGAAATATCTGCACAGCTATCTGCATATACATGGAAATATCTACACAACTATCTCTTTACACATGGAAATAACTACAGAGCTATCTGTATGAACATGGAAATATCTTCACCGCCATCAGTATGAACATGGATATATCTACACAGCCATCTGGATGAACATGGAAATATCTACACCGCTATCTGTATAAACATGGAAATATCTACACCGCTAACTGTATAAACATGGAAATATCTACACCGCTACCAGTATAAACATGGAAATATCAGCACCGCTCTCTGTATGAACATGGAAATATCAGCCCCTCTATCTGTATGAACATGGAAATATCTACACCGCTATCTGTATGAACATGGAAATATCTACACCGCTGTCCGTATGAAAATGGAAATATCTTCACCGCCATCTGTATGAACATGGATATATCTACACAGCCATCTGGATGAACATGGAAATATCTACACCGCTATCTGTATGAACATGGAAATAGCTACACCGCTATCTGTATGAGTATGGAAATAACTACACCACTATCTGTAAGAACATGGAAATATCTACACCGCTATCTGTATGAACATGGAAATATCTTCACCGCCATCTTTATGAACATGGATATATCTACACAGCCATCTGGATGAACATGGAAATATCTACACCACTATCTGTATGAACATGGAAATAGCTACACCGCTATCTGTATGAACATGGAAATATCTTCACCGCCATCAGTATGAACATGGATATATCTACACAGCCATCTGAATGAACATGGAAATATCTACACAGCTATCTGTATGAACATGGAAATATATACACCGCTATCTGTGTAAACATGCATACAACTTCACCGCTATCTGTATAAACATGGAAATATCTACACCGCTATCTGTATGAACATGGAAATATCTACACCGCTATCTGTTTGAACATGGAAATATCTACACCGCTATCTGCATGAAAATGGAAATATCTACACAGCTATCTGCATATACATGGAAATGTCTACAAAGCTATCTCTTTACACATGGATATAACTACACCGCTATCTCTATAAACATGGAAATATCTACACCGCCATCTGTATGAACACGGAAATATCTGCACCGCCATCTGTATGAACATATAAACATATACACCGCCATCTATATTAAGATGGAGATATCTACACCGCTATCTGTAAAAACCTGGAAATATCTACACCGCTATCTGTATAAACATGGAAATATCTACACCGCTACCTGTATAAACATGGAAATATCAGCACGGCTATCTGTATGAACATGGAAATATCTACACCGCTATCTGTATGAACATGGAAATATCTACACCGCTATCTGTATGAACATGGAAATAGCTACACCGCTATCTGAATTAACATGGAAATATCTACACCACTATCTGTATGAACATGGAAATATCTACACCGCTATCTGTATGAACATGTATATATCTACACAGCCATCTGGATGAACATGGAAATATCTACACTGCTATCTGTATGAACATGGAAATATCTACACCGCTATCTGTGTAAACAAGCATACATCTTCACCGCTATCTGTATAAACATGGAAATATCTACACCGTTATCTGTATGAAAATGGTAATATCTACACCGCTACCTGTATAAACATGGAAATATCTACACCGCTACCTGTATAAACATGGAAATATCAGCACCGCTCTCTGTATGAACATGGAAATATCAGCCCCTCTATCTGTATGAACATGGAAATATCTACACCGCTATCTGTATGAACATGGAAATATCCACACCGCTATCTGTATGAACATGGAAATATCTTCACCGCCATCTGTATGAACATGGATATATCTACACAGCCATCTGGATGAACATGGAAATATCTACACCGCTATCTGTATGAACATGGAAATAGCTACTCCGCTATCTGTATGAATATGGAAATATCTACACCACTGTCTGTATGAACATGGAAATATCTACACGGCTATCTGTATGAAAACGGAAATATCTTCACCGCCATCTGTATGAACATGGATATATCTACACAGCCATCTGGATGAACATGGAAATATCTACACCGCTATCTGTATGAACATGGAAATAGCTACACCGCTATCTGTATGAACATGGAAATATCTTCACCGCCATCTATATGAACATGGATATATCTACACAGCCATCTGGATGAACATGGAAATATCTACACAGCTATCTGTATGAACATGGAAATATATACACCGCTATCTGTGTAAACATGCATACATCTTCACCGCTATCTGTATAAAAATGGAAATATCTACACCGCTATCTGTATGAACATGGAAATATCTACACCGCTATCTGTTTGAACATGGAAATATCTGCATCGCCATCTGTGTGAACATATAAATATCTACACCGCCATCTATATTAAGATGGAGATATCTACACCGCTATCTCTATAAACTTGGAAATATCTACACCGCTATCTGTATAAACATGGAAATATCTACACCGCTATCTGTATAAACTTGGAAATATCTACACCGCTACCTGTATAAACATTTTAATATCAGCACCGCTATCTGTATGAACATGGAAATATCTACAGCTCTATCTCTATGAAGATGGAAATATCTACACTGCTATCTGTATGAACATGGAAATAGATACACCGCTATCTGTATCAACATGGAAATATCTACACCACTATCTGTATGAACATGGAAATATCTACACCGCTATCTGTATGAACATGGATATATCTACACCATCATGTGTATGAACATGGAAATATCTGCACCGCCATCTGTATGAACATATAAATATCTACTCCGCCATCTATATTAAGATGGTGATATCTACACCACTATCTGTATAAACTTGGAAATATCTACACCGCTATCTGTATAAACATGGAAATATCTACAACGCTATCTGTATGAACATGGAAATATCTACACCACTATCTCTATGAACATGGAAATATCTACACCGCTATCTGTTTGAACATGGAAATATCTAAACCGCTATGTGCATGAAAATGGAAATATCTGCACAGCTATCTGCATATACATGGAAATATCTACACAACTATCTCTTTACACATGGAAATATCTACAGAGCTATCTGTATGAACATGGAAATATCTTCACCGCCATCTGTATGAACATGGATATATCTACACAGCCATTTGGATGAACATGGAAATATCTACACCGCTATCTGTATGATCATGGATATATCTACACAGCTATCTGTGAAAAAAATGCATACATCTTCACCGCTATCTGTATAAACATGGAAATATCTACACTGCTATCTGCATGAACATGGAAATATCTACACCGCTATCTGTTTGAACATGGAAATATCTACACCGCTATCTGCATGAAAATGGAAATATCTACACAGCGATCTGCATATACATGGAAATATCTACAAAGCTATCTCTTTACACATGGAAATAACTACACCGCTATCTCTATAAACAAGGAAATATCTACACCACCATCTGTATGAACATGGAAATATCTGCACCGCCATCAGTATGAACATATAAATATCTACACCACCATCTATATTAAGATGGTGATATCTACACCGCTATCTGTATAAACTTGGAAATATCTACACCGCTATCTGTATAAACATGGAAATATCTACACCGCTATCTGTATAAACATGGAAATATCTACACCGCTACCTGTATAAACATTTAAATATCAGCACCGCTATCTGTATGAACCTGGAAATATCTACACCGCTATCTCTATGAACATGGAAATATCTACACCGCTATCTGTATGAATATGGAAATAGCTACACCACTATCTGTATGAACATGGAAATATCTGCAGCACTACCTGTATGAACATGGAAATAACTACACCTCTATCTCTATGAAGATGGATATATCTACACAGCCATCTGTATAAACATGGAAATATCTACACCGCTAACTGTATAAACATGGAAATATCTACACCGCTACCTGTATAAACATGGAAATATCAGCACCGCTCTCTGTATGAACATGGAAATATCAGCCCCTCTATCTGTATGAACATGGAAATATCTACACCGCTATCTGTATGAACAAGGAAATATCTACACCGCTATCCGTATGAACATGGAAATATCTTCACTGCCATCTGTATGAACATGGATATATCTACACAGCCATCTGGATGAACATGGAAATATCTACACCGCTATCTGTATGAACATGGAAATAGCTACACCGCTATCTGTATGAATATGGAAATATCTACACCACTATCTGTATGAACATGGAAATATCTACACCGCTATCTGCATGAAAATGGAAATATCTACACAGCAATCTGCATATACATGGAAATGTCTACAAAGCTATCTCTTTACACATGGATATAACTACACCGCTATCTCTATAAACATGGAAATATCTACACCGCCATCTGTATGAACATGGAAATATCTGCACCGCCATCTGTATGAACATATAAATATCTACACCGCCATCTATATTAAGATGGATATATCTACACCGCTATCTGTATAAACCTGGAAATATCTACACCGCTATCTGTATAAACATGGAAAGATCCACACCGCTATCTGTATAAACATGGAAATATCTACACCGCTACCTGAATAAACATGGAAATATCAGCACAGCTATCTGTATGAACATGGAAATATCTACACCGCTATCTGTACGAACATGGAAATATCTACACCGCTATCTGTATGAACATGGAAATAACTACACCGCTATCTGTATCAACATGGAAATATCTACACCACTATCTGTATGAACATGGAAATATCTACACCGCTATCTGTATGAACATGGATATATCTACACAGCCATCTGTATGAACATGGAAATATCTACACCGCTATCTGTAAGAACCTGGAAATATCTACTCCGCTATCTGGGTAAACATGCATACATCTTCACCGCTATCTGTATAAACATGGAAATATCTACACCGCTATCTGTATGAACATGGAAATAGCTAAACCGCTATCTGTATGAATATGGAAATATCTACACCACTATCAGTATGAACATGGAAATATCTACACCGCTATCTGTATGAACATAGAAATAGCTACACCACTATCTCTATGAACATGGAAATATCTACACCACTATCTGTTTGAACATGGAAATATCTAAACCGCTATGTGCATGAAAATGGAAATATCTGCACAGCTATCTGCATGTACATGGAAATATCTACACAACTATCTCTTTACACATGGAAATATCTACAGAGCTATCTGTATGAACATGGAAATATCTTCACCGCCATCTGTATGAACATGGATATATCTACACAGCCATCTGGATGAACATGGAAATATCTACACCGCTATCTGTATGATCATGGATATATCTACACAGCTATCTGTGAAAAAAATGCATACATCTTCACCACTATCTGTATAAACATGGAAATATCTACACTGCTATCTGCATGAACATGGAAATATCTACACCGCTATCTGTTTGAACATGGAAATACCTACACCGCTATCCGTATGAACATGGAAATATCTTCACCGCCATCTGTATGAACATGGATATATCTACACAGCCATCTGGATGAACATGGAAATAACTACACCGCTATCTGTATGAACATGGAAATAGCTACACCGCTATCTGTATGAATATGGAAATATCTACACCACTATCTGTATGAACATAGAAATATCTACACCGCTATCTGTATGAACATGGAAATATCTGCAGCACTACCTGTATGAACATGGAAATAACTACACCTCTATCTCTATGAACATGGATATATCTACAAAGCCATCTGGATGAACATGGAAATATCTACACCGCCATCTGTATAAACATGGAAATATCTACACCGCTATCTGTATAAACATGGAAATATCTACACCGCTACCTGAATAAACATGGAAATATCAGCACAGCTATCTGTATGAACATGGAAATATCTACACCGCTATCTGTACGAACATGGAAATATCTACACCGCTATCTGTATGAACATGGAAATAGCTACACCGCTATCTGTATCAACATGGAAATATCTACACCACTATCTGTATGAACATGGAAATATCTACACCGCTATCTGTATGAACATGGATATATCTACACCGCCATCTGGATGAACATGGAAATATCTACACCGCTATCTGTAAGAACCTGGAAATATCTACTCCGCTATCTGGGTAAACATGCATACATCTTCACCGCTATCTGTATAAACATGGAAATATCTACACCGCTATCTGTATGAACATGGAAATAGCTACACCACTATCTCTATGAACATGGAAATATCTACACCGCTATCTGTTTGAACATGGATATATCTACACAGCCATCTGGATGAACA
Organism: Gorilla gorilla gorilla; assembly: GCF_029281585.2. Taxonomy (NCBI): domain Eukaryota; kingdom Metazoa; phylum Chordata; class Mammalia; order Primates; family Hominidae; genus Gorilla; species Gorilla gorilla. The sequence goes on from NC_073234.2 coordinate 3,778,650, forward strand.
TGGAAATATCTACACCGCTATCTGTATGAACATGGAAATATCTACACAGCTATCTGTGTAAACTTGCATACATCTTCACCGCTATCTGTATAAACATGGAAATATCTACACTGCTATCTGCATGAACATGGAAATATCTACACCGCTATCTGTTTGAACATGGAAATACCTACACCGCTATCTGCATGAAAATGGAAATATCTACACAGCGATCTGCATATACATGGAAATATCTACAAAGCTATCTCTTTACACATGGAAATAACTACAGCGCTATCTCTATAAACAAGGAAATATCTACACCACCATCTGAATGAACATGGAAATATCTGCACCGCCATCAGTATGAACATATAAATATCTACACCGCCATCTATAATAAGATCGTGATATCTACACCGCTATCTGTATAAACTTGGAAATATCAACACCGCTATCTGTATAAACATGGAAATATCTACACCGCTATCTGTATAAACATGGAAATATCTACACCGCTACCTGTATAAACATTTAAATATCAGCACCGCTATCTGTATGAACATGGAAATATCTACACCGCTATCTCTATGAACATGGAAATATCTACACCGCTATCTGTATGAATATGGAAATAGCTACACCACTATCTGTATGAACTTGGAAATATCTACAGCACTACCTGTATGAACATGGAAATAACTACACCTCTATCTCTATGAACATGGATATATCTACACAGCCATCTGGATGAACATGGAAATATCTACACCGCTATCTGTATAAACATGGAAATATCTACATCGCTAACTGTATAAACATGGAAATATCTACACCGCTACCTGTATAAACATGGAAATATCAGCACCGCTCTCTGTATGAACATTGAAATATCAGCCCCTCTGTCTGTATGAACATGGAAATAACTACACCGCTATCTGTATGAACATGGAAATATCTACACCGCTATCCGTATGAACATGGAAATATCTTCACCGCCATCTGTATGAACATGGATATACCTACACAGCCATCTGGATGAACATGGAAATATCTACACCGCAATCTGTATGAACATGGAAATAGCTACACCGCTATCTGTATGAATATGGAAATATCTACACCACTATCTGTATGAACATGGAAATATCTACACCGCTATCTGTATGAACATGGAAATATCTGCAGCACTACCTGTATGAACATGGAAATAACTACACCGCTATCTCTATGAACATGGATATATCTACTAAGCCATCTGGATGAACATGGAAATATCTACACCGCTATCTGTATAAACATGGAAATATCTACACCGCTAACTGTATAAACATGGAAATATCTACACTGCTACCTGTATAAACATGGAAATATCAGCACCGCTCTCTGTATGAACATGGAAATATCAGCCCCTCTATCTGTATGAACATGGAAATATCTACACCGCTATCTGTATGAACATGGAAATATCTACACCGCTATCCGTATGAACATGGAAATATCTTCACCGCCATCTGTATGAACATGGATATATCTACACAGCCATCTGGATGAACATGGAAATATCTACACCGCTATCTGTATGAACATGGAAATAGCTACACCGCTATCTGTATGTATATGGAAATATCTACACCACTATCTGTATGAACATGGAAATATCTACAGAGCTATCTGTATGAACATGGAAATATCTTCACCGCCATCTGTATGAACATGGATATATCTACACAGCCATCTGGATGAACATGGAAATATCTACACCTCTATCTGTATGAACATGGAAATAGCTACACCGCTATCTGTATGAACATAGAAATATCTTCACCGCCATCTGTATGAACATGGATATATCTACACAGCCATCTGGATGAACATGGAAATATCTACATAGCTATCTGTATGAACATGGAAATATATACACCGCTATCTGTGTAAACATGCATACATCTTCACTGCTAACTGTATAAACATGGAAATATCTACACCGCTATCTGTATGAATATGGAAATATCTACACCGCTATCTGCATGAGAATATAAATATGTACACAGCGATCTGCATATACATGGAAATGTCTACAAAGCTATCTCTTTACACATGGATATAACTACACCGCTATCTCTATAAACATGGAAATATCTACACCGCCATCTGTATGAACATGGAAATATCTGCATCGCCATCTGTATGAACATTTAAATATCTACACCGCCATCTATATTAAGATGGGGATATCTACACCGCTATCTGTATAAACCTGGAAATATCTACACCGCTATCCGTATAAACATGGAAAGGTCCACACTGCTATCTGTATAAACATGGAAATGTCTACACCGCTACCTGAATAAACATGGAAATATCAGCACAGCTATCTGTATGAACATGGAAATATCTACGCCGCTATCTGTACGAACATGGAAATATCTACACCGCTATCTGTATGAACATATCAATAGCAACACCGCTATCTGTATCATCATGGAAATATCTACACCACTATCTGTATGAACATGGAAATATCTACACCGCTATCTGTATGAACATGGATATATCTACACAGCCATCTGGATGAACATGGTAATATCTACACCGCTATCTGTAAGAACCTGGAAATACCTACTCCGCTATCTGGGTAAACATGCATACATCTCCACCGCTATCTGTATAAACATGGAAATATCTACACCGCTATCTGTATGAACATGGAAATAGCTACACCACTATCTCTATGAACATGGAAATATCTACACCGCTTTCTGTTTGAACATGGAAATATCTAAACCGCTATGTGCATGAAAATGGAAATATCTGCACAGCTATCTGCATATACATGGAAATACCTACACAACTATCTCTTTACACATGGAAATATCTACAGAGCTATCTGTATGAACATGGAAATATCTTCACCGCCATCTGTATGAACATGGATATATCTACACAGCCATCTGGATGAACATGGAAATATCTACACCGCTATCTGTATGAACATGGAAATATCTACACAGCTATCTGTGTAAACATGCATACATCTTCACCACTATCTGTATAAACATGGAAATATCTACACCACCATCTGCATGAACATGGAAATATCTGCACCGACATCAGTATGAACATATAAATATCTACACCACCATCTATTTTAAGATGGTGATATCTACACCGCTATCTGTATAAACTTGGAAATATGTACACCGCTATCTGTATAAACATGGAAATATCTATACCGCTATCTGTATAAACATGGAAATATCTACACCGCTACCTGTATAAACATTTAAATATCAGCACCGCTATCTGTATGAACATGGAAATATCTACACCGCTATCTCTATGAACATGGAAATATCTACACCGCTATCTGTATGAATATGGAAATAGCTACACCACTATCTGTATGAACATGGAAATATCTGCAGCACTACCTGTATGAACATGGAAATAACTACACCTCTATCTCTATGAACATGGATATATCTACACAGCCATCTGGATGAACATGGAAATATCTACACCACTATCTGTATAAACATGGAAATATCTACACCGCTAAGTGTATAAACATGGAAATATCTACACCGCTACCTGTATAAACATGGAAATATCAGCACCGCTCTCTGTATGAACATGGAAATATCAGCCCCTCTATCTGTATGAACATGGAAATATCTACACCGCTATCTGTATGAACATGGAAATATCTACACCGCTATCCATATGAACATGGAAATATATTCACCGCCATCTGTATGAACATGGATATATCTACACAGCCATCTGGATGAACATGGAAATATCTACACCGCTATCTGTATGAACATGGAAATATCTACACCGCTATCTGTATGAACATGGAAATATCTTCACCGCCATCTGTATGAACATGGATATATCTACACAGCCATCTGGATGAACATGGAAATATCTACACCGCTATCTGTATGAACATGGAAGTAGCTACACCGCTATCTGTATGAATATGGAAATATCTACACCACTGTCTGTATGAACATGGAAATATCTACACGGCTATCTGTATGAAAACGGAAATATCTTCACCGCCATCTGTATGAACATAGATGTATCTACACAGCCATCTGGATGAACATGGAAATATCTACACCGCTATCTGTATGAACATGGAAATATTTACACCGCTATCTGTATGAACATGGAAATATCTTCACCGCCATCTGTATGAACATGGATATATCTACACAGCCATCTGGATGAACATGGAAATATCTACACAGCTATCTGTATGAACATGGAAATATATACACCGCTATCTGTGTAAACATGCATACATCTTCACCGCTATCTGTATAAACATGGAAATATCTACACCGCTATCTGTATGAACATGGAAATATCTACACCGCTATATGTTTGAACATGGAAATATCTACACCGCTATCTGCATGAAAATGGAAATATCTACGCAGCTATCTGCATATACATGGAAATGTCTACAAAGCTATCTCTTTACACATGGATATATCTACACCGCTATCTCTATAAACATGGAAATATCTACACCGACATCTGTATGAACATGGAAATATCTGCATCGCCATCTGTGTGAACATATAAATATCTGCACCGCCATCTATATTAAGATGGAGATATCTACACCGCTATCTGTATAAACCTGGAAATATCTACACCGCTATCTGTATAAACATAGAAATATCTACACCGCTATCTGTATAAACATGGAAATATCTACACCGCTACCTGTATAAACATGGAAATATTAGCACCGCTATCTGTATGAACATGGAAATATCTACACCGCTATCTGTATGAACATGGAAATATCTACACTGCTATCTGTATGAACATGGAAATAGATACACCGCTATCTGTATCAACATGGAAATATCTACACCACTATCTGTATGAACATGGAAATATCTACACCGCTATCTGTATGAACATGGATATATCTACACCATCATGTGTATGAACATGGAAATATCTGCACCGCCATCTGTATGAACATATAAATATCTACACCGCCATCTATATTAAGATGGTGATATCTACACCGCTATCTGTATAAACTTGGAAATATCTACTCCGCTATCTGTATAAACATGGAAATATCTACACCGCTATCTGTATAAACTTGGAAATATCTACACCTCTACCTGTATAAACATTTAAATATCAGCACCGCTATCTGTATGAACATGGAAATATCTACAGCGCTATCTCTATGAAGATGGAAATATCTACACCGCTATCTGTATGAACATGGAAATAGCTACACCACTATCTGTATGAACATGGAAATATCTACAGCACTACCTGTATGAACATGGAAATATCTACACCTCTATCTCTATGAACATGGATATATCTACGCAGCCATCTGGATGAACATGGAAATATCTACACCGCTATCTGTATAAACATGGAAATATCTACACCGCTACCTGTATAAACATGGAAATATCTACACTGCTACCTGCATAAACATGGAAATATCAGCACCGCTCTCTGTATGAACATGGAAATATCAGCCCCTCTATCTGTATGAACATGGAAATATCTACACCGCTATCTGTATGAACATGGAAATATCTACACCGCAATCCGTATGAACATGGAAATATCTTCACCGCCATCTGTATGAACATCGATATATCTACACAGCCATCTGGATGAACATGGAAATATCTACACCGCTATCTGTATGAACATGGAAATAGCTACACCGCTATCTGTATGAATATGGAAATATCTACACCACTATCAGTATGAACATGGAAATATCTACACCGCTATCTGTATGAACATGGAAATAGCTACACCACTATCTCTATGAACATGGAAATATCTACACCGCTATCTGTTTGAACATGGAAATATCTAAACCGCTATGTGCATGAAAATGGAAATATCTGCACAGCTATCTGCATATACATGGAAATATCTACACAACTATCTCTTTACACATGGAAATATCTACAGAGCTATCTGTATGAACATGGAAATATCTTCACCGCCATCTGTATGAACATGGATATATCTACACAGCCATCTGGATGAACATGGAAATATCTACACCGCTATCTGTATGATCATGGATATATCTACATAGCTATCTGTGAAAAAAATGCATACATCTTCACCGCTATCTGTATGAACATGGAAATATCTACACCGCTATCTGTACGAACATGGAAATATCTACACCGCTATCTGTATGAACATGGAAATAGCTTCACCGCTATCTGTATCAACATGGAAATATCTACACCACTATCTGTATGAACATGGAAATATCTACACCGCTATCTGTATGAACATGGATATATCTACACCGCCATCTGGATGAACATGGAAATATCTACACCGCTATCTGTAAGAACCTGGAAATATCTACTCCGCTATCTGGGTAAACATGCATACATCTTCACCGCTATCTGTATAAACATGGAAATATCTACACCGCTATCTGTATGAACATGGAAATAGCTACACCACTATCTCTATGAACATGGAAATATCTACACCGCTATCTGTTTGAACATGGATATATCTACACAGCCATCTGGATGAACATGGAAATATCTACACTGCTATCTGTATGAACATGGAAATATCTACACAGCTATCTGTGTAAACTTGCATACATCTTCACCGCTATCTGTATAAACATGGAAATATCTACACTGCTATCTGCATGAACATGGAAATATCTACACCGCTATCTGTTTGAACATGGAAATACCTACACCGCTATCTGCATGAAAATGGAAATATCTACACAGCGATCTGCATATACATGGAAATATCTACAAAGCTATCTCTTTACACATGGAAATAACTACAGCGCTATCTCTATAAACAAGGAAATATCTACACCACCATCTGAATGAACATGGAAATATCTGCACCGCCATCAGTATGAACATATAAATATCTACACCGCCATCTATATTAAGATCGTGATATCTACACCGCTATCTGTATAAACTTGGAAATATCAACACCGCTATCTGTATAAACATGGAAATATCTACACCGCTATCTGTATAAACATGGAAATATCTACACCGCTACCTGTATAAACATTTAAATATCAGCACCGCTATCAGTATGAACATGGAAATATCTACACCGCTATCTCTATGAACATGGAAATATCTACACCGCTATCTGTATGAATATGGAAATAGCTACACCACTATCTGTATGAACTTGGAAATATCTACAGCACTACCTGTATGAACATGGAAATAACTACACCTCTATCTCTATGAACATGGATATATCTACACAGCCATCTGGATGAACATGGAAATATCTACACCGCTATCTGTATAAACATGGAAATATCTACATCGCTAACTGTATAAACATGGAAATATCTACACCGCTACCTGTATAAACATGGAAATATCAGCACCGCTCTCTGTATGAACATTGAAATATCAGCCCCTCTGTCTGTATGAACATGGAAATAACTACACCGCTATCTGTATGAACATGGAAATATCTACACCGCTATCCGTATGAACATGGAAATATCTTCACCGCCATCTGTATGAACATGGATATACCTACACAGCCATCTGGATGAACATGGAAATATCTACACCGCAATCTGTATGAACATGGAAATAGCTACACCGCTATCTGTATGAATATGGAAATATCTACACCACTATCTGTATGAACATGGAAATATCTACACCGCTATCTGTATGAACATGGAAATATCTGCAGCACTACCTGTATGAACATGGAAATAACTACACCGCTATCTCTATGAACATGGATATATCTACTAAGCCATCTGGATGAACATGGAAATATCTACACCGCTATCTGTATAAACATGGAAATATCTACACCGCTAACTGTATAAACATGGAAATATCTACACTGCTACCTGTATAAACATGGAAATATCAGCACCGCTCTCTGTATGAACATGGAAATATCAGCCCCTCTATCTGTATGAACATGGAAATATCTACACCGCTATCTGTATGAACATGGAAATATCTACACCGCTATCCGTATGAACATGGAAATATCTTCACCGCCATCTGTATGAACATGGATATATCTACACAGCCATCTGGATGAACATGGAAATACCTACACCGCTATCTGTATGAACATGGAAATAGCTACACCGCTATCTGTATGTATATGGAAATATCTACACCACTATCTGTATGAACATGGAAATATCTACAGAGCTATCTGTATGAACATGGAAATATCTTCACCGCCATCTGTATGAACATGGATATATCTACACAGCCATCTGGATGAACATGGAAATATCTACACCTCTATCTGTATGAACATGGAAATAGCTACACCGCTATCTGTATGAACATAGAAATATCTTCACCGCCATCTGTATGAACATGGATATATCTACACAGCCATCTGGATGAACATGGAAATATCTACATAGCTATCTGTATGAACATGGAAATATATACACCGCTATCTGTGTAAACATGCATACATCTTCACTGCTAACTGTATAAACATGGAAATATCTACACCGCTATCTGTATGAATATGGAAATATCTACACCGCTATCTGCATGAGAATATAAATATCTACACAGCGATCTGCATATACATGGAAATGTCTACAAAGCTATCTCTTTACACATGGATATAACTACACCGCTATCTCTATAAACATGGAAATATCTACACCGCCATCTGTATGAACATGGAAATATCTGCATCGCCATCTGTATGAACATTTAAATATCTACACCGCCATCTATATTAAGATGGGGATATCTACACCGCTATCTGTATAAACCTGGAAATATCTACACCGCTATCTGTATAAACATGGAAAGGTCCACACTGCTATCTGTATAAACATGGAAATGTCTACACCGCTACCTGAATAAACATGGAAATATCAGCACAGCTATCTGTATGAACATGGAAATATCTACGCCGCTATCTGTACGAACATGGAAATATCTACACCGCTATCTGTATGAACATATCAATAGCAACACCGCTATCTGTATCATCATGGAAATATCTACACCACTATCTGTATGAACATGGAAATATCTACACCGCTATCTGTATGAACATGGATATATCTACACAGCCATCTGGATGAACATGGTAATATCTACACCGCTATCTGTAAGAACCTGGAAATACCTACTCCGCTATCTGGGTAAACATGCATACATCTCCACCGCTATCTGTATAAACATGGAAATATCTACACCGCTATCTGTATGAACATGGAAATAGCTACACCACTATCTCTATGAACATGGAAATATCTACACCGCTATCTGTTTGAACATGGAAATATCTAAACCGCTATGTGCATGAAAATGGAAATATCTGCACAGCTATCTGCATATACATGGAAATACCTACACAACTATCTCTTTACACATGGAAATATCTACAGAGCTATCTGTATGAACATGGAAATATCTTCACCGCCATCTGTATGAACATGGATATATCTACACAGCCATCTGGATGAACATGGAAATATCTACACCGCTATCTGTATGAACATGGAAATATCTACACAGCTATCTGTGTAAACATGCATACATCTTCACCACTATCTGTATAAACATGGAAATATCTACACCACCATCTGCATGAACATGGAAATATCTGCACCGACATCAGTATGAACATATAAATATCTACACCACCATCTATTTTAAGATGGTGATATCTACACCGCTATCTGTATAAACTTGGAAATATGTACACCGCTATCTGTATAAACATGGAAATATCTATACCGCTATCTGTATAAACATGGAAATATCTACACCGCTACCTGTATAAACATTTAAATATCAGCACCGCTATCTGTATGAACATGGAAATATCTACACCGCTATCTCTATGAACATGGAAATATCTACACCGCTATCTGTATGAATATGGAAATAGCTACACCACTATCTGTATGAACATGGAAATATCTGCAGCACTACCTGTATGAACATGGAAATAACTACACCTCTATCTCTATGAACATGGATATATCTACACAGCCATCTGGATGAACATGGAAATATCTACACCACTATCTGTATAAACATGGAAATATCTACACCGCTAAGTGTATAAACATGGAAATATCTACACCGCTACCTGTATAAACATGGAAATATCAGCACCGCTCTCTGTATGAACATGGAAATATCAGCCCCTCTATCTGTATGAACATGGAAATATCTACACCGCTATCTGTATGAACATGGAAATATCTACACCGCTATCCATATGAACATGGAAATATATTCACCGCCATCTGTATGAACATGGATATATCTACACAGCCATCTGGATGAACATGGAAATATCTACACCGCTATCTGTATGAACATGGAAATATCTACACCGCTATCTGTATGAACATGGAAATATCTTCACCGCCATCTGTATGAACATGGATATATCTACACAGCCATCTGGATGAACATGGAAATATCTACACCGCTATCTGTATGAACATGGAAGTAGCTACACCGCTATCTGTATGAATATGGAAATATCTACACCACTGTCTGTATGAACATGGAAATATCTACACGGCTATCTGTATGAAAACGGAAATATCTTCACCGCCATCTGTATGAACATAGATGTATCTACACAGCCATCTGGATGAACATGGAAATATCTACACCGCTATCTGTATGAACATGGAAATATTTACACCGCTATCTGTATGAACATGGAAATATCTACACCGCCATCTGTATGAACATGGATATATCTACACAGCCATCTGGATGAACATGGAAATATCTACACAGCTATCTGTATGAACATGGAAATATATACACCGCTATCTGTGTAAACATGCATACATCTTCACCGCTATCTGTATAAACATGGAAATATCTACACCGCTATCTGTATGAACATGGAAATATCTACACCGCTATATGTTTGAACATGGAAATATCTACACCGCTATCTGCATGAAAATGGAAATATCTACGCAGATATCTGCATATACATGGAAATGTCTACAAAGCTATCTCTTTACACATGGATATATCTACACCGCTATCTCTATAAACATGGAAATATCTACACCGACATCTGTATGAACATGGAAATATCTGCATCGCCATCTGTGTGAACATATAAATATCTGCACCGCCATCTATATTAAGATGGAGATATCTACACCGCTATCTGTATAAACCTGGAAATATCTACACCGCTATCTGTATAAACATAGAAATATCTACACCGCTATCTGTATAAACATGGAAATATCTACACCGCTACCTGTATAAACATGGAAATATTAGCACCGCTATCTGTATGAACATGGAAATATCTACACCGCTATCTGTATGAACATGGAAATATCTACACTGCTATCTGTATGAACATGGAAATAGATACACCGCTATCTGTATCAACATGGAAATATCTACACCACTATCTGTATGAACATGGAAATATCTACACCGCTATCTGTATGAACATGGATATATCTACACCATCATGTGTATGAACATGGAAATATCTGCACCGCCATCTGTATGAACATATAAATATCTACACCGCCATCTATATTAAGATGGTGATATCTACACCGCTATCTGTATAAACTTGGAAATATCTACACCGCTATCTGTATAAACATGGAAATATCTACACCGCTATCTGTATAAACTTGGAAATATCTACACCTCTACCTGTATAAACATTTAAATATCAGCACCGCTATCTGTATGAACATGGAAATATCTACAGCGCTATCTCTATGAAGATGGAAATATCTACACCGCTATCTGTATGAACATGGAAATAGCTACACCACTATCTGTATGAACATGGAAATATCTACAGCACTACCTGTATGAACATGGAAATATCTACACCTCTATCTCTATGAACATGGATATATCTACGCAGCCATCTGGATGAACATGGAAATATCTACACCGCTATCTGTATAAACATGGAAATATCTACACCGCTACCTGTATAAACATGGAAATATCTACACTGCTACCTGCATAAACATGGAAATATCAGCACCGCTCTCTGTATGAACATGGAAATATCAGCCCCTCTATCTGTATGAACATGGAAATATCTACACCGCTATCTGTATGAACATGGAAATATCTACACCGCAATCCGTAAGAACATGGAAATATCTTCACCGCCATCTGTATGAACATCGATATATCTACACAGCCATCTGGATGAACATGGAAATATCTACACCGCTATCTGTATGAACATGGAAATAGCTACACCGCTATCTGTATGAATATGGAAATATCTACACCACTATCAGTATGAACATGGAAATATCTACACCGCTATCTGTATGAACATGGAAATAGCTACACCACTATCTCTATGAACATGGAAATATCTACACCGCTATCTGTTTGAACATGGAAATATCTAAACCGCTATGTGCATGAAAATGGAAATATCTGCACAGCTATCTGCATATACATGGAAATATCTACACAACTATCTCTTTACACATGGAAATATCTACAGAGCTATCTGTATGAACATGGAAATATCTTCACCGCCATCTGTATGAACATGGATATATCTACACAGCCATCTGGATGAACATGGAAATATCTACACCGCTATCTGTATGATCATGGATATATCTACATAGCTATCTGTGAAAAAAATGCATACATCTTCACCGCTATCTGTATAAACATGGAAATATCTACACTGCTATCTGCATGAACATGGAAATATCTACACCGCTATCTGTTTGAACATGGAAATATCTACACCGCTATCTGCATGAAAATGGAAATATCTACACAGCGATCTGCATATACATGGAAATATCTACAAAGCTATCTCTTTACACATGGAAATAACTACACCGCTATCTCTATAAACAAGGAAATATCTACACCACCATCTGTATGAACATGGAAATATCTGCACCGCCATCAGTATGAACATATAAATATCTACACCACCATCTATATTAAGATGGTGATATCTACACCGCTATCTGTATAAACTTGGAAATATCTACACCGCTATCTGTATAAACATGGAAATATCTACACCGCTATCTGTATAAACATGGAAATATCTACACCGCTACCTGTATAAACATTTAAATATCAGCACCGCTACCTGTATAAACATGGAAATATCAGCACCGCTCTCTGTATTAACATGGAAATATCAGCCCCTCTATCTGTATGAACATGGAAATATCTACACCGCTATCTGTATGAACATGGAAATATCTACACCGCTATCCGTATGAACATGGAAATATCTTCACCGCCATCTGTATGAACATGGATATATCTACACAGCCATCTGGATGAACATGGAAATATCTTCACCGCTATCTGTATGAACATGGAAATAGCTACACCGCTATCTGTATGAATATGGAAATATCTACACCACTATCTGTATGAACATAGAAATATCTACACCGCTATCTGTATGAACATGGAAATATCTGCAGCACTACCTGTATGAACATGGAAATAACTACACCTCTATCTCTATGAACATGGATATATCTACACAGCCATCTGGATGAACATGGAAATATCTACACCGCTATCTGTATAAACATGGAAATATCTACACCGCTAACTGTATAAACATGGAAATATCTACACCGCTACCTGTATAAACATGGAAATATCAGCACCGCTCTCTGTATGAACATGGAAATATCAGCCCCTCTATCTGTATGAACATGGAAATATCTACACCGCTATCTGTATGTACATGGAAATATCTACACCGCTATCCGTATGAACATGGATATATCTTCACCGCCATCTGTATGAACATGGATATATCTACACAGCCATCTGGATGAACATGGAAATATCTACACCGCTATCTGTATGAACATGGAAATAGCTACACCGCTATCTGTATGAATATGGAAATATCTACACCACTATCTGTATGAAAATGGAAATATCTACACCGCTATCTGCATGAAAATGGAAATACCTACACAGCTATCTGCATATACATGGAAATGTCTACAAAGCTATCTCTTTACACATGGATATAACTACACCGCTATCTCTATAAACATGGAAATATCTACACCGCCATCTGTATGAACATGGAAGTATCTGCACCGCCATCTGTATGAACATATAAATATCTACACCGCCATCTATATTAAGATGGAGATATCTACACCTCTATCTGTATAAACCTGGAAATATCTACACCGCTATCTGTATAAACATGGAGAGATCCACACCCCTATCTGTATAAACATGGAAATATCTACACCGCTACCTGAATAAACATGGAAATATCAGCACAGCTATCTGTATGAACATGGAAATATCTACACCGCTATCTGTACGAACATGGAAATATCTACACCGCTATCTGTTTGAACATGGAAATACCTAAACCGCTATCTGCATGAAAATGGAAATATCTGCACAGCTATCTGCATATACATGGAAATATCTACACAACTATCTCTTTACACATGGAAATAACTACAGAGCTATCTGTATGAACATGGAAATATCTTCACCGCCATCAGTATGAACATGGATATATCTACACAGCCATCTGGATGAACATGGAAATATCTACACCGCTATCTGTATGAACATGGAAATGTCTACACAGCTATCTCTTTACACATGGAAATAACTACAGCGCTATCTCTATAAACAAGGAAATATCTACACCACCATCTGTATGAACATGGACATATCTGCACCGCCATCTGTATGAACACATAAATATCTACACCGCCATCTCTATGAACATGGAAATATCTACACCGCTATCTGTATGAATATGGAAATAGCTACACCACTATCTGTATGAACATGGAAATATCTACAGCACTACCTGTATGAACATGGAAATAACTACACCTCTATCTCTATGAACATGGACATATCTACACAGCCATCTGGATGAACATGGAAATATCTACACCGCTATCTGTATAAACATGGAAATATCTACACCGCTAACTGTATAAACATGGAAATATCTACACCGCTACCAGTATAAACATGGAAATATCAGCACCGCTCTCTGTATGAACATGGAAATATCAGCCCCTCTATCTGTATGAACATGGAAATATCTACACCGCTATCTGTATGAACATGGAAATATCTACAACGCTGTCCGTATGAAAATGGAAATATCTTCACCGCCATCTGTATGAACATGGATATATCTACACAGCCATCTGGATGAACATGGAAATATCTACACCGCTATCTGTATGAACATGGAAATAGCCACACCGCTATCTGTATGAATATGGAAATAACTACACCACTATCTGTAAGAACATGGAAATATCTACACCGCTATCTGTATGAACATGGAAATATCTTCACCGCCATCTGTATGAACATGGATATATCTACACAGCCATCTGGATGAACATGGAAATATCTACACCACTATCTGTATGAACATGGAAATAGCTACACCGCTATCTGTATGAACATGGAAATATCTTCACCGCCATCTGTATGAACATGGATATATCTACACAGCCATCTGAATGAACATGGAAATATCTACACAGCTATCTGTATGAACATGGAAATATATACACCGCTATCTGTGTAAACATGCATACAACTTCACCGCTATCTGTATAAACATGGAAATATCTACACCGCTATCTGTATGAACATGGAAATATCTACACCGCTATCTGTTTGAACATGGAAATATCTACACCGCTATCTGCATGAAAATGGAAATATCTACACAGCTATCTGCATATACATGGAAATGTCTACAAAGCTATCTCTTTACACATGGATATAACTACACCGCTATCTCTATAAACATGGAAATATCTACACCGCCATCTGTATGAACACGGAAATATCTGCACCGCCATCTGTATGAACATATAAACATATACACCGCCATCTATATTAAGATGGAGATATCTACACCGCTATCTGTAAAAACCTGGAAATATCTACACCGCTATCTGTATAAACATGGAAATATCTACACCGCTACCTGTATAAACATGGAAATATCAGCACGGCTATCTGTATGAACATGGAAATATCTACACCGCTATCTGTATGAACATGGAAATATCTACACCGCTATCTGTATGAACATGGAAATAGCTACACCGCTATCTGTATTAACATGGAAATATCTACACCACTATCTGTATGAACATGGAAATATCTACACCGCTATCTGTATGAACATGTATATATCTACACAGCCATCTGGATGAACATGGAAATATCTACACTGCTATCTGTATGAACATGGAAATATCTACACCGCTATCTGTGTAAACAAGCATACATCTTCACCGCTATCTGTATAAACATGGAAATATCTACACCGTTATCTGTATGAAAATGGTAATATCTACACCGCTACCTGTATAAACATGGAAATATCTACACCGCTACCTGTATAAACATGGAAATATCAGCACCGCTCTCTGTATGAACATGGAAATATCAGCCCCTCTATCTGTATGAACATGGAAATATCTACACCGCTATCTGTATGAACATGGAAATATCCACACCGCTATCTGTACGAACATGGAAATATCTTCACCGCCATCTGTATGAACATGGATATATCTACACAGCCATCTGGATGAACATGGAAATATCTACACCGCTATCTGTATGAACATGGAAATAGCTACTCCGCTATCTGTATGAATATGGAAATATCTACACCACTGTCTGTATGAACATGGAAATATCTACACGGCTATCTGTATGAAAACGGAAATATCTTCACCGCCATCTGTATGAACATGGATATATCTACACAGCCATCTGGATGAACATGGAAATATCTACACCGCTATCTGTATGAACATGGAAATAGCTACACCGCTATCTGAACATGGAAATATCTTCACCGCCATCTATATGAACATGGATATATCTACACAGCCATCTGGATGAACATGGAAATATCTACACAGCTATCTGTATGAACATGGAAATATATACACCGCTATCTGTGTAAACATGCATACATCTTCACCGCTATCTGTATAAACATGGAAATATCTACACCGCTATCTGTATGAACATGGAAATATCTACACCGCTATCTGTTTGACCATGGAAATATCTGCATCGCCATCTGTGTGAACATATAAATATCTACACCGCCATCTATATTAAGATGGAGATATCTACACCGCTATCTCTATAAACTTGGAAATATCTACACCGCTATCTGTATAAACATGGAAATATCTACACCGCTATCTGTATAAACTTGGAAATATCTACACCGCTACCTGTATAAACATTTTAATATCAGCACCGCTATCTGTATGAACATGGAAATATCTACAGCTCTATCTCTATGAAGATGGAAATATCTACACTGCTATCTGTATGAACATGGAAATAGATACACCGCTATCTGTATCAACATGGAAATATCTACACCACTATCTGTATGAACATGGAAATATCTACACCGCTATCTGTATGAACATGGATATATCTACACCATCATGTGTATGAACATGGAAATATCTGCACCGCCATCTGTATGAACATATAAATATCTACTCCGCCATCTATATTAAGATGGTGATATCTACACCACTATATGTATAAACTTGGAAATATCTACACCGCTATCTGTATAAACATGGAAATATCTACAACGCTATCTGTATGAACATGGAAATATCTACACCGCTATCTGTTTGAACATGGAAATATCTAAACCGCTATGTGCATGAAAATGGAAATATCTGCACAGCTATCTGCATATACATGGAAATATCTACACAACTATCTCTTTACACATGGAAATATCTACAGAGCTATCTGTATGAACATGGAAATATCTTCACCGCCATCTGTATGAACATGGATATATCTACACAGCCATTTGGATGAACATGGAAATATCTACACCGCTATCTGTATGATCATGGATATATCTACACAGCTATCTGTGAAAAAAATGCATACATCTTCACCGCTATCTGTATAAACATGGAAATATCTACACTGCTATCTGCATGAACATGGAAATATCTACACCGCTATCTGTTTGAACATGGAAATATCTACACCGCTATATGCATGAAAATGGAAATATCTACACAGCGATCTGCATATACATGGAAATATCTACAAAGCTATCTCTTTACACATGGAAATAACTACACCGCTATCTCTATAAACAAGGAAATATCTACACCACGATCTGTATGAACATGGAAATATCTGCACCGCCATCAGTATGAACATATAAATATCTACACCACCATCTATATTAAGATGGTGATATCTACACTGCTATCTGTATAAACTTGGAAATATCTACACCGCTATCTGTATAAACATGGAAATATCTACACCGCTATCTGTATAAACATGGAAATATCTACACCGCTACCTGTATAAACATTTAAATATCAGCACCGCTATCTGTATGAACCTGGAAATATCTACACCGCTATCTCTATGAACATGGAAATATCTACACCGCTATCTGTATGAATATGGAAATAGCTACACCACTATCTGTATGAACATGGAAATATCTGCAGCACTACCTGTATGAACATGGAAATAACTACACCTCTATCTCTATGAAGATGGATATATCTACACAGCCATCTGGATGAACATGGAAATATCTACACCGCTATCTGTATAAACATGGAAATATCTACACCGCTAACTGTATAAACATGGAAATATCTACACCGCTACCTGTATAAACATGGAAATATCAGCACCGCTCTCTGTATGAACATGGAAATGTCAGCCCCTCTATCTGTATGAACATGGAAATATCTACACCGCTATCTGTATGAACAAGGAAATATCTACACCGCTATCCGTATGAACATGGAAATATCTTCACTGCCATCTGTATGAACATGGATATATCTACACAGCCATCTGGATGAACATGGAAATATCTACACCGCTATCTGTATGAACATGGAAATAGCTACACCGCTATCTGTATGAATATGGAAATATCTACACCACTATCTGTATGAACATGGAAATATCTACACCGCTATCTGCATGAAAATGGAAATATCTACACAGCAATCTGCATATACATGGAAATGTCTACAAAGCTATCTCTTTACACATGGATATAACTACACCGCTATCTCTATAAACATGGAAATATCTACACCGCCATCTGTATGAACATGGAAATATCTGCACCGCCATCTGTATGAACATATAAATATCTACACCGCCATCTATATTAAGATGGATATATCTACACCGCTATCTGTATAAACCTGGAAATATCTACACCGCTATCTGTATAAACATGGAAAGATCCACACCGCTATCTGTATAAACATGGAAATATCTACACCGCTACCTGAATAAACATGGAAATATCAGCACAGCTATCTGTATGAACATGGAAATATCTACACCGCTATCTGTACGAACATGGAAATATCTACACCGCTATCTGTATGAACATGGAAATAGCTACACCGCTATCTGTATCAACATGGAAATATCTACACCAATATCTGTATGAACATGGAAATATCTACACCGCTATCTGTATGAACATGGATATATCTACACAGCCATCTGTATGAACATGGAAATATCTACACCGCTATCTGTAAGAACCTGAAAATATCTACTCCGCTATCTGGGTAAACATGCATACATCTTCACCGCTATCTGTATAAACATGGAAATATCTACACCGCTATCTGTATGAACATGGAAATAGCTAAACCGCTATCTGTATGAATATGGAAATATCTACACCACTATCAGTATGAACATGGAAATATCTACACCGCTATCTGTATGAACATAGAAATAGCTACACCACTATCTCTATGAACATGGAAATATCTACACCACTATCTGTTTGAACATGGAAATATCTAAACCGCTATGTGCATGAAAATGGAAATATCTGCACAGCTATCTGCATATACATGGAAATATCTACACAACTATCTCTTTACACATGGAAATATCTACAGAGCTATCTGTATGAACATGGAAATATCTTCACCGCCATCTGTATGAACATGGATATATCTACACAGCCATCTGGATGAACATGGAAATATCTACACCGCTATCTGTATGATCATGGATATATCTACACAGCTATCTGTGAAAAAAATGCATACATCTTCACCGCTATCTGTATAAACATGGAAATATCTGCACTGCTATCTGCATGAACATGGAAATATCTACACCGCTATCTGTTTGAACATGGAAATACCTACACCGCTATCCGTATGAACATGGAAATATCTTCACCGCCATCTGTATGAACATGGATATATCTACACAGCCATCTGGATGAACATGGAAATAACTACACCGCTATCTGTATGAACATGGAAATAGCTACACCGCTATCTGTATGAATATGGAAATATCTACACCACTATCTGTATGAACATAGAAATATCTACACCGCTATCTGTATGAACATGGAAATATCTGCAGCACTACCTGTATGAACATGGAAATAACTACACCTCTATCTCTATGAACATGGATATATCTACAAAGCCATCTGGATGAACATGGAAATATCTACACCGCCATCTGTATAAACATGGAAATATCTACACCGCTATCTGTATAAACATGGAAATATCTACACCGCTACCTGAATAAACATGGAAATATCAGCACAGCTATCTGTATGAACATGGAAATATCTACACCGCTATCTGTACGAACATGGAAATATCTACACCGCTATCTGTATGAACATGGAAATAGCTTCACCGCTATCTGTATCAACATGGAAATATCTACACCACTATCTGTATGAACATGGAAATATCTACACCGCTATCTGTATGAACATGGATATATCTACACCGCCATCTGGATGAACATGGAAATATCTACACCGCTATCTGTAAGAACCTGGAAATATCTACTCCGCTATCTGGGTAAACATGCATACATCTTCACCGCTATCTGTATAAACATGGAAATATCTACACCGCTATCTGTATGAACATGGAAATAGCTACACCACTATCTCTATGAACATGGAAATATCTACACCGCTATCTGTTTGAACATGGATATATCTACACAGCCATCTGGATGAACATGGAAATATCTACACCGCTATCTGTATGAACATGGAAATATCTACACAGCTATCTGTGTAAACATGAATACATCTTCACCGCTATCTGTATAAACATGGAAATATCTACACTGCTATCTGCATGAACATGGAAATATCTACACCGCTATCTGTTTGAACATGGAAATACCTACACCGCTATCTGCATGAAAATGGAAATATCTACACAGCGATCTGCATATACATGGAAATATCTACAAAGCTATCTCTTTACACATGGAAATAACTACAGCGCTATCTCTATAAACAAGGAAATATCTACACCACCATCTGAATGAACATGGAAATATCTGCACCGCCATCAGTATGAACATATAAATATCTACACCGCCATCTATATTAAGATCGTGATATCTACACCGCTATCTGTATAAACTTGGAAATATCAACACCGCTATCTGTATAAACATGGAAATATCTACACCGCTATCTGTATAAACATGGAAATATCTACACCGCTACCTGTATAAACATTTAAATATCAGCACCGCTATCTGTATGAACATGGAAATATCTACACCGCTATCTCTATGAACATGGAAATATCTACACCGCTATCTGTATGAATATGGAAATAGCTACACCACTATCTGTATGAACTTGGAAATATCTACAGCACTACCTGTATGAACATGGAAATAACTACACCTCTATCTCTATGAACATGGATATATCTACACAGCCATCTGGATGAACATGGAAATATCTACACCGCTATCTGTATAAACATGGAAATATCTACATCGCTAACTGTATAAACATGGAAATATCTACACCGCTACCTGTATAAACATGGAAATATCAGCACCGCTCTCTGTATGAACATTGAAATATCAGCCCCTCTGTCTGTATGAACATGGAAATAACTACACCGCTATCTGTATGAACATGGAAATATCTACACCGCTATCCGTATGAACATGGAAATATCTTCACCGCCATCTGTATGAACATGGATATACCTACACAGCCATCTGGATGAACATGGAAATATCTACACCGCAATCTGTATGAACATGGAAATAGCTACACCGCTATCTGTATGAATATGGAAATATCTACACCACTATCTGTATGAACATGGAAATATCTACACCGCTATCTGTATGAACATGGAAATATCTGCAGCACTACCTGTATGAACATGGAAATAACTACACCGCTATCTCTATGAACATGGATATATCTACACAGCCATCTGGATGAACATGGAAATATCTACACCGCTATCTGTATAAACATGGAAATATCTACACCGCTAACTGTATAAACATGGAAATATCTACACTGCTACCTGTATAGACATGGAAATATCAGCACCGCTCTCTGTATGAACATGGAAATATCAGCCCCTCTATCTGTATGAACATGGAAATATCTACACCGCTATCTGTATGAACATGGAAATATCTACACCGCTATCCGTATGAACATGGAAATATCTTCACCGCCATCTGTATGAACATGGATATATCTACACAGCCATCTGGATGAACATGGAGATATCTACACCGCTATCTGTATGAACATGGAAATAGCTACACCGCTATCTGTATGTATATGGAAATATCTACACCACTATCTGTATGAACATGGAAATATCTACACCGCTATCTGTATGAACATGGAAATATCTTCACCGCCATCTGTATGAACATTGATATATCTACACAGCCATCTGGATGAACATGGAAATATCTACACCACTATCTGTATGAACATGGAAATAGCTACACCGCTATCTGTATGAACATAGAAATATCTTCACCGCCATCTGTATGAACATGGATATATCTACACAGCCATCTGGATGAACATGGAAATATCTACATAGCTATCTGTATGAACATGGAAATATATACACCGCTATCTGTGTAAACATGCATACATCTTCACTGCTAACTGTATAAACATGGAAATATCTACACCGCTATCTGTATGAATATGGAAATATCTACACCGCTATCTGCATGAGAATATAAATATCTACACAGCGATCTGCATATACATGGAAATGTCTACAAAGCTATCTCTTTACACATGGATATAACTACACCGCTATCTCTATAAACATGGAAATATTTACACCGCCATCTGTATGAACATGGAAATATCTGCATCGCCATCTGTATGAACATATAAATATCTACACCGCCATCTATATTAAGATGGGGATATCTACACCGCTATCTGTATAAACCTGGAAATATCTACACCGCTATCTGTATAAACATGGAAAGGTCCACACTGCTATCTGTATAAACATGGAAATGTCTACACCGCTACCTGAATAAACATGGAAATATCAGCACAGCTATCTGTATGAACATGGAAATATCTACACCGCTATCTGTACGAACATGGAAATATCTACACCGCTATCTGTATGAACATATCAATAGCAACACCGCTATCTGTATCATCATGGAAATATCTACACCACTATCTGTATGAACATGGAAATATCTACACCGCTATCTGTATGAACATGGATATATCTACACAGCCATCTGGATGAACATGGTAATATCTACACCGCTATCTGTAAGAACCTGGAAATACCTACTCCGCTATCTGGGTAAACATGCATACATCTCCACCGCTATCTGTATAAACATGGAAATATCTACACCGCTATCTGTATGAACATGGAAATAGCTACACCACTATCTCTATGAACATGGAAATATCTACACCGCTATCTGTTTGAACATGGAAATATCTAAACCGCTATGTGCATGAAAATGGAAATATCTGCACAGCTATCTGCATATACATGGAAATACCTACACAACTATCTCTTTACACATGGAAATATCTACAGAGCTATCTGTATGAACATGGAAATATCTTCACCGCCATCTGTATGAACATGGATATATCTACACAGCCATCTGGATGAACATGGAAATATCTACACCGCTATCTGTATGAACATGGAAATATCTACACAGCTATCTGTGTAAACATGCATACATCTTCACCACTATCTGTATAAACATGGAAATATCTACACCACCATCTGCATGAACATGGAAATATCTGCACCGACATCAGTATGAACATATAAATATCTACACCACCATCTATATTAAGATGGTGATATCTACACCGCTATCTGTATAAACTTGGAAATATGTACACCGCTATCTGTATAAACATGGAAATATCTATACCGCTATCTGTATAAACATGGAAATATCTACACCGCTACCTGTATAAACATTTAAATATCAGCACCGCTATCTGTATGAACATGGAAATATCTACACCGCTATCTCTATGAACATGGAAATATCTACACCGCTATCTGTATGAATATGGAAATAGCTACACCAGTATCTGTATGAACATGGAAATATCTGCAGCACTACCTGTATGAACATGGAAATAACTACACCTCTATCTCTATGAACATGGATATATCTACACAGCCATCTGGATGAACATGGAAATATCTACACCACTATCTGTATAAACATGGAAATATCTACACCGCTAAGTGTATAAACATGGAAATATCTACACCGCTACCTGTATAAACATGGAAATATCAGCACCGCTCTCTGTATGAACATGGAAATATCAGCCCCTCTATCTGTATGAACATGGAAATATCTACACCGCTACCTGTATAAACATGGAAATATCAGCACCGCTCTCTGTATGAACATGGAAATATCAGCCCCTCTATCTGTATGAACATGGAAATATCTACACCGCTATCTGTATGAACATGGAAATATCTACACCGCTATCCATATGAACATGGAAATATATTCACCGCCATCTGTATGAACATGGATATATCTACACAGCCATCTGGATGAACATGGAAATATCTACACCGCTATCTGTATGAACATGGAAATATCTACACCGCTATCTGTATGAACATGGAAATATCTTCACCGCCATCTGTATGAACATGGATATATCTACACAGCCATCTGGATGAACATGGAAATATCTACACCGCTATCTGTATGAACATGGAAGTAGCTACACCGCTATCTGTATGAATATGGAAATATCTACACCACTGTCTGTATGAACATGGAAATATCTACACGGCTATCTGTATGAAAACGGAAATATCTTCACCGCCATCTGTATGAACATAGATGTATCTACACAGCCATCTGGATGAACATGGAAATATCTACACCGCTATCTGTATGAACATGGAAATATCTACACCGCTATCTGTATGAACATGGAAATATCTTCACCGCCATCTGTATGAACATGGATATATCTACACAGCCATCTGGATGAACATGGAAATATCTACACAGCTATCTGTATGAACATGGAAATATATACACCGCTATCTGTGTAAACATGCATACATCTTCACCGCTATCTGTATAAACATGGAAATATCTACACCGCTATCTGTATGAACATGGAAATATCTACACCGCTATATGTTTGAACATGGAAATATCTACACCGCTATCTGCATGAAAATGGAAATATCTACGCAGCTATCTGCATATACATGGAAATGTCTACAAAGCTATCTCTTTACACATGGATATATCTACACCGCTATCTCTATAAACATGGAAATATCTACACCGACATCTGTATGAACATGGAAATATCTGCATCGCCATCTGTGTGAACATATAAATATCTGCACCGCCATCTATATTAAGATGGAGATATCTACACCGCTATCTGTATAAACCTGGAAATATCTACACCGCTATCTGTATAAACATAGAAATATCTACACCGCTATCTGTATAAACATGGAAATATCTACACCGCTACCTGTATAAACATGGAAATATTAGCACCGCTATCTGTATGAACATGGAAATATCTACACCGCTATCTGTATGAACATGGAAATATCTACACTGCTATCTGTATGAACATGGAAATAGATACACCGCTATCTGTATCAACATGGAAATATCTACACCACTATCTGTATGAACATGGAAATATCTACACCGCTATCTGTATGAACATGGATATATCTACACCATCATGTGTATGAACATGGAAATATCTGCACCGCCATCTGTATGAACATATAAATATCTACACCGCCATCTATATTAAGATGGTGATATCTACACCGCTATCTGTATAAACTTGGAAATATCTACACCGCTATCTGTATAAACATGGAAATATCTACACCGCTATCTGTATAAACTTGGAAATATCTACACCGCTACCTGTATAAACATTTAAATATCAGCACCGCTATCTGTATGAACATGGAAATATCTACAGCGCTATCTCTATGAAGATGGAAATATCTACACCGCTATCTGTATGAACATGGAAATAGCTACACCACTATCTGTATGAACATGGAAATATCTACAGCACTACCTGTATGAACATGGAAATATCTACACCTCTATCTCTATGAACATGGATATATCTACGCAGCCATCTGGATGAACATGGAAATATCTACACCGCTATCTGTATAAACATGGAAATATCTACACCGCTACCTGTATAAACATGGAAATATCTACACTGCTACCTGCATAAACATGGAAATATCAGCACCGCTCTCTGTATGAACATGGAAATATCAGCCCCTCTATCTGTATGAACATGGAAATATCTACACCGCTATCTGTATGAACATGGAAATATCTACACCGCAATCCGTATGAACATGGAAATATCTTCACTGCCATCTGTATGAACATCGATATATCTACACAGCCATCTGGATGAACATGGAAATATCTACACCGCTATCTGTATGAACATGGAAATAGCTACACCGCTATCTGTATGAATATGGAAATATCTACACCACTATCAGTATGAACATGGAAATATCTACACCGCTATCTGTATGAACATGGAAATAGCTACACCACTATCTCTATGAACATGGAAATATCTACACCGCTATCTGTTTGAACATGGAAATATCTAAACCGCTATGTGCATGAAAATGGAAATATCTGCACAGCTATCTGCATATACATGGAAATATCTACACAACTATCTCTTTACACATGGAAATATCTACAGAGCTATCTGTATGAACATGGAAATATCTTCACCGCCATCTGTATGAACATGGATATATCTACACAGCCATCTGGATGAACATGGAAATATCTACACCGCTATCTGTATGATCATGGATATATCTACACAGCTATCTGTGAAAAAAATGCATACATCTTCACCGCTATCTGTATAAACATGGAAATATCTACACTGCTATCTGCATGAACATGGAAATATCTACACCGCTATCTGTTTGAACATGGAAATATCTACACCGCTATCTGCATGAAAATGGAAATATCTACACAGCGATCTGCATATACATGGAAATATCTACAAAGCTATCTCTTCACACATGGAAATAACTACACCGCTATCTCTATAAACAAGGAAATATCTACACCACCATCTGTATGAACATGGAAATATCTGCACCGCCATCAGTATGAACATATAAATATCTACACCACCATCTATATTAAGATGGTGATATCTACACCGCTATCTGTATAAACTTGGAAATATCTACACCGCTATCTGTATAAACATGGAAATATCTACACCGCTATCTGTATAAACATGGAAATATCTACACCGCTACCTGTATAAACATTTAAATATCAGCACCGCTACCTGTATAAACATGGAAATATCAGCACCGCTCTCTGTATTAACATGGAAATATCAGCCCCTCTATCTGTATGAACATGGAAATATCTACACCGCTATCTGTATGAACATGGAAATATCTACACCGCTATCCGTATGAACATGGAAATATCTACACCGCTAACTGTATAAACATGGAAATATC
Organism: Gorilla gorilla gorilla; assembly: GCF_029281585.2. Lineage (NCBI taxonomy): Eukaryota > Metazoa > Chordata > Mammalia > Primates > Hominidae > Gorilla > Gorilla gorilla. The sequence goes on from NC_073234.2 coordinate 3,806,629, forward strand.
TACACCGCTACCTGTATAAACATGGAAATATCAGCACCGCTCTCTGTATGAACATGGAAATATCAGCCCCTCTATCTGTATGAACATGGAAATATCTACACCGCTATCTGTATGAACATGGAAATATCTACACCGCTATCCGTATGAACATGGATATATCTTCACCGCCATCTGTATGAACATGGATATATCTACACATCCATCTGGATGAACATGGAAATATCTACACCGCTATCTGTATGAACATGGAAATAGCTACACCGCTATCTGTATGAATATGGAAATATCTACACCACTATCTGTATGAAAATGGAAATATCTACACCGCTATCTGCATGAAAATGGAAATACCTACACAGCTATCTGCATATACATGGAAATGTCTACAAAGCTATCTCTTTACACATGGATATAACTACACCGCTATCTCTATAAACATGGAAATATCTACACCGCCATCTGTATGAGCATGGAAGTATCTGCACCGCCATCTGTATGAACATATAAATATCTACACCGCCATCTATATTAAGATGGAGATATCTACACCTCTATCTGTATAAACCTGGAAATATCTACACCGCTATCTGTATAAACATGGAGAGATCCACACCGCTATCTGTATAAACATGGAAATATCTACACCGCTACCTGAATAAACATGGAAATATCAGCACAGCTATCTGTATGAACATGGAAATATCTACACCGCTATCTGTACGAACATGGAAATATCTACACCGCTATCTGTATGAACATGGAAATAGCTACACCGCTATCTGTATCAACATGGAAATATCTACACCACTATCTGTATGAACATGGAAATATCTACACCGCTATCTGTATGAACATGGATATATCTACACAGCCATCTGGATGAACATGGAAATATCTACACCGCTATCTGTAAGAACCTGGAAATATCTACTCCGCTATCTGGGTAAACATGCATACATCTTCACCGCTATCTGTATAAACATGGAAATATCTACACCGCTATCTGTATGAACATGGAAATAGCTACACCACTATCTCTATGAACATGGAAATATCTACACCGCTATCTGTTTGAACATGGAAATATCTAAACCGCTATCTCCATGAAAATGGAAATATCTGCACAGCTATCTGCATAAACATGGAAATATCTACACAACTATCTCTTTACACATGGAAATAACTACAGAGCTATCTGTATGAACATGGAAATATCTTCACCGCCATCTGTATGAACATGGATATATCTACACAGCCATCTGGATGAACATGGAAATATCTACACCGCTATCTGTATGAACATGGAAATATCTACACAGCTATCTGTGTAAACATGCATACATCTTCACCGCTATCTGTATAAACATGGAAATATCTACACTGCTATCTGCATGAACATGGAAATATCTACACCGCTATCTGTTTGAACATGGAAATACCTACACCGCTATCTGCATGAAAATGGAAATATCTACACAGCGATCTGCATATACATGGAAATATCTACAAAGCTATCTCTTTACACATGGAAATAACTACAGCACTATCTCTATAAACAAGGAAATATCTACACCACCATCTGTATGAACATGGAAATATCTGCACCGCCATCAGTATGAACATATAAATATCTACACCGCCATCTATATTAAGATCGTGATATCTACACCACTATCTGTATAAACTTGGAAATATCAACACCGCTATCTGTATAAACATGGAAATATCTACACCGCTATCTGTATAAACATGGAAATATCTACACCGCTACCTGTATAAACATTTAAATATCAGCACCGCTCTCTGTATGAACATGGAAATATCTACACCGCTATCTCTATGAACATGGAAATATCTACACCGCTATCTGTATGAATATGGAAATAGCCACACCACTATCTGTATGAACATGGAAATATCTACAGCACTACCTGTATGAACATGGAAATAACTACACCTCTATCTCTATGAACATGGATATATCTACACAGCCATCTGGATGAACATGGAAATATCTACACCGCTATCTGTATAAACATGGAAATATCTACATCGCTAACTGTATAAACATGGAAATATCTACACCGCTACCTGTATAAACATGGAAATATCAGCACCGCTCTCTGTATGAACATGGAAATATCAGCCCCTCTGTCTGTATGAACATGGAAATAACTACACCGCTATCTGTATGAACATGGAAATATCTACACCGCTATCCGTATGAACATGGAAATATCTTCACCGCCATCTGTATGAACATGGATATACCTACACAGCCATCTGGATGAACATGGAAATATCTACACCGCTATCTGTATGAACATGGAAATAGCTACACCGCTATCTGGATGAATATGGAAATATCTACACCACTATCTGAATGAACATGGAAATACCTACACCGCTATCTGTATGAACATGGAAATATCTTCACCGCCATCTGTATGAACATGGATATATCTACACAGCCATCTGGATGAACATGGAAATATCTACACCACTATCTGTATGAACATGGAAATAGCTACACCGCTATCTGTATGAACATGGAAATATCTTCACCGCCATCTGTATGAACATGGATATATCTACACAGCCATCTGGATGAAGATGGAAATATCTACACAGCTATCTGTATGAACATGGAAATATATACACCGCTATCTGTGTAAACATGCATACATCTTCACCGCTATCTGTATAAACATGGAAATATCTACACCGCTATCTGTATGAACATGGAAATATCTACACCGCTATCTGCATATACATGGAAATGTCTAAAAGCTATCTCTTTACACATGGATATAACTACACCGCTATCTCTATAAACATGGAAATATCTACACCGCCATCTGTATGAACATGGAAATATCTGCACCGCCATCTCTATGAACATATAAATATCTACACCGCCATCTATATTAAGATGGAGATATCTACACCGCTATCTGTATAAACCTGGAAATATCTATACCGCTATCTCTATAAACATGGAAAGGTCCACACCGCTATCTGTATAAACATGGAAATATCTACACCGCTACCTGAATAAACATGGAAATATCAGCACAGCTATCTGTATGAACATGGAAATATCTACACCGCTATCTGTACGAACATGGAAATATCTACACAGCTATCTGTATGAACATATAAATAGCTACACCGCTATCTGTATCAACATGGAAATATCTACACAACTATCTGTATGAACATGGAAATATCTACACCGCTATCTGTATGAACATGGATATATCTACACAGCCATCTGGATGAACATGGTAATATCTACACCGCTATCTGTAAGAACCTGGAAATACCTACTCCGCTATCTGGGTAAACATGCATACATCTTCACCGCTATCTGTATAAACATGGAAATATCTACACCGCTATCTGTATGAACATGGAAATAGCTACACCACTATCTCTATGAACATGGAAATATCTACACTGCTATCTGTATAAACATTTAAATATCAGCACCGCTATCTGTATGAACATGGAAATATCTACACCGCTATCTCTATGAACATGGAAATATCTACACCGCTATCTGTATGAATATGGAAATAGCTACACCACTATCTGTATCAACATGGAAATATCTGCAGCACTACCTGTATGAACATGGAAATAACTACACCTCTATCTCTATGAACATGGGTATATCTACACAGCCATCTGGATGAACATGGAAATATCTACACAGCTATCTGCATATACAGGGAAAAGTCTACAAAGCTATCTCTTTACACATGGATATAACTACACTGCTATCTCTATAAGCATGGAAATATCTACACCGCCATCTGTATGAACATGGAAATATCTACACCGCTATCTGTGTAAACATGGAAATATCTACACCGATATCTGTGTAAACATGGAAATATCTACAACGCTATCTCTGTAAACATGGAAATATCTACACAGCCATCTGTAGGAACATGTAAATATCTACACCACTATCTCTATAAACATGGAAATATCTACACTGCTATCTGTATAAACATGGAAATATCTACACCGCTATCTGTGTAAACATGGAAAGATCTACAACGCTATCTCTGAAAACATGGAAAGATCTAAATCATTATGTGTATAAAGATGTAAATATCTACACCGCTATCTGTATAAACATGGAAATATCTACACAGCCATCTGTAGGAGAATGTAAATATCTACACAGTTATCTGTATACACATGGAAATATCTACACCGCTATCTGTATAAACATGGAACTATCTACACCGCTATCTGTGTAAACATGGAAATATCTACACCGCCATCTCTTAAAACTTGGAAATATCTTCACCGTTATGTGCATAAACATGGAAATATCTTCACCGTCATCTGTATGAACATGGAAATATCTACACTGCCATCTGTATAAACATGGAAATATCTACACCGCCATCTGTTTGAACATGAAAATATCTACACAGCCAACTCTATTAACATTGAAATATCTACACCGCTATCTGTGTAAACATGGAAATATGTACACCGCTATCTGTGTAAACATGGAAGTATCTACAGGGCTATCTCTATAAATATGGAAATATCTTCACCGCCATCTGTATGAACATGGAAATATCTACATCGTGATCTGTATAAACATGGAAATATCTACACCGCTATCTGTATAAACATGGAAATATCTACACCGCTATCTCTATAACCATTAAAATATCTACTCCGCTATCTGTATAAACATGGAAATAGCCACACTGCTATCTGTATAGACATGGAAATATCTACACCGCTATCTGTGTAAACATGGAAATATCTACAAAACTATCTGTGTAAACATGGAAATATCAACACCGCTATCTATACAAACACGGAAATATCTACACAGCCATCTGTAGGAATATGTAAATATCTACACCGTTATCTGTATACACATGGAATTATCTACACCGCTATCTGTATGAACATGGAAATGTCTAAACCGCCAACTCTATAAACATGGAAATATCTACACCGCCATCTGTATGGGTATGGAAATATCTACACCGCCATCTGTATAAACATGGAAATATCTACACCGTTATGTGTATAAAGATGGAAATATCTTCACTGCTATCTGTAAAAACATGGAAATATCTACACCGCCATCTGTATGAACATGGAAAGGTCTAAACCGCCAACTCTATAAACATGGAAATATCTACAGCGCCATGTGTTGGAACATAGAAATATCTACACCGCTTTCTGTATAAACATGGAAATATCTACACCGCTATCTGCATAAAAGTGGAAATATTTTCACCGCTATCTGCATAAACTTGGAAATATCTACACCACTATCTTGTAAACATGGAAATATCTAAAAAAACAACTGTGGGAACATGGAAATATCTACACCGCTATCTCTATAAACATGGAAATATCTACACCGCTATCTGTATAAACATGGAAATATCTACACAGCCATCTGTAGGAACATGTAAATATCTACACAGTTATCTGTATACACATGGAAATATCTACACCGCTATCTGTATAAACATGGAAATATCGACACCTCTATCTGTGTAAACTTGGAAATATCTACACCGCTATCTGTGTAAACATGGAAATATCTACACCGCTATCTCTAAAAACATGGAAAGATCTACACCATTATGTGTATAAAGATGGAAATATCTACACCGCTATCAGTATAAACATGGAAATATCTACACCGCCATCTGTATGAACGTGGAAATGTCTAAACCGCCATCTCTATAAACATGTAAATATCTACACCGCCCTCTGTAGGAACACGGAAATATCTACAACGCTATCTGTTTAAACATTGAAATATCTACACCGCTATCTGCCTAAAAGTGGAAATATCTACACCGCTATCTCTATATACATGCAAATATCTACACCGCTATCTGTGTAAACATGGAAATATCTACACCGATATCTCTGTAAACATGGAAATATCTACACCGTTATCTCTGTAAACATGGAAATATCTACAGAGTCATCTGTATAAACATGGAAATATCTACACCGCTATCTGTGTAAACATGGAAATATCTACACCACTATCTCTAAAAGCATGGAAAGATCTACACCATTATGTTTATAAAGACGGAAATATCTACACCGCTGTCTGTATAAACATGGAAATATCTACACCGCCATCTGTGTGAACGTGGAAATGTCTAAACCGCCATCTCTATAAACATGTAAATATCTACACCGCCCTCTGTAGGAACATGGAAATATCTACATCGCTATCTGTATGAACATGGAAATAGCTACACTGCTATCTGTTTGAACATGGAAATATCTACACCGCTATCTGTATAAACATGGAAATATCTAAACCGCTACCAGTATAAACATGGAAATATCAGCACCGCTCTCTGTATGAACATGGAAATATCAGCCCCTCTATCTGTATGAACATGGAAATATCTACACCGCTATCTGTATGAACATGGAAATAGCTACACCGTTATCTGTATGAACATGGAAATATCTACACCACTATCTGTATGAACATGGAAATGTCTATACCGCTATCTGTATGAACATGGATATATCTCCACAGCCATCTGGATGAACATGGAAATATCTACACCGCTATCTGCATGAACATGGAAATATCTACACCGCTATTTGTGTAAACATGCATACATCTTCACGGCAACCTGCATAAGCATGGAAATATCTACACCGCTATCTGTATGAACATGGAGATATCTACACAGCTATCTGTTTGAACATGGAAATATCTAAACCGCTATCAGCATGAAAATGGAAATATCTACACAGCTATCTGCATATACATGGAAATATGTACACAGCGATCTCTTTACACTTGGAAATAACTACACCGCTATCTGTATGAACATGGAAATATCTACACCGCCATCTGTATGAACATGGAAATATCTGCACCACCATCTGTATGAACATATAAATATCTACACCGCCATCTGTATTAAGAAGGAGATATCTACACCGCTATCTGTATAAACATGGAAATATCTACACCGCTATCTGTATAAACATGGAAATATCTGCACCGCTATCTGTATAAACATGGAAATATCTACACTGCTGCCTGTATAAACATGGAAATATCTACACCACTACCTGTACAAACATGGAAATATCAGCACCGCTATCTGTATGAACATGGAAATACCAGGCCCTCTATCTGTATGAACATGGAAATATCTACACCGCTATCTCTATGAACATGGAAATATCTACACCGCTATCTGTTTGAACATGGAAATATCTAAACCGCTATCTGCATGAAAATGGAAATATCTACACAGCTATCTGCATATACATGGAAATATCTACACAGCGATCTCTTTACACATGGAAATAACTACACCGCTATCTGTATGAACATGAAAATATCTACACCGCCATCTGTATGAACATGGAAATATCTGCACCACCATCTGTATGAACATATAAATATCTACACCGCCATCTGTATTAAGAAGGAGATATCTTCACCGCTATCTGTATAAACATGGAAATATCTACACCGCTATCTGTATGAACATGGAAATATCTTCACCGCCATCTGTATGAACATGGATATATCTACACAGCCCTCTGGATGAACATGGAAATATCCACACCGTTATCTGTGTAAACTTGCATACAACTTCACCGCTATCTGTGTAAACTTGGAAATATCTACACCTCTATCTGTATGAACATGGAAATATGTACACCGTTATCTGTTTGAAGATGGAAATATATACACCGCTATCTGCATGAAAATGGAAATATCTACACAGATATCTGCATGTACATGGAAATATCTACTCAGCCATCTCTTTACACATGGAAATAACTACACCGCTATCTGTATGAACATGGAAATATCTACACCGCCGTCAGTATGAACATGGAAATATCTGCACCCCCATCTGTATGAACATATAAATATCTACACCGCCATCTGTATTAAGGAGATATCTACACCGCTATCTGAATAAACATGGAAATATCTACAACACTATCTGTATAAACATGGAAATATCTACACCGCTACCAGTATAAACATTTAAATATCAGCACCGCTATCTGTATTAACATGGAAATATCTACACCGCTATCTCTATGAACATGGAAATATCTACACCGCTATCTGTGTAAACATGCATACATCTTCACCGCTATCTGTATAAACGTGGAAATATCTACACCGTTATCTGTATAAACATGGAAATATCTACACCGCTACCTGTATAAACATGGAAATATCAGCCCCGCAATCTGTATGAACATGGAAATATCTACACCGCTATCTGTATGAATATGGAAATATCTACACCGCTATCTGTATGAACATGGAAATATCTACACCGCTATCTGTTTGAACTTGTAAATATCTACACCGCTATCTGCATGAAAATGGAAATATCTACAAAGCTCTCTGCATATGCATGGAAATATCTACACAGCTATCTCTTTACACATGGAAATAACTACACCGCTATCTGTATGAACATGGAAATATCTACACCGCCATCTGTATGAACATGGAAATATCTGCACCGCCAACTGTATGAACATATAAATATCTACACCGCCATCTGTATTAAGATGGAGATATCTACACCGCTATCTGTATAAGCATGTAAATATCTACACCGCTATCTGTATAAACATGGAAATATCTACACCGCTATCTGTATAAACATGGAAATATCTAGACCGCTACCTGTATAAACATGGAAATATCAGCAACCGCTATCTGTATGAACATGGAAATATCTACACCGCTATCTGTATGAACATGGAAATATCTACACCGCTATCTGTTTGAACATGGAAATATCTACACCGGTGTCTGCATGAAAATGGAAATATCTACACAGCTATCTGCATATACATGGAAATATCTACAAAGCTATCTCTTTACACATGGAAATAATTACACCGCTATCTCTATAAACATGGAAATATCTACACCGCCATCTCTATGAACATGGAAATATCTGCACCGCCATCTGTATGAACATAGAAACATCTACACCGCCATCTGTATTAAGAAGGAGATATCTACACCGCTATCTGTATAAACATGGAAATATCTACACCGCAATCTGTATAAACATGGAAATATCTACACCGCTATCTGTATAAACATGGAAATACCTACACCGCTACCTGTATAAACATGGAAATATCTGCACCGCTATCTGTATGAACATGGAAATATCAGCCCCTCTATGTGTATGAACATGGAAATATCTACGCCACTATCTGTATGAACATGGAAATATCTACACCGCTAGATGTATGAACATGGAATTATCTTCACCGCCATCTGTATGAACATGGATATGTCTACACAGCCATCTGGATGAACATGGATATATCTACACCGCTATCTGTATGAACATGGAAATAGCTACACCGCTATCTGTATGAATATGGAAAAATCTGCACCGCCATCTGTATGAACATATAAATATCTACTCCGCCATCTGTATTAAGATGGAGATATCTACACCGCTATCTGTATAAACATGGAAATATCTACCCCGCTATCTGTATAAACATGGAAATATCTACACCGCTACCTGTATAAACATGGAAATATCTACACCGCTACCTGTATGAACATGGAAATATCAGCACCGCTATCTGTATGAACATGGAAATATCTACACCGCTATCTGTATGAACATGGAAATATCTACACCGCTATCTGTATGAACTTGGAAATATCTACACCGCCATCTGTATGAACATGGATATGTCTACACAGCAATCTGGATGAACATGGAAATATCTACACCGCGATCTGTATGAACATGGAAATATCTACACCGCTATCTGTGTAAACATGCATACATCTTCACCGCTATCTGTATAAACTTGGAAATATCTGCACCGCCATCTGTATGAACATGGAAATATCTACACCGCTATCTGTTTGAACATGGAAATATCTAAACCGCTATCTGCATGAAAATAGAAATATCTACACAGCTATCTGCATATACACTGAAATATCTACAAAGCTATCTCTATACACATGGAAATAACTACACCGCTATCTCTATAAACATGGAAATATCTACAGCGCCATCTGTATGAACATGGAAATATCCGCACCGCCATCTGTATGAACATATAAATATCTACACAGCTATCTGGATTAAGATGGAGATAACTTCACCTCTCTCTGTATAAACTTGGAAATATCTACACCGCTATCTGTATAAACATGGAAATATCTACACCGCTACCTGTATAAACATGGAAATATCAGCACCGCTATCTGTATGAACATGGAAATATCTACACCGCTATCTCTATGAACATGGAAATATCTAAACCGCTATCTGCATGAAAATGGAAATATCTACACAGCTATCTGCATTTACATGGAAATATCTACACAGCTATCTCTTTACACATGGAAATAACTACACCGCTATCTGTATGAACATGGAAATATCTTCAACGCCATCTGTATGAACATGGATATATCTACACAGACATCTGGATGAACATGGAAATATCTACACCGCTATCTGTATGAACATGGAAATATCTACACCGCTATCTGTGTAAACATGCATACATCTTCACCGCTATCTGAATAAACATGGAAATATCTAAACTGCTATCTGCATGAACATGGAAATATCTACACCGCTGTCTGTTTGAACATGGAAATATCTACACCGGTGTCTGCATGAAAATGGAAATATCTACACAGCTATCTGCATATACATGGAAATATCTACAAAGCTATCTCTTTACACATGGAAATAATTACACCGCTATCTCGATAAACATGGAAATATCTACACCGCCATCTGTATGAACATGGAAATATCTGCACCGCCATCTGTATGAACATAGAAACATCTACACCGCCATCTGTATTAAGAAGGAGATATCTACACCGCTATCTGTATAAACATGGAAATATCTACACCGCAATCTGTATAAACATGGAAATATCTACACCGCTATCTGTATAAACATGGAAATACCTACACCGCTACCTGTATAAACATGGAAATATCAGCACCGCTATCTGTATGAACATGGAAATATCAGCCCCTCTATGTGTATGAACATGGAAATATCTACGCCACTATCTGTATGAACATGGAAATATCTACACCGCTAGATGTATGAACATGGAATTATCTTCACCGCCATCTGTATGAACATGGATATGTCTACACAGCCATCTGGATGAACATGGATATATCTACACCGCTATCTGTATGAACATGGAAATAGCTACACCGCTATCTGTATGAATATGGAAAAATCTGCACCGCCATCTGTATGAACATATAAATATCTACTCCGCCATCTGTATTAAGATGGAGATATCTACACCGCTATCTGTATAAACATGGAAATATCTACACTGCTATCTGTATAAACATGGAAATATCTACACCGCTACCTGTATAAACATGGAAATATCTACACCGCTACCTGTATGAACATGGAAATATCAGCACCGCTATCTGTATGAACATGGAAATATCTACACCGCTATCTGTATGAACATGGAAATATCTACACCGCTATCTGTATGAACTTGGAAATATCTACACCGCCATCTGTATGAACATGGATATGTCTACACAGCAATCTGGATGAACATGGAAATATCTACACCGCGATCTGTATGAACATGGAAATATCTACACCGCTATCTGTGTAAACATGCATACATCTTCACCGCTATCTGTATAAACTTGGAAATATCTGCACCGCCATCTGTATGAACATGGAAATATCTACACCGCTATCTGTTTGAACATGGAAATATCTAAACCGCTATCTGCATGAAAATAGAAATATCTACACAGCTATCTGCATATACACTGAAATATCTACAAAGCTATCTCTATACACATGGAAATAACTACACCGCTATCTCTATAAACATGGAAATATCTACAGCGCCATCTGTATGAACATGGAAATATCCGCACCGCCATCTGTATGAACATATAAATATCTACACCGCTATCTGGATTAAGATGGAGATAACTTCACCTCTCTCTGTATAAACTTGGAAATATCTACACCGCTATCTGTATAAACATGGAAATATCTACACCGCTACCTGTATAAACATGGAAATATCAGCACCGCTATCTGTATGAACATGGAAATATCTACACCGCTATCTCTATGAACATGGAAATATCTAAACCGCTATCTGCATGAAAATGGAAATATCTACACAGCTATCTGCATTTACATGGAAATATCTACACAGCTATCTCTTTACACATGGAAATAACTACACCGCTATCTGTATGAACATGGAAATATCTTCAACGCCATCTGTATGAACATGGATATATCTACACAGACATCTGGATGAACATGGAAATATCTACACCGCTATCTGTATGAACATGGAAATATCTACACCGCTATCTGTGTAAACATGCATACATCTTCACCGCTATCTGAATAAACATGGAAATATCTAAACTGCTATCTGCATGAACATGGAAATATCTACACCGCTGTCTGTTTGAACATGGAAATATCTACACCGCTATCTGTATAAACATGGAAATATCTACACCGCTATCTGTATATACATGGAAATATCTACACCGCTATCTGTGTAAACATGGAAATATCTACCCCGCTACCTGTATAAACATGGAAATATCAGCACCGCTATCTGTATGAACATGGAAATATCAGCCCCTCTATCTGTATGAACATGGAAATATCTACACCGCTATCTGTATGAACATGGAAATATCTACACCACTATCTGTATGAAAATGGAAATATCTACACCGCTATCTGTATGAACATGCATATATCTACACAGCCATCTGGATGAACATGGAAATATCTACACCGCTATCTGTATGAACATGGAATTATCTACACCACTATCTGTGTAAACATGCATACATCTTCACCGCTATCTGTATAAACATGGAAATATCTACACCACTATCTGTATGAACATGGAAATATCTACACCGCTATCTGTTTGAACATGGAAATATCTAAACCGCTATCTTCATGAAAATGGAAATATCTACACAGCGATCTGCATATACATGGAATTGTCTACAAAGCTATCTCTTTACACATGGAAATAACTACACCGCTATCTCTATAAACATGGAAATATCTACACCGCCATCTGTATGAAAATGGAAATATCAGCCCCTCTATGTGTATGAACATGGAAATATCTACACCACTATCTGTATGAACATAGAAATATATACACGACTAGATGTATGAACATGGAATTATCTTCACCGCCATCTGTATGAACTTGGATATGTCTGCACAGCCATCTGGATGAACATGGAAATATCTACACCGCTATCTGTATGAACATGGAAATAGCTACACCGCTATCTGTATGAACATGGAAATATCTGCACCGCCATCTGTATGAACATATAAATATCTACACCGCCATCTGTATTAAGATGGAGATATCTACACCGCTATCTGTATAAACATGGAAATATCTACACCGCTATCTGTATAAACATGGAAATATCTACACCGCTATCTCTATAAACATGGAAATATCTACACCGCTACCTGTATGAGCATGGAAATATCAGCACCGCTATCTGTATGAACATGGAAATATCTACACCGCTATCTGTATGAACATGGAAATAGCTACACCACTATCTGTATGAACATGGAAATATCTACACCGCTATCTGTTTAAACATGGAAATATCTACACCGCTGTCTGCATGAAAATGGAAATATCTACGCAGCTTTCTGCATATAAATGGAAATATCTACACAGCTATTTCTTTACACATGGAAATAACTACACCGCTATCTCTATAAACATGGAAATATCTACACCGCCATCTGTATGAACATGGAAATATGTGCACCGCCATCTGTATGAACATATAAATATCTGCACCGCCATCTGTATTAAGAAGGAGATATCTACACCGCTATCTATATAAACCTGGAAATATCTACACCGCTATCTGTATAAACATGGAAATATCTGCACCGCTATCTGTATAAACATGGAAATATCTACACCGCTACCTGTATAAACATGGAAATACCAGCAGAGCTTTCTGTATGAACATGGAAATATCTACACCGCTATCTGTATGAACATGGAAATAGCTACACCGCTATCTGTATGAACATGGAAATTCCTACACCGCTATCTGCATGAACATGGAAATAACTACACCGCTATCTGTATGAACATGGATATATCTACACAGCCATCTGGATGAACATGGAAATATCTACACCGCTATCTGTATGAACATAGAAATATCTACACCGCTATCTGTGTAAACATGCATACATCTTCACCGCTATCTGTATAAACATGGAAATATCTACACCGCTACCTGTATAAACATGGAAATATCAGCACAGCTATCTGTATGAACATGGAAATATCTACACCGCTATCTGTACGAACATGGAAATACCTACACCGCTGTCTGTATGAACATGGAAATATCTACACCGCAATCTGTATGAACATGGAAATATCTACACCGCTGTCCGTACGAACATGGAAATATCTGCAATGCCATCTGCATGAACATGGATATATCTACACAGCCATCTGGATGAACATGGAAACATCTACACCACTATCTGTATGAACATGGAAATAGGTACACCGCTATCTTTATGAACATGGAAATATCTACACCACTATCTGTATGAACATGGAAATATCTACACCGCCATCTGTATGAACATGGAATTATCTTCACCGCCATCTTTATGAACATGGAAATATCTACACCGCTATCTGTATAAACATGGAAATATCAACACCGCTATCTGTATAAACATGGAAATATCTACATCACTACCTGTATAAACATGGAAATATCAGCACTGCTATGTGTATGAACATGGAAATATCTACACCGCTATCTGAATGAACATGGAAATATCTACACCGCTATGTGTATGAACATGGATATATCTACACAGCCATATGGATGAACATGGAAATATCTACACCGCTATTTGTGTGAACATGGAAATATCTACAACGCTATCTGTGTAAACATGCATACATCTTCACCGCTATCTGTATAAACATGGAAATATGTACACCGATATCTGTATGAACATGGAAATATCTACACCGCTATCTGTATGAACATGGAAATATCTACACCGCTATCTGTTTGAATATGGAAATATCTACACCGCTATCTGCATGAAAATGGAAATATCTACACTGCTATCTGCATATACATGGAAATATCTACACAGCTATCTCTTTACACATGGAAATAACTACACCGCTATTTGTATGAACATGGAAATAGCTACACCGCAATCTGTATGAACATGGAAATATCTACACCGCTATCTGTATGAACATGGAAATATCTACACCGCTATCTGTTTGAACATGGAAATATCTACACCGCTAACTGCATGAACATGGAAATATCTTCACCGCCATCTGTATGAACATGGATATGTCTACGCAGCCATCTAGATGAACATGGAATTATCTACACCGCGATCTGTATGAACATGGAAATATCTACACCGCTATCTGTGTAAACATGCATACATCTTCACCGTTATCTGTATAAACATGGAAATATCTACACCGCTATCTGTATGAACATGGAAATATCTACACCGCTATCTGTTTGAACATGGAAATATCTTAACCGCTATCTGCATAAAAATAGAAATATCTTCACAGCTATCTGCATATACATGGAAATATCTACAAAGCTATCTCTTTACACATGGAAATAACTACACCGCTATCTCTATAAACAGGGAAATATCTACACCGCCATCTGTATGAACATGGAAATATCTCCACCGCCATCTGTATGAACATATAAATATCTACACCGCCATCTGTATTAAGATGGAGATATTTTCACCGCTATGTGTATAAACTTGGAAATATCTACACAGCTATCTGTATAAACATGGAAATATCTACACCGCTATCTGTATAAACATGGAAATATCTACACCGCTACCTGTATAAACATGGAAATATCAGCACCGCTATCTGTATGAACATGGAAATATCTACACCACTATCTCTAAGAACATGGAAATATCTACACCGGTATCTGTATGAACATGGAAATAGCTACAATGCTATCTGTATGAACATGGAAATATCTACACCACTATCTGTATGAACAGGGAAATATCTAAACCGCCATCTGTATGAACATGGATATACTTACACAGCCATCTGGATGAACATGGAAATATCTACACCGCTATCTGCATGAACATGGGAATATCTACACCGCTATCTGTGTAAACATGCATACATCTTCACCGCAATCTGTATAAGCATGGAAATATCTACACCGCTATCTGTATGAACATGGAAATATCTACACCGCTATCTGTTAGAACATGGAAATATCTAAACCGCTATCAGCATGAAAATGGAAATATCTACACAGCTATCTGCATATACATGGAAATATCTGCACAGCTATCTCTTTACACATGGAAATAACTACACCGCTATCTGCATGAACATGGAAATATCTTCACCGCCGTCTGTATGAACATGGATATGTCTACGCAGCCATCTAGATGAACATGGAAATATCTACACAGCGATCTGTATGAGCATGGAAATATCTACACCGCTAGCTGTATGAACATGGATATATCTACATAGCCCTCTGGATGAACATGGAAATATCCACACTGCTATCTGTGTAAACATGCATACATCTTCACCGCTAGCTGTATAAACATGGAAATATCTACACCGCTATCTGTATGAACACGGAAACATCTACACAACTATCTGTTTGAAGATAGAAATATATACACTGATATCTGCATGAAAATGGATATATCTACACAGCAATCTTCATATACATGGGAATATCTACACAGCTATCTCTTTACACATGGAAATAACTACACCGCTATCTATATGAACATGGAAATATCTACACCGCCATCTGTATGAACATGGAAATATCTGCACCGCCATCTGTATGAACATATAAATATCTACACCGCCATCTGTATTAAGATGTAGATATCTACACCGCTATCTGAATAAACATGGAAATATCTACACCGCTACCTGCATAAACATGGAAATGTCAGCACCGCTATCTGAATGAACATGGATATATGTACACAGCCATCTGTATCAACATGGAAATATCTACACCACTATCTGTATGAACATCGAAATATCTACACAGCTATCTGTATGAACATGGAAATACCTACACCGCTATCTGTTTGAACATGGAAATATCTACACCGCTATCTGCATGAAAATGGAAATATCTACACTCCTATCTGCATATACATTTAAATATCTACACAGCTATCTCTTAACACATGGAAATAACTACACCGCTATCTGTATGAACATGGAAATATCTACACCACCATCTGTATGAACATGGAAATATCTGCACCGCCATCTGTATGAACATGGAAATATCTACACCGCAATCAGTATGAACATGGAAATATCTACACCGCTATCGGTATGAACATGGAAATAGCTACAATGCTGTCTGTATGAACATGGAAATATCTACACCGCTATCTGTATGAACATGGAAATATCTGCACCGCCATCTGTATGAACATATAAATATCTACACCGCCATCTGTATTAAGATGGAGATATCTACACTGCTATCTGTATAAACATGGAAATATCTACACCGCTATCTGTATAAACATGGAAATATCAACACCGCTATCTGTATAAACATGGAAATATCTACATCACTACCTGTATAAACATGGAAATATCAGCACAGCTATGTATATGAACATGGAAATATCTACACCGCTATCTGAATGAACATGGAAATATCTACACCGCTATCTGTATGAACATGGATATATCTACACAGCCATCTGGATGAACATGGAAATATCTACACCGCTATTTGTGTGAACATGGAAATATCTACCCCGCTATCTGTGTAAACATGCATACATCTTCACCGCTATCTGTATAAACATGGAAATATGTACACCGATATCTGTATGAACATGGAAATATCTACACCGCTATCTGTATGAACATGGAAATATCTACACCGCTATCTGTTTGAATATGGAAATATCTACACCGCTATCTGCATGAAAATGGAAATATCTACACTGCTATCTGCATATACATGGAAATATCTACACAGCTATCTCTTTACACATGGAAATAACTACACCGCTATCTGTATGAACATGGAAATATCTACACCGCAATCTGTATGAACATGGAAATATCTACACCGCTATCTGTATGAACATGGAAATATCTACACCGCTATCTGTTTGATCATGGAAATATCTACACCGCTATCTGCATGAACATGGAAATATCTTCACCGCCATCCGTATGAACATGGATATGTCTACGCAGCCATCTAGATGAACATGGAATTATCTACACCGCGATCTGTATGAACATGGAAATATCTACACCGCTATCTGTGTAAACATGCATACATCTTCACCGCTATCTGTATAAACATGGAAATATCAACACCGCTATCTGTATGAACATGGAAATATCTACACCGCTATCTGTTTGAACATGGAAATATCTAAACGGCTATCTGCATAAAAATAGAAATATCTACACAGCTATGTGCATATACATGGAAATATCTACAAAGCTATCTCTTTACACATGGAAATAACTACAACGCTATCTCTATAAACATGGAAATATCTACACCGTCATCTGTATGAACATGGAAATATCTGCACCGCCATCTGTATGAACATATAAATATCTACACTGCCATCTGTATTAAGATGGAGAAATCTTCACCGCTATGTGTATAAACTTGGAAATATCTACACCGCTATCTGTATAAACATGGAAATATCTACACCGCTATCTGTATAAACATGGAAATATCTACACCGCTACCTGTATAAACATGGAAATATCAGCACCGCTATCTGTATGAACATGGAAATATCTACACCACTATCTCTAAGAACATGGAAATATCTACACCGCTATTGGTATGAACATGGAAATAGCTACAATGCTGTCTGTATGAACATGGAAATATCTACACCGCTATCTGTATGAACATGGAAATATCTTCACCGTCATCTGTATGAACATGGATATACCTACACAGCCATGTGGGTGAACATGGAAATATCTACACCGCTATCAGCATGAACATGGAAATATCTACACCGCTATCTGTGTAAACATGCATACATCTTCACTGGAATCTGTATAAGCATGGAAATATCTACACCGCTATCTGTATGAACATGGATATTTCTACACAGCCATCTGGATGAACATGGAAATATCTACACCGCAATCTGTATGAACATGGAAATATCTACACCGCTATCTGTGTAAACATGCATACATCTTCACCACTATCTGTATAAACATGGAAATATCTACATCGCTATCTGTATGAACATGGAAATATCTACACCGCTATCTGTATGAACATGGAAATATCTACACCGCTATCTGTACGAACATTGATATATCTACACAGCCCTCTGGATGAACATGGAAATATCCACACCGCTATCTGTGTAAACATGCATACATCTTCACCGCTATCTGTATAAACATGGAAATATCTACACCGCTATCTGTATGAACATGGAAACATCTACACCGCTATCTGTTTGAAGATGGAAATATATACACCGCTATCTGCATGAAAATGGAAATATCTTCACAGCTATCTGCATATAGATGGAAATATCTACACAGCTATCTCTTTACGCATGGAAATAACTACACCGCCATCTGCATGACCATGGAAATATCTACACCGCCATCTGTATGAACATGGAAATATCTGCACCGCCATCTTTATGAACATATAAATATCTACACCGCCATCTGTATTAAGATGGAGATATCTACACCGCTATCTGAATAAACATGGAAATATCTACACCGTTATCTGTATAAACATGGAAATATCTACACCGCTACCTGTATAAACATGGAAATATCAGCACCGCTATCTGTATGAACATGGAAATATCTACACCGCTATCTGTATGAACATGCAAATATCTATACCGCTATCTGTATGAACATGGAAATATCTACACCGCTATCTGTATAAACATGGAAATATCAACACCGCTATCTGTATGAACATGGAAATATCTACACCGCTATCTGTTTGAACATGGAAATATCTAAACCGCTATCTGCATAAAAATAGAAATATCTACACAGCTATGTGCATATACATGGAAATATCTACAAAGCTATCTCTTTACACATGGAAATAACTACAACGCTATCTCTATAAACATGGAAATATCTACACCGTCATCTGTATGAACATGGAAATATCTGCACCGCCATCTGTATGAACATATAAATATCTACACTGCCATCTGTATTAAGATGGAGAAATCTTCACCGCTATGTGTATAAACTTGGAAATATCTACACCGCTATCTGTATAAACATGGAAATACCTACACCGCTATCTGTATAAACATGGAAATATCTACACCGCTACCTGTATAAACATGGAAATATCAGCACCGCTATCTGTATGAACATGGAAATATCTACACCACTATCTCTAAGAACATGGAAATATCTACACCGCTATCGGTATGAACATGGAAATAGCTACAATGCTGTCTGTATGAACATGGAAATATCTACACCGCTATCTGTATGAACATGGAAATATCTTCACCGTCATCTGTATGAACATGGATATACCTACACAGCCATGTGGGTGAACATGGAAATATCTACACCGCTATCAGCATGAACATGGAAATATCTACACCGCTATCTGTGTAAACATGCATACATCTTCACTGGAATCTGTATAAGCATGGAAATATCTACACCGCTATCTGTATGAACATGGATATTTCTACACAGCCATCTGGATGAACATGGAAATATCTACACCGCAATCTGTATGAACATGGAAATATCTACACCGCTATCTGTGTAAACATGCATACATCTTCACCACTATCTGTATAAACATGGAAATATCTACATCGCTATCTGTATGAACATGGAAATATCTACACCGCTGTCTGTATGAACATGGAAATATCTACACCGCTATCTGTACGAACATTGATATATCTACACAGCCCTCTGGATGAACATGGAAATATCCACACCGCTATCTGTGTAAACATGCATACATCTTCACCGCTATCTGTATAAACATGGAAATATCTACACCGCTATCTGTATGAACATGGAAACATCTACACCGCTATCTGTTTGAAGATGGAAATATATACACCGCTTTCTGCATGAAAATGGAAATATCTACACAAATATCTGCATATAGATGGAAATATCTACACAGCTATCTCTTTACGCATGGAAATAACTACACCGCCATCTGCATGACCATGGAAATATCTACACCGCCATCTGTATGAACATGGAAATATCTGCACCGCCATCTTTATGAACATATAAATATCTACACCGCCATCTGTATTAAGATGGAGATATCTACACCGCTATCTGAATAAACATGGAAATATCTACACCGTTATCTGTATAAACATGGAAATATCTACACCGCTATCTGTATAAACATGGAAATACCTACACCGCTACCTGTATAAACATGGAAATATCAGCACCGCTATCTGTATGAACATGGAAATATCTACACCGCTATCTGTATGAACATGCAAATATCTACACCGCTATCTGTATGAACATGGAAATATCTACAAAGCTATCTGAATGAACATGGAAATATCTACACTGCTATCTGTTTGAACATGGAAATATCTACACAGCTATCTGCATGAAAATGGAAATATCTACAAAGCTATCTGCATATACATGGAAATATCTACACAGCTATCTCTTTACACATGGAAATAACTACACCGCTATATCTATAAACATGGAAATATCAACACCGCCATCTGTATGATCGTGGAAATATCTGCACTGCCATCTCTATGAACATATACATATCTACACCACCATCTGTATTAAGAAGGAAATATCTAAACCGCTATCTGTATAAACATGGAAATATCTACACCACTGCCTGTATAAACATGGAAATATCAGCACCGCTATCTGTATGAACATGGAAATATCTACACCACTTTCTGTATGAACATGGAAATATATACACCGCTCTCTGTATAAGCATGGAAATATCTACACCGCTATCTGTATGAACATGGAAATATCTACACCGCTATCTGTATGAACATGGAAATATCTACACCGCTATCTGTTTGAACATGGAAATATCTACACCGCTATCTGCATGAAAATGGAAATATCTACACTGCTATCTGCATATACATTTAAATATCTACTCAGCTATCTCTTTACACGTGGAAATAACTACACCGCTATCTGTATGAACATGGAAATATCTACACAGCCATGTGTATGAACATGGAAATATCTGCACCGCCATCTGTATGAACATATAAATATCTACACCGCCATCTGTATTAAGATGGAGATATCTACACTGCTATCTGTATAAACATGGAAATATCTACACCGCTATCTGTATAAAAATGGAAATATCAACACCGCTATCTGTATAAACATGGAAATATCTACATCACTACCTGTATAAACATGGAAATATCAGCACTGCTATGTATATGAACATGGAAATATCTACACCGCTATCTGAATGAACATGGAAATATCTACAGCGCTATCTGTATGAACATGGATATATCTACACAGCCATCTGGATGAACATGGAAATATCTACACCGCTATTTGTGTGAACATGGAAATATCTACACCGCTATCTGTGTAAACATGCATACATCTTCACCGCTATCTGTATAAACATGGAAATATGTACACCGATATCTGTATGAACATGGAAATATCTACACCGCTATCTGAATGAACATGGAAATATCTACACCGCTATCTGTTTGATCATGGAAATATCTAAACCGCTATCAGCATGAAAATGGAAATATCTACACAGCTATCTGCATATACATGGAAATATCTACACATCTATCTCTTTACACATGGAAATAACTACACCGATATCTGCATGAACATGGAAATATCTTCACCGCCATCTGTATGAACATGGATATGTCTACACAGCCATCTAGATGAACATGGAAATATCTACACCGCGATCTGTATGAACATGGAAATATCTACACCGCTAGCTGTATGAACATGGATATATCTACATAGCCCTCTGGATGAACATGGAAATATCCACACTGCTATCTGTGTAAACATGCATACATCTTCACCGCTAGCTGTATAAACATGGAAATATCTACACCGCTATCTGTATGAACACGGAAACATCTACACCACTATCTGTTTGAAGATAGAAATATATACACTGCTATCTGCATGAAAATGGAAATATCTACACAGCTATCTCTTAACACATGGAAATAACTACACCGCTATCTGTATGAACATGGAAATATCTACACCACGATCTGTATGAACATGGAAATATCTACACCGCTATCTGTATGAACATGCAAATATCTACACCGCTATCTGTATGAACATGGAAATATCTACAAAGCTATCTGAATGAACATGGAAATATCTACACAGCTATCTGTTTGAACATGGAAATATCTACACCGCTATCTGCATGAAAATGGAAATATCTACAAAGCTATCTGCATATACATGGAAATATCTACACAGCTATCCCTTTACACATGGAAATAACTACACCGCTATATCTAAAAACATGGAAATATCAACACCGCCATCTGTATGATCGTGGAAATATCTGCACTGCCATCTCTATGAACATATACATATCTACACCACCATCTGTATTAAGAAGGAAATATCTAAACCGCTATCTGTATAAACATGGAAATATCTACACCACTGCCTGTATAAACATGGAAATATCAGCACCGCTATCTGTATGAACATGGAAATATCTACACCGCTTTCTGTATGAACATGGAAATATATACACCGCTCTCTGTATAAGCATGGAAATATCTACACCGCTATCTGTATGAACATGGAAATATCTACACCGCTATCTGTATGAACATGGAAATATCTACACCGCTATCAGTTTGAACATGGAAATATCTACACCGCTATCTGCATGAAAATGGAAATATCTACACTGCTATCTGCATATACATTTAAATATCTACTCAGCTATCTCTTTACACGTGGAAATAACTACACCGCTATCTGTATGAACATGGAAATATCTACACAGCCATGTGTATGAACATGGAAATATCTGCACCGCAATCTGTATGAACATATAAATATCTACACCGCCATCTGTATTAAGATGGAGATATCTACACTGCTATCTGTATAAACATGGAAATATCTACACCGCTATCTGTATAAAAATGGAAATATGAACACCGCTATCTGTATAAACATGGAAATATCTACATCACTACCTGTATAAACATGGAAACATCAGCACTGCTATGTATATGAACATGGAAATATCTACACCGCTATCTGAATGAACATGGAAATATCTACAGCGCTATCTGTATGAACATGGATATATCTACACAGCCATCTGGATGAACATGGAAATATCTACACCGCTATTTGTGTGAACATGGAAATATCTACACCGCTATCTGTGTAAACATGCATACATCTTCACCGCTATCTGTATAAACATGGAAATATGTACACCGATATCTGTATGAACATGGAAATATCTACACCGCTATCTGAATGAACATGGAAATATCTACACCGCTATCTGTTTGATCATGGAAATATCTAAACCGCTATCAGCATGAAAATGGAAATATCTACACAGCTATCTGCATATACATGGAAATATCTACACATCTATCTCTTTACACATGGAAATAACTACACCGATATCTGCATGAACATGGAAATATCTTCACCGCCATCTGTATGAACATGGATATGTCTACGCAGCCATCTAGATGAACATGGAAATATCTACACCGCGATCTGTATGAACATGGAAATATCTACACCGCTAGCTGTATGAACATGGATATATCTACATAGCCCTCTGGATGAACATGGAAATATCCACACTGCTATCTGTGTAAACATGCATACAACTTCACCGCTAGCTGTATAAACATGGAAATATCTTCACCGCTATCTGTATGAACACGGAAACATCTACACCACTATCTGTTTGAAGATAGAAATATATACACTGCTATCTGCATGAAAATGGAAATATCTACACAGCTATCTCTTAACACATGGAAATAACTACACCGCTATCTGTATGAACATGGAAATATCTACACCACCATCTGTATGAACATGGAAATATCTGCACCGCCATCTGTATGAACATGGAAATAACTACACCGCAATCTGTATGAACATGGAAATATCTACACCGCTATCTGTATGAACATGGAAATATCTACACCGCTATCTGTATGAACATGGAAATATCTACACCGCTATCTGTTTTAACATGGAAATATCTACACCGCTATCTGCATGAACATGGAAATATCTTCATTGCCATCTATATGAACATGGATATGTCTACGCAGCCATCTAGATGAACCTGGAATTATCTATACCGCGATCTGTATGAACATGGAAGTATCTACACCGCTATCTGTGTAAACATGCATACATCTTCACAGCTATCTGTATAAACATGGAAATATCTACACCGCTATCTGTATGAACATGGAAATATCTACACTGCTATATGTTTGAACATGGAAATATCTAAACAGCTATCTGCATAAAAATAGAAATATCTACACAGCTATCTGCATATACATGGAAATATCTACACAGCTATCTCTTTACACATGGAAATAACTACACCGCTATCTCTATAAACATGGAAATATCTACACCGCCATCTGTATGAACATGGAAATATCTGCACCGCCATCTGTATGAACATATAAATATCTACACCGCCATCTGTATTAAGATGGAGATATCTTCACCGCTATGTGTATAAACTTGGAAATATCTACACCGCTATCTGTATAAACATGGAAATATCTACACCGCTATCTGTATAAACATGGAAATATCTACACCGCTACCTGTATAAACATGGAAATATCAGCACCGCTATATGTATGAACATGGAAATATCTACACCACTATCTCTAAGAACATGGAAATATCTACACCGCTATCTGTATGAACATGGAAATAGCTACAAAGCTATCTGTATGAACATGGAAATATCTACACCACTATCTGTATGAACATGGAAATATCTAAACCGCCATCTTTATGAACATGGATATATCTACACAGCCATCTGGATGAACATGGAAATATCTACACCGATATCTGCATGAACATGGAAATATCTACACCGCTATCTGTGTAAACATGCATACATCTTCACCGCAATCTGTATAAGCATGGAAATATCTACACCGCTATCTGTATGAACATGGAAATATCTACACCGCTATCTGTTTGAACATGTAAATATCTAAACCGCTATCAGCATGAAAATGGAAATATCTACACAGCTATCTGCAAATACATGGAAATATCTACACAGCTATCTCTTTACACATGGAAATAACTACACCGCTATCTGCATGAACATGGACATATCTTCACCGCCATCTGTATGAACATGGATATGTCTACGCAGCCATCTAGATGAACATGGAAATATCTACACCGCGATCTGTTTGAACATGGAAATATCTACACCGCTATCTGCATGAAAATGGAAATATCTACACTGCTATCTGCATATACATTTAAATATCTACACAGCTATCTCTTAACACCTGGAAATAACTACACCGCTATCTGTATGAACATGGAAATATCTACACCACCATCTGTATCAACATGGAAATATCTGCACCGCCATCTGTATGAACATGGAAATATATACACCGCTATCTGTTTGAACATGGAAATATCTACACCGCTATCTGCATGAACATGGAAATATCTTCACCGCCATCTATATGAACATGGATATGTCTACGCAGCCATCTCGATGAACATAGAATTATCTACACCGCGATCTGTATGAACATGGAAATATCTACACCGCTATCTGTGTAAACATGCATACATCTTCATCGCTATCTGTATAAACATGGAAATATCTACACCGCTAACTGTATGAACATGGAAATATCTACACCGCTATCTGTTTGAACATGGAAATATCTAAACCGCTATCTGCATAAAAATAGAAATATCTACACAGCTATCTGCATATTCATGGAAATATCTACAAAGCTATCTCTTTACACATGGAAATAACTACACCGCTATCTGTATGAACATGGAAATATCTACACCGTCATCTGTATGAACATGGAAATATCTGCACCGCCATCTTTATGAACATATAACTATCTACACCGCCATCTGTATTAAGATGGAGATATCTACACTGCTATCTGTATAAACATGGAAACATCTACACCGCTATCTGTATAAACATGGAAATATCTACACCTCTATCTGTATAAACATGGAAATACCTACACCACTACCTGTATAAACATGGAAATATCAGCACCGCTATCTGTATGAACATGGAAATATCTACACCGCTATCTGTATGAACATGGAAATATCTACACCGCTATCTGTTTGAAGATGGAAATATCTACACCGGTATCTGTATGAACATGGAAATATCTACACCGCTATCTGTTTGAACATGGAAATATCTACACCGCTATCTGTATGAACGTGGATATATCTTCACCGCCATGTGTATGAACATGGATATGTCTACAAAGCCATCTAGATGAACATGGAAATATCCACACCGCGATCTGTATGAACATGGAAATATCTACACCGCGATCTGTATGAACATGGAAATATCTATACCGCTATCTGTGTAAACATGCACACATCTTCACCACCATCTGTATAAACATGGAAATATCCACACCGCTATCTGTATGAACATGGAAATATCT
Source organism: Gorilla gorilla gorilla (assembly GCF_029281585.2). Lineage (NCBI taxonomy): Eukaryota > Metazoa > Chordata > Mammalia > Primates > Hominidae > Gorilla > Gorilla gorilla. Next base: position 3,834,562 of record NC_073234.2, read on the forward strand.
ACACCGCTATCTGTTTGAACATGGAAACATCTAAACCGCTATCTGCATAAAAATAGAAATATCTACACAGCTATCTGCATATACATGGAAATATCTACAAAGCTATCTCTTTACACATGGAAATAACTACACCGCTCTCTCTATAAACATGGAAATATCTACACCACCATCTGTATGAACATGGAAATATCTGCACCGCCATCTGTATGAACATATAAATATCTACACCGCCATCTGTATTAAGATGGAGATATCTTCACCGCTATGTGTATAAACTTGGAAATATCTACACCGCTATCTGTATAAACATGGAAATATCTACACCGCTATCTGTATAAACATGGAAATATCTACACCGCTACCTGTATAAACATGGAAATATCAGCACCGCTATCTTTATGAACATGGAAATATCTACACCACTATCTCTAAGAACATGGAAATATCTACACAGCTATCTGTATGAACATGGAAATAGCTACAATGCTATATGTATGAACATGGAAATATCTACACCACTATCTGTATGAACATGGAAATATCTAAACCGCCATCTGTATGAACATGGATATATCTACACAGCCATCTGGATGAACATGGAAATATCTACACCGCTATCTGCATGAACATGGAAATATCTACACCGCTTTCTGTGTAAACATGCATACATCTTCACCGCAATCTGTATAAGCATGGAAATATCTACACCGCTATCTGTATGAACATGGAAATATCTACACCGCTATCTGTTTGAACATGGAAATATCTAAACCGCTATCAGCATGAAAATGGAAATATCTTCACAGCTATCTGCATATACATGGAAATATCTACACAGCTATCTCTTTACACATGGAAATAACTACACCGCTATTTGTATGAACATGGAAATATCTACACCGCCATCTGTATGAACATGGAAATATCTGCACCACCATCTGTATGAACATATAAATATCTACACCGCCATCTGTATTAAGATGGAGATATCTACACCGCTATCTGAATAAACATGGAAATATCTACACCGCTATCTGTATAAACATGGAAATATCTACACGGCTGTCTGTATAAACTTGGAAATATCTACACCGCTACATGTATAAACATGGAAATATCAGCACCGCTATCTGTATGAACATGGAATTATCAGCCCCTCTATCTGTATGAACATGGAAATATCTACACCACTATCTCTATGAACTTGGAAATATCTACACCGCTATCTGTATAAACATGGAAATATCTGCACCGCTATCTGTATAAACATGGAAATATCTACACTGCTGCCTGTATAAACATGGAAATATCTACACCACTACCTGTACAAACATGGAAATATCAGCACCGCTATCTGTATGAACATGGAAATACCAGGCCCTCTATCTGTATGAACATGGAAATATCTACACCGCTATCTCTATGAACATGGAAATATCTACACCGCTATCTGTTTGAACATGGAAATATCTAAACCGCTATCTGCATGAAAATGGAAATATCTACACAGCTATCTGCATATACATGGAAATATCTACACAGCGATCTCTTTACACATGGAAATAACTACACCGCTATCTGTATGAACATGAAAATATCTACACCGCCATCTGTATGAACATGGAAATATCTGCACCACCATCTGTATGAACATATAAATATCTACACCGCCATCTGTATTAAGAAGGAGATATCTTCACCGCTATCTGTATAAACATGGAAATATCTACACCGCTATCTGTATGAACATGGAAATATCTTCACCGCCATCTGTATGAACATGGATATATCTACACAGCCCTCTGGATGAACATGGAAATATCCACACCGTTATCTGTGTAAACTTGCATACAACTTCACCGCTATCTGTGTAAACTTGGAAATATCTACACCTCTATCTGTATGAACATGGAAATATGTACACCGTTATCTGTTTGAAGATGGAAATATATACACCGCTATCTGCATGAAAATGGAAATATCTACACAGATATCTGCATGTACATGGAAATATCTACTCAGCCATCTCTTTACACATGGAAATAACTACACCGCTATCTGTATGAACATGGAAATATCTACACCGCCGTCAGTATGAACATGGAAATATCTGCACCCCCATCTGTATGAACATATAAATATCTACACCGCCATCTGTATTAAGGAGATATCTACACCGCTATCTGAATAAACATGGAAATATCTACAACACTATCTGTATAAACATGGAAATATCTACACCGCTACCAGTATAAACATTTAAATATCAGCACCGCTATCTGTATTAACATGGAAATATCTACACCGCTATCTCTATGAACATGGAAATATCTACACCGCTATCTGTGTAAACATGCATACATCTTCACCGCTATCTGTATAAACGTGGAAATATCTGCACCGTTATCTGTATAAACATGGAAATATCTACACCGCTACCTGTATAAACATGGAAATATCAGCCCCGCAATCTGTATGAACATGGAAATATCTACACCGCTATCTGTATGAATATGGAAATATCTACACCGCTATCTGTATGAACATGGAAATATCTACACCGCTATCTGTTTGAACTTGTAAATATCTACACCGCTATCTGCATGAAAATGGAAATATCTACAAAGCTCTCTGCATATGCATGGAAATATCTACACAGCTATCTCTTTACACATGGAAATAACTACACCGCTATCTGTATGAACATGGAAATATCTACACCGCCATCTGTATGAACATGGAAATATCTGCACCGCCAACTGTATGAACATATAAATATCTACACCGCCATCTGTATTAAGATGGAGATATCTACACCGCTATCTGTATAAGCATGTAAATATCTACACCGCTATCTGTATAAACATGGAAATATCTACACCGCTATCTGTATAAACATGGAAATATCTAGACCGCTACCTGTATAAACATGGAAATATCAGCAACCGCTATCTGTATGAACATGGAAATATCTACACCGCTATCTGTATGAACATGGAAATATCTACACCGCTATCTGTTTGAACATGGAAATATCTACACCGGTGTCTGCATGAAAATGGAAATATCTACACAGCTATCTGCATATACATGGAAATATCTACAAAGCTATCTCTTTACACATGGAAATAATTACACCGCTATCTCTATAAACATGGAAATATCTACACCGCCATCTCTATGAACATGGAAATATCTGCACCGCCATCTGTATGAACATAGAAACATCTACACCGCCATCTGTATTAAGAAGGAGATATCTACACCGCTATCTGTATAAACATGGAAATATCTACACCGCAATCTGTATAAACATGGAAATATCTACACCGCTATCTGTATAAACATGGAAATACCTACACCGCTACCTGTATAAACATGGAAATATCTGCACCGCTATCTGTATGAACATGGAAATATCAGCCCCTCTATGTGTATGAACATGGAAATATCTACGCCACTATCTGTATGAACATGGAAATATCTACACCGCTAGATGTATGAACATGGAATTATCTTCACCGCCATCTGTATGAACATGGATATGTCTACACAGCCATCTGGATGAACATGGATATATCTACACCGCTATCTGTATGAACATGGAAATAGCTACACCGCTATCTGTATGAATATGGAAAAATCTGCACCGCCATCTGTATGAACATATAAATATCTACTCCGCCATCTGTATTAAGATGGAGATATCTACACCGCTATCTGTATAAACATGGAAATATCTACCCCGCTATCTGTATAAACATGGAAATATCTACACCGCTACCTGTATAAACATGGAAATATCTACACCGCTACCTGTATGAACATGGAAATATCAGCACCGCTATCTGTATGAACATGGAAATATCTACACCGCTATCTGTATGAACATGGAAATATCTACACCGCTATCTGTATGAACTTGGAAATATCTACACCGCCATCTGTATGAACATGGATATGTCTACACAGCAATCTGGATGAACATGGAAATATCTACACCGCGATCTGTATGAACATGGAAATATCTACACCGCTATCTGTGTAAACATGCATACATCTTCACCGCTATCTGTATAAACTTGGAAATATCTGCACCGCCATCTGTATGAACATGGAAATATCTACACCGCTATCTGTTTGAACATGGAAATATCTAAACCGCTATCTGCATGAAAATAGAAATATCTACACAGCTATCTGCATATACACTGAAATATCTACAAAGCTATCTCTATACACATGGAAATAACTACACCGCTATCTCTATAAACATGGAAATATCTACAGCGCCATCTGTATGAACATGGAAATATCCGCACCGCCATCTGTATGAACATATAAATATCTACACAGCTATCTGGATTAAGATGGAGATAACTTCACCTCTCTCTGTATAAACTTGGAAATATCTACACCGCTATCTGTATAAACATGGAAATATCTACACCGCTACCTGTATAAACATGGAAATATCAGCACCGCTATCTGTATGAACATGGAAATATCTACACCGCTATCTCTATGAACATGGAAATATCTAAACCGCTATCTGCATGAAAATGGAAATATCTACACAGCTATCTGCATTTACATGGAAATATCTACACAGCTATCTCTTTACACATGGAAATAACTACACCGCTATCTGTATGAACATGGAAATATCTTCAACGCCATCTGTATGAACATGGATATATCTACACAGACATCTGGATGAACATGGAAATATCTACACCGCTATCTGTATGAACATGGAAATATCTACACCGCTATCTGTGTAAACATGCATACATCTTCACCGCTATCTGAATAAACATGGAAATATCTAAACTGCTATCTGCATGAACATGGAAATATCTACACCGCTGTCTGTTTGAACATGGAAATATCTACACCGGTGTCTGCATGAAAATGGAAATATCTACACAGCTATCTGCATATACATGGAAATATCTACAAAGCTATCTCTTTACACATGGAAATAATTACACCGCTATCTCGATAAACATGGAAATATCTACACCGCCATCTGTATGAACATGGAAATATCTGCACCGCCATCTGTATGAACATAGAAACATCTACACCGCCATCTGTATTAAGAAGGAGATATCTACACCGCTATCTGTATAAACATGGAAATATCTACACCGCAATCTGTATAAACATGGAAATATCTACACCGCTATCTGTATAAACATGGAAATACCTACACCGCTACCTGTATAAACATGGAAATATCAGCACCGCTATCTGTATGAACATGGAAATATCAGCCCCTCTATGTGTATGAACATGGAAATATCTACGCCACTATCTGTATGAACATGGAAATATCTACACCGCTAGATGTATGAACATGGAATTATCTTCACCGCCATCTGTATGAACATGGATATGTCTACACAGCCATCTGGATGAACATGGATATATCTACACCGCTATCTGTATGAACATGGAAATAGCTACACCGCTATCTGTATGAATATGGAAAAATCTGCACCGCCATCTGTATGAACATATAAATATCTACTCCGCCATCTGTATTAAGATGGAGATATCTACACCGCTATCTGTATAAACATGGAAATATCTACACTGCTATCTGTATAAACATGGAAATATCTACACCGCTACCTGTATAAACATGGAAATATCTACACCGCTACCTGTATGAACATGGAAATATCAGCACCGCTATCTGTATGAACATGGAAATATCTACACCGCTATCTGTATGAACATGGAAATATCTACACCGCTATCTGTATGAACTTGGAAATATCTACACCGCCATCTGTATGAACATGGATATGTCTACACAGCAATCTGGATGAACATGGAAATATCTACACCGCGATCTGTATGAACATGGAAATATCTACACCGCTATCTGTGTAAACATGCATACATCTTCACCGCTATCTGTATAAACTTGGAAATATCTGCACCGCCATCTGTATGAACATGGAAATATCTACACCGCTATCTGTTTGAACATGGAAATATCTAAACCGCTATCTGCATGAAAATAGAAATATCTACACAGCTATCTGCATATACACTGAAATATCTACAAAGCTATCTCTATACACATGGAAATAACTACACCGCTATCTCTATAAACATGGAAATATCTACAGCGCCATCTGTATGAACATGGAAATATCCGCACCGCCATCTGTATGAACATATAAATATCTACACCGCTATCTGGATTAAGATGGAGATAACTTCACCTCTCTCTGTATAAACTTGGAAATATCTACACCGCTATCTGTATAAACATGGAAATATCTACACCGCTACCTGTATAAACATGGAAATATCAGCACCGCTATCTGTATGAACATGGAAATATCTACACCGCTATCTCTATGAACATGGAAATATCTAAACCGCTATCTGCATGAAAATGGAAATATCTACACAGCTATCTGCATTTACATGGAAATATCTACACAGCTATCTCTTTACACATGGAAATAACTACACCGCTATCTGTATGAACATGGAAATATCTTCAACGCCATCTGTATGAACATGGATATATCTACACAGACATCTGGATGAACATGGAAATATCTACACCGCTATCTGTATGAACATGGAAATATCTACACCGCTATCTGTGTAAACATGCATACATCTTCACCGCTATCTGAATAAACATGGAAATATCTAAACTGCTATCTGCATGAACATGGAAATATCTACACCGCTGTCTGTTTGAACATGGAAATATCTACACCGCTATCTGTATAAACATGGAAATATCTACACCGCTATCTGTATATACATGGAAATATCTACACCGCTATCTGTGTAAACATGGAAATATCTACCCCGCTACCTGTATAAACATGGAAATATCAGCACCGCTATCTGTATGAACATGGAAATATCAGCCCCTCTATCTGTATGAACATGGAAATATCTACACCGCTATCTGTATGAACATGGAAATATCTACACCACTATCTGTATGAAAATGGAAATATCTACACCGCTATCTGTATGAACATGCATATATCTACACAGCCATCTGGATGAACATGGAAATATCTACACCGCTATCTGTATGAACATGGAATTATCTACACCACTATCTGTGTAAACATGCATACATCTTCACCGCTATCTGTATAAACATGGAAATATCTACACCACTATCTGTATGAACATGGAAATATCTACACCGCTATCTGTTTGAACATGGAAATATCTAAACCGCTATCTTCATGAAAATGGAAATATCTACACAGCGATCTGCATATACATGGAATTGTCTACAAAGCTATCTCTTTACACATGGAAATAACTACACCGCTATCTCTATAAACATGGAAATATCTACACCGCCATCTGTATGAAAATGGAAATATCAGCCCCTCTATGTGTATGAACATGGAAATATCTACACCACTATCTGTATGAACATAGAAATATATACACGACTAGATGTATGAACATGGAATTATCTTCACCGCCATCTGTATGAACTTGGATATGTCTGCACAGCCATCTGGATGAACATGGAAATATCTACACCGCTATCTGTATGAACATGGAAATAGCTACACCGCTATCTGTATGAACATGGAAATATCTGCACCGCCATCTGTATGAACATATAAATATCTACACCGCCATCTGTATTAAGATGGAGATATCTACACCGCTATCTGTATAAACATGGAAATATCTACACCGCTATCTGTATAAACATGGAAATATCTACACCGCTATCTCTATAAACATGGAAATATCTACACCGCTACCTGTATGAGCATGGAAATATCAGCACCGCTATCTGTATGAACATGGAAATATCTACACCGCTATCTGTATGAACATGGAAATAGCTACACCACTATCTGTATGAACATGGAAATATCTACACCGCTATCTGTTTAAACATGGAAATATCTACACCGCTGTCTGCATGAAAATGGAAATATCTACGCAGCTTTCTGCATATAAATGGAAATATCTACACAGCTATTTCTTTACACATGGAAATAACTACACCGCTATCTCTATAAACATGGAAATATCTACACCGCCATCTGTATGAACATGGAAATATGTGCACCGCCATCTGTATGAACATATAAATATCTGCACCGCCATCTGTATTAAGAAGGAGATATCTACACCGCTATCTGTATAAACCTGGAAATATCTACACCGCTATCTGTATAAACATGGAAATATCTGCACCGCTATCTGTATAAACATGGAAATATCTACACCGCTACCTGTATAAACATGGAAATACCAGCAGAGCTTTCTGTATGAACATGGAAATATCTACACCGCTATCTGTATGAACATGGAAATAGCTACACCGCTATCTGTATGAACATGGAAATTCCTACACCGCTATCTGCATGAACATGGAAATAACTACACCGCTATCTGTATGAACATGGATATATCTACACAGCCATCTGGATGAACATGGAAATATCTACACCGCTATCTGTATGAACATAGAAATATCTACACCGCTATCTGTGTAAACATGCATACATCTTCACCGCTATCTGTATAAACATGGAAATATCTACACCGCTACCTGTATAAACATGGAAATATCAGCACAGCTATCTGTATGAACATGGAAATATCTACACCGCTATCTGTACGAACATGGAAATATCTACACCGCTGTCTGTATGAACATGGAAATATCTACACCGCAATCTGTATGAACATGGAAATATCTACACCGCTGTCCGTACGAACATGGAAATATCTGCAATGCCATCTGCATGAACATGGATATATCTACACAGCCATCTGGATGAACATGGAAACATCTACACCACTATCTGTATGAACATGGAAATAGGTACACCGCTATCTTTATGAACATGGAAATATCTACACCACTATCTGTATGAACATGGAAATATCTACACCGCCATCTGTATGAACATGGAATTATCTTCACCGCCATCTTTATGAACATGGAAATATCTACACCGCTATCTGTATAAACATGGAAATATCAACACCGCTATCTGTATAAACATGGAAATATCTACATCACTACCTGTATAAACATGGAAATATCAGCACTGCTATGTGTATGAACATGGAAATATCTACACCGCTATCTGAATGAACATGGAAATATCTACACCGCTATGTGTATGAACATGGATATATCTACACAGCCATATGGATGAACATGGAAATATCTACACCGCTATTTGTGTGAACATGGAAATATCTACAACGCTATCTGTGTAAACATGCATACATCTTCACCGCTATCTGTATAAACATGGAAATATGTACACCGATATCTGTATGAACATGGAAATATCTACACCGCTATCTGTATGAACATGGAAATATCTACACCGCTATCTGTTTGAATATGGAAATATCTACACCGCTATCTGCATGAAAATGGAAATATCTACACTGCTATCTGCATATACATGGAAATATCTACACAGCTATCTCTTTACACATGGAAATAACTACACCGCTATTTGTATGAACATGGAAATAGCTACACCGCAATCTGTATGAACATGGAAATATCTACACCGCTATCTGTATGAACATGGAAATATCTACACCGCTATCTGTTTGAACATGGAAATATCTACACCGCTAACTGCATGAACATGGAAATATCTTCACCGCCATCTGTATGAACATGGATATGTCTACGCAGCCATCTAGATGAACATGGAATTATCTACACCGCGATCTGTATGAACATGGAAATATCTACACCGCTATCTGTGTAAACATGCATACATCTTCACCGTTATCTGTATAAACATGGAAATATCTACACCGCTATCTGTATGAACATGGAAATATCTACACCGCTATCTGTTTGAACATGGAAATATCTTAACCGCTATCTGCATAAAAATAGAAATATCTTCACAGCTATCTGCATATACATGGAAATATCTACAAAGCTATCTCTTTACACATGGAAATAACTACACCACTATCTCTATAAACAGGGAAATATCTACACCGCCATCTGTATGAACATGGAAATATCTCCACCGCCATCTGTATGAACATATAAATATCTACACCGCCATCTGTATTAAGATGGAGATATTTTCACCGCTATGTGTATAAACTTGGAAATATCTACACAGCTATCTGTATAAACATGGAAATATCTACACCGCTATCTGTATAAACATGGAAATATCTACACCGCTACCTGTATAAACATGGAAATATCAGCACCGCTATCTGTATGAACATGGAAATATCTACACCACTATCTCTAAGAACATGGAAATATCTACACCGGTATCTGTATGAACATGGAAATAGCTACAATGCTATCTGTATGAACATGGAAATATCTACACCACTATCTGTATGAACAGGGAAATATCTAAACCGCCATCTGTATGAACATGGATATACTTACACAGCCATCTGGATGAACATGGAAATATCTACACCGCTATCTGCATGAACATGGGAATATCTACACCGCTATCTGTGTAAACATGCATACATCTTCACCGCAATCTGTATAAGCATGGAAATATCTACACCGCTATCTGTATGAACATGGAAATATCTACACCGCTATCTGTTAGAACATGGAAATATCTAAACCGCTATCAGCATGAAAATGGAAATATCTACACAGCTATCTGCATATACATGGAAATATCTGCACAGCTATCTCTTTACACATGGAAATAACTACACCGCTATCTGCATGAACATGGAAATATCTTCACCGCCGTCTGTATGAACATGGATATGTCTACGCAGCCATCTAGATGAACATGGAAATATCTACACAGCGATCTGTATGAGCATGGAAATATCTACACCGCTAGCTGTATGAACATGGATATATCTACATAGCCCTCTGGATGAACATGGAAATATCCACACTGCTATCTGTGTAAACATGCATACATCTTCACCGCTAGCTGTATAAACATGGAAATATCTACACCGCTATCTGTATGAACACGGAAACATCTACACAACTATCTGTTTGAAGATAGAAATATATACACTGATATCTGCATGAAAATGGATATATCTACACAGCAATCTTCATATACATAAGAATATCTACACAGCTATCTCTTTACACATGGAAATAACTACACCGCTATCTATATGAACATGGAAATATCTACACCGCCATCTGTATGAACATGGAAATATCTGCACCGCCATCTGTATGAACATATAAATATCTACACCGCCATCTGTATTAAGATGTAGATATCTACACCGCTATCTGAATAAACATGGAAATATCTACACCGCTACCTGCATAAACATGGAAATGTCAGCACCGCTATCTGAATGAACATGGATATATGTACACAGCCATCTGTATCAACATGGAAATATCTACACCACTATCTGTATGAACATCGAAATATCTACACAGCTATCTGTATGAACATGGAAATACCTACACCGCTATCTGTTTGAACATGGAAATATCTACACCGCTATCTGCATGAAAATGGAAATATCTACACTCCTATCTGCATATACATTTAAATATCTACACAGCTATCTCTTAACACATGGAAATAACTACACCGCTATCTGTATGAACATGGAAATATCTACACCACCATCTGTATGAACATGGAAATATCTGCACCGCCATCTGTATGAACATGGAAATATCTACACCGCAATCAGTATGAACATGGAAATATCTACACCGCTATCGGTATGAACATGGAAATAGCTACAATGCTGTCTGTATGAACATGGAAATATCTACACCGCTATCTGTATGAACATGGAAATATCTGCACCGCCATCTGTATGAACATATAAATATCTACACCGCCATCTGTATTAAGATGGAGATATCTACACTGCTATCTGTATAAACATGGAAATATCTACACCGCTATCTGTATAAACATGGAAATATCAACACCGCTATCTGTATAAACATGGAAATATCTACATCACTACCTGTATAAACATGGAAATATCAGCACAGCTATGTATATGAACATGGAAATATCTACACCGCTATCTGAATGAACATGGAAATATCTACACCGCTATCTGTATGAACATGGATATATCTACACAGCCATCTGGATGAACATGGAAATATCTACACCGCTATTTGTGTGAACATGGAAATATCTACCCCGCTATCTGTGTAAACATGCATACATCTTCACCGCTATCTGTATAAACATGGAAATATGTACACCGATATCTGTATGAACATGGAAATATCTACACCGCTATCTGTATGAACATGGAAATATCTACACCGCTATCTGTTTGAATATGGAAATATCTACACCGCTATCTGCATGAAAATGGAAATATCTACACTGCTATCTGCATATACATGGAAATATCTACACAGCTATCTCTTTACACATGGAAATAACTACACCGCTATCTGTATGAACATGGAAATATCTACACCGCAATCTGTATGAACATGGAAATATCTACACCGCTATCTGTATGAACATGGAAATATCTACACCGCTATCTGTTTGATCATGGAAATATCTACACCGCTATCTGCATGAACATGGAAATATCTTCACCGCCATCCGTATGAACATGGATATGTCTACGCAGCCATCTAGATGAACATGGAATTATCTACACCGCGATCTGTATGAACATGGAAATATCTACACCGCTATCTGTGTAAACATGCATACATCTTCACCGCTATCTGTATAAACATGGAAATATCAACACCGCTATCTGTATGAACATGGAAATATCTACACCGCTATCTGTTTGAACATGGAAATATCTAAACGGCTATCTGCATAAAAATAGAAATATCTACACAGCTATGTGCATATACATGGAAATATCTACAAAGCTATCTCTTTACACATGGAAATAACTACAACGCTATCTCTATAAACATGGAAATATCTACACCGTCATCTGTATGAACATGGAAATATCTGCACCGCCATCTGTATGAACATATAAATATCTACACTGCCATCTGTATTAAGATGGAGAAATCTTCACCGCTATGTGTATAAACTTGGAAATATCTACACCGCTATCTGTATAAACATGGAAATATCTACACCGCTATCTGTATAAACATGGAAATATCTACACCGCTACCTGTATAAACATGGAAATATCAGCACCGCTATCTGTATGAACATGGAAATATCTACACCACTATCTCTAAGAACATGGAAATATCTACACCGCTATTGGTATGAACATGGAAATAGCTACAATGCTGTCTGTATGAACATGGAAATATCTACACCGCTATCTGTATGAACATGGAAATATCTTCACCGTCATCTGTATGAACATGGATATACCTACACAGCCATGTGGGTGAACATGGAAATATCTACACCGCTATCAGCATGAACATGGAAATATCTACACCGCTATCTGTGTAAACATGCATACATCTTCACTGGAATCTGTATAAGCATGGAAATATCTACACCGCTATCTGTATGAACATGGATATTTCTACACAGCCATCTGGATGAACATGGAAATATCTACACCGCAATCTGTATGAACATGGAAATATCTACACCGCTATCTGTGTAAACATGCATACATCTTCACCACTATCTGTATAAACATGGAAATATCTACATCGCTATCTGTATGAACATGGAAATATCTACACCGCTATCTGTATGAACATGGAAATATCTACACCGCTATCTGTACGAACATTGATATATCTACACAGCCCTCTGGATGAACATGGAAATATCCACACCGCTATCTGTGTAAACATGCATACATCTTCACCGCTATCTGTATAAACATGGAAATATCTACACCGCTATCTGTATGAACATGGAAACATCTACACCGCTATCTGTTTGAAGATGGAAATATATACACCGCTATCTGCATGAAAATGGAAATATCTTCACAGCTATCTGCATATAGATGGAAATATCTACACAGCTATCTCTTTACGCATGGAAATAACTACACCGCCATCTGCATGACCATGGAAATATCTACACCGCCATCTGTATGAACATGGAAATATCTGCACCGCCATCTTTATGAACATATAAATATCTACACCGCCATCTGTATTAAGATGGAGATATCTACACCGCTATCTGAATAAACATGGAAATATCTACACCGTTATCTGTATAAACATGGAAATATCTACACCGCTACCTGTATAAACATGGAAATATCAGCACCGCTATCTGTATGAACATGGAAATATCTACACCGCTATCTGTATGAACATGCAAATATCTATACCGCTATCTGTATGAACATGGAAATATCTACACCGCTATCTGTATAAACATGGAAATATCAACACCGCTATCTGTATGAACATGGAAATATCTACACCGCTATCTGTTTGAACATGGAAATATCTAAACCGCTATCTGCATAAAAATAGAAATATCTACACAGCTATGTGCATATACATGGAAATATCTACAAAGCTATCTCTTTACACATGGAAATAACTACAACGCTATCTCTATAAACATGGAAATATCTACACCGTCATCTGTATGAACATGGAAATATCTGCACCGCCATCTGTATGAACATATAAATATCTACACTGCCATCTGTATTAAGATGGAGAAATCTTCACCGCTATGTGTATAAACTTGGAAATATCTACACCGCTATCTGTATAAACATGGAAATACCTACACCGCTATCTGTATAAACATGGAAATATCTACACCGCTACCTGTATAAACATGGAAATATCAGCACCGCTATCTGTATGAACATGGAAATATCTACACCACTATCTCTAAGAACATGGAAATATCTACACCGCTATCGGTATGAACATGGAAATAGCTACAATGCTGTCTGTATGAACATGGAAATATCTACACCGCTATCTGTATGAACATGGAAATATCTTCACCGTCATCTGTATGAACATGGATATACCTACACAGCCATGTGGGTGAACATGGAAATATCTACACCGCTATCAGCATGAACATGGAAATATCTACACCGCTATCTGTGTAAACATGCATACATCTTCACTGGAATCTGTATAAGCATGGAAATATCTACACCGCTATCTGTATGAACATGGATATTTCTACACAGCCATCTGGATGAACATGGAAATATCTACACCGCAATCTGTATGAACATGGAAATATCTACACCGCTATCTGTGTAAACATGCATACATCTTCACCACTATCTGTATAAACATGGAAATATCTACATCGCTATCTGTATGAACATGGAAATATCTACACCGCTGTCTGTATGAACATGGAAATATCTACACCGCTATCTGTACGAACATTGATATATCTACACAGCCCTCTGGATGAACATGGAAATATCCACACCGCTATCTGTGTAAACATGCATACATCTTCACCGCTATCTGTATAAACATGGAAATATCTACACCGCTATCTGTATGAACATGGAAACATCTACACCGCTATCTGTTTGAAGATGGAAATATATACACCGCTTTCTGCATGAAAATGGAAATATCTACACAAATATCTGCATATAGATGGAAATATCTACACAGCTATCTCTTTACGCATGGAAATAACTACACCGCCATCTGCATGACCATGGAAATATCTACACCGCCATCTGTATGAACATGGAAATATCTGCACCGCCATCTTTATGAACATATAAATATCTACACCGCCATCTGTATTAAGATGGAGATATCTACACCGCTATCTGAATAAACATGGAAATATCTACACCGTTATCTGTATAAACATGGAAATATCTACACCGCTATCTGTATAAACATGGAAATACCTACACCGCTACCTGTATAAACATGGAAATATCAGCACCGCTATCTGTATGAACATGGAAATATCTACACCGCTATCTGTATGAACATGCAAATATCTACACCGCTATCTGTATGAACATGGAAATATCTACAAAGCTATCTGAATGAACATGGAAATATCTACACTGCTATCTGTTTGAACATGGAAATATCTACACAGCTATCTGCATGAAAATGGAAATATCTACAAAGCTATCTGCATATACATGGAAATATCTACACAGCTATCTCTTTACACATGGAAATAACTACACCGCTATATCTATAAACATGGAAATATCAACACCGCCATCTGTATGATCGTGGAAATATCTGCACTGCCATCTCTATGAACATATACATATCTACACCACCATCTGTATTAAGAAGGAAATATCTAAACCGCTATCTGTATAAACATGGAAATATCTACACCACTGCCTGTATAAACATGGAAATATCAGCACCGCTATCTGTATGAACATGGAAATATCTACACCACTTTCTGTATGAACATGGAAATATATACACCGCTCTCTGTATAAGCATGGAAATATCTACACCGCTATCTGTATGAACATGGAAATATCTACACCGCTATCTGTATGAACATGGAAATATCTACACCGCTATCTGTTTGAACATGGAAATATCTACACCGCTATCTGCATGAAAATGGAAATATCTACACTGCTATCTGCATATACATTTAAATATCTACTCAGCTATCTCTTTACACGTGGAAATAACTACACCGCTATCTGTATGAACATGGAAATATCTACACAGCCATGTGTATGAACATGGAAATATCTGCACCGCCATCTGTATGAACATATAAATATCTACACCGCCATCTGTATTAAGATGGAGATATCTACACTGCTATCTGTATAAACATGGAAATATCTACACCGCTATCTGTATAAAAATGGAAATATCAACACCGCTATCTGTATAAACATGGAAATATCTACATCACTACCTGTATAAACATGGAAATATCAGCACTGCTATGTATATGAACATGGAAATATCTACACCGCTATCTGAATGAACATGGAAATATCTACAGCGCTATCTGTATGAACATGGATATATCTACACAGCCATCTGGATGAACATGGAAATATCTACACCGCTATTTGTGTGAACATGGAAATATCTACACCGCTATCTGTGTAAACATGCATACATCTTCACCGCTATCTGTATAAACATGGAAATATGTACACCGATATCTGTATGAACATGGAAATATCTACACCGCTATCTGAATGAACATGGAAATATCTACACCGCTATCTGTTTGATCATGGAAATATCTAAACCGCTATCAGCATGAAAATGGAAATATCTACACAGCTATCTGCATATACATGGAAATATCTACACATCTATCTCTTTACACATGGAAATAACTACACCGATATCTGCATGAACATGGAAATATCTTCACCGCCATCTGTATGAACATGGATATGTCTACACAGCCATCTAGATGAACATGGAAATATCTACACCGCGATCTGTATGAACATGGAAATATCTACACCGCTAGCTGTATGAACATGGATATATCTACATAGCCCTCTGGATGAACATGGAAATATCCACACTGCTATCTGTGTAAACATGCATACATCTTCACCGCTAGCTGTATAAACATGGAAATATCTACACCGCTATCTGTATGAACACGGAAACATCTACACCACTATCTGTTTGAAGATAGAAATATATACACTGCTATCTGCATGAAAATGGAAATATCTACACAGCTATCTCTTAACACATGGAAATAACTACACCGCTATCTGTATGAACATGGAAATATCTACACCACGATCTGTATGAACATGGAAATATCTACACCGCTATCTGTATGAACATGCAAATATCTACACCGCTATCTGTATGAACATGGAAATATCTACAAAGCTATCTGAATGAACATGGAAATATCTACACAGCTATCTGTTTGAACATGGAAATATCTACACCGCTATCTGCATGAAAATGGAAATATCTACAAAGCTATCTGCATATACATGGAAATATCTACACAGCTATCCCTTTACACATGGAAATAACTACACCGCTATATCTAAAAACATGGAAATATCAACACCGCCATCTGTATGATCGTGGAAATATCTGCACTGCCATCTCTATGAACATATACATATCTACACCACCATCTGTATTAAGAAGGAAATATCTAAACCGCTATCTGTATAAACATGGAAATATCTACACCACTGCCTGTATAAACATGGAAATATCAGCACCGCTATCTGTATGAACATGGAAATATCTACACCGCTTTCTGTATGAACATGGAAATATATACACCGCTCTCTGTATAAGCATGGAAATATCTACACCGCTATCTGTATGAACATGGAAATATCTACACCGCTATCTGTATGAACATGGAAATATCTACACCGCTATCAGTTTGAACATGGAAATATCTACACCGCTATCTGCATGAAAATGGAAATATCTACACTGCTATCTGCATATACATTTAAATATCTACTCAGCTATCTCTTTACACGTGGAAATAACTACACCGCTATCTGTATGAACATGGAAATATCTACACAGCCATGTGTATGAACATGGAAATATCTGCACCGCAATCTGTATGAACATATAAATATCTACACCGCCATCTGTATTAAGATGGAGATATCTACACTGCTATCTGTATAAACATGGAAATATCTACACCGCTATCTGTATAAAAATGGAAATATGAACACCGCTATCTGTATAAACATGGAAATATCTACATCACTACCTGTATAAACATGGAAACATCAGCACTGCTATGTATATGAACATGGAAATATCTACACCGCTATCTGAATGAACATGGAAATATCTACAGCGCTATCTGTATGAACATGGATATATCTACACAGCCATCTGGATGAACATGGAAATATCTACACCGCTATTTGTGTGAACATGGAAATATCTACACCGCTATCTGTGTAAACATGCATACATCTTCACCGCTATCTGTATAAACATGGAAATATGTACACCGATATCTGTATGAACATGGAAATATCTACACCGCTATCTGAATGAACATGGAAATATCTACACCGCTATCTGTTTGATCATGGAAATATCTAAACCGCTATCAGCATGAAAATGGAAATATCTACACAGCTATCTGCATATACATGGAAATATCTACACATCTATCTCTTTACACATGGAAATAACTACACCGATATCTGCATGAACATGGAAATATCTTCACCGCCATCTGTATGAACATGGATATGTCTACGCAGCCATCTAGATGAACATGGAAATATCTACACCGCGATCTGTATGAACATGGAAATATCTACACCGCTAGCTGTATGAACATGGATATATCTACATAGCCCTCTGGATGAACATGGAAATATCCACACTGCTATCTGTGTAAACATGCATACAACTTCACCGCTAGCTGTATAAACATGGAAATATCTTCACCGCTATCTGTATGAACACGGAAACATCTACACCACTATCTGTTTGAAGATAGAAATATATACACTGCTATCTGCATGAAAATGGAAATATCTACACAGCTATCTCTTAACACATGGAAATAACTACACCGCTATCTGTATGAACATGGAAATATCTACACCACCATCTGTATGAACATGGAAATATCTGCACCGCCATCTGTATGAACATGGAAATAACTACACCGCAATCTGTATGAACATGGAAATATCTACACCGCTATCTGTATGAACATGGAAATATCTACACCGCTATCTGTATGAACATGGAAATATCTACACCGCTATCTGTTTTAACATGGAAATATCTACACCGCTATCTGCATGAACATGGAAATATCTTCATTGCCATCTATATGAACATGGATATGTCTACGCAGCCATCTAGATGAACCTGGAATTATCTATACCGCGATCTGTATGAACATGGAAGTATCTACACCGCTATCTGTGTAAACATGCATACATCTTCACAGCTATCTGTATAAACATGGAAATATCTACACCGCTATCTGTATGAACATGGAAATATCTACACTGCTATATGTTTGAACATGGAAATATCTAAACAGCTATCTGCATAAAAATAGAAATATCTACACAGCTATCTGCATATACATGGAAATATCTACACAGCTATCTCTTTACACATGGAAATAACTACACCGCTATCTCTATAAACATGGAAATATCTACACCGCCATCTGTATGAACATGGAAATATCTGCACCGCCATCTGTATGAACATATAAATATCTACACCGCCATCTGTATTAAGATGGAGATATCTTCACCGCTATGTGTATAAACTTGGAAATATCTACACCGCTATCTGTATAAACATGGAAATATCTACACCGCTATCTGTATAAACATGGAAATATCTACACCGCTACCTGTATAAACATGGAAATATCAGCACCGCTATATGTATGAACATGGAAATATCTACACCACTATCTCTAAGAACATGGAAATATCTACACCGCTATCTGTATGAACATGGAAATAGCTACAAAGCTATCTGTATGAACATGGAAATATCTACACCACTATCTGTATGAACATGGAAATATCTAAACCGCCATCTTTATGAACATGGATATATCTACACAGCCATCTGGATGAACATGGAAATATCTACACCGATATCTGCATGAACATGGAAATATCTACACCGCTATCTGTGTAAACATGCATACATCTTCACCGCAATCTGTATAAGCATGGAAATATCTACACCGCTATCTGTATGAACATGGAAATATCTACACCGCTATCTGTTTGAACATGTAAATATCTAAACCGCTATCAGCATGAAAATGGAAATATCTACACAGCTATCTGCAAATACATGGAAATATCTACACAGCTATCTCTTTACACATGGAAATAACTACACCGCTATCTGCATGAACATGGACATATCTTCACCGCCATCTGTATGAACATGGATATGTCTACGCAGCCATCTAGATGAACATGGAAATATCTACACCGCGATCTGTTTGAACATGGAAATATCTACACCGCTATCTGCATGAAAATGGAAATATCTACACTGCTATCTGCATATACATTTAAATATCTACACAGCTATCTCTTAACACCTGGAAATAACTACACCGCTATCTGTATGAACATGGAAATATCTACACCACCATCTGTATCAACATGGAAATATCTGCACCGCCATCTGTATGAACATGGAAATATATACACCGCTATCTGTTTGAACATGGAAATATCTACACCGCTATCTGCATGAACATGGAAATATCTTCACCGCCATCTATATGAACATGGATATGTCTACGCAGCCATCTCGATGAACATAGAATTATCTACACCGCGATCTGTATGAACATGGAAATATCTACACCGCTATCTGTGTAAACATGCATACATCTTCATCGCTATCTGTATAAACATGGAAATATCTACACCGCTAACTGTATGAACATGGAAATATCTACACCGCTATCTGTTTGAACATGGAAATATCTAAACCGCTATCTGCATAAAAATAGAAATATCTACACAGCTATCTGCATATTCATGGAAATATCTACAAAGCTATCTCTTTACACATGGAAATAACTACACCGCTATCTGTATGAACATGGAAATATCTACACCGTCATCTGTATGAACATGGAAATATCTGCACCGCCATCTTTATGAACATATAACTATCTACACCGCCATCTGTATTAAGATGGAGATATCTACACTGCTATCTGTATAAACATGGAAACATCTACACCGCTATCTGTATAAACATGGAAATATCTACACCTCTATCTGTATAAACATGGAAATACCTACACCACTACCTGTATAAACATGGAAATATCAGCACCGCTATCTGTATGAACATGGAAATATCTACACCGCTATCTGTATGAACATGGAAATATCTACACCGCTATCTGTTTGAAGATGGAAATATCTACACCGGTATCTGTATGAACATGGAAATATCTACACCGCTATCTGTTTGAACATGGAAATATCTACACCGCTATCTGTATGAACGTGGATATATCTTCACCGCCATGTGTATGAACATGGATATGTCTACAAAGCCATCTAGATGAACATGGAAATATCCACACCGCGATCTGTATGAACATGGAAATATCTACACCGCGATCTGTATGAACATGGAAATATCTATACCGCTATCTGTGTAAACATGCACACATCTTCACCACCATCTGTATAAACATGGAAATATCCACACCGCTATCTGTATGAACATGGAAATATCTACACCGCTATCTGTTTGAACATGGAAACATCTAAACCGCTATCTGCATAAAAATAGAAATATCTACACAGCTATCTGCATATACATGGAAATATCTACAAAGCTATCTCTTTACACATGGAAATAACTACACCGCTCTCTCTATAAACATGGAAATATCTACACCACCATCTGTATGAACATGGAAATATCTGCACCGCCATCTGTATGAACATATAAATATCTACACCGCCATCTGTATTAAGATGGAGATATCTTCACCGCTATGTGTATAAACTTGGAAATATCTACACCGCTATCTGTATAAACATGGAAATATCTACACCGCTATCTGTATAAACATGGAAATATCTACACCGCTACCTGTATAAACATGGAAATATCAGCACCGCTATCTTTATGAACATGGAAATATCTACACCACTATCTCTAAGAACATGGAAATATCTACACAGCTATCTGTATGAACATGGAAATAGCTACAATGCTATATGTATGAACATGGAAATATCTACACCACTATCTGTATGAACATGGAAATATCTAAACCGCCATCTGTATGAACATGGATATATCTACACAGCCATCTGGATGAACATGGAAATATCTACACCGCTATCTGCATGAACATGGAAATATCTACACCGCTTTCTGTGTAAACATGCATACATCTTCACCGCAATCTGTATAAGCATGGAAATATCTACACCGCTATCTGTATGAACATGGAAATATCTACACCGCTATCTGTTTGAACATGGAAATATCTAAACCGCTATCAGCATGAAAATGGAAATATCTTCACAGCTATCTGCATATACATGGAAATATCTACACAGCTATCTCTTTACACATGGAAATAACTACACCGCTATTTGTATGAACATGGAAATATCTACACCGCCATCTGTATGAACATGGAAATATCTGCACCACCATCTGTATGAACATATAAATATCTACACCGCCATCTGTATTAAGATGGAGATATCTACACCGCTATCTGAATAAACATGGAAATATCTACACCGCTATCTGTATAAACATGGAAATATCTACACGGCTGTCTGTATAAACTTGGAAATATCTACACCGCTACATGTATAAACATGGAAATATCAGCACCGCTATCTGTATGAACATGGAATTATCAGCCCCTCTATCTGTATGAACATGGAAATATCTACACCACTATCTCTATGAACTTGGAAATATCTACACCGCTATCTGTTTGAACATGGAAATATCTAAACCGCTATCTGCATGAAAATGGAAATATCTGCACAGCTATCTGCATATACATGGAAATATCTACACAACTATCTCTTTACACATGGAAATAACTACAGAGCTATCTGTATGAACATGGAAATATCCTCACCGCCATCAGTATGAAAATGGATATATCTACACAGCCATCTGGATGAACATGGAAATATCTACACCGCTATCTGTATGAACATGGAAATATCTACACAGCTATCTCTTTACACATGGAAATAACTACAGCGCTATCTCTATAAACAAGGAAATATCTACACCACCATCTGTATGAACATGGAAATATCTGCACCGCCATCTGTATGAACATATAAATATCTACACCGCCATCTCTATGAACATGGAAATATCTACACCGCAATCTGTATGAATATGGAAATAGCTACACCACTATCAGTATGAACATGGAAATATCTACAGCACTACCTGTGTGAACATGGAAATAACTACACCTCTATCTCTATGAACATGGACATATCTACACAGCCATCTGGATGAACATGGAAATATCTACACCGCTATCTGTATAAACATGGAAATATCTACACCGCTAACTGTATAAACATGGAAATATCTACACCGCTACCAGTATAAACATGGAAATATCAGCACCGCTCTCTGTATGAACATGGAAATAACAGCCCATCTATCTGTATGAACAAGGAAATATCTACACCGCTATCTGTATGAACATGGAAATATCTACACCGCTGTCCGTATGAACATGGAAATATCTTCACCGCCATCTGTATGAACATGGATATATCTACACAGCCATCTGGATGAACATGGAAATATCTACACCGCTATCTGTATGAACATGGAAATAGCTACACCGCTATCTGTATGAACATGGAAATATCTACACCGCTATCTGTTTGAACATGGAAATATCTAAACCGCTATCTGCCTAAAAATAGAAATATCTACACAGCTATCTGCATATACATGGAAATATCTACAAAGCTATCTCTTTACACATGGAAATAACTACACCGCTATCTCTATAAACATGGAAATATCTACACCACCATCTGTATGAACATGGAAATATCTGCACCGCCATCTGTATGAACATATAAATATCTACACCGCCATCAGTATTAAGATGGAGATATCTTCACCGCTATGTGTATAAACTTGGAAATATCTACACCGCTATCTGTATAAACATGGAAATATCTACACCGCTATCTGTATAAACATGGAAATATCTACACCGCTACCTGTATAAACATGGAAATATCAGCACCGCTATCTTTATGAACATGGAAATATCTACACCACTATCTCTAAGAACATGGAAATATCTACACCGCTATCTGTATGAACATGGAAATAGCTACAATGCTATCTGTATGAACATGGAAATATCTACACCACTATCTGTATGAACATGGAAATATCTAAACCGCCATCTGTATGAACATGGATATATCTACACAGCCATCTGGATGAACATGGAAATATCTACACCGCTATCTGCATGAACATGGAAATATCTACACCGCTTTCTATGTAAACATGCATACATCTTCACCGCAATCTGTATAAGCATGGAAATATCTACACCGCTATCTGTATGAACATGGAAATATCTACACCGCTATCTGTTTGAACATGGAAATATCTAAACCGCTATCAGCATGAAAATGGAAATATCTTCACAGCTATCTGCATATACATGGAAATATCTACACAGCTATCTCTTTACACATGGAAATAACTACACCGCTATCTGTATGAACATGGAAATATCTACACCGCCATCTGTATGAACATGGAAATATCTGCACCGCCATCTGTATGAACATATAAATATCTACACCGCCATCTGTATTAAGATGGAGATATCTACACCGCTAACTGAATAAACATGGAAATATCTACACCGCTATCTGTATAAACATGGAAATATCTACACGGCTATCTGTATAAACTTGGAAATATCTACACCGCTACATGTATAAACATGGAAATATCAGCACCGCTATCTGTATGAACATGGAATTATCAGCCCCTCTATCTGTATGAACATGGAAATATCTACACCACTATCTCTATGAACATGGAAATATCTACACCGCTATCTGTTTGAACATGGAAATATCTAAACCGCTATCTGCATGAAAATGGAAATATCTGCACAGCTATCTGCATATACATGGAAATATCTACACAACTATCTCTTTACACATGGAAATAACTACAGAGCTATCTGTATGAACATGGAAATATCTTCACCACCATCAGTATGAAAATGGATATATCTACAAAGCCATCTAAATGAACATGGAAATATCTACACCGCTATCTGTATGAACATGGAAATATCTACACAGCTATCTCTTTACACATGGAAATAAGTACAGCGCTATCTCTATAAACAAGGAAATATCTAGACCACCATCTGTATGAACATGGAAATATCTGCACCGCCATCTGTATGAACATATAAATATCTACACCGCCATCTCTATGAACATGGAAATATCTACACCGCTATCAGTATGAATATGGAAATAGCTACACCACTATCAGTATGAACATGGAAATATCTACAGCACTACCTGTATGAACATGGAAATAACTACACCTCTATCTCTATGAACATGGACATATCTACACAGCCATCTGGATGAACATGGAAATATCTACACCGCTATCTCTATAAACATGGAAATATCTACACCGCTAACTGTATAAACATGGAAATATCTACACCGCTACCAGTATAAACATGGAAATATCAGCACCGCTCTCTGTATGAACATGGAAATATCAGCCCCTCTATCTGTATGAACAAGGAAATATCTACACCGCTATCTGTATGAACATGGAAATATCTACACCGCTGTCCGTATGAACATGGAAATATCTTCACCGCCATCTGTATGAACATGGATATATCTACACAGCCATCTGGATGAACATGGAAATATCTACACCGCTATCTGTATGAACATGGAAATAGCTACACCGCTATCTGTTTGAACATGGAAATATCTACACCGCTATCTGCATGAAAATGGAAATATCTACACAGCTATCTGCATGTACATTGAAATGTCTACAAAGCTATCTCTTTACACATGGATATAACTACACCGCTATCTCTATAAACATGGAAATATCTACACCGCCATCTGTATGAACACGGAAATATCTGCACCACCATCTGTATGAACATATAAACATATACACCGCCATCTATATTAAGATGGAGATATCTACACCGCTATCTGTATAAACCTGGAAATATCTACACCGCTATCTGTATAAACATGGAAATATCTACACCGCTACCTGTATAGACATGGAAATATCAGCACGGCTATCTGTATGAACATGGAAATATCTACACCGCTATCTGTATGAACATGGAAATATCTACACCGCTATCTTTATGAACATGGAAATAGCTACACCGCTATCTGTATTAACATGGAAATATCTACACCACTATCTGTATGAACATGGAAATATCTACACCGCTATCTGTATGAACATGTATATATCTACACAGCCATCTGGATGAACATGGAAATATCTACACTGCTATCTGTATGAACATGGAAATATCTTCACCGCCATCTGTATGAACATGGAAATATCTTCACCGCCATCTGTATGAACATGGATTTATCTACACCGCTATCTGTGTAAACAAGCATACATCTTCACCACTATCTGTATAAACATGGAAATATCTACACCGTTATCTGTATGAACATGGTAATATCTACACCGCTACCTGTATAAACATGGAAATATCTACACCGCTACCTGCATATACATGGAAATATCTACACCGCTACCTGTATAAACATGGAAATATCAGCACCGCTATCTGTATGAACATGGAAATATCTACACCGCTATCTGTATGAACATGGAAATAGCTACACCGCTATCTGTATGAACATGGAAATATCTACACCACTATCTGTATGAACATAGAAATATCTACACCGCTATCTGTATGAACATGGATATATCTACACAGCCATCTGGATGAACATGGGAATATCTACACCACTATCAGTATGAACATGGAAATATCTACACCGCTATCTGTATGAACATGGAAATATCTTCACCGCCATCTGTATGTACATGGATATATCTACACAGCCATCTGGATGAAGATGGAAATATCTACACCACTAACTGTATGAACATGGAAATAGCTACACCGCTATCTGTATGAACATGGATATATCTTCACTGCCATCTGTATGAACATGGATATATCTACACAGCCATCTGGATGAACATGGAAATATCTTCACAGGTATCTGTATGAACATGGAAATATATACACCGCTATCTGTGTAAACATGCATACATCTTCACTGCTATCTGTATAAACATGGAAATATCTACACCGCTATCTGTATGAACATGGAAATATCTAAACCGCTATCTGTTTGAACATGGAAATATCTACACCGCTATCTGCATGAAAATGGAAATATCTACACAGCTATCTGCATATACATGGAAATGTCTACAAAGCTATCTCTTTTCACATGGATATAAGTACCCCGCTATCTCTATAAACATGGAAATATCTACAACGCCATCTGTATGAACATGGAAATATCTGCACCGCCATCTGTATGAACATATAAATATCTACACCGCCATCTACATTAAGATGGAGATATCTACACCGCTATCTGTATAAACCTGGAAATATCTACACCGCTATCTGTATAAACATGGAAATATCTACACCGCTATTTGTATAAACATGGAAATATCTACACCGCTATCTGTATGAACATGGAAATATCTACACCGCTATCTGTGTAAACATGCATACAACTTCACCGCTATCTGTATAAACATGGAAATATCTACACCGCTATCTGTATGAACATGGAAATAGGTACACCGCTATCTGTATGAACATGGAAATATCTACACCGCTATCTGTATGAACATGGATATATCTACACAGCCATCTGGATGAACATGGAAATATCTACAAAGCTATCTGTGTAAACATGCATACATCTTCACCGCTATCTGTATAAACATGGAAATATCTACACCGCTATTTGTATAAACATGGAAATATCTACACCGCTATCTGTATGAACATGGAAATATCTACACCGCTATCTGTGTAAACATGCATACATCTTCACCGCTATCTGTATAAACATGGAAATAACTACACCGCTATCTGTATGAACATGGAAATAGGTACACCGCTATCTGTATGAACATGGAAATATCTTCACCGCTATCTGCATGAAAATGGAAATATCTACACTGCTATCTGCATATACATGGAAATATCTACACAGCTATCTCTTTAAACATGGAAATAACTACACTGCTATCTGTATGAACATGGAAATATCTGCACCGCCGTCTGTATGAACATATAAATATCTACACCGCCATCTGTATTAAGATGGAGATATCTACACCGCTATCTGTATAAACATGGAAAGATATACAGAGCTATCTGTGAACATGGAAATATCTACACCGCCATCTGTATGAACATGGAAATATCTGCACCGCCATCTGTATGAACATATAAATATCTACACCGCCATCTGTATTAAGATGGAGATATCTACACCGCTATCTCAATAAACATGGAAATATCTACACCGCTATCTGTATAAACATTCAAATATCTACACCGCAATCTGTATAAACATGGAAATATCAGCACCGCTATCTGTATGAACATGGATATATCTTCACAGCCATCTGGAAGAACATGGAAATATCTACACCGCTATCTGTATGAACATGGAAATATCTACACCGCTATCTGGGTAAACATGCATACATCTTCACCGCTATCTGTATAAACATGGAAATATCTACACCGCTATCTGTATGAACATGGAAATAGCTACACCGCTATCTGTATGAACATATAAATATCTACACCGGTATCTGTATGAACATGGATATATCTACACAGCCATCTGGATGAACATGGAAATATCTACACCGCTATCTGTGTAAACATGCATACATCTTCACCACTATCTGTATAAACATGGAAATATCTACACCGCTATCTGTATGAACATGGAAATATCTACACCGCTATCTGTTTGAACATGGAAATATCTACACCGCTATCTGCATGAAAATGGAAATATCTACACTGCTATCTGCATATACATGGAAATATCTACACAGCTATCCCTTTACACATGGAAATATCTACACCGCTATCTGTATGAACATGGAAATATCTGCACCGCCATCTGTATGAACGTATAAATACCTACACCGCCATCTGTATTAAGATGGAGATATCTACACCGCTATCTGTATAAACATGGAAATATATACACCGCTATCTGTATGAAAATGGAAATATCTGCACCGCCATCTGTATGAAGAAATAAATATCTACACAGCAATCTGTATTAAAATGGAGATATCTACACCGCTATCTGAATAAACATGGAAATATCTACACCGCTACCTGTATAAACATGGAAATATCAGCACCGCTATCTGTATGAACATGGAAATATCTACACCGCTATCTGTATGAACATGGAAATATCTACAAAGTTATCTGAATGAACATGGAAATATCTACACCGCTATCTGTTTGAACTTGTAAATATCTACACCGCTATCTGCATGAAAATGGAAATATCTACAAAGCTATCTTCATATACATGGAAATATCTACACAGCTATCTCTTTACATATGGAAATAACTACACTGCTATATCTATAAACATCGAAATATCTACACTGCCATCTGTATGAACATGGAAATATCTGTAACGCCGTCTATATGAACATATAAATATCTACACCGCCATCTGTATTAAGAAGCAAATATCTAAACCGCTATCTGCATAAACATGGAAATATCTACACCGCTGCCTGTATAAACATGGAAATATCAGCACCGCTATCTGTATGAACATGGAAATATCTACACCGCTATCTGTATGAACATGGAAATATCTACACCGCTATCTGTATAAACATGGAAATATCTACACCGCTATCTGTATGAACATGGAAATATCTACACCGCTATCTGTATGAACATGGAAATATCTACACGGCTATCTGTTTGAACATGGAAATATCTACACCGCTATCTGCATGAAAATGGAAATATCTTCACTGCTATCTGCATATACATTTAAATATCTACACAGCTATCTCTTTACACATGGAAATAACTACACCGCTATCTGTACGAACATGGAAATATCAACACCGCCATCTGTATGAACATGGAAATATCTGCACCGCCATCTGTATGAACATATAAATATCTACACCGCCATCTGTATTAAGAAGGAAATATCTAAACTGCTATCTGTATAAACATGGAAATATCTACACCGCTATCTGCGTAAACATGCATACATCTTCACCGCTATCCGTATAAACATGGAAATATGTACTCCGATATCTGTATGAACATGGAAATATCTACACCGCTATCTGCGTGAAAATGGAAATATCTACACTGCTATCTGCATATACATGGAAATATCTACACAGCTATCTCTTTACACATGGAAATAACTACACCGCTATCTGTATGAACATGGAAATATCTACACCGCCATCTGTATGAACATGGATATATCTGCACCGCCATCTGTATGAACATATAAATATCTACACCGCCATCTGTATTAAGATGGAGATATCTACACCGCTATCTGTATAAACATCGAAATATCTACACCGCTATCTGTATAAACATGGAAATATCTACACCGCTATCTGTATAAACATGGAAATATCTACACCGCTATCTGTTTGAACATGGAAATATCTACACCGCTATCTGCAAGAACATGGAAATATCTTCACCGCCATCTGTATGAACATGGATATGTCTACGCAGCCATCTAGATGAACATGGAAATATCTACACCGCGATCTGTATGAACATGGAAATATCTACACCGCTATCTGTATGAACATGGATATATCTACATAGCCCTCTGGATGAACATGGAAATGTCCACAATTCTATCTGTGTAAACATGCATACATCTTCACCGCTAGCTGTATAAACATGGAAATATCTACACCGCTATCTGTATGAACACGGAAACATCTACACCGCTATCTGTTTGAAGATAGAAATATATACAATGCTATCTGAATGAAAATGGAAATATCTACACAGCTATCTGCATATACATGGAAATATCTACACAGCTATCTCTTTACACATGGAAATAACTACACCGTTATCTGTATGAAAATGGAAATATCTACACTGCCATCTGTATGAACATGGAAATATCTGCACCGCCATCGGTATGAGCATATAAATATCTACACCGCCATCAGTATTAAGATGGAGATATCTACACCGCTATCTGAATAAACATGGAAATATCTACACCGCTATCTGTATAAACATGGAAATATCTACACAGCTATCTGTATAAACATGGAAATATCTACACCGCTACCTGCATAAACATGGAAATATCAGCAACGCAATCTGTATGAACATGGATATATCTACACAGCCATCTGTATCAACATGGAAATATCTACACCACTATCTGTATGAACATGGAAATATCTACACCGCTATCTGTATGAACATGGAAACATCTACACCGCTATCTGTTTGAACATGGAAATATCTACACCGATATCTGCATGAAAATGGAAATATCTACTCTGCTATCTGCATATACATTTAAATATCTACACAGATATCTCTTTACACATGGAAATAACTACACCGCTATCTGTATGAACATGGAAATATATACACCACCATCTGTATGAACATGGAAATATCTACACCGCCATCTGTATGAACATGGATATATCTACACCGCAATCTGTATGAACATGGAAATATCTACACCGCTATCTGTATGAACATGGAAATATCTACACCGCTATCTGTATGAACATGGAAATATCTACACCGCTATCTGTTTGAACATGGAAATATCTACACCACTATCTGCATGAACATGGAAATATCTTCACCGCCGTCTGTATGAACACGGATATGTCTACGCATCCATCTAGATGAACATGGAATTATCTACACCGCGATCTGTATGAACATGGAAATATCTACACCGCTATCTGTGTAAACATGCATACATCTTCAGCGCTATCTGTATAAACATGGAAATATCTACACCGCTACCCGTATGAACATGGAAATATCTACACCGCTTTCTGTTTGAACATGGAAATATCTAAACCGCTATCTGCATAAAAATAGAAATACCTACACAGCTATCTGCATATACATGGAAATATCTACAAAGCTATCTCTTTACACATGGAAATAACTACACCGCTATCTGTATGAACATGGAAATATCTACACCGACATCTGTATGAACATGGAAATATCTGCACCGCCATCTGTATGAACATATAAATATCTACACCGCCATCTGTATTAAGATGGAGATATCTACACTGCTATCTGTATAAACATGGAAATATCTACACCGCTATCTGTATAAACATGGAAATATCTACACCTCTATCTGTATAAACATGGAAATATCTACACCACTACCTGTATAAACATGGAAATATCAGCACCGCTATCTGTATGAACTTGGAAATATCTACACCGCTATCTGTATGAACATGGAAATATCTACACCGCTATCTGTATGAACATGGAAATATCTACACCGCTATCTGTATGAACATGGAAATATCTACACCGCTATCTGTTTGAACATGGAAATATCTACACCGCTATCTGTATGAACGTGGAAATATCTTCACCGCCATCTGTATGAAAATGGATATATCTACACAGCCATCTGGATGAACATGGAAATATCTACACCGCAATCTGCATGAACATGGAAATATCTACATCGCTATCTGTTTGAACATGGAAATATCTACACCGCTATCTGCATGAAAATGGAAATATCTACACTGCTATATGCATATACATTTAAATATCTACACAGCTATCTCTTTACACATGGAAATAACTACACCGCTATCTGTATGAACATGGAAATATCTACACCGCCATCTGTATGAACATGGAAATATCTGCACCGCCGTCTGTATGAACATATAAATATCTACACCGCCATCTGTATTAAGATGGAGATATCTACACTGCTATCTGTATAAACATGGAAATATCTACACCGCTATCTGTATAAACATAGAAATATCTACACCCCTATCTGTATAAACATGGAAATATCTACACCGCTACCTGAATAAACATGAAAATATCAGCACTGCAATCTGTATGAACATGGAAATATCTACACCGCTATATGTATGAACATGGAAATATCCACACAGCTATCTGTATGACCATGGAAGTATCTACACCGCTATCTGTATGAACATGGAAATATCTACACCGCTGTCTGCATGAAAATGGAAATATCTACACAGCTATCTGCATATACATGGAAATATCTACACAGCTATCTCTTTACACATGGAAATAACTACACCGCTATCTGTATAAACATGGAAATATCTACACCGCGATCTGTATGAACATGGAAATATCTGCACCGCCATCTGTATGAACATATAAATATGTACACCGCCATCTGTATTAAGAAGGAGATATCTACACCGCTATCTGTATAAAGATGGAAATATCTACACCGCTATATGTATAAACATGGAAATATCTACACCGCTATCTGTATAAACATGGAAATATCTGCACCGCTACCTGTATAAACAAGGAAATATCAGCACCGCTATCAGTGAGAACATGGAAATATCTACACTGCTATCTGTATGAACATGGAAATATATACACCGCTATCAGTATGAACATGGAAATATCTTCACCGTCATCTATATGAATATGGATATACCTACACAGCCATCTGGATGAACATAGAAATATCTACACCGCTATCTGCATGAACATGGAAATATCTACAACGCTATATGTGTAAACATGCAACCATCTTCACTGCAATCTGTATAAGCATGGAAATATCTACACCGCTATCTGTATGAACATGGATATGTCTACACAGCCATCTGGATGAACATGGAAATATCTACACCGCAATCTGTATGAACATGGAAATATCTACACCGCTATCTGTGTAAACATGCATACATCTTCACCGCTATCTGTATAAACATGGAAATATCTACACCGCTATCTGAACATGGAAATATCTACACCGCTATCTGTATGAACATGGAAATATCTACACCGCTATCTGTTGGAAAATGCAAATATTTACACCGCTATCTGCATGAAAATGGAAATATCTACACTGCTATCTGCATATACATGGAAATATCTACACAGCTGTCTCTTTACACATGGAAATAACTACTCCGCTATCTGCATGAACATGGAAATATCTACACCGCCATCTGTATGGACATGGAAATATCTGCACCGCCATCTGTATGAACACATAAATATCTACACCGCCATCTGTATTAAGATGGAGATATCTACACCGCTATATGTATAAACATGGAAATATCTACACCGCTATCTGTATAAACATGGAAATATCTAAACCGCTATCTGTATAAACATGGAAATATCTACATCGCTACCTGTATAAACATGGAAATATCAGCACCGCTATCTGTATGAACATGGAAATATCTACACCGCTATCTGTACCAACATGGAAATATCTACACCGCTATCTGTATGAACATGGAAATATCTACACCGCAATCTGTATGAACATTGATATATCTACACAGCCCTCTGGATGAACATGGAAATATCCACACCGCTATCTGTGTAAACATGCATACATCTTCACCGCTATCTGTATAAACATGGAAATATCTACACCGCTATCTGTATGAACATGGAAACATCTACACCGCTATCTGTTTGAAGATGGAAATATATACACCGCTATCTGCATGAAAATGGAAATATCTACACAGCTATCTGCATATAGATGGAAATAAGTACACAGCTATCTCTTTATGCATGGAAATAACTACACCGCCATCTGCATGACCATGGAAATATCTACACCGCCATCTGTATGAACATGGAAATATCTGCACCGACATCTGTATGAATATATAAATATCTACACCGCCATCTGTATTAAGATGGAGATATCTACACCGCTATCTGAATAAACATGGAAATATCTACACCGTTATCTGTATAAACATGGAAATATCTACACCGCTATCTGTATAAACATGGAAATATCTACACCGCTACCTGTATAAACATGGAAATATCAGCACCGCTATCTGTATGAACATGGAAATATCTACACTGCTATCTGTATGAACATGGAAATATCTACACCGCTATCTGTATGAACATGGAAATATCTACAAAGCTATCTGAATGAACATGGAAATATCTACACCGCTATCTGCTTGAAAATGGAAATATCTACAAAGCTATCTGCATATACATGGAAATATCTACACAGCTATCTCTTTACACATGGAAATAACTACAACGCTATATCTATAAACATGGAAATATCTACACCGCCATCTGTATGATCGTGGAAATATCTGCACCGCCATCTCTATGAACATATACATATCTACACCACCATCTGTACTAAGAAGGAAATATCTAAACCGCTATCTGTATAAAGATGGAAATATATACACCACTACCTGTATAAACATGGAAATATCAGCACCGCTATCTGTATGAACATGGAAATATCTACACCGCTATCTGTATGAACATGGAATTATATACACCGCTATCTGTATAAGCATGGAAATATCTACACCGCTATCTGTATGAACATGGAAATATCTACACCGCTATCTGTATGAACATGGAAATATCTACACCGCTATCTGAACATGGAAATATCTACACCGCTATCTGCATGAAAATGGAAATATCGACACTGCTAACTGCATATAAATTTAAATATCTACACAGCTATCTCTTTACACATGGAAATAACTACACCGCTATCTGTATGAACATGGAAATATCTACACCGCCATGTGTATGAACATGGAAATATCTGCACCGCCATCTCTATGAACATATAAATGTCTACACCGCCATCTGTATTAAGATGGAGATATCTACACTTCTATCTGTATAAACATGGAAATATCTACACCGCTATCTGTATAAACATGGAAATATCTACACCGCTATCTGTATAAACATGGAAATATCTACATCAGTACCTGCATAAACATGGAAATATCAGCACTGCTATGTGTATGAACATGGAAATATCTACACCGCTATCTGAATGAACATGGAAATATCTACACCGCTATCTGTATGAACATGGATATATCTACACAGCCATCTGGATGAACATGGAAATATCTACACCGCTATTTGTATGAACATGGAAATATCTACACCGCTATTTGTGTAGACATGCATACATCTTCACCGCAATCTGCATAAGCAAGGAAATATCTACACCGCTATCTGTATGAACATGGAAATATCTACACCGCTATCTGTTTGAACATGGAAATATCTACACCGCTATCTGTATTAACATGGAAATATCTACACCGCTATCTGTATTAACATGGAAATATCTACACCGCTATCTGTATGAACATGGAAATATCTACACCGCTATCTGTATAAACATGGAAATATCTACACCGCTATCTGTATAAACATGGAAATATCTACACCGCTACCTGTATAAACATGGAAATATCAGCTCCGCTATCTGTATAAACATGGAAATATCTACACCGCTATCTGTATTAAGAAGGAGATATCTACACCGCTATCAGTATAAACATGGAAATATCTACACCGCTATCTGTTTGAACATGGAAATATCTACACCGCTATCTGCATGAAAATGGAAATATCTACACAGCTATCTGCATATACATGGAAATGTCTACAAAGCTATCTCTTTACACATGGATATAACTACAACGCTATCTCTATAAACATGGAAACATCTACACCGCCATCTGTATTAACATGGAAATATCTACACCACTATCTGTATGAACATGGAAATATCTACACCGCTATCTGTATGAACATGGAAATATCTACACCGCTATCTGTATGAACATGGAAATATCTACACCGCTATCTGTATCAACATGGAAATATCTACACCACTATCTGTATGAACATGGAAATATCTACACCGCCATCTGTATGAAGATGGATATATCTACACAGCCATCTGGATGAACATGGAAATATCTACACCGCTATCTGTAGGAACATGGAAATATCTACTCCGCTATCTGTGTAAACATGCATACATCTTCACCGCTATCTGTATAAACATGGAAATATCTACACCGCTATCTGTATGAACATGGAAATAGCTACACCGCTATCTGTATGAACATGGAAATATCTACACCGCTATCTGTATGAACATGGATATATCTACACAGCCATCTGGATGAACATGGAAATATCTACACCGCTATCTGTGTAAACATGCATACATCGTCACCGCTATCTGTATGAACATGGAAATATCTACACCGCTATCTGTATGAACATGGAAATATCTACACCGCTATCTGTGTAAACATGCATACATCTTCACCGCTATCTGTATAAACATGGAAATATCTACACCGCTATCTGTATGAACATGGAAATATCTACACCGCTATCTGTTTGAACATGGAAATATCTACACCGCTACCTGCATGAAAATGGAAATATCTACACAGCTATCTGCATATACATGGAAATGTCTACAAAGCTATCTCTTTACACATGGATATAACTACAACGCTATCTCTATAAACATGGAAATATCTACACCGCCATCTGTATGAACATGGAAATATCTGCACCGCCATCTATATTAACATGGAGATATCTATACCGCTATCTGTATAAACTAGGAAATATCTACACTGCTATCTGTATAAACATGGAAATATCTACACCGCTATCTGTATAAACATGGAAATATCTACACCGCTATCTGTATAAACATGGAAATATCAGTACCGCTATCTGTATGAATATGGAAATATCTACTCCGCTATCTGCATGAACATGGAAATATCTACACCGCTATCTGTATGAACATGGAAATAGCTACACCGCTATCTGTATGAACATGGAAATATCTACACCACTATCTGTATGAACATGGAAATAAGTACACCGCTATCTGTATGAACATGGATATATCTACACAGCCATCTGGATGAACATGGAAATATCTACACCGCTATCAGTTTGAACATGGAAATATCTAAACCGCTATCTGCATGAAAATGGAAATATGTGCACAGCTATCTGCATATACATGGAAATATCTACACAGCTATCTCTTTACAAATGGAAATAACTACACCGCTATCTGTATGAACATGGAAATATCTACACCGTCATCTGTATGAACATGGAAATATCTGCACCGCCATCTGTATGAACATATAAATATCTACACCGCCATCTGTATTAAGAAGGAGATATCTAAACCGCTATCTGTATAAACATGGAAATATCTACACCGCTATCTGTATAAACATGGAAATGTCTACACAGCTATCTGTATAAACATGGAAATATCTACACCGCTACCTGCATAAATATGGAAATATCAGCACCGCTATCAGTATGAACATGGAAATAACTACACCACTATCTGTATGAACATGGAAATATCTACACCGCTATCTGTATGAACATGGATATATCTACACAGCCATCTGGATGAACATGGAAATATCTACACCGCTATCTGCATGAACATGGAAATATCTACACCGCTATTTGTGTAAACATGCATACATCTTCACCGCAATCTGCATAAGCAAGGAAATATCTACACCGCTATCTGTATGAACATGGAAATATCTACACCGCTATCTGTTTGAACATGGAAATATCTAAACCGCTATCAGCATGAAAATGGAAATATCTACACAGCTATCTGCATATACATGGAAATAACTACAAAGCTATCTCTTTACACATGGAAATAACTACACCGCTATCTCTATAAACATGGAAACATCTACACCGCCATCTGTATGAACATGGAAATATCTGCACCGCCATCTGTATGAACATATAAATATCTACACCGCCATCTGTATTAAGATGGAGATATCTACACCGCTATCTGTATAAACCTGGAAATATCAACACCGCTATCTGTATAAACATGGAAAGATCTACACCGCTATCTGTATAAACATGGAAATATCTACACCGCTACCTGAATAAACAGGGAAATATAAGCACAGCTATCTGTATGAACATGGAAATATCTACACCGCTATCTGTACGAACATGGAAATAACTACACAGCTATCTGTATGAACATGGAAATAGCTACACCGCTATCTGTATCAACATGGAAATATCTACACCACTATCTGTATGAACATGGAAATATCTACACCGCCATCTGTATGAAGATGGATATATCTACACAGCCATCTGGATGAACATGGAAATATCTACACCGCTATCAGTATGAAGCTGGAAATATCTACTCCGCTATCTGTGTAATCATGCATACATCTTCACCGCTATCTGTATGAACATGGAAATATCTACACCGCTATCTATATGAATATGGAAATATCTACCCCGCTATCTGTGTAAACATGCATTCATCTTCACCGTTATCTGTATAAACATGGAAATATCTACACCGCTATCTGTATGAACACGGAAATACCTACACCGCTATCTGTTTGAACATGGTAATATCTACACAGCTATCTGCATGAAAATGGAAATATCTACACAGCTATCTTCAAATACATGGAAATGTCTACAAAGCTATCTATTTACACATGGATATAACTACACCGCTATCTCTATAAACATGGAAATATCTACACCGCCATCTGTATGAACATGGAAATATCTGCACCGCCATCTGTATGATCATATAAATATCTACACCGCCATCTATATTAAGATGGAGATATCTACACCGCTATCTGTATAAACATGGAAATATCTACACCGCTATCTGTATAAACATGGAAATATCTACACCGCTATCTGTATAAACATAGAAATATCTACACCGCTACCTGTATAAACATGGAAATATCAGCACCGCTATCTGTATGAATATGGAAAAATCTACACCGCTATCTGTATGAACATGGAAATATCTACACCGCTATCTGTATGAACATGGAAATAGCTACACCGCTATCTGTATGAACATGGAAATATTTACACCACTATCTGTATGAACATGGAAATATCTACACCGCTATCTGTATTAACATGGATATATCTACACAGCCATCTGGATGAACATGGAAATATCTACACCGCTATCTGTATGAACATGGAAATATCTACAACGCTATCTGTTTGAATATGGAAATATCTACACCGCTATCTGCATGAAAATGGAAATATCTACACTGCTATCTGCATATACATGGAAATATCTACACAGCTATCTCTTTACACATGGAAATAACTACACCGCTATCTGTATGAACATGGAAATATCTACACCGCCATCTGTGTGAACATGGAAATATCTGCACCGCCATCAGTATGAACATGTAAATATCTACACCGCCATCTGTATTAAGAAGGAGATATCTAAACTGCTATCTGTATAAACATGGAAATATCTACACCGCTATCTGTATAAACATGGAAATATCTACACAGCTATCTGTATAAACATGGAAATATCTTCACAGCCATCTGGATGAACATGGAAATATCTACACCGCGATCTGTATGAACATGGAAATATCTACACCGCTATCTGTGTAAACATGCATACATCTTCACCGCTATCTGTATAAACATGGAAATATCTACACTGCTATCTGTATGAACCTGGAAATATCTACACCGCTATCTGTTTGAACATGGAAATATCTAAACCGCTATCTGCATGAAAATGGAAATATCTACACAGCTATCTGCATATACATGGAAATATCTACAAGCTATCTCTTTACAGATGGAAACAACTAAACCGCTATCTCTATAAACATGGAAATATCTACACCGCCATCTGTATGAACATGGAAATATCTGCACCGCCATCTGAATGAACATATAAATATCTACACCGCCATCTGTATTAAGATGGAGATATCTTCACCTCTATCTGGATAAACTTGGAAATATCTACACCGCTATCTGTGTAAACCTGGAAATATCTACACTGCTATCTGTATAAACATGGAAATAACTACACCTCTATCTGTATAAACTTGTAAATATCTACACCGCTACCTGTATAAACATGGAAATATCACCACCGCTATCTGTATGAACATGGAAATATCAGTCCCTCTACCTGTATGAACATGGAGATACCTACAACACTATCTGTAAGAACATGGAAATATCTACAGCGCTATCTGTCTGAACATGGAAATATCTTCACCACCATCTGTATGAACATGGATGTATCTACACAGCCATCTGTATGAACATGGAAATATCTACACCGATATCTGTATGAACATGGAAATAGCAACACCGCTATCTGTATGAACATGGAAATATCTACAACACTATCTGTATGAACATGGAAATATCTACACCGCTATCTGTATGAACATGGAAATATCTACTCCGCTATCTTTATGAACATGGAAATATCTACACCATTATCTGTATGAACATGGAAATATCTTCACCACCATCTGTATGAACATGGATATGTCTACACAGAAATCTGGATGAACATGGAAATATCTACACCGCGATCTGTATGAACATGGAAATATCTACACCGCTATCTGTGTAAACATGCATACGTTTCACCGCTATCTGTATAAACATGGAAATATCTACACCGCTATCTGTATGAACATGGAAATATCTACACCGCTATCTGTTTGAACATGGAAATATCTAAACTGCTATCTGCATGAAAATAGAAATACCTACACAGCTATCTGCATATACATGGAAATATCTACAAAGCTATCTCTTTACAGACAGAAATAACTACACCGCTATCTTTATAAACATGGAAATATCTACACCGCCATCTGTATGAACATGGAAATGTCTGCACTGCCATCTGTATGAACATATAAATATCTGCACCGCCATGTGTATTAAGATTGAGATATCTTCACCGCTATCTGTATAAACTTGGAAATATCTACACCGCTATCTGTATAAACCTGGAAATATCTACACCGCTATCTGTATAAACATGGAAATATCTACACCACTACCTGTATAAACATGGAAATATCAGCACCGCTCTCTGTATGAACGTGGAAATATCTACACCGCTATCTCTATGAACATGCAAATATCTACACCGCTATCTGTATGAACATGGAAATATCTACACCGCTATCTGTATGACCATGGAAATATCTACACCACTATCTGTATGAACATGGAAATATCTACACCGCTATCTGTATGAACATGGATATATCTCCACAGCCATCTGGATGAACATGGAAATATCTACACCGCTATCTGCATGAACATGGAAATATCTACACCGCTATTTGTGTAGACATGCATACATCTTCACCGCAATCTGCATAAGCTAGGAAATATCTACACCGCTATCAGTATGAACATGGAAATATCTACACCGCTATCTGTTTGAACATGGAAATATCTAAACCGCTATCAGCATGAAAATGGAAATATCTACAGAGCTATCTGCATATACATGGAAATATCTACAAAGCTATCTCTTTACACATGGAAATAACTACACCGCTATCTCTATAAACATGGAAACATCAACACCGCCATCTGTATGAACATGGAAATATCTGCACCGCCATCTGTATGAACATATAAATATCTACACCGCCATCTATATTAAGATGGAGATATCTACACCGCTATCTGTATAAACATGGAAATATCTACACTGCTATCTGTATAAACATGGAAATATCTACACCGCTATCAGTATACACATGGAAGTATCTGCACCGCTACCTGTATAAACTTGGAAATATCAGCACCGCTATCTGTATGAACTTGGAAATATCTACACCGCTATCAGTATGAACATGGAAATATCTACACCGCTATCTGTATGAACATGGAAATAGCTACACCGCTGTCTGTATGAACATGGAAATACCTACACCACTATCTGTATGAACATGGAAATATCTACACCGTTATCTGTATGAACATGGATATATCTACACCACCATGTGTATGAACATGGAAATATCTGCACCGCCATCTGTATGAACATATAAATAACTACTCCGCCGTCTATATTAAGATGGTGATATCTAAACCGCTATCTGTATAAACTTGGAAATATCTACACCGCTATCTGTATAAACATGGAAATATCTACACCGCTATCTGTTTGAACATGGAAATATCTACACCGCTATCTGCATGAAAATGGAAACATCTACACAGCTATCTGCATATACATGGAAATGTCTACAGAGCTATCTCTTTAGACATGGATATAACTACACCGCTATCTCTATAAACATGGAAATATCTACACCGCCATCTGTATGAACATGGAAATATCTGCATCGCCATCTGTATGAACATATAAATATCTACACCGCCATCTATATTAAGATGGAGATATCTTCACCGCTATCTGTATAAACAAGGAAATATCTACACCGCTATCTGTATAAACATGGAAATATCTACAACGCTATCTTTATAAACATGGAAATATCTACACCGCTACCTGTATAAACATGGAAATATCAGCACTGCTATCTGTATGAACATGGAAATATCCACACCGCTATCTGTATGAACATGGAAATATCTACACCGCTATCTGTATGAACATGGAAATAGCTACACCGCTATCTGTATGAACATGGATATATCTACACCACCATGTGTATGAACATGGAAATATCTGCACCGCCATCTGTATGAACGTATAAATATCTACACCGCCATCTATATTAAGATGGTGATATCTACACAGCTATCTGTATAAACTTGGAAATATCTACACCGCTATCTGTATAAAGATGGAAATATCTACACCGCTATCTGTATAAACTTGGAAATATCTACACCGCTATCTGTATGAACATGGAAATAGCTACACCACTATCTGTATGAACATGGAAATATCTACAGCACTACCTGTATGAACATGGAAATATCTACACCTCTATCTCTATGAACATGGATATATCTACACAGCCATCTGGATGAACATG
This sequence comes from Gorilla gorilla gorilla, assembly GCF_029281585.2. Classification (NCBI taxonomy): domain Eukaryota; kingdom Metazoa; phylum Chordata; class Mammalia; order Primates; family Hominidae; genus Gorilla; species Gorilla gorilla. The sequence goes on from NC_073234.2 coordinate 3,879,083, forward strand.
GAAATACCTACACCGCTATCTGTATAAACATGGAAATATCTTCACAGCTACCTGTATAAACATGGAAATATCTACACCGCTACCTGTATAAACATGGAAATATCAGCACCGCTCTCTGTATGAACATGGAAATATCAGCCCCTCTATCTGTATGAACATGGAAATATCTACACCGCTATCTGTATGAACATGGAAATATCTACACCGCTATCCGTATGAACATGGAAATACCTTCACTGCCATCTATATGAACATGGATATATCTACACAGCCATCTGGATGAACATGGAAATATCTACACCGCTACCTGAATAAACATGGAAATATCAGCACAGCTATCTGTATGAACATGGAAATATCTACACCGCTATCTGTACGAACATGGAAATATCTACACCGCTATCTGTATGAACATGGAAATAGCTACACCGCTATCTGTATCAACATGGAAATATCTACACCACTATCTGTATGAACATGGAAATATCTACACCGCTATCTGTATGAACATGGATATATCTACACAGCCATCTGGATGAACATGGAAATATCTACACCGCTATCTGTAAGAACCAGAAATATCTACTCCGCTATCTGTGTAAACATGCATACATCTTCACCGCTATTTGTATAAACATGGAAATATCTACACCGCTATCTGTATGAACATGGAAATAGCTACACCGCTATCAGTATGTACATGGAAATATCTACACCGGTATCTGTTTGAACATGGAAATATCTACACCGCTATCTGCATGAAAATGGAAATACCTACACTGCTATCTGCATATACATGGAATTATCTACACAGCTATCTCTTTACACATGGAAATAACTACACCGCTATCTCTATAAACATCGAAATATCTACACCGCCATCTGTATGAACATGGAAATATCTGCACCGCCATGTGTATGAACATATAAATATCTGCACCGCCATCTGTATTAAGAAGGAGATATCTACACCGCTATCAGTATAAACATGGAAATATCTACACCGCTATCTGTATAAACATGGAAATATCTACACCGCTATCTGTATAAACATGGAAATATCTACACCGCTACCTGTATAAACATGGAAATATGAGCTCCGCTATCTTTATAAACATGGAAATATCTACACTGCTCTCTGTATGAACATGGAAATATCTACACCGCTATCTGTATGAACATGGAAATATCTTCACCGCCATCTGTATGAACATGGATATATCTACACAGCCATCTGTATGAACATGGAAATATCTACTCCGCTATCTGTATGAACATGGAAATATCTACACCGTTATCTGTATGAACATGGAAATAACTTCACCACCATCTGTATGAACATGGATATGTCTACACAGCCATCTGGATGAACATGGAAATATCTACACCGCGATCTGTATGAACATGGAAATATCTACACCGCTATCTGTGTAAACATGCATACGTTTCACCGCTATCTGTATAAACATGGAAATATCTACACCGCTATCTGTATGAACATGGAAATATCTACACCGCTATCTGTTTGAACATGGAAATATCTAAACCGCTATCTGCATGAAAATAGAAATACCTACACAGCTATCTGCATATACATGGAAATATCTACAAAGCTATCTCTTTACAGATAGAAATAACTACACCGCTATCTTTATAAACATGGAAATATCTACACCGCCATCTGTATGAACATGGAAATGTCTGCACTGCCATCTGTATGAACATATAAATATCTGCACCGCCATCTGTATTAAGATGGAGATATCTTCACCGCTATCTGTATAAACTTCGAAATACCTACACCGCTATCTGTATAAACCTGGAAATATCTACACCGCTATCTGTATAAACATGGAAATATCTACACCACTACCTGTATAAACATGGAAATATCAGCACCGCTATCTGTATGAACGTGGAAATATCTACACCGCTATCTCTATGAACATGCAAATATCTACACCGCTATCTGTATGAACATGGAAATAGCTACACCGCTATCTGTATGAACATGGAAATATCTACACCACTATCTGTATGAACATGGAAATATCTACACCGCTATCTGTATGAACATGGATATATCTCCACAGCCATCTGGATGAACATGGAAATATCTACACCGCTATCAGCATGAACATGGACATATCTACACCGCTATTTGTGTAGACATGCATACATCTTCACCGCAATCTGCATAAGCAAGAAAATATCTACACCGCTATCTGTATGAACATGGAAATATCTACAGCGCTATCTGTTTGAACATGGAAATATCTAAACCGCTATCAGCATGAAAATGGAAATATCTACACAGCTATCTGCATATACATGGAAATATCTACAAAGCTATCTCTTTACACATGGAAATAACTACACCGCTATCTCTATAAACATGGAAACATCTACACCGCCATCTGTATTAACATGGAAATATCTGCACCGCCATCTGTATGAACATATAAATATCTACACCGCCATCTGTATTAAGATGGAGATATCTACACTGCTATCTGTATAAACCTGGAAATATCTACACCGCTATCTGTATAAACATGGAAAGATCTACACCGCTATCTGTATAAACATGGAAATATCTACACCGCTACCTGAATAAACATGGAAATATCAGCACAGCTATCAGTATGAACATGGAAATATCTACACCGCTATCTGTATGAACATGGAAATATCTACACCGCTATCTGTATGAACATGGAAATATCTACACCGCTATCTGTATCAACATGGAAATATCTACACCACTATCTGTATGAACATGGAAATATCTACACCGCCATCTGTATGAAGATGGATATATCTACACAGCCATCTGGATGAACATGGAGATATCTACACCGCTATCTGTAGGAACCTGGAAATATCTACTCCGCTATCTGTGTAAACATGCATACATCTTCACCGCTATCTGTATAAACATGGAAATATCTACACCGCTATCTGTATGAACATGGAAATAGCTACACCGCTATCTGTATGAACATGGAAATATCTACACCGCTATCTGTATGAACATGGATATATCTACACAGCCATCTGGATGAACATGGAAATATCTACACCGCTATCTGTGTAAACATGCATACATCGTCACCGTTATCTGTATGAACATGGAAATATCTACACCGCTATCTGTATGAACATGGAAATATCTACACCGCTATCTGTGTAAACATGCGTACATCTTCACCGCTATCTGTATAAACATGGAAATATCTACACCGCTATCTGTATGAACATGGAAATATCTACACCGCTATCTGTTTGAACATGGAAATATCTACACCGCTATCTGCATGAAAATGGAAATATCTACACAGCTATCTGCATATACATGGAAATGTCTACAAAGCTATCTCTTTACACTTGGATATAACTACAACGCTATCTCTATAAACATGAAAATATCTACACCGCCATCTGTATGAACATGGAAATATCTGCACCGCCATCTGTATGAACATATAAATATCTACACCACCATCTATATTAACATGGAGATATCTATACCGCTATCTGTATAAACTAGGAAATATCTACACTGCTATCTGTATAAACATGGAAATATCTACACCGCTATCTGTATAAACCTGGAAATATCTACACCGCTATCTGTATAAACATGGAAATATCAGCACCGCTATCTGAATGAATATGGAAATATCTACACCGCTATCTGCATGAACATGGAATTATCTACACCGCTATCTGTATGAACATGGAAATAGCTACACCGCTATCTGTAGGAACATGGAAATATCTACACCACTATCTGTATGAATATGGAAAAAAGTACACCTCTATCTGTATGAACATGGATATATCTACACAGCCATCTGGATGAACATGGAAATATCTACACCGCTATCTGTTTGAACATGGAAATATCTAAACCGCTATCTGCATGAAAATGGAAATATGTGCACAGCTATCTGCATGTACATGGAAATATCTACACAGCTATCTCTTTACAAATGGAAATAACTACACCGCTATCTGTATGAACATGGAAATATCTACACCGCCATCTGTATGAACATGGAAATATCTGCACCGCCATCTGAATGAACATATAAATATCTACACCGCCATCTGTATTAAGATGGAGATATCTTCACCGCTATCTGGATAAACTTGGAAATATCTACACCGCTATCTGTGTAAACCTGGAAATATCTACACTGCTATCTGTATAAACATGGAAATAACTTCACCTCTATCTGTATAAACATGTAAATATCTACACCGCTACCTGTATAAACATGGAAATATCAGCACCGCTATCTGTATGAACATGGAAATATCAGTCCCTCTACCTGTATGAACATGGAGATACCTACAACGCTATCTGTAAGAACATGGAAATATCTACAGCGCTATCTGTCTGAACATGGAAATATCTTCACCGCCGTCTGTATGAACATGGATGTATCTACACAGCCATCTGGATGAACATGGAAATATCTACACCGCTATCTGTATGAACATGGAAATAGCAACACCGCTATCTGTATGAACATGGAAATATCTACAACACTATCTGTATGAACATGGAAATATCTACACCGCTATCTGTATGAACATGGAAATATCTTCACCGCCATCTGTATGAACATGGATATATCTACAGAGCCATCTGGATGAACATGGAAATATCTACACCGCTATCTGTATGAACATGGAAATATATACTCCGCTATCTGTTTAAACATGCATACATCTTCACCGCTATCTGTATGAACATGGAAATATCTACACCGCTATCTGTACGAACATGGAAATAACTACACAGCTATCTGTATGAACATGGAAATAGCTACACCGCTATCTGTATCATCATGGAAATATCTACACCACTATCTGTATGAACATGGAAATATCTACACCGCCATCTGTATGAAGATGGATATATCTACACAGCCATCTGGATGAACATGGAAATATCTACACCGCTATCAGTATGAAGCTGGAAATATCTACTCCGCTATCTGTGTAAACATGCATACATCTTCACCGCTATCTGTATGAACATGGAAATATCTACACCGCTATCTGTATGAATATGGAAATACCTACCCCGCTATCTGTGTAAACATGCATTCATCTTCACCGCTATCTGTATAAACATGGAAATATCTACACCGCTATCTGTATGAACACGGAAATACCTACACCGCTATCTGTTTGAACATGGTAATATCTACACAGCTATCTGCATGAAAATGGAAATATCTACACAGCTATCTTCATATACATGGAAATGTCTACAAAGCTATCTATTTACACATGGATATAACTACACCGCTATCTCTATAAACATGGAAATATCTACACTGCCATCTGTATGAACATGGAAATATCTGCACCGCCATCTGTATGAACATATAAATATCTACACCGCCATCTATATTAAGATGGAGATATCTACACCGCTATCTGTATAAACATGGAAATATCTACACCGATATCTGTATAAACATGGAAATATCTACACCGCTATCTGTATAAACATAGAAATATCTACACCGCTACCTGTATAAACATGGAAATATCAGCACCGCTATCTGTATGAATATGGAAAAATCTACACCGCTATCTGTATGAACATGGAAATATCTACACCGCTATCTGTATGAACATGGAAATAGCTTCACCGCTATCTGTATGAACATGGAAATATTTACACCACTATCTGTATGAACATGCAAATATCTACACCGCTATCTGTATGAACATGGATATATCTACACAGCCATCTGGATGAACATGGAAATATCTACACCGCTATCTGTATGAACATGGAAATATCTACACCGCTATCTGTTTGAATATGGAAATATCTACACCGCTATCTGCATGAAAATGGAAATATCTACACTGCTATCTGCATATACATGGAAATATCTACACAGCTATCTCTTTACACATGGAAATAACTACACCGCTATCTGTAAGAACATGGAAATATCTACACCGCCATCTGTATGAACATGGAAATATCTGCACCGCCATCAGTATGAACATGTAAATATCTACACCGCCATCTGTATTAAGAAGGAGATATCTAAACCGCTATCTGTATAAACATGGAAATATCTACACCGCTATCTGTATAAACATGGAAATATCTACACAGCTATCTGTATAAACATGGAAATATCTACACCGTTACCTGCATAAACATGGAAATATCAGCTCCGCTGTCAGTATGAACATGGAAATATCTACACCGCTATCTGTATGAACATGGAAATATCTACACCGCTATCTGTATGAACATGGAAATATCTTCACAGCCATCTGGATGAACATGGAAATATCTACACCGCGATCTGTATGAACATGGAAATATCTACACCGCTATCTGTGTAAACATGCATACATCTTCACCGCTATCTGTATAAACATGGAAATATCTACACCGCTATCTGTATGAACATGGAAATATCTACACCGCTACCTGCATAAACATGGAAATATCAGCACCGCTGTCAGTATGAACATGGAAATATCTACACCGCTATCTGTATGAACATGGAAATATCTACACCGCTATCTGTATGAACATGGAAATATCTTCACAGCCATCTGGATGAACATGGAAATATCTACACCGCGATCTGTATGAACATGGAAATATCTACACCGCTATCTGTGTAAACATGCATACATCTTCACCGCTATCTGTATAAACATGGAAATATCTACACCGCTATCTGTATGAACATGGAAATATCTACACCGCTATCTGTTTGAACATGGAAATATCTACACCGCTATCTGTATGACCATGGAAATATCTACACCACTATCTGTATGAACATGGAAATATCTACACCGCTATCTGTATGAACATGGATATATCTCCACAGCCATCTGGATGAACATGGAAATATCTACACCGCTATCTGCATGAACATGGAAATATCTACACCGCTATTTGTGTAGACATGCATACATCTTCACCGCAATCTGCATAAGCTAGGAAATATCTACACCGCTATCAGTATGAACATGGAAATATCTACACCGCTATCTGTTTGAACATGGAAATATCTAAACCGCTATCAGCATGAAAATGGAAATATCTACAGAGCTATCTGCATATACATGGAAATATCTACAAAGCTATCTCTTTACACATGGAAATAACTACACCGCTATCTCTATAAACATGGAAACATCAACACCGCCATCTGTATGAACATGGAAATATCTGCACCGCCATCTGTATGAACATATAAATATCTACACCGCCATCTATATTAAGATGGAGATATCTACACCGCTATCTGTATAAACATGGAAATATCTACACTGCTATCTGTATAAACATGGAAATATCTACACCGCTATCAGTATACACATGGAAGTATCTGCACCGCTACCTGTATAAACTTGGAAATATCAGCACCGCTATCTGTATGAACTTGGAAATATCTACACCGCTATCAGTATGAACATGGAAATATCTACACCGCTATCTGTATGAACATGGAAATAGCTACACCGCTGTCTGTATGAACATGGAAATACCTACACCACTATCTGTATGAACATGGAAATATCTACACCGTTATCTGTATGAACATGGATATATCTACACCACCATGTGTATGAACATGGAAATATCTGCACCGCCATCTGTATGAACATATAAATAACTACTCCGCCGTCTATATTAAGATGGTGATATCTAAACCGCTATCTGTATAAACTTGGAAATATCTACACCGCTATCTGTATAAACATGGAAATATCTACACCGCTATCTGTTTGAACATGGAAATATCTACACCGCTATCTGCATGAAAATGGAAACATCTACACAGCTATCTGCATATACATGGAAATGTCTACAGAGCTATCTCTTTAGACATGGATATAACTACACCGCTATCTCTATAAACATGGAAATATCTACACCGCCATCTGTATGAACATGGAAATATCTGCATCGCCATCTGTATGAACATATAAATATCTACACCGCCATCTATATTAAGATGGAGATATCTTCACCGCTATCTGTATAAACAAGGAAATATCTACACCGCTATCTGTATAAACATGGAAATATCTACAACGCTATCTTTATAAACATGGAAATATCTACACCGCTACCTGTATAAACATGGAAATATCAGCACTGCTATCTGTATGAACATGGAAATATCCACACCGCTATCTGTATGAACATGGAAATATCTACACCGCTATCTGTATGAACATGGAAATAGCTACACCGCTATCTGTATGAACATGGATATATCTACACCACCATGTGTATGAACATGGAAATATCTGCACCGCCATCTGTATGAACGTATAAATATCTACACCGCCATCTATATTAAGATGGTGATATCTACACAGCTATCTGTATAAACTTGGAAATATCTACACCGCTATCTGTATAAAGATGGAAATATCTACACCGCTATCTGTATAAACTTGGAAATATCTACACCGCTATCTGTATGAACATGGAAATAGCTACACCACTATCTGTATGAACATGGAAATATCTACAGCACTACCTGTATGAACATGGAAATATCTACACCTCTATCTCTATGAACATGGATATATCTACACAGCCATCTGGATGAACATGGAAATACCTACACCGCTATCTGTATAAACATGGAAATATCTACACAGCTACCTGTATAAACATGGAAATATCTACACCGCTACCTGTATAAACATGGAAATATCAGCACCGCTCTCTGTATGAACATGGAAATATCAGCCCCTCTATCTGTATGAACATGGAAATATCTACACCGCTATCTGTATGAACATGGAAATATCTACACCGCTATCCGTATGAACATGGAAATACCTTCACTGCCATCTATATGAACATGGATATATCTACACAGCCATCTGGATGAACATGGAAATATCTACACCGCTACCTGAATAAACATGGAAATATCAGCACAGCTATCTGTATGAACATGGAAATATCTACACCGCTATCTGTACGAACATGGAAATATCTACACCGCTATCTGTATGAACATGGAAATAGCTACACCGCTATCTGTATCAACATGGAAATATCTACACCACTATCTGTATGAACATGGAAATATCTACACCGCTATCTGTATGAACATGGATATATCTACACAGCCATCTGGATGAACATGGAAATATCTACACCGCTATCTGTAAGAACCAGAAATATCTACTCCGCTATCTGTGTAAACATGCATACATCTTCACCGCTATTTGTATAAACATGGAAATATCTACACCGCTATCTGTATGAACATGGAAATAGCTACACCGCTATCAGTATGTACATGGAAATATCTACACCGGTATCTGTTTGAACATGGAAATATCTACACCGCTATCTGCATGAAAATGGAAATACCTACACTGCTATCTGCATATACATGGAATTATCTACACAGCTATCTCTTTACACATGGAAATAACTACACCGCTATCTCTATAAACATCGAAATATCTACACCGCCATCTGTATGAACATGGAAATATCTGCACCGCCATGTGTATGAACATATAAATATCTGCACCGCCATCTGTATTAAGAAGGAGATATCTACACCGCTATCAGTATAAACATGGAAATATCTACACCGCTATCTGTATAAACATGGAAATATCTACACCGCTATCTGTATAAACATGGAAATATCTACACCGCTACCTGTATAAACATGGAAATATGAGCTCCGCTATCTTTATAAACATGGAAATATCTACACTGCTCTCTGTATGAACATGGAAATATCTACACCGCTATCTGTATGAACATGGAAATATCTTCACCGCCATCTGTATGAACATGGATATATCTACACAGCCATCTGTATGAACATGGAAATATCTACTCCGCTATCTGTATGAACATGGAAATATCTACACCGTTATCTGTATGAACATGGAAATAACTTCACCACCATCTGTATGAACATGGATATGTCTACACAGCCATCTGGATGAACATGGAAATATCTACACCGCGATCTGTATGAACATGGAAATATCTACACCGCTATCTGTGTAAACATGCATACGTTTCACCGCTATCTGTATAAACATGGAAATATCTACACCGCTATCTGTATGAACATGGAAATATCTACACCGCTATCTGTTTGAACATGGAAATATCTAAACCGCTATCTGCATGAAAATAGAAATACCTACACAGCTATCTGCATATACATGGAAATATCTACAAAGCTATCTCTTTACAGATAGAAATAACTACACCGCTATCTTTATAAACATGGAAATATCTACACCGCCATCTGTATGAACATGGAAATGTCTGCACTGCCATCTGTATGAACATATAAATATCTGCACCGCCATCTGTATTAAGATGGAGATATCTTCACCGCTATCTGTATAAACTTCGAAATACCTACACCGCTATCTGTATAAACCTGGAAATATCTACACCGCTATCTGTATAAACATGGAAATATCTACACCACTACCTGTATAAACATGGAAATATCAGCACCGCTATCTGTATGAACGTGGAAATATCTACACCGCTATCTCTATGAACATGCAAATATCTACACCGCTATCTGTATGAACATGGAAATAGCTACACCGCTATCTGTATGAACATGGAAATATCTACACCACTATCTGTATGAACATGGAAATATCTACACCGCTATCTGTATGAACATGGATATATCTCCACAGCCATCTGGATGAACATGGAAATATCTACACCGCTATCAGCATGAACATGGACATATCTACACCGCTATTTGTGTAGACATGCATACATCTTCACCGCAATCTGCATAAGCAAGAAAATATCTACACCGCTATCTGTATGAACATGGAAATATCTACAGCGCTATCTGTTTGAACATGGAAATATCTAAACCGCTATCAGCATGAAAATGGAAATATCTACACAGCTATCTGCATATACATGGAAATATCTACAAAGCTATCTCTTTACACATGGAAATAACTACACCGCTATCTCTATAAACATGGAAACATCTACACCGCCATCTGTATTAACATGGAAATATCTGCACCGCCATCTGTATGAACATATAAATATCTACACCGCCATCTGTATTAAGATGGAGATATCTACACTGCTATCTGTATAAACCTGGAAATATCTACACCGCTATCTGTATAAACATGGAAAGATCTACACCGCTATCTGTATAAACATGGAAATATCTACACCGCTACCTGAATAAACATGGAAATATCAGCACAGCTATCAGTATGAACATGGAAATATCTACACCGCTATCTGTATGAACATGGAAATATCTACACCGCTATCTGTATGAACATGGAAATATCTACACCGCTATCTGTATCAACATGGAAATATCTACACCACTATCTGTATGAACATGGAAATATCTACACCGCCATCTGTATGAAGATGGATATATCTACACAGCCATCTGGATGAACATGGAGATATCTACACCGCTATCTGTAGGAACCTGGAAATATCTACTCCGCTATCTGTGTAAACATGCATACATCTTCACCGCTATCTGTATAAACATGGAAATATCTACACCGCTATCTGTATGAACATGGAAATAGCTACACCGCTATCTGTATGAACATGGAAATATCTACACCGCTATCTGTATGAACATGGATATATCTACACAGCCATCTGGATGAACATGGAAATATCTACACCGCTATCTGTGTAAACATGCATACATCGTCACCGTTATCTGTATGAACATGGAAATATCTACACCGCTATCTGTATGAACATGGAAATATCTACACCGCTATCTGTGTAAACATGCGTACATCTTCACCGCTATCTGTATAAACATGGAAATATCTACACCGCTATCTGTATGAACATGGAAATATCTACACCGCTATCTGTTTGAACATGGAAATATCTACACCGCTATCTGCATGAAAATGGAAATATCTACACAGCTATCTGCATATACATGGAAATGTCTACAAAGCTATCTCTTTACACTTGGATATAACTACAACGCTATCTCTATAAACATGGAAATATCTACACCGCCATCTGTATGAACATGGAAATATCTGCACCGCCATCTGTATGAACATATAAATATCTACACCACCATCTATATTAACATGGAGATATCTATACCGCTATCTGTATAAACTAGGAAATATCTACACTGCTATCTGTATAAACATGGAAATATCTACACCGCTATCTGTATAAACCTGGAAATATCTACACCGCTATCTGTATAAACATGGAAATATCAGCACCGCTATCTGAATGAATATGGAAATATCTACACTGCTATCTGCATGAACATGGAATTATCTACACCGCTATCTGTATGAACATGGAAATAGCTACACCGCTATCTGTAGGAACATGGAAATATCTACACCACTATCTGTATGAATATGGAAAAAAGTACACCTCTATCTGTATGAACATGGATATATCTACACAGCCATCTGGATGAACATGGAAATATCTACACCGCTATCTGTTTGAACATGGAAATATCTAAACCGCTATCTGCATGAAAATGGAAATATGTGCACAGCTATCTGCATGTACATGGAAATATCTACACAGCTATCTCTTTACAAATGGAAATAACTACACCGCTATCTGTATGAACATGGAAATATCTACACCGCCATCTGTATGAACATGGAAATATCTGCACCGCCATCTGAATGAACATATAAATATCTACACCGCCATCTGTATTAAGATGGAGATATCTTCACCGCTATCTGGATAAACTTGGAAATATCTACACCGCTATCTGTGTAAACCTGGAAATATCTACACTGCTATCTGTATAAACATGGAAATAACTTCACCTCTATCTGTATAAACATGTAAATATCTACACCGCTACCTGTATAAACATGGAAATATCAGCACCGCTATCTGTATGAACATGGAAATATCAGTCCCTCTACCTGTATGAACATGGAGATACCTACAACGCTATCTGTAAGAACATGGAAATATCTACAGCGCTATCTGTCTGAACATGGAAATATCTTCACCGCCGTCTGTATGAACATGGATGTATCTACACAGCCATCTGGATGAACATGGAAATATCTACACCGCTATCTGTATGAACATGGAAATAGCAACACCGCTATCTGTATGAACATGGAAATATCTACAACACTATCTGTATGAACATGGAAATATCTACACCGCTATCTGTATGAACATGGAAATATCTTCACCGCCATCTGTATGAACATGGATATATCTACAGAGCCATCTGGATGAACATGGAAATATCTACACCGCTATCTGTATGAACATGGAAATATATACTCCGCTATCTGTTTAAACATGCATACATCTTCACCGCTATCTGTATGAACATGGAAATATCTACACCGCTATCTGTACGAACATGGAAATAACTACACAGCTATCTGTATGAACATGGAAATAGCTACACCGCTATCTGTATCATCATGGAAATATCTACACCACTATCTGTATGAACATGGAAATATCTACACCGCCATCTGTATGAAGATGGATATATCTACACAGCCATCTGGATGAACATGGAAATATCTACACCGCTATCAGTATGAAGCTGGAAATATCTACTCCGCTATCTGTGTAAACATGCATACATCTTCACCGCTATCTGTATGAACATGGAAATATCTACACCGCTATCTGTATGAATATGGAAATACCTACCCCGCTATCTGTGTAAACATGCATTCATCTTCACCGCTATCTGTATAAACATGGAAATATCTACACCGCTATCTGTATGAACACGGAAATACCTACACCGCTATCTGTTTGAACATGGTAATATCTACACAGCTATCTGCATGAAAATGGAAATATCTACACAGCTATCTTCATATACATGGAAATGTCTACAAAGCTATCTATTTACACATGGATATAACTACACCGCTATCTCTATAAACATGGAAATATCTACACTGCCATCTGTATGAACATGGAAATATCTGCACCGCCATCTGTATGAACATATAAATATCTACACCGCCATCTATATTAAGATGGAGATATCTACACCGCTATCTGTATAAACATGGAAATATCTACACCGATATCTGTATAAACATGGAAATATCTACACCGCTATCTGTATAAACATAGAAATATCTACACCGCTACCTGTATAAACATGGAAATATCAGCACCGCTATCTGTATGAATATGGAAAAATCTACACCGCTATCTGTATGAACATGGAAATATCTACACCGCTATCTGTATGAACATGGAAATAGCTTCACCGCTATCTGTATGAACATGGAAATATTTACACCACTATCTGTATGAACATGCAAATATCTACACCGCTATCTGTATGAACATGGATATATCTACACAGCCATCTGGATGAACATGGAAATATCTACACCGCTATCTGTATGAACATGGAAATATCTACACCGCTATCTGTTTGAATATGGAAATATCTACACCGCTATCTGCATGAAAATGGAAATATCTACACTGCTATCTGCATATACATGGAAATATCTACACAGCTATCTCTTTACACATGGAAATAACTACACCGCTATCTGTAAGAACATGGAAATATCTACACCGCCATCTGTATGAACATGGAAATATCTGCACCGCCATCAGTATGAACATGTAAATATCTACACCGCCATCTGTATTAAGAAGGAGATATCTAAACCGCTATCTGTATAAACATGGAAATATCTACACCGCTATCTGTATAAACATGGAAATATCTACACAGCTATCTGTATAAACATGGAAATATCTACACCGTTACCTGCATAAACATGGAAATATCAGCTCCGCTGTCAGTATGAACATGGAAATATCTACACCGCTATCTGTATGAACATGGAAATATCTACACCGCTATCTGTATGAACATGGAAATATCTTCACAGCCATCTGGATGAACATGGAAATATCTACACCGCGATCTGTATGAACATGGAAATATCTACACCGCTATCTGTGTAAACATGCATACATCTTCACCGCTATCTGTATAAACATGGAAATATCTACACCGCTATCTGTATGAACATGGAAATATCTACACCGCTACCTGCATAAACATGGAAATATCAGCACCGCTGTCAGTATGAACATGGAAATATCTACACCGCTATCTGTATGAACATGGAAATATCTACACCGCTATCTGTATGAACATGGAAATATCTTCACAGCCATCTGGATGAACATGGAAATATCTACACCGCGATCTGTATGAACATGGAAATATCTACACCGCTATCTGTGTAAACATGCATACATCTTCACCGCTATCTGTATAAACATGGAAATATCTACACCGCTATCTGTATGAACATGGAAATATCTACACCGCTATCTGTTTGAACATGGAAATATCTAAACCGCTATCTGCATGAAAATGGAAATATCTACACAGCTATCTGCATATACATGGAAATATCTACAAAGCTATCTCTTTACAGATGGAAATAACTAAACCGCTATATCTATATACATGGAAATATCTACACCGCCATCTGTATGAACATGGAAATATCTGCACCGCCATCTGAATGAACATATAAATATCTGCACCGCCATCTGTATTAAGATGGAGATATCTTCACCGCTATCTGTATAAACTTGGAAATATCTACACCGCTATCTGTATAAACCTGGAAATATCTACACCGCTATCTGTATAAACATGGAAATATCTACTCCACTCCCTGTATAAACATGGAAATATCAGCAGCGCTATCTGTATGAACGTGGAAATATCTACACCGCTATCTCTATGAACATGCAAATATCTACACCGCTAACTGTATGAACATGGAAATATCTGCACCGCCATCTGTATGAACATATAAATATCTACACCGCCATCTGTATTAAGATGGAGATATCTACACCGCTATCTGTATAAACATGGAAATATCTACACCGCTATCTATATAAACATGGAAATATCTACACTGCTACATGTATAAACATGGAAATAACAGCACCGCTATCTGTATGAACATGGAAATATCTACACAGCTATCTGTTTGAACATGGCAATATCTAAACCGCTATCTGCATATACATGGAAATATCTACACAACTATCTCTTTACACATGGAAATAACTACCGAGGTATCTGTATGAACATGGAAATATCTTCACCGCCATCTGTATGAACATGGATATATCTAAACAGCTATCTGTGTAAACATGCATACATCTTCACCGCTATCTGTATAAACATGGAAATATCTACACTGCTAACTGCATGAACATGGAAATATGTACACCGCTATCTGTTTGAACATGGATATATCTACACCGCTATCTGCATGAAAATGGAAATACCTACACAGCGATCTGCATATACATGGAAATATCTACAAAGCTATCTCTTTACACATGGAAATAACTACAGCGCTATCTCTATAAACAAGGAAATATCTACACCACCATCTGTATGAACATGGAAATATCTGCACCGCCATCTGTATGAACATATAAATATCTACACCGCCATCTATATTAAGATGGTGATATCTACACCGCTATCTGTATAAACTTGGAAATATCTACACCGCTATGTGTCTAAACATGGAAATATCTACACCGCTATCTGTATAAACATGGAAATATCTACACCGCTACCTATATAAACATTTAAATATCAGCACCGCTATCTGTATGAACATGGAAATATCTACACCGCTATCTGTATGAACATGGAAATAGCTACACCACTATCTGTATGAAAATGGAAATATCTACAGCACTACCTGTATGAACATGGAAATAACTACACCTCTATCTCTATGAACATGGATATATCTACACAGCCATCTGGATGAACATGGAAACATCTACACCGCTATCTGTATAAACATGGAAATATCTACACCGCTACCTGTATAAACATGGAAATAACAGCACCGCTCTCTGTATGAACATGGAAATACCAGCCCATCTATCTGTATGAACATGGAAATATCTACACCGCTATCTGTATGAACATGGAAATATCTTCACGGACATCTGTATGAACATGGATACATCTACACAGCCATCTGGATGAACATGGAAATATCTACACCGCTATCTGTATGAACATGGAAATATCTACACCGCTATCTGTATGAACATGGAGATATCTACACCGCTATCTGTATAAACATGGAAATATCTACACCGCTAAATGTATAAACATGGAAATATCAGCACCGGTATCTGTATGAACATGGAAATATCTTCACCGCTATCTGTATGAACATGGAAATATCTACACCGCTATCTGTATGAACATGGAAATAGCTACACCGCTATCTGTATTAACATGGAAATATCTACACCACTATCTGTAAGAACATGGAAATATCTACACCGCTATCTGTATGAACATGGAAATAGCTACACCGCTATCTGTATTAACATGGAAATATCTACACCGCTATCTGTATGAACATGGAAATATCTACACTGCTATCTGTATGAACATGGAAATATCTACACCGCTATCTGTGTAAACAAGCATACATCTTCACCGCTATCTGTATAAACATGGAAATATCTACACCGTTATCTGTATGAACATGGTAATATCTACACCACTACCTGTATAAACATGGAAATATCTACACCACTACCTGTATAAACATGGAAATATCTACACCGCTACCTGTATAAACATGGAAATATCAGCACCGCTCTCTGTATGAACATGGAAATATCAGCCCCTCTATCTGTATGAACATGGATATATCTACACCGCTATCTGTATGAACATGGAAATATCTACACTGCTATCTGTATGAACATGGAAATATCTTCCCCGCCATCTGTATGAACACGAATATATCTACACTGCCATCTGGATGAATATGGAAATATCTACACCGCTATCTGTATGAACATGGAAATAGCTACACCGCTATCTGTATGAATATGGAAATATCTACACCACTATCTGTATGAACATGGAAATATCTACACGGCTATCTGTATGAACATGGAAATATCTTCACCGCCATCTGTATGAAAATGGATATATCTCCACAGCCATCTGGATGAACATGGAAATATCTACACCACTATCTGAATGAACATGGAAATAGCTACACCGCTATCTGTATGAACATGGAAATATCTTCACCGCAATCTGTATGAACATGGATATATCTACACAGCCATCTGGATGAACATGGAAATATCTACACAGCTATCTGTATGAACATGGAAATATATACACCGCTATCTGTGTAAACATGCATACATCTTCACTGCTATCTGTATAAACATGGAAATATCTACACCGGTATCTGTATGAACATAGAAATATCTACACCACTATCTGTTTGAACATGGAAATATCTACACCGCTATCTGCATGAAAATGGAAATACCTACACAGCGTTCTGCATATACATGGAAATATCTACAAAGCTATCTCTTTACACATGGAAATAACTACAGCGCTATCTCTATAAACAAGGAAATATCTACACCACCATCTGTATGAACATGGAAATATCTGCACCGCCATCTGTATGAACATATAAATATCTACACCGCCATCTATATTAAGATGGTGATATCTACACCGCTATCTGTATAAACTTGGAAATATCTACACCGCTATGTGTCTAAACATGGAAATATCTACACCGCTATCTGTATAAACATGGAAATATCTACACCGCTACCTATATAAACATTTAAATATCAGCACCGCTATCTGTATGAACATGGAAATATCTACACCGCTATCTCTATGAACATGGAAATATCTACACCGCTATCTGTATGAACATGGAAATAGCTACACCACTATCTGTATGAAAATGGAAATATCTACATCACTACCTGTATGAACATGGAAATAACTACACCTCTATCACTATGAACATGGATATATCTACACAGCCATCTGGATGAACATGGAAACATCTACACCGCTATCTGTATAAACATGGAAATATCTACACCGCTATCTGTATGAACATGGAAATATCTACACCGCTATCTGTATGAACATGGAAATATCTTCACCGCCATCTGTATGAAAACGAATATATCTACACAGCCATCTGGATGAACATGGAAATATCTACACCGCTATCTGTATGAACATGGAAATAGCTACACCGCTATCTGTATGAATATGGAAATATCTACACCACTATCTGTATGAACATGGAAATATCTACACCGCTATCTGTATGAACATGGAAATATCTTCACCGCCATCTGTATGAAAATGGATATATCTACACAGCCATCTGGATGAACATGGAAATATCTACACCACTATCTGTATGAACATGGAAATAGCTACACCGCTATCTGTATGAACATGGAAACATCTTCACCGCCATCTGTATGAACATGGATATATCTACACAGCCATCTGGATGAACATGGAAATATCTACACAGCTATCTGTATGAACATGGAAATATATACACCGCTATCTGTGTAAACATGCATACATCTTCACCGCTATCTGTATAAACATGGAAATATCTACACCGCTATCTGTATGAACATAGAAATATCTACACCGCTATCTGTTTGAACATGGAAATATCTACACCGCTATCTGCATGAAAATGGAAATACCTACACAGCGATCTGCATATACATGGAAATATCTACAAAGCTATCTCTTTACACATGGATATAACTACAGCGCTATCTCTATAAACAAGGAAATATCTACACCACCATCTGTATGAACATGGAAATATCTGCACCGCCATCTGTATGAACATATAAATATCTACACCGCCATCTATATTAAGATGGTGATATCTACACCACTATCTGTATAAACTTGGAAATATCTACACCGCTATCTGTATAAACATGGAAATATCTACACCGCTATCTGTATAAACATGGAAATATCTACACCGCTACCTATATAAACATTTAAATATCAGCACCGCTATCTGTATGAACATGGAAATATCTACACCGCTATCTCTATGAACATGGAAATATCTACACCGCTATCTGTATGAACATGGAAATAGCTACACCACTATCTGTATGAACATGGAAATATCTACAGCACTACCTGTATGAACATGGAAATAACTACACCTCTATCTCTATGAACATGGATATATCTACACAGCCATCTGGATGAAAATGGAAACATCTACACCGCTATCTGTATAAACATGGAAATATCTACACCGCTACGTGTATAAACATTGAAATATCTACACCGCTACCTGTATAAACATGGAAATATCAGCACCGCTCTCTGTATGAACATGGAAATACCAGCCCATCTATCTGTATGAACATGGAAATATCTACACCGCTATCTGTATGAACATGGAAATATCTTCACCGCCATCTGTATGAACATGGATACATCTACACAGCCATCTGGATGAACATGGAAATATCTACACCGCTATCTGTATGAACATGGAAATAGCTACACCGCTATCTGTATGAATATGGAAATATCTACACCACTATCTGTATGAACATGGAAATATCTACACCGCTATCTGTATGAACATGGAAATATCTTCACCGCCATCTGCATGAACATGGATATATCTACACAGCCATCTGGATGAACATGGAAATATCTACACCACTATCTGTATGAGCATGGAAATATATACAACGCTATCTGTGTAAACATGCATACATCTTCACCGCTATCTGTATAAACATGGAAATATCTACACCGCTATCTGTATGAACATGGAAATATCTAAACCGCTATCTGTTTGAACATGGAAATATCTACACCGCTATCTGCATGAAAATGGAAATATCTACACAGCTATCTGCATACACATGGAAATGTCTACAAAGCTATCTCTTTACACATGGATATAACTACACCGCTATCTCTATAAACCTGGAAATATCTACAACGCCATCTGTATGAACATGGAAATATCTGCACCGCCATCTGTATGAACATATAAATATCTACACCGCCATCTATATTAAGATGGAGATATCTACACCGCTATCTGTATAAACCTGGAAATATCTACACCGCTATCTGAATAAACATGGAGATAGCTACACCGCTATCTGTATAAACATGGAAATATCTACACCACTATCTGTATGAACATGGAAATATCTACACTGCTATCTGTATGAACATAGAAATATCTACACCGCTATCTGTGTAAACAAGCATACATCTTCACCGCTATCTGTATAAACATGGAAATATCTACACCGTTATCTGTATGAACATGGTAATATCTACACCACTACCTGTATAAACATGGAAATATCTACACCAGTATCTGTATGAACATGGAAATATCTACACCGCTATCTATATGAACATGGAAATAGCTACACCGCTATCTGTATTAACATGGAAATATCTACACCACTATCTGTATGAACATGGAAATATCTACACTGCTATCTGTATGAACATGGTAATATCTACACCACTACCTGTACAAACATGGAAATATCTACACCACTACCTGCATAAACATGGAAATATCTACACCGCTACCTGTATAAACATGGAAATATCAGCACCGATCTCTGTATGAACATGGAAATATCAGCCCCTCTCTCTGTATGAACATGGAAATATCTACACCGCTATCTGTATCAACATGGAAATATCTACACCGCTATCTGTATGAACATGGAAATATCTTCACCGCCACCTGTATGAACACGAATATATCTATACAGCCATCTGGATGAACATGGAAATATCTGCATCGCCATCTGTATGAACATATAAATATCTACACCGCCATCTATATTAAGATGGAGATATCTACACCGCTATCTGTATAAACATGGAAATATCTACACCGCTATCTGTTTGAACATGGAAATATCTACACCGCTATCTGCATGAAAATGGAAATATCTATACAGATATCTGCATATACATGGAAATATCTACAAAGCTATCTCTTTACACATGGAAATAACTACACCGCCATCTCTATAAACATGGAAATATCTACAGCGCCATCTGTATGAACATGGAAATATCTGCACCGCCATCTGTATGAACATATAAATATCTACACCGCCATCTGTATTAAGATGGAGATATCTACACCGCTATCTGTATAAACCTGGAAATATCTACACCGCTATCTGTATAAACATGGAAAGATCCACACCGCTATCTGAATAAACATGGAAATATCTACACCGCTACCTGAATAAACATGGAAATATCAGCACAGCTATCTGTATGAACATGGAAATATCTACACCGCTATCTGTACGAACATGGAAATATCTACACCGCTATCTGTATGAACATGGAAATAGCTACACCGCTATCTGTATCAACATGGAAATATCTACACCACTATCTGTATGAACATGGAAATATCTACACCACTATCTGTATGAACATGGATATATCTACACAGCCATCTGGATGAACATGGAAATATCTACACCGCTATCTGTATGAACATGGAAATAGCGACACCGCTATCTGTATGAATATGGAAATATCTACACCACTATCTGTATGAACATGGAAATATCTTCACCGCCATCTGTATGAAAATGGATATATCTACACAGCCATCTGGATGAACATGGAAATATCTACACCGCTATCTGTATAAACATGGAAATATCTACACAGCTATCTGTATGAACATGGAAATATATACACCGCTATCTGTGTAAACAGGCATACATCTTCACCGCTATCTGTATAAACATGGAAATATCTACACCGCTATCTGTATGAACATAGAAATATCTACACCGCAATCTGTTTGAACATGGAAATATCTACACCGCTATCTGCATGAAAATGGAAATATCTACACAGCTATCTGCATATACATGGAAATGTCTACAAAGCTATCTCTTTACACATGGATATAACTACACCGCTATCTCTATAAACATGGAAATATCTACACCGCCATCTGTATGAACAGGGAAATATCTGCATCGCCATCTGTATGAACATATAAATATCTACACCGCCATCTATATTAAGATGGAGATATCTACACTGCTATCAGTATAAACATGGAAATATATACACTGCTATCTGTATAAACATGGAAATATCTACACCGCTATCTGTATACACATGGAAGTATCTACACCGCTACCTGTATAAACTTGGAAATATCAGCACCGCTATCTGTATGAACTTGGAAATATCTACACCGCTATCTGTATGAACATGGAAATATCTACACCGCTATCTGTATGAACATGGAAATAGCTACACCGCTATCTGTATGAACATGGAAACATCTACACCACTATCTGTATGAACATGGAAATATCTACACCGATATCTGTATGAACATGGATATATCTACACCACCATGTGTATGAACATGGAAATATCTGCACCGCCATCTGTATGAACATATAAATATCTACACCACCATCTATATTAAGATGGTGATATCTACACCGCTATCTGTATAAACTTGGAAATATCTACACCGCTATCTGTATAAACATGGAAATATCTACACCGCTATCTGTTTGAACATGGAAATATCTACACCGCTATCTGTGTAAACATGCATACATCTTCACCGCTATCTGTATAAACATGGAAATATCTACACCGCTATCTGTATGAACATGGAAATATCTACACCGCTATCTGTTTGAACATGGAAATATCTAAACCGCTATCTGCATGAAAATGGAAATATCTACACAGCTATCTGCATATACATGGAAATATCTACAAAGCTATCTCTTTACAGATGGAAATAACTAAACCGCTATATCTATAAACATGGAAATATCTACACCGCCATCTGTATGAACATGGAAATATCTGCACCGCCATCTGAATGAACATATAAATATCTGCACCGCCATCTGTATTAAGATGGAGATATCTTCACCGCTATCTGTATAAACTTGGAAATATCTACACCGCTATCTGTATAAACCTGGAAATATCTACACCGCTATCTGTATAAACATGGAAATATCTACTCCACTCCCTGTATAAACATGGAAATATCAGCAGCGCTATCTGTATGAACGTGGAAATATCTACACCGCTATCTCTATGAACATGCAAATATCTACACCGCTAACTGTATGAACATGGAAATATCTGCACCGCCATCTGTATGAACATATAAATATCTACACCGCCATCTGTATTAAGATGGAGATATCTACACCGCTATCTGTATAAACATGGAAATATCTACACCTCTATCTATATAAACATGGAAATATCTACACTGCTACATGTATAAACATGGAAATAACAGCACCGCTATCTGTATGAACATGGAAATATCTACACAGCTATCTGTTTGAACATGGCAATATCTAAACCGCTATCTGCATATACATGGAAATATCTACACAACTATCTCTTTACACATGGAAATAACTACCGAGGTATCTGTATGAACATGGAAATATCTTCACCGCCATCTGTATGAACATGGATATATCTAAACAGCTATCTGTGTAAACATGCATACATCTTCACCGCTATCTGTATAAACATGGAAATATCTACACTGCTAACTGCATGAACATGGAAATATGTACACCGCTATCTGTTTGAACATGGATATATCTACACCGCTATCTGCATGAAAATGGAAATAACTACACAGCGATCTGCATATACATGGAAATATCTACAAAGCTATCTCTTTACACATGGAAATAACTACAGCGCTATCTCTATAAACAAGGAAATATCTACACCACCATCTGTATGAACATGGAAATATCTGCACCGCCATCTGTATGAACATATAAATATCTACACCGCCATCTATATTAAGATGGTGATATCTACACCGCTATCTGTATAAACTTGGAAATATCTACACCGCTATGTGTCTAAACATGGAAATATCTACACCGCTATCTGTATAAACATGGAAATATCTACACCGCTACCTATATAAACATTTAAATATCAGCACCGCTATCTGTATGAACATGGAAATATCTACACCGCTATCTGTATGAACATGGAAATAGCTACACCACTATCTGTATGAAAATGGAAATATCTACAGCACTACCTGTATGAACATGGAAATAACTACACCTCTATCTCTATGAACATGGATATATCTACACAGCCATCTGGATGAACATGGAAACATCTACACCGCTATCTGTATAAACATGGAAATATCTACACCGCTACCTGTATAAACATGGAAATAACAGCACCGCTCTCTGTATGAACATGGAAATACCAGCCCATCTATCTGTATGAACATGGAAATATCTACACCGCTATCTGTATGAACATGGAAATATCTTCACGGACATCTGTATGAACATGGATACATCTACACAGCCATCTGGATGAACATGGAAATATCTACACCGCTATCTGTATGAACATGGAGATATCTACACCGCTATCTGTATGAACATGGAGATATCTACACCGCTATCTGTATAAACATGGAAATATCTACACCGCTAAATGTATAAACATGGAAATATCAGCACCGGTATCTGTATGAACATGGAAATATCTTCACCGCTATCTGTATGAACATGGAAATATCTACACCGCTATCTGTATGAACATGGAAATAGCTACACCGCTATCTGTATTAACATGGAAATATCTACACCACTATCTGTAAGAACATGGAAATATCTACACCGCTATCTGTATGAACATGGAAATAGCTACACCGCTATCTGTATTAACATGGAAATATCTACACCGCTATCAGTATGAACATGGAAATATCTACACTGCTATCTGTATGAACATGGAAATATCTACACCGCTATCTGTGTAAACAAGCATACATCTTCACCGCTATCTGTATAAACATGGAAATATCTACACCGTTATCTGTATGAACATGGTAATATCTACACCACTACCTGTATAAACATGGAAATATCTACACCACTACCTGTATAAACATGGAAATATCTACACCGCTACCTGTATAAACATGGAAATATCAGCACCGCTCTCTGTATGAACATGGAAATATCAGCCCCTCTATCTGTATGAACATGGAAATATCTACACCGCTATCTGTATGAACATGGAAATATCTACACTGCTATCTGTATGAACATGGAAATATCTTCCCCGCCATCTGTATGAACACGAATATATCTACACTGCCATCTGGATGAATATGGAAATATCTACACCGCTATCTGTATGAACATGGAAATAGCTACACCGCTATCTGTATGAATATGGAAATATCTACACCACTATCTGTATGAACATGGAAATATCTACACGGCTATCTGTATGAACATGGAAATATCTTCACCGCCATCTGTATGAAAATGGATATATCTCCACAGCCATCTGGATGAACATGGAAATATCTACACCACTATCTGAATGAACATGGAAATAGCTACACCGCTATCTGTATGAACATGGAAATATCTTCACCGCAATCTGTATGAACATGGATATATCTACACAGCCATCTGGATGAACATGGAAATATCTACACAGCTATCTGTATGAACATGGAAATATATACACCGCTATCTGTGTAAACATGCATACATCTTCACTGCTATCTGTATAAACATGGAAATATCTACACCGGTATCTGTATGAACATAGAAATATCTACACCACTATCTGTTTGAACATGGAAATATCTACACCGCTATCTGCATGAAAATGGAAATACCTACACAGCGTTCTGCATATACATGGAAATATCTACAAAGCTATCTCTTTACACATGGAAATAACTACAGCGCTATCTCTATAAACAAGGAAATATCTACACCACCATCTGTATGAACATGGAAATATCTGCACCGCCATCTGTATGAACATATAAATATCTACACCGCCATCTATATTAAGATGGTGATATCTACACCGCTATCTGTATAAACTTGGAAATATCTACACCGCTATCTGTATAAACATGGAAATATCTACACCGCTATCTGTATAAACATGGAAATATCTACACCGCTACCTATATAAACATTTAAATATCAGCACCGCTATCTGTATGAACATGGAAATATCTACACCGCTATCTCTATGAACATGGAAATATCTACACCGCTATCTGTATGAACATGGAAATAGCTACACCACTATCTGTATGAAAATGGAAATATCTACATCACTACCTGTATGAACATGGAAATAACTACACCTCTATCTCTATGAACATGGATATATCTACACAGCCATCTGGATGAACATGGAAACATCTACACCGCTATCTGTATAAACATGGAAATATCTACACCGCTATCTGTATGAACATGGAAATATCTACACCGCTATCTGTATGAACATGGAAATATCTTCACCGCCATCTGTATGAAAACGAATATATCTACACAGCCATCTGGATGAACATGGAAATATCTACACCGCTATCTGTATGAACATGGAAATAGCTACACCGCTATCTGTATGAATATGGAAATATCTACACCACTATCTGTATGAACATGGAAATATCTACACGGCTATCTGTATGAACATGGAAATATCTTCACCGCCATCTGTATGAAAATGGATATATCTACACAGCCATCTGGATGAACATGGAAATATCTACACCACTATCTGTATGAACATGGAAATAGCTACACCGCTATCTGTATGAACATGGAAACATCTTCACCGCCATCTGTATGAACATGGATATATCTACACAGCCATCTGGATGAACATGGAAATATCTACACAGCTATCTGTATGAACATGGAAATATATACACCGCTATCTGTGTAAACATGCATACATCTTCACCGCTATCTGTATAAACATGGAAATATCTACACCGCTATCTGTATGAACATAGAAATATCTACACCGCTATCTGTTTGAACATGGAAATATCTACACCGCTATCTGCATGAAAATGGAAATACCTACACAGCGATCTGCATATACATGGAAATATCTACAAAGCTATCTCTTTACACATGGATATAACTACAGCGCTATGTCTATAAACAAGGAAATATCTACACCACCATCTGTATGAACATGGAAATATCTGCACCGCCATCTGTATGAACATATAAATATCTACACCGCCATCTATATTAAGATGGTGATATCTACACCACTATCTGTATAAACTTGGAAATATCTACACCGCTATCTGTATAAACATGGAAATATCTACACCGCTATCTGTATAAACATGGAAATATCTACACCGCTACCTATATAAACATTTAAATATCAGCACCGCTATCTGTATGAACATGGAAATATCTACACCGCTATCTCTATGAACATGGAAATATCTACACCGCTATCTGTATGAACATGGAAATAGCTACACCACTATCTGTATGAACATGGAAATATCTACAGCACTACCTGTATGAACATGGAAATAACTACACCTCTATCTCTATGAACATGGATATATCTACACAGCCATCTGGATGAACATGGAAACATCTACACCGCTATCTGTATAAACATGGAAATATCTACACCGCTACGTGTATAAACATTGAAATATCTACACCGCTACCTGTATAAACATGGAAATATCAGCACCGCTCTCTGTATGAACATGGAAATACCAGCCCATCTATCTGTATGAACATGGAAATATCTACACCGCTATCTGTATGAACATGGAAATATCTTCACCGCCATCTGTATGAACATGGATACATCTACACAGCCATCTGGATGAACATGGAAATATCTACACCGCTATCTGTATGAACATGGAAATAGCTACACCGCTATCTGTATGAATATGGAAATATCTACACCACTATCTGTATGAACATGGAAATATCTACACCGCTATCTGTATGAACATGGAAATATCTTCACCGCCATCTGCATGAACATGGATATATCTACACAGCCATCTGGATGAACATGGAAATATCTACACCACTATCTGTATGAGCATGGAAATATATACAACGCTATCTGTGTAAACATGCATACATCTTCACCGCTATCTGTATAAACATGGAAATATCTACACCGCTATCTGTATGAACATGGAAATATCTAAACCGCTATCTGTTTGAACATGGAAATATCTACACCGCTATCTGCATGAAAATGGAAATATCTACACAGCTATCTGCATACACATGGAAATGTCTACAAAGCTATCTCTTTACACATGGATATAACTACACCGCTATCTCTATAAACCTGGAAATATCTACAACGCCATCTGTATGAACATGGAAATATCTGCACCGCCATCTGTATGAACATATAAATATCTACACCGCCATCTATATTAAGATGGAGATATCTACACCGCTATCTGTATAAACCTGGAAATATCTACACCGCTATCTGAATAAACATGGAGATAGCTACACCGCTATCTGTATAAACATGGAAATATCTACACCACTATCTGTATGAACAGGGAAATATCTACACTGCTATCTGTATGAACATAGAAATATCTACACCGCTATCTGTGTAAACAAGCATACATCTTCACCGCTATCTGTATAAACATGGAAATATCTACACCGTTATCTGTATGAACATGGTAATATCTACACCACTACCTGTATAAACATGGAAATATCTACACCAGTATCTGTATGAACATGGAAATATCTACACCGCTATCTGTATGAACATGGAAATAGCTACACCGCTATCTGTATTAACATGGAAATATCTACACCACTATCTGTATGAACATGGAAATATCTACACTGCTATCTGTATGAACATGGTAATATCTACACCACTACCTGTACAAACATGGAAATATCTACACCACTACCTGCATAAACATGGAAATATCTACACCGCTACCTGTATAAACATGGAAATATCAGCACCGATCTCTGTATGAACATGGAAATATCAGCCCCTCTCTCTGTATGAACATGGAAATATCTACACCGCTATCTGTATCAACATGGAAATATCTACACCGCTATCTGTATGAACATGGAAATATCTTCACCGCCACCTGTATGAACACGAATATATCTATACAGCCATCTGGATGAACATGGAAATATCTGCATCGCCATCTGTATGAACATATAAATATCTACACCGCCATCTATATTAAGATGGAGATATCTACACCGCTATCTGTATAAACATGGAAATATCTACACCGCTATCTGTTTGAACATGGAAATATCTACACCGCTATCTGCATGAAAATGGAAATATCTATACAGATATCTGCATATACATGGAAATATCTACAAAGCTATCTCTTTACACATGGAAATAACTACACCGCCATCTCTATAAACATGGAAATATCTACAGCGCCATCTGTATGAACATGGAAATATCTGCACCGCCATCTGTATGAACATATAAATATCTACACCGCCATCTGTATTAAGATGGAGATATCTACACCGCTATCTGTATAAACCTGGAAATATCTACACCGCTATCTGTATAAACATGGAAAGATCCACACCGCTATCTGAATAAACATGGAAATATCTACACCGCTACCTGAATAAACATGGAAATATCAGCACAGCTATCTGTATGAACATGGAAATATCTACACCGCTATCTGTACGAACATGGAAATATCTACACCGCTATCTGTATGAACATGGAAATAGCTACACCGCTATCTGTATCAACATGGAAATATCTACACCACTATCTGTATGAACATGGAAATATCTACACCACTATCTGTATGAACATGGATATATCTACACAGCCATCTGGATGAACATGGAAATATCTACACCGCTATCTGTATGAACATGGAAATAGCGACACCGCTATCTGTATGAATATGGAAATATCTACACCACTATCTGTATGAACATGGAAATATCTTCACCGCCATCTGTATGAAAATGGATATATCTACACAGCCATCTGGATGAACATGGAAATATCTACACCGCTATCTGTATAAACATGGAAATATCTACACAGCTATCTGTATGAACATGGAAATATATACACCGCTATCTGTGTAAACATGCATACATCTTCACCGCTATCTGTATAAACATGGAAATATCTACACCGCTATCTGTATGAACATAGAAATATCTACACCGCAATCTGTTTGAACATGGAAATATCTACACCGCTATCTGCATGAAAATGGAAATATCTACACAGCTATCTGCATATACATGGAAATGTCTACAAAGCTATCTCTTTACACATGGATATAACTACACCGCTATCTCTATAAACATGGAAATATCTACACCGCCATCTGTATGAACAGGGAAATATCTGCATCGCCATCTGTATGAACATATAAATATCTACACCGCCATCTATATTAAGATGGAGATATCTACACTGCTATCAGTATAAACATGGAAATATATACACTGCTATCTGTATAAACATGGAAATATCTACACCGCTATCTGTATACACATGGAAGTATCTACACCGCTACCTGTATAAACTTGGAAATATCAGCACCGCTATCTGTATGAACTTGGAAATATCTACACCGCTATCTGTATGAACATGGAAATATCTACACCGCTATCTGTATGAACACGGAAATAGCTACACCGCTATCTGTATGAACATGGAAACATCTACACCACTATCTGTATGAACATGGAAATATCTACACCGATATCTGTATGAACATGGATATATCTACACCACCATGTGTATGAACATGGAAATATCTGCACCGCCATCTGTATGAACATATAAATATCTACACCACCATCTATATTAAGATGGTGATATCTACACCGCTATCTGTATAAACTTGGAAATATCTACACCGCTATCTGTATAAACATGGAAATATCTACACCGCTATCTGTTTGAACATGGAAATATCTACACCGCTATCTGCATGAAAATGGAAATATCTACACAGCTATCTGCATATACATGGAAATGTCTACAAAGCTATCTCTTTAGACATGGATATAACTACACCGCTATCTCTATAAACATGGAAATATCTACACCGCCATCTGTATGAACATGGAAATATCTGCATCGCCATCTGTATGAACATATAAATATCTACACCGCCATCTATATTAAGATGGAGATATCTACACCGCTATCTGTATAAACATGGAAATATCTACAACGCTATCTGTTTGAACATGGAAATATCTACACCGCTATCTGCATGAAAATGGAAATATCTATACAGATATCTGCATACACATGGAAATATCTACAAAGCTATCTCTTTACACATGGAAGTAACTACACCGCCATCTCTATAAACATGGAAATATCTACAGCGCCATCTGTATGAACATGGAAATATCTGCACCGCCATCTGTATGAACATATAAATATCTACACCGCCATCTGTATTAAGATGGAGATATCTACACCGCTATCTGTATAAACCTGGAAACATCTACACCGCTATCTGTATAAACATGGAAAGATCCACACCGCTATCTGAATAAACATGGAAATATCTACACCGCTACCTGAATAAACATGGAAATATCAGCACAGCTATCTGTACGAACATGGAAATATCTACACCGCTATCTGTACGAACATGGAAATATCTACACCGCTATCTGTATGAACATGGAAATAGCTACACCGCTATCTGTATCAACATGGAAATATCTACACCACTATCTGTATGAACATGGAAATATCTACACCACTATCTGTATGAACATGGATATATCTACACAGCCATCTGGATGAACATGGAAATATCTACACCGCTATCTGTATGAACATGGAAATAGCGACACCGCTATCTGTATGAATATGGAAATATCTACACCACTATCTGTATGAACATGGAAATATCTTCACCGCCATCTGTATGAAAATGGATATATCTACACAGCCATCTGGATGAACATGGAAATATCTACACCGCTATCTGTATAAACATGGAAATATCTACACAGCTATCTGTATGAACATGGAAATATATACACCGCTATCTGTGTAAACATGCATACATCTTCACCGCTATCTGTATAAACATGGAAATATCTACACCGCTATCTGTATGAACATAGAAATATCTACACCGCAATCTGTTTGAACATGGAAATATCTACACCGCTATCTGCATGAAAATGGAAATATCTACACAGCTATCTGCATATACATGGAAATGTCTACAAAGCTATCTCTTTACACATGGATATAACTACACCGCTATCTCTATAAACATGGAAATATCTACACCGCCATCTGTATGAACATGGAAATATCTGCATCGCCATCTGTATGAACATATAAATATCTACACCGCCATCTATATTAAGATGGAGATATCTACACTGCTCTCTGTATAAACATGGAAATATATACACTGCTATCTGTATAAACATGGAAATATCTACACCGCTATCTGTATACACATGGAAGTATCTACACCGCTACCTGTATAAACTTGGAAATATCAGCACCGCTATCTGTATGAACATGGAAATATCTACACCGCTATCTGTACGAACATGGAAATATCTACACCGCTATCTGTATGAACATGGAAATAGCTACACCGCTATCTGTATGAACATGGAAACATCTACACCACTATCTGTATGAACATGGAAATATCTACACCGATATCTGTATGAACATGGATATATCTACACCACCATGTGTATGAACATGGAAATATCTGCACCGCCATCTGTATGAACATATAAATATCTACACCACCATCTATATTAAGATGGTGATATCTACACCGCTATCTGTATAAACTTGGAAATATCTACACCGCTATCTGTATAAACATGGAAATATCTAGACCGCTATCTTTTTGAACATGGAAATATATACACCGCTATCTGCATGAAAATGGAAATATCTACACAGCTATCTGCATATACATGGAAATGTCTACAAAGCTATCTCTTTAGACATGGATATAACTACACCGCTATCTCTATAAACATGGAAATATCTACACCGCCATCTGTATGAACATGGAAATATCTGCATCGCCATCTGTATGAACATATAAATATCTACACCGCCATCTATATTAAGATGGAGATATCTACACCGCTATCTGTATAAACATGGAAATATCTACACAGCTATCTGTTTGAACATGGAAATATCTACACCGCTATCTGCATGAAAATGGAAATATCTATACAGATATCTGCATATACATGGAAATATCTACAAAGCTATCTCTTTACACATGGAAATAACTACACCGCCATCTCTATAAACATGGAAATATCTACAGCGCCATCTGTATGAACATGGAAATATCTGCACCGCCATCTGTATGAACATATAAATATCTACACCGCCATCTGTATTAAGATGGAGATATCTACACCGCTATCTGTATAAACCTGGAAATATCTACACCGCTATCTGTATAAACATGGAAAGATCCACACCGCTATCTGAATAAACATGGAAATATCTACACCGCTACCTGAATAAACATGGAAATATCAGCACAGCTATCTGTATGAACATGGAAATATCTACACCGCTATCTGTACGAACATGGAAATATCTACACCGCTATCTGTATGAACATGGAAATAGCTACACCGCTATCTGTATCAACATGGAAATATCTACACCACTATCTGTATGAACATGGAAATATCTACACCACTATCTGTATGAACATGGATATATCTACACAGCCATCTGGATGAACATGGAAATATCTACACCGCTATCTGTATGAACATGGAAATAGCGACACCGCTATCTGTATGAATATGGAAATATCTACACCACTATCTGTATGAACATGGAAATATCTTCACCGCCATCTGTATGAAAATGGATATATCTACACAGCCATCTGGATGAACATGGAAATATCTACACCGCTATCTGTATAAACATGGAAATATCTACACAGCTATCTGTATGAACATGGAAATATATACACCGCTATCTGTGTAAACATGCATACATCTTCACCGCTATCTGTATAAACATGGAAATATCTACACCGCTATCTGTATGAACATAGAAATATCTACACCGCAATCTGTTTGAACATGGAAATATCTACACCGCTATCTGCATGAAAATGGAAATATCTACACAGCTATCTGCATATACATGGAAATGTCTACAAAGCTATCTCTTTACACATGGATATAACTACACCGCTATCTCTATAAACATGGAAATATCTACACCGCCATCTGTATGAACATGGAAATATCTGCATCGCCATCTGTATGAACATATAAATATCTACACCGCCATCTATATTAAGATGGAGATATCTACACTGCTATCTGTATAAACATGGAAATATATACACTGCTATCTGTATAAACATGGAAATATCTACACCGCTATCTGTATACACATGGAAGTATCTACACCGCTACCTGTATAAACTTGGAAATATCAGCACCGCTATCTGTATGAACACGGAAATATCTACACCGCTATCTGTATGAACATGGAAATATCTACACCGCTATCTGTATGAACATGGAAATAGCTACACCGCTATCTGTATGAACATGGAAACATCTACACCACTATCTGTATGAACATGGAAATATCTACACCGATATCTGTATGAACATGGATATATCTACACCACCATGTGTATGAACATGGAAAAATCTGCACCGCCATCTGTATGAACATATAAATATCTACACCACCATCTATATTAAGATGGTGATATCTACACCGCTATCTGTATAAACTTGGAAATATCTACACCGCTATCTGTATAAACATGGAAATATCTAGACCGCTATCTGTTTGAACATGGAAATATCTACACCGCTATCTGCATGAAAATGGAAATATCTATACAGATATCTGCATATACATGGAAATATCTACAAAGCTATCTCTTTACACATGGAAATAACTACACCGCCATCTCTATAAACATGGAAATATCTACACCGCCATCTGTATGAACATGGAAATATCTGCACCGCCATCTGTATGAACATATAAATATCTACACCGCCATCTGTATTAAGATGGAGATATCTACACCGCTATCTGTATAAACCTGGAAATATCTACACCGCTATCTGTATAAACATGGAAAGATCCACACCGCTATCTGAATAAACATGGAAATATCAGCACAGCTATCTGTATGAACATGGAAATATCTACACCGCTATCTGTACGAACATGGAAATATCTACACCGCTATCTGTATGAACATGGAAATATCTACACAGCCATCTGGATGAACATGGAAATATCTACACCGCTATCTGTAAGAACCTGGAAATATCTACTCTGCTATCTGTGTAAACATGCATACATCTTCACCGCTATCTGTATATACATGGAAATATCTACACCGCTATCTGTATGAACATGGAAATATCTACACCACTATCTGTATGAACATGGAAATATCTACACCGCTATCTGTATGAACATGGAAATATCTACACAGCCATCTGGATGAACATGGAAATATCTACACCGCTATCTGTAAGAACCTGGAAATATCTACTCTGCTATCTGTGTAAACATGCATACATCTTCACCGCTATCTGTATATACATGGAAATATCTACACCGCTATCTGTATGAACATGGAAATAGCTACACCGCTATCAGTATGAACATTGAAATATCTACACCGCTATCTGTTTGAACATGGAAATATCTACACCGCTATCTGCATGAAAATGGAAATACCTACTCTGCTATCTGCATATACAAGGAAATATCTACACAGCAATCTCTTTACACATGGAAATAACTACACCGCTATCTCTATAAACATCGAAATATCTACACCGCCATCTGTATGAACATGGAAATATCTGCACCGCCATGTGTATGAACATATAAATATCTGCACTGCCATCTGTATTAAGAAGGAGATATCTACACCGCTATCAGTATAAACATGGAAATATCTACACCGCTATCTGTATTAACATGGAAATATCTACACCGCTATCTGTATGAACATGGAAATATCTTCACCGCCATCTGTATGAACATGGATATATCTACACAGCCATCTGTATGAACATGGAAATATCTACTCCGCTATCTGTATGAACATGGAAATATCTACACCGTTATCTGTATGAACATGGAAATATCTTCACCACCATCTGTATGAACATGGATATGTCTACACAGCCATCTGGATGAACATGGAAATATCTACACCGCGATCTGTATGAACATGGAAATATCTACACCGCTATCTGTGTAAACATGCATACGTTTCACCGCTATCTGTATAAACATGGAAATATCTACACCGCTATCTGTATGAACATGGAAATATCTACACCGCTATCTGTTTGAACATGGAAATATCAAAACCGCTATCTGCATGAAAATAGAAATACTTACACAGCTATCTGCATATACATGGAAATATCTACAAAGCTATCTCTTTACAGTTAGAAATAACTACACCGCTATCTTTATAAACATGGAAATATCTACACCGCCATCTGTATGAACATGGAAATGTCTGCACTGCCATCTGTATGAACATATAAATATCTGCACCGCCATCTGTATTAAGATGGAGATATCTTCACTGCTATCTGTATAAACTTCGAAATATCTACACCGCTATCTGTATAAACCTGGAAATATCTACACCGCTATCTGTATAAACATGGAAATATCTACACCACTACCTGTATAAACATGGAAGTATCAGCACCGCTATCTGTATGAACGTGGAAATATCTACACCGCTATCTCTATGAACATGCAAATATCTACACCGCTATCTGTATGAACATCGAAATAGCTACACCGCTATCTGTATGAACATGGAAATATCTACACCACTATCTGTATGAACATGGAAATATCTACACCGCTATCTGTATGAACATGGATATATCTCCACAGCCATCTGGATGAACATGGAAATATCTACATCGCTATCTGCATGAACATGGAAATATCTACACCGCTATTTCTGTAGACATGCATACATCTTCACCGCAATCTGCATAAGCAAGGAAATATCTACACCGCTATCTGTATGAACATGGAAATATCTACACCGCTATCTGTTTGAACATGGAAATATCTAAACCGCTATCAGCATGAAAATGGAAATATCTACAGAGCTATCTGCATATACATGGAAATATCTACAAAGCTATCTCTTTACACATGGAAATAACTACACCGCTATCTCTATAATCATGGAAACATCTACACCGCCATCTGTATTAACATGGAAATATCTGCACCGCCATCTGTATGAACATATAAATATCTACACCGCCATCTGTATTAAGATGGAGATATCTACACTGCTATCTGTATAAACCTGGAAATATCTACACCGCTATCTGTATAAACATGGAAAGATCTACACCGCTATCTGTATAAACATGGAAATATCTACACTGCTACCTGAATAAACATGGAAATATCAGCACAGCTATCTGTATGAACATGGAAATATCTACACCGCTATCTGTATGAACATGGAAATATCTACACCGCTACCTGAATAAACATGGAAATATCAGCACAGCTATCTGTATGAACATGGAAATATCTACACCGCTATCTGTATGAACATGGAAATATCTACACCGCTATCTGTATGAACATGGATATATCTACACCGCTATCTGTATCAACATGGAAATATCTACACCACTATCTGTATGAACATGGAAATATCTACACCGCCATCTGTATGACGATGGATATATCTACACAGCCATCTGGATGAACATGGAAATATCTACACCGCTATCTGTATGAACCTGGAAATATCTACTCCGCTATCTGTGTAAACATGCATACATCTTAACCGCTATCTGTATAAACATGGAAATATCTACACCGCTATCTGTATGAACATGGAAATAGCTACACCGCTATCTGTATGAACATGGAAATATCTACACCGCTATCTGTATGAACATGGATATATCTACACAGCCATCTGGATGAACATGGAAATATCTACACCGCTATCTGTGTAAACATGCAGACATCTTCACCGCTATCTGTATGAACATGGAAATATCTACACCGCTATCTGTATGAACATGGAAATATCTACACCGCTATCTGTGTAAACATGCATACATCTTCACCGCTATCTGTATAAACATGGAAATATCTACACCGCTATCTGTATGAACATGGAAATATCTACACCGCTATATGTATGAACATGGAAATATCTACACCGCTATCTGTTTGAACATGGAAATATCTAAACCGCTATCTGCATGAAAATAGAAATACCTACACAGCTATCTGCATATACATGGAAATATCTACAAAGATATCTCTTTACAGATATAAATAACTACACCGCTATCTTTATAAACATGGAAATATCTACACCGCCATCTGTATGAACATGGAAACGTCTGCACTGCCATCTGTATGAACATATAAATATCTGCACCGCCATCTGTATTAAGATGGAGATATCTTCACCGCTATCTGTATAAACTTGGAAATATCTACACCGCTATCTGTATAAAACTGGAAATATCTACACCGCTATCTGTATAAACATGGAAATATCTACACCACTACCTGTATAAACATGGAAATATCAGCACCGCTATCAGTATGAACGTGGAAATATCTACACCGCTATCTCTATGAACATGCAAATATCTACACCGCTATATGTATGAACATGGAAATAGCTACACCGCTATCTGTATGAACATGGAAATATCTACACCACTATCTGTATGAACATGGAAATATCTACACCGCTATCTGTATGAACATGGATATATCTCCACAGCCATCTGGATGAACATGGAAATATCTACACCGCTATCTGCATGAACATGGAAATATCTACACCGCTATCTATATAAACATGGAAATATCTACACTGCTATCTGTATAAACTTGGAAATATCTACACCGCTACATGTATAAACATGGAAATAACAGCACCGCTATCTGTATGAACATGGAAATATCAGCCCCTCTATCTGTATGAACATGGAAATATCTACACCGCTATCTGTTTGAACATGGCAATATCTAAACCGCTATCTGCATATACATGGAAATATCTACACAACTATCTCTTTACACATGGAAATAACTACCGAGCTATCTGTATGAACATGGAAATATCTTCACCGCCATCTGTATGAACATGGATATATCTAAACAGCTATCTGTGTAAACATGCATACATCTTCACCGCTATCTGTATAAACATGGAAATATCTACACTGCTAACACATGAACATGGAAATATCTACACCGCTATCTGTTTGAACATGGAAATATCTACACCGCTATCTGCATGAAAATGGAAATACCTACACAGCGATATGCATATACATGGAAATATCTACAAAGCTATCTCTTTACACATGGAAATAATTACAGCGCTATCTCTATAAACAAGGAAATATCTACACCACCATCTGTATGAACATGGAAATATCTGCACCGCCATCTGTATGAACATATAAATATCTACACCGCAATCTATATTAAGATGGTGATATCTACACCGCTATCTGTATAAACTTGGAAATATCTACACCGCTATCTGTATAAACACGGAAATATCTACACCGCTATCTGTATAAACATGGAAATATCTACACCGCTACCTATATAAACATTTAAATATCAGCACCGCTATCTGTATGAACATGGAAATATCTACACCGCTATCTCTATGAACATGGAAATATCTACACCGCTATCTGTATGAACATGGAAATAGCTACACCACTATCTGTATGAACATGGAAATATCTACAGCACTACCTGTATGAACATGGAAATAACTACACCTCTATCTCTATGAACATGGATATATCTACACAGCCATCTGGATGAACATGGAAACATCTACACCGCTATCTGTATAAACATGGAAATATCTACACCGCTACCTGTATAAACATGGAAATATCTACACCGCTACCTGTATAAACATGGAAATATCAGCACCGATCTCTGTATGAACATGGAAATACCAGCCCATCTATCTGTATGAACAGGGAAATATCTAAACCGCTATCTGTATGAACATGGAAATATCTTCACCGCCATCTGTATGAACATGGATACATCTACACAGCCATCTGGATGAACATGGAAATATCTACACCGCTATCTGTATGAACATGGAAATAGCTACACCGCTATCTGTATGAATATGGAAATATCTACACCACTATCTGTATGAACATGGAAATATCTACACCGCTATCTGTATGAACATGGAAATATCTTCACCGCCATCTGTATGAACATGGATATATCTACACAGCCATCTGGATGAACATGGAAATATCTACACCGCTATCTGTATGAACATGGAAATAGCTACACCGCTATCTGTATGAATATGGAAATATCTACACCACTATCTGTATGAACATGGAAATATCTACACCGCTATCTGTATGAACATGGAAATATATACAACGCTATCTGTGTAAACATGCATACATCTTCACCGCTATCTGTATAAACATGGAAATATCTACACCGCTATCTGTATGAACATGGAAATATCTAAACCGCTATCTGTTTGAACATGGAAATATCTACACCGCTATCTGCATGAAAATGGAAATATCTACACAGCTATCTGCATATACATGGAAATGTCTACAAAGCTATCTCTTTACACATGGATATAAGTACACCGCTATCTCTATAAACATGGAAATATCTACACCGCCATCTGTATGAAAATGGAAATATCTGCACCGCCATCTGTATGAACATATAAATATCTACACCGCCATCTACATTAAGATGGAGATATCTACACCGATATCTGTATAAACCTGGAAATATCTACACCGCTATCTGTATAAACATGGAGATATCTACACCGCTATCTGTATAAACATGGAAATATCTACACCGCTAAATGTATAAACATGGAAATATCAGCACCGGTATCTGTATGAACATGGAAATATCTACACCGCTATCTGTATGAACATGGAAATATCTACACCGCTATCTGTATGAACATGGAAATAGCTACACCGCTATCTGTATTAACATGGAAATATCTACACCACTATCTGTATGAACATGGAAATATCTACACCGCTATCTGTATGAACATGGAAATAGCTACACCGCTATCTGTATTAACATGGAAATATCTACACCACTATCTGTATGAACATGGAAATATCTACACTGCTATCTGTGTAAACAAGCATACATCTTCACCGCTATCTGTATAAACATGGAAATATCTACACCGTTATCTGTATGAACATGGTAATATCTACACCACTACCTGTATAAACATGGAAATATCTACACCACTACCTGTATAAACATGGAAATATCTACACCGCTACCTGTATAAACATGGAAATATCAGCACCGCTCTCTGTATGAACAAGGAAATATCAGCCCCTCTATCTGTATGAACATGGAAATATCTACACCGCTATCTGTATGAACATGGAAATATCTACACCGCTATCTGTATGAACATGGAAATATCTTCACCGCCATCTGTATGAACACGAATATATCTACACAGCCATCTGGATGAACATGGAAATATCTACACCGCTATCTGTATGAACATGGAAATAGCTACACCGCTATCTGTATGAATATGGAAATATCTACACCACTATCTGTATGAACATGGAAATATCTACACGGCTATCTGTATGAACATGGAAATATCTTCACCGCCATCTGTATGAAAATGGATATATCTACACAGCCATCTGGATGAACATGGAAATATCTACACCACTATCTGTATGAACATGGAAATAGCTACACCGCTACCTGTATGAACATGGAAATATCTTCACCGCCATCTGTATGAACATGGATATATCTACACAGCCATCTGGATGAACATGGAAATATCTACACAGCTATCTGTATGAACATGGAAATATATACACCGCTATCTGTGTAAACATGCATACATCTTCACCGCTATCTGTATAAAGATGGAAATATCTACACCGGTATCTGTATGAACATAGAAATATCTACACCGCTATCTGTTTGAACATGGAAATATCTACACCGCTATCTGCATGAAAATGGAAATACCTACACAGCGATCTGCATATACATGGAAATATTTACAAAGCTATCTCTTTACACATGGAAATAACTACAGCGCTATCTCTATAAACAAGGAAATATCTACACCACCCTCTGTATGAACATGGAAATATCTGCACCGCCTTCTGTATGAACATATAAATATCCACACCGCCATCTATATTAAGATGGTGATATCTACCCCGCTATCTGTATAAAATTGGAAATATCTACACCGCTATCTGTATAAACATGGAAATATCTACACCGCTATCTGTATAAACATGGAAATATCTACACCGCTACCTATATAAACATTTAAATATCAGCACAGCTATCTGTATGAACATGGAAATATCTACACCGCTATCTCTATGAACATGGAAATATCTACACCGCTATCTGTATGAACATGGAAATAGCTACACCACTATCTGTATGAAAATGGAAATATCTACAGCACTACCTGTATAAACATGGAAATAACTACACCTCTATCTCTATGAACATGGATATATCTACACAGCCATCTGGATGAACATGGAAACATCTACACCGCTATCTGTATAAACATGGAAATATCTACACCGCTATCTGTATGAACATGGAAATATCTACACCGCTATCTGTATGAACATGGAAATATCTTCACCGCCATCTGTATGGACACGAATATATCTACACAGCCATCTGGATGAACTTGGAAATATCTACACCGCTATCTGTATTAACATGGAAATAGCTACAACGCTATCTGTATGAATATGGAAATATCTACACCACTATCTGTATGAACATGGAAATATCTACACGGCTATCTGTATGAACATGGAAATAGCTACACCGCTATCTGTATGAATATGGAAATATCTACACCACTATCTGTATGAACATGGAAATATCTACACCGCTATCTGTATGAACATGGAAATATATACAACGCTATCTGTGTAAACATGCATACATCTTCACCGCTATCTGTATAAACATGGAAATATCTACACCGCTATCTGTATGAACATGGAAATATCTAAACCGCTATCTGTTTGAACATGGAAATATCTACACCGCTATCTGCATGAAAATGGAAATATCTACACAGCTATCTGCATATACATGGAAATGTCTACAAAG
Organism: Gorilla gorilla gorilla; assembly: GCF_029281585.2. Lineage (NCBI taxonomy): Eukaryota > Metazoa > Chordata > Mammalia > Primates > Hominidae > Gorilla > Gorilla gorilla. Next base: position 3,923,188 of record NC_073234.2, read on the forward strand.
CTATCTCTTTACACATGGATATAAGTACACCGCTATCTCTATAAACATGGAAATATCTACACCGCCATCTGTATGAAAATGGAAATATCTGCACCGCCATCTGTATGAACATATAAATATCTACACCGCCATCTACATTAAGATGGAGATATCTACACCGATATCTGTATAAACCTGGAAATATCTACACCGCTATCTGTATAAACATGGAGATATCTACACCGCTATCTGTATAAACATGGAAATATCTACACCGCTAAATGTATAAACATGGAAATATCAGCACCGGTATCTGTATGAACATGGAAATATCTACACCGCTATCTGTATGAACATGGAAATATCTACACCGCTATCTGTATGAACATGGAAATAGCTACACCGCTATCTGTATTAACATGGAAATATCTACACCACTATCTGTATGAACATGGAAATATCTACACCGCTATCTGTATGAACATGGAAATAGCTACACCGCTATCTGTATTAACATGGAAATATCTACACCACTATCTGTATGAACATGGAAATATCTACACTGCTATCTGTGTAAACAAGCATACATCTTCACCGCTATCTGTATAAACATGGAAATATCTACACCGTTATCTGTATGAACATGGTAATATCTACACCACTACCTGTATAAACATGGAAATATCTACACCACTACCTGTATAAACATGGAAATATCTACACCGCTACCTGTATAAACATGGAAATATCAGCACCGCTCTCTGTATGAACAAGGAAATATCAGCCCCTCTATCTGTATGAACATGGAAATATCTACACCGCTATCTGTATGAACATGGAAATATCTACACCGCTATCTGTATGAACATGGAAATATCTTCACCGCCATCTGTATGAACACGAATATATCTACACAGCCATCTGGATGAACATGGAAATATCTACACCGCTATCTGTATGAACATGGAAATTGCTACACCGCTATCTGTATGAATATGGAAATATCTACACCACTATCTGTATGAACATGGAAATATCTACACGGCTATCTGTATGAACATGGAAATATCTTCACCGCCATCTGTATGAAAATGGATATATCTACACAGCCATCTGGATGAACATGGAAATATCTACACCACTATCTGTATGAACATGGAAATAGCTACACCGCTACCTGTATGAACATGGAAATATCTTCACCGCCATCTGTATGAACATGGATATATCTACACAGCCATCTGGATGAACATGGAAATATCTACACAGCTATCTGTATGAACATGTAAATATATACACCGCTATCTGTGTAAACATGCATACATCTTCACCGCTATCTGTATAAAGATGGAAATATCTACACCGGTATCTGTATGAACATAGAAATATCTACACCGCTATCTGTTTGAACATGGAAATATCTACACCGCTATCTGCATGAAAATGGAAATACCTACACAGCGATCTGCATATACATGGAAATATCTACAAAGCTATCTCTTTACACATGGAAATAACTACAGCGCTATCTCTATAAACAAGGAAATATCTACACCACCCTCTGTATGAACATGGAAATATCTGCACCGCCTTCTGTATGAACATATAAATATCCACACCGCCATCTATATTAAGATGGTGATATCTACCCCGCTATCTGTATAAAATTGGAAATATCTACACCGCTATCTGTATAAACATGGAAATATCTACACCGCTATATGTATAAACATGGAAATATCTACACCGCTACCTATATAAACATTTAAATATCAGCACAGCTATCTGTATGAACATGGAAATATCTACACCGCTATCTCTATGAACATGGAAATATCTACACCGCTATCTGTATGAACATGGAAATAGCTACACCACTATCTGTATGAAAATGGAAATATCTACAGCACTACCTGTATTAACATGGAAATAACTACACCTCTATCTCTATGAACATGGATATATCTACACAGCCATCTGGATGAACATGGAAACATCTACACCGCTATCTGTATAAACATGGAAATATCTACACCGCTATCTGTATGAACACGGAAATATCTACACCGCTATCTGTATGAACATGGAAATATCTTCACCGCCATCTGTATGGACACGAATATATCTACACAGCCATCTGGATGAACTTGGAAATATCTACACCGCTATCTGTATTAACATGGAAATAGCTACAACGCTATCTGTATGAATATGGAAATATCTACACCACTATCTGTATGAACATGGAAATATCTACACGGCTATCTGTATGAACATGGAAATATCTTCACCGCCATCTGTATGAAAATGGATATATCTACACAGCCATCTGGATGAACATGGAAATATCTACACCACTATCTGTATGAACATGGAAATAGCTACACCGCTATGTGTATGAACATGGAAATGTCTTCACCGCCATCTGTATGAACATGGATATATCTACACAGCCATCTGGATGAACATGGAATATCTACACAGCTATCTGTATGAACATGGAAATATATACACCACTATCTGTGTAAACATGCATACATCTTCACCGCTATCTGTATAAACATGGAAATATCTACACCGCAATCTGTATGAACATAGAAATATCTACACCGCTATCTGTTTGAACATGGAAATATCTACACCGCTATCTGCATGAAAATGGAAATACCTACACAGCGATCTGCATATACATGGAAATATCTACAAAGCTATCTCTTTACACATGGAAATAACTACACCGCTATCTCTATAAACAAGGAAATATCTACACCACCATCTGTATGAACATGGAAATATCTGCACCGCCATCTGTATGAACATATAAATATCTACACCGCCATCTATATTAAGATGGTGATATCTACACCGCTATCTGCATAAACTTGGAAATATCTACACGGCTATCTGTATAAACATGGAAATATCTACACCGCTATCTGTATAAACATGGAAATATCTACACCGCTACCTATATAAACATTTAAATATCAGCACCGCTATCTGTATGAACATGGAAATATCTACACCGCTATCTCTATGAACATGGAAATATCTACACCGCTATCTGTATGAACATGGAAATAGCTACACCACTATCTGTATGAACATGGAAATATCTACAGCACTACCTGTATGAACATGGAAATAACTACACCTCTATCTCTATGAACATGGATATATCTACACAGCCATCTGGATGAACATGGAAACATCTACACCGCTATCTGTATAAACATGGAAATATCTACACCGCTACCTGTATAAACATGGAAATATCTACACCGCTACCTGTATAAACATGGAAATATCAGCACCGCTCTCTGTATGAACATGGAAATACCAGCCCATCTATCTGTATGAACATGGAAATATCTACACCGCTATCTGTATGAACATGGAAATATCTTCATCGCCATCTGTATGAACATGGATACATCTACACAGCCATCTGGATGAACATGGAAATATCTACACCGCTATCTGTATGAACATGGAAATAGCTACACCGCTATCTGTATGAATATGGAAATATCTACACCACTATCTGTATGAACATGGAAATATCTACACCGCTATCTGTATGAACATGGAAATATCTTCACCGCCATCTGTATGAACATGGATATATCTACACAGCCATCTGGATGAACATGGAAATATCTACACCGCTATCTGTATGAGCATGGAAATATATACAACGCTATCTGTGTAAACATGCATACAACTTCACCGCTATCTGTATAAACATGGAAATATCTACACCGCTATCTGTATGAACATGGAAATATCTAAACCGCTATATGTTTGAACATGGAAATATCTACACCGCTATCTGCATGAAAATGGAAATATCTACACGGCTATCTGCATACACAGGGAAATGTATACAAAGCTATCTCTTTACACATGGATATAACTACACCGCTATCTCTATAAACATGGAAATATCTACACCGCCATCTGTATGAACATGGAAATATCTACACCGCTATCTGTAAGAACCTGGAAATATCTACACCGCTATCTGTATAAACATGGAAATATCTACACCGCTATCTGTATAATCATGGAAATATATACACCGCTACCTATATAAACATTTAAATATCAGCACCGCTATCTGTATGAACATGGAAATATCTACACCGCTATCTCTATGAACATGGAAATATCTACACCGCTATCTGTATGAACATGGAAATAGCTACACCACTATCTGTATGAACATGGAAATATCTACAGCACTACCTGTATGAACATGGAAATAACTACACCTCTATCTCTATGAACATGGATATATCTACACAGCCATCTGGATGAACATGGAAACATCTACACCGCTATCTGTATAAACATGGAAATATCTACACCGCTACCTGTATAAACATGGAAATATCTACACCGCTACCTGTATAAACATGGAAATATCAGCACCGCTCTCTGTATGAACATGGAAATACCAGCCCATCTATCTGTATGAACACGGAAATATCTAAACCGCTATCTGTATGAACATGGAAATATCTTCACCGCCATCTGTATGAACATGGATACATCTACACAGCCATCTGGATGAACATGGAAATATCTACACCACTATCTGTATGAACATGGAAATAGCTACACCGCTATCTGTATGAATATGGAAATATCTACACCACTATCTGTATGAACATGGTAATATCTACACCACTACCTGTATAAACATGGAAATATCTACACCACTACTTGTATAAACATGGAAATATCTACACCGCTACCTGTATAAACATGGAAATATCAGCACCGCTCTCTGTATGAACATGGAAATATCAGCCACTCTATCTGTATGAACATGGAAATATCTACACCGCTATCTGTATGAACATGGAAATATCTACACCGCTATCTGTATGAACATGGAAATATCTTCACCGCCATCTGTATGAACACGAATATATCTACACAGCCATCTGGATGAACATGGAAATATCTACACCGCTATCTGTATGAACATGGAAATATCTACACCGCTATCTGTATGAATATGGAAATATCTACACCACTATCTGTATGAACATGGAAATATCTATACGGCTATCTGTATGAACATGGAAATATCTTCACCGCCATCTGTATGAAAATGGATATATCTACACAGCCATCTGGATGAACATGGAAATATCTACACCACTATCTGTATGAACATGGAAATAGCTACACCGCTATCGGTATGAACATGGAAATATCTTCACCGCCATCTATATGAACATGGATATATCTACACAGCCATCTGGATGAACATGGAAATATCTACACAGCTATCCGTATGAACATGGAAATATATACACCTCTATCTGTGTAAACATGCATACATCTTCACCGCTATCTGTATAAACATGGAAATATCTACACCGGTATCTGTATGAACATAGAAATATCTACACCGCTATCTGTTTGAACATGGAAATATCTACACCGCTATCTGCATGAAAATGGAAATACCTACACAGCGATCTGCATATACATGGAAATATCTACAAAGCTATCTCTTTACACATGGAAATAACTACAGCGCTATCTCTATAAACAAGGAAATATCTACACCACCATCTGTATGAACATGGAAATATCTGCACCGCCATCTGTATTAACATATAAATATCTACACCGCCATCTATATTAAGATGGTGATATCTACACCGCTATCTGTATAAACTTGGAAATATCTACACCGCTATCTGTATAAACATGGAAATATCTACACCGCTATCTGTATAAACATGGAAATATCTACACCGCTACCTATATAAACATTTAAATATCAGCACCGCTATCTGTATGAACATGGAAATATCTACACCGCTATCTCTATGAACATGGAAATATCTACACCGCTATCTGTATGAACATGGAAATAGCTACACCACTATCTGTATGAAAATGGAAATATCTACAGCACTACCTGTATGAACATGGAAATAACTACACCTCTATCTCTATGAACATGGATATATCTACACAGCCATCTGGATGAACATGGAAACATCTACACCGCTATCTGTATAAACATGGAAATATCTACACCGCTATCTGTATGAACATGGAAATATCTACACCGCTATCTGTATGAACATGGAAATATCTTCACCGCCTTCTGTATGAACACGAATATATCTACACAGCCATCTGGATGAACATGGAAATATCTACACCGCTATCTGTATGAACATGGAAATAGCTACACCGCTATCTGTATGAATATGGAAATATCTACACCACTATCTGTATGAACATGGAAATATCTACACGGCTATCTGTATGAACATGGAAATATCTTCACCGCCATCTGTATGAAAATGGATATATCTACACAGCCATCTGGATGAACATGGAAATATCTACACCACTATCTGTATGAACATGGAAATAGCTACACCACTATCTGTATGAACATGGAAATATCTTCACCGCCATCTGTATGAACATGGATATATCTACACAGCCATCTGGATGAACATGGAAATATCTACACAGCTATCTGTATGAACATGGAAATATATACACCGCTATCTGTGTAAACATGCATACATCTTCACCGCTATCTGTATAAACATGGAAATATCTACACCGCTATCTGTATGAACATAGAAATATCTACACCGCTATCTGTTTGAACATGGAAATATCTACACCGCTATCTGCATGAAAATGGAAATACCTACATAGCGATCTGCATATACATGGAAATATCTACAAAGCTATCTCTTTACACATGGAAATAACTACAGCGCTATCTCTATAAACAAGGAAATATCTACACCACCATCTGTATGAACATGGAAATATCTGCACCGCCATCTGTATGAACATATAAATATCTACACCGCCATCTATATTAAGATGGTGATATCTACACCGCTATCTGTATAAACTTGGAAATATCTACACCGCTATCTGTATAAACATGGAAATATCTACACCGCTATCTGTATAAACATGGAAATATCTACACCGCTACCTATATAAACATTTAAATATCAGCACCGCTATCTGTATGAACATGGAAATATCTACACCGCTATCTCTATGAACATGGAAATATCTACACCGCTATCTGTATGAACATGGAAATAGCTACACCACTATCTGTATGAACATGGAAATATCTACAGCACTACCTGTATGAACATGGAAATAACTACACCTCTATCTCTATGAACATGGATATATCTACACAGCCATCTGGATGAACATGGAAACATCTACACCGCTATCTGTATAAACATGGAAATATCTACACCGCTACCTGTATAAACATGGAAATATCTACAAAGCTACATGTATAAACATGGAAATATCAGCACCTCTCTCTGTATGAACATGGAAATACCAGCCCATCTATCTGTATGAACATGGAAATATCTACACCGCTATCTGTATGAACATGGAAATATCTTCACCGCCATCTGTATGAACATGGATACATCTACACAGCCATCTGGATGAACATGGAAATATCTACACCGCTATCTGTATGAACATGGAAATAGCTACACCGCTATCTGTATGAATATGGAAATATCTACACCACTATCTGTATGAACATGGAAATATCTACACCGCTATCTGTATGAACATGGAAATATCTTCACCGCCATCTGTATGAACATGGATATATCTACACAGCCATCTGGATGAACATGGAAATATCTACACCGCTATCTGTATGAGCATGGAAATATATACAACGCTATCCGTGTAAACATGCATACATCTTCACCGCTATCTGTATAAACATGGAAATATCTACACCGCTATCTGTATGAACAAGGAAATATCTAAACCGCTATATGTTTGAACATGGAAATATCTACCCCGCTATCTGCATGAAAATGGAAATATCTACACAGCTATCTGCATAAACATGGAAATGTCTACAAAGCTATCTCTTTACACATGGATATAACTACACCGCTATCTCTATAAACATGGAAATATCTACACCGTCATCTGTATGAACATGGAAATATCTGCACCGCCATCTGTATGAACATATAAATATCTACACCGCCATCTATATTAAGATGGAGATATCTACACCGCTATCTGTATAAACCTGGAAATATCTACACCGCTATCTGTATAAACATGGAGATATCTACACCGCTATCTGTATAAACATGGAAATATCTACACCGCTAAATGTATAAACATGGAAATATCAGCACCGGTATCTGTATGAACATGGAAATACCTACACCGCTATCTGTAGGAACATGGAAATATCTACACCGCTATCTGTATGAACATGGAAATAGCTACACCGCTATCTGTATTAACATGGAAATATCTACACCACTATCTGTATAAACATGGAAATATCTACACCGCTATCTGTATGAACATGGAAATAGCTACACCGCTATCTGTATTAACATGGAAATATCTACACCGCTATCTGTATGAACATGGAAATATCTACACTGCTATCTGTATGAACATGGAAATATCTACACCGCTATCTGTGTAAACAAGCATACACCTTCACTGCTATCTGTATTAACATGGAAATATCTACACCGTTATCTGTATGAACATGGTAATATCTACACCACTACCTGTATAAACATGGAAATATCTACACCACTACCTGTATAAACATGGAAATATCTACACCGCTACCTGTATAAACATGGAAATATCAGCACCGCTCTCTGTATGAACATGGAAATATCAGCCCCTATATCTGTATGAACATGGAAATATCTACACCGCTATCTGTATGAACATGGAAATATCTACACCGCTATCTGTATGAACATGGAAATATCTTCACCGCCATCTGTATGAACACGAATATATCTACACAGCCATCTGGATGAACATGGAAATATCTACACCGCTATCTGTATGAACATGGAAATAGCTACACCGCTATCTGTATGAATATGGAAATATCTACACCACTATCTGTATGAACATGGAAATATCTACACGGCTATCTGTATGAACATGGAAATATCTTCACCGCCATCTGTATCAAAATGGATATATCTACACAGCCATCTGGATGAACATGGAAATATCTACACCACTATCTGTATGAACATGGAAATAGCTACACCGCTATCTGTATGAACATGGAAATATCTACACCGCTATCTGTATGAACATGGATATATCTCCACAGCCATCTGGATGAACATGGAAATATCTACACCGCTATCTGCATGAACATGGAAATATCTACACCGCTATCTACATAAACATGGAAATATCTACACTGCTATCTGTATAAAGTTGGAAATAACTACACCGCTACATGTATAAACATGGAAATAACAGCACCGCTATCTGTATGAACATGGAAATATCAGCCCCTCTATCTGTATGAACATGGAAATATCTACACCGCTATCTGTTTGAACATGGCAATATCTAAACCGCTATCTGCATATACATGGAAATATCTACACAACTATCTCTTTACACATGGAAATAACTACCGAGCTATCTGTATGAACATGGAAATATCTTCACCGCCATCTGTATGAACATGGATATATCTAAACAGCTATCTGTGTAAACATGCATACATCTTCACCGCTATCTGTATAAAGATGGAAATATCTACACTGCTAACACATGAACATGGAAATATCTTCACTGCTAACACATGAACATGGAAATATCTACACCGCTATCTGTTTGAACATGGAAATATCTACACCGCTATCTGCATGAAAATGGAAATACCTACACAGCGATCTGCATATACATGGAAATATCTACAAAGCTATCTCTTTACACATGGAAATAACTACAGCGCTATCTCTATAAACAAGGAAATATCTACACCACCATCTGTATGAACATGGAAATATCTGCACCGCCATCTGTATGAACATATAAATATCTACACCGCCATCTATATTAAGATGGTGATATCTACACAGCTATCTGTATAAACTTGGAAATATCTACACCGCTATCTGTATAAACATGGAAATATCTACACCGCTATCTGTATAATCATGGAAATATCTACACCGCTACCTATATAAACATTTAAATATCAGCACCGCTATCTGTATGAACATGGAAATATCTACACCGCTATCTCTATGAACATGGAAATATCTACACCGCTATCTGTATGAACATGGAAATAGCTACACCACTATCTGTATGCACATGGAAATATCTACAGCACTACCTGTATGAACATGGAAATAACTACACCTCTATCTCTATGAACATGGATATATCTACACAGCCATCTGGATGAACATGGAAACATCTACACCGCTATCTGTATAAACATGGAAATATCTACACCGCTACCTGTATAAACATGGAAATATCTACACCGCTACCTGTATAAACATGGAAATATCAGCACCGCTCTCTGTATGAACATGGAAATACCAGCCCATCTATCTGTATGAACACGGAAATATCTAAACCTCTATCTGTATGAACATGGAAATATCTTCACCGCCATCTGTATGAACATGGATACATCTACACAGCCATCTGGATGAACATGGAAATATCTACACCACTATCTGTATGAACATGGAAATAGCTACACCGCTATCTGTATGAATATGGAAATATCTACACCACTATCTGTATGAACATGGTAATATCTACACCACTACCTGTATAAACATGGAAATATCTACACCACTACTTGTATAAACATGGAAATATCTACACCGCTACCTGTATAAACATGGAAATATCAGCAGCGCTCTCTGTATGAACATGGAAATATCAGCCACTCTATCTGTATGAACATGGAAATATCTACACCGCTATCTGTATGAACATGGAAATATCTACACCGCTATCTGTATGAACATGGAAATATCTTCACCGCCATCTGTATGAACACGAATATATCTACACAGCCATCTGGATGAACATGGAAATATCTACACCGCTATCTGTATGAACATGGAAATATCTACACCGCTATCTGTATGAATATGGAAATATCTACACCACTATCTGTATGAACATGGAAATATCTATACGGCTATCTGTATGAACATGGAAATATCTTCACCGCCATCTGTATGAAAATGGATATATCTACACAGCCATCTGGATGAACATGGAAATATCTACACCACTATCTGTATGAACATGGAAATAGCTACACCGCTATCTGTATGAACATGGAAATATCTTCACCGCCATCTATATGAACATGGATATATCTACACAGCCATCTGGATGAACATGGAAATACCTACACAGCTATCTGTATGAACATGGAAATATATACACCGCTATCTGTGTAAACATGCATACATCTTCACCGCTATCTGTATAAACATGGAAATATCTACACCGGTATCTGTATGAACATAGAAATATCTACACCGCTATCTGTTTGAACATGGAAATATCTACACCGCTATCTGCATGAAAATGGAAATACCTACACAGCGATCTGCATATACATGGAAATATCTACAAAGCTATCTCTTTACACATGGAAATAACTACACCGCTATCTCTATAAACAAGGAAATATCTACACCACCATCTGTATGAACATGGAAATATCTGCACCGCCATCTGTATTAACATATAAATATCTACACCGCCATCTATATTAAGATGGTGATATCTACACCGCTATCTGTATAAACTTGGAAATATCTACACCGCTATCTGTATAAACATGGAAATATCTACACCGCTATCTGTATAAACATGGAAATATCTACACCGCTACCTATATAAACATTTAAATATCAGCACCGCTATCTGTATGAACATGGAAATATCTACACCGCTATCTCTATGAACATGGAAATATCTACACCGCTATCTGTATGAACATGGAAATAGCTACACCACTATCTGTATGAAAATGGAAATATCTACAGCACTACCTGTATGAACATGGAAATAACTACACCTCTATCTCTATGAACATGGATATATCTACACAGCCATCTGGATGAACATGGAAACATCTACACCGCTATCTGTATAAACATGGAAATATCTACACCGCTATCTGTATGAACATGGAAATATCTACACCGCTATCTGTATGAACATGGAAATATCTTCACCGCCATCTGTATGAACACGAATATATCTACACAGCCATCTGGATGAACATGGAAATATCTACACCGCTATCTGTATGAACATGGAAATAGCTACACCGCTATCTGTATGAATATGGAAATATCTACACCACTATCTGTATGAACATGGAAATATCTACACCGCTATCTGTATGAACATGGAAATATCTTCACCGCCATCTGTATGAACATGGATATATCTACACAGCCATCTGGATGAACATGGAAATATCTACACAGCTATCTGTATGAACATGGAAATATATACACCGCTATCTGTGTAAACATGCATACATCTTCACAGCTATCTGTATAAACATGGAAATATCTACACCGCTATCTGTATGAACATAGAAATATCTACACCGCTATCTGTTTGAACATGGAAATATCTACACCGCTATCTGCATGAAAATGGAAATACCTACATAGCGATCTGCATATACATTGAAGTATCTACAAAGCTATCTCTTTACACATGGAAATAACTACAGCGCTATCTCTATAAAAAAGGAAATATCTACACCACCATCTGTATGAACATGGAAATATCTGCACCGCCATCTGTATGAACATATAAATATCTACACCGCCATCTATATTAAGATGGTGATATCTACACCGCTATCTGTATAAACTTGGAAATATCTACACCGCTATCTGTATAAACATGGAAATATCTACACCGCTATCTGTATAAACATGGAAATATCTACACCGCTACCTATATAAACATTTAAATATCAGCACCGCTATCTGTATGAACATGGAAATATCTACACCGCTATCTCTATGAACATGGAAATATCTACACCGCTATCTGTATGAACATGGAAATAGCTACACCACTATCTGTATGAACATGGAAATATCTACAGCACTACCTGTATGAACATGGAAATAACTACACCTCTATCTCTGTGAACATGGATATATCTATACAGCCATCTGGATGAACATGGAAACATCTACACCGCTATCTGTATAAACATGGAAATATCTACACCGCTACCAGTATAAACATGGAAATATCTACAAAGCTACATGTATAAACATGGAAATATCAGCACCTCTCTCTGTATGAACATGGAAATACCAGCCCATCTATCTGTATGAACATGGAAATATCTACACCGCTATCTGTATGAACATGGAAATATCTTCACCGCCATCTGTATGAACATGGATACATCTACACAGCCATCTGGATGAACATGGAAATATCTACACCGCTATCTGTATGAACATGGAAATAGCCACACCGCTATCTGTATGAATATGGAAATATCTACACCACTATCTGTATGAACATGGAAATATCTACACCGCTATCTGTATGAACATGGAAATATCTTCACCGCCATCTGTATGAACATGGATATATCTACACAGCCATCTGGATGAACATGGAAATATCTACACCGCTATCTGTATGAGCATGGAAATATATACAACGCTATCTGTGTAAACATGCATACATCTTCACCGCTATCTGTATAAACATGGAAATATCTACACCGCTATCTGTATGAACATGGAAATATCTAAACCGCTATATGTTGGAACATGGAAATATCTACCCCGCTATCTGCATGAAAATGGAAATATCTACACAGCTATCTGCATACACATGGAAATGTCTACAAAGCTATCTCTTTACACATGGATATAACTACACCGCTATCTCTATAAACATGGAAATATCTACACCGTCATCTGTATGAACATGGAAATATCTGCACCGCCATCTGTATGAACATATAAATATCTACACCGCCATCTATATTAAGATGGAGATATCTACACCGCTATCTGTATAAACCTGGAAATATCTACACCGCTATCTGTATAAACATGGAGATATCTACACCGCTATCTGTATAAACATGGAAATATCTACACCGCTAAATGTATAAACATGGAAATATCAGCACCGGTATCTGTATGAACATGGAAATATCTACACCGCTATCTGTATGAACATGGAAATATCTACACCGCTATCTGTATGAACATGGAAATAGCTACACCGCTATCTGTATTAACATGGAAATATCTACACCACTATCTGTATAAACATGGAAATATCTACACCGCTATCTGTATGAACATGGAAATAGCTACACCGCTATCTGTATTAACATGGAAATATCTACACCGCTATCTGTATGAACATGGAAATATCTACACTGCTATCTGTATGAACATGGAAATATCTACACAGCTATCTGTGTAAACAAGCATACACCTTCACCGCTATCTGTATTAACATGGAAATATCTACACCGTTATCTGTATGAACATGGTAATATCTACACCACTACCTGTATAAACATGGAAATATCTACACCACTACCTGTATAAACATGGAAATATCTACACCGCTACCTGTATAAACATGGAAATATCAGCACCGCTCTCTGTATGAACATGGAAATATCAGCCCCTCTATCTGTATGAACATGGAAATATCTACACCGCTATCTGTATGAACATGGAAATATCTACACCGCTATCTGTATGAACATGGAAATATCTTCACCGCCATCTGTATGAACACGAATATATCTACACAGCCATCTGGATGAACATGGAAATATCTACACCGCTATCTGTATGAACATGGAAATAGCTACACCGCTATCTGTATGAATATGGAAATATCTACACCACTATCTGTATGAAAATGGAAATATCTACACGGCTATCTGTATGAACATGGAAATATCTTCACCGCCATCTGTATCAAAATGGATATATCTACACAGCCATCTGGATGAACATGGAAATATCTACACCACTATCTGTATGAACATGGAAATAGCTACACCTCTATCTGTATGAACATGGAAATATCTTCACCGCCATCTGTATGAACATGGATATATCTACACAGCCATCTGGATGAACATGGAAATATCTACACAGCTATCTGTATGAACATGGAAATATATACACCGCTATCTGTGTAAACATGCATACATCTTCACAGCTATCTGTATAAACATGGAAATATCTACACCGCTATCTGTATGAACATAGAAATATCTACACCGCTATCTGTTTGAACATGGAAATATCTACACCGCTATCTGCATGAAAATGGAAATACCTACATAGCGATCTGCATATACATTGAAGTATCTACAAAGCTATCTCTTTACACATGGAAATAACTACAGCGCTATCTCTATAAAAAAGGAAATATCTACACCACCATCTGTATGAACATGGAAATATCTGCACCGCCATCTGTATGAACATATAAATATCTACACCGCCATCTATATTAAGATGGTGATATCTACACCGCTATCTGTATAAACTTGGAAATATCTACACCGCTATCTGTATAAACATGGAAATATCTACACCGCTATCTGTATAAACATGGAAATATCTACACCGCTACCTATATAAACATTTAAATATCAGCACCGCTATCTGTATGAACATGGAAATATCTACACCGCTATCTCTATGAACATGGAAATATCTACACCGCTATCTGTATGAACATGGAAATAGCTACACCACTATCTGTATGAACATGGAAATATCTACAGCACTACCTGTATGAACATGGAAATAACTACACCTCTATCTCTGTGAACATGGATATATCTATACAGCCATCTGGATGAACATGGAAACATCTACACCGCTATCTGTATAAACATGGAAATATCTACACCGCTACCAGTATAAACATGGAAATATCTACAAAGCTACATGTATAAACATGGAAATATCAGCACCTCTCTCTGTATGAACATGGAAATACCAGCCCATCTATCTGTATGAACATGGAAATATCTACACCGCTATCTGTATGAACATGGAAATATCTTCACCGCCATCTGTATGAACATGGATACATCTACACAGCCATCTGGATGAACATGGAAATATCTACACCGCTATCTGTATGAACATGGAAATAGCTACACCGCTATCTGTATGAATATGGAAATATCTACACCACTATCTGTATGAACATGGAAATATCTACACCGCTATCTGTATGAACATGGAAATATCTTCACCGCCATCTGTATGAACATGGATATATCTACACAGCCATCTGGATGAACATGGAAATATCTACACCGCTATCTGTATGAGCATGGAAATATATACAACGCTATCTGTGTAAACATGCATACATCTTCACCGCTATCTGTATAAACATGGAAATATCTACACCGCTATCTGTATGAACATGGAAATATCTAAACCGCTATATGTTGGAACATGGAAATATCTACCCCGCTATCTGCATGAAAATGGAAATATCTACACAGCTATCTGCATACACATGGAAATGTCTACAAAGCTATCTCTTTACACATGGATATAACTACACCGCTATCTCTATAAACATGGAAATATCTACACCGTCATCTGTATGAACATGGAAATATCTGCACCGCCATCTGTATGAACATATAAATATCTACACCGCCATCTATATTAAGATGGAGATATCTACACCGCTATCTGTATAAACCTGGAAATATCTACACCGCTATCTGTATAAACATGGAGATATCTACACCGCTATCTGTATAAACATGGAAATATCTACACCGCTAAATGTATAAACATGGAAATATCAGCACCGGTATCTGTATGAACATGGAAATATCTACACCGCTATCTGTATGAACATGGAAATATCTACACCGCTATCTGTATGAACATGGAAATAGCTACACCGCTATCTGTATTAACATGGAAATATCTACACCACTATCTGTATAAACATGGAAATATCTACACCGCTATCTGTATGAACATGGAAATAGCTACACCGCTATCTGTATTAACATGGAAATATCTACACCGCTATCTGTATGAACATGGAAATATCTACACTGCTATCTGTATGAACATGGAAATATCTACACAGCTATCTGTGTAAACAAGCATACACCTTCACCGCTATCTGTATTAACATGGAAATATCTACACCGTTATCTGTATGAACATGGTAATATCTACACCACTACCTGTATAAACATGGAAATATCTACACCACTACCTGTATAAACATGGAAATATCTACACCGCTACCTGTATAAACATGGAAATATCAGCACCGCTCTCTGTATGAACATGGAAATATCAGCCCCTCTATCTGTATGAACATGGAAATATCTACACCGCTATCTGTATGAACATGGAAATATCTACACCGCTATCTGTATGAACATGGAAATATCTTCACCGCCATCTGTATGAACACGAATATATCTACACAGCCATCTGGATGAACATGGAAATATCTACACCGCTATCTGTATGAACATGGAAATAGCTACACCGCTATCTGTATGAATATGGAAATATCTACACCACTATCTGTATGAAAATGGAAATATCTACACGGCTATCTGTATGAACATGGAAATATCTTCACCGCCATCTGTATCAAAATGGATATATCTACACAGCCATCTGGATGAACATGGAAATATCTACACCACTATCTGTATGAACATGGAAATAGCTACACCTCTATCTGTATGAACATGGAAATATCTTCACCGCCATCTGTATGAACATGGATATATCTACACAGCCATCTGGATGAACATGGAAATATCTACACAGCTATCTGTATGAACATGGAAATATATACACCGCTATCTGTGTAAACATGCATACATCTTCACCGCTATCTGTATAAACATGGAAATATCTACACCGGTATCTGTATGAACATAGAAATATCTACACCGCTATCTGTTTGAACATGGAAATATCTACACCGCTATCTGCATGAAAATGGAAATACCTACACAGCGATCTGCATATACATGGAAATACCTACAAAGCTATCTCTTTACACATGGAAATAACTACAGCGCTATCTCTATAAACAAGGAAATATCTAAACCACCATCTGTATGAACATGGAAATATCTGCACCGCCATCTGTATGAACATATAAATATCTACACCGCCATCTATATTAAGATGGTGATATCTACACCGCTATGTGTATAAACTTGGAAATATCTACACCGCTATCTGTATAAACATGGAAATATGTACACCGCTATCTGTATAAACATGGAAATATCTACACCGCTACCTATATAAACATTTAAATATCAGCACCGCTATCTGTATGAACATGGAAATATCTACACCGCTATCTCTATGAACATGGAAATATCTACACCGCTATCTGTATGAACATGGAAATAGCTACACCACTATCTGTATGAAAATGGAAATATCTACAGCACTACCTGTATGAACATGGAAATAACTACACCTCTATCTCTATGAACATGGATATATCTACACAGCCATCTGGATGAACATGGAAACATCTACACCGCTATCTGTATAAACATGGAAATATCTACACCGCTATCTGTATGAACATGGAAATATCTACACCGCTATCTGTATGAACATGGAAATATCTTCACCGCCATCTGTATGAACACGAATATATCTACACAGCCATCTGGATGAACATGGAAATATCTACACCGCTATCTGTATGAACATGGAAATAGCTACACCGCTATCTGTATGAATATGGAAATATCTACACCACTATCTGTATGAACATGGAAATATCTACACGGCTATCTGTATGAACATGGAAATATCTTCACTGCCATCTGTATGAAAATGGATATGTCTACACAGCCATCTGGATGAACATGGAAATATCTACACCACTATCTGTATGAACATGGAAATAGCTACACCGCTATCTGTATGAACATGGAAATATCTTCACCGCCATCTGTATGAACATGGATATATCTACACAGCCATCTGGATGAACATGGAAATATCTACACAGCTATCTGTATGAACATGGAAATATATACACCGCTATCTGTGTAAACATGCATACATCTTCACCGCTATCTGTATAAACATGGAAATATCTACACCGCTATCTGTATGAACATAGAAATATCTACACCGCTATCTGTTTGAACATGGAAATATCTACACCGCTATCTGCATGAAAATGGAAATACCTACACAGCGATCTGCATATACATGGAAATATCTACAAAGCTATCTCTTTACACATGGAAATAACTACAGCGCTATCTCTATAAACAAGGAAATATCTACACCACCATCTGTATGAACATGGAAATATCTGCACCGCCATCTGTATGAACATATAAATATCTACACCGCCATCTATATTAAGATGGTGATATCTACACCGCTATCTGTATAAACTTGGAAATATCTACACGGCTATCTGTATAAACATGGAAATATCTACACCGCTATCTGTATAAACATGGAAATATCTACACCGCTACCTATATAAACGTTTAAATATCAGCACCGCTATCTGTATGAACATGGAAATAGCTACACCTCTATCTCTATGAACATGGAAATATCTACACAGCTATCTGTATGAACATGGAAATAGCTACACCACTATCTGTATGAACATGGAAATATCTACAGCACTACCTGTATGAACATGGAAATTACTACACCTCTATCTCTATGAACATGGATATATCTACACAGCCATCTGGATGAACCTGGAAACATCTACACCGCTATCTGTATAAACATGGAAATATCTACACCGCTACCTGTATAAACATGGAAATATCTACACCGCTACCTGTATAAACATGGAAATACCAGCACCGCTCTCTGTATGAACATGGAAATACCAGCCCATCTATCTGTATGAACATGGAAATATCTACACCGCTATCTGTATGAACATGGAAATATCTTCACCGCCATCTGTATGAACATGGATACATCTACACAGCCATCTGGATGAACATGGAAATATCTACACCGCTATCTGTATGAACATGGAAATAGCTACACCGCTATCTGTATGAATATGGAAATATCTACACCACTATCTGTATGAACATGGAAATATCTACACCGCTATCTGTATGAACATGGAAATATCTTCACCGCCATCTGTATGAACATGGATATATCTACACAGCTATCTGGATGAACATGGAAATATCTACACCGCTATCTGTATGAGCATGGAAATATATACAACGCTATCTGTGTAAACATGCATATATCTTCACCGCTATCTCTATAAACATGGAAATATCTACACCGCTATCTGTATGAACATGGAAATATCTAAACCGCTATATGTTTGAACATGGAAATATCTACACCGCTATCTGCATGAAAATGGAAATATCTACACAGCTATCTGCATACACATGGAAATGTCTACAAAGCTATCTCTTTACACATGGATATAACTACACCGCTATCTCTATAAACATGGAAATATCTACACCGCCATCTGTATGAACACGGAAATATCTGCACAGCCATCTGTATGAACATATAAATATCTACACCGCCATCTATATTAAGATGGAGATATCTACACCGCTATCTGTATAAAGCTGGAAATATCTACTCCGCTATCTGCATAAACATGGAGATATCTACACCGCTATCTGTATAAACATGGAAATATCTACACCACTATCTGTATGAAGATGGAAATATCTACTGCTATCTGTATGAACATGGAAATATCTACACCGCTATCTGTGTAAACAAGCATACATCTTCACCGCTATCTGTATAAACATGGAAATATCTACACCGTTATCTGTATGAACATGGTAATATCTACACCACTACCTGTATAAACATGGAAATATCTACACCACTATCTGTATGAACATGGAAATATCTACACCGCTATCTGTATGAACATGGAAATACCTACACCGATATCTGTACTAACATGGAAATATCTACACCACTATCTGAATGAACATGGAAATATCTACACTGCTATCTGTATGAACATGGTAATATCTACACCACTACCTGTACAAACATGGAAATATCAACACCACTACCTGCATAAACATGGAAATATCTACACCGCTACCTGTATAAACATGGAAATATCAGCACCGCTATCTGTATGAACATGGAAATATCTACACCGCTATCTGTATGAACATGGAAATATCTACACCGCTATCTGTATGAACATGGAAATAGCTACACCGCTATCTGAATGAACATGGAAATATCTACACCACTATCTGTATGAACATGGAAATATCTACACCGCTATCTGTATGAACATGGATATATCTACACCACCATGTGTATGAACATGGAAATATCTGCACCGCCATCTGTATGAACATATAAATATCTACACCGCCATCTATATTAAGATGGTGATATCTACACCGCTATCTGTATAAACTTGGAAATATCTACACCGCTATCTGTATAAACATGGAAATATCTACACCGCTATCTGTTTGAACATGGAAATATCTACACCGCTATCTGCATGAAAATGGAAATATCTACACTGCTATCTGCATATACATCGAAATATCTACACAGCTATCTCTTTACACATGGAAATAACTACACCGCTATCTGTATGAACATGGAAATATCTACACCGCCATCTGTATGAACATGGAAATATCTGCACCGCCATCTGTATGAACAAATAAATATCTACACCGCCATCTGTATTAAGATGGAGATATCTACACCGCTATCTGTGTAAACCTGAAAATATCCACACCGCTATCTGTATAAACATGGAAATATCTACACCGCTATCTGGATAAACATGGAAATTTCTACAGCGCTCCCTGTATAAACATGGAAATATCAGCACCTCTATCTGTAGGAACATGGAGATATCTACACCGCCATCTGTATGAACATGGATATATCTACACAGCCATCTGGAGGAACATGGAAATATCTACAACGCTATCTGTACGAACATGGAAATATGTACACCGCTATCTGTATGAACATGGAAATAGCTACACCGCTATCTGAATGAACATGGAAATATCTACACCGCTATCTGTATGAACATGGATATATCTACACAGCCATCTGGATGAACATGGAAATATCTACACCGCTATCTGTATGAACATGGAAATATCTACACCGCTATCTGTGTAAACATCCATACATCTTCACCGCTATCTGTAGAAACATGGAAATATCTACACTGCTATCTGTATGAACATGGAAATAGCTACACCGCTATCTGCATGAACATGGAAATATCTGCACCGATATCTGTATGAACATGGAAATATCTACACCGCTATCTGTTTGAACATGGAAATATCTACATGGCTATCTGCATGAAAATGGAAATATCTACACTGCTATCTGCATATACATGGAAATATCTACACAGCTATCTCTTTACACATGGAAATAAATACACCGCTATCTGTATGAACATGGAAATATCTACACCGCCACCTGTATGAACATGGAAATATCTGCACCGACATCTGTATGAACATATAAATATCTACACCGCCATCTGTATTAAGATGGAGATATCTACACCGCTATCTGTATAAACATGGAAATATCTACACCGCTATCTGTATAAACATGGAAATATCTACACCGCTATCTGTATAAACATGGAAATATCTACACCACTACCTGTATAAACATGGAAATATCAGCACCGCAATCTGTATGAACATGGAAATATCTACACCGCTATCTGTATGAACATGGAAATATCTACACCGCCATCAGTATGAACATGGAAATATCTGCACCGCCATCTGTATGAACATATAAATATCTACACCGCCATCTGTATTAAGATGGAGATATCTACACCGCTATCTGAATAAACATGGAAATATCTACACCGCTATCTGTATAAACATGGAAATATCAGCACCGCCATCTGTATGAACATGGAAATATCAGCCCCTCTATCTGTATGAACATAGAGATATCTACACCGCCATCTGTATGAACACGGATATATCTACACAGCCATCTGGATGAACATGGAAATATCTACACCGCTATCTGTATGAACATGGAAATAACTACAACGCTATCTGTATGAACATGGAAATATCTACACCGCTATCTGTATGAACATGGAAATATCTACACCGCTATCTGTATGAACATGGAAATATCTTCACCGCCATCTGTACGAACATGGATATATCTACAGAGCCATCTGGATGAACATGGAAATATATACAACCCCATCTGTATGAACATATAAATATCTACACCGCCATCTGTATTAAGATGGAGATATCTAAACCGCTATCTGTATAAACATGGAAATATCAACACCGCTATCTGTATAAACATGGAAATATCTACACCGCTATCTGTATAAACATGGAAATATCTACACCGCTACCTGTATAAACATGGAAATATCAGCACCGCTATCTGTATGAACATGGAAATATCCACAACGCTATCTGTTTGAACATGGAAATATCTACACGGCTATCTGCATGAAAATGGAAATATCTACACTGCTATCTGCATATACATGGAAATATCTACACAGCTATCTCTTTACACACGGAAATAACTACACCGCTATCTGTATGAACATGGAAATATCTACACCGCCATCTGTATGAACTTGGAAATATCTGCACCGCCATCTGTATGAACATATAAATATCTACACCGCCATCTGTATTAAGATGTAGATATCTACACCGCTATCTGTATAAACATGGAAATATCTACACCGCTATCTGTATAAACATGGAAATATCTACACCGCTATCTGTATAAACATGGAAATATCTACACCACTACCTGTATAAACATGGAAATATCAGCACCGCAATCTGTATGAACATGGAAATATCTACACCGCTATCTGTATGAACATGGAAATATCTACACCGACATCAGTATGAACATGGAAATATCTGCACAGCCATCTGTATGAACATGTAAATATCTACACCGCCATCTGTATTAAGATTCAGATATCTACACCGCTATCTGAATAAACATGGAAATATCTACACCGCTATCTGTATAAACATGGAAATATCAGCACCGCAATCTGTATGAACATGGAAATATCAGCCCCTCTATCTGTATGAACATAGAGATATCTACACCGCCATCTGCATGAACACGGATATATCTACACAGCCATCTGGATGAACATGGAAATATCTACACCGCTATCTGTATGAACATGGAAATAGCTACACCGCTATCTGTATGAACATGGAAATATCTACACCGCTATCTGTATGAACATGGAAATATCTACACCGCTATCTGTATGAACATGGAAATATCTTCACCGCCATCTGTACGAACATGGATATATCTACAGAGCCATCTGGATGAACATGGAAATATCTACAACCCCATCTGTATGAACATATAAATATCTACACCGCCATCTGTATTAAGATGGAGATATCTAAACCGCTATCTGTATAAACATGGAAATATCAACACCGCTATCTGTATAAACATGGAAATATCTACACCGCTATCTGTATAAACATGGAAATATCTACACCGCTACCTGTATAAACATGGAAATATATACACAGCTATCTGTATGAACATGGAAATACCTGCACCGCTATCTGTATGAACATGGAAATATCTACACCGCTATCTGTTTGAACATGGAAATATCTACACCGCTATCTGCATGAAAATGGAAATATCTACACTGCTATCTGCATATACATGGAAATATCTACACAGCTATCTCTTTACACATGGAAATAACTACACCGCTATCTGTATGAACATGGAAATATCTACACCGATATCTGTATGAACATGGATATATCTACACAGCCATCTGGATGAACATGGAAATAGCTACAAAGCTATCTGTATGAAGATGGAAATATCTACACCGCTATCTGTATGAACAAGGAAATATCTTCACCGCCATCTGTACGAACATGGATATATCTACAGAGCCATCTGGATGAACATGGAAATATCTACACCTCCATCTGTATGAAAATATAAATATCTACACCGCCATCTGTATTAAGATGGAGATATCTACACCGCTATCTGTATAAACCTGAAAATATCTACACCACTATCTATATAAACATGGAAATATCTACACCGCTATCTGGATAAACATGGAAATTTCTACACCGCTACCTGTATAAACATGGAAATATCAGCACCGCTATCTGTAGGAACATGGAGATATCTACACCGCCATCTGTATGAACATGGATATATCTACACAGCCATCTGGAGGAACATGGAAATATCTACAAGGCTATCTGTACGAACATGGAAATATCTACACCGCTATCTGTATGAACATGGAAATAGCTACACCACTATCTGTATGAACATGGAAATATCTACACCACTATCTGAATGAACATGGAAATATCTACACCGCTATCTGTATGAACATGGATATATCTACACAGCCATCTGGATGAACATGGAAATATCTACACCGCTATCTGTATGAACATGGAAATATCTACACCGCTATCTGTGTAAACATACACACATCTTCACCGCTATCTGTATAAACATGGAAATATCTACACCGCTATCTGTATGAACATGGAAATATCTGCACCGCTATCTGTATGAACATGGAAATATCTACACCGCTATCTGTTTGAACATGGAAATATCTACACCGCTATCTGCATGAAAATGGAAATATCTACACTGCTATCTGCATATACATCGAAATATCTACACAGCTATCTCTTTACACATGGAAATAACTACAGCGCTATCTGTATGATCATGGAAATATTTACACCGCCATCTGTATGAACATGGAAATATCTGCACCGCCATCTGTATGAACATATAAATATCTACACCGCCATCTGTATTAAGATGGAGATATCTACACCGCTATCTGTATAAACAAGGAAATATCTACACCGCTATCTGTATAAACATGGAAATATCTACACCGCTATCTGTATAAACATGGAAATATCTACACCGCTACCTGTATAAACATGGAAATATCAGCACCGCTATCTGTATGAACATGGAAATATCTACACCGCTATCTGTATGAACATGGAAATATCTACACCGCCATCTGTATGAACATGGAAATATCTGCACCGCCATCTGTATGAACATATAAATATCAACACCGCCATCTGTGTTAAGATGGAGATATCTACACCGCTATCTGTGTAAACCTGAAAATACACCGCTATCTGTATAAACATGGAAATATCTACACCGCTATCTGGATAAACATGGAAATTTCTACAGCGCTACCTGTATAAACATGGAAATATCAGCACCTCTATCTGTATGAACATGGAAATAGCTACACCGCTATCTGAATGAACATGGAGATATCTACACCGCTATCTGTATGAACATGGATATATCTACACAGCCATCTGGATGAACATGGAAATATCTACACCGCTATCTGTATGAACATGGAAATATCTACACCGCTATCTGTGTAAACATGCATACATCTTCACCGCTATCTGTAGAAACATGGAAATATCTACACAGCTATCTGTATGAACATGGAAATAGCTACACCGCTATCTGTATGAACATGGAAATATCTGCACCGCTATCTGTATGAACATGGAAATATCTACACCGCTATCTGTTTGAACATGGAAATATCTACACGGCTAACTGCATGAAAATGGAAATATCTACACTGCTATCTGCATATACATGGAAATATCTACACAGCTATCTCTTTACACATGGAAATAACTACACCGCTATCTGTATGAACATGGAAATATCTACACCGCCATCTGTATGAACATGGAAATATCTGCACCGCCATCTGTATGAACATATAAATATCTACACCGCCATCTGTATTAAGATGGAGATATCTACACCGCTATCTGTATGAACATGGAAATATCTACACCGCTATCTGTATAAACATGGAAATATCTACACCGCTATCTGTATAAACATGGAAATATCTACACCGCTACCTGTATAAACATGGAAATATCAGCACCGCTATCTGTATGAACATGGAAATATCTACACCGCTATCTATATGAACATGGAAATATCTACACCGCCATCAGTATGAACATGGAAATATCTGCACCGCCATCTGTATGAACATATAAATATCTACACCGCCATCTGTATTAAGATGGAGATATCTACACCGCTATCTGAATAAACATGGAAATATCTACACCGCTATCTGTATAAACATGGAAATATCAGCACCGCAATCTGTATGAACATGGAAATATCAGCCCCTCTATCTGTATGAACATAGAGATATCTACACCGCCATCTGTATGAACACGGATATATCTACACAGCCATCTGGATGAACATGGAAATATCTACACCGCTATCTGTATGAACATGGAAATAGCTACACCGCTATCTGTATGAACATGGAAATATCTACACCGCTATCTGTATGAACATAAAAATATCTACACCGCTATCTGTATGAACATGGAAATATCTGCACCGCCATCTGTATGAACATATAAATATCTACACCGCCATCTGTATTAAGATGGAGATATCTACACCGCTATCTATATGAACATGGAAATATCTGCACCGCTATCTGTATGAACATGGAAATATCTACACCGCTATCTGCATGATAATGGAAATATCTACAAAGCTATCTGCATATACATTGAAATATCTAAACAGCTATCTATTTACACATGGAAATAACTACACCACTATATCTATAAACATGGAAATATCTACACCACCATCTGTATGAACATGGAAATATCTGCACCGCCATCTGTTTGAACATATAAATATCTACACCGCCATCTGTATTAAGAAGGAAATATCTAAACCGCTATCTGTATAAAGATGGAAATATCAGCACCGCTCTCTGTATGAAAATGGAAATATCTAAACCGCTATCTGTATGAACATGGAAATATCTACACTGCTATCTGAATGAACATGGAAATAGCTACCCCGTTATGTGTATGAAAATGGAAATAGCTACACAGCTATCTGTATGAACATGGAAATATCTACACCGATATCTGTATGAACATGGATATATCTACACAGCCATCTGGATGAACATGGAAATAGCTACACCGCTATCTGTATGAAGATGGAAATATCTACACCGCTATCTGTATGAACAAGGAAATATCTTCACCGCCATCTGTATGAACATGGAAATAGCTGCACCGACATCTGTATGAACATATACATATCTACACGGCCATCTGTATTAAGATGGAGATATCTACACCGATATCTTTATAAACATGGAAATATCTACACCGCTATCTGTATAAACATGGCAATATCTACACCGCTATCTGTATAAACATGGAAATATCTACACCGCAACCTGTATAAACATGGAAATATCAGCACCGCTATCTGTATGAACATGGAAATATCAGCCCCTCTATCTGTATGAACATGGAGATATCTACACCGCTATCTGTATGAACATGGAAATATCTAGACGGCTATCTGAATGAACATGGAAATACCTTCACCGCCATCTGTATGAACATGGATATATCTACACAGCCATCTGGATGAACATGGATATATCTACACAGCCCTCTGGATGAACATGGAAATATCCACACCGCTATCTGTGTAAACATGCATACATCTTCACCACTATCTGTATTAACATGGAAATATCTACACAGCCATCTGGATGAACATGGAAATATCTACACCGCTATCTGTATGTACATGGAAATATCTACACCGCTATCTCTATGAACATGGATATATCTACACAGCCATCTGGATGAACATGGAAATATCTGCACCGCTATCTGTGTAAACATGCATACATCTTCACCGCTATCTGTATAAACATGGAAATATCTACACTGCTATCTCTATGAACATGGAAATTTCTACACCGCTATCTGTATGAACAAGGAAATAGCTACACCGCTATCTGTATGAACATGGAAATATCTACACCACTACCTGTATGAACATGGAAATATCTGCACCGCTATTTGTATGAACATGGATATATCTACACAGCCATCTGGATGAACACGGAAATATCTACACCACTATCTGTATGAACATGGAAATATCTACACCGCTATCTGTGTAAATATGCATACATCTTCACCGCAATCTGTATAAACATGGTAATATCTACACCGCTCACTGTATGAACATGGAAATATCTACTCAGCTATCTGCATATACATGGAAATAACTACACTGCTATCTCTTTACACATGGAAATAACTACACCGCTATCTGTATGAACATGGAAATATCTTCACCGCCATCTGTATGAACATGGAAATAGCTGCACCGACATCTGTATGAACATATACATATCTACACGGCCATCTGTATTAAGATGGAAATATCCACACCGCTATCTGTGTAAACATGCATACACCTTCACCGCTATCTGTATAAACATGGAAATATCTACACCGCTATCTGTATGAACATGGAAATATCTACACCGCTATCTGTTGGAAGATGGAAATATATACACCGCTATCTGCATGAAAATGGAAATATCTACACAGCTATCTGCATGAAAATGGAAATATCTACACAGCTGTCTGCATTTTCATGGAAATATCTACACAGCTATCTCTTTACACATGGAAATAACTACACCGCTATCTGTATGAACATGGAAATATCTACACCGCCATCGGTATGAACATGGAAATATCTGCACCGCCATCTGTATGAACATATAAATATCTACACTGCCATCTTTATTAAGATGGAGATATCTACACCGATATCTGAATAAACATGGAAATATCTACACCGCTATCTGTATAAACATGGAAATATCAGCACCACTATCTGTATGAACATGGAAATATCAGCCCCTCTATCTGTATGAACATGGAGATATCTACACCGCCATCTGTATGAACATGGATATATCTAAACAGCCATCTGGAGGAACATGGAAATATCTACACCGCTATCTGTATGAACATGGAAATAGCTACACCGCTATCTCTATGAACATGGAAATATCTACACCGCTATCTGTATGAACATGGAAATATCAACACCTCTATCTGTATGAACAAGGAAATATCTTCACCGCCATCTGTACGAACATGGATATATCTACAGAGCCATCTAGATCAACATGGAAATATCTACACCGCCATCTGTATGAACATATAAATATCTACACCGCCATCTGTATTAAGATGGAGATATCTACACAGCAATCTGTATAAACCTGAAAATATGTACACCGCTATCTGTATAAACATGGAAATATCTACACCGCTATCTGTATAAACATGGAAATTCCTACACCGCTATCTGTATAAACATGGAAATATCAGCACCGCTCTCTGTATGAACATGGAAATATCAGCCCCTCTATCTGTATGAACATGGAAATATCTACACCGCTATCTCTATGAACATGGAAATATCTACACAGCTATCTGTTTGAACATGGAAATATCTATACCGCTATCTGCATGAAAATGGAAATACATACACAGCTATCTGCATTTACATGGAAATATCTACACAGCTATCTCTTTAACCATGGAAATAACTACACCGCTATCTGTATGAACATGGAAATATCTTCACCGCCATCTGTAGGAACATGGATATATCTACACAGCCATCTGGATGAACATGGAAATATCTACACCGCTATCTGTTTGAACATGGAAATATCTACACCGCTATCTGTGTAAACATGCATACATCTTCACCGCTATCTCTATAAACATGGAAATATCTACACTGCTATCTGTATGAACATGGAAATATCTACACCACTATCTGTTTGAACATGGAAATATCTACACCGCTATCTGCATGAAAATGGAAATATCTACAAAGCTATCTGCATATACATGGAAACATCTACACAGCTATCTGCATATAGATGGAAATATCTACACAGCAATCTCTTTACAAATGGAAATAACTACACCGCTATCTGTATGAACATGGACATATCTAAACCGCCATCTTTATGAACATGGAAATATCTGCACCGCCATCAGTATCAGCATATAAATATCTACACTGCCATCTGTATTAAGATGGAGATATCTACACCGCTATCTGAATAAACATGCAAATATCTACACCGCTATCTGTATAAACATGGAATTATCTACACCACTATCTGTATAAACATGGAAATATCTACACCGCTACCTGTATAAACACGGAAATATCAGCACCGCTATCTGTATGAACCTGGAAATGTCTACACCGCTATCTGAATGAACATGGAAATATCTACACCGCTATCTGTTTGAACATGTAAATATCTACACCGCTATCTGCATGAAAATGGAAATATCTACAAAGCTATCTGCATATACATGGAAATATCTACACAGCTATCTCTTTACACATGGAAATAACTACACCGCTATCTCTATAAACATGGAAATATCTACACCGCCATCTGTATGAACATGGAAATATCTGCACCGCCATCTGTATGAACATATAAATATCTACACCGCCATCTGTATTAAGAAGGAAATATCTAAACCGCTATCTGTATAAACATGGAAATATCTACACCGCTGCCTGTATAAACATGGAAATATCAGCACCGCTCTCTGTATGAAAATGGAGATATCTACACCGCTATCTGTATGAACATGGAAATATCTACACTGCTATCTGTATGAACATGGAAATAGCTACACCGTTATCTGTATGAACATGGAAATAGCTACACCGCTATCTGTATGAACATGGAAATATCTACACCGCTATCTGTATGAACATGGATATATCTACACAGCCATCAGGAGGAACATGGAAATATCTACACCGCTATCTGTATGAACATGGAAATATCTACACCGCTATCTGTATGAACTTGGATATATCTACACAGCCATCTGGATGAACATGGAAATATCTACACCGCTATCTGTGTAAACATGCATACTTCTTCACCGCTATCTGTATAAACATGGAAATATATACACTGCTATCTGTGTGAACATGGAAATACCTGCACCGCTATCTGTATGAACATGGAAATATCTACACCACTATCTGTTTGAACATGGAAATATCTACACCGCTATCTGCATGAAAATGGAAATATCTACACTGCTATCTGCATATACATGGAAATATCTACACAGCTATCTCTTTACACATGGAAATAACTACACCGCTATCTGTATGAACATGGAAATATCTACACCGCCATCTGTATGAACATGGAAATATCTGCACCGCCATCTGTATTAAGATGGAGATATCTACACCGCTATCTGTATAAACATAGACATATCTACACCGCTATCTGTATAAACATGGAAATATCTACACCGCTATCTGTATAAACATGGAAATATCTACACCGCTACCTGTATAAACATGGAAATATCAGCACCGCAATCTGTATGAACATGGAAATATCTACACCGCTATCTGTATGAACATGGAAATATCTACACCGCCATCAGTATGAACATGGAAATATCTGAACCGCCATCTGTATGAACATATAAATATCTACACCGCCATCTGTATTAAGATGGAGATATCTACACCGCTATCTGAATAAACATGGAAATATCTACACCGCTATCTGTATAAACATGGAAATATCAGCACCGCAATCTGTATGAACATGGAAATATCAGCCCCTCTATCTGTATGAACATAGAGATATCTACACCGCCATGTGGATGAACACGGATATATCTACAGAGCCATCTGGATGAACATGGAAATTTCTACACCGCTATCTGTATGAACATGGAAATAGCTACACCGCTATCTGTATGAACATGGAAATATCTACACCGCTATCTGTATGAACATGGAAATATCTACACCGCTATCTGTATGAACATGGAAATATCTTCACCGCCATCTGTACGAACATGGATATATCTACAGAGCCATCTGGATGAACATGGAAATATCTACAACCCCATCTGTATGAACATATAAATATCTACACCGCCATCTGTATTAAGATGGAGATATCTAAACCGCTATCTGTATAAACATGGAAATATCAACACCGCTATCTGTATAAACATGGAAATATCTACACCGCAATCTGTATAAACATGGAAATATCTACACCGCTACCTGTATAAACATGGAAATATCAGCACCGCTATCTGTATGAACATGGAAATATCTACACCGCTATCTGTTTGAACACGGAAATATCTACACGGCTATCTGCAAGAAAATGGAAATATCTACACTGCTATCTGCATATACATGGAAATATCTACACAGCTATCTCTTTACACATGGAAATAACTACACCGCTATCTGTATGAACATGGAAATATCTACACCGCCATCTGTATGAACATGGAAATATCTGCACCGCCATCTGTATGAACATATAAATATCTACACCGCCATCTGTATTAAGATGGAGATATCTACACCGCTATCTGTATAAACATGGAAATATCTACACCGCTATCTGTATAAACATGGAAATATCTACACCGCTATCTGTATAAACATGGAAATATCTACACCGCTACCTGTATAAACATGGAAATATCAGCACCGCTATCTGTATGAACATGGAAATATCTACACCGCTATCTGTATGAACATGGAAATATCTACACCGCCATCAGTATGAACATGGAAATATCTGCACCGCCATCTGTATGGACATATAAATATCTACACCGCCATCTGTATTAAGATGGACATATCTACACCGCTATCTGAATAAACATGGAAATATCTACACCGCTATCTGTATAAACCTGGAAATATCAGCACCGCAATCTGTATGAACATGGAAATATCAGCCCCTCTATCTGTATGAACATAGAGATATCTACACCGCCATCTGTATGAACACGGATATATCTACACAGCCATCTGGATGAACATGGAAATATCTACACCGCTATCTGTATGAACGTGGAAATAGCTACACCGCTATCTGTATGAACATGGAAATATCTAAACCGCTATCTGTATGAATATGGAAATATCTACACTGCTGTCTGTATGAACATGGAAATATCTTCACCGCCATCTGTATGAACATGGATATATCTACAGAGACATCTGGATGAACATGGAAATATCTACAACCCCATCTGTATGAACATATAAATATCTACACCGCCATCTGTATTAAGATGGAGATATCTAAACCACTATCTGTATAAACATGGAAATATCAACACCGCTATCTGTATAAACATGGAAATATCTACACCGCTATCTGTATAAACATGGAAATATCTACACCGCTACCTGTATAAACATGGAAATATCAGCACCGCTATCTGTATGAACATGGAAATATCTACACCGCTATCTGTATGAACATGGAAATATCTACACCGCTATCTGTATGAACATGGATATATCTACACAGCCCTCTGGATGAACATGGAAATATCCACACCGCTATCTGTGTAAACATGCATACATCTTCACCGCTATCTGTATAAACATGGAAATATCTACACCGCTATCTGTATGAACATGGAAATATCTACACCGCTATCTGTTTGAAGATGGAAATATATACATCGCTATCTGCATGAAAATGGAAATATCTACACAGCTATCTGCATATAGATGGAAATATCTACACAGCAATCTCTTTACACATGGAAATAACTACACCGCTATCTGTATGAACATGGACATATCTAAACCGCCATCTGTATGAACATGGAAATATCTGCACCGCCATCAGTATCAGCATATAAATATCTACACCGCCATCTGTATTAAGATGGAGATATCTACACCGCTATCTGAATAAACATGGAAATATCTACACCGCTATCTGTATAAACATGGAAATATCTACACCACTATCTGTATAAACATGGAAATATCTACACCGCTACCTGTATAAACACGGAAATATCAGCACCGCTATCTGTATGAACCTGGAAATGTCTACACCGCTATCTGAATGAACATGGAAATATCTACACCGCTATCTGTTTGAACATGTAAATATCTACACCGCTATCTGCATGAAAATGGAAATATCTACAAAGGTATCTGCATATATATGGAAATATCTACACAGCTATCTCTTTACACATGGAAATAACTACACCGCTATCTCTATAAACATGGAAATATCTACACCGCTATCTGTATGAACATGGAAATATCTGCACCGCCATCTGTATGAACATATAAATATCTACACCGCCATCTGTATTAAGAAGGAAATATCTAAACCGCTATCTGTATAAACATGGAAATATCTACACCGCTGCCTGTATAAACATGGAAATATCAGCACCGCTCTCTGTATGAAAATGGAGATATCTACACCGCTATCTGTATGAACATGGAAATATCTACACTGCTATCTGTATGAACATGGAAATAGCTACACCGTTATCTGTATGAACATGGAAATAGCTACACCGCTATCTGTATGAACATGGAAATATCTACACCGCTATCTGTATGAACATGGATATATCTACACAGCCATCAGGAGGAACATGGAAATATCTACACCGCTATCTGTATGAACATGGAAATATCTACACCGCTATCTGTATGAACTTGGATATATCTACACAGCCATCTGGATGAACATGGAAATATCTACACCGCTATCTGTGTAAACATGCATACTTCTTCACCGCTATCTGTATAAACATGGAAATATATACACTGCTATCTGTGTGAACATGGAAATACCTGCACCGCTATCTGTATGAACATGGAAATATCTACACCACTATCTGTTTGAACATGGAAATATCTACACCGCTATCTGCATGAAAATGGAAATATCTACACTGCTATCTGCATATACATGGAAATATCTACACGGCTATCTCTTTACACATGGAAATAACTACAACGCTATCTGTATGAACATGGAAATATCTACACCGCCATCTGTATGAACATGGAAATATCTGCACCGCCATCTGTATGAACATATAAATATCTACACCGCCATCTGTATTAAGATGGAGATATCTACACCGCTATCTGTATAAACATAGAAATATCTACACCGCTATCTGTATAAACATGGAAATATCTACACCGCTATCTGTATAAACATGGAAATATCTACACCGCTACCTGTATAAACATGGAAATATCAGCACCGCAATCTGTATGAACATGGAAATATCTACACCGCTATCTGTATGAACATGGAAATATCTACACCGCCATCAGTATGAACATGGAAATATCTGCACCGCCATCTGTATGAACATATAAATATCTACACCGCCATCTGTATTAAGATGGAGATATCTACACCGCTATCTGAATAAACATGGAAATATCTACACCGCTTTCTGTATAAACATGGAAATATCAGCACCGCAATCTGTATGAACATGGAAATATCAGCCCCTCTATCTGTATGAACATAGAGATATCTACACCGCCATGTGGATGAACACGGATATATCTACACAGCCATCTGGATGAACATGGAGATATCTACACCGCTATCTGTATGAACATGGAAATAGCTACACCGCTATCTGTATGAACATGGAAATATCTACACCGCTATCTGTATGAACATGGAAATATCTACACTGCTATCTGTATGAACATGGAAATATCTTCAACGCCATCTGTACGAACATGGATATATCTACAGAGCCATCTGGATGAACATGGAAATATCTACAACCCCATCTGTATGAACATATAAATATCTACACCGCCATCTGTATTAAAATGGAGATATCTAAACCGCTATCTGTATAAACATGGAAATATCAACACCGCTATCTGTATAAACATGGAAATATCTACACCGCAATCTGTATAAACATGGAAATATCTACACCGCTACCTGTATAAACATGGAAATATCAGCACCGCTATCTGTATGAACATGGAAATATCTACACCGCTATCTGTTTGAACACGGAAATATCTACACGGCTATCTGCATGAAAATGGAAATATCTACACTGCTATCTGCATATACATGGAAATATCTACACAGCTATCTCTTTACACATGGAAATAACTACACCGCTATCTGTATGAACATGGAAATATCTACACCGCCATCTGTATGAACATGGAAATATCTGCACCGCCATCTGTATGAACATATAAATATCTACACCGCCATCTGTATTAAGATGGAGATACCTACACCGCTATCTGTATAAACATGGAAATATCTACACCGCTATCTGTATAAACATGGAAATATCTACACCGCTATCTGTATAAACATGGAAATATCAGCACCGCTATCTGTATGAACATGGAAATATCTACACCGCTATCTGTATGAACATGGAAATATCTACACCGCCATCAGTATGAACATGGAAATATCTGCACCGCCATCTGTATGAACATATAAATATCTACACCGCCATCTGTATTAAGATGGAGATATCTACACCGCTATCTGAATAAACATGGAAATATCTACACCGCTATCTGTATAAACATGGAAATATCAGCACCGCAATCTGTATGAACATGGAAATATCAGCCCCTCTATCTGTATGAACATAGAGATATCTACACCGCCATCTGTATGAACACGGATATATCTACACAGCCATCTGGATGAACATGGAAATATCTACACCGCTATCTGTATGAACGTGGAAATAGCTACACCGCTATCTGTATGAACATGGAAATATCTACACCGCTATCTGTATGAACATGGAAATATCTACACCGCTATCGGTATGAACATGGAAATATCTTCACCGCCATCTGTACGAACATGGATATATCTACAGAGACATCTGGATGAACATGGAAATATCTACAACCCCATCTGTATGAACATATAAATATCTACACCGCCATCTGTATTAAGATGGAGATATCTCAACCGCTATCTGTATAAACATGGAAATATCAACACTGCTATCTGTATAAACATGGAAATATCTACACCGCTATCTGTATAAACATGGAAATATCTACACTGCTACCTGTATAAACATGGAAATATCAGCACCGCTATCTGTATGAACATGGAAATATCTACTCCGCTATCTGTATGAACATGGAAATATCTACACCGCTATCTGTATGAACATGGATATATCTACACAGCCCTCTGGATGAACATGGAAATATCCACACCGCTATCTGTGTAAACATGCATACATCTTCACCGCTATCTGTATAAACATGGAAATATCTACACCGCTATCTGTATGAACATGGAAATATCTACACCGCTATCTGTTTGAAGATGGAAATATATACATCGCTATCTGCATGAAAATGGAAATATCTACACAGCTATCTGCATATAGATGCAAATATCTACACAGCAATCTCTTTACACATGGAAATAACTACACCGCTATCTGTATGAACATGGACATATCTAAACCGCCATCTGTATGAACATGGAAATATCTGCACCGCCATCAGTATCAGCATATAAATATCTACACCGCCATCTGTATTAAGTTGGAGATATCTACACCGCTATCTGAATAAACATGGAAATATCTACACCGCTATCTGTATAAACATGGAAATATCTACACCACTATCTGTATAAACATGGAAATATCTACACCGCTACCTGTATAAACACGGAAATATCAGAACCGCTATCTGTATGAACCTGGAAATGTCTACACCGCTATCTGAATGAACATGGAAATATCTACACCGCTATCTGTTTGAACATGTAAATATCTACACCGCTATCTGCATGAAAATGGAAATATCTACAAAGCTATCTGCATATACATGGAAATATCTACACAGCTATCTCTTTACACATGGAAATAACAACACCGCTATCTCTATAAACATGGAAATATCTACACCGCCATCTGTATGAACATGGAAATATCTGCACCGCCATCTGTATGAACATATAAATATCTACACCGCCATCTGTATTAAGAAGGAAATATCTAAACAGCTATCTGTATAAACATGGAAATATCTACACCGCTGCCTGTATAAACATGGAAATATCAGCACCGCTCTCTGTATGAAAATGGAGATATCTACACCGCTATCTGTATGAACATGGAAATATCAGCACCGCTATCTGTATGAACATGGAAATATCTACACCGCTATCTGTATGAACATGGAAATATCTACACCGCCATCAGTATGAACATGGAAATATCTGCACCGCCATCTGTATGAACATATAAATATCTACACCGCCATCTGTATTAAGATGGAGATATCTACACCGCTATCTGAATAAACATGGAAATATCTACACCGCTATCTGTATAAACATGGAAATATCAGCACCGCAATCTGTATGAACATGGAAATATCAGCCCCTCTATCTGTATGAACATAGAGATATCTACACCGCCATCTGTATGAACACGGATATATCTACACAGCCATCTGAACGAACATGGAAATATCTACACCGCTATCTATATGAACGTGGAAATAGCTACACCGCTATCTGTATGAACATGGAAATATCTACATCGCTATCTGTATGAACATGGAAATATCTACACCGCTATCTGTATGAACATGGAAATATCTTCACCGCCATCTGTACGAACATGGATATATCTACAGAGACATCTGGATGAACATGGAAATATCTACAACCCCATCTGTATGAACATATAAATATCTACACCGCCATCTGTATTAAGATGGAGATATCTAAACCGCTATCTGTATAAACATGGAAATATCAACACTGCTATCTGTATAAACATGGAAATATCTACACCGCTACCTGTATAAACATGGAAATATCTACACCGCTACCTGTATAAACATGGAAATATCAGCACCGCTATCTGTATGAACATGGAAATATCTACATCGCTATCTGTATGAACATGGAAATATCTATACCGCTAAATGTATGAACATGGATATATCTACACAGCCCTCTGGATGAACATGGAAATATCCACACCGCTATCTGTGTAAACATGCATACATCTTCACCGCTATCTGTATAAACATGGAAATATCTACACCGCTATCTGTATGAACATGGAAATATCTACACCGCTATCTGTTTGAAGATGGAAATATATACATCGCTATCTGCATGAAAATGGAAATATCTACACAGCTATCTGCATATAGATGGAAATATCTACACAGCAATCTCTTTACACATGGAAATAACTACACCGCTATCTGTATGAACATGGACATATCTAAACCGCCATCTGTATGAACATGGAAATATCTGCACCGCCATCAGTATCAGCATATAAATATCTACACCGCCATCTGTATTAAGATGGAGATATCTACACAGCTATCTGAATAAACATGGAAATATCTACACCGCTATCTGTATAAACATGGAAATATCTACACCACTATCTGTATAAACATGGAAATATCTACACCGCTACCTGTATAAACACGGAAATATCAGAACCGCTATCTGTATGAGCCTGGAAATGTCTACACCGCTATCTGAATGAACATGGAAATATCTACACCGCTATCTGTTCGAACATGGAAATATCTACACCGCTATCTGCATGAAAATGGAAATATCTACAAAGCTATCTGCATATACATGGAAATATCTACACAGCTATCTCTTTACACATGGAAATAACTACACCGCTATCTCTATAAACATGGAAATATCTACACCGCCATCTGTATGAACATGGAAATATCTGCACCGCCATCTGTATGAACATATAAATATCTACACCGCCATCTGTATTAAGAAGGAAATATCTAAACCGCTATCTGTATAAACATGGAAATATCTACACCGCTGCCTGTATAAACATGGAAATATCAGCACCGCTCTCTGTATGAAAATGGAGATATCTACACCGCTATCTGTATGAACATGGAAATATCTACACTGCTATCTGTATGAACATGGAAATAGCTACACCGTTATCTGTATGAACATGGAAATAGCTACACCGCTATCTGTATGAACATGGAAATATCTACACCGCTATCTGTATGAACATGGATATATCTACACAGCCATCAGGAGGAACATGGAAATATCTACACCGCTATCTGTATGAACATGGAAATATCTGCACCGCTATCTGTATGAACTTGGATATATCTACACAGCCATCTGTTTGAACATGTAAATATCTACACTGCTATCTGCATGAAAATGGAAATATCTACACTGCTATCTGCATATACATGGAAATATCTACACAGCTATCTCTTTACACATGGAAATAACTACACCGCTATCTGTATGAACATGGAAATATCTACACCGCCATCTGTATGAACATGGAAATATCTGCACCGCCATCTGTATGAACATATAAATATCTACACCGCCATCTGTATTAAGATGGAGATATCTACACCGCTATCTGTATAAACATGGAAATATCTACACCGCTACCTGTATAAACATGGAAATATCAGCACCGCTATCTGTATGAATATGGAAATATCTACACCGCTATCTGTATGAACATGGAAATATCTACACCGCTATCTGTATGAACATGGAAATATCTACACCGCTATCTGTATGAACATGGAAATATCTACAAAGCTATCTGAATGAACATGGAAATATCTACACCGCTATCTGTTTGAACATGTAAATACCTAAACCGCTATCTGCATGAAAATGGAAATATCTACAAAGCTATCTGCATATACATGGAAATATCTACACAGCTATCTGTTTACACATGGAAATAACTACACCGCTATATCTATAAACATGGAAATATCTACACCACCATCTGTATGAACATGGAAATATCTGCACCGCCATCTGTTTGAACATATAAATATCTACACCGCCATCTGTATTAAGAAGGAAATATCTAAACCGCTATCTGTATAAAGATGGAAATATCAGCACCGCTCTCTGTATGAAAATGGAAATACCTAAACTGCTATCTGTATGAACATGGAAATATCTACACTGCTATCTGTATGAACATGGAAATAGCTACCCCGTTATATGTATGAAAATGGAAATAGCTACACCGCTATCTGTATGAACATGGAAATATCTACACCGATATCTGTATGAACATGGATATATCTACACAGCCATCTGGATGAACATGGAAATAGCTACACCGCTATCTGTATGAAGATGGAAATATCTACACCGCTATCTGTATGAACAAGGAAATATCTTCACCGCCATCTGTACGAACATGGATATATCTACAGAGCCATCTGGATGAACATGGAAATATCTACACCTCCATCTGTATGAACATATAAATATCTACACCGCCGTCTGTATTAAGATGGAGATATCTACACTGCTATCTGTATAAACCTGAAAATATCTACACCGCTATCTATATAAACATGGAAATATCTACACCGCTATCTGGATAAACATGGAAATTTCTACACCGCTACCTGTATAAACATGGAAATATCAGCACCGCTATCTTTAGGAACATGGAGATATCTACACCGCCATCTGTATGAATATGGATATATCTACACAGCCATCTGGAGGAACATGGAAATATCTACAACGCTATCTGTACGAACATGGAAATATCTACACCGCTATCTGTATGAACATGGAAATAGCTACACCACTATCTGTATGAACATGGAAATATCTACACCACTATCTGAATGAACATGGAAATATCTACACCGCTATCTGTATGAACATGGATATATCTACACAGCCATCTGGATGAACATGGAAATATCTACACCGCTATCTGTATGAACATGGAAATATCTACACCGCTATCTGTGTAAACATACATACATCTTCACCGCTATCTGTATAAACATGGAAATATCTACACCGCTATCTGTATGAACATGGAAATATCTGCACCGCTATCTGTATGAACATGGAAATATCTACACCGCTATCTGTTTGAACATTGAAATATCTACACGGCTATCTGCATGAAAATGGAAATATCTACACTGCTATCTGCATATACATGGAAATATCTACACAGCTATCTCTTTACACATGGAAATAACTACACCGCTATCTGTATGAACATGGAAATATCTACATCGCCATCTGTATGAACATGGAAATATCTGCACCGCCATCTGTATGAAAATATAAATATCTACACCGCCATCTGTATTAAGATGGAGATATCTACACCGCTATCTGTATAAACACGGAAATATCTACACCGCTATCTGTATAAACATGGAAATATCTACACCGCTATCTGTATAAACATGGAAATATCTACACCGCTACCTGTATAAACATGGAAATATCAGCACCGCTATCTGTATGAACATGGAAATATCTACACGGCTATCTGTATGAACATGGAAATATCTACACCGCCATCTGTATGAACATGGAAATATCTGCACCGCCATCTGTTTGAATATATAAATATCTACACCGCCATCTGTATTAAGATGGAGATATCTACACCGCTATCTGAATAAACATGGAAATATCTACACTGCTATCTGTATAAACATGGAAATATCAGCACCGCTATCTGTATGAACATGGAAATATCAGCCCATCTATCTGTATGAACATGGAGATATCTACACCGCCATCTGTATGAACACATATATATCTACACAGCCATCTGGATGAACATGGAAATATCTACACCGCTATCTCTATGAACATGGAAATATCTACACCGCTATCTGAATAAACATGGAAATATCTACACTGCTATCTGTATAAACATGGAAATATCAGCACCGCTATCTGTTTGAACTTGGATATATCTACACAGCCACCTGGATGAACATGGAAATATCTACACCGCTATCTGTGTAAACATGCATACTTCTTCACCGCTATCTGTATAAACATGGAAATATATACACTGCTATCTGTATGAACATGGAAATATCTGCACCGCTATCTGTATGAACATGGAAATATCTACACCGCTATCTGTTTGAACATGGAAATATCTACACCGCTATCTGCATGAAACTGGAAATATCTACACTGCTATCTGCATATACATGGAAATATCTACACAGCTATCTCTTTACACATGGAAATAACTACACCGCTATCTGTATGAACATGGAAATATCTACACCGCCATCTGTATGAACATGGTAATGTCTGCACCGCCATCTGTATGAACATATAAATATCTACACCGCCATCTGTATTAAGATGGAGATATCTACACCGCTATCTGTATAAACATGGAAATATCTACACCGCCATCTGTATTAAGATGGAAATATCTACACCGCTATCTGTATAAACATGGAAATATCTACACCGCTACCTGTATAAACATGGAAATATCAGCACCGCTATCTGTATGAACATGGAAATATCTACACTGCTATCTGTAGGAACATGGAAATATCTACACCTCTATCTGTATGAACATGGAAATATCTACACGGCTATCTGTATAAACATGGAAATATCTACACCGCTACCTGTATAAACATGGAAATATCAGCACCGCTATCTGTATGAACATGGAAATATCTACACCGCTATCTGTATGAACATGGAAATATCTACACCGCTATCTGTATGAACATGGAAATATCTACACCGCTATCTGTATGAACATGGAAATATCTACAAACCTATCTGAATGAACATGGAAATATCTACACCGCTATCTGTTTGAGCATGTAAATATCTACACCGCTATCTGCATGAAAATGGAAATATCTACAAAGCTATCTGCATATACATGGAAATATCTACACAGCTATCTCTTTACACATGGAAATAACTACACCGCTATATCTATAAACATGGAAATATCTACACCACCATCTGTATGAACATGAAAATATCTGCACTGCCATCTTTTTGAACATATAAATATCTACACCGCCATCTGTATTAAGAAGGAAATATCTAAACCGCTATCTGTATAAAGATGGAAATATCAGCACCGCTCTCTGTACGAAAATGGAAATATCTAAACCGCTATCTGTATGAACATGGAAATATCTACACTGCTATCTGTATGAACATGGAAATAGCTACCCCGT
Organism: Gorilla gorilla gorilla; assembly: GCF_029281585.2. NCBI lineage: Eukaryota > Metazoa > Chordata > Mammalia > Primates > Hominidae > Gorilla > Gorilla gorilla. The sequence continues at coordinate 3,967,980 of NC_073234.2, forward strand.
TATGTGTATGAAAATGGAAATAGCTACACCGCTATCTGTATGAACATGGAAATATCTACACCGATATCTGTATGAACATGGATATATCTACACAGCCATCTGGATGAACATGGAAATAGCTACACCGCTATCTGTATGAAGATGGAAATATCTACACCGCTATCTGTATGAACAAGGAAATATCTTCACCGCCATCTGTACGAACATGGATATATCTACAGAGCCATCTGGATGAACATGGAAATATCTACACCTCCATCTGTATGAACATATAAATATCTACACCGCCATCTGTATTAAGATGGAGATATCTACACCGCTATCTGTATAAACCTGAAAATATCTACACCGCTATCTATACAAACATGGAAATATCTACACCGCTATCTGGATAAACATGGAAATTTCTACACCGCTACCTGTATAAACATGGAAATATCAGCACCGCTATCTGTAGGAACATGTAGATATCTACACCGCCATCTGTATGAACATGGATATATCTACACAGCCATCTGGAGGAACATGGAAATATCTAAAACGCTATCTGTACGAACATGGAAATATCTACACCGCTATCTGTATGAACATGGAAATAGCTACACCACTATCTGTATGAACATGGAAATATCTACACGACTATCTGAATGAACATGGAAATATCTACACCGCTATCTGTATGAACATGGATATATCTACACAGCCATCTGGATGAACATGGAAATATCTACACCGCTATCTGTATGAACACGGAAATATCTACACCGCTATCTGTGTAAACATACATACATCTTCACCGCTAAATGTATAAACATGGAAATATCTACACCGCTATCTGTATGAACATGGAAATATCTGCACCGCTATCTGTATGAACATGGAAATATCTGCACCGCTATCTGTTTGAACATGGAAATATCTACACGGCTATCTGCATGAAAATGGAAATATCTACACTGCTATCTGCATATAGATGGAAATATCTACACAGCTATCTCTTTACACATGGAAATAACTACACCGCTATCTGTATGAACATGGAAATATCTACACCGCCATCTGTATGAACATGGAAATATCTGCACCGCCATCTGTATCAGCATATAAATATCTACACCGCCATCTGTATTAAGATGGAGATATCTACACCGCTATCTGTATAAATATGGAAATATCTACACCGCTATCTGTTTAAACATGGAAATATCTACACCGCTATCTGTATAAACATGGAAATATCTACACCGCTACCTGTATAAACATGAAAATATCAGCACCGCTATCTGTATGAACATGGAAATATCTACACCGATATCTGTATATACATGGAAATATCTACACCGCCATCAGTATGAACATGGAAATATCTGCACCGCCATCTGTATGAACATATAAATATCTACACCGCCATCTGTATTAAGATGGAGATATCTACACCACTATCTGAATAAACATGGAAATATCTACACCGCTATCTGTATAAACATGGAAATATCAGCACCGCAATCTGTATGAACATATAAATATCAGCCCCTCTATCTGTATGAACATAGAGATATCTACACCGCCATCTGTATGAACACGGATATATCTACACAGCCATCTGGATGAACATGGAAATATCTACACCGCTATCTGTATGAACATGGAAATAGCTACACCGCTATCCGTATGAACATGGAAATATCTACACCGCTATCTGTATGAACATGGAAATATCTACACCGCTATCTGTATGAACATGGAAATATCTTCACCGACATCTGTACGAACATGGATATATCTACAGAGCCATCTGGATGAACATGGAAATATCTACAACCCCATCTGTATGAACATATAAATATCTACACCGCCATCTGTATTAAGATGGAGATATCTAAACCGCTATCTGTATAAACATGGAAATATCAACACCGCTATCTGTATAAACATGGAAATATCTACACCGCTATCTGTATAAACATGGAAATATCTACACCGCTACCTGTATAAACATGGAAATATCATCACCGCTATCTGTATAAACATGGAAATATCTACACCGCTATCTGTATGAACATGGAAATATCTGCACCGCTATCTGTATGAACATGGAAATATCTACACCGCTATCTGTTTGAACATGGAAATATCTACACGGCTATCTGCATGAAAATGGAAATATCTACACTGCTATCTGCATATACATGGAAATATCTACACAGCTATCTCTTTACACATGGAAATAACTACACCGCTATCTGTATGAACATGGAAATATCTACACCGCCATCTGTATGAACATGGAAATATCTGAACCGCCATCTGTATGAACATATAAATATCTACACCACCATCTGTATTAAGATGGAGATATCTACACCGCTATCTGTATAAACATGGAAATATCTACACCGCTATCTGTATAAACATGGAAATATCTACACCGCTATCTGTATAAACATGGAAATATCTACACCGCTACCTGTATAAACATGGAAATATCAGCACCGCTATCTGTATGAACATGGAAATATCTACACGGCCATCTGTATGAACATGGAAATATCTACACCGCCATCTGTATGAACATGGAAATATCTGCACCGCCATCTGTATGAACATATAAATATCTACACCGCCATATGTATTAAGATGGAGATATCTACACCGCTATCTGAATAAACATGGAAATATCTACACTGCTATCTGTATAAACATGGAAATATCAGCACCGCTATCTGTATGAACATGGAAATATCAGCCACTCTATCTGTATGAACATGGAGATATCTACACCGCCATCTGTATGAACACGGATATATCTACACAGCCATCTGGATGAACATGGAAATTTCTACACCGCTATCTGTATGAACATGGAAATATCTACACCGCTATCTGTATGAACATGGATATATCTACACAGCCATCTGGATAAACATGGAAATATCTACACCGCTATCTGTGTAAACATGCATACTTCTTCACCGCTATCTGTATAAACATGGAAATATATACACTGCTATCTGTATGAACATGGAAATATCTGCACCGCTATCTGTATGAACATGGAAATAACTACACCGCTATCTGTTTGAACATGGAAATATGTACACCGCTATCTGCATGAAACTGGAAATATCTACACTGCTATCTGCATATACATGGAAATATCTACACAGCTATCTCTTTACACATGGAAATAACTACACCGCTATCTGTACGAACATGGAAATATCTACACCGCCATCTGTATGAACATGGAAATATCTGCACCGCCATCTGTATGAACATATAAATATCTACACCGCCATCTGTATTAAGATGGAGATATCTACACCGCTATCTGTATAAACATGGAAATATCTACACCGCTATCTGTATAAACATGGAAATATCTACACTGCTATCTGTATAAACATGGAAATATCTACACCGCTACCTGTATAAACATGGAAATATCAGCACCGCTATCTGTATGAACATGGAAATATCTACACTGCTATCTGTATGAACATGGAAATATCTACACCGCTATCTGTATGAACATGGAAATATCTACACCGCTATCTGTATGAACATGGAAATATCTACAAAGCTATCTGAATGAACATGGAAATACCTACACCGCTATCTGTTTGAACATGTAAATATCTACACCGCTATCTGCATGAAAATGGAAATATCTACAAAGCTAACTGCATATACATGGAAATATCTACACAGCTATCTCTTTACACATGGAAATAACTACACCACTATATCTATAAACATGGAAATATCTACACCACCATCTGTATGAACATGGAAATATCTGCACCGCCATCTGTTTGAACATATAAATATCTACACTGCCATCTGTATTAAGAAGGAAGTATCTAAACCGCTATCTGTATAAAGATGGAAATATCAGCACCGCTCTCTGTATGAAAATGGAAATATCTAAACCGCTATCTGTATGAACATGGAAATATCTACACTGCTATCTGTATGAACATGGAAATAGCTACCCCGTTATGTGTATGAAAATGGAAATAGCTACACCGCTATCTGTATGAACATGGAAATATCTACACCGCTATCTGTATGAACATGGAAATATCTACACCGCTATCTGTATGAACATGGAAATATCTTCACCGCCATCTGTACGAACATGGATATATCTACAGAGCCATCTGGATGAACATGGAAAAATCTACAACCCCATCTGTATGAACATATAAATATCTACACCGCCATCTGTATTAAGATGGAGATATCTAAACCGCTATCTGTATAAACATGGAAATATCAACACCGCTATCTGTATAAACATGGAAATATCTACACCGCAATCTGTATAAACATGGAAATATCTACACCGCTACCTGTATAAACATGGAAATATCAGCACCGCTATCTGTATGAACATGGAAATATCTACACCGCTATCTGTTTGAACATGGAAATATCTACACGGCTATCTGCATGAAAATGGAAATATCTACACTGCTATCTGCATATACATGGAAATATCTACACAGCTATCTCTTTACACATGGAAATAACTACACGACTATATCTATAAACATGGAAATATCTACACCACCATCTGTATGAACATGGAAATATCTACACCGCTATCTGTATGAACATGGAAATATCTACACCGCCATCAGTATGAACATGGAAATATCTGCACTGCCATCTGTATGAACATATAAATATCTACACCGCCATCTGTATTAAGATGGAGATATCTACACCGCTATCTGAATAAACATGGAAATATCTACACCGCTATCTGTATAAACATGGAAATATCAGCACCGCAATCTGTATGAACATGGAAATATCAGCCCCTCTATCTGTATGAACATAGAGATATCTACACCGCCATTTGTATGAACACGGATATATCTACACAGCCATCTGGATGAACATGGAAATATCTACACCGCTATCTGTATGAACGTGGAAATAGCTACACCGCTATCTGTATGAACATGGAAATATCTACACCGCTATCTGTATGAACATGGAAATATCTACACCGCTATCTGTATGAACATGGAAATATCTTCACCGCCATCTGTACGAACATGGATATATCTACAGAGACATCTGGATGAACATGGAAATATCTACAACCCCATCTGTATGAACATATAAATATCTACACCGCCATCTGTATTAAGATGGAGATATCTAAACCGCTATCTGTATAAACATGGAAATATCAACACCGCTATCTGTATAAACATGGAAATATCTACACCGCTATCTGTATAAACATGGAAATATCTACACCGCTACCTGTATAAACATGGAAATATCAGCACCGCTATCTGTATGAACATGGAAATATCTACACCGCTATCTGTATGAACATGGAAATATCTACACCGCTATCTGTATGAACATGGATATATCTACACAGCCCTCTGGATGAACATGGAAATATCCACAACGCTATCTGTGTAAACATGCATACATCTTCACCGCTATCTGTATAAACATGGAAATATCTACACCGCTATCTGTATGAACATGGAAATATCTACACCGCTATCTGTTTGAAGATGGAAATATATACATCGCTATCTGCATGAAAATGGAAATATCTACACAGCTATCTGCATATAGATGGAAATATCTACACAGCAATCTCTTTACACATGGAAATAACTACACCGCTATCTGTATGAACATGGACATATCTAAACCGCCATCTGTATGAACATGGAAATATCTGCACCGCCATCAGTATCAGCATATAAATATCTACACCGCCATCTGTATTAAGATGGAGATATCTACACCGCTATCTGAATAAACATGGAAATATCTACACCGCTACCTGTATAAACACGGAAATATCAGCACCGCTATCTGTATGAACCTGGAAATGTCTACACCGCTATCTGAATGAACATGGAAATATCTACACCGCTATCTGTTTGAACATGTAAATATCTACACCGCTATCTGCATGAAAATGGAAATATCTACAAAGCTATCTGCATATACATGGAAATATCTACACAGCTATCTCTTTACACATGGAAATAACTACACCGCTATCTCTATAAACATGGAAATATCTACACCGCCATCTGTATGAACATGGAAATATCTGCACCGCCATCTGTATGAACATATAAATATCTACACCGCAATCTGTATTAAGAAGGAAATATCCAAACCGCTATCTGTATAAACATGGAAATATCTACACCGCTGCCTGTATAAACATGGAAATATCAGCACCGCTCTCTGTATGAAAATGGAGATATCTACACCGCTATCTGTGTGAACATGGAAATATCTACACCGCTATCTGTATGAACATGGAAATAGCTACACCGTTATCTGTATGAACATGGAAATAGCTACACCGCCATCTGTATGAACATGGAAATATCTACACCTCCATCTGTATGAACATATAAATATCTACACCGCCATCTGTATTAAGATGGAGATATCTACACCGCTATCTGTATAAACCTGAAAATATCTACACCGCTATCTATATAAACATGGAAATATCTACACCGCTATCTGGATAAACATGGAAATTTCTACACCGCTACCTGTATAAACATGGAAATATCAGCACCGCTATCTGTAGGAACATGTAGATATCTACACCACCATCTGTATGAACATGGATATATCTACACAGCCATCTGGAGGAACATGGAAAGATCTACAACGCTATCTGTACGAACATGGAAATATCTACACCGCTATCTGTATGAACATGGAAATAGCTACACCACTATCTGTATGAACATGGAAATATCTACACCACTATCTGAATGAACATGGAAATATCTACACCGCTATCTGTATGAACATGGATATATCTACACAGCCATCTGGATGAACATGGAAATATCTACACCGCTATCTGTATGAACATGGAAATATCTACACCGCTATCTGTGTAAACATACATACATCTTCACCGCTAAATGTATAAACATGGAAATATCTACACCGCTATCTGTATGAACATGGAAATATCTGCACCGCTATCTGTATGAACATGGAAATATCTACACCGCTATCTGTTTGAACATGGAAATATCTACACGGCTATCTGCATGAAAATGGAAATATCTACACTGCTATCTGCATATACATGGAAATATCTACACAGCTATCTCTTTACACATGGAAATAACTACACCGCTATCTGTATGATCATGGAAATATCTACACCGCCATCTGTATGAACATGGAAATATCTGCACCGCCATCTGTATGAACATATAAATAGCTACACCGCCATCTGTATTAAGATGGAGATATCTACACCGCTATCTGTATAAACATGGAAATATCTACACCGCTATCTGTATAAACATGGAAATATCTACACCGCTATCTGGATAAACATGGAAATTTCTACAGCGCTACCTGTATAAACATGGAAATATCAGCACCTCTATCTGTAGGAAAATGGAGATATCTACACCGCCATCTGTATGAACATGGATATAACTACACAGCCATCTGGAGGAACATGGAAATATCTACAACGCTATCTGTACGAACATGGAAATATCTACACCGCTATCTGTATGAACATGGAAATAGCTACACCGCTATCTGAATGAACATGGAAATATCTACACCGCTATCTGTATGAACATGGATATATCTACACAGCCATCTGGATGAACATGGAAATATCTACACCGCTATCTGTAGGAACATGGAAATATCTACACCGCTATCTGTGTAAACATGCATACATCTTCACCGCTATCTGTAGAAACATGGAAATATCTACACCGCTATATGTATGAACATGTAAATAGCTACACCGCTATCTGTATGAACATGGAAATATCTGCACCGCTATCTGTATGAACATGGAAATATCTACACCGCTATCTGTTTGAACATGGAAATATCTACACGGCTATCTGCATGAAAATGGAAATATCTACACTGCTATCTGCATATAGATGGAAATATCTACACAGCTATCTCTTTACACATGGAAATAACTACACCGCTATCTGTATGAACATGGAAATATCTACACCGCCATCTGTATGAACATGGAAATATCTGCACCGCCATCTGTATGAACATATAAATATCTACACCGCCATCTGTATTAAGATGGAGATATCTACACCGATATCTGTATAAATATGGAAATATCTACACCGCTATCTGTTTAAACATGGAAATATCTACACCGCTATCTGTATAAACATGGAAATATCTACACCGCTACCTGTATAAACATGGAAATATCAGCACCGCTATCTGTATGAACATGGAAATATCTACACCGCTATCTGTATGAACATGGAAATATCTACACCGCCATCAGTATGAACATGGAAATATCTGCACCGCCATCTGTATGAACATATAAATATCTACACCGCCATCTGTATTAAGATGGAGATATCTACACCGCTATCTGAATAAACATGGAAATATCTACACCGCTATCTGTATAAACATGGAAATATCAGCACCGCAATCTGTATGAACATATAAATATCAGCCCCTCTATCTGTATGAACATAGAGATATCTACACCGCCATCTGTATGAACACGGATATATCTACACAGCCATCTGGATGAACATGGAAATATCTACACCGCTATCTGTATGAACATGGAAATAGCTACACCGCTATCCGTATGAACATGGAAATATCTACACCGCTATCTGTATGAACATGGAAATATCTACACAGCTATCTGTATGAACATGGAAATATCTTCACCGACATCTGTACGAACATGGATATATCTACAGAGCCATCTGGATGAACATGGAAATATCTACAACCCCATCTGTATGAACATATAAATATCTACACAGCCATCTGGATGAACATGGAAATATCTACACCGCTATCTGTATGAACATGGAAATATCTACACCGCTATCTGTATGAACATGGATATATCTACACAGCCATCTGGATAAACATGGAAATATCTACACCGCTATCTGTGTAAACATGCATACTTCTTCACCGCTATCTGTATAAACATGGAAATATATACACTGCTATCTGTATGAACATGGAAATATCTGCACCGCTATCTGTATGAACATGGAAATAACTACACCGCTATCTGTTTGAACATGGAAATATCTACACCGCTATCTGCATGAAACTGGAAATATCTACACTGCTATCTGCATATACATGGAAATATCTACACAGCTATCTCTTTACACATATAAATAACTACACCGCTATCTGTACGAACATGGAAATATCTACACCGCCATCTGTATGAACATGGAAATATCTGCACCGCCATCTGTATGAACATATAAATATCTACACCGCCATCTGTATTAAGATGGAGATATCTACACCGCTATCTGTATAAACATGGAAATATCTACACCGCTATCTGTATAAACATGGAAATATCTACACCGCTATCTGTATAAACATGGAAATATCTACACCGCTACCTGTATAAACATGGAAATATCAGCACCGCTATCTGTATGAACATGGAAATATCTACACTGCTATCTGTATGAACATGGAAATATCTACACCGCTATCTGTATGAACATGGAAATATCTACACCGCTATCTGTATGAACATGGAAATATCTACAAAGCTATCTGAATGAACATGGAAATACCTACACCGCTATCTGTTTGAACATGTAAATATCTACACCGCTATCTGCATGAAAATGGAAATATCTACAAAGCTATCTGCATATACATGGAAATATCTACACAGCTATCTCTTTACACATGGAAATAACTACACCACTATATCTATAAACATGGAAATATCTACACCACCATCTGTATGAACATGGAAATATCTGCACCGCCATCTGTTTGAACATATAAATATCTACACCGCCATCTGTATTAAGAAGGAAATATCTAAACCGCTATCTGTATAAAGATGGAAATATCAGCACCGCTCTCTGTATGAAAATGGAAATATCTAAACCGCTATCTGTAAGAACATGGAAATATCTACACTGCTATCTGTATGAACATGGAAATAGCTACCCCGTTATGTGTATGAAAATGGAAATAGCTACACCGCTATCTGTATGAACATGGAAATATCTACACCGCTATCTGTATGAACATGGAAATATCTACACCGCTATCTGTATGAACATGGAAATATTTTCACCGCCATCTGTACGAACATGGATATATCTACAGAGCCATCTGGATGAACATGGAAATATCTACAACCCCATCTGTATGAACATATAAATATCTACACCGCCATCTGTATTAAGATGGAGATATCTAAACCGCTATCTGTATAAACATGTAAATATCAACACCGCTATCTGTATAAACATGGAAATATCTACACCGCAATCTGTATAAACATGGAAATATCTACACCGCTACCTGTATAAACTTGGAAATATCAGCACCGCTATCTGTATGAACATGGAAATATCTACACCGCTATCTGTTTGAACATGGAAATATCTACACGGCTATCTGCATGAAAATGGAAATATCTACACTGCTATCTGCATATACATGGAAATATCTACACAGCTATCTCTTTACACATGGAAATAACTACACCACTATATCTATAAACATGGAAATATCTACACCACCATCTGTATGAACATGGAAATATCTGCACCGCCATCTGTTTGAACATATAAATATCTACACCGCCATCTGTATTAAGAAGTAAATATCTAAACCGCTATCTGTATAAACATGGAAATATCAGCACCGCTCTCTGTATGAAAATGGAAATATCTAAACCGCTATCTGTATGAACATGGAAATACCTACACTGCTATCTGTATGAACATGGAAATAGCTACCCCGTTATGTGTATGAAAATGGAAATAGCTACACCGCTATCTGTATGAACATGGAAATATCTACACCGCTATCTGTATGAACATGGAAATATCTACACCGCTATCTGTATGAACATGGAAATATCTTCACCGCCATCTCTACGAACATGGATATATCTACAGAGCCATCTGGATGAACATGGAAATATCTACAACCCCATCTGTATGAACATATAAATATCTACACCGCCATCTGTATTAAGATGGAGATATCTAAACCGCTATCTGTATAAACATGGAAATATCAACACCGCTATCTGTATAAACATGGAAATATCTACACCGCAATCTGTATAAACATGGAAATATCTACACCGCTACCTGTATAAACATGGAAATATCAGCACCGCTATCTGTTTGAACATTGAAATATCTACACGGCTATCTGCATGAAAATGGAAATATCTACACTGCTATCTGCATATACATGGAAATATCTACACAGCTATCTCTTTACACATGGAAATAACTACACCGCTATCTGTATGAACATGGAAATATCTACACCGCCATCTGTATGAACATGGAAATATCTGCACCGCCATCTGTATGAACATATAAATATCTACACCGCCATCTGTATTAAGATGGAGATATCTACACCGCTATCTGTATAAACATGGAAATATCTACACCGCTATCTGTATAAACATGGAAATATCTACACCGCTATCTGTATAAACATGGAAATATCTACACCGCTACCTATATAAACATGGAAATATCAGCACCGCTATCTGTATGAAAATGGAAATATCTACACCGCTATCTGTATGAACATGGAAATATCTACACCGCCATCAGTATGAACATGGAAATATCTGCACCGCCATCTGTATGAACATATAAATATCTACACCGCCATCTGTATTAAGATGGAGATATCTACACCGCTATCTGAATAAACATGGAAATATCTACACCGCTATCTGTATAAACATGGAAATATCAGCACCGCAATCTGTATGAACATGGAAATATCAGCCCCTCTATCTGTATGAACATAGAGATATCTACACCGCCATTTGTATGAACACGGATATATCTACACAGCCATCTGGATGAACATGGAAATATCTACACCGCTATCTGTATGAACGTGGAAATAGCTACACCGCTATCTGTATGAACATGGAAATATCTACACCGCTATCTGTATGAACATAGAAATATCTACACCGCTATCTGTATGAACATGGAAATATCTTCACCGCCATCTGTACGAACATGGATATATCTACAGAGACATCTGGATGAACATGGAAATATCTACAACCCCATCTGTATGAACATATAAATATCTACACCGCCATCTGTATTAAGATGGAGATATCTAAACCGCTATCTGTATAAACATGGAAATATCAACACCGCTATCTGTATAAACATGGAAATATCTACACCGCTATCTGTATAAACATGGAAATATCTACACCGCTACCTGTATAAACATGGAAATATCAGCACCACTATCTGAATGAACATGGAAATATCTACACCGCTATCTGTTTGAAGATGGAAATATATACATCGCTATCTGCATGAAAATGGAAATATCTACACAGCTATCTGCATATAGATGGAAATATCTACACAGCAATCTCTTTACACATGGAAATAACTACACCGCTATCTGTATGAACATGGACATATCTAAACCGCCATCTGTATGAACATGGAAATATCTGCACCGCCATCAGTATCAGCATATAAATATCTACACCGCCATCTGTATTAAGATGGAGATATCTACACCGCTATCTGAATAAACATGGAAATATCTACACCGCTATCTGTATAAACATGGAAATATCTACACCACTATCTGTATAAACATGGAAATATCTACACCGCTACCTGTATAAACACGGAAATATCAGCACCGCTATCTGTATGAACCTGGAAATGTCTACACCGCTATCTGAATGAACATGGAAATATCTACACCGCTATCTGTTTGAACATGTAAATATCTACACCGCTATCTGCATGAAAATGGAAATATCTACAAAGCTATCTGCATATACATGGAAATATCTACACAGCTATCTCTTTACACATGGAAATAACTACACCGCTATCTCTATAAACATGGAAATATCTACACAGCCATCTGAATGAACATGGAAATATCTGCACCGCCATCTGTATGAACATATAAATATCTACACCGCAATCTGTATTAAGAAGGAAATATACAAACCGCTATCTGTATAAACATGGAAATATCTACACCGCTGCCTGTATAAACATGGAAATATCAGCACCGCTCTCTGTATGAAAATGGAGATATCTACACCGCTATCTGTGTGAACATGGAAATATCTACACCGCTATCTGTATGAACATGGAAATAGCTACACCGTTATCTGTATGAACATGGAAATAGCTACACCGCTATCTGTATGAACATGGAAATATCTACACCGCTATCTGTATGAACATGGATATATCTACAAAGCCATCAGGAGGAACATGGAAATATCTACACCGCTATCTGTATGAACATGGAAATATCTACACCGCTATCTGTATGAACTTGGATATATCTACACAGCCATCTGGATGAACATGGAAATATCTACACCGCTATCTGTGTAAACATGCATACTTCTTCACCGCTATCTGTATAAACATGGAAATATATACACTGCTATCTGTATGAACATGGAAATACCTGCACCACTATCTGTATGAACATGGAAATATCTACACCGCTATCTGTTTGAACATGGAAATATCTACACGGCTATCTGCATGAAAATGGAAATATCTACACTGCTATCTGCATATACATGGAAATATCTACACAGCTATCTCTTTACACATGGAAATAACTACACCGCTATCTGTATGAACATGGAAATATCTACACCGCCATCTGTATGAACATGGAAATATCTGCACCGCCATCTGTATGAACATATAAATATCTACACCGCCATCTGTATTAAGATGGAGATATCTACACCGCTATCTGTATAAACATAGAAATATCTACACCGCTATCTGTATAAACATGGAAATATCTACACCGCTATCTGTATAAACATGGAAATATCTACACCGCTACCTGTATAAACATGGAAATATCAGCACCGCAATCTGTATGAACATGGAAATATCTACACCGCTATCTGTATGAACATGGAAATATCTACACCGCCATCAGTATGAACATGGAAATATCTGCACCGCCATCTGTATGAGCATATAAATATCTACACCGCCATCTGTATTAAGATGGAGATATCTACACCGCTATCTGTATAAACATAGAAATATCTACACCGCTATCTGTATGAACATGGAAATATCTACACCGCTATCTGTATGAACATGGAAATATCTTCACCGCCATCTGTACGAACATGGATATATCTACAGAGCCATCTGGATGAACATGGAAATATCTACAACCCCATCTGTATGAACATATAAATATCTACACCGCCATCTGTATTAAGATGGAAATATCTAAACCGCTATCTGTATAAACATGGAAATATCAACACCGCTATCTGTATAAACATGGAAATATCTACACCGCAATCTGTATAAACATGGAAATATCTACACCGCTACCTGTATAAACATGGAAATATCAGCACCGCTATCTGTATGAACATGGAAATATCTACACCGCTATCTGTTTGAACATGGAAATATCTACACGGCTATCTGCATGAAAATGGAAATATCTACACTGCTATCTGCATATACATGGAAATATCTACACAGCTATCTCTTTACACATGGAAATAACTACACCGCTATCTGTATGAACATGGAAATATCTACACCGCCATCTGTATGAACATGGAAATATCTGCACCGCCATCTGTATGAACATATAAATATCTACACCGCCATCTGTATTAAGATGGAGATATCTACACCGCTATCTGTATAAACATGGAAATATCCACACCGCTATCTGTATAAACATGGAAATATCTACACCGCTATCTGTATAAAGATGGAAATATCTACACCGCTACCTGTATAAACATGGAAATATCAGCACCGCTATCTGTATGAACATGGAAATATCTACACCGCTATCTGTATGAACATGGAAATATCTACACCGCCATCAGTATGAACATGGAAATATCTGCACCGCCATCTGTATGAGCATATAAATATCTACACCGCCATCTGTATTAAGATGGAGATATCTACACCGCTATCTGAATAAAGATGGAAATATCTACACCGCTATCTGTATGAACATGGAAATATCTACACCGCCATCAGTATGAACATGGAAATATCTACACCGCTATCTGTTTGAACATGGAAATATCTACACGGCTATCTGCATGAAAATGGAAATATCTACACTGCTATCTGCATATACATGGAAATATCTACACAGCTATCTCTTTACACATGGAAATAACTACACCACTATATCTATAAACATGGAAATATCTACACCACCATCTGTATGAACATGGAAATATCTGCACCGCCATCTGTTTGAACATATAAATATCTACACCGCCATCTGTATTAAGAAGGAAATATCTAAACCGCTATCTGTATAAAGATGGAAATATCAGCACCGCTCTCTGTATGAAAATGGAAATATCTAAACCGCTATCTGTATGAACATGGAAATACCTACACTGCTATCTGTATGAACATGGAAATAGCTACCCCGTTATGTGTATGAAAATGGAAATAGCTACACCGCTATCTGTATGAACATGGAAATATCTACACCGCTATCTGTATGAACATGGAAATATCTACACCGCTATCTGTATGAACATGGAAATATCTGCACCGCCATCTGTATGAGCATATAAATATCTACACCGCCATCTGTATTAAGATGGAGATATCTACACCGCTATCTGTATAAACATAGAAATATCTACACCGCTATCTGTATGAACATGGAAATATCTACACCGCTATCTGTATGAACATGGAAATATCTTCACCGCCATCTGTACGAACATGGATATATCTACAGAGCCATCTGGATGAACATGGAAATATCTACAACCCCATCTGTATGAACATATAAATATCTACACCGCCATCTGTATTAAGATGGAAATATCTAAACCGCTATCTGTATAAACATGGAAATATCAACACCGCTATCTGTATAAACATGGAAATATCTACACCGCAATCTGTATAAACATGGAAATATCTACACCGCTACCTGTATAAACATGGAAATATCAGCACCGCTATCTGTATGAACATGGAAATATCTACACCGCTATCTGTTTGAACATGGAAATATCTACACGGCTATCTGCATGAAAATGGAAATATCTACACTGCTATCTGCATATACATGGAAATATCTACACAGCTATCTCTTTACACATGGAAATAACTACACCGCTATCTGTATGAACATGGAAATATCTACACCGCCATCTGTATGAACATGGAAATATCTGCACCGCCATCTGTATGAACATATAAATATCTACACCGCCATCTGTATTAAGATGGAGATATCTACACCGCTATCTGTATAAACATGGAAATATCCACACCGCTATCTGTATAAACATGGAAATATCTACACCGCTATCTGTATAAAGATGGAAATATCTACACCGCTACCTGTATAAACATGGAAATATCAGCACCGCTATCTGTATGAACATGGAAATATCTACACCGCTATCTGTATGAACATGGAAATATCTACACCGCCATCAGTATGAACATGGAAATATCTGCACCGCCATCTGTATGAGCATATAAATATCTACACCGCCATCTGTATTAAGATGGAGATATCTACACCGCTATCTGAATAAAGATGGAAATATCTACACCGCTATCTGTATGAACATGGAAATATCTACACCGCCATCAGTATGAACATGGAAATATCTACACCGCTATCTGTTTGAACATGGAAATATCTACACGGCTATCTGCATGAAAATGGAAATATCTACACTGCTATCTGCATATACATGGAAATATCTACACAGCTATCTCTTTACACATGGAAATAACTACACCACTATATCTATAAACATGGAAATATCTACACCACCATCTGTATGAACATGGAAATATCTGCACCGCCATCTGTTTGAACATATAAATATCTACACCGCCATCTGTATTAAGAAGGAAATATCTAAACCGCTATCTGTATAAAGATGGAAATATCAGCACCGCTCTCTGTATGAAAATGGAAATATCTAAACCGCTATCTGTATGAACATGGAAATACCTACACTGCTATCTGTATGAACATGGAAATAGCTACCCCGTTATGTGTATGAAAATGGAAATAGCTACACCGCTATCTGTATGAACATGGAAATATCTACACCGCTATCTGTATGAACATGGAAATATCTACACCGCTATCTGTATGAACATGGAAATATCTTCACCGCCATTTGTACGAACATGGATATATCTACAGAGCCATCTGGATGAACATGGAAATATCTACAACCCCATCTGTATGAACATATAAATATCTACACCGCCATCTGTATTAAGATGGAGATATCTAAACCGCTATCTGTATAAACATGGAAATATCAACACCGCTATCTGTATAAACATGGAAATATCTACACCGCAATCTGTATAAACATGGAAATATCTACACCGCTACCTGTATAAACATGGAAATATCAGCACCGCTATCTGTATGAACATGGAAATATCTACACCGCTATCTGTTTGAACATGGAAATATCTACACGGCTATCTGCATGAAAATGGAAATATCTACACTGCTATCTGCATATACATGGAAATATCTACACAGCTATCTCTTTACACATGGAAATAACTACACCGCTATGTGTATGAATATGGAAATATCTACACCGCCATCTGTATGAACATGGAAATATCTGCACCGCCATCTGTATGAACATATAAATATCTACACCACCATCTGTATTAAGATGGAGATATCTACACCGCTATCTGTATAAACATGGAAATATCTACACTGCTATCTGTATAAACATGGAAATATCTACACCGCTATCTGTATAAACATGGAAATATCTACACCGCTACCTGTATAAACATGGAAATATCAGCACCGCTATCTGTATGAACATGGAAATATCTACACCGCTATCTGTATGAACCTGGAAATATCTACACCGCTATCTGTATGAACATGGAAATATCTGCACCGCCATCTGTATGAACATATAAATATCTACACCGCCATCTGTATTAAGATGGAGATATCTACACCGCTATCTGAATAAACATGGAAATATCTACACCGCTATCTGTATAAACATGGAAATATCAGCACAGCAATCTGTATGAACATGGAAATATCATCCCCTCTATCTGTATGAACATAGAGATATCTACACCGCCATTTGTATGAACACGGATATATCTACACAGCCATCTGGATGAACATGGAAATATCTACACCGCTATCTGTATGAACGTGGAAATAGCTACACCGCTATCTGTATGAACATGGAAATATCTACACCGCTATCTGTATGAACATGGAAATATCTACACCGCTATCTGTATGAACATGGAAATATCTTCACCGCCATCTGTACGAACATGGATATATCTACAGAGACATCTGGATGAACATGGAAATATCTACAACCCCATCTGTATGAACATATAAATATCTACACCGCCATCTGTATTAAGATGGAGATATCTAAACCGCTATCTGTATAAACATGGAAATATCAACACCGCTATCTGTATAAACATGGAAATATCTACACCGCTATCTGTATAAACATGGAAATATCTACACCGCTACCTGTATAAACATGGAAATATCAGCACCGCTATCTGTATGAACATGGAAATATCTACACCGCTATCTGTATGAACATGGAAATATCTACACCGCTATCTGTATGAACATGGATATATCTACACAGCCCTCTGGATGAACATGGAAATATCCACACCGCTATCTGTGTAAACATGCATACATCTTCACCGCTATCTGTATAAACATGGAAATATCTACACCGCTATCTGTATGAACATGGAAATATCTACACCGCTATCTGTTTGAAGATGGAAATATATACATCGCTATCTGCATGAAAATGGAAATATCTACACAGCTATCTGCATATAGATGGAAATATCTACACAGCAATCTCTTTACACATGGAAATAACTACACCGCTATCTGTATGAACATGGACATATCTAAACCGCCATCTGTATGAACATGGAAATATCTGCACCGCCATCAGTATCAGCATATAAATATCTACACCGCCATCTGTATTAAGATGGAGATATCTACACCGCTATCTGAATAAACATGGAAATATCTACACCGCTATCTGTATAAACATGGAAATATCTACACCACTATCTGTATAAACATGGAAATGTCTACACCGCTACCTGTATAAACACGGAAATATCAGCACCGCTATCTGTATGAACCTGGAAATGTCTACACCGCTATCTGAATGAACATGGAAATATCTACACCGCTATCTGTTTGAACATGTAAATATCTACACTGCTATCTGCATGAAAATGGAAATATCTACAAAGCTATCTGCATATACATGGAAATATCTACACAGCTATCTCTTTACACATGGAAATAACTACACCGCTATCTCTATAAACATGGAAATATCTACACCGCCATCTGTATGAACATGGAAATATCTGCACCGCCATCTGTATGAACATATAAATATCTACACCGCAATCTGTATTAAGAAGGAAATATCCCAACCGCTATCTGTATAAACATGGAAATATCTACACCGCTGCCTGTATAAACATGGAAATATCAGCACGGCTCTCTGTATGAAAATGGAGATATCTACACCGCTATCTGTGTGAACATGGAAATATCTACACTGCTATCTGTATGAACATGGAAATAGCTACACCGTTATCTGTATGAACATGGAAATAGCTACACCGCTATCTGTATGAACATTTAAATATCTACACCGCTATCTGTATGAACATGGATATATCTACACAGCCATCAGGAGGAACATGGAAATATCTACACCGCTATCTGTATGAACATGGAAATATCTACACCGCTATCTGTATGAACTTGGATATATCTACACAGCCATCTGGATGAACATGGAAATATCTACACCGCTATCTGTGTAAACATGCATACTTCTTCACCGCTATCTGTATAAACATGGAAATATATACACTGCTATCTGTATGAACATGGAAATACCTGCACCGCTATCTGTATGAACATGGAAATATCTACACCGCTATCTGTTTGAACATGGAAATATCTACACGGCTATCTGCATGAAAATGGAAATATCTTCACTGCTATCTGCATATACATGGAAATATCTACACAGCTATCTCTTTACACATGGAAATAACTACACCGCTATCTGTATGAACATGGAAATATCTACACCGCCATCTGTATGAACATGGAAATATCTGCACCGCCATCTGTATGAACATATAAATATCTACACCGCCATCTGTATTAAGATGGAGATATCTACACCGCTATCTGTATAAACATGGAAATATCTACACCGCTATCTGTATAAACATGGAAATATCTACACCGCTATCTGTATAAACATGGAAATATCTACACCGCTACCTGTATAAACATGGAAATATCAGCACCGCAATCTGTATGAACATGGAAATATCTACACCGCTATCTGTATGAACATGGAAATATCTACACCGCCATCAGTATGAACATGGAAATATCTGCACTGCCATCTGTATGAACATATAAATATCTACACCGCCATCTGTATTAAGATGGAGATATCTACACCGCTATCTGAATAAACATGGAAATATCTACACCTCTATCTGTAAAAACATGGAAATATCAGCACCGCAATCTGTATGAACATGGAAATATCAGCCCCTCTATCTGTATGAACATAGAGATATCTACACCGCCATGTGGATGAACACGGATATATCTACACAGCCATCTGGATGAACATGGAAATATCTACACCGCTATCTGTATGAACATGGAAATAGCTACACCGCTATCTGTATGAACATGGAAATATCTACACCGCTATCTGTATGAACATTGAAATATCTACACCGCTATCTGTATGAACATGGAAATATCTTCACCGCCATCTGTACGAACATGGATATATCTACAGAGCCGTCTGGATGAACATGGAAATATCTACAACCCCATCTGTATGAACATATAAATATCTACACCGCCATCTGTATTAAGATGGAGATATCTAAACCGCTATCTGTATAAACATGGAAATATCAACACCGCTATCTGTATAAACATGGAAATATCTACACCGCAATCTGTATAAACATGGAAATATCTACACCGCTACCTGTATAAACATGGAAATATCAGCACCGCTATCTGTATGAACATGGAAATATCTACACCGCTATCTGTTTGAACATGGAAATATCTACACGGCTATCTGCATGAAAATGGAAATATCTACACTGCTATCTGCATATACATGGAAATATCTACACAGCTATCTCTTTACACATGGAAATAACTACACCGCTATCTGTATGAACATGGAAATATCTACACCGCCATCTGTATGAACATGGAAATATCTGCACCGCCATCTGTATGAACATATAAATATCTACACCGCCATCTGTATTAAGATGGAGATATCTACACCGCTATCTGTATAAACATGGAAATATCTACACCGCTATCTGTATAAACATGGAAATATCTACACCGCTATCTGTATAAAGATGGAAATATCTACACCGCTACCTGTATAAACATGGAAATATCAGCACCGCAATCTGTATGAACATGGAAATATCAGCCCCTCTATCTGTAAGAACATAGAGATATCTACACCGCCATCTGTATGAACACGGATATATCTACACAGCCATCTGGATGAACATGGAAATATCTACACCGCTATCTGTATGAACGTGGAAATAGCTACACCGCTATCTGTATGAACATGGAAATATCTGCACCGCTATCTGTATGAACATGGAAATATCTACACCGCTATCTGTATGAACATGGAAATATCTTCACCGCCATCTGTACGAACATGGATATATCTACAGAGACATCTGGATGAACATGGAAATATCTACAACCCCATCTGTATGAACATATAAATATCTACACCGCCATCTGTATTAAGATGGAGATATCTAAACCGCTATCTGTATAAACATGGAAATATCAACACCGCTATCTGTATAAACATGGAAATATCTACACCGCTATCTGTATAAACATGGAAATATCTACACCGCTATCTGTATGAACATGGAAATATCTACACCGCTATCTGTTTGAAGATGGAAATATATACATCTCTATCTGCATGAAAATGGAAATATCTACACAGCTATCTGCATATAGATGGAAATATCTACACAGCAATCTCTTTACACATGGAAATAACTACACCGCTATCTGTATGAACATGGACATATCTAAACCGCCATCTGTATGAACATGGAAATATCTGCACCGCCATCAGTATCAGCATATAAATATCTACACCGCCATCTGTATTAAGATGGAGATATCTACACCGCTATCTGAATAAACATGGAAATATCTACACCGCTATCTGTATAAACATGGAAATATCTACACCACTATCTGTATAAACATGGAAATATCTACACCGCTACCTGTATAAACACGGAAATATCAGCACCGCTATCTGTATGAACCTGGAAATGTCTACACCGCTATCTGAATGAACATGGAAATATCTACACCGCTATCTGTTTGAACATGTAAATATCTACGCCGCTATCTGCATGAAAATGGAAATATCTACAAAGCTATCTGCATATACATGGAAATATCTACACAGCTATCTCTTTACACATGGAAATAACTACACCGCTATCTCTATAAACATGGAAATATCTACACCGCCATCTGTATGAACATGGAAATATCTGCACCGCCATCTGTATGAACATATAAATATCTACACCGCCATCTGTATTAAGAAGGAAATATCTAAACCGCTATCTGTATAAACATGGAAATATCTACACCGCTGCCTGTATAAACATGGAAATATCAGCACCGCTCTCTGTATGAAAATGGAGATATCTACACCGCTATCTGTATGAACATGGAAATATCTACACTGCTATCTGTATGAACATGGAAATAGCTACACTGTTATCTGTATGAACATGGAAATAGCTACACCGCTATCTGTATGAACATGGAAATATCTACACCGCTATCTGTATGAACATGGATATATCTACACAGCCATCAGGAGGAACATGGAAATATCTACACCACTATCTGTATGAACATGGAAATATCTACACCGCTATCTGTATGAACTTGGATATATCTACACAGCCATCTGGATGAACATGGAAATATCTACACCGCTATCTGTGTAAACATGCATACTTCTTCACCGCTATCTGTATAAACATGGAAATATATACACTGCTATCTGTATGAACATGGAAATACCTGCACCGCTATCTGTATGAACATGGAAATATCTACACCGCTATCTGTTTGAACATGGAAATATCTACACCGCTATCTGCATGAAAATGGAAATATCTACACTGCTATCTGCATATACATGGTAATATCTACACAGCTATCTCTTTACACATGGAAATAACTACACCGCTATCTGTATGAACATGGAAATATCTACACCGCCATCTGTATGAACATGGAAATATCTGCACCGCCATCTGTATGAACATATAAATATCTACACCGCCATCTGTATTAAGATGGAGATATCTACACCGCTATCTGTATAAACATGGAAATATCTACACTGCAATCTGTATAAACATGGAAATATCTACACCGCTATCTGTATAAACATGGAAATATCTACACCGCTACCTGTATAAACATGGAAATATCAGCACCGCTATCTGTGTGAACATGGAAATATCTACACCGCTATCTGTATGAACATGGAAATATCTACACCGCTATCTGTATGGACATGGAAATATCTACACCGCTATCTGTATGAACATGGAAATATCTACAAAGCTATCTGAATGAACATGGAAATATCTACACCGCTATCTGTTTGAACATGGAAATATCTACACCGCTATCTGCATGAAAATGGAAATATCTACAAAGCTATCTGCATATACATGGAAATATCTACACAGCTATCTCTTTACACATGGAAATAACTACACCGCTATATCTATAAACATGGAAATATCTACACCACCATCTGTATGAACATGGAAATATCTGCACCGCCATCTGTTTGAACATATAAATATCTACACCGCCATCTGTATTAAGAAGGAAATATCTAAACCGCTATCTGTATAAAGATGGAAATATCAGCACCGCTCTCTGTATGAAAATGGAAATATCTAAACCGCTATCTGTATGAACATGGAAATATCTACACTGCTATCTGTATGAACATGGAAATAGCTACCCCGTTATGTGTATGAAAATGGAAATAGCTACACCGCGATCTGCTTGAACATGGAAATATCTACACCGATATCTGTATGAACATGGATATATCTACACAGCCATCTGGATGAACATGGAAATAGCTACACCGCTATCTGTATGAACATGGAAATATCTACACCGCTATCTGTATGAACAAGGAAATATCTTCACCGCCCTCTGTACGAACATGGATATATCTACAGAGCCATCTGGATGAACATGGAAATATCTACACCTCCATCTGTATGAACATATAAATATCTACACCGCCATCTGTATTAAGATGGAGATATCTACACTGCTATCTGTATAAACCTGAAAATATCTACACCGCTATCTATATAAACATGGAAATATCTACACCGCTATCTGGATAAACATGGAAATTTCTACACCGCTACCTGTATAAACATGGAAATATCAGCACCGCTATCTTTAGGAACATGGAGATATCTACACCGCCATCTGTATGAACATGGATATATCTACACAGCCATCTGGAGGAACATGGAAATATCTACACCGCTATCTGTGTAAACATGCATACTTCTTCACCGCTATCTGTATAAACATGGAAATATATACACTGCTATCTGTATGAACATGGAAATATCTGCACCGCTATCTGTATGAACATGGAAATATCTACACCGCTATCTGTTTGAACATGGAAATATCTACACCGCTATCTGCATGAAACTGGAAATATCTACACTGCTATCTGCATATACATGGAAATATCTACACAGCTATCTCTTTACACATGGAAATAACTACACCGCTATCTGTACGAACATGGAAATATCTACACCGCCATCTGTATGAACATGGAAATATCTGCACCGCCATCTGTATGAACATATAAATATCTACACCGCCATCTGTATTAAGATGGAGATATCTACACCGCTATCTGTATAAACATGGAAATATCTACACCGCTATCTGTATAAACATGGAAATATCTACACCGCTATCTGTATAAACATGGAAATATCTACACCGCTACCTGTATAAACATGGAAATATCAGCACCGCTATCTGTATGAACATGGAAATATCTACACTGCTATCTGTATGAACATGGAAATATCTACACCGCTATCTGTATGAACATGGAAATATCTACACCGCTATCTGTATGAACATGGAAATATCTACAAAGCTATCTGAATGAACATGGAAATACCTACACCGCTATCTGTTTGAACATGTAAATATCTACACCGCTATCTGCATGAAAATGGAAATATCTACAAAGCTATCTGCATATACATGGAAATATCTACACAGCTATCTCTTTACACATGGAAATAACTACACCACTGTATCTATAAACATGGAAATATCTACACCACCATCTGTATGAACATGGAAATATCTGCACCGCCATCTGTTTGAAGATATAAATATCTACACCGCCATCTGTATTAAGAAGGAAATATCTAAACCGCTATCTGTATAAAGATGGAAATATCAGCACCGCTCTCTGTATGAAAATGGAAATATCTAAACCGCTATCTGTATGAACATGGAAATATCTACACTGCTATCTGTATGAACATGGAAATAGCTACCCCGTTATGTGTATGAAAATGGAAATAGCTACACCGCTATCTGTATGAACATGGAAATATCTACACCGCTATCTGTATGAACATGGAAATATCTACACCGCTATCTGTATGAACATGGAAATATCTTCACCGCCATTTGTACGAACATGGATATATCTACGGAGCCATCTGGATGAACATGGAAATATCTACAACCCCATCTGTATGAACATATAAATATCTACACCGCCATCTGTATTAAGATGGAGATATCTAAACCGCTATCTGTATAAACATGGAAATATCAACACCGCTATCTGTGTAAACATGGAAATATCTACACCGCAATCTGTATAAACATGGAAATATCTACACCGCTACCTGTATAAACATGGAAATATCAGCACCGCTATCTGTATGAACATGGAAATATCTACACCGCTATCTGTATGAACATGGAAATATCTACACCGCTATCTGTATGGACATGGAAATATCTACACCGCTATCTGTATGAACATGGAAATATCTACAAAGCTATCTGAATGAACATGGAAATACCTACACCGCTATCTGTTTGAACATGTAAATATCTACACCGCTATCTGCATGAAAATGGAAATATCTACAAAGCTATCTGCATATACATGGAAATATCTACACAGATATCTCTTTACACATGGAAATAACTACACCACTATATCTATAAACATGGAAATATCTACACCACCATCTGTATGAACATGGAAATATCTGCACCGCCATCTGTTTGAAGATATAAATATCTACACCGCCATCTGTATTAAGAAGGAAATATCTAAACAGCTATCTGTATAAAGATGGAAATATCAGCACCGCTCTCTGTATGAAAATGGAAATATCTAAACCGCTATCTGTATGAACATGGAAATATCTACACTGCTATCTGTATGAACATGGAAATAGCTACCCCGTTATGTGTATGAAAATGGAAATAGCTACACCGCTATCTGTATGAACATGGAAATATCTACACCGCTATCTGTATGAACATGGAAATATCTACACCGCTATCTGTATGAACATGGAAATATCTTCACCGCCATCTGTACGAACATGGATATATCTACAGAGCCATCTGGATGAACATGGAAATATCTACAACCCCATCTGTATGAACATATAAATATCTACACCGCCATCTGTATTAAGATGGAGATATCTAAACCGCTATCTGTATAAACATGGAAATATCAACACCGCTATCTGTATAAACATGGAAATATCTACACCGCAATCTGTATAAACATGGAAATATCTACACCGCTACCTGTATAAACATGGAAATATCAGCACCGCTATCTGTATGAACATGGAAATATCTACACCGCTATCTGTTTGAACATGGAAATATCTACACCGCTATCTGCATGAAAATGGAAATATCTACACTGCTATCTGCATATACATGGAAATATCTACACAGCTATCTCTTTACACATGGAAATAACTACACCACTATATCTATAAACATGGAAATATCTACACCACCATCTGTATGAACATGGAAATATCTGCACCGCCATCTGTTTGAACATATAAATATCTACACCGCCATCTGTATTAAGAAGGAAATATCTAAACCGCTATCTGTATAAAGATGGAAATATCAGCACCGCTCTCTGAAAATGGAAATATCTAAACCGCTATCTGTATGAACATGGAAATATCTACACTGCTATCTGTATGAACATGTAAATAGCTACCCCGTTATGTGTATGAAAATGGAAATAGCTACACCGCTATCTGTATGAACATGGAAATATCTACACCGCTATCTGTATGAGCATGGAAATATCTACACCGCTATCTGTATGAACATGGAAATATCTTCACCGCCATCTGTACGAACATGGATATATCTACAGAGCCATCTGGATGAACATGGAAATATCTACAACCCCATCTGTATGAACATATAAATATCTACACCGCCATCTGTATTAAGATGGAGATATCTAAACCGCTATCTGTATAAACATGGAAATATCAACACCGCTATCTGTATAAACATGGAAATATCTACACCGCAATCTGTATAAACATGGAAATATCTACACCGCTACCTGTATAAACATGGAAATATCAGCACCGCTATCTGTATGAACATGGAAATATCTACACCGCTATCTGTTTGAACATGGAAATATCTACACGGCTATCTGCATGAAAATGGAAATATCTACACTGCTATCTGCATATACATGGAAATATCTACACAGCTATCTCTTTACACATGGAAATAACTACACCGCTATCTGTATGAACATGGAAATATCTACACCGCCATCTGTATGAACATGGAAATATCTGCACCGCCATCTGTATGAACATATAAATATCTACACCGCCATCTGTATTAAGATGGAGATATCTACACCGCTATCTGAATAAACATGGAAATATCTACACCGCTATCTGTATAAACATGGAAATATCAGCACCGCAATCTGTATGAACATGGAAATATCAGCACCTCAATCTGTATGAACATGGAAATATCAGCCCCTCTATCTGTATGAACATAGAGATATCTACACCGCCATTTGTATGAACACGGATATATCTACACAGCCATCTGGATGAACATGGAAATATCTACACCGCTATCTGTATGAACGTGGAAATAGCTACACCGCTATCTGTATGAACATGGAAATATCTACACCGCTATCTGTATGAACATGGAAATATCTACACCGCTATCTGTATGAACATGGAAATATCTTAACCGCCATCTGTACGAACATGGATATATCTACAGAGACATCTGGATGAACATGGAAATATCTACAACCCCATCTGTATGAACATATAAATATCTACACCGCCATCTGTATTAAGATGGAGATATCTAAACCGCTATCTGTATAAACATGGAAATATCAACACCGCTATCTGTATAAACATGGAAATATCTACACCGCTATCTGTATAAACATGGAAATATCTACACCGCTACCTGTATAAACATGGAAATATCAGCACCGCTATCTGTATGAACATGGAAATATCTACACCGCTATCTGTATGAACATGGAAATATCTACACCGCTATCTGTTTGAAGATGGAAATATATACATCGCTATCTGCATGAAAATGGAAATATCTACACAGCTATCTGCATATAGATGGAAATATCTACACAGCAATCTCTTTACACATGGAAATAACTACACCGCTATCTGTATGAACATGGACATATCTAAACCGCCATCTGTATGAACATGGAAATATCTGCACCGCCATCAGTATCAGCATATAAATATCTACACCGCCATCTGTATTAAGATGGAGATATCTACACCGCTATCTGAATAAACATGGAAATATCTACACCGCTATCTGTATAAACATGGAAATATCTACACCACTATCTGCATAAACATGGAAATATCTACACCGCTACCTGTATAAACACGGAAATATCACCACCGCTATCTGTATGAACCTGGAAATGTCTACACCGCTATCTGAATGAACATGGAAATATCTACACCGCTATCTGTTTGAACACGTAAATATCTACACCGCTATCTGCATGAAAATGGAAATATCTACAAAGCTATCTGCATATACATGGAAATATCTACACAGCTATCTCTTTACACATGGAAATAACTACACCGCTATCTCTATAAACATGGAAATATCAACACCGCCATCTGTATGAACATGGAAATATCTGCACCGCCATCTGTATGAACATATAAATATCTACACCGCCATCTGTATTAAGAAGGAAATATCTAAACCGCTATCTGTATAAACATGGAAATATCTACACCGCTGCCTGTATAAACATGGAAATATCAGCACCGCTCTCTGTATGAAAATGGAGATATCTACACCGCTATCTGTATGAACATGGAAATATCTACACTGCTATCTGTATGAACATGGAAATAGCTACACTGTTATCTGTATGAACATAGAAATAGCTACACCGCTATCTGTATGAACATGGAAATATCTACACCGCTATCTGTATGAACATGGATATATCTACACAGCCATCAGGAGGAACATGGAAATATCTACACCGCTATCTGTATGAACATGGAAATATCTACACCGCTATCTGTATGAACTTGGATATATCTACACAGCCATCTGGATGAACATGGAAATATCTACACCGCTATCTGTGTAAACATGCATACTTCTTCACCGCTATCTGTATAAACATGGAAATATATACACTGCTATCTGTATGAACATGGAAATACCTGCACCGCTATCTGTATGAACATGGAAATATCTACACCGCTATCTGTTTGAACATGGAAATATCTACACCGCTATCTGCATGAAAATGGAAATATCTACACTGCTATCTGCATATACATGGAAATATCTACACAGCTATCTCTTTACACATGGAAATAACTACACCGCTATCTGTATGAACATGGAAATATCTACACCGCCATCTGTATGAACATGGAAATATCTGCACCGCCATCTGTATGAACATATAAATATCTACACCGCCATCTGTATTAAGATGGAGATATCTACACCGCTATCTGTATAAACATGGAAATATCTACACCGCAATCTGTATAAACATGGAAATATCTACACCGCTATCTGTATAAACATGGAAATATCTACACCTCTACCTGTATAAACATGGAAATATCAGCACCGCTATCTGTATGAACATGGAAATATCTACACCGCTATCTGTATGAACTTGGAAATATCTACACCGCTATCTGTATGGACATGGAAATATCTACACCGCTATCTGTATGAACATGGAAATATCTACAAAGCTATCTGAATGAACATGGAAATATCTACACCGCTATCTGTTTGAACATGTAAATATCTACACCGCCATCTGTATTAAGATGGAGATATCTACACCGCTATCTGTATGAACAAGGAAATATCTTCACCGCCATCTGTACGAACATGGATATATCTACAGAGCCATCTGGATGAACATGGAAATATCTACACCTCCATCTGTATGAACATATAAATATCTACACCGCCATCTGTATTAAGATGGAGATATCTACACCGCTATCTGTATAAACCTGAAAATATCTACACCGCTATCTATATAAACATGGAAATATCTACACCGCTATCTGGATAAACATGGAAATTTCTACCCCGCTACCTGTATAAACATGGAAATATCAGCACCGCTATCTGTAGGAACATGGAGATAACCACACCGCCATCTGTATGAACATGGATATATCTACACAGCCATCTGGAGGAACATGGAAATATCTACAACGCTATCTGTACGAACATGGAAATATCTACACCGCTATCTGTATGAACATGGAAATAGCTACACCACTATCTGTATGAACATGGAAATATCTACACCACTATCTGAATGAACATGGAAATATCTACACCGCTATCTGTATGAACATGGATATATCTACACAGCCATCTGGATGAACATGGAAATATCTACACCGCTATCTGTATGAACATGGAAATATCTACACCGCTATCTGTGTAAACATACATACATCTTCACCGCTAAATGTATAAACATGGAAATATCTACACCGCTATCTGTATGAACATGGAAATATCTGCACCGCTATCTGTATGAACATGGAAATATCTACACCGCTATCTGTTTGAACATGGAAATATCTACACGGCTATCTGCATGAAAATGGAAATATCTACACTGCTATCTGCATATACATGGAAATATCTACACAGCTATCTCTTTACACATGGAAATAACTACACCGCTATCTGTATGATCATGGAAATATCTACACCGCCATCTGTATGAACATGGAAATATCTGCACCGCCATCTGTATGAACATATAAATAGCTACACCGCCATCTGCATTAAGATGGAGATATCTACACCGCTATCTGTATAAACATGGAAATATCTACACCGCTATCTGTATAAACATGGAAATATCTACACCGCTATCTGGATAAACATGGAAATTTCTACAGCGCTACCTGTATAAACATGGAAATATCAGCACCTCTATCTGTAGGAACATGGAGATATCTACACCGCCATCTGTATGAACATGGATATATCTACACAGCCATCTGGAGGAACATGGAAATATCTACAACGCTATCTGTACGAACATGGAAATATCTACACCACTATCTGTATGAACATGGAAATAGCTACACCGCTATATGAATGAACATGGAAATATCTACACCGCTATCTGTATGAACATGGATATATCTACACAGCCATCTGGATGAACATGGAAATATCTCCACCGCTATCTGTATGAACATGGAAATATCTACACCGCTATCTGTGTAAACATGCATACATCTTCACCGCTATCTGTAGAAACATGGAAATATCTACACCGCTATATGTATGAACATGTAAATAGCTACACCGCTATCTGTATGAACATGGAAATATCTGCACCGCTATCTGTATGAACATGGAAATATCTACACCGCTATCTGTTTGAACATGGAAATATCTACACGGCTATCTGCATGAAAATGGAAATATCTACACTGCTATCTGCATATACATGGAAATATCTACACAGCTATCTCTTTACACATGGAAATAACTACACCGCTATCTGTATGAACATGGAAATATCTACACCGCCATCTGTATGAACATGGAAATATCTGCACCGCCATCTGTATGAACATATAAATATCTACACCGCCATCTGTATTAAGATGGAGATATCTACACCGCTTTCTGTATAAATATGGAAATATCTACACCGCTATCTGTTTAAACATGGAAATATCTACACCGCTATCTGTGTAAACATGGAAATATCTACACCGCTACCTGTATAAACATGGAAATATCAGCACCGCTATCTGTATGAACATGGAAATATCTACACCGCTATCTGTATGAACATGGAAATATCTACACCGCCATCAGTATGAACATGGAAATATCTGCACCGCCATCTGTATGAACATATAAATTTCTACACCGCCATCTGTATTAAGATGGAGATATCTACACCGCTATCTGAATAAACATGGAAATATCTACACCGCTATCTGTATAATCATGGAAATATCAGCACCGCAATCTGTATGAACATGGAAATATCAGCCCCTCTATCTGTATGAACATAGAGATATCTACACCGCCATCTGTATGAACACGGATATATCTACACAGCCATCTGGATGAACATGGAAATATCTACACCGCTATCTGTATGAACATGGAAATAGCTACACCGCTATCCGTATGAACATGGAAATATCTACACCGCTATCTGTATGAACATGGAAATATCTACACCGCTGTCTGTATGAACATGGAAATATCTTCACCGCCATCTGTACGAACATGGATATATCTACAGAGCCATCTGGATGAACATGGAAATATCTACAACCCCATCTGTATGAACATATAAATATCTACACCGCCATCTGTATTAAGATGGAGATATCTAAACCGCTATCTGTATAAACATGGAAATATCAACACCGCTATCTGTATAAACATGGAAATATCTACACCGATATCTGTATAAACATGGAAATATCTACACCGCTACCTGTATAAACATGGAAATATCAGCACCGCTATCTGTATGAACATGGAAATATCTACACCGCCATCTGTATGAACATGGAAATATCTGCACCGCCATCTGTATGAAAATATAAATATCTACACCGCCATCTGTATTAAGATGGAGATATCTACACCGCTATCTGTATAAACATGGAAATATCTACACCGCTATCTGTATAAACATGGAAATATCTACACCGCTATCTGTATAAACATGGAAATATCTACACCGCTACCTGTATAAACATGGAAATATCAGCACCGCTATCTGTATGAACATGGAAATATCTACACGGCTATCTGTATGAACATGGAAATATCTACACCGCCATCTGTATGAACATGGAAATATCTGCACCGCCATCTGTATGAACATATAAATATCTACACCGCCATCTGTATTAAGATGGAGATATCTACACCGCTATCTGAATAAACATGGAAATATCTACACTGCTATCTGTATAAACATGGAAATATCAGCACCGCTATCTGTATGAACATGGAAATATCAGCCCCTCTATCTGTATGAACGTGGAGATATCTACACCGCCATCTGTATGAACACGGATATATCTACACAGCCATCTGGATGAACATGGAAATATCTACACCGCTATCTCTATGAACATGGAAATATCTACACCGCTCTCTGTATGAACATGGATATATCTACACAGCCATCTGGATGAACATGGAAATATCTACACCGCTATCTGTATGAACATGGAAATATCTACACCGCTATCTGTTTGAACTTGGATATATCTACACAGCCACCTGGATGAACATGGAAATATCTACACCGCTATCTGTGTAAACATGCATACTTCTTCACCGCTATCTGTATAAACATGGAAATATATACACTGCTATCTGTATGAACATGGAAATATCTGCACCGCTATCTGTATGAACATGGAAATATCTACACCGCTATCTGTTTGAACATGGAAATATCTACACCGCTATCTGCATGAAACTGGAAATATCTACACTGCTATCTGCATATACATGGAAATATCTACACAGCTATCTCTTTAAA
Organism: Gorilla gorilla gorilla; assembly: GCF_029281585.2. NCBI lineage: Eukaryota > Metazoa > Chordata > Mammalia > Primates > Hominidae > Gorilla > Gorilla gorilla. Next base: position 4,002,484 of record NC_073234.2, read on the forward strand.
CATGGAAATAACTACACCGCTATTTGTATGAACATGGAAATATCTACACCGCCATCTGTATGAACATGGAAATATCTGCACCGCCATCTGTATGAACATATAAATATCTACACCGCCATCTGTATTAAGATGGAGATATCTACACCGCTATCTGTATAAACATGGAAATATCTACACCGCTATCTGTATAAACATGGAAATATCTACACCGCTACCTGTATAAACATGGAAATATCAGCACCGCTATCTGTATGAACATGGAAATATCTACACTGCTATCTGTATGAACATGGAAATATCTACTCCGCTATCTGTATGAACATGGAAATATCTACACCGCTATCTGTATAAACATGGAAATATCTACACCGCTACCTGTATAAACATGGAAATATCAGCACCGCTATCTGTATGAACATGGAAATATCTACACCACTATCTGTATGAACATGGAAATATCTACACCGCTATCTGTATGAACATGGAAATATCTACACCGCTATCTGTATGAACATGGAAATATCTACAAAGCTATCTGAATGAACATGGAAATATCTACACCGCTATCTGTTTGAGCATGTAAATATCTACAAAGCTATCTGCATGAAAATGGAAATATCTACAAAGCTATCTGCATATACATGGAAATATCTACACAGCTATCTCTTTACACATGGAAATAACTATACCGCTATATCTATAAAGATGGAAATATCTACACCACCATCTGTATGAACATGAAAATATCTGCACCGCCATCTGTTTGAACATATAAATATCTGCACCGCCATCTGTATTAAGAAGGAAATATCTAAACCGCTATCTGTATAAAGATGGAAATATCAGCACCGCTCTCTGTATGAAAATGGAAATATCTAAACCGCTATCTGTATGAACATGGAAATATCTACACTGCTATCTGTATGAACATGGAAATAGCTACCCCGTTATGTGTATGAAAATGGAAATAGCTACACCGCTATCTGTATGAACATGGAAATATCTACACCGATATCTGTATGAACATGGATATATCTACACAGCCATCTGGATGAACATGGAAATAGCTACACCGCTATCTGTATGAAGATGGAAATATCTACACCGCTATCTGTATGAACAAGGAAATAACTTCACCGCCATCTGTACGAACATGGATATATCTACAGAGCCATCTGGATGAACATGGAAATATCTACACCTCCATCTGTATGAACATATAAATATCTACACCGCCATCTGTATTAAGATGGAGATATCTACACCGCTATCTGTATAAACCTGAAAATATCTACACCGCTATCTATATAAACATGGAAATATCTACACCGCTATCTGGATAAACATGGAAATTTCTACCCCGCTACCTGTATAAAAATGGAAATATCAGCACCGCTATCTGTAGGAACTTGGAGATAACCACACCGCCATCTGTAGGAACATGGATATATCTACACAGCCATCTGGAGGAACATGGAAATATCTACAACGCTATCTGTACGAACATGGAAATATCTACACCGCTATCTGTATGAACATGGAAGTAGCTACACCACTATCTGTATGAACATGGAAATATCTACACCACTATCTGAATGAACATGGAAATATCTACACCGCTATCTGTATGAACATGGATATATCTACACAGCCATCTGGATGAACATGGAAATATCTACACCGCTATCTGTATGAACATGGAAATATCTACACCGCTATCTGTGTAAACATACATACATCTTCACCGCTAAATGTATAAACATGGAAATATCTACACCGCTATCTGTATGAACATGGAAATATCTACACCGCTATCTGTTTGAACATGGAAATATCTACACGGCTATCTGCATGAAAATGGAAATATCTACACTGCTATCTGCATATACATGGAAATATCTACAACGCTATCTCTTTACACATGGAAATAACTACACCGCTATCTGTATGATCATGGAAATATCTACACCGCCATCTGTATGAACATGGAAATATCTGCACCGCCATCTGTATGAACATATAAATAGCTACACCGCCATCTGCATTAAGATGGAGATATCTACACCGCTATCTGTATAAACATGGAAATATCTACACCGCTATCTGCATAAACATGGAAATATCTACACCGCTATCTGGATAAACATGGAAATTTCTACAGCGCTACCTGTATAAACATGGAAATATCAGCACCTCTATCTGTAGGAACATGGAGATATCTACACCGCCATCTGTATGAACATGGATATATCTACACAGCCATCTGGAGGAACATGGAAATATCTACAACGCTATCTGTACGAACATGGAAATATCTACACCACTATCTGTATGAACATGGAAATAGCTACACCGCTATCTGAATGAACATGTAAATATCTACACCGCTATCTGTATGAACATGGATATATCTACACAGCCATCTGGATGAACATGGAAATATCTCCACCGCTATCTGTATGAACATGGAAATATCTACACCGCTATCTGTGTAAACATGCATACATCTTCACCGCTATCTGTAGAAACATGGAAATATCTACACCGCTATATGTATGAACATGTAAATAGCTACACCGCTATCTGTATGAACATGGAAATATCTGCACCGCTATCTGTATGAACATGGAAATATCTACACCGTTATCTGTTTGAACATGGAAATATCTACACGGCTATCTGCATGAAAATGGAAATATCTACACTTCTATCTGCATATACATGGAAATATCTACACAGCTATCCCTTTACACATGGAAATAACTACACCGCTATCTGTATGAACATGGAAATATCTACACCGCCATCTGTATGAACATGGAAATATCTGCACCGCCATCTGTATGAACATATAAATATCTACACCGCCATCTGTATTAAGATGGAGATATCTACACCGCTATCTGTATAAATATGGAAATATCTACACCGCTATCTGTTTAAACATGGAAATATCTACACCGCTATCTGTATAAACATGGAAATATCTACACCGCTACCTGTATAAACATGGAAATATCAGCACCGCTATCTGTATGAACATGGAAATATCTACACCGCTATCTGTATGAACATGGAAATATCTACACCGCCATCAGTATGAACATGGAAATATCTGCACCGCCATCTGTATGAACATATAAATTTCTACACCGCCATCTGTATTAAGATGGAGATATCTACACCGCTATCTGAATAAACATGGAAATATCTACACCGCTATCTGTATAAACATGGAAATATCTACACCGCTATCTGTATAAACATGGAAATATCTACACCGCTATCTGTATAAACATGGAAATATCTACACCGCTACCTGTATAAACATGGAAATATCAGCACCGCTATCTGTATGAACATGGAAATATCTACACCGCTATCTGTATGAACATGGAAATATCTACACCGCCATCTGTATGAACATGGAAATATCTGCACCGCCATCTGTATGAACATATAAATATCTACACCGCCATCTGTATTAAGATGGAGATATCTACACCGCTATCTGAATAAACATGGAAATATCTACACTGCTATCTGTATAATCATGGAAATATCTGCACCGCCATCTGTATGAACATATAAATAGCTACACCGCCATCTGCATTAAGATGGAGATATCTACACCGCTATCTGTATAAACATGGAAATATCTACACCGCTATCTGCATAAACATGGAAATATCTACACCGCTATCTGGATAAACATGGAAATTTCTACAACGCTACCTGTATAAACATGGAAATATCAGCACCTCTATCTGTAGGAACATGGAGATATCTACACCGCCATCTGTATGAACATGGATATATCTACACAGACATCTGGAGGAACATGGAAATATCTACAACGCTATCTGTACGAACATGGAAATATCTACACCACTATCTGTATGAACATGGAAATAGCTACACCGCTATCTGAATGAACATGGAAATATCTACACCGCTATCTGTATGAACATGGATATATCTACACAGCCATCTGGATGAACATGGAAATATCTCCACCGCTATCTGTATGAACATGGAAATATCTACACCGCTATCTGTGTAAACATGCATACATCTTCACCGCTATCTGTAGAAACATGGAAATATCTACACCGCTATATGTATGAACATGTAAATAGCTACACCGCTATCTGTATGAAAATGGAAATATCTGCACCGCTATCTGTATGAACATGGAAATATCTACACCGCTATCTGTTTGAACATGGAAATATCTACACGGCTATCTGCATGAAAATGGAAATATCTACACTGCTATCTGCATATACATGGAAATATCTACACAGCTATCACTTTACACATGGAAATAACTACACCGCTATCTGTATGAACATGGAAATATCTACACCGCCATCTGTATGAACATGGAAATATCTGCACCGCCATCTGTATGAACATATAAATATCTACACCGCCATCTGTATTAAGATGGAGATATCTACACCGCTATCTGTATAAATATGGAAATATCTACACCGCTATCTGTTTAAACATGGAAATATCTACACCGCTATCTGTATAAACATGGAAATATCTACACCGCTACCTGTATAAACTTGGAAATATCAGCACCGCTATCTGTATGAACATGGAAATATCTACACCGCTATCTGTATGAACATGGAAATATCTACACCGCCATCAGTATGAACATGGAAATATCTGCACCGCCATCTGTATGAACATATAAATTTCTACACAGCCATCTGTATTAAGATGGAGATATCTACACCGCTATCTGAATAAACATGGAAATATCTACACCGCTATCTGTATAAACATGGAAATATCAGCACCGCAATCTGTATGAACATGGAAATATCAGCCCCTCTATCTGTATGAACATAGAGATATCTACACCGCCATCTGTATGAACACGGATATATCTACAAAGCCATCTGGATGAACATGGAAATATCTACACCGCTATCTGTATGAACATGGAAATAGCTACACCGCTATCCGTATGAACATGGAAATATCTACACCGCTATCTGTACGAACATGGAAATATCTACACCGCTATCTGTATGAACATGGAAATACCTTCACCGCCATCTGTACGAACATGGATATATCTACAGAGCCATCTGGATGAACATGGAAATATCTACAACCCCATCTGTATGAACATATAAATATCTACACCGCCATCTGTATTAAGATGGAGATATCTAAACCGCTATCTGTATAAACATGGAAATATCAACACCGCTATCTGTATAAACATGGAAATATCTAAACCGCTATCTGTATAAACATGGAAATATCTACACCGCTACCTGTATAAACATGGAAATATCAGCACCGCTATCTGTATGAACATGGAAATATCTACACCGCTATCTGTATGAACATGGAAATATCTGCACCGCTATCTGTATGAACATGGAAATATCTACACCGCTATCTGTTTGAACATGGAAATATCTACACGGCTATCTGCATGAAAATGGAAATATCTACACTGCTATCTGCATATACATGGAAATATCTACACAGCTATCTCTTTACACATGGAAATAACTACACTGCTATCTGTATGAACATGGAAATATCTACACCGCCATCTGTATGAACATGGAAATATCTGCACCGCCATCTGTATGAACATATAAATATCTACACCGCCGTCTGTATTAAGATGGAGATATCTACACCGCTATCTGTATAAACATGGAAATATCTACACCGCTATCTGTATAAACATGGAAATATCTACACCGCTACCTGTATAAACATGGAAATATCAGCACCGCTATCTGTATGAACATGGAAATAGCCCCTCTATCTGTATGAACATAGAGATATCTACACCGCCATCTGTATGAACACGGATATATCTACAAAGCCATCTGGATGAACATGGAAATATCTACACCGCTATCTGTATGAACATGGAAATAGCTACACCGCTATCCGTATGAACATGGAAATATCTACACCGCTATCTGTACGAACATGGAAATATCTACACCGCTATCTGTATGAACATGGAAATACCTTCACCGCCATCTGTACGAACACGGATATATCTACAGAGCCATCTGGATGAACATGGAAATATCTACAACCCCATCTGTATGAACATATAAATATCTACACCGCCATCTGTATTAAGATGGAGATATCTAAACCGCTATCTGTATAAACATGGAAATATCAACACCGCTATCTGTATAAACATGGAAATATCTACACCGCTATCTGTATAAACATGGAAATATCTACACCGCTACCTGTATAAACATGGAAATATCAGCACCGCTATCTGTATGAACATGGAAATATCTACACCGCTATCTGTATGAACATGGAAATATCTGCACCGCTATCTGTATGAACATGGAAATATCTACACCGCTATCTGTTTGAACATGGAAATATCTACACGGCTATCTGCATGAAAATGGAAATATCTACACTGCTATCTGCATATACATGGAAATATCTACACAGCTATCTCTTTACACATGGAAATAACTACACTGCTATCTGTATGAACATGGAAATATCTACACCGCCATCTGTATGAACATGGAAATATCTGCACCGCCATCTGTATGAACATATAAATATCTACACCGCCATCTGTATTAAGATGGAGATATCTACACCGCTATCTGTATAAACATGGAAATATCTACACTGCTATCTGTATAAACATGGAAATATCTACACCGCTACCTGTATAAACATGGAAATATCAGCACCGCTATCTGTATGAACATGGAAATATCTACACGGCTATCTGTATGAACATGGAAATATCTACACCGCCATCTGTATGAACATGGAAATATCTGCACCGCCATCTGTATGAACATGGAAATATCTACACCGCTATCTGGATAAACATGGAAATTTCTACCCCGCCACCTGTATAAACATGGAAATATCAGCACCGCTATCTGTAGGAACATGGAGATAACCACACCGCCATCTGTATGAACATGGATATATCTACACAGCCATCTGGAGGAACATGGAAATATCTACAACGCTATCTGTACGAACATGGAAATATCTACACCGCTATCTGTATGAACATGGAAATAGCTACACCGCTATCTGTATGAACATGGAAATATCTACACCACTATCTGAATGAACATGGAAATATCTACACCGCTATCTGTATGAACATGGATATATCTACACAGCCATCTGGATGAACATGGAAATATCTACACCGCTATCTGTATGAACATGGAAATATCTACACCGCTATCTGTGTAAACATACATACATCTTCACCGCTAAATGTATAAACATGGAAATATCTACACCGCTATCTGTATGAACATGGAAATATCTGCACCGCTATCTGTATGAACATGGAAATATCTACACGGCTATCTGTTTGAACATGGAAATATCTACACGGCTATCTGCATGAAAATGGAAATATCTACACTGCTATCTGCATATACATGGAAATATCTACACAGCTATCTCTTTACACATGGAAATAACTACACCGCTATCTGTATGATCATGGAAATATCTACACCGCCATCTGTATGAACATGGAAATATCTGCACCGCCATCTGTATGAACATATAAATAGCTACACCGCCATCTGCATTAAGATGGAGATATCTACACCGCTATCTGTATAAACATGGAAATATCTACACCGCTATCTGTATAAACATGGAAATATCTACACCGCTATCTGGATAAACATGGAAATTTCTACAGCGCTACCTGTATAAACATGGAAATATCAGCACCTCTATCTGTAGGAACATGGAGATATCTACACCGTCATCTGTATGAACATGGATATATCTACACAGCCATCTGGAGGAACATGGAAATATCTACAACGCTATCTGTACGAACATGGAAATATCTACACCACTATCTGTATGAACATGGAAATATCTACACCGCTATCTGTTTGAACATGGAAATATCTACACGGCTATCTGCATGAAAATGGAAATATCTACACTGCTATCTGCATATACATGGAAATATCTACACAGCTATCTCTTTACACATGGAAATAACTACACCGCTATCTGTATGAACATGGAAATATCTACACCGCCATCTGTATGAACATGGAAATATCTGCACCGCCATCTGTATGATCATATAAATATCTACACCGCCATATGTATTAAGATGGAGATATCTACACCGCTATCTGTATAAATATGGAAATATCTACACCGCTATCTGTTTAAACATGGAAATATCTACACCGCTATCTGTATAAACATGGAAATATCTACACCGCTACCTGTATAAACATGGAAATATCAGCACCGCTATCTGTATGAACATGGAAATATCTACACCGCTATCTGTATGAACATGGAAATATCTACACCGCCATCAGTATGAACATGGAAATATCTGCACCGCCATCTGTATGAACATATAAATTTCTACACCGCCATCTGTATTAATATGGAGATATCTACACCGCTATCTGAATAAACATGGAAATATCTACACCGCTATCTGTATAAACATGGAAATATCAGCACCGCAATCTGTATGAACATGGAAATATCAGCCCCTCTATCTGTATGAACATAGAGATATCTACACCGCCATCTGTATGAACACGGATATATCTACACAGCCATCTGGATGAACATGGAAATATCTACACCGCTATCTGCATGAACATGGAAATAGCTACACCGCTATCCGTATGAACATGGAAATATCTACACCGCTATCTGTATGAACATGGAAATATCTACACCGCTATCTGTATGAACATGGAAATACCTTCACCGCCATCTGTACGAACATGGATATATCTACAGAGCCATCTGGATGAACATGGAAATATCTACAACCCCATCTGTATGAACATATAAATATCTACACCGCCATCTGTATTAAGATGGAGATATCTAAACCGCTATCTGTATAAACATGGAAATATCAACACCGCTATCTGTATAAACATGGAAATATCTACACCGCTACCTGTATAAACATGGAAATATCAGCACCGCTATCTGTATGAACATGGAAATATCTACACGGCTATCTGTATGAACATGGAAATATCTACACCGCCATCTGTATGAACATGGAAATATCTGCACCGCCATCTGTATGAACATATAAATATCTACACCGCCATCTGTATTAAGATGGAGATATCTACACCGCTATCTGAATAAACATGGAAATATCTACACTGCTATCTGTATAAACATGGAAATATCAGCACCGCTATCTGTATGAACATGGAAATATCAGCCCCTCTATCTGTATGAACATGGAGATATCTACACCGCCATCTGTATGAACACGGATATATCTACACAGCCATCTGGATGAACTTGGAAATATCTACACCGCTATCTGTATGAACATGGAAATATCTACACCGGTATCTGTATGAACATGGATATATCTACACAGCCATCTGGATGAACATGGAAATATCTACACCGCTATCTGTATGAACATGGAAATATCTACACCGCTATCTGTATGAACTTGGATATATCTACACAGCCATCTGGATGAACATGGAAATATCTACACCGCTATCTGTGTAAACATGCATACTTCTTCACCGCTATCTGTATAAACATGGAAATATATACACTGCTATCTGTATGAACATGGAAATATCTGCACCGCTATCTGTATGAACATGGAAATATCTACACCGCTACCTGTTCGAACATGGAAATATCTACACCGCTATCTGCATGAAACTGGAAATATCTACACTGCTATCTGCATATACATGGAAATATCTACACAGCTATCTCTTTACACATGGAAATAACTACACCGCTATCTGTACGAACATGGAAATATCTACACCGCCATCTGTATGAACATGGAAATATCTGCACCGCCATCTGTATGAACATATAAATATCTACACCGCCATCTGTATTAAGATGGAGATATCTACACCGCTATCTGTATAAACATGGAAATATCTACACCGCTATCTGTATAAACATGGAAATATCTACACCGCTACCTGTATAAACATGGAAATATCAGCACCGCTATCTGTATGAACATGGAAATATCTACACCACTATCTGTATGAACATGGAAATATCTACACCGCCATCTGTATGAACATGGAAATATATGCACCGCCATCTGTATGAACATATAAATATCTACACCGCCATCTGTATTAAGATGGGGATATCTACACCGCTATCTGTGTAAACCTGAAAATATCTAAACCGATATCTGTATAAACATGGAAATATCTACACCGCTATATGGATAAACATGGAAATTTCTACAGCGCTACCTGTATAAACATGGAAATATCAGCACCTCTATCTGTAGGAACATGGAGATATCTACACCGCCATCTGTATGAACATGGAAATAGCTACACCGCTATCCGTATGAACATGGAAATATCTACACCGCTATCTGTACGAACATGGAAATATCTACACCGCTATCTGTATGAACATGGAAATACCTTCACCGCCATCTGTACGAACATGGATATATCTACAGAGCCATCTGGATGAACATGGAAATATCTACAACCCCATCTGTATGAACATATAAATATCTACACCGCCATCTGTATTAAGATGGAGATATCTAAACCGCTATCTGTATAAACATGGAAATATCAACACCGCTATCTGTATAAACATGGAAATATCTACACCGCTATCTGTATAAACATGGAAATATCTACACCGCTACCTGTATAAACATGGAAATATCAGCACCGCTATCTGTATGAACATGGAAATATCTACACCGCTATCTGTATGAACATGGAAATATCTGCACCGCTATCTGTATGAACATGGAAATATCTACACCGCTATCTGTTTGAACATGGAAATATCTACACGGCTATCTGCATGAAAATGGAAATATCTACACTGCTATCTGCATATACATGGAAATATCTACACAGCTATCTCTTTACACATGGAAATAACTACACTGCTATCTGTATGAACATGGAAATATCTACACCGCCATCTGTATGAACATGGAAATATCTGCACCGCCATCTGTATGAACATATAAATATCTACACCGCCATCTGTATTAAGATGGAGATATCTACACCGCTATCTGTATAAACATGGAAATATCTACACTGCTATCTGTATAAACATGGAAATATCTACACCGCTACCTGTATAAACATGGAAATATCAGCACCGCTATCTGTATGAACATGGAAATATCTACACGGCTATCTGTATGAACATGGAAATATCTACACCGCCATCTGTATGAACATGGAAATATCTGCACCGCCATCTGTATGAACATGGAAATATCTACACCGCTATCTGGATAAACATGGAAATTTCTACCCCGCCACCTGTATAAACATGGAAATATCAGCACCGCTATCTGTAGGAACATGGAGATAACCACACCGCCATCTGTATGAACATGGATATATCTACACAGCCATCTGGAGGAACATGGAAATATCTACAACGCTATCTGTACGAACATGGAAATATCTACACCGCTATCTGTATGAACATGGAAATAGCTACACCGCTATCTGTATGAACATGGAAATATCTACACCACTATCTGAATGAACATGGAAATATCTACACCGCTATCTGTATGAACATGGATATATCTACACAGCCATCTGGATGAACATGGAAATATCTACACCGCTATCTGTATGAACATGGAAATATCTACACCGCTATCTGTGTAAACATACATACATCTTCACCGCTAAATGTATAAACATGGAAATATCTACACCGCTATCTGTATGAACATGGAAATATCTGCACCGCTATCTGTATGAACATGGAAATATCTACACGGCTATCTGTTTGAACATGGAAATATCTACACGGCTATCTGCATGAAAATGGAAATATCTACACTGCTATCTGCATATACATGGAAATATCTACACAGCTATCTCTTTACACATGGAAATAACTACACCGCTATCTGTATGATCATGGAAATATCTACACCGCCATCTGTATGAACATGGAAATATCTGCACCGCCATCTGTATGAACATATAAATAGCTACACCGCCATCTGCATTAAGATGGAGATATCTACACCGCTATCTGTATAAACATGGAAATATCTACACCGCTATCTGTATAAACATGGAAATATCTACACCGCTATCTGGATAAACATGGAAATTTCTACAGCGCTACCTGTATAAACATGGAAATATCAGCACCTCTATCTGTAGGAACATGGAGATATCTACACCGTCATCTGTATGAACATGGATATATCTACACAGCCATCTGGAGGAACATGGAAATATCTACAACGCTATCTGTACGAACATGGAAATATCTACACCACTATCTGTATGAACATGGAAATATCTACACCGCTATCTGTTTGAACATGGAAATATCTACACGGCTATCTGCATGAAAATGGAAATATCTACACTGCTATCTGCATATACATGGAAATATCTACACAGCTATCTCTTTACACATGGAAATAACTACACCGCTATCTGTATGAACATGGAAATATCTACACCGCCATCTGTATGAACATGGAAATATCTGCACCGCCATCTGTATGATCATATAAATATCTACACCGCCATATGTATTAAGATGGAGATATCTACACCGCTATCTGTATAAATATGGAAATATCTACACCGCTATCTGTTTAAACATGGAAATATCTACACCACTATCTGTATAAACATGGAAATATCTACACCGCTACCTGTATAAACATGGAAATATCAGCACCGCTATCTGTATGAACATGGAAATATCTACACCGCTATCTGTATGAACATGGAAATATCTACACCGCCATCAGTATGAACATGGAAATATCTGCACCGCCATCTGTATGAACATATAAATTTCTACACCGCCATCTGTATTAATATGGAGATATCTACACCGCTATCTGAATAAACATGGAAATATCTACACCGCTATCTGTATAAACATGGAAATATCAGCACCGCAATCTGTATGAACATGGAAATATCAGCCCCTCTATCTGTATGAACATAGAGATATCTACACCGCCATCTGTATGAACACGGATATATCTACACAGCCATCTGGATGAACATGGAAATATCTACACCGCTATCTGCATGAACATGGAAATAGCTACACCGCTATCCGTATGAACATGGAAATATCTACACCGCTATCTGTATGAACATGGAAATATCTACACCGCTATCTGTATGAACATGGAAATACCTTCACCGCCATCTGTACGAACATGGATATATCTACAGAGCCATCTGGATGAACATGGAAATATCTACAACCCCATCTGTATGAACATATAAATATCTACACCGCCATCTGTATTAAGATGGAGATATCTAAACCGCTATCTGTATAAACATGGAAATATCAACACCGCTATCTGTATAAACATGGAAATATCTACACCGCTACCTGTATAAACATGGAAATATCAGCACCGCTATCTGTATGAACATGGAAATATCTACACGGCTATCTGTATGAACATGGAAATATCTACACCGCCATCTGTATGAACATGGAAATATCTGCACCGCCATCTGTATGAACATATAAATATCTACACCGCCATCTGTATTAAGATGGAGATATCTACACCGCTATCTGAATAAACATGGAAATATCTACACTGCTATCTGTATAAACATGGAAATATCAGCACCGCTATCTGTATGAACATGGAAATATCAGCCCCTCTATCTGTATGAACATGGAGATATCTACACCGCCATCTGTATGAACACGGATATATCTACACAGCCATCTGGATGAACTTGGAAATATCTACACCGCTATCTGTATGAACATGGAAATATCTACACCGGTATCTGTATGAACATGGATATATCTACACAGCCATCTGGATGAACATGGAAATATCTACACCGCTATCTGTATGAACATGGAAATATCTACACCGCTATCTGTATGAACTTGGATATATCTACACAGCCATCTGGATGAACATGGAAATATCTACACCGCTATCTGTGTAAACATGCATACTTCTTCACCGCTATCTGTATAAACATGGAAATATATACACTGCTATCTGTATGAACATGGAAATATCTGCACCGCTATCTGTATGAACATGGAAATATCTACACCGCTACCTGTTCGAACATGGAAATATCTACACCGCTATCTGCATGAAACTGGAAATATCTACACTGCTATCTGCATATACATGGAAATATCTACACAGCTATCTCTTTACACATGGAAATAACTACACCGCTATCTGTACGAACATGGAAATATCTACACCGCCATCTGTATGAACATGGAAATATCTGCACCGCCATCTGTATGAACATATAAATATCTACACCGCCATCTGTATTAAGATGGAGATATCTACACCGCTATCTGTATAAACATGGAAATATCTACACCGCTATCTGTATAAACATGGAAATATCTACACCGCTACCTGTATAAACATGGAAATATCAGCACCGCTATCTGTATGAACATGGAAATATCTACACCACTATCTGTATGAACATGGAAATATCTACACCGCCATCTGTATGAACATGGAAATATATGCACCGCCATCTGTATGAACATATAAATATCTACACCGCCATCTGTATTAAGATGGGGATATCTACACCGCTATCTGTGTAAACCTGAAAATATCTAAACCGATATCTGTATAAACATGGAAATATCTACACCGCTATATGGATAAACATGGAAATTTCTACAGCGCTACCTGTATAAACATGGAAATATCAGCACCTCTATCTGTAGGAACATGGAGATATCTACACCGCCATCTGTATGAACATGGATATATCTGCACAACCATCTGGAGGAACATGGAAATATCTACAACGCTATCTGTACGAACATGGAAATATCTACACCGCTATCTGTATGAACATGGAAATAGCTACACCGCTATCTGAATGAACATGGAAATATCTACACCGCTATCTGTATGAACATGGATATATCTACACAGCCATCTGGATGAACATGGAAATATCTACACCGCTATCTGTATGAACATGGAAATATCTACACCGCTATCTGTGTAAACATGCATACATCTTCACCGCTATCTGTAGAAACATGGAAATATCTACACCGCTATCTGTATGAACATGGAAATATATACACCGCTATCTGTATGAACATGGAAATATCTGCACCGCTATCTGTATGAACATGGAAATATCTACACCGCTATCTGTTTGAACATGGAAATATCTACACGGCTATCTGCATGAAAATGGAAATATCTACAATGCTATCTGCATATACATGGAAATATCTACACAGCTATCTCTTTACACATGGAAATAACTACACCGCTATCTGTACGAACATGGAAATATCCACACCGCCTTCTGTATGAACATGGAAATATCTGCACCGCCATCTGTATGAACATATAAATATCTACACCGCCGTCTGTATTAAGATGGAGATATCTACACCGCTATCTGTATAAACATGGAAATATCAACACCGCTATCTGTATAAACATGGAAATATCAACACCGCTATCTGTATAAACATGGAAATATCTACACCGCTACCTGTATAAACATGGAAATATCAGCACCGCTATCTGTATGAACATGGAAATATCTACACCGCTATCTGTATGAACATGGAAATATCTACACCGCTGTCTGTATGAACATGGATATATCTACACAGCCCTCTGGATGAACATGGAAATATCCACACCGCTATCTGTGTAAACATGCATACATCTTCACCGCTATCTGTATAAACATGGAAATATCTACACCGCTATCTGTATGAACATGGAAATATCTACATCGCCGTCTGTATTAAGATGGAGTTATCTACACCGCTATCTGAATAAACATGGAAATATCTACACCGCTATCTGTATAAACATGGAAATATCAGCACCGCTATCTGTATGAACATGGAAATATCAGCCCCTCTATCTGTATGAACATGGAGATATCTACACCGCCATCTGTATGAACACGGATATATCTACACAGCCATCTGGATGAACATGGAAATATCTACACCGCTATCTGTATGAACATGGAAATAGCTACACCGCTATCTGTATGAACATGGAAATATCTACACCGCTATCTGTATGAACATGGAAATATCTACACCGCTATCTGTATGAACATGGAAATATCTTCACCGCCATCTGTACGAACATGGATATATCTACAGAGCCATCTGGATGAACATGGAAATATCTACAACCCCATCTGTATAAACATGGAAATATCTACACCGCTACCTGTATAAACACGGAAATATCTGCACCGCTATCTGTATGAACATGGAAATGTCTACACCGCTATCTGAATGAACATGGAAATATCTACACCGCTATCTGATTGAACATGTAAATATCTACACCGCTATCTGCATGAAAATGGAAATATCTACAAAGCTATCTGCATATACATGGAAATATCTACACAGCTATCTCTTTACACATGGAAATAACTACACCGCTATCTCTATAAACATGGAAATATCTACACTGCCATCTGTATGAACATGGAAATATCTGCACCGCCATCTGTATGAACATATAAATATCTACACCGCCATCTGTATTAAGAAGGAAATATCTAAACCGCTATCTGTATAAACATGGAAATATCTACACCGCTGCCTGTATAAACATGGAAATATCTGCACCGCTCTCTGTATGAAAATGGAGATATCTACACCGCTATCTGTATGAACATGGAAATATCTACACTGCTATCTGTATGAACATGGAAATAGCTTCACCGTTATCTGTATGAACATGGAAATAGCTACACCGCTATCTGTATGAACATGGAAATATCTACACCGCTATCTGTATGAACATGGATATATCTACACAGCCATCTGGATGAACATGGAAATATCTACACCGCTATCTGTAAGAACATGGAAATATCTTCACCGCTATCTGTATGAACTTGGATATATCTACACAGCCATCTGGATGAACATAGACATATCTACACCGCTATCTGTGTAAACATGCATACTTCTTCACCGCTATCTGTGTAAACATGCATACATCTTCACCGCTATCTGTATAAACATGGAAATATCTACACCGCTATCTGTATGAACATGGAAATATCTACACCGCTATCTGTTTGAAGATGGAAATATATACATCGCTATCTGCATGAAAATGGAAATATCTACACAGCTATCTGCATATAGATGGAAATATCTACACAGCAATCTCTTTACACATGGAAATAACTACACCGCTATCTGTATGAACATGGACATATCTACACCGCCATCTGTATGAACATGGAAATATCTGCACCGCCATCAGTATGAGCATATAAATATCTACACCGCCATCTGTATTAAGATGGAGATATCTACACCGCTATCTGAATAAACATGGAAATATCTACACCGCTATCTGTATAAACATGGAAATATCTACACCAATATCTGTATAAACATGGAAATATCTACACCGCTACCTGTAAACATGGAAATATCAGCACCGCTATCTGTATGAACATGGAAATATCTACACCGCTATCTGTATGAAAATGGAAATATCTACACCGCCATCTGTATGAACATGGAAATATCTGCACCGCCATCTGTATGAACATATAAATATCTACACCGCCATCTGTATTAAGATGGAGATATCTACACCGCTATCTGAATAAACATGGAAATATCTACACCGCTATCTGTATAAACATGGAAATATCAGCACCGCTATCTGTATGAACATGGAAATATCAGCCCCTCTATCTGTATGAACATGGAGATATCTACACCGCCATCTGTATGAACACGGATATATCTACACAGCCATCTGGATGAACATGGAAATATCTACACCTCTATCTGTATGAACATGGAAATAGCTACACCGCTATCTGTATGAACATGGAAATATCTACACCGCTATCTGTATGAACATGGAAATATCTACACCGCTATCTGTATGAACATGGAAATATCTTCACCGCCATCTGTACGAACATGGATATATCTACAGAGCCATCTGGATGAACATGGAAATATCTACAACCCCATCTGTATAAACATGGAAATATCTACACCGCTACCTGTATAAACACGGAAATATCTGCACCGCTATCTGTATGAACATGGAAATGTCTACACCGCTATCTGAATGAACATGGAAATATCTACACCGCTATCTGATTGAACATGTAAATATCTACACCGCTATCTGTATGAAAATGGAAATATCTACAAAGCTATCTGCATATACATGGAAATATCTACACAGCTATCTCTTTACACATGGAAATAACTACACCGCTATCTCTATAAACATGGAAATATCTACACTGCCATCTGTATGAACATGGAAATATCTGCACCGCCATCTGTATGAACATATAAATATCTACACCGCCATCTGTATTAAGAAGGAAATATCTAAACCGCTATCTGTATAAACATGGAAATATCTACACCGCTGCCTGTATAAACATGGAAATATCTGCACCGCTCTCTGTATGAAAATGGAGATAACTACACCGCTATCTGTATGAACATGGAAATATCTACACTGCTATCTGTATGAACATGGAAATATCCACACCGTTATCTGTATGAACATGGAAATATCTACACCGCTATCTGTATGAACTTGGATATATCTACACAGCCATCTGGATGAACATGGAAATATCTACACCGCTATCTGTGTAAACATGCATACTTCTTCACCGCTATCTGTATAAACATGGAAATATATACACTGCTATCTGTATGAACATGGAAATATCTGCACCGCTATCTGTATGAACATAAAAATATCTACACCGCTATCTGTTTGAACATGGAAATATCTACACCGCTATCTGCATGAAAATGGAAATATCTACACTGCTATCTGCATATACATGGAAATATCTACACAGCTATCTCTTTACACATGGAAATAACTACACCGCTATCTGTATGAACATGGAAATATCTACACCGACATCTGTATGCACATGGAAATATCTGCACCGCCATCTGTATGAACATATAAATATCTACACCGCCATCTGTATTAAGATAGAGATATCTACACCGCTATCTGTATAAACATGGAAATATCTACACCGCTATCTGTATAAACATGGAAATATCTACACCGCTACCTGTATAAACATGGAAATATCTACACCGCTACCTGTATAAACATGGAAATATCAGCACCGCTATCTGTATGAACATGGAAATATCAGCCTCTCTATCTGTATGAACATGGAGATATCTACACCGCCATCTGTATGAACACGGATATATCTACACAGCCATCTGGATGAACATGGAAATATCTACACCGCTATCTGTATGAACATGGAAATATCTACACCGCTATCTGTATGAACATGGATATATCTACACAGCCATCTGGATGAACATGGAAATATCTACACCGCTATCTGTATGAACATGGAAATATCTACACCGCTATCTGTATGAACTTGGATATATCTACACAGCCATCTGGATGAACATGGAAATATCTACACCGCTATCTGTGTAAACATGCATACTTCTTCACCGCTATCTGTATAAACATGGAAATATATACACTGCTATCTGTATGAACATGGAAATATCTGCACCGCTATCTGTATGAACATGGAAATATCTACAGCGCTATCTGTTTGAACATGGAAATATGTACACCGCTATCTGCATGAAAATGGAAATATCTACACTGCTATCTGCATATACATGGAAATATCTACACAGCTATCTCTTTACACATGGAAATAACTACACCGCTATCTGTATGAACATGGAAATATCTACACCGCCATCTGTATGAACATGGAAATATCTGCACCGCCATCTGTATGAACATATAAATATCTACACCGCCATCTGTATTAAGATGGAGATATCCACACCGCTATCTGTATAAGCATGGAAATATCTACACCGCTATCTGTATAAACATGAAAATATCTACACCGCTATCTGTATAAACATGGAAATATCTACACCGCTACCTGTATAAACTTGGAAATATCAGCACCGCTATCTGTATGAACATGGAAATATCTACACCGCTATCTGTATGAACATGGAAATATCTACACCGCTATCTGTATGAACATGGAAATATCTACACCTCTATCTGTATGAACATGGAAATATCTACAAAGCTATCTGAATGAACATGGAAATATCTACACCGCTATCTGTTTGAACATGTAAATATCTACACCGCTATCTGCATGAAAATGGAAATATCTACAAAGCCATCTGCATATACATGGAAATATCTACACAGCTATCTCTTTACACATGGAAATAACTACACCGCTATATCTATAAACATGGAAATATCTACACCACCATCTTTATGAACATGGAAATATCTGCACCGCCATCTGTTTGAACATATAAATATCTACACCGCCATCTGTATTAAGAAGGAAATATCTAAACCGCTATCTGTATAAAGATGGAAATATCAGCACCTCTCTCTGTATGAAAATGGAAATATCTACACTGCTATCTGTATGAACAAGGAAATATCTTCACCGCCATCTGTACGAACATGGATATATCTAGAGAGCCATCTGGATGAACATGGAAATATCTACACCGCCATCTGTATGAACATATAAATATCTACACCGCCATCTGTATTAAGATGGAGATATCTACACCGCTATCTGTATAAACCTGAAAATACCTACACCGCTATCTATATAAACATGGAAATATCTACACCGCTATCTGGATAAACATGGAAATTTCTACACCGCTACCTGTATAAACATGGAAATATCAGCACCGCTATCTGTAGGAACATGGAGATATCTACACCGCCATCTGTATGAACATGGATATATCTACACAGCCATCTGGAGGAACATGGAAATATCTACAACGCTATCTGTACGAACATGGAAATATCTACACCGCTATCTGTATGAACATGGAAATAGCTACACCACTATCTGTATGAACATGGAAATATCTACACCACTATCTGAATGAACATGGAAATATCTACACCGCTATCTGTATGAACATGGATATATCTACATAGCCATCTGGATGAACATGGAAATATCTACACCGCTATCTGTATGAACATGGAAATATCTACACCGCTATCTGTGTAAACATACATACATCTTCACCGCTATCTGTATAAACATGGAAATATCTACACCGCTATCTGTATGAACATGGAAATATCTGCACCGCTATCTGTATGAACATGGAAATATCTACACCGCTATCTGTTTGAACATGGAAATATCTACACGGCTATCTGCATGAAAATGGAAATATCTACACTGCTATCTGCATATACATGGAAATATCTACACAGCTATCTCTTTACACATGGAAATAACTACACCGCTATCTGTATGAACATGGAAATATCTACACCGCCATCTGTATGAACATGGAAATATCTGCACCGCCATCTGTATGAACATATAAATATCTGCACCGCCATCTGTATTAAGATGGAGATATCTACACCGCTATCTGTATAAACATGGAAATATCTACACCGCTATCTGTTTGAACATGGAAATATCTACACGGCTATCTGCATGAAAATGGAAATATCTACACTGCTATCTGCATATACATGGAAATATCTACACCGCTATCTGTATAAACATGGAAATATCTACACCGCTAGTTGTATAAACATGGAAATATCAGCACCGCTATCTGTATGAACATGGAAATAGCTACACCGCTATCTGTATGAACATGGAAATATCTACACCGCCATCTGTATGAACATGGAAATATCTGCACCGCCATCTGTATGAACATATAAATATCTACACCGCCATCTGTATTAAGATGGAGATATCTACACCGCTATCTGAATAAACATGGAAATATCTACACCGCTATCTGTATAAACATGGAAATATCAGCACCGCTATCTGTATGAACATGGAAATATCAGCCCCTCTATCTGTATGAACATGGAGATATCTACACCGCCATCTGTATGAACACGGATATATCTACACAGCCATCTGGATGAACATGGAAATATCTACACCGCTATCTGTATGAACATGGAAATATCTACACCGCTATCTGTATGAACATGGATATATCTACACAGCCATCTGGATGAACATGGAAATATCTACACCGCTATCTGTATGAACATGGAAATATCTACACCGCTATCTGTATGAACTTGGATATATCTACACAGCCATCTGGATGAACATGGAAATATCTACACCGCTATCTGTGTAAACATGCATACTTCTTCACCGCTATCTGTATAAACATGGAAATATATACACTGCTATCTGTATGAACATGGTAATATCTGCAACGCTATCTGTATGAACATGGAAATATCTACAGCGCTATCTGTTTGAACATGGAAATATCTACACCGCTATCTGCATGAAAATGGAAATATCTACACTGCTATCTGCATATACATGGAAATATCTACACAGCTATCTCTTTACACATGGAAATAACTACACCGCTATCTGTATGAACATGGAAATATCTACACCGCCATCTGTATGAACATGGAAATATCTGCACCGCCATCTGTATGAACATATAAATATCTACATCGCCATCTGTATTAAGATGGAGATATCTACACCGCTATCTGTATAAACATGGAAATATCTACACCGCTATCTGTATAAACATGGAAATATCTACACCGCTATCTGTATAAACATGGAAATATCTACACCGCTACCTGTATAAACATGGAAATATCAGCACCGCTATCTGTATGAACATGGAAATATCTACACCGCTATCTGTATGAACATTGAAATATCTACACCGCTATCTGTATGAACATGGAAATATCTACACCGCTATCTGTATGAACATGGAAATATCTACAAAGCTATCTGAATGAACATGGAAATATCTACACCGCTATCTGTTTGAACATGTAAATATCTACACCGCTATCTGCATGAAAATGGAAATATCTACAAAGCTATCTGCATATGCATGGAAATATCTACACAGCTATCTCTTTACACATGGAAATAACTACACCGCTATATCTATAAACATGGAAATATCTACACCTCCATCTGTATGAACATGGAAATATCTGCACCGCCATCTGTTTGAACATATAAATATCTACACCGCCATTTGTATTAAGAAGGAAATATCTAAACCGCTATCTGTACAAAGATGGAAATATCAGCACCGCTCTCTGTATGAAAATGGAAATATCTAAACCGCTATCTGTATGAACATGGAAATATCTACACTGCTATCTGTATGAACATGGAAATAGCTACCCCGTTATGTGTATGAAAATGGAAATAGCTACACCGCTATCTGTATGAACATGGAAATATCTACACCGATATCTGTATGAACATGGATATATCTACACAGCCATCTGGATGAACATGGAAATAGCTACACCGCTATCTGTATGAACATGGAAATATCTACACCGCTATCTGTATGAACAAGGAAATATCTTCACCGCCATCTGTACAACATGGATATATCTACAGATCCATCTGGATGAACATGGAAATATCTACACCTCCATCTGTATGAACATATAAATATCTACACCGCCATCTGTATTAAGATGGAAATATCTACACCGCTATCTGGATAAACATGGAAATTTCTACACCGCTACCTGTATAAACATGGAAATATCAGCACCGCTATCTGTAGGAACATGGAGATATCTACACCGCCATCTGTATGAACATGGATATATCTACACAGCCATCTGGAGGAACATGGAAATATCTACAACGCTATCTGTACGAACATGGAAATATCTACACCGCTATCTGTATGAACATGGAAATAGCTACACCACTATCTGTATGAACATGGAAATATCTACACCACTATCTGAATGAACATGGAAATATCAGCACCGCTATCTGTATGAACATGGAAATATCTACACCGCTATCTGTATGAACTTGGATATATCTACACAGCCATCTGGATGAATATGGAAATATCTACACCGCTATCTGTGTAAACATGTATACTTCTTCACCGCTATCTGTATAAACATGGAAATATATACACTGCTATCTGTATGTACATGGAAATATCTGCACCGCTATCTGTATGAACATGGAAATATCTACAGCGCTATCTGTTTGAACATGGAAATATCTACACCGCTATCTGCATGAAAATGGAAATATCTATACTGCTATCTGCATATACATGGAAATATCTACACAGCTATCTCTTTACACATGGAAATAACTACACCGCTATCTGTATGAACATGGAAATATCTACACCGCCATCTGTATGAACATGGAAATATCTGCACCGCCATCTGTATGAACATATAAATATCTACACCGCCATCTGTATTAAGATGGAGATATCTACACCGCTATCTGTATAAGCATGGAAATATCTACACCGCTATCTGTATAAACATGGAAATATCTACACCGCTATCTGTATAAACATGGAAATATCTACACCGCTACCTGTATAAACTTGGAAATATCAGCACCGCTATCTGTATGAACATGGAAATATCTACACTGCTATCTGTATGAACATGGAAATATCTACACCGCTATCTGTATGAACATGGAAATATCTACACCGCTATCTGTATGAACATGGAAATATCTACAAAGCTATCTGAATGAACATGGAAATATCTACACCGCTATCTGTTTGAACTTGTAAATATCTACACCGCTATCTGCATGAAAATGGAAATATCTACAAAGCTATCTGCATATACATGGAAATATCTACACAGCTATCTCTTTACACATGGAAATAACTACACCGCTATATCTATAAACATGGAAATATCTACACCACCATCTGTATGAACATGGAAATATCTGCACCGCCATCTGTTTGAACATATAAATATCTACACCGCCATCTGTATTAAGAAGGAAATATCTAAACCGCTATATGTATAAAGATGGAAATATCAGCACCGCTATCTGTATGAACATGGAAATATCAGCCCATCTATCTGTATGAACATGGAGATATCTACACCGCCATCTGTATGAACACGGATATATCTACACAGCCATCTGGATGAACATGGAAATATCTACACCGCTATCTGTATGAACATGGAAATAGCTACATCGCTATCTGTATGAACATGGAAATATCTACACCGCTATCTGTATGAACTTTGATATATCTACACAGCCATCTGTAGGAACATGGAAATATCTACACCGCTATCTGTGTAAACATGCATACTTCTTCACCGCTATCTGTATAAACATGGAAATATATACACTGCTATCTGTATGAACATGGAAATATCTGCACCGCTATCTGTATGAACATGGAAATATCTACACCGCTATCTGTTTGAACATGGAAATATCTACACCGCTATCTGCATGAAAATGGAAATACCTACACTGCTATCTGCATATACATGGAAATATCTACACAGCTATCTCTTTACACATGGAAATAACTACACCGCTATCTGTATGAACATGGAAATATCTACACCGCCATCTGTATGAACATGGAAATATCTGCAGCGCCATCTGTATGAACATGGAAATATCTACACCGCTATCTGTATAAACATGGAAATATCTACACCGCTATCTGTATAAACATGGAAATATCTACACCGTTACCTGTATAAACATGGAAATATCAGCACCGCTATCTGTATGAACATGGAAATATCTACACCGCTATCTGTATGAACATGGAAATATCTACACCGCTATCTGTATGAACATGGAAATATCTACACCGCTATCTGTATGAACATGGAAATATCTACAAAGCTATCTGAATGAACATGGAAATATCTACACCGCTATCTGTTTGAACATGTAAATATCTACACCGCTATCTGCATGAAAATGGAAATATCTACAAAGCTATCTGCATATACATGGAAATATCTACACAGCTATCTCTTTACACATGGAAATAACTACACCGCTATATCTATAAACATGGAAATATCTACACCACCATCTGTATGAACATGGAAATATCTGCACCGCCATCTGTTTGAACATATAAATATCTACACCACCATCTGTATTAATAAGGAAATATCTAAACCGCTATCTGTGTAAAGATGGAAATATCAGCACCGCTATCTGTATGAAAATGGAAATATCTAAACCGCTATCTGTATGAACATGGAAATATCTACACCGCTATCTGTATGAACATGGAAATATCTACACCGCTATCTGTATGAACATGGAAATATCTTCACCGCCATCTGTACGAACATGGATATATCTACAGAGCCATCTGGATGAACATGGAAATATCTACAACCCCATCTGTATAAACATGGAAATATCTACACCGCTACCTGTATAAACACGGAAATATCTGCACCGCTATCTGTATGAACATGGAAATGTCTACACCGCTATCTGAATGAACATGGAAATATCTACACCGCTATCTGATTGAACATGTAAATATCTACACCGCTATCTGCATGAAAATGGAAATATCTACAAAGCTATCTGCATATACATGGAAATATCTACACAGCTATCTCTTTACACATGGAAATAACTACACCGCTATCTCTATAAACATGGAAATATCTACACTGCCATCTGTATGAACATGGAAATATCTGCACCGCCATCTGTATGAACATATAAATATCTACACCGCCATCTGTATTAAGAAGGAAATATCTAAACCGCTATCTGTATAAACATGGAAATATCTACACCGCTGCCTGTATAAACATGGAAATATCTGCACCGCTCTCTGTATGAAAATGGAGATATCTACACCGCTATCTGTATGAACATGGAAATATCTACACTGCTATCTGTATGAACATGGAAATAGCTTCACCGTTATCTGTATGAACATGGAAATAGCTACACCGCTATCTGTATGAACATGGAAATATCTACACCGCTATCTGTATGAACATGGATATATCTACACAGCCATCTGGATGAACATGGAAATATCTACACCGCTATCTGTAAGAACATGGAAATATCTACACCGCTATCTGTATGAACTTGGATATATCTACACAGCCATCTGGATGAACATAGACATATCTACACCGCTATCTGTGTAAACATGCATACTTCTTCACCGCTATCTGTGTAAACATGCATACATCTTCACCGCTATCTGTATAAACATGGAAATATCTACACCGCTATCTGTATGAACATGGAAATATCTACACCGCTATCTGTTTGAAGATGGATATATATACATCGCTATCTGCATGAAAATGGAAATATCTACACAGCTATCTGCATATAGATGGAAATATCTACACAGCAATCTCTTTACACATGGAAATAACTACACCGCTATCTGTATGAACATGGACATATCTACACCGCCATCTGTATGAACATGGAAATATCTGCACCGCCATCAGTATGAGCATATAAATATCTACACCGCCATCTGTATTAAGATGGAGATATCTACACCGCTATCTGAATAAACATGGAAATATCTACACCGCTATCTGTATAAACATGGAAATATCTACACCAATATCTGTATAAACATGGAAATATCTACACCGCTACCTGTAAACATGGAAATATCAGCACCGCTATCTGTATGAACATGGAAATATCTACACCGCTATCTGTATGAAAATGGAAATATCTACACCGCCATCTGTATGAAAATGGAAATATCTGCACCGCCATCTGTATGAACATATAAATATCTACACCGCCATCTGTATTAAGATGGAGATATCTACACCGCTATCTGAATAAACATGGAAATATCTACACCGCTATCTGTATAAACATGGAAATATCAGCACCGCTATCTGTATGAACATGGAAATATCAGCCCCTCTATCTGTATGAACATGGAGATATCTACACCGCCATCTGTATGAACACGGATATATCTACACAGCCATCTGGATGAACATGGAAATATCTACACCTCTATCTGTATGAACATGGAAATAGCTACACCGCTATCTGTATGAACATGGAAATATCTACACCGCTATCTGTATGAACATGGAAATATCTACACCGCTATCTGTATGAACATGGAAATATCTTCACCGCCATCTGTACGAACATGGATATATCTACAGAGCCATCTGGATGAACATGGAAATATCTACAACCCCATCTGTATAAACATGGAAATATCTACACCGCTACCTGTATAAACACGGAAATATCTGCACCGCTATCTGTATGAACATGGAAATGTCTACACCGCTATCTGAATGAACATGGAAATATCTACACCGCTATCTGATTGAACATGTAAATATCTACACCGCTATCTGTATGAAAATGGAAATATCTACAAAGCTATCTGCATATACATGGAAATATCTACACAGCTATCTCTTTACACATGGAAATAACTACACCGCTATCTCTATAAACATGGAAATATCTACACTGCCATCTGTATGAACATGGAAATATCTGCACCGCCATCTGTATGAACATATAAATATCTACACCGCCATCTGTATTAAGAAGGAAATATCTAAACCGCAATCTGTATAAACATGGAAATATCTACACCGCTGCCTGTATAAACATGGAAATATCTGCACCGCTCTCTGTATGAAAATGGAGATATCTACACCGCTATCTGTATGAACATGGAAATATCTACACTGCTATCTGTATGAACATGGAAATATCCACACCGTTATCTGTATGAACATGGAAATATCTACACCGCTATCTGTATGAACTTGGATATATCTACACAGCCATCTGGATGAACATGGAAATATCTACACCGCTATCTGTGTAAACATGCATACTTCTTCACCGCTATCTGTATAAACATGGAAATATATACACTGCTATCTGTATGAACATGGAAATATCTGCACCGCTATCTGTATGAACATAAAAATATCTACACCGCTATCTGTTTGAACATGGAAATATCTACACCGCTATCTGCATGAAAATGGAAATATCTACACTGCTATCTGCATATACATGGAAATATCTACACAGCTATCTCTTTACACATGGAAATAACTACACCGCTATCTGTATGAACATGGAAATATCTACACCGACATCTGTATGCACATGGAAATATCTGCACCGCCATCTGTATGAACATATAAATATCTACACCGCCATCTGTATTAAGATAGAGATATCTACACCGCTATCTGTATAAACATGGAAATATCTACACCGCTATCTGTATAAACATGGAAATATCTACACCGCTACCTGTATAAACATGGAAATATCTACACCGCTACCTGTATAAACATGGAAATATCAGCACCGCTATCTGTATGAACATGGAAATATCAGCCTCTCTATCTGTATGAACATGGAGATATCTACACCGCCATCTGTATGAACACGGATATATCTACACAGCCATCTCGATGAACATGGAAATATCTACACCGCTATCTGTATGAACATGGAAATATCTACACCGCTATCTGTATGAACATGGATATATCTACACAGCCATCTGGATGAACATGGAAATATCTACACCGCTATCTGTATGAACATGGAAATATCTACACCGCTATCTGTATGAACTTGGATATATCTACACAGCCATCTGGATGAACATGGAAATATCTACACCGCTATCTGTGTAAACATGCATACTTCTTCACCGCTATCTGTATAAACATGGAAATATATACACTGCTATCTGTATGAACATGGAAATATCTGCACCGCTATCTGTATGAACATGGAAATATCTACAGCGCTATCTGTTTGAACATGGAAATATGTACACCGCTATCTGCATGAAAATGGAAATATCTACACTGCTATCTGCATATACATGGAAATATCTACACAGCTATCTCTTTACACATGGAAATAACTACACCGCTATCTGTATGAACATGGAAATATCTACACCGCCATCTGTATGAACATGGAAATATCTGCACCGCCATATGTATGAACATATAAATATCTACACCGCCATCTGTATTAAGATGGAGATATCCACACCGCTATCTGTATAAGCATGGAAATATCTACACCGCTATCTGTATAAACATGAAAATATCTACACCGCTATCTGTATAAACATGGAAATATCTACACCGCTACCTGTATAAACTTGGAAATATCAGCACCGCTATCTGTATGAACATGGAAATATCTACACCGCTATCTGTATGAACATGGAAATATCTACACCGCTATCTGTATGAACATGGAAATATCTACACCTCTATCTGTATGAACATGGAAATATCTACAAAGCTATCTGAATGAACATGGAAATATCTACACCGCTATCTGTTTGAACATGTAAATATCTACATCGCTATCTGCATGAAAATGGAAATATCTACAAAGCTATCTGCATATACATGGAAATATCTACACAGCTATCTCTTTACACATGGAAATAACTACACCGCTATATCTATAAACATGGAAATATCTACACCACCATCTTTATGAACATGGAAATATCTGCACCGCCATCTGTTTGAACATATAAATATCTACACCGCCATCTGTATTAAGAAGGAAATATCTAAACCGCTATCTGTATAAAGATGGAAATATCAGCACATCTCTCTGTATGAAAATGGAAATATCTAAACCGCTATCTGTATGAACATGGAAATATCTACACTGCTATCTGTAGGAACATGGAAATAGCTACCCCGTTATGTGTATGAAAATGGAAATAGCTACACCGCTATCTGTATGAACATGGAAATATCTACACCGATATCTGTATGAACATGGATATATCTACACAGTCATCTGGATGAACATGGAAATAGCTACACCGCTATCTGTATGAACATGGAAATATCTACACTGCTATCTGTATGAACAAGGAAATATCTTCACCGCCATCTGTACGAACATGGATATATCTAGAGAGCCATCTGGATGAACATGGAAATATCTACACCGCCATCTGTATGAACATATAAATATCTACACCGCCATCTGTATTAAGATGGAGATATCTACACCGCTATCTGTATAAACCTGAAAATACCTACACCGCTATCTATATAAACATGGAAATATCTACACCGCTATCTGGATAAACATGGAAATTTCTACACCGCTACCTGTATAAACATGGAAATATCAGCACCGCTATCTGTAGGAACATGGAGATATCTACACCGCCATCTGTATGAACATGGATATATCTACACAGCCATCTGGAGGAACATGGAAATATCTACAACGCTATCTGTACGAACATGGAAATATCTACACCGCTATCTGTATGAACATGGAAATAGCTACACCACTATCTGTATGAACATGGAAATATCTACACCACTATCTGAATGAACATGGAAATATCTACACCGCTATCTGTATGAACATGGATATATCTACATAGCCATCTGGATGAACATGGAAATATCTACACCGCTATCTGTATGAACATGGAAATATCTACACCGCTATCTGTGTAAACATACATACATCTTCACCGCTATCTGTATAAACATGGAAATATCTACACCGCTATCTGTATGAACATGGAAATATCTGCACCGCTATCTGTATGAACATGGAAATATCTACACCGCTATCTGTTTGAACATGGAAATATCTACACGGCTATCTGCATGAAAATGGAAATATCTACACTGCTATCTGCATATACATGGAAATATCTACACAGCTATCTCTTTACACATGGAAATAACTACACCGCTATCTGTATGAACATGGAAATATCTACACCGCCATCTGTATGAACATGGAAATATCTGCACCGCCATCTGTATGAACATATAAATATCTGCACCGCCATCTGTATTAAGATGGAGATATCTACACCGCTATCTGTATAAACATGGAAATATCTACACCGCTATCTGTTTGAACATGGAAATATCTACACGGCTATCTGCATGAAAATGGAAATATCTACACTGCTATCTGCATATACATGGAAATATCTACACCGCTATCTGTATAAACATGGAAATATCTACACCGCTAGTTGTATAAACATGGAAATATCAGCACCGCTATCTGTATGAACATGGAAATATCTACACCGCTATCTGTATGAACATGGAAATATCTACACCGCCATCTGTATGAACATGGAAATATCTGCACCGCCATCTGTATGAACATATAAATATCTACACCGCCATCTGTATTAAGATGGAGATATCTACACCGCTATCTGAATAAACATGGAAATATCTACACCGCTATCTGTATAAACATGGAAATATCAGCACCGCTATCTGTATGAACATGGAAATATCAGCCCCTCTATCTGTATGAACATGGAGATATCTACACCGCCATCTGTATGAACACGGATATATCTACACAGCCATCTGGATGAACATGGAAATATCTACACCGCTATCTGTATGAACATGGAAATATCTACACCGCTATCTGTATGAACATGGATATATCTACACAGCCATCTGGATGAACATGGAAATATCTACACCGCTATCTGTATGAACATGGAAATATCTACACCGCTATCTGTATGAACTTGGATATATCTACACAGCCATCTGGATGAACATGGAAATATCTACACCGCTATCTGTGTAAACATGCATACTTCTTCACCGCTATCTGTATAAACATGGAAATATATACACTGCTATCTGTATGAACATGGTAATATCTGCAACGCTATCTGTATGAACATGGAAATATCTACAGCGCTATCTGTTTGAACATGGAAATATCTACACCGCTATCTGCATGAAAATGGAAATATCTACACTGCTATCTGCATATACATGGAAATATCTACACAGCTATCTCTTTACACATGGAAATAACTACACCGCTATCTGTATGAACATGGAAATATCTACACCGCCATCTGTATGAACATGGAAATATCTGCACCGCCATCTGTATGAACATATAAATATCTACATCGCCATCTGTATTAAGATGGAGATATCTACACCGCTATCTGTATAAACATGGAAATATCTACACCGCTATCTGTATAAACATGGAAATATCTACACCGCTATCTGTATAAACATGGAAATATCTACACCGCTACCTGTATAAACATGGAAATATCAGCACCGCTATCTGTATGAACATGGAAATATCTACACCGCTATCTGTATGAACATTGAAATATCTACACCGCTATCTGTATGAACATGGAAATATCTACACCGCTATCTGTATGAACATGGAAATATCTACAAAGCTATCTGAATGAACATGGAAATATCTACACCGCTATCTGTTTGAACATGTAAATATCTACACCGCTATCTGCATGAAAATGGAAATATCTACAAAGCTATCTGCATATGCATGGAAATATCTACACAGCTATCTCTTTACACATGGAAATAACTACACCGCTATATCTATAAACATGGAAATATCTACACCTCCATCTGTATGAACATGGAAATATCTGCACCGCCATCTGTTTGAACATATAAATATCTACACCGCCATTTGTATTAAGAAGGAAATATCTAAACCGCTATCTGTACAAAGATGGAAATATCAGCACCGCTCTCTGTATGAAAATGGAAATATCTAAACCGCTATCTGTATGAACATGGAAATATCTACACTGCTATCTGTATGAACATGGAAATAGCTACCCCGTTATGTGTATGAAAATGGAAATAGCTACACCGCTATCTGTATGAACATGGAAATATCTACACCGATATCTGTATGAACATGGATATATCTACACAGCCATCTGGATGAACATGGAAATAGCTACACCGCTATCTGTATGAACATGGAAATATCTACACCGCTATCTGTATGAACAAGGAAATATCTTCACCGCCATCTGTACAACATGGATATATCTACAGATCCATCTGGATGAACATGGAAATATCTACACCTCCATCTGTATGAACATATAAATATCTACACCGCCATCTGTATTAAGATGGAAATATCTACACCGCTATCTGGATAAACATGGAAATTTCTACACCGCTACCTGTATAAACATGGAAATATCAGCACCGCTATCTGTAGGAACATGGAGATATCTACACCGCCATCTGTATGAACATGGATATATCTACACAGCCATCTGGAGGAACATGGAAATATCTACAACGCTATCTGTACGAACATGGAAATATCTACACCGCTATCTGTATGAACATGGAAATAGCTACACCACTATCTGTATGAACATGGAAATATCTACACCACTATCTGAATGAACATGGAAATATCAGCACCGCTATCTGTATGAACATGGAAATATCTACACCGCTATCTGTATGAACTTGGATATATCTACACAGCCATCTGGATGAATATGGAAATATCTACACCGCTATCTGTGTAAACATGTATACTTCTTCACCGCTATCTGTATAAACATGGAAATATATACACTGCTATCTGTATGTACATGGAAATATCTGCACCGCTATCTGTATGAACATGGAAATATCTACAGCGCTATCTGTTTGAACATGGAAATATCTACACCGCTATCTGCATGAAAATGGAAATATCTATACTGCTATCTGCATATACATGGAAATATCTACACAGCTATCTCTTTACACATGGAAATAACTACACCGCTATCTGTATGAACATGGAAATATCTACACCGCCATCTGTATGAACATGGAAATATCTGCACCGCCATCTGTATGAACATATAAATATCTACACCGCCATCTGTATTAAGATGGAGATATCTACACCGCTATCTGTATAAGCATGGAAATATCTACACCGCTATCTGTATAAACATGGAAATATCTACACCGCTATCTGTATAAACATGGAAATATCTACACCGCTACCTGTATAAACTTGGAAATATCAGCACCGCTATCTGTATGAACATGGAAATATCTACACTGCTATCTGTATGAACATGGAAATATCTACACCGCTATCTGTATGAACATGGAAATATCTACACCGCTATCTGTATGAACATGGAAATATCTACAAAGCTATCTGAATGAACATGGAAATATCTACACCGCTATCTGTTTGAACATGTAAATATCTACACCGCTATCTGCATGAAAATGGAAATATCTACAAAGCTATCTGCATATACATGGAAATATCTACACAGCTATCTCTTTACACATGGAAATAACTACACCGCTATATCTATAAACATGGAAATATCTACACCACCATCTGTATGAACATGGAAATATCTGCACCGCCATCTGTTTGAACATATAAATATCTACACCGCCATCTGTATTAAGAAGGAAATATCTAAACCGCTATATGTATAAAGATGGAAATATCAGCACCGCTATCTGTATGAACATGGAAATATCAGCCCATCTATCTGTATGAACATGGAGATATCTACACCGCCATCTGTATGAACACGGATATATCTACACAGCCATCTGGATGAACATGGAAATATCTACACCGCTATCTGTATGAACATGGAAATAGCTACATCGCTATCTGTATGAACATGGAAATATCTACACCGCTATCTGTATGAACTTTGATATATCTACACAGCCATCTGTAGGAACATGGAAATATCTACACCGCTATCTGTGTAAACATGCATACTTCTTCACCGCTATCTGTATAAACATGGAAATATATACACTGCTATCTGTATGAACATGGAAATATCTGCACCGCTATCTGTATGAACATGGAAATATCTACACCGCTATCTGTTTGAACATGGAAATATCTACACCGCTATCTGCATGAAAATGGAAATACCTACACTGCTATCTGCATATACATGGAAATATCTACACAGCTATCTCTTTACACATGGAAATAACTACACCGCTATCTGTATGAACATGGAAATATCTACACCGCCATCTGTATGAACATGGAAATATCTGCAGCGCCATCTGTATGAACATGGAAATATCTACACCGCTATCTGTATAAACATGGAAATATCTACACCGCTATCTGTATAAACATGGAAATATCTACACCGTTACCTGTATAAACATGGAAATATCAGCACCGCTATCTGTATGAACATGGAAATATCTACACCGCTATCTGTATGAACATGGAAATATCTACACCGCTATCTGTATGAACATGGAAATATCTACACCGCTATCTGTATGAACATGGAAATATCTACAAAGCTATCTGAATGAACATGGAAATATCTACACCGCTATCTGTTTGAACATGTAAATATCTACACCGCTATCTGCATGAAAATGGAAATATCTACAAAGCTATCTGCATATACATGGAAATATCTACACAGCTATCTCTTTACACATGGAAATAACTACACCGCTATATCTATAAACATGGAAATATCTACACCACCATCTGTATGAACATGGAAATATCTGCACCGCCATCTGTTTGAACATATAAATATCTACACCACCATCTGTATTAATAAGGAAATATCTAAACCGCTATCTGTGTAAAGATGGAAATATCAGCACCGCTATCTGTATGAAAATGGAAATATCTAAACCGCTATCTGTATGAACATGGAAATATCTACACCGCTATCTGTATGAACATGGAAATATCTACACCGCTATCTGTATGAACATGGAAATATCTTCACCGCCATCTGTACGAACATGGATATATCTACAGAGCCATCTGGATGAACATGGAAATATCTACAACCCCATCTGTATAAACATGGAAATATCTACACCGCTACCTGTATAAACACGGAAATATCTGCACCGCTATCTGTATGAACATGGAAATGTCTACACCGCTATCTGAATGAACATGGAAATATCTACACCGCTATCTGATTGAACATGTAAATATCTACACCGCTATCTGCATGAAAATGGAAATATCTACAAAGCTATCTGCATATACATGGAAATATCTACACAGCTATCTCTTTACACATGGAAATAACTACACCGCTATCTCTATAAACATGGAAATATCTACACTGCCATCTGTATGAACATGGAAATATCTGCACCGCCATCTGTATGAACATATAAATATCTACACCGCCATCTGTATTAAGAAGGAAATATCTAAACCGCTATCTGTATAAACATGGAAATATCTACACCGCTGCCTGTATAAACATGGAAATATCTGCACCGCTCTCTGTATGAAAATGGAGATATCTACACCGCTATCTGTATGAACATGGAAATATCTACACTGCTATCTGTATGAACATGGAAATAGCTTCACCGTTATCTGTATGAACATGGAAATAGCTACACCGCTATCTGTATGAACATGGAAATATCTACACCGCTATCTGTATGAACATGGATATATCTACACAGCCATCTGGATGAACATGGAAATATCTACACCGCTATCTGTAAGAACATGGAAATATCTACACCGCTATCTGTATGAACTTGGATATATCTACACAGCCATCTGGATGAACATAGACATATCTACACCGCTATCTGTGTAAACATGCATACTTCTTCACCGCTATCTGTGTAAACATGCATACATCTTCACCGCTATCTGTATAAACATGGAAATATCTACACCGCTATCTGTATGAACATGGAAATATCTACACCGCTATCTGTTTGAAGATGGATATATATACATCGCTATCTGCATGAAAATGGAAATATCTACACAGCTATCTGCATATAGATGGAAATATCTACACAGCAATCTCTTTACACATGGAAATAACTACACCGCTATCTGTATGAACATGGACATATCTACACCGCCATCTGTATGAACATGGAAATATCTGCACCGCCATCAGTATGAGCATATAAATATCTACACCGCCATCTGTATTAAGATGGAGATATCTACACCGCTATCTGAATAAACATGGAAATATCTACACCGCTATCTGTATAAACATGGAAATATCTACACCAATATCTGTATAAACATGGAAATATCTACACCGCTACCTGTAAACATGGAAATATCAGCACCGCTATCTGTATGAACATGGAAATATCTACACCGCTATCTGTATGAAAATGGAAATATCTACACCGCCATCTGTATGAACATGGAAATATCTGCACCGCCATCTGTATGAACATATAAATATCTACACCGCCATCTGTATTAAGATGGAGATATCTACACCGCTATCTGAATAAACATGGAAATATCTACACCGCTATCTGTATAAACATGGAAATATCAGCACCGCTATCTGTATGAACATGGAAATATCAGCCCCTCTATCTGTATGAACATGGAGATATCTACACCGCCATCTGTATGAACACGGATATATCTACACAGCCATCTGGATGAACATGGAAATATCTACACCTCTATCTGTATGAACATGGAAATAGCTACACCGCTATCTGTATGAACATGGAAATATCTACACCGCTATCTGTATGAACATGGAAATATCTACACCGCTATCTGTATGAACATGGAAATATCTTCACCGCCATCTGTACGAACATGGATATATCTACAGAGCCATCTGGATGAACATGGAAATATCTACAACCCCATCTGTATAAACATGGAAATATCTACACCGCTACCTGTATAAACACGGAAATATCTGCACCGCTATCTGTATGAACATGGAAATGTCTACACCGCTATCTGAATGAACATGGAAATATCTACACCGCTATCTGATTGAACATGTAAATATCTACACCGCTATCTGTATGAAAATGGAAATATCTACAAAGCTATCTGCATATACATGGAAATATCTACACAGCTATCTCTTTACACATGGAAATAACTACACCGCTATCTCTATAAACATGGAAATATCTACACTGCCATCTGTATGAACATGGAAATATCTGCACCGCCATCTGTATGAACATATAAATATCTACACCGCCATCTGTATTAAGAAGGAAATATCTAAACCGCAATCTGTATAAACATGGAAATATCTACACCGCTGCCTGTATAAACATGGAAATATCTGCACCGCTCTCTGTATGAAAATGGAGATATCTACACCGCTATCTGTATGAACATGGAAATATCTACACTGCTATCTGTATGAACATGGAAATATCCACACCGTTATCTGTATGAACATGGAAATATCTACACCGCTATCTGTATGAACTTGGATATATCTACACAGCCATCTGGATGAACATGGAAATATCTACACCGCTATCTGTGTAAACATGCATACTTCTTCACCGCTATCTGTATAAACATGGAAATATATACACTGCTATCTGTATGAACATGGAAATATCTGCACCGCTATCTGTATGAACATAAAAATATCTACACCGCTATCTGTTTGAACATGGAAATATCTACACCGCTATCTGCATGAAAATGGAAATATCTACACTGCTATCTGCATATACATGGAAATATCTACACAGCTATCTCTTTACACATGGAAATAACTACACCGCTATCTGTATGAACATGGAAATATCTACACCGACATCTGTATGCACATGGAAATATCTGCACCGCCATCTGTATGAACATATAAATATCTACACCGCCATCTGTATTAAGATAGAGATATCTACACCGCTATCTGTATAAACATGGAAATATCTACACCGCTATCTGTATAAACATGGAAATATCTACACCGCTACCTGTATAAACATGGAAATATCTACACCGCTACCTGTATAAACATGGAAATATCAGCACCGCTATCTGTATGAACATGGAAATATCAGCCTCTCTATCTGTATGAACATGGAGATATCTACACCGCCATCTGTATGAACACGGATATATCTACACAGCCATCTCGATGAACATGGAAATATCTACACCGCTATCTGTATGAACATGGAAATATCTACACCGCTATCTGTATGAACATGGATATATCTACACAGCCATCTGGATGAACATGGAAATATCTACACCGCTATCTGTATGAACATGGAAATATCTACACCGCTATCTGTATGAACTTGGATATATCTACACAGCCATCTGGATGAACATGGAAATATCTACACCGCTATCTGTGTAAACATGCATACTTCTTCACCGCTATCTGTATAAACATGGAAATATATACACTGCTATCTGTATGAACATGGAAATATCTGCACCGCTATCTGTATGAACATGGAAATATCTACAGCGCTATCTGTTTGAACATGGAAATATGTACACCGCTATCTGCATGAAAATGGAAATATCTACACTGCTATCTGCATATACATGGAAATATCTACACAGCTATCTCTTTACACATGGAAATAACTACACCGCTATCTGTATGAACATGGAAATATCTACACCGCCATCTGTATGAACATGGAAATATCTGCACCGCCATATGTATGAACATATAAATATCTACACCGCCATCTGTATTAAGATGGAGATATCCACACCGCTATCTGTATAAGCATGGAAATATCTACACCGCTATCTGTATAAACATGAAAATATCTACACCGCTATCTGTATAAACATGGAAATATCTACACCGCTACCTGTATAAACTTGGAAATATCAGCACCGCTATCTGTATGAACATGGAAATATCTACACCGCTATCTGTATGAACATGGAAATATCTACACCGCTATCTGTATGAACATGGAAATATCTACACCTCTATCTGTATGAACATGGAAATATCT
Organism: Gorilla gorilla gorilla; assembly: GCF_029281585.2. Classification (NCBI taxonomy): domain Eukaryota; kingdom Metazoa; phylum Chordata; class Mammalia; order Primates; family Hominidae; genus Gorilla; species Gorilla gorilla. The sequence goes on from NC_073234.2 coordinate 4,043,030, forward strand.
ACAAAGCTATCTGAATGAACATGGAAATATCTACACCGCTATCTGTTTGAACATGTAAATATCTACATCGCTATCTGCATGAAAATGGAAATATCTACAAAGCTATCTGCATATACATGGAAATATCTACACAGCTATCTCTTTACACATGGAAATAACTACACCGCTATATCTATAAACATGGAAATATCTACACCACCATCTTTATGAACATGGAAATATCTGCACCGCCATCTGTTTGAACATATAAATATCTACACCGCCATCTGTATTAAGAAGGAAATATCTAAACCGCTATCTGTATAAAGATGGAAATATCAGCACATCTCTCTGTATGAAAATGGAAATATCTAAACCGCTATCTGTATGAACATGGAAATATCTACACTGCTATCTGTAGGAACATGGAAATAGCTACCCCGTTATGTGTATGAAAATGGAAATAGCTACACCGCTATCTGTATGAACATGGAAATATCTACACCGATATCTGTATGAACATGGATATATCTACACAGTCATCTGGATGAACATGGAAATAGCTACACCGCTATCTGTATGAACATGGAAATATCTACACTGCTATCTGTATGAACAAGGAAATATCTTCACCGCCATCTGTACGAACATGGATATATCTAGAGAGCCATCTGGATGAACATGGAAATATCTACACCGCCATCTGTATGAACATATAAATATCTACACCGCCATCTGTATTAAGATGGAGATATCTACACCGCTATCTGTATAAACCTGAAAATACCTACACCGCTATCTATATAAACATGGAAATATCTACACCGCTATCTGGATAAACATGGAAATTTCTACACCGCTACCTGTATAAACATGGAAATATCAGCACCGCTATCTGTAGGAACATGGAGATATCTACACCGCCATCTGTATGAACATGGATATATCTACACAGCCATCTGGAGGAACATGGAAATATCTACAATGCTATCTGTACGAACATGGAAATATCTACACCGCTATCTGTATGAACATGGAAATAGCTACACCACTATCTGTATGAACATGGAAATATCTACACCACTATCTGAATGAACATGGAAATATCTACACCGCTATCTGTATGAACATGGATATATCTACATAGCCATCTGGATGAACATGGAAATATCTACACCGCTATCTGTATGAACATGGAAATATCTACACCGCTATCTGTGTAAACATACATACATCTTCACCGCTATCTGTATAAACATGGAAATATCTACACCGCTATCTGTATGAACATGGAAATATCTGCACCGCTATCTGTATGAACATGGAAATATCTACACCGCTATCTGTTTGAACATGGAAATATCTACACGGCTATCTGCATGAAAATGGAAATATCTACACTGCTATCTGCATATACATGGAAATATCTACACAGCTATCTCTTTACACATGGAAATAACTACACCGCTATCTGTATGAACATGGAAATATCTACACCGCCATCTGTATGAACATGGAAATATCTGCACCGCCATCTGTATGAACATATAAATATCTGCACCGCCATCTGTATTAAGATGGAGATATCTACACCGCTATCTGTATAAACATGGAAATATCTACACCGCTATCTGTTTGAACATGGAAATATCTACACGGCTATCTGCATGAAAATGGAAATATCTACACTGCTATCTGCATATACATGGAAATATCTACACAGCTATCTGTTTACACATGGAAATAACTACACCGCTACCTGTATGAACATGGAAATATCTACACCGCCATCTGTATGAACATGGAAATATCTGCACCGCCTTCTGTATGAACATATAAATATCTACACCGCCATCTGTATTCAGATGGAGATATCTACACCGCTATCTGTATAAACATGGAAATATCTACACCGCTATCTGTATAAAGATGGAAATATCTACACCGCTATCTGAATAAACATGGAAATATCTACACCGCTAGTGGTATAAACATGGAAATATCAGCACCGCTATCTGTATGAACATGGAAATATCTACACCGCTATCTGTATGAACATGGAAATATCTACACCGCCATCTGTATGAACATGGAAATATCTGCACCGCCATCTGTATGAACATATAAATATCTACACCGCCATCTGTATTAAGATGGAGATATCTACACCGCTATCTGAATAAACATGGAAATATCTACACCGCTATCTGTATAAACATGGAAATATCAGCACCGCTATCTGTATGAACATGGAAATATCAGCCCCTCTATCTGTATGAACATGGAGATATCTACACCGCCATCTGTATGAACACGGATATATCTACACAGCCATCTGGATGAACATGGAAATATCTACACCGCTATCTGTATGAACATGGAAATATCTACACCGCTATCTGTATGAACATGGATATATCTACACAGCCATCTGGATGAACATGGAAATATCTACACCGCTATCTGTATGAACATGGAAATATCTACACCGCTATCTGTATGAACTTGGATATATCTACACAGCCATCTGGATGAACATGGAAATATCTACACCGCTATCCGTGTAAACATGCATACTTCTTCACCGCTATCTGTATAAACATGGAAATATATACACTGCTATCTGTATGAACATGGTAATATCTGCAACGCTATCTGTATGAACATGGAAATATCTACAGCGCTATCTGTTTGAACATGGAAATATCTACACCGCTATCTGCATGAAAATGGAAATATCTACACTGCTACCTGCATATACATGGAAATATCTACACAGCTATCTCTTTACACATGGAAATAACTACACCGCTATCTGTATGAACATGGAAATATCTACACCGCCATCTGTATGAACATGGAAATATCTGCACCGCCATCTGTATGAACATATAAATATCTACATCGCCATCTGTATTAAGATGGAGATATCTACACCGCTATCTGTATAAACATGGAAATATCTACACCGCTCTCTGTATAAACATGGAAATATCTACACCGCTATCTGTATAAACATGGAAATATCTACACCGCTACCTGTATAAACATGGAAATATCAGCACCGCTATCTGTATGAACATGGAAATATCTACACCGCTATCTGTATGAACATGGAAATATCTACACCGCTATCTGTATGAACATGGAAATATCTACACCGCTATCTGTATGAACATGGAAATATCTACAAAGCTATCTGAATGAACATGGAAATATCTACACCGCTATCTGTTTGAACATGTAAATATCTACACCGCTATCTGCATGAAAATGGAAATATCTACAAAGCTATCTGCATATGCATGGAAATATCTACACAGCTATCTCTTTACACATGGAAATAACTACACCGCTATATCTATAAACATGGAAATATCTACACCACCATCTGTATGAACATGGAAATATCTGCACCGCCATCTGTTTGAACATATAAATATCTACACCGCCATTTGTATTAAGAAGGAAATATCTAAACCGCTATCTGTATAAAGATGGAAATATCAGCACCGCTCTCTGTATGAAAATGGAAATATCTAAACCGCTATCTGTATGAACATGGAAATATCTACACTGCTATCTGTATGAACATGGAAATAGCTACCCCGTTATGTGTATGAAAATGGAAATAGCTACACCGCTATCTGTATGAACATGGAAATATCTACACCGATATCTGTATGAACATGGATATATCTACACAGCCATCTGGATGAACATGGAAATAGCTACACCGCTATCTGTATGAACATGGAAATATCTACACCGCTATCTGTATGAACAAGGAAATATCTTCACCGCCATCTGTACAACATGGATATATCTACAGATCCATCTGGATGAACATGGAAATATCTACACCTCCATCTGTATGAACATATAAATATCTACACCGCCATCTGTATTAAGATGGAGATATCTACACCGCTATCTGTATAAACCTGAAAATATCTACACCGCTATCTATATAAACATGGAAATATCTACACCGCTATCTGGATAAACATGGAAATTTCTACACCGCTACCTGTATAAACATGGAAATATCAGCACCGCTATCTGTAGGAACATGGAGATATCTACACCGCCATCTGTATGAACATGGATATATCTACACAGCCATCTGGAGGATCATGGAAATATCTACAACGCTATCTGTACGAACATGGAAATATCTACACCGCTCTCTGTATGAACATGGAAATAGCTACACCACTATCTGTATGAACATGGAAATATCTACAACACTATCTGAATGAACATGGAAATATCAGCACCGCTATCTGTATGAACATGGAAATATCTACACCGCTATCTGTATGAACTTGGATATATCTACACAGCCATCTGGATGAACATGGAAATATCTACACCGCTATCTGTGTAAACATGTATACTTCTTGACCGCTATCTGTATAAACATGGAAATATATACACTGCTATCTGTATGTACATGGAAATATCTGCACCGCTATCTGTATGAACATGGAAATATCTACAGCGCTATCTGTTTGAACATGGAAATATCTACACCGCTATCTGCATGAAAATGGAAATATCTATACTGCTATCTGCATATACATGGAAATATCTACCCAGCTATCTCTTTACACATGGAAATAACTACACCGCTATCTGTATGAACATGGAAATATCTACACCGCCATCTGTATGAACATGGAAATATCTGCACCGCCATCTGTATGAACATATAAATATCTACACCGCCATCTGTATTAAGATGGAGATATCTACACCGCTATCTGTATAAGCATGGAAATATCTAAACCGCTATCTGTATAAACATGGAAATATCTACACCGCTATCTGTATAAACATGGAAATATCTACACCGCTACCTGTATAAACTTGGAAATATCAGCACCGCTATCTGTATGAACATGGAAATATCTACACTGCTATCTGTATGAACATGGAAATATCTACACCGCTATCTGTATGAACATGGAAATATCTACACCGCTATCTGTATGAACATGGAAATATCTACAAAGCTATCTGAATGAACATGGAAATATCTACACCGCTATCTGTTTGAACATGTAAATATCTACACCGCTATCTGCATGAAAATGGAAATATCTACAAAGCTATCTGCATATACATGGAAATATCTACACAGCTATCTCTTTACACATGGAAATAACTACACCGCTATATCTATAAACATGGAAATATCTACACCACCATCTGTATGAACATGGAAATATCTGCACCGCCATCTGTTTGAACATATAAATATCTACACCGCCATCTGTATTAAGAAGGAAATATCTAAACCGCTATATGTATAAAGATGGAAATATCAGCACCGCTATCTGTATGAACATGGAAATATCAGCCCATCTATCTGTATGAACATGGAGATATCTACACCGCCATCTGTATGAACACGGATATATCTACACAGCCATCTGGTTGAACATGGAAATATCTACACCGCTATCTGTATGAACATGGAAATAGCTACATCGCTATCTGTATGAACATGGAAATATCTACACCGCTATCTGTATGAACTTTGATATATCTACACAGCCATCTGTAGGAACATGGAAATATCTACACCGCTATCTGTGTAAACATGCATACTTCTTCACCGCTATCTGTATAAACATGGAAATATATACACTGCTATCTGTATGAACATGGAAATATCTGCACCGCTATCTGTATGAACATGGAAATATCTACACCGCTATCTGTTTGAACATGGAAATATCTACACCGCTATCTGCATGAAAATGGAAATACCTACACTGCTATCTGCATATACATGGAAATATCTACACAGCTATCTCTTTACACATGGAAATAACTACACCGCTATCTGTATGAACATGGAAATATCTACACCGCCATCTGTATGAACATGGAAATATCTGCAGCGCCATCTGTATGAACATGGAAATATCTACACCGCTATCTGTATAAACATGGAAATATCTACACCGCTATCTGTATAAACATGGAAATATCTACACCGTTACCTGTATAAACATGGAAATATCAGCACCGCTATCTGTATGAACATGGAAATATCTACACCGCTATCTGTATGAACATGGAAATATCTACACCGCTATCTGTATGAACATGGAAATATCTACACCGCTATCTGTATGAACATGGAAATATCTACAAAGCTATCTGAATGAACATGGAAATATCTACACCGCTATCTGTTTGAACATGTAAATATCTACACCGCTATCTGCATGAAAATGGAAATATCTACAAAGCTATCTGCATATACATGGAAATATCTACACAGCTATCTCTTTACACATGGAAATAACTACACCGCTATATCTATAAACATGGAAATATCTACACCACCATCTGTATGAACATGGAAATATCTGCACCGCCATCTGTTTGAACATATAAATATCTACACCACCATCTGTATTAATAAGGAAATATCTAAACCGCTATCTGTGTAAAGATGGAAATATCAGCACCGCTATCTGTATGAAAATGGAAATATCTAAACCGCTATCTGTATGAACATGGAAATATCTACACCGCTATCTGTATGAACATGGAAATATCTACACCGCTATCTGTATGAACATGGAAATATCTTCACCGCCATCTGTACGAACATGGATATATCTACAGAGCCATCTGGATGAACATGGAAATATCTACAACCCCATCTGTATAAACATGGAAATATCTACACCGCTACCTGTATAAACACGGAAATATCTGCACCGCTATCTGTATGAACATGGAAATGTCTACACCGCTATCTGAATGAACATGGAAATATCTACACCGCTATCTGATTGAACATGTAAATATCTACACCGCTATCTGCATGAAAATGGAAATATCTACAAAGCTATCTGCATATACATGGAAATATCTACACAGCTATCTCTTTACACATGGAAATAACTACACCGCTATCTCTATAAACATGGAAATATCTACACTGCCATCTGTATGAACATGGAAATATCTGCACCGCCATCTGTATGAACATATAAATATCTACACCGCCATCTGTATTAAGAAGGAAATATCTAAACCACTATCTGTATAAACATGGAAATATCTACACCGCTGCCTGTATAAATATGGAAATATCTGCACCGCTCTCTGTATGAAAATGGAGATATCTACACCGCTATCTGTATGAACATGGAAATATCTACACTGCTATCTGTATGAACATGGAAATAGCTTCACCGTTATCTGTATGAACATGGAAATAGCTACACCGCTATCTGTATGAACATGGAAATATCTACACCGCTATCTGTATGAACATGGATATATCTACACAGCCATCTGGATGAACATAGACATATCTACACCGCTATCTGTGTAAACATGCATACTTCTTCACCGCTATCTGTGTAAACATGCATACATCTTCACCGCTATCTGTATAAACATGGAAATATCTACACCGCTATCTGTATGAACATGGAAATATCTACACCGCTATCTGTTTGAAGATGGAAATATATACATCGCTATCTGCATGAAAATAGAAATATCTACACAGCTATCTGCATATAGATGGAAATATCTACACAGCAATCTCTTTACACATGGAAATAACTACACCGCTATCTGTATGAACATGGACATATCTACACCGCCATCTGTATGAACATGGAAATATCTGCACCGCCATCAGTATGAGCATATAAATATCTACACCACCATCTGTATTAAGATGGAGATATCTACACCGCTATCTGAATAAACATGGAAATATCTACACCGCTATCTGTATAAACATGGAAATATCTACACCAATATCTGTATAAACATGGAAATATCTACACCGCTACCTGTAAACATGGAAATATCAGCACCGCTATCTGTATGAACATGGAAATATCTACACCGCTATCTGTATGAAAATGGAAATATCTACACCGCCATCTGTATGAACATGGAAATATCTGCACCGCCATCTGTATGAACATATAAATATCTACACCGCCATCTGTATTAAGATGGAGATATCTACACCGCTATCTGAATAAACATGGAAATATCTACACCGCTATCTGTATAAACATGGAAATATCAGCACCGCTATCTGTATGAACATGGAAATATCAGCCCCTCTATCTGTATGAACATGGAGATATCTACACCGCCATCTGTATGAACACGGATATATCTACACAGCCATCTGGATGAACATGGAAATATCTACACCGCTATCTGTATGAACATGGAAATAGCTACACCGCTATCTGTATGAACATGGAAATATCTACACCGCTATCTGTATGAACATGGAAATATCTACACCGCTATCTGTATGAACATGGAAATATCTTCACCGCCATCTGTACGAACATGGATATATCTACAGAGCCATCTGGATGAACATGGAAATATCTACAACCCCATCTGTATAAACATGGAAATATCTACACCGCTACCTGTATAAACACGGAAATATCTGCACCGCTATCTGTATGAACATGGAAATGTCTACACCGCTATCTGAATGAACATGGAAATATCTACACCGCTATCTGATTGAACATGTAAATATCTACACCGCTATCTGTATGAAAATGGAAATATCTACAAAGCTATCTGCATATACATGGAAATATCTACACAGCTATCTCTTTACACATGGAAATAACTACACCGCTATCTCTATAAACATGGAAATATCTACACTGCCATCTGTATGAACATGGAAATATCTGCACCGCCATCTGTATGAACATATAAATATCTACACCGCCATCTGTATTAAGAAGGAAATATCTAAACCGCTATCTGTATAAACATGGAAATATCTACACCGCTGCCTGTATAAACATGGAAATATCTGCACCGCTCTCTGTATGAAAATGGAGATATCTACACCGCTATCTGTATGAACATGGAAATATCTACACTGCTATCTGTATGAACATGGAAATATCCACACCGTTATCTGTATGAACATGGAAATATCTACACCGCTATCTGTATGAACTTGGATATATCTACACAGCCATCTGGATGAACATGGAAATATCTACACCGCTATCTGTGTAAACATGCATACTTTTTCACCGCTATCTGTATAAACATGGAAATATATACACTGCTATCTGTATGAACATGGAAATATCTGCACCGCAATCTGTATGAACATAAAAATATCTACACCGCTATCTGTTTGAACATGGAAATATCTACACCGCTATCTGCATGAAAATGGAAATATCTACACTGCTATCTGCATATACATGGAAATATCTACACAGCTATCTCTTTACACATGGAAATAACTACACCGCTATCTGTATGAACATGGAAATATCTACACCGACATCTGTATGCACATGGAAATATCTGCACCGCCATCTGTATGAACATATAATTATCTACACCGCCATCTGTATTAAGATGGAGATATCTACACCGCTATCTGTATAAACATGGAAATATCTACACCGCTATCTGTATAAACATGGAAATATCTACACCGCTACCTGTATAAACATGGAAATATCTACACCGCTACCTGTATAAACATGGAAATATCAGCACCGCTATCTGTATGAACATGGAAATATCAGCCTCTCTATCTGTATGAACATGGAGATATCTACACCGCCATCTGTATGAACACGGATATATCTACACAGCCATCTGGATGAACATGGAAATATCTACACCGCTATCTGTATGAACATGGAAATATCTACACCGCTATCTGTATGAACATGGATATATCTACACAGCCATCTGGATGAACATGGAAATATCTACACCGCTATCTGTATGAACATGGAAATATCTACACCGCTATCTGTATGAACTTGGATATATCTACACAGCCATCTGGATGAACATGGAAATATCTACACCGCTATCTGTGTAAACATGCATACTTCTTCACCGCTATCTGTATAAACATGGAAATATATACACTGCTATCTGTATGAACATGGAAATATCTGCACCGCTATCTGTATGAACATGGAAATATCTACAGAGCTATCTGTTTGAACATGGAAATATGTACACCGCTATCTGCATGAAAATGGAAATATCAACACTGCTATCTGCATATACATGGAAATATCTACACAGCTATCTCTTTACACATGGAAATAACTACACCGCTATCTGTATGAACATGGAAATATCTACACCGCCATCTGTATGAACTTGGAAATATCTGCACCGCCATCTGTATGAACATATAAATATCTACACCGCCATCTGTATTAAGATGGAGATATCCACACCGCTATCTGTATAAGCATGGAAATATCTACACCGCTATCTGTATAAACATGGAAATATCTACACCGCTATCTGTATAAACATGGAAATATCTACACCGCTACCTGTATAAACTTGGAAATATCAGCACCGCTATCTGTATGAACATGGAAATATCTACACCGCTATCTGTATGAACATGGAAATATCTACACCGCTATCTGTATGAACATGGAAATATCTACACCGCTATCTGTATGAACATGGAAATATCTACAAAGCTATCTGAATGAACATGGAAATATCTACACCGCTATCTGTTTGAACATGTAAATATCTACACCGCTATCTGCATGAAAATGGAAATATCTACAAAGCTATCTGCATATACATGGAAATATCTACACAGCTATCTCTTTACACATGGAAATAACTACACCGCTATATCTATAATCATGGAAATATCTACACCACCATCTGTATGAACATGGAAATATCTGCACCGCCATCTGTTTGAACATATAAATATGTACACCGCCATCTGTATTAAGAAGGAAATATCTAAACCGCTATCTGTATAAAGATGGAAATATCAGCACCGCTCTCTGTATGAAAATGGAAATATCTAAACCGCTATCTGTATGAACATGGAAATATCTACACTGCTATCTGTAGGAACATGGAAATAGCTACCCCGTTATGTGTATGAAAATGGAAATAGCTACACCGCTATCTGTATGAACATGGAAATATCTATACCGATATCTGTATGAACATGGATATATCTACACAGTCATCTGGATGAACATGGAAATAGCTACACCGCTATCTGTATGAACATGGAAATATCTACACTGCTATCTGTATGAACAAGGAAATATCTTCACCGCCATCTGTACGAACATGGATATATCTAGAGAGCCATCTGGATGAACATGGAAATATCTACACCGCCATCTGTATGAACATATAAATATCTACACCGCCATCTGTATTAAGATGGAGATATCTACACCGCTATCTGTATAAACCTGAAAATACCTACACCGCTATCTATATAAACATGGAAATATCTACACCGCTATCTGGATAAACATGGAAATTTCTACACCGCTACCTGTATAAACATGGAAATATCAGCACCGCTATCTGTAGGAACATGGAGATATCTATACCGCCATCTGTATGAACATGGATATATCTACACAGCCATCTGGAGGAACATGGAAATATCTACAACGCTATCTGTACAAACATGGAAATATCTACACCGCTATCTGTATGAACATGGAAATAGCTACACCACTATCTGTATGAACATGGAAATATCTACACCACTATCTGAATGAACATGGAAATATCTACACCGCTATCTGTATGAACATGGATATATCTACATAGCCATCTGGATGAACATGGAAATATCTACACCGCTATCTGTATGAACATGGAAATACCTACACCGCTATCTGTGTAAACATACATACATCTTCACCGCTATCTGTATAAACATGGAAATATCTACACCGCTATCTGTATGAACATGGAAATATCTGCACCGCTATCTGTATGAACATGGAAATATCTACACCGCTATCTGTTTGAACATGGAAATATCTACACGGCTATCTGCATGAAAATGGAAATATCTACACTGCTATCTGCATATACATGGAAATATCTACACAGCTATCTCTTTACACATGGAAATAACTACACCGCTATCTGTATGAACATGGAAATATCTACACCGCCATCTGTATGAACATGGAAATATCTGCACCGCCATCTGTATGAACATATAAATATCTGCACCGCCATCTGTATTAAGATGGAGATATCTACACCGCTATCTGTATAAACATGGAAATATCTACACCGCTATCTGTTTGAACATGGAAATATCTACACGGCTATCTGCATGAAAATGGAAATATCTACACTGCTATCTGCATATACATGGAAATATCTACACAGCTATCTGTTTACACATGGAAATAACTACACCGCTATCTGTATGAACATGGAAATATCTACACCGCCATCTGTATGAACATGGAAATATCTGCACCGCCATCTGTATGAACATATAAATATCTACACCGCCATCTGTATTCAGATGGAGATATCTACACCGCTATCTGTATAAACATGGAAATATCTACACCGCTATCTGTATAAACATGGAAATATCTACACCGCTATCTGTATAAACATGGAAATATCTACACCGCTAGTTGTATAAACATGGAAATATCAGCACCGCTATCTGTATGAACATGGAAATATCTACACCGCTATCTGTATGAACATGGAAATATCTACACCGCCATCTGTATGAACATGGAAATATCTGCACCGCCATCTGTATGAACATATAAATATCTACACCGCCATCTGTATTAAGATGGAGATATCTACACCGCTATCTGAATAAACATGGAAATATCTACACCGCTATCTGTATAAACATTGGAATATCAGCACCGCTATCTGTATGAACATGGAAATATCAGCCGCTCTATCTGTATGAACATGGAGATATCTACACCGCCATCTGTATGAACACGGATATATCTACACAGCCATCTGGATGAACATGGAAATATCTACACCGCTATCTGTATGAACATGGAAATATCTACACCGCTATCTGTATGAACATGGATATATCTACACAGCCATCTGGATGAACATGGAAATATCTACACCGCTATCTGTATGAACATGGAAATATCTACACCGCTATCTGTATGAACTTGGATATATCTACACCGCCATCTGTATGAACATGGAAATTTGTGCACCGCCATCTGTATGAACATATAAATATCTACACCGCCATCTGTATTAAGATGGAGATATCTACCCTGCTATCTGTATAAACATGGAAATATCTACACCGCTATCTGTATAAACATGGAAATATCTAAACCGCTATCTGTATAAACATGGAAATATCTACACCGCTGCCTGTATAAACATGGAAATATCAGCACCGCTATCTGTATGAACATGGAAATATCAGCCCATCTATCTGTATGAACATGGAGATATCTACACCGCCATCTGTATGAACACGGATATATCTACACAGCCATCTGGATGAACATGGAAATATCTACACCGCTATCTGTATGAACATGGAAATAGCTACATCGCTATCTGTATGAACATGGAAATATCTACACCGCTATCTGTATGAACATGGAAATATCTACACCGCTATCTGTATGAACATGGAAATATCTTCACCGCCATCTGTACGAACATGGATATATCTACAGAGCCATCTGGATGAACATGGAAATATCTACAACCCCATCTGTATAAACATGGAAATATCTACACCGCTACCTGTATAAACACGGAAATATCTGCACCGCTATCTGTATGAACCTGGAAATGTCTACACCGCTATCTGAATGAACATGGAAATATCTACACCGCTATCTGATTGAACATGTAAATATCTACACCGCTATCTGCATGAAAATGGAAATATCTACAAAGCTATCTGCATATACATGGAAATATCTACACAGCTATCTCTTTACACATGGAAATAACTACACCGCTATCTCTATAAACATGGAAATATCAGCACCGCCATCTGTATGAACATGGAAATATCTACACCGCCATCTGTATTAAGAAGTAAATATCTAAACCGCTATCTGTATAAACATGGAAATATCTACACCGCTGCCTGTATAAACATGGAAATATCTGCACCGCTCTCTGTATGAAAATGGAGATATCTACACCGCTATCTGTATGAACATGGAAATATCTACACTGCTATCTGTATGAACATGGAAATAGCTACACCGTTATCTGTATGAACATGGAAATAGCTACACCACTATCTGTATGAACATGGAAATATCTACACCGCTATCTGTATGAACATGGATATATCTACACAGCCAACTGGATGAACATGGAAATATCTACACTGCTATCAGTATGAACATGGAAATATCTACACCGCTATCTGTATGAACTTGGATATATCTACACAGCCATCTGGATGAACATGGAAATATCTACACCGCTATCTGTGTAAACATGCATACTTCTTCACCGCTATCTGTATAAAAATGGAAATATATACTCTGCTATCTGTATGAACATGGAAATATCTGCACCGCTATCTGTATGTACATGGAAATATCTACACCGCTATCTGTTTGAACATGGAAATATCTACACCGCTATCTGCATGAAAATGGAAATATCTACACTGCTATCTGCATATACATGGAAATATCTAAACAGCTATCTCTTTACACATGGAAATAACTACACCGCTATCTGTATAAACATGCAAATATCTACACCGCTATCTGTATAAACATGGAAATATCTACACCGCTATCTGTATAAACATGGAAATATCTACACCGCTACCTGTATAAACATGAAAATATTAGCACCGCTATCTGTATGAACATGGAAATATCTACACCGCTATCTGTATGAACATGGAAATATCTACACTGCTATCTGTATGAACATGGAAATATCTACACCGCTATCTGTATGAACATGGATATATCTACACAGCCCTCTGGATGAACATGGAAATATCCACACCGATATCTGTATGAACATGGAAATATCTACACCGCTATCTGTATGAACTTTGATATATCTACACAGCCATCTGTATGAACATGGAAATATCTACACCGCTATCTGTATGAACTTTGATATATCTACACAGCCATCTGTATGAACATGGAAATATCTGCACCGCTATCTGTATGAACATGGAAATATCTACACCGCTATCTGTTTGAACATGGAAATATCTACACCGCTATCTGCATGAAAATGGAAATACCTACACTGCTATCTGCATATACATGGAAATATCTACACAGCTATCTCTTTACACATGGAAATAACTACACCGCTATCTGTATGAACATGGAAATATCTACACCGCCATCTGTATGAACATGGAAATATCTGCAGCGCCATCTGTATGAACATGGAAATATCTACACCGCTATCTGTATAAACATGGAAATATCTACACCGCTATCTGTATAAACATGGAAATATCTACACCGTTACCTGTATAAACATGGAAATATCAGCACCGCTATCTGTATGAACATGGAAATATCTACACCGCTATCTGTATGAACATGGAAATATCTACACCGCTATCTGTATGAACATGGAAATATCTACACCGCTATCTGTATGAACATGGAAATATCTACAAAGCTATCTGAATGAACATGGAAATATCTACACCGCTATCTGTTTGAACATGTAAATATCTACACCGCTATCTGCATGAAAATGGAAATATCTACAAAGCTATCTGCATATACATGGAAATATCTACACAGCTATCTCTTTACACATGGAAATAACTACACCGCTATATCTATAAACATGGAAATATCTACACCACCATCTGTATGAACATGGAAATATCTGCACCGCCATCTGTTTGAACATATAAATATCTACACCACCATCTGTATTAAGAAGGAAATATCTAAACCGCTATCTGTGTAAAGATGGAAATTTCAGCACCGCTATCTGTATGAAAATGGAAATATCTAAACCGCTATCTGTATGAACATGGAAATATCTACACCGCTATCTGTATGAACATGGAAATATCTACACCGCTATCTGTATGAACATGGAAATATCTTCACCGCCATCTGTACGAACATGGATATATCTACAGAGCCATCTGGATGAACATGGAAATATCTACAACCCCATCTGTATAAACATGGAAATATCTACACCGCTACCTGTATAAACACGGAAATATCTGCACCGCTATCTGTATGAACATGGAAATGTCTACACCGCTATCTGAATGAACATGGAAATATCTACACCGCTATCTGATTGAACATGTAAATATCTACACCGCTATCTGCATGAAAATGGAAATATCTACAAAGCTATCTGCATATACATGGAAATATCTACACAGCTATCTCTTTACACATGGAAATAACTACACCGCTATCTCTATAAACATGGAAATATCTACACTGCCATCTGTATGAACATGGAAATATCTGCACCGCCATCTGTATGAACATATAAATATCTACACCGCCATCTGTATTAAGAAGGAAATATCTAAACCGCTATCTGTATAAACATGGAAATATCTACACCGCTGCCTGTATAAACATGGAAATATCTGCACCGCTCTCTGTATGAAAATGGAGATATCTACACCGCTATCTGTATGAACATGGAAATATCTACACTGCTATCTGTATGAACATGGAAATAGCTTCACCGTTACCTGTATGAACATGGAAATAGCTACACCGCTATCTGTATGAACATGGAAATATCTACACCGCTATCTGTATGAACATGGATATATCTACACAGCCATCTGGATGAACATGCAAATATCTACACCGCTATCTGTAAGAACATGGAAATATCTACACCGCTATCTGTATGAACTTGGATATATCTACACAGCCATCTGGATGAACATAGACATATCTACACCGCTATCTGTGTAAACATGCATACTTCTTCACCGCTATCTGTGTAAACATGCATACATCTTCACCGCTATCTGTATAAACATGGAAATATCTACACCGCTATCTGTATGAACATGGAAATATCTACACAGCTATCTGCATATAGATGGAAATATCTACACAGCAATCTCTTTACACATGGAAATAACTACACCGCTATCTGTATGAACATGGACATATCTACACCGCCATCTGTATGAACATGGAAATATCTGCACCGCCATCAGTATGAGCATATAAATATCTACACCACCATCTGTATTAAGATGGAGATATCTACACCGCTATCTGAATAAACATGGAAATATCTACACCGCTATCTGTATAAACATGGAAATATCTACACCAATATCTGTATAAACATGGAAATATCTACACCGCTACCTGTAAACATGGAAATATCAGCACCGCTATCTGTATGAACATGGAAATATCTACACCGCTATCTGTATGAAAATGGAAATATCTACACCGCCATCTGTATGAACATGGAAATATCTGCACCGCCATCTGTATGAACATATAAATATCTACACCGCCATCTGTATTAAGATGGAGATATCTACACCGCTATCTGAATAAACATGGAAATATCTACACCGCTATCTGTATAAACATGGAAATATCAGCACCGCTATCTGTATGAACATGGAAATATCAGCCCCTCTATCTGTATGAACATGGAGATATCTACACCGCCATCTGTATGAACACGGATATATCTACACAGCCATCTGGATGAACATGGAAATATCTACACCGCTATCTGTATGAACATGGAAATAGCTACACCGCTATCTGTATGAACATGGAAATATCTACACCGCTGTCTGTATGAACATGGAAATATCTACACCGCTATCTGTATGAACATGGAAATATCTTCACCGCCATCTGTACGAACATGGATATATCTACAGAGCCATCTGGATGAACATGGAAATATCTACAACCCCATCTCTATAAACATGGAAATATCTACACCGCTACCTGTATAAACACGGAAATATCTGCACCGCTATCTGTATGAACATGGAAATGTCTACACCGCTATCTGAATGAACATGGAAATATCTACACCGCTATCTGATTGAACATGTAAATATCTACACCGCTATCTGTATGAAAATGGAAATATCTACAAAGCTATCTGCATATACATGGAAATATCTACACAGCTATCTCTTTACACATGGAAATAACTACACCGCTATCTCTATAAACATGGAAATATCTACACTGCCATCTGTATGAACATGGAAATATCTGCACCGCCATCTGTATGAACATATAAATATCTACACCGCCATCTGTATTAAGAAGGAAATATCTAAACCGCTATCTGTATAAACATGGAAATATCTACACCGCTGCCTGTATAAACATGGAAATATCTGCACCGCTCTCTGTATGAAAATGGAGATATCTACACCGCTATCTGTATGAACATGGAAATATCTACACTGCTCTCTGTATGAACATGGAAATATCCACACCGTTATCTGTATGAACATGGAAATATCTACACCGCTATCTGTATGAACTTGGATATATCTACACAGCCATCTGGATGAACATGGAAATATCTACACCGCTATCTGTGTAAACATGCATACTTCTTCACCGCTATCTGTATAAACATGGAAATATATACACTGCTATCTGTATGAACATGGAAATATCTGCACCGCTATCTGTATGAACATAAAAATATCTACACCGCTATCTGTTTGAACATGGAAATATCTACACCGCTATCTGCATGAAAATGGAAATATCTACACTGCTATCTGCATATACATGGAAATATCTACACAGCTATCTCTTTACACATGGAAATAACTACACCGCTATCTGTATGAACATGGAAATATCTACACCGACATCTGTATGCACATGGAAATATCTGCACCGCCATCTGTATGAACATATAAATATCTACACCGCCATCTGTATTAAGATGGAGATATCTACACCGCTATCTGTATAAACATGGAAATATCTACACCGCTATCTGTATAAACATGGAAATATCTACACCGCTACCTGTATAAACATGGAAATATCTACACCGCTACCTGTATAAACATGGAAATATCAGCACCGCTATCTGTATGAACATGGAAATATCAGCCTCTCTATCTGTATGAACATGGAGATATCTACACCGCCATCTGTATGAACACGGATATATCTACACAGCCATCTGGATGAACATGGAAATATCTACACCGCTATCTGTATGAACATGGAAATATCTACACCGCCATCTGTATGAACACGGATATATCTACACAGCCATCTGGATGAACATGGAAATATCTACACCGCTATCTGTATGAACATGGAAATATCTACACCGCTATCTGTATGAACTTGGATATATCTACACAGCCATCTGGATGAACATGGAAATATCTACACCGCTATCTGTGTAAACATGCATACTTCTTCACCGCTATCTGTATAAACATGGAAATATATACACTGCTATCTGTATGAACATGGAAATATCTGCACCGCTATCTGTATGAACATGGAAATATCTACAGCGCTATCTGTTTGAACATGGAAATATGTACACCGCTATCTGCATGAAAATGGAAATATCAACACTGCTATCTGCATATACATGGAAATATCTACAAAGCTATCTCTTTACACATGGAAATAACTACACCGCTATCTGTATGAACATGGAAATATCTACACCGCCATCTGTATGAACTTGGAAATATCTGCACCGCCATCTGTATGAACATATAAATATCTACACCGCCATCTGTATTAAGATGGAGATATCCACACCGCTATCTGTATAAGCATGGAAATATCTACACCGCTATCTGTATAAACATGGAAATATCTACACCGCTATCTGTATGAACATGGAAATATCTACACCGCTATCTGTTTGAAGATGGAAATATATACATCGCTATCTGCATGAAAATGGAAATATCTACACAGCTATCTGCATATAGATGGAAATATCTACACAGCAATCTCTTTACACATGGAAATAACTACACCGCTATCTGTATGAACATGGACATATCTACACCGCCATCTGTATGAACATGGAAATATCTGCACCGCCATCAGTATGAGCATATAAATATCTACACCACCATCTGTATTAAGATGGAGATATCTACACCGCTATCTGAATAAACATGGAAATATCTACACCGCTATCTGTATAAACATGGAAATATCTACACCAATATCTGTATAAACATGGAAATATCTACACCGCTACCTGTAAACATGGAAATATCAGCACCGCTATCTGTATGAACATGGAAATATCTACACCGCTATCTGTATGAAAATGGAAATATCTACACCGCCATCTGTATGAACATGGAAATATCTGCACCGCCATCTGTATGAACATATAAATATCTACACCGCCATCTGTATTAAGATGGAGATATCTACACCGCTATCTGAATAAACATGGAAATATCTACACCGCTATCTGTATAAACATGGAAATATCAGCACCGCTATCTGTATGAACATGGAAATATCAGCCCCTCTATCTGTATGAACATGGAGATATCTACACCGCCATCTGTATGAACACGGATATATCTACACAGCCATCTGGATGAACATGGAAATATCTACACCGCTATCTGTATGAACATGGAAATAGCTACACCGCTATCTGTATGAACATGGAAATATCTACACCGCTGTCTGTATGAACATGGAAATATCTACACCGCTATCTGTATGAACATGGAAATATCTTCACCGCCATCTGTACGAACATGGATATATCTACAGAGCCATCTGGATGAACATGGAAATATCTACAACCCCATCTCTATAAACATGGAAATATCTACACCGCTACCTGTATAAACACGGAAATATCTGCACCGCTATCTGTATGAACATGGAAAT
Source organism: Gorilla gorilla gorilla (assembly GCF_029281585.2). Classification (NCBI taxonomy): domain Eukaryota; kingdom Metazoa; phylum Chordata; class Mammalia; order Primates; family Hominidae; genus Gorilla; species Gorilla gorilla. The sequence continues at coordinate 4,063,723 of NC_073234.2, forward strand.
GTCTACACCGCTATCTGAATGAACATGGAAATATCTACACCGCTATCTGATTGAACATGTAAATATCTACACCGCTATCTGTATGAAAATGGAAATATCTACAAAGCTATCTGCATATACATGGAAATATCTACACAGCTATCTCTTTACACATGGAAATAACTACACCGCTATCTCTATAAACATGGAAATATCTACACTGCCATCTGTATGAACATGGAAATATCTGCACCGCCATCTGTATGAACATATAAATATCTACACCGCCATCTGTATTAAGAAGGAAATATCTAAACCGCTATCTGTATAAACATGGAAATATCTACACCGCTGCCTGTATAAACATGGAAATATCTGCACCGCTCTCTGTATGAAAATGGAGATATCTACACCGCTATCTGTATGAACATGGAAATATCTACACTGCTCTCTGTATGAACATGGAAATATCCACACCGTTATCTGTATGAACATGGAAATATCTACACCGCTATCTGTATGAACTTGGATATATCTACACAGCCATCTGGATGAACATGGAAATATCTACACCGCTATCTGTGTAAACATGCATACTTCTTCACCGCTATCTGTATAAACATGGAAATATATACACTGCTATCTGTATGAACATGGAAATATCTGCACCGCTATCTGTATGAACATAAAAATATCTACACCGCTATCTGTTTGAACATGGAAATATCTACACCGCTATCTGCATGAAAATGGAAATATCTACACTGCTATCTGCATATACATGGAAATATCTACACAGCTATCCCTTTACACATGGAAATAACTACACCGCTATCTGTATGAACATGGAAATATCTACACCGCCATCTGTATGAACATGGAAATATCTGCACCGCCATCTGTATGAACATATAAATATCTACACCGCCATCTGTATTAAGATGGAGATATCTACACCGCTATCTGTATAAATATGGAAATATCTACACCGCTATCTGTTTAAACATGGAAATATCTACACCGCTATCTGTATAAACATGGAAATATCTACACCGCTACCTGTATAAACATGGAAATATCAGCACCGCTATCTGTATGAACATGGAAATATCTACACCGCTATCTGTATGAACATGGAAATATCTACACCGCCATCAGTATGAACATGGAAATATCTGCACCGCCATCTGTATGAACATATAAATTTCTACACCGCCATCTGTATTAAGATGGAGATATCTACACCGCTATCTGAATAAACATGGAAATATCTACACCGCTATCTGTATAAACATGGAAATATCTACACCGCTATCTGTATAAACATGGAAATATCTACACCGCTATCTGTATAAACATGGAAATATCTACACCGCTACCTGTATAAACATGGAAATATCAGCACCGCTATCTGTATGAACATGGAAATATCTACACCGCTATCTGTATGAACATGGAAATATCTACACCGCCATCTGTATGAACATGGAAATATCTGCACCGCCATCTGTATGAACATATAAATATCTACACCGCCATCTGTATTAAGATGGAGATATCTACACCGCTATCTGAATAAACATGGAAATATCTACACTGCTATCTGTATAATCATGGAAATATCTGCACCGCCATCTGTATGAACATATAAATAGCTACACCGCCATCTGCATTAAGATGGAGATATCTACACCGCTATCTGTATAAACATGGAAATATCTACACCGCTATCTGCATAAACATGGAAATATCTACACCGCTATCTGGATAAACATGGAAATTTCTACAACGCTACCTGTATAAACATGGAAATATCAGCACCTCTATCTGTAGGAACATGGAGATATCTACACCGCCATCTGTATGAACATGGATATATCTACACAGCCATCTGGAGGAACATGGAAATATCTACAACGCTATCTGTACGAACATGGAAATATCTACACCACTATCTGTATGAACATGGAAATAGCTACACCGCTATCTGAATGAACATGGAAATATCTACACCGCTATCTGTATGAACATGGATATATCTACACAGCCATCTGGATGAACATGGAAATATCTCCACCGCTATCTGTATGAACATGGAAATATCTACACCGCTATCTGTGTAAACATGCATACATCTTCACCGCTATCTGTAGAAACATGGAAATATCTACACCGCTATATGTATGAACATGTAAATAGCTACACCGCTATCTGTATGAAAATGGAAATATCTGCACCGCTATCTGTATGAACATGGAAATATCTACACCGCTATCTGTTTGAACATGGAAATATCTACACGGCTATCTGCATGAAAATGGAAATATCTACACTGCTATCTGCATATACATGGAAATATCTACACAGCTATCACTTTACACATGGAAATAACTACACCGCTATCTGTATGAACATGGAAATATCTACACCGCCATCTGTATGAACATGGAAATATCTGCACCGCCATCTGTATGAACATATAAATATCTACACCGCCATCTGTATTAAGATGGAGATATCTACACCGCTATCTGTATAAATATGGAAATATCTACACCGCTATCTGTTTAAACATGGAAATATCTACACCGCTATCTGTATAAACATGGAAATATCTACACCGCTACCTGTATAAACTTGGAAATATCAGCACCGCTATCTGTATGAACATGGAAATATCTACACCGCTATCTGTATGAACATGGAAATATCTACACCGCCATCAGTATGAACATGGAAATATCTGCACCGCCATCTGTATGAACATATAAATTTCTACACAGCCATCTGTATTAAGATGGAGATATCTACACCGCTATCTGAATAAACATGGAAATATCTACACCGCTATCTGTATAAACATGGAAATATCAGCACCGCAATCTGTATGAACATGGAAATATCAGCCCCTCTATCTGTATGAACATAGAGATATCTACACCGCCATCTGTATGAACACGGATATATCTACAAAGCCATCTGGATGAACATGGAAATATCTACACCGCTATCTGTATGAACATGGAAATAGCTACACCGCTATCCGTATGAACATGGAAATATCTACACCGCTATCTGTACGAACATGGAAATATCTACACCGCTATCTGTATGAACATGGAAATACCTTCACCGCCATCTGTACGAACATGGATATATCTACAGAGCCATCTGGATGAACATGGAAATATCTACAACCCCATCTGTATGAACATATAAATATCTACACCGCCATCTGTATTAAGATGGAGATATCTAAACCGCTATCTGTATAAACATGGAAATATCAACACCGCTATCTGTATAAACATGGAAATATCTAAACCGCTATCTGTATAAACATGGAAATATCTACACCGCTACCTGTATAAACATGGAAATATCAGCACCGCTATCTGTATGAACATGGAAATATCTACACCGCTATCTGTATGAACATGGAAATATCTGCACCGCTATCTGTATGAACATGGAAATATCTACACCGCTATCTGTTTGAACATGGAAATATCTACACGGCTATCTGCATGAAAATGGAAATATCTACACTGCTATCTGCATATACATGGAAATATCTACACAGCTATCTCTTTACACATGGAAATAACTACACTGCTATCTGTATGAACATGGAAATATCTACACCGCCATCTGTATGAACATGGAAATATCTGCACCGCCATCTGTATGAACATATAAATATCTACACCGCCGTCTGTATTAAGATGGAGATATCTACACCGCTATCTGTATAAACATGGAAATATCTACACCGCTATCTGTATAAACATGGAAATATCTACACCGCTACCTGTATAAACATGGAAATATCAGCACCGCTATCTGTATGAACATGGAAATAGCCCCTCTATCTGTATGAACATAGAGATATCTACACCGCCATCTGTATGAACACGGATATATCTACAAAGCCATCTGGATGAACATGGAAATATCTACACCGCTATCTGTATGAACATGGAAATAGCTACACCGCTATCCGTATGAACATGGAAATATCTACACCGCTATCTGTACGAACATGGAAATATCTACACCGCTATCTGTATGAACATGGAAATACCTTCACCGCCATCTGTACGAACATGGATATATCTACAGAGCCATCTGGATGAACATGGAAATATCTACAACCCCATCTGTATGAACATATAAATATCTACACCGCCATCTGTATTAAGATGGAGATATCTAAACCGCTATCTGTATAAACATGGAAATATCAACACCGCTATCTGTATAAACATGGAAATATCTACACCGCTATCTGTATAAACATGGAAATATCTACACCGCTACCTGTATAAACATGGAAATATCAGCACCGCTATCTGTATGAACATGGAAATATCTACACCGCTATCTGTATGAACATGGAAATATCTGCACCGCTATCTGTATGAACATGGAAATATCTACACCGCTATCTGTTTGAACATGGAAATATCTACACGGCTATCTGCATGAAAATGGAAATATCTACACTGCTATCTGCATATACATGGAAATATCTACACAGCTATCTCTTTACACATGGAAATAACTACACTGCTATCTGTATGAACATGGAAATATCTACACCGCCATCTGTATGAACATGGAAATATCTGCACCGCCATCTGTATGAACATATAAATATCTACACCGCCATCTGTATTAAGATGGAGATATCTACACCGCTATCTGTATAAACATGGAAATATCTACACTGCTATCTGTATAAACATGGAAATATCTACACCGCTACCTGTATAAACATGGAAATATCAGCACCGCTATCTGTATGAACATGGAAATATCTACACGGCTATCTGTATGAACATGGAAATATCTACACCGCCATCTGTATGAACATGGAAATATCTGCACCGCCATCTGTATGAACATGGAAATATCTACACCGCTATCTGGATAAACATGGAAATTTCTACCCCGCCACCTGTATAAACATGGAAATATCAGCACCGCTATCTGTAGGAACATGGAGATAACCACACCGCCATCTGTATGAACATGGATATATCTACACAGCCATCTGGAGGAACATGGAAATATCTACAACGCTATCTGTACGAACATGGAAATATCTACACCGCTATCTGTATGAACATGGAAATAGCTACACCGCTATCTGTATGAACATGGAAATATCTACACCACTATCTGAATGAACATGGAAATATCTACACCGCTATCTGTATGAACATGGATATATCTACACAGCCATCTGGATGAACATGGAAATATCTACACCGCTATCTGTATGAACATGGAAATATCTACACCGCTATCTGTGTAAACATACATACATCTTCACCGCTAAATGTATAAACATGGAAATATCTACACCGCTATCTGTATGAACATGGAAATATCTGCACCGCTATCTGTATGAACATGGAAATATCTACACGGCTATCTGTTTGAACATGGAAATATCTACACGGCTATCTGCATGAAAATGGAAATATCTACACTGCTATCTGCATATACATGGAAATATCTACACAGCTATCTCTTTACACATGGAAATAACTACACCGCTATCTGTATGATCATGGAAATATCTACACCGCCATCTGTATGAACATGGAAATATCTGCACCGCCATCTGTATGAACATATAAATAGCTACACCGCCATCTGCATTAAGATGGAGATATCTACACCGCTATCTGTATAAACATGGAAATATCTACACCGCTATCTGTATAAACATGGAAATATCTACACCGCTATCTGGATAAACATGGAAATTTCTACAGCGCTACCTGTATAAACATGGAAATATCAGCACCTCTATCTGTAGGAACATGGAGATATCTACACCGTCATCTGTATGAACATGGATATATCTACACAGCCATCTGGAGGAACATGGAAATATCTACAACGCTATCTGTACGAACATGGAAATATCTACACCACTATCTGTATGAACATGGAAATATCTACACCGCTATCTGTTTGAACATGGAAATATCTACACGGCTATCTGCATGAAAATGGAAATATCTACACTGCTATCTGCATATACATGGAAATATCTACACAGCTATCTCTTTACACATGGAAATAACTACACCGCTATCTGTATGAACATGGAAATATCTACACCGCCATCTGTATGAACATGGAAATATCTGCACCGCCATCTGTATGATCATATAAATATCTACACCGCCATATGTATTAAGATGGAGATATCTACACCGCTATCTGTATAAATATGGAAATATCTACACCGCTATCTGTTTAAACATGGAAATATCTACACCGCTATCTGTATAAACATGGAAATATCTACACCGCTACCTGTATAAACATGGAAATATCAGCACCGCTATCTGTATGAACATGGAAATATCTACACCGCTATCTGTATGAACATGGAAATATCTACACCGCCATCAGTATGAACATGGAAATATCTGCACCGCCATCTGTATGAACATATAAATTTCTACACCGCCATCTGTATTAATATGGAGATATCTACACCGCTATCTGAATAAACATGGAAATATCTACACCGCTATCTGTATAAACATGGAAATATCAGCACCGCAATCTGTATGAACATGGAAATATCAGCCCCTCTATCTGTATGAACATAGAGATATCTACACCGCCATCTGTATGAACACGGATATATCTACACAGCCATCTGGATGAACATGGAAATATCTACACCGCTATCTGCATGAACATGGAAATAGCTACACCGCTATCCGTATGAACATGGAAATATCTACACCGCTATCTGTATGAACATGGAAATATCTACACCGCTATCTGTATGAACATGGAAATACCTTCACCGCCATCTGTACGAACATGGATATATCTACAGAGCCATCTGGATGAACATGGAAATATCTACAACCCCATCTGTATGAACATATAAATATCTACACCGCCATCTGTATTAAGATGGAGATATCTAAACCGCTATCTGTATAAACATGGAAATATCAACACCGCTATCTGTATAAACATGGAAATATCTACACCGCTACCTGTATAAACATGGAAATATCAGCACCGCTATCTGTATGAACATGGAAATATCTACACGGCTATCTGTATGAACATGGAAATATCTACACCGCCATCTGTATGAACATGGAAATATCTGCACCGCCATCTGTATGAACATATAAATATCTACACCGCCATCTGTATTAAGATGGAGATATCTACACCGCTATCTGAATAAACATGGAAATATCTACACTGCTATCTGTATAAACATGGAAATATCAGCACCGCTATCTGTATGAACATGGAAATATCAGCCCCTCTATCTGTATGAACATGGAGATATCTACACCGCCATCTGTATGAACACGGATATATCTACACAGCCATCTGGATGAACTTGGAAATATCTACACCGCTATCTGTATGAACATGGAAATATCTACACCGGTATCTGTATGAACATGGATATATCTACACAGCCATCTGGATGAACATGGAAATATCTACACCGCTATCTGTATGAACATGGAAATATCTACACCGCTATCTGTATGAACTTGGATATATCTACACAGCCATCTGGATGAACATGGAAATATCTACACCGCTATCTGTGTAAACATGCATACTTCTTCACCGCTATCTGTATAAACATGGAAATATATACACTGCTATCTGTATGAACATGGAAATATCTGCACCGCTATCTGTATGAACATGGAAATATCTACACCGCTACCTGTTCGAACATGGAAATATCTACACCGCTATCTGCATGAAACTGGAAATATCTACACTGCTATCTGCATATACATGGAAATATCTACACAGCTATCTCTTTACACATGGAAATAACTACACCGCTATCTGTACGAACATGGAAATATCTACACCGCCATCTGTATGAACATGGAAATATCTGCACCGCCATCTGTATGAACATATAAATATCTACACCGCCATCTGTATTAAGATGGAGATATCTACACCGCTATCTGTATAAACATGGAAATATCTACACCGCTATCTGTATAAACATGGAAATATCTACACCGCTACCTGTATAAACATGGAAATATCAGCACCGCTATCTGTATGAACATGGAAATATCTACACCACTATCTGTATGAACATGGAAATATCTACACCGCCATCTGTATGAACATGGAAATATATGCACCGCCATCTGTATGAACATATAAATATCTACACCGCCATCTGTATTAAGATGGGGATATCTACACCGCTATCTGTGTAAACCTGAAAATATCTAAACCGATATCTGTATAAACATGGAAATATCTACACCGCTATATGGATAAACATGGAAATTTCTACAGCGCTACCTGTATAAACATGGAAATATCAGCACCTCTATCTGTAGGAACATGGAGATATCTACACCGCCATCTGTATGAACATGGAAATAGCTACACCGCTATCCGTATGAACATGGAAATATCTACACCGCTATCTGTACGAACATGGAAATATCTACACCGCTATCTGTATGAACATGGAAATACCTTCACCGCCATCTGTACGAACATGGATATATCTACAGAGCCATCTGGATGAACATGGAAATATCTACAACCCCATCTGTATGAACATATAAATATCTACACCGCCATCTGTATTAAGATGGAGATATCTAAACCGCTATCTGTATAAACATGGAAATATCAACACCGCTATCTGTATAAACATGGAAATATCTACACCGCTATCTGTATAAACATGGAAATATCTACACCGCTACCTGTATAAACATGGAAATATCAGCACCGCTATCTGTATGAACATGGAAATATCTACACCGCTATCTGTATGAACATGGAAATATCTGCACCGCTATCTGTATGAACATGGAAATATCTACACCGCTATCTGTTTGAACATGGAAATATCTACACGGCTATCTGCATGAAAATGGAAATATCTACACTGCTATCTGCATATACATGGAAATATCTACACAGCTATCTCTTTACACATGGAAATAACTACACTGCTATCTGTATGAACATGGAAATATCTACACCGCCATCTGTATGAACATGGAAATATCTGCACCGCCATCTGTATGAACATATAAATATCTACACCGCCATCTGTATTAAGATGGAGATATCTACACCGCTATCTGTATAAACATGGAAATATCTACACTGCTATCTGTATAAACATGGAAATATCTACACCGCTACCTGTATAAACATGGAAATATCAGCACCGCTATCTGTATGAACATGGAAATATCTACACGGCTATCTGTATGAACATGGAAATATCTACACCGCCATCTGTATGAACATGGAAATATCTGCACCGCCATCTGTATGAACATGGAAATATCTACACCGCTATCTGGATAAACATGGAAATTTCTACCCCGCCACCTGTATAAACATGGAAATATCAGCACCGCTATCTGTAGGAACATGGAGATAACCACACCGCCATCTGTATGAACATGGATATATCTACACAGCCATCTGGAGGAACATGGAAATATCTACAACGCTATCTGTACGAACATGGAAATATCTACACCGCTATCTGTATGAACATGGAAATAGCTACACCGCTATCTGTATGAACATGGAAATATCTACACCACTATCTGAATGAACATGGAAATATCTACACCGCTATCTGTATGAACATGGATATATCTACACAGCCATCTGGATGAACATGGAAATATCTACACCGCTATCTGTATGAACATGGAAATATCTACACCGCTATCTGTGTAAACATACATACATCTTCACCGCTAAATGTATAAACATGGAAATATCTACACCGCTATCTGTATGAACATGGAAATATCTGCACCGCTATCTGTATGAACATGGAAATATCTACACGGCTATCTGTTTGAACATGGAAATATCTACACGGCTATCTGCATGAAAATGGAAATATCTACACTGCTATCTGCATATACATGGAAATATCTACACAGCTATCTCTTTACACATGGAAATAACTACACCGCTATCTGTATGATCATGGAAATATCTACACCGCCATCTGTATGAACATGGAAATATCTGCACCGCCATCTGTATGAACATATAAATAGCTACACCGCCATCTGCATTAAGATGGAGATATCTACACCGCTATCTGTATAAACATGGAAATATCTACACCGCTATCTGTATAAACATGGAAATATCTACACCGCTATCTGGATAAACATGGAAATTTCTACAGCGCTACCTGTATAAACATGGAAATATCAGCACCTCTATCTGTAGGAACATGGAGATATCTACACCGTCATCTGTATGAACATGGATATATCTACACAGCCATCTGGAGGAACATGGAAATATCTACAACGCTATCTGTACGAACATGGAAATATCTACACCACTATCTGTATGAACATGGAAATATCTACACCGCTATCTGTTTGAACATGGAAATATCTACACGGCTATCTGCATGAAAATGGAAATATCTACACTGCTATCTGCATATACATGGAAATATCTACACAGCTATCTCTTTACACATGGAAATAACTACACCGCTATCTGTATGAACATGGAAATATCTACACCGCCATCTGTATGAACATGGAAATATCTGCACCGCCATCTGTATGATCATATAAATATCTACACCGCCATATGTATTAAGATGGAGATATCTACACCGCTATCTGTATAAATATGGAAATATCTACACCGCTATCTGTTTAAACATGGAAATATCTACACCGCTATCTGTATAAACATGGAAATATCTACACCGCTACCTGTATAAACATGGAAATATCAGCACCGCTATCTGTATGAACATGGAAATATCTACACCGCTATCTGTATGAACATGGAAATATCTACACCGCCATCAGTATGAACATGGAAATATCTGCACCGCCATCTGTATGAACATATAAATTTCTACACCGCCATCTGTATTAATATGGAGATATCTACACCGCTATCTGAATAAACATGGAAATATCTACACCGCTATCTGTATAAACATGGAAATATCAGCACCGCAATCTGTATGAACATGGAAATATCAGCCCCTCTATCTGTATGAACATAGAGATATCTACACCGCCATCTGTATGAACACGGATATATCTACACAGCCATCTGGATGAACATGGAAATATCTACACCGCTATCTGCATGAACATGGAAATAGCTACACCGCTATCCGTATGAACATGGAAATATCTACACCGCTATCTGTATGAACATGGAAATATCTACACCGCTATCTGTATGAACATGGAAATACCTTCACCGCCATCTGTACGAACATGGATATATCTACAGAGCCATCTGGATGAACATGGAAATATCTACAACCCCATCTGTATGAACATATAAATATCTACACCGCCATCTGTATTAAGATGGAGATATCTAAACCGCTATCTGTATAAACATGGAAATATCAACACCGCTATCTGTATAAACATGGAAATATCTACACCGCTACCTGTATAAACATGGAAATATCAGCACCGCTATCTGTATGAACATGGAAATATCTACACGGCTATCTGTATGAACATGGAAATATCTACACCGCCATCTGTATGAACATGGAAATATCTGCACCGCCATCTGTATGAACATATAAATATCTACACCGCCATCTGTATTAAGATGGAGATATCTACACCGCTATCTGAATAAACATGGAAATATCTACACTGCTATCTGTATAAACATGGAAATATCAGCACCGCTATCTGTATGAACATGGAAATATCAGCCCCTCTATCTGTATGAACATGGAGATATCTACACCGCCATCTGTATGAACACGGATATATCTACACAGCCATCTGGATGAACTTGGAAATATCTACACCGCTATCTGTATGAACATGGAAATATCTACACCGGTATCTGTATGAACATGGATATATCTACACAGCCATCTGGATGAACATGGAAATATCTACACCGCTATCTGTATGAACATGGAAATATCTACACCGCTATCTGTATGAACTTGGATATATCTACACAGCCATCTGGATGAACATGGAAATATCTACACCGCTATCTGTGTAAACATGCATACTTCTTCACCGCTATCTGTATAAACATGGAAATATATACACTGCTATCTGTATGAACATGGAAATATCTGCACCGCTATCTGTATGAACATGGAAATATCTACACCGCTACCTGTTCGAACATGGAAATATCTACACCGCTATCTGCATGAAACTGGAAATATCTACACTGCTATCTGCATATACATGGAAATATCTACACAGCTATCTCTTTACACATGGAAATAACTACACCGCTATCTGTACGAACATGGAAATATCTACACCGCCATCTGTATGAACATGGAAATATCTGCACCGCCATCTGTATGAACATATAAATATCTACACCGCCATCTGTATTAAGATGGAGATATCTACACCGCTATCTGTATAAACATGGAAATATCTACACCGCTATCTGTATAAACATGGAAATATCTACACCGCTACCTGTATAAACATGGAAATATCAGCACCGCTATCTGTATGAACATGGAAATATCTACACCACTATCTGTATGAACATGGAAATATCTACACCGCCATCTGTATGAACATGGAAATATATGCACCGCCATCTGTATGAACATATAAATATCTACACCGCCATCTGTATTAAGATGGGGATATCTACACCGCTATCTGTGTAAACCTGAAAATATCTAAACCGATATCTGTATAAACATGGAAATATCTACACCGCTATATGGATAAACATGGAAATTTCTACAGCGCTACCTGTATAAACATGGAAATATCAGCACCTCTATCTGTAGGAACATGGAGATGTCTACACCGCCATCTGTATGAACATGGATATATCTGCACAACCATCTGGAGGAACATGGAAATATCTACAACGCTATCTGTACGAACATGGAAATATCTACACCGCTATCTGTATGAACATGGAAATAGCTACACCGCTATCTGAATGAACATGGAAATATCTACACCGCTATCTGTATGAACATGGATATATCTACACAGCCATCTGGATGAACATGGAAATATCTACACCGCTATCTGTATGAACATGGAAATATCTACACCGCTATCTGTGTAAACATGCATACATCTTCACCGCTATCTGTAGAAACATGGAAATATCTACACCGCTATCTGTATGAACATGGAAATATATACACCGCTATCTGTATGAACATGGAAATATCTGCACCGCTATCTGTATGAACATGGAAATATCTACACCGCTATCTGTTTGAACATGGAAATATCTACACGGCTATCTGCATGAAAATGGAAATATCTACAATGCTATCTGCATATACATGGAAATATCTACACAGCTATCTCTTTACACATGGAAATAACTACACCGCTATCTGTACGAACATGGAAATATCCACACCGCCTTCTGTATGAACATGGAAATATCTGCACCGCCATCTGTATGAACATATAAATATCTACACCGCCGTCTGTATTAAGATGGAGATATCTACACCGCTATCTGTATAAACATGGAAATATCAACACCGCTATCTGTATAAACATGGAAATATCAACACCGCTATCTGTATAAACATGGAAATATCTACACCGCTACCTGTATAAACATGGAAATATCAGCACCGCTATCTGTATGAACATGGAAATATCTACACCGCTATCTGTATGAACATGGAAATATCTACACCGCTGTCTGTATGAACATGGATATATCTACACAGCCCTCTGGATGAACATGGAAATATCCACACCGCTATCTGTGTAAACATGCATACATCTTCACCGCTATCTGTATAAACATGGAAATATCTACACCGCTATCTGTATGAACATGGAAATATCTACATCGCCGTCTGTATTAAGATGGAGTTATCTACACCGCTATCTGAATAAACATGGAAATATCTACACCGCTATCTGTATAAACATGGAAATATCAGCACCGCTATCTGTATGAACATGGAAATATCAGCCCCTCTATCTGTATGAACATGGAGATATCTACACCGCCATCTGTATGAACACGGATATATCTACACAGCCATCTGGATGAACATGGAAATATCTACACCGCTATCTGTATGAACATGGAAATAGCTACACCGCTATCTGTATGAACATGGAAATATCTACACCGCTATCTGTATGAACATGGAAATATCTACACCGCTATCTGTATGAACATGGAAATATCTTCACCGCCATCTGTACGAACATGGATATATCTACAGAGCCATCTGGATGAACATGGAAATATCTACAACCCCATCTGTATAAACATGGAAATATCTACACCGCTACCTGTATAAACACGGAAATATCTGCACCGCTATCTGTATGAACATGGAAATGTCTACACCGCTATCTGAATGAACATGGAAATATCTACACCGCTATCTGATTGAACATGTAAATATCTACACCGCTATCTGCATGAAAATGGAAATATCTACAAAGCTATCTGCATATACATGGAAATATCTACACAGCTATCTCTTTACACATGGAAATAACTACACCGCTATCTCTATAAACATGGAAATATCTACACTGCCATCTGTATGAACATGGAAATATCTGCACCGCCATCTGTATGAACATATAAATATCTACACCGCCATCTGTATTAAGAAGGAAATATCTAAACCGCTATCTGTATAAACATGGAAATATCTACACCGCTGCCTGTATAAACATGGAAATATCTGCACCGCTCTCTGTATGAAAATGGAGATATCTACACCGCTATCTGTATGAACATGGAAATATCTACACTGCTATCTGTATGAACATGGAAATAGCTTCACCGTTATCTGTATGAACATGGAAATAGCTACACCGCTATCTGTATGAACATGGAAATATCTACACCGCTATCTGTATGAACATGGATATATCTACACAGCCATCTGGATGAACATGGAAATATCTACACCGCTATCTGTAAGAACATGGAAATATCTACACCGCTATCTGTATGAACTTGGATATATCTACACAGCCATCTGGATGAACATAGACATATCTACACCGCTATCTGTGTAAACATGCATACTTCTTCACCGCTATCTGTGTAAACATGCATACATCTTCACCGCTATCTGTATAAACATGGAAATATCTACACCGCTATCTGTATGAACATGGAAATATCTACACCGCTATCTGTTTGAAGATGGAAATATATACATCGCTATCTGCATGAAAATGGAAATATCTACACAGCTATCTGCATATAGATGGAAATATCTACACAGCAATCTCTTTACACATGGAAATAACTACACCGCTATCTGTATGAACATGGACATATCTACACCGCCATCTGTATGAACATGGAAATATCTGCACCGCCATCAGTATGAGCATATAAATATCTACACCGCCATCTGTATTAAGATGGAGATATCTACACCGCTATCTGAATAAACATGGAAATATCTACACCGCTATCTGTATAAACATGGAAATATCTACACCAATATCTGTATAAACATGGAAATATCTACACCGCTACCTGTAAACATGGAAATATCAGCACCGCTATCTGTATGAACATGGAAATATCTACACCGCTATCTGTATGAAAATGGAAATATCTACACCGCCATCTGTATGAACATGGAAATATCTGCACCGCCATCTGTATGAACATATAAATATCTACACCGCCATCTGTATTAAGATGGAGATATCTACACCGCTATCTGAATAAACATGGAAATATCTACACCGCTATCTGTATAAACATGGAAATATCAGCACCGCTATCTGTATGAACATGGAAATATCAGCCCCTCTATCTGTATGAACATGGAGATATCTACACCGCCATCTGTATGAACACGGATATATCTACACAGCCATCTGGATGAACATGGAAATATCTACACCTCTATCTGTATGAACATGGAAATAGCTACACCGCTATCTGTATGAACATGGAAATATCTACACCGCTATCTGTATGAACATGGAAATATCTACACCGCTATCTGTATGAACATGGAAATATCTTCACCGCCATCTGTACGAACATGGATATATCTACAGAGCCATCTGGATGAACATGGAAATATCTACAACCCCATCTGTATAAACATGGAAATATCTACACCGCTACCTGTATAAACACGGAAATATCTGCACCGCTATCTGTATGAACATGGAAATGTCTACACCGCTATCTGAATGAACATGGAAATATCTACACCGCTATCTGATTGAACATGTAAATATCTACACCGCTATCTGTATGAAAATGGAAATATCTACAAAGCTATCTGCATATACATGGAAATATCTACACAGCTATCTCTTTACACATGGAAATAACTACACCGCTATCTCTATAAACATGGAAATATCTACACTGCCATCTGTATGAACATGGAAATATCTGCACCGCCATCTGTATGAACATATAAATATCTACACCGCCATCTGTATTAAGAAGGAAATATCTAAACCGCTATCTGTATAAACATGGAAATATCTACACCGCTGCCTGTATAAACATGGAAATATCTGCACCGCTCTCTGTATGAAAATGGAGATAACTACACCGCTATCTGTATGAACATGGAAATATCTACACTGCTATCTGTATGAACATGGAAATATCCACACCGTTATCTGTATGAACATGGAAATATCTACACCGCTATCTGTATGAACTTGGATATATCTACACAGCCATCTGGATGAACATGGAAATATCTACACCGCTATCTGTGTAAACATGCATACTTCTTCACCGCTATCTGTATAAACATGGAAATATATACACTGCTATCTGTATGAACATGGAAATATCTGCACCGCTATCTGTATGAACATAAAAATATCTACACCGCTATCTGTTTGAACATGGAAATATCTACACCGCTATCTGCATGAAAATGGAAATATCTACACTGCTATCTGCATATACATGGAAATATCTACACAGCTATCTCTTTACACATGGAAATAACTACACCGCTATCTGTATGAACATGGAAATATCTACACCGACATCTGTATGCACATGGAAATATCTGCACCGCCATCTGTATGAACATATAAATATCTACACCGCCATCTGTATTAAGATAGAGATATCTACACCGCTATCTGTATAAACATGGAAATATCTACACCGCTATCTGTATAAACATGGAAATATCTACACCGCTACCTGTATAAACATGGAAATATCTACACCGCTACCTGTATAAACATGGAAATATCAGCACCGCTATCTGTATGAACATGGAAATATCAGCCTCTCTATCTGTATGAACATGGAGATATCTACACCGCCATCTGTATGAACACGGATATATCTACACAGCCATCTGGATGAACATGGAAATATCTACACCGCTATCTGTATGAACATGGAAATATCTACACCGCTATCTGTATGAACATGGATATATCTACACAGCCATCTGGATGAACATGGAAATATCTACACCGCTATCTGTATGAACATGGAAATATCTACACCGCTATCTGTATGAACTTGGATATATCTACACAGCCATCTGGATGAACATGGAAATATCTACACCGCTATCTGTGTAAACATGCATACTTCTTCACCGCTATCTGTATAAACATGGAAATATATACACTGCTATCTGTATGAACATGGAAATATCTGCACCGCTATCTGTATGAACATGGAAATATCTACAGCGCTATCTGTTTGAACATGGAAATATGTACACCGCTATCTGCATGAAAATGGAAATATCTACACTGCTATCTGCATATACATGGAAATATCTACACAGCTATCTCTTTACACATGGAAATAACTACACCGCTATCTGTATGAACATGGAAATATCTACACCGCCATCTGTATGAACATGGAAATATCTGCACCGCCATCTGTATGAACATATAAATATCTACACCGCCATCTGTATTAAGATGGAGATATCCACACCGCTATCTGTATAAGCATGGAAATATCTACACCGCTATCTGTATAAACATGAAAATATCTACACCGCTATCTGTATAAACATGGAAATATCTACACCGCTACCTGTATAAACTTGGAAATATCAGCACCGCTATCTGTATGAACATGGAAATATCTACACCGCTATCTGTATGAACATGGAAATATCTACACCGCTATCTGTATGAACATGGAAATATCTACACCTCTATCTGTATGAACATGGAAATATCTACAAAGCTATCTGAATGAACATGGAAATATCTACACCGCTATCTGTTTGAACATGTAAATATCTACACCGCTATCTGCATGAAAATGGAAATATCTACAAAGCCATCTGCATATACATGGAAATATCTACACAGCTATCTCTTTACACATGGAAATAACTACACCGCTATATCTATAAACATGGAAATATCTACACCACCATCTTTATGAACATGGAAATATCTGCACCGCCATCTGTTTGAACATATAAATATCTACACCGCCATCTGTATTAAGAAGGAAATATCTAAACCGCTATCTGTATAAAGATGGAAATATCAGCACCTCTCTCTGTATGAAAATGGAAATATCTACACTGCTATCTGTATGAACAAGGAAATATCTTCACCGCCATCTGTACGAACATGGATATATCTAGAGAGCCATCTGGATGAACATGGAAATATCTACACCGCCATCTGTATGAACATATAAATATCTACACCGCCATCTGTATTAAGATGGAGATATCTACACCGCTATCTGTATAAACCTGAAAATACCTACACCGCTATCTATATAAACATGGAAATATCTACACCGCTATCTGGATAAACATGGAAATTTCTACACCGCTACCTGTATAAACATGGAAATATCAGCACCGCTATCTGTAGGAACATGGAGATATCTACACCGCCATCTGTATGAACATGGATATATCTACACAGCCATCTGGAGGAACATGGAAATATCTACAACGCTATCTGTACGAACATGGAAATATCTACACCGCTATCTGTATGAACATGGAAATAGCTACACCACTATCTGTATGAACATGGAAATATCTACACCACTATCTGAATGAACATGGAAATATCTACACCGCTATCTGTATGAACATGGATATATCTACATAGCCATCTGGATGAACATGGAAATATCTACACCGCTATCTGTATGAACATGGAAATATCTACACCGCTATCTGTGTAAACATACATACATCTTCACCGCTATCTGTATAAACATGGAAATATCTACACCGCTATCTGTATGAACATGGAAATATCTGCACCGCTATCTGTATGAACATGGAAATATCTACACCGCTATCTGTTTGAACATGGAAATATCTACACGGCTATCTGCATGAAAATGGAAATATCTACACTGCTATCTGCATATACATGGAAATATCTACACAGCTATCTCTTTACACATGGAAATAACTACACCGCTATCTGTATGAACATGGAAATATCTACACCGCCATCTGTATGAACATGGAAATATCTGCACCGCCATCTGTATGAACATATAAATATCTGCACCGCCATCTGTATTAAGATGGAGATATCTACACCGCTATCTGTATAAACATGGAAATATCTACACCGCTATCTGTTTGAACATGGAAATATCTACACGGCTATCTGCATGAAAATGGAAATATCTACACTGCTATCTGCATATACATGGAAATATCTACACCGCTATCTGTATAAACATGGAAATATCTACACCGCTAGTTGTATAAACATGGAAATATCAGCACCGCTATCTGTATGAACATGGAAATAGCTACACCGCTATCTGTATGAACATGGAAATATCTACACCGCCATCTGTATGAACATGGAAATATCTGCACCGCCATCTGTATGAACATATAAATATCTACACCGCCATCTGTATTAAGATGGAGATATCTACACCGCTATCTGAATAAACATGGAAATATCTACACCGCTATCTGTATAAACATGGAAATATCAGCACCGCTATCTGTATGAACATGGAAATATCAGCCCCTCTATCTGTATGAACATGGAGATATCTACACCGCCATCTGTATGAACACGGATATATCTACACAGCCATCTGGATGAACATGGAAATATCTACACCGCTATCTGTATGAACATGGAAATATCTACACCGCTATCTGTATGAACATGGATATATCTACACAGCCATCTGGATGAACATGGAAATATCTACACCGCTATCTGTATGAACATGGAAATATCTACACTGCTATCTGTATGAACATGGAAATAGCTACCCCGTTATGTGTATGAAAATGGAAATAGCTACACCGCTATCTGTATGAACATGGAAATATCTACACCGATATCTGTATGAACATGGATATATCTACACAGCCATCTGGATGAACATGGAAATAGCTACACCGCTATCTGTATGAACATGGAAATATCTACACCGCTATCTGTATGAACAAGGAAATATCTTCACCGCCATCTGTACAACATGGATATATCTACAGATCC
Source organism: Gorilla gorilla gorilla (assembly GCF_029281585.2). Lineage (NCBI taxonomy): Eukaryota > Metazoa > Chordata > Mammalia > Primates > Hominidae > Gorilla > Gorilla gorilla. The sequence goes on from NC_073234.2 coordinate 4,084,209, forward strand.
ATCTGGATGAACATGGAAATATCTACACCTCCATCTGTATGAACATATAAATATCTACACCGCCATCTGTATTAAGATGGAAATATCTACACCGCTATCTGGATAAACATGGAAATTTCTACACCGCTACCTGTATAAACATGGAAATATCAGCACCGCTATCTGTAGGAACATGGAGATATCTACACCGCCATCTGTATGAACATGGATATATCTACACAGCCATCTGGAGGAACATGGAAATATCTACAACGCTATCTGTACGAACATGGAAATATCTACACCGCTATCTGTATGAACATGGAAATAGCTACACCACTATCTGTATGAACATGGAAATATCTACACCACTATCTGAATGAACATGGAAATATCAGCACCGCTATCTGTATGAACATGGAAATATCTACACCGCTATCTGTATGAACTTGGATATATCTACACAGCCATCTGGATGAATATGGAAATATCTACACCGCTATCTGTGTAAACATGTATACTTCTTCACCGCTATCTGTATAAACATGGAAATATATACACTGCTATCTGTATGTACATGGAAATATCTGCACCGCTATCTGTATGAACATGGAAATATCTACAGCGCTATCTGTTTGAACATGGAAATATCTACACCGCTATCTGCATGAAAATGGAAATATCTATACTGCTATCTGCATATACATGGAAATATCTACACAGCTATCTCTTTACACATGGAAATAACTACACCGCTATCTGTATGAACATGGAAATATCTACACCGCCATCTGTATGAACATGGAAATATCTGCACCGCCATCTGTATGAACATATAAATATCTACACCGCCATCTGTATTAAGATGGAGATATCTACACCGCTATCTGTATAAGCATGGAAATATCTACACCGCTATCTGTATAAACATGGAAATATCTACACCGCTATCTGTATAAACATGGAAATATCTACACCGCTACCTGTATAAACTTGGAAATATCAGCACCGCTATCTGTATGAACATGGAAATATCTACACTGCTATCTGTATGAACATGGAAATATCTACACCGCTATCTGTATGAACATGGAAATATCTACACCGCTATCTGTATGAACATGGAAATATCTACAAAGCTATCTGAATGAACATGGAAATATCTACACCGCTATCTGTTTGAACTTGTAAATATCTACACCGCTATCTGCATGAAAATGGAAATATCTACAAAGCTATCTGCATATACATGGAAATATCTACACAGCTATCTCTTTACACATGGAAATAACTACACCGCTATATCTATAAACATGGAAATATCTACACCACCATCTGTATGAACATGGAAATATCTGCACCGCCATCTGTTTGAACATATAAATATCTACACCGCCATCTGTATTAAGAAGGAAATATCTAAACCGCTATATGTATAAAGATGGAAATATCAGCACCGCTATCTGTATGAACATGGAAATATCAGCCCATCTATCTGTATGAACATGGAGATATCTACACCGCCATCTGTATGAACACGGATATATCTACACAGCCATCTGGATGAACATGGAAATATCTACACCGCTATCTGTATGAACATGGAAATAGCTACATCGCTATCTGTATGAACATGGAAATATCTACACCGCTATCTGTATGAACTTTGATATATCTACACAGCCATCTGTAGGAACATGGAAATATCTACACCGCTATCTGTGTAAACATGCATACTTCTTCACCGCTATCTGTATAAACATGGAAATATATACACTGCTATCTGTATGAACATGGAAATATCTGCACCGCTATCTGTATGAACATGGAAATATCTACACCGCTATCTGTTTGAACATGGAAATATCTACACCGCTATCTGCATGAAAATGGAAATACCTACACTGCTATCTGCATATACATGGAAATATCTACACAGCTATCTCTTTACACATGGAAATAACTACACCGCTATCTGTATGAACATGGAAATATCTACACCGCCATCTGTATGAACATGGAAATATCTGCAGCGCCATCTGTATGAACATGGAAATATCTACACCGCTATCTGTATAAACATGGAAATATCTACACCGCTATCTGTATAAACATGGAAATATCTACACCGTTACCTGTATAAACATGGAAATATCAGCACCGCTATCTGTATGAACATGGAAATATCTACACCGCTATCTGTATGAACATGGAAATATCTACACCGCTATCTGTATGAACATGGAAATATCTACACCGCTATCTGTATGAACATGGAAATATCTACAAAGCTATCTGAATGAACATGGAAATATCTACACCGCTATCTGTTTGAACATGTAAATATCTACACCGCTATCTGCATGAAAATGGAAATATCTACAAAGCTATCTGCATATACATGGAAATATCTACACAGCTATCTCTTTACACATGGAAATAACTACACCGCTATATCTATAAACATGGAAATATCTACACCACCATCTGTATGAACATGGAAATATCTGCACCGCCATCTGTTTGAACATATAAATATCTACACCACCATCTGTATTAATAAGGAAATATCTAAACCGCTATCTGTGTAAAGATGGAAATATCAGCACCGCTATCTGTATGAAAATGGAAATATCTAAACCGCTATCTGTATGAACATGGAAATATCTACACCGCTATCTGTATGAACATGGAAATATCTACACCGCTATCTGTATGAACATGGAAATATCTTCACCGCCATCTGTACGAACATGGATATATCTACAGAGCCATCTGGATGAACATGGAAATATCTACAACCCCATCTGTATAAACATGGAAATATCTACACCGCTACCTGTATAAACACGGAAATATCTGCACCGCTATCTGTATGAACATGGAAATGTCTACACCGCTATCTGAATGAACATGGAAATATCTACACCGCTATCTGATTGAACATGTAAATATCTACACCGCTATCTGCATGAAAATGGAAATATCTACAAAGCTATCTGCATATACATGGAAATATCTACACAGCTATCTCTTTACACATGGAAATAACTACACCGCTATCTCTATAAACATGGAAATATCTACACTGCCATCTGTATGAACATGGAAATATCTGCACCGCCATCTGTATGAACATATAAATATCTACACCGCCATCTGTATTAAGAAGGAAATATCTAAACCGCTATCTGTATAAACATGGAAATATCTACACCGCTGCCTGTATAAACATGGAAATATCTGCACCGCTCTCTGTATGAAAATGGAGATATCTACACCGCTATCTGTATGAACATGGAAATATCTACACTGCTATCTGTATGAACATGGAAATAGCTTCACCGTTATCTGTATGAACATGGAAATAGCTACACCGCTATCTGTATGAACATGGAAATATCTACACCGCTATCTGTATGAACATGGATATATCTACACAGCCATCTGGATGAACATGGAAATATCTACACCGCTATCTGTAAGAACATGGAAATATCTACACCGCTATCTGTATGAACTTGGATATATCTACACAGCCATCTGGATGAACATAGACATATCTACACCGCTATCTGTGTAAACATGCATACTTCTTCACCGCTATCTGTGTAAACATGCATACATCTTCACCGCTATCTGTATAAACATGGAAATATCTACACCGCTATCTGTATGAACATGGAAATATCTACACCGCTATCTGTTTGAAGATGGATATATATACATCGCTATCTGCATGAAAATGGAAATATCTACACAGCTATCTGCATATAGATGGAAATATCTACACAGCAATCTCTTTACACATGGAAATAACTACACCGCTATCTGTATGAACATGGACATATCTACACCGCCATCTGTATGAACATGGAAATATCTGCACCGCCATCAGTATGAGCATATAAATATCTACACCGCCATCTGTATTAAGATGGAGATATCTACACCGCTATCTGAATAAACATGGAAATATCTACACCGCTATCTGTATAAACATGGAAATATCTACACCAATATCTGTATAAACATGGAAATATCTACACCGCTACCTGTAAACATGGAAATATCAGCACCGCTATCTGTATGAACATGGAAATATCTACACCGCTATCTGTATGAAAATGGAAATATCTACACCGCCATCTGTATGAACATGGAAATATCTGCACCGCCATCTGTATGAACATATAAATATCTACACCGCCATCTGTATTAAGATGGAGATATCTACACCGCTATCTGAATAAACATGGAAATATCTACACCGCTATCTGTATAAACATGGAAATATCAGCACCGCTATCTGTATGAACATGGAAATATCAGCCCCTCTATCTGTATGAACATGGAGATATCTACACCGCCATCTGTATGAACACGGATATATCTACACAGCCATCTGGATGAACATGGAAATATCTACACCTCTATCTGTATGAACATGGAAATAGCTACACCGCTATCTGTATGAACATGGAAATATCTACACCGCTATCTGTATGAACATGGAAATATCTACACCGCTATCTGTATGAACATGGAAATATCTTCACCGCCATCTGTACGAACATGGATATATCTACAGAGCCATCTGGATGAACATGGAAATATCTACAACCCCATCTGTATAAACATGGAAATATCTACACCGCTACCTGTATAAACACGGAAATATCTGCACCGCTATCTGTATGAACATGGAAATGTCTACACCGCTATCTGAATGAACATGGAAATATCTACACCGCTATCTGATTGAACATGTAAATATCTACACCGCTATCTGTATGAAAATGGAAATATCTACAAAGCTATCTGCATATACATGGAAATATCTACACAGCTATCTCTTTACACATGGAAATAACTACACCGCTATCTCTATAAACATGGAAATATCTACACTGCCATCTGTATGAACATGGAAATATCTGCACCGCCATCTGTATGAACATATAAATATCTACACCGCCATCTGTATTAAGAAGGAAATATCTAAACCGCAATCTGTATAAACATGGAAATATCTACACCGCTGCCTGTATAAACATGGAAATATCTGCACCGCTCTCTGTATGAAAATGGAGATATCTACACCGCTATCTGTATGAACATGGAAATATCTACACTGCTATCTGTATGAACATGGAAATATCCACACCGTTATCTGTATGAACATGGAAATATCTACACCGCTATCTGTATGAACTTGGATATATCTACACAGCCATCTGGATGAACATGGAAATATCTACACCGCTATCTGTGTAAACATGCATACTTCTTCACCGCTATCTGTATAAACATGGAAATATATACACTGCTATCTGTATGAACATGGAAATATCTGCACCGCTATCTGTATGAACATAAAAATATCTACACCGCTATCTGTTTGAACATGGAAATATCTACACCGCTATCTGCATGAAAATGGAAATATCTACACTGCTATCTGCATATACATGGAAATATCTACACAGCTATCTCTTTACACATGGAAATAACTACACCGCTATCTGTATGAACATGGAAATATCTACACCGACATCTGTATGCACATGGAAATATCTGCACCGCCATCTGTATGAACATATAAATATCTACACCGCCATCTGTATTAAGATAGAGATATCTACACCGCTATCTGTATAAACATGGAAATATCTACACCGCTATCTGTATAAACATGGAAATATCTACACCGCTACCTGTATAAACATGGAAATATCTACACCGCTACCTGTATAAACATGGAAATATCAGCACCGCTATCTGTATGAACATGGAAATATCAGCCTCTCTATCTGTATGAACATGGAGATATCTACACCGCCATCTGTATGAACACGGATATATCTACACAGCCATCTCGATGAACATGGAAATATCTACACCGCTATCTGTATGAACATGGAAATATCTACACCGCTATCTGTATGAACATGGATATATCTACACAGCCATCTGGATGAACATGGAAATATCTACACCGCTATCTGTATGAACATGGAAATATCTACACCGCTATCTGTATGAACTTGGATATATCTACACAGCCATCTGGATGAACATGGAAATATCTACACCGCTATCTGTGTAAACATGCATACTTCTTCACCGCTATCTGTATAAACATGGAAATATATACACTGCTATCTGTATGAACATGGAAATATCTGCACCGCTATCTGTATGAACATGGAAATATCTACAGCGCTATCTGTTTGAACATGGAAATATGTACACCGCTATCTGCATGAAAATGGAAATATCTACACTGCTATCTGCATATACATGGAAATATCTACACAGCTATCTCTTTACACATGGAAATAACTACACCGCTATCTGTATGAACATGGAAATATCTACACCGCCATCTGTATGAACATGGAAATATCTGCACCGCCATATGTATGAACATATAAATATCTACACCGCCATCTGTATTAAGATGGAGATATCCACACCGCTATCTGTATAAGCATGGAAATATCTACACCGCTATCTGTATAAACATGAAAATATCTACACCGCTATCTGTATAAACATGGAAATATCTACACCGCTACCTGTATAAACTTGGAAATATCAGCACCGCTATCTGTATGAACATGGAAATATCTACACCGCTATCTGTATGAACATGGAAATATCTACACCGCTATCTGTATGAACATGGAAATATCTACACCTCTATCTGTATGAACATGGAAATATCTACAAAGCTATCTGAATGAACATGGAAATATCTACACCGCTATCTGTTTGAACATGTAAATATCTACATCGCTATCTGCATGAAAATGGAAATATCTACAAAGCTATCTGCATATACATGGAAATATCTACACAGCTATCTCTTTACACATGGAAATAACTACACCGCTATATCTATAAACATGGAAATATCTACACCACCATCTTTATGAACATGGAAATATCTGCACCGCCATCTGTTTGAACATATAAATATCTACACCGCCATCTGTATTAAGAAGGAAATATCTAAACCGCTATCTGTATAAAGATGGAAATATCAGCACATCTCTCTGTATGAAAATGGAAATATCTAAACCGCTATCTGTATGAACATGGAAATATCTACACTGCTATCTGTAGGAACATGGAAATAGCTACCCCGTTATGTGTATGAAAATGGAAATAGCTACACCGCTATCTGTATGAACATGGAAATATCTACACCGATATCTGTATGAACATGGATATATCTACACAGTCATCTGGATGAACATGGAAATAGCTACACCGCTATCTGTATGAACATGGAAATATCTACACTGCTATCTGTATGAACAAGGAAATATCTTCACCGCCATCTGTACGAACATGGATATATCTAGAGAGCCATCTGGATGAACATGGAAATATCTACACCGCCATCTGTATGAACATATAAATATCTACACCGCCATCTGTATTAAGATGGAGATATCTACACCGCTATCTGTATAAACCTGAAAATACCTACACCGCTATCTATATAAACATGGAAATATCTACACCGCTATCTGGATAAACATGGAAATTTCTACACCGCTACCTGTATAAACATGGAAATATCAGCACCGCTATCTGTAGGAACATGGAGATATCTACACCGCCATCTGTATGAACATGGATATATCTACACAGCCATCTGGAGGAACATGGAAATATCTACAACGCTATCTGTACGAACATGGAAATATCTACACCGCTATCTGTATGAACATGGAAATAGCTACACCACTATCTGTATGAACATGGAAATATCTACACCACTATCTGAATGAACATGGAAATATCTACACCGCTATCTGTATGAACATGGATATATCTACATAGCCATCTGGATGAACATGGAAATATCTACACCGCTATCTGTATGAACATGGAAATATCTACACCGCTATCTGTGTAAACATACATACATCTTCACCGCTATCTGTATAAACATGGAAATATCTACACCGCTATCTGTATGAACATGGAAATATCTGCACCGCTATCTGTATGAACATGGAAATATCTACACCGCTATCTGTTTGAACATGGAAATATCTACACGGCTATCTGCATGAAAATGGAAATATCTACACTGCTATCTGCATATACATGGAAATATCTACACAGCTATCTCTTTACACATGGAAATAACTACACCGCTATCTGTATGAACATGGAAATATCTACACCGCCATCTGTATGAACATGGAAATATCTGCACCGCCATCTGTATGAACATATAAATATCTGCACCGCCATCTGTATTAAGATGGAGATATCTACACCGCTATCTGTATAAACATGGAAATATCTACACCGCTATCTGTTTGAACATGGAAATATCTACACGGCTATCTGCATGAAAATGGAAATATCTACACTGCTATCTGCATATACATGGAAATATCTACACCGCTATCTGTATAAACATGGAAATATCTACACCGCTAGTTGTATAAACATGGAAATATCAGCACCGCTATCTGTATGAACATGGAAATATCTACACCGCTATCTGTATGAACATGGAAATATCTACACCGCCATCTGTATGAACATGGAAATATCTGCACCGCCATCTGTATGAACATATAAATATCTACACCGCCATCTGTATTAAGATGGAGATATCTACACCGCTATCTGAATAAACATGGAAATATCTACACCGCTATCTGTATAAACATGGAAATATCAGCACCGCTATCTGTATGAACATGGAAATATCAGCCCCTCTATCTGTATGAACATGGAGATATCTACACCGCCATCTGTATGAACACGGATATATCTACACAGCCATCTGGATGAACATGGAAATATCTACACCGCTATCTGTATGAACATGGAAATATCTACACCGCTATCTGTATGAACATGGATATATCTACACAGCCATCTGGATGAACATGGAAATATCTACACCGCTATCTGTATGAACATGGAAATATCTACACCGCTATCTGTATGAACTTGGATATATCTACACAGCCATCTGGATGAACATGGAAATATCTACACCGCTATCTGTGTAAACATGCATACTTCTTCACCGCTATCTGTATAAACATGGAAATATATACACTGCTATCTGTATGAACATGGTAATATCTGCAACGCTATCTGTATGAACATGGAAATATCTACAGCGCTATCTGTTTGAACATGGAAATATCTACACCGCTATCTGCATGAAAATGGAAATATCTACACTGCTATCTGCATATACATGGAAATATCTACACAGCTATCTCTTTACACATGGAAATAACTACACCGCTATCTGTATGAACATGGAAATATCTACACCGCCATCTGTATGAACATGGAAATATCTGCACCGCCATCTGTATGAACATATAAATATCTACATCGCCATCTGTATTAAGATGGAGATATCTACACCGCTATCTGTATAAACATGGAAATATCTACACCGCTATCTGTATAAACATGGAAATATCTACACCGCTATCTGTATAAACATGGAAATATCTACACCGCTACCTGTATAAACATGGAAATATCAGCACCGCTATCTGTATGAACATGGAAATATCTACACCGCTATCTGTATGAACATTGAAATATCTACACCGCTATCTGTATGAACATGGAAATATCTACACCGCTATCTGTATGAACATGGAAATATCTACAAAGCTATCTGAATGAACATGGAAATATCTACACCGCTATCTGTTTGAACATGTAAATATCTACACCGCTATCTGCATGAAAATGGAAATATCTACAAAGCTATCTGCATATGCATGGAAATATCTACACAGCTATCTCTTTACACATGGAAATAACTACACCGCTATATCTATAAACATGGAAATATCTACACCTCCATCTGTATGAACATGGAAATATCTGCACCGCCATCTGTTTGAACATATAAATATCTACACCGCCATTTGTATTAAGAAGGAAATATCTAAACCGCTATCTGTACAAAGATGGAAATATCAGCACCGCTCTCTGTATGAAAATGGAAATATCTAAACCGCTATCTGTATGAACATGGAAATATCTACACTGCTATCTGTATGAACATGGAAATAGCTACCCCGTTATGTGTATGAAAATGGAAATAGCTACACCGCTATCTGTATGAACATGGAAATATCTACACCGATATCTGTATGAACATGGATATATCTACACAGCCATCTGGATGAACATGGAAATAGCTACACCGCTATCTGTATGAACATGGAAATATCTACACCGCTATCTGTATGAACAAGGAAATATCTTCACCGCCATCTGTACAACATGGATATATCTACAGATCCATCTGGATGAACATGGAAATATCTACACCTCCATCTGTATGAACATATAAATATCTACACCGCCATCTGTATTAAGATGGAAATATCTACACCGCTATCTGGATAAACATGGAAATTTCTACACCGCTACCTGTATAAACATGGAAATATCAGCACCGCTATCTGTAGGAACATGGAGATATCTACACCGCCATCTGTATGAACATGGATATATCTACACAGCCATCTGGAGGAACATGGAAATATCTACAACGCTATCTGTACGAACATGGAAATATCTACACCGCTATCTGTATGAACATGGAAATAGCTACACCACTATCTGTATGAACATGGAAATATCTACACCACTATCTGAATGAACATGGAAATATCAGCACCGCTATCTGTATGAACATGGAAATATCTACACCGCTATCTGTATGAACTTGGATATATCTACACAGCCATCTGGATGAATATGGAAATATCTACACCGCTATCTGTGTAAACATGTATACTTCTTCACCGCTATCTGTATAAACATGGAAATATATACACTGCTATCTGTATGTACATGGAAATATCTGCACCGCTATCTGTATGAACATGGAAATATCTACAGCGCTATCTGTTTGAACATGGAAATATCTACACCGCTATCTGCATGAAAATGGAAATATCTATACTGCTATCTGCATATACATGGAAATATCTACACAGCTATCTCTTTACACATGGAAATAACTACACCGCTATCTGTATGAACATGGAAATATCTACACCGCCATCTGTATGAACATGGAAATATCTGCACCGCCATCTGTATGAACATATAAATATCTACACCGCCATCTGTATTAAGATGGAGATATCTACACCGCTATCTGTATAAGCATGGAAATATCTACACCGCTATCTGTATAAACATGGAAATATCTACACCGCTATCTGTATAAACATGGAAATATCTACACCGCTACCTGTATAAACTTGGAAATATCAGCACCGCTATCTGTATGAACATGGAAATATCTACACTGCTATCTGTATGAACATGGAAATATCTACACCGCTATCTGTATGAACATGAAAATATCTACACCGCTATCTGTATGAACATGGAAATATCTACAAAGCTATCTGAATGAACATGGAAATATCTACACCGCTATCTGTTTGAACATGTAAATATCTACACCGCTATCTGCATGAAAATGGAAATATCTACAAAGCTATCTGCATATACATGGAAATATCTACACAGCTATCTCTTTACACATGGAAATAACTACACCGCTATATCTATAAACATGGAAATATCTACACCACCATCTGTATGAACATGGAAATATCTGCACCGCCATCTGTTTGAACATATAAATATCTACACCGCCATCTGTATTAAGAAGGAAATATCTAAACCGCTATATGTATAAAGATGGAAATATCAGCACCGCTATCTGTATGAACATGGAAATATCAGCCCATCTATCTGTATGAACATGGAGATATCTACACCGCCATCTGTATGAACACGGATATATCTACACAGCCATCTGGATGAACATGGAAATATCTACACCGCTATCTGTATGAACATGGAAATAGCTACATCGCTATCTGTATGAACATGGAAATATCTACACCGCTATCTGTATGAACTTTGATATATCTACACAGCCATCTGTAGGAACATGGAAATATCTACACCGCTATCTGTGTAAACATGCATACTTCTTCACCGCTATCTGTATAAACATGGAAATATATACACTGCTATCTGTATGAACATGGAAATATCTGCACCGCTATCTGTATGAACATGGAAATATCTACACCGCTATCTGTTTGAACATGGAAATATCTACACCGCTATCTGCATGAAAATGGAAATACCTACACTGCTATCTGCATATACATGGAAATATCTACACAGCTATCTCTTTACACATGGAAATAACTACACCGCTATCTGTATGAACATGGAAATATCTACACCGCCATCTGTATGAACATGGAAATATCTGCAGCGCCATCTGTATGAACATGGAAATATCTACACCGCTATCTGTATAAACATGGAAATATCTACACCGCTATCTGTATAAACATGGAAATATCTACACCGTTACCTGTATAAACATGGAAATATCAGCACCGCTATCTGTATGAACATGGAAATATCTACACCGCTATCTGTATGAACATGGAAATATCTACACCGCTATCTGTATGAACATGGAAATATCTACACCGCTATCTGTATGAACATGGAAATATCTACAAAGCTATCTGAATGAACATGGAAATATCTACACCGCTATCTGTTTGAACATGTAAATATCTACACCGCTATCTGCATGAAAATGGAAATATCTACAAAGCTATCTGCATATACATGGAAATATCTACACAGCTATCTCTTTACACATGGAAATAACTACACCGCTATATCTATAAACATGGAAATATCTACACCACCATCTGTATGAACATGGAAATATCTGCACCGCCATCTGTTTGAACATATAAATATCTACACCACCATCTGTATTAATAAGGAAATATCTAAACCGCTATCTGTGTAAAGATGGAAATATCAGCACCGCTATCTGTATGAAAATGGAAATATCTAAACCGCTATCTGTATGAACATGGAAATATCTACACCGCTATCTGTATGAACATGGAAATATCTACACCGCTATCTGTATGAACATGGAAATATCTTCACCGCCATCTGTACGAACATGGATATATCTACAGAGCCATCTGGATGAACATGGAAATATCTACAACCCCATCTGTATAAACATGGAAATATCTACACCGCTACCTGTATAAACACGGAAATATCTGCACCGCTATCTGTATGAACATGGAAATGTCTACACCGCTATCTGAATGAACATGGAAATATCTACACCGCTATCTGATTGAACATGTAAATATCTACACCGCTATCTGCATGAAAATGGAAATATCTACAAAGCTATCTGCATATACATGGAAATATCTACACAGCTATCTCTTTACACATGGAAATAACTACACCGCTATCTCTATAAACATGGAAATATCTACACTGCCATCTGTATGAACATGGAAATATCTGCACCGCCATCTGTATGAACATATAAATATCTACACCGCCATCTGTATTAAGAAGGAAATATCTAAACCGCTATCTGTATAAACATGGAAATATCTACACCGCTGCCTGTATAAACATGGAAATATCTGCACCGCTCTCTGTATGAAAATGGAGATATCTACACCGCTATCTGTATGAACATGGAAATATCTACACTGCTATCTGTATGAACATGGAAATAGCTTCACCGTTATCTGTATGAACATGGAAATAGCTACACCGCTATCTGTATGAACATGGAAATATCTACACCGCTATCTGTATGAACATGGATATATCTACACAGCCATCTGGATGAACATGGAAATATCTACACCGCTATCTGTAAGAACATGGAAATATCTACACCGCTATCTGTATGAACTTGGATATATCTACACAGCCATCTGGATGAACATAGACATATCTACACCGCTATCTGTGTAAACATGCATACTTCTTCACCGCTATCTGTGTAAACATGCATACATCTTCACCGCTATCTGTATAAACATGGAAATATCTACACCGCTATCTGTATGAACATGGAAATATCTACACCGCTATCTGTTTGAAGATGGATATATATACATCGCTATCTGCATGAAAATGGAAATATCTACACAGCTATCTGCATATAGATGGAAATATCTACACAGCAATCTCTTTACACATGGAAATAACTACACCGCTATCTGTATGAACATGGACATATCTACACCGCCATCTGTATGAACATGGAAATATCTGCACCGCCATCAGTATGAGCATATAAATATCTACACCGCCATCTGTATTAAGATGGAGATATCTACACCGCTATCTGAATAAACATGGAAATATCTACACCGCTATCTGTATAAACATGGAAATATCTACACCAATATCTGTATAAACATGGAAATATCTACACCGCTACCTGTAAACATGGAAATATCAGCACCGCTATCTGTATGAACATGGAAATATCTACACCGCTATCTGTATGAAAATGGAAATATCTACACCGCCATCTGTATGAACATGGAAATATCTGCACCGCCATCTGTATGAACATATAAATATCTACACCGCCATCTGTATTAAGATGGAGATATCTACACCGCTATCTGAATAAACATGGAAATATCTACACCGCTATCTGTATAAACATGGAAATATCAGCACCGCTATCTGTATGAACATGGAAATATCAGCCCCTCTATCTGTATGAACATGGAGATATCTACACCGCCATCTGTATGAACACGGATATATCTACACAGCCATCTGGATGAACATGGAAATATCTACACCTCTATCTGTATGAACATGGAAATAGCTACACCGCTATCTGTATGAACATGGAAATATCTACACCGCTATCTGTATGAACATGGAAATATCTACACCGCTATCTGTATGAACATGGAAATATCTTCACCGCCATCTGTACGAACATGGATATATCTACAGAGCCATCTGGATGAACATGGAAATATCTACAACCCCATCTGTATAAACATGGAAATATCTACACCGCTACCTGTATAAACACGGAAATATCTGCACCGCTATCTGTATGAACATGGAAATGTCTACACCGCTATCTGAATGAACATGGAAATATCTACACCGCTATCTGATTGAACATGTAAATATCTACACCGCTATCTGTATGAAAATGGAAATATCTACAAAGCTATCTGCATATACATGGAAATATCTACACAGCTATCTCTTTACACATGGAAATAACTACACCGCTATCTCTATAAACATGGAAATATCTACACTGCCATCTGTATGAACATGGAAATATCTGCACCGCCATCTGTATGAACATATAAATATCTACACCGCCATCTGTATTAAGAAGGAAATATCTAAACCGCAATCTGTATAAACATGGAAATATCTACACCGCTGCCTGTATAAACATGGAAATATCTGCACCGCTCTCTGTATGAAAATGGAGATATCTACACCGCTATCTGTATGAACATGGAAATATCTACACTGCTATCTGTATGAACATGGAAATATCCACACCGTTATCTGTATGAACATGGAAATATCTACACCGCTATCTGTATGAACTTGGATATATCTACACAGCCATCTGGATGAACATGGAAATATCTACACCGCTATCTGTGTAAACATGCATACTTCTTCACCGCTATCTGTATAAACATGGAAATATATACACTGCTATCTGTATGAACATGGAAATATCTGCACCGCTATCTGTATGAACATAAAAATATCTACACCGCTATCTGTTTGAACATGGAAATATCTACACCGCTATCTGCATGAAAATGGAAATATCTACACTGCTATCTGCATATACATGGAAATATCTACACAGCTATCTCTTTACACATGGAAATAACTACACCGCTATCTGTATGAACATGGAAATATCTACACCGACATCTGTATGCACATGGAAATATCTGCACCGCCATCTGTATGAACATATAAATATCTACACCGCCATCTGTATTAAGATAGAGATATCTACACCGCTATCTGTATAAACATGGAAATATCTACACCGCTATCTGTATAAACATGGAAATATCTACACCGCTACCTGTATAAACATGGAAATATCTACACCGCTACCTGTATAAACATGGAAATATCAGCACCGCTATCTGTATGAACATGGAAATATCAGCCTCTCTATCTGTATGAACATGGAGATATCTACACCGCCATCTGTATGAACACGGATATATCTACACAGCCATCTCGATGAACATGGAAATATCTACACCGCTATCTGTATGAACATGGAAATATCTACACCGCTATCTGTATGAACATGGATATATCTACACAGCCATCTGGATGAACATGGAAATATCTACACCGCTATCTGTATGAACATGGAAATATCTACACCGCTATCTGTATGAACTTGGATATATCTACACAGCCATCTGGATGAACATGGAAATATCTACACCGCTATCTGTGTAAACATGCATACTTCTTCACCGCTATCTGTATAAACATGGAAATATATACACTGCTATCTGTATGAACATGGAAATATCTGCACCGCTATCTGTATGAACATGGAAATATCTACAGCGCTATCTGTTTGAACATGGAAATATGTACACCGCTATCTGCATGAAAATGGAAATATCTACACTGCTATCTGCATATACATGGAAATATCTACACAGCTATCTCTTTACACATGGAAATAACTACACCGCTATCTGTATGAACATGGAAATATCTACACCGCCATCTGTATGAACATGGAAATATCTGCACCGCCATATGTATGAACATATAAATATCTACACCGCCATCTGTATTAAGATGGAGATATCCACACCGCTATCTGTATAAGCATGGAAATATCTACACCGCTATCTGTATAAACATGAAAATATCTACACCGCTATCTGTATAAACATGGAAATATCTACACCGCTACCTGTATAAACTTGGAAATATCAGCACCGCTATCTGTATGAACATGGAAATATCTACACCGCTATCTGTATGAACATGGAAATATCTACACCGCTATCTGTATGAACATGGAAACATCTACACCTCTATCTGTATGAACATGGAAATATCTACAAAGCTATCTGAATGAACATGGAAATATCTACACCGCTATCTGTTTGAACATGTAAATATCTACATCGCTATCTGCATGAAAATGGAAATATCTACAAAGCTATCTGCATATACATGGAAATATCTACACAGCTATCTCTTTACACATGGAAATAACTACACCGCTATATCTATAAACATGGAAATATCTACACCACCATCTTTATGAACATGGAAATATCTGCACCGCCATCTGTTTGAACATATAAATATCTACACCGCCATCTGTATTAAGAAGGAAATATCTAAACCGCTATCTGTATAAAGATGGAAATATCAGCACATCTCTCTGTATGAAAATGGAAATATCTAAACCGCTATCTGTATGAACATGGAAATATCTACACTGCTATCTGTAGGAACATGGAAATAGCTACCCCGTTATGTGTATGAAAATGGAAATAGCTACACCGCTATCTGTATGAACATGGAAATATCTACACCGATATCTGTATGAACATGGATATATCTACACAGTCATCTGGATGAACATGGAAATAGCTACACCGCTATCTGTATGAACATGGAAATATCTACACTGCTATCTGTATGAACAAGGAAATATCTTCACCGCCATCTGTACGAACATGGATATATCTAGAGAGCCATCTGGATGAACATGGAAATATCTACACCGCCATCTGTATGAACATATAAATATCTACACCGCCATCTGTATTAAGATGGAGATATCTACACCGCTATCTGTATAAACCTGAAAATACCTACACCGCTATCTATATAAACATGGAAATATCTACACCGCTATCTGGATAAACATGGAAATTTCTACACCGCTACCTGTATAAACATGGAAATATCAGCACCGCTATCTGTAGGAACATGGAGATATCTACACCGCCATCTGTATGAACATGGATATATCTACACAGCCATCTGGAGGAACATGGAAATAACTACAATGCTATCTGTACGAACATGGAAATATCTACACCGCTATCTGTATGAACATGGAAATAGCTACACCACTATCTGTATGAACATGGAAATATCTACACCACTATCTGAATGAACATGGAAATATCTACACCGCTATCTGTATGAACATGGATATATCTACATAGCCATCTGGATGAACATGGAAATATCTACACCGCTATCTGTATGAACATGGAAATATCTACACCGCTATCTGTGTAAACATACATACATCTTCACCGCTATCTGTATAAACATGGAAATATCTACACCGCTATCTGTATGAACATGGAAATATCTGCACCGCTATCTGTATGAACATGGAAATATCTACACCGCTATCTGTTTGAACATGGAAATATCTACACGGCTATCTGCATGAAAATGGAAATATCTACACTGCTATCTGCATATACATGGAAATATCTACACAGCTATCTCTTTACACATGGAAATAACTACACCGCTATCTGTATGAACATGGAAATATCTACACCGCCATCTGTATGAACATGGAAATATCTGCACCGCCATCTGTATGAACATATAAATATCTGCACCGCCATCTGTATTAAGATGGAGATATCTACACCGCTATCTGTATAAACATGGAAATATCTACACCGCTATCTGTTTGAACATGGAAATATCTACACGGCTATCTGCATGAAAATGGAAATATCTACACTGCTATCTGCATATACATGGAAATATCTACACAGCTATCTGTTTACACATGGAAATAACTACACCGCTACCTGTATGAACATGGAAATATCTACACCGCCATCTGTATGAACATGGAAATATCTGCACCGCCATCTGTATGAACATATAAATATCTACACCGCCATCTGTATTCAGATGGAGATATCTACACCGCTATCTGTATAAACATGGAAATATCTACACCGCTATCTGTATAAAGATGGAAATATCTACACCGCTATCTGAATAAACATGGAAATATCTACACCGCTAGTGGTATAAACATGGAAATATCAGCACCGCTATCTGTATGAACATGGAAATATCTACACCGCTATCTGTATGAACATGGAAATATCTACACCGCCATCTGTATGAACATGGAAATATCTGCACCGCCATCTGTATGAACATATAAATATCTACACCGCCATCTGTATTAAGATGGAGATATCTACACCGCTATCTGAATAAACATGGAAATATCTACACCGCTATCTGTATAAACATGGAAATATCAGCACCGCTATCTGTATGAACATGGAAATATCAGCCCCTCTATCTGTATGAACATGGAGATATCTACACCGCCATCTGTATGAACACGGATATATCTACACAGCCATCTGGATGAACATGGAAATATCTACACCGCTATCTGTATGAACATGGAAATATCTACACCGCTATCTGTATGAACATGGATATATCTACACAGCCATCTGGATGAACATGGAAATATCTACACCGCTATCTGTATGAACATGGAAATATCTACACCGCTATCTGTATGAACTTGGATATATCTACACAGCCATCTGGATGAACATGGAAATATCTACACCGCTATCCGTGTAAACATGCATACTTCTTCACCGCTATCTGTATAAACATGGAAATATATACACTGCTATCTGTATGAACATGGTAATATCTGCAACGCTATCTGTATGAACATGGAAATATCTACAGCGCTATCTGTTTGAACATGGAAATATCTACACCGCTATCTGCATGAAAATGGAAATATCTACACTGCTATCTGCATATACATGGAAATATCTACACAGCTATCTCTTTACACATGGAAATAACTACACCGCTATCTGTATGAACATGGAAATATCTACACCGCCATCTGTATGAACATGGAAATATCTGCACCGCCATCTGTATGAACATATAAATATCTACATCGCCATCTGTATTAAGATGGAGATATCTACACCGCTATCTGTATAAACATGGAAATATCTACACCGCTCTCTGTATAAACATGGAAATATCTACACCGCTATCTGTATAAACATGGAAATATCTACACCGCTACCTGTATAAACATGGAAATATCAGCACCGCTATCTGTATGAACATGGAAATATCTACACCGCTATCTGTATGAACATGGAAATATCTACACCGCTATCTGTATGAACATGGAAATATCTACACCGCTATCTGTATGAACATGGAAATATCTACAAAGCTATCTGAATGAACATGGAAATATCTACACCGCTATCTGTTTGAACATGTAAATATCTACACCGCTATCTGCATGAAAATGGAAATATCTACAAAGCTATCTGCATATGCATGGAAATATCTACACAGCTATCTCTTTACACATGGAAATAACTACACCGCTATATCTATAAACATGGAAATATCTACACCACCATCTGTATGAACATGGAAATATCTGCACCGCCATCTGTTTGAACATATAAATATCTACACCGCCATTTGTATTAAGAAGGAAATATCTAAACCGCTATCTGTATAAAGATGGAAATATCAGCACCGCTCTCTGTATGAAAATGGAAATATCTAAACCGCTATCTGTATGAACATGGAAATATCTACACTGCTATCTGTATGAACATGGAAATAGCTACCCCGTTATGTGTATGAAAATGGAAATAGCTACACCGCTATCTGTATGAACATGGAAATATCTACACCGATATCTGTATGAACATGGATATATCTACACAGCCATCTGGATGAACATGGAAATAGCTACACCGCTATCTGTATGAACATGGAAATATCTACACCGCTATCTGTATGAACAAGGAAATATCTTCACCGCCATCTGTACAACATGGATATATCTACAGATCCATCTGGATGAACATGGAAATATCTACACCTCCATCTGTATGAACATATAAATATCTACACCGCCATCTGTATTAAGATGGAGATATCTACACCGCTATCTGTATAAACCTGAAAATATCTACACCGCTATCTATATAAACATGGAAATATCTACACCGCTATCTGGATAAACATGGAAATTTCTACACCGCTACCTGTATAAACATGGAAATATCAGCACCGCTATCTGTAGGAACATGGAGATATCTACACCGCCATCTGTATGAACATGGATATATCTACACAGCCATCTGGAGGATCATGGAAATATCTACAACGCTATCTGTACGAACATGGAAATATCTACACCGCTCTCTGTATGAACATGGAAATAGCTACACCACTATCTGTATGAACATGGAAATATCTACAACACTATCTGAATGAACATGGAAATATCAGCACCGCTATCTGTATGAACATGGAAATATCTACACCGCTATCTGTATGAACTTGGATATATCTACACAGCCATCTGGATGAACATGGAAATATCTACACCGCTATCTGTGTAAACATGTATACTTCTTGACCGCTATCTGTATAAACATGGAAATATATACACTGCTATCTGTATGTACATGGAAATATCTGCACCGCTATCTGTATGAACATGGAAATATCTACAGCGCTATCTGTTTGAACATGGAAATATCTACACCGCTATCTGCATGAAAATGGAAATATCTATACTGCTATCTGCATATACATGGAAATATCTACCCAGCTATCTCTTTACACATGGAAATAACTACACCGCTATCTGTATGAACATGGAAATATCTACACCGCCATCTGTATGAACATGGAAATATCTGCACCGCCATCTGTATGAACATATAAATATCTACACCGCCATCTGTATTAAGATGGAGATATCTACACCGCTATCTGTATAAGCATGGAAATATCTAAACCGCTATCTGTATAAACATGGAAATATCTACACCGCTATCTGTATAAACATGGAAATATCTACACCGCTACCTGTATAAACTTGGAAATATCAGCACCGCTATCTGTATGAACATGGAAATATCTACACTGCTATCTGTATGAACATGGAAATATCTACACCGCTATCTGTATGAACATGGAAATATCTACACCGCTATCTGTATGAACATGGAAATATCTACAAAGCTATCTGAATGAACATGGAAATATCTACACCGCTATCTGTTTGAACATGTAAATATCTACACCGCTATCTGCATGAAAATGGAAATATCTACAAAGCTATCTGCATATACATGGAAATATCTACACAGCTATCTCTTTACACATGGAAATAACTACACCGCTATATCTATAAACATGGAAATATCTACACCACCATCTGTATGAACATGGAAATATCTGCACCGCCATCTGTTTGAACATATAAATATCTACACCGCCATCTGTATTAAGAAGGAAATATCTAAACCGCTATATGTATAAAGATGGAAATATCAGCACCGCTATCTGTATGAACATGGAAATATCAGCCCATCTATCTGTATGAACATGGAGATATCTACACCGCCATCTGTATGAACACGGATATATCTACACAGCCATCTGGTTGAACATGGAAATATCTACACCGCTATCTGTATGAACATGGAAATAGCTACATCGCTATCTGTATGAACATGGAAATATCTACACCGCTATCTGTATGAACTTTGATATATCTACACAGCCATCTGTAGGAACATGGAAATATCTACACCGCTATCTGTGTAAACATGCATACTTCTTCACCGCTATCTGTATAAACATGGAAATATATACACTGCTATCTGTATGAACATGGAAATATCTGCACCGCTATCTGTATGAACATGGAAATATCTACACCGCTATCTGTTTGAACATGGAAATATCTACACCGCTATCTGCATGAAAATGGAAATACCTACACTGCTATCTGCATATACATGGAAATATCTACACAGCTATCTCTTTACACATGGAAATAACTACACCGCTATCTGTATGAACATGGAAATATCTACACCGCCATCTGTATGAACATGGAAATATCTGCAGCGCCATCTGTATGAACATGGAAATATCTACACCGCTATCTGTATAAACATGGAAATATCTACACCGCTATCTGTATAAACATGGAAATATCTACACCGTTACCTGTATAAACATGGAAATATCAGCACCGCTATCTGTATGAACATGGAAATATCTACACCGCTATCTGTATGAACATGGAAATATCTACACCGCTATCTGTATGAACATGGAAATATCTACACCGCTATCTGTATGAACATGGAAATATCTACAAAGCTATCTGAATGAACATGGAAATATCTACACCGCTATCTGTTTGAACATGTAAATATCTACACCGCTATCTGCATGAAAATGGAAATATCTACAAAGCTATCTGCATATACATGGAAATATCTACACAGCTATCTCTTTACACATGGAAATAACTACACCGCTATATCTATAAACATGGAAATATCTACACCACCATCTGTATGAACATGGAAATATCTGCACCGCCATCTGTTTGAACATATAAATATCTACACCACCATCTGTATTAATAAGGAAATATCTAAACCGCTATCTGTGTAAAGATGGAAATATCAGCACCGCTATCTGTATGAAAATGGAAATATCTAAACCGCTATCTGTATGAACATGGAAATATCTACACCGCTATCTGTATGAACATGGAAATATCTACACCGCTATCTGTATGAACATGGAAATATCTTCACCGCCATCTGTACGAACATGGATATATCTACAGAGCCATCTGGATGAACATGGAAATATCTACAACCCCATCTGTATAAACATGGAAATATCTACACCGCTACCTGTATAAACACGGAAATATCTGCACCGCTATCTGTATGAACATGGAAATGTCTACACCGCTATCTGAATGAACATGGAAATATCTACACCGCTATCTGATTGAACATGTAAATATCTACACCGCTATCTGCATGAAAATGGAAATATCTACAAAGCTATCTGCATATACATGGAAATATCTACACAGCTATCTCTTTACACATGGAAATAACTACACCGCTATCTCTATAAACATGGAAATATCTACACTGCCATCTGTATGAACATGGAAATATCTGCACCGCCATCTGTATGAACATATAAATATCTACACCGCCATCTGTATTAAGAAGGAAATATCTAAACCACTATCTGTATAAACATGGAAATATCTACACCGCTGCCTGTATAAATATGGAAATATCTGCACCGCTCTCTGTATGAAAATGGAGATATCTACACCGCTATCTGTATGAACATGGAAATATCTACACTGCTATCTGTATGAACATGGAAATAGCTTCACCGTTATCTGTATGAACATGGAAATAGCTACACCGCTATCTGTATGAACATGGAAATATCTACACCGCTATCTGTATGAACATGGATATATCTACACAGCCATCTGGATGAACATAGACATATCTACACCGCTATCTGTGTAAACATGCATACTTCTTCACCGCTATCTGTGTAAACATGCATACATCTTCACCGCTATCTGTATAAACATGGAAATATCTACACCGCTATCTGTATGAACATGGAAATATCTACACCGCTATCTGTTTGAAGATGGAAATATATACATCGCTATCTGCATGAAAATAGAAATATCTACACAGCTATCTGCATATAGATGGAAATATCTACACAGCAATCTCTTTACACATGGAAATAACTACACCGCTATCTGTATGAACATGGACATATCTACACCGCCATCTGTATGAACATGGAAATATCTGCACCGCCATCAGTATGAGCATATAAATATCTACACCACCATCTGTATTAAGATGGAGATATCTACACCGCTATCTGAATAAACATGGAAATATCTACACCGCTATCTGTATAAACATGGAAATATCTACACCAATATCTGTATAAACATGGAAATATCTACACCGCTACCTGTAAACATGGAAATATCAGCACCGCTATCTGTATGAACATGGAAATATCTACACCGCTATCTGTATGAAAATGGAAATATCTACACCGCCATCTGTATGAACATGGAAATATCTGCACCGCCATCTGTATGAACATATAAATATCTACACCGCCATCTGTATTAAGATGGAGATATCTACACCGCTATCTGAATAAACATGGAAATATCTACACCGCTATCTGTATAAACATGGAAATATCAGCACCGCTATCTGTATGAACATGGAAATATCAGCCCCTCTATCTGTATGAACATGGAGATATCTACACCGCCATCTGTATGAACACGGATATATCTACACAGCCATCTGGATGAACATGGAAATATCTACACCGCTATCTGTATGAACATGGAAATAGCTACACCGCTATCTGTATGAACATGGAAATATCTACACCGCTATCTGTATGAACATGGAAATATCTACACCGCTATCTGTATGAACATGGAAATATCTTCACCGCCATCTGTACGAACATGGATATATCTACAGAGCCATCTGGATGAACATGGAAATATCTACAACCCCATCTGTATAAACATGGAAATATCTACACCGCTACCTGTATAAACACGGAAATATCTGCACCGCTATCTGTATGAACATGGAAATGTCTACACCGCTATCTGAATGAACATGGAAATATCTACACCGCTATCTGATTGAACATGTAAATATCTACACCGCTATCTGTATGAAAATGGAAATATCTACAAAGCTATCTGCATATACATGGAAATATCTACACAGCTATCTCTTTACACATGGAAATAACTACACCGCTATCTCTATAAACATGGAAATATCTACACTGCCATCTGTATGAACATGGAAATATCTGCACCGCCATCTGTATGAACATATAAATATCTACACCGCCATCTGTATTAAGAAGGAAATATCTAAACCGCTATCTGTATAAACATGGAAATATCTACACCGCTGCCTGTATAAACATGGAAATATCTGCACCGCTCTCTGTATGAAAATGGAGATATCTACACCGCTATCTGTATGAACATGGAAATATCTACACTGCTATCTGTATGAACATGGAAATATCCACACCGTTATCTGTATGAACATGGAAATATCTACACCGCTATCTGTATGAACTTGGATATATCTACACAGCCATCTGGATGAACATGGAAATATCTACACCGCTATCTGTGTAAACATGCATACTTTTTCACCGCTATCTGTATAAACATGGAAATATATACACTGCTATCTGTATGAACATGGAAATATCTGCACCGCAATCTGTATGAACATAAAAATATCTACACCGCTATCTGTTTGAACATGGAAATATCTACACCGCTATCTGCATGAAAATGGAAATATCTACACTGCTATCTGCATATACATGGAAATATCTACACAGCTATCTCTTTACACATGGAAATAACTACACCGCTATCTGTATGAACATGGAAATATCTACACCGACATCTGTATGCACATGGAAATATCTGCACCGCCATCTGTATGAACATATAATTATCTACACCGCCATCTGTATTAAGATGGAGATATCTACACCGCTATCTGTATAAACATGGAAATATCTACACCGCTATCTGTATAAACATGGAAATATCTACACCGCTACCTGTATAAACATGGAAATATCTACACCGCTACCTGTATAAACATGGAAATATCAGCACCGCTATCTGTATGAACATGGAAATATCAGCCTCTCTATCTGTATGAACATGGAGATATCTACACCGCCATCTGTATGAACACGGATATATCTACACAGCCATCTGGATGAACATGGAAATATCTACACCGCTATCTGTATGAACATGGAAATATCTACACCGCTATCTGTATGAACATGGATATATCTACACAGCCATCTGGATGAACATGGAAATATCTACACCGCTATCTGTATGAACATGGAAATATCTACACCGCTATCTGTATGAACTTGGATATATCTACACAGCCATCTGGATGAACATGGAAATATCTACACCGCTATCTGTGTAAACATGCATACTTCTTCACCGCTATCTGTATAAACATGGAAATATATACACTGCTATCTGTATGAACATGGAAATATCTGCACCGCTATCTGTATGAACATGGAAATATCTACAGAGCTATCTGTTTGAACATGGAAATATGTACACCGCTATCTGCATGAAAATGGAAATATCAACACTGCTATCTGCATATACATGGAAATATCTACACAGCTATCTCTTTACACATGGAAATAACTACACCGCTATCTGTATGAACATGGAAATATCTACACCGCCATCTGTATGAACTTGGAAATATCTGCACCGCCATCTGTATGAACATATAAATATCTACACCGCCATCTGTATTAAGATGGAGATATCCACACCGCTATCTGTATAAGCATGGAAATATCTACACCGCTATCTGTATAAACATGGAAATATCTACACCGCTATCTGTATAAACATGGAAATATCTACACCGCTACCTGTATAAACTTGGAAATATCAGCACCGCTATCTGTATGAACATGGAAATATCTACACCGCTATCTGTATGAACATGGAAATATCTACACCGCTATCTGTATGAACATGGAAATATCTACACCGCTATCTGTATGAACATGGAAATATCTACAAAGCTATCTGAATGAACATGGAAATATCTACACCGCTATCTGTTTGAACATGTAAATATCTACACCGCTATCTGCATGAAAATGGAAATATCTACAAAGCTATCTGCATATACATGGAAATATCTACACAGCTATCTCTTTACACATGGAAATAACTACACCGCTATATCTATAATCATGGAAATATCTACACCACCATCTGTATGAACATGGAAATATCTGCACCGCCATCTGTTTGAACATATAAATATGTACACCGCCATCTGTATTAAGAAGGAAATATCTAAACCGCTATCTGTATAAAGATGGAAATATCAGCACCGCTCTCTGTATGAAAATGGAAATATCTAAACCGCTATCTGTATGAACATGGAAATATCTACACTGCTATCTGTAGGAACATGGAAATAGCTACCCCGTTATGTGTATGAAAATGGAAATAGCTACACCGCTATCTGTATGAACATGGAAATATCTATACCGATATCTGTATGAACATGGATATATCTACACAGTCATCTGGATGAACATGGAAATAGCTACACCGCTATCTGTATGAACATGGAAATATCTACACTGCTATCTGTATGAACAAGGAAATATCTTCACCGCCATCTGTACGAACATGGATATATCTAGAGAGCCATCTGGATGAACATGGAAATATCTACACCGCCATCTGTATGAACATATAAATATCTACACCGCCATCTGTATTAAGATGGAGATATCTACACCGCTATCTGTATAAACCTGAAAATACCTACACCGCTATCTATATAAACATGGAAATATCTACACCGCTATCTGGATAAACATGGAAATTTCTACACCGCTACCTGTATAAACATGGAAATATCAGCACCGCTATCTGTAGGAACATGGAGATATCTATACCGCCATCTGTATGAACATGGATATATCTACACAGCCATCTGGAGGAACATGGAAATATCTACAACGCTATCTGTACAAACATGGAAATATCTACACCGCTATCTGTATGAACATGGAAATAGCTACACCACTATCTGTATGAACATGGAAATATCTACACCACTATCTGAATGAACATGGAAATATCTACACCGCTATCTGTATGAACATGGATATATCTACATAGCCATCTGGATGAACATGGAAATATCTACACCGCTATCTGTATGAACATGGAAATACCTACACCGCTATCTGTGTAAACATACATACATCTTCACCGCTATCTGTATAAACATGGAAATATCTACACCGCTATCTGTATGAACATGGAAATATCTGCACCGCTATCTGTATGAACATGGAAATATCTACACCGCTATCTGTTTGAACATGGAAATATCTACACGGCTATCTGCATGAAAATGGAAATATCTACACTGCTATCTGCATATACATGGAAATATCTACACAGCTATCTCTTTACACATGGAAATAACTACACCGCTATCTGTATGAACATGGAAATATCTACACCGCCATCTGTATGAACATGGAAATATCTGCACCGCCATCTGTATGAACATATAAATATCTGCACCGCCATCTGTATTAAGATGGAGATATCTACACCGCTATCTGTATAAACATGGAAATATCTACACCGCTATCTGTTTGAACATGGAAATATCTACACGGCTATCTGCATGAAAATGGAAATATCTACACTGCTATCTGCATATACATGGAAATATCTACACAGCTATCTGTTTACACATGGAAATAACTACACCGCTATCTGTATGAACATGGAAATATCTACACCGCCATCTGTATGAACATGGAAATATCTGCACCGCCATCTGTATGAACATATAAA
This sequence comes from Gorilla gorilla gorilla, assembly GCF_029281585.2. NCBI lineage: Eukaryota > Metazoa > Chordata > Mammalia > Primates > Hominidae > Gorilla > Gorilla gorilla. Next base: position 4,113,532 of record NC_073234.2, read on the forward strand.
TATCTACACCGCCATCTGTATTCAGATGGAGATATCTACACCGCTATCTGTATAAACATGGAAATATCTACACCGCTATCTGTATAAACATGGAAATATCTACACCGCTATCTGTATAAACATGGAAATATCTACACCGCTAGTTGTATAAACATGGAAATATCAGCACCGCTATCTGTATGAACATGGAAATATCTACACCGCTATCTGTATGAACATGGAAATATCTACACCGCCATCTGTATGAACATGGAAATATCTGCACCGCCATCTGTATGAACATATAAATATCTACACCGCCATCTGTATTAAGATGGAGATATCTACACCGCTATCTGAATAAACATGGAAATATCTACACCGCTATCTGTATAAACATGGGAATATCAGCACCGCTATCTGTATGAACATGGAAATATCAGCCGCTCTATCTGTATGAACATGGAGATATCTACACCGCCATCTGTATGAACACGGATATATCTACACAGCCATCTGGATGAACATGGAAATATCTACACCGCTATCTGTATGAACATGGAAATATCTACACCGCTATCTGTATGAACATGGATATATCTACACAGCCATCTGGATGAACATGGAAATATCTACACCGCTATCTGTATGAACATGGAAATATCTACACCGCTATCTGTATGAACTTGGATATATCTACACCGCCATCTGTATGAACATGGAAATTTGTGCACCGCCATCTGTATGAACATATAAATATCTACACCGCCATCTGTATTAAGATGGAGATATCTACCCTGCTATCTGTATAAACATGGAAATATCTACACCGCTATCTGTATAAACATGGAAATATCTAAACCGCTATCTGTATAAACATGGAAATATCTACACCGCTGCCTGTATAAACATGGAAATATCAGCACCGCTATCTGTATGAACATGGAAATATCAGCCCATCTATCTGTATGAACATGGAGATATCTACACCGCCATCTGTATGAACACGGATATATCTACACAGCCATCTGGATGAACATGGAAATATCTACACCGCTATCTGTATGAACATGGAAATAGCTACATCGCTATCTGTATGAACATGGAAATATCTACACCGCTATCTGTATGAACATGGAAATATCTACACCGCTATCTGTATGAACATGGAAATATCTTCACCGCCATCTGTACGAACATGGATATATCTACAGAGCCATCTGGATGAACATGGAAATATCTACAACCCCATCTGTATAAACATGGAAATATCTACACCGCTACCTGTATAAACACGGAAATATCTGCACCGCTATCTGTATGAACCTGGAAATGTCTACACCGCTATCTGAATGAACATGGAAATATCTACACCGCTATCTGATTGAACATGTAAATATCTACACCGCTATCTGCATGAAAATGGAAATATCTACAAAGCTATCTGCATATACATGGAAATATCTACACAGCTATCTCTTTACACATGGAAATAACTACACCGCTATCTCTATAAACATGGAAATATCAGCACCGCCATCTGTATGAACATGGAAATATCTACACCGCCATCTGTATTAAGAAGTAAATATCTAAACCGCTATCTGTATAAACATGGAAATATCTACACCGCTGCCTGTATAAACATGGAAATATCTGCACCGCTCTCTGTATGAAAATGGAGATATCTACACCGCTATCTGTATGAACATGGAAATATCTACACTGCTATCTGTATGAACATGGAAATAGCTACACCGTTATCTGTATGAACATGGAAATAGCTACACCACTATCTGTATGAACATGGAAATATCTACACCGCTATCTGTATGAACATGGATATATCTACACAGCCAACTGGATGAACATGGAAATATCTACACTGCTATCAGTATGAACATGGAAATATCTACACCGCTATCTGTATGAACTTGGATATATCTACACAGCCATCTGGATGAACATGGAAATATCTACACCGCTATCTGTGTAAACATGCATACTTCTTCACCGCTATCTGTATAAAAATGGAAATATATACTCTGCTATCTGTATGAACATGGAAATATCTGCACCGCTATCTGTATGTACATGGAAATATCTACACCGCTATCTGTTTGAACATGGAAATATCTACACCGCTATCTGCATGAAAATGGAAATATCTACACTGCTATCTGCATATACATGGAAATATCTAAACAGCTATCTCTTTACACATGGAAATAACTACACCGCTATCTGTATAAACATGCAAATATCTACACCGCTATCTGTATAAACATGGAAATATCTACACCGCTATCTGTATAAACATGGAAATATCTACACCGCTACCTGTATAAACATGAAAATATTAGCACCGCTATCTGTATGAACATGGAAATATCTACACCGCTATCTGTATGAACATGGAAATATCTACACTGCTATCTGTATGAACATGGAAATATCTACACCGCTATCTGTATGAACATGGATATATCTACACAGCCCTCTGGATGAACATGGAAATATCCACACCGATATCTGTATGAACATGGAAATATCTACACCGCTATCTGTATGAACTTTGATATATCTACACAGCCATCTGTATGAACATGGAAATATCTACACCGCTATCTGTATGAACTTTGATATATCTACACAGCCATCTGTATGAACATGGAAATATCTGCACCGCTATCTGTATGAACATGGAAATATCTACACCGCTATCTGTTTGAACATGGAAATATCTACACCGCTATCTGCATGAAAATGGAAATACCTACACTGCTATCTGCATATACATGGAAATATCTACACAGCTATCTCTTTACACATGGAAATAACTACACCGCTATCTGTATGAACATGGAAATATCTACACCGCCATCTGTATGAACATGGAAATATCTGCAGCGCCATCTGTATGAACATGGAAATATCTACACCGCTATCTGTATAAACATGGAAATATCTACACCGCTATCTGTATAAACATGGAAATATCTACACCGTTACCTGTATAAACATGGAAATATCAGCACCGCTATCTGTATGAACATGGAAATATCTACACCGCTATCTGTATGAACATGGAAATATCTACACCGCTATCTGTATGAACATGGAAATATCTACACCGCTATCTGTATGAACATGGAAATATCTACAAAGCTATCTGAATGAACATGGAAATATCTACACCGCTATCTGTTTGAACATGTAAATATCTACACCGCTATCTGCATGAAAATGGAAATATCTACAAAGCTATCTGCATATACATGGAAATATCTACACAGCTATCTCTTTACACATGGAAATAACTACACCGCTATATCTATAAACATGGAAATATCTACACCACCATCTGTATGAACATGGAAATATCTGCACCGCCATCTGTTTGAACATATAAATATCTACACCACCATCTGTATTAAGAAGGAAATATCTAAACCGCTATCTGTGTAAAGATGGAAATTTCAGCACCGCTATCTGTATGAAAATGGAAATATCTAAACCGCTATCTGTATGAACATGGAAATATCTACACCGCTATCTGTATGAACATGGAAATATCTACACCGCTATCTGTATGAACATGGAAATATCTTCACCGCCATCTGTACGAACATGGATATATCTACAGAGCCATCTGGATGAACATGGAAATATCTACAACCCCATCTGTATAAACATGGAAATATCTACACCGCTACCTGTATAAACACGGAAATATCTGCACCGCTATCTGTATGAACATGGAAATGTCTACACCGCTATCTGAATGAACATGGAAATATCTACACCGCTATCTGATTGAACATGTAAATATCTACACCGCTATCTGCATGAAAATGGAAATATCTACAAAGCTATCTGCATATACATGGAAATATCTACACAGCTATCTCTTTACACATGGAAATAACTACACCGCTATCTCTATAAACATGGAAATATCTACACTGCCATCTGTATGAACATGGAAATATCTGCACCGCCATCTGTATGAACATATAAATATCTACACCGCCATCTGTATTAAGAAGGAAATATCTAAACCGCTATCTGTATAAACATGGAAATATCTACACCGCTGCCTGTATAAACATGGAAATATCTGCACCGCTCTCTGTATGAAAATGGAGATATCTACACCGCTATCTGTATGAACATGGAAATATCTACACTGCTATCTGTATGAACATGGAAATAGCTTCACCGTTACCTGTATGAACATGGAAATAGCTACACCGCTATCTGTATGAACATGGAAATATCTACACCGCTATCTGTATGAACATGGATATATCTACACAGCCATCTGGATGAACATGCAAATATCTACACCGCTATCTGTAAGAACATGGAAATATCTACACCGCTATCTGTATGAACTTGGATATATCTACACAGCCATCTGGATGAACATAGACATATCTACACCGCTATCTGTGTAAACATGCATACTTCTTCACCGCTATCTGTGTAAACATGCATACATCTTCACCGCTATCTGTATAAACATGGAAATATCTACACCGCTATCTGTATGAACATGGAAATATCTACACAGCTATCTGCATATAGATGGAAATATCTACACAGCAATCTCTTTACACATGGAAATAACTACACCGCTATCTGTATGAACATGGACATATCTACACCGCCATCTGTATGAACATGGAAATATCTGCACCGCCATCAGTATGAGCATATAAATATCTACACCACCATCTGTATTAAGATGGAGATATCTACACCGCTATCTGAATAAACATGGAAATATCTACACCGCTATCTGTATAAACATGGAAATATCTACACCAATATCTGTATAAACATGGAAATATCTACACCGCTACCTGTAAACATGGAAATATCAGCACCGCTATCTGTATGAACATGGAAATATCTACACCGCTATCTGTATGAAAATGGAAATATCTACACCGCCATCTGTATGAACATGGAAATATCTGCACCGCCATCTGTATGAACATATAAATATCTACACCGCCATCTGTATTAAGATGGAGATATCTACACCGCTATCTGAATAAACATGGAAATATCTACACCGCTATCTGTATAAACATGGAAATATCAGCACCGCTATCTGTATGAACATGGAAATATCAGCCCCTCTATCTGTATGAACATGGAGATATCTACACCGCCATCTGTATGAACACGGATATATCTACACAGCCATCTGGATGAACATGGAAATATCTACACCGCTATCTGTATGAACATGGAAATAGCTACACCGCTATCTGTATGAACATGGAAATATCTACACCGCTGTCTGTATGAACATGGAAATATCTACACCGCTATCTGTATGAACATGGAAATATCTTCACCGCCATCTGTACGAACATGGATATATCTACAGAGCCATCTGGATGAACATGGAAATATCTACAACCCCATCTCTATAAACATGGAAATATCTACACCGCTACCTGTATAAACACGGAAATATCTGCACCGCTATCTGTATGAACATGGAAATGTCTACACCGCTATCTGAATGAACATGGAAATATCTACACCGCTATCTGATTGAACATGTAAATATCTACACCGCTATCTGTATGAAAATGGAAATATCTACAAAGCTATCTGCATATACATGGAAATATCTACACAGCTATCTCTTTACACATGGAAATAACTACACCGCTATCTCTATAAACATGGAAATATCTACACTGCCATCTGTATGAACATGGAAATATCTGCACCGCCATCTGTATGAACATATAAATATCTACACCGCCATCTGTATTAAGAAGGAAATATCTAAACCGCTATCTGTATAAACATGGAAATATCTACACCGCTGCCTGTATAAACATGGAAATATCTGCACCGCTCTCTGTATGAAAATGGAGATATCTACACCGCTATCTGTATGAACATGGAAATATCTACACTGCTCTCTGTATGAACATGGAAATATCCACACCGTTATCTGTATGAACATGGAAATATCTACACCGCTATCTGTATGAACTTGGATATATCTACACAGCCATCTGGATGAACATGGAAATATCTACACCGCTATCTGTGTAAACATGCATACTTCTTCACCGCTATCTGTATAAACATGGAAATATATACACTGCTATCTGTATGAACATGGAAATATCTGCACCGCTATCTGTATGAACATAAAAATATCTACACCGCTATCTGTTTGAACATGGAAATATCTACACCGCTATCTGCATGAAAATGGAAATATCTACACTGCTATCTGCATATACATGGAAATATCTACACAGCTATCTCTTTACACATGGAAATAACTACACCGCTATCTGTATGAACATGGAAATATCTACACCGACATCTGTATGCACATGGAAATATCTGCACCGCCATCTGTATGAAGATATAAATATCTACACCGCCATCTGTATTAAGATGGAGATATCTACACCGCTATCTGTATAAACATGGAAATATCTACACCGCTATCTGTATAAACATGGAAATATCTACACCGCTACCTGTATAAACATGGAAATATCTACACCGCTACCTGTATAAACATGGAAATATCAGCACCGCTATCTGTATGAACATGGAAATATCAGCCTCTCTATCTGTATGAACATGGAGATATCTACACCGCCATCTGTATGAACACGGATATATCTACACAGCCATCTGGATGAACATGGAAATATCTACACCGCTATCTGTATGAACATGGAAATATCTACACCGCCATCTGTATGAACACGGATATATCTACACAGCCATCTGGATGAACATGGAAATATCTACACCGCTATCTGTATGAACATGGAAATATCTACACCGCTATCTGTATGAACTTGGATATATCTACACAGCCATCTGGATGAACATGGAAATATCTACACCGCTATCTGTGTAAACATGCATACTTCTTCACCGCTATCTGTATAAACATGGAAATATATACACTGCTATCTGTATGAACATGGAAATATCTGCACCGCTATCTGTATGAACATGGAAATATCTACAGCGCTATCTGTTTGAACATGGAAATATGTACACCGCTATCTGCATGAAAATGGAAATATCAACACTGCTATCTGCATATACATGGAAATATCTACAAAGCTATCTCTTTACACATGGAAATAACTACACCGCTATCTGTATGAACATGGAAATATCTACACCGCCATCTGTATGAACTTGGAAATATCTGCACCGCCATCTGTATGAACATATAAATATCTACACCGCCATCTGTATTAAGATGGAGATATCCACACCGCTATCTGTATAAGCATGGAAATATCTACACCGCTATCTGTATAAACATGGAAATATCTACACCGCTATCTGTATGAACATGGAAATATCTACACCGCTATCTGTTTGAAGATGGAAATATATACATCGCTATCTGCATGAAAATGGAAATATCTACACAGCTATCTGCATATAGATGGAAATATCTACACAGCAATCTCTTTACACATGGAAATAACTACACCGCTATCTGTATGAACATGGACATATCTACACCGCCATCTGTATGAACATGGAAATATCTGCACCGCCATCAGTATGAGCATATAAATATCTACACCACCATCTGTATTAAGATGGAGATATCTACACCGCTATCTGAATAAACATGGAAATATCTACACCGCTATCTGTATAAACATGGAAATATCTACACCAATATCTGTATAAACATGGAAATATCTACACCGCTACCTGTAAACATGGAAATATCAGCACCGCTATCTGTATGAACATGGAAATATCTACACCGCTATCTGTATGAAAATGGAAATATCTACACCGCCATCTGTATGAACATGGAAATATCTGCACCGCCATCTGTATGAACATATAAATATCTACACCGCCATCTGTATTAAGATGGAGATATCTACACCGCTATCTGAATAAACATGGAAATATCTACACCGCTATCTGTATAAACATGGAAATATCAGCACCGCTATCTGTATGAACATGGAAATATCAGCCCCTCTATCTGTATGAACATGGAGATATCTACACCGCCATCTGTATGAACACGGATATATCTACACAGCCATCTGGATGAACATGGAAATATCTACACCGCTATCTGTATGAACATGGAAATAGCTACACCGCTATCTGTATGAACATGGAAATATCTACACCGCTGTCTGTATGAACATGGAAATATCTACACCGCTATCTGTATGAACATGGAAATATCTTCACCGCCATCTGTACGAACATGGATATATCTACAGAGCCATCTGGATGAACATGGAAATATCTACAACCCCATCTCTATAAACATGGAAATATCTACACCGCTACCTGTATAAACACGGAAATATCTGCACCGCTATCTGTATGAACATGGAAATGTCTACACCGCTATCTGAATGAACATGGAAATATCTACACCGCTATCTGATTGAACATGTAAATATCTACACCGCTATCTGTATGAAAATGGAAATATCTACAAAGCTATCTGCATATACATGGAAATATCTACACAGCTATCTCTTTACACATGGAAATAACTACACCGCTATCTCTATAAACATGGAAATATCTACACTGCCATCTGTATGAACATGGAAATATCTGCACCGCCATCTGTATGAACATATAAATATCTACACCGCCATCTGTATTAAGAAGGAAATATCTAAACCGCTATCTGTATAAACATGGAAATATCTACACCGCTGCCTGTATAAACATGGAAATATCTGCACCGCTCTCTGTATGAAAATGGAGATATCTACACCGCTATCTGTATGAACATGGAAATATCTACACTGCTCTCTGTATGAACATGGAAATATCCACACCGTTATCTGTATGAACATGGAAATATCTACACCGCTATCTGTATGAACTTGGATATATCTACACAGCCATCTGGATGAACATGGAAATATCTACACCGCTATCTGTGTAAACATGCATACTTCTTCACCGCTATCTGTATAAACATGGAAATATATACACTGCTATCTGTATGAACATGGAAATATCTGCACCGCTATCTGTATGAACATAAAAATATCTACACCGCTATCTGTTTGAACATGGAAATATCTACACCGCTATCTGCATGAAAATGGAAATATCTACACTGCTATCTGCATATACATGGAAATATCTACACAGCTATCTCTTTACACATGGAAATAACTACACCGCTATCTGTATGAACATGGAAATATCTACACCGACATCTGTATGCACATGGAAATATCTGCACCGCCATCTGTATGAACATATAAATATCTACACCGCCATCTGTATTAAGATGGAGATATCTACACCGCTATCTGTATAAACATGGAAATATCTACACCGCTATCTGTATAAACATGGAAATATCTACACCGCTACCTGTATAAACATGGAAATATCTACACCGCTACCTGTATAAACATGGAAATATCAGCACCGCTATCTGTATGAACATGGAAATATCAGCCTCTCTATCTGTATGAACATGGAGATATCTACACCGCCATCTGTATGAACACGGATATATCTACACAGCCATCTGGATGAACATGGAAATATCTACACCGCTATCTGTATGAACATGGAAATATCTACACCGCCATCTGTATGAACACGGATATATCTACACAGCCATCTGGATGAACATGGAAATATCTACACCGCTATCTGTATGAACATGGAAATATCTACACCGCTATCTGTATGAACTTGGATATATCTACACAGCCATCTGGATGAACATGGAAATATCTACACCGCTATCTGTGTAAACATGCATACTTCTTCACCGCTATCTGTATAAACATGGAAATATATACACTGCTATCTGTATGAACATGGAAATATCTGCACCGCTATCTGTATGAACATGGAAATATCTACAGCGCTATCTGTTTGAACATGGAAATATGTACACCGCTATCTGCATGAAAATGGAAATATCAACACTGCTATCTGCATATACATGGAAATATCTACAAAGCTATCTCTTTACACATGGAAATAACTACACCGCTATCTGTATGAACATGGAAATATCTACACCGCCATCTGTATGAACTTGGAAATATCTGCACCGCCATCTGTATGAACATATAAATATCTACACCGCCATCTGTATTAAGATGGAGATATCCACACCGCTATCTGTATAAGCATGGAAATATCTACACCGCTATCTGTATAAACATGGAAATATCTACACCGCTATCTGTATGAACATGGAAATATCTACACCGCTATCTGTTTGAAGATGGAAATATATACATCGCTATCTGCATGAAAATGGAAATATCTACACAGCTATCTGCATATAGATGGAAATATCTACACAGCAATCTCTTTACACATGGAAATAACTACACCGCTATCTGTATGAACATGGACATATCTACACCGCCATCTGTATGAACATGGAAATATCTGCACCGCCATCAGTATGAGCATATAAATATCTACACCACCATCTGTATTAAGATGGAGATATCTACACCGCTATCTGAATAAACATGGAAATATCTACACCGCTATCTGTATAAACATGGAAATATCTACACCAATATCTGTATAAACATGGAAATATCTACACCGCTACCTGTAAACATGGAAATATCAGCACCGCTATCTGTATGAACATGGAAATATCTACACCGCTATCTGTATGAAAATGGAAATATCTACACCGCCATCTGTATGAACATGGAAATATCTGCACCGCCATCTGTATGAACATATAAATATCTACACCGCCATCTGTATTAAGATGGAGATATCTACACCGCTATCTGAATAAACATGGAAATATCTACACCGCTATCTGTATAAACATGGAAATATCAGCACCGCTATCTGTATGAACATGGAAATATCAGCCCCTCTATCTGTATGAACATGGAGATATCTACACCGCCATCTGTATGAACACGGATATATCTACACAGCCATCTGGATGAACATGGAAATATCTACACCGCTATCTGTATGAACATGGAAATAGCTACACCGCTATCTGTATGAACATGGAAATATCTACACCGCTGTCTGTATGAACATGGAAATATCTACACCGCTATCTGTATGAACATGGAAATATCTTCACCGCCATCTGTACGAACATGGATATATCTACAGAGCCATCTGGATGAACATGGAAATATCTACAACCCCATCTCTATAAACATGGAAATATCTACACCGCTACCTGTATAAACACGGAAATATCTGCACCGCTATCTGTATGAACATGGAAATGTCTACACCGCTATCTGAATGAACATGGAAATATCTACACCGCTATCTGATTGAACATGTAAATATCTACACCGCTATCTGTATGAAAATGGAAATATCTACAAAGCTATCTGCATATACATGGAAATATCTACACAGCTATCTCTTTACACATGGAAATAACTACACCGCTATCTCTATAAACATGGAAATATCTACACTGCCATCTGTATGAACATGGAAATATCTGCACCGCCATCTGTATGAACATATAAATATCTACACCGCCATCTGTATTAAGAAGGAAATATCTAAACCGCTATCTGTATAAACATGGAAATATCTACACCGCTGCCTGTATAAACATGGAAATATCTGCACCGCTCTCTGTATGAAAATGGAGATATCTACACCGCTATCTGTATGAACATGGAAATATCTACACTGCTCTCTGTATGAACATGGAAATATCCACACCGTTATCTGTATGAACATGGAAATATCTACACCGCTATCTGTATGAACTTGGATATATCTACACAGCCATCTGGATGAACATGGAAATATCTACACCGCTATCTGTGTAAACATGCATACTTCTTCACCGCTATCTGTATAAACATGGAAATATATACACTGCTATCTGTATGAACATGGAAATATCTGCACCGCTATCTGTATGAACATAAAAATATCTACACCGCTATCTGTTTGAACATGGAAATATCTACACCGCTATCTGCATGAAAATGGAAATATCTACACTGCTATCTGCATATACATGGAAATATCTACACAGCTATCTCTTTACACATGGAAATAACTACACCGCTATCTGTATGAACATGGAAATATCTACACCGACATCTGTATGCACATGGAAATATCTGCACCGCCATCTGTATGAACATATAAATATCTACACCGCCATCTGTATTAAGATGGAGATATCTACACCGCTATCTGTATAAACATGGAAATATCTACACCGCTATCTGTATAAACATGGAAATATCTACACCGCTACCTGTATAAACATGGAAATATCTACACCGCTACCTGTATAAACATGGAAATATCAGCACCGCTATCTGTATGAACATGGAAATATCAGCCTCTCTATCTGTATGAACATGGAGATATCTACACCGCCATCTGTATGAACACGGATATATCTACACAGCCATCTGGATGAACATGGAAATATCTACACCGCTATCTGTATGAACATGGAAATATCTACACCGCCATCTGTATGAACACGGATATATCTACACAGCCATCTGGATGAACATGGAAATATCTACACCGCTATCTGTATGAACATGGAAATATCTACACCGCTATCTGTATGAACTTGGATATATCTACACAGCCATCTGGATGAACATGGAAATATCTACACCGCTATCTGTGTAAACATGCATACTTCTTCACCGCTATCTGTATAAACATGGAAATATATACACTGCTATCTGTATGAACATGGAAATATCTGCACCGCTATCTGTATGAACATGGAAATATCTACAGCGCTATCTGTTTGAACATGGAAATATGTACACCGCTATCTGCATGAAAATGGAAATATCAACACTGCTATCTGCATATACATGGAAATATCTACAAAGCTATCTCTTTACACATGGAAATAACTACACCGCCATCTGTATGAACATGGAAATATCTACACCGCCATCTGTATGAACTTGGAAATATCTGCACCGCCATCTGTATGAACATATAAATATCTACACCGCCATCTGTATTAAGATGGAGATATCCACACCGCTATCTGTATAAGCATGGAAATATCTACACCGCTATCTGTATAAACATGGAAATATCTACACCGCTATCTGTATAAACATGGAAATATCTACACCGCTACCTGTATAAACTTGGAAATATCAGCACCGCTATCTGTATGAACATGGAAATATCTACACCGCTATCTGTATGAACATGGAAATATCTACACCACTATCTGTATGAACATGGAAATATCTACACCGCTATCTGTATGAACATGGAAATATCTACAAAGCTATCTGAATGAACATGGAAATATCTACACCGCTATCTGTTTGAACATGTAAATATCTATACCGCTATCTGCATGAAAATGGAAATATCTACAAAGCTATCTGCATATACATGGAAATATCTACACAGCTATCTCTTTACACATGGAAATAACTACACCGCTATATCTATAATCATGGAAATATCTACACCACCATCTGTATGAACATGGAAATATCTGCACCGCCATCTGTTTGAACATATAAATATCTACACCGCCATCTGTATTAAGAAGGAAATATCTAAACCGCTATCTGTATAAAGATGGAAATATCAGCACCGCTCTCTGTATGAAAATGGAAATATCTAAACCGCTATCTGTATGAACATGGAAATATCTACACTGCTATCTGTAGGAACATGGAAATAGCTACCCCGTTATGTGTATGAAAATGGAAATAGCTACACCGCTATCTGTATGAACATGGAAATATCTACACCGATATCTGTATGAACATGGATATAACTACACAGTCATCTGGATGAACATGGAAATAGCTACACCGCTATCTGTATGAACATGGAAATATCTACACTGCTATCTGTATGAACAAGGAAATATCTTCACCGCCATCTGTACGAACATGGATATATCTAGAGAGCCATCTGGATGAACATGGAAATATCTACACCGCCATCTGTATGAACATATAAATATCTACACCGCCATCTGTATTAAGATGGAGATATCTACACCGCTATCTGTATAAACCTGAAAATACCTACACCGCTATCTATATAAACATGGAAATATCTACACCGCTATCTGGATAAACATGGAAATTTCTACACCGCTACCTGTATAAACATTCAAATATCAGCACCGCTATCTGTAGGAACATGGAGATATCTACACCGCCATCTGTATGAACATGGATATATCTACACAGCCATCTGGAGGAACATGGAAATATCTACAACGCTATCTGTACAAACATGGAAATATCTAAACCGCTATCTGTATGAACATGGAAATAGCTACACCACTATCTGTATGAACATGGAAATATCTACACCACTATCTGAATGAACATGGAAATATCTACACCGCTATCTGTATGAACATGGATATATCTACATAGCCATCTGGATGAACATGGAAATATCTACACCGCTATCTGTATGAACATGGAAATACCTACACCGCTATCTGTGTAAACATACATACATCTTCACCGCTATCTGTATAAACATGGAAATATCTACACCGCTATCTGTATGAACATGGAAATATCTGCACCGCTATCTGTATGAACATGGAAATATCTACACCGCTATCTGTTTGAACATGGAAATATCTACACGGCTATCTGCATGAAAATGGAAATATCTACACTGCTATCTTCATATACATGGAAATATCTACACAGCTATCTCTTTACACATGGAAATAACTACACCGCTATCTGTATGAACATGGAAATATCTACACCGCCATCTGTATGAACATGGAAATATCTGCACCGCCATCTGTATGAACATATAAATATCTGCACCGCCATCTGTATTAAGATGGAGATATCTACACCGCTATCTGTATAAACATGGAAATATCTACACCGCTATCTGTTTGAACATGGAAATATCTACACGGCTATCTGCATGAAAATGGAAATATCTACACTGCTATCTGCATATACATGGAAATATCTACACAGCTATCTCTTTACACATGGAAATAACTACACCGCTATCTGTATGAACATGGAAATATCTACACCGCCATCTGTATGAACATGGAAATATCTGCACCGCCATCTGTATGAACATAAAAATATCTACACCGCCATCTGTATTCAGATGGAGATATCTACACCGCTATCTGTATAAACATGGAAATATCTACACCGCTATCTGTATAAACATGGAAATATCTACACCGCTATCTGTATAAACATGGAAATATCTACACCGCTAGTTGTATAAACATTTAAATATCAGCACCGCTATCTGTATGAACATGGAAATATCTACACCGCTATCTGTATGAACATGGAAATATCTACACCGCCATCTGTATGAACATGGAAATATCTGCACCGCCATCTGTATGAACATATAAATATCTACACCGCCATCTGTATTAAGATGGAGATATCTACACCGCTATCTGAATAAACATGGAAATATCTACACCGCTATCTGTATAAACATGGAAATATCAGCCCCGCTATCTGTATGAACATGGAAATATCAGCCGCTCTATCTGTATGAACATGGAGATATCTACACCGCCATCTGTATGAACACGGATATATCTACACAGCCATCTGGATGAACATGGAAATATCTACACCGCTATCTGTATGAACATGGAAATATCTACACCGCTATCTGTATGAACATGGATATATCTACACAGCCATCTGGATGAACATGGAAATATCTACACCGCTATCTGTATGAACATGGAAATATCTACACCGCTATCTGTATGAACTTGGATATATCTACACAGCCATCTGGATGAACATGGAAATATCTACACCGCTATCTGTGTAAACATGCATACTTCTTCACCGCTATCTGTATAAACATGGAAATATGTACACTGCTATCTGTATGAACATGGTAATATCTGCACCGCTATCTGTATGAACATGGAAATATCTACAGCGCTATCTGTTTGAACATGGAAATATCTACACCGCTATCTGCATGAAAATGGAAATATCTACACTGCTATCTGCATATACATGGAAATATCTACACAGCTGTCTCTTTACACATGGAAATAACTACACCGCTATCTGTATGAACATGGAAATATCTACACCGCCATCTGTGTGAACATGGAAATATCTGCACCGCCATCTGTTTGAACATATAAATATCTACACCGCCATCTGTATTAAGAAGGAAATATCTAAACCGCTATCTGTATAAAGATGGAAATAGCACCGCTCTCTGTATGAAAATGGAAATATCTAAACCGCTATCTGTATGAACATGGAAATATCTACACTGCTATCTGTATGAACATGGAAATAGCTACCCCGTTATGTGTATGAAAATGGAAATAGCTACACCGCTATCTGTATGAACATGGAAATATCTACACCGATATCTGTATGAACATGGATATATCTACACAGCCATCTGGATGAACATGGAAATAGCTACACCGCTATCTGTATGAACATGGAAATATCTACACCGCTATCTGTATGAACAAGGAAATATCTTCACCGCCATCTGTACAACATGGATATATCTACAGATCCATCTGGATGAACATGGAAATATCTACACCTCCATCTGTATGAACATATAAATATCTACACCGCCATCTGTATTAAGATGGAGATATCTACACCGCTATCTGTATAAACCTGAAAATATCTACACCGCTATCTATATAAACATGGAAATATCTACACCGCTATCTGGATAAACATGGAAATTTCTACACCGCTACCTGTATAAACATGGAAATATCAGCACCGCTATCTGTAGGAACATGGAGATATCTACACCGCCATCTGTATGAACATGGATATATCTACACAGCCATCTGGAGGAACATGGAAATATCTACAACGCTATCTGTACGAACATGGAAATATCTACACCGCTATCTGTATGAACATGGAAATAGCTACACCACTATCTGTATGAACATGGAAATATCTACACCACTATCTGAATGAACATGGAAATATCAGCACCGCTATCTGTATGAACATGGAAATATCTACACCGCTATCTGTATGAACTTGGATATATCTACACAGCCATCTGGATGAACATGGAAATATCTACACCGCTATCTGTGTAAACATGCATACTTCTTCACCGCTATCTGTATAAACATGGAAATATATACACTGCTATCTGTATGTACATGGAAATATCTGCACCGCTATCTGTATGAACATGGAAATATCTACAGCGCTATCTGTTTGAACATGGAAATATCTACACCGCTATCTGCATGAAAATGGAAATATCTACACTGCTATCTGCATATACATGGAAATATCTACACAGCTATCTCTTTACACATGGAAATAACTACACCGCTATCTGTATGAACATGGATATATCTACAACGCCATCTGTATGAACATGGAAATATCTGCACCGCCATCTGTATGAACATATAAATATCTACACCGCCATCTGTATTAAGATGGAGATATCTACACCGCTATCTGTATAAGCATGGAAATATCTACACCGCTATCTGTATAAACATGGAAATATCTACACCGCTATCTGTATAAACATGGAAATATCTACACCGCTACCTGTATAAACTTGGAAATATCAGCACCGCTATCTGTATGAACATGGAAATATCTACACTGCTATCTGTATGAACATGGAAATTTCTACACCGCTATCTGTATGAACATGGAAATATCTACACCGCTATCTGTATGAACATGGAAATATCTACAAAGCTATCTGAATGAACATGGAAATATCTACACCGCTATCTGTTTGAACATGTAAATATCTACACCGCTATCTGCATGAAAATGGAAATATCTACAAAGCTATCTGCATATACATGGAAATATCTACACAGCTATCTCTTTACACATGGAAATAACTACACCGCTATATCTATAAACATGGAAATATCTACACCACCATCTGTATGAACATGGAAATATCTGCACCGCCATCTGTTTGAACATATAAATATCTACACCGCCATCTGTATTAAGAAGGAAATATCTAAACCGCTATATGTATAAAGATGGAAATATCAGCACCGCTATCTGTATGAACATGGAAATATCAGCCCATCTATCTGTATGAACATGGAGATATCTACACCGCTATCTGCATGAAAATGGAAATATCTACACTGCTATCTGCATATACATGGAAATATCTACACAGCTATCTCTTTACACATGGAAATAACTACACCGCTATCTGTATGAACATGGAAATATCTACACCAACATCTGTATGCACATGGAAATATCTGCACCGCCATCTGTATGAACATATAAATATCTACACCGCCATCTGTATTAAGATGGAGATATCTACACCGCTATCTGTATAAACATGGAAATATCTACACCGCTATCTGTATAAACATGGAAATATCTACACCGCTACCTGTATAAACATGGAAATATCTACACCGCTACCTGTATAAACATGGAAATATCAGCACCGCTATCTGTATGAACATGGAAATATCAGCCTCTCTATCTGTATGAACATGGAGATATCTACACCGCCATCTGTATGAACACGGATATATCTACACAGCCATCTGGATGAACATGGAAATATCTACACCGCTATCTGTATGAACATGGAAATATCTACACCGCCACCTGTATGAACACGGATATATCTACACAGCCATCTGGATGAACATGGAAATATCTACACCGCTATCTGTATGAACATGGAAATATCTACACCGCTATCTGTATGAACTTGGATATATCTACACTGCCATCTGGATGAACATGGAAATATCTACACCGCTATCTGTGTAAACATGCATACTTCTTCACCGCTATCTGTATAAACATGGAAATATATACACTGCTATCTGTATGAACATGGAAATATCTGCACCGCTATCTGTATGAACATGGAAATATCTACAGCGCTATCTGTTTGAACATGGAAATATGTACACCGCTATCTGCATGAAAATGGAAATATCAACACTGCTATCTGCATATACATGGAAATATCTACACAGCTATCTCTTTACACATGGAAATAACTACACCGCTATCTGTATGAACATGGAAATATCTACACCGCCATCTGTATGAACTTGGAAATATCTGCACCGCCATCTGTATGAACATATAAATATCTACACCGCAATCTGTATTAAGATGGAGATATCCACACCGCTATCTGTATAAGCATGGAAATATCTACACCGCTATCTGTATAAACATGGAAATATCTACACCGCTATCTGTATAAACATGGAAATATCTACACCGCTACCTGTATAAACTTGGAAATATCAGCACCGCTATCTGTATGAACATGGAAATATCTACACCGCTATCTGTATGAACATGGAAATATCTACACCACTATCTGTATGAACATGGAAATATCTACACCGCTATCTGTATGAACATGGAAATATCTACAAAGCTATCTGAATGAACATGGAAATATCTACACCGCTATCTGTTTGAACATGTAAATATCTATACCGCTATCTGCATGAAAATGGAAATATCTACAAAGCTATCTGCATATACATGGAAATATCTACACAGCTATCTCTTTACACATGGAAATAACTACACCGCTATATCTATAATCATGGAAATATCTACACCACCATCTGTATGAACATGGAAATATCTGCACCGCCATCTGTTTGAACATATAAATATCTACACCGCCATCTGTATTAAGAAGGAAATATCTAAACCGCTATCTGTATAAAGATGGAAATATCAGCACCGCTCTCTGTATGAAAATGGAAATATCTAAACCGCTATCTGTATGAACATGGAAATATCTACACTGCTATCTGTAGGAACATGGAAATAGCTACCCCGTTATGTGTATGAAAATGGAAATAGCTACACCGCTATCTGTATGAACATGGAAATATCTACACCGATATCTGTATGAACATGGATATATCTACACAGTCATCTGGATGAACATGGAAATAGCTACACCGCTATCTGTATGAACATGGAAATATCTACACTGCTATCTGTATGAACAAGGAAATATCTTCACCGCCATCTGTACGAACATGGATATATCTAGAGAGCCATCTGGATGAACATGGAAATATCTACACCGCCATCTGTATGAACATATAAATATCTACACCGCCATCTGTATTAAGATGGAGATATCTACACCGCTATCTGTATAAACCTGAAAATACCTACACCGCTATCTATATAAACATGGAAATATCTACACCGCTATCTGGATAAACATGGAAATTTCTACACCGCTACCTGTATAAACATTCAAATATCAGCACCGCTATCAGTAGGAACATGGAGATATCTACACCGCCATCTGTATGAACATGGATATATCTACACAGCCATCTGGAGGAACATGGAAATATCTACAACGCTATCTGTACGAACATGGAAATATCTACACCGCTATCTGTATGAACATGGAAATAGCTACACCACTATCTGTATGAACATGGAAATATCTACACCACTATCTGAATGAACATGGAAATATCTACACCGCTATCTGTATGAACATGGATATATCTACATAGCCATCTGGATGAACATGGAAATATCTACACCGCTATCTGTATGAACATGGAAATACCTACACCGCTATCTGTGTAAACATACATACATCTTCACCGCTATCTGTATAAACATGGAAATATCTACACCGCTATCTGTATGAACATGGAAATATCTGCACCGCTATCTGTATGAACTTGGAAATATCTACACCGCTATCTGTTTGAACATGGAAATATCTACACGGCTATCTGCATGAAAATGGAAATATCTACACTGCTATCTTCATATACATGGAAATATCTACACAGCTATCTCTTTACACATGGAAATAACTACACCGCTATCTGTATGAACATGGAAATATCTACACCGCCATCTGTATGAACATGGAAATATCTGCACCGCCATCTGTATGAACATATAAATATCTGCACCGCCATCTGTATTAAGATGGAGATATCTACACCGCTATCTGTATAAACATGGAAATATCTACACCGCTATCTGTTTGAACATGGAAATATCTACACGGCTATCTGCATGAAAATGGAAATATCTACACTGCTATCTGCATATACATGGAAATATCTACACAGCTATCTGTTTACACATGGAAATAACTACACCGCTATCTGTATGAACATGGAAATATCTACACCGCCATCTGTATGAACATGGAAATATCTGCACCGCCATCTGTATGAACATAAAAATATCTACACCGCCATCTGTATTCAGATGGAGATATCTACACCGCTATCTGTATAAACATGGAAATATCTACACCGCTATCTGTATAAACATGGAAATATCTACACCGCTATCTGTATAAACATGGAAATATCTACACCGCTAGTTGTATAAACATTTAAATATCAGCACCGCTATCTGTATGAACATGGAAATATCTACACCGCTATCTGTATGAACATGGAAATATCTACACCGCCATCTGTATGAACATGGAAATATCTGCACCGCCATCTGTATGAACATATAAATATCTACACCGCCATCTGTATTAAGATGGAGATATCTACACCGCTATCTGAATAAACATGGAAATATCTACACCGCTATCTGTATAAACATGGAAATATCAGCACCGCTATCTGTATGAACATGGAAATATCAGCCGCTCTATCTGTATGAACATGGAGATATCTACACCGCCATCTGTATGAACACGGATATATCTACACAGCCATCTGGATGAACATGGAAATATCTACACCGCTATCTGTATGAACATGGAAATATCTACACCGCTATCTGTATGAACATGGATATATCTACACAGCCATCTGGATGAACATGGAAATATCTACACCGCTATCTGTATGAACATGGAAATATCTACACCGCTATCTGTATGAACTTGGATATATCTACACAGCCATCTGGATGAACATGGAAATATCTACACCGCTATCTGTGTAAACATGCATACTTCTTCACCGCTATCTGTATAAACATGGAAATATGTACACTGCTATCTGTATGAACATGGTAATATCTGCACCGCTATCTGTATGAACATGGAAATATCTACAGCGCTATCTGTTTGAACATGGAAATATCTACACCGCTATCTGCATGAAAATGGAAATATCTACACTGCTATCTGCATATACATGGAAATATCTACACAGCTATCTCTTTAAACATGGAAATAACTACACCGCTATCTGTATGAACATGGAAATATCTACACCGCCATCTGTGTGAACATGGAAATATCTGCACCGCCATCTGTTTGAACATATAAATATCTACACCGCCATCTGTATTAAGAAGGAAATATCTAAACCGCTATCTGTATAAAGATGGAAATAGCACCGCTCTCTGTATGAAAATGGAAATATCTAAACCGCTATCTGTATGAACATGGAAATATCTACACTGCTATCTGTATGAACATGGAAATAGCTACCCCGTTATGTGTATGAAAATGGAAATAGCTACACCGCTATCTGTATGAACATGGAAATATCTACACCGATATCTGTATGAACATGGATATATCTACACAGCCATCTGGATGAACATGGAAATAGCTACACCGCTATCTGTATGAACATGGAAATATCTACACCGCTATCTGTATGAACAAGGAAATATCTTCACCGCCATCTGTACAACATGGATATATCTACAGATCCATCTGGATGAACATGGAAATATCTACACCTCCATCTGTATGAACATATAAATATCTACACCGCCATCTGTATTAAGATGGAGATATCTACACCGCTATCTGTATAAACCTGAAAATATCTACACCGCTATCTATATAAACATGGAAATATCTACACCGCTATCTGGATAAACATGGAAATTTCTACACCGCTACCTGTATAAACATGGAAATATCAGCACCGCTATCTGTAGGAACATGGAGATATCTACACCGCCATCTGTATGAACATGGATATATCTACACAGCCATCTGGAGGAACATGGAAATATCTACAACGCTATCTGTACGAACATGGAAATATCTACACCGCTATCTGTATGAACATGGAAATAGCTACACCACTATCTGTATGAACATGGAAATATCTACACCACTATCTGAATGAACATGGAAATATCTTCACCGCCATCTGTATGAACATGGATATATCTACACAGCCATATGGATGAACATGGAAATATCTACACCGCTATATGCATGAACATGGAAATAGCTACACCGCTATCTGTATGAACATGGAAATAGCCACACCGCCATCTGTATGAACATGGAAATATCTGCACCGCCATCTGTATGAACATATAAGTATCTACACCGCCATCTGTATTAAGATGGAGATATCTACACTGCTATCTGTATAAACTTGGAAATATCTACACCGCTATCTGTACAAACATGGAAATATCTACACCGCCATCTCTATGAACATGGAAATATCGGCGCCGCCATCTGTATGAACATATAAATATCTACACCGCCAACTGCATTAAGAAGGAGATATCTACACCGCTGTCTGTATAAACATGGAAATATTTACACCGCTATCTGTATAAACATGGAAATATCTACACCGCTATCTGTATAAACATGGAAATATCTACACCGCTACCTGTATAAACATGGAAATATCAGCACCGCTATCGGTATGTACATGGAAATATCTACACCGCTATCTGTATGAACATGGAAATAGCTACACCGCTATCTGTATGAACATGGAAATATCTTCAACGCCATCTGTATGAACATGGATATATCTACACAGCCATCTGTATGAACATGGAAATATCTACACCGCTATCTGTATGAACATGGAAATATCTACACCGCTATCTGTATGAACATGGAAATATCTACACCGCTATCTGTATGAACATGGACATATCTTCACAGCCATCTGTATGAACATGGATATGTCTACACATCCTTCTGGATGAACATGGAAAAATCTACACGGCGATCTGTATGAACATGGGAATATCTACACCGCTATCTGTGTAAACATGCATACACCTTCACCGCTATCTGTATAAACATGGAAATATCTACACCGCTATCTGTATGAACGGAAATATCTACACCGCTATCTGTTTGAACATGGAAATATCTAAACCGCTATCTGCATGAAAATGGAAATATCTACACAGCTATGTGCATATACATGGAAATATCTACACAGCTATCTCTTTACACATGGAAATAACTACACCGCTATCTGTATGAACATGGAAATATCTTCACCGCCATCTGTTTGAACATGGATATATCTACACAGCCATCTGGATGAACATGGAAATATCTACACCGCTATCTGTATGAAGATGGAAATATCTACCCCGCTATCTGTGTAAACATGCATACATCTTCACCGCTATCTGTATAAACATGGAAATATCTACACTGCTATCTGCATGAAAATGGAAATATCTACACTGCTATCAGTTTGAACATGGAAATATCTACACCGCTATCTGCATGAAAATAGAAATATCTACACAGCGATCTGCATATACATGGAAATATCTATAAAGCCATCTCTTTACACATGGAAATAACTACAGCGCTATCTCTATAAACATACAAATATCTACACCGCCATCTGTATGAACACGGAAATATCTGCAATGCCAGCAGTATGAACATATAAATATCTACACCGCCATCTATATTAAGATGGAGATATCTACACGGCTATCTGCATGAAAATGGAAATATCTACACTGCTATCTCCATATACATTTTAATATCTACACAGCTATCTCTTTACACATGGAAATAACTACACCGTTATCTGTATGAACATGGAAATATCTACACCGCCGACTGTATGAACATGGAAATATCTTCACCGCCATCTGTATGAACATGGATATATCTACACAGCCATCTGTGTGAACATGGAAATATCTACACCGCTATCTGTATGAACATGGAAATATCTACACCGCTATCTGTATGAACATGGAAATATCTTCATGGCCATCTGTGTAAACATGCATACACCTTCACCGCTATCTGTATAACCATGGCAATATCTACACCGCTATCTGTATGAACATGGAAATATCTACACCGCTATCTGTTTGAACATGGAAATATCTTAACCGCTATCTGCATGAAAATGGAAATATCTACACAGCTATCTGCATGTACATGGAAATATCTACACAGCTATCTCTTTACACGAGGAAATAATTACACCGCTATCTGTATGAACATGGAAATATCCTCACCGCCATCTGTATGAACATGGATATATCTACACAGCCATCTGGATGAACATGGAAATATCTACACCGCTATCTGTATGAACATGGAAATATCCTCACCGCCATCTGTATGAACATGGATATATCTACACAGCCATCTGGATGAACATGGAAATATCTACACCGCTATCTGTATGAAGATGGAAATATCTACAACGCAATCTGTGTAAACATGCATACATCTTCACCGCTATCTATATAAACATGGAAATACCTACACTGCTATCTGTATGAACTTGGAAATATCTACACCGCTATCTGTTTGAACAAGGAAATATCTACACCGCTATCTGCATGAAAATGGAAATATCTACACAGCTATCTGCATATACATGGAAATATCTACAAAGCTATCTCTTTACACATGGAAATAACTACAGCGCTATCTCTATAAACATACAAATACCTACACCGCCGTCTGTATGAACATGGAAATATCTGCACCGCCATCTGTATGAACATATAAATATCTACACCGCCATCTATATTAAGATGGAGATATCTACACTGCTATCTGTATAAACTTGGAAATATCTACACCGCTATCTGTATAAACATGGAAATATCTACACTGCAATCTGTATAAACATGGAAATATCTACACCGCTACCTGTATAAACATGGAAATATCAGCACCGCTATCTGTATGAACATGGAAATATCTACACCACTATCTCTTTGAACATGGAAATTTCTACACCACAATCTATATGAACATGGAAATAGCTGCACCGCTATCTGTATGAACATGGAAATATCTACACCACTACCTGTATGAACATGGAAATATCTACACCGCTATCTGTATGAACATGGATATATCTACACAGCCATCTGGATTAACACGGAAATATCTACACCGCTATCCGTATGAACATGGAAATATCAACACTGCTATCTGTGTAAATATGCATACATCTTCACCGCAATCTGTATAAACATGGAAATATCTACACCGCTATCTGTATGAACATGGAAATATCTACAAAGCTATCTGAACATGGAAATATCTACACCGCTATCTGCATGAAAATGGAAATATCTACACAGCTATCTGCATATACATGGAAATATCTACACAGCTATCTCCTTACACATGGAAATAACTACACCGCTATCTGTATGAACATGGAAATATCTACACCGCCATCTGTATGAACACGGAAATATCTGCACCGCCATCTGTATGAACATATAAATAACTACACAGCCATCTGTATTAAGATGGAGATATCTACACCGGTATCTGTATAAACATGGAAATATCTACACCGCTACCTGTATAAACATGGAAATATCTACACCGCTACCTGTATAAACATGGAAATATCAGCACCGCTGTCTGTATGAACATGGAAATATCTACACAGCCATCTGGATGACTATGGAAATATCTACACCGCTATCTGTATGAACATGGAAATAGCTACACCGCTATCTGTATGAACATGGAAATATCTACACCACTATCTGTATGAACATGGAAATATCTTCACCGCCATCTGTATGAACATGGATATATCTACACAGCCATCTGGATGAACATGGAAACATCTACACCGCTATATGTATGAACATGGAAATAGCTACACCGCTATCTGTACGAACATGGAAATAGCTACACCGCTATCTGTATGAACATGGAAATATCTTCACCGCCATCTGTACGAACATGGGTATGTCTACAGAGCCATCTGGATGAACATGGAAATATCTACACCGCTATCTGTATGAAAATGGGAATATCTACACAGCTATCTGTTTAAACATGCATACATCTTCACCGCTATCTGTATAAACATGGAAATATCAGCACCGCTATCTGTATGAACATGGAAATATCTACACAGCCATCTGGATGAACATGGAAATATCTACACCAATATCTGTATGAACATGGAAATATCTACACCGCTATCTGTGTAAACATGCATACATCTTCATCGCTATCTGGATGAACATGGAAATATCTACACCGCTATCTGTATGAACATGGAAATATCTACACCGCTATCTGTATGAACATGGAAATATCTACACCGCTATCTGTTTGAGCATGGACATATCTACTCAGCTATCTGCATGAAAATGGAAATACCTACACAGCTATCTGCATATACATGGAAATATCTACAAACCTATCTCTTTACACATGGAAATAACTACACCGATATCTCTATAAACATGGAAATATCTATACCACCATCTGTATGAACATGAAAATATCTGCACCGCCATCTGTATGAACATATAAATATCTGCACCGCCATCTGTATTAAGATGGAGATATCTACACCGCTATCTGTATAAACATGGAAATATCTACACCGCTATCTGTATGAGCATGGAAATATCTACACCGCCATCTGTATGAAGATATAAATATCTTCACCGACATCTGTATGAACATGGATATATCTACACAGCCATCTGGATGAACATGGAAATATCTACACCGCTATCTGTATGAACATGGAAATATCTACACCGCTATCTGTGTAAACATGCATACATCTTCACTGCTATCTGTATAAACATGGAAATATCTGCACCGCTATCTGTATGAACATTGAAATATCTACACCGCTATCTGTTTGAACATGGAAGTATCTACATCGCTATCTGCATGAAAATGGAAGTATCTACACCGCTATCTGCATGAAAATGGAAATATCTACACAGCTATCTGCATATACATGGAAATATCTACAAAGATATCTCTTTACACATGGAAATAACTACACCGCTATCTCTATAAACATGGAAATATCTACACCGCCATCTGTATGAACATGGAAATATCTGAACCGCCATCTCTATGAACATATAAATATCTGCACCGCCAACTGTATTAAGATGGAGATATCTACACCGCTATCTGTATAAACATGGATATATCTACACCGCTATCTGTATAAACATGGAAATAGCACCGCTATCTGTATGAACATGGAAATATCTACACCGCTATCTGTATAAACATGGAAATATCTACACCGCTATCTGTATAAACATGGAAATATCTGCACCGCTATCTGTATGAACATCGAAATATCTACACCGCTATCTTTATGAACATGGAAATATCTACACCGATATCTTTATGAACATGGAAATATCTACACCGATATCTGTATGAACATGGAAATATCTTCACCGCCATCTGTATGATCATGGATATATCTACACAGCCATCTGGGTGAACATGGAAATATCTACACCACTATCTGTATGAACATGGAAATATCTACACCGCTATCTGTGTAAACATGCATACATCTTCACCGCTATCTGTATAAACATGGAAATATCTACACCGCTATCTGTATAAGCAGGGAAATATGTACTCCACTACCTGTATAAACATGGAAATATCTGCACCGCTATCTGTATGAACATGGAAATATCTACACAGCCATCTGGATGAATATGGAAATATCAGCACCGCTATCTGTATGAACATGGATATGTCTACACAGCCATCTGGATGAACATGGAAATATCTACACCGCTATCTGTATGAACATGGAAATATCTTCACCGCTACCTGTGTAACAAGTATACATCTTCACTGCTATCTGTATAAACATGGAAATATCTACACCGCTATCTGTATGAACATGGAAATATCTACACCGCTATCTGTATAAACATGGAAATATCTACACCGCTGTCTGTATAAACTTGGAAATATCAGCACCGCTATCTGTATGAACATGGAAATATCTACACCGCTATCTGTAGGAACATGGAAATAGCTACACCGCTGCCTGTATAAACATGGAAATATCAGCACCGCTATCTGTATGAACATGGAAATATCTACACCACTATCTGTATGAACATGAATATATCTACAGAGCCATCTGTATGAACATGGAAATATCTACACCACTATCTGTATGAACATGGAAATATCTACACCGCTATCTGTGTAAACATGCATACATCTTCACCGCTCTCTGTATAAACATGGAAATATCTACACCGCTATCTGTATGAACATGGAAATATCTACACCGCTATCTGTATGAACATGGAAATATCTACTCCGCTATCTGTTTGAACATGGAAATATCTACACTGCTATCAGCATGAAAATGGAAATATCTACACTGCTATCTGCATATACATGGAAATATCTACACAGCTATATCTTTATACATGGAAATAACTACACCGCTATCTGTATGAACATGGAAATATCCACACCGCCATCTGTATGAACATGGAAATATCTGCACCGCCATCTGTATGAACTTATAAATATCTACACCGCAATCTGTATTAAGATGGAGATATATACACCGCTATCTGTATCAACATGGAAATATCTACACCGCTATCTCTATGAACATGGAAATATCTACACCGCTATCTGTATGAACATGGGAATATCTGCACCGCTATCTGTTTGAACATGGAAATATCTACACCGCTATGTGCATGAAAATGGAAATATCTACACTGCTATTTGCATATACATTTAAATATCTACACAGCTATCTCTTTACACATGGAAATAACTACAACGCTATCTGTATGAACATGGAAATATCTACACCGTTATCTGTATGAACATGGAAATATCTACACCGCCATCTGTATGAACATGGAAATATATACACCGCAATCTGTATTTAGATAGAGATATCTCCACTGCTATCTGTATAAACATGGAAATATCTACACCGCTATCTCTATAAACATGGAAATATCTACACCGCCATCTGTATGAACATGGAAATATCTGCACCGCCATCTGTATGAACATATAAATATCTACACCGCCATCTGTATTAAGATGGAGATATCTACACTGCTATCTGTATAAACATGGAAATATCTACACCGCCATCTGTAGGAACATATAAATATATACGCCGCCATCTGTATTAAGAAGGAAATATCTAAACCGCTATCTGTATAAACATGGAAATATCTACACCGCTGCCTGTATAAACAAGGAAATATCAGCACCGCTATCTGTATGAACATGGAAATATCTACACCGCTATCTGTATGAACATGGAAATATCTACACCGCTATCTGTATGAACATGGAAATAGCTACACCGCTATCTGTATGAACATGGATATATCTACACAGCCATCTGGATGAACATGGAAATATCTACACCGCTATCTCTGTAAACATGCATAGATCTTCACCGCTATCTGTATAAACATGGAAATATCTACACCGCTATCTGTATGAACATGGAAATATCTACACCGCTATCTGTATGAACATGGAAATATCTACACCGCTATCTGTATGAAGATGGAAATACCTACAACGCTATATGTGTAAACATGCATACATCTTCACCGCTATCTATACAAACATGGAAATATCTACACTGCTATCTGTATGAACTTGGAAATATCTACACGGCTATCTGTTTGAACAAGGAAATATCTACACCGCTATCTGCATGAAAATGGAAATACCTACACAGCGATCTGCATATACAAGGAAATATCTACAAACCTATCTCTTTACACATGGAAATGACTACAGCGCTATCTCTATAAACATACAAATACCTACACCGCCATCTGTATGAACATGGAAATATCTGCACCGCCATCTGTATGAACATATAAATATCTACACCGCCATCTATATTAAGATGGACATATCTACACCGCTATCTGTATAAACTTGGAAATATCTACACCGCTATCTGTATAAACATGGAAATATCTACACTGCAATCTGTATAAACATGGAAATATCTACACCGCTACCTGTATAAACATGGAAATATCAGCACCGCTATCTGTATGAACATGGAAATATCTTAACCGCTATCTCTTTGAACATGGAAATTTCTACACCACTATCTATATGAACTTGGAAATAGCTGCACCGCTATCTGTATGAACATGGAAATATCTACACCACTACCTGTATGAACATGGAAATATCTACACCGCTATCTGTATGAACATGGATATATCTACACAGCCATCTGGATTAACACGGAAATATCTTCACCGCTATCCGTATGAACATGGAAATATCAACACTGCTATCTGTGTAAATATGCATACATCTTCACCGCAATCTGTATAAACATGGAAATATCTACACCGCAATCTGCATGAACATGGAAATATCTACAAAGCTATCTGAACATGGAAATATCTACACCGCTATCTGCATGAAAATGGAAATATCTACACAGCTATCTGCATATACATGGAAATATCTACACAGCTATCTCTTCACACATGGAAATAACTACACCGCTATCTGTATGAACATGGAAATATCTACACCGCCATCTGTATGAACACGGAAATATCTGCACCGCCATCTGTATGAACATATAAGTAACTACACGGCCATCTGTATTAAGATGGAGATATCTACACCGGTATCTGTATAAACATGGAAATATCTACACCGCTATCTGTATAAACATGGAAATATCTACACAGCTATCTGTATAAATATGGAAATATCTA
Source organism: Gorilla gorilla gorilla (assembly GCF_029281585.2). NCBI lineage: Eukaryota > Metazoa > Chordata > Mammalia > Primates > Hominidae > Gorilla > Gorilla gorilla. The sequence goes on from NC_073234.2 coordinate 4,145,286, forward strand.
CACCACTACCTGTATAAACATGGAAATATCAGCACCGCTATCTGTATGAACATGGAAATATCTACACAGCCATGTGGATGAATATGGAAATATCTTCACCGCTATCTGTATGAACATGGAAATAGCTACACCGCTATCTGTATGAACATGGAAATATCTACACCACAATCTGTATGAACATGGAAATATCTTCACCGCCATCTGTATGAACATGGATATATCTACACAGCCATCTGGATGAACATGGAAACATCTACACCGCTATATGTATGAAGATGGAAATAGCTACACCGCTATCTGTACGAACATGGAAATAGCTACACCGCTATCTGTATGAACATGGAAATATCTACACCGCTATCTGTATGAACATGGAAATATCTTCACCGCCATCTGTACGAACATGGGTATGTCTACACAGCCATCTGGATGAACATGGAAATATCTACACCGCTATCTGTATTGAAATGGAGTTATCTACACCTCTATCTGTGTAAACATGCATACATCTTCACCGCTATCTGTATAAACATGGAAATATCAGCACCGCTACCTGTATGAACATGGAAATATCTACACAGCCATCTGGATGAACATGGAAATATCTACACCGCTATCTGTATGAACATGGAAATATCTACACCACTATCTGTATGAACATGGAAATATCTTCACCGCCATCTGTATGAACATGGATATATCTACACAGCCATCTGGATGAACATGGAAACATCTACACCGCTATATGTATGAACATGGAAATAGCTACACCGCTATCTGTACGAACATGGAAATAGCTACACCGCTATCTGTATGAACATGGAAATATCTTCACCGCCATCTGTACGAACATGGGTATGTCTACAGAGCCATCTGGATGAACATGGAAATATCTACACCGCTATCTGTATGAAAATGGGAATATCTACACAGCTATCTGTTTAAACATGCATACATCTTCACCGCTATCTGTATAAACATGGAAATATCAGCACCGCTATCTGTATGAACATGGAAATATCTACACAGCCATCTGGATGAACATGGAAATATCTACACCAATATCTGTATGAACATGGAAATATCTACACCGCTATCTGTGTAAACATGCATACATCTTCATCGCTATCTGGATGAACATGGAAATATCTACACCGCTATCTGTATGAACATGGAAATATCTACACCGCTATCTGTATGAACATGGAAATATCTACACCGCTATCTGTTTGAGCATGGACATATCTACTCAGCTATCTGCATGAAAATGGAAATACCTACACAGCTATCTGCATATACATGGAAATATCTACAAACCTATCTCTTTACACATGGAAATAACTACACCGATATCTCTATAAACATGGAAATATCTATACCACCATCTGTATGAACATGAAAATATCTGCACCGCCATCTGTATGAACATATAAATATCTGCACCGCCATCTGTATTAAGATGGAGATATCTACACCGCTATCTGTATAAACATGGAAATATCTACACCGCTATCTGTATGAGCATGGAAATATCTACACCGCCATCTGTATGAAGATATAAATATCTTCACCGACATCTGTATGAACATGGATATATCTACACAGCCATCTGGATGAACATGGAAATATCTACACCGCTATCTGTATGAACATGGAAATATCTACACCGCTATCTGTGTAAACATGCATACATCTTCACTGCTATCTGTATAAACATGGAAATATCTGCACCGCTATCTGTATGAACATTGAAATATCTACACCGCTATCTGTTTGAACATGGAAGTATCTACATCGCTATCTGCATGAAAATGGAAGTATCTACACCGCTATCTGCATGAAAATGGAAATATCTACACAGCTATCTGCATATACATGGAAATATCTACAAAGATATCTCTTTACACATGGAAATAACTACACCGCTATCTCTATAAACATGGAAATATCTACACCGCCATCTGTATGAACATGGAAATATCTGAACCGCCATCTCTATGAACATATAAATATCTGCACCGCCAACTGTATTAAGATGGAGATATCTACACCGCTATCTGTATAAACATGGATATATCTACACCGCTATCTGTATAAACATGGAAATAGCACCGCTATCTGTATGAACATGGAAATATCTACACCGCTATCTGTATAAACATGGAAATATCTACACCGCTATCTGTATAAACATGGAAATATCTGCACCGCTATCTGTATGAACATCGAAATATCTACACCGCTATCTTTATGAACATGGAAATATCTACACCGATATCTTTATGAACATGGAAATATCTACACCGATATCTGTATGAACATGGAAATATCTTCACCGCCATCTGTATGATCATGGATATATCTACACAGCCATCTGGGTGAACATGGAAATATCTACACCACTATCTGTATGAACATGGAAATATCTACACCGCTATCTGTGTAAACATGCATACATCTTCACCGCTATCTGTATAAACATGGAAATATCTACACCGCTATCTGTATAAGCAGGGAAATATGTACTCCACTACCTGTATAAACATGGAAATATCTGCACCGCTATCTGTATGAACATGGAAATATCTACACAGCCATCTGGATGAATATGGAAATATCAGCACCGCTATCTGTATGAACATGGATATGTCTACACAGCCATCTGGATGAACATGGAAATATCTACACCGCTATCTGTATGAACATGGAAATATCTTCACCGCTACCTGTGTAACAAGTATACATCTTCACTGCTATCTGTATAAACATGGAAATATCTACACCGCTATCTGTATGAACATGGAAATATCTACACCGCTATCTGTATAAACATGGAAATATCTACACCGCTGTCTGTATAAACTTGGAAATATCAGCACCGCTATCTGTATGAACATGGAAATATCTACACCGCTATCTGTAGGAACATGGAAATAGCTACACCGCTGCCTGTATAAACATGGAAATATCAGCACCGCTATCTGTATGAACATGGAAATATCTACACCACTATCTGTATGAACATGAATATATCTACAGAGCCATCTGTATGAACATGGAAATATCTACACCACTATCTGTATGAACATGGAAATATCTACACCGCTATCTGTGTAAACATGCATACATCTTCACCGCTCTCTGTATAAACATGGAAATATCTACACCGCTATCTGTATGAACATGGAAATATCTACACCGCTATCTGTATGAACATGGAAATATCTACTCCGCTATCTGTTTGAACATGGAAATATCTACACTGCTATCAGCATGAAAATGGAAATATCTACACTGCTATCTGCATATACATGGAAATATCTACACAGCTATATCTTTATACATGGAAATAACTACACCGCTATCTGTATGAACATGGAAATATCCACACCGCCTTCTGTATGAACATGGAAATATCTGCACCGCCATCTGTATGAACTTATAAATATCTACACCGCAATCTGTATTAAGATGGAGATATATACACCGCTATCTGTATCAACATGGAAATATCTACACCGCTATCTCTATGAACATGGAAATATCTACACCGCTATCTGTATGAACATGGGAATATCTGCACCGCTATCTGTTTGAACATGGAAATATCTACACCGCTATGTGCATGAAAATGGAAATATCTACACTGCTATTTGCATATACATTTAAATATCTACACAGCTATCTCTTTACACATGGAAATAACTACAACGCTATCTGTATGAACATGGAAATATCTACACCGTTATCTGTATGAACATGGAAATATCTACACCGCCATCTGTATGAACATGGAAATATATACACCGCAATCTGTATTTAGATAGAGATATCTCCACTGCTATCTGTATAAACATGGAAATATCTACACCGCTATCTCTATAAACATGGAAATATCTACACCGCCATCTGTATGAACATGGAAATATCTGCACCGCCATCTGTATGAACATATAAATATCTACACCGCCATCTGTATTAAGATGGAGATATCTACACTGCTATCTGTATAAACATGGAAATATCTACACCGCCATCTGTAGGAACATATAAATATATACGCCGCCATCTGTATTAAGAAGGAAATATCTAAACCGCTATCTGTATAAACATGGAAATATCTACACCGCTGCCTGTATAAACAAGGAAATATCAGCACCGCTATCTGTATGAACATGGAAATATCTACACCGCTATCTGTATGAACATGGAAATATCTACACCGCTATCTGTATGAACATGGAAATAGCTACACCGCTATCTGTATGAACATGGATATATCTACACAGCCATCTGGATGAACATGGAAATATCTACACCGCTATCTCTGTAAACATGCATAGATCTTCACCGCTATCTGTATAAACATGGAAATATCTACACCGCTATCTGTATGAACATGGAAATATCTACACCGCTATCTGTATGAACATGGAAATATCTACACCGCTATCTGTATGAAGATGGAAATACCTACAACGCTATATGTGTAAACATGCATACATCTTCACCGCTATCTATACAAACATGGAAATATCTACACTGCTATCTGTATGAACTTGGAAATATCTACACGGCTATCTGTTTGAACAAGGAAATATCTACACCGCTATCTGCATGAAAATGGAAATACCTACACAGCGATCTGCATATACAAGGAAATATCTACAAACCTATCTCTTTACACATGGAAATAACTACAGCGCTATCTCTATAAACATACAAATACCTACACCGCCATCTGTATGAACATGGAAATATCTGCACCGCCATCTGTATGAACATATAAATATCTACACCGCCATCTATATTAAGATGGACATATCTACACCGCTATCTGTATAAACTTGGAAATATCTACACCGCTATCTGTATAAACATGGAAATATCTACACTGCAATCTGTATAAACATGGAAATATCTACACCGCTACCTGTATAAACATGGAAATATCAGCACCGCTATCTGTATGAACATGGAAATATCTTAACCGCTATCTCTTTGAACATGGAAATTTCTACACCACTATCTATATGAACTTGGAAATAGCTGCACCGCTATCTGTATGAACATGGAAATATCTACACCACTACCTGTATGAACATGGAAATATCTACACCGCTATCTGTATGAACATGGATATATCTACACAGCCATCTGGATTAACACGGAAATATCTTCACCGCTATCCGTATGAACATGGAAATATCAACACTGCTATCTGTGTAAATATGCATACATCTTCACCGCAATCTGTATAAACATGGAAATATCTACACCGCAATCTGCATGAACATGGAAATATCTACAAAGCTATCTGAACATGGAAATATCTACACCGCTATCTGCATGAAAATGGAAATATCTACACAGCTATCTGCATATACATGGAAATATCTACACAGCTATCTCTTCACACATGGAAATAACTACACCGCTATCTGTATGAACATGGAAATATCTACACCGCCATCTGTATGAACACGGAAATATCTGCACCGCCATCTGTATGAACATATAAGTAACTACACGGCCATCTGTATTAAGATGGAGATATCTACACCGGTATCTGTATAAACATGGAAATATCTACACCGCTATCTGTATAAACATGGAAATATCTACACAGCTATCTGTATAAATATGGAAATATCTACACCACTACCTGTATAAACATGGAAATATCAGCACCGCTATCTGTATGAACATGGAAATATCTACACAGCCATGTGGATGAATATGGAAATATCTTCACCGCTATCTGTATGAACATGGAAATAGCTACACCGCTATCTGTATGAACATGGAAATATCTACACCACAATCTGTATGAACATGGAAATATCTTCACCGCCATCTGTATGAACATGGATATATCTACACAGCCATCTGGATGAACATGGAAACATCTACACCGCTATATGTATGAAGATGGAAATAGCTACACCGCTATCTGTACGAACATGGAAATAGCTACACCGCTATCTGTATGAACATGGAAATATCTACACCGCTATCTGTATGAACATGGAAATATCTTCACCGCCATCTGTACGAACATGGGTATGTCTACACAGCCATCTGGATGAACATGGAAATATCTACACCGCTATCTGTATTGAAATGGAGTTATCTACACCTCTATCTGTGTAAACATGCATACATCTTCACCGCTATCTGTATAAACATGGAAATATCAGCACCGCTACCTGTATGAACATGGAAATATCTACACAGCCATCTGGATGAACATGGAAATATCTACACCGCTATCTGTATGAACATGGAAATATCTGCACTGCTATCTGTATGAATATGGAAATATCTACACCGCTATCTGTATGAACATGGAAATATCTACACCGCTATCTGTATAAACATGGAAATATCTACACCACTATCTGTATAAACATGGAAATATCAGCACCGCTATCTGTATGAACATGGAAATATCTACTCCGCTATCTTTATGAACATGGAAATATCTACACAGTTATCTGTATGAACATGGAAATATCTTCACCGCCATCTGTATGAACATGGATATATCTACACAGCCATCTGGATGAACATGGAAATATCTACACCAATATCTGTATGAACATAGAAATATCTACACCGCTATCTGTGTAAACATGCATACATCTTCATCGCTATCTGTATAAACATGGAAATATCTACACCGCTATCTGTATAAGCATGGAAATATGTACACCACTCCCTATATAAACACGGAAATATCAGCACCGTTATCTGTGTGAACATGGAAATATCTACACAGCGATCTGGATGAATATGGAAATATCAGCACCGCTATCTGTATGAACATGGATATGTCTACACAGCCATCTGGATGAACATGGAAATATCTACACCGCTATCTGTATGAACATGGAAATATCTACACCGCTATCTGTATGAACATGGAAATATCTACACCGCTATCTGTTTGAGCATGGAAATATCTACTCAGCTATCTGCATGAAAATGGAAATACCTACACAGCTATCTGCATATACATGGAAATATCTACAAACCTATCTCTTTACACATTTAAATAACTACACCCATATCTCTATAAACATGGAAATACCTACACCACCATCTGTATGAACATGGAAATATCTGCACCGCCATCTGTATGATAATATAAATATCTGCACCGCCATCTGTATTAAGATGGAGATAACTACACCGCTATCTGTATAAACATGGAAATATCTACACCGCTATCTGTATGAGCATGGAAATATCTACACCGCCATCTGTATGAAGATATAAATATCTTCACCGACATCTGTATGAACATGGATATATCTACACAGCCATCTGGATTAACATGGAAATATCTACACCGCTATCTGTATGAACATGGAAATATCTACACCGCTATCTGTGTAAACATGCATACATCTTCACCGCTATCTGTATAAACATGGAAATATCTGCACCGCTACCTGTATGAACATTGAAATATCTACACCGCTATCTGTTTGAACATGGAAGTATCTACACCGCTATCTGCATGAAAATGGAAATATCTACACAGCTATCTGCATATACATGGAATTATCTACAAAGATATCTCTTTACACATGTAAATAACTACACCGCTATCTCTATAAACATGGAAATATCTACACCACCATCTGTATGAACATGGAAATATCTGAACCGCCATCTCTATGAACATATAAATATCTGCACTGCCATCTGTATTAAGATGGAGATATCTACACCGCTATCTGTATAAACATGGAAATATCTACACCGCTATCTATATAAACATGGAAATATCAGCACCGCTAACTGTATGAACATGGAAATATCTACACCGCTATCTGTATAAAAATGGAAATATCTACACTGCTATCTGTATGAACATGGAAATAGCTACACCGCTATCTGTATGAACATGGAAATATCTACACCGCTATCTGTATGAACATTGAAATAGCTGCACCGCGATCTGTATGAACATGGAAATATCTACACCACTGTCTGTTTGAACATGGAAATATCTACACCGGTATCAGCATGAAAATGGAAATATCTACAAAGCTATCTGCATATACATGGAAATATCTGTACAGCTATCTATTTACACATGGAAATAACTACACCGCTATCTCTATAAACATGGAAATATCTACACCGCCATCTGTATGAACATGGAAATATCTACACAGCCGTCTGTATGAACATATAAATATCTACACAGCCATCTGTATTAAGATGAAGATATCTACACCGCTATCTGTGTAAACATGGAAATATCTACACCGCTATCTGTATAAACATGGAAATATCTACACCGCTATCTGTATAAACATGGAAATATCTACACCGCTACCTGTATAAACATGGAAATATCAGCACCGCAATCTGTATGAACATGGAAATATCTACACCGCTATCTGTATGAACATGGAAATAGCTACACCGCTTTCTGTATGAACATGGAAATGCCACACCGCTATCTGTATGAACATGGAAATATCTACACCGCCATCTGTATGAACATGGAAATATCTTCACCGCCATCTGTATGAACATGGATATATCTACACAGCCATCAGGATGAACATGGAAATATCTACACCGCTATATGTATGAACCTGGAAATAACTACAACGCTATCTGTATGAACATGGAAATATCTACACCACTATGTGTGTGAACATGGAAATATCTATACTGCTATCTGTATAAACATGGAAATATATTCACCGCCATCTGTACGAACATGGATATATCTACACAGCCATCTGGATGAACATGGAAATATCTACACCGCTATCTGTATGAACATGGAAATATCTACACCGCTATCTGTATGAACATGGAAATATCTACACCGCAATCTGTTTGAACATGGAAATATCTACACCGGTATCTGCATGAAAATGGAAATATCTACTCAGCTATCTGCATAAACATGGAAATATCTACAAAGCTATTTCTTTACACATGGAAATAACTACACCGCTATCTCTATAAACATGGAAATATGTACACCGCCATCTGTATGATCATGGAAATATCTGCACCGACATCTGTATGAAGATATAAATATCTACACCGCCATCTGTATTAAGATGGAGATATGTACACCGCCAGCTGTGTAAACATGGAAATATCTACACCGCTATCTGTATAAACATGGAAATATCTACACCGCTATCTGTATGAACTTGGAAATATCTACACCGCCATCTGTATGAACATGGAAATATCTTCACCGACATCTGTATGAACATGGATTTATCTACACAGCCATCTGGATGAACATGGAAATATCTACACCGCTATCTGTATGAACATGGAAATATCTACACCGCTATCTGTGTAAACATGCATACATCTTCACCGCTATCTGTATAAACATGGAATTACCTACACCGCAATCTGTATGAACATTGAAATATCTACACTGCTATCTGTTTGAACATGGAAGTATCTACACCGCTATCTGCATGAAAATGGAAATATCTACGCAGCTATCTGCATATACATGGAAATATCTACAAAGCTATCTCTTTACACATGGAAATAACTACACCGCTATCTCTATAAACATGGAAATATCTACACCGCCATCTGTATGAACATGGAAATATCAGCACCGCTATCTGTATGAACATGGAAATATCTACACAGCCATCTGGATGAACATGTAAATATCTACACCGCTATCTGTATGAACATGGAAATAGCTACAATGCTATCTGTGTGAACATGGAAATATCTACACCACTATCTGTATGAACATGGAAATATCTACACCGCTATCTGTATGAACATGGAAATATCTACACAGCTATCTGTATAAACATGGAAATATCTACACCGCTATCTGTATGAACATGGAAATATCTACACCGCTATCTGTTTGAGCATGGAAATATCTACACAGCTATCTGCATGAAAATGGAAATATCTAAACAGCTATCTGCATATACATGGAAATATCTTCAAAGCTATCTCTTTACACATGGAAATAACTACACCGATATCTCTATAAACATGGAAATGTCTACACCGCCATTTGTATGAACATGGGAATATCTGCACCGCCATCTGTATTAAGATGGAGATATCTACACCGCTATCTGTATAAACATGGAAATATCTACACCGCTATCTGTATGAGCATGGAAATACCTACACCGCAATCTGTATGAAGATATAAATATCTTCACCGACATCTGTATGAACATGGATTTATCTACACAGCCATCTGGATGAACATGGAAATATCTACACCGCTATCTGTATGAACATGGAAATATCTACACCGCTATCTATGTAAACATGCATACATCTTCACCGCTATCTGTATAAACATGGAAATACCTACACCGCAATCTGTATGAACATTGAAATATCTACACCGCTATCTGTTTGAACATGGAAGTATCTACACCGCTATCTGCACGAAAATGGAAATATCTACACAGCTATCTGCATATACATGGAAATATCTACAAAGCTATCTCTTTACACATGGAAATAACTACACCGCTATCTCTATAAACATGGAAATATCTACACCGCCATCTGTATGAACATGGAAATATCTGAACCGCCATCTCTATGAACATATAAATATCTGCACCGCCATCTGTATTAAGATGGAGATATCTACACCGCTATCTGTATAAACATGGAAATATCTACAATGCTATCTGTATAAACATTTAAATATCCACACCGCTATCTGTATAAACATGGAAATATCTACACCGCTACCTGTATAAACATGGAAATATCAGCACCGCTGTCTGTATGAACATGGAAATACCTACACTGCTATCTGTATGAACATGGAAATATCTACACCGCTATCTGTATGAACATGGAAATATCAACACCGCTATCTGTATAAACATGGAAATCTCTACACCGCTATCTGTATGAACATGGAAATATCTACACCGCTATCTGTATAAACATGGAAATATCTACACCGCTATCTGTATAAACATGGAAATATCTACACCGCTATCTGTATAAACATGGAAATATCTACACCGCTACCTGTATAAACATGGAAATATCAGCACCGCTATCTGTATGAACATGGAAATATCTACACCGCTATCTGTATGAACATGGAAATATCTACACCGATATCTGTATGAACATGGAAATATCATCACCGCCATCTGTATGAACATGGATATATCTACACAGCCATCTGGATGAACATGGAAATATCTACACCACTATCTGTATGAACATGGAAATATCTACACCGCTATCCGTGTAAACATGCATACACCTTCACCGCTATCTGTATAAACATGGAAGTAACTACACCGCAATCTGAATAAGCATGGAAATATGTACACCACTGCCTGTATAAACATGGAAATATCAGCACCGCTATCTGTATGAACATGGAAATATCTACACAGCCATCTGGATGAATATGGAAATATCAGCACCGCTATCTGTATGAACATGTATATATCTACACAGCCATCTGGATGAACATGGAAATATCTACACCGCTATCTGTATGAACATGGAAATATCTACACCGCTATCCGTGTAAACAAGCATACATCTTCACCGCTATCTGTATAAACATGGAAATATCTACATCGCTCTCTGTATGAGCATGGAAATATCTACACCGCTATCTGTTTGAGCATGGAAATATCTACACCGCTATCTGCATGAAAATGGAAATATCTAAACAGCTATCTGCATATACATGGAAATATCTACAAAGCTATCTCTTTACACATGGAAATAACTACACCGATATCTCTATAATCATGGAAATATCTACACCGCCATCTGTATGAACTTGGAAATATCAGCACCGCTATCTGTATGAACAAGGATATGTCTACACAGCTATCTGGATGAACATGGAAATATCCACACCGCTATCTGTATGAACATGGAAATATCTACACCGCTATCTGTGTAAACAAGCATACATCTTCACCGCTATCTGTATAAACATGGAAATATCTACACCGCCATCTGTATGAACATGGAAATATCTACACCGCTATCTGTTTGAGCATGGAAATATCTACACCGCTATCTGCATGAAAATGGAAATATCTACACAGCTATCTGCATATACCTGGAAATATCTACAAAGCTATCTCTTTACACATGGAAATAACTACACCGATATCTCTATAAACATGGAAATATCTACACCGCCATCTGTATGAACATGGAAATATCAGCACCGCTATCTGTATGAACATGGAAATATCTACACAGCCATCTGGATGAACATGGAAATATCTACACCGCTATCTGTATGAACATGGAAATAGCTACACCGCTATCTGTATGAACATGGAAATATCTACACCGCTATCTGTATAAACATGGAAATATCTACACCGCTATCTGTATAAACATGGAAATATCTACACCGCTATCTGCATGAACTTGGAAATATCTATACCGCTATATGTTTGAGCATTGAAATGTCTACACAGCTATCTGCATGAAAATGGAAATATCTACACAGCTATCTGCATATACATGGAAATATCTACAAAGCTATCTCTTTACACATGGAAATAACTACACCGATATCTCTATAAACATGGAAATATCTACACCGCCATCTGTATGAACATGGAAATATCTGCACCGCCATCTGTATGAACATATAAATATCTGCACCGCCATCTGTATTAAGATGGAGATATCTACACCGCTACCTGTATAAACATGGAAATATCAGCACCGCTATCGGTATGAACATGGAAATATCTACACCGCTATCTGTATGAACATGGATATATCTTCACCGCTATCTGTATGAACATGGAAATATCTTTACCGCCATCTGTATGAACATGGATATATCTACACAGCCATCTTTATAAACATGGAAATATCTACACCTCTATCTGTAGGAACATGGAAATATCTTCACAGCTATCAGTACGAACATGGAAATATCTTCACCGCCATCTGTATGAAAATGGATATGGCTACACAGCCATCTGGATGAACATGGAAATATCTACACCGCGATCTGTATGAACATGGAAATATCTACACCGCTATCTGTGTAAACATGCATACACCTTCACCGCTATCTGTATAACCATGGAAATATCTACACCGCTATCTGTATGAACATGGAAATATCTACACCGCTATCTGTTTGAACATGGAAATATCTAAACCGCTATCTGCATGAAAATGGAAATATATACACAGCTATCTGCATATACATGGAAATATCTACACAACTATCTCTTTACATGTGGAAATAACTACACCGCTATCTGTATGAACATGGAAATATCTTCACCGCCATCTGTATGAACATGGATATATCTACCCAGCCATCTGGATGAACATGGAAATATCTACACCGCTATCTGTATGAAGATGGAAATATCTACAACGCTATCTGTGTAAACATGCATAGATCTTCACCGCTATCTATATAAACATGGAAATATCTACACCGCTATCTGTATGAACATGGAAATATCTACACCGCTATCTGTTTGAACATGGAAATATCTACACCGCTATCTGCATGAAAATGGAAATATCTACACAGCGATATGCATATACATGGAAATATCTACAAAGCTATCTCTTTACACATGGAAATAACTACAGCGCTATCTCTATAAACATACAAATATCTACACCGCCATCTGTATGAACATGGAAATATCTGCACCGCCATCTGTATGAACATATAAATATCTACACCGCCATCTATATTAAGATGGAGATATCTACACTGCTATCTGTATAAACTTGGAAATATCTACACCGCTATCTGTACAAACATGGAAATATCTAAACTGCAATCTGTATAAACATGGAAATATCTACACCGCTACCTGTATAAACATGGAAATAGCACCGCTATCTGTATGAACATGGAAATATCTACACCGCTATCTGAACTTGGAAATATCTACACCGCTATCTGTTTGAACATGGAAATATCTACACCGCTATCTGCATGAAAATGGAAATATCTACACAGCTATCTGCATATACATGGAAATATCTACGCAGCTATCTCTTTACACATGGAAATAACTACACCTCTATCTGTATGAACATGGAAATATCTACACCGCCATCTGTAGGAACATGGAAATATCGGCACCGCCATCTGTATGAACATATAAATATCTACACCGCCAACTGCATTAAGAAGGAGATATCTACACCGCTATCTGTATAAACATGGAAATATCTACACCGCTATCTGTATAAACATGAAAATATCTACACCGCTATCTGTATGAACATGGAAATATCTACACCGCTACCTGTATAAACATGGAAATATCAGCACCGCTATCGGTATGAACATGGAAATACCTACACCGCTATCTGTATGAACATGGAAATATCTTCAACGCCATCTGTATGAACATGGATATATCTACACAGCCATCTGTATGAACATGGAAATATCTACACAGCTATCTGTATGAACATGGAAATATCTACACCGCTATCTGTATGAACATGGAAATATCTTCACAGCCATCTGTATGAACATGGATATGTCTACACATCCATCTGGATGAACATGGAAAAATCTACACCGCGATCTGTATGAACATGGGAATATCTACACCGCTATCTGTGTAAACATGCATACACCTTCACCGCTATCTGTATAAACATGGAAATATCTACACCGCTATCTGTATGAACGGAAATATCTACACCGCTATCTGTTTGAACATGGAAATATCTAAACCGCTATCTGCATGAAAATGGAAATATCTACACAGCTATCTGCAAATACATGGAAATATCTACACAGCTATCTCTTTACACATGGAAATAACTACACCGCTATCTGTATGAACATGGAAATATCTTCACCGCCATCTGTATGAACATGGATATATCTACACAGCCATCTGGATGAACATGGAAATATCTACACCGCTATCTGTATGAAGATGGAAATATCTAAACCGCTATCTGTGTAAACATGCATACATCTTCACCGCTATCTGAATAAACATGGAAATATCTACACTGCTCTCTGCATGAAAATGGAAATATCTACACTGCTATCAGTTTGAACATGGAAATATCTACACTGCTATCTGCATGAAAATGGAAATATCTACACAGCGATCTGCATATACATGGAAATATCTACAAAGCTATCTCTTTTCACTTGGAAATAACTACAGCGCTATCTCTATAAACATACAAATATCTACACCGCCATCTGTATGAACATGGAAATATCTGCAATGACAGCTGTATGAACATATAAATATCTACACCGCCATCTATATTAAGATGGAGATATCTACACCGCTATCTGCATGAAAATGGAAATATCTACACTGCTATCTGCATATACATTTAAATATCTACACAGCTATCTCTTTACAAATGGAAATAACAACACCGTTATCTGTATGAACATGGAAATATCTACACCGCCGTCTGTATGAACATGGAAATATCTTCACCGCCATCTGTATGAACATGGATATATCTACACAGCCATCTGTATGAACATGGAAATATCTACACCGCTATCTGTATGAACATGGAAATATCTACACCGCTATCTGTATGAACATGGAAATATCTTCATGGCCTTCTGTGTAAACATGCATACACCTTCACCGCTATCTGTATAACCATGGAAATATCTACACCGCTATCTGTATGAACATGGAAACATCTACACCGCTATCTGTTTGAACATGGAAATATCTTAACCGCTATCTGCATGAAAATGGAAATATCTACACAGCTATCTGCATGTACATGGAAATATCTACACAGCTATCTCTTTACACGTGGAAATAATTACACCGCTATCTGTATGAACATGGAAATATCTTCACCACCATCTGTATGAACATGGATATACCTACACAGCCATCTGGATGAACATAGAAATATCTACACCGCTATCTGTATGAAGATGGAAATATCTGCAACGCTATCTTTGTAAACATGCATACATCTTCACCGCTATCTGTATAAACATGGAAATATCAACACCGCTATCTGTACGAACATGGAAATAACTACACCGCTATCTGTTTGAACATGGAAATATCTACACCGCTATCTGTATAAACATGAAAATATCTGCACCGCTATCTGTATGAACATGGAAATATCAGCACCGCTAACTGTATGAACATGGAAATATCTACACATCTATCTGTATAAACATGGAAATATCTACACCGCTATCTGTATAAACATGGAAATATCTACACCGCTATCTGTATAAACATGAAAATATCTGCACCGCTATCTGTATGAACATGGAAATATCTACACCGCTATCTTTATGAACATGGAAATATCTACACCGATATCTGTATGAACATGGAAATATCTTCACCGCCGTCTGTATGATCATGGATATATCTACACAGCCATCTGGGTGAACATGGAAATATCTACACCACTATCAGTATGAACATGGAAATATCTACACCGCTATCTGTGTAAACATGCATACATCTTCACCGCTATCTGTATAAACATGGAAATATCTACACCGCTATCTGTATAAGCAGGGAAATATGTACACCACTACCTGTATAAACATGGAAATATCTGCACTGCTATCTGTATGAACATGGAAATACCTACACAGCCATCTGGATGAATATGGAAATATCAGCACCGCTATCTGTATGAACATGGATATGTCTACACAGCCATCTGGATGAACATGGAAATACCTACACCGCTATCTGTATGAACATGGAAATATCTACACCGCTACCTGTGTAAACAAGCATACATCTTCACCGCTATCTGTATAAACATGGAAATATCTACACCGCTATCTGTATGAACATGGAAATATATACACCGCTATCTGTTTGAGCATGGAAATATCAACACCGCTATCTGCATGAAAATGGAAATATCTACACAGCTATCTGCATATACGTGGAAATATCTACAAATCTATCTCTTTACACATGGAAATAACTACACCGATATCTCTATAAACATGGAAATATCTACACCGCCATCTGTATGAACATGGAAATATCAGCACCGCTATCTGTATGAACAAGGATATGTCTACACAGCCATCTGGATGCACATGGAAATATCTTCACCGCTATCTGTATGAACATGGAAATATCTACACCGCTATCTGTGTAAACAAGCATACATCTTCACCGCTATCTGTATAAACATGGAAATATCTACACCGCTATCTGTATGAACATGGAATTATCTACACCGCTATCTGAGCATGGAAATATCTACACCGCTATCTGCATGAAAATGGAAATATCTTCACCGCTATCTGCATGAAAATGGAAATATCTACACAGCTATCTGCATAAACATGGAAATATCTACAAAGCTATCTCTTTACACATGGAAATAACTACACCGATATCTCTATAAACATGGAAATATCTACACCGCCATCTGTATGAACATGGAAATATCAGCACCGCTATCTGTATGAAAATGGAAATATCTACACAGCCGTCTGGATGAACATGGAAATATCTACACCGCTATCTGTATGAACATGGAAATAACTACACCGCTATCTGTATGAACATGGAAATATCTACACCTCAATCTGTATGAACATGGAAATATCTACACCGCTATCTGTATGAACATGGAAATATCTACACCGCTATCTGTTTGAGCATGGAAATATCTACACAACTATCTGCATGAAAATGGAAATATCTACACAGCTATCTGCATATACATGGAAATATCTACAAAGCTATCTCTTTACCCATGGAAATAACTACACCGATATCTCTATAAACATGGAAATGTCTACACCGCCATCTGTATGAACATGGAAATATCTGCACCGCCATCTGTATGAACATATAAATATCAGCACCGCCATCTGTATTAAGATGGATATATCTACACCGCTTTCTGTATGAGCATGGAAATATCTACACCGCTATCTCTATGAACATGGAAATTTCTACACCACTATCTATATGAACATGGAAATAGCTGCACAGCTATCTGTATGAACATGGAAATATCTACACCACTACCTGTATGAACATGGAAATATCTACACCGCTATCTGTATGAACATGGATATATCTACACAGCAATCTGGATGAACACGGAAATATCTACACTGCTATCCGTATGAACATGGAAATATCTACACTGCTATCTGTGTAAATATGCATACATCTTCACCGCAATCTGTATAAACATGGAAATATCTACACCGCTATCTGTATGAACATGGAAATATCTACACCGCTATCTGAACATGGAAATATCTACACCACTATCTGCATGAAAATGGAAATATATACACAGCTATCTGCATATACATGGAAATATCTACACAGCTATCTCTTTACACATGGAAATAACTACACCTCTGTCTGTATGAGCATGGAAATATCTACACCGCCATCTGTGTGAACACGGAAATATCTCCACCGCCATCTGTATGAACATATAAATATCTACACGGCCTTCTGTATTAAGATGGAGATATCTACACCGCTATCTGTATGAACATGGAAATATCTACACCGCTACCTGTATAAACATGGAAATATCTACAACGCTACCTGTATAAACATGGAAATATCAGCACCGCTATCTGTATGAACATGGAAATATCTACACAGCCATCTGGATGAATATGGAAATATCTACACCGCTATCTGTATGAACATGGAAATAGCTACACCGCTATCTGTATAAACATGGAAATATCTACACCACTATCTGTATGAACATGGAAATATCTTCACCGCCATCTGTATGAACATGGATATATCTACACAGCCATCTGGAGGAACATGGAAATATCTACAACGCTATATATATGAATATGGAAATAGCTACACCGCTATCTGTACGAACATGGAAATAGCTACACCGCTATCTGTATGAACGTGGAAATATCTACACTGCTATCTGTATGAACATGGAAATATCTTCACCGCCATCTGTACGAACATGGGTATGTCTACACAGCCATCTGGATGAACATGGAAATATCTACACCGCAATCTGTATGAAAATGGAAATATCTACACCGCTATCTGTGTAAACATGCATACATCTTCACCGCTGTCTGTATAAACATGGATATATCTACACCGCTATCTGTATGAACATGGAAATATCTACACCGCTATCTGTTTCAGCATGGAAATATCTACACCGCTGTCTGCATGAAAATGGAAATATCTACACAGCTATCTGCATATACATGGAATTATCTGCAAAGCTATCTCTTTACACATGGAAATAACTACACCGCTATCTCTATAAACATGGAAATATCTACACCGCCATCTGTATGAACTTGGAAATATCTGCACCGCCATCTGTATGAACATAAAAATATCTGCATGGCCATCTGTATTAAGATGGAGATATCTACACCGCTATCTGTATAAACATGGAAATATCTACACCGCTATCTGTATAAAAATGGAAATATCTACACCGCTATCTGTATAAACATGGAAATATCAGCACCGCTATCTGTATGAACATGGAAATATCTACACCGCTATCTGTATGAACATGGAAATATCTACACCGATATCTGTATGAACATGGAAACATCTTCACCGCCATCTGTATGAACATAGATATATCTACACAGCCATCTGTATGAACATGGAAATATCAGCACCGCTGTCTGTAGGAACATGGAAATATCTACACCGCTATCTGTATGAACATGGAAATATCTACACCGCTATCTGTATGAACATGGAAATATCATCACCGCCATCTGTGAGAACATGGATATATCTACACAGCGATCTGGATGAACATGGAAATATCTACACCGCTATCTGTATGAACATGGAAATATCTACACCGCTATCTGTGTAAACATACATACATCTTCACCACTATCTGTATAAACATGGAAATATCTACACTGCTATCTGTATAAACATGGAAATATCTACACCGCTATCTGTATAAACATGGAAATATCTACACCGCTATCTGCATGAACTTGGAAATATCTATACCGCTATCTGAGCATTGAAATGTCTACACAGCTATCTGCATGAAAATGGAAATATCTACACAGCTATCTGCATATACATGGAAATATCTACAAAGCTATCTCTTTACACATGGAAAGAACTACACCGATATCTCTATAAACATGGAAATATCTACACCGCTATCTGTATGAACATGGAAATATCTACACCGCTATCTGTATGAACATGGAAATATCTTCACCGCCATCTGTATGAACATGGATATATATACACAGCCATCTGGATGAACATGGAAATATCTACACCGCTATCTGTATGAACATGGAAATATCTACACCACGATCTGTATGAACATGGAAATATCTACACCGCTATCTGTGTAAACATGCATACACCTTCACCGCTATCTGTATAACCATGGAAATATCTACACCGCTATCTGTATGAACATGGAAATATCTACACCGCTATCTGTTTGAACATGGAAATATCTAAACCGCTATCTGCATGAAAATGGAAATATATACACAGCTATCTGCATATACATGGAAATATCTACACAACTATCTCTTTACATGTGGAAATAACTACACCGCTATCTGTATGAACATGGAAATATCTTCACCGCCATCTGTATGAACATGGATATATCTACCCAGCCATCTGGATGAACATGGAAATATCTACACCGCTATCTGTATGAAGATGGAAATATCTACAACGCTATCTGTGTAAACATGCATAGATCTTCACCGCTATCTATATAAACATGGAAATATCTACACCGCTATCTGTATGAACATGGAAATATCTACACCGCTATCTGTTTGAACATGGAAATATCTACACCGCTATCTGCATGAAAATGGAAATATCTACACAGCGATATGCATATAAATGGAAATATCTACAAAGCTATCTCTTTACACATGGAAATAACTACAGCGCTATCTCTATAAACATACAAATATCTACACCGCCATCTGTATGAACATGGAAATATCTGCACCGCCATCTGTATGAACATATAAATATCTACACCGCCATCTATATTAAGATGGAGATATCTACACTGCTATCTGTATAAACTTGGAAATATCTACACCGCTATCTGTACAAACATGGAAATATCTAAACTGCAATCTGTATAAACATGGAAATATCTACACCGCTACCTGTATAAACATGGAAATAGCACCGCTATCTGTATGAACATGGAAATATCTACACCGCTATCTGAACTTGGAAATGTCTACACCGCTATCTGTTTGAACATGGAAATATCTACACCGCTATCTGCATGAAAATGGAAATATCTACACAGCTATCTGCATATACATGGAAATATCTACGCAGCTATCTCTTTACACATGGAAATAACTACACCTCTATCTGTATGAACATGGAAATATCTACACCGCCATCTGTAGGAACATGGAAATATCGGCACCGCCATCTGTATGAACATATAAATATCTACACCGCCAACTGCATTAAGAAGGAGATATCTACACCGCTATCTGTATAAACATGGAAATATCTACACCGCTATCTGTATAAACATGGAAATATCTACACCGCTATCTGTATGAAGATGGAAATATCTACACCGCTACCTGTATAAACATGGAAATATCAGCACCGCTATCGGTATGAACTTGGAAATACCTACACCGCTATCTGTATGAACATGGAAATATCTTCAACGCCATCTGTATGAACATGGATATATCTACACAGCCATCTGTATGAACATGGAAATATCTACACCGCTATCTGTATGAACATGGAAATATCTACACCGCTATCTGTATGAACAGGGAAATATCTTCACAGCCATCTGTATGAACATGGATATGTCTACACATCCATCTGGATGAACATGGAAAAATCTACACCGCGATCTGTATGAACATGGGAATATCTACACCGCTATCTGTGTAAACATGCATACACCTTCACCGCTATCTGTATAAACATGGAAATATCTACACCGCTATCTGTATGAACGGAAATATCTACACCGCTATCTGTTTGAACATGGAAATATCTAAACCGCTATCTGCATGAAAATGGAAATATCTACACAGCTATCTGCAAATACATGGAAATATCTACACAGCTATCTCTTTACACATGGAAATAACTACACCGCTATCTGTATGAACATGGAAATATCTTCACCGCCATCTGTATGAACATGGATATATCTACACAGCCATCTGGATGAACATGGAAATATCTACACCGCTATCTGTATGAAGATGGAAATATCTAAACCGCTATCTGTGTAAACATGCATACATCTTCACCGCTATCTGAATAAACATGGAAATATCTACACTGCTCTCTGCATGAAAATGGAAATATCTACACTGCTATCAGTTTGAACATGGAAATATCTACACTGCTATCTGCATGAAAATGGAAATATCTACACAGCGATCTGCATACACATGGAAATATCTACAAAGCTATCTCTTTTCACTTGGAAATAACTACAGCGCTATCTCTATAAACATACAAATATCTACACCGCCATCTGTATGAACATGGAAATATCTGCAATGACAGCTGTATGAACATATAAATATCTACACTGCCATCTATATTAAGATGGAGATATCTACACCGCTATCTGCATGAAAATGGAAATATCTACACTGCTATCTGCATATACATTTAAATATCTACACAGCTATCTCTTTACAAATGGAAATAACAACACCGTTATCTGTATGAACATGGAAATATCTACACCGCCGTCTGTATGAACATGGAAATATCTTCACCGCCATCTGTATGAACATGGATATATCTACACAGCCATCTGTATGAACATGGAAATATCTACACCGCTATCTGTATGAACATGGAAATATGTACACCGCTATCTGTATGAACATGGAAATATCTTCATGGCCATCTGTGTAAACATGCATACACTTTCACCGCTATCTGTATAACCATGGAAATATCTACACCGCTATCTGTATGAACATGGAAACATCTACACCGCTATCTGTTTGAACATGGAAATAACCGCTATCTGCATGAAAATGGAAATATCTACACAGCTATCTGCATGTACATGGAAATATCTACACAGCTATCTCTTTACACGTGGAAATAATTACACCGCTATCTGTATGAACATGGAAATATCTTCACCACCATCTGTATGAACATGGATATATCTACACAGCCATCTGGATGAACATGGAAATATCTACACCGCTATCTGTATGAAGATGGAAATATCTGCAACGCTATCTGTGTAAACATGCATACATCTTCACCGCTATCTGTATAAACATGGAAATATCTACACCGCTATCTGTACGAACATGGAAATAACTACACCGCTATCTGTTTGAACATGGAAATATCTACACCGCTATCTGTATAAACATGAAAATATCTGCATCGCTATCTGTATGAACATGGAAATATCAGCACCGCTAACTGTATGAACATGGAAATATCTACACCGCTATCTGTGTAAACAAGCATACATCTTCACCGCTATCTGTATAAATATGGAAATATCTACACCGCTATCTGTATGAACATGGAAATATCTACACCGCTATCTGTTTGAGCATGGAAATATCTACACCGCTATCTGCATGAAAGTGGAAATATCTACACAGCTATCTGCATATACATGGAAATATCTACAAAGCTATCTCTTTACACATGGAAATAACTACACCGATATCTCTATAAACATGGAAATATCTACACCGCCATCTGTATGAACATGGAAATATCAGCACCGCTATCTGTATGAACATGGAAATATCTACACAGCCATCTGGATGAACATGGAAATACCTACACCGCTATCTGTATGAACATGGAAATAGCTACACCGCTATCTGTATGAACATGGAAATATCTACACCGCTATCTGTATAAACATGGAAATATCTACAACGCTATCTGTATAAACATGGAAATATCTACACCGCTATCTGTATGGACATGGAAATATCTACACCGCTATCTGTTTGAGCATTGAAATATCTACACAGCTATCTGCATGAAAATGGATATATCTACACAGCTATCTGCATATACATGGAAATATCTATAAAGCTATCTCTTTACACATGATAATAACTACACCGATATCTCTATAAACATGGAAATATCTACACCGCCATCTGTATGAACATGGAAATATCTGCACCGCCATCTGTATGAACATATAAATATCTGCACCGCCATCTGTATTAAGATGGAGATATCTACACCGCTATCTGTATAAACATGGAAATATCTACACCGCTATCTGTATGAGCATGGAAATATCTACACCGCCATCTGTATGAAGATATAAATATCTTCACCGACATCTGTATGAACATGGATATATCTACACAACCATCTGGATGAACATGGAAATATCTACACCGCTATCTGTATGAACATGGAAATATCTACACCGCTATCTGTGTAAACATGCATACATCTTCACCGCTATCTGTATAAACATGGAAATATCTACACCGCTATCTGTATGAACATTAAAATATCTACACTGCTATCTGTTTGAACATGGAAGTATCTACACCGCTATCTGTATGAAAATGGAAATATCTACACAGCTATCTGCATATACATGGAAATATCTACAAAGCTATCTCTTAACATATGGAAATAACTACACCGCTATCTCTATAAACATGGAAATATCTACACCGCCATCAGTATGAACATGGAAATATCTGAACCGCCATCTCTATGAACATATAAATATCTGCACCGCCATCTGTATTAAAATGGAGATATCTACACCGCAATCTGTATAAACATGGAAATATATACACCGCTATCTGTATAAACATGGAAATATCAGCACCGCTATCTGTATGAACATGGAAATATCTACACCGCTACCTGTATAAACATGGAAATATCTACACCGCTATCTGTATAAACATGGAAATATCAGCACCGCTATCTGTATGAATGTGGAAATATCTACACCGCTATCTTTATGAACATGGAAATATCTACACCGATATCTGTATGAACATGGAAATATCTTCACCGCCATCTGTATTAACATGGATATATCTACACAGCCATCTGGATGAACATGGAAATATCTACACCACTATCTGTATGAACATGGAAATATCTACACCGCTATTTGTGTAAACATGCATACATCTTCACTGCTATCTGTAAAAACATGGGAATATCTGCACCGCCATCTGTATTAAGATGGAGATATCTACACCGCTATCTGTATAAACATGGAAATATCTACACCGCTATCTGTATGAGCATGGAAATATCTACACCGCCATCTGTATGAAGATATAAATATCTTCACCGACATCTGTATGAACATGGATTTATCTACACAGCCATCTGGATGAACATGGAAACATCTACACCGCTATATGTATGAACATGGAAATAGCTACACCGCTATCTGTACGAACATGGAAATAGCTACACCGCTATCTGCATGAACATGGAAATATCTACACCGCTATCTGTATGAACATGGAAATATCTTCACCGCCATCTGTACGAACATGGGTATGTCTACACAGCCATCTGGATGAACATGGAAATATCTACACCGCTATCTGTATGGAAATGGAAATATCTACACCGCTATCTGTGTAAACATGCATACATCTTCACCGCTATCTGTATAAACATGGAAATATCAGCACCGCTATCTGTATGAACATGGAAATATCTACACAGCCATCTGTATGAACATGGATATGTCTACACAGCCATCTGGATGAACATGGAAATATCTACACCACGATCTGTATGAACATGGAAATATCTACACCGCTATCTGTGTAAACATGCATACATCTTCACCGCTATCTTTATAAACATGGAAATATCTACACCGCTATCTTTATGAACATGGAAATATCTACACCGCTATCTGTTTGAACATGGAAATATCTACACCGCTATCTGCATGAAAATAGAAATATCTACACTGCTATCTGCATATACATGGAAATATCTACAAAGCTATCTCTTTACAAATGGAAATAACTACACCGCTATCTCTATAAACATGGAAATATCAACACCGCCATCCGTATGAACATGGAAATATCTGCACCGCCATCTGTATGAACTTATAAATATCCACACCGCCATCTGTATTAAGATGGAGATATCTACACCGCTATCTGTATAAACTTGGAAACATCTACACCGCTATCTGTATAAACATGGAAATATCTACACTGCAATCTGCATAAACATGGAAATATCTACACCGCTACCTGTATAAACATGGCAATATCAGCACCGCTATCTGTATGAACATGGAAATATCTACACCGCTATCTCTTTGAACATGGAAATTTCTACACCACTATCTATATGAACTTGGAAATAGCTACACCGCTATCTGTATGAACATGGAAATATCTACACCACTACCTGTATGAACATGGAAATATCTACACCGCTATCTGTATGAACATGGACATATCTACACAGCCATCTGGATTAACACGGAAATATCTTCACCGCTATCCGTATGAACATGGAAATATCAACACTGCTATCTGTGTAAATATGCATACATCTTTACCGCAATCTGCATAAACATGGAAATATCTACACCGCTATCTGTATGAACATGGAAATATCTACAAAGCTATCTGAACATGGAAATATCTACACCGCTATCTGCATGAAAATGGAAATATCTACACAGCTATCTGCATATACATGGAAATATCTACACAGCTATCTCTTTACACATGGAAATAACTACACCGCTATCTGTATGAACATGGAAATATCTACACCGCCATCTGTATGAACACGGAAATATCTGCACCGCCATCTGTATGAACATATAAATAACTACACGGCCATCTGTATTAAGATGGAGATATCTACACCGGTATCTGTATAAACATGGAAATATCTACAACGCTATCTGTATAAACATGGAAATAGCTACACCGCTATCTGTATAAACATGGAAATATCTACACCGCTACTTGTATAAACATGGAAATATCAGCACCGCTATCTGTATGAACATGGAAATATCTACACAGCCATCTGGATGAATATGGAAATATCTACACCGCTATCTGTATGAACATGGAAATAGCTACACCGCTATCTGTATGAACATGGAAATATCTACACCACAATCTGTATGAACATGGAAATATCTTCACCGCCATCTGTATGAACATGGATATATCTACACAGCCATCTGGATGAACATGGAAACATCTACACCGCTATATGTATGAACATGGAAATAGCTACACCGCTATCTGTACGAACATGGAAATAGCTACACCGCTATCTGCATGAACATGGAAATATCTACACCGCTATCTGTATGAACATGGAAATATCTTCACCGCCATCTGTACGAACATGGGTATGTCTACACAGCCATCTGGATGAACATGGAAATATCTACACCGCTATCTGTATGGAAATGGAAATATCTACACCGCTATCTGTGTAAACATGCATACATCTTCACCGCTATCTGTATAAACATGGAAATATCAGCACCGCTATCTGTATGAACATGGAAATATCTACACAGCCATCTGGATGAACATGGAAATATCTACACCGCTATCTGTATGAACATGGAAATATCTGCACTGCTATCTGTATGAACATGGAAATATCTACACCGCTATCTGTATGAAAATGGAAATATCTACACCGCTATCTGTATAAACATGGAAATATCAGCACCGCTATCTGTATGAACATGGAAATATCTACACCGCTATCTTTATGAACATGGAAATATCTACACAGTTATCTGTATGAACATGGAAATATCTTCACCGCCATCTGTATGAACATGGATATATCTACACAGCCATCTGGATGAACATGGAAATATCTACACCAATATCTGTATGAACATGGAAATATCTACACCGCTATCTGTGTAAACATGCATACATCCTCATCGCTATCTGTATAAACATGGAAATATCTACACCGCTATCAGTATAAGCATGGAAATATGGACACCACTACCTATATAAACACGGAAATATCAGCACCGCTATCTGTATGAACATGGAAATATCTACACAGCGATCTGGATGAATATGGAAATATCAGCACCGCTATCTGTATGAACATGGATATGTCTACACAGCCATTTGGATGAACATGGAAATATCTACACCGCTATCTGTATGAACATGGAAATATCTAAACCGCTATCTGCTTGAGCATGGAAATATCTACTCAGATATCTGCATGAAAATGGAAATACCTACACAGCTATCTGCATATACATGGAAATATCTACAAACCTATCTCTTTACACATTTAAATAACTACACCGATATCTCTATAAACATGGAAATATCTATACCACCATCTGTATGAACATGGAAATATCTGCACCGCCATCTGTATGAACATATAAATATCTGCACCGCCATCTGTATTAAGATGGAGATAACTACACCGCTATCTGTATAAACATGGAAATATCTACACCGCTATCTGTATGAGCATGGAAATATCTACACCGCCATCTGTATGAAGATATAAATATCTTCACCGACATCTGTATGAACATGGATATATCTACTCAGCCATCTGGATGAACATGGAAATATCTACACCGCTATCTGTATGAACATGGAAATATCTACACCGCTATCTGTGTAAACATGCATACATCTTCACCGCTATCTGTATAAACATGGAAATATCTGCACCGCTATCTGTATGAACATTGAAATATCTACACCGCTATCTGTTTGAACATGGAAGTATCTACACCGCTATCTGCATGAAAATGGAAATATCTACACAGCTATCTGCATATACATGGAAATATCTACAAAGATATCTCTTTACACATAGAAATAACTTCACCGCTATCTCTATAAACATGGAAATATCTACACCGCCATCTGTATGAACATGGAAATATCTGAACCGCCATCTCTATGAACATATAAATATCTGCACTGCCATCTGTATTAAGATGCAGATATCTACACCGCTATCTGTATAAACATGGAAATATCTACACCGCTATCTGTATAAACATGGAAATATCAGCACCGCTAACTGTATGAACATGGAAATATCTACACCGCTATCTGTATAAACATGGAAATATCTACACCGCTATCTGTATAAACATGAAAATATCTTCACCGCTATCTGTATGAACATGGAAATATCTACACCGCTATCTTTATGAACATGGAAATATCTACACCGATATCTGTATGAACATGGAAATATCATCACCGCCATCTGTATGATCATGGATATATCTACACAGCCATCTGGGTGAACATGGAAATATCTACACGACTATCAGTATGAACATGGAAATATCTACACCGCTATCTGTGTAAACATGCATACATCTTCACCGCTATCTGTATAAACATGGAAATATCTACACCGCTATCTGTATAAGCAGGGAAATATGTACACCACTACCTGTATAAACATGGAAATATCTGCACCGCTATCTGTATGAACATGGAAATATCTACACAGCCATCTGGATGAATATGGAAATATCAGCACCGCTATCTGTATGAACATGGATATGTCTACACAGCCATCTGGATGAACATGGAAATACCTACACCGCTATCTGTATGAACATGGAAATATCTACACCGCTACCTGTGTAAACAAGCACACATCTTCACCGCTATCTGTATAAACATGGAAATATCTACACCGCTATCTGTATGAACATGGAAATATATACACCGCTATCTGTTTGAGCATGGAAATATCAACACCGCTATCTGCATGAAAATGGAAATATCTACACAGCTATCTGCATATACGTGGAAATATCTACAAATCTATCTCTTTACACATGGAAATAACTACACCGATATCTCTATAAACATGGAAATATCTACACCGCCATCTGTATGAACATGGAAATATCAGCACCGCTATCTGTATGAACAAGGATATGTCTACACAGCCATCTGGATGAACATGGAAATATCTACACCGCTATCTGTATGAACATGGAAATATCTACACCGCTATCTGTTTAAACAAGCATACATCTTCACCGCTATCTGTATAAACATGGAAATATCTACACCGCTATCTGTATGAACATGGAATTATCTACACCGCTATCTGAGCATGGAAATATCTACACCGCTATCTGCATGAAAATGGAAATATCTTCAAGGCTATCTGCATGAAAATGGAAATATCTACACAGCTATCTGCATAAACATGGAAATATCTACAAAGCTATCTCTTTACACATGGAAATAACTACACCGATATCTCTATAAACATGGAAATATCTACACCGCCATCTGTATGAACATGGAAATAGCACCGCTATCTGTATGAACATGGAAATATCTACACAGCCGTCTGGTTGAACATGGAAATATCTACACCGCTATCTGTATGAACATGGAAATAGCTACACCGCTATCTGTATGAACATGGAAATATCTACACCTCAATCTGTATGAACATGGAAATATCTACACCGCTATCTGTATGAACATGGAAATATCTACACCGCTATCTGTTTGAGCATGGCAATATCTACACAACTATCTGCATGAAAATGGAAATATCTACACAGCTATCTGCATATACATGGAAATATCTACAAAGCTATCCCTTTACACATGGAAATAACTACACCGATATCTCTATAAACATGGAAATGTCTACACCGCCATCTGTATGAACATGGAAATATCTGCACCGCCATCTGTATGAACATATAAATATCAGCACCGCCATCTGTATTAAGATGGATATATCTACACCGCTATCTGTATAAACATGGAAATATCTACACCGCTATCTGTATGAGCATGGAAATATCTACACCGCTATCTCTATGAACATGGAAATTTCTACACCACTTTCTATATGAACATGGAAATAGCTGCACCGCTATCTGTATGAACATGGAAATATCTACACCACTACCTGTATGAACATGGAAATATCTACACCGCTATCTGTATGAACATGGATATATCTACACAGCAATCTGGATGAACACGGAAATATCTACACCGCTATCCGTATGAACATGGAAATATCTACACCGCTATATGTATGAACCTGGAAATAGCTACAACGCTATCTGTATGAACATGGAAATATCTACACCACTATGTGTATGAACATGGAAATATCTACAAAGCTATTTCTTTACACATGGAAATAACTACACCGCTATCTCTATAAACATGGAAATATGTACACCGCCATCTGTATGAACATGGAAATATCTGCACCGACATCTGTATGAAGATATAAATATCTACACCGCCATCTGTTTTAAGATGGAGATATCTACACCGCCAGCTGTGTAAACATGGAAATATCTACACCGCTATCTGTATAAACATGGAAATATCTACACCGCTATCTGTATGACCATGGAAATATTTACACCGCTACCTGTATAAACATGGAAATATCAGCACCGCTATCTGTATGAACATGGAAATATCTACACAGCCATCTGGATGAACATGGAAATATCTACACCGCTATCTGTATGAACATGGAAATAGCTACACCGCAATCTGTATGAGCATGGAAATAGCTACACCGCTATCTGTAGGAACATGGAAATATCTGCACCGCTATCTGTATGAACATGGAAATATCTACACCGCTATCTGTATTTACATGGAAATATCTACACCGCTATCTGTATAAACATTGAAATATCTACACCACAATCTGTATAAACATGGAAATATCAGCACCGCAATCTGTATGAACATGGAAATATCTACACCGCTATCTTTATGAACATGGAAATATCTACACAGATATCTGTATGTACATGGAAATATCTTCACCGCCATCTGTATGAACAAAGATATATCTACACAGCCATCTGGATGAACATGGAAATATCTACACCAATATCTGTATGAACATGGAAATATCTACACCGCTATCTGTGTAAACATGCATACATCTTCGTCGCTATCTGTATAAACATGGAAATATCTACACCGCTATCTGTATAAGCATGGAAATATGTGCACCACTACCTGTATAAACATGGAAATATCAGCACCGCTATCTGTATGAACATGGAAATATCTACACAGCCATCTGGATGAATATGGAAATATCAGCACCGCTATCTGTATGAACATGGATATGTCTACACAGCCATCTGGATGAACATGGAAATATCTACACCGCTATCTGTATGAACATGGAAATATCTACACCGCTATCCGTGTAAACAAGCATACATCTTCACCGCTATCTGTAAAAACATGGAAATATCTACACCGCTATCTGTATGAACATGGAAATATCTACACCGCTATCTGTTTGAGCATGGAAATATCTACACCGCTATCTGCATGAAAATGGAAATATCTACACAGCTATCTGCATATACATGGAAATATCTACAAAGCTATCTCTTCACACATGGAAATAACTACACCGATATCTCTATAAACATGGAAATATCTACACCGCCATCTGTATGAACATGGAAATATCAGCACTGCTATCTGTTTGAACAAGGATATGTCTACACAGCCATCTGGATGAACATGGAAATATCTACACCGCTATCTGTATGAACATGGAAATATCTACACTGCTATCTGTGTAAACAAGCATACATCTTCACCGCTATCTGTATAAATATGGAAATATCTACACCGCTATCTGTATGAACATGGAAATATCTACACCGCTATCTGTTTGAGCATGGAAATATCTACACCGCTATCTGCATGAAAGTGGAAATATCTACACAGCTATCTGCATATACATGGAAATATCTACAAAGCTATCTCTTTACACATGGAAATAACTAAACCGATATCTCTATAAACATGGAAATATCTACACCACCATCTGTATGAACATGGAAATATCAGCACTGCTATCTGTATGAACAAGGATATGTCTACACAGCCATCTGGATGAACATGGAAATATCTACACCGCTATCTGTATGAACATGGAAATAGCTACAGCGCTATCTGTATGAACATGGAAATATCTACACCGCTATCTGTATAAACATGGAAATACCTACACCGCTATCTGTATAAACATGGAAATATCTACACCGCTATCTGTATGAACATGGAAATATCTACACCGCTATCTGAGCATTGAAATATCTACACAGCTATCTGCATGAAAATGGAAATATCTACACAGCTATCTGCATATACATGGAAATATCTATAAAGCTATCTCATTACACATGGAAATAACTACACCGATATCTCTACAAACATGGAAATATCTACACCGCCATCTGTATGAACATGGAAATATCAGCACCGCTATCTGTATGAACATGGATATATCTACACAACCATCTGGATGAACATGGAAATATCTACACCGCTATCTGTATGAACATGGAAATATCTACACCGCTATCTGTGTAAACATGCATACATCTTCACCGCTATCTGTATAAACATGGAAATATCTACACCGCTATCTGTATGAACATTAAAATATCTACACCGCTATCTGTTTGAACATGGAAGTATCTACACCGCTATCTGCATGAAAATGGAAATATCTACACAGCTATCTGCATATACATGGAAATATCTACAAAGCTATCTCTTAACACATGGAAATAACTACACCGCTATCTCTATAAACATGGAAATCTCTACACCGCCATCTGTATGAACATGGAAATATCTGAACCGCCATCTCTATGAACATATAAATATCTGCACCGCCATCTGTATTAAAATGGAGATATCTACACCGCAATCTGTATAAACATGGAAATATATACACCGCTATCTGTATAAACATGGAAATATCAGCACCGCTATCTGTATGAACATGGAAATAACTACACCGCTACCTGTATAAACATGGAAATATCTACACCGCTATCTGTATAAACATGGAAATATCAGCACCGCTATCTGTATGAACGTGGAAATATCTACACCGCTATCTTTATGAACATGGAAATATCTACACCGATATCTGTATGAACATGGAAATATCTTCACCGCCATCTGTATTAACATGGATATATATACACAGCCATCTGGATGAACATGGAAATATCTACACCACTATCTGTATGAACATGGAAATATCTACACCGCTATTTGTGTAAACATGCATACATCTTCACTGCTATCTGTAAAAACATGGGAATATCTGGACCGCCATCTGTATTAAGATGGAGATATCTACACCGCTATCTGTATAAACATGGAAATATCTACACCGCTATCTGTATGAGCATGGAAATATCTACACCGCCATCTGTATGAAGATATAAATATCTTCACCGACATCTGTATGAACATGGATTTATCTTCACAGCCATCTGGATGAACATGGAAATATCTACACCGCTATCTGTGTAAACATGCATACATCTTCACCGCTATCTGTATAAACATGGAAATACCTACACCGCAATCTGTATGCACATTGAAATATCTACACCGCTATCTGTTTGAACATGGAAGTATCTACACCGCTATCTGCATGAAAATGGAAATATCTACACAGCTATCTGCATATACATGGAAATATCTACAAAGCTATCTCTTTACACATGGAAATAACTACACCGCTATCTCTATAAACATGGAAATATCTACACCGCCATCTGTATGAACATGGAAATATCTGAACCGCCATCTCTATGAACATATAAATATCTGCACCGCCATCTGTATTAAGATGGAGATATCTACACCGCTATCTGTATAAACATGGAAATATCTACACCGCTATCTGTATAAACATGGAAATATCTACACCGCTACCTGTATAAACATGGAAATATCAGCACCGCAATCTGTATGAACATGGAAATATCTACACCGCTATCTGTATGAACATAGAAATATCTACACCGCTATCTGTATGAACATGGAAATAGCTACACCGCTATCTGTATGAACATGGAAATGTCCACACCGATATCTGTATGAACATGGAAATATCTACACCGCCATCTGTATGTACATGGAAATATCTTCACCGCCATCTGTATGAACATGGATATATCTACACAGCCATCTGGATGAACATGGAAATATCTACACCGCTATATGTATGAACCTGGAAATAGCTACAACGCTATCTGTATGAACATGGAAATATCTACACCACTATGTGTATGAACGTGGAAATATCTACAAAGCTATTTCTTTACACATGGAAATAACTACACCGCTATCTATATAAACATGGAAATATGTACACCGCCATCTGTATGAACATGGAAATATCTGCACCGACATCTGTATGAAGATATAAATATCTACACCGCCATCTGTTTTAAGATGGAGATATCTACACCGCCAGCTGTGTAAACATGGAAATATCTACACTGCTATCTGTATAAACATGGAAATATCTACACCGCTATCTGTATGACCATGGAAATATTTACACCGCTACCTGTATAAACATGGAAATATCAGCACCGCTATCTGTATGAACATGGAAATATCTACACAGCCATCTGGATGAACATGGAAATATCTACACCGCTATCTGTATGAACATGGAAATAGCTACACCGCTATCTGTATGAACATGGAAATATCTACCCCGCTATCTGTAGGAACATGGAAATATCTGCACTGCTATCTGTATGAACATGGAAATATCTACACCGCTATCTGTATGAACATGGAAATATCTACACCGCTATCTGTATAAACATGGAAATATCTACACCACTATCTGTATAAACATGGAAATATCAGCACCGCAATCTGTATGAACATGGAAATATCTACACCGCTATCTTTATGAACCTGGAAATATCTACACAGATATCTGTATGAACATGGAAATATCTTCACCGCCATCTGTATGAACAAAGATATATCTACACAGCCATCTGGATGAACATGGAAATATCTACACCAATATCTGTATGAACATGAAAATATCTACACCGCTATCTGTGTAAACATGCATACATCTTCGTCGCTATCTGTATAAACATGGAAATATCTACACCGCTATCTGTATAAGCATGGAAATATGTGCACCACTACCTGTATAAACATGGAAATATCAGCACCGCTATCTGTATGAACATGGAAATATCTACACAGCCATCTGGATGAATATGGAAATATCAGCACCGCTATCTGTATGAACATGGATATGTCTACACAGCCATCTGGATGAACATGGAAATATCTACACCGCTATCTGTATGAACATGGAAATATCTACACCGCTATCCGTGTAAACAAGCATACATCTTCCCCGCTATCTGTAAAAACATGGAAATATCTACACCGCTATCTGTATGAACATGGAAATATCTACACCGCTATCTGTTTGAGCATGGAAATATCTACACCGCTATCTGCATGAAAATGGAAATATCTACACAGGTATCTGCATATACATGGAAATATCTACAAAGCTATCTCTTTACACATGGAAATAACTACACCGATATCTCTATAAACATGGAAATATCTACACCGCCATCTGTATGAACATGGAAATATCAGCACTGCTATCTGTATGAACAAGGATATGTCTACACAGCCATCTGGATGAACATGGAAATATCTACACCGCTATCTGTATGAACATGGAAATATCTACACCGCTATCTGTGTAAACAAGCATACATCTTCACCGCTATCTGTATAAATATGGAAATATCTACACCGCTATCTGTATGAACATGGAAATATCTACACCGCTATCTGTTTGAGCATGGAAATATCTACACCGCTATCTGCATGAAAGTGGAAATATCTACACTGCTATCTGCATATACATGGAAATATCTACAAAGCTATCTCTTTACACATGGAAATAACTACACCGATATCTCTATAAACATGGAAATATCTACACCGCCATCTGTATGAACATGGAAATATCAGCACTGCTATCTGTATGAACAAGGATATGTCTACACAGCCATCTGGATGAACATGGATATATCTACACCGCTATCTGTATGAACATGGAAATATCTACACCGCTATCTGTATGAACATGGAAATATCTACACCGCTATCTGTATGAACATGGAAATATCTACACCGCTATCTGTATAAACATGGAAATATATACACCGCTATCTGTATGAACATGGAAATATCTACACCGCTATCTGTTTGAGCATTGAAGTATCTACACAGCTATCTGCATGAAAATGGAAATATCTACACAGCTATCTGCATATACATGGAAATATCTATAAAGCTATCTCTTTACACATGGAAATAACTACACCGATATCTCTATAAACATGGAAATATCTACACCGCCATCTATATGAACATGGAAATATCAGCACCGCTATCTGTATGAACATGGATATATCTACACAACCATCTGGATGAACATGGAAATATCTACACCGCTATCTGTATGAACATGGAAATATCTACACCGCTATCTGTGTAAACATGCATACATCTTCACCGCTATCTGTATAAACATGGAAATATCTACACCGCTATCTGTATGAACATTAAAATATCTACACCGCTATCTGTTTGAACATGGAAGTATCTACACCGCTATCTGCATGAAAATGGAAATATCTACACAGCTATCTGCATATACATGGAAATATCTACAAAGCTATCTCTTAACACATGGAAATAACTACACCGCTATCTCTATAAACATGGAAATATCAACACCGCCATCTGTATGAACATGGAAATATCTGAACCGCCATCTCTATGAACATATAAATATCTGCACCGCCATCTGTATTAAAATGGAGATATCTACACCGCAATCTGTATAAACATGGAAATATATACACCGCTATCTGTATAAACATGGAAATATCAGCACCGCTATCTGTATGAACATGGCAATATCTACACCGCTACCTGTATAAACATGGAAATATCTACACCGCTATCTGTATAAACATGGAAATATCAGCACCGCTATCTGTATGAACGTGGAAATATCTACACCGCTATCTTTATGAACATGGAAATATCTACACCGATATCTGTATGAACATGGAAATATCTTCACCGCCATCTGTATTAACATGGATATATCTACACAGCCATCTGGATGAACATGGAAATATCTACACCACTATCTGTATGAACATGGAAATATCTACACCGCTATTTGTGTAAACATGCATACATCTTCACTGCTATCTGTAAAAACATGGGAATATCTGCACCACCATCTGTATTAAGATGGAGATATCTACACCGCTATCTGTATAAACATGGAAATATCTACACCGCTATCTGTATGAGCATGGAAATATCTACACCGCCATCTTTATGAAGATATAAATATCTTCACCGACATCTGTATGAACATGGATTTATCTACACAGCCATCTGGATGAACATGGAAATATCTACACCGCTATCTGTGTAAACATGCATACATCTTCACCGCTATCTGTATAAACATGGAAATACCTACACCGCAATCTGTATGCACATTGAAATATCTACACCGCTATCTGTTTGAACATGGAAATATCTACACCGCTATCTGCATGAAAATGGAAATATCTACACAGCTATCTGCATATACATGGAAATATCTACAAAGCTATCTCTTTACACATGGAAATAACTACACCGCTATCACTATAAACATGGAAATATCTACACCGCCATCTGTATGAACATGGAAATATCTGAACCGACATCTCTATGAACATATAAATATCTGCACCGCCATCTCTATTAAGATGGAGATATCTACACCGCTATCTGTATAAACATGGAAATATCTACACCGCTATCTGTATAAACATTTAAATATCTACACCGCTATCTGTATAAACATAGAAATATCTACACCGCTATTTGTATAAACATGGAAATATCAGCACCGCTATCTGTATGAACATGGACATATCTACACCGCTGTCTTTATGAACATGGAAATATCTATACAGATATCTGTATGAACATGGAAATATCTTCACCGCCATCTGTATGAACAAAGATATATCTACACAGCCATCTGGATGAACATGGAAATATCTACACCAATATCTGTATGAACATGGAAATATCAACACCGCTATCTGTGTAAACATGCATACATCTTCGTCGCTATCTGTATAAACATGGAAATATCTACACCGCTATCTGTATAAGCATGGAAATATGTGCACCACTACCTGTATAAACATGGAAATATCAGCACCGCTATCTGTATGAACATGGAAATATCTACACAGCCATCTGGATGAATATGGAAATATCAGCACCGCTATCTGTATGAACATGGATATGTCTACACAGCCATCTGGATGAACATGGAAATATCTACACCGCTATCTGTATGAACATGGAAATATCTACACCGCTATCCGTGTAAACAAGCATACATCTTCACCGCCATCTGTAAAAACATGGAAATATCTACACCGCTATCTGTATGAACATGGAAATATCTACACCGCTATCTGTTTGAGCATGGAAATATCTACACCGCTATCTGCATGAAAATGGAAATATCTACACAGCTATCTGCATATACATGGAAATATCTACAAAGCTATCTCTTCACACATGGAAATAACTACACCGATATCTCTATAAACATGGAAATATCTACACCGCCATCTGTATGAACATGGAAATATCAGCACTGCTATCTGTTTGAACAAGGATATGTCTACACAGCCATCTGGATGAACATGGAAATATCTACACCGCTATCTGTATGAACATGGAAATATCTACACTGCTATCTGTGTAAACAAGCATACATCTTCACCGCTATCTGTATAAATATGGAAATATCTACACCGCTATCTGTATGAACATGGAAATATCTACACCGCTATCTGTTTGAGCATGGAAATATCTACACCGCTATCTGCATGAAAGTGGAAATATCTACACAGCTATCTGCATATACATGGAAATATCTACAAAGCTATCTCTTTACACATGGAAATAACTACACCGATATCTCTATAAACATGGAAATATCTACACCACCATCTGTATGAACATGGAAATATCAGCACTGCTATCTGTATGAACAAGGATATGTCTACACAGCCATCTGGATGAACATGGAAATATCTACACCGCTATCTGTATGAACATGGAAATAGCTACAGCGCTATCTGTATGAACATGGAATTATCTACACCGCTATCTGTATAAACATGGAAATACCTACACCGCTATCTGTATAAACATGGAAATATCTACACCGCTATCTGTATGAACATGGAAATATCTACACCGCTATCTGAGCATTGAAATATCTACACAGCTATCTGCATGAAAATGGAAATATCTACACAGCTATCTGCATATACATGGAAATATCTATAAAGCTATCTCATTACACATGGAAATAACTACACCGATATCTCTATAAACATGGAAATATCTACACCGCCATCTGTATGAACATGGAAATATCAGCACCGCTATCTGTATGAACATGGATATATCTACACAACCATCTGGATGAACATGGAAATATCTACACCGCTATCTGTATGAACATGGAAATATCTACACCGCTATCTGTGTAAACATGCATACATCTTCACCGCTATCTGTATAAACATGGAAATATCTACACCGCTATCTGTATGAACATTAAAATATCTACACCGCTATCTGTTTGAACATGGAAGTATCTACACCGCTATCTGCATGAAAATGGAAATATCTACACAGCTATCTGCATATACATGGAAATATCTACAAAGCTATCTCTTAACACATGGAAATAACTACACCGCTATCTCTATAAACATGGAAATATCTACACCGCCATCTGTATGAACATGGAAATATCTGAACCGCCATCTCTATGAACATATAAATATCTGCACCGCCATCTGTATTAAAATGGAGATATCTACACCGCAATCTGTGTAAACATGGAAATATATACACCGCTATCTGTATAAACATGGAAATATCAGCACCGCTATCTGTATGAACATGGAAATAACTACACCGCTACCTGTATAAACATGGAAATATCTACACCGCTATCTGTATAAACATGGAAATATCAGCACCGCTATCTGTATGAACGTGGAAATATCTACACCGCTATCTTTATGAACATGGAAATATCTACACCGATATCTGTATGAACATGGAAATATCTTCACCGCCATCTGTATTAACATGGATATATCTACACAGCCATCTGGATCAACATGGAAATATCTACACCACTATCTGTATGAACATGGAAATATCTACACCGCTATTTGTGTAAACATGCATACATCTTCACTGCTATCTGTAAAAACATGGGAATATCTGCACCGCCATCTGTATTAAGATGGAGATATCTACACCGCTATCTGTATAAACATGGAAATATCTACACCGCTATCTGTATGAGCATGGAAATATCTACACCGCCATCTGTATGAAGATATAAATATCTTCACCGACATCTGTATGAACATGGATTTATCTTCACAGCCATCTGGATGAACATGGAAATATCTACACCGCTATCTGTGTAAACATGCATACATCTTCACCGCTATCTGTATAAACATGGAAATACCTACACCGCAATCTGTATGCACATTGAAATATCTACACCGCTATCTGTTTGAACATGGAAGTATCTACACCGCTATCTGCATGAAAATGGAAATATCTACACAGCTATCTGCATATACATGGAAATATCTACAAAGCTATCTCTTTACACATGGAAATAACTACACCGCTATCTCTATAAACATGGAAATATCTACACCGCCATCTGTATGAACATGGAAATATCTGAACCGCCATCTCTATGAACATATAAATATCTGCACCGCCATCTGTATTAAGATGGAGATATCTACACCGCTATCTGTATAAACATGGAAATATCTACACCGCTATCTGTATAAACATGGAAATATCTACACCGCTACCTGTATAAACATGGAAATATCAGCACCGCAATCTGTATGAACATGGAAATATCTACACCGCTATCTGTATGAACATAGAAATATCTACACCGCTATCTGTATGAACATGGAAATAGCTACACCGCTATCTGTATGAACATGGAAATGTCCACACCGATATCTGTATGAACATGGAAATATCTACACCGCCATCTGTATGTACATGGAAATATCTTCACCGCCATCTGTATGAACATGGATATATCTACACAGCCATCTGGATGAACATGGAAATATCTACACCGCTATATGTATGAACCTGGAAATAGCTACAACGCTATCTGTATGAACATGGAAATATCTACACCACTATGTGTATGAACGTGGAAATATCTACAAAGCTATTTCTTTACACATGGAAATAACTACACCGCTATCTATATAAACATGGAAATATGTACACCGCCATCTGTATGAACATGGAAATATCTGCACCGACATCTGTATGAAGATATAAATATCTACACCGCCATCTGTTTTAAGATGGAGATATCTACACCGCCAGCTGTGTAAACATGGAAATATCTAC
The DNA here is from genome assembly GCF_029281585.2 of Gorilla gorilla gorilla. Lineage (NCBI taxonomy): Eukaryota > Metazoa > Chordata > Mammalia > Primates > Hominidae > Gorilla > Gorilla gorilla. The sequence continues at coordinate 4,187,752 of NC_073234.2, forward strand.
ACCGCTATCTGTATAAACATGGAAATATCTACACCGCTATCTGTATGACCATGGAAATATTTACACCGCTACCTGTACAAACATGGAAATATCAGCACCGCTATCTGTATGAACATGGAAATATCTACACAGCCATCTGGATGAACATGGAAATATCTACACCGCTATCTGTATGAACATGGAAATAGCTACACCGCTATCTGTATGAACATGGAAATATCTACACCGCTATCTGTAGGAACATGGAAATATCTGCACTGCTATCTGTATGAACATGGAAATATCTACACCGCTATCTGTATGAACATGGAAATATCTACACCGCTATCTGTATAAACATGGAAATATCTACACCACTATCTGTATAAACATGGAAATATCAGCACCGCAATCTGTATGAACATGGAAATATCTACACCGCTATCTTTATGAACATGGAAATATCTACACAGATATCTGTATGAACATGGAAATATCTTCACCGCCATCTGTATGAACAAAGATATATCTACACAGCCATCTGGATGAACATGGAAATATCTACACCAATATCTGTATGAACATGGAAATATCTACACCGCTATCTGTGTAAACATGCATACATCTTCGTCGCTATCTGTATAAACATGGAAATATCTACACCGCTATCTGTATAAGCATGGAAATATGTGCACCACTACCTGTATAAACATGGAAATATCAGCACCGCTATCTGTATGAACATGGAAATATCTACACAGCCATCTGGATGAATATGGAAATATCAGCACCGCTATCTGTATGAACATGGATATGTCTACACAGCCATCTGGATGAACATGGAAATATCTACACCGCTATCTGTATGAACATGGAAATATCTACACCGCTATCCGTGTAAACAAGCATACATCTTCCCCGCTATCTGTATAAACATGGAAATATCTACACCGCTATCTGTATGAACATGGAAATATCTACACCGCTATCTGTTTGAGCATGGAAATATCTACACCGCTATCTGCATGAAAATGGAAATATCTACACAGGTATCTGCATATACATGGAAATATCTACAAAGCTATCTCTTTACACATGGAAATAACTACACCGATATCTCTATAAACATGGAAATATCTACACCGCGATCTGTATGAACATGGAAATATCAGCACTGCTATCTGTATGAACAAGGATATGTCTACACAGCCATCTGGATGAACATGGAAATATCTACACCGCTATCTGTATGAACATGGAAATATCTACACCGCTATCTGTGTAAACAAGCATACATCTTCACCGCTATCTGTATAAATATGGAAATATCTACACCGCTATCTGTATGAACATGGAAATATCTACACCGCTATCTGTTTGAGCATGGAAATATCTACACCGCTATCTGCATGAAAGTGGAAATATCTACACTGCTATCTGCATATACATGGAAATATCTACAAAGCTATCTCTTTACACATGGAAATAACTACACCGATATCTCTATAAACATGGAAATATCTACACCGCCATCTGTATGAACATGGAAATATCAGCACTGCTATCTGTATGAACAAGGATATGTCTACACAGCCATCTGGATGAACATGGATATATCTACACCGCTATCTGTATGAACATGGAAATATCTACACCGCTATCTGTATGAACATGGAAATATCTACACCGCTATCTGTATAAACATGGAAATATCTACACCGCTATCTGTATAAACATGGAAATATATACACCGCTATCTGTATGAACATGGAAATATCTACACCGCTATCTGTTTGAGCATTGAAGTATCTACACAGCTATCTGCATGAAAATGGAAATATCTACACAGCTATCTGCATATACATGGAAATATCTATAAAGCTATCTCTTTACACATGGAAATAACTACACCGATATCTCTATAAACATGGAAATATCTACACCGCCATCTATATGAACATGGAAATATCAGCACCGCTATCTGTATGAACATGGATATATCTACACAACCATCTGGATGAACATGGAAATATCTACACCGCTATCTGTATGAACATGGAAATATCTACACCGCTATCTGTGTAAACATGCATACATCTTCACCGCTATCTGTATAAACGTGGAAATATCTACACCGCTATCTGTATGAACATTAAAATATCTACACCGCTATCTGTTTGAACATGGAAGTATCTACACCGCTATCTGCATGAAAATGGAAATATCTACACAGCTATCTGCATATACATGGAAATATCTACAAAGCTATCTCTTAACACATGGAAATAACTACACCGCTATCTCTATAAACATGGAAATATCTACACCTCCATCTGTATGAACATGGAAATATCTGAACCGCCATCTCTATGAACATATAAATATCTGCACCGCCATCTGTATTAAAATGGAGATATCTACACCGCAATCTGTATAAACATGGAAATATATACACCGCTATCTGTATAAACATGGAAATATCAGCACCGCTATCTGTATGAACATGGCAATATCTACACCGCTACCTGTATAAACATGGAAATATCTACACCGCTATCTGTATAAACATGGAAATATCAGCACCGCTATCTGTATGAACGTGGAAATATCTACACCGCTATCTTTATGAACATGGAAATATCTACACCGATATCTGTATGAACATGGAAATATCTTCACCGCCATCTGTATTAACATGGATATATCTACACAGCCATCTGGATGAACATGGAAATATCTACACCACTATCTGTATGAACATGGAAATATCTACACCGCTATTTGTGTAAACATGCATACATCTTCACTGCTATCTGTAAAAACATGGGAATATCTGCACCGCCATCTGTATTAAGATGGAGATATCTACACCGCTATCTGTATAAACATGGAAATATCTACACCGCTATCTGTATGAGCATGGAAATATCTACACCGCCATCTGTATGAAGATATAAATATCTTCACCTACATCTGTATGAACATGGATTTATCTACACAGCCATCTGGATGAACATGGAAATATCTACACCGCTATCTGTGTAAACATGCATACATCTTCACCGCTATCTGTATAAACATGGAAATACCTACACCGCAATCTGTATGCACATTGAAATATCTACACCGCTATCTGTTTGAACATGGAAGTATCTACACCGCTATCTGCATGAAAATGGAAATATCTACACAGCTATCTGCATATACATGGAAATATCTACAAAGCTATCTCTTTACACATGGAAATAACTACACCGCTATCACTATAAACATGGAAATATCTACACCGCCATCTGTATGAACATGGAAATATCTGAACCGACATCTCTATGAACATATAAATATCTGCACCGCCATCTCTATTAAGATGGAGATATCTACACCGCTATCTGTATAAACATGGAAATATCTACACCGCTATCTGTATAAACATTTAAATATCTACACCGCTATCTGTATAAACATAGAAATATCTACACCGCTATTTGTATAAACATGGAAATATCAGCACCGCTATCTGTATGAACATGGACATATCTACACCGCTGTCTTTATGAACATGGAAATATCTATACAGATATCTGTATGAACATGGAAATATCTTCACCGCCATCTGTATGAACAAAGATATATCTACACAGCCATCTGGATGAACATGGAAATATCTACACCAATATCTGTATGAACATGGAAATATCTACACCGCTATCTGTGTAAACATGCATACATCTTCGTCGCTATCTGTATAAACATGGAAATATCTACACCGCTATCTGTATAAGCATGGAAATATGTGCACCACTACCTGTATAAACATGGAAATATCAGCACCGCTATCTGTATGAACATGGAAATATCTACACAGCCATCTGGATGAATATGGAAATATCAGCACCGCTATCTGTATGAACATGGATATGTCTACACAGCCATCTGGATGAACATGGAAATATCTACACCGCTATCTGTATGAACATGGAAATATCTACACCGCTATCCGTGTAAACAAGCATATATCTTCACCGCTATCTGTATAAACATGGAAATATCTACACCGCTATCTGTATGAACATGGAAATATCTACACCGCTATCTGTTTGAGCATGGAAATATCTACACCGCTATCTGCATGAAAATGGAAATATCTACACAGCTATCTGCATATACATGGAAATATCTACAAAGCTATCTCTTTACACATGGAAATAACTACACCGATATCTCTATAAACATGGAAATATCTACACCGCCATCTGTATGAACATGGAAATATCAGCACTGCTATCTGTATGAACAAGGATATGTCTACACAGCCATCTGGATGAACATGGAAATATCTACACCGCTATCTGTATGAACATGGAAATATCTACACCGCTATCTGTGTAAACAAGCATACATCTTCACCGCTATCTGTATAAATATGGAAATATCTACACCGCTATCTGTATGAACATGGAAATATCTACACCGCTATCTGTTTGAGCATGGAAATATCTACACCGCTATCTGCATGAAAGTGGAAATATCTACACAGCTATCTGCATATACATGGAAATATCTACAAAGCTATCTCTTTACACATGGAAATAACTACACCGATATCTCTATAAACATGGAAATATCTACACCGCCATCTGTATGAACATGGAAATATCAGCACTGCTATCTGTATGAACAAGGATATGTCTACACCGCCATCTGGATGAACATGGAAATATCTACACCGCTATCTGTATGAACATGGAAATAGCTACACCGCTATCTGTATGAACATGGAAATATCTACACCGCTATCTGTATAAAGATGGAAATATCTACACCGCTATCTGTATAAACATGGAAATATCTACACCGCTATCTGTATGAACATGGAAATATCTACACCGCTATCTGTTTGAGCATTGAAATATCTACACAGCTAACTGCATGAAAATGGAAATATCTACACAGCTATCTGCATATACATGGAAATATTTATAAAGCTATCTCTTTACACATGGAAATAACTACACCGATATCTCTATAAACATGGAAATATCTACACCGCCATCTGTATGAACATGGAAATATCAGCACCGCTATCTCTATGAACATGGATATATCTACACAACCATCTGGATGAACATGGAAATATCTACACCGCTATCTGTATGAACATGGAAATATCTACACCGCTATCTGTGTAAACATGCATACATCTTCACCGCTATCTGTATAAACATGGAAATATCTACACCGCTATCTGTATGAACATTAAAATATCTACACCGCTATCTGTTTGAACATGGAAGTATCTACACCGCTATCTGCATGAAAATGGAAATATCTACACAGCTATCTGCATATACATGGAAATATCTACAAAGCTATCTCTTAACACATGGAAATAACTACACCGCTATCTCTATAAACATGGAAATATCTACACCGCCATCTGTATGAACATGGAAATATCTGAACCGCCATCTCTATGAACATATAAATATCTGCACCGCCATCTGTATTAAAATGGAGATATCTACACCGCAATCTGTATAAACATGGAAATATATACACCGCTATCTGTATAAACATGGAAATATCAGCACCGCTATCTGTATGAACATGGAAATATCTACACCGCTACCTGTATAAACATGGAAATATCTACACCGCTATCTGTATAAACATGGAAATATCAGCACTGCTATCTGTATGAACGTGGAAATATCTACACCGCTATCTTTATGAACATGGAAATATCTACACCGATATCTGTATGAACATGGAAATATCTTCACCGCCATCTGTATTAACATGGATATATCTACACAGCCATCTGGATGAACATGGAAATATCTACACCACTATCTGTATGAACATGGAAATAACTACACCGCTATTTGTGTAAACATGCATACATCTTCACTGCTATCTGTAAAAACATGGGAATATCTGCACCGCCATCTGTATTAAGATGGAGATATCTACACCGCTATCTGTATAAACATGGAAATATCTACACCGCTATCTGTATGAGCATGGAAATATCTACACCGCCATCTGTATGAAGATATAAATATCTTCACCGACATCTGTATGAACATGGATTTATCTACACAGCCATCTGGATGAACATGGAAATATCTACACCGCTATCTGTGTAAACATGCATACATCTTCACCGCTATCTGTATAAACATGGAAATACCTACACCGCAATCTGTATGCACATTGAAATATCTACACCGCTATCTGTTTGAACATGGAAGTATCTACACCAATATCTGCATGAAAATGGAAATATCTACACAGCTATCTGCATATACATGGAAATATCTACAAAGCTATCTCTTTACACATGGAAATAACTACACCGCTATCTCTATAAACATGGAAATATCTACACTGCCATCTGTATGAACATGGAAATATCTGAACCGCCATCTCTATGAACATATAAATATCTGCACCGCCATCTGTATTAAGATGGAGATATCTACACCGCTATCTGTATAAACATGGAAATATCTACACCGCTATCTGTATAAACATTTAAATATCTACACCGCTATCTGTATAAACATGGAAATATCTACACCGCTATCTGTATAAACATGGAAATATCAGCACCGCTATCTGTATGAACATGGAAATATCTACACCGCTATCTGTATGAACATGGAAATACTTACACCGATATCTGTATGAACATGGAAATATCTTCACCGCCATCTGTATGAACATGGATATATCTACACAGCCATCTGGATGAACATGGAAATATCTACACCACTATCTGTATGAACATGGAAATATCTACACCGCTATCTGTGTAAACATGCATACATCTTCACCGCTATCTGTATAAACATGGAAATAACTACACCGCAATCTGAATAAGCATGGAAATATGTACACCACTGCCTGTATAAACATGGAAATACCAGCACCGCTATCTGTATGAACATGGAAATATCTACACAGCCATCTGGATGAATATGGAAATATCAGCACCGCCATCTGTATGAACATGGATATATCTACACAGCCATCTGTATGAACATGGAAATATCTACCCTGCTATCTGTATGAACATGGAAATATCTACACCGCTATCTGTATGAACATGGAAATATCTTCACCGCCATCTGTATGAACATGGATATGTCTACACAGCCATCTGGATGAACATGGAAATATCTACACCACGATCTGTATGAACATGGAAATATCTACACCGCTATCTGTGTAAACATGCATACATCTTCACCGCTATCTGTATAAACATGGAAATATCTACACCGCTATCTTTATGAACATGGAAATATCTACACCGCTATCTGTTTGAACATGGAAATATCTACACCGCTATCTGCATGAAAATAGAAATATCTACACTGCTATCTGCATATACATGGAAATATCTACAAAGCTATCTCTTTACACATGGAAATAACTACACCGCTATCTCTATAAACATGGAAATATCAACACCGCCATCCGTATGAACATGGAAATATCTGCACCGCCATCTGTATGAACTTATAAATATCCACACCGCCATCTGTATTAAGATGGAGATATCTTCACCGCTATCTGTATAAACATGGAAATATCTACACCGCTATCTGTGTAAACATGCATACATCTTCACCGCTATCTGTATAAACATGGAAATAAATACACCGCAATCTGAATAAGCATGGAAATATGTACACCACTGCCTGTATAAACATGGAAATACCAGCACCGCTATCTGTATGAACATGGAAATATCTACACAGCCATCTGGATGAATATGGAAATATCAGCACCGCCATCTGTATGAACATGGATATATCTACACAGCCATCTGTATGAACATGGAAATATCTACCCTGCTATCTGTATGAACATGGAAATATCTACACCGCTATCTGTATGAACATGGAAATATCTTCACCGCCATCTGTATGAACATGGATATGTCTACACAGCCATCTGGATGAACATGGAAATATCTACACCACGATCTGTATGAACATGGAAATATCTACACCGCTATCTGTGTAAACATGCATACTTCTTCACCGCTATCTGTATAAACATGGAAATATCTACACCGCTATCTTTATGAACATGGAAATATCTACACCGCTATCTGTTTGAACATGGAAATATCTACACCGCTATCTGCATGAAAATAGAAATATCTACACTGCTATCTGCATATACATGGAAATATCTACAAAGCTATCTCTTTACACATGGAAATAACTACACCGCTATCTCTATAAACATGGAAATATCAACACCGCCATCCGTATGAACATGGAAATATCTGCACCGCCATCTGTATGAACTTATAAATATCCACACCGCCATCTGTATTAAGATGGAGATATCTTCACCGCTATCTGTATAAACATGGAAATATCTACACCGCTATCTGTGTAAACATGCATACATCTTCACCGCTATCTGTATAAACATGGAAATAAATACACCGCAATCTGAATAAGCATGGAAATATGTACACCACTGCCTGTATAAACATGGAAATACCAGCACCGCTATCTGTATGAACATGGAAATATCTACACAGCCATCTGGATGAATATGGAAATATCAGCACCGCCATCTGTATGAACATGGATATATCTACACAGCCATCTGTATGAACATGGAAATATCTACCCTGCTATCTGTATGAACATGGAAATATCTACACCGCTATCTGTATGAACATGGAAATATCTTCACCGCCATCTGTATGAACATGGATATGTCTACACAGCCATCTGGATGAACATGGAAATATCTACACCACGATCTGTATGAACATGGAAATATCTACACCGCTATCTGTGTAAACATGCATACATCTTCACCGCTATCTGTATAAACATGGAAATATCTACACCGCTATCTTTATGAACATGGAAATATCTACACCGCTATCTGTTTGAACATGGAAATATCTACACCGCTATCTGCATGAAAATAGAAATATCTACACTGCTATCTGCATATACATGGAAATATCTACAAAGCTATCTCTTTACACATGGAAATAACTACACCGCTATCTCTATAAACATGGAAATATCAACACCGCCATCCGTATGAACATGGAAATATCTGCACCTCCATCTGTATGAACTTATAAATATCCACACCGCCATCTGTATTAAGATGGAGATATCTTCACCGCTATCTGTATAAACATGGAAATATCTACACCGCCATCTGTATAAACATGGAAATATCTACGCCGCTACCTGTATAAACATGGAAATATCAGCACCGCTATCTGTATGAACATGGAAACACCTACACCGCTATATGTATGAACATGGAAATATCTACACCGCTATCTGTATGAACATGGAAATATCTTCACCGCCATCTGTATGAACATGGATATATCTACACAGCCATCTGGATGAACATGGAAATACCTACACCGCTATCTGTATGAACATGGAAATAGCTACACCGCTATCTGTATGAACATGGAAATATCTACACCGCTATCTGTATGAACATGGAAATATCTACACCGCTATTTGTATGAACATGGAAATATCTACACCGCTATCTGTTTGAACATGGAAATATCTACACCGCTATCTGCATGAAAATTGAAATATCTACTCAGCGAACTGCATATACATGGAAATATCTACAAAGCTATCTCTTTACACATGGAAATAACTACAGCGCTATCTCTATAAACATGGAAATATCTACACCACCATCTGTATGAACATGGAAATATCTGCAACGCCATCTGTAGGAACATATAAATATCTACACCGCCATCTACATTAAGATGGAAATAGCTACACCGCTGTCTGTATGAACATGGAAATATCTACACCGCTATCTGTATGAACATGGAAATATCTACACCGCTATATGTATGAACATGGAAACAGCTACACCGCTATCTGTAGGAACATGGAAATATCTACAAGACTACCTGTATGAACATGGAAATATCTACACTGCTATCTGTACGAACATGGATATATCTACACCGCCACCTGGATGAACACGGAAATATCTACACCGCTATCTGTATGAACATGGAAATATCTACACCGCTAACTGTGTAAATATGCATACATCTTCACCGCAATCTGTATAAACATGGAAATATCTACACCGCTAACTGTGTAAATATGCATACATCTTCACCGCTATCTGTATAAACATGGAAATATATACACCGCTATCTGTATGAACATGGAAATATCTACACCGCTATCTGTTTGAGCATTGAAATATCTACACAGCTATCTGCATGAAAATGGAAATATCTACACAGCTATCTGCATATACATGGAAATATCTATAAAGCTATCTCATTACACATGGAAATAACTACACCGATATCTCTATAAACATGGAAATATCTACACCGCCATCTGTATGAACATGGAAATATCAGCACCGCTATCTGTATGAACATGGATATATCTACACAACCATCTGGATGAACATGGAAATATCTACACCGCTATCTGTATGAACATGGAAATATCTACACCGCTATCTGTGTAAACATGCATACATCTTCACCGCTATCTGTATAAACATGGAAATATCTACACCGCTATCTGTATGAACATTAAAATATCTACACCGCTATCTGTTTGAACATGGAAGTATCTACACCGCTATCTGCATGAAAATGGAAATATCTACACAGCTATCTGCATATACATGGAAATATCTACAAAGCTATCTCTTAACACATGGAAATAACTACACCGCTATCTCTATAAACATGGAAATATCTACACCGCCATCTGTATGAACATGGAAATATCTGAACCGCCATCTCTATGAACATATAAATATCTGCACCGCCATCTGTATTAAAATGGAGATATCTACACCGCAATCTGTATAAACATGGAAATATATACAACGCTATCTGTATAAACATGGAAATATCAGCACCGCTATCTGTATGAACATGGAAATAACTACACCGCTACCTGTATAAACATGGAAATATCTACACCGCTATCTGTATAAACATGGAAATATCAGCACCGCTATCTGTATGAACGTGGAAATATCTACACCGCTATCTTTATGAACATGGAAATATCTACACCGATATCTGTATGAACATGGAAATATCTTCACCGCCATCTGTATGAACATGGATATATCTACACAGCCATCTGGATGAACATGGAAATATCTACACCACTATCTGTATGAACATGGAAATATCTACACCGCTATTTGTGTAAACATGCATACATCTTCACTGCTATCTGTAAAAACATGGGAATATCTGCACCGCCATCTGTATTAAGATGGAGATATCTACACCGCTATCTGTATAAACATGGAAATATCTACACCGCTATCTGTATGAGCATGGAAATATCTACACCGCCATCTGTATGAAGATATAAATATCTTCACCGACATCTGTATGAACATGGATTTATCTTCACAGCCATCTGGATGAACATGGAAATATCTACACCGCTATCTGTGTAAACATGCATACATCTTCACCGCTATCTGTATAAACATGGAAATACCTACACCGCAATCTGTATGCACATTGAAATATCTACACCGCTATCTGTTTGAACATGGAAGTATCTACACCGCTATCTGCATGAAAATGGAAATATCTACACAGCTATCTGCATATACATGGAAATATCTACAAAGCTATCTCTTTACACATGGAAATAACTACACCGCTATCTCTATAAACATGGAAATATCTACACCGCCATCTGTATGAACATGGAAATATCTGAACCGCCATCTCTATGAACATATAAATATCTGCACCGCCATCTGTATTAAGATGGAGATATCTACACCGCTATCTGTATAAACATGGAAATATCTACACCGCTATCTGTATAAACATGGAAATATCTACACCGCTCCCTGTATAAACATGGAAATATCAGCACCGCAATCTGTATGAACATGGAAATATCTACACCGCTATCTGTATGAACATAGAAATATCTACACCGCTATCTGTATGAACATGGAAATAGCTACACCGCTATCTGTATGAACATGGAAATGTCCACACCGATATCTGTATGAACATGGAAATATCTACACCGCCATCTGTATGTACATGGAAATATCTTCACCGCCATCTGTATGAACATGGATATATCTACACAGCCATCTGGATGAACATGGAAATATCTACACCGCTATATGTATGAACCTGGAAATAGCTACAACGCTATCTGTATGAACATGGAAATATCTACACCACTATGTGTATGAACGTGGAAATATCTACAAAGCTATTTCTTTACACATGGAAATAACTACACCGCTATCTATATAAACATGGAAATATGTACACCGCCATCTGTATGAACATGGAAATATCTGCACCGACATCTGTATGAAGATATAAATATCTACACCGCCATCTGTTTTAAGATGGAGATATCTACACCGCCAGCTGTGTAAACATGGAAATATCTACACCGCTATCTGTATAAACATGGAAATATCTACACCGCTATCTGTATGACCATGGAAATATTTACACCGCTACCTGTACAAACATGGAAATATCAGCACCGCTATCTGTATGAACATGGAAATATCTACACAGCCATCTGGATGAACATGGAAATATCTACACCGCTATCTGTATGAACATGGAAATAGCTACACCGCTATCTGTATGAACATGGAAATATCTACACCGCTATCTGTAGGAACATGGAAATATCTGCACTGCTATCTGTATGAACATGGAAATATCTACACCGCTATCTGTATGAACATGGAAATATCTACACCGCTATCTGTATAAACATGGAAATATCTACACCACTATCTGTATAAACATGGAAATATCAGCACCGCAATCTGTATGAACATGGAAATATCTACACCGCTATCTTTATGAACATGGAAATATCTACACAGATATCTGTATGAACATGGAAATATCTTCACCGCCATCTGTATGAACAAAGATATATCTACACAGCCATCTGGATGAACATGGAAATATCTACACCAATATCTGTATGAACATGGAAATATCTACACCGCTATCTGTGTAAACATGCATACATCTTCGTCGCTATCTGTATAAACATGGAAATATCTACACCGCTATCTGTATAAGCATGGAAATATGTGCACCACTACCTGTATAAACATGGAAATATCAGCACCGCTATCTGTATGAACATGGAAATATCTACACAGCCATCTGGATGAATATGGAAATATCAGCACCGCTATCTGTATGAACATGGATATGTCTACACAGCCATCTGGATGAACATGGAAATATCTACACCGCTATCTGTATGAACATGGAAATATCTACACCGCTATCCGTGTAAACAAGCATACATCTTCCCCGCTATCTGTATAAACATGGAAATATCTACACCGCTATCTGTATGAACATGGAAATATCTACACCGCTATCTGTTTGAGCATGGAAATATCTACACCGCTATCTGCATGAAAATGGAAATATCTACACAGGTATCTGCATATACATGGAAATATCTACAAAGCTATCTCTTTACACATGGAAATAACTACACCGATATCTCTATAAACATGGAAATATCTACACCGTGATCTGTATGAACATGGAAATATCAGCACTGCTATCTGTATGAACAAGGATATGTCTACACAGCCATCTGGATGAACATGGAAATATCTACACCGCTATCTGTATGAACATGGAAATATCTACACCGCTATCTGTGTAAACAAGCATACATCTTCACCGCTATCTGTATAAATATGGAAATATCTACACCGCTATCTGTATGAACATGGAAATATCTACACCGCTATCTGTTTGAGCATGGAAATATCTACACCGCTATCTGCATGAAAGTGGAAATATCTACACTGCTATCTGCATATACATGGAAATATCTACAAAGCTATCTCTTTACACATGGAAATAACTACACCGATATCTCTATAAACATGGAAATATCTACACCGCCATCTGTATGAACATGGAAATATCAGCACTGCTATCTGTATGAACAAGGATATGTCTACACAGCCATCTGGATGAACATGGATATATCTACACCGCTATCTGTATGAACATGGAAATATCTACACCGCTATCTGTATGAACATGGAAATATCTACACCGCTATCTGTATAAACATGGAAATATCTACACCGCTATCTGTATAAACATGGAAATATATACACCGCTATCTGTATGAACATGGAAATATCTACACCGCTATCTGTTTGAGCATTGAAGTATCTACACAGCTATCTGCATGAAAATGGAAATATCTACACAGCTATCTGCATATACATGGAAATATCTATAAAGCTATCTCTTTACACATGGAAATAACTACACCGATATCTCTATAAACATGGAAATATCTACACCGCCATCTATATGAACATGGAAATATCAGCACCGCTATCTGTATGAACATGGATATATCTACACAACCATCTGGATGAACATGGAAATATCTACACCGCTATCTGTATGAACATGGAAATATCTACACCGCTATCTGTGTAAACATGCATACATCTTCACCGCTATCTGTATAAACGTGGAAATATCTACACCGCTATCTGTATGAACATTAAAATATCTACACCGCTATCTGTTTGAACATGGAAGTATCTACACCGCTATCTGCATGAAAATGGAAATATCTACACAGCTATCTGCATATACATGGAAATATCTACAAAGCTATCTCTTAACACATGGAAATAACTACACCGCTATCTCTATAAACATGGAAATATCTACACCTCCATCTGTATGAACATGGAAATATCTGAACCGCCATCTCTATGAACATATAAATATCTGCACCGCCATCTGTATTAAAATGGAGATATCTACACCGCAATCTGTATAAACATGGAAATATATACACCGCTATCTGTATAAACATGGAAATATCAGCACCGCTATCTGTATGAACATGGCAATATCTACACCGCTACCTGTATAAACATGGAAATATCTACACCGCTATCTGTATAAACATGGAAATATCAGCACCGCTATCTGTATGAACGTGGAAATATCTACACCGCTATCTTTATGAACATGGAAATATCTACACCGATATCTGTATGAACATGGAAATATCTTCACCGCCATCTGTATTAACATGGATATATCTACACAGCCATCTGGATGAACATGGAAATATCTACACCACTATCTGTATGAACATGGAAATATCTACACCGCTATTTGTGTAAACATGCATACATCTTCACTGCTATCTGTAAAAACATGGGAATATCTGCACCGCCATCTGTATTAAGATGGAGATATCTACACCGCTATCTGTATAAACATGGAAATATCTACACCGCTATCTGTATGAGCATGGAAATATCTACACCGCCATCTGTATGAAGATATAAATATCTTCACCTACATCTGTATGAACATGGATTTATCTACACAGCCATCTGGATGAACATGGAAATATCTACACCGCTATCTGTGTAAACATGCATACATCTTCACCGCTATCTGTATAAACATGGAAATACCTACACCGCAATCTGTATGCACATTGAAATATCTACACCGCTATCTGTTTGAACATGGAAGTATCTACACCGCTATCTGCATGAAAATGGAAATATCTACACAGCTATCTGCATATACATGGAAATATCTACAAAGCTATCTCTTTACACATGGAAATAACTACACCGCTATCACTATAAACATGGAAATATCTACACCGCCATCTGTATGAACATGGAAATATCTGAACCGACATCTCTATGAACATATAAATATCTGCACCGCCATCTCTATTAAGATGGAGATATCTACACCGCTATCTGTATAAACATGGAAATATCTACACCGCTATCTGTATAAACATTTAAATATCTACACCGCTATCTGTATAAACATAGAAATATCTACACCGCTATTTGTATAAACATGGAAATATCAGCACCGCTATCTGTATGAACATGGACATATCTACACCGCTGTCTTTATGAACATGGAAATATCTATACAGATATCTGTATGAACATGGAAATATCTTCACCGCCATCTGTATGAACAAAGATATATCTACACAGCCATCTGGATGAACATGGAAATATCTACACCAATATCTGTATGAACATGGAAATATCTACACCGCTATCTGTGTAAACATGCATACATCTTCGTCGCTATCTGTATAAACATGGAAATATCTACACCGCTATCTGTATAAGCATGGAAATATGTGCACCACTACCTGTATAAACATGGAAATATCAGCACCGCTATCTGTATGAACATGGAAATATCTACACAGCCATCTGGATGAATATGGAAATATCAGCACCGCTATCTGTATGAACATGGATATGTCTACACAGCCATCTGGATGAACATGGAAATATCTACACCGCTATCTGTATGAACATGGAAATATCTACACCGCTATCCGTGTAAACAAGCATATATCTTCACCGCTATCTGTATAAACATGGAAATATCTACACCGCTATCTGTATGAACATGGAAATATCTACACCGCTATCTGTTTGAGCATGGAAATATCTACACCGCTATCTGCATGAAAATGGAAATATCTACACAGCTATCTGCATATACATGGAAATATCTACAAAGCTATCTCTTTACACATGGAAATAACTACACCGATATCTCTATAAACATGGAAATATCTACACCGCCATCTGTATGAACATGGAAATATCAGCACTGCTATCTGTATGAACAAGGATATGTCTACACAGCCATCTGGATGAACATGGAAATATCTACACCGCTATCTGTATGAACATGGAAATATCTACACCGCTATCTGTGTAAACAAGCATACATCTTCACCGCTATCTGTATAAATATGGAAATATCTACACCGCTATCTGTATGAACATGGAAATATCTACACCGCTATCTGTTTGAGCATGGAAATATCTACACCGCTATCTGCATGAAAGTGGAAATATCTACACAGCTATCTGCATATACATGGAAATATCTACAAAGCTATCTCTTTACACATGGAAATAACTACACCGATATCTCTATAAACATGGAAATATCTACACCGCCATCTGTATGAACATGGAAATATCAGCACTGCTATCTGTATGAACAAGGATATGTCTACACCGCCATCTGGATGAACATGGAAATATCTACACCGCTATCTGTATGAACATGGAAATAGCTACACCGCTATCTGTATGAACATGGAAATATCTACACCGCTATCTGTATAAAGATGGAAATATCTACACCGCTATCTGTATAAACATGGAAATATCTACACCGCTATCTGTATGAACATGGAAATATCTACACCGCTATCTGTTTGAGCATTGAAATATCTACACAGCTAACTGCATGAAAATGGAAATATCTACACAGCTATCTGCATATACATGGAAATATTTATAAAGCTATCTCTTTACACATGGAAATAACTACACCGATATCTCTATAAACATGGAAATATCTACACCGCCATCTGTATGAACATGGAAATATCAGCACCGCTATCTCTATGAACATGGATATATCTACACAACCATCTGGATGAACATGGAAATATCTACACCGCTATCTGTATGAACATGGAAATATCTACACCGCTATCTGTGTAAACATGCATACATCTTCACCGCTATCTGTATAAACATGGAAATATCTACACCGCTATCTGTATGAACATTAAAATATCTACACCGCTATCTGTTTGAACATGGAAGTATCTACACCGCTATCTGCATGAAAATGGAAATATCTACACAGCTATCTGCATATACATGGAAATATCTACAAAGCTATCTCTTAACACATGGAAATAACTACACCGCTATCTCTATAAACATGGAAATATCTACACCGCCATCTGTATGAACATGGAAATATCTGAACCGCCATCTCTATGAACATATAAATATCTGCACCGCCATCTGTATTAAAATGGAGATATCTACACCGCAATCTGTATAAACATGGAAATATATACACCGCTATCTGTATAAACATGGAAATATCAGCACCGCTATCTGTATGAACATGGAAATATCTACACCGCTACCTGTATAAACATGGAAATATCTACACCGCTATCTGTATAAACATGGAAATATCAGCACTGCTATCTGTATGAACGTGGAAATATCTACACCGCTATCTTTATGAACATGGAAATATCTACACCGATATCTGTATGAACATGGAAATATCTTCACCGCCATCTGTATTAACATGGATATATCTACACAGCCATCTGGATGAACATGGAAATATCTACACCACTATCTGTATGAACATGGAAATAACTACACCGCTATTTGTGTAAACATGCATACATCTTCACTGCTATCTGTAAAAACAAGGGAATATCTGCACCGCCATCTGTATTAAGATGGAGATATCTACACCGCTATCTGTATAAACATGGAAATATCTACACCGCTATCTGTATGAGCATGGAAATATCTACACCGCCATCTGTATGAAGATATAAATATCTTCACCGACATCTGTATGAACATGGATTTATCTACACAGCCATCTGGATGAACATGGAAATATCTACACCGCTATCTGTGTAAACATGCATACATTTTCACCGCTATCTGTATAAACATGGAAATACCTACACCGCAATCTGTATGCACATTGAAATATCTACACCGCTATCTGTTTGAACATGGAAGTATCTACACCAATATCTGCATGAAAATGGAAATATCTACACAGCTATCTGCATATACATGGAAATATCTACAAAGCTATCTCTTTACACATGGAAATAACTACACCGCTATCTCTATAAACATGGAAATATCTACACTGCCATCTGTATGAACATGGAAATATCTGAACCGCCATCTCTATGAACATATAAATATCTGCACCGCCATCTGTATTAAGATGGAGATATCTACACCGCTATCTGTATAAACATGGAAATATCTACACCGCTATCTGTATAAACATTTAAATATCTACACCGCTATCTGTATAAACATGGAAATATCTACACCGCTATCTGTATAAACATGGAAATATCAGCACCGCTATCTGTATGAACATGGAAATATCTACACCGCTATCTGTATGAACATGGAAATACTTACACCGATATCTGTATGAACATGGAAATATCTTCACCGCCATCTGTATGAACATGGATATATCTACACAGCCATCTGGATGAACATGGAAATATCTACACCGCTATCTGTTTGAACATGGAAATATCTACACCGCTATCTGCATGAAAATAGAAATATCTACACTGCTATCTGCATATACATGGAAATATCTACAAAGCTATCTCTTTACACATGGAAATAACTACACCGCTATCTCTATAAACATGGAAATATCAACACCGCCATCCGTATGAACATGGAAATATCTGCACCGCCATCTGTATGAACTTATAAATATCCACACCGCCATCTGTATTAAGATGGAGATATCTTCACCGCTATCTGTATAAACATGGAAATATCTACACCGCTATCTGTGTAAACATGCATACATCTTCACCGCTATCTGTATAAACATGGAAATAAATACACCGCAATCTGAATAAGCATGGAAATATGTACACCACTGCCTGTATAAACATGGAAATACCAGCACCGCTATCTGTATGAACATGGAAATATCTACACAGCCATCTGGATGAATATGGAAATATCAGCACCGCCATCTGTATGAACATGGATATATCTACACAGCCATCTGTATGAACATGGAAATATCTACCCTGCTATCTGTATGAACATGGAAATATCTACACCGCTATCTGTATGAACATGGAAATATCTTCACCGCCATCTGTATGAACATGGATATGTCTACACAGCCATCTGGATGAACATGGAAATATCTACACCACGATCTGTATGAACATGGAAATATCTACACCGCTATCTGTGTAAACATGCATACATCTTCACCGCTATCTGTATAAACATGGAAATATCTACACCGCTATCTTTATGAACATGGAAATATCTACACCGCTATCTGTTTGAACATGGAAATATCTACACCGCTATCTGCATGAAAATAGAAATATCTACACTGCTATCTGCATATACATGGAAATATCTACAAAGCTATCTCTTTACACATGGAAATAACTACACCGCTATCTCTATAAACATGGAAATATCAACACCGCCATCCGTATGAACATGGAAATATCTGCACCTCCATCTGTATGAACTTATAAATATCCACACCGCCATCTGTATTAAGATGGAGATATCTTCACCGCTATCTGTATAAACATGGAAATATCTACACCGCCATCTGTATAAACATGGAAATATCTACGCCGCTACCTGTATAAACATGGAAATATCAGCACCGCTATCTGTATGAACATGGAAACACCTACACCGCTATATGTATGAACATGGAAATATCTACACCGCTATCTGTATGAACATGGAAATATCTTCACCGCCATCTGTATGAACATGGATATATCTACACAGCCATCTGGATGAACATGGAAATACCTACACCGCTATCTGTATGAACATGGAAATAGCTACACCGCTATCTGTATGAACATGGAAATATCTACACCGCTATCTGTATGAACATGGAAATATCTACACCGCTATTTGTATGAACATGGAAATATCTACACCGCTATCTGTTTGAACATGGAAATATCTACACCGCTATCTGCATGAAAATTGAAATATCTACTCAGCGAACTGCATATACATGGAAATATCTACAAAGCTATCTCTTTACACATGGAAATAACTACAGCGCTATCTCTATAAACATGGAAATATCTACACCACCATCTGTATGAACATGGAAATATCTGCAACGCCATCTGTAGGAACATATAAATATCTACACCGCCATCTACATTAAGATGGAAATAGCTACACCGCTGTCTGTATGAACATGGAAATATCTACACCGCTATCTGTATGAACATGGAAATATCTACACCGCTATTTGTATGAACATGGAAATATCTACACCGCTATCTGTTTGAACATGGAAATATCTACACCGCTATCTGCATGAAAATTGAAATATCTACTCAGCGAACTGCATATACATGGAAATATCTACAAAGCTATCTCTTTACACATGGAAATAACTACAGCGCTATCTCTATAAACATGGAAATATCTACACCACCATCTGTATGAACATGGAAATATCTGCAACGCCATCTGTAGGAACATATAAATATCTACACCGCCATCTACATTAAGATGGAAATAGCTACACCGCTGTCTGTATGAACATGGAAATATCTACACCGCTATCTGTATGAACATGGAAATATCTACACCGCTATATGTATGAACATGGAAACAGCTACACCGCTATCTGTAGGAACATGGAAATATCTACAAGACTACCTGTATGAACATGGAAATATCTACACTGCTATCTGTACGAACATGGATATATCTACACCGCCACCTGGATGAACACGGAAATATCTACACCGCTATCTGTATGAACATGGAAATATCTACACCGCTAACTGTGTAAATATGCATACATCTTCACCGCAATCTGTATAAACATGGAAATATCTACACCGCTATCTGTTTCAACATGGAAATATCTACACCGCTATCTGTTTCAACATGGAAATATCTACACCGCTGTCTGCATGAAAATGGAAATAACTACATAGCTATCTGCATATACATGGAAATATCTACTCAGCTATCTCTTTACACATGGAAATAACTACACCGCTATCTCTATAAACACTGAAATATCTACACCGGAATCTGTATGAACATGGAGATATCTGCACCGCCATCTGTATGAACATATAAATATCTACACCGCCATCTGTATTAAGAAGGAGATATCTACACCACTATTTGTATAAACATGGAAATATCTACACCGCTATCTGTATAAACATAGAAATATCTACACAGCTATCTGTATAAACATGGAAATATCTACACCGCTACCTGTTTAAACATGGAAATATCAGCACAGCTAACGGTATGAACATGGAAATATCTACACCGCTATCTGTATGAACATGGAAATATCTACACCGCTATCTGTATGAACATGGAAATAACTTCACCGCCATCTGTATGAACATGCATATATCAACACAGCCATCTGTATGAACATGGAAATATCTACACCGCTATCTGCATGAAAATAGAAATATCTACACTGCTATCTGCATATACATGGAAATATCTACAAAGCTATCTCTTTACACATGGAAATAACTACACCGCTATCTCTATAAACATGGAAATATCAACACCGCCATCCGTATGAACATGGAAATATCTGCACCGCCATCTGTATGAACTTATAAATATCCACACCGCCATCTGTATTAAGATGGAGATATCTTCACCGCTATCTGTATAAACATGGAAATATCTACACCGCCATCTGTATAAACATGGAAATATCTACGCCGCTACCTGTATAAACATGGAAATATCAGCACCGCTATCTGTATGAACATGGAAACACCTACACCGCTATATGTATGAACATGGAAATATCTACACCGCTATCTGTATGAACATGGAAATATCTTCACCGCCATCTGTATGAACATGGATATACCTACACAGCCATCTGGATGAACATGGAAATACCTACACCGCTATCTGTATGAACATGGAAATAGCTACACCGCTATCTGTATGAACATGGAAATATCTACACCGCTATCTGTATGAACATGGAAATATCTACACCGCTATTTGTATGAACATGGAAATATCTACACCGCTATCTGTTTGAACATGGAAATATCTACACCGCTATCTGCATAAAAATTGAAATATCTTCTCAGCGAACTGCATATACATGGAAATATCTACAATGCTATCTCTTTACACATGGAAATAACTACAGCGCTATCTCTACAAACATGGAAATATCTACACCACCATCTGTATGAAAATGGAAATATCTGCAACGCCATCTTTAGGAACATATAAATATCTACACCGCCATCTATATTAAGATGGAAATAGCTACACCGCTGTCTGTATGAACATGGAAATATCTACACCGCTATCTGTATGAACATGGAAATATCTACACCGCTATATGTATGAAAATGGAAATAGCTACACCGCTATCTGTATGAACATGGAAATATCTACAAGACTACCTGTATGAACATGGAAATATCTACACTGCTATCTGTACGAACATGGATATATCTACACCGCCACCTGGATGAACACGGAAATATCTACACCGCTATCTGTATGAACATGGAAATATCTACACCGCTAACTGTGTAAATATGCATACATCTTCACCGCAATCTGTATAAACATGGAAATATCTACACCGCTATCTGTTTCAACATGGAAATATCTACACCGCTATCTGTTTGAACATGGAAATATCTAAACCGCTATCTGCATGAAAATAGAAATATCTACACAGCTATCTGCATATACATGGAAATATCTACAAAGCTATCTCTTTACACAAGGATATAACTACACCGCTATCTCTATAAACACGGAAATATCTACACCGCCATGTGTATGAACATGGAAATATCTCCACCGCCATCTGTATGAACATATAAATATCTACACCGCCATCTGTATTAAGATTGGAGATATCTACACCGCTCTCTGTATAAACATGGAAATATCTACACCGCTACCTGTATAAACATGGAAATATCAGCACCGCTATCTGTATGAACATGGAAATGTCTGCACCGCTATCTCTACGAACATGGAAATACCTACACCGCTATCTGTATGAACATGGAAATAGCTACACCGCTATCTGTATGAACATGGAAATATCTACACCACTATCTGTAGGAACATGGAAATATCTACACCGCTATCTGTATGAACATGGATATATCTACACAGCCATCTGGATGAACATGGAAATATCTACACCGCTATCTGCATGAACATGGAAATATCTACACCGCTATCTGTGTAAAGAAGCATACATCTTCACCGCAATCTGTATAAGCATGGAAATATCAACACCGCTTTCTGTATGAACGTGGAAATATCTACACCGCTATCTGTTTGAACATGGAAATATCTAAACCGCTATGAGCATGAAAATGGAAATATCTACACAGCTATCTGCATATACATGGAAATATCTACACAGCTATCTCTTTACACATGGAAATAACTACACCGCTATCTCTATAAACATGGAAATATCTACACCGCCATCTGTATGAACATGGAAATATCTGAACCGCCATCTGTATGAACATATAAATATCTACACCGCCAACTGTATTAAGATGGGGATATCAACACCGCTATCTGTATAAACATGGAAATATTTACACCGCTATCTGAATAAACATGGAAATATCTACACCGCTATCTGTATAAACATGGAAATATCAGCACCGCTATCTGTATGAACATGGAAATATCAGCCCCTCTATCTGTATGAACATGGAAGTATCTACACCGCTATCTCTATGAACATGGAAATATCTACACCGCTATCTGTATAAACATGGAAATATCTGCACCGCAATCTGTATGAACATGGAAATATCTTCACCGCCATCTGTGTGAACATGGATATATCTACACAGCCATATGGATGAACATGGAAATATCTACACCGCTATATGCATGAACATGGAAATAGCTACACCGCTATCTGTATGAACATGGAAATAGCCACACCGCCATCTGTATGAACATGGAAATATCTGCACCGCCATCTGTATGAACATATACATATCTACACCGCCATCTGTATTAAGATGGAGATATCTACACCGCTATCTGTATAAACCTGGAAATAACTACACCGCTATCTGTATAAACATGGAAATATCCACACCGCTATCTGTATGAACATGGAAATATCTGCACCGCCATCTGTATGAACATATAAATATCTTCACCGCCAACTGTATTAAGATGGAGATATCTACACCGCTATCTGTATAAACATGGAAATATCTACACCGCTATCTGTATAAACATGGAAATATCTACACCGCTATCTGTATAAACCTGGAAATAACTACACCGCTATCTGTATAAACATGGAAATATCCACACCGCTATCTGTATGAACATGGAAATAACTACACCGCTATCTGTATAAACATGGAAATATCCACACCGCTAGCTGTATGAACATGGAAATATCAGCACCGCTATCTGTACGAACATGGAAATATCTACACCGCTATCTGTATGAACATGGAAATAGCTACACCGCTATCTGTATGAACATGGAAATATCTACACCACAATCTGTATGGACATGGAAATATCTACACCGCTATCTGTATGAACATGGATATATCTACACAGCCTTCTGGATGAACATTTAAATATCTACACCGCTATCTCTATGAACATGGAAATATCTACACGGCTATCTGTTTGAACATGGAAATATCTAAACCACTTTCTGCATGAAAATGGAAATATCTACACAGCTACCTGCATATACATGGAAATATCAACACAGCTATCTCTTTACACATGGAAATAACTACACCGCTATCTCTATAAACATGGAAATATCTACACCGCCATCTGTATGTACATGGAAATATCTGCACCGCCATCTGTATGAACATATAAATATCTACACCGCCAACTGTATTAAGATGGAGATATCTACACCGCTATCTGTATAAACATGGAAATATCTACACCGCTATCTGTATAAACATGGAAATATCTACACCGCTATCTGTATAAACATGGAAATATCAGCACCGCTATCTGCATGAACATGGAAATATCAGCCCCTCTATCTGTATGAACATGGAAGTATCTACACCGCTATCTCTATAAACATGGAAATATCTACACCGCCATCTGTATGAACATGGAAATATCTGCACCGCCATCAGTATTAACATACAAATATCTACACCGCCATCTGTATTTAGATGGAGATATCTACACTGCTATCTGTATAAACCTGGAAATATCTACACTGCTATCTGTATAAACATGGAAATATCTACACCGCCGTCTGTATGAACGTGGAAATGTCTAAACCGCCATCTCTATAAACATGTAAATATCTACACCCCCCTCTGTAGGAACATGGAAATATCTACAACGCTATCTGCTTAAACATTGAAATATCTACACCGCTATCTGCCTAAAAGTGGAAATATCTACACCGCGATCTGCATAAACTTGGAAATATCTACACCGCTGTCTGTGTAAACATGGAAATATCTAAACCACAAACTGTAGGAACATGGAAATATCTACACGACTATCTCCATAAACATGGAAATATCTACACCGCTATCTGTATAAACATGGAAATATCTACACAGCCATCTGTAGGAACATGTAAATATCTACCCCACTATCTCTATAAACATGGAAATATCTACACTGCTATCTGTATAAACATGGAAATATCTACACCGCTATCTGTGTAAACATGGAAAGATCTACACCGCTATCTCTGAAAACATGGAAAGATCTACACCATTATGTGTATAAAGACGTAAATATCTACACCGCTATCTGTATAAACATGGAAATATCTACACAGCTATCTGTATGAACATGGAAATATCTACACCACTATCTGTATAAACATGGAAATATCTACACAGCCATCTGTAGGAAGATGTAAATACCTACCCCACTATCTCTATAAACATGGAAATATCTACACTGCTATCTGTATAAATATGGAAATATCTACACCGCTATCTGTGTAAACATGGAAAGATCAACACCGCTATCTCTGAAAACATGGAAAGATCTACAGCATTATGTGTATAAAGACGTAAATATCTACACTGCTATCTGTATAAACATGGAAATACCTACGCAGCCATCTGTAGGAACATGTAAATATCTACACAGTTATCTGTATACACATGGAAATGTCTACACCGCTATCTGTATAAACATGGAAATATCTACACCGCTATCTGTGTAAACATGGAAATATTTTCACCACTATCTGTGTAAACATGGAAATATCTACACCACTATCTGTGTAAACATGGAAATATCTACACCGCTATCTGTACACACATGGAAATATCTACACAGCCATCTGTAGGAATATGTAAGTATCTACACCGTTATCTGTATACACATGGAATTATCTACACCGCTATCTGTATGAACATGGAAATATCTACACCGCTATCTGTGTAAACATGGAAATATCTACACAGATATCTGTGTAAACATGGAAATATCTACACCGCTATCTCTGTAAACATGGAAATATCTACAGAGTCATCTGTATACATCTGTATAAACATGGAAATATCTACACCGTTATCTGTGTAAACATGGAAATATCTACACCGTTATCTGTGTAAACATGGAAATATCTACATCGCTATCTCTAAAAACATGGAAAGACCTACACCATTATGTGTCTAAAGACGGAAATATCTACACCGCTATCTGTATAAACATGGAAATATCTACACCGCCATCTGTATGAACGTGGAAATGTCTAAACCGCCATCTCTATAAACATGTAAATTTCTACACCCCCCTCTGTAGGAACATGGAAATATCTACAACGCTATGTGCTTAAACATTGAAATATCTACACCGCTATCTGCCTAAAAGTGGAAATATCTACACCGCGATCTGCATAAACTTGGAAATATCTACACCGCGGTCTGTGTAAACATGGAAATATCTAAACCACAAACTGTAGGAACATGGAAATATCTACACGACTATCTCCATAAACATGGAAATATCTACACCGCTATCTGTATAAACATGGAAATATCTACACAGCCATCTGTAGGAACATGTAAATATCTACACCACTATCTCTATAAACATGGAAATATCTACACTGCTATCTGTATAAACATGGAAGTATCTACACCGCTATCTGTGTAAACATGGAAAGATCTACACAGCTATCTCTGAAAACATGGAAAGATCTACACCATTATGTGTATAAAGACGTAAATATCTACACCGCTATCTGTATAAACATGGAAATATCTACACAGCTATCTGTATGAAGATGGAAATATCTACACCGCTATCTGTATAAACATGGAAATATCTACACAGCCATCTGTAGGAACATGTAAATATCTTCACCTCTATCTCTATAAACATGGAAATATCTACACTGCTATCTGTATAAATATGGAAATATCTACACCGCTATCTGTGTAAACATGGAAAGATCTACACCGCTATCTCTGAAAACATGTAAAGATCTACAGCATTATGTGTATAAAGACGTAAATATCTACACTGCTATCTGTATAAACATGGAAATATCTACGCAGCCATCTGTAGGAACATGTAAATATCTACACAGTTATCTGTATACACATGGAATTATCTACACCGCTATCTGTATGAACATGGAAATATCTACACCGCTATCTGTGTAAACATGGAAATATCTACACCGCTATCTGTGTAAACATGGAGATATCTGCACCGCTATCTCTATAAACATGGAAATATCCACACAGCCATCTATATAAACATGGAAATATCTACACTATGCTCTGTATAAAGCTGGAAATATCTACACTGATATCTCTATAAACATGGAAATATCTACACCGCTATCTGTGTAAACATGGAAATATCTACACCGCTGTCTGTGTAAACATGGAAATACCTACACCGCTATATCTATAAACATGGAAATATCTACACCGCCATCTGTATGGGTATGGAAATATCTACACCGCCATCTGTATAAACATGGAAATATCTACACCGTTATCTGTGTACACATGGAATTATCTACACCGCTATCTGTATAAACATGGACATATCTACAATGCTATCTGCGTAAACATGGAAATATCCTCACCGCTATCTCTATATACATGCAAGTATCTACACCGCTATCTGTGTAAACATGGAAATATCTACACCGATATCTCTGTAAACTTGGAAATATCTACACCGCTATCTCTGTAAACATGGAAATATCTACAGAGTCATCTGTATAAACATGGAAATATCTACACCGCTATCTCTGTAAACATGGAAATATCTACAGAGTCATCTGTATAAACATGGAAATATCTACACCGCTATCTGTGTAAACATGGAAAGATCTACACCGCTATCTCTGAAAACATGGAAAGATCTACACCATTATGTGTATAAAGACGTAAATATCTACACCGCTATCTGTATAAACATGGAAATATCTACACAGCAATCTGTATGAACATGGAAATATCTACACCGCTATCTGTATAAACATGGAAATATCTACACAGCCATCTGTAGGAACATGTAAATATCTACCCCACTATCTCTATAAACATGGAAATATCTACACTGCTATCTGTATAAATATGGAAATATCTACACCGCTATCTGTGTAAACATGGAAAGATCTACACCGCTATCTCTGTAAACATGGAAATATCTACAGAGTCATCTGTATACATCTGTATAAACATGGAAATATCTACACCGTTATCTGTGTAAACATGGAAATATCTACACCGTTATCTGTGTAAACATGGAAATATCTACATCGCTATCTCTAAAAACATGGAAAGACCTACACCATTATGTGTCTAAAGACGGAAATATCTACACCGCTATCTGTATAAACATGGAAATATCTACACCGCCATCTGTATGAACTTGGAAATGTCTAAACCGCCATCTCTATAAACATGTAAATATCTACACCCCCCTCTGTAGGAACATGGAAATATCTACAACGCTATGTGCTTAAACATTGAAATATCTACACCGCTATCTGCCTAAAAGTGGAAATATCTACAACGCTATCTGCATAAACTTGGAAATATCTACACCGCTGTCTGTGTAAACATGGAAATATCTAAACCAAAAACTGTAGGAACTTGGAAATATCTACACGACTATCTCCATAAACATGGAAATATCTACACCGCTATCTGTATAAACATGGAAATATCTACACAGCCATCTGTAGGAACATGTAAATATCTACACCACTATCTCTATAAACATGGAAATATCTACACTGCTATCTGTATAAACATGGAAGTATCTACACCGCTATCTTTGTAAACATGGAAAGATCTACACCGCTATCTCTGAAAACATGGAAAGATCTACACCATTATGTGTATAAAGACGTAAATATCTACACCGCTATCTGTATAAACATGGAAATATCTACACAGCTATCTGTATGAACATGGAAATATCTACACCGCTATCTGTATAAACATGGAAATATCTACACAGCCATCTGTAGGAACATGTAAATATCTACACCACTATCTCTATAAACATGGAAATATCTACACTGCTATCTGTATAAATATAGAAATATCTACACCGCTATCTGTGTAAACATGGAAAGAGCTACACCGCTATCTCTGAAAACATGTAAAGATCTACAGCATTATGTGTATAAAGACGTAAATATCTACACTGCTATCTGTATAAACATGGAAATATCTACGCAGCCATCTGTAGGAACATGTAAATATCTACACAGTTATCTGTATACACATGGAATTATGTACACCGCTATCTGTATGAACATGGAAATATCTACACCGCTATCTGTGTAAACATGGAAATATCTACACCGCTATCTGTGTAAACATGGAGATATCTGCACCGCTATCTCTATAAACATGGAAATATCCACACAGCCATCTATATAAACATGGAAATATCTACACTACGCTCTGTATAAAGCTGGAAATATCTACACTGATATCTCTATAAACATGGAAATATCTACACCGCTATCTGTGTAAACATGGAAATATCTACACCGCTATCTGTATAAACATGGAAATATCTACACCGCCATCTGTATGAACGTGGAAATGTCTAAACCGCCATCTCTATAAACATGTAAATTTCTACACCCCCCTCTGTAGGAACATGGAAATATCTACAACGCTATGTGCTTAAACATTGAAATATCTACACCGCTATCTGCCTAAAAGTGGAAATATCTACACCGCGATCTGCATAAACTTGGAAATATCTACACCGCGGTCTGTGTAAACATGGAAATATCTAAACCACAAACTGTAGGAACATGGAAATATCTACACGACTATCTCCATAAACATGGAAATATCTACACCGCTATCTGTATAAACATGGAAATATCTACACAGCCATCTGTAGGAACATGTAAATATCTACACCACTATCTCTATAAACATGGAAATATCTACACTGCTATCTGTATAAACATGGAAGTATCTACACCGCTATCTGTGTAAACATGGAAAGATCTACACAGCTATCTCTGAAAACATGGAAAGATCTACACCATTATGTGTATAAAGACGTAAATATCTACACCGCTATCTGTATAAACATGGAAATATCTACACAGCTATCTGTATGAACATGGAAATATCTACACCGCTATCTGTATAAACATGGAAATATCTACACAGCCATCTGTAGGAACATGTAAATATCTTCACCTCTATCTCTATAAACATGGAAATATCTACACTGCTATCTGTATAAATATGGAAATATCTACACCGCTATCTGTGTAAACATGGAAAGATCTACACCGCTATCTCTGAAAACATGTAAAGATCTACAGCATTATGTGTATAAAGACGTAAATATCTACACTGCTATCTGTATAAACATGGAAATATCTACGCAGCCATCTGTAGGAACATGTAAATATCTACACAGTTATCTGTATACACATGGAATTATCTACACCGCTATCTGTATGAACATGGAAATATCTACACCGCTATCTGTGTAAACATGGAAATATCTACACCGCTATCTGTGTAAACATGGAGATATCTGCACCGCTATCTCTATAAACATGGAAATATCCACACAGCCATCTATATAAACATGGAAATATCTACACTACGCTCTGTATAAAGCTGGAAATATCTACACTGATATCTCTATAAACATGGAAATATCTACACCGCTATCTGTGTAAACATGGAAATATCTACACCGCTGTCTGTGTAAACATGGAAATACCTACACCGCTATATCTATAAACATGGAAATATCTACACCGCCATCTGTATGGGTATGGAAATATCTACACCGCCATCTGTATAAACATGGAAATATCTACACCGTTATCTGTGTACACATGGAATTATCTACACCGCTATCTGTATAAACATGGACATATCTACAATGCTATCTGCGTAAACATGGAAATATCCTCACCGCTATCTCTATATACATGCAAGTATCTACACCGCTATCTGTGTAAACATGGAAATATCTACACCGATATCTCTGTAAACTTGGAAATATCTACACCGCTATCTCTGTAAACATGGAAATATCTACAGAGTCATCTGTATAAACATGGAAATATCTACACCGCTATCTCTGTAAACATGGAAATATCTACAGAGTCATCTGTATAAACATGGAAATATCTACACCGCTATCTGTGTAAACATGGAAAGATCTACACCGCTATCTCTGAAAACATGGAAAGATCTACACCATTATGTGTATAAAGACGTAAATATCTACACCGCTATCTGTATAAACATGGAAATATCTACACAGCAATCTGTATGAACATGGAAATATCTACACCGCTATCTGTATAAACATGGAAATATCTACACAGCCATCTGTAGGAACATGTAAATATCTACCCCACTATCTCTATAAACATGGAAATATCTACACTGCTATCTGTATAAATATGGAAATATCTACACCGCTATCTGTGTAAACATGGAAAGATCTACACCGCTATCTCTGTAAACATGGAAATATCTACAGAGTCATCTGTATACATCTGTATAAACATGGAAATATCTACACCGTTATCTGTGTAAACATGGAAATATCTACACCGTTATCTGTGTAAACATGGAAATATCTACATCGCTATCTCTAAAAACATGGAAAGACCTACACCATTATGTGTCTAAAGACGGAAATATCTACACCGCTATCTGTATAAACATGGAAATATCTACACCGCCATCTGTATGAACTTGGAAATGTCTAAACCGCCATCTCTATAAACATGTAAATATCTACACCCCCCTCTGTAGGAACATGGAAATATCTACAACGCTATGTGCTTAAACATTGAAATATCTACACCGCTATCTGCCTAAAAGTGGAAATATCTACAACGCTATCTGCATAAACTTGGAAATATCTACACCGCTGTCTGTGTAAACATGGAAATATCTAAACCAAAAACTGTAGGAACATGGAAATATCTACACGACTATCTCCATAAACATGGAAATATCTACACCGCTATCTGTATAAACATGGAAATATCTACACAGCCATCTGTAGGAACATGTAAATATCTACACCACTATCTCTATAAACATGGAAGTATCTACACTGCTATCTGTATAAACATGGAAGTATCTACACCGCTATCTGTGTAAACATGGAAAGATCTACACCGCTATCTCTGAAAACATGGAAAGATCTACACCATTATGTGTATAAAGACGTAAATATCTACACCGCTATCTGTATAAACATGGAAATATCTACACAGCTATCTGTATGAACATGGAAATATCTACACCGCTATCTGTATAAACATGGAAATATCTACACAGCCATCTGTAGGAACATGTAAATATCTACACCACTATCTCTATAAACATGGAAATATCTACACTGCTATCTGTATAAATATAGAAATATCTACACCGCTATCTGTGTAAACATGGAAAGATCTACACCGCTATCTCTGAAAACATGTAAAGATCTACAGCATTATGTGTATAAAGACATAAATATCTACACTGCTATCTGTATAAACATGGAAATATCTACGCAGCCATCTGTAGGAACATGTAAATATCTACACAGTTATCTGTATACACATGGAATTATGTACACCGCTATCTGTATGAACATGGAAATATCTACACCGCTATCTGTGTAAACATGGAAATATCTACACCGCTATCTGTGTAAACATGGAGATATCTGCACCGCTATCTCTATAAACATGGAAATATCCACACAGCCATCTATATAAACATGGAAATATCTACACTACGCTCTGTATAAAGCTGGAAATATCTACACTGATATCTCTATAAACATGGAAATATCTACACCGCTATCTGTGTAAACATGGAAATATCTACACCGCTGTCTGTGTAAACATGGAAATACCTACACCGCTATATCTATAAACATGGAAATATCTACACCGCCATCTGTATGGGTATGGAAATATCTACACCGCCATCTGTATAAACATGGAAATATCTACACCGTTATCTGTGTACACATGGAATTATCTACACCGCTATCTGTATAAACATGGACATATCTACAATGCTATCTGCGTAAACATGGAAATATCCTCACCGCTATCTCTATATACATGCAAATATCTACACCGCTATCTGTGTAAACATGGAAATATCTACACCGATATCTCTGTAAACTTGGAAATATCTACACCGCTATCTCTGTAAACATGGAAATATCTACAGAGTCATCTGTATAAACATGGAAATATCTACACCGCTATCTGTGTAAACATGGAAATATCTACACCGCTATCTCTAAAAACATGGAAAGATCTACACCATTATGTGTATAAAGACGGAAATATCTATGCCGCTATCTGTATAAACATGGAAATATCTACACCGCCATCTGTATGAATGTGGAAATGTCTAAACCGCCATCTCTATAAACATGTAAATATCTACACCGCCCTCTGTAGGAACATGGAAATATCTACACCGCTATCTGTTTAAACATTGAAATATCTACACCGCTGTCTGCCTAAAAGTGGAAATATCTACACCGCTATCTGCATAAACTTGGAAATACCTACACCGCTATCTGTGTACACATGGAAATATCTACACCACCAACTGTAGGAACATGAAAATATCTACACCGCCAACTCTATAAACATTGAAATATCTACATCGCTATCTGTATAAACATGGAAATATCTACACCGCTATCTGTGTAAACATGGAAATATCTACACCGCCTTCTGTGTAAACATGGAAATATCTACACCGCCATATCTATAAACATGGAAATATCTTCAACTCCATCTGTATGAACATGGAATTATCTACACTGCCATCTGTATGAACATGGATACATCTACACCGCTATCTGTATAAACATGGAAAAATCTACACCGCCATCGGTAGGAAAATGAAAATATCTACACCACCATCTGTATGAACAGGGAACTATGTACACCACCATCTGTATCAACATGAAAATGCCTACACCGCCATCTGTATCACAATGGAAATATCTGCACCGCCATCTTTATAACAATGGAAATATCTAAACCGCCGTCTGTATGGAAATGGAAAAATCTACACCACCATCTGTATAAAGGTGGAAATATCTACACCGCTATCTGTGTGAACATGGAAATATCTACAACGCTATCTGTAAAAACATGGAAATATCTACACCTCCATCTGTATAAACATGGAAATATCTACACCGCCATCTGTAGAAACATGGAAATATCTACACCGCCATCTCTATAAACATGGAAATATCTACACAGCTATCTGTATAAACATTTAAATATCTACACCGCCATCTCTATAAACATAGAAATATCTACACCGCCATCTGTATGAACATGGAAATATGTACACCGCCATCTGTATAAATGTGGAAATATCTACACCGCTATCTGTATGAACATGGCAATATGTACACCGCTACCTGTATTAACATGGAAATATCTACACCGCTATCTGTATAAACATGGAAATATCTACACCGCTGTCTCTATAAACATGGAAATATGTGCGCCGCTATCTCTATAAATATAGAAATATATACACCTCTGTCTCTATAAACATGGAAATATCCACAATGCTATCTGTATAAACATGGAAATATCTACACCGCTATCTGTATAAACATGGAAATATCTACACCGCTATCTCTATAAACATGGATATATCTACACCACTATCTCTATAAACATGGAAATATCTACACCACTATCTGTATGAACATGGAAATATCCACACCGCTATCTGTATAGACATGGAATTATCTACACCGGTAACTGTATAAACATGGAAATATCTACACCGCTATCGGTATAAATGTCTGTATTTGCTCTTAATTTATACCCAAGGCTGGGATGTTTCATATGATAAAAAGACCAAATACAGAAATAGACTATATTTGGTCTGGCAATTGATCTCTGCAATAATCAAACCTCAAAGACAATCAAACCTGAAATCTAAGCTACATATTAAATAGCTTGGTTTTTAGGTTGCACGTTGCTGTGCATGCTGGCTTCATAGAAAATGCAAGTAGCAATGGCCATTTTTTAATAGTCATTAGCCTTGAAGCTCTCCTACTTTTGAATCACATAGAAATAGAAATCAAATCTCACTAGATTTTTTTTTTTTGAAACAGGGTCTGGCTTGGTTGCCCAGGCTGAAGAGCAGGGCATGATCTTGGCTCACACCTCTGCCTCTCGGACTCAAGCCATCCTCCCACCTCAGCCTTGGAGTAGCTGGGACCACAGGCATGTGCCACCATATCCAGCTAATATTTTTATTTTTGTACAAATGGGGTTTGTCATCTTTCCCAGGCAGGCCTCAAACTCCAAGACTCAAGCAATACACCTGCCTTGAATTCCCAAAGTACTGGGTTTACAGGCGACAGCCACTACGCCCAGCAACTAAACTTCTAAAAATCAATTTTACATAAAATTATCTAAGCGTGCAAGGAAAGATAAGAAGCCTAAGGAACCAGTGAGTTGAAGAATAAATGCAGTTTAAATCATACATGTAAACAACATGATGTGATGTGGTAGGAATCATCTAACATGCTTTAAAGCATGAGTAAAAGGTCTTTACTTAGAAAACTGGATCTTAGTTTAGGATATCTTTAGATAAGAGTATGAAACGTCATATCATATTGATAAGTAAAGTGCTTCCTTTGGCTAATTTTAAGGATAGGACATTTACTTTCATATAATTCATAGGAATCTTAGACTTAAAAATAAAATTTCCCTTCTCAAATCCTTACTTTTATACTTTTTTGCATTTCTTTCACTTTTGTGTTAATGGCCTATGTCTCAACATATTCTATTAAGCCTTCTGGAAACACATACTTTGTTTCCAGCCTCTTCAGAGAACCATCACTCCAATTCCTAGGCTTCTGAAGAAGCAGACCCAAGCTTATAATTATTACATATTTCCAAATCTAGGTGACCAACAAAAATTGATACTTTTCCCATCATACCTTTAAGTTAATAATCAGGTGTATGCTGAGAGGTAAAGACCCAAGAGTGTTGGTTGTCTAATTGTGCAGCTGTATAAACAAATCTTAATGCTTGAAAATATTCAAAGGTTATTCTCACGTTGATTGTTGGTAACTATGTGTAACAACATGAAAAGAAAAAAAAAATCAAAGAATTACGTCTGAGGATAATACACAATCTCTAAGGGTAAGAAGAGCAACAAAAATTCTGCTTCAATTACCACTGAAATAATATATTTATCCTGTAAAATCTATGGTGGCTGGTTGTAAAAATTAGGCATTAGCAAACTGATAAAGACTTTTTAATGAAAACATTATGAAACATAGTTTTTAAAAAGTTAAATACACCCACACCAGTTTTTCACATTCTTTGGGCTGCTTTAATGCTGCCATTAAATAATTGATTTAGTTGTGACATAGATCCTATGTTCCATGGAGTCTACCATTCATAAAGATGCAATGTAAGGTAACAAAAATATAAATTGTGTGTGTGGGGAGGAGAAGTCAAGAGTATTTTTATGTGACAGAAGTTAAGTTGTTATCAGTGTAAAATAGTCTGTTACAAATACCGGACTCTGTATGTTAGTTTCGCTAACCAGAAAGAAAGAAATTACAGCAGATACACACACACACACCAAAAAAGGGAAAAGAAACAAAGCTTAGCACCACAGAAAACCACCAAACTAGAGGGATAAACAATAAGAAAGGAAGAAGTGAACAAGTAATCTAAAAAACAACTAATGAAATGGTAGAAGGAAGTCCTAATTTATCAATAATAAACTTCAATAGAAGTGGATTAAACTCTACTTAAAAGATATAAAGTGGATGAATGGATTCGGATAGCAAAACCCACCTATATGCTGCCTACATGATACTTACCTCACTATTAAAGACAAATAGACTGAAAGTGAAGAGATGGAAAAATATATTTTATGCAAACAAATGAAAAGCAAGCAGGAGTAGCCACAGTCATGTCATATTTTAAAAGGCTTTAAATAAAAAAAACTATATAAAAAAAGAATGTCACTGTATAATGAAATGATAAAAGGCCCAATTCAATAAGAGGACATAACATATATATTACTTAGGTGTAACTATATATGTACCCAACACCAGAACAACCAGATATATAAAGCAAATATTAGATTTAAAGGTAGAGATAGACTGCAATACAATATTAGTAGGAAATTTCAACACTCCACTTTAAAAATGGACAGATTCTATGAAGAGAAAATCAACCAAAAAATGACAGACTCAAATTATCCCATAGACCAAATGGACCTAGCAGGTAAAGAAGATCTCACCTGATATGGTTTGGCTGTATATCCCCACCCAAATCTCATCTTGATTATAGCTCCCATAATTCATACATGTTGTGGGAGGGAACCAGTGGGAGATAATTGAATCATGGGGGCGGTTCCCCCATACTGTTCTTGTGGTAGTGAATACGTCTAACAAGATCTGAGGTTTTATAAGGGGGAACCCTTTCACTTGGTTCTCAATTCTATTTTGTTTGCTACCATGTAAGATGTGTCTTTCGCCTTCCATCATGATTGGGAGACCTCCCCAGCCACGTGGAACTATGAGTTCACTAAACCTCTTTTTCTCTGTAAATTACCCAGTCTCGGGTATGTCTTTATCAGCAGTATGAAAACAGACTAATACATCATCCAACAGCTGCAGAATACAAATTATTCTCAACTGTACACCAAACATTCTCTAGGACCAATCATACATTATGACACATAATAAGTCTTAACAAACTTAAGAAGACAGATATCATATGAAGTATCTTTTCTGATTCCAGGGATATAAAGCCAGAAATCAACAACAGGAAAGCCCTTGGAAATTTTATAAAAACATGGAAATTAAATAGCACGCACCCAAGAAATCAATAGGTCTCATTAAGACATTAATAGGAAAATTTCAAAAGTCACTGAGACAAGTAAGAATGAAAATCCAACATACCCAAACCTATGGAACGTAGCAAAAGCAGTTCTAAGAGGGAAATTTATAGCAATAAAAGCCTACACCAAAAAAGAAGAAAGATTTTCAAATCACAAAGCAAAATTATACACTTCAAGTAACTAGAACATCAAAAACAAACTAAACCCAAAATTGGTAGAAGGAAGGAAATAATAAAGCTCACAGCAGATATAAATGAAACAGACACTAAAAAATATTTCAAAAGATAAATAAGACAAAGTGTAAAGGTAAAACTGACAAACCTTTAGCTAAACTAAGACAAAAGGAGAGAAAATTCAAATAAATAAAAGATGAAAAAGGAGACATTACAACTGATACACCACAGAAATAGAAGGGATTGTAAGACATTACTCATAACTATATGCCAACAAATTTGATAGTGTAGAATAAAATGAATAAATTTCTGCACACATACAACTACCCAGATTAAATTGTGAGGAAATATAACATCTGAACACATCAATAATGAGTTTGGAAATTGAATCAATAATAAAACATCTTCCATCAAAACAACAACAACAACAACCAACACCCAGGACCTGATGTCTTCACTGCTGAATTCTACCAAACAGTTAAAGAATAACTACCAATTCTCCACAAACTTTTCCACAAAAGGAATGAGGAAGGAATACTTCCATACTCATCTTATGAGGCTCGCAATATCCTGATTCTAAAACCAGACAAAGACACGCACAAAATGAAAATAACAGGCCAATATTCCTGAAGAACATAGATACAAAAATTCTCAACAAGATACAAGTGAACTGACTTCGACAGCACACTAAAAAGAGTATTCACTATAATCAAGTGGGGTTCATCCCAGGGATGAAAGGATGGCTTAACATGCACAAATCAGTAAATATGATACACCACCACAATAGAAAGAAGAACAAAAACCATGTGATCATTTCAACAGATGCAAAAAGAACACTTGACAAAAGTCAACATTCCTTTATGATAAAAACTGTCAAGAAAGTAGGTATAGGAGTGTACCTCAACGCAGTAAAGGCCATAGGTGACAAACCCACAGCTAACATCTTATTTATGGTGAATAGTTAAATGCTTTTCCTCTTTGATGTGGAGGAAGACAAGGATGTCAACTTCTACCACTTCTATTTAGCATAGTACTGGAGGTCAGAGCCAGAGCAATTAGACAAAAGAAATAAATAAGAGGGATCCAAACTGGAAAGAAGGAAGTCAGATTGTTTCTGTTTGTAGAAAATGTGATCTCACATACATATGTATACATCTATATATATGATCATATAGATATATATGATCTCTCTCTCTTTAGGGTTCTTTCTATATATACTTATATAGAGTGAGAACCCTAAAGACTTGACCAAAAACTACTAGAAATCATAAATAAATTCAGTAAAGTTATAGTATACAAAATCAACACAGAAAATTCAGTGGTGTTTCTATACACTAATAGTGAACTATCTGAAAAAGTCATCAAGAAAGGAATTCCATTTACAATAGCTACCAAGAAATCTGCAGATAAATTTAATCAAGGTCGTGAAAGATCTCTACAATGAAAACTATAACACACTGATGGAAAAATTTACGATCCACAAAAAATGGACACTATATACTCATGGAATGGAAGAACTGATACTATTGAAATGACCATACTAACAAAATGTCCTACAGATTCAATGCAATCCCTATCAAAATACCAATGAAATTCTTCACAGAAATAGAAAAAAATACCCTAAAATTTGTATGAAACCAGAAAAGACCCCAAATAACCAAAGCAATCCTGTGCAAAAATAACAAAGCTGGAGGCACCACACTACCTGACTTCAAAATATACTACAAAGCCATAGTAAGCAAAACAGCATGGCACTGCCATAAAGCAAACACATAGACCAATGGAAGAGAATATACAGCTCAGAAATAAATTCTCATACCTAAAGTCAACTGATTTTCCAAAAAGGAGTCAAGAGCACACACAGGGGTAAAGACAGTCTCTTCATTAAATGGTACTGAGAAGATTGGATATCTACATGTGGGATAATGAAATTAGACCCCTATCTTTTACCTTATACAAAAATCAACTCAAATGCGATTAAAGACCTAAAGGTAAGATTGAAAACTATGAAAAACTACTAGAAGATAACATGTGGGAAATTCTCTATAACTTTGGGTTCTACAAGGATTTTTTAAATGAGACGTCAAAAGCACAGGCAACAAAAGCAAAAATAGATAAATGGGGTTTCATCAAACTAAAATGCTTTTGCACAGCAAAGGAAACTTAACAGAGTGAAAAAACAACTTACAGAATGGGATACAATATTTGCAAACTATACATCTGCTAAGGAGTTAATGCCCAGATTATATAACAAACTTAAACAACTCAACAGCAAAAACATAAATAACTTATTTAAAAATGGGCAAAACTGGGAAGCTGAGGCAGGCGGATTGCCTGAGGTCAGGAGTTTGAGACCAGCCTGACCAATATGGTGAAATCATTTCTCTACTAAAAATACAAAAATTTAGCCAAACATGATGGCGTGTGCCTGTAACCCCAGCTGCTCAGCAGGCTGAGGCAGGCGAATTGCTTGAACCAGGGAGATGGAGGTTGCCGTGAGCCCCGATTGCACCACTGCACTCCAGCTTGGGCAAGAGAGCAAGACTCCTTCGCAAAAAAAAAAAAAAAAAAGGACAAAATAAACTAAAAGAAATGCCACAAGAGAAAATATAGAAATTGTCAAGACGAATATATAATAAAATCATGTTCAACATCACTAACCATCAGGGAAATGCAAATCAAAACCGCAATGAGATACCAGTTCACCCATTAGAATGGCTATTAGCAAAAAGGTAAAAGATAACAAGAGTTGGCAAGGAAGTGGAGAAAACGGAACACTTACGCACTGTTGATGGGGTTGTAAACTAGTACAACCATTAAGCAAAACTTTATGGAAGTTCGCTAAAAAATAAATATAAAAAAAAAAAACAATCATTCGATCACATAACCCAGCAATCCCACTACTGGGTATATATCCATAGGAAATGAAATCATTGTGTTTGAAAAATATCTGCACTCTTATGTTTACTGTAGCACTATTTCTAATAATCAGATATGGAATCAACCTATGTGTATAAAAACAAACAAGTGAATTATATATATATAATATATATTATGTATATTATATATAATACATATTATGTATATTATATATAATATATTATGTATAATATATAATATATTATATATTAATATATTATTAATATTAATGTATTATATATTAATATTAATAATATTAATAAAAAATAATAATTATTAATTAATAATTATTAATAATTATTAATAATTAATATTAATATTAATATGTTATTAATATATAATATATATTATATGTATAATATACATTATATATTATGTATATTTTATATATAATACATATTATGTATATTATATACATAATATATATTATGTGTATTATAATATATATAATGTATAATGTATATAATATACGTTATGTATATTATATATAATATACATTATGTATGTTATGTATATTATATATTACATATAATATATATTATTATATATAATTATATATAATTATAATTATAATTATATATAATTTTATGTGTAATTATAATTATGCATTAAATTAATTATAATTATATATAATTTTATGTGTAATTATAATTACACATAAAATTATATATGTATATATATATATATATATGGACACACACACAATGAAATACTATTCAGCCATAAAAAAAGAATGAAATTCTGCCAGTTGCAACAACATGGATGACCCTGTAGGATACAATGTTAAGTGAAATAAGCCAGACACAGAAAGCAAATACCGCATGATCTCGCTCATATGTGGAATCTTAAAAAAAAAAATGTTAATAGAGAAGTAGAGTAGAATAGTGGTTACCAAACAGTGAGGAAGAAGTGGGGAGGGCAAAATGGAGATAGATTGGTTAACAGTTATGAAATCACAATTATATAGGAAGAATAAGTTGTAGTGTTCTTTGCAAAGCAGGGTGACTATAGTTAAAAGTAAAGTAGTGTATATTACAAAGTATCTAGAAGAAAGGATTTTGAAATTTCTTATTAAAAAGAAATGATGAATGCATGAGGTAATTAATACACTAACTATCCTTATTGGATCATTAGACAACATACATATTCATTGAAACATCAAATTGTATCCTATAAATCTATATAATTACAATGTGAAAATTTTTTAAAAATAAATTAATGAATTAAATAACAATTTTAAAATGTTCTCAATCACCAATGCAAAGTTTAGGAGCTTTGTTCTTGACTCAGCCTTAAGACTGAAAACTAATGTGTTAGAAATATTTGTAGATCCTCTCAATTTTGAAAGAATCCTAGCTAAACTACTGAAATATAAAATATATTCTATGTAATATGCTCTTAGGTATATTCTTAGGTGAACTCTGCTTTTAGATGAAGCTTATAAAAATGAAAAACGTATCTTAAATAAAATTTTAAAGTATTTGGAAAATTACAGCTTAATCTCTTAAAGACAAATTTTCTATACAGTAACCTTTTTATGTGCTTTTGAAATGGGGTATACAATTATTTTCCCTGATGTGAGACAAAATATAGAATGTTGGCATTTTATCTAAGAAGTTAACTTAGGAAGAAAGAGTGAGAGGCAGAGGAATGAGGGAAGAAAGGAAGGCTGATGATGGGATACCTTATCAAGTTGCCTAATGCTGTATTGGAACCTAATAGGCCTTCTAAGGAGTTTTATTACATAATGCAAGACTCCTCA
The DNA here is from genome assembly GCF_029281585.2 of Gorilla gorilla gorilla. Taxonomy (NCBI): domain Eukaryota; kingdom Metazoa; phylum Chordata; class Mammalia; order Primates; family Hominidae; genus Gorilla; species Gorilla gorilla. Next base: position 4,231,731 of record NC_073234.2, read on the forward strand.
ATCTGGGAGGAGGAAAGGGCTTTATTTTTGAGTGGTCACAGGTTGCCCCATGGGCATAAACTCTACCAAGCTGCTAGGTTACACCTACATGAGCATCCCACCTGCTTAAGTAAGAGCAGCCACAAACTGTGGGCCATTCCAGGTAAGTGTCATATCACACCTGCACCAACTAGTCAAAGCCTGGGTCAAAGCCTGTGCAGAACTGATCGCTACAGCAGAGGCTAAAATAAGAAATGGGGCTAAGAGAGTGAAAAGCAGTGCCCATATGTATCCAAAAACAGGTTGAAGATATCTTTAGGAAGGAACAGATAATTTTTTTTATTCATACAATAACAGATGCATATGAACTCCTCGACTAGTCACCCATTCCTGTCAGCCCTTGGGCTTCATAACTAAATCATTCTTCCTTTGTAATCCAGTCCCACATTTTCAGCTATCTCTATATGTTTATTATCTTAAATATTTCTTTGCTCTATACTCTTCCCCTAGTCTTCAACCAATTTCTTTCTTTATTGTCCCAACCCACAGACTGTTATTTCCACTTCGATGTCCCATAGAAGCTTCAAGGGTTTGAAATACCTAAAAAAACAACTCATCTTTCTCCCTAAAACTCCCTCTCCTTCTCCCACTTCAAAATTTCAACTAATGGCTCCCCCTGTTATTCCCACCAGAATCCTGAATGATCCCTGTTTCCCCTCATTCACTCCATACATGTAAATCTCATTAACGTTACTTTCTAGATATTTCATGAATCCTTTCCATTCATTCTGTACTAGAAAGTGTTCCCAGTTTAGACCCTGGTGGTTGGTGGCCTCTTACCTAGGCGCTCTCTCTCTCTCTCTCTCTCTCTCTCTCTGTGGGTGTGGGTGTGGGTGTGTGTGTCCTGAGAATTTATTTACTTCTGGTTTTTGTTTGTTTTTTAGTATCCAGAATCTACAGGGAACTTAAATCAATTAGAAAAAAAAATAACCCAATTAAAAAATGGGCAAAGGACATGAACAAACACTTCTCAAAAGAACACATACAAATGGCCAACAAATACACGAAAAAAAAATGCTTAGAATCACTAATCATCAGAAAAATGCAAATCAAAACACAATGAGATACCATTTCATACCGGTTGGAATGGCTATTATTAAAAAGTCAAAATACAACAGATGCCAGCAGGGCTGTAGACAAGAGGAAGTGTCTGTATATTTTTAGCTATAGCCCTACTTCAAACGTGTCCCCATTACAGCCAAAAGAGCGGCCTATCTAAAGGACTGTTCTGATCAGCTCACTTACCTGACTGAAACCTTCAGTGACTCCCATGGCCTGCAGGTCAATGCACTAATTCATGACTATAACATCTGAGATATCCTTGATCTGGCTACTGGTCTAGCCCTCTCTGACTCACGCTTTATAAACCATGCATTCTGGAACTTTTTAGTTGTTTCCCACATCAGCATGCTACTTCCCATCCATGTAGATTTGCAGAGACCTCCTCATCTTTTTAATTCCCAGTTCCCACTCTCAACATGGGCCATCTCCTACCCACACTTCAAAACCTAAGCAAAACAACACCTTCCGTGACACCTCCATGCTGAGTCAGATGCCATCCCCTTTGTATTGTAGTTCTTTGTTTGTGTGCCTTTGTCTCACTTTGTTCTCTTTAAAATAAACTCCATGAGGACAATGATCACCTGCTATTTGTGTTAATATCTGCACCTAGTGGCATAGTGTCTGGAGTATAGTAGGATCTATTTTCAAGGAAAAAAAGATTATATCTATACCAATAGACATGAATTAGCGCTTTTTTTTTTAAAGATAAGCTCCCTTTGAACTAAGTCAATGTTTACAAGAAGAGTTATACTAAAAAGTTCACTTTTGCTGCTTATGTTTCATTTATTTCAGGCAATTAATTCATTGTTATTGGTAAATCGATACTTTTTATTGATACTGAAAAGAGAGAAATAAACTAATGACTATCTCTGTTAGAGTAGATTTGTTCATATCTATCAGTAAAATGTTAATTATCTGAAAGTCAATAATAAAACGTAAACTGTGATCTTAAATGTTTTTTAGGGGCTCAAAAATAACTAGAATTCATGTCAGCATATAAAAAAAGATCAGAGTATTTTTAAGATATGATAAAATTTTATTTTAGTTTCTTAATAGGGATTTTTGTGACCTTATAGAGTTCAACTAATTATAATTTTAAAAATAGGATTGATAGAGTTTTAGAATTAGAAACAATTTATAGATTATTTTATTTTTCTTTTGAGGAATCAGGTCATCAGAAGATCAAGGAACACCTATAATGTCACTAGATCCTAATTTAATTTAAATTTTAGAATCCAGGTATTCTAACTCCTGTCTTGATACTATTTCTACTTTATTATGTTGCTTCCCAGGGCTTTAAAAAATAAAAGCTGGGAAATTACATTTGCTTTGCATATACAGCACCAATTATCAAATTCAGCATAAAAGCATAACATGTATACATCAAAAAGAAAACATAAAAACTTCAAATTAAAAGCATCTCAAAACAATTGAATATAATAGGGAAACCTTATACAAATGCAACACTCACCCATTAATAAAAAGAAACCAATTGGAGAAAAAAGAAATTCAATATAAACATGTTGGAATATAACCTAATTCATTTTAATCCAATGCTTCAAATTGAAAAAAATTAGCACTAGTGTTATTTTCCTTTATCATTACAATCTTGCTTTTCATTACATTATGCTATGTTTTGTATTAAACATAAAATCAATTTTTCACCTTAACACATGCTAGAAATACAGAGTCACCATATTGGAAATCAGTAGAAAGTGTCTTTGTTTCTACTTTTTTTTCTTTGAAAAAGCTTTGGGAAAAAAAATCATTTACAATGTTTAATTTTAATAACTTAAAGAATGTAATTGATTTTTGTTTGTTTTTGACATGGAGTTTCACTCTTGTCACTCAGGCTGGAGTACAATGGCATGATCTCGGCTCACTGTAACCTCCACCTCCCAGGTTCAAATGATTCTCCTGTCTCAGCCTCCCGAGTAGCTGGGATGACAGGCACTCGCCACCACACCCGGCTAATTTTTGTATTTTTAGTAGAGATGGGGTTTCATCATGTTGGCCAGGCTGGTCTCAAACTCCTGACCTCAGGCGATCTGCCAACCTCGCCCTCCCAAAGAGCTGGGACTACAGGCGTGAGCCACCATGCCCAGCCAATTGAATAGTTTTTAACTCAGAGGATAAATGCTTGAGGGGATGGAAAGCCCATTCCTCATGACGTGATTATTTCACACTGCATGCCTGTATCAAAACATCTCATGTACCCCACAAATATATAAACCTCCTATGTACCCACAAAAATTTTATAAAATAATGAAAATATTTTAAAACTAAAAAAATTGTTTTTTAATTAAGCAACTTTATTTAAATAAAATCATTCTTCCTCATCCTCAGTCCTGGGATCTACCATAAAGAATTAGCAACATCTTAAAGATGACAAAGTGTTAAAGATAAACTGCTATTAAGTAAAAGTGTGAAGTGTGGAGGGGACAAGCTGGATGCCTGAACCATTTTGTTCTATCTTTAGGACAGTGAAAGAGCAAGAAGCAGGGTTGGGTGGGGGACACATATTCTGTTGAGCATTGTCACCACTATATTCACTGAAATTCATCTGCATGCTTGTATGTATACTTTTGATTCGCCTGATACACTGAAAATTATATGAAATTGTTCTCTATTCTTTAGATAATTATAATCTAAGTGCTAATATGAAGCTTAGAATTTATATGAAATATGTATGCCCACAACAAGACATTTCAGCTATTTCCTAGATAATAATCTCACTTCACCCTGCACAAAACAGGCACATGATCATGTCACTCTGACCTGGTTTGAGTCCAAGGAGGCTTTTGTTTTTAAAATAATTTAGGTTAGTAGTTAAAATATGAACTTTGGGCCAGGAGTGGGAGCTCATGCCTATAATCCCAGCACTTCGGGAGGCTGAGGCGGGCGGATGACTTGAAGTCAGGAGTAGGAGACTGGACTGGCCAACATGCTGAAACCCCATCTCTACTAAAAAAAAAAATAGAAAACTTAGCTGGGTGTGGTGGCGGGCACCTATAATCCCAGCTACTTGGGAGACTGAGGCAGGAGAATTGCTTGAGCCTGGGAAGTGGAGGTTGCAGTGAGCAGAGATCTTACCACTACACTCCAAAACAAACAACAAACAAAAAAATTCTAGAGTCACACTGAAAATCTTAACAACCTGCTTCTACTACCCATTTTTTTAATTTTTATTTTGACCTGATTTTAGATTGATAGCAAAATGCACAAATAACACAAAGTGCCCCCTATGTCCCTCACCCTACTTCCCCTAATGCTAACATTTTCAGAGCCATCCTTATTTTCTCTATAAAAGAGCAGAGTTCTCCTTTTAGAGATTTGGAAAGATTATTAAAAGATAAGTTACAAAATACAGTACCTGACACGTATAAAATATTAAATAAATACTAGCCATGCTTAATTATTTTGTTTTAAGTCTATATGAGTCAAGTTTTAGTAGAAATATGGGCTAGAAAAAAAAAACAGAAAGCGGGACTCTGTGATCCGACTTGGGCTTATAGAACAGACTGCACTAGTTTGTTCTCATGCTGCTAATAAAGTCATACCCAAGACCGGGTAATTTAGAAAGGAAAGAGGTTTAAGGAACTCACAATTCCACATGGCTGGGGAGGCCTCACAGTCACGGCAGAAGGCAAAAAAGAAGCAAAGGCACATCTTAAATGGTAGCAGAGAAGAAAGCTTGTATAGGGAAGCTCCCATTTTAAAAGCATCAGATCTCGTGAGACTTATTCGCTACCAGGAGAACAGTAGGGGGAACCCGCCCCTATGATTCAATGATCTCCACCTGACTCCATCCTTGACATGCGGGGATAATTACAATCAAGGTGAGATTCGGATGGAGACACAGCCGAATCATATCAATGACTAATGAGAGTTACGTCCAGAACCTAATGAAAACCTGTCTGAGGCCACATTCCCTGTAAAGCAGATTTGAGATAGAGATTTGTGTAGAGAATATTTAACTGGGTAAAATCCTAGGAACCAACAACTGTGGCGAAAAAGCTGAATTGGATAAAGGGAGTTGAGATGTGAGGCAGTCACAACAAATACCTCAGCTAATCTCAAGGGGGAGCTGAGAAGCTGGGACGACCCTTCAGAGTTGCCCTAAATTGAGGCAGGAGTATGGAGTTTTAATACCTTTCACTGGCCATTCTTCAGATACGAGTTGTCCCCAAGGATGGACATCAGCTTGACAAGTTATTAATTAGATCTCCTGAGAATAAATTCTAGAGAGAATCAGCTGAGAGGCATGATTTGCCAACACTCCCAATAGCTGGGCAAACTTCAGTTTTGAGGGAGGATTTGGGTCACACACAAAAGTCTCCACAACCAATTATTCATGGGAAATTCTATGTAGGCAGAGCTATTTCATGGCCAGTTAATCAAAACTACATAATCTATTTGGTTAAGCAAAAGAAATTAAAAAGATAAAATAAAATCTATGTATTAACACTCAAAAGTTTTTTAATGCATTTGCCTTGCATTTCGTATGTTTTGCCTTGACTTTTATATGTTTTGCCTTGCATTTGCTTATTTGCTTTTAAGAACCTTTAGAGAACAATAATTACTAATATAATATGGAGTAGCACAGCATAGACGAGGGAAGCTAACTCTCTCCCTTTTCCCAGAACCTGGAACAGCTAAAGATCCTAAGCATTGTCAGCTTTGGTATCTGACATAGTTTGGATGTTTGTCCCCTTCAAATCTCACGTTAAAATGTGATCCCCAATGTTGGAGAGAGATGCCTCCTGAATGGCTTGGTGCTGTCCTCTTGGTAATGAATGAGTTCTTACCCTGTGAGTTCATGCGATATCTGGTTGTTTAAAAGAGACTGACACCTCCTCCCTGTCTCTCTTGCTTCCTCTCTCACCATGTGATATGCTGGTTTCCCTTCACCTTCCACCATGATTGGAAGGTTCCTGAGGCCCTCCCTGGAAGCAGGTGCCAGTACTATGCTTCATGTACAGCCTTCAGAACAAGGAGCCAAATAAACCGCATTTCTTTATAAATTACCCAGCCTCAGGTATTTCTTTATAACAATGCAAATGGGCTAACAGAGTATCATTCATGGACAGTGAGTGTATTAGTCAATTTTCATGCTGCTGATAAAGACATACCCAAGACTGGGTCATTTATAAAGAAAAAGAGGTTTAATGAATTCACAGTTCCACATGGCTGAGGAGGCCTCACAGTTATGGCAGAAGGCGAAAGGCGCATCTTACATGGCAGCAGGCAAACAGCAAATGAGAACCAAGTGAAAGGCGAAAGGGGTTTCCCCTTATAAAACCATCAGATCTCATGAGACTTATTCACTACCACTAGAACAGTGTGGGGAAAACTGCCCCCATGATCCACTTACCTCTCACTGGGTCCCTCCCACAACATGTGAATTATGGGAGCTACAGTGCAAGATGAGATTTCAGTGGGGACACAGCCAAACCATATCAGACAGTAATAACTTTCAATTAAATATAGCTAGACTTTCTGTCAGTGGGTCACAGCAGTCTAGAGAACACATTGAAAAACTCTGGGAACAGCAGATATAGAGGTCAGATCTAGAGATTTTGAACAAAGTTTAGTGCTACAATGCATTGGTGACCACAGACAAAAGGTGTCTGTTGTTGTTATAGTTTGTTTTCTGTCTTGTTTTTCATCATGGGAGGACAAAAAGAAAAAATGGGGGCAATGGTGAAGGAGAAATGAAAAAGACCTGCTTTTCTATGGGTGGAAGCGACTAAACGAGAGAATAAATTTGGATCACACAACAAATGCAAATCAAGTTAGAAGCATGAAAGGCATGATTAAGGCCATGGTTCTAATAGAGATCAGCCAGCGGAACCAGGATCATGCCACACCGAGAGAGGCTGCAGAGCCATTGCCTTCTCTCCTGTCAAAGCTAAATTAATGAAATGGAACTCACAGAAGCACTATGTAATCAAATATTGGTGGGACACAAGCAAATTCTGAAAAAGTTTCATTGATCAGTGATAATATCTTTTGGTGTAAATATCTCCTCAAAACATTTCAGGAAAAAAAAATAAAGCTATAATTTTACTTTAGAAATATTTAACTTTGTTATACTAGTTTACTTATTTTTTACCTAATACTTCTGATATATTGTTATGTAGGTTAAAGATGCTCGATTCATGCCACTGTGGAAACCACACATAATTTAGGCAATAATGCAAATTCTTTTCAAATTCTTTTATCAGTGTATTCACTTTATTTTTATTTCAAACACAATACAAAATTACAGGATGCTATCAAAGTGATGCTACAAAACCCCACTAAAATTTTTTCAATTCTTCAAATCACACACTTACACACACACACACACACACACACACCACATGCATTCCCCGTACAGACCTTTTTTTGGGGGGCCTGAGTAAATAATTGCATTTTATTTTCAATTTTTCATTTTGAAATAATTAAAGACTTACCAAAAATGTTGCAAAACTACGTGCCTTTTTGAAGTAAAGTCTTGAAAAAGTTGTTTGGTATATCCTTTATAGTAATAAAAGAAAACACGTGTATATTCTGTTGATTAAAGGCATGCTGAGATCGTCAGACATGTGATTTCATCAGAGACTCCAATATAGAGCGCAGCTGTAACGACATCCTAAGAGTGTTCTAACTGAAATGTGTTGGAAGAAGGTTCTAATTTTTTTCAACCCTTCTCAAGTTGGCACTCAGCAGATTTCCACTCTATAAAAGTAACTCCTGCTCTGCAACTAATGTTCACAGATAAGCTCCAAACATATTTACAGCTCCATTTAAGTATAATGTACACACAGTAAAATTCACCCTTTTCAATGTGCAATTTAATGGGTTATGGCAGATGAATATCATCATTTGACCACAATCATGATCAAGATACAGAAAATCTGCATCATCACAAACTGTTTTCTTTTGCTGTTTTGCATTTGATCTTTTCTCCATTCCTGAACACAGGCAACCACTAATCTGCTTCTGTTTCTACAGTTTGCATTTTCTAGAGTATCCTATTAGTGGAATGATACATTGGTGTCTTTCATGTCTAGCTTCTTTCACTGAGCATAATGCTTTTGATATTCATTTATATTGCTGTTGTATCAGTTTGCTCCTTTTTATTGTTGAGTGGTACTCCATCTACAACTGGTTTATCCATTTACAAGTTGATGGACACATCTGCTATGAACTTCAAGGATGAGGCTTGGTACGGATATGTTTTTATTTATTTTGAGTCGCAGTGGGATTATTTGGCTATATGATCAGTACTAAGTTTAACATTAAAAGAAACTGCCAAACTGCTTTCCAAAATGTCTGTACCATTTTGAAGTCCCACTAGCCAGGTGTGAATAGCAATTCTTCACATCATGTGGTATGGTCAGTTCTGCTCGTGTCAGCCACTCCAGTGGGTGTACAGTGGTACCTCAATGTGGTTTTAACTTGCATTTCCCTGATGACGGGTAATGTTAAGTATCTTTTCATTTGTGTATTGGACATCATCTCTTTTTAAATTAAAATATCTGTACAAATATTTGGCCCATTTAGGTCAAAATATTACGTTAAATGAGTTATTTGTGTTTTGTTATTTAGTTTTTTAGTTATGTGTACATTCTAGATGAAAGTTCTTTATCAGACATATTTAAAATTATTCTGTCCCAATCTGTGGTTTGCCTTTTCATTTTTTGATGCTATGTTTTAAGTTGCAAAAGTCTTAATTTCATGAAGTCCAACTTACTATTTTTTTTCCATTTTCATCCATCCTTTTCTTATCTAAAAAGTTTTTAGCTATAGTAAGATTATTAAAAATTTTTCCTATTCAGTAAGCTTTATACATTTTATATTTACATTATGTATAAAATACATGTTGAGTTAATTTGAGGATATGGTGTGAGGTAATTCTGAAGTTCATATTCTCCATTTAATATCCAATTTTAATAGTACCATCTTTATAAAGACATTGATTTCCTTATTGAAATATTTTGGCAACTTTGGCCATGTAAGGCAGGATATATTTCTAAATTATTTATTCTGTTTCACTGATATATATGTCTTCTTCATGCCAGTAAGTTTACTGTACTGTTTAGTGTAGCTTTACAATATGTCTTGAAATTTGGAAAGTTTTCCAACTTTATTCTTCTTTCTAAAACATGCTCTGGCTATTCTAGGACTTCTGCATTTAAAAAAAAAATTAGAATCAGCTTTGTAATTTCTCCAAAAAGGCCTATAGGTTTGACTTGGATTGTGCCAAATCTGGAGATAAGTTTCAGAAGAATTATCATCTAATAAGTATGACATGTATATTTACCAATGAACTTGATACATATTTCTACCTATTCAATCTCTCGTATTAGTGATTTAGAAATTTTGGATCAGCATACCTTTTATTAAATTTATTCTGAATTATTTTATTATTTTTGAGGCTATTATAAGTTAAATTGCTTACATAATTTTATTTTCTAATTGGTGTTGATTGTGTATAGAAACACAATTGATTTTATTTATTGATCTTTCATCCTACAACTTTGTTAAATTCACTTCATACCTCTAGCACACTTCTGCAGATGCCTAAGGATTTTCTATGTATATGTTTACATCACGTGAGAATAGTATTTTTCTTTCTTCCCAACTTGGGTGTCACTTATTTCTTATTTTCTTTTCTTTTCTCTTTCTTTCTTTCTTCTTTCTGTCCATTCCTCCTTCCTTCCCTTCTTTCTTTCTCCCTGTTTTAGAATCAGTTTTGTAATTTATCCAAAAGGACCTATAAGGTTTCATGGGAATTCCACTGAATCTAGAGATCAATTTCAGGAGAATTATCATCTCATAAGTATTAAATATTTATCAATGAACTTGGTATATATTTCCACTTATTTAATATTGAATGCAATACTTTAAAGAACTAGGGAGAGAGGACATCATTGCATTTTTCATAATCTTATGTAGAAAGTATTAAGGCTTTCACCATTTTAAGTAAGATGTTTGCTATAGATTTTTTGTAAACACATAATCAGTTTGAAAATGTACTTTTCTATCCTCAGTTTGCTGGGAGTTTTTAATTTAAAAAATGTGTTACATTTTGTAAATTCCTTTTTTGCATCTATTGAGAGTGTCACGTGATTTTTCTTTTTTCTGTCAGCATGGTAGATTTTCAGTTGTTGAAACCAACTTGAGATAAACCCCACTTGGTTAAAACACATTATCATTTTTAAATATTCCTAGACTCAATTTGCTAATATTGTATTAAGAATGTTGCATCTAAGTTCATAATGGTTATCAGTCTGTCATTTTTGAGTTGTGATATCTGTATTTGTTTCTGATATCGAGAGAATCCACGTAAAACATCTACTTCTGTCATCAGTAATAATCTGACCAGGGATAACACCAACAGTTAGAGAGGAACCTGTCATTACCTGTGGCAGCAGAGATATCAGAGATTCCAAAAAGAAAAGCAAGGTTAAAATTTCAAATATAATCACATGAAATATCAGAAAGCCAGGGGATAGAAATATAGGAGAGCAAAATCTTAGAGGTCAAAACAAGTAGTTAAGTACTGCACATGATAATAAAAAGTAAAATCTTTTCCTAAGGCAGAGCCTGGCTGCTGCCTAGCTTCTTTGACAATTCTTGGTAGGCTTTCATGGCTTTATAAGGGCTTATACTTTAGGTAAAGTTATAGTCAGGGAAACGGTGGGTGTAGGTTGGCTCTGTAGAAATGAAGCATTACAGGAGCACTGCAGTGAGAAAGAAACTGATACTGATGATACTTCGGTCACACTAATAATACATGCTAATGATAATCATAGCAATCATGGTAATGACAGACAATATATATATAATATTAGCATGCTTCTATTTGCACATATACATATGTGAATAGAAACATTGATTTAAAGACATGAAAGTATAGAAATAGCCTACACCTGATAAAGATATGCTCATACACAATAACAAACCTCAGCATAAACAGAGATTTTGATGTATCACAGAATTCTCCAATAGATCACAATTTTGACACTATGGGAAGTGTCATTTTCAGAACTTTTCTTTATCTCCATTATCTCTATTCTCTATTTCCAACATTCCTGGAGACTGAACTCAAGGATCAGTAAATATTCTCAACCTTAACCATAGCAGACTTCTTTCATCCCATATATGCTTGTTATTTTTCCCCATTGACAGAAGGCATTGTACCATGAAATATACAACATATCTCTGACACACCTGACGAAAACAAACAATGGGGAAAGATTGACTATTTAATAAATGGTGATGGGAAAACTGGCTAGCCATATGAAGAAAGCTGAAAGTGGACCCCTTCCTTACACCTTATAAAATAATTAACTCAAGATGGATTAAAGACTTAAACATAAGATCTAAAACCATAAAAACTCTAGAAGACAACCTAGCCAATACCATTCAGAACATAGGCATAGGCAAAGACTTCACGACTAAAACACCAAAAGCAGTGGCAACAAAAGCCAAAATTGAGAAATGGGATCTAATTAAACTAAAGATAGCTTCTGCACAGCAAAAGACACTATCATCGGAGTGAACACACAACCTACAGAGTGGGAGAAAATTTTTGCAATCTATCCATCTAACAAAGGGCTAATATCCAGAATCTACAAGGAACTTAAACAAATTTACAAGAAAAAAACAACCCCATCAAAAAGTGGGAAAAGGATATGAACAGACACTTCTCAAAAGAAGACATTTATGCGGCCAATAAACACATGAGAAAAAGCTCATCATAGGCTGGGCGTGGTGGCTCACGCCTGTAATCCCATCACTTTGGGAGGCCAAGGCGAGTGGATCACAAGGTCAGGAGTTTGAGACTTGCCTGGCCACTATGGTGAAACTCTGTCTCTACCAAAAACACACAAAAAAACTTTAGCCAGGCGTGGTGGTATATATCTGTAATCCCAGCTACTCAAGAGGCTAAGGCAGGAGAATTGCTTGAACCCATTAGGTGGAGGTTGCAGTGAGCCGAAATTGTGCCACTGCACTCCACCCTGGGTGACAGAGTGAGGCTGTCTCGAAGAAAAAAAAAAAAAGCTCATCACCCCTGGTCCAATGAGATACCATCTCGCGCCAGTTAGAATGGCAATCATTAAAAAGTCAGGAAACAACAGGTGCTAGAGAGGATGTGGAGAAATAGGAATGCTTTTACACTGTTGGTGGGAGTGTAAATTAGTTCAACCATTGTGGAAGACAGTGTAGCAATTCCTCAAGGATCCAGAACTAGAAATATCATTTGACCTAACAGTCTCATTACTAGGTACACATCCAAAGGATTATAAATCATTCTACTATAAAGACACATTCACACATATGTTTATTGCAGCACTATTCACAAGAGCAAAGACTAGGAACCAACCCAAATGCCCATCAATGACAGACTGGATAAAGAATATGTGGCACATATACACCATGGAATACCATGCAGCTATAAAAAAGGATAGATTAATGTCTTTTGCAGAGATATGGATGAAGCTGGAAACCATCATTCTCAGCAAACTATCACAAGAACAGAAAACCAAACACCACATGTTCTCACTCATAAGTGGGAGTTGAACAATGAGAACACATAGACACAGGGAGGGGAACATCACACACTGGGGCCTGTCAGTGGGTAGGAAGGAAAGAGGAGGGATAGCATTAGGAGAAATACTTAATGTAGATGACGAGTTGATGGGTGCAGCAAACCACGACAGCACATGTATACCTATTTCACAAAACTGCAAGTTCTGCAAATGTATCCCAGAACTTAAAGTGTATGTATGTGTGTATATATATATACACACAAATGTAAATGTAAATGTAAATAAATTGAAAATGGTAAAAATAGAAATATGTTTCCTACACAAATAGTGACATAATAAAGCAAGATAGAATGTATGTTTGAGTTAAAAAAAATTGCTTAGAAGACAACTTGAATTCCATTCCAAGGAACTAGTTTTCAAAAGTTTACAACCAGATTTCAGTTTGGCAAAAGGCAACAATGCTGTTTTGAAAATAATTTCTGAAAAGAGCTTCCCCAGCAGTTCCAAATGGCAGTCCTGATACAAGGAAGTAGGGGCAATTTTGTTACCACCAGGAACACTGAATTTATTTTCAGACCTTGAAATTCTGGGAGGCCCTCGAATAATAATCAACTACAATATTTTACTTTACATAGAAATATTGTTTTAATGTTAATATAAAAGCTTGTATATGAACTAAAATTGTCAATCTGCCACTTTTAAGAAAGAAGAATCCATTATGTCCCTAATCTATAGTGAGTTGATATGTTCCATAAGCAGTTCTGGAAGGAGGCTACACTTAGAGCATAAATTGGTATAGATCGCTTTGCTCTCACAGATAGCGACACAATATTTTCTGCTGAATGGGAAAAAGTTTGAAGGCATAAATCAAGATAAAGCAATCATCTGACAAAGAATTACAAAGAGGCCCCATACCTTTTTCTTAGTGAACTCCATGTGACACATTGATTTTCCACTGAAGATAAAAGCCAAAATCATGTGTCATCAATAGAAAGCAAGCAAAACTATTTGGTTCAATATGTTATGGTACTTAACAAAAAAAACTTGCAGAGAAAAGACAAATCTAAAATGTTGCACATGATTCAAACAAGTCTGGATCAGAAGAGACATTTCAGAGGTCACTGCTAGAGAGTCAAGGATACATTAGAGAGAAATAAACTCCTGCTTTTTTGTTTATCTACTTACATACACAGATACTGTCTGATGAAGATGATTGATATCAGGTATGGTATTTGATGGTATAGTCATTTACAAAATAATTCATCCCTTATGATCTAATGCAATTTTCTTCATATTACACGTGTATATTTAAATACTTCCTTGTGAAGTGGAGGCTAGCCACGCTGCTGTTAGCATATCCAGTACATTTCTGCAAATTCCAAAATGGCAAATCCCACAGTTGAAATTTCAACCTCTCTAGCGTCCCTCGGCTGGAGTGCATAATCACGGCAAAAGTCTGCAACATCAGAGGTGGCCGCCACAGACACAAAGTCTATGTTTCTCATTCCATTCTACCAAATCTATTCAGCAGTCTGGGTGAGGGGGCTTGGCAGTATCTATGAGCAGAAAGCATTCAAATGGCTGGTATATGTGCTTCCGGGGAAACTAAGGGGAAAAAAGAGAGAGGGAGGGAGGGAGGGAACAAGAAAGAAGAAGGAAACTCAAGGAGAGAGGAAGGGAAGGAGGCTGGCAAGAAGGGATGGAGGGAGCAAGGGAGGGAGGAATAAAGGAAGGAAGTTACACCAAGTTTCAAAACTGGCCACGGACTGAGAAGGATTAAGAGACAAATGGAATTGAAAGCATTTATGTTCATACTCGGTATTTTTCTTACCCATTCTTGCAAATTAGTAATTTAAAAATTTTCATTTCCACAAATCCACGTGTTTTCTTGTTCCTCTCTCTCCGCTCTTTTTCCTTCTTTCCTTCCTGCCTTTCTTCTTTCTTTTCAACATAGGTTATATAAATGTGTGAGAGCTATCACTAGTCTACATTAATCATCAGGATTTTCCTGTATATTTCCAATTAAGATGACCCATAATAATATTCTACTGTAATTTTGGAGGGTCCAAAATACTAGATGGCATTTAGTGTTTTGGAAATCATGACAAGTCTAACAGGACTTTAAAAAACCTATCAAGACATCTGATGTGTTTTCTTGCCCATACACTCTTTAATGAGGTCTGCTTGACCCTTTCTTCTTCCCTTCTCTAGTCATGGGTTCTTCACACTGAAAACTAAGCTTTGCATCAGTGTTTGACGAACAGGTGACATAATAAACTGCAGTTACATTTTAAATTCAGCTCAAGATGGTAGATGAGAAATCTAAGATTGTGAAGTGAGATTTAGCATGCTGTTCAGTATGCAACAAATCTGAGTGTTGCTCACACAGGATTCATACCAACAGGCTCCTTCCAAAACCTTTCAATGCAAATTCTAGCAAATGCACACTTGGAAGAAAAATGTTCCATGAAGTTGTATATGTAAATTTATACTTTCAGCATTTATGTATATAATTTCAGGGGAAGTGGGATCAACTTAACATTATTAAACATAGTCCAATGATATTTACAACATAACTTCAGAAACATTTTATTACTAGAAGTATTTTAAAAAGGATGTACCATTTAGGATTTAAGACACACCCCACAAATGAAAAAACAAATGAGATTATAAACAACATTTTTAAAAAAATTATGCCATCTTTTCACTACAAAATCCTCCTGGGGGAAAAATATCTTTTCCTTCATTATTAAAGGATGTTATCAGAGCACAGTGGAATTCTTTCAGATTTAGTCAGAAGGTTCTCTGGAGTTGAGAGATCTATTGGAGAATATTTTCTTTGAAAGTCCATGTCCTTTCCCCAGGCCTACATCATATATAAATAAACATTTCAGAAAAGGGACCATGTTAAGAAAAAGTGGGTTGAAGATTGTAAGACCTGGTTCCTGGGTGCCAAATAATTCACAAGTTGGAATAAGCTGGGTTTCTGTAACACTTCTCTATGACTGCCATTGATACTGAACTATGCCAAGGAACTAAGTCCTACCAAGGAAAAGCAGGAGGAAAACAGGTGTAAGAAAACATTTCCTGTCAGTGTGTCCAGAGATAGCATGAGTCAACAGCGGCTCCTCATGAAGCCATCGATTCGTAACACTGGAGTATCTAGAATGCATCTGGGTCGAATTATTAAAAAGAAAGTTCTTCTCAAGCTAGTTGTAATGGTAGCTAATTTAAAAAATTAATGTTCTGCGATTCTGATAAAAACCTATGTGGTGAACCAACAATAAAGGCGGCTGGAGATATTGGTATGAAATAGTTATTTTTCCTTATATACCTGGACGTTCATGTAAGAAATTATACTTTTGGAAGGTCTGTCATATTCTCAGTGTATAAGAGTTGAATCATTTTTAGAAGTTATTGTCAGAATTTTGCTTTAATAGTGCAGTAAAGTGTGCATTCTCTCTCCCTCATTTTCATTCAACAGCCTCTACAAATTGAGCCTGGCTCAAAGGTCTTTCCCTCTTGGAATATGACTCCTCCCCTGTCCCTCTACATAGGCTGTTCTATAACAAATTATTTTGCTGTCTTGATTTTTCAGAGACCTCATGCTAGTAGTAGAGAGTCAGGAGAAAGTGAGATGTCCTATATAAAAGGCCTGCTAGAAAAAGAAATCAGCACTGAGTTCTAAGGATACTGAACAACTTTTTAAAAAACAAGCAAGCCATATTAAACACATTAGTTACAACCAAATTAGATAAAACCATGAAAATTATCCAAGAAGAAAAAGTACATCACCTGTCTAGGTTTAAAATTGCTTAAGGCTGCCATCCAAGGACCATCTATGATAACAAATACAGTAGTCTGTATTGACACAAAGTTTTAGTGATAGACGTAATTACATTCTTCTGCTGGTGGTGTTCTAGAATAAATGGAATATCTGCTGATCAAATCTGAATGCATCCCATAATATTAGCATGTAGGATCCCAGATCTGCAGGCACTATCTCTTTCTCAGATCTACACTTTGAATATTATGTTAGTTAAAATGAGAAGTATGTTAGAAAATGTCTTTTACAAAAGAAATATTGGCTGAGTATGGTGGCTCATGCCTGTAATCCCAACACTCTGGGAGGCCAAGGTGAGAAGATCTCTTGAGCTCAAGAATTTGAGACCAGCTTGGGCAACATATCTATAAAAAATTTTAAAAATTAGCCGGTGTGGTGGTGCACACCTATAGGCACAGCTACTTCAGAGGCTGAATCAAGAGGATCACTTGAGCTTGGGAGTTTGAGGTTGCAGTGAACTATGAACATGGCACTGAACTCCAGTCTGGGCAACAGAGTGAGAACTTGTCTTCAAAAAAATAAAAAAGAAGAAAAAAATAGGAAATATTGTGTTCACATCTGCTATGGTACTCTTTCTTATATAAACTATTTCTTTGCAGTATTCTAGAGGATTTAAGACAAATTTACCACTGAATAATTTCATATGGTATATTATTGCATTAGTATAGTATGTTATTATATAATTAGTATAAGTGACCAGTGCTGCAACAACCACATTCCAAAAAGTATTGTGATCCTCCAAAATTACAATGTCTAAATGACATTATTCTCCTTCATGAGACCATTATACCTTAATTTTTCAGCACCATGAAAATCTACAAATGCCCTCTAAAATATATTTAGAAAACGTGGGGAAAAAATAGATACAGTTTCAGAAGATACATATATTTTGAAAATTAGCCTTTTTGGAATAAATTATTCTTTATGACATATAAATAAACACATTTTTCAGACTGGCGGGGTAACATTTGCATCAGTCAAAATAATTAGATTACTAAAACCTGTAATCTTATTAGAAAAATGGTTTATTCAGAGGATCATTGGAATTATTAGCCTTCAAGCTGCTATAGATTGAATCTGATCAAAATAATTAAGATAATATTATTTCATTTTTCAGTATAATATCTCCTTAGTATTTTTGTTTCTTATTTAATATGTGATTATATTTACTTCTGTGAATAATATGGATGAAGATCATTACAGTGTCAAGATCACTGGGTTCAGAGCACAGAAACCTCAAGTCTATTCTTTTTTCTTAAATACCTGTAAGACTTTAAAGAAGACAGAGTTTCTGGACTCTAATTTCTCTATCTGTAGAATAAATGGGTTAGACCAAATAACTCCTTTCTGCTTATAAATTTTCTAATTATATGACTGAGCTTACACCTGGAAAACAGTCTATCTCCTGTATAAATTAATGATAGAAATGAAAACCACCACGTTTCATGAAATTAACCACATAAATATCAACATCAACTGCTCAGAAGGACTTAAGTGCAAGTATCACAGGAATTCTGAAGCACAGAGAACTAAATATAAGAAATGTAACACTCTTCGTATTTTCAAAGAAGATTTTAATAATATATGTAAACACAGTAGCCTGTTCATAAGAAAAAAGAAAAGGGACGTCTTAGCATATTCAGGGTTCAACCAAAACTACTACTGGAATGTAAATCAAAGTAATATTCACCTAACTGTCATAATTGGCATGAATAATTTTAAGTAAAACACTTTTATTTGATATTAAATGTGAACAATAAGCCAAAACAGAGAAAATTAATAAATTGATCATTTATTGAAACTGAAATAAAAATATATAATTATTGAAGCCTCTTATATACATAAACCAATCATTGCTTAAATGAGCTGACATACTAGCTCCATAGTTTTATGTCACTAAGGAACTCTTTTGAACACAATAAAGAAACCAGAATTGAGCACAAAGAATGATGAACTGGGAAGTTCATGGCTTTCTATCTGCTAATTAGGAGTACAATCATTCAGTCAAACAGCCACTCAACAAACATTTAGCATACAGCTTCTGGATACCAGGTACTGGTGTAGGTGCTGGAGCAACAAGGAAATAGTCCCTGCATTCAGTGAGCTCACAGGCAAGTAAACAAGTAAGTATAAAGACTGCATGACTGATTTGGAGTGGTGGTTCATGCCTGTAATCCCAGCACTTTGGGAGGCCAACGTGGGCAGATCACGAGGTCAAGAGATCGAGACCATCCTGGCCAACATAGTGAAACCCCGTCTCTACTAAAAATACAAAAATTAGCTGGGCACGGTGGTGCACGCCTGTAGTTACTTGGGAGGCTGAGGCAAGAGAATCAGTTGAACCTGGAAGGTAAAGGTTGCAGTGAGCTGAGATCACACCACTGCACTCCAGCGGGGTGACAGAGTGAGACTCTGTCTCAAAAAAAAAAAAAAGACTCCATGATAAATGTGTATCTACAAAGGGCACAAAGGAATGAGTAGCTAATCCCCAAAGCCATATGGAGCAGTCAGTATAAGCTTCAGGAAAAGAAACTGAAGTAAAAAGCTAACCTGAATCTGAAAAAAATGAGTAGGTATTTTCCAAGCACGTTTCAGGGGAAAAGTTGCAGGATGCAGAAGTCCTCCCAAGTACAAAAAGAGAATGAACTCTGGACAACTGGCAATTTATGGCACACAGGAATCAGTAAATGTAGGGATGAGAGGCACACAGAAACATGGGCAAAAACAGGAATTTTGACTTTATTCCATAAATCATGGAAAGCCACCAATGGGTTTTAAGTAATAAAATACTAAGACCAGGTTTGCATTTTAGAAAGATCAATTTGATTTCAGTGAGGAGGTCCAAAAATGAGAGCAGCAAGGCCAGATAGAAGTCCTGCTGCAACTAGCTATGGTTAGAGATGCAGACCAAAACTAAGGTGAAATCATTTAGAAGAAAGAACGTGGATATAAGAGCCATTGGTTTGGCCTCTCCACATCATTTTTTTTATTTTATTTTCATTTATTTATTTATTTATTTTTTGAGACAGAGTCTCGCTCTGTCACCCAGGCTGGAGTGCAGTGGCGTGATCTTGGCTCACTGCAAGTTCTGCCTCCTGGGTTCACACTATTCTCCTGCCTCAGCCTCCCGAGTAGCTGGGACTACAGGCACGCGCCACCACGCCCAGCTAATTTTTTCTATTTTTTAGTAGAGATGGGGTTTCACCGTGTTAGCCAGGATGGTCTCGATCTCCTGACCTCGTGATCCACCCACCTCGGCCTCCCAATGTGCTGGGATTACAGGCTTGAGCCACCATGCCCAGCTGGCCTCTCCACATCTTTACTGTTATACTGATAACATGGGGATGAAAATAAATATTATTTGTATTTAAACTATTATTGTTATGTGAAAATTAAACAAATAACATACTATGATAACATCGGAGGTTCAAGAAATATTAAGTCTTGAAAATAGGAAAGATGAAAGGAAGGAAACAGGGAGTGGGGAGGAAAGTAGGAGAAAGGAGAGAATATAGGAATGAGAGAGGAGGAAAATAATAAGAAAGAAGTAGAAAGCTAGGTACGGTGGCTCATGACTGTAATCCCAGCGCTTTGGGAGGCCGAGTCAGGCAGATCACAAGGTCAGGAGTTCAAGACCAGCCTGGCCAATATGGTGAAACCTTGTCTCCACTAAAAATACAAAAATTAGCTGGGTGTGGTGGCAGGCACCTATAGTCCCAGCTACTCGGGAGGCTGAGGCAGGAGAATCACTTGACCCTGGGAGGCAGAGGTTGCAGTGAGCTGAGATCACACCACTGCACTCCAGCCTGGGTGACAGAGAAAGATGCTGTCTCAAAAAAAAAAAAAAAAGAAAAAAAAAGAAAGAAGTAGAAAAAGATATAGTATTTCTTAATCAGCAGAAGCTACTCTTATTTTTCAATACTCTACCTTTCTAATGTATCACTGACAAGGAAAGGTCTTGAATAATTGACTGAAGTCAGAATAGGTAAGGCACTCTACCTGTGGATACATGAGAGGCCTTAAAAAGTTCATGGAAAATGTATATTATGAAAAAAACTATGCAAAGGTTTCAATTTTGGCAGCAAAATAAACTCATACTAATTTATTATAGCATGTTTGAACAGGATCTAGTTTGAGACAGTAAGAAGGAGTAGACATTAGTTTGAAAAGAGCCCCTAGCAGAGCAATGTAAATTCTGCTAAAATTGAAGCAAGAACAAACATTAGATTATGATGAAGCTTGAGTGAAAGAATGGTGAAATCACTGATGCTTTACAAGAAGCTTGAGGGGACAATGCACCAAAGAAATCAGTAGTTCACAAGCGGACAGCTTTTTTAAAGAAGAAACGAGATGATGTGGAAGATGAAGTCCACAGGGACAGATCATCCATATCAATTTGCAAGGAAAAAAATTAATCTTGTTTGTGCCCTAATTGAAGAGGACTGATAATCAACAGCACAAACAATAGCCAACATCATAGACATCTTAATTGGTTCAGCTTACACAGTTCTGACTAAAAAATTAAAGTTGAACCAACTTTCCACTGCATGGGTGCCAAAAGTGTTGTGCTCAGATCAGCTGCAGACAAGAGGAGAGCTCTCAATGGAAATTTTAAAGAACTAGGGTCAAGATCCTGAAGGATTTCTTTGAAGAATTGTAACAGAAGATAAAACATGGCTTTCCCAGTATGATCCTGAGGGCAAAACACAATCAAAGCAATGGCTACCAAAGGTGGAAGTGGTCCAGTCAAAGCTAAAGGGGATCACTCAAGAGCAAAGGTCACGGCAACAGTTTTTTGGGGACATTCCAGGCATTTTGCTTGTTGACTTTGTGGAAGGTCAAAGAACAATAATATCTGCATATCATGAGAGTGTTTTGAATAAGTTAGCCAAAGTTTTAGGGCAAAATACCTGGGAAAGCTTTAGCAGACAGTCCTCTAACACCACAATGTTTCTGCTCATTCCTGTCATCAAGCAAAGGCAATTTTGTGAGAGTCTCAATGGGAAATTGTCAGGCATCCACCTTACAGCTCTGATTTGGCTCCTTCTGACTTCTTTTTGTTTCCCAATCTCAACAAATGTGGAAAGGGCACCCATTTTTCTTAAGTTAATAATGTATAAGAGACTGCATTGACATTGTTAAGTTCCCAGGACCATCAGTTCTTTAGGGATGAAAACCGAAGATCACATTTTCAATGTTTATCTTTTAACTTCATTTTTCCACAAACTTTTTGAAGTTTCTCCATACAAATGTCTCCATACAAATGAGCACTTGCAAAATAAGCAGAGAGTCTCATTCAATGGACAGAAAGTTCTGTGCCATCTAAAAATTATCTTAAGCAAGTTCAATGTGTAGCAACAGACTGTATTGATAAATATCAGTTAGTTTGACTTCTGCAATGACCATGATGGAGTAACAGGAACTAGACTTTCTCTCCCTCCTGAAACAACCAAAAAAATGGCCAAAATGTATGCCACAAAAGTTTGCAAGACCCTGTAAAGTCAGTCTCAAACAAGGTGAGCCTATCAACGGCCCTAATTTATGCCTGGAGAAAGTTTTCCAGCCCACTACTCCAGGAGAAAAGCCCAAGAGGAGCCCATTGTTCTCCCTGAGCTGAGGGGACAGAGCTGAGAGTCCACAGAAACCATGTTGACATGAGCTCTCAGGACAAGGTTTCTGAGAAGAAGGGGCTGCACAGAAAGAGAACTCCAGAGCTCTGCAAAGGGTCCCCCTAAAGTACATAGCTAAGTAATTGTTAGGACAGGCCTAGAGAAAAGTACCTACGGTTGGGGAAACAACACCCAGATAAGATGAAAAGTAACAGTACACATGCTCACCAAGGTCCAGTAATAGTGCTTATTTTATCAGCCAAACCAGAAACACCTCAAGATTCCCAGGGATACCCAGAAGGATCTTGCCTCACTAGTTGGGAGTGATTAGCTCTAAAATGAGAACTGGTCTGATCCCACCTAATGAATTTTTAAAGCAAGACCAAAAAGAGTCAAACTCTTTCCAACTAAACTTAAATACATACCAATACAAAGATCAAGAATATTTATATATACTTCCAGCACTCAATAAGATAAAAGTCACCATATCTGACATCCAGACACAGTTTAGCAGAGACACAACAGTAACAACAAAAGACAGAAGAACGTGGCTCATAATAAGGAGAAAAATCACTGAGTCAGAACTGATCCAGAGTAAATCAAGGTGCCAGAGTTATCAGTTAAGAACATTCAAATGCTTATTGAAACAGTATTCTATATGTTCTAAAATAGAGACATGCAAGATACACTAAAGGAGGCTGGTCGCAGTGGCTCACGCCTGTAATCTCAGCATTTTGCGAGGCCGAGGCAGGTGGATCACGAAGTCAGGAGTTCAGGACCAGCCTGACCAATATGGTGAAATCCCATCTCTACTAAAAATACAAAAATTAGCGGGGCATAGTAGCATGCGGCTGTAGTCCCAGCTACATGGTAGGCTGATAGCACATTAGTCATTAAAGAAGAAAAGATAGACACCTCTCAAAATAAAATAGAGAGAGAAAATAAATTTTTAAAAAACATGAACAGAGCAATAGTAGACAGTAAATTTCAAGTAACTGAATTTACGTGTAATCTCAGTTCCCAAAGGAGAGGAGAGGGAAGATGTGAAAACATTTGGGACTTTGAGTCAGGCAAAGCTTTCTTTGATATGACCCCACAGCATGATTTATATAATAATATATTGATAAGAAGAACTCATCAAATTTAAAAAAAAGAATCTGCTCTTCAAAAGAATCTATTAAGAGACTGAAAAGACAAGCTGCAGGCTGGGAGAAAATATTTGCAATTCATATATCTGATGAAAGGCTTGCATCAAAAATATATTTTAAAAGCTCAAAATTTAATAATGAAAAACAAACAACCCCATTTAAAACTTGGGTGAAAGACTGGAACAGACATTACAAAGTAGACATTTGTTTGGTAAATAAGCACATATGCTCAACATAATTAATGCTTAGGGCAATGCAAATTAAAACCAAAATGAGACGCCACTATCTATTTTTAAATAGCTAAGATTAGCATGACTGATAACAGCCAAGCACTGGCTTGGATGTGGAGAAGCTGAAACTCTCATACACTGCTGATGGGAATACAAAAAAGTGTAACCTTTGAAAAACAGTTTAAGAGTCCCTTAAAAAGTTAAACATACTTCTGCCGTAAGACTCAGCCATTGCACTCCTGGGTATTTACCCAAGAGAGATAAAAGTAGGTGTTCATACAATGATATCAACACAAATGTTCATAGCACATGTATTCATAATAGCCCAAACTAGAAACAGTCTAAATATCAATCAATACATTAATGAATTAACTTGCTTTCTCCGAATTAATTATGGATACATACTATAACATGAATGAATCTCAAAATTACTAAGTGAAACAAGGCAGACTCTAGAGGTAAAACATGCAGAGAAAAAAACATAAAATGTCAGACAAAAAAGTGCATAGTGTAAAATTGTATTTATATACATTTTTTGACTGTATAAATTACTGTCCAGTGACAGAAAGCAGTTTGGTGGTTTTTAGGGGCCAGGAATGAGGGGCCAGAGAAATGTATTATAAAGAGGCATCAGGAAACTGGAGGTGAAGTATATTTCCATCACCTCGATTGCGTGCTGATGGTTTCTAAACTTTCAATATTTTTAGTTTATTATATGTTATACAAAATAAAGCTTGTAATAAAAATCAAAAGATTGAGCCATCCTTATTTTCTCTATAAAAGAGCAGAATTATCCTTTTAGAGATTTGGAAAGATTATTAAAAGATAAGTTACAAAATACAGTACCTGACACGTATAAAATATTAAATAAATACTAGCCATGCTTAATTATTTTGTTTTAAGTCTATATGAGTCAAGTTTTAGTAGAAATATGGGCTAGAATAAAAAAAACAGAAAGCGGGACTCTGTGATCCGACTTGGGCTTATAGAACAGACTGCACTAGTTTGTTCTCATGCTGCTAATAAAGTCCTACCCAAGACCGGGTAATTTAGAAAGGAAAGAGGTTTAATGAACTCACAATTCCACATGGCTGGGGAGGCCTCACAGTCACGGCAGAAGGCAAAAAAGAAGCAAAGGCACATCTTAAATGGTAGCAGAGAAGAAAGCTTGTGTAGGGAAACTCCCATTTTAAAAGCATCAGATCTCGTGAGACTTATTCGCTACCAGGAGAACAGTAGGGGGAACCCGCCCCTATGATTCAATGATCTCCACCTGACTCCATCCTTGACATGCGGGGATAATTACAATCAAGGTGAGATTCTGGTGGAGACACAGCCGAATCATATCAATGACTAATGAGAGTTACGTCCAGAACCTAATGAAAACCTGTCTGAGGCCACATTCCCTGTAAAGCAGATTTGAGATAGAGATTTGTGTAGAGAACATTTAACTGGGTAAAATCCTAGGAGCCAACAACTGTGGCGAAAAAGCTGAATTGGACAAAGGGATTTGAGATGTGAGGCAGTCACAACAAATACCTCAGCTAATCTCAAGGGGGAGCTGAGAAGCTGGGGTGACCCTTCAGAGTTGCCCTAAATTGAGGCAGGAGTATGGAGTTTTAATACCTTTCACTGGCCATTCTTCAGATACGAGTTGTCCCCAAGGATGGACATCAGCTTGACAAGTTATTAATTAGATCTCCTGAGAATAAATTCTAGAGAGAATCAGCTGAGAGGCATGATTTGCCAACACTCCCAATAGCTGGGCAAACTTCAGTTTTGAGGGAGGATTTGGGTCACACACAAAAGTCTCCACAACCAATTATTCATGGGAAATTCTATGTAGGCAGAGCTATTTCATGGCCAGTTAATCAAAGCTACATAATCTATTTGGATAAGCAAAAGAAATTAAAAAGATAAAATAAAACCTATATATTAACACTCAAAAGTTTTTAATGCATTTGCCTTGCATTTCATATGTTTTGCCTTGCATTTCATATGTTTTGCCTTGCATTTGTTTATTTGCTTTCAAGAACCTTTAGAGAACAATAATTACTAATATAATATGGAGTAGCACAGCATAGACGAGGGAAGCTAACTCTCTCCCTTTTCCCAGAACCTGGAACAGCTAAAGATCCTAAGCATTGTCAGCTTTGGTATCTGACATAGTTTGGATGTTTGTCCCCTTCAAATCTCACGTTAAAATGTGATCCCCAATGTTGGAGAGAGATGCCTCCTGAATGGCTTGCTGCTGTCCTCTTGGTAATGAATGAGTTCTTACCCTGTGATTTCATGCGATATCTGGTTGTTTAAAAGAGACTGACACCTCCTCCCTGTCTCTCTTGCTTCCTCTCTCACCATGTGATATGCTGGTTTCCCTTCACCTTCCACCATGATTGGAAGGTTCCTGAGGCCCTCCCTGGAAGCAGGTGCCAGTACTATGCTTCACGTACAGCCTTCAGAACAAGAAGCCAAATAAACCTCATTTCTTTATTAATTACCCCACCTCAGGTATTTCTTTATAACAATGCAAATGGGCTAACAGAGTATCATTCATGGACAGTGAGTGTATTAGTCAATTTTCATGCTGCTGATAAAGACATACCCAAGACTGGGTAATTTATAAAGAAAAAGAGGTTTAATGAATTCACATATCTGCACCGCTAGCTGTATAAATATGGAAATATCTTCACTGCTACCTGTAAAAATATGGAAATATCTACAGCGCTACCTGTATAAACATGGAAATATCTACACCGCTATCTGTATAAACATAGAAATATCTACACCGCTATCTCTATAAACATGGAAATATCTACAGCGCTATCCGTATGAACATGGAAATACCTACACCGCTATCTGTATAAACAAGGAAATAACTACACGGCCATCTCTATAAACATGGATATATCTACAGGGCCATCTGTATAAACACGGAAATAACTACACCGCTATCTGTATATACATGGAAATATATACATCGCTATCTCTATAAACATGGAAATATCTACACCATTATCTGTATAAACATGGAAATAACTACACCTCTATCTCTATAAACATGGAAATATCTACACTGCTATCTGCATAAACATCGAAATATCTAAACCGCTACCTGTAAAATAGGGAAATATCTAAACCGCTATCTCTATAAACATTGAAACATCTACACTGCTATCTTTATAAACATTGAAATACCTACACTGCTATTTGTATAAACATGGAAATATCTACAACGCTATCTCTATAAACATGGAAATAACTACACCGCTATCTCTATAAACGTGGAAATATCTACACCACCATCTGTATGAACATGGAATTATCTACAACGCCATCTGTATGAACATTGAAATATCTTCACCGCTATCTGTATAAACATGGAAATATCTACACCGCTATCTGTATATACATGGAAATATCAACACCGCTATCTCTATCAACATGGAAATATCTACACCGCTATCTCTATAAACATGGAAATACCTACACCGCCATCTGTATCGACATGAAAATATCTACACCGCCATCTGTATAAACATGGAAATATCTACACTGCTATCTGTATTAAGATGGAAATATCTACACCGCCATCTATATAAACATGGAAATATCTACACCGCCATCTGTATAAACATGGAAATACCTACAGTGCAATTTCTATAAAGATGGAAATATCTACACCGCAATCTGTTTAAACATGGAAATATCTACACCTCTATCTGTATTAAGATGGAAATATCTACACTGCCATCTCTATAAAGATGGAAATATCTACACCGCCATCTGTATGAACATGGAAATATCTACACCGCTATCTGTATATACATGGAAATATCTACACCGCAATCTCTATAAACATGGAAATATCTAAACTGCTACCTGTAAAACAGGGAAATATCTACACCGCTATCTCAATAAACATTGAAATATCTACACTGCAATCTTTATAAACATTGAAATACCAGCACTGCTATTTGTATAAACATGGAAATATCTACAACGCTATCTCTATAAACATGGAAATAACTACACCGCTATCTCTATAAACGTGGAAATATCTACACTGCCAACTGTATGAACATGGAAATATCTACAACGCCATCTGTATGAACATTGAAATATCTACACCGCTATCTGTATAAACATGGAAATATCTACACCGCTACCTGTATAAACATGGAAATAACAGCACCGCTATCTGCATGAACATGGAAATATCTACACCGCTATCTGTATGAACATGGAAATATCTACACCGCTATCTGTATGAACATGGAAATATCTACAAAGCTATCTGAATGAACATGGAAATATCTACACCGCTATCTGTTTGAACATGTAAATATCTACACCGCTATCTGCATGAAAATGGAAATATCTACAAAGCTATCTGCATATACATGGAAATATCTACACAGCTATCTCTTTACACATGGAAACAACTACACCGCTATATCTATAAACATGGAAATATCTACACCGCCATCTGTATGAACATGGAAATATCTGCACCGCCACCTGTATGAACATATAAATACCTACACCGCCATCTGTATAAAGAAGGAAATATCTAAACCGCTATCTGTATAAACATGGAAATAACTACACCGCTGCCTGTATAAACATGGATATATCAGCACCGCTATCTGTATGAACATGGAAATATCTACACCGCTATCTGTATAAACATGGAAATATCTACACCGCTATCTGTATGAACATGGAAATAGCTACACCGTTATATGTATGAACATGGGAATAGCTACACCGCTATCTGTATGAACATGGAAATATCTACACCGCTATCTGTATGAACATGGAAATATCTACACCGCTATCTGTATGAACATGGAAATAGCTACACCGTTATCTGTATGAACATGGGAATAGCTACACCGCTATCTGTATGAACATGGAAATATCTACACCGCTATCTGTATGAACATGGATATATCTACACAGCCATCTGGATGAACATGGAAATATCTACACCGCTATCTGTATGAACATGGAAATATCTACACCGCTATCTGTATGAACATGGATATATCTACACAGCCATCTGGATGAACATGGAAATAGCTACACCGCTATCTGAGTAAACATGCATAGATCTTCACCGCTATCTGAATAAACATGGAAATATCTACACCACTATCTGTATGAAGATGGAAATATCTACACCGCTATCTGTATGAACATGGAAATATCTACACCGCTATCTGTTTGAACATGAAAATACCTACACTGCTATCTGCATGAAAATGGAAATATCTACACTGCTATCTGCATATACATTTAAATATCTACACAGCTATCTCTTTACACATGGAAATAACTACACCGCTATCTGTATGAACATGGAAATATCTACACCGCCATCTGTATGAACATGGAAATATCTGCACTGCTATCTGTATAAACATGGAAATATCTACACCGCCATCTGTATGAACATATAAATATCTACACCGCCATCTGTATTAAGAAGGAAATATCTAAACCGCTACCTGTATAAACATTGAAATATCTACACCGCTGACTGTATAAACATGCATACATTTTCACCGATATCTGTATAAACATGGAAATATCTACACCGCTATCTGTATGAACATGGAAATATCTACACCGCTATCTGTATGAACATGGAAATATCTACACCGCAATATGTTTGAACATGGAAATATCTACACCGCTATCTGCATGAAAATGGAAATATCTACACTGCTATCTGCAGATACATTTAAATATCTACACAGCTATCTCTTTACACATGGAAATAACTACACCGCTATCTGTATGAACATGGAAATATCTACACCGCCATCTGTATGAACATGGAAATATCTGCACCGCCATCTCTATGAACATATAAATATC
Organism: Gorilla gorilla gorilla; assembly: GCF_029281585.2. Classification (NCBI taxonomy): domain Eukaryota; kingdom Metazoa; phylum Chordata; class Mammalia; order Primates; family Hominidae; genus Gorilla; species Gorilla gorilla. Next base: position 4,261,095 of record NC_073234.2, read on the forward strand.
TACACCGCCATCTGTATTAAGATGGAGATATCTACACTGCTATCTGTATAAACATGGAAATATCTACACCGCTATCTGTATAAACATGGAAATATCTACACCGCTATCTGTATAAACATGGAAATGTCTACACCACTACCTGTATAAACATGGAAATATCAGCACCGCTATCTGTATGAACATGGAAATATCTACACCGCTATCTGTATGAACATGGAAATATCTACACCGCTATCTGTATGAACATTTAAATATCTACACCGCTATCTGTATGAACATGGAAATATTTACACCGCTATCTGTTTGAACATGGAAATATCTACACCGCTGTCTGCATGAAAATGGAAATATCTACACAGCTATCTGCATATACATGGAAATATCTACACAGCTATCTCTTAACACTTGGAAATAACTACACCGCTATCTCTATAAACATGGAAATATCTACACCGCCATCTGTATGAACATGGAAATATCTGCACCGCCATCTGTATTAACATATAAATATCTACACCGCCATCTGTATTAAGAAGGAGATATCTACACCGCTATCTGTATAAACATGGAAATATCTACACTGCTACCTGTATAAACATGGAAATATCTACACCGCTATCTGTATAAACATGGAAATATCTACACCGCTACCTGTATAAACATGGAAATATCAGCACCGTTATCTGTATGAACATGGAAATACCTACAACGCTGCCTGTATAAACAAGGAAATATCAGCACCGCTATCTGTATGAACATGGAAATATCTACACCGCTATCTGTATGAACATGGAAATATCTACTCCGCTATCTGTATGAACATGGAAATAGCTACACCGCTATCTGTATGAACATGGATATATCTACACAGCCATCTGGATGAACATGGAAATATCTACACAGCTATCTGTATAAACATGGAAATATCTACACCGCTATCTGTATGAACATGGAAATATCTACACCGCTATCTGTTTGAACATGGAAATATCTACAGCGCTATCTGCATGAAAATGGAAATATCTACACTGCTATCTGCATATACATTTAAATATCTACACAGCTATCTCTTTACACATGGAAATAACTACTCTGCTATCTGCATGAACATGGAAATATCTACACCGCCATCTGTATGAACATGGAAATATCTGCACTGCCATCTGTATGAACATATAAATATCTACACCGCCATCAGTATTAAGATAGAGATATCTCCACTGCTATCTGTATAAACATGGAAATATCTACACCGCTATCTGTATAACCATGGAAATATCTACAACGCTACCTGTATAAACATGGAAATATCAGCACCACTATCTGTATGAACATGGAAATATCTACACCGCTGCCTGTATAAACATGGAAATATCAGCACGGCTATCTGTATGAATATGGAAATATCTACACCGCTATCTGTATGAACATGGAAATAACTACACTGCTATCTGTATGAACATGGAAATAGCTACACCGTTATCTGTATGAACATGGAAATAGCTACACCACTATCTGTATGAACATGGAAATATCTACACCGCTATCTGTATGAACATGGATATATCTACACAGCCATCTGGATGAACATGGAAATATCTACACCGCTATCTGTATGAACATGGAAATATCTACACCGCTGTCTGCATGAAAATGGAAATATCTACACAGCTATCTGCATATACATGGAAATATCTACACAGCTATCTCTTAACACTTGGAAATAACTACACCGCTATCTCTATAAACATGGAAATATCTACACCGCCATCTGTATGAACATGGAAATATCTGCACCGCCATCTGTATTAACATATAAATATCTACACCGCCATCTGTATTAAGAAGGAGATATCTACACCGCTATCTGTATAAACATGGAAATATCTACACTGCTACCTGTATAAACATGGAAATATCTACACCGCTATCTGTATAAACATGGAAATATCTACACCGCTACCTGTATAAACATGGAAATATCAGCACCGTTATCTGTATGAACATGGAAATATCTACAACGCTGCCTGTATAAACAAGGAAATATCAGCACCGTTATCTGTATGAACATGGAAATATCTACACCGCTATCTGTATGAACATGGAAATATCTACTCCGCTATCTGTATGAACATGGAAATAGCTACACCGCTATCTGTATGAACATGGATATATCTACACAGCCATCTGGATGAACATGGAAATATCTACACAGCTATCTGTATAAACATGGAAATATCTACACCGCTATCTGTATGAACATGGAAATATCTACACCGCTATCTGTTTGAACATGGAAATATCTACAGCGCTATCTGCATGAAAATGGAAATATCTACACTGCTATCTGCATATACATTTAAATATCTACACAGCTATCTCTTTACACATGGAAATAACTACTCTGCTATCTGCATGAACATGGAAATATCTACACCGCCATCTGTATGAACATGGAAATATCTGCACTGCCATCTGTATGAACATATAAATATCTACACCGCCATCTGTATTAAGATAGAGATATCTCCACTGCTATCTGTATAAACATGGAAATATCTACACCGCTATCTGTATAACCATGGAAATATCTACAACGCTACCTGTATAAACATGGAAATATCAGCACCACTATCTGTATGAACATGGAAATATCTACACCGCTGCCTGTATAAACATGGAAATATCAGCACGGCTATCTGTATGAATATGGAAATATCTACACCGCTATCTGTATGAACATGGAAATAACTACACTGCTATCTGTATGAACATGGAAATAGCTACACCGTTATCTGTATGAACATGGAAATAGCTACACCACTATCTGTATGAACATGGAAATATCTACACCGCTATCTGTATGAACATGGATATATCTACACAGCCATCTGGATGAACATGGAAATATCTACACTGCTATCTGTATGAACATGGAAATATATACACCACTATCTGTATGAACATGGATATATCTACACAGCCATCTGGATGAACATGGAAATATCTACACCGCTATCTGTGTAAACATGCATAGATCTTCACCGCTACCTCTATAAACATGGAAATATCTACACCGCTATCTGTATGAACATGGAAATATCCACACCGCTATCTGTATGAACATGGAAATATCTACACCGCTATCTGTTTGAACATGGAAATATCTACACCGCTATCTGCATGAAATTGGAAATATCTACACTGCTATCTCTTTACACATGGAAATAACTACACCGCTATCTGTATGAACATGGAAATATCCACACCGCCATCTGTATGAACATGGAAATATCTGCACCGCCATCTGTATGAACATATAAATATCTACACCGCCATCTGTATTAAGATGGAGATATCTACACCGCTATCTGTATAAAAATGGAAATATCTACACCGCTATCTGTATTAACATGGAAATATCTACACCGCTATCTGTATAAACATGGAAATATCTACACCGCTACCTGTATAAACATGGAAATATCAGCACCGCTATCTGTATGAACATGGAAATATCTACACCGCTATCTGTATGAACATGGAAATATCTTCAACGCTATCTGTATGAACATGGAAATATCTACACCACTATCAGTATGAACAAGGAAATATCTACACCGCTATCTGTATGAACATGGATATATCTACACAGCCCTCTGGATGAACATGGAAATATCCACACCGCTATCTGTGTAAACATGCATACATCTTCACCGCTATCTGTATAAACATGGAAATATCTACACCGCTATCTGTATGAACATGGAAATATCTACACCGCTATCTGTTTGAAGATGGAAACATATACACCGCTATCTGAATGAAAACGGAAATATCTACACAGCTATCTGCATATACATGGAAATATCTACATAGCTATCTCTTTACACATGGAAATAACTACACCGCTATCTGTATGAACATGGAAATATCTACACCGCCATCTGTATGAACATGGAAATATCTGCACCGCCATCTGTATGAACATATAAATATCTACACCGCCATCTGTATTAAGACGGAGATATCTACACTGCTATCTGAATAAAAATGGAAATATCTACACCGCTATCTGTATAAACATGGAAATATCTACACCGCTATCTGTATAACCATGGAAATATCTACACCGCTACCTGTACAAACATGGAAATATCAGCACCGCTATCTGTATGAACATGGAAATATCTACACCGCTATCTGTATGAACATGGAAGCATCTACACCACTATCTGTATGATCTTGGATATATCTACACAGCCATCTGGATGAACATGGAAATATCTACACCACTATCAGTATAAACATGGAAATATCTACACCGCTATCTATATGAACATGGAAATAGCTACACCGCTATCTGTATGAACATGGAAATATCTACACCGCTATCAGTATGAACATGGATATATCTACACAGCCATCTGGATGAACATGGAAATATCTACACCGCTATCTGTGTAAACACGCATACATCTTCACCGCTAGCTGTATAAACATGGAAATATCTACACCGCTATCTGTATGAACATGGAAATATCTACACCGCTATCTGTATGAACATGCAGATATCTACACCGCTATCTGTATGAACATGGAAATATCTACAAAGCTATCTGAATGAACATGGAAAAATATACACCGCTATCTGTTTGAACATGGAAATATCTACACCGCTATCTGCATGAAAATGGAAATATCTACACTGCTATCTGCATACACATGGAAATATCTACACAGCTATCTCTTTACACATGGAAATAACTACACCGCTATATCTATAAACATGGAAATATCTACACCGCCATCTGTATGAACATGGAAATATCTGCACCGCCATCTGTATGAACATATAAATATCTACACCGCCATCTGTATTAAGAAGGAAATATCTAAACCGCTATCTGTATAAACAAGGAAACATCTACACCGCTGCCTGTATAAACATGGAAATATCAGCACCGCTCTCTGTATGAAAATGGAAATATCTATACCGCTATCTGTATGAACATGCAAATATCTACACTGCTATCTGTATGAACATGGAAATAGCTACACCGTTATCTCTATGAAAATGGAAATAGCTACACCGCTATCTGTATGAACATGGAAATATCTACACCGCTATCTGTATGAACCTGGATATATCTACACAGCTATCTGGATGAACATGGAAATATCTACACCGCTATCTGTGTAAACATGCTTACATCTTCACCTCTATCTGTATAAACATTGAAATATCTGCACCGCTATCGGTATGAACTTGGAAATATCTACACCGCTATCTGTATGAACATGGAAATACCTACACCGCTATCTGTTTGGACATGGAAATATCTACACCGCTATCTGCATGAAATTGGAAATATCTACACTGATATCTGCATATACATTTAAATATCTACACAGCTATCTCTTTACACATGGAAATAACTACACGAATATCTGTATGAACATGGAAATAACTACACCGCCATCTGTATGAACATGGAAGTATCTGCACCGCCATCTGTATGAACATATAAATATCGACACCGCCATCTGTATTAAGATGGAGATATCTACACTGCTTTCTGTATAAACATGGAAATATATACACCGCCATCTGTATGAACATATAAATACACCACCATCTGTATTAAGAAGGAAATATCTAAACCGCTATCTGTATAAACATGGAAATATCTACACTGCTGCCTGTATAAACATGGAAATATCAGCACAGCTATCTGTATGAACATGGAAATATCTACACCGCTATCTGTAGGAACATGGAAATAGCTACACCGCTGCCTGTATAAACATGGAAATATCAGCACCGCTATCTGTATGAACATGGAAATATCTACACCACTATCTGTATGAACATGGATATATTTACACAGCCATCTGGATGAACATGGAAATATCTACACCACTATCTGTATTAACATGGAAATATCTACACCGCTATCTGTGTAAACATGCATACATCTTCACCGCTATCAGTATAAACATGGAAATATCTACACCGCTATCTGTATGAACATGGAAATAGCTACACCGCTATCTTTATGAACATGGAAATATCTACACCGCTCTCTGTATGAACATGGATATATCTACACAGCCATCTGGATGAACATGGAAATATCTACACCGCTATCTGTGTAAACATGCATACATCTTCACCGCTATCTGTATAAACATGGAAATATCTACACCGCTATCTGTATGAACATGGAAATATCTACACCGCTATCTGTATGAACATGGAAATATCTACACCGCTATCTATTTGAACATGGAAATATCTACACCGCTATCTGCATGAAAATGGAAATATCTACACTGCTATCAGCATATACATGGAAATATCTACACAGCTATCTCTTTACACATGGAAATAACTACACCGCTATCTGTATGAACATGGAAATATCCACACCGCCATCTGTATGAACATGGAAATAACTGCACCGCCATCTGTATGAACATATAAATATCTACACCGCCATCTGTATTAAGATGGAGATATCTACACCGCTAGCTGTATAAACATGGAAATATCTACACCGCTATCTGTATAAACATGGAAATATCTACACCTCTATCTGTATAAACATGGAAATATCTACACCGCTACCTGTATAAACATGGAAATAACAGCACCGCTTTCTGTATGAACATGGAAATATCTACACCGATATCTGTATGAACATGGAAATATCTACACCGCTATCTGTATGAACATGGAAATATCTACACCGCTATCAGTATGAACAAGGAAATATCTACACCGCTATCTGTATGAACATGGATATATCTACACAGCCCTCTGGATGAACATGGAAATATCCACACCGCTATCTGTGTAAACATGCATACATCTTCAACGCTATCTGTATAAACATGGAAATATCTACACCGCTATCTGTATGAACATGGAAATATCTACACCGCTATCTGTTTGAAAATGGAAATATATACACCGCTATCTGCATGAAAACGGAAATATCTACACAGCTATCTGCATATACATGGAAATATCTACACAACTATCTCTTTACACATGGAAATAACTACACCGCTATCTGTATGAACATGGAAATATCTACACCGCCATCTGTCTGAACATGGAAATATCTACACCTCTATCTGTATGAACATGGAAATAGCTTCACCGTTATCTGTATGAAAATGGAAATAGCTACACCGCTATCTGTATGAACATTGAAATATCTACACCGCTATTTGTATGAACATGGATATATCTACACAGCCATCTGTCTGAACATGGAAATATCTACACCGCTATCTGTATGAACATGGAAATATCTACATCGCTATCTGTATGAACATGGATATATCTACACAGCCATCTGGATGAACATGGAAATATCTACACCGCTATCTGTGTAAACATGCATACATCTTCACCACTATCTGTATAAACATGGAAATATCTGCACCGCTATCGGTATGAACATGGAAATATCTACACCGCTATCTGTATGAACATGGAAATACCTACACCGATATCTGTTTGGACATGCAAATATCTACACCGCTATCTGCATGAAATTGGAAATATCTACACTGCTATCTGCATATACATTTAAATATCTACACAGCTATCTCTTTACACATGGAAAAAACTACACCACTATCTGTATGAACATGGAAAGAACTACACCGCCATCTGTATGAACATGGAAGTATCTGCACCGCCATCTGTATGAACATATAAATATCTACACCACCATCTGTATTAAGATGGAGATATCTACACTGCTACCTGTATAAACATGGAAATATCTAAACCGCCATCTGTATGAACATATAAATACACCGCCATCTGTATTAAGTAGGAAATATCTAAACCGCTATCTGTATAAACATGGAAATATCTACAATGCTGCCTGTATAAACATGGAAATATCAGAACCGCTATGTGTATGAACATGGAAATATCTACACCGCTATCTGTAGGAACATGGAAATAGCTACACCGCTGCCTGTATAAACATGGAAATATCAGCACCACTATCTGTATGAACATGGAAATATCTACACCACTATCTGTATGAACATGGATATATCTACACAGCCATCTGGATGAACATGGAAATATCTACACCGCTATCTGTATGAACATGGAAATATCTACACCGCTATCTGTGTAAACATGCATACATCTTCACCGCTATCAGTATAAACATGGAAATATCTACACCGCTATCTGTATGAACATGGAAATAGCTACAACTCTATCTGTATGAACATGGAAATATCTACACCGCTATCTGTATGAACATGGATATATCTACACAGCCATCTGGATGAACATGGAAATATCTACACCGCTATCTGTGTAAACATGCATACATCTTCACCGCTATCTGTATAAACATGGAAATATCTACACCGCTATCTGTATGAACATGGAAATATCTACACCGCTATCTGTATGAACATGGAAATATCTACACCGCTATCTGTTTGAACATGGAAATATCTACACCGCTATCTGCATGAAAATGGAAATATCTAAACTGCTATTTGCATATACATGGAAATATCTACACAGCTATCTCTTTACACATGGAAATAACTACACCGCTATCTGTATGAACATGGAAATATGCACACCGCCATCTGTATGAACATGGAAATATCTGCACCGCCATCTGTATGAACATATAAATATCTACACCGCCATCTGTATTAAGATGGAAATACCTACACCACTATCTGCGTAAACATGGAAATATCTACACCGCTATCTGTATAAACATGGAAATATCTACACCGCTATCTGTATGAGCATGGAAAAATCTACACCGCTATCTGTATGAACATGGAAATATCTACAAAGCTATCTGAATGAACATGGAAATATCTACACCGCTATCTGTTTGAACATGTAAATATCTACACCGCTATCTGCATGAAAATGGAAATATCTACAAAGCTATCTGCATATACATGGAATTATCTACTCAGCTATCTCTTTACACATGGAAATAACTACACCGCTATATCTATAAACATGGAAATATCTACACCGCTGTCTGTATAAACATGGAAATATCTACACCGCTATGTGTATAAACATGGAAATATCTACACCACTACCTGTATAAACATGGAAATATCAGCACCGCTATCTGTATGAACATGGAAATATCTACACAGCTATCTGTATGAACATGGAAATATCAACACCGCTATCTGTATGAACATGGAAATATCTACAAAGCTATCTGAATGAACATGGAAATATCTACACCGCTATCTGTTTGAAGATGTAAATATCTACTCCGCTATCTGCATGAAAATGGAAATATCTACAAAGCTATCTGCATATGCATGGAAATATCTACACAGCTATCTCTTTACACATGGAAATAACTACACCGCTATATCTATAAACATGGAAATATCTACACTGCCATCTGTACGAACATGGAAATATCTGCACCGCCATCTGTATGAACATATAAATATCTACACCGCCATCTGTATTAAGAAGGAAATATCTAAACCGCTATCTGTATAAACATGGAAATATCTACACCGCTGCCTCTATAAACATGGAAATATCAGCACCGCTATCTGTATGAACATGGAAGTATCTACACCGCTATCTGTATCAACATGGAAATATCTACACTGCTATCTGTATGAACATGGAAATAGCTACACAATTATCTGTATGAACATGGAAATAGCTACACCACTATCTGTATGAACATGGAAATATCTACACCGCTATCTGTATGAACATGGATATATCTACACAGCCATCTGGATGAACATGGAAATATGTACACCGCTATCTGTGTAAACATGCATAGATCTTCACCGCTGTCTGTATAAACATGGAAATATCTACACCGCTACCTGTATAAGCATGGAAATATCAGCACCGCTATCTGTATGAACATGGAAATATCAACACCGCTATCTGTATGAACATGGAAATATCTACAAAGCTATCTGAATGAACATGGAAATATCTACACCGCTATCTGTTTGAACATGTAAATATCTGCACCGCTATCTGCATGAAAATGGAAATATCTACAAAGCTATCTGCATATACATGGAAATATCTACACAGCTATCTCTTTACACATGGAAATAACTACACCGCTATATCTATAAACATGGAAATATCTACACCGCCATCTGTATGAACATGGAAATATCTGCACCGCCATCTGTATGAACATATAAATATCTACACCGCCATCTGTATTAAGAAGGAAATATCTAAACCGCTATCTGTATAAACATGGAAATATCTACACCGCTGCCTGTATAAACATGGAAATATCAGCACCGCTATCTGTATGAACATGGAAGTATCTACACCGCTATCTGTATCAACATGGAAATATCTACACTGCTATCTGTATGAACATGGAAATAGCTACACCGTTATCTGTATGAACATGGAAATAGCTACACCACTATCTGTATGAACATGGAAATATCTACACCGCTATCTGTATGAACATGGATATATCTACACAGCCATCTGGATGAACATGGAATTATCTACACCACTACCTGTATGAACATGGAAATATCTACACCGCTATCTGTATGAACATGGATATATCTACACAGCCATCTGGATGAACATGGAAATATCTACACCGCTATCTGTGTTAACATGGAAATGTATACACCGCTATCTGTACAAACATGGAAATATCTACACCGCTACCTGTATAAGCATGGAAATATCAGCACCGCTATCTGTATGAACATGGAAATATCTACACCGCTATCTGTATGAACATGGAAATATCTACACCGATATCTGTATGAACATGGAAATGTCTACACCGCTATCAGTATGAACATGGAAATATCTACACCGCTATCTGTTTGAACATGGATATATCTACACAGCCCTCTGGATGAACATGGAAATATCCACACCGCTATCTGTGTAAACATGCATACATCTTCACCGCTATCTGTATAAACATGTAAATATCTACATTGCTATCTGTATGAACATGGAAATATCTACACTACTATCTGTTTGAAGATGGAAATATATACACCGCTATCTGCATGAAAATGAAAATATCTACACAGCTATCTGCATATACATGGAAATATCTACACAGCTATCTCTTTACACATGGAAATAACTACACCGCTATCTGTATGAACATGGAAATGTCTACACCGCCATCTGTATGAACATATAAATATCTACACAGCCATCTGTATTAAGATGGAAATATCTACACAGCTATCTGTATAAACATGGAAATATCTACACCGCTATCTGTATAAACATGGAAATATCTACACTGCTACCTGTATAAACATGGAAATATCAGCACCGCTATCTGTATGAACATGGAAATATCTACACCGCTATCTGTATGAACATGGAAATATCTACACCGCTATCTGTATGAACATGGAAATATCTACAAAGCTATCTGAATGAACATGGAAATATCTACACCGCTATCTGTTTGAACATATAAATATCTACTCCGCTATCTGCATGAAAATGGAAATATCTACAAAGCTATCTGCATATGCATGGAAATATCTACACAGCTATCTCTTTACACATGGAAATAACTACACCGCTATATCTATAAACATGGAAATATCTACACTGCAATCTGTACGAACATGGAAATATCTGCACCGCCATCTGTATGAACATATAAATATCTACACCGCCATCTGTATTAAGAGGGAAATATCTAAACCGCTATCTGTATAAACATGGAAATATCTACACCGATGCCTGTATAAACATGGAAATATCAGCACCGCTATCTGTATGAACATGGAAGTATCTACACCGCTATCTGTATCAACATGGAAATATCTACACTGCTATCTGTATGAACATGGAAATAGCTACACAATTATCTGTATGAACATGGAAATAGCTACACCACTATCTGTATGAACATGGAAATATCTACACCGCTATCTGTATGAACATGGATATATCTACACAGCCATCTGGATGAACATGGAAATATGTACACCGCTATCTGTGTAAACATGCATAGATCTTCACCGCTGTCTGTATAAACATCGAAATATCTACACCGCTACCTGTATAAGCATGGAAATATCAGCACCGCTATCTGTATGAACATGGAAATATCAACACCGCTATCTGTATGAACATGGAAATATCTACAAAGCTATCTGAATGAACATGGAAATATCTACACCGCTATCTGTTTGAACATGTAAATATCTACACCGCTATCTGCATGAAAATGGAAATATCTACAAAGCTATCTGCATATACATGGAAATATCTACACAGCTATCTCTTTACACATGGAAATAACTACACCGCTATATCTATAAACATGGAAATATCTACACCGCCATCTGTATGAACATGGAAATATCTGCACCGCCATCTGTATGAACATATAAATATCTACACCGCCATCTGTATTAAGAAGGAAATATCTAAACCGCTATCTGTATAAACATGGAAATATCTACACCGCTGCCTGTATAAACATGGAAATATCAGCACCGCTATCTGTATGAACATGGAAGTATCTACACCGCTATCTGTATCAACATGGAAATATCTACACTGCTATCTGTATGAACATGGAAATAGCTACACCGTTATCTGTATGAACATGGAAATAGCTACACCACTATCTGTATGAACATGGAAATATCTACACCGCTATCTGTATGAACATGGATATATCTACACAGCCATCTGGATGAACATGGAATTATCTACACCACTATCTGTATGAACATGGAAATATCTACACCGTTATCTGTATGAACATGGATATATCTACACAGCCATCTGGATGAACATGGAAATATCTACACCGCTATCTGTTTTAACATGGAAATGTATACACCGCTATCTGTACAAACATGGAAATATCTACACCGCTACCTGTATAAGCATGGAAATATCAGCACCGCTATCTGTATGAACATGGAAATATCTACACCGCTATCTGTATGAACATGGAAATATCTACACCGATATCTGTATGAACATGGAAATGTCTACACCGCTATCAGTATGAACATGGAAATATCTACACCGCTATCTGTTTGAACATGGATATATCTACACAGCCCTCTGGATGAACATGGAAATATCCACACCGCTATCTGTGTAAACATGCATACATCTTCACCGCTATCTGTATAAACATGTAAATATCTACATTGCTATCTGTATGAACATGGAAATATCTACACTACTATCTGTTTGAAGATGGAAATATATACACCGCTATCTGCATGAAAATGAAAATATCTACACAGCTATCTGCATATACATGGAAATATCTACACAGCTATCTCTTTACACATGGAAATAACTACACCGCTATCTGTATGAACATGGAAATGTCTACACCGCCATCTGTATGAACATATAAATATCTACACAGCCATCTGTATTAAGATGGAAATATCTACACCGCTATCTGTATAAACATGGAAATATCTACACCGCTATCTGTATAAACATGGAAATATCTACACTGCTACCTGTATAAACATGGAAATATCAGCACCGCTATCTGTATGAACATGGAAATATCTACACCGCTATCTGTATGAACATGGAAATATCTACACCGCTATCTGTATGAACATCGAAATATCTACAAAGCTATCTGAATGAACATGGAAATATCTACACCGCTATCTGCTTGAACATGTAAATATCTACACCGCTATCTGCATGAAAATGGAAATATCTACAAAGCTATCTGCATATACATGGAAATATCTACACAGCTATCTCTTTACACATGGAAATAACTACACCGCTATATCTATAAACATGGAAATATCTACACCGCCATCTGTATGAACATGGAAATATCTGCACCGCCATCTGTATGAACATATAAATATCTACACCGCCATCTGTATTAAGAAGGAAATATCTAAACCGCTATCTGTATAAACATGGAAATATCTACACCGCTGCCTGTATAAACATGGAAATATCAGCACCGCTATCTGTATGAACATGGAAGTATCTACACCGCTATCTGTATCAACATGGAAATATCTACACTGCTATCTGTATGAACATGGAAATAGCTACACCGTTATCTGTATGAACATGGAAATAGCTACACCACTATCTGTATGAACATGGAAATATCTACACCGCTATCTGTATGAACATGGATATATCTACACAGCCATCTGGATGAACATGGAATTATCTACACCACTATCTGTATGAACATGGAAATATCTACACCGTTATCTGTATGAACATGGATATATCTACACAGCCATCTGGATGAACATGGAAATATCTACACCGCTATCTGTGTTAACATGGAAATGTATACACCGCTATCTGTAGAAACATGGAAATATCTACACCGCTGCCTGTATAAGCATGGAAATATCAGCACCGCTATCTGTATGAACATGGAAATATCTACACCGCTATCTGTATGAACATGGAAATATCTACACCGATATCTGTATGAACATGGAAATGTCTACACCGCTATCAGTATGAACATGGAAATATCTACACCGCTATCTGTTTGAACATGGATATATCTACACAGCCCTCTGGATGAACATGGAAATATCCACACCGCTATCTGTGTAAACATGCATACATCTTCACCGCTATCTGTATAAACATGTAAATATCTACATTGCTATCTGTATGAACATGGAAATATCTACACTACTATCTGTTTGAAGATGGAAATATATACACCGCTATCTGCATGAAAATGAAAATATCTACACAGCTATCTGCATATACATGGAAATATCTACACAGCTATCTCTTTACACATGGAAATAACTACACCGCTATCTGTATGAACATGGAAATGTCTACACCGCCATCTGTATGAACATATAAATATCTACACAGCCATCTGTATTAAGATGGAAATATCTACACCGCTATCTGTATAAACATGGAAATATCTACACCGCTATCTGTATAAACATGGAAATATCTTCACTGCTACCTGTATAAACATGGAAATATCAGCACCGCTATCTGTATGAACATGGAAATATCTACACCGCTATCTGTATGAACATGGAAATATCTACACCGCTATCTGTATGAACATGGAAATATCTACAAAGCTATCTGAATGAACATGGAAATATCTACACCGCTATCTGCTTGAACATGTAAATATCTACACCGCTATCTGCATGAAAATGGAAATATCTACAAAGCTATCTGCATATACATGGAAATATCTACACAGCTATCTCTTTACACATGGAAATAACTACACCGCTATATCTATAAACATGGAAATATCTACACTGCTATCTGTATAAACATGGAAATATCAACACCGCTATCTGTATAAACATGGAAATATCTACACCACTACCTGTATAAACATGGAAATATCAGCACCGCTATCTGTATGAACATGGAATTATCTACACCGCTATCTGTATGAACATGGAAATATCTACACCGCTATCTGTATGAACATGGAAATATCTACACCGCTATCTGTATGAACATGGAAATTTCTACACCGCTATCTGTTTTAACATGGAAATATCTACAACGCTGTCTGCATGAAAATGGAAATATCTACACAGCTATCTGCATACACATGGAAATATCTACACAGCTATCTCTTAACACATGGAAATAAGTACTCCGCTATCTCTATAAAAATGGAAATATCTACACCGCCATCTGTATGAACACGGAAATATCTCCACCGCCATCTGTATGAACATATAAATATCTACACCGCCATCTGTATTAAGAAAGAAATATCTAAACCGCTATCTGTATGAACATTGAAATATCTACACCGCTATCTGTATGAACATTGAAATATCTACACCGCTGCCTGTATAAACATGGAAATATCAGCACCGCTATCTGTATGAACACGGATATATCTACACTGCTATCTGTATGAACATGGAAATATCTACACCGCTATCTGTATGAACATGGAAATAGCTACAACGCTATCTGTATGAACATGGAAATATCTACACAGCCATCTGGATGAACATGGAAATATCTACTCCGCTATCTGTGTAAACATGCATAGATCTTCACCGCTATCTGTATAAACATGGAAATATCTGCACCGCTATCTGTATGAACATGGAAATATCTACAGCGCTATGTGTATGAACGTGGAAATATCTACACCGCTATCTGTTTGAACATGGAAATATCTACACCGCTATCTGCATGAAAATGGAAATATCTACACTGCTATCTGCATATACATGGAAATATCTACACAGCTATCTCTTTACACATGGAAATAACTACACCGCTATCTGTATGAACATGGAAATATCTACACCGCCATCTGTATGAACATGGAAATTTGTGCACCGCCATCTGTATGAACATATAAATATCTACACCGCCATCTGTATTAAGATGGAGATATCTACACTGCTATCTGTATAAACATGGAAACATCTACACCTCTATCTGTATAAACATGGAAATATCTACACCGCTATCTGTATAAACATGGAAATACCTACACCACTACCTGTATAAACATGGAAATATCAGCACCACTATCTGTATGAACATGGAATTATCTACACCGCTATCTGTATGAACATGGAAATATCTACACCGCTATCTGTATGAACATGGAAATATCTACACCGCTATGTGTATGAACATGGAAATTTCTACACCGATATCTGTTTGAACATGGAAATATCTAC
Source organism: Gorilla gorilla gorilla (assembly GCF_029281585.2). NCBI lineage: Eukaryota > Metazoa > Chordata > Mammalia > Primates > Hominidae > Gorilla > Gorilla gorilla. The sequence goes on from NC_073234.2 coordinate 4,277,826, forward strand.
AACGCTGTCTGCATGAAAATGGAAATATCTACACAGCTATCTGCATACACGTGGAAATATCTACACAGCTATCTCTTAACACATGGAAATAAGTACTCCGCTATCTCTATAAAAATGGAAATATCTACACCGCCATCTGTATGAACACGGAAATATCTCCACCGCCATCTGAATGAACATATAAATATCTACACCGCCATCTGTATTAAGAAAGAAATATCTAAACCGCTATCTGTATGAACATTGAAATATCTACACCGCTATCTGTATGAACATTGAAATATCTACACCGCTGCCTGTATAAACATGGAAATATCAGCACCGCTATCTGTATGAACATGGAAATATCTACACTGCTATCTGTATGAACATGGAAATATCTACACCGCTATCTGTATGAACATGGAAATAGCTACACCGCTATCTGTATGAACATGAAAATATCTACACAGCCATCTGGATGAACATGGAAATATCTACTCCGCTATCTGTGTCAACATGCATAGATCTTCACCGCTATCTGTATAAACATGGAAATATCTGCACCGCTATCTGTATGAACATGGAAATATCTACACCGCTATCTGTATGAACATGGAAATATCTACACCGCTATCTGTTTGAACATGGAAATATCTACACCGCTATCTGCATGAAAATGGAAATATCTACACTGCTATCTGCATATACATGGAAATATCTACACAGCTATCTCTTTACACATGGAAATAACTACACCGCTATCTGTATGAACATGGAAATATCTACACCGCCATCTGTATGAACATGGAAATTTGTGCACCGCCATCTGTATGAACATATAAATATCTACACTGCCATCTGTATTAAGATGGAGATATCTACACCGCTATCTGAATAAACATGGAAATATCTACACCGCTATCTGTATAAACATGGAAATATCAGCACCGCTATCTGTATGAACATGGAAATAACAGCCCCTCTATCTGTATGAACATGGAGATATCTACACCGCCATCTGTATGAACATGGATATATCTACACAGCCATCTGGAGAAACATGGAAATATCTACACCGCTATCTGTATGAACAAGGAAATATCTTCACCGCTATCTGTATGAACATGGATATATCTACAGAGCCATCTGGATGAACATGGCAATATCTACACCGCCATCTGTATAAACATATAAATATCTACACCGCCATCTGTATTAAGATGGAGATATCTACACCGCTATCTGTATAAACCTGGAAATATCTACACCGCTAACTGTTTAAACATGGAAATATCTACACCGCTATCTGGATTAACATGGAAATTTCTACACCGCTACCTGTATAAACATGGAAATATCAGCACCGCTATCTGTAGGAACATGGAAATATCTACACCGCTATCTGTACGAACATGGAAATACCTACACCGCTATCTGTATGAACATGGAAATAGCTACACCTCTATCTGTATGAACATGGAAATATCTACACCGCTATCTGAATGAACAAGGATATATCTACACAGCCATCTGGATGAACATGGAAATATCTACACCGCTATCGGTGTAAACATGCATACATCTTCACCGCTATCTGTATAAACATGGAAATATCTACACCGCTATCTGTATGAACATGGAAATAGCTACACCACTATCTGTATGAACATGGAAATATCTACACCGCCATCTGTATGAACATGGAAATATCTGCACCGCCATCTGTATGAACATATAAATATCTACACCGCCATCTGTATTAAGATGGAGATATCTACACCGCTATCTGAATAAACATGGAAATATCTACACCGCTATCTGTATAAACATGGAAATATCTACACCGCTATCTGTATAAACATGGAAATATCTACACTGCTACCTGTAAAAACATGGAAATATCAGCACCGCTATCTGTATGAACATGGAAATATCTACACCGCTATCTGTATGAACATGGAAATATCTACACCGCTATCTGTATGAACATGGAAATATCTACAAAGCTATCTGAATGAACATGGAAATATCTACACCGCTTTCTGTTTGAACATGTAAATATCTACACCGCTACCTGCATGAAAATGGAAATATCTAAAAAGCTATCTGCATATACATGGAATTGTCTACATAGCTATCTCTTTACACATGGAAATAACTACACCGCTATATCTATAAACATGGAAATATCTACACCGCTATCTGTATAAACATGGAAATATCTACACCGCTATCTGTATAAACATGGAAATATCTACACCACTACCTGTATAAACATGGAAGTATCAGCACCGCTATCTGTATGAACATGGAAATATCTACACCGCTATCTGTATGAACATGGAAATATCAACACCGCTATCTGTATGAACATGGAAATATCTACAAAGCTATCTGAATGAACATGGAAATATCTACACGGCTATCTGTTTGAACATGTAAATATCTACACCGCTATCTGCATGAAAATGGAAATATCTTCAAAGCTATCTGCATATACATGGAAATATCTACACAGCTATCTCTTTAGACATGGAAATAACTACACCGCTATATCTATAAACATGGAAATATCTACACCGCCATCTGTATGAACATGGAAATATCTGCACCGCCATCTGTATGAACATATAAATATCTACACCGCCATCTGTATTAAGAAGGAAATATCTAAACTGCTATCTGTATAAACATGGAAATATCTACACCGCTGCCTGTATAAACATGGAAATATCAGCACCGCTATCTGTATGAACATGGAAGTATCTACACCGCTATCTGTATCAACATGGAAATAACTACACTGCTATCCGTATGAACATGGAAATAGCTACACCGTTATCTGTATGAACATGGAAATAGCTACACCACTATCTGTATGAACATGGAAATATCTACACCGCTATCTGTATGAACATGGATATAACTACACAGCCATCTGGATGAACATGGAAATATCTACACCGCTATCTGTATGAACATGGAAATAGCTACACCGCTATCTGTATGAACATGGATATATCTACACAGCCATCTGGATGAACATGGTAATATCTACACCGCTATCTGTGTAAACATGCATAGATCTTCACCGCTATCTGTATAAACATGGAAATATCTACACCACTATCAGTATGAACATGGAAATGTCTACACCGCTATCTGTATGAACATGGAAATATCTATACCACTATCTGTTTGAACATGGAAATATCAACACCGCTATCAGCATGAAAATGGAAATATCTACACTGCTATCTGCATATACATGGAAATATCTACACAGCTATCTCTTTACACATGGAAATAACTACACCGCTATCTGTATGAACATGGAAATATCTGCACCGCCATCTGTATGAACATATAAATATCTGCACCTCCATCTGTATTAAGATGGAGACATCTACACCGCTATCTGCATAAACATGGAAATATCTACACCGCTATCTGTATAAACATGGAAATGTATACACCGGTATCTCTATAAACCTGGAAATATCTACACCGCTACCTGTATAAGCATGGAAATATCAGCACCGCTATCTGTATGAACATGGAAATATCTACACCGCTATCTGTATGAACATGGAAATATCTACACCGCTATCTGTATAAACATGGAAATGTCTACACCGCTATCAGTATGAACATGGAAATATCTACACCGCTATATGTTTGAACATGGATATATCTACACAGCCCTCTGGATGAACATGGAAATATCCACACCGCTATCTGTGTAAACATGCATACATCTTCACCGCTATCTGTATAAACATGAAAATATCTACATTGCTATCTGTATGAACATGGAAATATCTACACCACTATCTGTTTGAAGATGGAAATATATACACCGCTATCTGCATGAAAATGGAAATATCTACACAGCTATCTGCATATACATGGAAATATCTACACAGCTATCTCTTTACACATGGAAATAACAACACCGCTATCTGTATGAACATGGAAATGTCTACACCGCCATCTGTATGAACATGGAAATATCTGCACCGCCATCTGTATGAACATATAAATATCTACACCGCCATCTGTATTAAGATGGAGATATCTACACCGCTATCTGAATAAACATGGAAATATCTACACCGCTTTCTGTATAAACATGGAAATATCTACACCACTATCTGTATAAACATGGAAATATCTACACTGCTACCTGTATAAACATGGAAATATCAGCACCGCTATCTGTATGAACATGGAAATATCTACTCCGCTATCTGTTTGAACATGGAAATATCTACACCGCTATCTGTATGAACATGGAAATATCTACAAAGCTATCTGAATGAACATGGAAATATCTACACCGCTATCAGTTTGAACATGTAAATATCTACACCGCTATCTGCATGAAAATGGAAATATCTAAAAAGCTATCTGCATATACATGGAAATATCTACACAGCTATCTCTTTACACATGGAAATAACTACACCGCTATATCTATAAACATGGAAATATCTACACCGCTATCTGTATAAACATGGAAATATCTACACTGCTATCTGTATAAACATGGAAATATCTACACCGCTACCTGTATAAACATGGAATTATCAGCACCGCTATCTGTATGAACATGGAATTATCTACACCGCTATCTGTATGAACATTGAAATATCTACACCGCTGCCTGTATAAACATGGAAATATCAGCACCGCTATCTGTATGAACATGGAAATATCTACACCGCCATCTGTATGAACATGGAAATTTGTGCACCGCCATCTGTATGAACATATAAATATCTACACAGCCATCTGTATTAAGATTGAGATATCTACACTGCTATCTGTATAAACATGGAAATATCTACACCGCTATCTGTATAAACATGGAAATATCTAAACCGCTATCTGTATAAACATGGAAATATCTACACCACTACCTGTATAAACATGGAAATATCAGCACCGCTATCTGTATGAACATGGAAATATCTACACCGCTATCGGTATGAACATGGAAATATCAACACCGCTATCTGTATGAACATGGAAATATCTTCAAAGCTATCTGAATGAACATGGAAATATCTACACCGCTATGTGTTTGAACATGTAAATATCTACACCGCTATCTGCATGAAAATGGAAATATCTTCAAAGCTATCTGCATATAGATGGAAATATCTACACAGCTATCTCTTTAGACATGGAAATAACTACACCGCTATATCTATAAACATGGAAATATCTACACCGCCATCTGTATGAACATGGAAATATCTGCACCGCCATCTGTATGAACATATAAATATCTACACCGCCATCTGTATTAGGAAGGAAATATCTAAACTGCTATCTGTATAAACATGGAAATATCTACACCGCTGCCTGTATAAACATGGAAATATCAGCACCGCTATCTGTATGAACATGGAAGTATCTACACCGCTATCTGTATCAACATGGAAATATCTACACTGCTATCCGTATGAACATGGAAATAGCTACACCGTTATCTGTATGAACATGGAAATAGCTACACCGCTATCTGTATGAACATGGAAATATCTACACCGCTATCTGTATGAACATGGATATATCTACACAGCCATCTGGATGAACATGGAAAAATCTACACCGCTATCTGTATGAACATGGAAATATCTACACCGCTATCTGTATGAACATGGATATATCTACACAGCCATCTGGATGAACATGGAAATATCTACACCGCTATCTGTGTAAACATGCATAGATCTTCACCGCTATCTGTATAAACATGGAAATATCTACACCACTATCTGTATGAACATGGAAATGTCTACACCGCTATCTGTATGAACATGGAAATAGCTATACCACTATCTGTTTGAACATGGAAATATCTACACCGCTATCTGCATGAAAATGGAAATATCTACACTGCTATCTGCATATACATGGAAATATCTACACAGCTATCTCTTTACACATGGAAATAACTACACCGCTATCTGTATGAACATGGAAATATCTGCACCGCCATCTGTATGAACATATAAATATCTGCACCGCCATCTGTATTAAGATGGAGGCATCTACACCGCTATCTGCATAAACATGGAAATATCTACACCGCTATCTGTATAAACATGGAAATGTCTACACCGCTATCAGTATGAACATGGAAATATCTACACCGCTATATGTTTGAACATGGATATATCTACACAGCCCTCTGGATGAACATGGAAATATCCACACCGCTATCTGTGTAAACATGCATACATCTTCACCGCTATCTGTATAAACATGAAAATATCTACGTTGCTATCTGTATGAACATGGAAATATCTACACCACTATCTGTTTGAAGATGGAAATATATACACCGCTATCTGCATGAAAATGGAAATATCTACACAGCTATCTGCATATACATGGAAATATCTACACAGCTATCTCTTTACACATGGAAATAACAACACCGCTATCTGTATGAACATGCAAATGTCTACACCGCCATCTGTATGAACATGGAAATATCTGCACCGCCATCTGTATGAACATATAAATATCTACACCGCCATCTGTATTAAGATGGAGATATCTACACCGCTATCTGAATAAACATGGAAATATCTACACCGCTTTCTGTATAAACATGGAAATATCTACACCACTATCTGTATAAACATGGAAATATCTACACTGCTACCTGTATAAACATGGAAATATCAGCACCCCTATCTGTATGAACATGGAAATATCTACACCGCTATCTGTATGAACATGGAAATATCTACACCGCTATCTGTATGAACATGGAAATATCTACAAAGCTATCTGAATGAACATGGAAATATCTACACCGCTATCAGTTTGAACATGTAAATATCTACACCGCCATCTGCATGAAAATGGAAATATCTAAAAAGCTATCTGCATATACATGGAAATATCTACACAGCTATCTCTTTACACATGGAAATAACTACACCGCTATATCTATAAAAATGGAAATATCTACACCGCTATCTGTATAAACATGGAAATATCTACACCGCTATCTGTATAAACATGGAAATATCTACACCGCTACCTGTATAAACATGGAATTATCAGCACCGCTATCTGTATGAACATGGAATTATCTACACCGCTATCTGTATGAACATTGAAATATCTACACCGCTGCCTGTATAAACATGGAAATATCAGCACCGCTTTCTGTATGAACATGGAAATATCTGCACCGCCATCTGTATGAACATGGAAATTTGTGCACCGCCATCTGTATGAACATATAAATATCTACACAGCCATCTGTATTAAGATTGAGATATCTACACTGCTATCTGTATAAACATGGAAATATCTACACCGCTATCTGTATAAACATGGAAATATCTACACCGCTATCTGTATAAACATGGAAATATCTACACCACTATCTGTATAAACATGGAAATATCAGCACCGCTATCTGTATGAACATGGAATTATCTACACCGCTATCTGTATTAACATGGAAATATCTACACCGCTATCTGCATGAAAATGGAAATATCTACAAAGCTATCTGCATATACATGGAAATATCTACACATCTATCTCTTTACACACGGAAATAACTATACCGCTATATCTATAAACATGGAAATATCTACACCGCCATCTGTATGAACAAGGAAATATCTGCACCGCCATCTGTATGAACGAATAAATATCTACACTGCCATCTGTATTAAGAAGGAAATATCTAAACCGCTATCTGTATGAACATGGAAATATCTACACCGCTATCTCTATGGACATGGAAATATCTACTCTGCTATCTGTATGAACATGGAAATAGCTACACCGCTATCTGTGTGAACATGGAAATATCTACACCGCTATCTGTATGAACATGGAAATATCTACACCGCTATCTGTATGAACATGGATATATCTACACAGCCATCTGGATGAACATGGAAATATCTACACCGCTTTCAGTTTGAACATGGAAATATCTAAACCGCTATCTGCATGAAAATGGAAATATATACACAGCTATCTGCATATATATGGAAATATCTACAGAGCTATCTCTTTACACATGGAAATAACTATACCGCTATCTGTATGAACATGGAAATATCTTCACCGCCATCTGTAGGAACATGGATATATCTACACAGCCATCTGGATGAACATGGAAATATCTACACCGCTATCAGTTTGAACATGGAAATATCTACACCGCTATCTGCATGAAAATGGAAATATCTACAAAGCTATCTGCATATACATGGAAATATCTACACAGCTATCTCTTTACAAATGGAAATAACTACAAAGCTATATCTATAAACATGGAAATATCTACACCGCCATCTGCATGAACATGGAAATATCTGCACCACCATCAGTATGAACATATAAATTTCTACACAACCATCTGTATTAAGAAGGAAATATCTAAACCGCTATCTGTATGAACATTGAAATATCTACACCGCTATCTGTATGAACATGGAAATATCTACACCGCTATCTGTGTAAACATGCATACACCTTCACCGCTATCTGTATAAACATGGAAATATCTACAACGCTATCTGCATGAACATGGAAATATCTACACCGCTATCTGTACGAACATGGAAATATCTAAACCGCTATCTGCATGAAAATAGAAATATCTACACAGCTATCTGCATATACATGGAAATATCTACACAGCTATCTCTTTACACATGGAAATAACTATACCGCCATCTGTATGAACATGGAAATATCTGCACCGCCATCTGTATAAACATATAAATATCTACACCGCCATCTGTATTAAGATGGAGATATCTACACCGCTATCTGTATAAACATGGAAATACCTACATCGCTATCTGTATAAACATGGAAATACCTACACCGCTACCTGTATAAACATGGAAATATCAGCACCGCTATCTGTATGAAAATGGAAATATCTACACCGCTATCTCTATGAACATGGAAATATCTACACCGCTATCTGTATGAACATGGAAATAGCTACACTGCTATCTGTATGAACATGGAAATATCTACACCACTATCTTTAGGAACATGGAAATATCTACACTGCTATCTCTATGAACATGGATATATCTACACAGCCATCTGGATGAACATGGAAATATCTACACCGCTATCTGCATGAACATGGAAATATCTACACCGCTATCTGTGTCAACATGCATACATCTTCACCGCAATCTGTATAAACATGGAAATATCAACACCGCTATCTGTATGAACTTGTAAATATCTACACCGCTATCTGTTTGAACATGGAAATATCTAAACCGCTATCTGTATGAACATGGAAATATCTACACCGCTATCTGTATGAACATGGAGATATCTACACCGCTATCTGTATAAACATGGAAATATCTACACCGCTATCTGTTTGAACATGGAAATATCTAAACCGCTATCTGTATGAACATGGAGATATCTACACCGCTATCTGTATGAACATGGAAATACCTTCACCGCCATCTGTATGAACATGGATATATCTACACAGCCATCTGGATGAACATGGATATATCGACACAGCCCTCTGGATGAACATGGAAATATCCACACCGCTATCTGTGTAAACATGCATACATCTTCACCGCTATCTGTATAAACATGGAAATATCTACACCGCTATCTGTTTGAAGATGGAAATATATACACCGCTATCTGCATGAAAATGGAAATATCTACACAGCTATCTGCATGAAAATGGAAATACCTACACAGCTATCTGCATATACATGGAAATATCTACACAGCTATCTCTTTACACATGGAAATAACTACACCGCTATCTGTAGGAACATGGAAATATCTACACCGCCATCTGTATGAACATGGAAATATCTGCACCGCCATCTGTATGAACATATAAATATCTACACTGCCATCTGTATTAAGATGGAGATATCTACACCGCTATCTGAATAAACATGGAAATATCTACACCGCTATCTGTATAAACATGGGAATATCAGCACCGCTATCTGTATGAACATGGAAATATCAGCCCTTCTATCTGTATGAACATGGAGATATCTACACTGACATCTGTATGAACATGGATATATCTACACAGCCATCTGGAGGAACATGGAAATATCTACGCCGCTATCTGTATGAGCATGGAAATAGCTACACCGCTATCTGTATGAACATGGAAATATCTACACCGCTATCTGTATGAACATGGAAATATCTACACCGCTATCTGTATGAACAAGGAAATATCTTCACCGCCATCTGTACGAACATGGATATATCTACAGTGCCATCTGGATGAACATGGAAATATCTACACCGCCATCGGTATTAACATATAAATATCTACTCCGCCATCTGTATTAAGATGGAGATTTCTACACCGCTATCTGAATAAACCTGGAAATATCTACAACGCTATCTGAATAAACATGGAAATATCTACACCGGTATCTGGATAAACATGGAAATTTCTACACCGCTATCTGTACGAACATGGAAATATCTACAACGCTATCTGTATGAACATGGAAATAGCTACACCGCTATCTGTATGACCATGGAAATAGCTACACCACTATCTGTATGAACATGGAAATAACTACACCGCTATCTGTATGAACATGGATATATCTACACAGCCATCTGGATGAACATGGATATATCTACACCGCTATCTGTATGAACATGGAAATATCTACACCGCTATCTGTGTAAACATGCATACATCTTCACCGCTATCTGTATAAACATGGAAATATCTACACCGCTATCTGTATGAACATGGAAATAGCTACACCGCTATCTGTATGAACATGGAAATATCTACACCGCTATCTGTATGAACATGGATATATCTACACAGCCATCTGGATGAACATGGAAATATCTACACCGCTATCTGTGTATACATGCTTACATCTTCACCGCTATCTGTATAAACATGGAAATATCTACACCGCTATCTGAATGAACATGGAAATATCTGCACCGCTCTCTGTATGAACATGGAAATATCTACACCGCTATATGTTTGAACATGGAAATATCTACAGCGCTATCTGCATGAAAATGGAAATATCTACACTGCTATCAGCATATACATGGAAATATCTACACAGCTATCTCTTTAAACATGGAAATAACTACTACGATATCTGTATGAACATGGAAATATCTACAACGCCATCTGAACGAACATGGAAATATCTGCACCGCCATCTGTATGAACATATAAATATCTACACCGCCATCTGTATAAATATGGAGATATCTACACCGCTATCTGTATAAACATGGAAATATCTACACCGCTACCTGTATAAACATGGAAATATCAGCACCGCTATCTGTATTAACATGGAAATATCTACACCGCTATCTGTATGAACATGGAAATATCTACACCGCCATCTGTATGAACATGGAAATATCCGCACCGCCATCTGTATGAACATATAAATATCTACACCGCCATCTGTATTAAGATGGAGATATCTACACCGCTATCTGTATAAACCTGGAAATATCTACACTGCTATCTGTATAAACATGGAAATATCTACACCGCTATCTGTATAAACATGGAAATATCAGCACCGCTATCTGTATGAACATGGAAATATCAGCCCCTCTATCTGTATGAACCTGGAGATGTCTACACGGCCATCTGTATGAACATGGATATATCTACACAGCCATCTGGATGAACATGGAAATATCTGCACCGCTATCTGGATGAACATGGAAATAGCTACACCGCTATCTGTATGAACATGAAAATATCTACACCGCTATCTGTATGAACATGGAAATATCTACACCGCTATCTGTATGAACATGGAAATATCTTCACCGCCATCTGAACGAACATGGATATATCTGCAGAGCCATCTGGATGAACATGGAAATATCTACACCGCCACCTGTATGAACATATAAATATCTACACCTCCATCTGTATTAAGATGGAGATATCTACACCGCTATCTGTATAAACCTGGAAATATCTACACTGCTATCTGTATAAACATGGAAATATCTACACCGCTACCTGTATAAACATGGAAATATCAGCACCGCTATCTGTAGGAACATGGAAATATCTACACCGCTATCTGCATGAAAATGGAAATATCTACACTGGTATCTGCATATACATGGAAATATCTACACAGCTATCTCTTTACACATGGAAATAACTACACCGCTATCTGTATGAACATGGATATATCTACACAGCCCTCTGGATGAACATGGAAATATCCACACCGCTATCTGTGTAAACATGCATACATCTTCACCGCTATCTGTATAAACATGGAAATATCTACACCGCTATCTGTATGAACATGGAAATATCTACACCGCTATCTGTTTGAAGATGGAAATATCTACACCGCTATCTGCATGAAAATGGAAATATCTACAAAGATATCTGCATATACATGGAAATATCAACACAGCTATCTCTTTACACATGGAAATAACTACACCGCTATATCTATAAACATGGAAATATCTACACCGCCATGTGTATGAACATGGAAATATCTGCACCGCCATCTGTATGAACATATAAATATCTACACCGCCATCTCTATTAAGAAGGAAATATCTAAACCGCTATCAGTATAAACATGGAAATATCTACACCGCTGCCTGTATAAACTTGGAAATATCAGCACCGCCCTCTGTATGAAAATGGATATATCTACACCGCTATCTGTATGAACATGGAAATATCTACACGGCTATCTGTATGAACATGGAGATAGCTACACCGTTATATGTATAACATGGAAATAGCTACACGGCTATCTGTATGAACATGGAAATATCTACACCGCTATCTGTATGAACATGGATATATCTACACAGCCATCTGGATGAACATGGAAATATATATACACCGCTATCTGTATGAACATGGAAATATCTACACCACTATCTGTATGAACATGGATATATCTACACAGCCATCTGGATGAACATGGAAATATCTACACCGCTATCTGTGTAAACATGCATAGATCTTCACCGCTACGTTTATAAACATGGAAATATCTACACCGCTATCTGTATGAACATGGAAATATCCACACCGCTATCTGTATGAACATGGAAATATCTACACCGCTATCTGTTTGAACATGGAAATATCTACACCGCTATCTGCATGAAAATGGAAATATCTACACTGCTATCTGCATATACATTTAAATATCGACACAGCTATCTCTTTACACATGGAAATAACTACACCGCTATCTGTATGAACATGGAAATATCTACACTGCCATCTGTATGAACATATAAATATCTACACAGCCATCTGTATTAAGAAGGAAATATCTAAACCGCTATCTGTATAAACATGGAAATATCTACACCGCAGCCTGTATAAACAAGGAAATATCAGCACCGCTATCTGTATGAACATGGAAATATCTACACCGCTATCTGTATGAACATGGAAATATCTACTCCGCTATCTGTATGAACATGGAAATAGCTACACCGCTATCTGTATGAACATGGATATATCTACACAGCCATCTGGATGAACATGGAAATATCTACACCGCTATCTGTATAAACATGGAAATATCTACACTGCTATCTGTATGAACATGGAAATATCTAAACCGGTATCTGTATGAACATGGAAATATCTACACCGCTATCTGTTTGAACATGGAAATATCTAAACCGCTATCTGCATGAAAATGGAAATATCTACACTGCTATCTGCATATACATTTAAATATCTACACAGCTATCTCTTTACACATGGAAATAACTACACTGCTATCTGCATGAACATGGAAATATCTGCACCACCATCTGTATGAACATGGAAATATCTGCACTGCCATCTGTATGAACATATAAATATCTACACCGCAATCTGTATTAAGATAGAGATATCTCCACTGCTATCTGCATAAACATGGAAATATCTACACCGCTATCTGTATAAACATGGAAATATCTACACCACTACCTGTATAAACATGGAAATATCAGCACCGCTATCTGTATGAACTTGGAAATATCTACACTGCCATCTGTATGAACATGGAAATATCTACACCGCTATCTCTATGAACATGGAAATATCTAAACCGCTATCTGTATGAACATGGAAATATCTACACCGCTATCTGTTTGAACTTGGAAATATCTACACCGCTGTCTGCATGAAAATGGAAATATCTACACAGCTATCTGCATATACATGGAAATATCTACACAGCTATCTCTTAACACATGGAAATAACTACACCGCGATCTCTATAAACATGGAAATATCTACTCCGCCATCTGTATGAACATGGAAATATGTGCACCGCCATCTGTATGAACATATAAATATCTACACCGCCATCTGTATTTAAATGGAGATATTTTCACCGCTATGTGTATAAACTTGGAAATATCTACACCGCTATCTGTATAAACATGGAAATATCTACACCGCTATCTGTATAAACATGGAAATATCTACACCGCTACCTGTATAAACATGGAAATATCAGCACCGCTATCTGTATGAATATGGAAATATCTACACCACTATCTCTAAGAACATGGAAATATCTATACCGCTATCTGTATGAACATGGAAATAGCTACAATGCTATCTGTATGAACATGGAAATATCTACACCACTATCTGTATGAACATGGAAATATCTAAACCGCCATCTGTATGAACATGGACATATCTACACAGCCATCTGGATGAACATGGAAATATCTACACCGCTATCTGCATGAACATGGAAATATCTACACCGCTATCTGTGTAAACATGCATACATCTTCACCGCAATCTGTATAAGCATGGAAATGTCTACACCGCTATCTGTATGAACATGGAAATATCTACACCGCTATCTGTTTGAACATGGAAATATCTAAACCGCTATCGGCATGAAAATGGATATATCTACACATCTATCTGCATATACATGGAAATATCTACACAGCTATCTCTTTACACATGGAAATAACTACACCGCTATCTGCATGAACATGGAAATATCTTCACCGCCATCTGTTTGAACATGGATATGTCTACGCAGCCATCTAGATGAACATGGAAATATCTACACCGCTAGCAGTATGAACATGGATATATCTACATAGCCCTCTGGATGAACATGGAAATATCCACACTGCTATCTGTGTAAACATGCATACATCTTCACCGCTAGCTGTATAAACATGGAAATATCTACACCGCTATCTGTATGAACACGGAAACATCTACACCACTATCTGTTTGCAGATAGAAATATATACACTGCTATCTGCATGAAAATGGAAATATCTACACAGGTATCTGCATATACATGGAAATATCTACACAGCTATCTCTTTACACATGGAAATAACTACACCGCTATCTGTATGAACATGGAAATATCTACACCGCCATCTGTATGAACATGGAAATATCTGCACCGCCATCTGTATGAACATATAAATATCTACACCGCCATCTGTATTAAGATGGAGATATCTACACCGCTATCTGAATAAACATGGAAATATCGACACCGCTATCTGTATAAACATGGAAATATCTACACCGCTATCTGTATAAACATGGAAATATCTACACCGCTACCTGCATAAACATGGAAATATCAGCACCGCTATCTGAATGAACATGGATATATCTACACAGCCATCTGTATCAACATGGAAATATCTACACCACTATCTGTATGAACATGGAAATATCTACACCGCTATCTGTATGAACATGGAAATACCTACACCGCTATCTGTTTGAACATGGAAATATCTACACCGCTATCTGCATGAAAATGGAAATATCTACACTGCAATCTGCATATACATTTAAATATCTACACAGCTATCTCTTAACACATGGAAATAACTACACCGCTATCTGTATGAACATGGAAATATCTACACCACCATCAGTATGAACATGGTAATATCTGCACCGCCATCTGTATGAACATGGAAATATCTACACCGCAATCTGTATGAACATGGAAATATCTACACCGCTATCTGTATGAACATGGAAATATCTACACCGCTATCTGTATGAACATGGAAATATCTACACCGCTATCTGTTTGAACATGGAAATATCTACACCGCTATCTGCATGAACATGGAAATATCTTCACCGTCATCTGTATGAACATGGATATGTCTACGCAGCCATCTAGATGAACATGGAATTATCTACAACGCGATCTGTATGAACATGGAAGTATCTACACCGCTATCTGTGTAAACATGCATACATCTTCACCGATATCTGTATAAACATGGAAATATCTACACCGCTATCTGTATGAACATGGAAATATCTACACTGCTATCTGTTTGAACATGGAAATATCTAAACCGCCATCTGCATAAAAATAGAAATATCTACACAGCTATCTGCATATACATGGAAATATCTACAAAGCTATCTCTTTACACATGGAAATAACTACACCGCTATCTCTATAAACATGGAAATATCTACACCGCCATCTATATGAACATGGAAATATCTGCACCGCCATCTGTATGAACATATAAATATCTAGACCGCCATCTGTATTAAGATGGAGATATCTTCACCGCTATGTGTATAAACTTGGAAATATCTACACCGCTATCTGTATAAACATGGAAATATCTACACCGCTATCTGTATAAACATGGAAATATCTACACCGCTACCTGTATAAACATGGAATTATCAGCACCGCTATCTGTATGAACATGGAAATATCTACACCACTATCTCTAAGAACATGGAAATATCTACACCGCTATCTGTATGAACATGGAAATAGCTACAATGCTATCTGTATGAACATGGAAGTATCTACACCACTATCTGTATGAACATGGAAATATCTAAACCGCCATCTTTATGAACATGGATATATCTACACAGCCATCTGGATGAACATGGAAATATCTACAGCGATATCTGCATGAACATGGAAATATCTACACCGCTATCTGTGTAAACATGCATACATCTTCACCGCAATCTGTATAAGCATGGAAATATCTACACCGCTATCTGTATGAACAAGGAAATATCTACACCGCTATCTGTTTGAGCATGGAAATATCTACACGGCTATCTGCATGAAAATGGAAATATCTACACAGCTATCTGCATATACATGGAAATATCTACACAGCTATCTCTTTACACATGGAAATAACTACACCGCTATCTGCATGAACATGGACATATCTTCACCGCCATCTGTATGAACATGGATATGTCTACGCAGCCATCTAGATGAACATGGAAATATCTACACCGCGATCTGTTTGAACATGGAAATATCTACACCGCTATCTGCATGAAAATGGAAATATCTACACTGCTATCTGCATATACATTTAAATATCTACACAGCTATCTCTTAACACATGGAAATAACTACACCGCTATCTGTATGAACATGGAAATATCTACACCACCATCTGTATGAACATGGAAATATCTGCACCGCCATCTGTATGAACATGGAAATCTCTACACCGCAATCTGTATGAACATGGAAATATCTACACCGCTATCTGTATGAACATGGAAATATCTACACCGCTATCTGTATGAACATGGAAATAGCTACAATGCTATCTGTATGAACATGGAAGTATCTACACCACTATCTGTATGAACATGGAAATATCTAAACCGCCATCTTTATGAACATGGATATATCTACACAGCCATCTGGATGAACATGGAAATATCTACACCAATATCTGCATAAACATGGAAATATCTACACCGCTATCTGTGTAAACATGCATACATCTTCACCGCAATCTGTATAAGCATGGAAATATCTACACCGCTATCTGTATGAACATGGAAATATCTACACCGCTATCTGTTTGAACATGGAAATATCTAAACCGCTATCAGCATGAAAATGGAAATATCTACACAGCTATCTGCATATACATGGAAATATCTACACAGCTATCTCTTTACACATGGAAATAACTACACCGCTATCTGCATGAACATGGACATATCTTCACCGCCATCTGTATGAACATGGATATGTCTACGCAGCCATCTAGATGAACATGGAAATATCTACACCGCGATCTGTTTGAACATGGAAATATCTACACCGCTATCTGCATGAAAATGGAAATATCTACACTGCTATCTGCATATACATTTAAATATCTACACAGCTATCTCTTAACACATGGAAATAACTACACCGCTATCTGTATGAACATGGAAATATCTACACCACCATCTGTATGAACATGGAAATATCTGCACCGCCATCTGTATGAACATGGAAATATCTACACCGCAATCTGTATGAACATGGAAATACCTACACCGCTATCTGTATGAACATGGAAATATCTACACCGCTATCTGTATGAACATGGAAATATCTACACCGCTATCTGTTTGAACATGGAAATATCTACACCGACATCTGTATGAACATGGAAATATCTGCACCGCCATCTGTATGAACATATAACTATC
The DNA here is from genome assembly GCF_029281585.2 of Gorilla gorilla gorilla. Taxonomy (NCBI): domain Eukaryota; kingdom Metazoa; phylum Chordata; class Mammalia; order Primates; family Hominidae; genus Gorilla; species Gorilla gorilla. The sequence continues at coordinate 4,296,352 of NC_073234.2, forward strand.
TACACCGCCATCTGTAATAAGATGGAGATATCTACACCGCTATCTGTGTAAACATGCATTCATCTTCACAGCTATCTGTATAAACATGGAAATATCTACACCGCTATCTGTATAAAGATGGAAATATCTACACCGCTATCTGTTTGAACATGGAAATATCTAAACCGCTATCTGCATAAAAATAGAAATATCTACACAGCTATCTGCATATACATGGAAATATCTAGAAATCTATCTCTTTACACATGGAAATAACTACACCGCTATCTCTATAAACATGGAAATATCTACACCGCCATCTGTATGAACATGGAAATATCTGCACCGCCATCTGTATGAACATATAAATATCTACACCGCCATCTGTATTAAGATGGAGACATCTTCACCGCTATGTGTATAAACTTGGAAATATCTACACCGCTATCTGTATAAACATGGAAATATCTACACCGCTATCTGTATAAACATGGAAATATCTACACCGCTACCTGTAAACATGGAAATATCAGCACCGCTATCTGTATGAACATGGAAATATCTACACCACTATCTCTAAGAACATGGAAATATCTACACCGCTATCTGTATGAACATGGAAATAGCAACAATGCTATCTGTATGAACATGGAAATATATACACCACTATCTGTATGAACATGGAAATATCTACACCGCCATCTGTATGAACATGGATATATTTACACAGCCATCTGGATGAACATGGAAATATCTACACCGCTATCTGTGTAAACATGCATACATCTTCACCACAATCTGTATAAGCATGGAAATATCTACACCGCTATCTGTATGAACATGGAAATATCTAAACTGCTATCAGCATGAAAATGGAAATATCTACACAGCTATCTGCATATACATGGAAATATCTACACAGCTATCTCTTTACACATGGAAATAACTACACCGCTATCTGCATGAACATGGAAATATCTTCACCGCCATCTGTATGAACATGGATATGTCTACGTAGCCATCTAGATGAACATGGAAATATCTACACTGCGATCTGTATGAGCATGGAAATATCTACACCGCTAGCTGTATGAACATGGAAATATCTACACCGCTATCTGTTTGAACATGGAAATATCTAAACCGCTATCTGCATAAAAATAGAAATATCTACACAGCTATCTGCATATACATGGAAATATCTAGAAATCTATCTCTTTACACATGGAAATAACTACACCGCTATCTCTATAAACATGGAAATATCTACACCGCCATCTGTATGAACATGGAAATATCTGCACCGCCATCTGTATGAACATATAAATATCTACACCGCCATCTATATTAAGATGGAGATATCTACACTGCTATCTGTATAAACATGGAAATATATACACTGCTATCTGTATAAACATGGAAATATCTACACGGCTGTCTGTATAAACTTGGAAATATCTACACCGCCATCTGTATGAACATGGATATATTTACACAGCCATCTGGATGAACATGGAAATATCTACACCGCTATCTGTGTAAACATGCATACATCTTCACCGCAATCTGTATAAGCATGGAAATATCTACACCGCTATCTGTATGAACATGGAAATATCTAAACTGCTATCAGCATGAAAATGGAAATATCTACACAGCTATCTGCATATACATGGAAATATCTACACAGCTATCTCTTTACACATGGAAATAACTACACCGCTATCTGCATGAACATGGAAATATCTTCACCGCCATCTGTATGAACATGGATATGTCTACGTAGCCATCTAGATGAACATGGAAATATCTACACTGCGATCTGTATGAGCATGGAAATATCTACACCGCTAGCTGTATGAACTTGGATATATCTACATAGCCCTCTGGATGAACATGGAAATATCCACACTGCTATCTGTGTAAACATGCATACATCTTCACCGCTAGCTGTATAAACATGGAAATATCTACACCGCTATCTGTATGAACACGGAAACATCTACACCACTATCTGTTTGAAGATAGAAATATATACACTGCTATCTGCAAGAAAATGGAAATATCTACACAGCTATCTGCATATACATGTAAATATCTACACAGCTATCTCTTTACACATGGAAATAACTACACCGCTATCTGTATGAACATGGAAATATCTACACCGCCATCTGTATGAACATGGAAATATCTGCACCGCCATCTGTATGAACATATAAATATCTACACCATCTGTATTAAGATGGAGATATCTACACCGCTATCTGAATAAAAATGGAAATATCTACACCGCTATCTGTATAAACATGGAAATATCTACACCGCTATCTGTATAAACATGGAAATATCTACACCGCTACCTGCATAAACATGGAAATATCAGCACCGCTATCTGAATGAACATGGATATATCTACACAGCCATCTGTATCACCATGGAAATATCTACACCACTATCTGTATGAACATGGAAATATCTACACCGCTGTCTGTATGAACATGGAAATACCTACACCGCTATCTGTTTGAACATGGAAATATCTACACCGCTATCGGCATGAAAATGGAAATATCTACACTGCTATCTGCATATACATTTAAATATCTACACAGCTATCTCTTAACACATGGAAATAACTACACCGCTATCTGTATGAACATGGAAATATCTACACCACCATCTGTATGAACATGGAAATATCTGCAACGCCATCTGTATGAACATGGAAATATCTACACCGCAATCTGTATGAACATGGAAATATCTACACCGCTTTCTGTATAAACATGGAAATATCTACACCGCTATCTGTATGAACATGGAAATATCTACACCGCTATCTGTTTGAACATGGAAATATCTACACTGCTATCTGCATGAACATGGAAATATCTTCACCGCCATCTGTATGAACATGGATATGTCTACGCAGCCATCTAGATGAACATCTAATTATCTACACCGCGATCTGTATGAACATGGAAATATCTACACCGCTATCTGTGTAAACATGCATACATCTTCACCGCTATCTGTATAAACATGGAAATATCTACACCGCTATCTGTATGAACATGGAAATATCTACACCGCTATCTGTTTGAACATGGAAATATCTAAACCGCTATCTGCATAAAAATAGAAATATCTACACAGCTATCTGCATATACATGGAAATATCTAGAAATCTATCTCTTTACACATGGAAATAACTACACCGCTATCTCTATAAACATGGAAATATCTACACCGCCATCTGTATGAATATGGAAATATCTGCACCGCCATCTGTATGAACATATAAATATCTACACCGCCATCTGTATTAAGATGGAGACATCTTCACCGCTATGTGTATAAACTTGGAAATATCTACACCGCTATCTGTATAAACATGGAAATATCTACACCGCTATCTGTATAAACATGGAAATATCTACACCGCTACCTGTAAACATGGAAATATCAGCACCGCTATCTGTATGAACATGGAAATATCTACACCACTATCTCTAAGAACATGGAAATATCTACACCGCTATCTGTATGAACATGGAAATAGCAACAATGCTATCTGTATGAACATGGAAATATATACACCACTATCTGTATGAACATGGAAATATCTACACCGCCATCTGTATGAACATGGATATATTTACACAGCCATCTGGATGAACATGGAAATATCTACACCGCTATCTGCATGAACATGGAAATATCTACACCGCTATCTGTGTAAACATGCATACATCTTCACCGCAATCTGTATAAGCATGGAAATATCTACACCGCTATCTGTATGAACATGGAAATATCTAAACTGCTATCAGCATGAAAATGGAAATATCTACACAGCTATCTGCATATACATGGAAATATCTAAACAGCTATCTCTTTACACATGGAAATAACTACACCGCTATCTGCATGAACATGGAAATACCTTCACCGCCATCTGTATGAACATGGATATGTCTACGTAGCCATCTAGATGAACATGGAAATATCTACACTGCGATCTGTATGAGCATGGAAATATCTACACCGCTAGCTGTATGAACTTGGATATATCTACATAGCCCTCTGGATGAACATGGAAATATCCACACTGCTATCTGTGTAAACATGCATACATCTTCACCGCTAGCTGTATAAACATGGAAATATCTACACTGCTATCTGCATGAACATGGAAATATCTACACCGCTATCTGTTTGAACATGGAAATATCTACACCGCTATCTGCATATACATGGAAATATCTACACAGCGATCTGCATATACATGGAAATATCTACAAAGCTATCTCTTTACACATGGAAATAACTACACCGCTATCTCTATAAACAAGGAAATATCTACACCACCATCTGTATGAACATGGAAATATCTGCACCGCCATCAGTATGAACATATAAATATCTACACCACCATCTATATTAAGATGGTGATATCTACACCGCTATCTGTATAAACTTGGAAATATATACACCGCTATCTGTATAAACATGGAAATATCTACACCGCTATCTGTATAAACATGGAAATATCTACACCGCTACCTGTATAAACATTTAAATATCAGCACCGCTATCTGTATGAAAATGGAAATATCTACACCGCTATCTCTATGAACATGGAAATATCTACACTGCTATCTGTATGAATATGGAAATAGCTACACCACTATCTGTATGAACATGGAAATATCTGCAGCACTACCTGTATGAACTTGGAAATAACTACACCTCTATCTCTATGAACATGGATATATCTACACATCCATCTGGATGAACATGGAAATATCTACACCGCTATCTGTATAAACATGGAAATATCTACACCACTAACTGTATAAACATGGAAATATCTACACCGCTACCTTTATAAACATGGAAATATCAGCACCGCTCTCTGTATGAACATGGAAATATCAGCCCCTCTATCTCTATGAACATGGAAATATCTACACCGCTATCTGTATGAACATGGAAATATCTACACCGCTATCCATATGAACATGGAAATATCTTCACCGCCATCTGTATGAACATGGATATATCTACACAGCCATCTGGATGAACATGGAAATATCTACACCGCTATCTGTATGAACATGGAAATAGCTACACCGCTATCTGTATGAATATGGAAATATCTACACCACTATCTGTATGAACATGGAAATATCTACACCGCTATCTGTATGAACATGGAAATATCTGCAGCACTACCTGTATGAACATGGAAATAACTACACCTCTATCTCTATGAACATGGATATATCTACACAGCCATCTGGATGAACATGGAAATATCTACACCGCCATCTGTATGAGCATGGAAATATCTACACCGCTAACTGTATAAACATGGAAATATCTACACCGCTACCTGTATAAACATGGAAATATCAGCACCGCTCTCTGTATGAACATGGAAATATCAGCCCCTCTATCTGTATGAACATGGAAATATCTACACCGCTATCTGTATGAACATGGAAATATCTACACCGCTATCCGTATGAACATGGAAATATCTTCACCGCCATCTGTATGAACATGGATATATCTACACAGCCATCTGGATGAACATGGAAATATCTACACCGCTATCTGTATGAACATGGAAATAGCTACAACGCTATCTGTATGAATATGGAAATATCTACACCACTATCTGTATGAACATGGAAATATCTACACCGCTATCTGCATGAAAATGGAAATATCTACACAGCTATCTGCATATAAATGGAAATGTCTACAAAGCTATCTCTTTACACATGGATATAACTACACCGCTATCTCTATAAACATGGAAATATCTACACCGCCATCTGTATGAACATGGAAATATCTGCACCGCCATCTGTATGAACTTATAAATATCTACACCGCCATCTATATTAAGATGGAGATATCTACACCGCTATCTGTATAAACCTGGAAATATCTACACCGCTATCTGTATAAACATGGAAAGATCCACACCGCTATCTGTATAAACATGGAAATATCTACACCGCTACCTGCATAAACATGGAAATATCAGCACAGCTATCTGTATGAACATGGAAATATCTACACCGCTATCTGTACGAACATGGAAATATCTACACCGCTATCTGTATGAACATGGAAATAGCTACACCGCTATCTGTATCAACATGGAAATATCTACACCACTATCTGTATGAACATGGAAATATCTACACCGCTATCTGTATGAACATGGATATATCTACACAGCCATCTGGATGAACATGGAAATATCTACACCGCTATCTGTAAGAACCTGGAAATATCTACTCCGCTATCTGGGTAAACATGCATACATCTTCACCGCTATCTGTATAAACATGGAAATATCTACACCGCTATCTGTATGAACATGGAAATAGCTACACCACTATCTCTATGAACATGGAAATATCTACACCGCTATCTGTTTGAACATGGAAATATCTAAACCGCTATCTGCATGAAAATGGAAATATCAGCACAGCTATCTGCATATACATGGAAATATCTACACAACTATCTCTTTACACATGGAAATAACTACAGAGCTATCTGTATGAACATGGAAATATCTTCACCGCCATCTGTATGAACATGGATATATCTACACAGCCATCTGGATGAACATGGAAATATCTACACCGCTATCTGTATGAACATGGAAATATCTACACAGCTATCTGTGTAAACATGCATACATCTTCACCGCTATCTGTATAAACATGGAAATATCTACACTGCTATCTGCATGAACATGGAAATATCTACACCGCTATCTGTTTGAACATGGAAATACCTACACCGCTATCTGCATGAAAATGGAAATATCTTCACAGCGATCTGCATATACATGGAAATATCTACAAAGCTATCTCTTTACACATGGAAATAACTACAGCGCTATCTCTATAAACAAGGAAATATCTACACCACCATCTGTATGAACATGGAAATATCTGCACCGCCATCAGTATGAACATATAAATATCTACGCCGCCATCTGTATTAAGATGGAGTTATCTACACCGCTATCTGTATAAACATGGAAATATCTACACCGCTATCAGTATAAACATGGAAATATCTACACGGCTATCTGTATAAACTTGGAAATATCTACACCGCTACATGTATAAACATGGAAATATCAGCACCGCTATCTGTATGAACATGGAATTATCAGCCCCTCTATCTGTATGAACATGGAAATATCTACACCACTATCTCTATGAACATGGAAATATCTACACCGCTGTCTGTTTGAACATGGAAATATCTAAACCGCTATCTGCATGAAAATGGAAATATCTGCACAGCTATCTGCATATACATGGAAATATCTACACAACTATCTCTTTACACATGGAAATAACTACAGAGCTATCTGTATGAACATGGAAATATCTTCACCGCCATCAGTGTGAACATGGATATATCTACACAGCCATCTGGATGAACATGGAAATATCTACACCGCTATCTGTATAAACATGGAAATATCTACACCGCTAACTGTATAAACATGGAAATATCTACACCGCTACCAGTATAAACATGGAAATATCAGCACCGCTCTCTGTATGAACATGGAAATATCAGCCCCTCTATCTGTATGAACATGGAAATATCTACACCGCTATCTGTATGAACATGGAAATATCTACACCGCTGTCCGTATGAAAATGGAAATATCTTCACCGCCATCTGTATGAACATGGATATATCTACACAGCCATCTGGATGAACATGGAAATATCTACACCGCTATCTGTATGAACATGGAAATAGCTACACCGCTATCTGTATGAGTATGGAAATAACTACACCACTATCTGTAAGAACATGGAAATATCTACACCGCTATCTGTATGAACATGGAAATATCTTCACCGCCATCTTTATGAACATGGATATATCTACACAGCCATCTGGATGAACATGGAAATATCTACACCACTATCTGTATGAACATGGAAATAGCTACACCTCTATCTCTATGAACATGGAAATATCTTCACCGCCATCTGTATGAACATGGATATATCTACACAGCCATCTGAATGAACATGGAAATATCTACACAGCTATCTGTATGAACATGGAAATATATACACCGCTATCTGTGTAAACATGCATACAACTTCACCGCTATCTGTATAAACATGGAAATATCTACACCGCTATCTGTATGAACATGGAAATATCTACACCGCTATCTGTTTGAACATGGAAATATCTACACCGCTATCTGCATGAAAATGGAAATATCTACACAGCTATCTGCATATACATGGAAATGTCTACAAAGCTATCTCTTTACACATGGATATAACTACACCGCTATCTCTATAAACATGGAAATATCTACACCGCCATCTGTATGAACACGGAAATATCTGCACCGCCATCTGTATGAACATATAAACATATACACCGCCATCTATATTAAGATGGAGATATCTACACCGCTATCTGTAAAAACCTGGAAATATCTACACCGCTATCTGTATAAACATGGAAATATCTACACCGCTACCTGTATAAACATGGAAATATCAGCACGGCTATCTGTATGAACATGGAAATATCTACACCGCTATCTGTATGAACATGGAAATATCTACACCGCTATCTGTATGAACATGGAAATAGCTACACCGCTATCTGTATTAACATGGAAATATCTACACCACTATCTGTATGAACATGGAAATATCTACACCGCTATCTGTATGAACATGTATATATCTACACAGCCATCTGGATGAAAATGGAAATATCTACACTGCTATCTGTATGAACATGAAAATATCTACACCGCTATCTGTGTAAACAAGCATACATCTTCACCGCTATCTGTATAAACATGGAAATATCTACACCGTTATCTGTATGAAAATGGTAATATCTACACCGCTACCTGTATAAACATGGAAATATCTACACCGCTACCTGTATAAACATGGAAATATCAGCACCGCTCTCTGTATGAACATGGAAATATCAGCCCCTCTATCTGTATGAACATGGAAATATCTACACCGCTATCTGTATGAACATGGAAATATCCACACCGCTATCTGTATGAACATGGAAATATCTTCACCGCCATCTGTATGAACATGGATATATCTACACAGCCATCTGGATGAACATGGAAATATCTACACCGCTATCTGTATGAACATGGAAATAGCTACACCGCTATCTGTATGAATATGGAAATATCTACACCACTGTCTGTATGAACATGGAAATATCTACACGGCTATCTGTATGAAAACGGAAATATCTTCACCGCCATCTGTATGAACATGGATATATCTACACAGCCATCTGGATGAACATGGAAATATCTACACCGCTATCTGTATGAACATGGAAATAGCTACACCGCTATCTGTATGAACATGGAAATATCTTCACCGCCATCTGTATGAACATGGATATATCTACACAGCCATCTGGATGAACATGGAAATATCTACACAGCTATCTGTATGAACATGGAAATATATACACCGCTATCTGTGTAAACATGCATACTTCTTCACCGCTATCTGTATAAACATGGAAATATCTACACCGCTATCTGTATGAACATGGAAATATCTACACCGCTATCTGTTTGAACATGGAAATATCTGCATCGCCATCTGTGTGAACATATAAATATCTACACCGCCATCTATATTAAGATGGAGATATCTACACCGCTATCTCTATAAACTTGGAAATATCTACACCGCTATCTGTATAAACATGGAAATATCTACACCGCTATCTGTATAAACTTGGAAATATCTACACCGCTACCTGTATAAACATTTTAATATCAGCACCGCTATCTGTATGAACATGGAAATATCTACAGCTCTATCTCTATGAAGATGGAAATATCTACACTGCTATCTGTATGAACATGGAAATAGATACACCGCTATCTGTATCAACATGGAAATATCTACTCCACTATCTGTATGAACATGGAAATATCTACACCGCTATCTGTATGAACATGGATATATCTACACCATCATGTGTATGAACATGGAAATATCTGCACCGCCATCTGTATGAACATATAAATATCTACTCCGCCATCTATATTAAGATGGTGATATCTACACCACTATCTGTATAAACTTGGAAATATCTACACCGCTATCTGTATAAACATGGAAATATCTACACCGCTATCTGTATAAACTTGGAAATATCTACACCGCTACCTGTATAAACATTTTAATATCAGCACCGCTATCTGTATGAACATGGAAATATCTACAGCTCTATCTCTATGAAGATGGAAATATCTACACCGCTATCTGAATGAACATGGAAATAGCTACACCACTATCTGTATGAACATGGAAATATCTACAGCACTACCTGTATGAACATGGAGATATCTACACCTCTATCTCTATGAACATGGATATATCTACACAGCCATCTGGATGAACATGGAAATATCTACACCGTTATCTGTATAAACATGGAAATATCTACACCGCTACCTGTATAAACATGGAAATATCTACACCGCTACCTGTATAAACATGGAAATATCAGCACCGCTCTCTGTATGAACATGGAAATATCAGCCCCTCTATCTGTATGAACATGGAAATATCTACACCGCTATCTGTATGAACATGGAAATATCTACACCGCAATCCGTATGAACATGGAAATATCTTCAACGCCATCTGTATGAACATCGATATATCTACACAGCCATCTGGATGAACATGGAAATATCTACACCGCTATCTGTATGAATATGGAAATATCTACACCACTATCAGTATGAACATGGAAATATCTACACCGCTATCTGTAAGAACATGGAAATAGCTACACCACTATCAGTATGAACATGGAAATATCTACACCGCTATCTGTATGAACATGGAAATAGCTACACCACTATCTCTATGAACATGGAAATATCAGCACCGCTATCTGTATGAACATGGAAATATCTACACCACTATCTCTAAGAACATGGAAATATCTACACCGCTATCTGTATGAACATGGAAATATCTACACCGCAATCCGTATGAACATGGAAATATCTTCAACGCCATCTGTATGAACATCGATATATCTCCACAGCCATCTGGATGAACATGGAAATATCTACACCGCTATCTGTATGAACATGGAAATATCTACACCGCTATCTGTATGAATATGGAAATATCTACACCAATATCAGTATGAACATGGAAATATCTACACCGCTATCTGTATGAACATGGAAATAGCTACACCACTATCTCTATGAACATGGAAATATCAGCACCGCTATCTGTATGAACATGGAAATATCTACACCACTATCTCTAAGAACATGGAAATATCTACACCGCTATCTGTATGATCATGGATATATCTACACAGCTATCTGTGTAAACATGCATACATCTTCACCGCTATCTGTATAAACATGGAAATATCTACACTGCTATCTGCATGAACATGGAAATATCTACACCGCTATCTGTTTGAACATGGAAATATCTACACCGCTATCTGCATGAAAATGGAAATATCTACACAGCGATCTGCATATACATGGAAATATCTACAAAGCTATCTCTTTACACATGGAAATAACTACACCGCTATCTCTATAAACAAGGGAATATCTACACCACCATCTGTATGAACATGGAAATATCTGCACCGCCATCAGTATGAACATATAAATATCTACACCACCATCTATATTAAGATGGTGATATCTACACCGCTATCTGTATAAACTTGGAAATATATACACCGCTATCTGTATAAACATGGAAATATCTACACCGCTATCTGTATAAACATGGAAATATCTACACCGCTACCTGTATAAACATTTAAATATCAGCACCGCTATCTGTATGAAAATGGAAATATCTACACCGCTATCTCTATGAACATGGAAATATCTACACTGCTATCTGTGTGAATATGGAAATAGCTACACCACTATCTGTATGAACATGGAAATATCTGCAGCACTACCTGTATGAACTTGGAAATAACTACACCTCTATCTCTATGAACATGGATATATCTACACAGCCATCTGGATGAACATGGAAATATCTACACCGCTATCTGTATAAACATGGAAATATCTACACCGCTAACTGTATAAACATGGAAATATCTACACCGCTACCTTTATAAACATGGAAATATCAGCACCGCTCTCTGTATGAATATGGAAATATCAGCCCCTCTATCTGTATGAACATGGAAATATCTACACCACTATCTGTATGAACATGGAAATATCTACACCGCTATCCATATGAACATGGAAATATCTTCACCGCCATCTGTATGAACATGGATATATCTACACAGCCATCTGGATGAACATGGAAATATCTACACCGCTATCTGTATGAACATGGAAATAGCTACACCGCTATCTGTATGAATATGGAAATATCTACACCACTATCTGTATGAACATGGAAATATCTACACCGCTATCTGTATGAACATGGAAATATCTGCAGCACTACCTGTATGAACATGGAAATAACTACACCTCTATCTCTATGAACATGGATATATCTACACAGCCATCTGGATGAACATGGAAATATCTACACCGCCATCTGTATGAGCATGGAAATATCTACACCGCTAACTGTATAAACATGGAAATATCTACACCGCTACCTGTATAAACATGGAAATATCAGCACCGCTCTCTGTATGAACATGGAAATATCAGCCCCTCTATCTGTATGAACATGGAAATATCTACACCGCTATCTGTATGAACATGGAAATATCTACACCGCTATCCGTATGAACATGGAAATATCTTCACCGCCATCTGTATGAACATGGATATATCTACACAGCCATCTGGATGAACATGGAAATATCTACACCGCTATCTGTATGAACATGGAAATAGCTACACCGCTATCTGTATGAATATGGAAATATCTACACCACTATCTGTATGAACATGGAAATATCTACACCGCTATCTGCATGAAAATGGAAATATCTACACAGCTATCTGCATATACATGGAAATGTCTACAAAGCTATCTCTTTACACATGGATATAACTACACCGCTATCTCTATAAACATGGAAATATCTACACCGCCATCTGTATGAACATGGAAATATCTGCACCGCGATCTGTATGAACTTATAAATATCTACACCGCCATCTATATTAAGATGGAGATATCTACACCGCTATCTGTATAAACCTGGAAATATCTACACCGCTATCTGTATAAACATGGAAAGATCCACACCGCTATCTGTATAAACATGGAAATATCTACACCGCTACCTGAATAAACATGGAAATATCAGCACAGCTATCTGTATGAACATGGAAATATCTACACCGCTATCTGTACGAACATGGAAATATCTACACCGCTATCTGTATGAACATGGATATAGCTACACCGCTATCTGTATCAACATGGAAATATCTACACCACTATCTGTATGAACATGGAAATATCTACACCGCTATCTGAATGAACATGGATATATCTACACAGCCATCTGGATGAACATGGAAATATCTACACTGCTATCTGTATGAACATGGAAATATCTACACCGCTATCTGTGTAAACAAGCATACATCTTCACCGCTATCTGTATAAACATGGAAATATCTACACCGCTATCTGTATAAACATGGAAATATCTACACCGCTATCTGTATAAACTTGGAAATATCTACACCGCTACCTGTATAAACATTTTAATATCAGCACCGCTATCTGTATGAACATGGAAATATCTACAGCTCTATCTCTATGAAGATGGAAATATCTACACTGCTATCTGTATGAACATGGAAATAGATACACCGCTATCTGTATCAACATGGAAATATCTACACCACTATCTGTATGAACATGGAAATATCTACACCGCTATCTGTATGAACATGGATATATCTACACAATCATGTGTATGAACATGGAAATATCTGCACCGCCATCTGTATGAACATATAAATATCTACTCCGCCATCTATATTAAGATGGTGATATCTACACCACTATCTGTATAAACTTGGAAATATCTACACCGCTATCTGTATAAACATGGAAATATCTACACCGCTATCTGTATAAACTTGGAAATATCTACACCGCTACCTGTATAAACATTTTAATATCAGCACCGCTATCTGTATGAACATGGAAATATCTACAGCTCTATCTCTATGAAGATGGAAATATCTACACCGCTATCTGTATGAACATGGAAATAGCTACACCACTATCTGTATGAACATGGAAATATCTACAGCACTACCTGTATGAACATGGAGATATCTCCACCTCTATCTCTATGAACATGGATATATCTACACAGCCATCTGGATGAACATGGAAATATCTACACCGTTATCTGTATAAACATGGAAATATCTACACCGCTACCTGTATAAACATGGAAATATCTACACCGCTACCTGTATAAACATGGAAATATCAGCACCGCTCTCTGTATGAACATGGAAATATCAGCCGCTCTACCTGTATGAACATGGAAATAACTACACCGCTATCTGTATGAACATGGAAATATCTACACCGCAATCCGTATGAACATGGAAATATCTTCAACGCCATCTGTATGAACATCGATATATCTACACAGCCATCTGGATGAACATGGAAATATCTACACCGCTATCTGTATGAACATGGAAATATCTACACCGCTATCTGTATGAATATGGAAATATCTACACCACTATCAGTATGAACATGGAAATATCTACACCGCTATCTGTATGAACATGGAAATAGCTACACCACTATCAGTATGAACATGGAAATATCAACACCGCTATTTGTATGAACATGGAAATAGCTACACCACTATCTCTATGAACATGGAAATATCAGCACCGCTATCTGTATGAACATGGAAATATCTACACCACTATCTCTAAGAACATGGAAATATCTACACCGCTATCTGTATGAACATGGAAATATCTACACCGCAATCCGTATGAACATGGAAATATCTTCAACGCCATCTGTATGAACATCGATATATCTCCACAGCCATCTGGATGAACATGGAAATATCTACACCGCTATCTGTATGAACATGGAAATATCTACACCGCTATCTGTATGAATATGGAAATATCTACACCACTATCAGTATGAACATGGAAATATCTACACCGCTATCTGTATGAACATGGAAATAGCTACACCACTATCTCTATGAACATGGAAATATCAACACCGCTATCTGTATGAACATGGAAATATCTACACAACTATCTCTAAGAACATGGAAATATCTACACCGCTATCTGTATGATCATGGATATATCTACACAGCTATCTGTGTAAACATGCATACATCTTCACTGCTATCTGTATAAACATGGAAATATCTACACTGCTATCTGCATGAACATGGAAATATCTACACCGCTATCTGTTTGAACATGGAAATATCTACACCGCTATCTGCATGAAAATGGAAATATCTACACAGCGATCTGCATATACATGGAAATATCTACAAAGCTATCTCTTTACACATGGAAATAACTACACCGCTATCTCTATAAACAAGGAAATATCTACACCACCATCTGTATGAACATGGAAATATCTGCACCGCCATCAGTATGAACATATAAATATCTACACCACCATCTATATTAAGATGGTGATATCTACACCGCTATCTGTATAAACTTGGAAATATATACACCGCTATCTGTATAAACATGGAAATATCTACACCGCTATCTGTATAAACATGGAAATATCTACACCGCTACCTGTATAAACATTTAAATATCAGCACCGCTATCTGTATGAAAATGGAAATATCTACACCGCTATCTCTATGAACATGGAAATATCTACACTGCTATCTGTATGAATATGGAAATAGCTACACCACTATCTGTATGAACATGGAAATATCTGCAGCACTACCTGTATGAACTTGGAAATAACTACACCTCTATCTCTATGAACATGGATATATCTACACAGCCATCTGGATGAACATGGAAATATCTACACTGCTATCTGTATAAACATGGAAATATCTACACCGCTACCTGTATAAACATGGAAATATCTACACCGCTACCTTTATAAACATGGAAATATCAGCACCGCTCTCTGTATGAACATGGAAATATCAGCCCCTCTATCTGTATGAACATGGAAATATCTACACCGCTATCTGTATGAACATGGAAATATCTACACCGCTATCCATATGAACATGGAAATATCTTCACCGCCATCTGTATGAACATGGATATATCTACACAGCCATCTGGATGAACATGGAAATATCTACACCGCTATCTGTATGAACATGGAAATAGCTACACCGCTATCTGTATGAATATGGAAATATCTACACCACTATCTGTATGAACATGGAAATATCTACACCGCTATCTGTATGAAAATGGAAATATCTGCAGCACTACCTGTATGAACATGGAAATTACTACACCTCTATCTCTATGAACATGGATATATCTACACAGCCATCTGGATGAACATGGAAATATCTACACCGCCATCTGTATGAGCATGGAAATATCTACACCGCTAACTGTATAAACATGGAAATATCTACACCGCTACCTGTATAAACATGGAAATATCAGCACCGCTCTCTGTATGAACATGGAAATATCAGCCCCTCTATCTGTATGAACATGGAAATATCTACACCGCTATCTGTATGAACATGGAAATATCTACACCGCTATCTGTATGAACATGGAAATATCTTCACCGCCATCTGTATGAACATGGATATATCTACACAGCCATCTGGATGAACATGGAAATATCTACACCGCTATCTGTATGAACATGGAAATAGCTAAACCGCTATCTGTATGAATGTGGAAATATCTACACCACTATCTGTATGAACATGGAAATATCTACACCGCTATCTGCATGAAAATGGAAATATCTACACAGCTATCTGCATATACATGGAAATGTCTACAAAGCTATCTCTTTACACATGGATATAACTACACCGCTATCTCTATAAACATGGAGATATCTACACCGCCATCTGTATGAACATGGAAATATCTGCACCGAGATCTGTATGAACTTATAAATATCTACACCGCCATCTATATTAAGATGGAGATATCTACACCGCTATCTGTATAAACCTGGAAATATCTACACTGCTATCTGTATAAACATGGAAAGATCCACACCGCTATCTGTATAAACATGGAAATATCTACACCGCTACCTGAATAAACATGGAAATATCAGCACAGCTATCTGTATGAACATGGAAATATCTACACCGCTATCTGTACGAACATGGAAATATCTACACCGCTATCTGTATGAACATGGAAATAGCTACACCGCTATCTGTATCAACATGGAAATATCTACACCACTATCTGTATGAACATGGAAATATCTACACCGCTATCTGTATGAACATGGATATATCTACACAGCCATCTGGATGAACATGGAAATATCTACACCGCTATCTGTAAGAACCTGGAAATATCTACTCCGCTATCTGGGTAAACATGCATACATCTTCACCGCTATCTGTATAAACATGGAAATATCTACACCGCTATCTGTATGAACATGGAAATAGCTACACCACTATCTCTATGAACATGGAAATATCTACACCGCTATCTGTTTGAACATGGAAATATCTAAACCGCTATCTGCATGAAAATGGAAATATCAGCACAGCTATCTGCATATACATGGAAATATCTACACAACTATCTCTTTACACATGGAAATAACTACAGAGCTATCTGTATGAACATGGAAATATCTTCACCGCCATCTGTATGAACATGGATATATCTACACAGCCATCTGGATGAACATGGAAATATCTACACCGCTATCTGTATGAACATGGAAATATCTACACAGCTATCTGTGTAAACATGCATACATCTTCACCGCTATCTGTATAAACATGGAAATATCTACACTGCTATCTGCATGAACATGGAAATATCTACACCGCTATCTGTTTGAACATGGAAATACCTACACCGCTATCTGCATGAAAATGGAAATATCTTCACAGCGATCTGCATATACATGGAAATATCTACAAAGCTATCTCTTTACACATGGAAATAACTACAGCGCTATCTCTATAAACAAGGAAATATCTACACCACCATCTGTATGAACATGGAAATATCTGCACCGCCATCAGTATGAACATATAAATATCTACGCCGCCATCTGTATTAAGATGGAGATATCTACACCGCTATCTGTATAAACATGGAAATATCTACACCGCTATCAGTATAAACATGGAAATATCTACACGGCTATCTGTATAAACTTGGAAATATCTACACCGCTACATGTATAAACATGGAAATATCAGCACCGCTATCTGTATGAACATGGAATTATCAGCCCCTCTATCTGTATGAACATGGAAATATCTACACCACTATCTCTATGAACATGGAAATATCTACACCGCTATCTGTTTGAACATGGAAATATCTAAACCGCTATCTGCATGAAAATGGAAATATCTGCACAGCTATCTGCATATACATGGAAATATCTACACAACTATCTCTTTACACATGGAAATAACTACAGAGCTATCTGTATGAACATGGAAATATCTTCACCGCCATCAGTATGAACATGGATATATCTACACAGCCATCTGGATGAACATGGAAATATCTACACCGCTATCTGTATGAACATGGAAATGTCTACACAGCTATCTCTTTACACATGGAAATAACTACAGCGCTATCTCTATAAACAAGGAAATATCTACACCACCATCTGTATGAACATGGACATATGTGCACCGCCATCTGTATGAACATATAAATATCTACACCGCCATCTCTATGAACATGGAAATATCTACACCGCTATCTGTATGAATATGGAAATAGCTACACCACTATCTGTATGAACATGGAAATATCTACAGCACTACCTGTATGAACAT
The DNA here is from genome assembly GCF_029281585.2 of Gorilla gorilla gorilla. Classification (NCBI taxonomy): domain Eukaryota; kingdom Metazoa; phylum Chordata; class Mammalia; order Primates; family Hominidae; genus Gorilla; species Gorilla gorilla. The sequence goes on from NC_073234.2 coordinate 4,315,408, forward strand.
GGAAATAACTACACCTCTATCTCTATGAACATGGACATATCTACACAGCCATCTGGATGAACATGGAAATATCTACACCGCTATCTGTATAAACATGGAAATATCTACACCGCTAACTGTATAAACATGGAAATATCTACACCGCTACCAGTATAAACATGGAAATATCAGCACCGCTCTCTGTATGAACATGGAAATATCAGCCCCTCTATCTGTATGAACATGGAAATATCTACACCGCTATCTGTATGAACATGGAAATATCTACACCGCTGTCCGTATGAAAATGGAAATATCTTCACCGCCATCTGTATGAACATGGATATATCTACACAGCCATCTGGATGAACATGGAAATATCTACACCGCTATCTGTATGAACATGGAAATAGCCACACCGCTATCTGTATGAATATGGAAATAACTACACCACTATCTGTAAGAACATGGAAATATCTACACCGCTATCTGTATGAACATGGAAATATCTTCACTGCCATCTGTATGAACATGGATATATCTACACAGCCATCTGGATGAACATGGAAATATCTACACCACTATCTGTATGAACATGGAAATAGCTACACCGCTATCTGTATGAACATGGAAATATCTTCACCGCCATCTGTATGAACATGGATATATCTACACAGCCATCTGAATGAACATGGAAATATCTACACAGCTATCTGTATGAACATGGAAATATATACACCGCTATCTGTGTAAACATGCATACAACTTCACCGCTATCTGTATAAACATGGAAATATCTACACCGCTATCTGTATGAACATGGAAATATCTACACCGCTATCTGTTTGAACATGGAAATATCTACACCGCTATCTGCATGAAAATGGAAATATCTACACAGCTATCTGCATATACATGGAAATGTCTACAAAGCTATCTCTTTACACATGGATATAACTACACCGCTATCTCTATAAACATGGAAATATCTACACCGCCATCTGTATGAACACGGAAATATCTGCACCGCCATCTGTATGAACATATAAACATATACACCGCCATCTATATTAAGATGGAGATATCTACACCGCTATCTGTAAAAACCTGGAAATATCTACACCGCTATCTGTATAAACATGGAAATATCTACACCGCTACCTGTATAAACATGGAAATATCAGCACGGCTATCTGTATGAACATGGAAATATCTACACCGCTATCTGTATGAACATGGAAATATCTACACAGCTATCTGTATGAACACGGAAATAGCTACACCGCTATCTGTATTAACATGGAAATATCTACACCACTATCTGTATGAACATGGAAATATCTACACCGCTATCTGTATGAACATGTATATATCTACACAGCCATCTGGATGAACATGGAAATATCTACACTGCTATCTGTATGAACATGGAAATATCTACACCGCTATCTGTGTAAACAAGCATACATCTTCACCGCTATCTGTATAAACATGGAAATATCTACACCGTTATCTGTATGAAAATGGTAATATCTACACGGCTACCTGTATAAACATGGAAATATCTACACCACTACCTGTATAAACATGGAAATATCAGCACCGCTCTCTGTATGAACATGGAAATATCAGCCCCTCTATCTGTATGAACATGGAAATATCTACACCGCTATCTGTATGAACATGGAAATATCCACACCGCTATCTGTATGAACATGGGAATATCTTCACCGCCATCTGTATGAACATGGATATATCTACACAGCCATCTGGATGAACATGGAAATATCTACACCGCTATCTGTATGAACATGGAAATAGCTACTCCGCTATCTGTATGAATATGGAAATATCTACACCACTGTCTGTATGAACATGGAAATATCTACACGGCTATCTGTATGAAAACGGAAATATCTTCACCGCCATCTGTATGAACATGGATATATCTACACAGCCATCTGGATGAACATGGAAATATCTACACCGCTATCTGTATGAACATGGAAATAGCTACACCGCTATCTGTATGAACATGGAAATATCTTCACCGCCATCTATATGAACATGGATATATCTACACAGCCATCTGGATGAACATGGAAATATCTACACAGCTATCTGTATGAACATGGAAATATATACACCGCTATCTGTGTAAACATGCATACATCTTCACCGCTATCTGTATAAACATGGAAATATCTACACCGCTATCTGTATGAACATGGAAATATCTACACCGCTATCTGTTTGAACATGGAAATATCTGCATCGCCATCTGTGTGAACATATAAATATCTACACCGCCATCTATATTAAGATGGAGATATCTACACCGCTATCTCTATAAACTTGGAAATATCTACACCGCTATCTGTATAAACATGGAAATATCTACACCGCTATCTGTATAAACTTGGAAATATCTACACCGCTACCTGTATAAACATTTTAATATCAGCACCGCTATCTGTATGAACATGGAAATATCTACAGCTCTATCTCTATGAAGATGGAAATATCTACACTGCTATCTGTATGAACATGGAAATAGATACACCGCTATCTGTATCAACATGGAAATATCTACACCACTATCTGTATGAACATGGAAATATCTACACCGCTATCTGTATGAACATGGATATATCTACACCATCATGTGTATGAACATGGAAATATCTGCACCGCCATCTGTATGAACATATAAATATCTACTCCGCCATCTATATTAAGATGGTGATATCTACACCACTATCTGTATAAACTTGGAAATATCTACACCGCTATCTGTATAAACATGGAAATATCTACAACGCTATCTGTATGAACATGGAAATAGCTACACCACTATCTCTATGAACATGGAAATATCTACACCGCTATCTGTTTGAACATGGAAATATCTAAACCGCTATGTGCATGAAAATGGAAATATCTGCACAGCTATCTGCATATACATGGAAATATCTACACAACTATCTCTTTACACATGGAAATATCTACAGAGCTATCTGTATGAACATGGAAATATCTTCACCGCCATCTGTATGAACATGGATATATCTACACAGCCATTTGGATGAACATGGAAATATCTACACCGCTATCTGTATGATCATGGATATATCTACACAGCTATCTGTGAAAAAAATGCATACATCTTCACCGCTATCTGTATAAACATGGAAATATCTACACTGCTATCTGCATGAACATGGAAATATCTACACCGCTATCTGTTTGAACATGGAAATATCTACACCGCTATCTGCATGAAAATGGAAATATCTACACAGCGATCTGCATATACATGGAAATATCTACAAAGCTATCTCTTTACACATGGAAATAACTACACCGCTATCTCTATAAACAAGGAAATATCTACACCACCATCTGTATGAACATGGAAATATCTGCACCGCCATCAGTATGAACATATAAATATCTACACCACCATCTATATTAAGATGGTGATATCTACACCGCTATCTGTATAAACTTGGAAATATCTACACCGCTATCTGTATAAACATGGAAATATCTACACCGCTATCTGTATAAACATGGAAATATCTACACCGCTACCTGTATAAACATTTAAATATCAGCACCGCTATCTGTATGAACCTGGAAATATCTACACCGCTATCTCTATGAACATGGAAATATCTACACCGCTATCTGTATGAATATGGAAATAGCTACACCACTATCTGTATGAACATGGAAATATCTGCAGCACTACCTGTATGAACATGGAAATAACTACACCTCTATCTCTATGAAGATGGATATATCTACACAGCCATCTGTATAAACATGGAAATATCTACACCGCTAACTGTATAAACATGGAAATATCTACACCGCTACCTGTATAAACATGGAAATATCAGCACCGCTCTCTGTATGAACATGGAAATATCAGCCCCTCTATCTGTATGAACATGGAAATATCTACACCGCTATCTGTATGAACAAGGAAATATCTACACCGCTATCCGTATGAACATGGAAATATCTTCACTGCCATCTGTATGAACATGGATATATCTACACAGCCATCTGGATGAACATGGAAATATCTACACCGCTATCTGTATGAACATGGAAATAGCTACACCGCTATCTGTATGAATATGGAAATATCTACACCACTATCTGTATGAACATGGAAATATCTACACCGCTATCTGCATGAAAATGGAAATATCTACACAGCAATCTGCATATACATGGAAATGTCTACAAAGCTATCTCTTTACACATGGATATAACTACACCGCTATCTCTATAAACATGGAAATATCTACACCGCCATCTGTATGAACATGGAAATATCTGCACCGCCATCTGTATGAACATATAAATATCTACACCGCCATCTATATTAAGATGGATATATCTACACCGCTATCTGTATAAACCTGGAAATATCTACACCGCTATCTGTATAAACATGGAAAGATCCACACCGCTATCTGTATAAACATGGAAATATCTACACCGCTACCTGAATAAACATGGAAATATCAGCACAGCTATCTGTATGAACATGGAAATATCTACACCGCTATCTGTACGAACATGGAAATATCTACACCGCTATCTGTATGAACATGGAAATAGCTACACCGCTATCTGTATCAACATGGAAATATCTACACCACTATCTGTATGAACATGGAAATATCTACACCGCTATCTGTATGAACATGGATATATCTACACAGCCATCTGTATGAACATGGAAATATCTACACCGCTATCTGTAAGAACCTGGAAATATCTACTCCACTATCTGGGTAAACATGCATACATCTTCACTGCTATCTGTATAAACATGGAAATATCTACACCGCTATCTGTATGAACATGGAAATAGCTAAACCGCTATCTGTATGAATATGGAAATATCTACACCACTATCAGTATGAACATGGAAATATCTACACCGCTATCTGTATGAACATAGAAATAGCTACACCACTATCTCTATGAACATGGAAATATCTACACCACTATCTGTTTGAATATGGAAATATCTAAACCGCTATGTGCATGAAAATGGAAATATCTGCACAGCTATCTGCATATACATGGAAATATCTACACAACTATCTCTTTACACATGGAAATATCTACAGAGCTATCTGTATGAACATGGAAATATCTTCACCGCCATCTGTATGAACATGGATATATCTACACAGCCATCTGGATGAACATGGAAATATCTACACCGCTATCTGTATGATCATGGATATATCTACACAGCTATCTGTGAAAAAAATGCATACATCTTCACCGCTATCTGTATAAACATGGAAATATCTACACTGATATCTGCATGAACATGGAAATATCTACACCGCTATCTGTTTGAACATGGAAATACCTACACCGCTATCCGTATGAACATGGAAATATCTTCACCGCCATCTGTATGAACATGGATATATCTACACAGCCATCTGGATGAACATGGAAATAACTACACCGCTCTCTGTATGAACATGGAAATAGCTACACCGCTATCTGTATGAATATGGAAATATCTACACCACTATCTGTATGAACATAGAAATATCTACACCGCTATCTGTATGAACATGGAAATATCTGCAGCACTACCTGTATGAACATGGAAATAACTACACCTCTATCTCTATGAACATGGATATATCTACAAAGCCATCTGGATGAACATGGAAATATCTACACCGCCATCTGTATAAACATGGAAATATCTACACCGCTATCTGTATAAACATGGAAATATCTACACCGCTACCTGAATAAACATGGAAATATCAGCACAGCTATCTGTATGAACATGGAAATATCTACACCGCTATCTGTACGAACATGGAAATATCTACACCGCTATCTGTATGAACATGGAAATAGCTACACCGCTATCTGTATCAACATGGAAATATCTACACCACTATCTGTATGAACATGGAAATATCTACACCGCTATCTGTATGAACATGGATATATCTACACCGCCATCTGGATGAACATGGAAATATCTACACCGCTATCTGTAAGAACCTGGAAATATCTACTCCGCTATCTGGGTAAACATGCATACATCTTCACCGCTATCTGTATAAACATGGAAATATCTACACCGCTATCTGTATGAACATGGAAATAGCTACACCACTATCTCTATGAACATGGAAATATCTACACCGCTATCTGTTTGAACATGGATATATCTACACAGCCATCTGGATGAACATGGAAATATCTACACCGCTATCTGTATGAACATGGAAATATCTACACAGCTATCTGTGTAAACATGCATACATCTTCACCGCTATCTGTATAAACATGGAAATATCTACACTGCTATCTGCATGAACATGGAAATATCTACACCGCTATCTGTTTGAACATGGAAATACCTACACCTCTATCTGCATGAAAATGGAAATATCTACACAGCGATCTGCATATACATGGAAATATCTACAAAGCTATCTCTTTACACATGGAAATAACTACAGCGCTATCTCTATAAACAAGGAAATATCTACACCACCATCTGAATGAACATGGAAATATCTGCACCGCCATCATTATGAACATATAAATATCTACACCGCCATCTATATTAAGATCGTGATATCTACACCGCTATCTGTATAAACTTGGAAATATCAACACCGCTATCTGTATAAACATGGAAATATCTACACCGCTATCTGTATAAACATGGAAATATCTACACCGCTACCTGTATAAACATTTAAATATCAGCACCGCTATCTGTATGAACATGGAAATATCTACACCGCTATCTCTATGAACATGGAAATATCTACACCGCTATCTGTATGAATATGGAAATAGCTACACCACTATCTGTATGAACTTGGAAATATCTACAGCACTACCTGTATGAACATGGAAATAACTACACCTCTATCTCTATGAACATGGATATATCTACACAGCCATCTGGATGAACATGGAAATATCTACACCGCTATCTGTATAAACATGGAAATATCTACATCGCTAACTGTATAAACATGGAAATATCTACACCGCTACCTGTATAAACATGGAAATATCAGCACCGCTCTCTGTATGAACATTGAAATATCAGCCCCTCTGTCTGTATGAACATGGAAATAACTACACCGCTATCTGTATGAACATGGAAATATCTACACCGCTATCCGTATGAACATGGAAATATCTTCACCGCCATCTGTATGAACATGGATATACCTACACAGCCATCTGGATGAACATGGAAATATCTACACCGCAATCTGTATGAACATGGAAATAGCTACACCGCTATCTGTATGAATATGGAAATATCTACACCACTATCTGTATGAACATGGAAATATCTACACCGCTATCTGTATGAACATGGAAATATCTGCAGCACTACCTGTATGAACATGGAAATAACTACACCGCTATCTCTATGAACATGGATATATCTACACAGCCATCTGGATGAACATGGAAATATCTACACCGCTATCTGTATAAACATGGAAATATCTACACCGCTAACTGTATAAACATGGAAATATCTACACTGCTACCTGTATAAACATGGAAATATCAGCACCGCTCTCTGTATGAACATGGAAATATCAGCCCCTCTATCTGTATGAACATGGAAATATCTACACCGCTATCTGTATGAACATGGAAATATCTACACCGCTATCCGTATGAACATGGAAATATCTTCACCGCCATCTGTATGAACATGGATATATCTACACAGCCATCTGGATGAACATGGAAATATCTACACCGCTATCTGTATGAACATGGAAATAGCTACACCGCTATCTGTATGTATATGGAAATATCTACACCACTATCTGTATGAACATGGAAATATCTACACCGCTATCTGTATGAACATGGAAATATCTTCACCGCCATCTGTATGAACATGGATATATCTACACAGCCATCTGGGTGAACATGGAAATATCTACACCACTATCTGTATGAACATGGAAATAGCTACACCGCTATCTGTATGAACATAGAAATATCTTCACCGCCATCTGTATGAACATGAATATATCTACACAGCCATCTGGATGAACATGGAAATATCTACATAGCTATCTGTATGAACATGGAAATATATACACCGCTATCTGTGTAAACATGCATACATCTTCACTGCTAACTGTATAAACATGGAAATATCTACACCGCTATCTATATGAATATGGAAATATCTACACCGCTATCTGCATGAGAATATAAATATCTACACAGCGATCTGCATATACATGGAAATGTCTACAAAGCTATCTCTTTACACATGGATATAACTACACCGCTATCTCTATAAACATGGAAATATCTACACCGCCATCTGTATGAACATGGAAATATCTGCATCGCCATCTGTATGAACATTTAAATATCTACACCGCCATCTATATTAAGATGGGGATATCTACACCGCTATCTGTATAAACCTGGAAATATCTACACCGCTATCTGTATAAACATGGAAAGGTCCACACTGCTATCTGTATAAACATGGAAATGTCTACACCGCTACCTGAATAAACATGGAAATATCAGCACAGCTATCTGTATGAACATGGAAATATCTACACCGCTATCTGTACGAACATGGAAATATCTACACCGCTATCTGTATGAACATATCAATAGCAACACCGCTATCTGTATCATCATGGAAATATCTACACCACTATCTGTATGAACATGGAAATATCTACACCGCTATCTGTATGAACATGGATATATCTACACAGCCATCTGGATGAACATGGTAATATCTACACCGCTATCTGTAAGAACCTGGAAATACCTACTCCGCTATCTGGGTAAACATGCATACATCTCCACCTCTATCTGTATAAACATGGAAATATCTACACCGCTATCTGTATGAACATGGAAATAGCTACACCACTATCTCTATGAACATGGAAATATCTACACCGCTATCTGTTTGAACATGGAAATATCTAAACCGCTATGTGCATGAAAATGGAAATATCTGCACAGCTATCTGCATATACATGGAAATACCTACACAACTATCTCTTTACACATGGAAATATCTACAGAGCTATCTGTATGAACATGGAAATATCTTCACCGCCATCTGTATGAACATGGATATATCTACACAGCCATCTGGATGAACATGGAAATATCTACACCGCTATCTGTATGAACATGGAAATATCTACACAGCTATCTGTGTAAACATGCATACATCTTCACCACTATCTGTATAAACATGGAAATATCTACACCACCATCTGCATGAACATGGAAATATCTGCACCGACATCAGTATGAACATATAAATATCTACACCACCATCTATATTAAGATGGTGATATCTACACCGCTATCTGTATAAACTTGGAAATATGTACACCGCTATCTGTATAAACATGGAAATATCTATACCGCTATCTGTATAAACATGGAAATATCTACACCGCTACCTGTATAAACATTTAAATATCAGCACCGCTATCTGTATGAACATGGAAATATCTACACCGCTATCTCTATGAACATGGAAATATCTACACCGCTATCTGTATGAATATGGAAATAGCTACACCACTATCTGTATGAACATGGAAATATCTGCAGCACTACCTGTATGAACATGGAAATAACTACACCTCTATCTCTATGAACATGGATATATCTACACAGCCATCTGGATGAACATGGAAATATCTACACCACTATCTGTATAAACATGGAAATATCTACACCGCTAAGTGTATAAACATGGAAATATCTACACCGCTACCTGTATAAACATGGAAATATCAGCACCGCTCTCTGTATGAACATGGAAATATCAGCCCCTCTATCTGTATGAACATGGAAATATCTACACCGCTATCTGTATGAACATGGAAATATCTACACCGCTATCCATATGAACATGGAAATATATTCACCGCCATCTGTATGAACATGGATATATCTACACAGCCATCTGGATGAACATGGAAATATCTACACCGCTATCTGTATGAACATGGAAATATCTACACCGCTATCTGTATGAACATGGAAATATCTTCACCGCCATCTGTATGAACATGGATATATCTACACAGCCATCTGGATGAACATGGAAATATCTACACCGCTATCTGTATGAACATGGAAGTAGCTACACCGCTATCTGTATGAATATGGAAATATCTACACCACTGTCTGTATGAACATGGAAATATCTACACGGCTATCTGTATGAAAACGGAAATATCTTCACCGCCATCTGTATGAACATAGATGTATCTACACAGCCATCTGGATGAACATGGAAATATCTACACCGCTATCTGTATGAACATGGAAATATCTACACCGCTATCTGTATGAACATGGAAATATCTTCACCGCCATCTGTATGAACATGGATATATCTACACAGCCATCTGGATGAACATGGAAATATCTACACAGCTATCTGTATGAACATGGAAATATATACACCGCTATCTGTGTAAACATGCATACATCTTCACCGCTATCTGTATAAACATGGAAATATCTACACCGCTATCTGTATGAACATGGAAATATCTACACCGCTATATGTTTGAACATGGAAATATCTACACCGCTATCTGCATGAAAATGGAAATATCTACGCAGCTATCTGCATATACATGGAAATGTCTACAAAGCTATCTCTTTACACATGGATATATCTACACCGCTATCTCTATAAACATGGAAATATCTACACCGACATCTGTATGAACATGGAAATATCTGCATCGCCATCTGTGTGAACATATAAATATCTGCACCGCCATCTATATTAAGATGGAGATATCTACACCGCTATCTGTATAAACCTGGAAATATCTACACCGCTATCTGTATAAACATAGAAATATCTACACCGCTATCTGTATAAACATGGAAATATCTACACCGCTACCTGTATAAACATGGAAATATTAGCACCGCTATCTGTATGAACATGGAAATATCTACACCGCTATCTGTATGAACATGGAAATATCTACACTGCTATCTGTATGAACATGGAAATAGATACACCGCTATCTGTATCAACATGGAAATATCTACACCACTATCTGTATGAACATGGAAATATCTACACCGCTATCTGTATTAACATGGATATATCTACACCATCATGTGTATGAACATGGAAATATCTGCACCGCCATCTGTATGAACATATAAATATCTACACCGCCATCTATATTAAGATGGTGATATCTACACCGCTATCTGTATAAACTTGGAAATATCTACACCGCTATCTGTATAAACATGGAAATATCTACACCGCTATCTGTATAAACTTGGAAATATCTACACCGCTACCTGTATAAACATTTAAATATCAGCACCGCTATCTGTATGAACATGGAAATATCTACAGCGCTATCTCTATGAAGATGGAAATATCTACACCGCTATCTGTATGAACATGGAAATAGCTACACCACTATCTGTATGAACATGGAAATATCTACAGCACTACCTGTATGAACATGGAAATATCTACACCTCTATCTCTATGAACATGGATATATCTACGCAGCCATCTGGATGAACATGGAAATATCTACACCGCTATCTGTATAAACATGGAAATATCTACACCGCTACCTGTATAAACATGGAAATATCTACACTGCTACCTGCATAAACATGGAAATATCAGCACCGCTCTCTGTATGAACATGGAAATATCAGCCCCTCTATCTGTATGAACATGGAAATATCTACACCGCTATCTGTATGAACATGGAAATATCTACACCGCAATCCGTATGAACATGGAAATATCTTCACCGCCATCTGTATGAACATCGATATATCTACACAGCCATCTGGATGAACATGGAAATATCTACACCGCTATCTGTATGAACATGGAAATAGCTACACCGCTATCTGTATGAATATGGAAATATCTACACCACTATCAGTATGAACATGGAAATATCTACACCGCTATCTGTATGAACATGGAAATAGCTACACCACTATCTCTATGAACATGGAAATATCTACACCGCTATCTGTTTGAACATGGAAATATCTAAACCGCTATGTGCATGAAAATGGAAATATCTGCACAGCTATCTGCATATACATGGAAATATCTACACAACTATCTCTTTACACATGGAAATATCTACAGAGCTATCTGTATGAACATGGAAATATCTTCACCGCCATCTGTATGAACATGGATATATCTACACAGCCATCTGGATGAACATGGAAATATCTACACCGCTATCTGTATGATCATGGATATATCTACACAGCTATCTGTGAAAAAAATGCATACATCTTCACCGCTATCTGTATAAACATGGAAATATCTACACTGCTATCTGCATGAACATGGAAATATCTACACCGCTATCTGTTTGAACATGGAAATATCTACACCGCTATCTGCATGAAAATGGAAATATCTACACAGCGATCTGCATATACATGGAAATATCTACAAAGCTATCTCTTTACACATGGAAATAACTACACCGCTATCTCTATAAACAAGGAAATATCTACACCACCATCTGTATGAACATGGAAATATCTGCACCGCCATCAGTATGAACATATAAATATCTACACCACCATCTATATTAAGATGGTGATATCTACACCGCTATCTGTATAAACTTGGAAATATCTACACCGCTATCTGTATAAACATGGAAATATCTACACCGCTATCTGTATAAACATGGAAATATCTACACCGCTACCTGTATAAACATTTAAATATCAGCACCGCTACCTGTATAAACATGGAAATATCAGCACCGCTCTCTGTATTAACATGGAAATATCAGCCCCACTATCTGTATGAACATGGAAATATCTACACCGCTATCTGTATGAACATGGAAATATCTACACCGCTATCCGTATGAACATGGAAATATCTTCACCGCCATCTGTATGAACATGGATATATCTACACAGCCATCTGGATGAACATGGAAATATCTTCACCGCTATCTGTATGAACATGGAAATAGCTACACCGCTATCTGTATGAATATGGAAATATCTACACCACTATCTGTATGAACATAGAAATATCTACACCGCTATCTGTATGAACATGGAAATATCTGCAGCACTACCTGTATGAACATGGAAATAACTACACCTCTATCTCTATGAACATGGATATATCTACACAGCCATCTGGATGAACATGGAAATATCTACACCGCTATCTGTATAAACATGGAAATATCTACACCGCTAACTGTATAAACATGGAAATATCTACACCGCTACCTGTATAAACATGGAAATATCAGCACCGCTCTCTGTATGAACATGGAAATATCAGCCCCTCTATCTGTATGAACATGGAAATATCTACACCGCTATCTGTATGAACATGGAAATATCTACACCGCTATCCGTATGAACATGGATATATCTTCACCGCCATCTGTATGAACATGGATATATCTACACAGCCATCTGGATGAACATGGAAATATCTACACCGCTATCTGTATGAACATGGAAATAGCTACACCGCTATCTGTATGAATATGGAAATATCTACACCACTATCTGTATGAAAATGGAAATATCTACACCGCTATCTGCATGAAAATGGAAATACCTACACAGCTATCTGCATATACATGGAAATGTCTACAAAGCTATCTCTTTACACATGGATATAACTACACCGCTATCTCTATAAACATGGAAATACCTACACCGCCATCTGTATGAACATGGAAGTATCTGCACCGCCATCTGTATGAACATATAAATATCTACACCGCCATCTATATTAAGATGGAGATATCTACACCTCTATCTGTATAAACCTGGAAATATCTACACCGCTATCTGTATAAACATGGAGAGATCCACACCCCTATCTGTATAAACATGGAAATATCTACACCGCTACCTGAATAAACATGGAAATATCAGCACAGCTATCTGTATGAACATGGAAATATCTACACCGCTATCTGTACGAACATGGAAATATCTACACCGCTATCTGTTTGAACATGGAAATATCTAAACCGCTATCTGCATGAAAATGGAAATATCTGCACAGCTATCTGCATATACATGGAAATATCTACACAACTATCTCTTTACACATGGAAATAACTACAGAGCTATCTGTATGAACATGGAAATATCTTCACCGCCATCAGTATGAACATGGATATATCTACACAGCCATCTGGATGAACATGGAAATATCTACACCGCTATCTGTATGAACATGGAAATGTCTACACAGCTATCTCTTTACACATGGAAATAACTACAGCGCTATCTCTATAAACAAGGAAATATCTACACCACCATCTGTATGAACATGGACATATCTGCACCGCCATCTGTATGAACATATAAATATCTACACCGCCATCTCTATGAACATGGAAATATCTACACCGCTATCTGTATGAATATGGAAATAGCTACACCACTATCTGTATGAACATGGAAATATCTACAGCACTACCTGTATGAACATGGAAATAACTACACCTCTATCTCTATGAACATGGACATATCTACACAGCCATCTGGATGAACATGGAAATATCTACACCGCTATCTGTATAAACATGGAAATATCTACACCGCTAACTGTATAAACATGGAAATATCTACACCGCTACCAGTATAAACATGGAAATATCAGCACCGCTCTCTGTATGAACATGGAAATATCAGCCCCTCTATCTGTATGAACATGGAAATATCTACACCGCTATCTGTATGAACATGGAAATATCTACACCGCTGTCCGTATGAAAATGGAAATATCTTAACCGCCATCTGTATGAACATGGATATATCTACACAGCCATCTGGATGAACATGGAAATATCTACACCGCTATCTGTATGAACATGGAAATAGCCACACCGCTATCTGTATGAATATGGAAATAACTACACCACTATCTGTAAGAACATGGAAATATCTACACCGCTATCTGTATGAACATGGAAATATCTTCACCGCCATCTGTATGAACATGGATATATCTACACAGCCATCTGGATGAACATGGAAATATCTACACCACTATCTGTATGAACATGGAAATAGCTACACCGCTATCTGTATGAACATGGAAATATCTTCACCGCCATCTGTATGAACATGGATATATCTACACAGCCATCTGAATGAACATGGAAATATCTACACAGCTATCTGTATGAACATGGAAATATATACACCGCTATCTGTGTAAACATGCAAACAACTTCACCGCTATCTGTATAAACATGGAAATATCTACACCGCTATCTGTATGAACATGGAAATATCTACACCGCTATCTGTTTGAACATGGAAATATCTACACCGCTATCTGCATGAAAATGGAAATATCTACACAGCTATCTGCATATACATGGAAATGTCTACAAAGCTATCTCTTTACACATGGATATAACTACACCGCTATCTCTATAAACATGGAAATATCTACACCGCCATCTGTATGAACACGGAAATATCTGCACCGCCATCTGTATGAACATATAAACATATACACCGCCATCTATATTAAGATGGAGATATCTACACCGCTATCTGTAAAAACCTGGAAATATCTACACCGCTATCTGTATAAACATGGAAATATCTACACCGCTACCTGTATAAACATGGAAATATCAGCACGGCTATCTGTATGAACATGGAAATATCTACACCGCTATCTGTATGAACATGGAAATATCTACACCGCTATCTGTATGAACATGGAAATAGCTACACCGCTATCTGTATTAACATGGAAATATCTACACCACTATCTGTATGAACATGGAAATATCTACACCGCTATCTGTATGAACATGTATATATCTACACAGCCATCTGGATGAACATGGAAATATCTACACTGCTATCTGTATGAACATGGAAATATCTACACCGCTATCTGTGTAAACAAGCATACATCTTCACCGCTATCTGTATAAACATGGAAATATCTACACCGTTATATGTATGAAAATGGTAATATCTACACCGCTACCTGTATAAACATGGAAATATCTACACCGCTACCTGTATAAACATGGAAATATCAGCACCGCTCTCTGTATGAACATGGAAATATCTACACAGCCATCTGGATGAACATGGAAATATCTACACCGCTATCTGTATGAACATGGAAATAGCTACTCCGCTATCTGTATGAATATGGAAATATCTACACCACTGTCTGTATGAACATGGAAATATCTACACGGCTATCTGTATGAAAACGGAAATATCTTCACCGCCATCTGTATGAACATGGATATATCTACACAGCCATCTGGATGAACATGGAAATATCTACACCGCTATCTGTATGAACATGGAAATAGCAACACCGCTATCTGAACATGGAAATACCTTCACCGCCATCTATATGAACATGGATATATCTACACAGCCATCTGGATGAACATGGAAATATCTACACAGCTATCTGTATGAACATGGAAATATATACACCGCTATCTGTGTAAACATGCATACATCTTCACCGCTATCTGTATAAACATGGAAATATCTACACCGCTATCTGTATGAACATGGATATATCTACACCGCTATCTGTTTGAACATGGAAATATCTGCATCGCCATCTGTGTGAACATATAAATATCTACACCGCCATCTATATTAAGATGGAGATATCTACACCGCTATCTCTATAAACTTGGAAATATCTACACCGCTATCTGTATAAACATGGAAATATCTACACCGCTATCTGTATAAACTTGGAAATATCTACACCGCTACCTGTATAAACATTTTAATATCAGCACCGCTATCTGTATGAACATGGAAATATCTACAGCTCTATCTCTATGAAGATGGAAATATCTACACTGCTATCTGTATGAACATGGAAATAGATACACCGCTATCTGTATCAACATGGAAATATCTACACCACTATCTGTATGAACATGGAAATATCTACACCGCTATCTGTATGAACATGGATATATCTACACCATCATGTGTATGAACATGGAAATATCTCCACCGCCATCTGTATGAACATATAAATATCTACTCCGCCATCTATATTAAGATGGTGATATCTACACCACTATCTGTATAAACTTGGAAATATCTACACCGCTATCTGTATAAACATGGAAATATCTACAACGCTATCTGTATGAACATGGAAATAGCTACACCACTATCTCTATGAACATGGAAATATCTACACCGCTATCTGTTTGAACATGGAAATATCTAAACCGCTATGTGCATGAAAATGGAAATATCTGCACAGCTATCTGCATATACATGGAAATATCTACACAACTATCTCTTTACACATGGAAATATCTACAGAGCTATCTGTATGAACATGGAAATATCTTCACCGCCATCTGTATGAACATGGATATATCTACACAGCCATTTGGATGAACATGGAAATATCTACACCGCTATCTGTATGATCATGGATATATCTACACAGCTATCTGTGAAAAAAATGCATACATCTTCACCGCTATCTGTATAAACATGGAAATGTCTACACTGCTATCTGCATGAACATGGAAATATCTACACCGCTATCTGTTTGAACATGGAAATATCTACACCGCTATCTGCATGAAAATGGAAATATCTACACAGCGATCTGCATATACATGGAAATATCTACAAAGCTATCTCTTTACACATGGAAATAACTACACCGCTATCTCTATAAACAAGGAAATATCTACACCACCATCTGTATGAACATGGAAATATCTGCACCGCCATCAGTATGAACATATAAATATCTACACCACCATCTATATTAAGATGGTGATATCTACACCGCTATCTGTATAAACTTGGAAATATCTACACCGCTATCTGTATAAACATGGAAATATCTACACCGCTATCTGTATAAACATGGAAATATCTACACCGCTACCTGTATAAACATTTAAATATCAGCACCGCTATCTGTATGAACCTGGAAATATCTACACCGCTATCTCTATGAACATGGAAATATCTACACCGCTATCTGTATGAATATGGAAATAGCTACACCACTATCTGTATGAACATGGAAATATCTGCAGCACTACCTGTATGAACATGGAAATAACTACACCTCTATCTCTATGAAGATGGATATATCTACACAGCCATCTGGATGAACATGGAAATATCTACACCGCTATCTGTATAAACATGGAAATATCTACACCGCTAACTGTATAAACATGGAAATATCTACACCGCTACCTGTATAAACATGGAAATATCAGCACCGCTCTCTGTATGAACATGGAAATATCAGCCCCTCTATCTGTATGAACATGGAAATATCTACACCGCTATCTGTATGAACAAGGAAATATCTACACCGCTATCCGTATGAACATGGAAATATCTTCACTGCCATCTGTATGAACATGGATATATCTACACAGCCATCTGGATGAACATGGAAATATCTACACCGCTATCTGTATGAACATGGAAATAGCTACACCGCTATCTGTATGAATATGGAAATATCTACACCACTATCTGTATGAACATGGAAATATCTACACCGCTATCTGCATGAAAATGGAAATATCTACACAGCAATCTGCATATACATGGAAATGTCTACAAAGCTATCTCTTTACACATGGATATAACTACACCGCTATCTCTATAAACATGGAAATATCTACACCGCCATCTGTATGAACATGGAAATATCTGCACCGCCATCTGTATGAACATATAAATATCTACACCGCCATCTATATTAAGATGGATATATCTACACCGCTATCTGTATAAACCTGGAAATATCTACACCGCTATCTGTATAAACATGGAAAGATCCACACCGCTATCTGTATAAACATGGAAATATCTACACCGCTACCTGAATAAACATGGAAATATCAGCACAGCTATCTGTATGAACATGGAAATATCTACACCGCTATCTGTACGAACATGGAAATATCTACACCGCTATCTGTATGAACATGGAAATAGCTACACCGCTATCTGTATCAACATGGAAATATCTACACCACTATCTGTATGAACATGGAAATATCTACACCGCAATCTGTATGAACATGGATATATCTACACAGCCATCTGTATGAACATGGAAATATCTACACCGCTATCTGTAAGAACCTGGAAATATCTACTCCGCTATCTGGGTAAACATGCATACATCTTCACCGCTATCTGTATAAACATGGAAATATCTACACCGCTATCTGTATGAACATGGAAATAGCTAAACCGCTATCTGTATGAATATGGAAATATCTACA
Source organism: Gorilla gorilla gorilla (assembly GCF_029281585.2). Lineage (NCBI taxonomy): Eukaryota > Metazoa > Chordata > Mammalia > Primates > Hominidae > Gorilla > Gorilla gorilla. Next base: position 4,334,781 of record NC_073234.2, read on the forward strand.
CCAGTATCAGTATGAACATGGAAATATCTACACCGCTATCTGTATGAACATAGAAATAGCTACACCACTATCTCTATGAACATGGAAATATCTACACCACTATCTGTTTGAACATGGAAATATCTAAACCGCTATGTGCATGAAAATGGAAATATCTTCACAGCTATCTGCATATACATGGAAATATCTACACAACTATCTCTTTACACATGGAAATATCTACAGATCTATCTGTATGAACATGGAAATATCTTCACCGCCATCTGTATGAACATGGATATATCTACACAGCCATCTGGATGAACATGGAAATATCTACACCGCTATCTGTATGATCATGGATATATCTACACAGCTATCTGTGAAAAAAATGCATACATCTTCACCGCTATCTGTATAAACATGGAAATATCTACACTGCTATCTGCATGAACATGGAAATATCTACACCGCTATCTGTTTGAACATGGAAATACCTACACCGCTATCCGTATGAACATGGAAATATCTTCACCGCCATCTGTATGAACATGGATATATCTACACAGCCATCTGGATGAACATGGAAATAACTACACCGCTATCTGTATGAACATGGAAATAGCTACACCGCTATCTGTATGAATATGGAAATATCTACACCACTATCTGTATGAACATAGAAATATCTACACCGCTATCTGTATGAACATGGAAATATCTGCAGCACTACCTGTATGAACATGGAAATAACTACACCTCTATCTCTATGAACATGGATATATCTACAAAGCCATCTGGATGAACATGGAAATATCTACACCGCCATCTGTATAAACATGGAAATATCTACACCGCTATCTGTATAAACATGGAAATATCTACACCGCTACCTGAATAAACATGGAAATATCAGCACAGCTATCTGTATGAACATGGAAATATCTACACCGCTATCTGTACGAACATGGAAATATCTACACCGCTATCTGTATGAACATGGAAATAGCTACACCGCTATCTGTATCAACATGGAAATATCTACACCACTATCTGTATGAACATGGAAATATCTACACCGCTATCTGTATGAACATGGATATATCTACACCGCCATCTGGATGAACATGGAAATATCTACACCGCTATCTGTAAGAACCTGGAAATATCTACTCCGCTATCTGGGTAAACATGCATACATCTTCACCGCTATCTGTATAAACATGGAAATATCTACACCGCTATCTGTATGAACATGGAAATAGCTACACCACTATCTCTATGAACATGGAAATATCTACACCGCTATCTGTTTGAACATGGATATATCTACACAGCCATCTGGATGAACATGGAAATATCTACACCGCTATCTGTATGAACATGGAAATATCTACACAGCTATCTGTGTAAACATGCATACATCTTCACCGCTATCTGTATAAACATGGAAATATCTACACTGCTATCTGCATGAACATGGAAATATCTACACCGCTATCTGTTTGAACATGGAAATATCTACACCGCTATCTGCATGAAAATGGAAATATCTACACAGCGATCTGCATATACATGGAAATATCTACAAAGCTATCTCTTTACACATGGAAATAACTACAGCGCTATCTCTATAAACAAGGAAATATCTACACCACCATCTGAATGAACATGGAAATATCTGCACCGCCATCAGTATGAACATATAAATATCTACACCGCCATCTATATTAAGATCGTGATATCTACACCGCTATCTGTATAAACTTGGAAATATCAACACCGCTATCTGTATAAACATGGAAATATCTACACCGCTATCTGTATAAACATGGAAATATCTACACCGCTACCTGTATAAACATTTAAATATCAGCACCGCTATCTGTATGAACATGGAAATATCTACACCGCTATCTCTATGAACATGGAAATATCTACACCGCTATCTGTATGAATATGGAAATAGCTACACCACTATCTGTATGAACTTGGAAATATCTACAGCACTACCTGTATGAACATGGAAATAACTACACCTCTATCTCTATGAACATGGATATATCTACACAGCCATCTGGATGAACATGGAAATATCTACACCGCTATCTGTATAAACATGGAAATATCTACATCGCTAACTGTATAAACATGGAAATATCTACACCGCTACCTGTATAAACATGGAAATATCAGCACCGCTCTCTGTATGAACATTGAAATATCAGCCCCTATGTCTGTATGAACATGGAAATAACTACACCGCTATCTGTATGAACATGGAAATATCTACACCGCTATCCGTATGAACATGGAAATATCTTCACCGCCATCTGTATGAACATGGATATACCTACACAGCCATCTGGATGAACATGGAAATATCTACACCGCAATCTGTATGAACATGGAAATAGCTACACCGCTATCTGTATGAATATGGAAATATCTACACCACTATCTGTATGAACATGGAAATATCTACACCGCTATCTGTATGAACATGGAAATATCTGCAGCACTACCTGTATGAACATGGAAATAACTACACCGCTATCTCTATGAACATGGATATATCTACACAGCCATCTGGATGAACATGGAAATATCTACACCGCTATCTGTATAAACATGGAAATATCTACACCGCTAACTGTATAAACATGGAAATATCTACACTGCTACCTGTATAAACATGGAAATATCAGCACCGCTCTCTGTATGAACATGGAAATATCAGCCCCTCTATCTGTATGAACATGGAAATATCTACACCGCTATCTGTATGAACATGGAAATATCTACACCGCTATCCGTATGAACATGGAAATATCTTCACCGCCATCTGTATGAACATGGATATATCTACACAGCCATCTGGATGAACATGGAAATATCTACACCGCTATCTGTATGAACATGGAAATAGCTACACCGCTATCTGTATGTATATGGAAATATCTACACCACTATCTGTATGAACATGGAAATATCTACACCGCTATCTGTATGAACATGGAAATATCTTCACCGCCATCTGTATGAACATGGATATATCTACACAGCCATCTGGATGAACATGGAAATATCTACACCACTATCTGTATGAACATGGAAATAGCTACACCGCTATCTGTATGAACATAGAAATATCTTCACCGCCATCTGTATGAACATGGATATATCTACACAGCCATCTGGATGAACATGGAAATATCTACATAGCTATCTGTATGAACATGGAAATATATACACCGCTATCTGTGTAAACATGCATACATCTTCACTGCTAACTGTATAAACATGGAAATATCTACAACGCTATCTGTATGAATATGGAAATATCTACACCGCTATCTGCATGAGAATATAAATATCTACACAGCGATCTGCATATACATGGAAATGTCTACAAAGCTATCTCTTTACACATGGATATAACTACACCGCTATCTCTATAAACATGGAAATATCTACACCGCCATCTGTATGAACATGGAAATATCTGCATCGCCATCTGTATGAACATATAAATATCTACACCGCCATCTATATTAAGATGGGGATATCTACACCGCTATCTGTATAAACCTGGAAATATCTACACCGCTATCTGTATAAACATGGAAAGGTCCACACTGCTATCTGTATAAACATGGAAATGTCTACACCGCTACCTGAATAAACATGGAAATATCAGCACAGCTATCTGTATGAACATGGAAATATCTACACCGCTATCTGTACGAACATGGAAATATCTACACCGCTATCTGTATGAACATATCAATAGCAACACCGCTATCTGTATCATCATGGAAATATCTACACCACTATCTGTATGAACATGGAAATATCTACACCGCTATCTGTATGAACATGGATATATCTACACAGCCATCTGGATGAACATGGTAATATCTACACCGCTATCTGTAAGAACCTGGAAATACCTACTCCGCTATCTGGGTAAACATGCATACATCTCCACCGCTATCTGTATAAACATGGAAATATCTACACCGCTATCTGTATGAACATGGAAATAGCTACACCACTATCTCTATGAACATGGAAATATCTACACCGCTATCTGTTTGAACATGGAAATATCTAAACCGCTATGTGCATGAAAATGGAAATATCTGCACAGCTATCTGCATATACATGGAAATACCTACACAACTATCTCTTTACACATGGAAATATCTACAGAGCTATCTGTATGAACATGGAAATATCTTCACCACCATCTGTATGAACATGGATATATCTACACAGCCATCTGGATGAACATGGAAATATCTACACCGCTATCTGTATGAACATGGAAATATCTACACAGCTATCTGTGTAAACATGCATACATCTTCACCACTATCTGTATAAACATGGAAATATCTACACCACCATCTGCATGAACATGGAAATATCTGCACCGACATCAGTATGAACATATAAATATCTACACCACCATCTATATTAAGATGGTGATATCTACACCGCTATCTGTATAAACTTGGAAATATGTACACCGCTATCTGTATAAACATGGAAATATCTATACCGCTATCTGTATAAACATGGAAATATCTACACCGCTACCTGTATAAACATTTAAATATCAGCACCGCTATCTGTATGAACATGGAAATATCTACACCGCTATCTCTATGAACATGGAAATATCTACACCGCTATCTGTATGAATATGGAAATAGCTACACCACTATCTGTATGAACATGGAAATATCTGCAGCACTACCTGTATGAACATGGAAATAACTACACCTCTATCTCTATGAACATGGATATATCTACACAGCCATCTGGATGAACATGGAAATATCTACACCACTATCTGTATAAACATGGAAATATCTACACCGCTAAGTGTATAAACATGGAAATATCTACACCGCTACCTGTATAAACATGGAAATATCAGCACCGCTCTCTGTATGAACATGGAAATATCAGCCCCTCTATCTGTATGAACATGGAAATATCTACACCGCTATCTGTATGAACATGGAAATATCTACACCGCTATCCATATGAACATGGAAATATATTCACCGCCATCTGTATGAACATGGATATATCTACACAGCCATCTGGATGAACATGGAAATATCTACACCGCTATCTGTATGAACATGGAAATATCTACACCGCTATCTGTATGAACATGGAAATATCTTCACCGCCATCTGTATGAACATGGATATATCTACACAGCCATCTGGATGAACATGGAAATATCTACACCGCTATCTGTATGAACATGGAAATAGCTACACCGCTATCTGTATGAATATGGAAATATCTACACCACTGTCTGTATGAACATGGAAATATCTACACGGCTATCTGTATGAAAACGGAAATATCTTCACCGCCATCTGAATGAACATAGATGTATCTACACAGCCATCTGGATGAACATGGAAATAACTACACCGCTATCTGTATGAACATGGAAATATCTACACCGCTATCTGTATGAACATGGAAATATCTTCACCGCCATCTGTATGAACATGGATATATCTACACAGCCATCTGGATGAACATGGAAATATCTACACAGCTATCTGTATGAACATGGAAATATATACACCGCTATCTGTGTAAACATGCATACATCTTCACCGCTATCTGTATAAACATGGAAATATCTACACCGCTATCTGTATGAACATGGAAATATCTACACCGCTATATGTTTGAACATGGAAATATCTACACCGCTATCTGCATGAAAATGGAAATATCTACGCAGCTATCTGCATATACATGGAAATGTCTACAAAGCTATCTCTTTACACATGGATATATCTACACCGCTATCTCTATAAACATGGAAATATCTACACCGACATCTGTATGAACATGGAAATATCTGCATCGCCATCTGTGTGAACATATAAATATCTGCACCGCCATCTATATTAAGATGGAGATATCTACACCGCTATCTGTATAAACCTGGAAATATCTACACCGCTATCTGTATAAACATAGAAATATCTACACCGCTATCTGTATAAACATGGAAATATCTACACCGCTATCTGTATGAACATGGAAATATCTACACCGCTATCTGTATGAACATGGAAATATCTACACTGCTATCTGTATGAACATGGAAATAGATACACCGCTATCTGTATCAACATGGAAATATCTACACCACTATCTGTATGAACATGGAAATATCTACACCGCTATCTGTATGAACATGGATATATCTACACCATCATGTTTATGAACATGGAAATATCTGCACCGCCATCTGTATGAACATATAAATATCTACACCGCCATCTATATTAAGATGGTGATATCTACACCGCTATCTGTATAAACTTGGAAAGGTCCACACTGCTATCTGTATAAACATGGAAATGTCTACACCGCTACCTGAATAAACATGGAAATATCAGCACAGCTATCTGTATGAACATGGAAATATCTACACCGCTATCTGTACGAACATGGAAATATCTACACCGCTATCTGTATGAACATATCCATAGCAACACCGCTATCTGTATCATCATGGAAATATCTACACCACTATCTGTATGAACATGGAAATATCTACACCGCTATCTGTATGAACATGGATATATCTACACAGCCATCTGGATGAACATGGTAATATCTACACCGCTATCTGTAAGAACCTGGAAATACCTACTCCGCTATCTGGGTAAACATGCATACATCTCCACCGCTATCTGTATAAACATGGAAATATCTACACCGCTATCTGTATGAACATGGAAATAGCTACACCACTATCTCTATGAACATGGAAATATCTACACCGCTATCTGTTTGAACATGGAAATATCTAAACCGCTATGTGCATGAAAATGGAAATATCTGCACAGCTATCTGCATATACATGGAAATACCTACACAACTATCTCTTTACACATGGAAATATCTACAGAGCTATCTGTATGAACATGGAAATATCTTCACCACCATCTGTATGAACATGGATATATCTACACAGCCATCTGGATGAACATGGAAATATCTACACCGCTATCTGTATGAACATGGAAATATCTACACAGCTATCTGTGTAAACATGCATACATCTTCACCACTATCTGTATAAACATGGAAATATCTACACCACCATCTGCATGAACATGGAAATATCTGCACCGACATCAGTATGAACATATAAATATCTACACCACCATCTATATTAAGATGGTGATATCTACACCGCTATCTGTATAAACTTGGAAATATGTACACCGCTATCTGTATAAACATGGAAATATCTATACCGCTATCTGTATAAACATGGAAATATCTACACCGCTACCTGTATAAACATTTAAATATCAGCACCGCTATCTGTATGAACATGGAAATATCTACACCGCTATCTCTATGAACATGGAAATATCTACACCGCTATCTGTATGAATATGGAAATAGCTACACCACTATCTGTATGAACATGGAAATATCTGCAGCACTACCTGTATGAACATGGAAATAACTACACCTCTATCTCTATGAACATGGATATATCTACACAGCCATCTGGATGAACATGGAAATATCTACACCACTATCTGTATAAACATGGAAATATCTACACCGCTAAGTGTATAAACATGGAAATATCTACACCGCTACCTGTATAAACATGGAAATATCAGCACCGCTCTCTGTATGAACATGGAAATATCAGCCCCTCTATCTGTATGAACATGGAAATATCTACACCGCTATCTGTATGAACATGGAAATATCTACACCGCTATCCATATGAACATGGAAATATATTCACCGCCATCTGTATGAACATGGATATATCTACACAGCCATCTGGATGAACATGGAAATATCTACACCGCTATCTGTATGAACATGGAAATATCTACACCGCTATCTGTATGAACATGGAAATATCTTCACCGCCATCTGTATGAACATGGATATATCTACACAGCCATCTGGATGAACATGGAAATATCTACACCGCTATCTGTATGAACATGGAAATAGCTACACCGCTATCTGTATGAATATGGAAATATCTACACCACTGTCTGTATGAACATGGAAATATCTACACGGCTATCTGTATGAAAACGGAAATATCTTCACCGCCATCTGTATGAACATAGATGTATCTACACAGCCATCTGGATGAACATGGAAATAACTACACCGCTATCTGTATGAACATGGAAATATCTACACCGCTATCTGTATGAACATGGAAATATCTTCACCGCCATCTGTATGAACATGGATATATCTACACAGCCATCTGGATGAACATGGAAATATCTACACAGCTATCTGTATGAACATGGAAATATATACACCGCTATCTGTGTAAACATGCATACATCTTCACCGCTATCTGTATAAACATGGAAATATCTACACCGCTATCTGTATGAACATGGAAATATCTACACCGCTATATGTTTGAACATGGAAATATCTACACCGCTATCTGCATGAAAATGGAAATATCTACGCAGCTATCTGCATATACATGGAAATGTCTACAAAGCTATCTCTTTACACATGGATATATCTACACCGCTATCTCTATAAACATGGAAATATCTACACCGACATCTGTATGAACATGGAAATATCTGCATCGCCATCTGTGTGAACATATAAATATCTGCACCGCCATCTATATTAAGATGGAGATATCTACACCGCTATCTGTATAAACCTGGAAATATCTACACCGCTATCTGTATAAACATAGAAATATCTACACCGCTATCTGTATAAACATGGAAATATCTACACCGCTATCTGTATGAACATGGAAATATCTACACCGCTATCTGTATGAACATGGAAATATCTACACTGCTATCTGTATGAACATGGAAATAGATACACCGCTATCTGTATCAACATGGAAATATCTACACCACTATCTGTATGAACATGGAAATATCTACACCGCTATCTGTATGAACATGGATATATCTACACCATCATGTTTATGAACATGGAAATATCTGCACCGCCATCTGTATGAACATATAAATATCTACACCGCCATCTATATTAAGATGGTGATATCTACACCGCTATCTGTATAAACTTGGAAATATCTACACCGCTATCTGTATAAACATGGAAATATCTACACCGCTACCTGTATAAACATGGAAATATCTACACTGCTACCTGCATAAACATGGAAATATCAGCACCGCTCTCTGTATGAACATGGAAATATCAGCCCCTCTATCTGTATGAACATGGAAATATCTACACCGCTATCTGTATGAACATGGAAATATCTACACCGCAATCCGTATGAACATGGAAATATCTTCACCGCCATCTGTATGAACATCGATATATATACACAGCCATCTGGATGAACATGGAAATATCTACACCGCTATCTGTATGAACATGGAAATAGCTACACCGCTATCTGTATGAATATGGAAATATCTACACCACTATCAGTATGAACATGGAAATATCTACACCGCTATCTGTATGAACATGGAAATAGCTACACCACTATCTCTATGAACATGGAAATATCTACACCGCTATCTGTTTGAACATGGAAATATCTAAACCGCTATGTGCATGAAAATGGAAATATCTGCACAGCTATCTGCATATACATGGAAATATCTACACAACTATCTCTTTACACATGGAAATATCTACAGAGCTATCTGTATGAACATGGAAATATCTTCACCGCCATCTGTATGAACATGGATATATCTACACAGCCATCTGGATGAACATGGAAATATCTACACCGCTATCTGTATGATCATGGATATATCTACACAGCTATCTGTGAAAAAAATGCATACATCTTCACCGCTATCTGTATAAACATGGAAATATCTACACTGCTATCTGCATGAACATGGAAATATCTACACCGCTATCTGTTTGAACATGGAAATATCTACACCGCTATCTGCATGAAAATGGAAATATCTACACAGCGATCTGCATATACATGGAAATATCTACAAAGCTATCTCTTTACACATGGAAATAACTACACCGCTATCTCTATAAACAAGGAAATATCTACACCACCATCTGTATGAACATGGAAATATCTGCACCGCCATCAGTATGAACATATAAATATCTACACCGCCATCTATATTAAGATCGTGATATCTACACCGCTATCTGTATAAACTTGGAAATATCAACACCGCTATCTGTATAAACATGGAAATATCTACACCGCTATCTGTATAAACATGGAAATATCTACACCGCTACCTGTATAAACTTTTAAATATCAGCACCGCTCTCTGTATGAACATGGAAATATCTACACCGCTATCTCTATGAACATGGAAATATCTACACCGCTATCTGTATGAATATGGAAATAGCTACACCACTATCTGTATGAACATGGAAATATCTACAGCACTACCTGTATGAACATGGAAATAACTACACCTCTATCTCTATGAACATGGATATATCTACACAGCCATCTGGATGAACATGGAAATATCTACACCGCTATCTGTATAAACATGGAAATATCTACATCGCTAACTGTATAAACATGGAAATATCTACACCGCTACCTGTATAAACATGGAAATATCAGCACCGCTCTCTGTATGAACATGGAAATATCAGCCCCTCTGTCTGTATGAACATGGAAATAACTACACCGCTATCTGTATGAACATGGAAATATCTACACCGCTATCCGTATGAACATGGAACTATCTTCACCGCCATCTGTATGAACATGGATATACCTACACAGCCATCTGGATGAACATGGAAATATCTACACCGCTATCTGTATGAACATGGAAATAGCTACACCGCTATCTGTATGAATATGGAAATATCTACACCACTATCTGTATGAACATGGAAATACCTACACCGCTATCTGTATGAACATGGAAATACCTTCACCGCCATCTGTATGAACATGGATATATCTACACAGCCATCTGGATGAACATGGAAATATCTACACCACTATCTGTATGAACATGGAAATAGCTACACCGCTATCTGTATGAACATGGAAATATCTTCACCGCCATCTGTATGAACATGGATATATCTACACAGCCATCTGGATGAACATGGAAATATCTACACAGCTATCTGTATGAACATGGAAATATATACACCGCTATCTGTGTAAACATGCATACATCTTCACCGCTATCTGTATAAACATGGAAATATCTACACCGCTATCTGTATGAACATGGAAATATCTACACCGCTATCTGCATATACATGGAAATGTCTAAAAGCTATCTCTTTACACATGGATATAACTACACCGCTATCTCTATAAACATGGAAATATCTACACCGCCATCTGTATGAACATGGAAATATCTGCACCGCCATCTCTATGAACATATAAATATCTACACCGCCATCTATATTAAGATGGAGATATCTACACCGCTATCTGTATAAACCTGGAAATATCTATACCGCTATCTCTATAAACATGGAAAGGTCCACACCGCTATCTGTATAAACATGGAAATATCTACACCGCTACCTGAATAAACATGGAAATATCAGCACAGCTATCTGTATGAACATGGAAATATCTACACCGCTATCTGTACGAACATGGAAATATCTACACCGCTATCTGTATGAACATATAAATAGCTACACCGCTATCTGTATCAACATGGAAATATCTACACAACTATCTGTATGAACATGGAAATATCTACACCGCTATCTGTATGAACATGGATATATCTACACAGCCATCTGGATGAACATGGTAATATCTACACCGCTATCTGTAAGAACCTGGAAATACCTACTCCGCTATCTGGGTAAACATGCATACATCTTCACCGCTATCTGTATAAACATGGAAATATCTACACCGCTATCTGTATGAACATGGAAATAGCTACACCACTATCTCTATGAACATGGAAATATCTACACTGCTATCTGTTTGAACATGGAAATATCTAAACCGCTATGTGCATGAAAATGGAAATATCTGCACAGCTATCTGCATATACATGGAAATACCTACACAACTATCTCTTTACACATGTAAATATCTACAGAGCTATATGTATGAACATGGAAATATCTTCACCGCCATCTGTATGAACATGGATATATCTACACAGCCATCTGGATGAACATGGAAATATCTACACGGCTATCTGTATGAACATGGAAATATCTACAAAGCTATCTGTGTAAACATGCATACATCTTCACCACTATCTGTATAAACATGGAAATATCTACACTGCTATCTGCATGAACATGGAAATATCTACACCGCTATCTGTTTGAACATGGAAATATCTACACCGCTATCTGCATGAAAATGGAAATATCTACACAGCGATCTGCATATACATGGAAATATCTACAAAGCTATCTCTTTACACATGGAAATAACTACACCGCTATCTCTATAAACAAGGAAATATCTACACCACCATCTGTATGAACATGGAAATATCTGCACCGCCATCAGTATGAACATATAAATATCTACACCACCATCTATATTAAGATGGTGATATCTACACCGCTATCTGTATAAACTTGGAAATATCTACACCGCTATCTGTATAAACATGGAAATATCTACACCGCTATCTGTATAAACATGGAAATATCTACACCGCTACCTGTATAAACATTTAAATATCAGCACCGCTATCTGTATGAACATGGAAATATCTACACCGCTATCTCTATGAACATGGAAATATCTACACCGCTATCTGTATGAATATGGAAATAGCTACACCACTATCTGTATCAACATGGAAATATCTGCAGCACTACCTGTATGAACATGGAAATAACTACACCTCTATCTCTATGAACATGGATATATCTACACAGCCATCTGGATGAACATGGAAATATCTACACAGCTATCTGCATATACAGGGAAAAGTCTACAAAGCTATCTCTTTACACATGGATATAACTACACTGCTATCTCTATAAGCATGGAAATATCTACACCGCCATCAGTATGAACATGGAAATATCTACACCGCTATCTGTGTAAACATGGAAATATCTACACCGATATCTGTGTAAACATGGAAATATCTACAACGCTATCTCTGTAAACATGGAAATATCTACACAGCCATCTGTAGGAACATGAAAATATCTACACCACTATCTCTATAAACATGGAAATATCTACACTGCTATCTGTATAAACATGGAAATATCTACACCGCTATCTGTGTAAACATGGAAAGATCTACAACGCTATCTCTGAAAACATGGAAAGATCTAAATCATTATGTGTATAAAGATGTAAATATCTACACCGCTATCTGTATAAACATGGAAATATCTACACAGCCATCTGTAGGAGAATGTAAATATCTACACAGTTATCTGTATACACATGGAAATATCTACACCGCTATCTGTATAAACATGGAACTATCTACACCGCTATCTGTGTAAACATGGAAATATCTACACCGCCATCTCTTAAAACTTGGAAATATCTTCACCGTTATGTGCATAAACATGGAAATATCTTCACCGTCATCTGTATGAACATGGAAATATCTACACTGCCATCTGTATAAACATGGAAATATCTACACCGCCATCTGTTTGAACATGAAAATATCTACACAGCCAACTCTATTAACATTGAAATATCTACACCGCTATCTGTGTAAACATGGAAATATGTACACCGCTATCTGTGTAAACATGGAAGTATCTACAGGGCTATCTCTATAAATATGGAAATATCTTCACCGCCATCTGTATGAACATGGAAATATCTACATCGTGATCTGTATAAACATGGAAATATCTACACCGCTATCTGTATAAACATGGAAATATCTACACCGCTATCTCTATAACCATTAAAATATCTACTCCGCTATCTGTATAAACATGGAAATAGCCACACTGCTATCTGTATAGACATGGAAATATCTACACCGCTATCTGTGTAAACATGGAAATATCTACAAAACTATCTGTGTAAACATGGAAATATCAACACCGCTATCTATACAAACACGGAAATATCTACACAGCCATCTGTAGGAATATGTAAATATCTACACCGTTATCTGTATACACATGGAATTATCTACACCGCTATCTGTATGAACATGGAAATGTCTAAACCGCCAACTCTATAAACATGGAAATATCTACACCGCCATCTGTATGGGTATGGAAATATCTACACCGCCATCTGTATAAACATGGAAATATCTACACCGTTATGTGTATAAAGATGGAAATATCTTCACTGCTATCTGTAAAAACATGGAAATATCTACACCGCCATCTGTATGAACATGGAAAGGTCTAAACCGCCAACTCTATAAACATGGAAATATCTACAGCGCCATGTGTTGGAACATAGAAATATCTACACCGCTTTCTGTATAAACATGGAAATATCTACACCGCTATCTGCATAAAAGTGGAAATATCTTCACCGCTATCTGCATAAACTTGGAAATATCTACACCACTATCTTGTAAACATGGAAATATCTAAAAAAACAACTGTGGGAACATGGAAATATCTACACCGCTATCTCTATAAACATGGAAATATCTACACCGCTATCTGTATGAACATGGAAATATCTACACCGCTATCTGTATAAACATGGAAATATCGACACCTCTATCTGTGTAAACTTGGAAATATCTACACCGCTATCTGTGTAAACATGGAAATATCTACACCGCTATCTCTAAAAACATGGAAAGATCTACACCATTATGTGTATAAAGATGGAAATATCTACACCGCTATCAGTATAAACATGGAAATATCTACACCGCCATCTGTATGAACGTGGAAATGTCTAAACCGCCATCTCTATAAACATGTAAATATCTACACCGCCCTCTGTAGGAACACGGAAATATCTACAACGCTATCTGTTTAAACATTGAAATATCTACACCGCTATCTGCCTAAAAGTGGAAATATCTACACCGCTATCTCTATATACATGCAAATATCTACACCGCTATCTGTGTAAACATGGAAATATCTACACCGATATCTCTGTAAACATGGAAATATCTACACCGTTATCTCTGTAAACATGGAAATATCTACAGAGTCATCTGTATAAACATGGAAATATCTACACCGCTATCTGTGTAAACATGGAAATATCTACACCGCTATCTCTAAAAGCATGGAAAGATCTACACCATTATGTTTATAAAGACGGAAATATCTACACCGCTGTCTGTATAAACATGGAAATATCTACACCGCCATCTGTATGAACGTGGAAATGTCTAAACCGCCATCTCTATAAACATGTAAATATCTACACCGCCCTCTGTAGGAACATGGAAATATCTACATCGCTATCTGTATGAACATGGAAATAGCTACACTGCTATCTGTTTGAACATGGAAATATCTACACCGCTATCTGTATAAACATGGAAATATCTACACCGCTACCAGTATAAACATGGAAATATCAGCACCGCTCTCTGTATGAACATGGAAATATCAGCCCCTCTATCTGTATGAACATGGAAATATCTACACCGCTATCTGTATGAACATGGAAATAGCTACACCGTTATCTGTATGAACATGGAAATATCTACACCACTATCTGTATGAACATGGAAATGTCTATACCGCTATCTGTATGAACATGGATATATCTCCACAGCCATCTGGATGAACATGGAAATATCTACACCGCTATCTGCATGAACATGGAAATATCTACACCGCTATTTGTGTAAACATGCATACATCTTCACGGCAACCTGCATAAGCATGGAAATATCTACACCGCTATCTGTATGAACATGGAGATATCTACACAGCTATCTGTTTGAACATGGAAATATCTAAACCGCTATCAGCATGAAAATGGAAATATCTACACAGCTATCTGCATATACATGGAAATATGTACACAGCGATCTCTTTACACTTGGAAATAACTACACCGCTATCTGTATGAACATGGAAATATCTACACCGCCATCTGTATGAACATGGAAATATCTGCACCACCATCTGTATGAACATATAAATATCTACACCGCCATCTGTATTAAGAAGGAGATATCTACACCGCTATCTGTATAAACATGGAAATATCTACACCGCTATCTGTATAAACATGGAAATATCTGCACCGCTATCTGTATAAACATGGAAATATCTACACTGCTGCCTGTATAAACATGGAAATATCTACACCACTACCTGTACAAACATGGAAATATCAGCACCGCTATCTGTATGAACATGGAAATACCAGGCCCTCTATCTGTATGAACATGGAAATATCTACACCGCTATCTCTATGAACATGGAAATATCTACACCGCTATCTGTTTGAACATGGAAATATCTAAACCGCTATCTGCATGAAAATGGAAATATCTACACAGCTATCTGCATATACATGGAAATATCTACACAGCGATCTCTTTACACATGGAAATAACTACACCGCTATCTGTATGAACATGAAAATATCTACACCGCCATCTGTATGAACATGGAAATATCTGCACCACCATCTGTATGAACATATAAATATCTACACCGCCATCTGTATTAAGAAGGAGATATCTTCACCGCTATCTGTATAAACATGGAAATATCTACACCGCTATCTGTATGAACATGGAAATATCTTCACCGCCATCTGTATGAACATGGATATATCTACACAGCCCTCTGGATGAACATGGAAATATCCACACCGTTATCTGTGTAAACTTGCATACATCTTCACCGCTATCTGTGTAAACTTGGAAATATCTACACCTCTATCTGTATGAACATGGAAATATGTACACCGTTATCTGTTTGAAGATGGAAATATATACACCGCTATCTGCATGAAAATGGAAATATCTACACAGATATCTGTATGTACATGGAAATATCTACTCAGCCATCTCTTTACACATGGAAATAACTACACCGCTATCTGTATGAACATGGAAATATCTACACCGCCGTCAGTATGAACATGGAAATATCTGCACCCCCATCTGTATGAACATATAAATATCTACACCGCCATCTGTATTAAGGAGATATCTACACCGCTATCTGAATAAACATGGAAATATCTACAACACTATCTGTATAAACATGGAAATATCTACACCGCTACCAGTATAAACATTTAAATATCAGCACCGCTATCTGTATTAACATGGAAATATCTACACCGCTATCTCTATGAACATGGAAATATCTACACCGCTATCTGTGTAAACATGCATACATCTTCACCGCTATCTGTATAAACGTGGAAATATCTACACCGTTATCTGTATAAACATGGAAATATCTACACCGCTACCTGTATAAACATGGAAATATCAGCCCCGCAATCTGTATGAACATGGAAATATCTACACCGCTATCTGTATGAATATGGAAATATCTACACCGCTATCTGTATGAACATGGAAATATCTACACCGCTATCTGTTTGAACTTGTAAATATCTACACCGCTATCTGCATGAAAATGGAAATATCTACAAAGCTCTCTGCATATGCATGGAAATATCTACACAGCTATCTCTTTACACATGGAAATAACTACACCGCTATCTGTATGAACATGGAAATATCTACACCGCCATCTGTATGAACATGGAAATATCTGCACCGCCAACTGTATGAACATATAAATATATACACCGCCATCTGTATTAAGATGGAGATATCTACACCGCTATCTGTATAAGCATGTAAATATCTACACCGCTATCTGTATAAACATGGAAATATCTACATCGCTATCTGTATAAAAATGGAAATATCTACACCGCTATCTGTATGAACATGGAAATATCTACACCGCTATCTGTTTGAACATGGAAATATCTACACCGGTGTCTGCATGAAAATGGAAATATCTACACAGCTATCTGCATATACATGGAAATATCTACAAAGCTATCTCTTTACACATGGAAATAATTACACCGCTATCTCTATAAACATAGAAATATCTACACCGCCATCTGTATGAACATGGAAATATCTGCACCGCCATCTGTATGAACATAGAAACATCTACACCGCCATCTGTATTAAGAAGGAGATATCTACACCGCTATCTGTATAAACATGGAAATATCTACACCGCAATCTGTATAAACATGGAAATATCTACACCGCTATCTGTATAAACATGGAAATACCTACACCGCTACCTGTATAAACATGGAAATATCTGCACCGCTATCTGTATGAACATGGAAATATCAGCCCCTCTATGTGTATGAACATGGAAATGTCTACGCCACTATCTGTATGAACATGGAAATATCTACACCGCTAGATGTATGAACATGGAATTATCTTCACCGCCATCTGTATGAACATGGATATGTCTACACAGCCATCTGGATGAACATGGATATATCTACACCGCTATCTGTATGAACATGGAAATAGCTACACCGCTATCTGTATGAATATGGAAAAATCTGCACCGCCATCTGTATGAACATATAAATATCTACTCCGCCATCTGTATTAAGATGGAGATATCTACACCGCTATCTGTATAAACATGGAAATATCTACACTGCTATCTGTATAAACATGGAAATATCTACACCGCTACCTGTATAAACATGGAAATATCTACACCGCTACCTGTATGAACATGGAAATATCAGCACCGCTATCTGTATGAACATGGAAATATCTACACCGCTATCTGTATGAACATGGAAATATCTACACCGCTATCTGTATGAACTTGGAAATATCTACACCGCCATCTGTATGAACATGGATATGTCTACACAGCAATCTGGATGAACATGGAAATATCTACACCGCGATCTGTATGAACATGGAAATATCTACACCGCTATCTGTGTAAACATGCATACATCTTCACCGCTATCTGTATAAACTTGGAAATATCTGCACCGCCATCTGTATGAACATGGAAATATCTACACCGCTATCTGTTTGAACATGGAAATATCTAAACCGCTATCTGCATGAAAATAGAAATATCTACACAGCTATCTGCATATACACTGAAATATCTACAAAGCTATCTCTATACACATGGAAATAACTACACCGCTATCTCTATAAACATGGAAATATCTACAGCGCCATCTGTATGAACATGGAAATATCCGCACCGCCATCTGTATGAACATATAAATATCTACACCGCTATCTGGATTAAGATGGAGATAACTTCACCTCTCTCTGTATAAACTTGGAAATATCTACACCGCTATCTGTATAAACATGGAAATATCTACACCGCTACCTGTATAAACATGGAAATATCAGCACCGCTATCTGTATGAACATGGAAATATCTACACCGCTATCTCTATGAACATGGAAATATCTAAACCGCTATCTGCATGAAAATGGAAATATCTACACAGCTATCTGCATTTACATGGAAATATCTACACAGCTATCTCTTTACACATGGAAATAACTACACCGCTATCTGTATGAACATGGAAATATCTTCAACGCCATCTGTATGAACATGGATATATCTACACAGACATCTGGATGAACATGGAAATATCTACACCGCTATCTGTATGAACATGGAAATATCTACACCGCTATCTGTGTAAACATGCATACATCTTCACCGCTATCTGAATAAACATGCAAATATCTAAACTGCTATCTGCATGAACATGGAAATATCTACACCGCTGTCTGTTTGAACATGGAAATATCTACACCGCTATCTGTATAAACATGGAAATATCTACACCGCTATCTGTATAAACATGGAAATATCTACCCCGCTACCTGTATAGACATTGAAATATCAGCACCGCTATCTGTATGAACATGGAAATATCAGCCCCTCTATCTGTATGAACATGGAAATATCTACACCGCTATCTGTATGAACATGGAAATATCTGCACTGCCATCTGTATGAACATATAAATATCTACACGGCCATCTGTATTAAGATGGAGATATCTACACCGCTATCTGTATAAACATGGAAATATCTACACCGCTATCTGTATATACATGGAAATATCTACACCGCTATCTGTGTAAACATGGAAATATCTACCCCGCTACCTGTATAAACATGGAAATATCAGCACCGCTATCTGTATGAACATGGAAATATCAGCCCCTCTATCTGTATGAACATGGAAATATCTACACCGCTATCTGTATGAACATGGAAATATCTACACCACTATCTGTATGAAAATGGAAATATCTACACCGCTATCTGTATGAACATGCATATATCTACACAGCCATCTGGATGAACATGGAAATATCTACACCGCTATCTGTATGAACATGGAATTATCTACACCACTATCTGTGTAAACATGCATACATCTTCACCGCTATCTGTATAAACATGGAAATATCTACACCACTATCTGTATGAACATGGAAATATCTACACCGCTATCTGTTTGAACATGGAAATATCTAAACCGCTATCTTCATGAAAATGGAAATATCTACACAGCGATCTGCATATACATGGAATTGTCTACAAAGCTATCTCTTTACACATGGAAATAACTACACCGCTTTCTCTATAAACATGGAAATATCTACACCGCCATCTGTATGAAAATGGAAATATCAGCCCCTCTATGTGTATGAACATGGAAATATCTACACCACTATCTGTATGAACATAGAAATATATACACGACTAGATGTATGAACATGGAATTATCTTCACCGCCATCTGTATGAACTTGGATATGTCTGCACAGCCATCTGGATGAACATGGAAATATCTACACCGCTATCTGTATGAACATGGAAATAGCTACACCGCTATCTGTATGAACATGGAAATATCTGCACCGCCATCTGTATGAACATATAAATATCTACACCGCCATCTGTATTAAGATGGAGATATCTACACCGCTATCTGTATAAACATGGAAATATCTACACCGCTATCTGTATAAACATGGAAATATCTACACCGCTATCTCTATAAACATGGAAATATCTACACCGCTACCTGTATGAGCATGGAAATATCAGCACCGCTATCTGTATGAACATGGAAATATCTACACCGCTATCTGTATGAACATGGAAATAGCTACACCACTATCTGTATGAACATGGAAATATCTACACCGCTATCTGTTTAAACATGGAAATATCTACACCGCTGTCTGCATGAAAATGGAAATATCTACGCAGCTTTCTGCATATAAATGGAAATATCTACACAGCTATTTCTTTACACATGGAAATAACTACACCGCTATCTCTATAAACATGGAAATATCTACACCGCCATCTGTATGAACATGGAAATATGTGCACCGCCATCTGTATGAACATATAAATATCTGCACCGCCATCTGTATTAAGAAGGAGATATCTACACCGCTATCTGTATAAACCTGGAAATATCTACACCGCTATCTGTATAAACATGGAAATATCTGCACCGCTATCTGTATAAACATGGAAATATCTACACCGCTACCTGTATAAACATGGAAATATCAGCAGAGCTTTCTGTATGAACATGGAAATATCTACACCGCTATCTGTATGAACATGGAAATAGCTACACCGCTATCTGTATGAACATGGAAATTCCTACACCGCTATCTGCATGAACATGGAAATAACTACACCGCTATCTGTATGAACATGGATATATCTACACAGCCATCTGGATGAACATGGAAATATCTACACCGCTATCTGTATGAACATAGAAATATCTACACCGCTATCTGTGTAAACATGCATACATCTTCACCGCTATCTGTATAAACATGGAAATATCTACACCGCTACCTGTATAAACATGGAAATATCAGCACAGCTATCTGTATGAACATGGAAATATCTACACCGCTATCTGTACGAACATGGAAATATCTACACCGCTGTCTGTATGAACATGGAAATATCTACACCGCAATCTGTATGAACATGGAAATAT
Source organism: Gorilla gorilla gorilla (assembly GCF_029281585.2). Lineage (NCBI taxonomy): Eukaryota > Metazoa > Chordata > Mammalia > Primates > Hominidae > Gorilla > Gorilla gorilla. The sequence continues at coordinate 4,356,789 of NC_073234.2, forward strand.
CTACACCGCTGTCCGTACGAACATGGAAATATCTGCAATGCCATCTGCATGAACATGGATATATCTACACAGCCATCTGGATGAACATGGAAACATCTACACCACTATCTGTATGAACATGGAAATAGGTACACCGCTATCTTTATGAACATGGAAATATCTACACCACTATCTGTATGAACATGGAAATATCTACACCGCCATCTGTATGAACATGGAATTATCTTCACCGCCATCTTTATGAACATGGAAATATCTACACCGCTATCTGTATAAACATGGAAATATCAACACCGCTATCTGTATAAACATGGAAATATCTACATCACTACCTGTATAAACATGGAAATATCAGCACTGCTATGTGTATGAACATGGAAATATCTACACCGCTATCTGAATGAACATGGAAATATCTACACCGCTATGTGTATGAACATGGATATATCTACACAGCCATCTGGATGAACATGGAAATATCTACACCGCTATTTGTGTGAACATGGAAATATCTACAACGCTATCTGTGTAAACATGCATACATCTTCACCGCTATCTGTATAAACATGGAAATATGTACACCGATATCTGTATGAACATGGAAATATCTACACCGCTATCTGTATGAACATGGAAATATCTACACCGCTATCTGTTTGAATATGGAAATATCTACACCGCTATCTGCATGAAAATGGAAATATCTACACTGCTATCTGCATATACATGGAAATATCTACACAGCTATCTCTTTACACATGGAAATAACTTCACCGCTATTTGTATGAACATGGAAATAGCTACACCGCAATCTGTATGAACATGGAAATATCTACACCGCTATCTGTATGAACATGGAAATATCTACACCGCTATCTGTTTGAACATGGAAATATCTACACCGCTAACTGCATGAACATGGAAATATCTTCACCGCCATCTGTATGAACATGGATATGTCTACGCAGCCATCTAGATGAACATGGAATTATCTACACCGCGATCTGTATGAACATGGAAATATCTACACCGCTATCTGTGTAAACATGCATACATCTTCACCGTTATCTGTATAAACATGGAAATATCTACACCGCTATCTGTATGAACATGGAAATATCTACACCGCTATCTGTTTGAAAATGGAAATATCTTAACCGCTATCTGCATAAAAATAGAAATATCTTCACAGCTATCTGCATATACATGGAAATATCTACAAAGCTATCTCTTTACACATGGAAATAACTACACCGCTATCTCTATAAACATGGAAATATCTACACCGCCATCTGTATGAACATGGAAATATCTGCACCGCCATCTGTATGAACATATAAATATCTACACCGCCATCTGTATTAAGATGGAGATATTTTCACCGCTATGTGTATAAACTTGGAAATATCTACACAGCTATCTGTATAAACATGAAAATATCTACACCGCTATCTGTATAAACATGGAAATATCTACACCGCTACCTGTATAAGCATGGAAATATCAGCACCGCTATCTGTATGAACATGGAAATATCTACACCACTATCTCTAAGAACATGGAAATATCTACACCGGTATCTGTATGAACATGGAAATAGCTACAATGCTATCTGTATGAACATGGAAATATCTACACCACTATCTGTATGAACATGGAAATATCTAAACCGCCATCTGTATGAACATGGATATACTTACACAGCCATCTGGATGAACATGGAAATATCTACACCGCTATCTGCATGAACATGGGAATATCTACACCGCTATCTGTGTAAACATGCATACATCTTCACCGCAATCTGTATAAGCATGGAAATATCTACACCGCTATCTGTATGAACATGGAAATATCTACACCGCTATCTGTTAGAACATGGAAATATCTAAACCGCTATCAGCATGAAAATGGAAATATCTACACAGCTATCTGCATATACATGGAAATATCTGCACAGCTATCTCTTTACACATGGAAATAACTACACCGCTATCTGCATGAACATGGAAATATCTTCACCGCCGTCTGTATGAACATGGATATGTCTACGCAGCCATCTAGATGAACATGGAAATATCTACACAGCGATCTGTATGAGCATGGAAATATCTACACCGCTAGCTGTATGAACATGGATATATCTACATAGCCCTCTGGATGAACATGGAAATATCCACACTGCTATCTGTGTAAACATGCATACATCTTCACCGCTAGCTGTATAAACATGGAAATATCTACACCGCTATCTGTATGAACACGGAAACATCTACACAACTATCTGTTTGAAGATAGAAATATATACACTGATATCTGCATGAAAATGGATATATCTACACAGCAATCTTCATATACATGGAAATATCTACACAGCTATCTCTTTACACATGGAAATAACTACACCGCTATCTATATGAACATGGAAATATCTACACCGCCATCTGTATGAACATGGAAATATCTGCACCGCCATCTGTATGAACATATAAATATCTACACCGCCATCTGTATTAAGATGTAGATATCTACACCGCTATCTGAATAAACATGGAAATATCTACACCGCTATCTGTATAAACATGGAAATATCTACACCGCTATCTGTATAAACATGGAAATATCTACACCGCTACCTGCATAAACATGGAAATGTCAGCACCGCTATCTGAATGAACATGGATATATGTACACAGCCATCTGTATCAACATGGAAATATCTACACCACTATCTGTATGAACATCGAAATATCTACACAGCTATCTGTATGAACATGGAAATACCTACACCGCTATCTGTTTGAACATGGAAATATCTACACCGCTATCTGCATGAAAATGGAAATATCTACACTCCTATCTGCATATACATTTAAATATCTACACAGCTATCTCTTAACACATGGAAATAACTACACCGCTATCTGTATGAACATGGAAATATCTACACCACCATCTGTATGAACATGGAAATATCTGCACCGCCATCTGTATGAACATGGAAATATCTACACCGCAATCTGTATGAACATGGAAATATCTACACCGCTATCGGTATGAACATGGAAATAGCTACAATGCTGTCTGTATGAACATGGAAATATCTACACCGCTATCTGTATGAACATGGAAATATCTTCACCGTCATCTGTATGAACATGGATATACCTACACAGCCATGTGGGTGAACATGGAAATATCTACACCGCTATCAGCATGAACATGGAAATATCTACACCGCTATCTGTGTAAACATGCATACATCTTCACTGGAATCTGTATAAGCATGGAAATATCTACACCGCTATCTGTATGAACATGGATATTTCTACACAGCCATCTGGATGAACATGGAAATATCTACACCGCAATCTGTATGAACATGGAAATATCTACACCGCTATCTGTGTAAACATGCATACATCTTCACCACTATCTGTATAAACATGGAAATATCTACATCGCTATCTGTATGAACATGGAAATATCTACACCGCTGTCTGTATGAACATGGAAATATCTACACCGCTATCTGTATGAACATGCAAATATCTATACCGCTATCTGTATGAACATGGAAATATCTACAAAGCTATCTGAATGAACATGGAAATATCTACACAGCTATCTGTTTGAACATGGAAATATCTACACCGCTATCTGAATGAAAATGGAAATATCTACAAAGCTGTCTGCATATACATGGAAATATCTACACAGCTATCTCTTTACACATGGAAATAACTACACCGCTATATCTATAAACATGGAAATATCTACACCGCCATCTGTATGATCGTGGAAATATCTGCACTGCCATCTCTATGAACATATACATATCTACTCCACCATCTGTATTAAGAAGGAAATATCTAAACCGCTATCTGTATAAACATGGAAATATCTACACCACTGCCTGTATAAACATGGAAATATCAGCACCGCTATCTGTATGAACATGGAAATATCTACACCGCTTTCTGTATGAACATGGAAATATATACACCGCTCTCTGTATAAGCATGGAAATATCTACACCGCTATCTGTATGAACATGGAAATATCTACACCGCTATCTGTATGAACATGGAAATATCTACACCGCTATCTGTTTGAACATGGAAATATCTACACCGCTATCTGCATGAAAATGGAAATATCTACACTGCTATCTGCATATACATTTAAATATCTACTCAGCTATCTCTTTACACGTGGAAATAACTACACCGCTATCTGTATGAACATGGAAATATCTACACAGCCATGTGTATGAACATGGAAATATCTGCACCGCAATCTGTATGAACATATAAATATCTACACCGCCATCTGTATTAAGATGGAGATATCTACACTGCTATCTGTATAAACATGGAAATATCTACACCGCTATCTGTATAAAAATGGAAATATCAACACCGCTATCTGTATAAACATGGAAATATCTACATCACTACCTGTATAAACATGGAAATATCAGCACTGCTATGTATATGAACATGGAAATATCTACACCGCTATCTGAATGAACATGGAAATATCTACAGCGCTATCTGTATGAACATGGATATATCTACACAGCCATCTGGATGAACATGGAAATATCTACACCGCTATTTGTGTGAACATGGAAATATCTACACCGCTATCTGTGTAAACATGCATACATCTTCACCGCTATCTGTATAAACATGGAAATATGTACACCGATATCTGTATGAACATGGAAATATCTACACCGCTATCTGAATGAACATGGAAATATCTACACCGCTATCTGTTTGATCATGGAAATATCTAAACCGCTATCAGCATGAAAATGGAAATATCTACACAGCTATCTGCATATACATGGAAATATCTACACATCTATCTCTTTACACATGGAAATATCTACACCGATATCTGCATGAACATGGAAATATCTTCACCGCCATCTGTATGAACATGGATATGTCTACGCAGCCATCTAGATGAACATGGAAATATCTACACCGCGATCTGTATGAACATGGAAATATCTACACCGCTAGCTGTATGAACATGGATATATCTACATAGCCCTCTGGATGAACATGGAAATATCCACACTGCTATCTGTGTAAACATGCATACATCTTCACCGCTAGCTGTATAAACATGGAAATATCTACACCGCTATCTGTATGAACACGGAAACATCTACACCACTATCTGTTTGAAGATAGAAATATATACACTGCTATCTGCATGAAAATGGAAATATCTACACAGCTATCTCTTAACACATGGAAATAACTACACCGCTATCTGTATGAACATGGAAATATCTACACCACCATCTGTATGAACATGGAAATATCTGCACCGCCATCTGTATGAACATGGAAATATCTACACCGCAATCTGTATGAACATGGAAATATCTACACCGCTATCTGTATGAACATGGAAATATCTACACCGCTATCTGTATGAACATGGAAATATCTACACCGCTATCTGTTTTAACATGGAAATATCTACACCGCTATCTGCATGAACATGGAAATATCTTCATTGCCATCTATATGAACATGGATATGTCTACGCAGCCATCTAGATGAACCTGGAATTATCTATACCGCGATCTGTATGAACATGGAAGTATCTACACCGCTATCTGTGTAAACATGCATACATCTTCACCGCTATCTGTATAAACATGGAAATATCTACACCGCTATCTGTATGAACATGGAAATATCTACACTGCCATCTGTTTGAACATGGAAATATCTAAACAGCTATCTGCATAAAAATAGAAATATCTACACATCTATCTGCATATACATGGAAATATCTACACAGCTATCTCTTTACACATGGAAATAACTACACCGCTATCTCTATAAACATGGAAATATCTACACCGCCATCTGTATGAACATGGAAATATCTGCACCGCCATCTGTATGAACATATAAATATCTACACCGCCATCTGTATTAAGATGGAGATATCTTCACCGCTATGTGTATAAACTTCGAAATATCTACACCGCTATCTGTATAAACATGGAAATATCTACACCGCTATCTGTATAAACATGGAAATATCTACACCGCTACCTGTATAAACATGGAAATATCAGCACCGCTATATGTATGAACATGGAAATATCTACACCACTATCTCTAAGAACATGGAAATATCTACACTGCTATCTGTATGAACATGGAAATAGCTACAAAGCTATCTGTATGAACATGGAAATATCTACACCACTATCTGTATGAACATGGAAATATCTAAACCGCCATCTTTATGAACATGGATATATCTACACAGCCATCTGGATGAACATGGAAATATCTACACCGATATCTGCATGAACATGGAAATATCTACACCGCTATCTGTGTAAACATGCATACATCTTCACCGCAATCTGTATAAGCATGGAAATATCTACACCGCTATCTGTATGAACATTGAAATATCTACACCGCTATCTGTTTGAACATGTAAATATCTAAACCGCTATCAGCATGAAAATGGAAATATCTACACAGCTATCTGCAAATACATGGAAATATCTACACAGCTATCTCTTTACACATGGAAATAACTACACCGCTATCTGCATGAACATGGACATATCTTCACCGCCATCTGTATGAACATGGATATGTCTACGCAGCCATCTAGATGAACATGGAAATATCTACACCGCGATCTGTTTGAACATGGAAATATCTACACCGCTATCTGCATGAAAATGGAAATATCTACACTGCTATCTGCATATACATTTAAATATCTACACAGCTATCTCTTAACACCTGGAAATAACTACACCGCTATCTGTATGAACATGGAAATATCTACACCACCATCTGTATCAACATGGAAATATCTGCACCGCCATCTGTATGAACATGGAAATATCTACACCGCAATCTGTATGAACATGGAAATATCTACACCGCTATCTGTATGAACATGGAAATATCTACACCGCTATCTGTATGAACATGGAAATATATACACCGCTATCTGTTTGAACATGGAAATATCTACACCGCTATCTGCATGAACATGGAAATATCTTCACCGCCATCTATATGAACATGGATATGTCTACGCAGCCATCTCGATGAACATAGAATTATCTACACCGCGATCTGTATGGACATGGAAATATCTACACCGCTATCTGTGTAAACATGCATACATCTTCATCGCTATCTGTATAAACATGGAAATATCTACACCGCTAACTGTATGAACATGGAAATATCTACACCGCTATCTGTTTGAACATGGAAATATCTAAACCGCTATCTGCATAAAAATAGAAATATCTACACAGCTATCTGCATATTCATGGAAATATCTACAAAGCTATCTCTTTACACATGGAAATAACTACACCGCTATCTGTATGAACATGGAAATATCTACACCGTCATCTGTATGAACATGGAAATATCTGCACCGCCATCTTTATGAACATATAACTATCTACACCGCCATCTGTATTAAGATGGAGATATCTACACTGCTATCTGTATAAACATGGAAACATCTACACCGCTATCTGTATAAACATGGAAATATCTACACCTCTATCTGTATAAACATGGAAATACCTACACCACAACCTGTATAAACATGGAAATATCAGCACAGCTATCTGTATGAACATGGAAATATCTACACCGCTATCTGTATGAACATGGAAATATCTACACCGCTATCTGTTTGAAGATGGAAATATCTACACCGGTATCTGTATGAACATGGAAATATCTACACCGCTATCTGTTTGAACATGGAAATATCTACACCGCTATCTGTATGAACGTGGAAATATCTTCACCGCCATGTGTATGAACATGGATATGTCTACAAAGCCATCTAGATGAACATGGAAATATCCACACCGCGATCTGTATGAACATGGAAATATCTACACCGCGATCTGTATGAACATGGAAATATCTATACCGCTATCTGTGTAAACATGCACACATCTTCACCACCATCTGTATAAACATGGAAATATCCACACCGCTATCTGTATGAACATGGAAATATCTACACCGCTATCTGTTTGAACATGGAAACATCTAAACCGCTATCTGCATAAAAATAGAAATATCTACACAGCTATCTGCATATACATGGAAATATCTACAAAGCTATCTCTTTACACATGGAAATAACTACACCACTCTCTCTATAAACATGGAAATATCTACACCACCATCTGTATGAACATGGAAATATCTGCACCGCCATCTGTATGAACATATAAATATCTACACCGCCAACTGTATTAAGATGGAGATATCTTCACCGCTATGTGTATAAACTTGGAAATATCTACACCGCTATCTGTATAAACATGGAAATATCTACACCGCTATCTGTATAAACATGGAAATATCTACACCTCTACCTGTATAAACATGGAAATATCAGCACCGCTATCTTTATGAACATGGAAATATCTACACCACTATCTCTAAGAACATGGAAATATCTACACAGCTATCTGTATGAACATGGAAATAGCTAAAATGCTATCTGTATGAACATGGAAATATCTACACCACTATCTGTATGAACATGGAAATATCTAAACCGCCATCTGTATGAACATGGATATATCTACACAGCCATCTGGATGAACATGGAAATATCTACACCGCTATCTGCATGAACATGGAAATATCTACACCGCTTTCTGTGTAAACATGCATACATCTTCACCGCAATCTGTATAAGCATGGAAATATCTACACCGCTATCTGTATGAACATGGAAATATCTACACCGCTATCTGTTTCAACATGGAAATATCTAAACCGCTATCAGCATGAAAATGGAAATATCTTCACAGCTATCTGCATATACATGGAAATAACTACACCGCTATCTGTATGAACATGGAAATATCTACACCGCCATCTGTATGAACATGGAAATATCTGCACCACCATCTGTATGAACATATAAATATCTACACCGCCATCTGTATTAAGATGGAGATATCTACACCGCTATCTGAATAAACATGGAAATATCTACACCGCTATCTGTATAAACATGGAAATATCTACACGGCTGTCTGTATAAACTTGGAAATATCTACACCGCTACATGTATAAACAAGGAAATATCAGCACCGCTATCTGTATGAACATGGAATTACCAGCCCCTCTATCTGTATGAACATGGAAATATCTACACCACTATCTCTATGAACTTGGAAATATCTACACCGCTAGCTGTTTGAACATGGAAATATCTAAACCGCTATCTGCATGAAAATGGAAATATCTGCACAGCTATCTGCATATACATGGAAATATCTACACAACTATCTCTTTACACATGGAAATAACTACAGAGCTATCTGTATGAACATGGAAATATCCTCACCGCCATCAGTATGAAAATGGATATATCTACACAGCCATCTGGATGAACATGGAAATATCTACACCGCTATCTGTATGAACATGGAAATATCTACACAGCTATCTCTTTACACATGGAAATAACTACAGCGCTATCTCTATAAACAAGGAAATATCTACACCACCATCTGTATGAACATGGAAATATCTGCACCGCCATCTGTATGAACATATAAATATCTACACCGCCATCTCTATGAACATGGACATATCTACACCGCTATCTGTATGAACATGGAAATAGCTACACCGCTATCTGTATGAACATGGAAATATCTACACCGCTATCTGTTTGAACATGGAAATATCTAAACCGCTATCTGCCTAAAAATAGAAATATCTACACATCTATCTGCATATACATGGAAATATCTACAAAGCAATCTCTTTACACATGGAAATAACTACACCGCTATCTCTATAAACATGGAAATATCTACACCACCATCTGTATGAACATGGAAATATCTGCACCGCCATCTGTATGAACATATAAATATCTACACCGCCATCTGTATTAAGATGGAGATATCTTCACCGCTATGTGTATAAACTTGGAAATATCTACACCGCTATCTGTATAAACATGGAAATATCTACACCGCTATCTGTATAAACATGGAAATATCTACACCGCTACCTGTATAAACATGGAAATATCAGCACCGCTATGTTTATGAACATGGAAATATCTACACCACTATCTCTAAGAACATGGAAATATCTACACCGCTATCTGTATGAACATGGAAATAGCTACAATGCTATCTGTATGAACATGGAAATATCTACACCACTATCTGTATGAACATGGAAATATCTAAACCGCCATCTGTATGAACATGGATATATCTACACAGCCATCTGGATGAACATGGAAATATCTACACCGCTATCTGCATGAACATGGAAATATCTACACCGCTTTCTGTGTAAACATGCATACATCTTCACCGCAATCTGTATAAGCATGGAAATATCTACACCGCTATCTGTATGAACATGGAAATATCTACACCGCTATCTGTTTGAACATGGAAATATCTAAACCGCTATCAGCATGAAAATGGAAATATCTTCACAGCTATCTGCATATACATGGAAATATCTACACAGCTATCTCTTTACACATGGAAATAACTACACCGCTATCTGTATGAACATGGAAATATCTACACCGCCATCTGTATGAACATGGAAATATCTGCACCGCCATCTGTATGAACATATAAATATCTACACCGCCATCTGTATTAAGATGGAGATATCTACACCGCTAACTGAATAAACATGGAAATATCTACATCGCTATCTGTATAAACATGGAAATATCTACACGGCTATCTGTATAAACTTGGAAATATCTACACCGCTACATGTATAAACATGGAAATATCAGCACCGCTATCTGTATGAACATGGAATTATCAGCCCCTCTATCTGTATGAACATGGAAATATCTACACCTCTATCTCTATGAACATGGAAATATCTACACCGCTATCTGTTTGAACATGGAAATATCTAAACCGCTATCTGCATGAAAATGGAAATATCTGCACAGCTATCTGCATATACATGGAAATATCTACACAACTATCTCTTTACACATGGAAATAACTACAGAGCTATCTGTATGAACATGGAAATATCTTCACCACCATCAGTATGAAAATGGATATATCTACACAGCCATCTAAATGAACATGGAAATATCTACACCGCTATCTGTATGAACATGGAAATATCTACACAGCTATCTCTTTACACATGGAAATAAGTACAGCGCTATCTCTATAAACAAGGAAATATCTACACCACCATCTGTATGAACATGGAAATATCTGCACCGCCATCTGTATGAACATATAAATATCTACACCGCCATCTCTATGAACATGGAAATATCTACACCGCTATCAGTATGAATATGGAAATAGCTACACCACTATCAGTATGAACATGGAAATATCTTCAGCACTACCTGTATGAACATGGAAATAACTACACCTCTATCTCTATGAACATGGACATATCTACACAGCCATCTGGATGAACATGGAAATATCTACACCGCTATCTCTTTAAACAAGGAAATATCTACACCGCTAACTGTATAAACATGGAAATATCTACACTGCTACCAGTATAAACATGGAAATATCAGCACCGCTCTCTGTATGAACATGGAAATATCAGCCCCTCTATCTGTATGAAGAAGGAAATATCTACACCGCTATCTGTATGAACATGGAAATATCTACACCGCTGTCCGTATGAACATGGAAATATCTTCACCGCCATCTGTATGAACATGGATATATCTACACAGCCATCTGGATGAACATGGAAATATCTACACCGCTATCTGTATGAACATGGAAATAGCTACACCGCTATCTGTTTGAACATGGAAATATCTACACCGCTATCTGCATGAAAATGGAAATATCTACACAGCTATCTGCATGTACATGGAAATGTCTACAAAGCTATCTCTTTACACATGGATATAACTACACCGCTATCTCTATAAACATGGAAATATCTACACCGCCATCTGTATGAACACGGAAATATCTGCACCACCATCTGTATGAACATATAAACATATACACCGCCATCTATATTAAGATGGAGATATCTACACCGCTACCTGTATAAACCTGGAAATATCTACACCGCTATCTGTATAAACATGGAAATATCTACACCGCTACCTGTATAAACATGGAAATATCAGCACGGCTATCTGTATGAACATGGAAATATCTACACCGCTATCTGTATGAACATGGAAATATCTACACCGCTATCTGTATGAACATGGAAATAGCTACACCGCTATCTGTATTAACATGGAAATATCTACACCACTATCTGTATGAACATGGAAATATCTACACCGCTATCTGTATGAACATGTATATATCTACACAGCCATCTGGATGAACATGGAAATATCTACACTGCTATCTGTATGAACATGGAAATATCTACACCGCTATCTGTGTAAACAAGCATACATCTTCACCGCTATCTGTATAAACATGGAAATATCTACTCCGTTATCTGTATAAACATGGTAATATCTACACCGCTACCTGTATAAACATGGAAATAACTACACCGCTACCTGTATAAACATGGAAATATCTACACCGCTACCTGTATAAACATGGAAATATCAGCACCACTCTCTGTATGAACATGGAAATATCAGCCCCTCTATCTGTATGAACATGGAAATATCTACACCGCTATCTGTATGAACATGGAAATATCCACACCGCTATCTGTATGAACATGGAAATATCTTCACCGCCATCTGTATGAACATGGATATATCTACACAGCCATCTGGATGAACATGGAAATATCTACATCGCTATCTGTATGAACATGGAAATAGCTACACCGCTATCTGTATGAATATGGAAATATCTACACCACTGTCTGTATGAACATGGAAATATCTACACGGCTATTTGTATGAAAACGGAAATATCTTCACCGCCATCTGTATGACCATGGATATATCTACACAGCCATCTGGATGAACATGGAAATATCTACACCGCTATCTGTATGAACATGGAAATAGCTACACCGCTATCTGAATGAACATGGAAATATCTTCACCGCCATCTGTATGAACATGGATATATCTACACAGCCATCTGGATGAACATGGAAATATCTACACAGCTATCTGTATGAACATGGAAATATATACACCGCTATCTGTGTAAACATGCATACATCTTCACCGCTATCTGTATAAACATGGAAATATCTACACCGCTATCTGTATGAACATGGAAATATCTACACCGCTATCTGTATGAACATGGAAATAGCTACACAGCTATCTGTATTAACATGGAAATATCTACACCACTATCTGTATGAACATGGAAATATCTACACCGCTATCTGTATGAACATGGATATATCTACACAGCCATCTGGATGAACATGGAAATATCTACACTGCTATCTGTATGAACATGGATTTATCTACACCGCTATCTGTGTAAACAAGCATACACCTTCACCACTATCTGTATAAACATGGAAATATCTACACCGTTATCTGTATGAACATGGTAATATCTACACCGCTACCTGTATAAACATGGAAATATCTACACCGCTACCTGCATATACATGGAAATATCTACACCGCTACCTGTATAAACATGGAAATATCAGCACCGCTATCTGTATGAACATGGAAATATCTACACCGCTATCTGTATGAACATGGAAATAGCTACACCGCTATCTGTATGAACATGGAAATATCTACACCACTATCTGTATGAACATAGAAATATCTACACCGCTATCTGTATGAACATGGATATATCTACACAGCCATCTGGATGAACATGGGAATATCTACACCACTATCAGTATGAACATGGAAATATCTACACCGCTATCTGTATGAACATGGAAATATCTTCACCGCCATCTGTATGTACATGGATATATCTACACAGCCATCTGGATGAAGATGGAAATATCTTCACAGGTATCTGTATGAACATGGAAATATATACACCGCTATCTGTGTAAACATGCATACATCTTCACTGCTATCTGTATAAACATGGAAATATCTACACCGCTATCTGTATGAACATGGAAATATCTAAACCGCTATCTGTTTGAACATGGAAATATCTACACCGCTATCTGCATGAAAATGGAAATATCTACACAGCTATCTGCATATACATGGAAATGTCTACAAAGCTATCTCTTTTCACATGGATATAAGTACCCCGCTATCTCTATAAACATGGAAATATCTACAACGCCATCTGTATGAACATGGAAATATCTGCACCGCCATCTGTATGAACATATAAATATCTACACCGCCATCTATATTAAGATGGAGATATCTACACCGCTATCTGTATAAACCTGGAAATATCTACACCGCTATCTGTATAAACATGGAAATATCTACACCGCTATTTGTATAAACATGGAAATATCTACACCGCTATCTGTATGAACATGGAAATATCTACACCGCTATCTGTGTAAACATGCATACATCTTCACCGCTATCTGTATAAACATGGAAATATCTACACCGCTATCTGTATGAACATGGAAATAGGTACACCGCTATCTGTATGAACATGGAAATATCTACACCGCTATCTGTATGAACATGGATATATCTACACAGCCATCTGGATGAACATGGAAATATCTACAAAGCTATCTGTGTAAACATGCATACATCTTCACCGCTATCTGTATAAACATGGAAATATCTACACCGCTATTTGTATAAACATGGAAATATCTACACCGCTATCTGTATGAACATGGAAATATCTACACCGCTATCTGTGTAAACATGCATACATCTTCACCGCTATCTGTATAAACATGGAAATAACTACACCGCTATCTGTATGAACATGGAAATAGGTACACCGCTATCTGTATGAACATGGAAATATCTACACCGCTATCTGCATGAAAATGGAAATATCTACACTGCTCTCTGCATATACATGGAAATATCTACACAGCTATCTCTTTAAACATGGAAATAACTACACTGCTATCTGTATGAACATGGAAATATCTGCACCGCCGTCTGTATGAACATATAAATATCTACACCGCCATCTGTATTAAGATGGAGATATCTACACCGCTATCTGTATAAACATGGAAAGATATACAGAGCTATCTGTGAACATGGAAATATCTACACCGCCATCTGTATGAACATGGAAATATCTGCACCGCCATCTGTATGAACATATAAATATCTACACCGCCATCTGTATTAAGATGGAGATATCTACACCGCTATCTGTATAAACATGGAAATATCTACACCGCTATCTGTATAAACATGGAAATATCTGCACCGCTATCTGTATAAACATGGAAATATCTACACTGCTGCCTGTATAAACATGGAAATATCTACACCACTACCTGTACAAACATGGAAATATCAGCACCGCTATCTGTATGAACATGGAAATACCAGGCCCTCTATCTGTATGAACATGGAAATATCTACACCGCTATCTCTATGAACATGGAAATATCTACACCGCTATCTGTTTGAACATGGAAATATCTAAACCGCTATCTGCATGAAAATGGAAATATCTACACAGCTATCTGCATATACATGGAAATATCTACACAGCGATCTCTTTACACATGGAAATAACTACACCGCTATCTGTATGAACATGAAAATATCTACACCGCCATCTGTATGAACATGGAAATATCTGCACCACCATCTGTATGAACATATAAATATCTACACCGCCATCTGTATTAAGAAGGAGATATCTTCACCGCTATCTGTATAAACATGGAAATATCTACACCGCTATCTGTATGAACATGGAAATATCTTCACCGCCATCTGTATGAACATGGATATATCTACACAGCCCTCTGGATGAACATGGAAATATCCACACCGTTATCTGTGTAAACTTGCATACATCTTCACCGCTATCTGTGTAAACTTGGAAATATCTACACCTCTATCTGTATGAACATGGAAATATGTACACCGTTATCTGTTTGAAGATGGAAATATATACACCGCTATCTGCATGAAAATGGAAATATCTACACAGATATCTGTATGTACATGGAAATATCTACTCAGCCATCTCTTTACACATGGAAATAACTACACCGCTATCTGTATGAACATGGAAATATCTACACCGCCGTCAGTATGAACATGGAAATATCTGCACCCCCATCTGTATGAACATATAAATATCTACACCGCCATCTGTATTAAGGAGATATCTACACCGCTATCTGAATAAACATGGAAATATCTACAACACTATCTGTATAAACATGGAAATATCTACACCGCTACCAGTATAAACATTTAAATATCAGCACCGCTATCTGTATTAACATGGAAATATCTACACCGCTATCTCTATGAACATGGAAATATCTACACCGCTATCTGTGTAAACATGCATACATCTTCACCGCTATCTGTATAAACGTGGAAATATCTACACCGTTATCTGTATAAACATGGAAATATCTACACCGCTACCTGTATAAACATGGAAATATCAGCCCCGCAATCTGTATGAACATGGAAATATCTACACCGCTATCTGTATGAATATGGAAATATCTACACCGCTATCTGTATGAACATGGAAATATCTACACCGCTATCTGTTTGAACTTGTAAATATCTACACCGCTATCTGCATGAAAATGGAAATATCTACAAAGCTCTCTGCATATGCATGGAAATATCTACACAGCTATCTCTTTACACATGGAAATAACTACACCGCTATCTGTATGAACATGGAAATATCTACACCGCCATCTGTATGAACATGGAAATATCTGCACCGCCAACTGTATGAACATATAAATATATACACCGCCATCTGTATTAAGATGGAGATATCTACACCGCTATCTGTATAAGCATGTAAATATCTACACCGCTATCTGTATAAACATGGAAATATCTACACCGCTATCTGTATAAAAATGGAAATATCTACACCGCTATCTGTATGAACATGGAAATATCTACACCGCTATCTGTTTGAACATGGAAATATCTACACCGGTGTCTGCATGAAAATGGAAATATCTACACAGCTATCTGCATATACATGGAAATATCTACAAAGCTATCTCTTTACACATGGAAATAATTACACCGCTATCTCTATAAACATAGAAATATCTACACCGCCATCTGTATGAACATGGAAATATCTGCACCGCCATCTGTATGAACATAGAAACATCTACACCGCCATCTGTATTAAGAAGGAGATATCTACACCGCTATCTGTATAAACATGGAAATATCTACACCGCAATCTGTATAAACATGGAAATATCTACACCGCTATCTGTATAAACATGGAAATACCTACACCGCTACCTGTATAAACATGGAAATATCTGCACCGCTATCTGTATGAACATGGAAATATCAGCCCCTCTATGTGTATGAACATGGAAATGTCTACGCCACTATCTGTATGAACATGGAAATATCTACACCGCTAGATGTATGAACATGGAATTATCTTCACCGCCATCTGTATGAACATGGATATGTCTACACAGCCATCTGGATGAACATGGATATATCTACACCGCTATCTGTATGAACATGGAAATAGCTACACCGCTATCTGTATGAATATGGAAAAATCTGCACCGCCATCTGTATGAACATATAAATATCTACTCCGCCATCTGTATTAAGATGGAGATATCTACACCGCTATCTGTATAAACATGGAAATATCTACACTGCTATCTGTATAAACATGGAAATATCTACACCGCTACCTGTATAAACATGGAAATATCTACACCGCTACCTGTATGAACATGGAAATATCAGCACCGCTATCTGTATGAACATGGAAATATCTACACCGCTATCTGTATGAACATGGAAATATCTACACCGCTATCTGTATGAACTTGGAAATATCTACACCGCCATCTGTATGAACATGGATATGTCTACACAGCAATCTGGATGAACATGGAAATATCTACACCGCGATCTGTATGAACATGGAAATATCTACACCGCTATCTGTGTAAACATGCATACATCTTCACCGCTATCTGTATAAACTTGGAAATATCTGCACCGCCATCTGTATGAACATGGAAATATCTACACCGCTATCTGTTTGAACATGGAAATATCTAAACCGCTATCTGCATGAAAATAGAAATATCTACACAGCTATCTGCATATACACTGAAATATCTACAAAGCTATCTCTATACACATGGAAATAACTACACCGCTATCTCTATAAACATGGAAATATCTACAGCGCCATCTGTATGAACATGGAAATATCCGCACCGCCATCTGTATGAACATATAAATATCTACACCGCTATCTGGATTAAGATGGAGATAACTTCACCTCTCTCTGTATAAACTTGGAAATATCTACACCGCTATCTGTATAAACATGGAAATATCTACACCGCTACCTGTATAAACATGGAAATATCAGCACCGCTATCTGTATGAACATGGAAATATCTACACCGCTATCTCTATGAACATGGAAATATCTAAACCGCTATCTGCATGAAAATGGAAATATCTACACAGCTATCTGCATTTACATGGAAATATCTACACAGCTATCTCTTTACACATGGAAATAACTACACCGCTATCTGTATGAACATGGAAATATCTTCAACGCCATCTGTATGAACATGGATATATCTACACAGACATCTGGATGAACATGGAAATATCTACACCGCTATCTGTATGAACATGGAAATATCTACACCGCTATCTGTGTAAACATGCATACATCTTCACCGCTATCTGAATAAACATGCAAATATCTAAACTGCTATCTGCATGAACATGGAAATATCTACACCGCTGTCTGTTTGAACATGGAAATATCTACACCGCTATCTGTATAAACATGGAAATATCTACACCGCTATCTGTATAAACATGGAAATATCTACCCCGCTACCTGTATAGACATTGAAATATCAGCACCGCTATCTGTATGAACATGGAAATATCAGCCCCTCTATCTGTATGAACATGGAAATATCTACACCGCTATCTGTATGAACATGGAAATATCTGCACTGCCATCTGTATGAACATATAAATATCTACACGGCCATCTGTATTAAGATGGAGATATCTACACCGCTATCTGTATAAACATGGAAATATCTACACCGCTATCTGTATATACATGGAAATATCTACACCGCTATCTGTGTAAACATGGAAATATCTACCCCGCTACCTGTATAAACATGGAAATATCAGCACCGCTATCTGTATGAACATGGAAATATCAGCCCCTCTATCTGTATGAACATGGAAATATCTACACCGCTATCTGTATGAACATGGAAATATCTACACCACTATCTGTATGAAAATGGAAATATCTACACCGCTATCTGTATGAACATGCATATATCTACACAGCCATCTGGATGAACATGGAAATATCTACACCGCTATCTGTATGAACATGGAATTATCTACACCACTATCTGTGTAAACATGCATACATCTTCACCGCTATCTGTATAAACATGGAAATATCTACACCACTATCTGTATGAACATGGAAATATCTACACCGCTATCTGTTTGAACATGGAAATATCTAAACCGCTATCTTCATGAAAATGGAAATATCTACACAGCGATCTGCATATACATGGAATTGTCTACAAAGCTATCTCTTTACACATGGAAATAACTACACCGCTTTCTCTATAAACATGGAAATATCTACACCGCCATCTGTATGAAAATGGAAATATCAGCCCCTCTATGTGTATGAACATGGAAATATCTACACCACTATCTGTATGAACATAGAAATATATACACGACTAGATGTATGAACATGGAATTATCTTCACCGCCATCTGTATGAACTTGGATATGTCTGCACAGCCATCTGGATGAACATGGAAATATCTACACCGCTATCTGTATGAACATGGAAATAGCTACACCGCTATCTGTATGAACATGGAAATATCTGCACCGCCATCTGTATGAACATATAAATATCTACACCGCCATCTGTATTAAGATGGAGATATCTACACCGCTATCTGTATAAACATGGAAATATCTACACCGCTATCTGTATAAACATGGAAATATCTACACCGCTATCTCTATAAACATGGAAATATCTACACCGCTACCTGTATGAGCATGGAAATATCAGCACCGCTATCTGTATGAACATGGAAATATCTACACCGCTATCTGTATGAACATGGAAATAGCTACACCACTATCTGTATGAACATGGAAATATCTACACCGCTATCTGTTTAAACATGGAAATATCTACACCGCTGTCTGCATGAAAATGGAAATATCTACGCAGCTTTCTGCATATAAATGGAAATATCTACACAGCTATTTCTTTACACATGGAAATAACTACACCGCTATCTCTATAAACATGGAAATATCTACACCGCCATCTGTATGAACATGGAAATATGTGCACCGCCATCTGTATGAACATATAAATATCTGCACCGCCATCTGTATTAAGAAGGAGATATCTACACCGCTATCTGTATAAACCTGGAAATATCTACACCGCTATCTGTATAAACATGGAAATATCTGCACCGCTATCTGTATAAACATGGAAATATCTACACCGCTACCTGTATAAACATGGAAATATCAGCAGAGCTTTCTGTATGAACATGGAAATATCTACACCGCTATCTGTATGAACATGGAAATAGCTACACCGCTATCTGTATGAACATGGAAATTCCTACACCGCTATCTGCATGAACATGGAAATAACTACACCGCTATCTGTATGAACATGGATATATCTACACAGCCATCTGGATGAACATGGAAATATCTACACCGCTATCTGTATGAACATAGAAATATCTACACCGCTATCTGTGTAAACATGCATACATCTTCACCGCTATCTGTATAAACATGGAAATATCTACACCGCTACCTGTATAAACATGGAAATATCAGCACAGCTATCTGTATGAACATGGAAATATCTACACCGCTATCTGTACGAACATGGAAATATCTACACCGCTGTCTGTATGAACATGGAAATATCTACACCGCAATCTGTATGAACATGGAAATATCTACACCGCTGTCCGTACGAACATGGAAATATCTGCAATGCCATCTGCATGAACATGGATATATCTACACAGCCATCTGGATGAACATGGAAACATCTACACCACTATCTGTATGAACATGGAAATAGGTACACCGCTATCTTTATGAACATGGAAATATCTACACCACTATCTGTATGAACATGGAAATATCTACACCGCCATCTGTATGAACATGGAATTATCTTCACCGCCATCTTTATGAACATGGAAATATCTACACCGCTATCTGTATAAACATGGAAATATCAACACCGCTATCTGTATAAACATGGAAATATCTACATCACTACCTGTATAAACATGGAAATATCTACACCGCTATCTGTATGAACATGGAAATATCTACACCGCTATCTGTTTGAATATGGAAATATCTACACCGCTATCTGCATGAAAATGGAAATATCTACACTGCTATCTGCATATACATGGAAATATCTACACAGCTATCTCTTTACACATGGAAATAACTTCACCGCTATTTGTATGAACATGGAAATAGCTACACCGCAATCTGTATGAACATGGAAATATCTACACCGCTATCTGTATGAACATGGAAATATCTACACCGCTATCTGTTTGAACATGGAAATATCTACACCGCTAACTGCATGAACATGGAAATATCTTCACCGCCATCTGTATGAACATGGATATGTCTACGCAGCCATCTAGATGAACATGGAATTATCTACACCGCGATCTGTATGAACATGGAAATATCTACACCGCTATCTGTGTAAACATGCATACATCTTCACCGTTATCTGTATAAACATGGAAATATCTACACCGCTATCTGTATGAACATGGAAATATCTACACCGCTATCTGTTTGAAAATGGAAATATCTTAACCGCTATCTGCATAAAAATAGAAATATCTTCACAGCTATCTGCATATACATGGAAATATCTACAAAGCTATCTCTTTACACATGGAAATAACTACACCGCTATCTCTATAAACATGGAAATATCTACACCGCCATCTGTATGAACATGGAAATATCTGCACCGCCATCTGTATGAACATATAAATATCTACACCGCCATCTGTATTAAGATGGAGATATTTTCACCGCTATGTGTATAAACTTGGAAATATCTACACAGCTATCTGTATAAACATGAAAATATCTACACCGCTATCTGTATAAACATGGAAATATCTACACCGCTACCTGTATAAACATGGAAATATCAGCACCGCTATCTGTATGAACATGGAAATATCTACACCACTATCTCTAAGAACATGGAAATATCTACACCGGTATCTGTATGAACATGGAAATAGCTACAATGCTATCTGTATGAACATGGAAATATCTACACCACTATCTGTATGAACATGGAAATATCTAAACCGCCATCTGTATGAACATGGATATACTTACACAGCCATCTGGATGAACATGGAAATATCTACACCGCTATCTGCATGAACATGGGAATATCTACACCGCTATCTGTGTAAACATGCATACATCTTCACCGCAATCTGTATAAGCATGGAAATATCTACACCGCTATCTGTATGAACATGGAAATATCTACACCGCTATCTGTTAGAACATGGAAATATCTAAACCGCTATCAGCATGAAAATGGAAATATCTACACAGCTATCTGCATATACATGGAAATATCTGCACAGCTATCTCTTTACACATGGAAATAACTACACCGCTATCTGCATGAACATGGAAATATCTTCACCGCCGTCTGTATGAACATGGATATGTCTACGCAGCCATCTAGATGAACATGGAAATATCTACACAGCGATCTGTATGAGCATGGAAATATCTACACCGCTAGCTGTATGAACATGGATATATCTACATAGCCCTCTGGATGAACATGGAAATATCCACACTGCTATCTGTGTAAACATGCATACATCTTCACCGCTAGCTGTATAAACATGGAAATATCTACACCGCTATCTGTATGAACACGGAAACATCTACACAACTATCTGTTTGAAGATAGAAATATATACACTGATATCTGCATGAAAATGGATATATCTACACAGCAATCTTCATATACATGGAAATATCTACACAGCTATCTCTTTACACATGGAAATAACTACACCGCTATCTATATGAACATGGAAATATCTACACCGCCATCTGTATGAACATGGAAATATCTGCACCGCCATCTGTATGAACATATAAATATCTACACCGCCATCTGTATTAAGATGTAGATATCTACACCGCTATCTGAATAAACATGGAAATATCTACACCGCTATCTGTATAAACATGGAAATATCTACACCGCTATCTGTATAAACATGGAAATATCTACACCGCTACCTGCATAAACATGGAAATGTCAGCACCGCTATCTGAATGAACATGGATATATGTACACAGCCATCTGTATCAACATGGAAATATCTACACCACTATCTGTATGAACATCGAAATATCTACACAGCTATCTGTATGAACATGGAAATACCTACACCGCTATCTGTTTGAACATGGAAATATCTACACCGCTATCTGCATGAAAATGGAAATATCTACACTCCTATCTGCATATACATTTAAATATCTACACAGCTATCTCTTAACACATGGAAATAACTACACCGCTATCTGTATGAACATGGAAATATCTACACCACCATCTGTATGAACATGGAAATATCTGCACCGCCATCTGTATGAACATGGAAATATCTACACCGCAATCTGTATGAACATGGAAATATCTACACCGCTATCGGTATGAACATGGAAATAGCTACAATGCTGTCTGTATGAACATGGAAATATCTACACCGCTATCTGTATGAACATGGAAATATCTTCACCGTCATCTGTATGAACATGGATATACCTACACAGCCATGTGGGTGAACATGGAAATATCTACACCGCTATCAGCATGAACATGGAAATATCTACACCGCTATCTGTGTAAACATGCATACATCTTCACTGGAATCTGTATAAGCATGGAAATATCTACACCGCTATCTGTATGAACATGGATATTTCTACACAGCCATCTGGATGAACATGGAAATATCTACACCGCAATCTGTATGAACATGGAAATATCTACACCGCTATCTGTGTAAACATGCATACATCTTCACCACTATCTGTATAAACATGGAAATATCTACATCGCTATCTGTATGAACATGGAAATATCTACACCGCTGTCTGTATGAACATGGAAATATCTACACCGCTATCTGTATGAACATGCAAATATCTATACCGCTATCTGTATGAACATGGAAATATCTACAAAGCTATCTGAATGAACATGGAAATATCTACACAGCTATCTGTTTGAACATGGAAATATCTACACCGCTATCTGAATGAAAATGGAAATATCTACAAAGCTGTCTGCATATACATGGAAATATCTACACAGCTATCTCTTTACACATGGAAATAACTACACCGCTATATCTATAAACATGGAAATATCTACACCGCCATCTGTATGATCGTGGAAATATCTGCACTGCCATCTCTATGAACATATACATATCTACTCCACCATCTGTATTAAGAAGGAAATATCTAAACCGCTATCTGTATAAACATGGAAATATCTACACCACTGCCTGTATAAACATGGAAATATCAGCACCGCTATCTGTATGAACATGGAAATATCTACACCGCTTTCTGTATGAACATGGAAATATATACACCGCTCTCTGTATAAGCATGGAAATATCTACACCGCTATCTGTATGAACATGGAAATATCTACACCGCTATCTGTATGAACATGGAAATATCTACACCGCTATCTGTTTGAACATGGAAATATCTACACCGCTATCTGCATGAAAATGGAAATATCTACACTGCTATCTGCATATACATTTAAATATCTACTCAGCTATCTCTTTACACGTGGAAATAACTACACCGCTATCTGTATGAACATGGAAATATCTACACAGCCATGTGTATGAACATGGAAATATCTGCACCGCAATCTGTATGAACATATAAATATCTACACCGCCATCTGTATTAAGATGGAGATATCTACACTGCTATCTGTATAAACATGGAAATATCTACACCGCTATCTGTATAAAAATGGAAATATCAACACCGCTATCTGTATAAACATGGAAATATCTACATCACTACCTGTATAAACATGGAAATATCAGCACTGCTATGTATATGAACATGGAAATATCTACACCGCTATCTGAATGAACATGGAAATATCTACAGCGCTATCTGTATGAACATGGATATATCTACACAGCCATCTGGATGAACATGGAAATATCTACACCGCTATTTGTGTGAACATGGAAATATCTACACCGCTATCTGTGTAAACATGCATACATCTTCACCGCTATCTGTATAAACATGGAAATATGTACACCGATATCTGTATGAACATGGAAATATCTACACCGCTATCTGAATGAACATGGAAATATCTACACCGCTATCTGTTTGATCATGGAAATATCTAAACCGCTATCAGCATGAAAATGGAAATATCTACACAGCTATCTGCATATACATGGAAATATCTACACATCTATCTCTTTACACATGGAAATAACTACACCGATATCTGCATGAACATGGAAATATCTTCACCGCCATCTGTATGAACATGGATATGTCTACGCAGCCATCTAGATGAACATGGAAATATCTACACCGCGATCTGTATGAACATGGAAATATCTACACCGCTAGCTGTATGAACATGGATATATCTACATAGCCCTCTGGATGAACATGGAAATATCCACACTGCTATCTGTGTAAACATGCATACATCTTCACCGCTAGCTGTATAAACATGGAAATATCTACACCGCTATCTGTATGAACACGGAAACATCTACACCACTATCTGTTTGAAGATAGAAATATATACACTGCTATCTGCATGAAAATGGAAATATCTACACAGCTATCTCTTAACACATGGAAATAACTACACCGCTATCTGTATGAACATGGAAATATCTACACCACCATCTGTATGAACATGGAAATATCTGCACCGCCATCTGTATGAACATGGAAATATCTACACCGCAATCTGTATGAACATGGAAATATCTACACCGCTATCTGTATGAACATGGAAATATCTACACCGCTATCTGTATGAACATGGAAATATCTACACCGCTATCTGTTTTAACATGGAAATATCTACACCGCTATCTGCATGAACATGGAAATATCTTCATTGCCATCTATATGAACATGGATATGTCTACGCAGCCATCTAGATGAACCTGGAATTATCTATACCGCGATCTGTATGAACATGGAAGTATCTACACCGCTATCTGTGTAAACATGCATACATCTTCACCGCTATCTGTATAAACATGGAAATATCTACACCGCTATCTGTATGAACATGGAAATATCTACACTGCCATCTGTTTGAACATGGAAATATCTAAACAGCTATCTGCATAAAAATAGAAATATCTACACATCTATCTGCATATACATGGAAATATCTACACAGCTATCTCTTTACACATGGAAATAACTACACCGCTATCTCTATAAACATGGAAATATCTACACCGCCATCTGTATGAACATGGAAATATCTGCACCGCCATCTGTATGAACATATAAATATCTACACCGCCATCTGTATTAAGATGGAGATATCTTCACCGCTATGTGTATAAACTTCGAAATATCTACACCGCTATCTGTATAAACATGGAAATATCTACACCGCTATCTGTATAAACATGGAAATATCTACACCGCTACCTGTATAAACATGGAAATATCAGCACCGCTATATGTATGAACATGGAAATATCTACACCACTATCTCTAAGAACATGGAAATATCTACACTGCTATCTGTATGAACATGGAAATAGCTACAAAGCTATCTGTATGAACATGGAAATATCTACACCACTATCTGTATGAACATGGAAATATCTAAACCGCCATCTTTATGAACATGGATATATCTACACAGCCATCTGGATGAACATGGAAATATCTACACCGATATCTGCATGAACATGGAAATATCTACACCGCTATCTGTGTAAACATGCATACATCTTCACCGCAATCTGTATAAGCATGGAAATATCTACACCGCTATCTGTATGAACATTGAAATATCTACACCGCTATCTGTTTGAACATGTAAATATCTAAACCGCTATCAGCATGAAAATGGAAATATCTACACAGCTATCTGCAAATACATGGAAATATCTACACAGCTATCTCTTTACACATGGAAATAACTACACCGCTATCTGCATGAACATGGACATATCTTCACCGCCATCTGTATGAACATGGATATGTCTACGCAGCCATCTAGATGAACATGGAAATATCTACACCGCGATCTGTTTGAACATGGAAATATCTACACCGCTATCTGCATGAAAATGGAAATATCTACACTGCTATCTGCATATACATTTAAATATCTACACAGCTATCTCTTAACACCTGGAAATAACTACACCGCTATCTGTATGAACATGGAAATATCTACACCACCATCTGTATCAACATGGAAATATCTGCACCGCCATCTGTATGAACATGGAAATATCTACACCGCAATCTGTATGAACATGGAAATATCTACACCGCTATCTGTATGAACATGGAAATATCTACACCGCTATCTGTATGAACATGGAAATATATACACCGCTATCTGTTTGAACATGGAAATATCTACACCGCTATCTGCATGAACATGGAAATATCTTCACCGCCATCTATATGAACATGGATATGTCTACGCAGCCATCTCGATGAACATAGAATTATCTACACCGCGATCTGTATGGACATGGAAATATCTACACCGCTATCTGTGTAAACATGCATACATCTTCATCGCTATCTGTATAAACATGGAAATATCTACACCGCTAACTGTATGAACATGGAAATATCTACACCGCTATCTGTTTGAACATGGAAATATCTAAACCGCTATCTGCATAAAAATAGAAATATCTACACAGCTATCTGCATATTCATGGAAATATCTACAAAGCTATCTCTTTACACATGGAAATAACTACACCGCTATCTGTATGAACATGGAAATATCTACACCGTCATCTGTATGAACATGGAAATATCTGCACCGCCATCTTTATGAACATATAACTATCTACACCGCCATCTGTATTAAGATGGAGATATCTACACTGCTATCTGTATAAACATGGAAACATCTACACCGCTATCTGTATAAACATGGAAATATCTACACCTCTATCTGTATAAACATGGAAATACCTACACCACAACCTGTATAAACATGGAAATATCAGCACAGCTATCTGTATGAACATGGAAATATCTACACCGCTATCTGTATGAACATGGAAATATCTACACCGCTATCTGTTTGAAGATGGAAATATCTACACCGGTATCTGTATGAACATGGAAATATCTACACCGCTATCTGTTTGAACATGGAAATATCTACACCGCTATCTGTATGAACGTGGAAATATCTTCACCGCCATGTGTATGAACATGGATATGTCTACAAAGCCATCTAGATGAACATGGAAATATCCACACCGCGATCTGTATGAACATGGAAATATCTACACCGCGATCTGTATGAACATGGAAATATCTATACCGCTATCTGTGTAAACATGCACACATCTTCACCACC
Organism: Gorilla gorilla gorilla; assembly: GCF_029281585.2. NCBI lineage: Eukaryota > Metazoa > Chordata > Mammalia > Primates > Hominidae > Gorilla > Gorilla gorilla. The sequence continues at coordinate 4,385,722 of NC_073234.2, forward strand.
ATCTGTATAAACATGGAAATATCCACACCGCTATCTGTATGAACATGGAAATATCTACACCGCTATCTGTTTGAACATGGAAACATCTAAACCGCTATCTGCATAAAAATAGAAATATCTACACAGCTATCTGCATATACATGGAAATATCTACAAAGCTATCTCTTTACACATGGAAATAACTACACCGCTCTCTCTATAAACATGGAAATATCTACACCACCATCTGTATGAACATGGAAATATCTGCACCGCCATCTGTATGAACATATAAATATCTACACCGCCAACTGTATTAAGATGGAGATATCTTCACCGCTATGTGTATAAACTTGGAAATATCTACACCGCTATCTGTATAAACATGGAAATATCTACACCGCTATCTGTATAAACATGGAAATATCTACACCTCTACCTGTATAAACATGGAAATATCAGCACCGCTATCTTTATGAACATGGAAATATCTACACCACTATCTCTAAGAACATGGAAATATCTACACAGCTATCTGTATGAACATGGAAATAGCTAAAATGCTATCTGTATGAACATGGAAATATCTACACCACTATCTGTATGAACATGGAAATATCTAAACCGCCATCTGTATGAACATGGATATATCTACACAGCCATCTGGATGAACATGGAAATATCTACACCGCTATCTGCATGAACATGGAAATATCTACACCGCTTTCTGTGTAAACATGCATACATCTTCACCGCAATCTGTATAAGCATGGAAATATCTACACCGCTATCTGTATGAACATGGAAATATCTACACCGCTATCTGTTTCAACATGGAAATATCTAAACCGCTATCAGCATGAAAATGGAAATATCTTCACAGCTATCTGCATATACATGGAAATAACTACACCGCTATCTGTATGAACATGGAAATATCTACACCGCCATCTGTATGAACATGGAAATATCTGCACCACCATCTGTATGAACATATAAATATCTACACCGCCATCTGTATTAAGATGGAGATATCTACACCGCTATCTGAATAAACATGGAAATATCTACACCGCTATCTGTATAAACATGGAAATATCTACACGGCTGTCTGTATAAACTTGGAAATATCTACACCGCTACATGTATAAACAAGGAAATATCAGCACCGCTATCTGTATGAACATGGAATTACCAGCCCCTCTATCTGTATGAACATGGAAATATCTACACCACTATCTCTATGAACTTGGAAATATCTACACCGCTAGCTGTTTGAACATGGAAATATCTAAACCGCTATCTGCATGAAAATGGAAATATCTGCACAGCTATCTGCATATACATGGAAATATCTACACAACTATCTCTTTACACATGGAAATAACTACAGAGCTATCTGTATGAACATGGAAATATCCTCACCGCCATCAGTATGAAAATGGATATATCTACACAGCCATCTGGATGAACATGGAAATATCTACACCGCTATCTGTATGAACATGGAAATATCTACACAGCTATCTCTTTACACATGGAAATAACTACAGCGCTATCTCTATAAACAAGGAAATATCTACACCACCATCTGTATGAACATGGAAATATCTGCACCGCCATCTGTATGAACATATAAATATCTACACCGCCATCTCTATGAACATGGACATATCTACACCGCTATCTGTATGAACATGGAAATAGCTACACCGCTATCTGTATGAACATGGAAATATCTACACCGCTATCTGTTTGAACATGGAAATATCTAAACCGCTATCTGCCTAAAAATAGAAATATCTACACAGCTATCTGCATATACATGGAAATATCTACAAAGCAATCTCTTTACACATGGAAATAACTACACCGCTATCTCTATAAACATGGAAATATCTACACCACCATCTGTATGAACATGGAAATATCTGCACCGCCATCTGTATGAACATATAAATATCTACACCGCCATCTGTATTAAGATGGAGATATCTTCACCGCTATGTGTATAAACTTGGAAATATCTACACCGCTATCTGTATAAACATGGAAATATCTACACCGCTATCTGTATAAACATGGAAATATCTACACCGCTACCTGTATAAACATGGAAATATCAGCACCGCTATGTTTATGAACATGGAAATATCTACACCACTATCTCTAAGAACATGGAAATATCTACACCGCTATCTGTATGAACATGGAAATAGCTACAATGCTATCTGTATGAACATGGAAATATCTACACCACTATCTGTATGAACATGGAAATATCTAAACCGCCATCTGTATGAACATGGATATATCTACACAGCCATCTGGATGAACATGGAAATATCTACACCGCTATCTGCATGAACATGGAAATATCTACACCGCTTTCTGTGTAAACATGCATACATCTTCACCGCAATCTGTATAAGCATGGAAATATCTACACCGCTATCTGTATGAACATGGAAATATCTACACCGCTATCTGTTTGAACATGGAAATATCTAAACCGCTATCAGCATGAAAATGGAAATATCTTCACAGCTATCTGCATATACATGGAAATATCTACACAGCTATCTCTTTACACATGGAAATAACTACACCGCTATCTGTATGAACATGGAAATATCTACACCGCCATCTGTATGAACATGGAAATATCTGCACCGCCATCTGTATGAACATATAAATATCTACACCGCCATCTGTATTAAGATGGAGATATCTACACCGCTAACTGAATAAACATGGAAATATCTACATCGCTATCTGTATAAACATGGAAATATCTACACGGCTATCTGTATAAACTTGGAAATATCTACACCGCTACATGTATAAACATGGAAATATCAGCACCGCTATCTGTATGAACATGGAATTATCAGCCCCTCTATCTGTATGAACATGGAAATATCTACACCTCTATCTCTATGAACATGGAAATATCTACACCGCTATCTGTTTGAACATGGAAATATCTAAACCGCTATCTGCATGAAAATGGAAATATCTGCACAGCTATCTGCATATACATGGAAATATCTACACAACTATCTCTTTACACATGGAAATAACTACAGAGCTATCTGTATGAACATGGAAATATCTTCACCACCATCAGTATGAAAATGGATATATCTACACAGCCATCTAAATGAACATGGAAATATCTACACCGCTATCTGTATGAACATGGAAATATCTACACAGCTATCTCTTTACACATGGAAATAAGTACAGCGCTATCTCTATAAACAAGGAAATATCTACACCACCATCTGTATGAACATGGAAATATCTGCACCGCCATCTGTATGAACATATAAATATCTACACCGCCATCTCTATGAACATGGAAATATCTACACCGCTATCAGTATGAATATGGAAATAGCTACACCACTATCAGTATGAACATGGAAATATCTTCAGCACTACCTGTATGAACATGGAAATAACTACACCTCTATCTCTATGAACATGGACATATCTACACAGCCATCTGGATGAACATGGAAATATCTACACCGCTATCTCTTTAAACAAGGAAATATCTACACCGCTAACTGTATAAACATGGAAATATCTACACTGCTACCAGTATAAACATGGAAATATCAGCACCGCTCTCTGTATGAACATGGAAATATCAGCCCCTCTATCTGTATGAAGAAGGAAATATCTACACCGCTATCTGTATGAACATGGAAATATCTACACCGCTGTCCGTATGAACATGGAAATATCTTCACCGCCATCTGTATGAACATGGATATATCTACACAGCCATCTGGATGAACATGGAAATATCTACACCGCTATCTGTATGAACATGGAAATAGCTACACCGCTATCTGTTTGAACATGGAAATATCTACACCGCTATCTGCATGAAAATGGAAATATCTACACAGCTATCTGCATGTACATGGAAATGTCTACAAAGCTATCTCTTTACACATGGATATAACTACACCGCTATCTCTATAAACATGGAAATATCTACACCGCCATCTGTATGAACACGGAAATATCTGCACCACCATCTGTATGAACATATAAACATATACACCGCCATCTATATTAAGATGGAGATATCTACACCGCTATCTGTATAAACCTGGAAATATCTACACCGCTATCTGTATAAACATGGAAATATCTACACCGCTACCTGTATAAACATGGAAATATCAGCACGGCTATCTGTATGAACATGGAAATATCTACACCGCTATCTGTATGAACATGGAAATATCTACACCGCTATCTGTATGAACATGGAAATAGCTACACCGCTATCTGTATTAACATGGAAATATCTACACCACTATCTGTATGAACATGGAAATATCTACACCGCTATCTGTATGAACATGTATATATCTACACAGCCATCTGGATGAACATGGAAATATCTACACTGCTATCTGTATGAACATGGAAATATCTACACCGCTATCTGTGTAAACAAGCATACATCTTCACCGCTATCTGTATAAACATGGAAATATCTACTCCGTTATCTGTATAAACATGGTAATATCTACACCGCTACCTGTATAAACATGGAAATAACTACACCGCTACCTGTATAAACATGGAAATATCTACACCGCTACCTGTATAAACATGGAAATATCAGCACCACTCTCTGTATGAACATGGAAATATCAGCCCCTCTATCTGTATGAACATGGAAATATCTACACCGCTATCTGTATGAACATGGAAATATCCACACCGCTATCTGTATGAACATGGAAATATCTTCACCGCCATCTGTATGAACATGGATATATCTACACAGCCATCTGGATGAACATGGAAATATCTACATCGCTATCTGTATGAACATGGAAATAGCTACACCGCTATCTGTATGAATATGGAAATATCTACACCACTGTCTGTATGAACATGGAAATATCTACACGGCTATTTGTATGAAAACGGAAATATCTTCACCGCCATCTGTATGACCATGGATATATCTACACAGCCATCTGGATGAACATGGAAATATCTACACTGCTATCTGTATGAACATGGAAATAGCTACACCGCTATCTGAATGAACATGGAAATATCTTCACCGCCATCTGTATGAACATGGATATATCTACACAGCCATCTGGATGAACATGGAAATATCTACACAGCTATCTGTATGAACATGGAAATATATACACCGCTATCTGTGTAAACATGCATACATCTTCACCGCTATCTGTATAAACATGGAAATATCTACACCGCTATCTGTATGAACATGGAAATATCTACACCGCTATCTGTATGAACATGGAAATAGCTACACAGCTATCTGTATTAACATGGAAATATCTACACCACTATCTGTATGAACATGGAAATATCTACACCGCTATCTGTATGAACATGGATATATCTACACAGCCATCTGGATGAACATGGAAATATCTACACTGCTATCTGTATGAACATGGATTTATCTACACCGCTATCTGTGTAAACAAGCATACACCTTCACCACTATCTGTATAAACATGGAAATATCTACACCGTTATCTGTATGAACATGGTAATATCTACACCGCTACCTGTATAAACATGGAAATATCTACACCGCTACCTGCATATACATGGAAATATCTACACCGCTACCTGTATAAACATGGAAATATCAGCACCGCTATCTGTATGAACATGGAAATATCTACACCGCTATCTGTATGAACATGGAAATAGCTACACCGCTATCTGTATGAACATGGAAATATCTACACCACTATCTGTATGAACATAGAAATATCTACACCGCTATCTGTATGAACATGGATATATCTACACAGCCATCTGGATGAACATGGGAATATCTACACCACTATCAGTATGAACATGGAAATATCTACACCGCTATCTGTATGAACATGGAAATATCTTCACCGCCATCTGTATGTACATGGATATATCTACACAGCCATCTGGATGAAGATGGAAATATCTTCACAGGTATCTGTATGAACATGGAAATATATACACCGCTATCTGTGTAAACATGCATACATCTTCACTGCTATCTGTATAAACATGGAAATATCTACACCGCTATCTGTATGAACATGGAAATATCTAAACCGCTATCTGTTTGAACATGGAAATATCTACACCGCTATCTGCATGAAAATGGAAATATCTACACAGCTATCTGCATATACATGGAAATGTCTACAAAGCTATCTCTTTTCACATGGATATAAGTACCCCGCTATCTCTATAAACATGGAAATATCTACAACGCCATCTGTATGAACATGGAAATATCTGCACCGCCATCTGTATGAACATATAAATATCTACACCGCCATCTATATTAAGATGGAGATATCTACACCGCTATCTGTATAAACCTGGAAATATCTACACCGCTATCTGTATAAACATGGAAATATCTACACCGCTATTTGTATAAACATGGAAATATCTACACCGCTATCTGTATGAACATGGAAATATCTACACCGCTATCTGTGTAAACATGCATACATCTTCACCGCTATCTGTATAAACATGGAAATATCTACACCGCTATCTGTATGAACATGGAAATAGGTACACCGCTATCTGTATGAACATGGAAATATCTACACCGCTATCTGTATGAACATGGATATATCTACACAGCCATCTGGATGAACATGGAAATATCTACAAAGCTATCTGTGTAAACATGCATACATCTTCACCGCTATCTGTATAAACATGGAAATATCTACACCGCTATTTGTATAAACATGGAAATATCTACACCGCTATCTGTATGAACATGGAAATATCTACACCGCTATCTGTGTAAACATGCATACATCTTCACCGCTATCTGTATAAACATGGAAATAACTACACCGCTATCTGTATGAACATGGAAATAGGTACACCGCTATCTGTATGAACATGGAAATATCTACACCGCTATCTGCATGAAAATGGAAATATCTACACTGCTCTCTGCATATACATGGAAATATCTACACAGCTATCTCTTTAAACATGGAAATAACTACACTGCTATCTGTATGAACATGGAAATATCTGCACCGCCGTCTGTATGAACATATAAATATCTACACCGCCATCTGTATTAAGATGGAGATATCTACACCGCTATCTGTATAAACATGGAAAGATATACAGAGCTATCTGTGAACATGGAAATATCTACACCGCCATCTGTATGAACATGGAAATATCTGCACCGCCATCTGTATGAACATATAAATATCTACACCGCCATCTGTATTAAGATGGAGATATCTACACCGCTATCTCAATAAACATGGAAATATCTACACCGCTATCTGTATAAACATTCAAATATCTACACCGCAATCTGTATAAACATGGAAATATCAGCACCGCTATCTGTATGAACATGGATATATCTTCACAGCCATCTGGAAGAACATGGAAATATCTACACCGCTATCTGTATGAACATGGAAATATCTACACCGCTATCTGGGTAAACATGCATACATCTTCACCGCTATCTGTATAAACATGGAAATATCTACACCGCTATCTGTATGAACATGGAAATAGCTACACCGCTATCTGTATGAACATATAAATATCTACACCGGTATCTGTATGAACATGGATATATCTACACAGCCATCTGGATGAACATGGAAATATCTACACCGCTATCTGTGTAAACATGCATACATCTTCACCACTATCTGTATAAACATGGAAATATCTACACCGCTATCTGTATGAACATGGAAATATCTACACCGCTATCTGTTTGAACATGGAAATATCTACACCGCTATCTGCATGAAAATGGAAATATCTACACTGCTATCTGCATATACATGGAAATATCTACACAGCTATCCCTTTACACATGGAAATAACTACACCGCTATCTGTATGAACATGGAAATATCTGCACCGCCATCTGTATGAACGTATAAATACCTACACCGCCATCTGTATTAAGATGGAGATATCTACACCGCTATCTGTATAAACATGGAAATATATACACCGCTATCTGTATGAACATGGAAATATCTGCACCGCCATCTGTATGAAGAAATAAATATCTACACAGCCATCTGTATTAAGATGGAGATATCTACACCGCTATCTGAATAAACATGGAAATATCTACACCGCTACCTGTATAAACATGGAAATATCAGCACCGCTATCTGTATGAACATGGAAATATCTACACCGCTATCTGTATGAACATGGAAATATCTACAAAGTTATCTGAATGAACATGGAAATATCTACACCGCTATCTGTTTGAACTTGTAAATATCTACACCGCTATCTGCATGAAAATGGAAATATCTACAAAGCTATCTTCATATACATGGAAATATCTACACAGCTATCTCTTTACATATGGAAATAACTACACTGCTATATCTATAAACATCGAAATATCTACACTGCCATCTGTATGAACATGGAAATATCTGTAACGCCGTCTATATGAACATATAAATATCTACACCGCCATCTGTATTAAGAAGCAAATATCTAAACCGCTATCTGCATAAACATGGAAATATCTACACCGCTGCCTGTATAAACATGGAAATATCAGCACCGCTATCTGTATGAACATGGAAATATCTACACCGCTATCTGTATGAACATGGAAATATCTACACCGCTATCTGTATAAACATGGAAATATCTACACCGCTATCTGTATGAACATGGAAATATCTACACCGCTATCTGTATGAACATGGAAATATCTACACGGCTATCTGTTTGAACATGGAAATATCTACACCGCTATCTGCATGAAAATGGAAATATCTTCACTGCTATCTGCATATACATTTAAATATCTACAGAGCTATCTCTTTACACATGGAAATAACTACACCGCTATCTGTATGAACATGGAAATATCAACACCGCCATCTGTATGAACATGGAAATATCTGCACCGCCATCTGTATGAACATATAAATATCTACACCGCCATCTGTATTAAGAAGGAAATATCTAAACCGCTATCTGTATAAACATGGAAAATCTACACCGCTATCTGCGTAAACATGCATACATCTTCACCGCTATCCGTATAAACATGGAAATATGTACTCCGATATCTGTATGAACATGGAAATATCTACACCGCTATCTGCGTGAAAATGGAAATATCTACACTGCTATCTGCATATACATGGAAATATCTACACAGCTATCTCTTTCCACATGGAAATAACTACACCGCTATCTGTATGAACATGGAAATATCTACACCGCGATCTGTATGAACATGGAAATATCTACACCGCTATCTGTATGAACATGGATATATCTACATAGCCCTCTGGATGAACATGGAAATATCCACAATTCTATCTGTGTAAACATGCATACATCTTCACCGCTAGCTGTATAAACATGGAAATATCTACACCGCTATCTGTATGAACACGGAAACATCTACACCGCTATCTGTTTGAAGATAGAAATATATACAATGCTATCTGAATGAAAATGGAAATATCTACACAGCTATCTGCATATACATGGAAATATCTACACAGCTATCTCTTTACACATGGAAATAACTACACCGTTATCTGTATGAACATGGAAATATCTACACTGCCATCTGTATGAACATGGAAATATCTGCACCGCCATCGGTATGAGCATATAAATATCTACACCGCCATCTGTATTAAGATGGAGATATCTACACCGCTATCTGAATAAACATGGAAATATCTACACCGCTATCTGTATAAACATGGAAATATCTACACAGCTATCTGTATAAACATGGAAATATCTACACCGCTACCTGCATAAACATGGAAATATCAGCACCACTATCTGCATGAACATGGAAATATCTTCACCGCCGTCTGTGTGAACACGGATATGTCTACGCATCCATCTAGATGAACATGGAATTATCTACACCGCGATCTGTATGAACATGGAAATATCTACACCGCTATCTGTGTAAACATGCATACATCTTCAGCGCTATCTGTATAAACATGGAAATATCTACACCGCTATCCGTATGAACATGGAAATATCTACACCGCTTTCTGTTTGAACATGGAAATATCTAAACCGCTATCTGCATAAAAATAGAAATACCTACACAGCTATCTGCATATACATGGAAATATCTACAAAGCTATCTCTTTACACATGGAAATAACTACACCGCTATCTGTATGAACATGGAAATATCTACACCGACATCTGTATGAACATGGAAATATCTGCACCGCCATCTGTATGAACATATAAATATCTACACCGCCATCTGTATTAAGATGGAGATATCTACACTGCTATCTGTATAAACATGGAAATATCTACACCGCTGTCTGTATAAACATGGAAATATCTACACCTCTATCTGTATAAACATGGAAATATCTACACCACTACCTGTATAAACATGGAAATATCAGCACCGCTATCTGTATGAACTTGGAAATATCTACACCGCTATCTGTATGAACATGGAAATATCTACACCGCTATCTGTATGAACATGGAAATATCTACACCGCTATCTGTATGAACATGGAAATATCTACACCGCTATCTGTTTGAACATGGAAATATCTACACCGCTATCTGTATGAACGTGGAAATATCTACACCGCCATCTGTATGAAAATGGATATATCTACACAGCCATCTGGATGAACATGGAAATATCTACACCGCTATCTGCATGAAAATGGAAATATCTACACTGCTATCTGCATATACATTTAAATATCTACACAGCTATCTCTTTACACATGGAAATAACTACATCGCTATCTGTATGAACATGGAAATATCTACACCGCCATCTGTATGAACATGGAAATATCTGCACCGCCGTCTGTATGAACATATAAATATCTACACCGCCATCTGTATTAAGATGGAGATATCTACACTGCTATCTGTATAAACATGGAAATATCTACACCGCTATCTGTATAAACATAGAAATATCTACACCCCTATCTGTATAAACATGGAAATATCTACACCGCTACCTGAATAAACATGAAAATATCAGCACTGCAATCTGTATGAACATGGAAATATCTACACTGCTATATGTATGAACATGGAAATATCCACACAGCTATCTGTATGACCATGGAAGTATCTACACCGCTATCTGTATGAACATGGAAATATCTACTCCGCTGTCTCTTTGAACATGGAAATTTCTACACCGCTGTCTGCATGAAAATGGAAATATCTACACAGCTATCTGCATATACATGGAAATATCTACACAGCTATCTCTTTACACATGGAAATAACTACACCGCTATCTGTATAAACATGGAAATATCTACACCGCGATCTGTATGAACATGGAAATATCTGCACCGCCATCTGTATGAACATATAAATATGTACACCGCCATCTGTATTAAGAAGGAGATATCTACACCGCTATCTGTATAAAGATGGAAATATCTACACCGCTATATGTATAAACATGGAAATATCTACACCGCTATCTGTATAAACATGGAAATATCTACACCGCTACCTGTATAAACAAGGAAATATCAGCACCGCTATCAGTAAGAACATGGAAATATCTACACTGCTATCTGTATGAACATGGAAATATATACACCGCTATCAGTATGAACATGGAAATATCTTCACCGTCATCTGTATGAACATGGATATACCTTCACAGCCATCTGGATGAACATAGAAATATCTACACCGCTATCTGCATGAACATGGAAATATCTACAACGCTATATGTGTAAACATGCAAACATCTTCACTGCAATCTGTATAAGCATGGAAATATCTACACCGCTATCTGTATGAACATGGATATGTCTACACAGCCATCTGGATGAACATGGAAATATCTACACCGCAATCTGTATGAACATGGAAATATCTACACCGCTATCTGTGTAAACATGCATACATCTTCACCGCTATCTGTATAAACATGGAAATATCTACACCGCTATCTGAACATGGAAATATCTACACCGCTATCTGTATGAACATGGAAATATCTACACCGCTATCTGTTGGAAAATGCAAATATTTACACCGCTATCTGCATGAAAATGGAAATATCTACACTGCTATCTGCATATACATGGAAATATCTACACAGGTGTCTCTTTACACATGGAAATAACTACTCCGCTATCTGCATGAACATGGAAATATCTACACCGCCATCTGTATGGACATGGAAATATCTGCACCGCCATCTGTATGAACACATAAATATCTACACCGCCATCTGTATTAAGATGGAGATATCTACACCGCTATATGTATAAACATGGAAATATCTACACCGCTATCTGTATAAACATGGAAATATCTAAACCGCTATCTGTATAAACATGGAAATATCTACATCGCTACCTGTATAAACATGGAAATATCAGCACCGCTATCTGTATGAACATGGAAATATCTACACCGCTATCTGTACCAACATGGAAATATCTACACCGCTATCTGTATGAACATGGAAATATCTACACCGCAATCTGTATGAACATTGATATATCTACACAGCCCTCTGGATGAACATGGAAATATCCACACCGCTATCTGTGTAAACATGCATACATCTTCACCGCTATCTGTATAAACATGGAAATATCTACACCGCTATCTGTATGAACATGGAAACCTCTACACCGCTATCTGTTTGAAGATGGAAATATATACACCGCTATCTGCATGAAAATGGAAATATCTACACAGCTATCTGCATATAGATGGAAATAAGTACACAGCTATCTCTTTACGCATGGAAATAACTACACCGCCATCTGCATGACCATGGAAATATCTACACCGCCATCTGTATGAACATGGAAATATCTGCACCGACATCTGTATGAATATATAAATATCTACACCGCCATCTGTATTAAGATGGAGATATCTACACCGCTATCTGAATAAACATGGAAATATCTACACCGTTATCTGTATAAACATGGAAATATCTACACCGCTATCTGTATAAACATGGAAATATCTACACCGCTATCTGTATAAACATGGAAATATCTACATCAGTACCTGCATAAACATGGAAATATCAGCACTGCTATGTGTATGAACATGGAAATATCTACACCGCTATCTGAATGAACATGGAAATATCTACACCGCTATCTGTATGAACATGGATATATCTACACAGCCATCTGGATGAACATGGAAATATCTACACCGCTATTTGTATGAACATGGAAATATCTACACCGCTATCTGTGTAAACATGCATACATCTTCACCGCTATCTGTATAAACATGGAAATATGTACTCCGACATCTGTATGAACAGGGAAATATCTACACCGCTATCTGCATGAAAATGGAAATACCTTCACTGCTATCTGCATATACATGGAAATATCTACACAGCTACCTCTTTACACGTGGAAATAACTACACCGCTATCTGTATGAACATGGAAATATCTACACCGCAATCTGAATGAACATGGATATATCTGCACCGCCATCTGTATGAACATATAAATATCTACACCGCCATCTGTATTAAGATGGAGATATCTACACCGCTATCTGTATAAACATGGAAATATCTACACCGCTATCTGTATAAACATGGAAATATCTACACCGCTATCTGTATAAACATGGAAATATCTACACCGCTACCTGTATAAACATGGAAATATCAGCACCGCTATCTGTATGAACATGGAAATATCTACACTGCTATCTGTATGAACATGGAAATATCGACACCGCTATCTGTATGAACATGGAAATATCTACAAAGCTATCTGAATGAACATGGAAATATCTACACCGCTATCTGCTTGAAAATGGAAATATCTACAAAGCTATCTGCATATACATGGAAATATCTACACAGCTATCTCTTTACACATGGAAATAACTACAACGCTATATCTATAAACATGGAAATATCTACACCGCCATCTGTATGATCGTGGAAATATCTGCGCCGCCATCTCTATGAACATATACATATCTACACCACCATCTGTACTAAGAAGGAAATATCTAAACCGCTATCTGTATAAAGATGGAAATATATACACCACTACCTGTATAAACATGGAAATATCAGCACCGCTATCTGTATGAACATGGAAATATCTACACCGCTATCTGTATGAACATGGAATTATATACACCGCTATCTGTATAAGCATGGAAATATCTACACCGCTATCTGTATGAACATGGAAATATCTACACCGCTATCTGTATGAACATGGAAATATCTACACCGCTATCTGAACATGGAAATATCTACACCGCTATCTGCATGAAAATGGAAATATCGACACTGTTAACTGCATATACATTTAAATATCTACACAGCTATCTCTTTACACATGGAAATAACTACACCGCTATCTGTATGAACATGGAAATATCTACACCGCCATGTGTATGAACATGGAAATATCTGCACCGCCATCTCTATGAACATATAAATGTCTACACCGCCATCTGTATTAAGATGGAGATATCTACACTTCTATCTGTATAAACATGGAAATATCTACACCGCTATCTGTATAAACATGGAAATATCTACACCGCTATCTGTATAAACATGGAAATATCTACATCAGTACCTGCATAAACATGGAAATATCAGCACTGCTATGTGTATGAACATGGAAATATCTACACCGCTATCTGAATGAACATGGAAATATCTACACCGCTATCTGTATGAACATGGATATATCTACACAGCCATCTGGATGAACATGGAAATATCTACACCGCTATTTGTATGAACATGGAAATATCTACACCGCTATCTGTGTAAACATGCATACATCTTCACCGCTATCTGTATAAACATGGAAATATGTACTCCGACATCTGTATGAACAGGGAAATATCTACACCGCTATCTGCATGAAAATGGAAATACCTACACTGCTATCTGCATATACATGGAAATATCTACACAGCTATCTCTTTACACGTGGAAATAACTACACCGCTATCTGTATGAACATGGAAATATCTACACCGCAATCTGAATGAACATGGATATATCTGCACCGCCATCTGTATGAACATATAAATATCTACACCGCCATCTGTATTAAGATGGAGATATCTACACCGCTATCTGTATAAACATGGAAATATCTACACCGCTATCTGTATAAACATGGAAATATCTACACCGCTATCTGTATAAACATGGAAATATCTACACCGCTACCTGTATCAACTTGGAAATATCAGCACCGCTATCTGTATGAACATGGAAGTATCTACACCGCTATCTGTATGAACATGGAAATATCTACACCATCTGTTTGAACATGGAAATATCTACACCGCTATCTGCATGAACATGGAAATATCTTCACCGCCATCTGTATGAACATGGATATGTCTACGCAGCCATCTTGATGAACATGGAAATATCTACACCGTGATCTGTATGAACATGGAAATATCAGCACCGCTATCTGTATGAACATGGATATATCTACACAGCCATCTGTATCAAGATGGAAATATCTACACCACTATCTGTATGAACATGGAAATATCTACACCGCTATCTGTATGAACATGGAAATATCTACACCGCTATCTGTTTGAACATGGAAATATCTACACCGATATCTGCATGAAAATGGAAATATCTACACTGCTATCTGCATATACATTTAAATATCTACACAGCTATCTCTTTACACAGGGAAATAACTACACCGCTATCTGTATGAACATGGAAATATATACACCACCATCTGTATGAACATGGAAATATCTGCACCGCCATCTGTATGAACATGGAAATATCTACACCGCTATCTGAATGAACATGGAAATATCTACACCGCTATCTGTTTGAACATGGAAATATCTACACCACTATCTGTATGAACATGGAAATAGCTACATCGCTATCTGTATGAACATGGAAATATCTTCACCGCCATCTGTATGAACATGGTATGTCTACGCATCCATCTAGATGAACATGGAATTATCTACACCGCGATCTGTATGAACATGGAAATATCTACACCGCTATCTGTGTAAACATGCATACATCTTCACCGCTATCTGTATAAACATGGAAATATCTACACCGCTATCTGTATGAACATGGAAATATCTACACCGTTATCTTTTTGAACATGGAAATATCTAAACCGCTATCTGCATAAATATAGAAATATCTACACAGCTATCTGCATATACATGGAAATATCTACAAAGCTATCTCTTTACACGTGGAAATAACTACACCGCTATCTGTATGAACATGGAAATATCTACACCGACATCTGTATGAACATGGAAATATCTGCACCGCCATCTGTATGAACATATAAATATCTACACCGCCATCTGTATTAAGATGGAGATATCTACACTGCTATCTGTATAAACATGGAAATATCTACACCGCTATCAGTATAAACATGGAAATATCTACACCTCTATCTGTATAAACATGGAAATATCTACACCACTACCTGTATAAACATGGAAATATCAGCACCGCTATCTGCATGAACTTGGAAATATCTACACCGCTATCTGCATGAACATGGAAATATCTACACCGCTATCTGTATGAACACGGAAATATCTACACCGCTATCTGTATGAACATGGAAACATCTACACCGCTATCTGTTTGAACATGGAAATATCTACACCACTATCTGTATGAACGTGGAAATATCTTCACCGCCATCTGTATGAACATGGATATATCTACACAGCCATCTGGATGAACATGGAAATATCTACACCGCTATCTGCATGAACATGGAAATATCTACACCGCTATCTGTGTAAACATGCATACATCTTCACCGCAATCTGTATAAACATGGAAATATCTACACCGCTATCTGTATGAACATGGAGATATCTACACCGCTATCTGTTTGAACATGGAAATATCTAAACCGCTATCAGCATGAAAATGGAAATATCTACACAGCTATCTGCATATACATGGAAATATCTACACAGCTATCTCTTTACACATGGAAATAACTACACCGCTATCTGTATGAACATGAAAATATCTACACCGCCATCTGTATGAACATGGAAATCTCTGCATCGCTATCTGTTTGAACATGGAAATATCTAAACCGCTATCTGCATATACATGGAAATATCTACACAACTATCTACACATGGAAATAACTACAGAGCTATGTGTATGAACATGGAAATATCTTCACCGCCATCTGTATGAACATGGATATATGTACACAGCTATCTGTGTAAACATGCATACATCTTCACCGCTATCTGTATAAACATGGAAATATCTACACCGCTATCTGTTTGAACATGGAAATATCTACACCGCTATCTGCATGAAAATGGAAATATCTACACAGCGATCTGCATATACATGGAAATATCTACAAAGCTATCTCTTTACACATGGAAATAACTACAGCGCTATCTCTATAAACAAGGAACTATCTACACAGCCATCTGTATGAACATGGAAATATCTGCTCCACCATCTGAATGAACATATAAATATCTACACCGCCATCTGTATTAAGATGGAGATATCTACACCGCTATCTGTATAAACATGGAAATATCTACACCGCTATCTATATAAACATGGAAATATCTACACTGCTATCTGTATAAAGTTGGAAATAACTACACCGCAACATGTATAAACATGGAAATATCAGCACCGCTATCTGTATGAACATGGAAATATCAGCCCCTCTATCTGTATGAACATGGAAATATCTACACCGCTATCTGTTTGAACATGGAAATATCTAAACCGCTATCTACATATACATGGAAATATCTACACAACTATCTCTTTACACATGGAAATAAGTACCGAGCTATCTGTATGAACATGGAAATATCTTCACCGCCATCTGTATGAACATGGATATATCTAAACAGCAATCTGTGTAAACATGCATACATCTTCACCGCTATCTGTATAAACATGGAAATATCTACACTGCTATCTGCATGAACATGGAAATATCTACACCGCTATCTGTTTGAACATGGAAATATCTACACCGCTATCTGCATGAAAATGGAGATATCTACACAGCGATCTGCATATACATGGAAATATCTACAAAGCTATCTCTTTACACATGGAAATAACTACAGCGCTATCTCTATAAACAAGGAAATATCTACACCACCATCTGTATGAACATGGAAATATCTGCACCGCCATCTGTATGAACATATAAATATCTACACCGCCATCTATATTAAGATGGTGATATCTACACCGCTATCTGTATAAACTTGGAAATATCTACACCGCTATCTGTATAAACATGGAAATATCTACACCGCTATCTGTATAAACATGGGAATATCTACACCGCTACCTATATAAAGATTTAAATATCAGCACCGCTATCTGTATGAACATGGAAATATCTACACCGCTATCTCTATGAACATGGAAATATCTACACCGCTATCTGTATGAACATGGAAATAGCTACACCACTATCTGTATGAACATGGAAATATCTACAGCAATACCTGTATGAACATGGAAATAACTACACCTCTATCTCTATGAACATGGATATATCTACACAGCCATCTGGATGAACATGGAAACATCTACACCGCTATCTGTATAAACATGGAAATATCTACACCGCTACCTATATAAACATTTAAATATCAGCACCGCTATCTGTATGAACATGGAAATATCTACACCGCTATCTCTATGAACATGGAAATATCTACACCGCAATCTGTATGAACATGGAAATATCTACACCGCTATCTGTGTAAACATGCATACATCTTCACCACTATCTGTATAAACATGGAAATATCTACATCGCTATCTGTATGAACATGGAAATATCTACACCGCTGTCTGTATGAACATGGAAATATCTACACCGCTATCTGTACGAACATTGATATATCTACACAGCCCTCTGGATGAACATGGAAATATCCACACCGCTATCTGTGTAAACATGTATACATCTTCACCGCTATCTGTATAAACATGGAAATATCTACACCGCTATCTCTATGAACATGGAAACGTCTACACCGCTATCTGTTTGAAGATGGAAATATATACACCGCTTTATGAATGAAAATGGAAATATCTACACAGATATCTGCATATAGATGGAAATATCTACACAGCTATCTCTTTACGCATGGAAATAACTACACCGCCATCTGCATGACCATGGAAATATCTACACCGCCATCTGTATGAACATGGAAATATCTGCACCGCCATCTTTATGAACATATAAATATCTACACCGCCATCTGTATTAAGATGGAGATATCTACACCGCTATCTGAATAAACATGGAAATATCTACACCGTTATCTGTATAAACATGGAAATATCTACACCGCTATCTGTATAAACATGGAAATACCTACACTGCTACCTGTATAAACATGGAAATATCAGCACCGCTATCTGTATGAACATGGAAATATCTACACCGCTATCTGTATGAACATGCAAATATCTACACCGCTACCTGTATGAACATGGAAATATCTACAAAGCTATCTGAATGAACATGGAAATATCTACACCGCTATCTGTTTGAACATGGAAATATCTACACCGCTATCTGCATGAAAATGGAAATATCTACAAAGCTATCTGCATATACACGGAAATATCTACACAGCTATCTCTTTACACATGGAAATAACTACACCGCTATATCTATAAACATGGAAATATCAACACCGCCATCTGTATGATCGTGGAAATATCTGCACTGCCATCTCTATGAACATATACATATCTACACCACCATCTGTATTAAGAAGGAAATATCTAAACCGCTATCTGTATAAACATGGAAATATCTACACCACTGCCTGTATAAACATGGAAATATCAGCACCGCTATCTGTATGAACATGGAAATATCTACACCACTTTCTGTATGAACATGGAAATATATACACCGCTCTCTGTATAAGCATGGAAATATCTACACCGCTATCTGTATGAACATGGAAATATCTACACCGCTATCTGTATGAACATGGAAATATCTACACCGCTATCTGTTTGAACATGGAAATATCTACACCGCTATCTGCATGAAAATGGAAATATCTACACTGCTATCTGCATATACATTTAAATATCTACTCAGCTATCTCTTTACACGTGGAAATAACTACACCGCTATCTGTATGAACATGGAAATATCTACACAGCCATGTGTATGAACATGGAAATATCTGCACCGCAATCTGTATGAACATATAAATATCTACACCGCCATCTGTATTAAGATGGAGATATCTACACTGCTATCTGTATAAACATGGAAATATCTACACCGCTATCTGTATAAAAATGGAAATATCAACACCGCTATCTGTATAAACATGGAAATATCTACATCACTACCAGTATAAACATGGAAATATCAGCACTGCTATGTATATGAACATGGAAATATCTACACCGCTATCTGAATGAACATGGAAATATCTACAGCGCTATCTGTATGAACATGGATATATCTACACAGCCATCTGGATGAACATGGAAATATCTACACCGCTATTTGTGTGAACATGGAAATATCTACACCGCTATCTGTGTAAACATGCATACATCTTCACCGCTATCTGTATAAACATGGAAATATGTACACCGATATCTGTATGAACAAGGAAATATCTACACCGCTATCTGAATGAACATGGAAATATCTACACCGCTATCTGTTTGATCATGGAAATATATAAACCGCTATCAGCATGAAAATGGAAATATCTACACAGCTATCTGCATATACATGGAAATATCTACACATCTATCTCTTTACACATGGAAATAACTACACCGATATCTGCATGAACATGGAAATATCTTCACCGCCATCTGTATGAACATGGATATGTCTACGCAGCCATCTAGATGAACATGGAAATATCTACACCGCGATCTGTATGAACATGGAAATATCTACACCGCTAGCTGTATGAACATGGATATATCTACATAGCCCTCTGGATGAAAATGGAAATATCCACACTGCTATCTGTGTAAACATGCATACATCTTCACCGCTAGCTGTATAAACATGGAAATATCTACACCGCTATCTGTATGAACACGGAAACATCTACACCACTATCTGTTTGAAGATAGAAATATATACACTGCTATCTGCATGAAAATGGAAATATCTACACAGCCATCTCTTAACACATGGAAATAACTACACCGCTATCTGTATGAACATGGAAATATCTACACCACCATCTGTATGAACATGGAAATATCTGCACCGCCATCTGTATGAACATGGAAATATCTACACCGCAATCTGTATGAACATGGAAATATCTACACCGCTATCTGTATGAACATGGAAATATCTACACCGCTATCTGTATGAACATGGAAATATCTACACCGCTATCTGTTTTAACATGGAAATATCTACACCGCTATCTGCATGAACATGGAAATATCTTCATTGCCATCTATATGAACATGGATATGTCTACGCAGCCATCTAGATGAACCTGGAATTATCTATACCGCGATCTGTATGAACATGGAAGTATCTACACCGCTATCTGTGTAAACATGCATACATCTTCACCGCTATCTGTATAAACATGGAAATATCTACACCGCTATCTGTATGAACATGGAAATATCTACACTGCTATATGTTTGAACATGGAAATATCTAAACAGCTATCTGCATAAAAATAGAAATATCTACACAGCTATCTGCATATACATGGAAATATCTACACAGCTATCTCTTTACACATGGAAATAACTACACCGCTATCTCTATAAACATGGAAATATCTACACCGCCATCTGTATGAACATGGAAATATCTGCACCGCCATCTGTATGAACATATAAATATCTACACCGCCATCTGTATTAAGATGGAGATATCTTCACCGCTATGTGTATAAACTTGGAAATATCTACACCGCTATCTGTATAAACATGGAAATATCTACACCGCTATCTGTATAAACATGGAAATATCTACACCGCTACCTGTATAAACATGGAAATATCAGCACCGCTATATGTATGAACATGGAAATATCTACACCACTATCTCTAAGAACATGGAAATATCTACACCGCTATCTGTATGAACATGGAAATAGCTACAAAGCTATCTGTATGAACATGGAAATATCTACACCACTATCTGTATGAACATGGAAATATCTAAACCGCCATCTTTATGAACATGGATATATCTACACAGCCATCTGGATGAACATGGAAATATCTACACCGATATCTGCATGAACATGGAAATATCTACACCGCTATCTGTGTAAACATGCATACATCTTCACCGCAATCTGTATAAGCATGGAAATATCTACACCGCTATCTGTATGAACATGGAAATATCTACACCGCTATCTGTTTGAACATGTAAATATCTAAACCGCTATCAGCATGAAAATGGAAATATCTACACAGCTATCTGCAAATACATGGAAATATCTACACAGCTATCTCTTTACACATGGAAATAACTACACCGCTATCTGCATGAACATGGACATATCTTCACCGCCATCTGTATGAACATGGATATGTCTACGCAGCCATCTAGATGAACATGGAAATATCTACACAGCGATCTGTTTGAACATGGAAATATCTACACCGCTATCTGCATGAAAATGGAAATATCTACACTGCTATCTGCATATACATTTAAATATCTACACAGCTATCTCTTAACACCTGGAAATAACTACACCGCTATCTGTATGAACATGGAAATATCTACACCACCATCTGTATCAACATGGAAATATCTGCACCGCCATCTGTATGAACATGGAAATATCTACACCGCAATCTGTATGAACATGGAAATATCTACACCGCTATCTGTATGAACATGGAAATATCTACACCGCTATCTGTATGAACATGGAAATATATACACCACTATCTGTATGAACATGGAAATATCTACACAGCTATCTCTTTACACATGGAAATAAGTACAGCGCTATCTCTATAAACAAGGAAATATCTACACCACCATCTGTATGAACATGGAAATATCTGCACCGCCATCTGTATGAACATATAAATATCTACACCGCCATCTCTATGAACATGGAAATATCTACACCGCTATCAGTATGAATATGGAAATAGCTACACCACTATCAGTATGAACATGGAAATATCTACAGCACTACCTGTATGAACATGGAAATAACTACACCTCTATCTCTATGAACATGGACATATCTACACAGCCATCTGGATGAACATGGAAATATCTACACCGCTATCTCTATAAACATGGAAATATCTACACCGCTAACTGTATAAACATGGAAATATCTACACCGCTACCAGTATAAACATGGAAATATCAGCACCGCTCTCTGTATGAACATGGAAATATCAGCCCCTCTATCTGTATGAACAAGGAAATATCTACACCGCTATCTGTATGAACATGGAAATATCTACACCGCTGTCCGTATGAACATGGAAATATCTTCACCGCCATCTGTATGAACATGGATATATCTACACAGCCATCTGGATGAACATGGAAATATCTACACCGCTATCTGTATGAACATGGAAATAGCTACACCGCTATCTGTTTGAACATGGAAATATCTACACCGCTATCTGCATGAAAATGGAAATATCTACACAGCTATCTGCATGTACATGGAAATGTCTACAAAGCTATCTCTTTACACATGGATATAACTACACCGCTATCTCTATAAACATGGAAATATCTACACCGCCATCTGTATGAACACGGAAATATCTGCACCACCATCTGTATGAACATATAAACATATACACCGCCATCTATATTAAGATGGAGATATCTACACCGCTATCTGTATAAACCTGGAAATATCTACACCGCTATCTGTATAAACATGGAAATATCTACACCGCTACCTGTATAAACATGGAAATATCAGCACGGCTATCTGTATGAACATGGAAATATCTACACCGCTATCTGTATGAACATGGAAATATCTACACCGCTATCTGTATGAACATGGAAATAGCTACACCGCTATCTGTATTAACATGGAAATATCTACACCACTATCTGTATGAACATGGAAATATCTACACCGCTATCTGTATGAACATGTATATATCTACACAGCCATCTGGATGAACATGGAAATATCTACACTGCTATCTGTATGAACATGGAAATATCTTCACCGCCATCTGTATGAACATGGAAATATCTTCACCTCCATCTGTATGAACATGGATTTATCTACACCGCTATCTGTGTAAACAAGCATACATCTTCACCACTATCTGTATAAACATGGAAATATCTACACCGTTATCTGTATGAACATGGTAATATCTACACCGCTACCTGTATAAACATGGAAATATCTACACCGCTACCTGCATATACATGGAAATATCTACACCGCTA
Organism: Gorilla gorilla gorilla; assembly: GCF_029281585.2. NCBI lineage: Eukaryota > Metazoa > Chordata > Mammalia > Primates > Hominidae > Gorilla > Gorilla gorilla. The sequence continues at coordinate 4,410,248 of NC_073234.2, forward strand.
CCTGTATAAACATGGAAATATCAGCACCGCTATCTGTATGAACATGGAAATATCTACACCGCTATCTGTATGAACATGGAAATAGCTACACCGCTATCTGTATGAACATGGAAATATCTACACCACTATCTGTATGAACATAGAAATATCTACACCGCTATCTGTATGAACATGGATATATCTACACAGCCATCTGGATGAACATGGGAATATCTACACCACTATCAGTATGAACATGGAAATATCTACACCGCTATCTGTATGAACATGGAAATATCTTCACCGCCATCTGTATGTACATGGATATATCTACACAGCCATCTGGATGAAGACGGAAATATCTACACCACTAACTGTATGAACATGGAAATAGCTACACCGCTATCTGTATGAACATGGATATATCTTCACCGCCATCTGTATGAACATGGATATATCTACACAGCCATCTGGATGAACATGGAAATATCTTCACAGGTATCTGTATGAACATGGAAATATATACACCGCTATCTGTGTAAACATGCATACATCTTCACTGCTATCTGTATAAACATGGAAATATCTACACCGCTATCTGTATGAACATGGAAATATCTAAACCGCTATCTGTTTGAACATGGAAATATCTACACCGCTATCTGCATGAAAATGGAAATATCTACACAGCTATCTGCATATACATGGAAATGTCTACAAAGCTATCTCTTTTCACATGGATATAAGTACCCCGCTATCTCTATAAACATGGAAATATCTACAACGCCATCTGTATGAACATGGAAATATCTGCACCGCCATCTGTATGAACATATAAATATCTACACCGCCATCTATATTAAGATGGAGATATCTACACCGCTATCTGTATAAACCTGGAAATATCTACACCGCTATCTGTATAAACATGGAAATATCTACACCGCTATTTGTATAAACATGGAAATATCTACACCGCTATCTGTATGAACATGGAAATATCTACACCGCTATCTGTGTAAACATGCATACAACTTCACCGCTATCTGTATAAACATGGAAATATCTACACCGCTATCTGTATGAACATGGAAATAGGTACACCGCTATCTGTATGAACATGGAAATATCTACACCGCTATCTGTATGAACATGGATATATCTACACAGCCATCTGGATGAACATGGAAATATCTACAAAGCTATCTGTGTAAACATGCATACATCTTTACCGCTATCTGTATAAACATGGAAATATCTACACCGCTATTTGTATAAACATGGAAATATCTACACCGCTATCTGTATGAACATGGAAATATCTACACCGCTATCTGTGTAAACATGCATACATCTTCACCGCTATCTGTATAAACATGGAAATAACTACACCGCTATCTGTATGAACATGGAAATAGGTACACCGCTATCTGTATGAACATGGAAATATCTACACCGCTATCTGCATGAAAATGGAAATATCTACACTGCTATCTGCATATACATGGAAATATCTACACAGCTATCTCTTTAAACATGGAAATAACTACACTGCTATCTGTATGAACATGGAAATATCTTCACCGCCGTCTGTATGAACATATAAATATCTACACCGCCATCTGTATTAAGATGGAGATATCTACACCGCTATCTGTATAAACATGGAAAGATATACAGAGCTATCTGTGAACATGGAAATATCTACACCGCCATCTGTATGAACATGGAAATATCTGCACCGCCATCTGTATGAACATATAAATATCTACACCGCCATCTGTATTAAGATGGAGATATCTACACCGCTATCTCAATAAACATGGAAATATCTACACCGCTATCTGTATAAACATTCAAATATCTACACCGCAATCTGTATAAACATGGAAATATCAGCACCGCTATCTGTATGAACATGGATATATCTTCACAGCCATCTGGAAGAACATGGAAATATCTACACCGCTATCTGTATGAACATGGAAATATCTACACCGCTATCTGGGTAAACATGCATACATCTTCACCGCTATCTGTATAAACATGGAAATATCTACACCGCTATCTGTATGAACATGGAAATAGCTACACCGCTATCTGTATGAACATATAAATATCTACACCGGTATCTGTATGAACATGGATATATCTACACAGCCATCTGGATGAACATGGAAATATCTACACCGCTATCTGTGTAAACATGCATACATCTTCACCACTATCTGTATAAACATGGAAATATCTACACCGCTATCTGTATGAACATGGAAATATCTACACCGCTATCTGTTTGAACATGGAAATATCTACACCGCTATCTGCATGAAAATGGAAATATCTACACTGCTATCTGCATATACATGGAAATATCTACACAGCTATCCCTTTACACATGGAAATATCTACACCGCTATCTGTATGAACATGGAAATATCTGCACCGCCATCTGTATGAACGTATAAATACCTACACCGCCATCTGTATTAAGATGGAGATATCTACACCGCTATCTGTATAAACATGGAAATATATACACCGCTATCTGTATGAAAATGGAAATATCTGCACCGCCATCTGTATGAAGAAATAAATATCTACACAGCAATCTGTATTAAAATGGAGATATCTACACCGCTATCTGAATAAACATGGAAATATCTACACCGCTACCTGTATAAACATGGAAATATCAGCACCGCTATCTGTATGAACATGGAAATATCTACACCGCTATCTGTATGAACATGGAAATATCTACAAAGTTATCTGAATGAACATGGAAATATCTACACCGCTATCTGTTTGAACTTGTAAATATCTACACCGCTATCTGCATGAAAATGGAAATATCTACAAAGCTATCTTCATATACATGGAAATATCTACACAGCTATCTCTTTTCTTATGGAAATAACTACACTGCTATATCTATAAACATCGAAATATCTACACTGCCATCTGTATGAACATGGAAATATCTGTAATGCCGTCTATATGAACATATAAATATCTACACCGCCATCTGTATTAAGAAGCAAATATCTAAACCGCTATCTGCATAAACATGGAAATATCTACACCGCTGCCTGTATAAACATGGAAATATCAGCACCGCTATCTGTATGAACATGGAAATATCTACACCGCTATCTGTATGAACATGGAAATATCTACACCGCTATCTGTATAAACATGGAAATATCTACACCGCTATCTGTATGAACATGGAAATATCTACACCGCTATCTGTATGAACATGGAAATATCTACACGGCTATCTGTTTGAACATGGAAATATCTACACCGCTATCTGCATGAAAATGGAAATATCTTCACTGCTATCTGCATATACATTTAAATATCTACACAGCTATCTCTTTACACATGGAAATAACTACACCGCTATCTGTACGAACATGGAAATATCAACACCGCCATCTGTATGAACATGGAAATATCTGCACCGCCATCTGTATGAACATATAAATATCTACACCGCCATCTGTATTAAGAAGGAAATATCTAAACCGCTATCTGTATAAACATGGAAATATCTACACCGCTATCTGCGTAAACATACATACATCTTCACCGCTATCCGTATAAACATGGAAATATGTACTCCGATATCTGTATGAACATGGAAATATCTACACCGCTATCTGCGTGAAAATGGAAATATCTACACTGCTATCTGCATATACATGGAAATATCTACACAGCTATGTCTTTACACATGGAAATAACTACACCGCTATCTGTATGAACATGGAAATATCTACACCGCCATCTGTATGAACATGGATATATCTGCACCGCCATCTGTATGAACATATAAATATCTACACCGCCATCTGTATTAAGATGGAGATATCTACACCGCTATCTGTATAAACATGGAAATATCTACACCGCTATCTGTATAAACATGGAAATATCTACACCGCTATCTGTATAAACATGGAAATATCTACACCGCTATCTGTTTGAACATGGAAATATCTACACCGCTATCTGCAAGAACATGGAAATATCTTCACCGCCATCTGTATGAACATGGATATGTCTACGCAGCCATCTAGATGAACATGGAAATATCTACACCGCGATCTGTATGAACATGGAAATATCTACACCGCTATCTGTATGAACATGGATATATCTACATAGCCCTCTGGATGAACATGGAAATATCCACAATTCTATCTGTGTAAACATGCATACATCTTCACCGCTAGCTGTATAAACATGGAAATATCTACACCGCTATCTGTATGAACACGGAAACATCTACACCGCTATCTGTTTGAAGATAGAAATATATACAATGCTATCTGAATGAAAATGGAAATATCTACACAGCTATCTGCATATACATGGAAATATCTACACAGCTATCTCTTTACACATGGAAATAACTACACCGTTATCTGTATGAACATGGAAATATCTACACTGCCATCTGTATGAACATGGAAATATCTGCACCGCCATCGGTATGAGCATATAAATATCTACACCGCCATCTGTATTAAGATGGAGATATCTACACCGCTATCTGAATAAACATGGAAATATCTACACCGCTATCTGTATAAACATGGAAATATCTACACAGCTATCTGTATAAACATGGAAATATCTACACCGCTACCTGCATAAACATGGAAATATCAGCAACGCAATCTGTATGAACATGGATATATCTACACAGCCATCTGTATCAACATGGAAATATCTACACCACTATCTGTATGAACATGGAAATATCTACACCGCTATCTGTATGAACATGGAAATATCTACACCGCTATCTGTTTGAACATGGAAATATCTACACCGATATCTGCATGAAAATGGAAATATCTACTCTGCTATCTGCATATACATTTAAATATCTACACAGATATCTCTTTACACATGGAAATAACTACACCGCTATCTGTATGAACATGGAAATATATACACCACCATCTGTATGAACATGGAAATATCTGCACCGCCATCTGTATGAACATGGATATATCTACACCGCAATCTGTATGAACATGGAAATATCTACACCGCTATCTGTATGAACATGGAAATATCTACACCGCTATCTGTATGAACATGGAAATATCTACACCGCTATCTGTTTGAACATGGAAATATCTACACCACTATCTGCATGAACATGGAAATATCTTCACCGCCGTCTGTATGAACACGGATATGTCTACGCATCCATCTAGATGAACATGGAATTATCTACACCGCGATCTGTATGAACATGGAAATATCTACACCGCTATCTGTGTAAACATGCATACATCTTCAGCGCTATCTGTATAAACATGGAAATATCTACACCGCTATCCGTATGAACATGGAAATATCTACACCGCTTTCTGTTTGAACATGGAAATATCTAAACCGCTATCTGCATAAAAATAGAAATACCTACACAGCTATCTGCATATACATGGAAATATCTACAAAGCTATCTCTTTACACATGGAAATAACTACACCGCTATCTGTATGAACATGGAAATATCTACACCGACATCTGTATGAACATGGAAATTTCTGCACCGCCATCTGTATGAACATATAAATATCTACACCGCCATCTGTATTAAGATGGAGATATCTACACTGCTATCTGTATAAACATGGAAATATCTACACCGCTATCTGTATAAACATGGAAATATCTACACCTCTATCTGTATAAACATGGAAATATCTACACCACTACCTGTATAAACATGGAAATATCAGCACCGCTATCTGTATGAACTTGGAAATATCTACACCGCTATCTGTATGAACATGGAAATATCTACACCGCTATCTGTATGAACATGGAAATATCTACACCGCTATCTGTATGAACATGGAAATATCTACACCGCTATCTGTTTGAACATGGAAATATCTACACCGCTATCTGTATGAACGTGGAAATATCTTCACCGCCATCTGTATGAAAATGGATATATCTACACAGCCATCTGGATGAACATGGAAATATCTACACCGCAATCTGCATGAACATGGAAATATCTACATCGCTATCTGTTTGAACATGGAAATATCTACACCGCTATCTGCATGAAAATGGAAATATCTACACTGCTATCTGCATATACATTTAAATATCTACACAGCTATCTCTTTACACATGGAAATAACTACACCGCTATCTGTATGAACATGGAAATATCTACACCGCCATCTGTATGAACATGGAAATATCTGCACCGCCGTCTGTATGAACATATAAATATCTACACCGCCATCTGTATTAAGATGGAGATATCTACACTGCTATCTGTATAAACATGGAAATATCTACACCGCTATCTGTATAAACATAGAAATATCTACACCCCTATCTGTATAAACATGGAAATATCTACACCGCTACCTGAATAAACATGAAAATATCAGCACTGCAATCTGTATGAACATGGAAATATCTACACCGCTATATGTATGAACATGGAAATATCCACACAGCTATCTGTATGACCATGGAAGTATCTACACCGCTATCTGTATGAACATGGAAATATCTACACCGCTGTCTGCATGAAAATGGAAATATCTACACAGCTATCTGCATATACATGGAAATATCTACACAGCTATCTCTTTACACATGGAAATAACTACACCGCTATCTGTATAAACATGGAAATATCTACACCGCGATCTGTATGAACATGGAAATATCTGCACCGCCATCTGTATGAACATATAAATATGTACACCGCCATCTGTATTAAGAAGGAGATATCTACACTGCTATCTGTATAAAGATGGAAATATCTACACCGCTATATGTATAAACATGGAAATATCTACACCGCTATCTGTATAAACATGGAAATATCTACACCGCTACCTGTATAAACAAGGAAATATCAGCACCGCTATCAGTGAGAACATGGAAATATCTACACTGCTATCTGTATGAACATGGAAATATATACACCGCTATCAGTATGAACATGGAAATATCTTCACCGTCATCTGTATGAACATGGATATACCTACACAGCCATCTGGATGAACATAGAAATATCTACACCGCTATCTGCATGAACATGGAAATATCTACAACGCTATATGTGTAAACATGCAAACATCTTCACTGCAATCTGTATCAGCATGGAAATATCTACACCGCTATCTGTATGAACATGGATATGTCTACACAGCCATCTGGATGAACATGGAAATATCTACACCGCAATCTGTATGAACATGGAAATATCTACACCGCTATCTGTGTAAACATGCATACATCTTCACCGCTATCTGTATAAACATGGAAATATCTACACCGCTATCTGAACATGGAAATATCTACACCGCTATCTGTATGAACATGGAAATATCTACACCGCTATCTGTTGGAAAATGCAAATATTTACACCGCTATCTGCATGAAAATGGAAATATCTACACTGCTATCTGCATATACATGGAAATATCTACACAGCTGTCTCTTTACACATGGAAATAACTACTCCGCTATCTGCATGAACATGGAAATATCTACACCGCCATCTGTATGGACATGGAAATATCTGCACCGCCATCTCTATGAACACATAAATATCTACACCGCCATCTGTATTAAGATGGAGATATCTACACCGCTATATGTATAAACATGGAAATATCTACACCGCTATCTGTATAAACATGGAAATATCTAAACCGCTATCTGTATAAACATGGAAATATCTACATCGCTACCTGTATAAACATGGAAATATCAGCACCGCTATCTGTATGAACATGGAAATATCTACACCGCTATCTGTACCAACATGGAAATATCTACACCGCTATCTGTATGAACATGGAAATATCTACACCGCAATCTGTATGAACATTGATATATCTACACAGCCCTCTGGATGAACATGGAAATATCCACACCGCTATCTGTGTAAACATGCATACATCTTCACCGCTATCTGTATAAACATGGAAATATCTACACCGCTATCTGTATGAACATGGAAACATCTACACCGCTATCTGTTTGAAGATGGAAATATATACACCGCTATCTGCATGAAAATGGAAATATCTACACAGCTATCTGCATATAGATGGAAATAAGTACACAGCTATCTCTTTACGCATGGAAATAACTACACCGCCATCTGCATGACCATGGAAATATCTACACCGCCATCTGTATGAACATGGAAATATCTGCACCGACATCTGTATGAATATATAAATATCTACACCGCCATCTGTATTAAGATGGAGATATCTACACCGCTATCTGAATAAACATGGAAATATCTACACCGTTATCTGTATAAACATGGATATATCTACACCGCTATCTGTATAAACATGGAAATATCTACACCGCTACCTGTATAAACATGGAAATATCAGCACCGCTATCTGTATGAACATGGAAATATCTACACTGCTATCTGTATGAACATGGAAATATCTACACCGCTATCTGTATGAACATGGAAATATCTACAAAGCTATCTGAATGAACATGGAAATATCTACACCGCTATCTGCTTGAAAATGGAAATATCTACAAAGCTATCTGCATATACATGGAAATATCTACACAGCTATCTCTTTACACATGGAAATAACTACAACGCTATATCTATGAACATGGAAATATCTACACCGCCATCTGTATGATCGTGGAAATATCTGCACCGCCATCTCTATGAACATATACATATCTACACCACCATCTGTACTAAGAAGGAAATATCTAAACCGCTATCTGTATAAAGATGGAAATATATACACCACTACCTGTATAAACATGGAAATATCAGCACCGCTATCTGTATGAACATGGAAATATCTACACCGCTGTCTGTATGAACATGGAATTATATACACCGCTATCTGTATAAGCATGGAAATATCTACACCGCTATCTGTATGAACATGGAAATATCTACACCGCTATCTGTATGAAGATGGAAATATCTACACCGCTATCTGAACATGGAAATATCTACACCGCTATCTGCATGAAAATGGAAATATCGACACTGCTAACTGCATATAAATTTAAATATCTACACAGCTATCTCTTTACACATGGAAATAACTACACCGCTATCTGTATGAACATGGAAATATCTACACCGCCATGTGTATGAACATGGAAATATCTGCACCGCCATCTCTATGAACATATAAATGTCTACACCGCCATCTGTATTAAGATGGAGATATCTACACTTCTATCTGTATAAACATGGAAATATCTACACCGCTATCTGTATAAACATGGAAATATCTACACCGCTATCTGTATAAACATGGAAATATCTACATCAGTACCTGCATAAACATGGAAATATCAGCACTGCTATGTGTATGAACATGGAAATATCTACACCGCTATCTGAATGAACATGGAAATATCTACACCGCTATCTGTATGAACATGGATATATCTACACAGCCATCTGGATGAACATGGAAATATCTACACCGCTATTTGTATGAACATGGAAATATCTACACCGCTATTTGTGTAGACATGCATACATCTTCACCGCAATCTGCATAAGCAAGGAAATATCTACACCGCTATCTGTATGAACATGGAAATATCTACACCGCTATCTGTTTGAACATGGAAATATCTACACCGCTATCTGTATTAACATGGAAATATCTACACCGCTATCTGTATTAACATGGAAATATCTACACCGCTATCTGTATGAACATGGAAATATCTACACCGCTATCTGTATAAACATGGAAATATCTACACCGCTATCTGTATAAACATGGAAATATCTACACCGCTACCTGTATAAACATGGAAATATCAGCTCCGCTATCTGTATAAACATGGAAATATCTACACCGCTATCTGTATTAAGAAGGAGATATCTACACCGCTATCAGTATAAACATGGAAATATCTACACCGCTATCTGTATAAACATGGAAATATCTACACCGCTATCTGTATTAACATGGAAATATCTACACCGCTATCTGTATGAACATGGAAATATCTACACCGCTATCTGTATCAACATGGAAATATCTACACCGCTATCTGTATAAACTTGGAAATATCTACACCGCTACCTGTATAAACATGGAAATATCAGCTCCGCAATCTGTATAAACATGGAAATATCTGCACCGCCATCTGTATTAAGAAGGAGATATCTACACCGCTATCAGTATAAACATGGAAATATCTACACCGCTATCTGTATAAACATGGAAATATCTACACCGCTATCAGTATAAACATGGAAATATCTACACCGCTATCTGTATAAACATGGAAATATCTACACCGCTATCTGTATAAACATGGAAATATCTACACCGCTACCTGTATAAACATGGAAATATCAGCTCCGCTATCTGTATAAACATGGAAATATCTACACCGCTATCTGTATTAACATGGAAATATCTACACCGCTATCTGTATGAACATGGAAATATCTTCACCGCCATCTGTATGAACATGGATATATCTACACAGCCATCTGTATGAACATGGAAATATCTACTCCGCTATCCGTATGAACATGGAAATATCTACACCGTTATCTGTATGAACATGGAAATATCTTCACCACCATCTGTATGAACATGGATATGTCTACACAGCCATCTGGATGAACATGGAAATATCTACACCGCGATCTGTATGAACATGGAAATATCTACACCGCTATCTGTGTAAACATGCATACGTTTCACCGCTATCTGTATAAACATGGAAATATCTACACCGCTATCTGTTTGAACATGGAAATATCTAAACCGCTATCTGCATGAAAATAGAAATACCTACACAGCTATCTGCATATACATGGAAATATCTACAAAGATATCTCTTTTCAGATAGAAATAACTACACCGCTATCTTTATAAACATGGAAATATCTACACCGCCATCTGTATGAACATGGAAATGTCTGCACTGCCATCTGTATGAACATATAAATATCTGCACCGCCATCTGTATTAAGATGGAGATATCTTCACCGCTATCTGTATAAACTTGGAAATATCTACACCGCTATCTGTATAAACCTGGAAATATCTACACCGCTATCTGTATAAACATGGAAATATCTACACCACTACCTGTAGAAACATGGAAATATCAGCACCGCTATCTGTATGAACGTGGAAATATCTACACCGCTATCTCTATGAACATGCAAATATCTACACCGCTATCTGTATGAACATGGAAATAGCTACACCGCTATCTGTATGAACATGGAAATATCTACACCACTATCTGTATGAACATGGAAATATCTACACCGCTATCTGTATGAACATGGATATATCTCCACAGCCATCTGGATGAACATGGAAATATCTACACCGCTATCTGCATGAACATGGAAATATCTACACCGCTATTTGTGTAGACATGCATACATCTTCACCGCAATCTGCATAAGCAAGGAAATATCTACACCGCTATCTGTATGAACATGGAAATATCTACACCGCTATCTGTTTGAACATGGAAATATCTAAACCGCTATCAGCATGAAAATGGAAATATCTACACAGCTATCTGCATATACATGGAAATATCTACAAAGCTATCTCTTTACACATGGAAATAACTACACCGCTATCTCTATAAACATGGAAACATCTACACCGCCATCTGTATTAACATGGAAATATCTGCACCGCCATCTGTATGAACATATAAATATCTACACCGCCATCTGTATTAAAATGGAGATATCTACACTGCTATCTGTATTAACCTGGAAATATCTACACCGCTATCTGTATAAACATGGAAAGATCTACACCGCTATCTGTATAAACATGGAAACATCTACACCGCTACGTGAATAAACATGGAAATATCAGCACAGCTATCTGTATGAACATCGAAATATCTACACCGCTATCTGTACGAACATGGAAATATCTACACCGCTATCTGTATGAACATGGAAATAGCTACACCGCTATCTGTATCAACATGGAAATATCTACACCACTATCTGTATGAACATGGAAATATCTACACCGCTATCTGTATGAACATGGATATATCTACACAGCCATCTGGATGAACATGGAAATATCTACACCGCTATCTGTAAGAACCTGGAAATATCTTCTCCGCTATCTGTGTAAACATGCATACATCTTCACCGCTATCTGTATATACATGGAAATATCTACACCGCTATCTGTATGAACATGGAAATAGCTACACCGCTATCATTATGAACATGGAAATATCTACACCGCTATCTGTTTGAACATGGAAATATCTACACGGCTATCTGCATGAAAATGGAAATACCTACACTGCTATCTGCATATACAAGGAAATATCTACAGAGCTATCTCTTTACACATGGAAATAACTACACCGCTATCTCTATAAACATCGAAATATCTACACCGCCATCTGTATGAACATGGAAATATCTGCACCGCCATGTGTATGAACATATAAATATCTGCACCGCCATCTGAATTAAGAAGGAGATATCTACACCGCTATCAGTATTAACATGGAAATATCTACACCGCTATCTGTATAAACATGAAAATATCTTCACCACCATCTGTATGAACATGGATATGACTACACAGCCATCTGGATGAACATGGAAATATCTACACCGCGATCTGTATGAACATGGAAATATCTACACCGCTATCTGTGTAAACATGCATACATCTTCACCGCTATCTGTATAAACATGGAAATATCTACACCGCTATCTGTATGAACATGGAAATATCTACACCGCTATCTGTTTGAACATCTAAATATCTAAACCTCTATCTGCATGAAAATAGAAATACCTACACAGCTATCTGCATAAACATGGAAATATCTACAAAGCTATCTCTTTACAGATAGAAATAACTACACCGCTATCTTTATAAACATGGAAATATCTACACCGCCATCTGTATGAACATGGAAATGTCTGCACTGCCATCTGTATGAACATATAAATATCTGCACCGCCATCTGTATTAAAATGGAGATATCTTCACCGCTATCTGTATAAACTTGGAAATATCTACACCGCTATCTGTATAAACCTGGAAATATCTACACCGCTATCTGTATAAACATGGAAATATCTACACCACTACCTGTATAAACATGGAAATATCAGCACCGCTATCTGTATGAACGTGGAAATATCTACACCGCTATCTCTATGAACATGCAAATATCTACACCGCTATCTGTATGAACTTGGAAATAGCTACACCGCTATCTGTATGAACATGGAAATATCTACACCGCTATCTGTATGAACATGGAAATATCTACACCGCTATCTGTAAAACATGGATATATCTCCACAGCCATCTGGATGAACATGGAAATATCTACACCGCTATCTGCATGAACATGGAAATATCTACACCGCTATTTGTGTAGACATGCATACATCTTCACCGCAATCTGCATAAGCAAGGAAATATCTACACCGGTATCTGTATGAACATGGAAATATCTACACCGCTATCTGTTTGAACATGGAAATATCTAAACCGCTATCAGCATGAAAATGGAAATATCTACACAGCTATCTGCATATACATGGAAATATCTACAAAGCTATCTCTTTACACATGGAAATAACTAAACCGCTATCTCTATAAACATGGAAACATCTACACCGCCATCTGTATGAACATGGAAATATCTGCACCGCCATCTGTATGAACATATAAATATCTACACCGCCATCTGTATTAAGATGGAGATATCTACACTGCTATCTGTATAAACCTGGAAATATCTACACCGCTATCTGTATAAACATGGAAAGATCTACACCGCTATCTGTATAAACATGGAAACATCTACACCGCTACCTGAATAAACATGGAAATATCAGCACAGCTATCTGTATGAACATCGAAATATCTACACCGCTATCTGTACGAACATGGAAATATCTACACCGCTATCTGTATGAACATGGAAATAGCTACACCGCTATCTGTTTCAACATGGAAATATCTACACCACTATCTGTATGAACATGGAAATATCTACACCGCTATCTGTATGAACATGGATATATCTACACAGCCATCTGGATGAACATGGAAATATCTACACCGCTATCTGTAAGAACCTGGAAATATCTACTCCGCTATCTGTGTAAACATGCATACATCTTCACCGCTATCTGTATATACATGGAAATATCTACACCGCTATCTGTATGAACATGGAAATAGCTACACCGCTATCTGTATAAACCTGGAAATATCTACACCGCTATCTGTATAAACTTGTAAATATCTACACCGCTACCTGTATAAACATGGAAATATCACCACCGCTATCTGTATGAACATGGAAATATCAGTCCCTCTACCTGTATGAACATTGAGATACCTACAACACTATCTGTAAGAACATGGAAATATCTACAGCGCTATCTGTCTGAACATGGAAATATCTTCACCACCATCTGTATGAACATGGATGTATCTACACAGCCATCTGTATGAACATGGAAATATCTACACCGCTATCTGTATGAACATGGAAATAGCAACACCGCTATCTGTATGAACATGGAAATATCTACAACACTATCTGTATGAACATGGAAATATCTACACCGCTATCTGTATGAACATGGAAATATCTACTCCGCTATCTTTATGAACATGGAAATATCTACACCATTATCTGTATGAACATGGAAATATCTTCACCACCATCTGTATGAACATGGATATGTCTACACAGCCATCTGGATGAACATGGAAATATCTACACCGCGATCTGTATGAACATGGAAATATCTACACCGCTATCTGTAAGAACCTGGAAATATCTACTCCGCTATCTGTGTAAACATGCATACATCTTCACCGCTATCTGTATATACATGGAAATATCTACACCGCTATCTGTATGAACATGGAAATAGCTACACCGCTATCAGTATGAACATGGAAATATCTACACCGCTATCTGTTTGAACATGGAAATATCTACACCGCTATCTGCATGAAAATGGAAATACCTACACTGCTATCTGCATATACAAGGAAATATCTACACAGCTATCTCTTTACACATGGAAATAACTACACCGCTATCTCTATAAACATCGAAATATCTACACCGCCATCTGTATGAACATGGAAATATCTGCACCGCCATGTGTATGAACATATAAATATCTGCACCGCCATCTGTATAAAGAAGGAGATATCTACACCGCTATCAGTATAAACATGGAAATATCTACACCGCTATCTGTAAAAACATGGAAATATCTACACCGCTATCTGTATAAACATGGAAATATCTACACCGCTACCTGTATAAACATGGAAATACCAGCTCCGCTATCTGTATAAACATGGAAATATCTACACCGCTATCTGTATTAACATGGAAATATCTACACCGCTATCTGTATGAACATGGAAATATCTTCACCACCATCTGTATGAACATGGATATGTCTACACAGCCATCTGGATGAACATGGAAATATCTACACCGCGATCTGTATAAACATGGAAATATCTACACCGCTATCTGTGTAAACATGCATACGTTTCACCGCTATCTGTATAAACATGGAAATATCTACACCGCTATCTGTATAAACATGGAAATATCTACAACGCTATCTGTATGAACATGGAAATATCTTCACCGCAATCTGCATAAGCAAGGAAATATCTACACCGCTATCTGTATGAACATGGAAATATCTACACCGCTATCTGTTTGAACATGGAAATATCTAAACCGCTATCAGCATGAAAATGGAAATATCTACACAGCTATCTGCATATACATGGAAATAACTACAAAGCTATCTCTTTACACATGGAAATAACTACACCGCTATCTCTATAAACATGGAAACATCTACACCGCCATCTGTATGAACATGGAAATATCTGCACCGCCATCTGTATGAACATATAAATATCTACACCGCCATCTGTATTAAGATGGAGATATCTACACCGCTATCTGTATAAACCTGGAAATATCAACACCGCTATCTGTATAAACATGGAAAGATCTACACCGCTATCTGTATAAACATGGAAATATCTACACCGCTACCTGAATAAACAGGGAAATATAAGCACAGCTATCTGTATGAACATGGAAATATCTACACCGCTATCTGTACGAACATGGAAATAACTACACAGCTATCTGTATGAACATGGAAATAGCTACACAGCTATCTGTATCAACATGGAAATATCTACACCACTATCTGTATGAACATGGAAATATCTACACCGCCATCTGTATGAAGATGGATATATCTACACAGCCATCTGGATGAACATGGAAATATCTACACCGCTATCAGTATGAAGCTGGAAATATCTACTCCGCTATCTGTGTAAACATGCATACATCTTCACCGCTATCTGTATGAACATGGAAATATCTACACCGCTCTCTGTATGAATATGGAAATATCTACCCCGCTATCTGTGTAAACATGCATTCATCTTCACCGTTATCTGTATAAACATGGAAATATCTACACTGCTATCTGTATGAACATGGAAATATCTACACCACTATCTGTTTGAACATGGTAATATCTACACAGCTATCTGCATGAAAATGGAAATATCTACACAGCTATCTTCATATACATGGAAATGTCTACAAAGCTATCTATTTACACATGGATATAACTACACCGCTATCTCTATAAACATGGAAATATCTACACCGCCATCTGTATGAACATGGAAATATCTGCACCGCCATCTGTATGAACATATAAATATCTACACCGCCATCTATATTAAGATGGAGATATCTACACCGCTATCTGTATAAACATGGAAATATCTACACCGCTATCTGTATAAACATGGAAATATCTACACTGCTATCTGTATAAACATAGAAATATCTACACCGCTACCTGTATAAACATGGAAATATCAGCACCGCTATCTGTATGAATATGGAAAAATCTACACCGCTATCTGTATGAACATGGAAATATCTACACCGCTATCTGTATGAACATGGAAATAGCTACACCGCTATCTGTATGAACATGGAAATATTTACACCACTATCTGTATGAACATGGAAATATCTACACCGCTATCTGTATTAACATGGATATATCTACACAGCCATCTGGATGAACATGGAAATATCTACACCGCTATCTGTATGAACATGGAAATATCTACAACGCTATCTGTTTGAATATGGAAATATCTACACCGCTATCTGCATGAAAATGGAAATATCTACACTGCTATCTGCATATACATGGAAATATCTACACAGCTATCTCTTTACACATGGAAATAACTACACCGCTATCTGTATGAACATGGAAATATCTACACCGCCATCTGTATGAACATGGAAATATCTGCACCGCCATCAGTATGAACATGTAAATATCTACACCGCCATCTGTATTAAGAAGGAGATATCTAAACTGCTATCTGTATAAACATGGAAATATCTACACCGCTATCTGTATAAACATGGAAATATCTACACAGCTATCTGTATAAACATGGAAATATCTTCACAGCCATCTGGATGAACATGGAAATATCTACACCGCGATCTGTATGAACATGGAAATATCTACACCGCTATCTGTGTAAACATGCATACATCTTCACCGCTATCTGTATAAACATGGAAATATCTACACCGCTATCTGTATGAACCTGGAAATATCTACACCGCTATCTGTTTGAACATGGAAATATCTAAACCGCTATCTGCATGAAAATGGAAATATCTACACAGCTATCTGCATATACATGGAAATATCTACAAAGCTATCTCTTTACAGATGGAAACAACTAAACCGCTATCTCTATAAACATGGAAATATCTACACCGCCATCTGTATGAACATGGAAATATCTGCACCGCCATCTGAATGAACATATAAATATCTACACCGCCATCTGTATTAAGATGGAGATATCTTCACCTCTATCTGGATAAACTTGGAAATATCTACACCGCTATCTGTGTAAACCTGGAAATATCTACACTGCTATCTGTATAAACATGGAAATAACTACACCTCTATCTGTATAAACTTGTAAATATCTACACCGCTACCTGTATAAACATGGAAATATCACCACCGCTATCTGTATGAACATGGAAATATCAGTCCCTCTACCTGTATGAACATTGAGATACCTACAACACTATCTGTAAGAACATGGAAATATCTACAGCGCTATCTGTCTGAACATGGAAATATCTTCACCACCATCTGTATGAACATGGATGTATCTACACAGCCATCTGTATGAACATGGAAATATCTACACCGCTATCTGTATGAACATGGAAATAGCAACACCGCTATCTGTATGAACATGGAAATATCTACAACACTATCTGTATGAACATGGAAATATCTACACCGCTATCTGTATGAACATGGAAATATCTACTCCGCTATCTTTATGAACATGGAAATATCTACACCATTATCTGTATGAACATGGAAATATCTTCACCACCATCTGTATGAACATGGATATGTCTACACAGCCATCTGGATGAACATGGAAATATCTACACCGCGATCTATATGAACATGGAAATATGTACACCGCTATCTGTGTAATCATGCATACGTTTCACCGCTATCTGTATAAACATGGAAATATCTACACCGCTATCTGTATGAACATGGAAATATCTACACCGCTATCTGTTTGAACATGGAAATATCTAAACTGCTATCTGCATGAAAATAGAAATACCTACACAGCTATCTGCATATACATGGAAATATCTACAAAGCTATCTCTTTACAGACAGAAATAACTACACCGCTATCTTTATAAACATGGAAATATCTACACCGCCATCTGTATGAACATGGAAATGTCTGCACTGCCATCTGTATGAACATATAAATATCTGCACCGCCATGTGTATTAAGATGGAGATATCTTCACCGCTATCTGTATAAACTTGGAAATATCTACACCGCTATCTGTATAAACCTGGAAATATCTACACCGCTATCTGTATAAACATGGAAATATCTACACCACTACCTGTATAAACATGGAAATATCAGCACCGCTATCTGTATGAACGTGGAAATATCTACACCGCTATCTCTATGAACATGCAAATATCTACACCGCTATCTGTATGAACATGGAAATAGCTACACCGCTATCTGTATGACCATGGAAATATCTACACCACTCTCTGTATGAACATGGAAATATCTACACCGCTATCTGTATGAACATGGATATATCTCCACAGCCATCTGGATGAACATGGAAATATCTACACCGCTATCTGCATGAACATGTAAATATCTACACCGCTATTTGTGTAGACATGCATACATCTTCACCGCAATCTGCATAAGCTAGGAAATATCTACACCGCTATCAGTATGAACATGGAAATATCTACACCGCTATCTGTTTGAACATGGAAATATCTAAACCGCTATCAGCATGAAAATGGAAATATCTACAGAGCTATCTGCATATACATGGAAATATCTACAAAGCTATCTCTTTACACATGGAAATAACTACACCGCTATCTCTATAAACATGGAAACATCAACACCGCCATCTGTATGAACATGGAAATATCTGCACCGCCATCTGTATGAACATATAAATATCTACACCGCCATCTATATTAAGATGGAGATATCTACACCGCTATCTGTATAAACATGGAAATATCTACACTGCTATCTGTATAAACATGGAAATATCTACACCGCTATCAGTATACACATGGAAGTATCTGCACCGCTACCTGTATAAACTTGGAAATATCAGCACCGCTATCTGTATGAACTTGGAAATATCTACACCGCTATCAGTATGAACATGGAAATATCTACACCGCTATCTGTATGAACATGGAAATAGCTACACCGCTATCTGTATGAACATGGAAATACCTACACCACTATCTGTATGAACATGGAAATATCTACACCGTTATCTGTATGAACATGGATATATCTACACCACCATGTGTATGAACATGGAAATATCTGCACCGCCATCTGTATGAACATATAAATAACTACACCGCCATCTATATTAAGATGGTGATATCTACACCGCTATCTGTATAAACTTGGAAATATCTACACCGCTATCTGTATAAACATGGAAATATCTACACCGCTATCTGTTTGAACATGGAAATATCTACACCGCTATCTGCATGAAAATGGAAAAATCTACACAGCTATCTGCATATACATGGAAATGTCTACAGAGCTATCTCTTTAGACATGGATATAACTACACCGCTGTCTCTATAAACATGGAAATATCTACACCGCCATCTGTATGAACATGGAAATATCTGCATCGCCATCTGTATGAACATATAAATATCTACACCGCCATCTATATTAAGATGGAGATATCTACACCGCTATCTGTATAAACAAGGAAATATCTACACCGCTATCTGTATAAACATGGAAATATCTACAACGCTATCTTTATAAACATGGAAATATCTACACCGCTACCTGTATAAACATGGAAATATCAGCACTGCTATCTGTATGAACATGGAAATATCCACACCGCTATCTGTATGAACATGGAAATATCTACACCGCTATCTGTATGAACATGGAAATAGCTACACCGCTATCTGTATGAACATGGATATATCTACACCACCATGTGTATGAACATGGAAATATCTGCACCGCCATCTGTATGAACGTATAAATATCTACACCGCCATCTATATTAAGATGGTGATATCTACACAGCTATCTGTATAAACTTGGAAATATCTACACCGCTATCTGTATAAAGATGGAAATATCTACACCGCTATCTGTATAAACTTGGAAATACCTACACCGCTATCTGTATGAACATGGAAATAGCTACACCACTATCTGTATGAACATGGAAATATCTACAGCACTACCTGTATGAACATTGAAATATCTACACCTCTATCTCTATGAACATGGATATATCTACACAGCCATCTGGATGAACATGGAAATACCTACACCGCTATCTGTATAAACATGGAAATATCTACACCGCTACCTGTATAAACATGGAAATATCTACACCGCTACCTGTATAAACATGGAAATATCAGCACCGCTCTCTGTATGAACATGGAAATATCAGCCCCTCTATCTGAATGAACATGGAAATATCTACACCGCTATCTGTATGAACATGGAAATATCTACACCGCTATCCGTATGAACATGGAAATATCTTCACTGCCATCTATATGAACATGGATATATCTACACAGCCATCTGAATGAACATGGAAATATCTACACCGCTACCTGAATAAACATGGAAATATCAGCACAGCTATCTGTATGAACATGGAAATATCTACACCGCTATCTGTACGAACATGGAAATATCTACACCGCTATCTGTATGAACATGGAAATAGCTACACCGCTATCTGTATCAACATGGAAATATCTACACCACTATCTGTATGAACATGGAAATATCTACACCGCTATCTGTATGAACATGGATATATCTACACAGCCATCTGGATGAACATGGAAATATCTACACCGCTATCTGTAAGAACCTGGAAATATCTACTCCGCTATCTGTGTAAACATGCATACATCTTCACCGCTATTTGTATAAACATGGAAATATCTACACCGCTATCTGTATGAACATGGAAATAGCTACACCGCTATCAGTATGTACATGGAAATATCTACACCGGTATCTGTTTGAACATGGAAATATCTACACCGCTATCTGCATGAAAATGGAAATACCTACACTGCTATCTGCATATACAAGGAAATATCTACACAGCTATCTCTTTACACATGGAAATAACTACACCGCTATCTCTATAAACATCGAAATATCTACACCGCCAACTGTATGAACATGGAAATATCTGCACCGCCATGTGTATGAACATATAAATATCTGCACCGCCATCTGTATTAAGAAGGAGATATCTACACCGCTATCAGTACAAACATGGAAATATCTACACCGCTATCTGTATAAACATGGAAATATCTACACCGCTATCTGTATAAACATGGAAATATCTACACCGCTATCTGTATAAACATGGAAATATCTACACCGCTACCTGTATAAACATGGAAATATGAGCTCCGCTATCTGTATAAACATGGAAATATCTACACTGCTCTCTGTATGAACATGGAAATATCTACACCGCTATCTGTATGAACATGGAAATATCTTCACCGCCATCTGTATGAACATGGATATATCTACACAGCCATCTGTATGAACATGGAAATATCTACTCCGCTATCTGTATGAACATGGAAATATCTACACCGTTATCTGTATGAACATGGAAATATCTTCACCACCATCTGTATGAACATGGATATGTCTACACAGCCATCTGGATGAACATGGAAATATCTACACCGCGATCTGTATGAACATGGAAATATCTACACCGCTATCTGTGTAAACATGCATACGTTTCACCGCTATCTGTATAAACATGGAAATATCTACACCGCTATCTGTATGAACATGGAAATATCTACACCGCTATCTGTTTGAACATGGAAATATCTAAACCGCTATCTGCATGAAAATAGAAATACCTACACAGCTATCTGCATATACATGGAAATATCTACAAAGCTATCTCTTTACAGATAGAAATAACTACACCGCTATCTTTATAAACATGGAAATATCTACACCGCCATCTGTATGAACATGGAAATGTCTGCACTGCCATCTGTATGAACATATAAATATCTGCACCGCCATCTGTATTAAGATGGAGATATCTTCACCGCTATCTGTATAAACTTCGAAATACCTACACCGCTATCTGTATAAACCTGGAAATATCTACACCGCTATCTGTATAAACATGGAAATATCTACACCACTACCTGTATAAACATGGAAATATCAGCACCGCTATCTGTATGAACGTGGAAATATCTACACCGCTATCTCTATGAACATGCAAATATCTACACCGCTATCTGTATGAACATGGAAATAGCTACACCGCTATCTGTATGAACATGGAAATATCTACACCACTATCTGTATGAACATGGAAATATCTACACCGCTATCTGTATGAACATGGATATATCTCCACAGCTATCTGGATGAACATGGAAATATCTACACCGCTATCAGCATGAACATGGACATATCTACACCGCTATTTGTGTAGACATGCATACATCTTCACCGCAATCTGCATTAGCAAGAAAATATCTACACCGCTATCTGTATGAACATGGAAATATCTACAGCGCTATCTGTTTGAACATGGAAATATCTAAACCGCTATCAGCATGAAAATGGAAATATCTACACAGCTATCTGCATATACATGGAAATATCTACAAAGCTATCTCTTTACACATGGAAATAACTACACCGCTATCTCTATAAACATGGAAACATCTACACCGCCATCTGTATTAACATGGAAATATCTGCACCGCCATCTGTATGAACATATAAATATCTACACCGCCATCTGTATTAAGATGGAGATATCTACACTGCTATCTGTATAAACGTGGAAATATCTACACCGCTATCTGTATAAACATGGAAAGATCTACACCGCTATCTGTATAAACATGGAAATATCTACACCGCTACCTGAATAAACATGGAAATATCAGCACAGCTATCAGTATGAACATGGAAATATCTACACCGCTATCTGTATGAACATGGAAATATCTACACCGCTATCTGTATGAACATGGAAATATCTACACCGCTATCTGTATCAACATGGAAATATCTACACCACTATCTGTATGAACATGGAAATATCTACACCGCCATCTGTATGAAGATGGATATATCTACACAGCCATCTGGATGAACATGGAGATATCTACACCGCTATCTGTAGGAACCTGGAAATATCTACTCCGCTATCTGTGTAAACATGCATACATCTTCACCGCTATCTGTATAAACATGGAAATATCTACACCGCTATCTGTATGAACATGGAAATAGCTACACCGCTATCTGTATGAACATGGAAATATCTACACCGCTATCTGTATGAACATGGATATATCTACAAAGCCATCTGGATGAACATGGAAATATCTACACCGCTATCTGTGTAAACATGCATACATCGTCACCGTTATCTGTATGAACATGGAAATATCTACACCGCTATCTGTATGAACATGGAAATATCTACACCGATATCTGTGTAAACATGCGTACATCTTCACCGCTATCTGTATAAACATGGAAATATCTACACCGCTATCTGTATGAACATGGAAATATCTACACCGCTATCTGTTTGAACATGGAAATATCTACACCGCTATCTGCATGAAAATGGAAATATCTACACAGCTATCTGCATATACATGGAAATGTCTACAAAGCTATCTCTTTACACTTGGATATAACTACAACGCTATCTCTATAAACATGGAAATATCTACACCGCCATCTGTATGAACATGGAAATATCTGCACCGCCATCTGTATGAACATATAAATATCTACACCACCATCTATATTAACATGGAGATATCTATACCGCTATCTGTATAAACTAGGAAATATCTACACTGCTATCTGTATAAACATGGAAATATCTACACCGCTATCTGTATAAACCTGGAAATATCTACACCGCTATCTGTATAAACATGGAAATATCAGCACCGCTATCTGAATGAATATGGAAATATCTACACCGCTATCTGCATGAACATGGAATTATCTACACCGCTATCTGTATGAACATGGAAATAGCTACACCGCTATCTGTAGGAACATGGAAATATCTACACCACTATCTGTATGAATATGGAAATAAGTACACCGCTATCTGTATGAACATGGATATATCTACACAGCCATCTGGATGAACATGGAAATATCTACACCGCTATCTGTTTGAACATGGAAATATCTAAACCGCTATCTGCATGAAAATGGAAATATCTACACCGCCATCTGTATGAACATGGAAATATCTGCACCGCCATCTGAATGAACATATAAATATCAACACCGCCATCTGTATTAAGATGGAGATATCTTCACCGCTATCTGGATAAACTTGGAAATATCTACACCGCTATCTGTGTAAACCTGGAAATATCTACACTGCTATCTGTATAAACATGGAAATAACTTCACCTCTATCTGTATAAACATGTAAATATCTACACCGCTACCTGTATAAACATGGAAATATCAGCACCGCTATCTGTATGAACATGGAAATATCAGTCCCTCTACCTGTATGAACATGGAGATACCTACAACGCTATCTGTAAGAACATGGAAATATCTACAGCGCTATCTGTCTGAACATGGAAATATCTTCACCGCCGTCTGTATGAACATGGATGTATCTACACAGCCATCTGGATGAACATGGAAATATCTACACCGCTATCTGTATGAACATGGAAATAGCAACACCGCTATCTGTATGAACATGGAAATATCTACAACACTATCTGTATGAACATGGAAATATCTACACCGCTATCTGTATGAACATGGAAATATCTTCACCGCCATCTGTATGAACATGGATATATCTACAGAGCCATCTGGATGAACATGGAAATATCTACACCGCTATCTGTATGAACATGGAAATATATACTCCGCTATCTGTTTAAACATGCATACATCTTCACCGCTATCTGTATGAACATGGAAATATCTACACCGCTATCTGTACGAACATGGAAATAACTACACAGCTATCTGTATGAACATGGAAATAGCTACACCGCTATCTGTATCATCATGGAAATATCTACACCACTATCTGTATGAACATGGAAATATCTACACCGCCATCTGTATGAAGATGGATATATCTACACAGCCATCTGGATGAACATGGAAATATCTACACCGCTATCAGTATGAAGCTGGAAATATCTACTCCGCTATCTGTGTAAACATGCATACATCTTCACCGCTATCTGTATGAACATGGAAATATCTACACCGCTATCTGTATGAATATGGAAATACCTACCCCGCTATCTGTGTAAACATGCATTCATCTTCACCGCTATCTGTATAAACATGGAAATATCTACACCGCTATCTGTATGAACACGGAAATACCTACACCTCTATCTGTTTGAACATGGTAATATCTACACAGCTGTCTGCATGAAAATGGAAATATCTACACAGCTATCTTCATATACATGGAAATGTCTACAAAGCTATCTATTTACACATGGATATAACTACACCGCTATCTCTATAAACATGGAAATATCTACACCGCCATCTGTATGAACATGGAAATATCTGCACCGCCATGTGTATGAACATATAAATATCTACACCGCCATCTATATTAAGATGGAGATATCTACACCGCTATCTGTATAAACATGGAAATATCTACACCGATATCTGTATAAACATGGAAATATCTACACCGCTATCTGTATAAACATAGAAATATCTACACCGCTACCTGTATAAACATGGAAATATCAGCACCGCTATCTGTATGAATATGGAAAAATCTACACCGCTATCTGTATGAACATGGAAATATCTACACCGCTATCTGTATGAACATGGAAATAGCTTCACCGCTATCTGTATGAACATGGAAATATTTACACCACTATCTGTATGAACATGCAAATATCTACACCGCTATCTGTATGAACATGGATATATCTACACAGCCATCTGGATGAACATGGAAATATCTACACCGCTATCTGTATGAACATGGAAATATCTACACCGCTATCTGTTTGAATATGGAAATATCTACACCGCTATCTGCATGAAAATGGAAATATCTACACTGCTATCTGCATATACATGGAAATATCTACACAGCTATCTCTTTACACATGGAAATAACTACACCGCTATCTGTAAGAACATGGAAATATCTACACCGCCATCTGTATGAACATGGAAATATCTGCACCGCCATCAGTATGAACATGTAAATATCTACACCGCCATCTGTATTAAGAAGGAGATATCTAAACCGCTATCTGTATAAACATGGAAATATCTACACCGCTATCTGTATAAACATGGAAATATCTACACAGCTATCTGTATAAACATGGAAATATCTACACCGCTACCTGCATAAACATGGAAATATCAGCACCGCTGTCAGTATGAACATGGAAATATCTACACCGCTATCTGTATGAACATGGAAATATCTACACCGCTATCTGTATGAACATGGAAATATCTTCACAGCCATCTGGATGAACATGGAAATATCTACACCGCGATCTGTATGAACATGGAAATATCTACACCGCTATCTGTGTAAACATGCATACATCTTCACCGCTATCTGTATAAACATGGAAATATCTACACCGCTATCTGTATGAACATGGAAATATCTACACCGCTATCTGTTTGAACATGGAAATATCTAAACCGCTATCTGCATGAAAATGGAAATATCTACACAGCTATCTGCATATACATGGAAATATCTACAAAGCTATCTCTTTACAGATGGAAATAACTAAACCGCTATATCTATAAACATGGAAATATCTACACCGCCATCTGTATGAACATGGAAATATCTGCACCGCCATCTGAATGAACATATAAATATCTGCACCGCCATCTGTATTAAGATGGAGATATCTTCACCGCTATCTGTATAAACTTGGAAATATCTACACCGCTATCTGTATAAACCTGGAAATATCTACACCGCTATCTGTATAAACATGGAAATATCTACTCCACTCCCTGTATAAACATGGAAATATCAGCAGCGCTATCTGTATGAACGTGGAAATATCTACACCGCTATCTCTATGAACATGCAAATATCTACACCGCTAACTGTATGAACATGGAAATATCTGCACCGCCATCTGTATGAACATATAAATATCTACACCGCCATCTGTATTAAGATGGAGATATCTACACCGCTATCTGTATAAACATGGAAATATCTACACAGCTATCTATATAAACATGGAAATATCTACACTGCTACATGTATAAACATGGAAATAACAGCACCGCTATCTGTATGAACATGGAAATATCTACACAGCTATCTGTTTGAACATGGCAATATCTAAACCGCTATCTGCATATACATGGAAATATCTACACAACTATCTCTTTACACATGGAAATAACTACCGAGGTATCTGTATGAACATGGAAATATCTTCACCGCCATCTGTATGAACATGGATATATCTAAACAGCTATCTGTGTAAACATGCATACATCTTCACCGCTATCTGTATAAACATGGAAATATCTACACTGCTAACTGCATGAACATGGAAATATGTACACCGCTATCTGTTTGAACATGGATATATCTACACCGCTATCTGCATGAAAATGGAAATACCTACACAGCGATCTGCATATACATGGAAATATCTACAAAGCTATCTCTTTACACATGGAAATAACTTCAGCGCTATCTCCATAAACAAGGAAATATCTACACCACCATCTGTATGAACATGGAAATATCTGCACCGCCATCTGTATGAACATATAAATATCTACACCGCCATCTATATTAAGATGGTGATATCTACACCGCTATCTGTATAAACTTGGAAATATCTACACCGCTATGTGTCTAAACATGGAAATATCTACACCGCTATCTGTATAAACATGGAAATATCTACACCGCTACCTATATAAACATTTAAATATCAGCACCGCTATCTGTATGAACATGGAAATATCTACACCGCTATCTGTATGAACATGGAAATAGCTACACCACTATCTGTATGAAAATGGAAATATCTACAGCACTACCTGTATGAACATGGAAATAACTACACCTCTATCTCTATGAACATGGATATATCTACACAGCCATCTGGATGAACATGGAAACATCTACACCGCTATCTGTATAAACATGGAAATATCTACACCGCTACCTGTATAAACATGGAAATAACAGCACCGCTCTCTGTATGAACATGGAAATACCAGCCCATCTATCTGTATGAACATGGAAATATCTACACCGCTATCTGTATGAACATGGAAATATCTTCACGGACATCTGTATGAACATGGATACATCTACACAGCCATCTGGATGAACATGGAAATATCTACACCGCTATCTGTATGAACATGGAAATATCTACACCGCTATCTGTATGAATATGGAAATATCTACACCACTATCTGTATGAACATGGAAATATCTACACCGCTATCTGTATGAACATGGAAATATCTTCACCGCCATCTGTATGAACATGGATATATCTACACAGCCATCTGGATGAACATGGAAATATCTACACCGCTATCTGTATGAACATGGAAATATATACAACGCTATCTGTGTAAACATGCATACATCTTCACCGCTATCTGTATAAACATGGAAATATCTACACCGCTATCTGTATGAACATGGAAATATCTAAACCGCTATCTGTTTGAACATGGAAATATATACACCGCTATCTGCATGAAAATGGAAATATCTACACAGCTATCTGCATATACATGGAAATGTCTACAAAGCTATCTCTTTACACATGGATATAACTACACCGCTATCTATATAAACATGGAAATATCTACACCGCCATCTGTATGAACATGGAAATATCTGCACCGCCATCTGTATGAACATATAAATATCTACACCACCATCTATATTAAGATGGAGATATCTACACCGCTATCTGTATAAACCTGGAAATATCTACACCGCTATCTGTATAAACATGGAGATATCTACACCGCTATCTGTATAAACATGGAAATATCTACACCGCTAAATGTATAAACATGGAAATATCAGCACCGGTATCTGTATGAACATGGAAATATCTTCACCGCTATCTGTATGAACATGGAAATATATACACCGCTATCTGTATGAACATGGAAATATCTACACCGCTATCTGTGTAAACAAGCATACATCTTCACCGCTATCTGTATAAACATGGAAATATCTACACCGTTATCTGTATGAACATGGTAATATCTACACCACTACCTGTATAAACATGGAAATATCTACACCACTACCTGTATAAACATGGAAATATCTACACCGCTACCTGTATAAACATGGAAATATCAGCACCGCTCTCTGTATGAACATGGAAATATCAGCCCCTCTATCTGTATGAACATGGAAATATCTACACCGCTATCTGTATGAACATGGAAATATCTACACTGCTATCTGTATGAACATGGAAATATCTTCCCCGCCATCTGTATGAACACGAATATATCTACACTGCCATCTGGATGAATATGGAAATATCTACACCGCTATCTGTATGAACATGGAAATAGCTACACCGCTATCTGTATGAATATGGAAATATCTACACCACTATCTGTATGAACATGGAAATATCTACACGGCTATCTGTATGAACATGGAAATATCTTCACCGCCATCTGTATGAAAATGGATATATCTCCACAGCCATCTGGATGAACATGGAAATATCTACACCACTATCTGTATGAACATGGAAATAGCTACACCGCTATCTGTATGAACATGGAAATATCTTCACCGCAATCTGTATGAACATGGATATATCTACACAGCCATCTGGATGAACATGGAAATATCTACACAGCTATCTGTATGAACATGGAAATATATACACCGCTATCTGTGTAAACATGCATACATCTTCACTGCTATCTGTATAAACATGGAAATATCTACACCGGTATCTGTATGAACATAGAAATATCTACACCACTATCTGTTTGAACATGGAAATATCTACACCGCTATCTGCATGAAAATGGAAATACCTACACAGCGTTCTGCATATACATGGAAATATCTACAAAGCTATCTCTTTACACATGGAAATAACTACAGCGCTATCTCTATAAACAAGGAAATATCTACACCACCATCTGTATGAACATGGAAATATCTGCACCGCCATCTGTATGAACATATAAATATCTACACCGCCATCTATATTAAGATGGTGATATCTACACCGCTATCTGTATAAACTTGGAAATATCTACACCGCTATCTGTATAAACATGGAAATATCTACACCGCTATCTGTATAAACATGGAAATATCTACACCGCTACCTATATAAACATATAAATATCAGCACCGCTATCTGTATGAACATGGAAATATCTACACCGCTATCTCTATGAACATGGAAATATCTACACCGCTATCTGTATGAACATGGAAATAGCTACACCACTATCTGTATGAAAATGGAAATATCTACATCACTACCTGTATGAACATGGAAATAACTACACCTCTATCTCTATGAACATGGATATATCTACACAGCCATCTGGATGAACATGGAAACATCTACACCGCTATCTGTATAAACATGGAAATATCTACACCGCTATCTGTATGAACATGGAAATATCTACACCGCTATCTGTATGAACATGGAAATATCTTCACCGCCATCTGTATGAACACGAATATATCTACACAGCCATCTGGATGAACATGGAAATATCTACACCACCATCTGTATGAACATGGAAATATCTGCACCGCCATCTGTATGAACATATAAATATCTACACCGCCATCTCTATTAAGATGGTGATATCTACACCACTATCTGTATAAACTTGGAAATATCTACACCGCTATCTGTATAAACATGGAAATATCTACACCGCTATCTGTATAAACATGGAAATATCTACACCGCTACCTATATAAACATTTAAATATCAGCACCGCTATCTGTATGAACATGGAAATATCTACACCGCTATCTCTATGAACATGGAAATATCTACACCGCTATCTGTATGAACATGGAAATAGCTACACCACTATCTGTATGAACATGGAAATATCTACAGCACTACCTGTATGAACATGGAAATAACTACACCTCTATCTCTATGAACATGGATATATCTACACATCCATCTGGATGAAAATGGAAACATCTACACCGCTATCTGTATAAACATGGAAATATCTACACCGCTACGTGTATAAACATTGAAATATCTACACCGCTACCTGTATAAACATGGAAATATCAGCACCGCTCTCTGTATGAACATGGAAATACCAGCCCATCTATCTGTATGAACATGGAAATATCTACACCGCTATCTGTATGAACATGGAAATATCTTCACCGCCATCTGTATGAACATGGATACATCTACACAGCCATCTGGATGAACATGGAAATATCTACACCGCTATCTGTATGAACATGGAAATAGCTACACCGCTATCTGTATGAATATGGAAATATCTACACCACTATCTGTATGAACATGGAAATATCTACACCGCTATCTGTATGAACATGGAAATATCTTCACCGCCATCTGCATGAACATGGATATATCTACACAGCCATCTGGATGAACATGGAAATATCTACACCACTATCTGTATGAGCATGGAAATATATACAACGCTATCTGTGTAAACATGCATACATCTTCACCGCTATCTGTATAAACATGGAAATATCTACACCGCTATCTGTATGAACATGGAAATATCTAAACCGCTATCTGTTTGAACATGGAAATATCTACACCGCTATCTGCATGAAAATGGAAATATCTACACAGCTATCTGCATACACATGGAAATGTCTACAAAGCTATCTCTTTACACATGGATATAACTACACCGCTATCTCTATAAACCTGGAAATATCTACACCGCCATCTGTATGAACATGGAAATATCTGCACCGCCATCTGTATGAACATATAAATATCTACACCGCCATCTATATTAAGATGGAGATATCTACACCGCTATCTGTATAAACCTGGAAATATCTACACCGCTATCTGAATAAACATGGAGATAGCTACACCGCTATCTGTATAAACATGGAAATATCTACA
The DNA here is from genome assembly GCF_029281585.2 of Gorilla gorilla gorilla. Classification (NCBI taxonomy): domain Eukaryota; kingdom Metazoa; phylum Chordata; class Mammalia; order Primates; family Hominidae; genus Gorilla; species Gorilla gorilla. Next base: position 4,443,219 of record NC_073234.2, read on the forward strand.
CCACTATCTGTATGAACATGGAAATATCTACACTGCTATCTGTATGAACATAGAAATATCTACACCGCTATCTGTGTAAACAAGCATACATCTTCACCGCTATCTGTATAAACATGGAAATATCTACACCGTTATCTGTATGAACATGGTAATATCTACACCACTACCTGTATAAACATGGAAATATCTACACCAGTATCTGTATGAACATGGAAATATCTACACCGCTATCTGTATGAACATGGAAATAGCTACACCGCTATCTGTATTAACATGGAAATATCTACACCACTATCTGTATGAACATGGAAATATCTACACTGCTATCTGTATGAACATGGTAATATCTACACCACTACCTGTACAAACATGGAAATATCTACACCACTACCTGCATAAACATGGAAATATCTACACCGCTACCTGTATAAACATGGAAATATCAGCACCGATCTCTGTATGAACATGGAAATATCAGCCCCTCTCTCTGTATGAACATGGAAATATCTACACCGCTATCTGTATGAACATGGAAATATCTACACCGCTATCTGTATGAACATGGAAATATCTTCACCGCCACCTGTATGAACACGAATATATCTATACAGCCATCTGGATGAACATGGAAATATCTGCATCGCCATCTGTATGAACATATAAATATCTACACCGCCATCTATATTAAGATGGAGATATCTACACCGCTATCTGTATAAACATGGAAATATCTACACCGCTATCTGTTTGAACATGGAAATATCTACACCGCTATCTGCATGAAAATGGAAATATCTATACAGATATCTGCATATACATGGAAATATCTACAAAGCTATCTCTTTACACATGGAAATAACTACACCGCCATCTCTATAAACATGGAAATATCTACAGCGCCATCTGTATGAACATGGAAATATCTGCACCGCCATCTGTATGAACATATAAATATCTACACCGCCATCTGTATTAAGATGGAGATATCTACACCGCTATCTGTATAAACCTGGAAATATCTACACCGCTATCTGTATAAACATGGAAAGATCCACACCGCTATCTGAATAAACATGGAAATATCTACACCGCTACCTGAATAAACATGGAAATATCAGCACAGCTATCTGTATGAACATGGAAATATCTACACCGCTATCTGTACGAACATGGAAATATCTACACCGCTATCTGTATGAACATGGAAATAGCTACACCGCTATCTGTATCAACATGGAAATATCTACACCACTATCTGTATGAACATGGAAATATCTACACCACTATCTGTATGAACATGGATATATCTACACAGCCATCTGGATGAACATGGAAATATCTACACCGCTATCTGTATGAACATGGAAATAGCGACACCGCTATCTGTATGAATATGGAAATATCTACACCACTATCTGTATGAACATGGAAATATCTTCACCGCCATCTGTATGAAAATGGATATATCTACACAGCCATCTGGATGAACATGGAAATATCTACACCGCTATCTGTATAAACATGGAAATATCTACACAGCTATCTGTATGAACATGGAAATATATACACCGCTATCTGTGTAAACATGCATACATCCTCACCGCTATCTGTATAAACATGGAAATATCTACACCGCTATCTGTATGAACATAGAAATATCTACACCGCAATCTGTTTGAACATGGAAATATCTACACCGCTATCTGCATGAAAATGGAAATATCTACACAGCTATCTGCATATACATGGAAATGTCTACAAAGCTATCTCTTTACACATGGATATAACTACACCGCTATCTCTATAAACATGGAAATATCTACACCGCCATCTGTATGAACAGGGAAATATCTGCATCGCCATCTGTATGAACATATAAATATCTACACCGCCATCTATATTAAGATGGAGATATCTACACTGCTATCAGTATAAACATGGAAATATATACACTGCTATCTGTATAAACATGGAAATATCTACACCGCTATCTGTATACACATGGAAGTATCTACACCGCTACTTGTATAAACTTGGAAATATCAGCACCGCTATCTGTATGAACTTGGAAATATCTACACCGCTATCTGTATGAACATGGAAATATCTACACCGCTATCTGTATGAACATGGAAATAGCTACACCGCTATCTGTATGAACATGGAAACATCTACACCACTATCTGTATGAACATGGAAATATCTACACCGATATCTGTATGAACATGGATATATCTACACCACCATGTGTATGAACATGGAAATATCTGCACCGCCATCTGTATGAACATATAAATATCTACACCACCATCTATATTAAGATGGTGATATCTACACCGCTATCTGTATAAACTTGGAAATATCTACACCGCTATCTGTATAAACATGGAAATATCTAGACCGCTATCTGTTTGAACATGGAAATATCTACACCGCTATCTGCATGAAAATGGAAATATCTACACAGCTATCTGCATATACATGGAAATGTCTACAAAGCTATCTCTTTAGACATGGATATAACTACACCGCTATCTCTATAAACATGGAAATATCTACACCGCCATCTGTATGAACATGGAAATATCTGCATCGCCATCTGTATGAACATATAAATATCTACACCGCCATCTATATTAAGATGGAGATATCTACACCGCTATCTGTATAAACATGGAAATATCTACACCGCTATCTGTTTGAACATGGAAATATCTACACCGCTATCTGCATGAAAATGGAAATATCTATACAGATATCTGCATACACATGGAAATATCTACAAAGCTATCTCTTTACACATGGAAGTAACTACACCGCCATCTCTATAAACATGGAAATATCTACAGCGCCATCTGTATGAACATGGAAATATCTGCACCGCCATCTGTATGAACATATAAATATCTACACCGCCATCTGTATTAAGATGGAGATATCTACACCGCTATCTGTATAAACCTGGAAATATCTACACCGCTATCTGTATAAACATGGAAAGATCCACACCGCTATCTGAATAAACATGGAAATATCTACACCGCTACCTGAATAAACATGGAAATATCAGCACAGCTATCTGTACGAACATGGAAATATCTACACCGCTATCTGTACGAACATGGAAATATCTACACCGCTATCTGTATGAACATGGAAATAGCTACACCGCTATCTGTATCAACATGGAAATATCTACACCACTATCTGTATGAACATGGAAATATCTTCACCGCCATCTGTATGAAAATGGATATATCTACACAGCCATCTGGATGAACATGGAAATATCTACACCGCTATCTGTATAAACATGGAAATATCTACACAGCTATCTGTATGAACATGGAAATATATACACCGCTATCTGTGTAAACATGCATACATCTTCACCGCTATCTGTATAAACATGGAAATATCTACACCGCTATCTGTATGAACATAGAAATATCTACACCGCAATCTGTTTGAACATGGAAATATCTACACCGCTATCTGCATGAAAATGGAAATATCTACACAGCTATCTGCATATACATGGAAATGTCTACAAAGCTATCTCTTTACACATGGATATAACTACACCGCTATCTCTATAAACATGGAAATATCTACACCGCCATCTGTATGAACATGGAAATATCTGCATCGCCATCTGTATGAACATATAAATATCTACACCGCCATCTATATTAAGATGGAGATATCTACACTGCTCTCTGTATAAACATGGAAATATATACACCGCTATCTGTATAAACATGGAAATATCTACACCGCTATCTGTATACACATGGAAGTATCTACACCGCTACCTGTATAAACTTGGAAATATCAGCACCGCTATCTGTATGAACATGGAAATATCTACACCGCTATCTGTATGAACATGGAAATATCTACACCGCTATCTGTATGAACATGGAAATAGCTACACCGCTATCTGTATGAACATGGAAACATCTACACCACTATCTGTATGAACATGGAAATATCTACACCGATATCTGTATGAACATGGATATATCTACACCACCATGTGTATGAACATGGAAATATCTGCACCGCCATCTGTATGAACATATAAATATCTACACCACCATCTATATTAAGATGGTGATATCTACACCGCTATCTGTATAAACTTGGAAATATCTACACCGCTATCTGTATAAACATGGAAATATCTAGACCGCTATCTTTTTGAACATGGAAATATATACACCGCTATCTGCATGAAAATGGAAATATCTACACAGCTATCTGCATATACATGGAAATGTCTACAAAGCTATCTCTTTAGACATGGATATAACTACACCGCTAACTCTATAAACATGGAAATATCTACACCGCCATCTGTATGAACATGGAAATATCTGCATCGCCATCTGTATGAACATATAAATATCTACACCGCCATCTATATTAAGATGGAGATATCTACACCGCTATCTGTATAAACATGGAAATATCTACACAGCTATCTGTTTGAACATGGAAATATCTACACCGCTATCTGCATGAAAATGGAAATATCTATACAGATATCTGCATATACATGGAAATATCTACAAAGCTATCTCTTTACACATGGAAATAACTACACCGCCATCTCTATAAACATGGAAATATCTACAGCGCCATCTGTATGAACATGGAAATATCTGCACCGCCATCTGTATGAACATATAAATATCTACACCGCCATCTGTATTAAGATGGAGATATCTACACCGCTATCTGTATAAACCTGGAAATACCTACACCGCTATCTGTATAAACATGGAAAGATCCACACCGCTATCTGAATAAACATGGAAATATCTACACCGCTACCTGAATAAACATGGAAATATCAGCACAGCTATCTGTATGAACATGGAAATATCTACACCGCTATCTGTACGAACATGGAAATATCTACACCGCTATCTGTATGAACATGGAAATAGCTACACCGCTATCTGTATCAACATGGAAATATCTACACCACTATCTGTATGAACATGGAAATATCTACACCACTATCTGTATGAACATGGATATATCTACACAGCCATCTGGATGAACATGGAAATATCTACACCGCTATCTGTATGAACATGGAAATAGCGACACCGCTATCTGTATGAATATGGAAATATCTACACCACTATCTGTATGAACATGGAAATATCTTCACCGCCATCTGTATGAAAATGGATATATCTACACAGCCATCTGGATGAACATGGAAATATCTACACCGCTATCTGTATAAACATGGAAATATCTACACAGCTATCTGTATGAACATGGAAATATATACACCGCTATCTGTGTAAACATGCATACATCTTCACCGCTATCTGTATAAACATGGAAATATCTACACCGCTATCTGTATGAACATAGAAATATCTACACCGCATTCTGTTTGAACATGGAAATATCTACACCGCTATCTGCATGAAAATGGAAATATCTACACAGCTATCTGCATATACATGGAAATGTCTACAAAGCTATCTCTTTACACATGGATATAACTACACCGCTATCTCTATAAACATGGAAATATCTACACCGCCATCTGTATGAACAGGGAAATATCTGCATCGCCATCTGTATGAACATATAAATATCTACACCGCCATCTATATTAAGATGGAGATATCTACACTGCTATCAGTATAAACATGGAAATATATACACTGCTATCTGTATAAACATGGAAATATCTACACCGCTATCTGTATACACATGGAAGTATCTACACCGCTACCTGTATAAACTTGGAAATATCAGCACCGCTATCTGTATGAACTTGGAAATATCTACACCGCTATCTGTATGAACATGGAAATATCTACACCGCTATCTGTATGAACATGGAAATAGCTACACCGCTATCTGTATGAACATGGAAACATCTACACCACTATCTGTATGAACATGGAAATATCTACACCGATATCTGTATGAACATGGATATATCTACACCACCATGTGTATGAACATGGAAATATCTGCACCGCCATCTGTATGAACATATAAATATCTACACCACCATCTATATTAAGATGGTGATATCTACACCGCTATCTGTATAAACTTGGAAATATCTACACCGCTATCTGTATAAACATGGAAATATCTAGACCGCTATCTGTTTGAACATGGAAATATCTACACCGCTATCTGCATGAAAATGGAAATATCTACACAGCTATCTGCATATACATGGAAATGTCTACAAAGCTATCTCTTTAGACATGGATATAACTACACCGCTATCTCTATAAACATGGAAATATCTACACCGCCATCTGTATGAACATGGAAATATCTGCATCGCCATCTGTATGAACATATAAATATCTACACCGCCATCTATATTAAGATGGAGATATCTACACAGCTATCTGTATAAACATGGAAATATCTACACCGCTATCTGTTTGAACATGGAAATATCTACACCGCTATCTGCATGAAAATGGAAATATCTATACAGATATCTGCATACACATGGAAATATCTACAAAGCTATCTCTTTACACATGGAAGTAACTACACCGCCATCTCTATAAACATGGAAATATCTACAGCGCCATCTGTATGAACATGGAAATATCTGCACCGCCATCTGTATGAACATATAAATATCTACACCGCCATCTGTATTAAGATGGAGATATCTACACCGCTATCTGTATAAACCTGGAAATATCTACACCGCTATCTGTATAAACATGGAAAGATCCACACCGCTATCTGAATAAACATGGAAATATCTACACCGCTACCTGAATAAACATGGAAATATCAGCACAGCTATCTGTACGAACATGGAAATATCTACACCGCTATCTGTACGAACATGGAAATATCTACACCGCTATCTGTATGAACATGGAAATAGCTACACCGCTATCTGTATCAACATGGAAATATCTACACCACTATCTGTATGAACATGGAAATATCTACACCACTATCCGTATGAACATGGATATATCTACACAGCCATCTGGATGAACATGGAAATATCTACACCGCTATCTGTATGAACATGGAAATAGCGACACCGCTATCTGTATGAATATGGAAATATCTACACCACTATCTGTATGAACATGGAAATATCTTCACCGCCATCTGTATGAAAATGGATATATCTACACAGCCATCTGGATGAACATGGAAATATCTACACCGCTATCTGTATAAACATGGAAATATCTACACCGCTATCTGTACGAACATGGAAATATCTACACCGCCATCTGTATTAAGATGGAGATATCTACACTGCTATCTGTATAAACCTGGAAATATCTACACCGCTATCTGTATAAACATGGAAAGATCTACACCGCTATCGGTATAAACATGGAAATATCTACACTGCTACCTGAATAAACATGGAAATATCAGCACAGCTATCTGTATGAACATGGAAATATCTACACCGCTATCTGTATGAACATGGAAATATCTACACCGCTACCTGAATAAACATGGAAATATCAGCACAGCTATCTGTATGAACATGGAAATATCTACACCGCTATCTGTATGAACATGGAAATATCTACACCGCTATCTGTATGAACATGGAAATATCTACACCGCTATCTGTATCAACATGGAAATATCTACACCACTATCTGTATGAACATGGAAATATCTACATCGCCATCTGTATGACGATGGATATATCTACACCGATATCTGTATGAACATGGATATATCTACACCACCATGTGTATGAACATGGAAATATCTGCACGGCCATCTGTATGAACATATAAATATCTACACCGCCATCTATATTAAGATGGTGATATCTACACGGCTATCTGTATAAACTTGGAAATATCTACACCGCTATCTGTATAAACATGGAAATATCTAGACCGCTATCTGTTTGAACATGGAAATATCTACACCGCTATCTGCATGAAAATGGAAATATCTACACAGCTATCTGCATATACATGGAAATGTCTACAAAGCTATCTCTTTATTCATGGATATAACTACACCGCTATCTCTATAAACATGGAAATATCTACACCGCCATCTGTATGAACATGGAAATATCTGCATCGCCATCTGTATGAACATATAAATATCTACACCGCCATCTATATTAAGATGGAGATATCAACACCGCTATCTGTATAAACATGGAAATATATACACCGCTATCTGTTTGAACATGGAAATATCTACACCGCTATCTGCATGGAAATGGAAATATCTATACAGATATCTGCATATACATGGAAATATCTACAAAGCTATCTCTTTACACATGGAAATAACTACACCGCCATCTCTATAAACATGGAAATATCTACACCGCCATCTGTATGAACATGGAAATATCTGCACCGCCATCTGTATGAACATATAAATATCTACACCGCCATCTGTATTAAGATGGAGATATCTACACCGCTATCTGTATAAACCTGGAAATATCTACACCGCTATCTGTATAAACATGGAAAGATCCACACCGCTATCTGAATAAACATGGAAATATCTACACCGCTATCTGTATCAACATGGAAATATCTACACCACTATCTGTATGAACATGGAAATATCTACATCGCCATCTGTATGACGATGGATATATCTACACCGATATCTGTATGAACATGGATATATCTACACCACCATGTGTATGAACATGGAAATATCTGCACGGCCATCTGTATGAACATATAAATATCTACACCGCCATCTATATTAAGATGGTGATATCTACACGGCTATCTGTATAAACTTGGAAATATCTACACCGCTATCTGTATAAACATGGAAATATCTAGACCGCTATCTGTTTGAACATGGAAATATCTACACCGCTATCTGCATGAAAATGGAAATATCTACACAGCTATCTGCATATACATGGAAATGTCTACAAAGCTATCTCTTTATTCATGGATATAACTACACCGCTATCTCTATAAACATGGAAATATCTACACCGCCATCTGTATGAACATGGAAATATCTGCATCGCCATCTGTATGAACATATAAATATCTACACCGCCATCTATATTAAGATGGAGATATCAACACCGCTATCTGTATAAACATGGAAATATATACACCGCTATCTGTTTGAACATGGAAATATCTACACCGCTATCTGCATGGAAATGGAAATATCTATACAGATATCTGCATATACATGGAAATATCTACAAAGCTATCTCTTTACACATGGAAATAACTACACCGCCATCTCTATAAACATGGAAATATCTACACCGCCATCTGTATGAACATGGAAATATCTGCACCGCCATCTGTATGAACATATAAATATCTACACCGCCATCTGTATTAAGATGGAGATATCTACACCGCTATCTGTATAAACCTGGAAATATCTACACCGCTATCTGTATAAACATGGAAAGATCCACACCGCTATCTGAATAAACATGGAAATATCTACACCGCTACCTGAATAAACATGGAAATATCAGCACAGCTATCTGTATGAACATGGAAATATATACACCGCTATCTGTACGAACATGGAAATATCTACACCGCTATCTGTATGAACATGGAAATAGCTACACCGCTATCTGTATCAACATGGAAATATCTACACCACTATCTGTATGAACATGGAAATATCTACACCACTATCTGTATGAACATGGATATATCTACACAGCCATCTGGATGAACATGGAAATATCTACACCGCTATCTGTAAGAACCTGGAAATATCTACTCTGCTATCTGTGTAAACATGCATACATCTTCACCGCTATCTGTATATACATGGAAATATCTACACCGCTATCTGTATGAACATGGAAATAGCTACACCGCTATCAGTATGAACATGGAAATATCTACACCACTATCTGTTTGAACATGGAAATATCTACACCGCTATCTGCATGAAAATGGAAATACCTACACTGCTATCTGCATATACAAGGAAATATCTACACAGCAATCTCTTTACACATGGAAATAACTACACCGCTATCTCTATAAACATCGAAATATCTACACCGCCATCTGTATGAACATGGAAATATCTGCACCGCCATGTGTATGAACATATAAATATCTGCACTGCCATCTGTATTAAGAAGGAGATATCTACACCGCTATCAGTATAAACATGGAAATATCTACACCGCTATCTGTATTAACATGGAAATATCTACACCGCTATCTGTATGAACATGGAAATATCTTCACCGCCATCTGTATGAACATGGATATATCTACACAGCCATCTGTATGAACATGGAAATATCTACTCCGCTATCTGTATGAACATGGAAATATCTACACCGTTATCTGTATGAACATGGAAATATCTTCACCACCATCTGTATGAACATGGATATGTCTACACAGCCATCTGGATGAACATGGAAATATCTACACCGCGATCTGTATGAACATGGAAATATCTACACCGTTATCTGTGTAAACATGCATACGTTTCACCGCTATCTGTATAAACATGGAAATATCTACACCGCTATCTGTATGAACATGGAAATATCTACACCGCTATCTGTTTGAACATGGAAATATCAAAACCGCTATCTGCATGAAAATAGAAATACTTACACAGCTATCTGCATATACATGGAAATATCTACAAAGCTATCTCTTTACAGATAGAAATAACTACACCGCTATCTTTATAAACATGGAAATATCTACACCGCCATCTGTATGAACATGGAAATGTCTGCACTGCCATCTGTATGAACATATAAATATCTGCACCGCCATCTGTATTAAGATGGAGATATCTTCACTGCTATCTGTATAAACTTCGAAATATCTACACCGCTATCTGTATAAACCTGGAAATATCTACACCGCTATCTGTATAAACATGGAAATATCTACACCACTACCTGTATAAACATGGAAGTATCAGCACCGCTATCTGTATGAACGTGGAAATATCTACACCGCTATCTCTATGAACATGCAAATATCTACACCGCTATCTGTATGAACATCGAAATAGCTACACCGCTATCTGTATGAACATGGAAATATCTACACCACTATCTGTATGAACATGGAAATATCTACACCGCTATCTGTATGAACATGGATATATCTCCACAGCCATCTGGATGAACATGGAAATATCTACATCGCTATCTGCATGAACATGGAAATATCTACACCGCTATTTCTGTAGACATGCATACATCTCCACCGCAATCTGCATAAGCAAGGAAATATCTACACCGCTATCTGTATGAACATGGAAATATCTACACCGCTATCTGTTTGAACATGGAAATATCTAAACCGCTATCAGCATGAAAATGGAAATATCTACACAGCTATCTGCATATACATGGAAATATCTACAAAGCTATCTCTTTACACATGGAAATAACTACACCGCTATCTCTATAATCATGGAAACATCTACACCGCCATCTGTATTAACATGGAAATATCTGCACCGCCATCTGTATGAACATATAAATATCTACACCGCCATCTGTATTAAGATGGAGATATCTACACTGCTATCTGTATAAACCTGGAAATATCTACACCGCTATCTGTATAAACATGGAAAGATCTACACCGCTATCTGTATAAACATGGAAATATCTACACTGCTACCTGAATAAACATGGAAATATCAGCACAGCTATCTGTATGAACATGGAAATATCTACACCGCTATCTGTATGAACATGGAAATATCTACACCGCTACCTGAATAAACATGGAAATATCAGCACAGCTATCTGTATGAACATGGAAATATCTACACCGCTATCTGTATGAACATGGAAATATCTACACCGCTATCTGTATGAACATGGATATATCTACACCGCTATCTGTATCAACATGGAAATATCTACACCACTGTCTATATGAACATGGAAATATCTACACCGCCATCTGTATGACGATGGATATATCTACACAGCCATCTGGATGAACATGGAAATATCTACACCGCTATCTGTATGAACCTGGAAATATCTACTCCGCTATCTGTGTAAACATGCATACATCTTCACCGCTATCTGTATAAACATGGAAATATCTACACCGCTATCTGTATGAACATGGAAATAGCTACACCGCTATCTGTATGAACATGGAAATATCTACACCGCTATCTGTATGAACATGGATAGATCTACACAGCCATCTGGATGAACATGGAAATATCTACACCGCTATCTGTGTAAACATGCATACATCTTCACCGCTATCTGTATGAACATGGAAATATCTACACCGCTATCTGTATGAACATGGAAATATCTACACCGCTATCTGTGTAAACATGCATACATCTTCACCGCTATCTGTATAAACATGGAAATATCTACACCGCTATCTGTATGAACATGGAAATATCTACACCGCTATATGTATGAACATGGAAATATCTACACCGCTATCTGTTTGAACATGGAAATATCTAAACCGCTATCTGCATGAAAATAGAAATACCTACACAGCTATCTGCATATACATGGAAATATCTACAAAGCTATCTCTTTACAGATATAAATAACTACACCACTATCTTTATAAACATGGAAATATCTACACCGCCATCTGTATGAACATGGAAACGTCTGCACTGCCATCTGTATGAACATATAAATATCTGCACCGCCATCTGTATTAAGATGGAGATATCTTCACCGCTATCTGTATAAACTTGGAAATATCTACACCGCTATCTGTATAAAACTGGAAATATCTACACCGCTATCTGTATAAACATGGAAATATCTACACCACTACCTGTATAAAAATGGAAATATCAGCACCGCTATCAGTATGAACGTGGAAATATCTACACCGCTATCTCTATGAACATGCAAATATCTACACCGCTATATGTATGAACATGGAAATAGCTACACCGCTATCTGTATGAACATGGAAATATCTACACCACTATCTGTATGAACATGGAAATATCTACACCGCTATCTGTATGAACATGGATATATCTCCACAGCCATCTGGATGAACATGGAAATATCTACACCGCTATCTGCATGAACATGGAAATATCTACACCGCTATCTATATAAACATGGAAATATCTACACTGCTATCTGTATAAACTTGGAAATATCTACACCGCTACATGTATAAACATGGAAATAACAGCACCGCTATCTGTATGAACATGGAAATATCAGCCCCTCTATCTGTATGAACATGGAAATATCTACACCGCTATCTGTTTGAACATGGCAATATCTAAACCGCTATCTGCATATACATGGAAATATCTACACAACTATCTCTTTACACATGGAAATAACTACCGAGCTATCTGTATGAACATGGAAATATCTTCACCGCCATCTGTATGAACATGGATATATCTACACAGCCATCTGAATGAACATGGAAATATCTACACCGCTACCTGAATAAACATGGAAATATCAGCACAGCTATCTGTATGAACATGGAAATATCTACACCGCTATCTGTACGAACATGGAAATATCTACACCGCTATCTGTATGAACATGGAAATAGCTACACCGCTATCTGTATCAACATGGAAATATCTACACCACTATCTGTATGAACATGGAAATATCTACACCGCTATCTGTATGAACATGGATATATCTACACAGCCATCTGGATGAACATGGAAATATCTACACCGCTATCTGTAAGAACCTGGAAATATCTACTCCGCTATCTGTGTAAACATGCATACATCTTCACCGCTATTTGTATAAACATGGAAATATCTACACCGCTATCTGTATGAACATGGAAATAGCTACACCGCTATCAGTATGTACATGGAAATATCTACACCGGTATCTGTTTGAACATGGAAATATCTACACCGCTATCTGCATGAAAATGGAAATACCTACACTGCTATCTGCATATACAAGGAAATATCTACACAGCTATCTCTTTACACATGGAAATAACTACACCGCTATCTCTATAAACATCGAAATATCTACACCGCCAACTGTATGAACATGGAAATATCTGCACCGCCATGTGTATGAACATATAAATATCTGCACCGCCATCTGTATTAAGAAGGAGATATCTACACCGCTATCAGTACAAACATGGAAATATCTACACCGCTATCTGTATAAACATGGAAATATCTACACCGCTATCTGTATAAACATGGAAATATCTACACCGCTATCTGTATAAACATGGAAATATCTACACCGCTACCTGTATAAACATGGAAATATGAGCTCCGCTATCTGTATAAACATGGAAATATCTACACTGCTCTCTGTATGAACATGGAAATATCTACACCGCTATCTGTATGAACATGGAAATATCTTCACCGCCATCTGTATGAACATGGATATATCTACACAGCCATCTGTATGAACATGGAAATATCTACTCCGCTATCTGAATGAACATGGAAATATCTACACCGTTATCTGTATGAACATGGAAATATCTTCACCACCATCTGTATGAACATGGATATGTCTACACAGCCATCTGGATGAACATGGAAATATCTACACCGCGATCTGTATGAACATGGAAATATCTACACCGCTATCTGTGTAAACATGCATACGTTTCACCGCTATCTGTATAAACATGGAAATATCTACACCGCTATCTGTATGAACATGGAAATATCTACACCGCTATCTGTTTGAACATGGAAATATCTAAACCGCTATCTGCATGAAAATAGAAATACCTACACAGCTATCTGCATATACATGGAAATATCTACAAAGCTATCTCTTTACAGATAGAAATAACTACACCGCTATCTTTATAAACATGGAAATATCTACACCGCCATCTGTATGAACATGGAAATGTCTGCACTGCCATCTGTATGAACATATAAATATCTGCACCGCCATCTGTATTAAGATGGAGATATCTTCACCGCTATCTGTATAAACTTCGAAATACCTACACCGCTATCTGTATAAACCTGGAAATATCTACACCGCTATCTGTATAAACATGGAAATATCTACACCACTACCTGTATAAACATGGAAATATCAGCACCGCTATCTGTATGAACGTGGAAATATCTACACCGCTATCTCTATGAACATGCAAATATCTACACCGCTATCTGTATGAACATGGAAATAGCTACACCGCTATCTGTATGAACATGGAAATATCTACACCACTATCTGTATGAACATGGAAATATCTACACCGCTATCTGTATGAACATGGATATATCTCCACAGCCATCTGGATGAACATGGAAATATCTACACCGCTATCAGCATGAACATGGACATATCTACACCGCTATTTGTGTAGACATGCATACATCTTCACCGCAATCTGCATAAGCAAGAAAATATCTACACCGCTATCTGTATGAACATGGAAATATCTACAGCGCTATCTGTTTGAACATGGAAATATCTAAACCGCTATCAGCATGAAAATGGAAATATCTACACAGCTATCTGCATATACATGGAAATATCTACAAAGCTATCTCTTTACACATGGAAATAACTACACCGCTATCTCTATAAACATGGAAACATCTACACCGCCATCTGTATTAACATGGAAATATCTGCACCGCCATCTGTATGAACATATAAATATCTACACCGCCATCTGTATTAAGATGGAGATATCTACACTGCTATCTGTATAAACGTGGAAATATCTACACCGCTATCTGTATAAACATGGAAAGATCTACACCGCTATCTGTATAAACATGGAAATATCTACACCGCTACCTGAATAAACATGGAAATATCAGCACAGCTATCAGTATGAACATGGAAATATCTACACCGCTATCTGTATGAACATGGAAATATCTACACCGCTATCTGTATGAACATGGAAATATCTACACCGCTATCTGTATCAACATGGAAATATCTACACCACTATCTGTATGAACATGGAAATATCTACACCGCCATCTGTATGAAGATGGATATATCTACACAGCCATCTGGATGAACATGGAGATATCTACACCGCTATCTGTAGGAACCTGGAAATATCTACTCCGCTATCTGTGTAAACATGCATACATCTTCACCGCTATCTGTATAAACATGGAAATATCTACACCGCTATCTGTATGAACATGGAAATAGCTACACCGCTATCTGTATGAACATGGAAATATCTACACCGCTATCTGTATGAACATGGATATATCTACAAAGCCATCTGGATGAACATGGAAATATCTACACCGCTATCTGTGTAAACATGCATACATCGTCACCGTTATCTGTATGAACATGGAAATATCTACACCGCTATCTGTATGAACATGGAAATATCTACACAGCTATCTGTGTAAACATGCGTACATCTTCACCGCTATCTGTATAAACATGGAAATATCTACACCGCTATCTGTATGAACATGGAAATATCTACACCGCTATCTGTTTGAACATGGAAATATCTACACCGCTATCTGCATGAAAATGGAAATATCTACACAGCTATCTGCATATACATGGAAATGTCTACAAAGCTATCTCTTTACACTTGGATATAACTACAACGCTATCTCTATAAACATGGAAATATCTACACCGCCATCTGTATGAACATGGAAATATCTGCACCGCCATCTGTATGAACATATAAATATCTACACCACCATCTATATTAACATGGAGATATCTATACCGCTATCTGTATAAACTAGGAAATATCTACACTGCTATCTGTATAAACATGGAAATATCTACACCGCTATCTGTATAAACCTGGAAATATCTACACCGCTATCTGTATAAACATGGAAATATCAGCACCGCTATCTGAATGAATATGGAAATATCTACACCGCTATCTGCATGAACATGGAATTATCTACACCGCTATCTGTATGAACATGGAAATAGCTACACCGCTATCTGTAGGAACATGGAAATATCTACACCACTATCTGTATGAATATGGAAATAAGTACACCGCTATCTGTATGAACATGGATATATCTACACAGCCATCTGGATGAACATGGAAATATCTACACCGCTATCTGTTTGAACATGGAAATATCTAAACCGCTATCTGCATGAAAATGGAAATATCTACACCGCCATCTGTATGAACATGGAAATATCTGCACCGCCATCTGAATGAACATATAAATATCAACACCGCCATCTGTATTAAGATGGAGATATCTTCACCGCTATCTGGATAAACTTGGAAATATCTACACCGCTATCTGTGTAAACCTGGAAATATCTACACTGCTATCTGTATAAACATGGAAATAACTTCACCTCTATCTGTATAAACATGTAAATATCTACACCGCTACCTGTATAAACATGGAAATATCAGCACCGCTATCTGTATGAACATGGAAATATCAGTCCCTCTACCTGTATGAACATGGAGATACCTACAACGCTATCTGTAAGAACATGGAAATATCTACAGCGCTATCTGTCTGAACATGGAAATATCTTCACCGCCGTCTGTATGAACATGGATGTATCTACACAGCCATCTGGATGAACATGGAAATATCTACACCGCTATCTGTATGAACATGGAAATAGCAACACCGCTATCTGTATGAACATGGAAATATCTACAACACTATCTGTATGAACATGGAAATATCTACACCGCTATCTGTATGAACATGGAAATATCTTCACCGCCATCTGTATGAACATGGATATATCTACAGAGCCATCTGGATGAACATGGAAATATCTACACCGCTATCTGTATGAACATGGAAATATATACTCCGCTATCTGTTTAAACATGCATACATCTTCACCGCTATCTGTATGAACATGGAAATATCTACACCGCTATCTGTATGAACATGGAAATATCTACACCGCTATCTGTTTGAATATGGAAATATCTACACCGCTATCTGCATGAAAATGGAAATATCTACACTGCTATCTGCATATACATGGAAATATCTACACAGCTATCTCTTTACACATGGAAATAACTACACCGCTATCTGTAAGAACATGGAAATATCTACACCGCCATCTGTATGAACATGGAAATATCTGCACCGCCATCAGTATGAACATGTAAATATCTACACCGCCATCTGTATTAAGAAGGAGATATCTAAACCGCTATCTGTATAAACATGGAAATATCTACACCGCTATCTGTATAAACATGGAAATATCTACACAGCTATCTGTATAAACATGGAAATATCTACACCGCTACCTGCATAAACATGGAAATATCAGCACCGCTGTCAGTATGAACATGGAAATATCTACACCGCTATCTGTATGAACATGGAAATATCTACACCGCTATCTGTATGAACATGGAAATATCTTCACAGCCATCTGGATGAACATGGAAATATCTACACCGCGATCTGTATGAACATGGAAATATCTACACCGCTATCTGTGTAAACATGCATACATCTTCACCGCTATCTGTATAAACATGGAAATATCTACACCGCTATCTGTATGAACATGGAAATATCTACACCGCTATCTGTTTGAACATGGAAATATCTAAACCGCTATCTGCATGAAAATGGAAATATCTACACAGCTATCTGCATATACATGGAAATATCTACAAAGCTATCTCTTTACAGATGGAAATAACTAAACCGCTATATCTATAAACATGGAAATATCTACACCGCCATCTGTATGAACATGGAAATATCTGCACCGCCATCTGAATGAACATATAAATATCTGCACCGCCATCTGTATTAAGATGGAGATATCTTCACCGCTATCTGTATAAACTTGGAAATATCTACACCGCTATCTGTATAAACCTGGAAATATCTACACCGCTATCTGTATAAACATGGAAATATCTACTCCACTCCCTGTATAAACATGGAAATATCAGCAGCGCTATCTGTATGAACGTGGAAATATCTACACCGCTATCTCTATGAACATGCAAATATCTACACCGCTAACTGTATGAACATGGAAATATCTGCACCGCCATCTGTATGAACATATAAATATCTACACCGCCATCTGTATTAAGATGGAGATATCTACACCGCTATCTGTATAAACATGGAAATATCTACACCGCTATCTATATAAACATGGAAATATCTACACTGCTACATGTATAAACATGGAAATAACAGCACCGCTATCTGTATGAACATGGAAATATCTAAACAGCTATCTGTTTGAACATGGCAATATCTAAACCGCTATCTGCATATACATGGAAATATCTACACAACTATCTCTTTACACATGGAAATAACTACCGAGGTATCTGTATGAACATGGAAATATCTTCACCGCCATCTGTATGAACATGGATATATCTAAACAGCTATCTGTGTAAACATGCATACATCTTCACCGCTATCTGTATAAACATGGAAATATCTACACTGCTAACTGCATGAACATGGAAATATGTACACCGCTATCTGTTTGAACATGGATATATCTACACCGCTATCTGCATGAAAATGGAAATACCTACACAGCGATCTGCATATACATGGAAATATCTACAAAGCTATCTCTTTACACATGGAAATAACTTCAGCGCTATCTCTATAAACAAGGAAATATCTACACCACCATCTGTATGAACATGGAAATATCTGCACCGCCATCTGTATGAACATATAAATATCTACACCGCCATCTATATTAAGATGGTGATATCTACACCGCTATCTGTATAAACTTGGAAATATCTACACCGCTATGTGTCTAAACATGGAAATATCTACACCGCTATCTGTATAAACATGGAAATATCTACACCGCTACCTATATAAACATTTAAATATCAGCACCGCTATCTGTATGAACATGGAAATATCTACACCGCTATCTGTATGAACATGGAAATAGCTACACCACTATCTGTATGAAAATGGAAATATCTACAGCACTACCTGTATGAACATGGAAATAACTACACCTCTATCTCTATGAACATGGATATATCTACACAGCCATCTGGATGAACATGGAAACATCTACACCGCTATCTGTATAAACATGGAAATATCTACACCGCTACCTGTATAAACATGGAAATAACAGCACCGCTCTCTGTATGAACATGGAAATACCAGCCCATCTATCTGTATGAACATGGAAATATCTACACCGCTATCTGTATGAACATGGAAATATCTTCACGGACATCTGTATGAACATGGATACATCTACACAGCCATCTGGATGAACATGGAAATATCTACACCGCTATCTGTATGAACATGGAAATATCTACACCGCTATCTGTATGAATATGGAAATATCTACACCACTATCTGTATGAACATGGAAATATCTACACCGCTATCTGTATGAACATGGAAATATCTTCACCGCCATCTGTATGAACATGGATATATCTACACAGCCATCTGGATGAACATGGAAATATCTACACCGCTATCTGTATGAACATGGAAATATATACAACGCTATCTGTGTAAACATGCATACATCTTCACCGCTATCTGTATAAACATGGAAATATCTACACCGCTATCTGTATGAACATGGAAATATCTAAACCGCTATCTGTTTGAACATGGAAATATCTACACCGCTATCTGCATGAAAATGGAAATATCTACACAGCTATCTGCATATACATGGAAATGTCTACAAAGCTATCTCTTTACACATGGATATAACTACACCGCTATCTATATAAACATGGAAATATCTACACCGCCATCTGTATGAACATGGAAATATCTGCACCGCCATCTGTATGAACATATAAATATCTACACCGCCATCTATATTAAGATGGAGATATCTACACCGCTATCTGTATAAACCTGGAAATATCTACACCGCTATCTGTATAAACATGGAGATATCTACACCGCTATCTGTATAAACATGGAAATATCTACACCGCTAAATGTATAAACATGGAAATATCAGCACCGGTATCTGTATGAACATGGAAATATCTTCACCGCTATCTGTATGAACATGGAAATATATACACCGCTATCTGTATGAACATGGAAATATCTACACCGCTATCTGTGTAAACAAGCATACATCTTCACCGCTATCTGTATAAACATGGAAATATCTACACCGTTATCTGTATGAACATGGTAATATCTACACCACTACCTGCATAAACATGGAAATATCTACACCACTACCTGTATAAACATGGAAATATCTACACCGCTACCTGTATAAACATGGAAATATCAGCACCGCTCTCTGTATGAACATGGAAATATCAGCCCCTCTATCTGTATGAACATGGAAATATCTACACCGCTATCTGTATGAACATGGAAATATCTACACTGCTATCTGTATGAACATGGAAATATCTTCCCCGCCATCTGTATGAACACGAATATATCTACACTGCCATCTGGATGAATATGGAAATATCTACACCGCTATCTGTATGAACATGGAAATAGCTACACCGCTATCTGTATGAATATGGAAATATCTACACCACTATCTGTATGAACATGGAAATATCTACACGGCTATCTGTATGAACATGGAAATATCTTCACCGCCATCTGTATGAAAATGGATATATCTCCACAGCCATCTGGATGAACATGGAAATATCTACACCACTATCTGTATGAACATGGAAATAGCTACACCGCTATCTGCATGAACATGGAAATATCTTCACCGCAATCTGTATGAACATGGATATATCTACACAGCCATCTGGATGAACATGGAAATATCTACACAGCTATCTGTATGAACATGGAAATATATACACCGCTATCTGTGTAAACATGCATACATCTTCACTGCTATCTGTATAAACATGGAAATATCTACACCGGTATCTGTATGAACATAGAAATATCTACACCACTATCTGTTTGAACATGGAAATATCTACACCGCTATCTGCATGAAAATGGAAATACCTACACAGCGTTCTGCATATACATGGAAATATCTACAAAGCTATCTCTTTACACATGGAAATAACTACAGCGCTATCTCTATAAACAAGGAAATATCTACACCACCATCTGTATGAACATGGAAATATCTGCACCGCCATCTGTATGAACATATAAATATCTACACCGCCATCTATATTAAGATGGTGATATCTACACCGCTATCTGTATAAACTTGGAAATATCTACACCGCTATCTGTATAAACATGGAAATATCTACACCGCTATCTGTATAAACATGGAAATATCTACACCGCTACCTATATAAACATATAAATATCAGCACCGCTATCTGTATGAACATGGAAATATCTACACCGCTATCTCTATGAACATGGAAATATCTACACCGCTATCTGTATGAACATGGAAATAGCTACACCACTATCTGTATGAAAATGGAAATATCTACATCACTACCTGTATGAACATGGAAATAACTACACCTCTATCTCTATGAACATGGATATATCTACACAGCCATCTGGATGAACATGGAAACATCTACACCGCTATCTGTATAAACATGGAAATATCTAAACCGCTATCTGTATGAACATGGAAATATCTACACCGCTATCTGTATGAACATGGAAATATCTTCACCGCCATCTGTATGAACACGAATATATCTACACAGCCATCTGGATGAACATGGAAATATCTACACCACCATCTGTATGAACATGGAAATATCTGCACCGCCATCTGTATGAACATATAAATATCTACACCGCCATCTATATTAAGATGGTGATATCTACACCACTATCTGTATAAACTTGGAAATATCTACACCGCTATCTGTATAAACATGGAAATATCTACACCGCTATCTGTATAAACATGGAAATATCTACACCGCTACCTATATAAACATTTAAATATCAGCACCGCTATCTGTATGAACTTGGAAATATCTACACCGCTATCTCTATGAACATGGAAATATCTACACCGCTATCTGTATGAACATGGAAATAGCTACACCACTATCTGTATGAACATGGAAATATCTACAGCACTACCTGTATGAACATGGAAATAACTACACCTCTATCTCTATGAACATGGATATATCTACACATCCATCTGGATGAAAAGGGAAACATCTACACCGCTATCTGTATAAACATGGAAATATCTACACCGCTACGTGTATAAACATTGAAATATCTACACCGCTACCTGTATAAACATGGAAATATCAGCAACGCTCTCTGTATGAACATGGAAATACCAGCCCATCTATCTGTATGAACATGGAAATATCTACACCGCTATCTGTATGAACATGGAAATATCTTCACCGCCATCTGTATGAACATGGATACATCTACACAGCCATCTGGATGAACATGGAAATATCTACACCGCTATCTGTATGAACATGGAAATAGCTACACCGCTATCTGTATGAATATGGAAATATCTACACCACTATCTGTATGAACATGGAAATATCTACACCGCTATCTGTATGAACATGGAAATATCTTCACCGCCATCTGCATGAACATGGATATATCTACACAGCCATCTGGATGAACATGGAAATATCTACACCACTATCTGTATGAGCATGGAAATATATACAACGCTATCTGTGTAAACATGCATACATCTTCACCGCTATCTGTATAAACATGGAAATATCTACACCCCTATCTGTATGAACATGGAAATATCTAAACCGCTATCTGTTTGAACATGGAAATATCTACACCGCTATCTGCATGAAAATGGAAATATCTACACAGCTATCTGCATACACATGGAAATGTCTACAAAGCTATCTCTTTACACATGGATATAACTACACCGCTATCTCTATAAACCTGGAAATATCTACACCGCCATCTGTATGAACATGGAAATATCTGCACCGCCATCTGTATGAACATATAAATATCTACACCGCCATCTATATTAAGATGGAGATATCTACACCGCTATCTGTATAAACCTGGAAATATCTACACCGCTATCTGAATAAACATGGAGATAGCTACACCGCTATCTGTATAAACATGGAAATATCTACACCACTATCTGTATGAACATGGAAATATCTACACTGCTATCTGTATGAACATAGAAATATCTACACCGCTATCTGTGTAAACAAGCATACATCTTCACCGCTATCTGTATAAACATGGAAATATCTACACCGTTATCTGTATGAACATGGTAATATCTACACCACTACCTGTATAAACATGGAAATATCTACACCAGTATCTGTATGAACATGGAAATATCTACACCGCTATCTGTATGAACATGGAAATAGCTACACCGCTATCTGTATTAACATGGAAATATCTACACCACTATCTGTATGAACATGGAAATATCTACACTGCTATCTGTATGAACATGGTAATATCTACACCACTACCTGTACAAACATGGAAATATCTACACCACTACCTGCATAAACATGGAAATATCTACACCGCTACCTGTATAAACATGGAAATATCAGCACCGATCTCTGTATGAACATGGAAATATCAGCCCCTCTCTCTGTATGAACATGGAAATATCTACACCGCTATCTGTATGAACATGGAAATATCTACACCGCTATCTGTATGAACATGGAAATATCTTCACCGCCACCTGTATGAACACGAATATATCTATACAGCCATCTGGATGAACATGGAAATATCTGCATCGCCATCTGTATGAACATATAAATATCTACACCGCCATCTATATTAAGATGGAGATATCTACACCGCTATCTGTATAAACATGGAAATATCTACACCGCTATCTGTTTGAACATGGAAATATCTACACCGCTATCTGCATGAAAATGGAAATATCTATACAGATATCTGCATATACATGGAAATATCTACAAAGCTATCTCTTTACACATGGAAATAACTACACCGCCATCTCTATAAACATGGAAATATCTACAGCGCCATCTGTATGAACATGGAAATATCTGCACCGCCATCTGTATGAACATATAAATATCTACACCGCCATCTGTATTAAGATGGAGATATCTACACCGCTATCTGTATAAACCTGGAAATATCTACACCGCTATCTGTATAAACATGGAAAGATCCACACCGCTATCTGAATAAACATGGAAATATCTACACCGCTACCTGAATAAACATGGAAATATCAGCACAGCTATCTGTATGAACATGGAAATATCTACACCGCTATCTGTATGAACATGGAAATAGCTACACCGCTATCTGTATCAACATGGAAATATCTACACCACTATCTGTATGAACATGGAAATATCTACACCACTATCTGTATGAACATGGATATATCTACACAGCCATCTGGATGAACATGGAAATATCTACACCGCTATCTGTATGAACATGGAAATAGCGACACCGCTATCTGTATGAATATGGAAATATCTACACCACTATCTGTATGAACATGGAAATATCTTCACCGCCATCTGTATGAAAATGGATATATCTACACAGCCATCTGGATGAACATGGAAATATCTACACCGCTATCTGTATAAACATGGAAATATCTACACAGCTATCTGTATGAACATGGAAATATATACACCGCTATCTGTGTAAACATGCATACATCTTCACCGCTATCTGTATAAACATGGAAATATCTACACCGCTATCTGTATGAACATAGAAATATCTACACCGCAATCTGTTTGAACATGGAAATATCTACACCGCTATCTGCATGAAAATGGAAATATCTACACAGCTATCTGCATATACATGGAAATGTCTACAAAGCTATCTCTTTACACATGGATATAACTACACCGCTATCTCTATAAACATGGAAATATCTACACCGCCATCTGTATGAACAGGGAAATATCTGCATCGCCATCTGTATGAACATATAAATATCTACACCGCCATCTATATTAAGATGGAGATATCTACACTGCTATCAGTATAAACATGGAAATATATACACTGCTATCTGTATAAACATGGAAATATCTACACCGCTATCTGTATACACATGGAAGTATCTACACCGCTACCTGTATAAACTTGGAAATATCAGCACCGCTATCTGTATGAACTTGGAAATATCTACACCGCTATCTGTATGAACATGGAAATATCTACACCGCTATCTGTATGAACATGGAAATAGCTACACCGCTATCTGTATGAACATGGAAACATCTACACCACTATCTGTATGAACATGGAAATATCTACACCGATATCTGTATGAACATGGATATATCTACACCACCATGTGTATGAACATGGAAATATCTGCACCGCCATCTGTATGAACATATAAATATCTACACCACCATCTATATTAAGATGGTGATATCTACACCGCTATCTGTATAAACTTGGAAATATCTACACCGCTATCTGTATAAACATGGAAATATCTAGACCGCTATCTGTTTGAACATGGAAATATCTACACCGCTATCTGCATGAAAATGGAAATATCTACACAGCTATCTGCATATACATGGAAATGTCTACAAAGCTATCTCTTTAGACATGGATATAACTACACCGCTATCTCTATAAACATGGAAATATCTACACCGCCATCTGTATGAACATGGAAATATCTGCATCGCCATCTGTATGAACATATAAATATCTACACCGCCATCTATATTAAGATGGAGATATCTACACCGCTATCTGTATAAACATGGAAATATCTACACCGCTATCTGTTTGAACATGGAAATATCTACACCGCTATCTGCATGAAAATGGAAATATCTATACAGATATCTGCATACACATGGAAATATCTACAAAGCTATCTCTTTACACATGGAAGTAACTACACCGCCATCTCTATAAACATGGAAATATCTACAGCGCCATCTGTATGAACATGGAAATATCTGCACCGCCATCTGTATGAACATATAAATATCTACACCGCCATCTGTATTAAGATGGAGATATCTACACCGCTATCTGTATAAACCTGGAAATATCTACACCGCTATCTGTATAAACATGGAAAGATCCACACCGCTATCTGAATAAACATGGAAATATCTACACCGCTACCTGAATAAACATGGAAATATCAGCACAGCTATCTGTACGAACATGGAAATATCTACACCGCTATCTGTACGAACATGGAAATATCTACACCGCTATCTGTATGAACATGGAAATAGCTACACCGCTATCTGTATCAACATGGAAATATCTACACCACTATCTGTATGAACATGGAAATATCTACACCACTATCCGTATGAACATGGATATATCTACACAGCCATCTGGATGAACATGGAAATATCTACACCGCTATCTGTATGAACATGGAAATAGCGACACCGCTATCTGTATGAATATGGAAATATCTACACCACTATCTGTATGAACATGGAAATATCTTCACCGCCATCTGTATGAAAATGGATATATCTACACAGCCATCTGGATGAACATGGAAATATCTACACCGCTATCTGTATAAACATGGAAATATCTACACCGCTATCTGTACGAACATGGAAATATCTACACCGCCATCTGTATTAAGATGGAGATATCTACACTGCTATCTGTATAAACCTGGAAATATCTACACCGCTATCTGTATAAACATGGAAAGATCTACACCGCTATCGGTATAAACATGGAAATATCTACACTGCTACCTGAATAAACATGGAAATATCAGCACAGCTATCTGTATGAACATGGAAATATCTACACCGCTATCTGTATGAACATGGAAATATCTACACCGCTACCTGAATAAACATGGAAATATCAGCACAGCTATCTGTATGAACATGGAAATATCTACACCGCTATCTGTATGAACATGGAAATATCTACACCGCTATCTGTATGAACATGGAAATATCTACACCGCTATCTGTATCAACATGGAAATATCTACACCACTATCTGTATGAACATGGAAATATCTACATCGCCATCTGTATGACGATGGATATATCTACACCGATATCTGTATGAACATGGATATATCTACACCACCATGTGTATGAACATGGAAATATCTGCACGGCCATCTGTATGAACATATAAATATCTACACCGCCATCTATATTAAGATGGTGATATCTACACGGCTATCTGTATAAACTTGGAAATATCTACACCGCTATCTGTATAAACATGGAAATATCTAGACCGCTATCTGTTTGAACATGGAAATATCTACACCGCTATCTGCATGAAAATGGAAATATCTACACAGCTATCTGCATATACATGGAAATGTCTACAAAGCTATCTCTTTATTCATGGATATAACTACACCGCTATCTCTATAAACATGGAAATATCTACACCGCCATCTGTATGAACATGGAAATATCTGCATCGCCATCTGTATGAACATATAAATATCTACACCGCCATCTATATTAAGATGGAGATATCAACACCGCTATCTGTATAAACATGGAAATATATACACCGCTATCTGTTTGAACATGGAAATATCTACACCGCTATCTGCATGGAAATGGAAATATCTATACAGATATCTGCATATACATGGAAATATCTACAAAGCTATCTCTTTACACATGGAAATAACTACACCGCCATCTCTATAAACATGGAAATATCTACACCGCCATCTGTATGAACATGGAAATATCTGCACCGCCATCTGTATGAACATATAAATATCTACACCGCCATCTGTATTAAGATGGAGATATCTACACCGCTATCTGTATAAACCTGGAAATATCTACACCGCTATCTGTATAAACATGGAAAGATCCACACCGCTATCTGAATAAACATGGAAATATCTACACCGCTACCTGAATAAACATGGAAATATCAGCACAGCTATCTGTATGAACATGGAAATATATACACCGCTATCTGTACGAACATGGAAATATCTACACCGCTATCTGTATGAACATGGAAATAGCTACACCGCTATCTGTATCAACATGGAAATATCTACACCACTATCTGTATGAACATGGAAATATCTACACCACTATCTGTATGAACATGGATATATCTACACAGCCATCTGGATGAACATGGAAATATCTACACCGCTATCTGTAAGAACCTGGAAATATCTACTCTGCTATCTGTGTAAACATGCATACATCTTCACCGCTATCTGTATATACATGGAAATATCTACACCGCTATCTGTATGAACATGGAAATAGCTACACCGCTATCAGTATGAACATGGAAATATCTACACCGCTATCTGTTTGAACATGGAAATATCTACACCGCTATCTGCATGAAAATGGAAATACCTACACTGCTATCTGCATATACAAGGAAATATCTACACAGCAATCTCTTTACACATGGAAATAACTACACCGCTATCTCTATAAACATCGAAATATCTACACCGCCATCTGTATGAACATGGAAATATCTGCACCGCCATGTGTATGAACATATAAATATCTGCACTGCCATCTGTATTAAGAAGGAGATATCTACACCGCTATCAGTATAAACATGGAAATATCTACACCGCTATCTGTATTAACATGGAAATATCTACACCGCTATCTGTATGAACATGGAAATATCTTCACCGCCATCTGTATGAACATGGATATATCTACACAGCCATCTGTATGAACATGGAAATATCTACTCCGCTATCTGTATGAACATGGAAATATCTACACCGTTATCTGTATGAACATGGAAATATCTTCACCACCATCTGTATGAACATGGATATGTCTACACAGCCATCTGGATGAACATGGAAATATCTACACCGCGATCTGTATGAACATGGAAATATCTACACCGCTATCTGTGTAAACATGCATACGTTTCACCGCTATCTGTATAAACATGGAAATATCTACACCGCTATCTGTATGAACATGGAAATATCTACACCGCTATCTGTTTGAACATGGAAATATCAAAACCGCTATCTGCATGAAAATAGAAATACTTACACAGCTATCTGCATATACATGGAAATATCTACAAAGCTATCTCTTTACAGATAGAAATAACTACACCGCTATCTTTATAAACATGGAAATATCTACACCGCCATCTGTATGAACATGGAAATGTCTGCACTGCCATCTGTATGAACATATAAATATCTGCACCGCCATCTGTATTAAGATGGAGATATCTTCACTGCTATCTGTATAAACTTCGAAATATCTACACCGCTATCTGTATAAACCTGGAAATATCTACACCGCTATCTGTATAAACATGGAAATATCTACACCACTACCTGTATAAACATGG
This sequence comes from Gorilla gorilla gorilla, assembly GCF_029281585.2. Classification (NCBI taxonomy): domain Eukaryota; kingdom Metazoa; phylum Chordata; class Mammalia; order Primates; family Hominidae; genus Gorilla; species Gorilla gorilla. The sequence goes on from NC_073234.2 coordinate 4,473,477, forward strand.
AAGTATCAGCACCGCTATCTGTATGAACGTGGAAATATCTACACCGCTATCTCTATGAACATGCAAATATCTACACCGCTATCTGTATGAACATCGAAATAGCTACACCGCTATCTGTATGAACATGGAAATATCTACACCACTATCTGTATGAACATGGAAATATCTACACCGCTATCTGTATGAACATGGATATATCTCCACAGCCATCTGGATGAACATGGAAATATCTACATCGCTATCTGCATGAACATGGAAATATCTACACCGCTATTTCTGTAGACATGCATACATCTCCACCGCAATCTGCATAAGCAAGGAAATATCTACACCGCTATCTGTATGAACATGGAAATATCTACACCGCTATCTGTTTGAACATGGAAATATCTAAACCGCTATCAGCATGAAAATGGAAATATCTACACAGCTATCTGCATATACATGGAAATATCTACAAAGCTATCTCTTTACACATGGAAATAACTACACCGCTATCTCTATAATCATGGAAACATCTACACCGCCATCTGTATTAACATGGAAATATCTGCACCGCCATCTGTATGAACATATAAATATCTACACCGCCATCTGTATTAAGATGGAGATATCTACACTGCTATCTGTATAAACCTGGAAATATCTACACCGCTATCTGTATAAACATGGAAAGATCTACACCGCTATCTGTATAAACATGGAAATATCTACACTGCTACCTGAATAAACATGGAAATATCAGCACAGCTATCTGTATGAACATGGAAATATCTACACCGCTATCTGTATGAACATGGAAATATCTACACCGCTACCTGAATAAACATGGAAATATCAGCACAGCTATCTGTATGAACATGGAAATATCTACACCGCTATCTGTATGAACATGGAAATATCTACACCGCTATCTGTATGAACATGGATATATCTACACCGCTATCTGTATCAACATGGAAATATCTACACCACTGTCTGTATGAACATGGAAATATCTACACCGCCATCTGTATGACGATGGATATATCTACACAGCCATCTGGATGAACATGGAAATATCTACACCGCTATCTGTATGAACCTGGAAATATCTACTCCGCTATCTGTGTAAACATGCATACATCTTCACCGCTATCTGTATAAACATGGAAATATCTACACCGCTATCTGTATGAACATGGAAATAGCTACACCGCTATCTGTATGAACATGGAAATATCTACACCGCTATCTGTATGAACATGGATATATCTACACAGCCATCTGGATGAACATGGAAATATCTACACCGCTATCTGTGTAAACATGCATACATCTTCACCGCTATCTGTATGAACATGGAAATATCTACACCGCTATCTGTATGAACATGGAAATATCTACACCGCTATCTGTGTAAACATGCATACATCTTCACCGCTATCTGTATAAACATGGAAATATCTACACCGCTATCTGTATGAACATGGAAATATCTACACCGCTATATGTATGAACATGGAAATATCTACACCGCTATCTGTTTGAACATGGAAATATCTAAACCGCTATCTGCATGAAAATAGAAATACCTACACAGCTATCTGCATATACATGGAAATATCTACAAAGCTATCTCTTTACAGATATAAATAACTACACCACTATCTTTATAAACATGGAAATATCTACACCGCCATCTGTATGAACATGGAAACGTCTGCACTGCCATCTGTATGAACATATAAATATCTGCACCGCCATCTGTATTAAGATGGAGATATCTTCACCGCTATCTGTATAAACTTGGAAATATCTACACCGCTATCTGTATAAAACTGGAAATATCTACACCGCTATCTGTATAAACATGGAAATATCTACACCACTACCTGTATAAACATGGAAATATCAGCACCGCTATCAGTATGAACGTGGAAATATCTACACCGCTATCTCTATGAACATGCAAATATCTACACCGCTATATGTATGAACATGGAAATAGCTACACCGCTATCTGTATGAACATGGAAATATCTACACCACTATCTGTATGAACATGGAAATATCTACACCGCTATCTGTATGAACATGGATATATCTCCACAGCCATCTGGATGAACATGGAAATATCTACACCGCTATCTGCATGAACATGGAAATATCTACACCGCTATCTATATAAACATGGAAATATCTACACTGCTATCTGTATAAACTTGGAAATATCTACACCGCTACATGTATAAACATGGAAATAACAGCACCGCTATCTGTATGAACATGGAAATATTAGCCCCTCTATCTGTATGAACATGGAAATATCTACACCGCTATCTGTTTGAACATGGCAATATCTAAACCGCTATCTGCATATACATGGAAATATCTACACAACTATCTCTTTACACATGGAAATAACTACCGAGCTATCTGTATGAACATGGAAATATCTTCACCGCCATCTGTATGAACATGGATATATCTAAACAGCTATCTGTGTAAACATGAATACATCTTCACCGCTATCTGTATAAACATGGAAATATCTACACTGCTAACACATGAACATGGAAATATCTACACCGCTATCTGTTTGAACATGGAAATATCTACACCGCTATCTGCATGAAAATGGAAATACCTACACAGCGATATGCATATACATGGAAATATCTACAAAGCTATCTCTTTACACATGGAAATAACTACAGCGCTATCTCTATAAACAAGGAAATATCTACACCACCATCTGTATGAACATGGAAATATCTGCACCGCCATCTGTATGAACATATAAATATCTACACCGCAATCTATATTAAGATGGTGATATCTACACCGCTATCTGTATAAACTTGGAAATATCTACACCGCTATCTGTATAAACATGGAAATATCTACACCGCTATCTGTATAAACATGGAAATATCTACACCGCTACCTATATAAACATTTAAATATCAGCACCGCTATCTGTATGAACATGGAAATATCTACACCGCTATCTCTATGAACATGGAAATATCTACACCGCTATCTGTATGAACATGGAACTAGCTACACCACTATCTGTATGAACATGGAAATATCTACAGCACTACCTGTATGAACATGGAAATAACTACACCTCTATCTCTATGAACATGGATATATCTACACAGCCATCTGGATGAACATGGAAACATCTACACCGCTATCTGTATAAACATGGAAATATCTACACCGCTACCTGTATAAACATGGAAATATCTACACCGCTACCTGTATAAACATGGAAATATCAGCACCGATCTCTGTATGAACATGGAAATACCAGCCCATCTATCTGTATGAACAGGGAAATATCTAAACCGCTATCTGTATGAACATGGAAATATCTTCACCGCCATTTGTATGAACATGGATACATCTACACAGCCATCTGGATGAACATGGAAATATCTACACCGCTATCTGTATGAACATGGAAATAGCTACACCGCTATCTGTATGAATATGGAAATACCTACACCACTATCTGTATGAACATGGAAATATCTACACCGCTATCTGTATGAACATGGAAATATCTTCACCGCCATCTGTATGAACATGGATATATCTACACAGCCATCTGGATGAACATGGAAATATCTACACCGCTATCTGTATGAACATGGAAATATATACAACGCTATCTGTGTAAACATGCATACATCTTCACCGCTATCTGTATAAACATGGAAATATCTACACCGCTATCTGTATGAACATGGAAATATCTAAACCGCTATCTGTTTGAACATGGATATATCTACACCGCTATCTGCATGAAAATGGAAATATCTACACAGCTATCTGCATATACATGGAAATGTCTACAAAGCTATCTCTTTACACATGGATATAAGTACACCGCTATCTCTATAAACATGGAAATATCTACACCGCCATCTGTATGAAAATGGAAATATCTGCACCGCCATCTGTATGAACTTATAAATATCTACACCGCCATCTACATTAAGATGGAGATATCTACACCGATATCTGTATAAACCTGGAAATATCTACACCGCTATCTGTATAAACATGGAGATATCTACACCGCTATCTGTATAAACATGGAAATATCTACACCGCTAAATGTATAAACATGGAAATATCAGCACCGGTATCTGTATGAACATGGAAATATCTACACCGCTATCTGTATGAACATGGAAATATCTACACCGCTATCTGTATGAACATGGAAATAGCTACACCGCTATCTGTATTAACATGGAAATATCTACACCACTATCTGTATGAACATGGAAATATCTACACCGCTATCTGTATGAACATGGAAATAGCTACACCGCTATCTGTATTAACATGGAAATATCTACACCACTATCTGTATGAACATGGAAATATCTACACTGCTATCTGTGTAAACAAGCATACATCTTCACCGCTATCTGTATAAACATGGAAATATCTACACCGTTATCTGTATGAACATGGTAATATCTACACCACTACCTGTATAAACATGGAAATATCTACACCACTACCTGTATAAACATGGAAATATCTACACCGCTACCTGTATAAACATGGAAATATCAGCACCGCTCTCTGTATGAACAAGGAAATATCAGCCCCTCTATCTGTATGAACATGGAAATATCTACACCGCTATCTGTATGAACATGGAAATATCTACACCGCTATCTGTATGAACATGGAAATATCTTCACCGCCATCTGTATGAACACGAATATATCTACACAGCCATCTGGATGAACATGGAAATATCTACACCGCTATCTGTATGAACATGGAAATAGCTACACCGCTATCTGTATGAATATGGAAATATCTACACCACTATCTGTATGAACATGGAAATATCTACACGGCTATCTGTATGAACATGGAAATATCTTCACCGCCATCTGTATGAAAATGGATATATCTACACAGCCATCTGGATGAACATGGAAATATCTACACCACTATCTGTATGAACATGGAAATAGCTACACCGCTACCTGTATGAACATGGAAATATCTTCACCGCCATCTGTATGAACATGGATATATCTACACAGCCATCTGGATGAACATGGAAATATCTACACAGCTATCTGTATGAACATGGAAATATATACACCGCTATCTGTGTAAACATGCATACATCTTCACCGCTATCTGTATAAAGATGGAAATATCTACACCGGTATCTGTATGAACATAGAAATATCTACACCGCTATCTGTTTGAACATGGAAATATCTACACCGCTATCTGCATGAAAATGGAAATACCTACACAGCGATCTGCATATACATGGAAATATCTACAAAGCTATCTCTTTACACATGGAAATAACTACAGCGCTATCTCTATAAACAAGGAAATATCTACACCACCCTCTGTATGAACATGGAAATATCTGCACCGCCATCTGTATGAACTTATAAATATCCACACCGCCATCTATATTAAGATGGTGATATCTACCCCGCTATCTGTATAAACTTGGAAATATCTACACCGCTATCTGTATAAACATGGAAATATCTACACCGCTATCTGTATAAACATGGAAATATCTACACCGCTACCTATATAAACATTTAAATATCAGCACAGCTATCTGTATGAACATGGAAATATCTACACCGCTATCTCTATGAACATGGAAATATCTACACCGCTATCTGTATGAACATGGAAATAGCTACACCACTATCTGTATGAAAATGGAAATATCTACAGCACTACCTGTATTAACATGGAAATAACTACACCTCTATCTCTATGAACATGGATATATCTACACAGCCATCTGGATGAACATGGAAACATCTACACCGCTATCTGTATAAACATGGAAATATCTACACCGCTATCTGTATGAACATGGAAATATCTACACCGCTATCTGTATGAACATGGATATATCTTCACCGCCATCTGTATGGACACGAATATATCTACACAGCCATCTGGATGAACTTGGAAATATCTACACCGCTATCTGTATTAACATGGAAATAGCTACAACGCTATCTGTATGAATATGGAAATATCTACACCACTATCTGTATGAACATGGAAATATCTACACGGCTATCTGTATGAACATGGAAATATCTTCACCGCCATCTGTATGAAAATGGATATATCTACACAGCCATCTGGATGAACATGGAAATATCTACACCACTATCTGTATGAACATGGAAATAGCTACACCGCTATGTGTATGAACATGAAAATATCTTCACCGCCATCTGTATGAACATGGATATATCTACACAGCCATCTGGATGAACATGGAATATCTACACAGCTATCTGTATGAACATGGAAATATATACACCACTATCTGTGTAAACATGCATACATCTTCACCGCTATCTGTATAAACATGGAAATATCTACACCGCAATCTGTATGAACATAGAAATATCTACACCGCTATCTGTTTGAACATGGAAATATCTACACCGCTATCTGCATGAAAATGGAAATACCTACACAGCGATCTGCATATACATGGAAATATCTACAAAGCTATCTCTTTACACATGGAAATAACTACACCGCTATCTCTATAAACAAGGAAATATCTACACCACCATCTGTATGAACATGGAAATATCTGTACCGCCATCTGTATGAACATATAAATATCTACACCGCCATCTATATTAAGATGGTGATATCTACACCGCTATCTGCATAAACTTGGAAATATCTACACGGCTATCTGTATAAACATGGAAATATCTACACCGCTATCTGTATAAACATGGAAATATCTACACCGCTACCTATATAAACATTTAAATATCAGCACCGCTATCTGTATGAACATGGAAATATCTACACCGCTATCTCTATGAACATGGAAATATCTACACCGCTATCTGTATGAACATGGAAATAGCTACACCACTATCTGTATGAACATGGAAATATCTACAGCACTACCTGTATGAACATGGAAATAACTACACCTCTATCTCTATGAACATGGATATATCTACACAGCCATCTGGATGAACATGGAAACATCTACACCGCTATCTGTATAAACATGGAAATATCTACACCGCTACCTGTATAAACATGGAAATATCTACACCGCTACCTGTATAAACATGGAAATATCAGCACCGCTCTCTGTATGAACATGGAAATACCAGCCCATCTATCTGTATGAACATGGAAATATCTACACCGCTATCTGTATGAACATGGAAATATCTTCACCGCCATCTGTATGAACATGGATACATCTACACAGCCATCTGGATGAACATGGAAATATCTACACCGCTATCTGTATGAACATGGAAATAGCTACACCGCTATCTGTATGAATATGGAAATATCTACACCACTATCTGTATGAACATGGAAATATCTACACCGCTATCTGTATGAACATGGAAATATCTTCACCGCCATCTGTATGAATATGGAAATATCTACACCACTATCTGTATGAACATGGAAATATCTACACCGCTATCTGTATAAACATGGAAATATCTACACCGTTATCTGTATGAACATGGTAATATCTACACCACTACCTGTATAAACATGGAAATATCTACACCACTACCTGTATAAACATGGAAATATCTACACCGCTACCTGTATAAACATGGAAATATCAGCACCGCTCTCTGTATGAACAAGGAAATATCAGCCCCTCTATCTGTATGAACATGGAAATATCTACACCGCTATCTGTATGAACATGGAAATATCTACACCGCTATCTGTATGAACATGGAAATATCTTCACCGCCATCTGTATGAACACGAATATATCTACACAGCCATCTGGATGAACATGGAAATATCTACACCGCTATCTGTATGAACATGGAAATAGCTACACCGCTATCTGTATGAATATGGAAATATCTACACCACTATCTGTATGAACATGGAAATATCTACACGGCTATCTGTATGAACATGGAAATATCTTCACCGCCATCTGTATGAAAATGGATATATCTACACAGCCATCTGGATGAACATGGAAATATCTACACCACTATCTGTATGAACATGGAAATAGCTACACCGCTACCTGTATGAACATGGAAATATCTTCACCGCCATCTGTATGAACATGGATATATCTACACAGCCATCTGGATGAACATGGAAATATCTACACAGCTATCTGTATGAACATGGAAATATATACACCGCTATCTGTGTAAACATGCATACATCTTCACCGCTATCTGTATAAAGATGGAAATATCTACACCGGTATCTGTATGAACATAGAAATATCTACACCGCTATCTGTTTGAACATGGAAATATCTACACCGCTATCTGCATGAAAATGGAAATACCTACACAGCGATCTGCATATACATGGAAATATCTACAAAGCTATCTCTTTACACATGGAAATAACTACAGCGCTATCTCTATAAACAAGGAAATATCTACACCACCCTCTGTATGAACATGGAAATATCTGCACCGCCATCTGTATGAACTTATAAATATCCACACCGCCATCTATATTAAGATGGTGATATCTACCCCGCTATCTGTATAAACTTGGAAATATCTACACCGCTATCTGTATAAACATGGAAATATCTACACCGCTATCTGTATAAACATGGAAATATCTACACCGCTACCTATATAAACATTTAAATATCAGCACAGCTATCTGTATGAACATGGAAATATCTACACCGCTATCTCTATGAACATGGAAATATCTACACCGCTATCTGTATGAACATGGAAATAGCTACACCACTATCTGTATGAAAATGGAAATATCTACAGCACTACCTGTATTAACATGGAAATAACTACACCTCTATCTCTATGAACATGGATATATCTACACAGCCATCTGGATGAACATGGAAACATCTACACCGCTATCTGTATAAACATGGAAATATCTACACCGCTATCTGTATGAACATGGAAATATCTACACCGCTATCTGTATGAACATGGATATATCTTCACCGCCATCTGTATGGACACGAATATATCTACACAGCCATCTGGATGAACTTGGAAATATCTACACCGCTATCTGTATTAACATGGAAATAGCTACAACGCTATCTGTATGAATATGGAAATATCTACACCACTATCTGTATGAACATGGAAATATCTACACGGCTATCTGTATGAACATGGAAATATCTTCACCGCCATCTGTATGAAAATGGATATATCTACACAGCCATCTGGATGAACATGGAAATATCTACACCACTATCTGTATGAACATGGAAATAGCTACACCGCTATGTGTATGAACATGAAAATATCTTCACCGCCATCTGTATGAACATGGATATATCTACACAGCCATCTGGATGAACATGGAATATCTACACAGCTATCTGTATGAACATGGAAATATATACACCACTATCTGTGTAAACATGCATACATCTTCACCGCTATCTGTATAAACATGGAAATATCTACACCGCAATCTGTATGAACATAGAAATATCTACACCGCTATCTGTTTGAACATGGAAATATCTACACCGCTATCTGCATGAAAATGGAAATACCTACACAGCGATCTGCATATACATGGAAATATCTACAAAGCTATCTCTTTACACATGGAAATAACTACACCGCTATCTCTATAAACAAGGAAATATCTACACCACCATCTGTATGAACATGGAAATATCTGTACCGCCATCTGTATGAACATATAAATATCTACACCGCCATCTATATTAAGATGGTGATATCTACACCGCTATCTGCATAAACTTGGAAATATCTACACGGCTATCTGTATAAACATGGAAATATCTACACCGCTATCTGTATAAACATGGAAATATCTACACCGCTACCTATATAAACATTTAAATATCAGCACCGCTATCTGTATGAACATGGAAATATCTACACCGCTATCTCTATGAACATGGAAATATCTACACCGCTATCTGTATGAACATGGAAATAGCTACACCACTATCTGTATGAACATGGAAATATCTACAGCACTACCTGTATGAACATGGAAATAACTACACCTCTATCTCTATGAACATGGATATATCTACACAGCCATCTGGATGAACATGGAAACATCTACACCGCTATCTGTATAAACATGGAAATATCTACACCGCTACCTGTATAAACATGGAAATATCTACACCGCTACCTGTATAAACATGGAAATATCAGCACCGCTCTCTGTATGAACATGGAAATACCAGCCCATCTATCTGTATGAACATGGAAATATCTACACCGCTATCTGTATGAACATGGAAATATCTTCACCGCCATCTGTATGAACATGGATACATCTACACAGCCATCTGGATGAACATGGAAATATCTACACCGCTATCTGTATGAACATGGAAATAGCTACACCGCTATCTGTATGAATATGGAAATATCTACACCACTATCTGTATGAACATGGAAATATCTACACCGCTATCTGTATGAACATGGAAATATCTTCACCGCCATCTGTATGAACATGGATATATCTACACAGCCATCTGGATGAACATGGAAATATCTACACCGCTATCTGTATGAGCATGGAAATATATACAACGCTATCTGTGTAAACATGCATACAACTTCACCGCTATCTGTATAAACATGGAAATATCTACACCGCTATCTGTATGAACATGGAAATATCTAAACCGCTATATGTTTGAACATGGAAATATCTACACCGCTATCTACATGAAAATGGAAATATCTACACGGCTATCTGCATACACAGGGAAATGTATACAAAGCTATCTCTTTACACATGGATATAACTACACCGCTATCTCTATAAACATGGAAATATCTACACCGCCATCTGTATGAACATGGAAATATCTGCACCGCCATCTGTATGAACATATAAATATCTACACAGCCATCTATATTAAGATGGAGATATCTACACCGCTATCTGTATAAACCTGGAAATATCTACACCGCTATCTGTATAAACATGGAGATATCTACACCGCTATCTGTATAAACATGGAAATATCTACACCACTATCTGTATGAACATGGAAATATCTACACTGCTATCTGTATGAACATGGAAATATCTACACCGCTATCTGTGTAAACAAGCATACATCTTCACCGCTATCTGTATAAACATGGAAATGTCTACACCATTATCTGTATGAACATGGTAATATCAACACCACTACCTGTATAAACATGGAAATATCAGCACCGCTAACTGTATGAACATGGAAATAACTACACCGCTATCTGTATGAACATGGAAATATCTACACCGCTATCTGTATGAACATGGAAATAGCTACACCGCTATCTGTATGAACATGGATATATCTACACCACCATGTGTATGAACATGGAAATATCTGCACCGCCATCTGTATGAACATATAAATACCTACACCGCCATCTATATTAAGATGGTGATATCTACACAGCTATCTGTATAAACTTGGAAATATCTACACCGCTATCTGTATAAACATGGAAGTATCTACACCGCTATCTGTATGAACTTGGAAATATCTACACCGCTACCTGTATAAACATTTAAATATCAGCACCGCTATCTGTATGAACATGGAAATATCTACACCGCTATCTCTATGAACATGGAAATATATACACAGCTATCTGTATGAACATGGAAATAGCTACACCACTATCTGTATGAACATGGAAATATCTACAGCACTACCTGTATGAACATGGAAATATCTACACCTCTATCTCTATGAACACGGATATATCTACACAGCCATCTGGATGAACATGGAAATATCTACACCGCTATGTGAATAAACATGGAAATATCTACACCGCTACCTGTATAAACATGGAAATATCTACACCGCTATCTGTATAAACATGGAAATATCAGCACCGCTCTCTGTATGAACATGGAAATATCAGCCCCTCTATCTGTATGAACATGGAAATATCTACACCGCTATCTGTATGAACATGGAAATATCTACACCGCTATCTGTATGAACATGGAAATATCTTCACTGCCATCTATATGAACATGGATATATCTACACAACCATCTGGATGAACATGGAAATATCTACACCGCTATCTGTATGAACATGGAAATAGCTACACCGCTATCTGTATGAATATGGAAATATCTACACCACTATCTTTATGAACATGGAAATATCTACACCGCTATCTGTATGAACATGGAAATATCTTCACCGCCATCTGTATGAACATGGATATATCTACACAGCCATCTGGATGAACAAGGAAATATCTACAACACTATCTGTATGAACATGGAAATATCTACACCGCTATCTGTATGAACATGGAAATATCTTCACCGCCATCTATATGAACATGGATATATCTACACAGCCATCTGGATGAACATGGAAATATCTACACCGCTATCTGTATGAACATGGAAATAGCTACACCGCTATCTGTATGAATATGGAAATATCTACACCACTATCTGTATGAACATGGAAATATCTACACCGCTATCTGTATGAACATTCAAATATCTTCACCGCCATCTGTATGAACATGGATATATCTACACAGCCATCTGGATGAACATAGGAATATCTACACTGCTATCTGTATGAACATGGAAATATATACAACGCTATCTGTGTAAACATGCATACATCTTCACCGCTATCTGTATAAACATGGAAATATCTACACCGCAATCTGTATGAACATGGAAATATCTAAACCTCTATCTGTTTGAACATGGAAATATCTACACCGCAATCTGCATCAAAATGGAAATATCTGCACAGCTATCTGCATATACATGGAAATGTCTACACAGCTATCTCTTTACACATGGAAATAACTACACCGCTATCTCTATAAACATCGAAATATCTACACCGCCATCTGTATGAACATGGAAATATCTGCAACGCCATGTGTATGAACATATAAATATCTGCACCGCCATCTGTATTAAGAAGGAGATATCTACACCGCTATCAGTATAAACATGGAAATATCTACACCGCTATCTGTATTAACATGGAAATATCTACACCGCTATCTGTATGAACATGGAAATATCTTCACCGCCATCTGTATGAACATGGATATATCTACACAGCCATCTGGATGAACATGGAAATATCTACTCCGCTCTCTGTATGAACATGGAAATATCTACACCGTTATCTGTATGAACATGGAAATATCTTCACCACCATCTGTATGAACATGGGTATGTCTACACAGCCATCTGGATGAACATGGAAATATCTACACCGCGATCTGTATGAACATGGAAATATCTACACCGCTATCTGTGTAAACATGCATACGTTTCACCGCTATCTGTATAAACATGGAAATATCTACACCGCTATCTGTATGAACATGGAAATATCTACACCGCTATCTGTTTGAACATGGAAATAACTAAACCGCTATCTGCATGAAAATAGAAATACCTACACAGCTATCTGCATATACATGGAAATATCTACAAAGCTATCTCTTTACAGATAGAAATAACTACACCGCTATCTTTATAAACATGGAAATATCTACACCGCCATCTGTATGAACATGGAAATGTCTGCACTGCCATCTGTATGAACATATAAATATCTGTACCGCCATCTGTATTAATATGGAGATATCTTCACCGCTATCTGTATAAAGTTGGAAATATCTACACCGCTATCTGTATAAACCTGGAAATATCTACACCGCTATCTGTATAAACATGGAAATATCTACACCACTACCTGTATAAACATGGAAATATCAGCACCGCTATCTGTATGAACGTGGAAATATCTACACCGCTATCTCTATGAACATGCAAATATCTACACCGCTATCTGTATGAACATGGAAATAGCTACACCGCTATCTTTATGAACATGGAAATATCTACACCACTATCTGTATGAACATGGAAATATCTACACCGCTATCTGTATGAACATGGATATATCTCCACAGCCATCTGGATGAACATGGAAACATCTACACCGCTATCTGCATGAACATGGAAATATCTACACCGCTATTTGTGTAGACATGCATACATCTTCACCGCAATCTGCATAAGCAAGGAAATATCTACACCGCTATCTGTATGAACATGGAGATATCTACACCGCTATCTGTTTGAACATGGAAATATCTAAACCGCTATCAGCATGAAAATGGAAATATCTACACAGCTATCTGCATATACATGGAAATATCTACAAAGCTATCTCTTTACACATGGAAATAACTACACCGCTATCTCTATAAACATGGAAACATCTACACCGCCATCTGTATTAACATGGAAATATCTGCACCGCCATCTGTATGAACATATAAATATCTACACCGCCATCTGTATTAAGATGGAGATATCTACACTGCTATCTGTATAAACCTGGAAATATCTACACCGCTATCTGTATAAACATGGAAAGATCTACACCGCTATCTGTATAAACATGGAAATATCTACACCGCTATCTGAATAAACATGGAAATATCAGCACAGCTATCTGTATGAACATGGAAATATCTACACCGCTATCTGTATGAACATGGAAATATCTACACCGCTATCTGTATGAACATGGAAATATCTACACCGCTATCTGTATCAACATGGAAATATCTACACCACTATCTGTATGAACATGGAAATATCTACACCGCCATCTGTATGAAGATGGATATATCTACACAGCCATCTGTATTAACATGGAAATATCTGCACCGCCATCTGTATGAACATATAAATATCTACACCGCCATCTGTATTAAGATGGAGATATCTACACTGCTATCTGTATAAACCTGGAAATATCTACACCGCTATCTGTATAAACATGGAAAGATCTACACCGCTATCTGTATAAACATGGAAATATCTACACCGCTACCTGAATAAACATGGAAATATCAGCACAGCTATCTGTATGAACATGGAAATATCTACACCGCTATCTGTATGAACATGGAAATATCTACACCGCTATCTGTATGAACATGGAAATATCTACACCGCTATCTGTATCAACATGGAAATATCTACACCACTATCTGTATGAACATGGAAATATCTACACCGCCATCTGTATGAAGATGGATATATCTACACAGCCATCTGGATGAACATGGAAATATCTACACCGCTATCTGTATGAACCTGGAAATATCTACTCCGCTATCTGTGTAAACATGCATACATCTTCACCGCTATCTGTATGAACATGGAAATATCTGCACCGCTATCTGTAGGAACATGGAAATATCTACACCGCTATCTGTGAAAACATGCATACATCTTCACCGCTGTCTGTATAAACATGGAAATATCTACACCGCTATCTGTATGAACATGGAAATATCTACACCGCTATCTGTATGAACATGGAAATATCTACACCGCTATCTGTTTGAACATGGAAATATCTAAACCGCTATCTGCATGAAAACAGAAATACCTACACAGCTATCTGCATATACATGGAAATATCTACAAAGCTATCTCTTTACAGATAAAAATAACTACACCGCTATCTTTATAAACATGGAAATATCTACACCGCAATCTGTATGAACATGGAAATGTCTGCACTGCCATCTGTATGAACATATAAATATCTGCACCGCCATCTGTATTAAGATGGAGATATCTTCACCGCTATCTGTATAAACTTGGAAATATCTACACCGCTATCTGTATAAACCTGGAAATATCTACACCGCTATCTGTATAAACATGGAAATATCTACACCACTACCTGTATAAACATGGAAATATCAGCACCGCTATCAGTATGAACGTGGAAATATCTACACCGCTATCTCTATGAACATGCAAATATCTACACCGCTATCTGTATGAACATGGAAATAGCTACACCGCTATCTGTATGAACATGGAAATATCTACACCACTATCTGTATGAACATGGAAATATCTACACCGCTATCTGTATGAACATGGATATATCTCCACAGCCATCTGGATGAACATGGAAATATCTACACCGCTATCTGCATTAACATGGAAATATCTACACCGCTATCTATATAAACATGGAAATATCTACACTGCTATCTGTATAAAGTTGGAAATAACTACACCGCTACATGTATAAACATGGAAATAACAGCACCGCTATCTGTATGAACATGGAAATATCAGCCCCTCTATCTGTATGAACATGGAAATATCTACACCGCTATCTGTTTGAACATGGCAATATCTAAACCGCTATCTGCATATACATGGAAATATCTACACATCTATCTCTTTACACATGGAAATAACTACCGAGCTATCTGTATGAACATGGAAATATCTTCACCGCCATCTGTATGAACATGGATATATCTAAACAGCTATCTGTGTAAACATGCATACATCTTCACCGCTATCTGTATAAAGATGGAAATATCTACACTGCTAACACATGAACATGGAAATATCTTCACTGCTAACACATGAACATGGAAATATCTACACCGCTATCTGTTTGAACATGGAAATATCTACACCGCTATCTGCATGAAAATGGAAATACCTACACAGCGATCTGCATATACATGGAAATATCTACAAAGCTATCTCTTTACACATGGAAATAACTACAGCGCTATCTCTATAAACAAGGAAATATCTACACCACCATCTGTATGAACATGGAAATATCTGCACCGCCATCTGTATGAACATATAAATATCTACACCGCCATCTATATTAAGATGGTGATATCTACACCGCTATCTGTATAAACTTGGAAATATCTACACCGCTATCTGTATAAACATGGAAATATCTACACCGCTATCTGTATAATCATGGAAATATCTACACCGCTACCTATATAAACATTTAAATATCAGCACCGCTATCTGTATGAACATGGAAATATCTACACCGCTATCTCTATGGACATGGAAATATCTACACCGCTATCTATATGAACATGGAAATAGCTACACCACTATCTGTATGAACATGGAAATATCTACAGCACTACCTGTATGAACATGGAAATAACTACACCTCTATCTCTATGAACATGGATATATCTACACAGCCATCTGGATGAACATGGAAACATCTACACCGCTATCTGTATAAACATGGAAATATCTACACCGCTACCTGTATAAACATGGAAATATCTACACCGCTACCTGTATAAACATGGAAATATCAGCACCGCTCTCTGTATGAACATGGAAATACCAGCCCATCTATCTGTATGAACACGGAAATATCTAAACCGCTATCTGTATGAACATGGAAATATCTTCACCGCCATCTGTATGAACATGGATACATCTACACAGCCATCTGGATGAACATGGAAATATCTACACCACTATCTGTATGAACATGGAAATAGCTACACCGCTATCTGTATGAATATGGAAATATCTACACCACTATCTGTATGAACATGGTAATATCTACACCACTACCTGTATAAACATGGAAATATCTACACCACTACTTGTATAAACATGGAAATATCTACACCGCTACCTGTATAAACATGGAAATATCAGCACCGCTCTCTGTATGAACATGGAAATATCAGCCACTCTATCTGTATGAACATGGAAATATCTACACCGCTATCTGTATGAACATGGAAATATCTACACCGCTATCTGTATGAACATGGAAATATCTTCACCGCCATCTGTATGAACACGAATATATCTACACAGCCATCTGGATGAACATGGAAATATCTACACCGCTATCTGTATGAACATGGAAATATCTACACCGCTATCTGTATGAATATGGAAATAACTACACCACTATCTGTATGAACATGGAAATATCTATACGGCTATCTGTATGAACATGGAAATATCTTCACCGCCATCTGTATGAAAATGGATATATCTACACAGCCATCTGGATGAACATGGAAATATCTACACCACTATCTGTAAGAAGATGGAAATAGCTACACCGCTATCTGTATGAACATGGAAATATCTTCTCCGCCATCTATATGAACATGGATATATCTACACAGCCATCTGGATGAACATGGAAATATCTACACAGCTATCTGTATGAACATGGAAATATATACACCGCTATCTGTGTAAACATGCATACATCTTCACCGCTATCTGTATAAACATGGAAATATCTACACCGGTATCTGTATGAACATAGAAATATCTACACCGCTATCTGAACATGGAAATATCTACACCGCTATCTGCATGAAAATGGAAATACCTACACAGCGATCTGCATATACATGGAAATATCTACAAAGCTATCTCTTTACACATGGAAATAACTACAGCGCTATCTCTATAAACAAGGAAATATCTACACCACCATCTGTATGAACATGGAAATATCTGCACCGCCATCTGTATTAACATATAAATATCTACACCGCCATCTATATTAAGATGGTGATATCTACACCGCTATCTGTAAACTTGGAAATATCTACACCGCTATCTGTATAAACATGGAAATATCTACACCGCTATCTGTATAAACATGGAAATATCTACACCGCTACCTATATAAACATTTAAATATCAGCACCGCTATCTGTATGAACTTGGAAATAGCTACACCACTATCTGTATGAAAATGGAAATATCTACAGCACTACCTGTATGAACATGGAAATAACTACACCTCTATCTCTATGAACATGGATATATCTACACAGCCATCTGGATGAACATGGAAACATCTACACCGCTATCTGTATAAACATGGAAATATCTACACCGCTATCTGTATGAACATGGAAATATCTACACCGCTATCTGTATGAACATGGAAATATCTTCACCGCCATCTGTATGAACACGAATATATCTACACAGCCATCTGGATGAACATGGAAATATCTACACCGCTATCTGTATGAACATGGAAATAGCTACACCGCTATCTGTATGAATATGGAAATATCTACACCACTATCTGTATGAACATGGAAATATCTACACGGCTATCTGTATGAACATGGAAATATCTTCACCGCCATCTGTATGAAAATGGATATATCTACACAGCCATCTGGATGAACATGGAAATATCTACACCGCTATCTGTATGAACAAGGAAATATCTAAACCGCTATATGTTTGAACATGGAAATATCTACCCCGCTATCTGCATGAAAATGGAAATATCTACACAGCTATCTGCATACACATGGAAATGTCTACAAAGCTATCTCTTTACACATGGATATAACTACACCGCTATCTCTATAAACATGGAAATATCTACACCGTCATCTGTATGAACATGGAAATATCTGCACCGCCATCTGTATGAACATATAAATATCTACACCGCCATCTATATTAAGATGGAGATATCTACACCGCTATCTGTATAAACCTGGAAATATCTACACCGCTATCTGTATAAACATGGAGATATCTACACCGCTATCTGTATAAACATGGAAATATCTACACCGCTAAATGTATAAACATGGAAATATCAGCACCGGTATCTGTATGAACATGGAAATATCTACACCGCTATCTGTAGGAACATGGAAATATCTACACCGCTATCTGTATGAACATGGAAATAGCTACACCGCTATCTGTATTAACATGGAAATATCTACACCACTATCTGTATAAACATGGAAATATCTACACCGCTATCTGTATGAACATGGAAATAGCTACACCGCTATCTGTATTAACATGGAAATATCTACACCGCTATCTGTATGAACATGGAAATATCTACACTGCTATCTGTATGAACATGGAAATATCTACACCGCTATCTGTGTAAACAAGCATACACCTTCACCGCTATCTGTATTAACATGGAAATATCTACACCGTTATCTGTATGAACATGGTAATATCTACACCACTACCTGTATAAACATGGAAATATCTACACCACTACCTGTATAAACATGGAAATATCTACACCGCTACCTGTATAAACATGGAAATATCAGCACCGCTCTCTGTATGAACATGGAAATATCAGCCCCTCTATCTGTATGAACATGGAAATATCTACACCGCTATCTGTATGAACATGGAAATATCTACACCGCTATCTGTATGAACATGGAAATATCTTCACCGCCATCTGTATGAACACGAATATATCTACACAGCCATCTGGATGAACATGGAAATATCTACACCGCTATCTGTATGAACATGGAAATAGCTACACCGCTATCTGTATGAATATGGAAATATCTACACCACTATCTGTATGAACATGGAAATATCTACACGGCTATCTGTATGAACATGGAAATATCTTCACCGCCATCTGTATCAAAATGGATATATCTACACAGCCATCTGGATGAACATGGAAATATCTACACCACTATCTGTATGAACATGGAAATAGCTACACCGCTATCTGTATGAACATGGAAATATCTACACCGCTATCTGTATGAACATGGATATATCTCCACAGCCATCTGGATGAACATGGAAATATCTACACCGCTATCTGCATGAACATGGAAATATCTACACCGCTATCTATATAAACATGGAAATATCTACACTGCTATCTGTATAAAGTTGGAAATAACTACACCGCTACATGTATAAACATGGAAATAACAGCACCGCTATCTGTATGAACATGGAAATATCAGCCCCTCTATCTGTATGAACATGGAAATATCTACACCGCTATCTGTTTGAACATGGCAATATCTAAACCGCTATCTGCATATACATGGAAATATCTACACAACTATCTCTTTACACATGGAAATAACTACCGAGCTATCTGTATGAACATGGAAATATCTTCACCGCCATCTGTATGAACATGGATATATCTAAACAGCTATCTGTGTAAACATGCATACATCTTCACCGCTATCTGTATAAAGATGGAAATATCTACACTGCTAACACATGAACATGGAAATATCTTCACTGCTAACACATGAACATGGAAATATCTACACCGCTATCTGTTTGAACATGGAAATATCTACACCGCTATCTGCATGAAAATGGAAATACCTACACAGCGATCTGCATATACATGGAAATATCTACAAAGCTATCTCTTTACACATGGAAATAACTACAGCGCTATCTCTATAAACAAGGAAATATCTACACCACCATCTGTATGAACATGGAAATATCTGCACCGCCATCTGTATGAACATATAAATATCTACACCGCCATCTATATTAAGATGGTGATATCTACACCGCTATCTGTATAAACTTGGAAATATCTACACCGCTATCTGTATAAACATGGAAATATCTACACCGCTATCTGTATAATCATGGAAATATCTACACCGCTACCTATATAAACATTTAAATATCAGCACCGCTATCTGTATGAACATGGAAATATCTACACCACTATCTGTATGAACATGGAAATATCTACACCGCCATCTGTATGAAAATGGATATATCTACACAGCCATCTGGATGAACATGGAAATATCTACACCACTATCTGTATGAACATGGAAATAGCTACACCGCTATCTGTATGAACATGGAAATATCTTCACCGCCATCTGTATGAACATGGTTATATCTACACAGCCATCTGAATGTACATGGAAATATCTACACAGCTATCTGTATGAACATGGAAATATATACACCGCTATCTGTGTAAACATGCATACATCTTCACAGCTATCTGTATAAACATGGAAATATCTACACCGCTATCTGCATGAACATAGAAATATCTACACCGCTATCTGTTTGAACATGGAAATATCTACACCGCTATCTGCATGAAAATGGAAATACCTACATAGCGATCTGCATATACATTGAAGTATCTACAAAGCTATCTCTTTACACATGGAAATAACTACAGCGCTATCTCTATAAACAAGGAAATATCTACACCACCATCTGTATGAACATGGAAATATCTGCACCGCCATCTGTATGAACATATAAATATCTACACCGCCATCTATATTAAGATGGTGATATCTACACCGCTATCTGTATAAACTTGGAAATATCTACACCGCTATCTGTATAAACATGGAAATATCTACACCGCTATCTGTATAAACATGGAAATATCTACACCGCTACCTATATAAACATTTAAATATCAGCACCGCTATCTGTATGAACATGGAAATATCTACACCGCTATCTCTATGAACATGGAAATATCTACACCGCTATCTGTATGAACATGGAAATAGCTACACCGCTATCTGTATGAACATGGAAATATCTACAGCACTAACTGTATGAACATGGAAATAACTACACCTCTATCTCTATGAACATGGATATATCTATACAGCCATCTGGATGAACATGGAAACATCTACACCGCTATCTGTATAAACATGGAAATATCTACACCGCTACCAGTATAAACATGGAAATATCTACAAAGCTACATGTATAAACATGGAAATATCAGCACCTCTCTCTGTATGAACATGGAAATACCAGCCCATCTATCTGTATGAACATGGAAATATCTACACCGCTATCTGTATGAACATGGAAATATCTTCACCGCCATCTGTATGAACATGGATACATCTACACAGCCATCTGGATGAACATGGAAATATCTACACCGCTATCTGTATGAACATGGAAATAGCTACACCGCTATCTGTATGAATATGGAAATATCTACACCACTATCTGTATGAACATGGAAATATCTACACCGCTATCTGTATGAACATGGAAATATCTTCACCGCCATCTGTATGAACATGGATATATCTACACAGCCATCTGGATGAACATGGAAATATCTACACCGCTATCTGTATGAGCATGGAAATATATACAACGCTATCTGTGTAAACATGCATACATCTTCACCGCTATCTGTATAAACATGGAAATATCTACACCGCTATCTGTATGAACATGGAAATATCTAAACCGCTATATGTTGGAACATGGAAATATCTACCCCGCTATCTGCATGAAAATGGAAATATCTACACAGCTATCTGCATACACATGGAAATGTCTACAAAGCTATCTCTTTACACATGGATATAACTACACCGCTATCTCTATAAACATGGAAATATCTACACCGTCATCTGTATGAACATGGAAATATCTGCACCGCCATCTGTATGAACATATAAATATCTACACCACCATCTATATTAAGATGGAGATATCTACACCGCTATCTGTATAAACCTGGAAATATCTACACCGCTATCTGTATAAACATGGAGATATCTACACCGCTATCTGTATAAACATGGAAATATCTACACCGCTAAATGTATAAACATGGAAATATCAGCACCGGTATCTGTATGAACATGGAAATATCTACACCGCTATCTGTATGAACATGGAAATATCTACACCGCTATCTGTATGAACATGGAAATAGCTACACCGCTATCTGTATTAACATGGAAATATCTACACCACTATCTGTATAAACATGGAAATATCTACACCGCTATCTGTATGAACATGGAAATAGCTACACCGCTATCTGTATTAACATGGAAATATCTACACCGCTATCTGTATGAACATGGAAATATCTACACTGCTATCTGTATGAACATGGAAATATCTACACCGCTATCTGTGTAAACAAGCATACACCTTCACCGCTATCTGTATTAACATGGAAATATCTACACCGTTATCTGTATGAACATGGTAATATCTACACCACTACCTGTATAAACATGGAAATATCTACACCACTACCTGTATAAACATGGAAATATCTACACCGCTACCTGTATAAACATGGAAATATCAGCACCGCTCTCTGTATGAACATGGAAATATCAGCCCCTCTATCTGTATGAACATGGAAATATCTACACCGCTATCTGTATGAACATGGAAATATCTACACCGCTATCTGTATGAACATGGAAATATCTTCACCGCCATCTGTATGAACACGAATATATCTACACAGCCATCTGGATGAACATGGAAATATCTACACCGCTATCTGTATGAACATGGAAATAGCTACACCGCTATCTGTATGAATATGGAAATATCTACACCACTATCTGTATGAAAATGGAAATATCTACACGGCTATCTGTATGAACATGGAAATATCTTCACCGCCATCTGTATCAAAATGGATATATCTACACAGCCATCTGGATGAACATGGAAATATCTACACCACTATCTGTATGAACATGGAAATAGCTACACCGCTATCTGTATGAACATGGAAATATCTTCACCGCCATCTGTATGAACATGGATATATCTACACAGCCATCTGGATGAACATGGAAATATCTACACAGCTATCTGTATGAACATGGAAATATATACACCGCTATCTGTGTAAACATGCATACATCTTCACCGCTATCTGTATAAACATGGAAATATCTACACCGGTATCTGTATGAACATAGAAATATCTACACCGCTATCTGTTTGAACATGGAAATATCTACACCGCTATCTGCATGAAAATGGAAATACCTACACAGCGATCTGCATATACATGGAAATACCTACAAAGCTATCTCTTTACACATGGAAATAACTACAGCGCTATCTCTATAAACAAGGAAATATCTAAACCACCATCTGTATGAACATGGAAATATCTGCACCGCCATCTGTATGAACATATAAATATCTACACCGCCATCTATATTAAGATGGTGATATCTACACCGCTATGTGTATAAACTTGGAAATATCTACACCGCTATCTGTATAAACATGGAAATATGTACACCGCTATCTGTATAAACATGGAAATATCTACACCGCTACCTATATAAACATTTAAATATCAGCACCGCTATCTGTATGAACATGGAAATATCTACACCGCTATCTCTATGAACATGGAAATATCTACACCGCTATCTGTATGAACATGGAAATAGCTACACCACTATCTGTATGAAAATGGAAATATCTACAGCACTACCTGTATGAACATGGAAATAACTACACCTCTATCTCTATGAACATGGATATATCTACACAGCCATCTGGATGAACATGGAAACATCTACACCGCTATCTGTATAAACATGGAAATATCTACACCGATATCTGTATGAACATGGAAATATCTACACCGCTATCTGTATGAACATGGAAATATCTTCACCGCCATCTGTATGAACACGAATATATCTACACAGCCATCTGGATGAACATGGAAATATCTACACCGCTATCTGTATGAACATGGAAATAGCTACACCGCTATCTGTATGAATATGGAAATATCTACACCACTATCTGTATGAACATGGAAATATCTACACGGCTATCTGTATGAACATGGAAATATCTTCACTGCCATCTGTATGAAAATGGATATGTCTACACAGCCATCTGGATGAACATGGAAATATCTACACCACTATCTGTATGAACATGGAAATAGCTACACCGCTATCTGTATGAACATGGAAATATCTTCACCGCCATCTGTATGAACATGGATATATCTACACAGCCATCTGGATGAACATGGAAATATCTACACAGCTATCTGTATGAACATGGAAATATATACACCGCTATCTGTGTAAACATGCATACATCTTCACCGCTATCTGTATAAACATGGAAATATCTACACCGCTATCTGTATGAACATAGAAATATCTACACCGCTATCTGTTTGAACATGGAAATATCTACACCGCTATCTGCATGAAAATGGAAATACCTACACAGCGATCTGCATATACATGGAAATATCTACAAAGCTATCTCTTTACACATGGAAATAACTACAGCGCTATCTCTATAAACAAGGAAATATCTACACCACCATCTGTATGAACATGGAAATATCTGCACCGCCATCTGTATGAACATATAAATATCTACACCGCCATCTATATTAAGATGGTGATATCTACACCGCTATCTGTATAAACTTGGAAATATCTACACGGCTATCTGTATAAACATGGAAATATCTACACCGCTATCTGTATAAACATGGAAATATCTACACCGCTACCTATATAAACGTTTAAATATCAGCACCGCTATCTGTATGAACATGGAAATATCTACACCGCTATCTCTATGAACATGGAAATATCTACACCGCTATCTGTATGAACATGGAAATAGCTACACCACTATCTGTATGAACATGGAAATATCTACAGCACTACCTGTATGAACATGGAAATTACTACACCTCTATCTCTATGAACATGGATATATCTACACAGCCATCTGGATGAACCTGGAAACATCTACACCGCTATCTGTATAAACATGGAAATATCTACACCGCTACCTGTATAAACATGGAAATATCTACACCGCTACCTGTATAAACATGGAAATATCAGCACCGCTCTCTGTATGAACATGGAAATACCAGCCCATCTATCTGTATGAACATGGAAATATCTACACCGCTATCTGTATGAACATGGAAATATCTTCACCGCCATCTGTATGAACATGGATACATCTACACAGCCATCTGGATGAACATGGAAATATCTACACCGCTATCTGTATGAACATGGAAATAGCTACACCGCTATCTGTATGAATATGGAAATATCTACACCACTATCTGTATGAACATGGAAATATCTACACCGCTATCTGTATGAACATGGAAATATCTTCACCGCCATCTGTATGAACATGGATATATCTACACAGCCATCTGGATGAACATGGAAATATCTACACCGCTATCTGTATGAGCATGGAAATATATACAACGCTATCTGTGTAAACATGCATATATCTTCACCGCTATCTGTATAAACATGGAAATATCTACACCGCTATCTGTATGAACATGGAAATATCTAAACCGCTATATGTTTGAACATGGAAATATCTACACCGCTATCTGCATGAAAATGGAAATATCTACACAGCTATCTGCATACACATGGAAATGTCTACAAAGCTATCTCTTTACACATGGATATAACTACACCGCTATCTCTATAAACATGGAAATATCTACACCGCCATCTGTATGAACACGGAAATATCTGCACAGCCATCTGTATGAACATATAAATATCTACACCGCCATCTATATTAAGATGGAGATATCTACACCGCTATCTGTATAAAGCTGGAAATATCTACTCCGCTATCTGCATAAACATGGAGATATCTACACCGCTATCTGTATAAACATGGAAATATCTACACCACTATCTGTATGAAGATGGAAATATCTACTGCTATCTGTATGAACATGGAAATATCTACACCGCTATCTGTGTAAACAAGCATACATCTTCACCGCTATCTGTATAAACATGGAAATATCTACACCGTTATCTGTATGAACATGGTAATATCTACACCACTACCTGTATAAACATGGAAATATCTACACCACTATCTGTATGAACATGGAAATATCTACACCGCTATCTGTATGAACATGGAAATACCTACACCGCTATCTGTACTAACATGGAAATATCTACACCACTGTCTGTATGAACATGGAAATATCTACACTGCTATCTGTATGAACATGGTAATATCTACACCACTACCTGTACAAACATGGAAATATCAACACCACTACCTGCATAAACATGGAAATATCTACACCGCTACCTGTATAAACATGGAAATATCAGCACCGCTATCTGTATGAACATGGAAATATCTACACCGCTATCTGTATGAACATGGAAATATCTACACCGCTATCTGTATGAACATGGAAATAGCTACACCGCTATCTGAATGAACATGGAAATATCTACACCACTATCTGTATGAACATGGAAATATCTACACCGCTATCTGTATGAACATGGATATATCTACACCACCATGTGTATGAACATGGAAATATCTGCACCGCCATCTGTATGAACATATAAATATCTACACCGCCATCTATATTAAGATGGTGATATCTACACCGCTATCTGTATAAACTTGGAAATATCTACACCGCTATCTGTATAAACATGGAAATATCTACACCGCTATCTGTTTGAACATGGAAATATCTACACCGCTATCTGCATGAAAATGGAAATATCTACACTGCTATCTGCATATACATCGAAATATCTACACAGCTATCTCTTTACACATGGAAATAACTACACCGCTATCTGTATGAACATGGAAATATCTACACCGCCATCTGTATGAACATGGAAATATCTGCACCGCCATCTGTATGAACATATAAATATCTACACCGCCATCTGTATTAAGATGGAGATATCTACACCGCTATCTGTGTAAACCTGAAAATATCCACACCGCTATCTGTATAAACATGGAAATATCTACACCGCTATCTGGATAAACATGGAAATTTCTACAGCGCTACCTGTATAAACATGGAAATATCAGCACCTCTATCTGTAGGAACATGGAGATATCTACACCGCCATCTGTATGAACATGGATATATCTACACAGCCATCTGGAGGAACATGGAAATATCTACAACGCTATCTGTACGAACATGGAAATATCTACACCGCTATCTGTATGAACATGGAAATAGCTACACCGCTATCTGAATGAACATGGAAATATCTACACCGCTATCTGTATGAACATGGATATATCTACACAGCCATCTGGATGAACATGGAAATATCTACACCGCTATCTGTATGAACATGGAAATATCTACACCGCTATCTGTGTAAACATCCATACATCTTCACCGCTATCTGTAGAAACATGGAAATATCTACACCGCTATCTGTATGAACATGGAAATAGCTACACCGCTATCTGTATGAACATGGAAATATCTGCACCGATATCTGTATGAACATGGGAATATCTACACCGCTATCTGTTTGAACATGGAAATATCTACACGGCTATCTGCATGAAAATGGAAATATCTACACTGCTATCTGCATATACATGGAAATATCTACACAGCTATCTCTTTACACATGGAAATAAATACACCGCTATCTGTATGAACATGGAAATATCTACACCGCCATCTGTATGAACATGGAAATATCTGCACCGACATCTGTATGAACATATAAATATCTACACCGCCATCTGTATTAAGATGGAGATATCTACACCGCTATCTGTATAAACATGGAAATATCTACACCGCTATCTGTATAAACATGGAAATATCTACACCGCTATCTGTATAAACATGGAAATATCTACACCACTACCTGTATAAACATGGAAATATCAGCACCGCAATCTGTATGAACATGGAAATATCTACACCGCTATCTGTATGAACATGGAAATATCTACACCGCCATCAGTATGAACATGGAAATATCTGCACCGCCATCTGTATGAACATATAAATATCTACACCGCCATCTGTATTAAGATGGAGATATCTACACCGCTATCTGAATAAACATGGAAATATCTACACCGCTATCTGTATAAACATGGAAATATCAGCACCGCCATCTGTATGAACATGGAAATATCAGCCCCTCTATCTGTATGAACATAGAGATATCTACACCGCCATCTGTATGAACACGGATATATCTACACAGCCATCTGGATGAACATGGAAATATCTACACCGCTATCTGTATGAACATGGAAATAGCTACAACGCTATCTGTATGAACATGGAAATATCTACACCGCTATCTGTATGAACATGGAAATATCTACACCGCTATCTGTATGAACATGGAAATATCTTCACCGCCATCTGTACGAACATGGATATATCTACAGAGCCATCTGGATGAACATGGAAATATCTACAACCCCATCTGTATGAACATATAAATATCTACACCGCCATCTGTATTAAGATGGAGATATCTAAACCGCTATCTGTATAAACATGGAAATATCAACACCGCTATCTGTATAAACATGGAAATATCTACACCGCTATCTGTATAAACATGGAAATATCTACACCGCTACCTGTATAAACATGGAAATATCAGCACCGCTATCTGTATGAACATGGAAATATCCACAACGCTATCTGTTTGAACATGGAAATATCTACACGGCTATCTGCATGAAAATGGAAATATATACACTGCTATCTGCATATACATGGAAATATCTACACAGCTATCTCTTTACACACGGAAATAACTACACCGCTATCTGTATGAACATGGAAATATCTACACCGCCATCTGTATGAACATGGAAATATCTGCACCGCCATCTGTATGAACATATAAATATCTACACCGCCATCTGTATTAAGATGGAGATATCTACACCGCTATCTGTATAAACATGGAAATATCTACACCGCTATCTGTATAAACATGGAAATATCTACACCGCTATCTGTATAAACATGGAAATATCTACACCACTACCTGTATAAACATGGAAATATCAGCACCGCAATCTGTATGAACATGGAAATATCTACACCGCTATCTGTATGAACATGGAAATATCTACACCGACATCAGTATGAACATGGAAATATCTGCACAGCCATCTGTATGAACATGTAAATATCTACACCGCCATCTGTATTAAGATTCAGATATCTACACCGCTATCTGAATAAACATGGAAATATCTACACCGCTATCTGTATAAACATGGAAATATCAGCACCGCAATCTGTATGAACATGGAAATATCAGCCCCTCTATCTGTATGAACATAGAGATATCTACACCGCCATCTGCATGAACACGGATATATCTACACAGCCATCTGGATGAACATGGAAATATCTACACCGCTATCTGTATGAACATGGAAATAGCTACACCGCTATCTGTATGAACATGGAAATATCTACACCGCTATCTGTATGAACATGGAAATATCTACACCGCTATCTGTATGAACATGGAAATATCTTCACCGCCATCTGTACGAACATGGATATATCTACAGAGCCATCTGGATGAACATGGAAATATCTACAACCCCTTCTGTATGAACATATAAATATCTACACCGCCATCTGTATTAAGATGGAGATATCTAAACCGCTATCTGTATAAACATGGAAATATCAACACCGCTATCTGTATAAACATGGAAATATCTACACCGCTATCTGTATAAACATGGAAATATCTACACCGCTACCTGTATAAACATGGAAATATATACACAGCTATCTGTATGAACATGGAAATACCTGCACCGCTATCTGTATGAACATGGAAATATCTACACCGCTATCTGTTTGAACATGGAAATATCTACACCGCTATCTGCATGAAAATGGAAATATCTACACTGCTATCTGCATATACATGGAAATATCTACACAGCTATCTCTTTACACATGGAAATAACTACACCGCTATCTGTATGAACATGGAAATATCTACACCGATATCTGTATGAACATGGATATATCTACACAGCCATCTGGATGAACATGGAAATAGCTACAAAGCTATCTGTATGAAGATGGAAATATCTACACCGCTATCTGTATGAACATGGAAATATCTACACCGCTATCTGTTTGAACATGGAAATATCTACACGGATATCTGCATGAAAATGGAAATATCTACACTGCTATCTGCATATACATGGAAATATCTACACAGCTATCTCTTTACACATGGAAATAACTACAGCGCTATCTGTATGATCATGGAAATATTTACACCGCAATCTGTATGAACATGGAAATATCTGCACCGCCATCTGTATGAACATATAAATATCTACACCGCCATATGTATTAAGATGGAGATATCTACACCGCTATCTGTATAAACAAGGAAATATCTACACCGCTATCTGTATAAACATGGAAATATCTACACCGCTATCTGTATAAACATGGAAATATCTACACCGCTACCTGTATAAACATGGAAATATCAGCACCGCTATCTGTATGAACATGGAAATATCTACACCGCTATCTGTATGAACATGGAAATATCTACACCGCCATCTGTATGAACATGGAAATATCTGCACCGCCATCTGTATGAACATATAAATATCAACACCGCCATCTGTGTTAAGATGGAGATATCTACACCGCTATCTGTGTAAACCTGAAAATACACCGCTATCTGTATAAACATGGAAATATCTACACCGCTATCTGGATAAACATGGAAATTTCTACAGCGCTACCTGTATAAACATGGAAATATCAGCACCTCTATCTGTATGAACATGGAAATAGCTACACCGCTATCTGAATGAACATGGAGATATCTACACCGCTATCTGTATGAACATGGATATATCTACACAGCCATCTGGATGAACATGGAAATATCTACACCGCTATCTGTATGAACATGGAAATATCTACACCGCTATCTGTGTAAACATGCATACATCTTCACCGCTATCTGTAGAAACATGGAAATATCTACACAGCTATCTGTATGAACATGGAAATAGCTACACCGCTATCTGTATGAACATGGAAATATCTGCACCGCTATCTGTATGAACATGGAAATATCTACACCGCTATCTGTTTGAACATGGAAATATCTACACGGCTAACTGCATGAAAATGGAAATATCTACACTGATATCTGCATATACATGGAAATATCTACACAGCTATCTCTTTACACATGGAAATAACTACACCGCTATCTGTATGAACATGGAAATATCTACACCGCCATCTGTATGAACATGGAAATATCTGCACCGCCATCTGTATGAACATATAAATATCTACACCGCCATCTGTATTAAGATGGAGATATCTACACCGCTATCTGTATGAACATGGAAATATCTACACCGCTATCTGTATAAACATGGAAATATCTACACCGCTATCTGTATAAACATGGAAATATCTACACCGCTACCTGTATAAACATGGAAATATCAGCACCGCTATCTGTATGAACATGGAAATATCTACACCGCTATCTGTATGAACATGGAAATATCTACACCGCCATCAGTATGAACATGGAAATATCTGCACCGCCATCTGTATGAACATATAAATATCTACACCGCCATCTGTATTAAGATGGAGATATCTACACCGCTATCTGAATAAACATGGAAATATCTACACCGCTATCTGTATAAACATGGAAATATCAGCACCGCAATCTGTATGAACATGGAAATATCAGCCCCTCTATCTGTATGAACATAGAGATATCTACACCGCCATCTGTATGAACACGGATATATCTACACAGCCATCTGGATGAACATGGAAATATCTACACCGCTATCTGTATGAACATGGAAATAGCTACACCGCTATCTGTATGAACATGGAAATATCTACACCGCTATCTGTATGAACATGGAAATATCTACACCGCTATCTGTATGAACATGGAAATATCTTCACCGCCATCTGTACGAACATGGATATATCTGCAGAGCCATCTGGATGAACATGGAAATATCTACAACCCCATCTGTATGAACATATAAATATCTACACCGCCATCTGTATTAAGATGGAGATATCTAAACCGCTATCTGTATAAACATGGAAATATCAACACCGCTATCTGTATAAACATGGAAATATCTACACCGCTATCTGTATAAACATGGAAATATCTACACCGCTACCTGTATAAACATGGAAATATCAGCACCGCTATCTGTATGAAAATGGAAATATCTACACCGCTATCTATATGAACATGGAAATATCTGCACCGCTATCTGTATGAACATGGAAATATCTACACCGCTATCTGTTTGAACATGGAAATATCTACACGGCTATCTGCATGAAAATGGAAATATCTACACTGCTATCTGCATATACATGGAAATAGCTACACAGCTATCTCTTTACACATGGAAATAACTACACCGCTATCTGTATGAACATGGAAATATCTACACCGCCATCTGTATGAACATGGAAATATCTGCACCGCCATCAGTATGAACATATAAATATCTACACCGCCATCTGTATTAAGATGGAAATATCTACACCGCTATCTGTATAAACATGGAAATATCTACACCGCTATCTGTATAAACATGGAAATATGTACACCGCTATCTGTATAAACATGGAAATATCTACACCGCTACCTGTATAAACATGGAAATATTAGCACTGCTATCTGTATGAACATGGAAATATCTACACGGCTATCTGTATGAACATGGAAATATCTACACCGCCATCTGTATGAACATGGAAATATCTGCACCGCCATCTGTATGAACATATAAATATCTACACCGCCATCTCTATTAAGATGGAGATATCTACACCGCTATCTGAATAAACATGGAAATATCTACACTGCTATCTGTATAAACATGGAAATATCAGCACCGCTATCTGTATGAACATGGAAATAGCCCCTCTATCTGTATGAACATGGAGATATCTACACCGCCATCTGTATGAACACGGATATATCTACACAGCCATCTGGATGAACATGGAAATATCTACACCGCTATCTGTATGAACATGGAAATATCTACACCGCTATCTGTATGAACATGGATATATCTACACAGCCATATGGATGAACATGGAAATATCTACACCGCTATCTGTATGAACATGGAAATATCTACACCGCTATCTGTATGAACTTGGATATATCTACACAGCCATCTGGATGAACATGGAAATATCTACACCGCTATCTGTGTAAACATGCATACTTCTTCACCGCTATCTGTATAAACATGGAAATATATACACTGCTATCTGTATGAACATGGAAATATCTGCACCGCTATCTGTATGAACATGGAAATATCTACACCGCTATCTGTTTGAACATGGAAATATCTACACCGCTATCTGCATGAAACTGGAAATATCTACACTGCTATCTGCATATACATGGAAATATCTACACAGCTATCTCTTTACACATGGAAATAACTGCACCGCTATCTGTATGAACATGGAAATATCTACACCGCCATCTGTATGAACATGGAAATATCTGCACCGCCATCTGTATGAACATATAAATATCTACACCGCCATCTGTATTAAGATGGAGATATCTACTCCGCTATCTGTATAAACATGGAAATATCTACACCGCTATCTGTATAAACATGGAAATATCTACACCGCTATCTGTATAAACATGGAAATATCTACACCGCTACCTGTATAAACATGGAAATATCAGCACCGCTATCTGTATGAACATGGAAATATCTACACTGCTATCTGTATGAACATGGAAATATCTACACCGCTATCTGTATGAACATGGAAATATCTACACCGCTATCTGTATGAACATGGAAATATCTACAAAGCTATCTGCATATACATTGAAATATCTAAACAGCTATCTATTTACACATGGAAATAACTACACCACTATATCTATAAACATGGAAATATCTACACCACCATCTGTATGAACATGGAAATATCTGCACCGCCATCTGTTTGAACATATAAATATCTACACCGCCATCTGTATTAAGAAGGAAATATCTAAACCGCTATCTGTATAAAGATGGAAATATCAGCACCGCTCTCTGTATGAAAATGGAAATATCTAAACCGCTATCTGTATGAACATGGAAATATCTACACTGCTATCTGTATGAACATGGAAATAGCTACCCCGTTATGTGTATGAAAATGGAAATAGGTACACAGCTATCTGTATGAACATGGAAATATCTACACCGATATCTGTATGAACATGGATATATCTACACAGCCATCTGGATGAACATGGAAATAGCTACACCGCTATCTGTATGAAGATGGAAATATCTACACCGCTATCTGTATGAACAAGGAAATATCTTCACCGCCATCTGTATGAACATGGAAATAGCTGCACCGACATCTGTATGAACATATACATATCTACACGGCCATCTGTATTAAGATGGAGATATCTACACCGATATCTTTATAAACATGGAAATATCTACACCGCTATCTGTATAAACATGGCAATATCTACACCGCTATCTGTATAAACATGGAAATATCTACACCGCAACCTGTATAAACATGGAAATATCAGCACCGCTATCTGTATGAACATGGAAATATCAGCCCCTCTATCTGTATGAACATGGAGATATCTACACCGCTATCTGTATGAACATGGAAATATCTAGACGGCTATCTGAATGAACATGGAAATACCTTCACCGCCATCTGTATGAACATGGATATATCTACACAGCCATCTGGATGAACATGGATATATCTACACAGCCCTCTGGATGAACATGGAAATATCCACACCGCTATCTGTGTAAACATGCATACATCTTCACCACTATCTGTATAAATATGGAAATATCTACACAGCCATCTGGATGAACATGGAAATATCTACACCGCTATCTGTATGTACATGGAAATATCTACACCGCTATCTGTATGAACATGGTTATATCTACACAGCCATCTGGATGAACATGGAAATATCTGCACCGCTATCTGTGTAAACATGGAAATATCTACACCGCTATCTGTATAAACATGGAAATATCTACACCGCTACCTGTATAAACATGGAAATATCAGCACCGCTATCTGTATGAACATGGAAATATCTACACCGCTATCTATATGAACATGGAAATATCTACACCGCCATCAGTATGAACATGGAAATATCTGCACCGCCATCTGTATGAACATATAAATATCTACACCGCCATCTGTATTAAGATGGAGATATCTACACCGCTATCTGAATAAACATGGAAATATCTACACCGCTATCTGTATAAACATGGAAATATCAGCACCGCAATCTGTATGAACATGGAAATATCAGCCCCTCTATCTGTATGAACATAGAGATATCTACACCGCCATCTGTATGAACACGGATATATCTACACAGCCATCTGGATGAACATGGAAATATCTACACCGCTATCTGTATGAACATGGAAATAGCTACACCGCTATCTGTATGAACATGGAAATATCTACACCGCTATCTGTATGAACATGGAAATATCTACACCGCTATCTGTATGAACATGGAAATATCTTCACCGCCATCTGTACGAACATGGATATATCTGCAGAGCCATCTGGATGAACATGGAAATATCTACAACCCCATCTGTATGAACATATAAATATCTACACCGCCATCTGTATTAAGATGGAGATATCTAAACCGCTATCTGTATAAACATGGAAATATCAACACCGCTATCTGTATAAACATGGAAATATCTACACCGCTATCTGTATAAACATGGAAATATCTACACCGCTACCTGTATAAACATGGAAATATCAGCACCGCTATCTGTATGAAAATGGAAATATCTACACCGCTATCTATATGAACATGGAAATATCTGCACCGCTATCTGTATGAACATGGAAATATCTACACCGCTATCTGTTTGAACATGGAAATATCTACACGGCTATCTGCATGAAAATGGAAATATCTACACTGCTATCTGCATATACATGGAAATAGCTACACAGCTATCTCTTTACACATGGAAATAACTACACCGCTATCTGTATGAACATGGAAATATCTACACCGCCATCTGTATGAACATGGAAATATCTGCACCGCCATCAGTATGAACATATAAATATCTACACCGCCATCTGTATTAAGATGGAAATATCTACACCGCTATCTGTATAAACATGGAAATATCTACACCGCTATCTGTATAAACATGGAAATATGTACACCGCTATCTGTATAAACATGGAAATATCTACACCGCTACCTGTATAAACATGGAAATATTAGCACTGCTATCTGTATGAACATGGAAATATCTACACGGCTATCTGTATGAACATGGAAATATCTACACCGCCATCTGTATGAACATGGAAATATCTGCACCGCCATCTGTATGAACATATAAATATCTACACCGCCATCTCTATTAAGATGGAGATATCTACACCGCTATCTGAATAAACATGGAAATATCTACACTGCTATCTGTATAAACATGGAAATATCAGCACCGCTATCTGTATGAACATGGAAATAGCCCCTCTATCTGTATGAACATGGAGATATCTACACCGCCATCTGTATGAACACGGATATATCTACACAGCCATCTGGATGAACATGGAAATATCTACACCGCTATCTGTATGAACATGGAAATATCTACACCGCTATCGGTATGAACATGGATATATCTACACAGCCATCTGGATGAACATGGAAATATCTACACCGCTATCTGTATGAACATGGAAATATCTACACCGCTATCTGTATGAACTTGGATATATCTACACAGCCATCTGGATGAACATGGAAATATCTACACCGCTATCTGTGTAAACATGCATACTTCTTCACCGCTATCTGTATAAACATGGAAATATATACACTGCTATCTGTATGAACATGGAAATATCTGCACCGCTATCTGTATGAACATGGAAATATCTACACCGCTATCTGTTTGAACATGGAAATATCTACACCGCTATCTGCATGAAACTGGAAATATCTACACTGCTATCTGCATATACATGGAAATATCTACACAGCTATCTCTTTACACATGGAAATAACTGCACCGCTATCTGTATGAACATGGAAATATCTACACCGCCATCTGTATGAACATGGAAATATCTGCACCGCCATCTGTATGAACATATAAATATCTACACCGCCATCTGTATTAAGATGGAGATATCTACTCCGCTATCTGTATAAACATGGAAATATCTACACCGCTATCTGTATAAACATGGAAATATCTACACCGCTATCTGTATAAACATGGAAATATCTACACCGCTACCTGTATAAACATGGAAATATCAGCACCGCTATCTGTATGAACATGGAAATATCTACACTGCTATCTGTATGAACATGGAAATATCTACACCGCTATCTGTATGAACATGGAAATATCTACACCGCTATCTGTATGAACATGGAAATATCTACAAAGCTATCTGAATGAACATGGAAATACCTACACCGCTATCTGTTTGAACATGTAAATATCTACACCGCTATCTGCATGATAATGGAAATATCTACAAAGCTATCTGCATATACATTGAAATATCTAAACAGCTATCTATTTACACATGGAAATAACTACACCACTATATCTATAAACATGGAAATATCTACACCACCATCTGTATGAACATGGAAATATCTGCACCGCCATCTGTTTGAACATATAAATATCTACACCGCCATCTGTATTAAGAAGGAAATATCTAAACCGCTATCTGTATAAAGATGGAAATATCAGCACCGCTCTCTGTATGAAAATGGAAATATCTAAACCGCTATCTGTATGAACATGGAAATATCTACACTGCTATCTGTATGAACATGGAAATAGCTACCCCGTTATGTGTATGAAAATGGAAATAGGTACACAGCTATCTGTATGAACATGGAAATATCTACACCGATATCTGTATGAACATGGATATATCTACACAGCCATCTGGATGAACATGGAAATAGCTACACCGCTATCTGTATGAAGATGGAAATATCTACACCGCTATCTGTATGAACAAGGAAATATCTTCACCGCCATCTGTATGAACATGGAAATAGCTGCACCGACATCTGTATGAACATATACATATCTACACGGCCATCTGTATTAAGATGGAGATATCTACACCGATATCTTTATAAACATGGAAATATCTACACCGCTATCTGTATAAACATGGCAATATCTACACCGCTATCTGTATAAACATGGAAATATCTACACCGCAACCTGTATAAACATGGAAATATCAGCACCGCTATCTGTATGAACATGGAAATATCAGCCCCTCTATCTGTATGAACATGGAGATATCTACACCGCTATCTGTATGAACATGGAAATATCTAGACGGCTATCTGAATGAACATGGAAATACCTTCACCGCCATCTGTATGAACATGGATATATCTACACAGCCATCTGGATGAACATGGATATATCTACACAGCCCTCTGGATGAACATGGAAATATCCACACCGCTATCTGTGTAAACATGCATACATCTTCACCACTATCTGTATAAATATGGAAATATCTACACAGCCATCTGGATGAACATGGAAATATCTACACCGCTATCTGTATGTACATGGAAATATCTACACCGCTATCTGTATGAACATGGTTATATCTACACAGCCATCTGGATGAACATGGAAATATCTGCACCGCTATCTGTGTAAACATGGAAATATCTACACCGCTATCTGTATAAACATGGAAATATCTACACCGCTACCTGTATAAACATGGAAATATCAGCACCGCTATCTGTATGAACATGGAAATATCTACACCGCTATCTATATGAACATGGAAATATCTACACCGCCATCAGTATGAACATGGAAATATCTGCACCGCCATCTGTATGAACATATAAATATCTACACCGCCATCTGTATTAAGATGGAGATATCTACACCGCTATCTGAATAAACATGGAAATATCTACACCGCTATCTGTATAAACATGGAAATATCAGCACCGCAATCTGTATGAACATGGAAATATCAGCCCCTCTATCTGTATGAACATAGAGATATCTACACCGCCATCTGTATGAACACGGATATATCTACACAGCCATCTGGATGAACATGGAAATATCTACACCGCTATCTGTATGAACATGGAAATAGCTACACCGCTATCTGTATGAACATGGAAATATCTACACCGCTATCTGTATGAACATGGAAATATCTACACCGCTATCTGTATGAACATGGAAATATCTTCACCGCCATCTGTACGAACATGGATATATCTGCAGAGCCATCTGGATGAACATGGAAATATCTACAACCCCATCTGTATGAACATATAAATATCTACACCGCCATCTGTATTAAGATGGAGATATCTAAACCGCTATCTGTATAAACATGGAAATATCAACACCGCTATCTGTATAAACATGGAAATATCTACACCGCTATCTGTATAAACATGGAAATATCTACACCGCTACCTGTATAAACATGGAAATATCAGCACCGCTATCTGTATGAAAATGGAAATATCTACACCGCTATCTATATGAACATGGAAATATCTGCACCGCTATCTGTATGAACATGGAAATATCTACACCGCTATCTGTTTGAACATGGAAATATCTACACGGCTATCTGCATGAAAATGGAAATATCTACACCGCTATCTGCATATACATGGAAATAGCTACACAGCTATCTCTTTACACATGGAAATAACTACACCGCTATCTGTATGAACATGGAAATATCTACACCGCCATCTGTATGAACATGGAAATATCTGCACCGCCATCAGTATGAACATATAAATATCTACACCGCCATCTGTATTAAGATGGAAATATCTACACCGCTATCTGTATAAACATGGAAATATCTACACCGCTATCTGTATAAACATGGAAATATGTACACCGCTATCTGTATAAACATGGAAATATCTACACCGCTACCTGTATAAACATGGAAATATTAGCACTGCTATCTGTATGAACATGGAAATATCTACACGGCTATCTGTATGAACATGGAAATATCTACACCGCCATCTGTATGAACATGGAAATATCTGCACCGCCATCTGTATGAACATATAAATATCTACACCGCCATCTCTATTAAGATGGAGATATCTACACCGCTATCTGAATAAACATGGAAATATCTACACTGCTATCTGTATAAACATGGAAATATCAGCACCGCTATCTGTATGAACATGGAAATAGCCCCTCTATCTGTATGAACATGGAGATATCTACACCGCCATCTGTATGAACACGGATATATCTACACAGCCATCTGGATGAACATGGAAATATCTACACCGCTATCTGTATGAACATGGAAATATCTACACCGCTATCTGTATGAACATGGATATATCTACACAGCCATCTGGATGAACATGGAAATATCTACACCGCTATCTGTATGAACATGGAAATATCTACACCGCTATCTGTATGAACTTGGATATATCTACACAGCCATCTGGATGAACATGGAAATATCTACACCGCTATCTGTGTAAACATGCATACTTCTTCACCGCTATCTGTATAAACATGGAAATATATACACTGCTATCTGTATGAACATGGAAATATCTGCACCGCTATCTGTATGAACATGGAAATATCTACACCGCTATCTGTTTGAACATGGAAATATCTACACCGCTATCTGCATGAAACTGGAAATATCTACACTGCTATCTGCATATACATGGAAATATCTACACAGCTATCTCTTTACACATGGAAATAACTGCACCGCTATCTGTATGAACATGGAAATATCTACACCGCCATCTGTATGAACATGGAAATATCTGCACCGCCATCTGTATGAACATATAAATATCTACACCGGCATCTGTATTAAGATGGAGATATCTACTCCGCTATCTGTATAAACATGGAAATATCTACACCGCTATCTGTATAAACATGGAAATATCTACACCGCTATCTGTATAAACATGGAAATATCTACACCGCTACCTGTATAAACATGGAAATATCAGCACCGCTATCTGTATGAACATGGAAATATCTACACTGCTATCTGT
Organism: Gorilla gorilla gorilla; assembly: GCF_029281585.2. Lineage (NCBI taxonomy): Eukaryota > Metazoa > Chordata > Mammalia > Primates > Hominidae > Gorilla > Gorilla gorilla. Next base: position 4,515,998 of record NC_073234.2, read on the forward strand.
ATGAACATGGAAATATCTACACCGCTATCTGTATGAACATGGAAATATCTACACCGCTATCTGTATGAACATGGAAATATCTACAAAGCTATCTGAATGAACATGGAAATACCTACACCGCTATCTGTTTGAACATGTAAATATCTACACCGCTATCTGCATGATAATGGAAATATCTACAAAGCTATCTGCATATACATTGAAATATCTAAACAGCTATCTATTTACACATGGAAATAACTACACCACTATATCTATAAACATGGAAATATCTACACCACCATCTGTATGAACATGGAAATATCTGCACCGCCATCTGTTTGAACATATAAATATCTACACCGCCATCTGTATTAAGAAGGAAATATCTAAACCGCTATCTGTATAAAGATGGAAATATCAGCACCGCTCTCTGTATGAAAATGGAAATATCTAAACCGCTATCTGTATGAACATGGAAATATCTACACTGCTATCTGTATGAACATGGAAATAGCTACCCCGTTATGTGTATGAAAATGGAAATAGGTACACAGCTATCTGTATGAACATGGAAATATCTACACCGATATCTGTATGAACATGGATATATCTACACAGCCATCTGGATGAACATGGAAATAGCTACACCGCTATCTGTATGAAGATGGAAATATCTACACCGCTATCTGTATGAACAAGGAAATATCTTCACCGCCATCTGTATGAACATGGAAATAGCTGCACCGACATCTGTATGAACATATACATATCTACACGGCCATCTGTATTAAGATGGAGATATCTACACCGATATCTTTATAAACATGGAAATATCTACACCGCTATCTGTATAAACATGGCAATATCTACACCGCTATCTGTATAAACATGGAAATATCTACACCGCAACCAGTATAAACATGGAAATATCAGCACCGCTATCTGTATGAACATGGAAATATCAGCCCCTCTATCTGTATGAACATGGAGATATCTACACCGCTATCTGTATGAACATGGAAATATCTAGACGGCTATCTGAATGAACATGGAAATACCTTCACCGCCATCTGTATGAACATGGATATATCTACACAGCCATCTGGATGAACATGGATATATCTACACAGCCCTCTGGATGAACATGGAAATATCCACACCGCTATCTGTGTAAACATGCATACATCTTCACCACTATCTGTATAAATATGGAAATATCTACACAGCCATCTGGATGAACATGGAAATATCTACACCGCTATCTGTATGTACATGGAAATATCTACACCGCTATCTGTATGAACATGGTTATATCTACACAGCCATCTGGATGAACATGGAAATATCTGCACCGCTATCTGTGTAAACATGCATACATCTTCACCGCTATCTGTATAAACATGGAAATATCTACACTGCTATCTCTATGAACATGGAAATTTCTACACCGCTATCTGTATGAACATGGAAATAGCTACACCGCTATCTGTATGAACATGGAAATATCTACACCACTACCTGTATGAACATGGAAATATCTGCACCGCTATTTGTATGAACATGGATATATCTACACAGCCATCTGGATGAACACGGAAATATCTACACCACTATCTGTATGAACATGGAAATATCTACACCGCTATCTGTGTAAATATGCATACATCTTCACCGCAATCTGTATAAACATGGTAATATCTACACCGCTCTCTGTATGAACATGGAAATATCTACTCAGCTATCTGCATATACATGGAAATATCTACACTGCTATCTCTTTACACATGGAAATAACTACACCGCTATCTGTATGAACATGGAAATATCTTCACCGCCATCTGTATGAACATGGAAATAGCTGCACCGACATCTGTATGAACATATACATATCTACACGGCCATCTGTATTAAGATGGAAATATCCACACCGCTATCTGTGTAAACATGCATACACCTTCACCGCTATCTGTATAAACATGGAAATATCTACACCGCTATCTGTATGAACATGGAAATATCTACACCGCTATCTGTTGGAAGATGGAAATATATACACCGCTATCTGCATGAAAATGGAAATATCTACACAGCTATCTGCATGAAAATGGAAATATCTACACAGCTGTCTGCATTTTCATGGAAATATCTACACAGCTATCTCTTTACACATGGAAATAACTACACCGCTATCTGTATGAACATGGAAATATCTACACCGCCATCGGTATGAACATGGAAATATCTGCACCGCCATCTGTATGAACATATAAATATCTACACTGCCATCTTTATTAAGATGGAGATATCTACACCGCTATCTGAATAAACATGGAAATATCTACACCGCTATCTGTATAAACATGGAAATATCAGCACCACTATCTGTATGAACATGGAAATATCAGCCCCTCTATCTGTATGAACATGGAGATATCTACACCGCCATCTGTATGAACATGGATATATCTAAACAGCCATCTGGAGGAACATGGAAATATCTACACCGCTATCTGTATGAACATGGAAATAGCTACACCGCTATCTGTATGAACATGGAAATATCTACACCGCTATCTGTATGAACATGGAAATATCAACACCGCTATCTGTATGAACATGGAAATATCTTCACCGCCATCTGTACGAACATGGATATATCTGCAGAGCCATCTGGATGAACATGGAAATATCTACAACCCCATCTGTATGAACATATAAATATCTACACCGCCATCTGTATTAAGATGGAGATATCTAAACCGCTATCTGTATAAACATGGAAATATCAACACCGCTATCTGTATAAACATGGAAATATCTACACCGCTATCTGTATAAACATGGAAATATCTACACCGCTACCTGTATAAACATGGAAATATCAGCACCGCTATCTGTATGAAGATGGAAATATCTACACCGCTATCTATATGAACATGGAAATATCTGCACCGCTATCTGTATGAACATGGAAATATCTACACCGCTATCTGTTTGAACATGGAAATATCTACACGGCTATCTGCATGAAAATGGAAATATCTACACTGCTATCTGCATATACATGGAAATAGCTACACAGCTATCTCTTTACACATGGAAATAACTACACCGCTATCTGTATGAACATGGAAATATCTACACCGCCATCTGTATGAACATGGAAATATCTGCACCGCCATCAGTATGAACATATAAATATCTACACCGCCATCTGTATTAAGATGGAAATATCTACACCGCTATCTGTATAAACATGGAAATATCTACACCGCTATCTGTATAAACATGGAAATATGTACACCGCTATCTGTATAAACATGGAAATATCTACACCGCTACCTGTATAAACATGGAAATATTAGCACTGCTATCTGTATGAACATGGAAATATCTACACGGCTATCTGTATGAACATGGAAATATCTACACCGCCATCTGTATGAACATGGAAATATCTGCACCGCCATCTGTATGAACATATAAATATCTACACCGCCATCTCTATTAAGATGGAGATATCTACACCGCTATCTGAATAAACATGGAAATATCCACACTGCTATCTGTATAAACATGGAAATATCAGCACCGCTATCTGTATGAACATGGAAATAGCCCCTCTATCTGTATGAACATGGAGATATCTACACCGCCATCTGTATGAACACGGATATATCTACACAGCCATCTGGATGAACATGGAAATATCTACACCGCTATCTGTATGAACATGGAAATATCTACACCGCTATCTGTATGAACATGGATATATCTACACAGCCATCTGGATGAACATGGAAATATCTACACCGCTATCTGTATGAACATGGAAATATCTACACCGCTATCTGTATGAACTTGGATATATCTACACAGCCATCTGGATGAACATGGAAATATCTACACCGCTATCTGTGTAAACATGCATACTTCTTCACCGCTATCTGTATAAACATGGAAATATATACACTGCTATCTGTATGAACATGGAAATATCTGCACCGCTATCTGTATGAACATGGAAATATCTACACCGCTATCTGTTTGAACATGGAAATATCTACACCGCTATCTGCATGAAACTGGAAATATCTACACTGCTATCTGCATATACATGGAAATATCTACACAGCTATCTCTTTACACATGGAAATAACTGCACCGCTATCTGTATGAACATGGAAATATCTACACCGCCATCTGTATGAACATGGAAATATCTGCACCGCCATCTGTATGAACATATAAATATCTACACCGCCATCTGTATTAAGATGGAGATATCTACTCCGCTATCTGTATAAACATGGAAATATCTACACCGCTATCTGTATAAACATGGAAATATCTACACCGCTATCTGTATAAACATGGAAATATCTACACCGCTACCTGTATAAACATGGAAATATCAGCACCGCTATCTGTATGAACATGGAAATATCTACACTGCTATCTGTATGAACATGGAAATATCTACACCGCTATCTGTATGAACATGGAAATATCTACACCGCTATCTGTATGAACATGGAAATATCTACAAAGCTATCTGAATGAACATGGAAATACCTACACCGCTATCTGTTTGAACATGTAAATATCTACACCGCTATCTGCATGATAATGGAAATATCTACAAAGCTATCTGCATATACATTGAAATATCTAAACAGCTATCTATTTACACATGGAAATAACTACACCACTATATCTATAAACATGGAAATATCTACACCACCATCTGTATGAACATGGAAATATCTGCACCGCCATCTGTTTGAACATATAAATATCTACACCGCCATCTGTATTAAGAAGGAAATATCTAAACCGCTATCTGTATAAAGATGGAAATATCAGCACCGCTCTCTGTATGAAAATGGAAATATCTAAACCGCTATCTGTATGAACATGGAAATATCTACACTGCTATCTGTATGAACATGGAAATAGCTACCCCGTTATGTGTATGAAAATGGAAATAGGTACACAGCTATCTGTATGAACATGGAAATATCTACACCGATATCTGTATGAACATGGATATATCTACACAGCCATCTGGATGAACATGGAAATAGCTACACCGCTATCTGTATGAAGATGGAAATATCTACACCGCTATCTGTATGAACAAGGAAATATCTTCACCGCCATCTGTATGAACATGGAAATAGCTGCACCGACATCTGTATGAACATATACATATCTACACGGCCATCTGTATTAAGATGGAGATATCTACACCGATATCTTTATAAACATGGAAATATCTACACCGCTATCTGTATAAACATGGCAATATCTACACCGCTATCTGTATAAACATGGAAATATCTACACCGCAACCAGTATAAACATGGAAATATCAGCACCGCTATCTGTATGAACATGGAAATATCAGCCCCTCTATCTGTATGAACATGGAGATATCTACACCGCTATCTGTATGAACATGGAAATATCTAGACGGCTATCTGAATGAACATGGAAATACCTTCACCGCCATCTGTATGAACATGGATATATCTACACAGCCATCTGGATGAACATGGATATATCTACACAGCCCTCTGGATGAACATGGAAATATCCACACCGCTATCTGTGTAAACATGCATACATCTTCACCACTATCTGTATAAATATGGAAATATCTACACAGCCATCTGGATGAACATGGAAATATCTACACCGCTATCTGTATGTACATGGAAATATCTACACCGCTATCTGTATGAACATGGTTATATCTACACAGCCATCTGGATGAACATGGAAATATCTGCACCGCTATCTGTGTAAACATGCATACATCTTCACCGCTATCTGTATAAACATGGAAATATCTACACTGCTATCTGTATGAACATGGAAATATCTACACCACTATCTGTTTGAACATGGAAATATCTACACCGCTATCTGCATGAAAATGGAAATATCTACAAAGCTATCTGCATATACATGGAAACATCTACACAGCTATCTCTTTACACATGGAAATATCTACACCGCTATCTGTATAAACATGGAAATACCTACACCGCTATCTGTATAAACATGGAAATACCTACACCGCTACCTGTATAAACATGGAAATATCAGCACCGCTATCTGTATGAACATGGAAATATCTACACCGCTATCTCTATGAACATGGAAATATCTACACCGCTATCTGTATGAACATGGAAATAGCTACACTGCTATCTGAATGAACATGGAAATATCTACACCACTATCTGTAGGAACATGGAAATACCTACACCGCTATCAGCATGAACATGGATATATCTACACAGCCATCTGGATGAACATGGAAATATCTACACCGCTATCTGCATGAACATGGAAATATCTACACTGCTATCTGTGTAAACATGCATACATCTTCACCGCAATCTGTATAAGCATGGAAATATCAACACCGCTATCTGTATGAACGTGGAAATATCTACACTGCTATCTGTATGAACATGGAAATATCTACACCGCTATCTGTTTGAACATGGAAATATCTACACCGCTATCTGCATGAAAATGGAAATATCTTCACAGCAATCTGCATATACATGGAAATATCTACACTGCTATCTCTTTACACATGGAAATAACTACACCACTATCTGTATGAACATGGAAATATCTTCACCGCCATCTGTATGAACATGGAAATAGCTGCACCGACATCTGTATGAACATATACATATCTACACGGCCATCTGTATTAAGAAGAAGATATCTACACCGATATCTGTATAAACATGGAAATATCTACACCGCTTTCTGTATAAACATGGCAATATCTACACCGCTATCTGTATAAACATGGAAATATCTACACCGCTACCTGTATAAACATGGAAATATCAGCACCGCTATCTGTATTAACATGGAAATATCAGCCCCTCTATCTGTATGAACATGGAGATATCTACACCGCTATCTGTATGAACATGGAAATATCTAGACCGCTATCTGAATGAACATGGAAATACCTTCACCGCCATCTGTATGAACATGGATATATCTACACAGCCATCCGGATGAACATGGATATATCTACACAGCCCTCTGGATGAACATGGAAATATCCACACCGCTATCTGTGTAAACATGCATACATCTTCACCGCTATCTGTATAAACATGGAAATATCTACACCGCTATCTGTATGAACATGGAAATATCTACACCGCTATCTGTTGGAAGATGGAAATACATACACCGCTATCTGCATGAAAATGGAAATATCTACACAGCTATCTGCATGAAAATGGAAATATCTACACAGCTATCTGCATTTTCATGGAAATATCTACACAGCTATCTCTTTACACATGTAAATAACTACACCGCTATCTGTATGAACATGGAAATATCTACACCGCCATCTGTATGAACATGGAAATATATGCACCGCCATCTGTATGAACATATAAATATCTACACTGCCATCTTTATTAAGATGGAGATATCTACACCGCTATCTGAATAAACATGGAAATATCTACACCGCTATCTGTATAAACATGGAAATATCAGCACTGCTATCTGTATGAACATGGAAATATCAGCCCCTCTATCTGTATGAACATGGAGATATCTACACCGCCATCTGTATGAAGATGGATATATCTACACAGCCATCTGGAGGAACATGGAAATATCTACACCGCTATCTGTATGAACATGGAAATAGCTACACCGCTATCTGTATGAACATGGAAATATCTACACCGCTATCTGTATGAACATGGAAATATCAACATCGCTATCTGTATGAACAAGGAAATATCTTCACCGCCATCTGTACGAACATGGATATATCTACAGAGCCATCTGGATGAACATGGAAATATCTACACCGCCATCTGTATGAAGATATTAATATCTACACCGCCATCTGTATTAAGATGGAGATATCTACACCGCTATATGTGTAAACCTGAAAATATCTACACCGCTATCTGTATAAACATGGAAATATCTACACCGCTATCTGGATAAACATGGAAATTTCTACAGCGCTACCTGTATAAACATGGAAATATCAGCACCTCTATCTGTAGGAACATGGAGATATCTACACCGCCATCTGTATGAACATGGATATATCTACACAGCCATCTGGAGGAACATGGAAATATCTACAACGCTATCTGTACGAACATCTAAATATCTACACCGCTATCTGTATGAACATGGAAATATCTACACCGCTATCTGAATGAACATGGAAATATCTACACCGCTATCTGTATGAACATGGATATATCTAAACAGCCATCTGGATGAACATAGAAATATCTACACCGCTATCTGTATGAACATGGAAATATCTACACCGCTAACTGTGTAAACATGCATACATCTTCACCGCTATCTGTAGAAACATGGAAATATCTACACCGCTATCTGTATGAACATGGAAATAGCTACACCGCTATCTGTATGAACATGGAAATATCTGCACCGCTATCTGTTTGAACATGGAAATATCTACACCGCTATCTGCATGAGAATGGAAATATATACAAAGCTATCTGCATATACATGGAAACATCTTCACAGCTATCTCTTTACACATGGAAATAACTACACCGCTAAATCTATAAACATGGAAATATCTACACCGCCATCTGTACGAACATGGAAATATCTGCACCACCATCTGTATGAACATATAAATATCTACACCGCCATCTGTATTAAGAAGGAAATATCTAAACGGCTATCTGTATGAACATTGAAATATCTACACCGCTATCTGTATGAACATGGAAATATCTACACCGCTATCTGTGTAAACATGCATATATCTTCACCGCTATCTGTATAAACATGGAAATATCTACAACGCTATCTGTATGAAAATGGAAATATCTACACCGCTATCTGTACGAACATGGAAATATCTAAACCGCTATCTGCATGAAAATAGAAATATCTACACAGCTATCTGCATATACATGGAAATATCTACAAAGCTATCTCTTTACACATGGAAATAACTATACCGCTATCTCTATAAACACGGAAATATCTACACTGCCATCTGTATGAACATGGAAATATCTACACCGCTATCTCTATGAACATGGAAATATCTACACCGCTATCTGTATGAACATGGAAATAGCTACACTTCTATCTGACTGAAAATGGAAATATCTACACCACTATCTGTAGGAACATGGAAATATCTACACCGCTATAAGCATGAACATGGATATATCTACACAGCCATCTGGATGAACATGGAAATATCTACAACACTATCTGCATGAACATGGAAATATCTACACTGCTATCTGTGTAAACATGCATACATCTTCACTGCAATCTGTATAAGCATGGAAATATCAACACCGCTATCTGTATGAACGTGGAAATATCTACACCGCTATCTGTTTGAACATGGAAATATCTAAACCGCTAACAGCCTGAAAATGGAAATATCTACACAGATATCTGCATATACATGGAAATATCTACACATCTATCTCTTTACACATGTAAATAACTACACCGCTATCTGTATGAACATGGAAATGTCTGCACCGCCATCTGTATGAACATATAAATATCTACACCGCCATCTGTATTAAGATGGAGATATCTACACCGCTCTCTGTATAAACATGGAAATATCTACACCGCTATCTGAATAAACATGGAAATATCTACACCGCTCTCTGTATAAACATGGAAATATCAGCACTGCTATCTGTATGAATATGTAAGTATCAGCCCCTCAATCTGTATGAACATGGAAGTATCTACACCGCTATCTCTATGAACATGGAAATATCTACACCGCTATCGGTTTGAACATGGAAATATCTAAACCGCTATCTGCATGAAAATGGAAATATATACACAGCTATCTGCATATAAATGGAAATATCTACACAGCTATCTCTTTACACATGGAAATAACTACACCGCTATCTGTATGAACATGGAAATAACTTCACCGCCATCTGTAGGAACATGGATATATCTACACAGCCATCTGGATGAACATGGAAATATCTACACCGCTATCTGAATGAACATGGAAATATCTACACCGCTATCTGTGTAAACATGCTTACATCTTCACCGCTATCTGTATAAACATGGAAATATCTACACTGCTATCTGTATGAACATGGAAATATCTACACCGCTATTTGTTTGAACATGGTAATATCTACACTGCTATCTGCATGAAAATGGAAATATCTAAACAGCGATCTGCATATACATGGAAATATCTACAAAGCTATCTCTTCACACGTGGAAATAAGTACAGCGCTATCTCTATAAACATGGAAATAGCTACACCGCCATCTGTATGAACATGGAAATATCTGCACCGCCATCTGTAAGAACATATAAATATCTACACCGCCATCTATATTAAAATGGAGATTTCTACACCGCTATCTGTATAAACTTGGAAATATCTACACTGCTATCTCTACGAACATGGAAATATCTACACCGCTATCTGTATGAACATGGAAATAGCTACACCGCTATCTGTATGAACATGGAAATATCTACACCACTACCTGTATGAACATGGAAATATCTACACCGCTATTTGTATGAACATGGATATATCTACACAGCCATCAGGATGAACACGGAAATATCTACACAACTATCTGTATGAACATGGAAATATCTACACCGCTATCTGTTTGAACATGGAAATATCTACACCGCTATATGCATGAAAATGGAAATATATACAAAGCTATCTGCATATACATGGAAACATCTACACAGCTATCTCTTTACACATGGAAATAACTACACCGCTTAATCTATAAACATGGAAATATCTACACCGCCATCTGTATGAACATGGAAATATCTGCACCCCCATCTGTATGAACATATAAATATCTACACCGCCATCTGTATTAAGAAGGAAATATCTAAACCGCTATCTGTATGAACATTGAAATATTTACACCGCTATCTGTATGAACATGGAAATACCTACACCGCTGTCTGTGTAAACATGCATATATCTTCACCGCTATCTGTATAAACATGGAAATATCTACAATGCTATCTGTATGAAAATGGAAATATCTACACCGCTATCTGTACGAACATGGAAATATCTAAACCTCTATCTGCATGAAAATAGAAATATCTACACAGCTATCTGCATATACATGGAAATATCTACAAAGCTATCTCTTTACACATGGAGATAACTACACCGCTATCTCTATAAACACGGAAATATCTACACTGCCATCTGTATGAACATGGAAATATCTACACCGCTATCTCTATGAACATGGAAATATCTACACTGCTATCTGTATGAACATGGAAATAGCTACACTGCTATCTGAATGAACATGGAAATATCTACACCACTATCTGTAGGAACATGGAAATATCTACACCGCTATCAGCATGAACATGGATATATCTACACAGCCATCTGGATGAGCATGGAAATATCTACACCACTATCTGCATGAACATGGAAATATCTACACTGCTATCTGTGTAAACATGCATACATCTTCACCGCAATCTGTATAAGCATGGAAATATCAACAACGCTATCTGTATGAACGTGGAAATATCTACACCGCTATCTGTTTGAACATGGAAATATCTAAACCGCTATCAGCATGAAAATGGAAATATCTACACAGATATCTGCATATACATGGATATATCTACACATCTATCTCTTTAAACATGTAAATAACTACACCGCTATCTGTATGAACATGGAAATATCTTCACTGCCATCTGTAGGAACATGGATATATCTACAAAGCCATCTGGATGAACATGGAAATATCTACACCGCTATCTGTATGAACATGGAAATATCTACACCGCTATCTGTGTAAACATGCATACATCTTCACCGCTATCTGTATAAACATGGAAATATCTACACTGCTATCTGTATGAACATGGAAATATCTACACCGCTATCTGTATGAACATGGAAATATCTACACGGCTATCTGCATGAAAATGGAAATATCTACACTGCTATCTGCATATACATGGAAATATCTACACAGCTATCTGTTTACACATGGAAATAACTACACCGCTATCTGTATGAACATGGAAATATCTACACCGCCATCTGTATGAACATGGAAATATCTGCACCGCCATCTGTATGAACATATAAATATCTACACCGCCATCTGTATTAAGAAGGAGATATCTACACCGCTATCTGTATAAACATGGAAATATCTACACCGCTATCTGTATAAACATGGAAATATCTACACCGCTACCTGTATAAACATGGAAATATCAGCACCGCAATCTGTATGAACATGGAAATATCTACACCGCTATCTGTATGAACATGGAAATATCTACACCGCCATCAGTATGAACATGGAAATATCTGCACCGCCATCTGTATGAACATACAAATATCTACACCGCCATCTGTATTAAGATGGAGATATCTACACCGCTATCTGAATAAACATGGAAATATCTACACCGCTATCTGTATAAACATGGAAATATCAGCACCGCAATCTGTATGAACATGGAAATATCAGCCCCTCTATCTGTATGAACATAGAGATATCTACACCGCCATGTGGATCAACACGGATATATCTACACAGCCATCTGGATGAACATGGAAATATCTACACCGCTATCTGTATGAACATGGAAATAGCTACACCGCTATCTGTATGAACATGGAAATATCTACACCGCTATCTGTATGAACATGGAAATATCTACACCGCTATCTGTATGAACATGGAAATATATTCACCGCCATCTGTACGAACATGGATACATCTACAGAGCCATCTGGATGAACATGGAAATATCTACAACCCCATCTGTATGAACATATAAATATCTACAGCGCCATCTGTATTAAGATGGAGATATCTAAACCGCTATCTGTATAAACATGGAAATATCAACACCGCTATCTGTATAAACATGGAAATATCTACACCGCTATCTGTATAAACATGGAAATATCTACACCGCTACCTGTATAAACATGGAAATATCAGCACCGCTATCTGTATGAACATGGAAATATCTACACCGCTATCTGTTTGAACATGGAAATATCTACACGGCTATCTGCATGAAAATGGAAATATCTACACTGCTATCTGCATATACATGGAAATATCTACACAGCTATCTCTTTACACATGGAAATAACTACACCGCTATCTGTATGAACATGGAAATATCTACACCGCCATCTGTATGAACATGGAAATATCTGCACCGCCATCTGTATGAACATATAAATATCTACACCGCCATCTGTATTAAGATGGAGATATCTACACCGCTATCTGTATAAACATGGAAATATCTACACCGCTATCTGTATAAACATGGAAATATCTACACCGCTATCTGTATAAACATGGAAATATCTACACCGCTACCTGTATAAACATGGAAATATCAGCACCGCTATCTGTATGAACATGGAAATATCTACACCGCTATCTGTATGAACGTGGAAATATCTACACCGCCATCAGTATGAACATGGAAATAACTGCACCGCCATCTGTATGAACATATAAATATCTACACCGCCTTCTGTATTAAGATGGAGATATCTACACCGCTATCTGAATAAACATGGAAATATCTACACCGCTATCTGTATAAACATGGAAATATCAGCACCGCAGTTTGTATGAACATGGAAATATCAGCCCCTCTATCTGTATGAACATAGAGATATCTACACCGCCATCTGTATGAACACGGATATATCTACACAGCCATCTGGATGAACATGGAAATATCTACACCGCTATCTGTATGAACATGGAAATAGCTACACCGCTATCTGTATGAACATGGAAATATCTACACCGCTATCTGTATGAACATGGAAATATCTACACCACTATCTGTATGAACATGGAAATATCTTCACCGCCATCTGTACGAACATGGATATATCTACAGAGACATCTGGATGAACATGGAAATATCTACAACCCCATCTGTATGAACATATAAATATCTACACCGCCATCTGTATTAAGATGGAGATATCTAAACCGCTATCTGTATAAACATGGAAATATCAACACCGCTATCTGTATAAACATGGAAATATCTACACCGCTATCTGTATAAACATGGAAATATCTACACCGCTACCTGTATAAACATGGAAATATCAGCACCGCTATCTGTATGAACATGGAAATATCTACACCGCTATCTGTATGAACATGGAAATATCTACACCGCTATCTGTATGAACATGGATATATCTACACAGCCCTCTGGATGAACATGGAAATATCCACACCGCTATCTGTGTAAACATGCATACATCTTCACCGCTATCTGTATAAACATGGAAATATCTACACCGCTATCTGTATGAACATGGAAATATCTACACCGCTATCTGTTTGAAGATGGAAATATATACATCGCTATCTGCATGAAAATGGAAATATCTACACAGCTATCTGCATATGGATGGAAATATCTACACAGCAATCTCTTTACACATGGAAATAACTACCCCGCTATCTGTATGAACATGGACATATCTAAACCGCCATCTGTATGAACATGGAAATATCTGCACCGCCATCAGTATCAGCATATAAATATCTACACCGCCATCTGTATTAAGATGGAGATATCTACACCGCTATCTGTATAAACATGGAAATATCTACACCGCTATCTGTATAAACATGGAATTATCTACACCGCTATCTGTATAAACATGGAAATATCTACACCGCTACCTGTATAAACATGGAAATATCAGCACCGCAATCTGTATGAACATGGAAATATCTACACCGCTATCTGTATGAACATGGAAATATCTACACCGCCATCAGTATGAACATGGAAATATCTGAACCGCCATCTGTATGAACATATAAATATCTACACCGCCATCTGTATTAAGATGGAGATATCTACACCGCTATCTGAATAAACATGGAAATATCTACACTGCTATCTGTATAAACATGGAAATATCAGCACCGCAATCTGTATGAACATGGAAATATCAGCCCCTCTATCTGTATGAACATAGAGATATCTACACCGCCATGTGGATGAACACGGATATATCTACAGAGCCATCTGGATGAACATGGAAATATCTACACCGCTATCTGTATGAACATGGAAATAGCTACACCGCTATCTGTATGAACATGGAAATATCTACACCGCTATCTGTATGAACATGGAAATATCTACACCGCTATCTGTATGAACATGGAAATATCTTCACCGCCATCTGTACGAACATGGATATATCTACAGAGCCATCTGGATGAACATGGAAATATCTACAACCCCATCTGTATGAACATATAAATATCTACACCGCCATCTGTATTAAGATGGAGATATCTAAACCGCTATCTGAATAAACATGGAAATATCAACACCGCTATCTGTATAAACATGGAAATATCTACACCGCAATCTGTATAAACATGGAAATATCTACACCGCTACCTGTATAAACATGGAAATATCAGCACCGCTATCTGTATGAACATGGAAATATCTACACCGCTATCTGTTTGAACACGGAAATATCTACACGGCTATCTGCAAGAAAATGGAAATATCTACACTGCTATCTGCATATACATGGAAATATCTACACAGCTATCTCTTTACACATGGAAATAACTACACCGCTATCTGTATGAACATGGAAATATCTACACCGCCATCTGTATGAACATGGAAATATCTGCACCGCCATGTGTATGAACATATAAATATCTACACCGCCATCTGTATTAAGATGGAGATATCTACACCGCTATCTGTATAAACATGGAAATATCTACACCGCTATCTGTATAAACATGGAAATATCTACACCGCTATCTGTATAAACATGGAAATATCTACACCGCTACCTGTATAAACATGGAAATATCAGCACCGCTATCTGTATGAACATGGAAATATCTACACCGCTATCTGTATGAACATGGAAATATCTACACCACCATCAGTATGAACATGGAAATATCTGCACCGCCATCTGTATGGACATATAAATATCTACACCGCCATCTGTATTAAGATGGAGATATCTACACCGCTATCTGAATAAACATGGAAATATCTACACCGCTATCTGTATAAACCTGGAAATATCAGCACCGCAATCTGTATGAAGATGGAAATATCAGCCCCTCTATCTGTATGAACATAGAGATATCTACACCGCCATCTGTATGAACACGGATATATCTACACAGCCATCTGGATGAACATGGAAATATCTACACTGCTATCTGTATGAACGTGGAAATAGCTACACCGCTATCTGTATGAACATGGAAATATCTACACCGCTATCTGTATGAACATGGAAATATCTACACTGCTGTCTGTATGAACATGGAAATATCTTCACCGCCATCTGTATGAACATGGATATATCTACAGAGACATCTGGATGAACATGGAAATATCTACAACCCCATCTGTATGAACATATAAATATCTACACCGCCATCTGTATTAAGATGGAGATATCTAAACCACTATCTGTATAAACATGGAAATATCAACACCGCTATCTGTATAAACATGGAAATATCTACACCGCTATCTGTATAAACATGGAAATATCTACACCGCTACCTGTATAAACATGGAAATATCAGCACCGCTATCTGTATGAACATGGAAATATCTACACCGCTATCTGTATGAACATGGAAATTTCTACACCGCTATCTGTATGAACATGGATATATCTACACAGCCCTCTGGATGAACATGGAAATATCCACACCGCTATCTGTGTAAACATGCATACATCTTCACCACTATCTGTATAAACATGGAAATATCTACACCGCTATCTGTATGAACATGGAAATATCTACACCGCTATCTGTTTGAAGATGGAAATATATACATCGCTATCTGCATGAAAATGGAAATATCTACACAGCTATCTGCATATAGATGGAAATATCTACACAGCAATCTCTTTACACATGGAAATAACTACACCGCTATCTGTATGAACATGGACATATCTAAACCGCCATCTGTATGAACATGGAAATATCTGCACCGCCATCAGTATCAGCATATAAATATCTACACCGCCATCTGTATTAAGATGGAGATATCTACACCGCTATCTGAATAAACATGGAAATATCTACACCGCTATCTGTATAAACATGGAAATATCTACACCACTATCTGTATAAACATGGAAATATCTACACCGCTACCTGTATAAACACGGAAATATCAGCAACGCTATCTGTATGAACCTGGAAATGTCTACACCGCTATCTGTATGAACATGGAAATATCTACAAAGCTATCTGAATGAACATGGAAATACCTACACCGCTATCTGTTTGAACATGTAAATATCTACACCGCTATCTGCATGAAAATGGAAATATCTACAAAGCTATCTGCATATACATGGAAATATCTACACAGCTATCTCTTTACACATGGAAATAACTACACCACTATATCTATAAACATGGAAATATCTACACCACCATCTGTATGAACATGGAAATATCTGCACCGCCATCTGTTTGAACATATAAATATCTACACTGCCATCTGTATTAAGAAGGAAATATCTAAACCGCTATCTGTATAAAGATGGAAATATCAGCACCGCTCTCTGTATGAAAATGGAAATATCTAAACCGCTATCTGTATGAACATGGAAATATCTACACTGCTATCTGTATGAACATGGAAATAGCTACCCCGTTATGTGTATGAAAATGGAAATAGCTACACCGCTATCTGTATGAACATGGAAATATCTACACCGCTATCTGTATGAACATGGAAATATCTACACCGCTATCTGTATGAACATGGAAATATCTTCACCGCCATCTGTACGAACATGGATATATCTACAGAGCCATCTGGATGAACATGGAAATATCTACAACCCCATCTGTATGAACATATAAATATCTACACCGCCATCTGTATTAAGATGGAGATATCTAAACCGCTATCTGTATAAACATGGAAATATCAACACCGCTATCTGTATAAACATGGAAATATCTACACCGCAATCTGTATAAACATGGAAATATTTACACCGCTACCTGTATAAACATGGAAATATCAGCACCGCTATCTGTATGAACATGGAAATATCTACACCGCTATCTGTTTGAACATGGAAATATCTACACGGCTATCTGCATGAAAATGGAAATATCTACACTGCTATCTGCATATACATGGAAATATCTACACAGCTATCTCTTTACACATGGAAATAACTACACCGCTATCTGTATGAACATGGAAATATCTACACCGCCATCTGTATGAACATGGAAATATCTGCACCGCCATCTGTATGAACATATAAATATCTACACCGCCATCTGTATTAAGATGGAGATATCTACACCGCTATCTGTATAAACATGGAAATATCTACACCGCTATCTGTATAAACATGGAAATATCTACACCGCTATCTGTATAAACATGGAAATATCTACACCGCTACCTGTATAAACATGGAAATATCAGCACCGCTATCTGTATGAACATGGAAATATCTACACCGCTATCTGTATGAACATGGAAATATCTACACCGCCATCAGTATGAACATGGAAATATCTGAACTGCCATCTGTATGAACATATAAATATCTACACCGCCATCTGTATTAAGATGGAGATATCTACACCGCTATCTGAATAAACATGGAAATATCTACACCGCTATCTGTATAAACATGGAAATATCAGCACCGCAATCTGTATGAACATGGAAATATCAGCCCCTCTATCTGTATGAACATAGAGATATCTACACCGCCATTTGTATGAACACGGATATATCTACACAGCCATCTGGATGAACATGGAAATATCTACACCGCTATCTGTATGAACGTGGAAATAGCTACACCGCTATCTGTATGAACATGGAAATATCTACACCGCTATCTGTATGAACATGGAAATATCTACACCGCTATCTGTATGAACATGGAAATATCTTCACCGCCATCTGTACGAACATGGATATATCTACAGAGACATCTGGATGAACATGGAAATATCTACAACCCCATCTGTATGAACATATAAATATCTACACCGCCATCTGTATTAAGATGGAGATATCTAAACCGCTATCTGTATAAACATGGAAATATCAACACCGCTATCTGTATAAACATGGAAATATCTACACCGCTATCTGTATAAACATGGAAATATCTACACCGCTACCTGTATAAACATGGAAATATCAGCACCGCTATCTGTATGAACATGGAAATATCTACACCGCTATCTGTATGAACATGGAAATATCTACACCGCTATCTGTATGAACATGGATATATCTACACAGCCCTCTGGATGAACATGGAAATATCCACAACGCTATCTGTGTAAACATGCATACATCTTCACCGCTATCTGTATAAACATGGAAATATCTACACCGCTATCTGTATGAACATGGAAATATCTACACCGCTATCTGTTTGAAGATGGAAATATATACATCGCTATCTGCATGAAAATGGAAATATCTACACAGCTATCTGCATATAGATGGAAATATCTACACAGCAATCTCTTTACACATGGAAATAACTACACCGCTATCTGTATGAACATGGACATATCTAAACCGCCATCTGTATGAACATGGAAATATCTGCACCGCCATCAGTATCAGCATATAAATATCTACACCGCCATCTGTATTAAGATGGAGATATCTACACCGCTATCTGAATAAACATGGAAATATCTACACCGCTACCTGTATAAACACGGAAATATCAGCACCGCTATCTGTAAAACCTGGAAATGTCTACACCGCTATCTGAATGAACATGGAAATATCTACACCGCTATCTGTTTGAACATGTAAATATCTACACCGCTATCTGCATGAAAATGGAAATATCTACAAAGCTATCTGCATATACATGGAAATATCTACACAGCTATCTCTTTACACATGGAAATAACTACACCGCTATCTCTATAAACATGGAAATATCTACACCGCCATCTGTATGAACATGGAAATATCTGCACCGCCATCTGTATGAACATATAAATATCTACACCGCAATCTGTATTAAGAAGGAAATATCCAAAGCTATCTGTATAAACATGGAAATATCTACACCGCTGCCTGTATAAACATGGAAATATCAGCACCGCTCTCTGTATGAAAATGGAGATATCTACACCGCTATCTGTGTGAACATGGAAATATCTACACCGCTATCTGTATGAACATGGAAATAGCTACACCGTTATCTGTATGAACATGGAAATAGCTACACCGCCATCTGTATGAACATGGAAATATCTACACCTCCATCTGTATGAACATATAAATATCTACACCGCCATCTGTATTAAGATGGAGATATCTACACCGCTATCTGTATAAACCTGAAAATATCTACACCGCTATCTATATAAACATGGAAATATCTACACCGCTATCTGGATAAACATGGAAATTTCTACACCGCTACCTGTATAAACATGGAAATATCAGCACCGCTATCTGTAGGAACATGTAGATATCTACACCGCCATCTGTATGAACATGGATATATCTACACAGCCATCTGGAGGAACATGGAAAGATCTACAACGCTATCTGTACGAACATGGAAATATCTACACCGCTATCTGTATGAACATGGAAATAGCTACACCACTATCTGTATGAACATGGAAATATCTACACCACTATCTGAATGAACATGGAAATATCTACACCGCTATCTGTATGAACATGGATATATCTACACAGCCATCTGGATGAACATGGAAATATCTACACCGCTATCTGTATGAACATGGAAATATCTACACCGCTATCTGTGTAAACATACATACATCTTCACCGCTAAATGTATAAACATGGAAATATCTACACCGCTATCTGTATGAACATGGAAATATCTGCACCGCTATCTGTATGAACATGGAAATATCTACACCGCTATCTGTTTGAACATGGAAATATCTACACGGCTATCTGCATGAAAATGGAAATATCTACACTGCTATCTGCATATACATGGAAATATCTACACAGCTATCTCTTTACACATGGAAATAACTACACCGCTATCTGTATGATCATGGAAATATCTACACCGCCATCTGTATGAACATGGAAATATCTGCACCGCCATCTGTATGAACATATAAATAGCTACACCGCCATCTGTATTAAGATGGAGATATCTACACCGCTATCTGTATAAACATGGAAATATCTACACCGCTATCTGTATAAACATGGAAATATCTACACCGCTATCTGGATAAACATGGAAATTTCTACAGCGCTACCTGTATAAACATGGAAATATCAGCACCTCTATCTGTAGGAAAATGGAGATATCTACACCGCCATCTGTATGAACATGGATATAACTACACAGCCATCTGGAGGAACATGGAAATATCTACAACGCTATCTGTACGAACATGGAAATATCTACACCGCTATCTGTATGAACATGGAAATAGCTACACCGCTATCTGAATGAACATGGAAATATCTACACCGCTATCTGTATGAACATGGATATATCTACACAGCCATCTGGATGAACATGGAAATATCTACACCGCTATCTGTATGAACATGGAAATATCTACACCGCTATCTGTGTAAACATGCATACATCTTCACCGCTATCTGTAGAAACATGGAAATATCTACACCGCTATATGTATGAACATGTGAATAGCTACACCGCTATCTGTATGAACATGGAAATATCTGCACCGCTATCTGTATGAACATGGAAATATCTACACCGCTATCTGTTTGAACATGGAAATATCTACACGGCTATCTGCATGAAAATGGAAATATCTACACTGCTATCTGCATATAGATGGAAATATCTACACAGCTATCTCTTTACACATGGAAATAACTACACCGCTATCTGTATGAACATGGAAATATCTACACCGCCATCTGTATGAACATGGAAATATCTGCACCGCCATCTGTATGAACATATAAATATCTACACCGCAATCTGTATTAAGATGGAGATATCTACACCGATATCTGTATAAATATGGAAATATCTACACCGCTATCTGTTTAAACATGGAAATATCTACACCGCTATCTGTATAAACATGGAAATATCTACACCGCTACCTGTATAAACATGGAAATATCAGCACCGCTATCTGTATGAACATGGAAATATCTACACCGCTATCTGTATGAACATGGAAATATCTACACCGCCATCAGTATGAACATGGAAATATCTGCACCGCCATCTGTATGAACATATAAATATCTACACCGCCATCTGTATTAAGATGGAGATATCTACACCGCTATCTGAATAAACATGGAAATATCTACACCGCTATCTGTATAAACATGGAAATATCAGCACCGCAATCTATATGAACATATAAATATCAGCCCCTCTATCTGTATGAACATAGAGATATCTACACCGCCATCTGTATGAACACGGATATATCTACACAGCCATCTGGATGAACATGGAAATATCTACACCGCTATCTGTATGAACATGGAAATAGCTACACCGCTATCCGTATGAACATGGAAATATCTACACCGCTATCTGTATGAACATGGAAATATCTACACCGCTATCTGTATAAACATGGAAATATCTACACCGCTACCTGTATAAACATGGAAATATCAGCACCGCTATCTGTATGAACATGGAAATATCTACACCGCTATCTGTATGAACATGGAAATATCTGCACCGCTATCTGTATGAACATGGAAATATCTACACCGCTATCTGTTTGAACATGGAAATATCTACACGGCTATCTGCATGAAAATGGAAATATCTACACTGCTATCTGCATATACATGGAAATATCTACACAGCTATCTCTTTACACATGGAAATAACTACACCGCTATCTGCATGAACATGGAAATATCTACACCGCCATCTGTACGAACATGGAAATATCTGAACCGCCATCTGTATGAACATATAAATATCTACACCGCCATCTGTATTAAGATGGAGATATCTACACCGCTATCTGTATAAACATGGAAATATCTACACCGCTATCTGTATAAACATGGAAATATCTACACCGCTATCTGTATAAACATGGAAATATCTGCACCGCTACCTGTATAAACATGGAAATATCAGCACCGCTATCTGTATGAACATGGAAATATCTACACGGCCATCTGTATGAACATGGAAATATCTACACCGCCATCTGTATGAACATGGAAATATCTGCACCGCCATCTGTATGAACATATAAATATCTACACCGCCATCTGTATTAAGATGGAGATATCTACACCGCTATCTGAATAAACATGGACATATCTACACTGCTATCTGTATAAACATGGAAATATCAGCACCGCTATCTGTATGAACATGGAAATATCAGCCCCTCTATCTGTATGAACATGGAGATATCTACACCGCCATCTGTATGAACACGGATATATCTACACAGCCATCTGGATGAACATGGAAATATCTACACCGCTATCTGTATGAACATGGAAATATCTACACCGCTATCTGTATGAACATGGATATGTCTACACAGCCATCTGGATAAACATGGAAATGTCTACACCGCTATCTGTGTAAACATGCATACTTCTTCACCGCTATCTGTATAAACATGGAAATATATACACTGCTATCTGTATGAACATGGAAATATCTGAACCGCTATCTGTATGAACATGGAAATATCTACACCGCTACCTGTATAAACATGGAAATATCAGCACCGCTATCTGTATGAACATGGAAATATCTACACCGCTATCTGTATGAACATGGAAATATCTACACCGCTATCTGTATGAACATGGAAATATCTACACCGCTATCTGTATGAACATGGAAATATCTACAAAGCTATCTGAATGAACATGGAAATACCTACACCGCTATCTGTTTGAACATGTAAATATCTACACCGCTATCTGCATGAAAATGGAAATATCTACAAAGCTATCTGCATATACATGGAAATATCTACACAGCTATCTCTTTACACATGGAAATAACTACACCGCTATCTGTATGAACATGGAAATATCTACACCGCCATCTGTATGAACATGGAAATATCTGCACCGCCATCTGTATGAACATATAAATATCTACACCGCAATCTGTATTAAGATGGAGATATCTACACCGATATCTGTATAAATATGGAAATATCTACACCGCTATCTGTTTAAACATGGAAATATCTACACCGCTATCTGTATAAACATGGAAATATCTACACCGCTACCTGTATAAACATGGAAATATCAGCACCGCTATCTGTATGAACATGGAAATATCTACACCGCTATCTGTATGAACATGGAAATATCTACACCGCCATCAGTATGAACATGGAAATATCTGCACCGCCATCTGTATGAACATATAAATATCTACACCGCCATCTGTATTAAGATGGAGATATCTACACCGCTATCTGAATAAACATGGAAATATCTACACCGCTATCTGTATAAACATGGAAATATCAGCACCGCAATCTATATGAACATATAAATATCAGCCCCTCTATCTGTATGAACATAGAGATATCTACACCGCCATCTGTATGAACACGGATATATCTACACAGCCATCTGGATGAACATGGAAATATCTACACCGCTATCTGTATGAACATGGAAATAGCTACACCGCTATCCGTATGAACATGGAAATATCTACACCGCTATCTGTATGAACATGGAAATATCTACACCGCTATCTGTATAAACATGGAAATATCTACACCGCTACCTGTATAAACATGGAAATATCAGCACCGCTATCTGTATGAACATGGAAATATCTACACCGCTATCTGTATGAACATGGAAATATCTGCACCGCTATCTGTATGAACATGGAAATATCTACACCGCTATCTGTTTGAACATGGAAATATCTACACGGCTATCTGCATGAAAATGGAAATATCTACACTGCTATCTGCATATACATGGAAATATCTACACAGCTATCTCTTTACACATGGAAATAACTACACCGCTATCTGCATGAACATGGAAATATCTACACCGCCATCTGTACGAACATGGAAATATCTGAACCGCCATCTGTATGAACATATAAATATCTACACCGCCATCTGTATTAAGATGGAGATATCTACACCGCTATCTGTATAAACATGGAAATATCTACACCGCTATCTGTATAAACATGGAAATATCTACACCGCTATCTGTATAAACATGGAAATATCTGCACCGCTACCTGTATAAACATGGAAATATCAGCACCGCTATCTGTATGAACATGGAAATATCTACACGGCCATCTGTATGAACATGGAAATATCTACACCGCCATCTGTATGAACATGGAAATATCTGCACCGCCATCTGTATGAACATATAAATATCTACACCGCCATCTGTATTAAGATGGAGATATCTACACCGCTATCTGAATAAACATGGACATATCTACACTGCTATCTGTATAAACATGGAAATATCAGCACCGCTATCTGTATGAACATGGAAATATCAGCCCCTCTATCTGTATGAACATGGAGATATCTACACCGCCATCTGTATGAACACGGATATATCTACACAGCCATCTGGATGAACATGGAAATATCTACACCGCTATCTGTATGAACATGGAAATATCTACACCGCTATCTGTATGAACATGGATATGTCTACACAGCCATCTGGATAAACATGGAAATATCTACACCGCTATCTGTGTAAACATGCATACTTCTTCACCGCTATCTGTATAAACATGGAAATATATACACTGCTATCTGTATGAACATGGAAATATCTGAACCGCTATCTGTATGAACATGGAAATATCTACACCGCTACCTGTATAAACATGGAAATATCAGCACCGCTATCTGTATGAACATGGAAATATCTACACCGCTATCTGTATGAACATGGAAATATCTACACCGCTATCTGTATGAACATGGAAATATCTACACCGCTATCTGTATGAACATGGAAATATCTACAAAGCTATCTGAATGAACATGGAAATACCTACACCGCTATCTGTTTGAACATGTAAATATCTACACCGCTATCTGCATGAAAATGGAAATATCTACAAAGCTATCTGCATATACATGGAAATATCTACACAGCTATCTCTTTACACATGGAAATAACTACACCACTATATCTATAAACATGGAAATATCTACACCACCATCTGTATGAACATGGAAATATCTGCACCGCCATCTGTTTGAACATATAAATATCTACACCGCCATCTGTATTAAGAAGGAAATATCTAAACCGCTATCTGTATAAAGATGGAAATATCAGCACCGCTCTCTGTATGAAAATGGAAATATCTAAACCGCTATCTGTATGAACATGGAAATATCTACACTGCTATCTGTATGAACATGGAAATAGCTACCCCGTTATGTGTATGAAAATGGAAATAGCTACACCGCTATCTGTATGAACATGGAAATATCTACACCGCTATCTGTATGAACATGGAAATATCTACACCGCTATCTGTATGAACATGGAAATATTTTCACCGCCATCTGTACGAACATGGATATATCTACAGAGCCATCTGGATGAACATGGAAATATCTTCAACCCCATCTGTATGAACATATAAATATCTACACCGCCATCTGTATTAAGATGGTGATATCTAAACCGCTATCTGTATAAACATGGAAATATCAACACCGCTATCTGTATAAACATGGAAATATCTACACCGCAATCTGTATAAACATGGAAATATCTACACCGCTACCTGTATAAACATGGAAATATCTACACAGCTATCTGTATGAACATGGAAATATCTACACCGCTATCTGTTTGAACATGGAAATATCTACTCGGCTATCTGCATGAAAATGGAAATATCTACACTGCTATCTGCATATACATGGAAATATCTACACAGCTATCTCTTTACACATGGAAATAACTACACCACTATATCTATAAAAATGGAAATATCTACACCACCATCTGTATGAACATGGAAATATCTGCACCGCCATCTGTTTGAACATATAAATATCTACACCGCCATCTGTATTAAGAAGGAAATATCTAAACCGCTATCTGTATAAAGATGGAAATATCAGCACCGCTCTCTGTATGAAAATGGAAATATCTAAACCGCTATCTGTATGAACATGGAAATACCTACACTGCTATCTGTATGAACATGGAAATAGCTACCCCGTTATGTGTATGAAAATGGAAATAGCTACACCGCTATCTGTATGAACATGGAAATATCTACACCGCTATCTGTATGAACATGGAAATATCTACACCGCTATCTGTATGAACATGGAAATATCTTCACCGCCATCTCTACGAACATGGATATATCTACAGAGCCATCTGGATGAACATGGAAATATCTACAACCCCATCTGTATGAACATATAAATATCTACACCGCCATCTGTATTAAGATGGAGATATCTAAACCGCTATCTGTATAAACATGGAAATATCAACACCGCTATCTGTATAAACATGGAAATATCTACACCGCAATCTGTATAAACATGGAAATATCTACACCGCTACCTGTATAAACATGGAAATATCAGCACCGCTATCTGTATGAACATGGAAATATCTACACCGCTATCTGTTTGAACATGGAAATATCTACACGGCTATCTGCTTGAAAATGGAAATATCTACACTGCTATCTGCATATACATGGAAATATCTACACAGCTATCTCTTTACACATGGAAATAACTACACCGCTATCTGTATGAACATGGAAATATCTACACCGCCATCTGTATGAACATGGAAATATCTGCACCGCCATCTGTATGAACATATAAATATCTACACCGCCATCTGTATTAAGATGGAGATATCTACACCGCTATCTGTATAAACATGGAAATATCTACACCGCTATCTGTATAAACATGGAAATATCTACACCGCTATCTGTATAAACATGGAAATATCTACACCGCTACCTATATAAACATGGAAATATCAGCACCGCTATCTGTATGAAAATGGAAATATCTACACCGCTATCTGTATGAACATGGAAATATCTACACCGCCATCAGTATGAACATGGAAATATCTGCACCGCCATCTGTATGAACATATAAATATCTACACCGCCATCTGTATTAAGATGGAGATATCTACACCGCTATCTGAATAAACATGGAAATATCTACACCGCTATCTGTATAAACATGGAAATATCAGCACCGCAATCTGTATGAACATGGAAATATCAGCCCCTCTATCTGTATGAACATAGAGATATCTACACCGCCATTTGTATGAACACGGATATATCTACACAGCCATCTGGATGAACATGGAAATATCTACACCGCTATCTGTATGAACGTGGAAATAGCTACACCGCTATCTGTATGAACATGGAAATACCTACACCGCTATCTGTATGAACATGGAAATATCTACACCGCTATCTGTATGAACATGGAAATATCTTCACCGCCATCTGTACGAACATGGATATATCTACAGAGACATCTGGATGAACATGGAAATATCTACAACACCATCTGTATGAACATATAAATATCTACACCGCCATCTGTATTAAGATGGAGATATCTAAACCGCTATCTGTATAAACATGGAAATATCAACACCGCTATCTGTATAAACATGGAAATATCTACACCGCTATCTGTATAAACATGGAAATATCTACACCGCTACCTGTATAAACATGGAAATATCAGCACCACTATCTGAATGAACATGGAAATATCTACACCGCTATCTGTTTGAAGATGGAAATATATACATCGCTATCTGCATGAAAATGGAAATATCTACACAGCTATCTGCATATAGATGGAAATATCTACACAGCAATCTCTTTACACATGGAAATAACTACACCGCTATCTGTATGAACATGGACATATCTAAACCGCCATCTGTATGAACATGGAAATATCTGCACCGCCATCAGTATCAGCATATAAATATCTACACCGCCATCTGTATTAAGATGGAGATATCTACACCGCTATCTGAATAAACATGGAAATATCTACACCGCTATCTGTATAAACATGAAAATATCTACACCACTATCTGTATAAACATGGAAATATCTACACCGCTACCTGTATAAACACGGAAATATCAGCACCGCTATCTGTATGAACCTGGAAATGTCTACACCGCTATCTGAATGAACATGGAAATATCTACACCGCTATCTGTTTGAACATGTAAATATCTACACCGCTATCTGCATGAAAATGGAAATATCTACAAAGCTATCTGCATATACATGGAAATATCTACACAGCTATCTCTTTACACATGGAAATAACTACACCGCTATCTGTATAAACATGGAAATATCTACACCGCCATCTGAATGAACATGGAAATATCTGCACCGCCATCTGTATGAACATATAAATATCTACACCGCAATCTGTATTAAGAAGGAAATATCCAAACCGCTATCTGTATAAACATGGAAATATCTACACCGCTGCCTGTATAAACATGGAAATATCAGCACCGCTCTCTGTATGAAAATGGAGATATCTACACCGCTATCTGTGTGAACATGGAAATATCTACAACGCTATCTGTATGAACATGGAAATAGCTACACCGTTATCTGTATGAACATGGAAATAGCTACACCGCTATCTGTATGAACATGGAAATATCTACACCGCTATCTGTATGAACATGGATATATCTACACAGCCATCAGGAGGAACATGGAAATATCTACACCGCTATCTGTATGAACATGGAAATATCTACACCGCTATCTGTATGAACTTGGATATATCTACACAGCCATCTGGATGAACATGGAAATATCTACACCGCTATCTGTGTAAACATGCATACTTCTTCACCGCTATCTGTATAAACATGGAAATATATACACTGCTATCTGTATGAACATGGAAATACCTGCACCGCTATCTGTATGAACATGGAAATATCTACACCGCTATCTGTTTGAACATGGAAATATCTACACGGCTATCTGCATGAAAATGGAAATATCTACACTGCTATCTGCATATACATGGAAATATCTACACAGCTATCTCTTTACACATGGAAATAACTACACCGCTATCTGTATGAACATGGAAATATCTACACCGCCATCTGTATGAACATGGAAATATCTGCACCGCCATCTGTATGAACATATAAATATCTACACCGCCATCTGTATTAAGATGGAGATATCTACACCGCTATCTGTATAAACATAGAAATAACTACACCGCTATCTGTATAAACATGGAAATATCTACACCGCTATCTGTATAAACATGGAAATATCTACACCGCTACCTGTATAAACATGGAAATATCAGCACCGCAATCTGTATGAACATGGAAATATCTACACCGCTATCTGTATGAACATGGAAATATCTACACCGCCATCAGTATGAACATGGAAATATCTGCACCGCCATCTGTATGAACATATAAATATCTACACCGCCATCTGTATTAAGATGGAGATATCTACACCGCTATCTGAAAAAACATGGAAATATCTACACCGCCATCTGTAAAAACATGGAAATATCAGCACCGCAATCTGTATGAACATGGAAATATCAGCCCCTCTATCTGTATGAACATAGAGACATCTACACCGCCATGAGGATGAACACGGATATATCTACACAGCCATCTGGATGAACATGGAAATATCTACACCGCTATCTGTATGAACATGGAAATAGCTACACCGCTATCTGTATGAACATGTAAATATCTACACCGCTATCTGTATGAACATGGAAATATCTACACCGCTATCTGTATGAACATGGAAATATCTTCACCGCCATCTGTACGAACATGGATATATCTACAGAGCCATCTGGATGAACATGGAAATATCTACAACCCCATCTGTATGAACATATAAATATCTACACCGACATCTGTATTAAGATGGAGATATCTAAACCGCTATCTGTATAAACATGGAAATATCAACACCGCTATCTGTATAAACATGGAAATATCTACACCGCAATCTGTATAAACATGGAAATATCTACACCGCTACCTGTATAAACATGGAAATATCAGCACCGCTATCTGTATGAACATGGAAATATCTACACCGCTATCTGTTTGAACATGGAAATATCTACACGGCTATCTGCATGAAAATGGAAATATCTACACTGCTATCTGCATATACATGGAAATATCTACACAGCTATCTCTTTACACATGGAAATAACTACACCGCTATCTGTATGAACATGGAAATATCTACACCGCCATCTGTATGAACATGGAAATATCTGCACCGCCATCTGTATGAACATATAAGTATCTACACCGCCATCTGTATTAAGATGGAGATATCTACACCGCTATCTGTATAAACATGGAAATATCCACACCGCTATCTGTATAAACATGGAAATATCTACACCGCTATCTGTATAAAGATGGAAATATCTACACCGCTACCTGTATAAACATGGAAATATCAGCACCGCTATCTGTATGAACATGGAAATATCTACACCGCTATCTGTATGAACATGGAAATATCTACACCGCCATCAGTATGAACATGGAAATATCTGCACCGCCATCTGTATGAGCATATAAATATCTACACCGCCATCTGTATTAAGATGGAGATATCTACACCGCTATCTGAATAAACATGGAAATATCTACACCGCTATCTGTATGAACATGGAAATATCTACACCGCCATCAGTATGAACATGGAAATATCTACACCGCTATCTGTTTGAACATGGAAATATCTACACGGCTATCTGCATGAAAATGGAAATATCTACACTGCTATCTGCATATACATGGAAATATCTACACAGCTATCTCTTTACACATGGAAATAACTACACCACTATATCTATAAACATGGAAATATCTACACCACCATCTGTATGAACATGGAAATATCTGCACCGCCATCTGTTTGAACATATAAATATCTACACCGCCATCTGTATTAAGAAGGAAATATCTAAACCGCTATCTGTATAAAGATGGAAATATCAGCACCGCTCTCTGTATGAAAATGGAAATATCTAAACCGCTATCTGTATGAACATGGAAATACCTACACTGCTATCTGTATGAACATGGAAATAGCTACCCCGTTATGTGTATGAAAATGGAAATAGCTACACCGCTATCTGTATGAACATGGAAATATCTACACCGCTATCTGTATGAACATGGAAATATCTACACCGCTATCTGTATGAACATGGAAATATCTTCACCGCCATCTGTACGAACATGGATATATCTACAGAGCCATCTGGATGAACATGGAAATATCTACAACCCCATCTGTATGAACATATAAATATCTACACCGCCATCTGTATTAAGATGGAGATATCTAAACCGCTATCTGTATAAACATGGAAATATCAACACCGCTATCTGTATAAACATGGAAATATCTACACCGCAATCTGTATAAACATGGAAATATCTACACCGCTACCTGTATAAACATGGAAATATCAGCACCGCTATCTGTATGAACATGGAAATATCTACACCGCTATCTGTTTGAACATGGAAATATCTACACGGCTATCTGCATGAAAATGGAAATATCTACACTGCTATCTGCATATACATGGAAATATCTACACAGCTATCTCTTTACACACGGAAATAACTACACCGCTATCTGTATGAACATGGAAATATCTGCACCGCCATCTGTATGAACATATAAATATCTACACCACCATCTGTATTAAGATGGAGATATCTACACCGCTATCTGTATAAACATGGAAATATCTACACCGCTATCTGTATAAACATGGAAATATCTACACCGCTATCTGTATAAACATGGAAATATCTACACCGCTACCTGTATAAACATGGAAATATCAGCACCGCTATCTGTATGAACATGGAAATATCTACACCGCTATCTGTATGAACATGGAAATATCTACACCGCTATCTGTATGAACATGGAAATACCTGCACCGCCATCTGTATGAACATATAAATATCTACACCGCCATCTGTATTAAGATGGAGATATCTACACCGCTATCTGAATAAACATGGAATTATCTACACCGCTATCTGTATAAACATGGAAATATCAGCACAGCAATCTGTATGAACATGGAAATATCATCCCCTCTATCTGTATGAACATAGAGATATCTACACCGCCATTTGTATGAACACGGATATATCTACACAGCCATCTGGATGAACATGGAAATATCTACACCGCTATCTGTATGAACGTGGAAATAGCTACACCGCTATCTGTATGAACATGGAAATATCTACACCGCTATCTGTATGAACATGGAAATATCTACACCGCTATCTGTATGAACATGGAAATATCTTCACCGCCATCTGTACGAACATGGATATATCTACAGAGACATCTGGATGAACATGGAAATATCTACAACCCCATCTGTATGAACATATAAATATCTACACCGCCATCTGTATTAAGATGGAGATATCTAAACCGCTATCTGTATAAACATGGAAATATCAACACCGCTATCTGTATAAACATGGAAATATCTACACCGCTATCTGTATAAACATGGAAATATCTACACCGCTACCTGTATAAACATGGAAATATCAGCACCGCTATCTGTATGAACATGGAAATATCTACACCGCTATCTGTATGAACATGGAAATATCTACACCGCTATCTGTATGAACATGGATATATCTACACAGCCCTCTGGATGAACATGGAAATATCCACACCGCTATCTGTGTAAACATGCATACATCTTCACCGCTATCTGTATAAACATGGAAATATCTACACCGCTATCTGTATGAACATGGAAATATCTACACCGCTATCTGTTTGAAGATGGAAATATATACATCGCTATCTGCATGAAAATGGAAATATCTACACAGCTATCTGCATATAGATGGAAATATCTACACAGCAATCTCTTTACACATGGAAATAACTACACCGCTATCTGTATGAACATGGACATATCTAAACCGCCATCTGTATGAACATGGAAATATCTGCACCGCCATCAGTATCAGCATATAAATATCTACACCGCCATCTGTATTAAGATGGAGATATCTACACCGCTATCTGAATAAACATGGAAATATCTACACCGCTATCTGTATAAACATGGAAATATCTACACCACTATCTGCATAAACATGGAAATGTCTACACCGCTACCTGTATAAACACGGAAATATCAGCACCGCTATCTGTATGAACCTGGAAATGTCTACACCGCTATCTGAATGAACATGGAAATATCTACACCGCTATCTGTTTGAACATGTAAATATCTACACTGCTATCTGCATGAAAATGGAAATATCTACAAAGCTATCTGCATATACATGGAAATATCTACACAGCTATCTCTTTACACATGGAAATAACTACACCGCTGTCTCTATAAACATGGAAATATCTACACCGCCATCTGTATGAACATGGAAATATCTGCACCGCCATCTGTATGAACATATAAATATCTACACCGCAATCTGTATTAAGAAGGAAATATCCAAACCGCTATCTGTATAAACATGGAAATATCTACACCGCTGCCTGTATAAACATGGAAATATCAGCACGGCTCTCTGTATGAAAATGGAGATATCTACACCGCTATCTGTGTGAACATGGAAATATCTACACTGCTATCTGTATGAACATGGAAATAGCTACACCGTTATCTGTATGAACATGGAAATAGCTACACCGCTATCTGTATGAACATGGAAATATCTACACCGCTATCTGTATGAACATGGATATATCTACACAGCCATCAGGAGGAACATGGAAATATCTACACCGCTATCTGTATGAACATGGAAATATCTACACCGCTATCTGTATGAACTTGGATATATCTACACAGCCATCTGGATGAACATGGAAATATCTACACCGCTATCTGTGTAAACATGCATACTTCTTCACCGCTATCTGTATAAACATGGAAATATATACACTGCTATCTGTATGAACATGGAAATACCTGCACCGCTATCTGTATGAACATGGAAATATCTACACCGCTATCTGTTTGAACATGGAAATATCTACACGGCTATCTGCATGAAAATGGAAATATCTTCACTGCTATCTGCATATACATGGAAATATCTACACAGCTATCTCTTTACACATGGAAATAACTACACCGCTATCTGTATGAACATGGAAATATCTACACCGCCATCTGTATGAACATGGAAATATCTGCACCGCCATCTGTATGAACATATAAATATCTACACCGCCATCTGTATTAAGATGGAGATATCTACACCGCTATCTGTATAAACATGGAAATATCTACACCGCTATCTGTATAAACATGGAAATATCTACACCGCTATCTGTATGAACATGGAAATATCTACACCGCTACCTGTATAAACATGGAAATATCAGCACCGCAATCTGTATGAACATGGAAATATCTACACCGCTATCTGTATGAACATGGAAATATCTACACCGCCATCAGTATGAACATGGAAATATCTGCACTGCCATCTGTATGAACATATAAATATCTACACTGCCATCTGTATTAAGATGGAGATATCTACACCGCTATCTGAATAAACATGGAAATATCTACACCTCTATCTGTAAAAACATGGAAATATCAGCACCGCAATCTGTATGAACATGGAAATATCAGCCCCTCTATCTGTATGAACATAGAGATATCTACACCGCCATGTGGATGAACACGGATATATCTACACAGCCATCTGGATGAACATGGAAATATCTACACCGCTATCTGTATGAACATGGAAATAGCTACACCGCTATCTGTATAAACATGGAAATATCTACACCGCAATCTGTATAAACATGGAAATATCTACACCGCTACCTGTATAAACATGGAAATATCAGCACCGCTATCTGTATGAAGATGGAAATATCTACACCGCTATCTGTTTGAACATGGAAATATCTACACGGCTATCTGCATGAAAATGGAAATATCTACACTGCTATCTGCATATACATGGAAATATCTACACAGCTATCTCTTTACACATGGAAATAACTACACCGCTATCTGTATGAACATGGAAATATCTACACCGCCATCTGTATGAACATGGAAATATCTGCACCGCCATCTGTATGAACATATAAATATCTACACCGCCATCTGTATTAAGATGGAGATATCTACACCGCTATCTGTATAAACATGGAAATATCTACACCGCTATCTGTATAAACATGGAAATATCTACACCGCTATCTGTATAAAGATGGAAATATCTACACCGCTACCTGTATAAACATGGAAATATCAGCACCACTATCTGTATGAACATGGAAATATCTACACCGCTATCTGTATGAACATGGAAATATCTACAACGCCATCAGTATGAACATGGAAATATCTGCACCGCCATCTGTATGAGCATATAAATATCTACACCGCCATCTGTATTAAGATGGAGATATCTACACCGCTATCTGAATAAACATGGAAATATCTACACCGCTATCTGTATAAACATGGAAATATCAGCACCGCAATCTGTATGAACATGGAAATATCAGCCCCTCTATCTGTAAGAACATAGAGATATCTACACCGCCATCTGTATGAACACGGATATATCTACACAGCCATCTGGATGAACATGGAAATATCTACACCGCTATCTGTATGAACGTGGAAATAGCTACACCGCTATCTGTATGAACATGGAAATATCTACACCGCTATCTGTATGAACATGGAAATATCTACACCGCTATCTGTATGAACATGGAAATATCTTCACCGCCATCTGTACGAACATGGATATATCTACAGAGACATCTGGATGAACATGGAAATATCTACAACCCCATCTGTATGAACATATAAATATCTACACCGCCATCTGTATTAAGATGGAGATATCTAAACCGCTATCTGTATAAACATGGAAATATCAACACCGCTATCTGTATAAACATGGAAATATCTACACCGCTATCTGTATAAACATGGAAATATCTACACCGCTACCTGTATAAACATGGAAATATCAGCACCGCTATCTGTATGAACATGGAAATATCTACACCGCTATCTGTATGAACATGGAAATATCTACACCGCTATCTGTATGAACATGGATATATCTACACAGCCCTCTGGATGAACATGGAAATATCCACACCGCTATCTGTGTAAACATGCATACATCTTCACCGCTATCTGTATAAACATGGAAATATCTACACCGCTATCTGTATGAACATGGAAATATCTACACCGCTACCTGTATAAACATGGAAATATCAGCACCGCTATCTGTATGAAGATGGAAATATCTACACCGCTATCTGTTTGAACATGGAAATATCTACACGGCTATCTGCATGAAAATGGAAATATCTACACTGCTATCTGCATATACATGGAAATATCTACACAGCTATCTCTTTACACATGGAAATAACTACACCGCTATCTGTATGAACATGGAAATATCTACACCGCCATCTGTATGAACATGGAAATATCTGCACCGCCATCTGTATGAACATATAAATATCTACACCGCCATCTGTATTAAGATGGAGATATCTACACCGCTATCTGTATAAACATGGAAATATCTACACCGCTATCTGTATAAACATGGAAATATCTACACCGCTATCTGTATAAAGATGGAAATATCTACACCGCTACCTGTATAAACATGGAAATATCAGCACCACTATCTGTATGAACATGGAAATATCTACACCGCTATCTGTATGAACATGGAAATATCTACAACGCCATCAGTATGAACATGGAAATATCTGCACCGCCATCTGTATGAGCATATAAATATCTACACCGCCATCTGTATTAAGATGGAGATATCTACACCGCTATCTGAATAAACATGGAAATATCTACACCGCTATCTGTATAAACATGGAAATATCAGCACCGCAATCTGTATGAACATGGAAATATCAGCCCCTCTATCTGTAAGAACATAGAGATATCTACACCGCCATCTGTATGAACACGGATATATCTACACAGCCATCTGGATGAACATGGAAATATCTACACCGCTATCTGTATGAACGTGGAAATAGCTACACCGCTATCTGTATGAACATGGAAATATCTACACCGCTATCTGTATGAACATGGAAATATCTACACCGCTATCTGTATGAACATGGAAATATCTTCACCGCCATCTGTACGAACATGGATATATCTACAGAGACATCTGGATGAACATGGAAATATCTACAACCCCATCTGTATGAACATATAAATATCTACACCGCCATCTGTATTAAGATGGAGATATCTAAACCGCTATCTGTATAAACATGGAAATATCAACACCGCTATCTGTATAAACATGGAAATATCTACACCGCTATCTGTATAAACATGGAAATATCTACACCGCTACCTGTATAAACATGGAAATATCAGCACCGCTATCTGTATGAACATGGAAATATCTACACCGCTATCTGTATGAACATGGAAATATCTACACCGCTATCTGTATGAACATGGATATATCTACACAGCCCTCTGGATGAACATGGAAATATCCACACCGCTATCTGTGTAAACATGCATACATCTTCACCGCTATCTGTATAAACATGGAAATATCTACACCGCTATCTGTATGAACATGGAAATATCTACACCGCTATCTGTTTGAAGATGGAAATATATACATCGCTATCTGCATGAAAATGGAAATATCTACACAGCTATCTGCATATAGATGGAAATATCTACACAGCAATCTCTTTACACATGGAAATAACTACACCGCTATCTGTATGAACATGGACATATCTAAACCGCCATCTGTATGAACATGGAAATATCTGCACCGCCATCAGTATCAGCATATAAATATCTACACCGCCATCTGTATTAAGATGGAGATATCTACACCGCTATCTGAATAAACATGGAAATATCTACACCGCTATCTGTATAAACATGGAAATATCTACACCACTATCTGTATAAACATGGAAATGTCTACACCGCTACCTGTATAAACACGGAAATATCAGCACCGCTATCTGTATGAACCTGGAAATGTCTACACCGCTATCTGAATGAACATGGAAATATCTACACCGCTATCTGTTTGAACATGTAAATATCTACACTGCTATCTGCATGAAAATGGAAATATCTACAAAGCTATCTGCATATACATGGAAATATCTACACAGCTATCTCTTTACACATGGAAATAACTACACCGCTGTCTCTATAAACATGGAAATATCTACACCGCCATCTGTATGAACATGGAAATATCTGCACCGCCATCTGTATGAACATATAAATATCTACACCGCAATCTGTATTAAGAAGGAAATATCCAAACCGCTATCTGTATAAACATGGAAATATCTACACCGCTGCCTGTATAAACATGGAAATATCAGCACGGCTCTCTGTATGAAAATGGAGATATCTACACCGCTATCTGTGTGAACATGGAAATATCTACACTGCTATCTGTATGAACATGGAAATAGCTACACCGTTATCTGTATGAACATGGAAATAGCTACACCGCTATCTGTATGAACATGGAAATATCTACACCGCTATCTGTATGAACATGGATATATCTACACAGCCATCAGGAGGAACATGGAAATATCTACACCGCTATCTGTATGAACATGGAAATATCTACACCGCTATCTGTATGAACTTGGATATATCTACACAGCCATCTGGATGAACATGGAAATATCTACACCGCTATCTGTGTAAACATGCATACTTCTTCACCGCTATCTGTATAAACATGGAAATATATACACTGCTATCTGTATGAACATGGAAATACCTGCACCGCTATCTGTATGAACATGGAAATATCTACACCGCTATCTGTTTGAACATGGAAATATCTACACGGCTATCTGCATGAAAATGGAAATATCTTCACTGCTATCTGCATATACATGGAAATATCTACACAGCTATCTCTTTACACATGGAAATAACTACACCGCTATCTGTATGAACATGGAAATATCTACACCGCCATCTGTATGAACATGGAAATATCTGCACCGCCATCTGTATGAACATATAAATATCTACACCGCCATCTGTATTAAGATGGAGATATCTACACCGCTATCTGTATAAACATGGAAATATCTACACCGCTATCTGTATAAACATGGAAATATCTACACCGCTATCTGTATGAACATGGAAATATCTACACCGCTACCTGTATAAACATGGAAATATCAGCACCGCAATCTGTATGAACATGGAAATATCTACACCGCTATCTGTATGAACATGGAAATATCTACACCGCCATCAGTATGAACATGGAAATATCTGCACTGCCATCTGTATGAACATATAAATATCTACACTGCCATCTGTATTAAGATGGAGATATCTACACCGCTATCTGAATAAACATGGAAATATCTACACCTCTATCTGTAAAAACATGGAAATATCAGCACCGCAATCTGTATGAACATGGAAATATCAGCCCCTCTATCTGTATGAACATAGAGATATCTACACCGCCATGTGGATGAACACGGATATATCTACACAGCCATCTGGATGAACATGGAAATATCTACACCGCTATCTGTATGAACATGGAAATAGCTACACCGCTATCTGTATAAACATGGAAATATCTACACCGCAATCTGTATAAACATGGAAATATCTACACCGCTACCTGTATAAACATGGAAATATCAGCACCGCTATCTGTATGAAGATGGAAATATCTACACCGCTATCTGTTTGAACATGGAAATACCTACACTGCTATCTGTATGAACATGGAAATAGCTACCCCGTTATGTGTATGAAAATGGAAATAGCTACACCGCTATCTGTATGAACATGGAAATATCTACACCGCTATCTGTATGAACATGGAAATATCTACACCGCTATCTGTATGAACATGGAAATATCTTCACCGCCATCTCTACGAACATGGATATATCTACAGAGCCATCTGGATGAACATGGAAATATCTACAACCCCATCTGTATGAACATATAAATATCTACACCGCCATCTGTATTAAGATGGAGATATCTAAACCGCTATCTGTATAAACATGGAAATATCAACACCGCTATCTGTATAAACATGGAAATATCTACACCGCAATCTGTATAAACATGGAAATATCTACACCGCTACCTGTATAAACATGGAAATATCAGCACCGCTATCTGTATGAACATGGAAATATCTACACCGCTATCTGTTTGAACATGGAAATATCTACACGGCTATCTGCTTGAAAATGGAAATATCTACACTGCTATCTGCATATACATGGAAATATCTACACAGCTATCTCTTTACACATGGAAATAACTACACCGCTATCTGTATGAACATGGAAATATCTACACCGCCATCTGTATGAACATGGAAATATCTGCACCGCCATCTGTATGAACATATAAATATCTACACCGCCATCTGTATTAAGATGGAGATATCTACACCGCTATCTGTATAAACATGGAAATATCTACACCGCTATCTGTATAAACATGGAAATATCTACACCGCTATCTGTATAAACATGGAAATATCTACACCGCTACCTATATAAACATGGAAATATCAGCACCGCTATCTGTATGAAAATGGAAATATCTACACCGCTATCTGTATGAACATGGAAATATCTACACCGCCATCAGTATGAACATGGAAATATCTGCACCGCCATCTGTATGAACATATAAATATCTACACCGCCATCTGTATTAAGATGGAGATATCTACACCGCTATCTGAATAAACATGGAAATATCTACACCGCTATCTGTATAAACATGGAAATATCAGCACCGCAATCTGTATGAACATGGAAATATCAGCCCCTCTATCTGTATGAACATAGAGATATCTACACCGCCATTTGTATGAACACGGATATATCTACACAGCCATCTGGATGAACATGGAAATATCTACACCGCTATCTGTATGAACGTGGAAATAGCTACACCGCTATCTGTATGAACATGGAAATACCTACACCGCTATCTGTATGAACATGGAAATATCTACACCGCTATCTGTATGAACATGGAAATATCTTCACCGCCATCTGTACGAACATGGATATATCTACAGAGACATCTGGATGAACATGGAAATATCTACAACACCATCTGTATGAACATATAAATATCTACACCGCCATCTGTATTAAGATGGAGATATCTAAACCGCTATCTGTATAAACATGGAAATATCAACACCGCTATCTGTATAAACATGGAAATATCTACACCGCTATCTGTATAAACATGGAAATATCTACACCGCTACCTGTATAAACATGGAAATATCAGCACCACTATCTGAATGAACATGGAAATATCTACACCGCTATCTGTTTGAAGATGGAAATATATACATCGCTATCTGCATGAAAATGGAAATATCTACACAGCTATCTGCATATAGATGGAAATATCTACACAGCAATCTCTTTACACATGGAAATAACTACACCGCTATCTGTATGAACATGGACATATCTAAACCGCCATCTGTATGAACATGGAAATATCTGCACCGCCATCAGTATCAGCATATAAATATCTACACCGCCATCTGTATTAAGATGGAGATATCTACACCGCTATCTGAATAAACATGGAAATATCTACACCGCTATCTGTATAAACATGAAAATATCTACACCACTATCTGTATAAACATGGAAATATCTACACCGCTACCTGTATAAACACGGAAATATCAGCACCGCTATCTGTATGAACCTGGAAATGTCTACACCGCTATCTGAATGAACATGGAAATATCTACACCGCTATCTGTTTGAACATGTAAATATCTACACCGCTATCTGCATGAAAATGGAAATATCTACAAAGCTATCTGCATATACATGGAAATATCTACACAGCTATCTCTTTACACATGGAAATAACTACACCGCTATCTCTATAAACATGGAAATATCTACACCGCCATCTGAATGAACATGGAAATATCTGCACCGCCATCTGTATGAACATATAAATATCTACACCGCAATCTGTATTAAGAAGGAAATATCCAAACCGCTATCTGTATAAACATGGAAATATCTACACCGCTGCCTGTATAAACATGGAAATATCAGCACCGCTCTCTGTATGAAAATGGAGATATCTACACCGCTATCTGTGTGAACATGGAAATATCTACAACGCTATCTGTATGAACATGGAAATAGCTACACCGTTATCTGTATGAACATGGAAATAGCTACACCGCTATCTGTATGAACATGGAAATATCTACACCGCTATCTGTATGAACATGGATATATCTACACAGCCATCAGGAGGAACATGGAAATATCTACACCGCTATCTGTATGAACATGGAAATATCTACACCGCTATCTGTATGAACTTGGATATATCTACACAGCCATCTGGATGAACATGGAAATATCTACACCGCTATCTGTGTAAACATGCATACTTCTTCACCGCTATCTGTAT
Source organism: Gorilla gorilla gorilla (assembly GCF_029281585.2). NCBI lineage: Eukaryota > Metazoa > Chordata > Mammalia > Primates > Hominidae > Gorilla > Gorilla gorilla. Next base: position 4,559,770 of record NC_073234.2, read on the forward strand.
AAACATGGAAATATATACACTGCTATCTGTATGAACATGGAAATACCTGCACCGCTATCTGTATGAACATGGAAATATCTACACCGCTATCTGTTTGAACATGGAAATATCTACACGGCTATCTGCATGAAAATGGAAATATCTACACTGCTATCTGCATATACATGGAAATATCTACACAGCTATCTCTTTACACATGGAAATAACTACACCGCTATCTGTATGAACATGGAAATATCTACACCGCCATCTGTATGAACATGGAAATATCTGCACCGCCATCTGTATGAACATATAAATATCTACACCGCCATCTGTATTAAGATGGAGATATCTACACCGCTATCTGTATAAACATAGAAATAACTACACCGCTATCTGTATAAACATGGAAATATCTACACCGCTATCTGTATAAACATGGAAATATCTACACCGCTACCTGTATAAACATGGAAATATCAGCACCGCAATCTGTATGAACATGGAAATATCTACACCGCTATCTGTATGAACATGGAAATATCTACACCGCCATCAGTATGAACATGGAAATATCTGCACCGCCATCTGTATGAACATATAAATATCTACACCGCCATCTGTATTAAGATGGAGATATCTACACCGCTATCTGAAAAAACATGGAAATATCTACACCGCCATCTGTAAAAACATGGAAATATCAGCACCGCAATCTGTATGAACATGGAAATATCAGCCCCTCTATCTGTATGAACATAGAGACATCTACACCGCCATGAGGATGAACACGGATATATCTACACAGCCATCTGGATGAACATGGAAATATCTACACCGCTATCTGTATGAACATGGAAATAGCTACACCGCTATCTGTATGAACATGTAAATATCTACACCGCTATCTGTATGAACATGGAAATATCTACACCGCTATCTGTATGAACATGGAAATATCTTCACCGCCATCTGTACGAACATGGATATATCTACAGAGCCATCTGGATGAACATGGAAATATCTACAACCCCATCTGTATGAACATATAAATATCTACACCGACATCTGTATTAAGATGGAGATATCTAAACCGCTATCTGTATAAACATGGAAATATCAACACCGCTATCTGTATAAACATGGAAATATCTACACCGCAATCTGTATAAACATGGAAATATCTACACCGCTACCTGTATAAACATGGAAATATCAGCACCGCTATCTGTATGAACATGGAAATATCTACACCGCTATCTGTTTGAACATGGAAATATCTACACGGCTATCTGCATGAAAATGGAAATATCTACACTGCTATCTGCATATACATGGAAATATCTACACAGCTATCTCTTTACACATGGAAATAACTACACCGCTATCTGTATGAACATGGAAATATCTACACCGCCATCTGTATGAACATGGAAATATCTGCACCGCCATCTGTATGAACATATAAGTATCTACACCGCCATCTGTATTAAGATGGAGATATCTACACCGCTATCTGTATAAACATGGAAATATCCACACCGCTATCTGTATAAACATGGAAATATCTACACCGCTATCTGTATAAAGATGGAAATATCTACACCGCTACCTGTATAAACATGGAAATATCAGCACCGCTATCTGTATGAACATGGAAATATCTACACCGCTATCTGTATGAACATGGAAATATCTACACCGCCATCAGTATGAACATGGAAATATCTGCACCGCCATCTGTATGAGCATATAAATATCTACACCGCCATCTGTATTAAGATGGAGATATCTACACCGCTATCTGAATAAACATGGAAATATCTACACCGCTATCTGTATGAACATGGAAATATCTACACCGCCATCAGTATGAACATGGAAATATCTACACCGCTATCTGTTTGAACATGGAAATATCTACACGGCTATCTGCATGAAAATGGAAATATCTACACTGCTATCTGCATATACATGGAAATATCTACACAGCTATCTCTTTACACATGGAAATAACTACACCACTATATCTATAAACATGGAAATATCTACACCACCATCTGTATGAACATGGAAATATCTGCACCGCCATCTGTTTGAACATATAAATATCTACACCGCCATCTGTATTAAGAAGGAAATATCTAAACCGCTATCTGTATAAAGATGGAAATATCAGCACCGCTCTCTGTATGAAAATGGAAATATCTAAACCGCTATCTGTATGAACATGGAAATACCTACACTGCTATCTGTATGAACATGGAAATAGCTACCCCGTTATGTGTATGAAAATGGAAATAGCTACACCGCTATCTGTATGAACATGGAAATATCTACACCGCTATCTGTATGAACATGGAAATATCTACACCGCTATCTGTATGAACATGGAAATATCTTCACCGCCATCTGTACGAACATGGATATATCTACAGAGCCATCTGGATGAACATGGAAATATCTACAACCCCATCTGTATGAACATATAAATATCTACACCGCCATCTGTATTAAGATGGAGATATCTAAACCGCTATCTGTATAAACATGGAAATATCAACACCGCTATCTGTATAAACATGGAAATATCTACACCGCAATCTGTATAAACATGGAAATATCTACACCGCTACCTGTATAAACATGGAAATATCAGCACCGCTATCTGTATGAACATGGAAATATCTACACCGCTATCTGTTTGAACATGGAAATATCTACACGGCTATCTGCATGAAAATGGAAATATCTACACTGCTATCTGCATATACATGGAAATATCTACACAGCTATCTCTTTACACACGGAAATAACTACACCGCTATCTGTATGAACATGGAAATATCTGCACCGCCATCTGTATGAACATATAAATATCTACACCACCATCTGTATTAAGATGGAGATATCTACACCGCTATCTGTATAAACATGGAAATATCTACACCGCTATCTGTATAAACATGGAAATATCTACACCGCTATCTGTATAAACATGGAAATATCTACACCGCTACCTGTATAAACATGGAAATATCAGCACCGCTATCTGTATGAACATGGAAATATCTACACCGCTATCTGTATGAACATGGAAATATCTACACCGCTATCTGTATGAACATGGAAATACCTGCACCGCCATCTGTATGAACATATAAATATCTACACCGCCATCTGTATTAAGATGGAGATATCTACACCGCTATCTGAATAAACATGGAATTATCTACACCGCTATCTGTATAAACATGGAAATATCAGCACAGCAATCTGTATGAACATGGAAATATCATCCCCTCTATCTGTATGAACATAGAGATATCTACACCGCCATTTGTATGAACACGGATATATCTACACAGCCATCTGGATGAACATGGAAATATCTACACCGCTATCTGTATGAACGTGGAAATAGCTACACCGCTATCTGTATGAACATGGAAATATCTACACCGCTATCTGTATGAACATGGAAATATCTACACCGCTATCTGTATGAACATGGAAATATCTTCACCGCCATCTGTACGAACATGGATATATCTACAGAGACATCTGGATGAACATGGAAATATCTACAACCCCATCTGTATGAACATATAAATATCTACACCGCCATCTGTATTAAGATGGAGATATCTAAACCGCTATCTGTATAAACATGGAAATATCAACACCGCTATCTGTATAAACATGGAAATATCTACACCGCTATCTGTATAAACATGGAAATATCTACACCGCTACCTGTATAAACATGGAAATATCAGCACCGCTATCTGTATGAACATGGAAATATCTACACCGCTATCTGTATGAACATGGAAATATCTACACCGCTATCTGTATGAACATGGATATATCTACACAGCCCTCTGGATGAACATGGAAATATCCACACCGCTATCTGTGTAAACATGCATACATCTTCACCGCTATCTGTATAAACATGGAAATATCTACACCGCTATCTGTATGAACATGGAAATATCTACACCGCTATCTGTTTGAAGATGGAAATATATACATCGCTATCTGCATGAAAATGGAAATATCTACACAGCTATCTGCATATAGATGGAAATATCTACACAGCAATCTCTTTACACATGGAAATAACTACACCGCTATCTGTATGAACATGGACATATCTAAACCGCCATCTGTATGAACATGGAAATATCTGCACCGCCATCAGTATCAGCATATAAATATCTACACCGCCATCTGTATTAAGATGGAGATATCTACACCGCTATCTGAATAAACATGGAAATATCTACACCGCTATCTGTATAAACATGGAAATATCTACACCACTATCTGCATAAACATGGAAATGTCTACACCGCTACCTGTATAAACACGGAAATATCAGCACCGCTATCTGTATGAACCTGGAAATGTCTACACCGCTATCTGAATGAACATGGAAATATCTACACCGCTATCTGTTTGAACATGTAAATATCTACACTGCTATCTGCATGAAAATGGAAATATCTACAAAGCTATCTGCATATACATGGAAATATCTACACAGCTATCTCTTTACACATGGAAATAACTACACCGCTGTCTCTATAAACATGGAAATATCTACACCGCCATCTGTATGAACATGGAAATATCTGCACCGCCATCTGTATGAACATATAAATATCTACACCGCAATCTGTATTAAGAAGGAAATATCCAAACCGCTATCTGTATAAACATGGAAATATCTACACCGCTGCCTGTATAAACATGGAAATATCAGCACGGCTCTCTGTATGAAAATGGAGATATCTACACCGCTATCTGTGTGAACATGGAAATATCTACACTGCTATCTGTATGAACATGGAAATAGCTACACCGTTATCTGTATGAACATGGAAATAGCTACACCGCTATCTGTATGAACATGGAAATATCTACACCGCTATCTGTATGAACATGGATATATCTACACAGCCATCAGGAGGAACATGGAAATATCTACACCGCTATCTGTATGAACATGGAAATATCTACACCGCTATCTGTATGAACTTGGATATATCTACACAGCCATCTGGATGAACATGGAAATATCTACACCGCTATCTGTGTAAACATGCATACTTCTTCACCGCTATCTGTATAAACATGGAAATATATACACTGCTATCTGTATGAACATGGAAATACCTGCACCGCTATCTGTATGAACATGGAAATATCTACACCGCTATCTGTTTGAACATGGAAATATCTACACGGCTATCTGCATGAAAATGGAAATATCTTCACTGCTATCTGCATATACATGGAAATATCTACACAGCTATCTCTTTACACATGGAAATAACTACACCGCTATCTGTATGAACATGGAAATATCTACACCGCCATCTGTATGAACATGGAAATATCTGCACCGCCATCTGTATGAACATATAAATATCTACACCGCCATCTGTATTAAGATGGAGATATCTACACCGCTATCTGTATAAACATGGAAATATCTACACCGCTATCTGTATAAACATGGAAATATCTACACCGCTATCTGTATGAACATGGAAATATCTACACCGCTACCTGTATAAACATGGAAATATCAGCACCGCAATCTGTATGAACATGGAAATATCTACACCGCTATCTGTATGAACATGGAAATATCTACACCGCCATCAGTATGAACATGGAAATATCTGCACTGCCATCTGTATGAACATATAAATATCTACACTGCCATCTGTATTAAGATGGAGATATCTACACCGCTATCTGAATAAACATGGAAATATCTACACCTCTATCTGTAAAAACATGGAAATATCAGCACCGCAATCTGTATGAACATGGAAATATCAGCCCCTCTATCTGTATGAACATAGAGATATCTACACCGCCATGTGGATGAACACGGATATATCTACACAGCCATCTGGATGAACATGGAAATATCTACACCGCTATCTGTATGAACATGGAAATAGCTACACCGCTATCTGTATAAACATGGAAATATCTACACCGCAATCTGTATAAACATGGAAATATCTACACCGCTACCTGTATAAACATGGAAATATCAGCACCGCTATCTGTATGAAGATGGAAATATCTACACCGCTATCTGTTTGAACATGGAAATATCTACACGGCTATCTGCATGAAAATGGAAATATCTACACTGCTATCTGCATATACATGGAAATATCTACACAGCTATCTCTTTACACATGGAAATAACTACACCGCTATCTGTATGAACATGGAAATATCTACACCGCCATCTGTATGAACATGGAAATATCTGCACCGCCATCTGTATGAACATATAAATATCTACACCGCCATCTGTATTAAGATGGAGATATCTACACCGCTATCTGTATAAACATGGAAATATCTACACCGCTATCTGTATAAACATGGAAATATCTACACCGCTATCTGTATAAAGATGGAAATATCTACACCGCTACCTGTATAAACATGGAAATATCAGCACCACTATCTGTATGAACATGGAAATATCTACACCGCTATCTGTATGAACATGGAAATATCTACAACGCCATCAGTATGAACATGGAAATATCTGCACCGCCATCTGTATGAGCATATAAATATCTACACCGCCATCTGTATTAAGATGGAGATATCTACACCGCTATCTGAATAAACATGGAAATATCTACACCGCTATCTGTATAAACATGGAAATATCAGCACCGCAATCTGTATGAACATGGAAATATCAGCCCCTCTATCTGTAAGAACATAGAGATATCTACACCGCCATCTGTATGAACACGGATATATCTACACAGCCATCTGGATGAACATGGAAATATCTACACCGCTATCTGTATGAACGTGGAAATAGCTACACCGCTATCTGTATGAACATGGAAATATCTACACCGCTATCTGTATGAACATGGAAATATCTACACCGCTATCTGTATGAACATGGAAATATCTTCACCGCCATCTGTACGAACATGGATATATCTACAGAGACATCTGGATGAACATGGAAATATCTACAACCCCATCTGTATGAACATATAAATATCTACACCGCCATCTGTATTAAGATGGAGATATCTAAACCGCTATCTGTATAAACATGGAAATATCAACACCGCTATCTGTATAAACATGGAAATATCTACACCGCTATCTGTATAAACATGGAAATATCTACACCGCTACCTGTATAAACATGGAAATATCAGCACCGCTATCTGTATGAACATGGAAATATCTACACCGCTATCTGTATGAACATGGAAATATCTACACCGCTATCTGTATGAACATGGATATATCTACACAGCCCTCTGGATGAACATGGAAATATCCACACCGCTATCTGTGTAAACATGCATACATCTTCACCGCTATCTGTATAAACATGGAAATATCTACACCGCTATCTGTATGAACATGGAAATATCTACACCGCTACCTGTATAAACATGGAAATATCAGCACCGCTATCTGTATGAAGATGGAAATATCTACACCGCTATCTGTTTGAACATGGAAATATCTACACGGCTATCTGCATGAAAATGGAAATATCTACACTGCTATCTGCATATACATGGAAATATCTACACAGCTATCTCTTTACACATGGAAATAACTACACCGCTATCTGTATGAACATGGAAATATCTACACCGCCATCTGTATGAACATGGAAATATCTGCACCGCCATCTGTATGAACATATAAATATCTACACCGCCATCTGTATTAAGATGGAGATATCTACACCGCTATCTGTATAAACATGGAAATATCTACACCGCTATCTGTATAAACATGGAAATATCTACACCGCTATCTGTATAAAGATGGAAATATCTACACCGCTACCTGTATAAACATGGAAATATCAGCACCACTATCTGTATGAACATGGAAATATCTACACCGCTATCTGTATGAACATGGAAATATCTACAACGCCATCAGTATGAACATGGAAATATCTGCACCGCCATCTGTATGAGCATATAAATATCTACACCGCCATCTGTATTAAGATGGAGATATCTACACCGCTATCTGAATAAACATGGAAATATCTACACCGCTATCTGTATAAACATGGAAATATCAGCACCGCAATCTGTATGAACATGGAAATATCAGCCCCTCTATCTGTAAGAACATAGAGATATCTACACCGCCATCTGTATGAACACGGATATATCTACACAGCCATCTGGATGAACATGGAAATATCTACACCGCTATCTGTATGAACGTGGAAATAGCTACACCGCTATCTGTATGAACATGGAAATATCTACACCGCTATCTGTATGAACATGGAAATATCTACACCGCTATCTGTATGAACATGGAAATATCTTCACCGCCATCTGTACGAACATGGATATATCTACAGAGACATCTGGATGAACATGGAAATATCTACAACCCCATCTGTATGAACATATAAATATCTACACCGCCATCTGTATTAAGATGGAGATATCTAAACCGCTATCTGTATAAACATGGAAATATCAACACCGCTATCTGTATAAACATGGAAATATCTACACCGCTATCTGTATAAACATGGAAATATCTACACCGCTACCTGTATAAACATGGAAATATCAGCACCGCTATCTGTATGAACATGGAAATATCTACACCGCTATCTGTATGAACATGGAAATATCTACACCGCTATCTGTATGAACATGGATATATCTACACAGCCCTCTGGATGAACATGGAAATATCCACACCGCTATCTGTGTAAACATGCATACATCTTCACCGCTATCTGTATAAACATGGAAATATCTACACCGCTATCTGTATGAACATGGAAATATCTACACCGCTATCTGTTTGAAGATGGAAATATATACATCGCTATCTGCATGAAAATGGAAATATCTACACAGCTATCTGCATATAGATGGAAATATCTACACAGCAATCTCTTTACACATGGAAATAACTACACCGCTATCTGTATGAACATGGACATATCTAAACCGCCATCTGTATGAACATGGAAATATCTGCACCGCCATCAGTATCAGCATATAAATATCTACACCGCCATCTGTATTAAGATGGAGATATCTACACCGCTATCTGAATAAACATGGAAATATCTACACCGCTATCTGTATAAACATGGAAATATCTACACCACTATCTGTATAAACATGGAAATGTCTACACCGCTACCTGTATAAACACGGAAATATCAGCACCGCTATCTGTATGAACCTGGAAATGTCTACACCGCTATCTGAATGAACATGGAAATATCTACACCGCTATCTGTTTGAACATGTAAATATCTACACTGCTATCTGCATGAAAATGGAAATATCTACAAAGCTATCTGCATATACATGGAAATATCTACACAGCTATCTCTTTACACATGGAAATAACTACACCGCTGTCTCTATAAACATGGAAATATCTACACCGCCATCTGTATGAACATGGAAATATCTGCACCGCCATCTGTATGAACATATAAATATCTACACCGCAATCTGTATTAAGAAGGAAATATCCAAACCGCTATCTGTATAAACATGGAAATATCTACACCGCTGCCTGTATAAACATGGAAATATCAGCACGGCTCTCTGTATGAAAATGGAGATATCTACACCGCTATCTGTGTGAACATGGAAATATCTACACTGCTATCTGTATGAACATGGAAATAGCTACACCGTTATCTGTATGAACATGGAAATAGCTACACCGCTATCTGTATGAACATGGAAATATCTACACCGCTATCTGTATGAACATGGATATATCTACACAGCCATCAGGAGGAACATGGAAATATCTACACCGCTATCTGTATGAACATGGAAATATCTACACCGCTATCTGTATGAACTTGGATATATCTACACAGCCATCTGGATGAACATGGAAATATCTACACCGCTATCTGTGTAAACATGCATACTTCTTCACCGCTATCTGTATAAACATGGAAATATATACACTGCTATCTGTATGAACATGGAAATACCTGCACCGCTATCTGTATGAACATGGAAATATCTACACCGCTATCTGTTTGAACATGGAAATATCTACACGGCTATCTGCATGAAAATGGAAATATCTTCACTGCTATCTGCATATACATGGAAATATCTACACAGCTATCTCTTTACACATGGAAATAACTACACCGCTATCTGTATGAACATGGAAATATCTACACCGCCATCTGTATGAACATGGAAATATCTGCACCGCCATCTGTATGAACATATAAATATCTACACCGCCATCTGTATTAAGATGGAGATATCTACACCGCTATCTGTATAAACATGGAAATATCTACACCGCTATCTGTATAAACATGGAAATATCTACACCGCTATCTGTATGAACATGGAAATATCTACACCGCTACCTGTATAAACATGGAAATATCAGCACCGCAATCTGTATGAACATGGAAATATCTACACCGCTATCTGTATGAACATGGAAATATCTACACCGCCATCAGTATGAACATGGAAATATCTGCACTGCCATCTGTATGAACATATAAATATCTACACTGCCATCTGTATTAAGATGGAGATATCTACACCGCTATCTGAATAAACATGGAAATATCTACACCTCTATCTGTAAAAACATGGAAATATCAGCACCGCAATCTGTATGAACATGGAAATATCAGCCCCTCTATCTGTATGAACATAGAGATATCTACACCGCCATGTGGATGAACACGGATATATCTACACAGCCATCTGGATGAACATGGAAATATCTACACCGCTATCTGTATGAACATGGAAATAGCTACACCGCTATCTGTATAAACATGGAAATATCTACACCGCAATCTGTATAAACATGGAAATATCTACACCGCTACCTGTATAAACATGGAAATATCAGCACCGCTATCTGTATGAAGATGGAAATATCTACACCGCTATCTGTTTGAACATGGAAATATCTACACGGCTATCTGCATGAAAATGGAAATATCTACACTGCTATCTGCATATACATGGAAATATCTACACAGCTATCTCTTTACACATGGAAATAACTACACCGCTATCTGTATGAACATGGAAATATCTACACCGCCATCTGTATGAACATGGAAATATCTGCACCGCCATCTGTATGAACATATAAATATCTACACCGCCATCTGTATTAAGATGGAGATATCTACACCGCTATCTGTATAAACATGGAAATATCTACACCGCTATCTGTATAAACATGGAAATATCTACACCGCTATCTGTATAAAGATGGAAATATCTACACCGCTACCTGTATAAACATGGAAATATCAGCACCGCTATCTGTATGAACATGGAAATATCTACACCGCTATCTGTATGAACATGGAAATATCTACACCGCCATCAGTATGAACATGGAAATATCTGCACCGCCATCTGTATGAGCATATAAATATCTACACCGCCATCTGTATTAAGATGGAGATATCTACACCGCTATCTGAATAAACATGGAAATATCTACACCGCTATCTGTATAAACATGGAAATATCAGCACCGCAATCTGTATGAACATGGAAATATCAGCCCCTCTATCTGTAAGAACATAGAGATATCTACACCGCCATCTGTATGAACACGGATATATCTACACAGCCATCTGGATGAACATGGAAATATCTACACCGCTATCTGTATGAACGTGGAAATAGCTACACCGCTATCTGTATGAACATGGAAATATCTACACCGCTATCTGTATGAACATGGAAATATCTACACCGCTATCTGTATGAACATGGAAATATCTTCACCGCCATCTGTACGAACATGGATATATCTACAGAGACATCTGGATGAACATGGAAATATCTACAACCCCATCTGTATGAACATATAAATATCTACACCGCCATCTGTATTAAGATGGAGATATCTAAACCGCTATCTGTATAAACATGGAAATATCAACACCGCTATCTGTATAAACATGGAAATATCTACACCGCTATCTGTATAAACATGGAAATATCTACACCGCTACCTGTATAAACATGGAAATATCAGCACCGCTATCTGTATGAACATGGAAATATCTACACCGCTATCTGTATGAACATGGAAATATCTACACCGCTATCTGTATGAACATGGATATATCTACACAGCCCTCTGGATGAACATGGAAATATCCACACCGCTATCTGTGTAAACATGCATACATCTTCACCGCTATCTGTATAAACATGGAAATATCTACACCGCTATCTGTATGAACATGGAAATATCTACACCGCTATCTGTTTGAAGATGGAAATATATACATCGCTATCTGCATGAAAATGGAAATATCTACACAGCTATCTGCATATAGATGGAAATATCTACACAGCAATCTCTTTACACATGGAAATAACTACACCGCTATCTGTATGAACATGGACATATCTAAACCGCCATCTGTATGAACATGGAAATATCTGCACCGCCATCAGTATCAGCATATAAATATCTACACCGCCATCTGTATTAAGATGGAGATATCTACACCGCTATCTGAATAAACATGGAAATATCTACACCGCTATCTGTATAAACATGGAAATATCTACACCACTATCTGTATAAACATGGAAATGTCTACACCGCTACCTGTATAAACACGGAAATATCAGCACCGCTATCTGTATGAACCTGGAAATGTCTACACCGCTATCTGAATGAACATGGAAATATCTACACCGCTATCTGTTTGAACATGTAAATATCTACACTGCTATCTGCATGAAAATGGAAATATCTACAAAGCTATCTGCATATACATGGAAATATCTACACAGCTATCTCTTTACACATGGAAATAACTACACCGCTATCTCTATAAACATGGAAATATCTACACCGCCATCTGTATGAACATGGAAATATCTGCACCGCCATCTGTATGAACATATAAATATCTACACCGCAATCTGTATTAAGAAGGAAATATCCAAACCGCTATCTGTATAAACATGGAAATATCTACACCGCTGCCTGTATAAACATGGAAATATCAGCACGGCTCTCTGTATGAAAATGGAGATATCTACACCGCTATCTGTGTGAACATGGAAATATCTACACTGCTATCTGTATGAACATGGAAATAGCTACACCGTTATCTGTATGAACATGGAAATAGCTACACCGCTATCTGTATGAACATGGAAATATCTACACCGCTATCTGTATGAACATGGATATATCTACACAGCCATCAGGAGGAACATGGAAATATCTACACCGCTATCTGTATGAACATGGAAATATCTACACCGCTATCTGTATGAACTTGGATATATCTACACAGCCATCTGGATGAACATGGAAATATCTACACCGCTATCTGTGTAAACATGCATACTTCTTCACCGCTATCTGTATAAACATGGAAATATATACACTGCTATCTGTATGAACATGGAAATACCTGCACCGCTATCTGTATGAACATGGAAATATCTACACCGCTATCTGTTTGAACATGGAAATATCTACACGGCTATCTGCATGAAAATGGAAATATCTTCACTGCTATCTGCATATACATGGAAATATCTACACAGCTATCTCTTTACACATGGAAATAACTACACCGCTATCTGTATGAACATGGAAATATCTACACCGCCATCTGTATGAACATGGAAATATCTGCACCGCCATCTGTATGAACATATAAATATCTACACCGCCATCTGTATTAAGATGGAGATATCTACACCGCTATCTGTATAAACATGGAAATATCTACACCGCTATCTGTATAAACATGGAAATATCTACACCGCTATCTGTATAAACATGGAAATATCTACACCGCTACCTGTATAAACATGGAAATATCAGCACCGCAATCTGTATGAACATGGAAATATCTACACCGCTATCTGTATGAACATGGAAATATCTACACCGCCATCAGTATGAACATGGAAATATCTGCACTGCCATCTGTATGAACATATAAATATCTACACCGCCATCTGTATTAAGATGGAGATATCTACACCGCTATCTGAATAAACATGGAAATATCTACACCTCTATCTGTAAAAACATGGAAATATCAGCACCGCAATCTGTATGAACATGGAAATATCAGCCCCTCTATCTGTATGAACATAGAGATATCTACACCGCCATGTGGATGAACACGGATATATCTACACAGCCATCTGGATGAACATGGAAATATCTACACCGCTATCTGTATGAACATGGAAATAGCTACACCGCTATCTGTATAAACATGGAAATATCTACACCGCAATCTGTATAAACATGGAAATATCTACACCGCTACCTGTATAAACATGGAAATATCAGCACCGCTATCTGTATGAACATGGAAATATCTACACCGCTATCTGTTTGAACATGGAAATATCTACACGGCTATCTGCATGAAAATGGAAATATCTACACTGCTATCTGCATATACATGGAAATATCTACACAGCTATCTCTTTACACATGGAAATAACTACACCGCTATCTGTATGAACATGGAAATATCTACACCGCCATCTGTATGAACATGGAAATATCTGCACCGCCATCTGTATGAACATATAAATATCTACACCGCCATCTGTATTAAGATGGAGATATCTACACCGCTATCTGTATAAACATGGAAATATCTACACCGCTATCTGTATAAACATGGAAATATCTACACCGCTATCTGTATAAAGATGGAAATATCTACACCGCTACCTGTATAAACATGGAAATATCAGCACCGCTATCTGTATGAACATGGAAATATCTACACCGCTATCTGTATGAACATGGAAATATCTACACCGCCATCAGTATGAACATGGAAATATCTGCACCGCCATCTGTATGAGCATATAAATATCTACACCGCCATCTGTATTAAGATGGAGATATCTACACCGCTATCTGAATAAACATGGAAATATCTACACCGCTATCTGTATAAACATGGAAATATCAGCACCGCAATCTGTATGAACATGGAAATATCAGCCCCTCTATCTGTAAGAACATAGAGATATCTACACCGCCATCTGTATGAACACGGATATATCTACACAGCCATCTGGATGAACATGGAAATATCTACACCGCTATCTGTATGAACGTGGAAATAGCTACACCGCTATCTGTATGAACATGGAAATATCTACACTGCTATCTGTATGAACATGGAAATATCTACACCGCTATCTGTATGAACATGGAAATATCTTCACCGCCATCTGTACGAACATGGATATATCTACAGAGACATCTGGATGAACATGGAAATATCTACAACCACATCTGTATGAACATATAAATATCTACACCGCCATCTGTATTAAGATGGAGATATCTACACCGCTATCTGTATAAACATGGAAATATCTACACCGCTATCTGTATAAACATGGAAATATCTACACCGCTATCTGTATAAACATGGAAATATCTACACCGCTACCTGTATAAACATGGAAATATCAGCACCGCAATCTGTATGAACATGGAAATATCTACACCGCTATCTGTATGAACATGGAAATATCTACACCGCCATCAGTATGAACATGGAAATATCTGCACTGCCATCTGTATGAACATATAAATATCTACACCGCCATCTGTATTAAGATGGAGATATCTACACCGCTATCTGAATAAACATGGAAATATCTACACCTCTATCTGTAAAAACATGGAAATATCAGCACCGCAATCTGTATGAACATGGAAATATCAGCCCCTCTATCTGTATGAACATAGAGATATCTACACCGCCATGTGGATGAACACGGATATATCTACACAGCCATCTGGATGAACATGGAAATATCTACACCGCTATCTGTATGAACATGGAAATAGCTACACCGCTATCTGTATAAACATGGAAATATCTACACCGCAATCTGTATAAACATGGAAATATCTACACCGCTACCTGTATAAACATGGAAATATCAGCACCGCTATCTGTATGAACATGGAAATATCTACACCGCTATCTGTTTGAACATGGAAATATCTACACGGCTATCTGCATGAAAATGGAAATATCTACACTGCTATCTGCATATACATGGAAATATCTACACAGCTATCTCTTTACACATGGAAATAACTACACCGCTATCTGTATGAACATGGAAATATCTACACCGCCATCTGTATGAACATGGAAATATCTGCACCGCCATCTGTATGAACATATAAATATCTACACCGCCATCTGTATTAAGATGGAGATATCTACACCGCTATCTGTATAAACATGGAAATATCTACACCGCTATCTGTATAAACATGGAAATATCTACACCGCTATCTGTATAAAGATGGAAATATCTACACCGCTACCTGTATAAACATGGAAATATCAGCACCGCTATCTGTATGAACATGGAAATATCTACACCGCTATCTGTATGAACATGGAAATATCTACACCGCCATCAGTATGAACATGGAAATATCTGCACCGCCATCTGTATGAGCATATAAATATCTACACCGCCATCTGTATTAAGATGGAGATATCTACACCGCTATCTGAATAAACATGGAAATATCTACACCGCTATCTGTATAAACATGGAAATATCAGCACCGCAATCTGTATGAACATGGAAATATCAGCCCCTCTATCTGTAAGAACATAGAGATATCTACACCGCCATCTGTATGAACACGGATATATCTACACAGCCATCTGGATGAACATGGAAATATCTACACCGCTATCTGTATGAACGTGGAAATAGCTACACCGCTATCTGTATGAACATGGAAATATCTACACCGCTATCTGTATGAACATGGAAATATCTACACCGCTATCTGTATGAACATGGAAATATCTTCACCGCCATCTGTACGAACATGGATATATCTACAGAGACATCTGGATGAACATGGAAATATCTACAACCCCATCTGTATGAACATATAAATATCTACACCGCCATCTGTATTAAGATGGAGATATCTAAACCGCAATCTGTATAAACATGGAAATATCAACACCGCTATCTGTATAAACATGGAAATATCTACACCGCTATCTGTATAAACATGGAAATATCTACACCGCTACCTGTATAAACATGGAAATATCAGCACCGCTATCTGTATGAACATGGAAATATCTACACCGCTATCTGTATGAACATGGAAATATCTACACCGCTATCTGTATGAACATGGATATATCTACACAGCCCTCTGGATGAACATGGAAATATCCACACCGCTATCTGTGTAAACATGCATACATCTTCACCGCTATCTGTATAAACATGGAAATATCTACACCGCTATCTGTATGAACATGGAAATATCTACACCGCTATCTGTTTGAAGATGGAAATATATACATCGCTATCTGCATGAAAATGGAAATATCTACACAGCTATCTGCATATAGATGGAAATATCTACACAGCAATCTCTTTACACATGGAAATAACTACACCGCTATCTGTATGAACATGGACATATCTAAACCGCCATCTGTATGAACATGGAAATATCTGCACCGCCATCAGTATCAGCATATAAATATCTACACCGCCATCTGTATTAAGATGGAGATATCTACACCGCTATCTGAATAAACATGGAAATATCTACACCGCTATCTGTATAAACATGGAAATATCTACACCACTATCTGTATAAACATGGAAATGTCTACACCGCTACCTGTATAAACACGGAAATATCAGCACCGCTATCTGTATGAACCTGGAAATGTCTACACCGCTATCTGAATGAACATGGAAATATCTACACCGCTATCTGTTTGAACATGTAAATATCTACACTGCTATCTGCATGAAAATGGAAATATCTACAAAGCTATCTGCATATACATGGAAATATCTACACAGCTATCTCTTTACACATGGAAATAACTACACCGCTATCTCTATAAACATGGAAATATCTACACCGCCATCTGTATGAACATGGAAATATCTGCACCGCCATCTGTATGAACATATAAATATCTACACCGCAATCTGTATTAAGAAGGAAATATCCAAACCGCTATCTGTATAAACATGGAAATATCTACACCGCTGCCTGTATAAACATGGAAATATCAGCACGGCTCTCTGTATGAAAATGGAGATATCTACACCGCTATCTGTGTGAACATGGAAATATCTACACTGCTATCTGTATGAACATGGAAATAGCTACACCGTTATCTGTATGAACATGGAAATAGCTACACCGCTATCTGTATGAACATGGAAATATCTACACCGCTATCTGTATGAACATGGATATATCTACACAGCCATCAGGAGGAACATGGAAATATCTACACCGCTATCTGTATGAACATGGAAATATCTACACCGCTATCTGTATGAACTTGGATATATCTACACAGCCATCTGGATGAACATGGAAATATCTACACCGCTATCTGTGTAAACATGCATACTTCTTCACCGCTATCTGTATAAACATGGAAATATATACACTGCTATCTGTATGAACATGGAAATACCTGCACCGCTATCTGTATGAACATGGAAATATCTACACCGCTATCTGTTTGAACATGGAAATATCTACACGGCTATCTGCATGAAAATGGAAATATCTTCACTGCTATCTGCATATACATGGAAATATCTACACAGCTATCTCTTTACACATGGAAATAACTACACCGCTATCTGTATGAACATGGAAATATCTACACCGCCATCTGTATGAACATGGAAATATCTGCACCGCCATCTGTATGAACATATAAATATCTACACCGCCATCTGTATTAAGATGGAGATATCTACACCGCTATCTGTATAAACATGGAAATATCTACACCGCTATCTGTATAAACATGGAAATATCTACACCGCTATCTGTATAAACATGGAAATATCTACACCGCTACCTGTATAAACATGGAAATATCAGCACCGCAATCTGTATGAACATGGAAATATCTACACCGCTATCTGTATGAACATGGAAATATCTACACCGCCATCAGTATGAACATGGAAATATCTGCACTGCCATCTGTATGAACATATAAATATCTACACCGCCATCTGTATTAAGATGGAGATATCTACACCGCTATCTGAATAAACATGGAAATATCTACACCTCTATCTGTAAAAACATGGAAATATCAGCACCGCAATCTGTATGAACATGGAAATATCAGCCCCTCTATCTGTATGAACATAGAGATATCTACACCGCCATGTGGATGAACACGGATATATCTACACAGCCATCTGGATGAACATGGAAATATCTACACCGCTATCTGTATGAACATGGAAATAGCTACACCGCTATCTGTATAAACATGGAAATATCTACACCGCAATCTGTATAAACATGGAAATATCTACACCGCTACCTGTATAAACATGGAAATATCAGCACCGCTATCTGTATGAACATGGAAATATCTACACCGCTATCTGTTTGAACATGGAAATATCTACACGGCTATCTGCATGAAAATGGAAATATCTACACTGCTATCTGCATATACATGGAAATATCTACACAGCTATCTCTTTACACATGGAAATAACTACACCGCTATCTGTATGAACATGGAAATATCTACACCGCCATCTGTATGAACATGGAAATATCTGCACCGCCATCTGTATGAACATATAAATATCTACACCGCCATCTGTATTAAGATGGAGATATCTACACCGCTATCTGTATAAACATGGAAATATCTACACCGCTATCTGTATAAACATGGAAATATCTACACCGCTATCTGTATAAAGATGGAAATATCTACACCGCTACCTGTATAAACATGGAAATATCAGCACCGCTATCTGTATGAACATGGAAATATCTACACCGCTATCTGTATGAACATGGAAATATCTACACCGCCATCAGTATGAACATGGAAATATCTGCACCGCCATCTGTATGAGCATATAAATATCTACACCGCCATCTGTATTAAGATGGAGATATCTACACCGCTATCTGAATAAACATGGAAATATCTACACCGCTATCTGTATAAACATGGAAATATCAGCACCGCAATCTGTATGAACATGGAAATATCAGCCCCTCTATCTGTAAGAACATAGAGATATCTACACCGCCATCTGTATGAACACGGATATATCTACACAGCCATCTGGATGAACATGGAAATATCTACACCGCTATCTGTATGAACGTGGAAATAGCTACACCGCTATCTGTATGAACATGGAAATATCTACACCGCTATCTGTATGAACATGGAAATATCTACACCGCTATCTGTATGAACATGGAAATATCTTCACTGCCATCTGTACGAACATGGATATATCTACAGAGACATCTGGATGAACATGGAAATATCTACAACCACATCTGTATGAACATATAAATATCTACACCGCCATCTGTATTAAGATGGAGATATCTAAACCGCTATCTGTATAAACATGGAAATATCAACACCGCTATCTGTATAAACATGGAAATATCTACACCGCTATCTGTATAAACATGGAAATATCTACACCGCTATCTGTATGAACATGGAAATATCTACACCGCTATCTGTATAAACATGGAAATATCTACACCACTATCTGTATAAACATGGAAATATCTACACCGCTACCTGTATAAACACGGAAATATCAGCACCGCTATCTGTATGAACCTGGAAATGTCTACACCGCTATCTGAATGAACATGGAAATATCTACACCGCTATCTGTTTGAACATGTAAATATCTACACCGCTATCTGCATGAAAATGGAAATATCTACAAAGCTATCTGCATATACATGGAAATATCTACACAGCTATCTCTTTACACATGGAAATAACTACACCGCTATCTCTATAAACATGGAAATATCTACACCGCCATCTGTATGAACATGGAAATATCTGCACCGCCATCTGTATGAACATATAAATATCTACACCGCCATCTGTATTAAGAAGGAAATATCTAAACCGCTATCTGTATAAACATGGAAATATCTACACCGCTGCCTGTATAAACATGGAAATATCAGCACCGCTCTCTGTATGAAAATGGAGATATCTACACCGCTATCTGTATGAACATGGAAATATCTACACTGCTATCTGTATGAACATGGAAATAGCTACACTGTTATCTGTATGAACATGGAAATAGCTACACCGCTATCTGTATGAACATGGAAATATCTACACCGCTATCTGAATGAACATGGATATATCTACACAGCCATCAGGAGGAACATGGAAATATCTACACCACTATCTGTATGAACATGGAAATATCTACACCGCTATCTGTATGAACTTGGATATATCTACACAGCCATCTGGATGAACATGGAAATATCTACACCGCTATCTGTGTAAACATGCATACTTCTTCACCGCTATCTGTATAAACATGGAAATATATACACTGCTATCTGTATGAACATGGAAATACCTGCACCGCTATCTGTATGAACATGGAAATATCTACACCGCTATCTGTTTGAACATGGAAATATCTACACCGCTATCTGCATGAAAATGGAAATATCTACACTGCTATCTGCATATACATGGTAATATCTACACAGCTATCTCTTTACACATGGAAATAACTACACCGCTATCTGTATGAACATGGAAATATCTACACCGCCATCTGTATGAACATGGAAATATCTGCACCGCCATCTGTATGAACAAATAAATATCTACACCGCCATCTGTATTAAGATGGAGATATCTACACCGCTATCTGTATAAACATGGAAATATCTACACTGCAATCTGTATAAACATGGAAATATCTACACCGCTATCTGTATAAACATGGAAATATCTACACCGCTACCTGTATAAACATGGAAATATCAGCACCGCTATCTGTATGAACATGGAAATATCTACACCGCTATCTGTATGAACATGGAAATATCTACACCGCTATCTGTATGGACATGGAAATATCTACACCGTTATCTGTATGAACATGGAAATATCTACAAAGCTATCTGAATGAACATGGAAATATCTACACCGCTATCTGTTTGAACATGTAAATATCTACACCGCTATCTGCATGAAAATGGAAATATCTACAAAGCTATCTGCATATACATGGAAATATCTACACAGCTATCTCTTTACACATGGAAATAACTACACCGCTATATCTATAAACATGGAAATATCTACACCACCATCTGTATGAACATGGAAATATCTGCACCGCCATCTGTTTGAACATATAAATATCTACACCGCCATCTGTATTAAGAAGGAAATATCTAAACCGCTATCTGTATAAAGATGGAAATATCAGCACCGCTCTCTGTATGAAAATGGAAATATCTAAACCGCTATCTGTATGAACATGGAAATATCTACACTGCTATCTGTATGAACATGGAAATAGCTACCCCGTTATGTGTATGAAAATGGAAATAGCTACACCGCGATCTGTTTGAACATGGAAATATCTACACCGATATCTGTATGAACATGGATATATCTACACAGCCATCCGGATGAACATGGAAATAGCTACACCGCTATCTGTATGAACATGGAAATATCTACACCGCTATCTGTATGAACAAGGAAATATCTTCACCGCCCTCTGTACGAACATGGATATATCTACAGAGCCATCTGGATGAACATGGAAATATCTACACCTCCATCTGTATGAACATATAAATATCTACACCGCCATCTGTATTAAGATGGAGATATCTACACTGCTATCTGTATAAACCTGAAAATATCTACACCGCTATCTATATAAACATGGAAATATCTACACCGCTATCTGGATAAACATGGAAATTTCTACACCGCTACCTGTATAAACATGGAAATATCAGCACCGCTATCTTTAGGAACATGGAGATATCTACACCGCCATCTGTATGAACATGGATATATCTACACAGCCATCTGGAGGGACATGGAAATATCTACACCGCTATCTGTGTAAACATGCATACTTCTTCACCGCTATCTGTATAAACATGGAAATATATACACTGCTATCTGTATGAACATGGAAATATCTGCACCGCTATCTGTATGAACATGGAAATATCTACACCGCTATCTGTTTGAACATGGAAATATCTACACCGCTATCTGCATGAAACTGGAAATATCTACACTGCTATCTGCATATACATGGAAATATCTACACAGCTATCTCTTTACACATGGAAATAACTACACCGCTATCTGTACGAACATGGAAATATCTACACCGCCATCTGTATGAACATGGAAATATCTGCACCGCCATCTGTATGAACATATAAATATCTACACCGCCATCTGTATTAAGATGGAGATATCTACACCGCTATCTGTATAAACATGGAAATATCTACACCGCTATCTGTATAAACATGGAAATATCTACACCGCTATCTGTATAAACATGGAAATATCTACACCGCTACCTGTATAAACATGGAAATATCAGCACCGCTATCTGTATGAACATGGAAATATCTACACTGCTATCTGTATGAACATGGAAATATCTACACCGCTATCTGTATGAACATGGAAATATCTACACCGCTATCTGTATGAACATGGAAATATCTACAAAGCTATCTGAATGAACATGGAAATACCTACACCGCTATCTGTTTGAACATGTAAATATCTACACCGCTATCTGCATGAAAATGGAAATATCTACAAAGCTATCTGCATATACATGGAAATATCTACACAGCTATCTCTTTACACATGGAAATAACTACACCACTATATCTATAAACATGGAAATATCTACACCACCATCTGTATGAACATGGAAATATCTGCACCGCCATCTGTTTGAAGATATAAATATCTACACCGCCATCTGTATTAAGAAGGAAATATCTAAACCGCTATCTGTATAAAGATGGAAATATCAGCACCGCTCTCTGTATGAAAATGGAAATATCTAAACCGCTATCTGTATGAACATGGAAATATCTACACTGCTATCTGTATGAACATGGAAATAGCTACCCCGTTATGTGTATGAAAATGGAAATAGCTACACCGCTATCTGTATGAACATGGAAATATCTACACCGCTATCTGTATGAACATGGAAATATCTACACCGCTATCTGTATGAACATGGAAATATCTTCACCGCCATTTGTACGAACATGGATATATCTACGGAGCCATCTGGATGAACATGGAAATATCTACAACCCCATCTGTATGAACATATAAATATCTACACCGCCATCTGTATTAAGATGGAGATATCTAAACCGCTATCTGTATAAACATGGAAATATCAACACCGCTATCTGTGTAAACATGGAAATATCTACACCGCAATCTGTATAAACATGGAAATATCTACACCGCTACCTGTATAAACATGGAAATATCAGCACCGCTATCTGTATGAACATGGAAATATCTACACCGCTATCTGTATGAACATGGAAATATCTACACCGCTATCTGTATGGACATGGAAATATCTACACCGCTATCTGTATGAACATGGAAATATCTACAAAGCTATCTGAATGAACATGGAAATACCTACACCGCTATCTGTTTGAACATGTAAATATCTACACCGCTATCTGCATGAAAATGGAAATATCTACAAAGCTATCTGCATATACATGGAAATATCTACACAGCTATCTCTTTACACATGGAAATAACTACACCACTATATCTATAAACATGGAAATATCTACACCACCATCTGTATGAACATGGAAATATCTGCACCGCCATCTTTTTGAAGATATAAATATCTACACCGCCATCTGTATTAAGAAGGAAATATCTAAACCGCTATCTGTATAAAGATGGAAATATCAGCACCGCTCTCTGTATGAAAATGGAAATATCTAAACCGCTATCTGTATGAACATGGAAATATCTACACTGCTATCTGTATGAACATGGAAATAGCTACCCCGTTATGTGTATGAAAATGGAAATAGCTACACCGCTATCTGTATGAACATGGAAATATCTACACCGCTATCTGTATGAACATGGAAATATCTACACCGCTATCTGTATGAACATGGAAATATCTTCACCGCCATCTGTACGAACATGGATATATCTACAGAGCCATCTGGATGAACATGGAAATATCTACAACCCCATCTGTATGAACATATAAATATCTACACCGCCATCTGTATTAAGATGGAGATATCTAAACCGCTATCTGTATAAACATGGAAATATCAACACCGCTATCTGTATAAACATGGAAATATCTACACCGCAATCTGTATAAACATGGAAATATCTACACCGCTACCTGTATAAACATGGAAATATCAGCACCGCTATCTGTATGAACATGGAAATATCTACACCGCTATCTGTTTGAACATGGAAATATCTACACCGCTATCTGCATGAAAATGGAAATATCTACACTGCTATCTGCATATACATGGAAATATCTACACAGCTATCTCTTTACACATGGAAATAACTACACCACTATATCTATAAACATGGAAATATCTACACCACCATCTGTATGAACATGGAAATATCTGCACCGCCATCTGTTTGAACATATAAATATCTACACCGCCATCTGTATTAAGAAGGAAATATCTAAACCGCTATCTGTATAAAGATGGAAATATCAGCACCGCTCTCTGAAAATGGAAATATCTAAACCGCTATCTGTATGAACATGGAAATATCTACACTGCTATCTGAATGAACATGTAAATAGCTACCCCGTTATGTGTATGAAAATGGAAATAGCTACACCGCTATCTGTATGAACATGGAAATATCTACACCGCTATCTGTATGAACATGGAAATATCTACACCGCTATCTGTATGAACATGGAAATATCTTCACCGCCATCTGTACGAACATGGATATATCTACAGAGCCATCTGGATGAACATCGAAATATCTACAACCCCATCTGTATGAACATATAAATATCTACACCGCCATCTGTATTAAGATGGAGATATCTAAACCGCTATCTGTATAAACATGGAAATATCAACACCGCTATCTGTATAAACATGGAAATATCTACACCGCAATCTGTATAAACATGGAAATATCTACACCGCTACCTGTATAAACATGGAAATATCAGCACCGCTATCTGTATGAACATGGAAATATCTACACCGCTATCTGTTTGAACATGGAAATATCTACACGGCTATCTGCATGAAAATGGAAATATCTACACTGCTATCTGCATATACATGGAAATATCTACACAGCTATCTCTTTACACATGGAAATAACTACACCGCTATCTGTATGAACATGGAAATATCTACACCGCCATCTGTATGAACATGGAAATATCTGCACCGCCATCTGTATGAACATATAAATATCTACACCGCCATCTGTATTAAGATGGAGATATCTACACCGCTATCTGAATAAACATGGAAATATCTACACCGCTATCTGTATAAACATGGAAATATCAGCACCGCAATCTGTATGAACATGGAAATATCAGCACCGCAATCTGTATGAACATGGAAATATCAGCCCCTCTATCTGTATGAACATAGAGATATCTACACCGCCATTTGTATGAACACGGATATATCTACACAGCCATCTGGATGAACATGGAAATATCTACACCGCTATCTGTATGAACGTGGAAATAGCTACACCGCTATCTGTATGAACATGGAAATATCTACACCGCTATCTGTATGAACATGGAAATATCTACACCGCTATCTGTATGAACATGGAAATATCTTAACCGCCATCTGTACGAACATGGATATATCTACAGAGACATCTGGATGAACATGGAAATATCTACAACCCCATCTGTATGAACATATAAATATCTACACCGCCATCTGTATTAAGATGGAGATATCTAAACCGCTATCTGTATAAACATGGAAATATCAACACCGCTATCTGTATAAACATGGAAATATCTACACCGCTATCTGTATAAACATGGAAATATCTACACCGCTACCTGTATAAACATGGAAATATCAGCACCGCTATCTGTATGAACATGGAAATATCTACACCGCTATCTGTATGAACATGGAAATATCTACACCGCTATCTGTTTGAAGATGGAAATATATACATCGCTATCTGCATGAAAATGGAAATATCTACACAGCTATCTGCATATAGATGGAAATATCTACACAGCAATCTCTTTACACATGGAAATAACTACACCGCTATCTGTATGAACATGGACATATCTAAACCGCCATCTGTATGAACATGGAAATATCTGCACCGCCATCAGTATCAGCATATAAATATCTACACCGCCATCTGTATTAAGATGGAGATATCTACACCGCTATCTGAATAAACATGGAAATATCTACACCGCTATCTGTATAAACATGGAAATATCTAAACCACTATCTGTATAAACATGGAAATATCTACACCGCTACCTGTATAAACACGGAAATATCAGCACCGCTATCTGTATGAACCTGGAAATGTCTACACCGCTATCTGAATGAACATGGAAATATCTACACCGCTATCTGTTTGAACACGTAAATATCTACACCGCTATCTGCATGAAAATGGAAATATCTACAAAGCTATCTGCATATACATGGAAATATCTACACAGCTATCTCTTTACACATGGAAATAACTACACCGCTATCTCTATAAACATGGAAATATCAACACCGCCATCTGTATGAACATGGAAATATCTGCACCGCCATCTGTATGAACATATAAATATCTACACCGCCATCTGTATTAAGAAGGAAATATCTAAACCGCTATCTGTATAAACATGGAAATATCTACACCGCTGCCTGTATAAACATGGAAATATCAGCACCGCTCTCTGTATGAAAATGGAGATATCTACACCGCTATCTGTATGAACATGGAAATATCTACACTGCTATCTGTATGAACATGAAAATAGCTACACTGTTATCTGTATGAACATAGAAATAGCTACACCTCTATCTGTATGAACATGGAAATATCTACACCGCTATCTGTATGAACATGGATATATCTACACAGCCATCAGGAGGAACATGGAAATATCTACACCGCTATCTGTTGAACATGGAAATATCTACACCGCTATCTGTATGAACTTGGATATATCTACACAGCCATCTGGATGAACATGGAAATATCTACACCGCTATCTGTGTAAACATGCATACTTCTTCACCGCTATCTGTATAAACATGGAAATATATACACTGCTATCTGTATGAACATGGAAATACCTGCACCGCTATCTGTATGAACATGGAAATATCTACACCGCTATCTGTTTGAACATGGAAATATCTACACCGCTATCTGCATGAAAATGGAAATATCTACACTGCTATCTGCATATACATGGAAATATCTACACAGCTATCTCTTTACACATGGAAATAATTACACCGCTATCTGTATGAACATGGAAATATCTACACCGCCATCTGTATGAACATGGAAATATCTGCACCGCCATCTGTATGAACATATAAATATCTACACCGCCATCTGTATTAAGATGGAGATATCTACACCGCTATCTGTATAAACATGGAAATATCTACACCGCAATCTGTATAAACATGGAAATATCTACACCGCTATCTGTATAAACATGGAAATATCTACACCGCTACCTGTATAAACATGGAAATATCAGCCCCGCTATCTGTATGAACATGGAAATATCTACACCGCTATCTGTATGAACATGGAAATATCTACACCGCTATCTGTATGGACATGGAAATATCTACACCGCTATCTGTATGAACATGGAAATATCTACAAAGCTATCTGAATGAACATGGAAATATCTACACCGCTATCTGTTTGAACATGTAAATATCTACACCGCCATCTGTATTAAGATGGAGATATCTACACCGCTATCTGTATGAACAAGGAAATATCTTCACCGCCATCTGTACGAACATGGATATATCTACAGAGCCATCTGGATGAACATGGAAATATCTACACCTCCATCTGTATGAACATATAAATATCTACACCGCCATCTGTATTAAGATGGAGATATCTACACCGCTATCTGTATAAACCTGAAAATATCTACACCGCTATCTATATAAACATGGAAATATCTACACCGCTATCTGGATAAACATGGAAATTTCTACCCCGCTACCTGTATAAACATGGAAATATCAGCACCGCTATCTGTAGGAACATGGAGATAACCACACCGCCATCTGTATGAACATGGATATATCTACACAGCCATCTGGAGGAACATGGAAATATCTACAACGCTATCTGTACGAACATGGAAATATCTACACCGCTATCTGTATGAACATGGAAATAGCTACACCACTATCTGTATGAACATGGAAATATCTACACCACTATCTGAATGAACATGGAAATATCTACACCGCTATCTGTATGAACATGGATATATCTACACAGCCATCTGGATGAACATGGAAATATCTACACCGCTATCTGTATGAACATGGAAATATCTACACCGCTATCTGTGTAAACATACATACATCTTCACCGCTAAATGTATAAACATGGAAATATCTACACCGCTATCTGTATGAACATGGAAATATCTGCACCGCCATCTGTATGAACATGGAAATATCTACACCGCTATCTGTTTGAACATGGAAATATCTACACGGCTATCTGCATGAAAATGGAAATATCTACACTGCTATCTGCATATACATGGAAATATCTACACAGCTATCTCTTTACACATGGAAATAACTACACCGCTATCTGTATGATCATGGAAATATCTACACCGCCATCTGTATGAACATGGAAATATCTGCACCGCCATCTGTATGAACATATAAATAGCTACACCGCCATCTGCATTAAGATGGAGATATCTACACCGCTATCTGTATAAACATGGAAATATCTACACCGCTATCTGTATAAACATGGAAATATCTACACCGCTATCTGGATAAACATGGAAATTTCTACAGGGCTACCTGTATAAACATGGAAATATCAGCACCTCTATCTGTAGGAACATGGAGATATCTACACCGCCATCTGTATGAACATGGATATATCTACACAGCCATCTGGAGGAACATGGAAATATCTACAACGCTATCTGTACGAACATGGAAATATCTACACCACTATCTGTATGAACATGGAAATAGCTACACCGCTATATGAATGAACATGGAAATATCTACACCGCTATCTGTATGAACATGGAAATATCTACACCGCTATCTGTATGAACATGGAAATATCTTCACCGCCATCTGTACGAACATGGATATATCTACACAGCCATCTGGATGAACATGGAAATATCTACAACCCCATCTGTATGAACATATAAATATCTACACCGCCATCTGTATTAAGATGGAGATATCTAAACCGCTATCTGTATAAACATGGAAATATCAACACCGCTATCTGTATAAACATGGAAATATCTACACCGCAATCTGTATAAACATGGAAATATCTACACCGCTACCTGTATAAACATGGAAATATCAGCACCGCTATCTGTATGAACATGGAAATATCTTCACCGCTATCTGTTTGAACATGGAAATATCTACACCGCTATCTGCATGAAAATGGAAATATCTACACTGCTATCTGCATATACATGGAAATATCTACACAGCTATCTCTTTACACATGGAAATAACTACACCACTATATCTATAAACATGGAAATATCTACACCACCATCTGTATGAACATGGAAATATCTGCACCGCCATCTGTTTGAACATATAAATATCTACACCGCCATCTGTATTAAGAAGGAAATATCTAAACCGCTATCTGTATAAAGATGGAAATATCAGCACCGCTCTCTGAAAATGGAAATATCTAAACCGCTATCTGTATGAACATGGAAATATCTACACTGCTATCTGTATGAACATGTAAATAGCTACCCCGTTATGTGTATGAAAATGGAAATAGCTACACCGCTATCTGTATGAACATGGAAATATCTACACCGCTATCTGTATGAACATGGAAATATCTACACCGCTATCTGTATGAACATGGAAATACCTTCACCGCCATCTGTACGAACATGGATATATCTACAGAGCCATCTGGATGAACATGGAAATATCTACAACCCCATCTGTATGAACATATAAATATCTACACCGCCATCTGTATTAAGATGGAGATATCTAAACCGCTATCTGTATAAACATGGAAATATCAACACCGCTATCTGTACAAACATGGAAATATCTACACCGCAATCTGTATAAACATGGAAATATCTACACCGCTACCTGTATAAACATGGAAATATCAGCACCGCTATCTGTATGAACATGGAAATATCTACACCGCTATCTGTTTGAACATGGAAATATCTACACGGCTATCTGCATGAAAATGGAAATATCTACATTGCTATCTGCATATACATGGAAATATCTACACAGCTATCTCTTTACACATGGAAATAACTACACCGCTATCTGTATGAACATGGAAATATCTACACCGCCATCTGTATGAACATGGAAATATCTGCACCGCCATCTGTATGAACATATAAATATCTACACCGCCATCTGTATGAAGATGGAGATATCTACACCGCTATCTGAATAAACATGGAAATATCTACACCGCTATCTGTATAAACATGGAAATATCAGCACCGCAATCTGTATGAACATGGAAATATCAGCACCGCAATCTGTATGAACATGGAAATATCAGCCCCTCTATCTGTATGAACATAGAGATATCTACACCGCCATTTGTATGAACACGGATATATCTACACAGCCATCTGGATGAACATGGAAATATCTACACCGCTATCTGTATGAACGTGGAAATAGCTACACCGCTATCTGTATGAACATGGAAATATCTACACCGCTATCTGTATGAACATGGAAATATCTACACCGCTATCTGTATGAACATGGAAATATCTTAACCGCCATCTGTACGAACATGGATATATCTACAGAGACATCTGGATGAACATGGAAATATCTACAACCCCATCTGTATGAACATATAAACATCTACACCGCCATCTGTATTAAGATGGAGATATCTAAACCGCTATCTGTATAAACATGGAAATATCAACACCGCTATCTGTATAAACATGGAAATATCTACACCGCTATCTGTATAAACATGGAAATATCTACACCGCTACCTGTATAAACATGGAAATATCAGCACCGCTATCTGTATGAACATGGAAATATCTACACCGCTATCTGTATGAACATGGAAATATCTACACCGCTATCTGTTTGAAGATGGAAATATATACATCGCTATCTGCATGAAAATGGAAATATCTACACAGCTATCTGCATATAGATGGAAATATCTACACAGCAATCTCTTTACACATGGAAATATCTACACCGCTATCTGTATGAACATGGACATATCTAAACCGCCATCTGTATGAACATGGAAATATCTGCACCGCCATCAGTATCAGCATATAAATATCTACACCGCCATCTGTATTAAGATGGAGATATCTACACCGCTATCTGAATAAACATGGAAATATCTACACCGCTATCTGTATAAACATGGAAATATCTACACCACTATCTGTATAAACATGGAAATATCTACACCGCTACCTGTATAAACACGGAAATATCAGCACCGCTATCTGTATGAACCTGGAAATGTCTACACCACTATCTGAATGAACATGGAAATATCTACACCGCTATCTGTTTGAACACGTAAATATCTACATCGCTATCTGCATGAAAATGGAAATATCTACAAAGCTATCTGCATATACATGGAAATATCTACACAGCTATCTCTTTACACATGGAAATAACTACACCGCTATCTCTATAAACATGGAAATATCAACACCGCCATCTGTATGAACATGGAAATATCTGCACCGCCATCTTTATGAACATATAAATATCTACACCGCCATCTGTATTAAGAAGGAAATATCTAAACCGCTATCTGTATAAACATGGAAATATCTACACCGCTGCCTGTATAAACATGGAAATATCAGCACCGCTCTCTGTATGAAAATGGAGATATCTACACCGCTATCTGTATGAACATGGAAATATCTACACTGCTATCTGTATGAACATGGAAATAGCTACACTGTTATCTGTATGAACATAGAAATAGCTACACCGCTATCTGTATGAACATGGAAATATCTACACCGCTATCTGTATGAACATGGATATATCTACACAGCCATCAGGAGGAACATGGAAATATCTACACCGCTATCTGTATGAACATGGAAATATCTACACCGCTATCTGTATGAACTTGGATATATCTACACAGCCATCTGGATGAACATGGAAATATCTACACCGCTATCTGTGTAAACATGCATACTTCTTCACCACTATCTGTATAAACATGGAAATATATACACTGCTATCTGTATGAACATGGAAATACCTGCACCGCTATCTGTATGAACATGGAAATATCTACACCGCTATCTGTTTCAACATGGAAATATCTACACCGCTATCTGCATGAAAATGGAAATATCTACACTGCTATCTGCATATACATGGAAATATCTACACAGCTATCTCTTTACACATGGAAATAACTACACCGCTATCTGTATGAACATGGAAATATCTACACCGCCATCTGTATGAACATGGAAATATCTGCACCGCCATCTGTATGAACATATAAATATCTACACCGCCATCTGTATTAAGATGGAGATATCTACACCGCTATCTGTATAAACATGGAAATATCTACACCGCAATCTGTATAAACATGGAAATATCTACACCGCTATCTGTATAAACATGGAAATATCTACACCGCTACCTGTATAAACATGGAAATATCAGCCCCGCTATCTGTATGAACATGGAAATATCTACACCGCTATCTGTATGAACATGGAAATATCTACACCGCTATCTGTATGGACATGGAAATATCTACACCGCTATCTGTATGAACATGGAAATATCTACAAAGCTATCTGAATGAACATGGAAATATCTACACCGCTATCTGTTTGAACATGTAAATATCTACACCGCCATCTGTATTAAGATGGAGATATCTACACCGCTATCTGTATGAACAAGGAAATATCTTCACCGCCATCTGTATGAACATGGATATATCTACAGAGCCATCTGGATGAACATGGAAATATCTACACCTCCATCTGTATGAACATATAAATATCTACACCGCCATCTGTATTAAGATGGAGATATCTACACCGCTATCTGTATAAACCTGAAAATATCTACACCGCTATCTATATAAACATGGAAATATCTACACCGCTATCTGGATAAACATGGAAATTTCTACCCCGCTACCTGTATAAACATGGAAATATCAGCACCGCTATCTGTAGGAACATGGAGATAACCACACCGCCATCTGTATGAACATGGATATATCTACACAGCCATCTGGAGGAACATGGAAATATCTACAACGCTATCTGTATGAACATGGAAATATCTACACCGCTATCTGTATGAACATGGAAATAGCTACACTACTAACTGTATGAACATGGAAATATCTACACCACTATCTGAATGAACATGGAAATATCTACACCGCTATCTGTATGAACATGGATATATCTACACAGCCATCTGGATGAACATGGAAATATCTACACCGCTATCTGTATGAACATGGAAATATCTACACCGCTATCTGTGTAAACATACATACATCTTCACCGCTAAATGTATAAACATGGAAATATCTACACCGCTATCTGTATGAACATGGAAATATCTGCACCGCCATCTGTATGAACATGGAAATATCTACACCGCTATCTGTTTGAACATGGAAATATCTACACGGCTATCTGCATGAAAATGGAAATATCTACACTGCTATCTGCATATACATGGAAATATCTACACAGCTATCTCTTTACACATGGAAATAACTACACCACTATCTGTATGAACATGGAAATAGCTACACCGCTATATGAATGAACATGGAAATATCTACACCGCTATCTGTATGAACATGGAAATATCTACACCGCTATCTGTATGAACATGGAAATATCTTCACCGCCATCTGTACGAACATGGATATATCTACAGAGCCATCTGGATGAACATGGAAATATCTACAACCCCATCTGTATGAACATATAAATATCTACACCGCCATCTGTATTAAGATGGAGATATCTAAACCGCTATCTGTATAAACATGGAAATATCAACACCGCTATCTGTATAAACATGGAAATATCTACACCGCAATCTGTATAAACATGGAAATATCTACACCGCTACCTGTATAAACATGGAAATATCAGCACCGCTATCTGTATGAACATGGAAATATCTACACCGCTATCTGTTTGAACATGGAAATATCTACACGGCTATCTGCATGAAAATGGAAATATCTACACTGCTATCTGCATATACATGGAAATATCTACACAGCTATCTCTTTACACATGGAAATAACTACACCGCTATCTGTATGAACATGGAAATATCTACACCGCCATCTGTATGAACATGGAAATATCTGCACCGCCATCTGTATGAACATATAAATATCTACACCGCCATCTGTATTAAGATGGAGATATCTACACCGCTATCTGAATAAACATGGAAATATCTACACCGCTATCTGTATAAACATGGAAATATCAGCACCGCAATCTGTATGAACATGGAAATATCAGCACCGCAATCTGTATGAACATGGAAATATCAGCCCCTCTATCTGTATGAACATAGAGATATCTACACCGCCATTTGTATGAACACGGATATATCTACACAGCCATCTGGATGAACATGGAAATATCTACACCGCTATCTGTATGAACGTGGAAATAGCTACACCGCTATCTGTATGAACATGGAAATATCTACACCGCTATCTGTATGAACATGGAAATATCTACACCGCTATCTGTATGAACATGGAAATATCTTAACCGCCATCTGTACGAACATGGATATATCTACAGAGACATCTGGATGAACATGGAAATATCTACAACCCCATCTGTATGAACATATAAATATCTACACCGCCATCTGTATTAAGATGGAGATATCTAAACCGCTATCTGTATAAACATGGAAATATCAACACCGCTATCTGTATAAACATGGAAATATCTACACCGCTATCTGTATAAACATGGAAATATCTACACCGCTACCTGTATAAACATGGAAATATCAGCACCGCTATCAGTATGAACATGGAAATATCTACACCGCTATCTGTATGAACATGGAAATATCTACACCGCTATCTGTATGAACATGGATATATCCACACAGCCCTCTGGATGAACATGGAAATATCCACACAGCTATCTGTGTAAACATGCATGCATCTTCACCGCTATCTGTATAAACATGGAAATATCTACACCGCTATCTGTATGAACATGGAAATATCTACACCGCTATCTGTTTGAAGATGGAAATATATACATCGCTATCTGCATGAAAATGGAAATATCTACACAGCTATCTGCATATAGATGGAAATATCTACACAGCTATCTCTTTACACATGGAAATAACTACACCGCTATCTGTATGAACATGGACATATCTAAACCGCCATCTGTATGAACATGGAAATATCTGCACCGCCATCAGTATCAGCATATAAATATCTACACCGCCATCTGTATTAAGATGGAGATATCTACACCGCTATCTGAATAAACATGGAAATATCTACACCGCTATCTGTATAAACATGGAAATATCTACACCACTATCTGTATAAACATGGAAATATTTACACCGCTACCTGTATAAACACGGAAATATCAGCACCGCTATCTGTATGAACCTGGAAATGTCTACACCGCTATCTGAATGAACATGGAAATATCTACACCGCTATCTGTTTGAACACGTAAATATCTACACCGCTATCTGCATGAAAATGGAAATATCTACAAAGCTATCTGCATATACATGGAAATATCTACACAGCTATCTCTTTACACATGGAAATAACTACACCGCTATCTCTATAAACATGGAAATATCAACACCGCCATCTGTATGAACATGGAAATATCTGCACCGCCATCTGTATGAACATATAAATATCTACACCGCCATCTGTATTAAGAAGGAAATATCTAAACCGCTATCTGTATAAACATGGAAATATCTACACCGCTGCCTGTATAAACATGGAAATATCAGCACCGCACTCTGTATGAAAATGGAGATATCTACACCGCTATCTGTATGAACATGGAAATATCTACACTGCTATCTGTATGAACATGGAAATAGCTACACTGTTATCTGTATGAACACAGAAATAGCTACACCGCTATCTGTATGAACATGGAAATATCTACACCGCTATCTGTATGAACATGGATATATCTACACAGCCATCAGGAGGAACATGGAAATATCTACACCGCTATCTGTATGAACATGGAAATATCTACACCGCTATCTGTATGAACTTGGATATATCTACACAGCCATCTGGATGAACATGGAAATATCTACACCGCTATCTGTGTAAACATGCATACTTCTTCACCGCTATCTGTATAAACATGGAAATATATACACTGCTATCTGTATGAACATGGAAATACCTGCACCGCTATCTGTATGAACATGGAAATATCTACATCGCTATCTGTTTGAACATGGAAATATCTACACCGCTATCTCCATGAAAATGGAAATATCTACACTGCTATCTGCATATACATGGAAATATCTACACAGCTATCTCTTTACACATGGAAATAACTACACCGCTATCTGTATGAACATGGAAATATCTACACCGCCATCTGTATGAACATGGAAATATCTGCACCGCCATCTGTATGAACATATAAATATCTACACCGCCATCTGTATTAAGATGGAGATATCTACACCGCTATCTGTATAAACATGGAAATATCTACAAAGCAATCTGTATAAACATGGAAATATCTACACCGCTATCTGTATAAACATGGAAATATCTACACCGCTACCTGTATAAACATGGAAATATCAGCACCGCTATCTGTATGAACATGGAAATATCTACACCGCTATCTGTATGAACATGGAAATATCTACACCGCTATCTGTATGGACATGGAAATATCTACACTGCTATCTGTATGAACATGGAAATATCTACAAAGCTATCTGAATGAACATGGAAATATCTACACCGCTATCTGTTTGAACATGTAAATATCTACACCGCCATCTGTATTAAGATGGAGATATCTACACCGCTATCTGTATGAACAAGGAAATATCTTCACCGCCATCTGTACGAACATGGATATATCTACAGAGCCATCTGGATGAACATGGAAATATCTACACCTCCATCTGTATGAACATATAAATATCTACACCGCCATCTGTATTAAGATGGAGATATCTACACCGCTATCTGTATAAACCTGAAAATATCTACACCGCTATCTATATAAACATGGAAATATCTACACCGCTATCTGGATAAACATGGAAATTTCTACCCCGCTACCTGTATAAACATGGAAATATCAGCACCGCTATCTGTAGGAACATGGAGATAACCACACCGCCATCTGTATGAACATGGATATATCTACACAGCCATCTGGAGGAACATGGAAATATCTACAACGCTATCTGTACGAACATGGAAATATCTACACCGCTATCTGTATGAACATGGAAATAGCTACACCACTATCTGTATGAACATGGAAATATCTACACCACTATCTGAATGAACATGGAAATATCTACACCGCTATCTGTATGAACATGGATATATCTACACAGCCATCTGGATGAACATGGAAATATCTACACCGCTATCTGTATGAACATGGAAATATCTACACCGCTATCTGTGTAAACATACATACATCTTCACTGCTAAATGTATAAACATGGAAATATCTACACCGCTATCTGTATGAACATGGAAATATCTGCACCGCTATCTGTATGAACATGGAAATATCTACACCGCTATCTGTTTGAACATGGAAATATCTACACGGCTATCTGCATGAAAATGGAAATATCTACACTGCTATCTGCATATACATGGAAATATCTACACAGCTATCTCTTTACACATGGAAATAACTACACCGCTATCTGTATGATCATGGAAATATCTACACCGCCATCTGTATGAACATGGAAATATCTGCACCGCCATCTGTATGAACATATAAATAGCTACACCGCCATCTGCATTAAGATGGAGATATCTACACCGCTATCTGTATAAACATGGAAATATCTACACCGCTATCTGTATAAACATGGAAATATCTACACCGCTATCTGGATAAACATGGAAATTTCTACAGCGCTACCTGTATAAACATGGAAATATCAGCACCTCTATCTGTAGGAACATGGAGATATCTACACCGCCATCTGTATGAACATGGATATATCTACACAGCCATCTGGAGGAACATGGAAATATCTACAACGCGATCTGTACGAACATGGAAATATCTACACCACTATCTGTATGAACATGGAAATAGCTACACCGCTATATGAATGAACATGGAAATATCTACACCGCTATCTGTATGAACATGGATATATCTACACAGCCATCTGGATGAACATGGAAATATCTCCACCGCTATCTGTATGAACATGGAAATATCTACACCGCTATCTGTGTAAACATGCATACATCTTCACCGCTATCTGTAGAAACATGGAAATATCTACACCGCTATATGTATGAACATGTAAATAGCTACACCGCTA
Organism: Gorilla gorilla gorilla; assembly: GCF_029281585.2. Lineage (NCBI taxonomy): Eukaryota > Metazoa > Chordata > Mammalia > Primates > Hominidae > Gorilla > Gorilla gorilla. The sequence goes on from NC_073234.2 coordinate 4,599,658, forward strand.
TCTGTATGAACATGGAAATATCTGCACCGCTATCTGTATGAACATGGAAATATCTACACCGCTATCTGTTTGAACATGGAAATATCTACACGGCTATCTGCATGAAAATGGAAATATCTACACTGCTATCTGCATATACATGGAAATATCTACACAGCTATCTCTTTACACATGGAAATAACTACACCGCTATCTGTATGAACATGGAAATATCTACACCGCCATCTGTATGAACATGGAAATATCTGCACCGCCATCTGTATGAACATATAAATATCTACACCGCCATCTGTATTAAGATGGAGATATCTACACCGCTATCTGTATAAACATGGAAATATCTACACCGCAATCTGTATAAACATGGAAATATCTACACCGCTATCTGTATAAACATGGAAATATCTACACCGCTACCTGTATAAACATGGAAATATCAGCACCGCTATCTGTATGAACATGGAAATATCTACACCGCTATCTGTATGAACATGGAAATATCTACACCGCTATCTGTATGGACATGGAAATATCTACACCGCTATCTGTATGAACATGGAAATATCTACAAAGCTATCTGAATGAACATGGAAATATCTACACCGCTATCTGTTTGAACATGTAAATATCTACACCGCCATCTGTATTAAGATGGAGATATCTACACCGCTATCTGTATGAACAAGGAAATATCTTCACCGCCATCTGTACGAACATGGATATATCTACAGAGCCATCTGGATGAACATGGAAATATCTACACCTCCATCTTTATGAACATATAAATATCTACACCGCCATCTGTATTAAGATGGAGATATCTACACCGCTATCTGTATAAACCTGAAAATATCTACAACGCTATCTATATAAACATGGAAATATCTACACCGCTATCTGGATAAACATGGAAATTTCTACCCCGCTACCTGTATAAACATGGAAATATCAGCACCGCTATCTGTAGGAACATGGAGATAACCACACCGCCATCTGTATGAACATGGATATATCTACACAGCCATCTGGAGGAACATGGAAATATCTACAACGCTATCTGTACGAACATGGAAATATCTACACCGCTATCTGTATGAACATGGAAATAGCTACACCACTATCTGTATGAACATGGAAATATCTACACCACTATCTGAATGAACATGGAAATATCTACACCGCTATCTGTATGAACATGGATATATCTACACAGCCATCTGGATGAACATGGAAATATCTACACCGCTATCTGTATGAACATGGAAATATCTACACTGCTATCTGTGTAAACATACATACATCTTCACCGCTAAATGTATAAACATGGAAATATCTACACCGCTATCTGTATGAACATGGAAGTATCTGCACCGCTATCTGTATGAACATGGAAATATCTACACCGCTATCTGTTTGAACATGGAAATATCTACACGGCTATCTGCATGAAAATGGAAATATCTACACTGCTATCTGCATATACATGGAAATATCTACACAGCTATCTCTTTACACATGGAAATAACTACACCGCTATCTGTATGATCATGGAAATATCTACACCGCCATCTGTATGAACATGGAAATATCTGCACCGCCATCTGTATGAACATATAAATAGCTACACCGCCATCTGCATTAAGATGGAGATATCTACACCGCTATCTGTATAAACATGGAAATATCTACACCGCTATCTGTATAAACATGGAAATATCTACACCGCTATCTGGATAAACATGGAAATTTCTACAGCGCTACCTGTATAAACATGGAAATATCAGCACCTCTATCTGTAGGAACATGGAGATATCTACACCGCCATCTGTATGAACATGGATATATCTACACAGCCATCTGGAGGAACATGGAAATATCTACAACGCTATCTGTACGAACATGGAAATATCTACACCACTATCTGTATGAACATGGAAATAGCTACACCGCTATATGAATGAACATGGAAATATCTACACCGCTATCTGTATGAACATGGATATATCTACACAGCCATCTGGATGAACATGGAAATATCTCCACCGCTATCTGTATGAACATGGAAATATCTACACCGCTATCTGTGTAAACATGCATACATCTTCACCGCTATCTGTAGAAACATGGAAATATCTACACCGCTATATGTATGAACATGTAAATAGCTACACCGCTATCTGTATGAACATGGAAATATCTGCACCGCTATCTGTATGAACATGGAAATATCTACACCGCTATCTGTTTGAACATGGAAATATCTACACGGCTATCTGCATGAAAATGGAAATATCTACACTGCTATCTGCATATACATGGAAATATCTACACAGCTATCTCTTTACACATGGAAATAACTACACCGCAATCTGTATGAACATGGAAATATCTACACCGCCATCTGTATGAACATGGAAATATCTGCACCGCCATCTGTATGAACATATAAATATCTACACCGCCATCTGTATTAAGATGGAGATATCTACACCGCTTTCTGTATAAATATGGAAATATCTACACCGCTATCTGTTTAAACATGGAAATATCTACACCGCTATCTGTGTAAACATGGAAATATCTACACCGCTACCTGTATAAACATGGAAATATCAGCACCGCTATCTGTATGAACATGGAAATATCTACACCGCTATCTGTATGAACATGGAAATATCTACACCGCCATCAGTATGAACATGGAAATATCTGCACCGCCATCTGTATGAACATATAAATTTCTACACCGCCATCTGTATTAAGATGGAGATATCTACACCGCTATCTGAATAAACATGGAAATATCTACACCGCTATCTGTATAATCATGGAAATATCAGCACCGCAATCTGTATGAACATGGAAATATCAGCCCCTCTATCTGTATGAACATAGAGATATCTACACCGCCATCTGTATGAACACGGATATATCTACACAGCCATCTGGATGAACATGGAAATATCTACACCGCTATCTGTATGAACATGGAAATAGCTACACCGCTATCCGTATGAACATGGAAATATCTACACCGCTATCTGTATGAACATGGAAATATCTACACCGCTATCTGTATGAACATGGAAATATCTTCACCGCCATCTGTACGAACATGGATATATCTACAGAGCCATCTGGATGAACATGGAAATATCTACAACCCCATCTGTATGAACATATAAATATCTACACCGCCATCTGTATTAAGATGGAGATATCTAAACCGCTATCTGTATAAACATGGAAATATCAACACCGCTATCTGTATAAACATGGAAATATCTACACCGATATCTGTATAAACATGGAAATATCTACACCGCTACCTGTATAAACATGGAAATATCAGCACCGCTATCTGTATGAACATGGAAATATCTACACCGCCATCTGTATGAGCATGGAAATATCTGCACCGCCATCTGTATGAAAATATAAATATCTACACCGCCATCTGTATTAAGATGGAGATATCTACACCGCTATCTGTATAAACATGGAAATATCTACACCGCTATCTGTATAAACATGGAAATATCTACACCGCTATCTGTATAAACATGGAAATATCTACACCGCTACCTGTATAAACATGGAAATATCAGCACCGCTATCTGTATGAACATGGAAATATCTACACGGCTATCTGTATGAACATGGAAATATCTACACCGCCATCTGTATGAACATGGAAATATCTGCACCGCCATCTGTATGAACATATAAATATCTACACTGCCATCTGTATTAAGATGGAGATATCTACACCGCTATCTGAATAAACATGGAAATATCTACACTGCTATCTGTATAAACATGGAAATATCAGCACCGCTATCTGTATGAACATGGAAATATCAGCCCCTCTATCTGTATGAACATGGAGATATCTACACCGCCATCTGTATGAACACGGATATATCTACACAGCCATCTGGATGAACATGGAAATATCTACACCGCTATCTCTATGAACATGGAAATATCTACACCGCTCTCTGTATGAACATGGATATATCTACACAGCCATCTGGATGAACATGGAAATATCTACACCGCTATCTGTATGAACATGGAAATATCTACACCGCTATCTGTTTGAACTTGGATATATCTACACAGCCACCTGGATGAACATGGAAATATCTACACCGCTATCTGTGTAAACATGCATACTTCTTCACCGCTATCTGTATAAACATGGAAATATATACACTGCTATCTGTATGAACATGGAAATATCTGCACCGCTATCTGTATGAACATGGAAATATCTACACCGCTATCTGTTTGAACATGGAAATATCTACACCGCTATCTGCATGAAACTGGAAATATCTACACTGCTATCTGCATATACATGGAAATATCTACACAGCTATCTCTTTAAACATGGAAATAACTACACCGCTATTTGTATGAACATGGAAATATCTACACCGCCATCTGTATGAACATGGAAATATCTGCACCGCCATCTGTATGAACATATAAATATCTACACCGCCATCTGTATTAAGATGGAGATATCTACACCGCTATCTGTATAAACATGGAAATATCAGCACCGCTATCTGTATGAACATGGAAATATCTACACCGCTATCTGTATGAACATGGAAATATCTACACCGCTATCTGTATGAACATGGAAATATCTACACCGCTATCTGTATGAACATGGAAATATCTACAAAGCTATCTGAATGAACATGGAAATATCTACACCGCTATCTGTTTGAGCATGTAAATATCTACAAAGCTATCTGCATGAAAATGGAAATATCTACAATGCTATCTGCATATACATGGAAATATCTACACAGCTATCTCTTTACACATGGAAATAACTACACCGCTATATCTATAAAGATGGAAATATCTACACCACCATCTGTATGAACATGAAAATATCTGCACCGCCATCTGTTTGAACATATAAATATCTACACCGCCATCTGTATTAAGAAGGAAATATCTAAACCGCTATCTGTATAAAGATGGAAATATCAGCACCGCTCTCTGTATGAAAATGGAAATATCTAAACCGCTATCTGTATGAACATGGAAATATCTACACTGCTATCTGTATGAACATGGAAATAGCTACCCCGTTATGTGTATGAAAATGGAAATAGCTACACCGCTATCTGTATGAACATGGAAATATCTACACCGATATCTGTATGAACATGGATATATCTACACAGCCATCTGGATGAACATGGAAATAGCTACACCGCTATCTGTATGAAGATGGAAATATCTACACCGCTATCTGTATGAACAAGGAAATAACTTCACCGCCATCTGTACGAACATGGATATATCTACAGAGCCATCTGGATGAACATGGAAATATCTACACCTCCATCTGTATGAACATATAAATATCTACACCGCCATCTGTATTAAGATGGAGATATCTACACCGCTATCTGTATAAACCTGAAAATATCTACACCGCTATCTATATAAACATGGAAATATCTACACCGCTATCTGGATAAACATGGAAATTTCTACCCCGCTACCTGTATAAACATGGAAATATCAGCACCGCTATCTGTAGGAACTTGGAGATAACCACACCGCCATCTGTAGGAACATGGATATATCTACACAGCCATCTGGAGGAACATGGAAATATCTACAACGCTATCTGTACGAACATGGAAATATCTACACCGCTATCTGTATGAACATGGAAGTAGCTACACCACTATCTGTATGAACATGGAAATATCTACACCACTATCTGAATGAACATGGAAATATCTACACCGCTATCTGTATGAACATGGATATATCTACACAGCCATCTGGATGAACATGGAAATATCTACACCGCTATCTGTATGAACATGGAAATATCTACACCGCTATCTGTGTAAACATACATACAACTTCACCGCTAAATGGATAAACATGGAAATATCTACACCGCTATCTGTATGAACATGGAAATATCTGCACCGCTATCTGTATGAACATGGAAATATCTACACCGCTATCTGTTTGAACATGGAAATATCTACACGGCTATCTGCATGAAAATGGAAATATCTACACTGCTATCTGCATATACATGGAAATATCTACACAGCTATCTCTTTACACATGGAAATAACTACACCGCTATCTGTATGATCATGGAAACATCTACACCGCCATCTGTATGAACATGGAAATATCTGCACCGCCATCTGTATGAACATATAAATAGCTACACCGCCATCTGCATTAAGATGGAGATATCTACACCGCTATCTGTATAAACATGGAAATATCTACACCGCTATCTGCATAAACATGGAAATATCTACACCGCTATCTGGATAAACATGGAAATTTCTACAGCGCTACCTGTATAAACATGGAAATATCAGCACCTCTATCTGTAGGAACATGGAGATATCCACACCGCCATCTGTATGAACATGGATATATCTACACAGCCATCTGGAGGAACATGGAAATATCTACAACGCTATCTGTACGAACATGGAAATATCTACACCACTATCTGTATGAACATGGAAATAGCTACACCGCTATCTGAATGAACATGTAAATATCTACACCGCTATCTGTATGAACATGGATATATCTACACAGCCATCTGGATGAACATGGAAATATCTCCACCGCTATCTGTATGAACATGGAAATATCTACACCGCTATCTGTGTAAACATGCATACATCTTCACCGCTATCTGTAGAAACATGGAAATATCTACACCGCTATATGTATGAACATGTAAATAGCTACACCGCTATCTGTATGAACATGGAAATATCTGCACCGCTATCTGTATGAACATGGAAATATCTACACCGCTATCTGTTTGAACATTTAAATATCTACACGGCTATCTGCATGAAAATGGAAATATCTACAATTCTATCTGCATATACATGGAAATATCTACACAGCTATCTCTTTACACATGGAAATAACTACACCGCTATCTGTATGAACATGGAAATATCTACACCGCCATCTGTATGAACATGGAAATATCTGCACCGCCATCTGTATGAACATATAAATATCTACACCGCCATCTGTATTAAGATGGAGATATCTACACCGCTATCTGTATAAATATGGAAATATCTACACCGCTATCTGTTTAAACATGGAAATATCTACACCGCTATCTGTATAAACATGGAAATATCTACACCGCTACCTGTATAAACATGGAAATATCAGCACCGCTATCTGTATGAACATGGAAATATCTACACCGCTATCTGTATGAACATGGAAATATCTACACCGCCATCAGTATGAACATGGAAATATCTGCACCGCCATCTGTATGAACATATAAATTTCTACACCGCCATCTGTATTAAGATGGAGATATCTACACCGCTATCTGAATAAACACGGAAATATCTACACCGCTATCTGTATAAACATGGAAATATCTACACCGCTATCTGTATAAACATGGAAATATCTACACCGCTATCTGTATAAACATGGAAATATCTACACCGCTACCTGTATAAACATGGAAATATCAGCACCGCTATCTGTATGAACATGGAAATATCTACACCGCTATCTGTATGATCATGGAAATATCTACACCGCCATCTGTATGAACATGGAAATATCTGCACCGCCATCTGTATGAACATATAAATATCTACACCGCCATCTGTATTAAGATGGAGATATCTACACCGCTATCTGAATAAACATGGAAATATCTACACTGCTATCTGTATAAACATGGAAATATCTGCACCGCCATCTGTATGAACATATAAATAGCTACACCGCCATCTGCATTAAGATGGAGATATCTACACCGCTATCTGTATAAACATGGAAATATCTACACCGCTATCTGCATAAACATGGAAATATCTACACCGCTATCTGGATAAACATGGAAATTTCTACAGCGCTACCTGTATAAACATGGAAATATCAGCACCTCTATCTGTAGGAACATGGAGATATCTACACCGCCATCTGTATGAACATGGATATATCTACACAGCCATCTGGAGGAACATGGAAATATCTACAACGCTATCTGTACGAACATGGAAATATCTACACCACTATCTGTATGAACATGGAAATAGCTACACCGCTATCTGAATGAACATGGAAATATCTACACCGCTATCTGTATGAACATGGATATATCTACACAGCCATCTGGATGAACATGGAAATATCTCCACCGCTATCTGTATGAACATGGAAATATCTACACCGCTATCTGTGTAAACATGCATACATCTTCACCGCTATCTGTAGAAACATGGAAATATCTACACCGCTATATGTATGAACATGTAAATAGCTACACCGCTATCTGTATGAACATGGAAATATCTGCACCGCTATCTGTATGAACATGGAAATATCTACACCGCTATCTGTTTGAACATGGAAATATCTACACGGCTATCTGCATGAAAATGGAAATATCTACACTGCTATCTGCATATACATGGAAATATCTACACAGCTATCTCTTTACACATGGAAATAACTACACCGCTATCTGTATGAACATGGAAATATCTACACCGCCATCTGTATGAACTTGGAAATATCTGCACCGCCATCTGTATGAACATATAAATATCTACACCGCCATCTGTATTAAGATGGAGATATCTACACCGCTATCTGTATAAATATGGAAATATCTACACCGCTATCTGTTTAAACATGGAAATATCTACACCGCTATCTGTATAAACATGGAAATATCTACACCGCTACCTGTATAAACTTGGAAATATCAGCACCGCTATCTGTATGAACATGGAAATATCTACACCGCTATCTGTATGAACATGGAAATATCTACACCGCCATCAGTATGAACATGGAAATATCTGCACCGCCATCTGTATGAACATATAAATTTCTACACCGCCATCTGTATTAAGATGGAGATATCTACACCGCTATCTGAATAAACATGGAAATATCTACACCGCTACCTGTATAAACATGGAAATATCAGCACCGCTATCTGTATGAACATGGAAATATCAGCCCCTCTATCTGTATGAACATAGAGATATCTACACCGCCATCTGTATGAACACGGATATATCTACAAAGCCATCTGGATGAACATGGAAATATCTACACCGCTATCTGTATGAACATGGAAATAGCTACACCGCTATCCGTATGAACATGGAAATATCTACACCACTATCTGTACGAACATGGAAATATCTACACCGCTATCTGTATGAACATGGAAATACCTTCACCGCCATCTGTACGAACATGGATATATCTACAGAGCCATCTGGATGAACATGGAAATATCTACAACCCCATCTGTATGAACATATAAATATCTACACCGCCATCTGTATTAAGATGGAGATATCTAAACCGCTATCTGTATAAACATGGAAATATCAACACCGCTATCTGTATGAACATGGAAATATCTACACCGCTATCTGAATAAACATGGAAATATCTACACCGCTACCTGTATAAACATGGAAATATCAGCACCGCTATCTGTATGAACATGGAAATATCTACACCGCTATCTGTATGAACATGGAAATATCTGCACCGCTATCTGTATGAACATGGAAATATCTACACCGCTATCTGTTTGAACATGGAAATATCTACACGGCTATCTGCATGAAAATGGAAATATCTACACTGCTATCTGCATATACATGGAAATATCTACACAGCTATCTCTTTACACATGGAAATAACTACACTGCTATCTGTATGAACATGGAAATATCTACACCGCCATCTGTATGAACATGGAAATATCTGCACCGCCATCTGTATGAACATATAAATATCTACACCGCCATCTGTATTAAGATGGAGATATCTACACCGCTATCTGTATAAACATGGAAATATCTACACCGCTATCTGTATAAACATGGAAATATCTACACCGCTACCTGTATAAACATGGAAATATCAGCACCGCTATCTGTATGAACATGGAAATATCTACACGGCTATCTGTATGAACATGGAAATATCTACACCGCCATCTGTATGAACATGGAAATATCTGCACCGCCATCTGTATGAACATATAAATATCTACACCGCCATCTGTATTAAGATGGAGATATCTACACCGCTATCTGAATAAACATGGAAATATCTACACTGCTATCTGTATAAACATGGAAATATCAGCACTGCTATCTGTATGAACATGGAAATATCAGCCCCTCTATCTGTATGAACATGGAGATATCTACACCGCCATCTGTAAGAACACGGATATATCTACACAGCCATCTGGATGAACATGGAAATATCTACACCGCTATCTGTATGAACATGGAAATATCTACACCGCTATCTGTATGAACATGGATATATCTACACAGCCATCTGGATGAACATGGAAATATCTACACCGCTATCTGTATGAACATGGAAATATCTACACCGCTATCTGTATGAACTTGGATATATCTACACAGCCATCTGGATGAACATGGAAATATCTACACCGCTATCTGTGTAAACATGCATACTTCTTCACCGCTATCTGTATAAACATGGAAATACATACACTGCTATCTGTATGAACATGGAAATATCTGCACCGCTATCTGTATGAACATGGAAATATCTACACCGCTATCTGTTCGAACATGGAAATATCTACACCGCTATCTGCATGAAACTGGAAATATCTACACTGCTATCTGCATATACATGGAAATATCTACACAGCTATCTCTTTACACATGGAAATAACTACACCGCTATCTGTACGAACATGAAAATATCTACACCGCCATCTGTATGAACATGGAAATATCTGCACCGCCATCTGTATGAACATATAAATATCTACAATGCCATCTGTATTAAGATGGAGATATCTACACCGCTATCTGTATAAACATGGAAATATCTACACCGCTATCTGTATAAACATGGAAATATCTACACCGCTATCTGTATAAACATGGAAATATCTACACCGCTACCTGTATAAACATGGAAATATCAGCACCGCTATCTGTATGAACATGGAAATATCTACACTGCTATCTGTATGAACATGGAAATATCTACACCGCTATCTGTATGAACATGGAAATATCTACACCGCTATCTGTATAAACATGGAAATATCTACACCGCTACCTGTATAAACATGGAAATATCAGCACCGCTATCTGTATGAACATGGAAATATCTACACCACTATGTGTATGAACATGGAAATATCTACACCGCTATCTGTATGAACATGGAAATATCTACACCGCTATCTGTATGAACATGGAAATATCTACAAAGCTATCTGAATGAACATGGAAATATCTACACCGCTATCTGTTTGAGCATGTAAATATCTACAAAGCTATCTGCATGAAAATGGAAATATCTACAAAGCTATCTGCATATACATGGAAATATCTACACAGCTATCTCTTTACACATGGAAATAACTACACCGCTATATCTATAAACATGGAAATATCTACACCACCATCTGTATGAACATGAAAATATCTGCACCGCCATCTGTTTGAACATATAAATATCTACACCGCCATCTGTATTAAGAAGGAAATATCTAAACCGCTATCTGTATAAAGATGGAAATATCAGCACCGCTCTCTGTATGAACATGGAAATATCTAAACCGCTATCTGTATGAACATGGAAATATCTACACTGCTATCTGTATGAACATGGAAATAGCTACCCCGTTATGTGTATGAAAATGGAAATAGCTACACCGCTATCTGTATGAACATGGAAATAACTACACCGATATCTGTATGAACATGGATATATCTACACAGCCATCTGGATGAACATGGAAATAGCTACACCGCTATCTGAATGAAGATGGAAATATCTACACCGCTATCTGTATGAACAAGGAAATATCTTCACCGCCATCTGTACGAACATGGATATATCTACAGAGCCATCTGGATGAACATGGAAATATCTACACCTCCATCTGTATGAACATATAAATATCTACACCGCCATCTGTATTAAGATGGAGATATCTACACCGCTATCTGTATAAACCTGAAAATATCTACACCGCTATCTATATAAACATGGAAATATCTACACCGCTATCTGGATAAACATGGAAATTTCTACCCCGCTACCTGTATAAACATGGAAATATCAGCACCGCTATCTGTAGGAACATGGAGATAACCACACCGCCATCTGTATGAACATGGATATATCTACACAGCCATCTGGAGGAACATGGAAATATCTACAACGCTATCTGTACGAACATGGAAATATCTACACCGCTATCTGTATGAACATGGAAATAGCTACACCACTATCTGTATGAACATGGAAATATCTACACCACTATCTGAATGAACATGGAAATATCTACACCGATATCTGTATGAACATGGATATATCTACACAGCCATCTGGATGAACATGGAAATATCTACACCGCTATCTGTATGAACATGGAAATATCTACACCGCTATCTGTGTAAACATACATACATCTTCACCGCTAAATGTATAAACATTTAAATATCTACACCGCTATCTGTGTAAACATACATACATCTTCACCGCTAAATGTATAAACATGGAAATATCTACACCGCTATCTGTTTGAACATGGAAATATCTACACGGCTATCTGCATGAAAATGGAAATATCTACACTGCTATCTGCATATATATGGAAATATCTACACAGCTATCTCTTTACACATGGAAATAACTACACCGCTATCTGTATGATCATGGAAATATCTACACCGCCATCTGTATGAACATGGAAATATCTGCACCGCCATCTGTATGAACATATAAATAGCTACACCGCCATCTGCATTAAGATGGAGATATCTACACCGCTATCTGTATAAACATGGAAATATCTACACCGCTATCTGTATAAACATGGAAATATCTACACCGCTATCTGGATAAACATGGAAATTTCTACAGCGCTACCTGTATAAACATGGAAATATCAGCACCTCTATCTGTAGGAACATGGAGATATCTACACCGCCATCTGTATGAACATGGATATATCTACACAGCCATCTGGAGGAACATGGAAATATCTACAACGCTATCTGTACGAACATGGAAATATCTACACCACTATCTGTATGAACATGATAATAGCTACACCGCTATCTGAATGAACATGGAAATATCTACACCGCTATCTGTATGAACATGGATATATCTACACAGCCATCTGGATGAACATGGAAATATCTCCACCGCTATCTGTATGAACATGGAAATATCTACACTGCTATCTGTGTAAACATGCATACATCTTCACCGCTATCTGTAGAAACATGGAAATATCTACACCGCTATAAGTATGAACATGTAAATAGCTACACCGCTATCTGTATGAACATGGAAATATCTGCACCGCTATCTGTATGAACATGGAAATATCTACACCGCTATCTGTTTGAACATGGAAATATCTGCACCGCCATCTGTATGAACATATAAATGTCTACACCGCCATCTGTATTAAGATGGAGATATCTACACCGCTTTCTGTATAAATATGGAAATATCTACACCGCTATCTGATTAAACATGGAAATATCTACACCGCTATCTGTGTAAACATGGAAATATCTACACCGCTACCTGTATAAACATGGAAATATCAGCACCGCTATCTGTATGAACATGGAAATATCTACACCGCTATCTGTATGAACATGGAAATATCTACACCGCCATCAGTATGAACATGGAAATATCTGCACCGCCATCTGTATGAACATATAAATTTCTACACCGCCATCTGTATTAAGATGGAGATATCTACACCGCTATCTGAATAAACATGGAAATATCTACACCGCTATCTGTATAAACATGGAAATATCAGCACCGCAATCTGTATGAACATGGAAATATCAGCCCCTCTATCTGTATGAACATAGAGATATCTACACCGCCATCTGTATGAACACGGATATATCTACACAGCCATCTGGATGAACATGGAAATATCTACACCGCTATCTGTATGAACATGGAAATATCTACACCGCTATCCGTATGAACATGGAAATATCTACACTGCCATCTGTATGAACATATAAATGTCTACACCGCCATCTGTATTAAGATGGAGATATCTACACCGCTTTCTGTATAAATATGGAAATATCTACACCGCTATCTGATTAAACATGGAAATATCTACACCGCTATCTGTGTAAACATGGAAATATCTACACCGCTACCTGTATAAACATGGAAATATCAGCACCGCTATCTGTATGAACATGGAAATATCTACACCGCTATCTGTATGAACATGGAAATATCTACACCGCCATCAGTATGAACATGGAAATATCTGCACCGCCATCTGTATGAACATATAAATTTCTACACCGCCATCTGTATTAAGATGGAGATATCTACACCGCTATCTGAATAAACATGGAAATATCTACACCGCTATCTGTATAAACATGGAAATATCAGCACCGCAATCTGTATGAACATGGAAATATCAGCCCCTCTATCTGTATGAACATAGAGATATCTACACCGCCATCTGTATGAACACGGATATATCTACACAGCCATCTGGATGAACATGGAAATATCTACACCGCTATCTGTATGAACATGGAAATATCTACACCGCTATCCGTATGAACATGGAAATATCTACACCGCTATCTGTATGAACATGGAAATATCTACACCGCTATCTGTATGAACATGGAAATATCTTCACCGCCATCTGTACGAACATGGATATATCTACAGAGCCATCTGGATGAACATGGAAATATCTACAACCCCATCTGTATGAACATATAAATATCTACACCGCCATCTGTATTAAGATGGAGATATCTACACCGCTATCTGTATAAACATGGAAATATCTACACCGCTATCTGTATAAACATGGAAATATCTACACCGCTATCTGTATAAACATGGAAATATCTACACCGCTACCTGTATAAACATGGAAATATCAGCACCGCTATCTGTATGAACATGGAAATATCTACACGGCTATCTGTATGAACATGGAAATATCTACACCGCCATCTGTATGAACATGGAAATATCTGCACCGCCATCTGTATGAACATATAAATATCTACACCGCCATCTGTATTAAGATGGAGATATCTACACCGCTATCTGAATAAACATGGAAATATCTACACTGCTATCTGTATAAACATGGAAATATCAGCACCGCAATCTGTATGAACATGGAAATATCAGCCCCTCTATCTGTATGAACATGGAGATATCTACACCGCCATCTGTATGAACACGGATATATCTACACAGCCATCTGGATGAACATGGAAATATCTACACCGCTATCTCTATGAACATGGAAATATCTACACCGCTCTCTGTATGAACATGGATATATCTACACAGCCATCTGGATGAACATGGAAATATCTACACCGCTATCTGTATGAACATGGAAATATCTACACCGCTATCTGTTTGAACTTGGATATATCTACACAGCCACCTGGATGAACATGGAAATATCTACACCGCTATCTGTGTAAACATGCATACTTCTTCACCGCTATCTGTATAAACATGGAAATATATACACTGCTATCTGTATGAACATGGAAATATCTGCACCGCTATCTGTATGAACATGGAAATATCTACACCGCTATCTGTTTGAACATGAAAATATCTACACCGCTATCTGCATGAAACTGGAAATATCTACACTGCTATCTGCATATACATGGAAATATCTACACAGCTATCTCTTTAAACATGGAAATAACTACACTGCTATTTGTATGAACATGGAAATATCTACACCGCCATCTGTATGAACATGGAAATATCTGCACCGCCATCTGTTTGAACATATAAATACCTACACCGCCATCTGTATTAAGATGGAGATATCTACACCGCTATCTGTATAAACATGGAAATATCTACACCGCTATCTGTATAAACATGGAAATATCTACACCGCTACCTGTATAAACATGGAAATATCAGCACCGCTATCTGTATGAACATGGAAATATCTACACTGCTATCTGTATGAACATGGAAATATCTACACCGCTATCTGTATGAACACGGAAATATCTACACCGCTATCTGTATAAACATGGAAATATCTACACCGCTACCTGTATAAACATGGAAATATCAGCACCGCTATCTGTATGAACATGGAAATATCTACACCGCTATCTGTATGAAAATGGAAATATCTAAACCGCTATCTGTATGAACATGGAAATATCTACACTGCTATCTGTATGAACATGGAAATAGCTACCCCGTTATGTGTATGAAAATGGAAATAGCTACACCGCTATCTGTATGAACATGGAAATATCTACACCGATATCTGTATGAACATGGATATATCTACACAGCCATCTGGATGAACATGGAAATAGCTACACCGCTATCTGTATGAAGATGGAAATATCTACACCGCTATCTGTATGAACAAGGAAATATCTTCACCGCCATCTGTACGAACATGGATATATCTACAGAGCCATCTGGATGAACATGGAAATATCTACACCTCCATCTGTATGAACATATAAATATCTACACCGCCATCTGTATTAAGATGGAGATATCTACACCGCTATCTGTATAAACCTGAAAATATCTACACCGCTATCTATACAAACATGGAAATATCTACACCGCTATCTGGATAAACATGGAAATTTCTACCCCGCTACCTGTATAAACATGGAAATATCAGCACCGCTATCTGTAGGAACATGGAGATAACCACACCGCCATCTGTATGAACATGGATATATCTACACAGCCATCTGGAGGAACATGGAAATATCTACAACGCTATCTGTACGAACATGGAAATATCTACACCGCTATCTGTATGAACATGGAAATAGCTACACCACTATCTGTATGAACATGGAAATATCTACACCACTATCTGAATGAACATGGAAATATCTACACCGCTATCTGTATGAACATGGATATATCTACACAGCCATCTGGATGAACATGGAAATATCTACACCGCTATCTGTATGAACATGGAAATATCTACACCGCTATCTGTGTAAACATACATACATCTTCACCGCTAAATGTATAAACATGGAAATATCTACACCGCTATCTGTATGAACATGGAAATATCTGCACCGCTATCTGTATGAACATGGAAATATCTACACCGCTATCTGTTTGAACATGGAAATATCTACACGGCTATCTGCAGGAAAATGGAAATATCTACACTGCTATCTGCATATACATGGAAATATCTACACAGCTATCTCTTTACACATGGAAATAACTACACCGCTATCTGTATGATCATGGAAATATCTACACCGCCATCTGTATGAACATGGAAATATCTGCACCGCCATCTGTATGAACATATAAATAGCTACACCGCCATCTGCATTAAGATGGAGATATCTACACCGCTATCTGTATAAACATGGAAATATCTACACCGCTATCTGTATAAACATGGAAATATCTACACCGCTATCTGGATAAACATGGAAATTTCTACAGCGCTACCTGTATAAACATGGAAATATCAGCACCTCTATCTGTAGGAACATGGAGATATCTACACCGCCATCTGTATGAACATGGATATATCTACACAGCCATCTGGAGGAACATGGAAATATCTACAACGCTATCTGTACGAACATGGAAATATCTACACCACTATCTGTATGAACATGGAAATATCTACACCGCTATCTGTTTGAACATGGAAATATCTACACGGCTATCTGCATGAAAATGGAAATATCTACACTGCTATCTGCATATACATGGAAATATCTACACAGCTATCTCTTTACACATGGAAATAACTACACCGCTATCTGTATGAACATGGAAATATCTACACCGCCATCTGTATGAACATGGAAATATCTGCACCGCCATCTGTATGATCATATAAATATCTACACCGCCATATGTATTAAGATGGAGATATCTACACCGCTATCTGTATAAATATGGAAATATCTACACCGCTATCTGTTTAAACATGGAAATATCTACACCGCTATCTGTATAAACATGGAAATATCTACACCGCTACCTGTATAAACATGGAAATATCAGCACCGCTATCTGTATGAACATGGAAATATCTACACCGCTATCTGTATGAACATGGAAATATCTACACCGCCATCAGTATGAACATGGAAATATCTGCACCGCCATCTGTATGAACATATAAATTTCTACACCGCCATCTGTATTAATATGGAGATATCTACACCGCTATCTGAATAAACATGGAAATATCTACACCGCTATCTGTATAAACATGGAAATATCAGCACCGCAATCTGTATGAACATGGAAATATCAGCCCCTCTATCTGTATGAACATAGAGATATCTACACCGCCATCTGTATGAACACGGATATATCTACACAGCCATCTGGATGAACATGGAAATATCTACACCGCTATCTGCATGAACATGGAAATAGCTACACCGCTATCCGTATGAACATGGAAATATCTACACCGCTATCTGTATGAACATGGAAATATCTACACCGCTATCTGTATGAACATGGAAATACCTTCACCGCCATCTGTACGAACATGGATATATCTACAGAGGCATCTGGATGAACATGGAAATATCTACAACCCCATCTGTATGAACATATAAATATCTACACCGCCATCTGTATTAAGATGGAGATATCTAAACCGCTATCTGTATAAACATGGAAATATCAACACCGCTATCTGTATAAACATGGAAATATCTACACCGCTATCTGTATAAACATGGAAATATCTACACCGCTACCTGTATAAACATGGAAATATCAGCACCGCTATCTGTATGAACATGGAAATATCTACACCGCTATCTGTATGAACATGGAAATATCTGCACCGCTATCTGTATGTATATGGAAATATCTACACCGCTATCTGTTTGAACATGGAAATATCTACACGGCTATCTGCATGAAAATGGAAATATCTACACTGCTATCTGCATATACATGGAAATATCTACACAGCTATCTCTTTACACATGGAAATAACTACACTGCTATCTGTATGAACATGGAAATATCTACACCGCCATCTGTATGAACATGGAAATATCTGCACCGCCATCTGTATGAACATATAAATATCTACACCGCCATCTGTATTAAGATGGAGATATCTACACCGCTATCTGTATAAACATGGAAATATCTACACCGCTACCTGTATAAACTTGGAAATATCAGCACCGCTATCTGTATGAACATGGAAATATCTACACCGCTATCTGTATGAACATGGAAATATCTACACCGCCATCAGTATGAACATGGAAATATCTGCACCGCCATCTGTATGAACATATAAATTTCTACACCGCCATCTGTATTAAGATGGAGATATCTACACCGCTATCTGAATAAACATGGAAATATCTACACCGCTACCTGTATAAACATGGAAATATCAGCACCGCTATCTGTATGAACATGGAAATATCAGCCCCTCTATCTGTATGAACATAGAGATATCTACACCGCCATCTGTATGAACACGGATATATCTACAAAGCCATCTGGATGAACATGGAAATATCTACACCGCTATCTGTATGAACATGGAAATAGCTACACCGCTATCCGTATGAACATGGAAATATCTACACCACTATCTGTACGAACATGGAAATATCTACACCGCTATCTGTATGAACATGGAAATACCTTCACCGCCATCTGTACGAACATGGATATATCTACAGAGCCATCTGGATGAACATGGAAATATCTACAACCCCATCTGTATGAACATATAAATATCTACACCGCCATCTGTATTAAGATGGAGATATCTAAACCGCTATCTGTATAAACATGGAAATATCAACACCGCTATCTGTATAAACATGGAAATATCTACACCGCTATCTGAATAAACATGGAAATATCTACACCGCTACCTGTATAAACATGGAAATATCAGCACCGCTATCTGTATGAACATGGAAATATCTACACCGCTATCTGTATGAACATGGAAATATCTGCACCGCTATCTGTATGAACATGGAAATATCTACACCGCTATCTGTTTGAACATGGAAATATCTACACGGCTATCTGCATGAAAATGGAAATATCTACACTGCTATCTGCATATACATGGAAATATCTACACAGCTATCTCTTTACACATGGAAATAACTACACTGCTATCTGTATGAACATGGAAATATCTACACCGCCATCTGTATGAACATGGAAATATCTGCACCGCCATCTGTATGAACATATAAATATCTACACCGCCATCTGTATTAAGATGGAGATATCTACACCGCTATCTGTATAAACATGGAAATATCTACACCGCTATCTGTATAAACATGGAAATATCTACACCGCTACCTGTATAAACATGGAAATATCAGCACCGCTATCTGTATGAACATGGAAATATCTACACGGCTATCTGTATGAACATGGAAATATCTACACCGCCATCTGTATGAACATGGAAATATCTGCACCGCCATCTGTATGAACATATAAATATCTACACCGCCATCTGTATTAAGATGGAGATATCTACACCGCTATCTGAATAAACATGGAAATATCTACACTGCTATCTGTATAAACATGGAAATATCAGCACTGCTATCTGTATGAACATGGAAATATCAGCCCCTCTATCTGTATGAACATGGAGATATCTACACCGCCATCTGTAAGAACACGGATATATCTACACAGCCATCTGGATGAACATGGAAATATCTACACCGCTATCTGTATGAACATGGAAATATCTACACCGCTATCTGTATGAACATGGATATATCTACACAGCCATCTGGATGAACATGGAAATATCTACACCGCTATCTGTATGAACATGGAAATATCTACACCGCTATCTGTATGAACTTGGATATATCTACACAGCCATCTGGATGAACATGGAAATATCTACACCGCTATCTGTGTAAACATGCATACTTCTTCACCGCTATCTGTATAAACATGGAAATACATACACTGCTATCTGTATGAACATGGAAATATCTGCACCGCTATCTGTATGAACATGGAAATATCTACACCGCTATCTGTTCGAACATGGAAATATCTACACCGCTATCTGCATGAAACTGGAAATATCTACACTGCTATCTGCATATACATGGAAATATCTACACAGCTATCTCTTTACACATGGAAATAACTACACCGCTATCTGTACGAACATGAAAATATCTACACCGCCATCTGTATGAACATGGAAATATCTGCACCGCCATCTGTATGAACATATAAATATCTACAATGCCATCTGTATTAAGATGGAGATATCTACACCGCTATCTGTATAAACATGGAAATATCTACACCGCTATCTGTATAAACATGGAAATATCTACACCGCTATCTGTATAAACATGGAAATATCTACACCGCTACCTGTATAAACATGGAAATATCAGCACCGCTATCTGTATGAACATGGAAATATCTACACTGCTATCTGTATGAACATGGAAATATCTACACCGCTATCTGTATGAACATGGAAATATCTACACCGCTATCTGTATAAACATGGAAATATCTACACCGCTACCTGTATAAACATGGAAATATCAGCACCGCTATCTGTATGAACATGGAAATATCTACACCACTATGTGTATGAACATGGAAATATCTACACCGCTATCTGTATGAACATGGAAATATCTACACCGCTATCTGTATGAACATGGAAATATCTACAAAGCTATCTGAATGAACATGGAAATATCTACACCGCTATCTGTTTGAGCATGTAAATATCTACAAAGCTATCTGCATGAAAATGGAAATATCTACAAAGCTATCTGCATATACATGGAAATATCTACACAGCTATCTCTTTACACATGGAAATAACTACACCGCTATATCTATAAACATGGAAATATCTACACCACCATCTGTATGAACATGAAAATATCTGCACCGCCATCTGTTTGAACATATAAATATCTACACCGCCATCTGTATTAAGAAGGAAATATCTAAACCGCTATCTGTATAAAGATGGAAATATCAGCACCGCTCTCTGTATGAACATGGAAATATCTAAACCGCTATCTGTATGAACATGGAAATATCTACACTGCTATCTGTATGAACATGGAAATAGCTACCCCGTTATGTGTATGAAAATGGAAATAGCTACACCGCTATCTGTATGAACATGGAAATAACTACACCGATATCTGTATGAACATGGATATATCTACACAGCCATCTGGATGAACATGGAAATAGCTACACCGCTATCTGAATGAAGATGGAAATATCTACACCGCTATCTGTATGAACAAGGAAATATCTTCACCGCCATCTGTACGAACATGGATATATCTACAGAGCCATCTGGATGAACATGGAAATATCTACACCTCCATCTGTATGAACATATAAATATCTACACCGCCATCTGTATTAAGATGGAGATATCTACACCGCTATCTGTATAAACCTGAAAATATCTACACCGCTATCTATATAAACATGGAAATATCTACACCGCTATCTGGATAAACATGGAAATTTCTACCCCGCTACCTGTATAAACATGGAAATATCAGCACCGCTATCTGTAGGAACATGGAGATAACCACACCGCCATCTGTATGAACATGGATATATCTACACAGCCATCTGGAGGAACATGGAAATATCTACAACGCTATCTGTACGAACATGGAAATATCTACACCGCTATCTGTATGAACATGGAAATAGCTACACCACTATCTGTATGAACATGGAAATATCTACACCACTATCTGAATGAACATGGAAATATCTACACCGATATCTGTATGAACATGGATATATCTACACAGCCATCTGGATGAACATGGAAATATCTACACCGCTATCTGTATGAACATGGAAATATCTACACCGCTATCTGTGTAAACATACATACATCTTCACCGCTAAATGTATAAACATTTAAATATCTACACCGCTATCTGTGTAAACATACATACATCTTCACCGCTAAATGTATAAACATGGAAATATCTACACCGCTATCTGTTTGAACATGGAAATATCTACACGGCTATCTGCATGAAAATGGAAATATCTACACTGCTATCTGCATATATATGGAAATATCTACACAGCTATCTCTTTACACATGGAAATAACTACACCGCTATCTGTATGATCATGGAAATATCTACACCGCCATCTGTATGAACATGGAAATATCTGCACCGCCATCTGTATGAACATATAAATAGCTACACCGCCATCTGCATTAAGATGGAGATATCTACACCGCTATCTGTATAAACATGGAAATATCTACACCGCTATCTGTATAAACATGGAAATATCTACACCGCTATCTGGATAAACATGGAAATTTCTACAGCGCTACCTGTATAAACATGGAAATATCAGCACCTCTATCTGTAGGAACATGGAGATATCTACACCGCCATCTGTATGAACATGGATATATCTACACAGCCATCTGGAGGAACATGGAAATATCTACAACGCTATCTGTACGAACATGGAAATATCTACACCACTATCTGTATGAACATGATAATAGCTACACCGCTATCTGAATGAACATGGAAATATCTACACCGCTATCTGTATGAACATGGATATATCTACACAGCCATCTGGATGAACATGGAAATATCTCCACCGCTATCTGTATGAACATGGAAATATCTACACTGCTATCTGTGTAAACATGCATACATCTTCACCGCTATCTGTAGAAACATGGAAATATCTACACCGCTATAAGTATGAACATGTAAATAGCTACACCGCTATCTGTATGAACATGGAAATATCTGCACCGCTATCTGTATGAACATGGAAATATCTACACCGCTATCTGTTTGAACATGGAAATATCTGCACCGCCATCTGTATGAACATATAAATGTCTACACCGCCATCTGTATTAAGATGGAGATATCTACACCGCTTTCTGTATAAATATGGAAATATCTACACCGCTATCTGATTAAACATGGAAATATCTACACCGCTATCTGTGTAAACATGGAAATATCTACACCGCTACCTGTATAAACATGGAAATATCAGCACCGCTATCTGTATGAACATGGAAATATCTACACCGCTATCTGTATGAACATGGAAATATCTACACCGCCATCAGTATGAACATGGAAATATCTGCACCGCCATCTGTATGAACATATAAATTTCTACACCGCCATCTGTATTAAGATGGAGATATCTACACCGCTATCTGAATAAACATGGAAATATCTACACCGCTATCTGTATAAACATGGAAATATCAGCACCGCAATCTGTATGAACATGGAAATATCAGCCCCTCTATCTGTATGAACATAGAGATATCTACACCGCCATCTGTATGAACACGGATATATCTACACAGCCATCTGGATGAACATGGAAATATCTACACCGCTATCTGTATGAACATGGAAATATCTACACCGCTATCCGTATGAACATGGAAATATCTACACCGCCATCTGTATGAACATATAAATGTCTACACCGCCATCTGTATTAAGATGGAGATATCTACACCGCTTTCTGTATAAATATGGAAATATCTACACCGCTATCTGATTAAACATGGAAATATCTACACCGCTATCTGTGTAAACATGGAAATATCTACACCGCTACCTGTATAAACATGGAAATATCAGCACCGCTATCTGTATGAACATGGAAATATCTACACCGCTATCTGTATGAACATGGAAATATCTACACCGCCATCAGTATGAACATGGAAATATCTGCACCGCCATCTGTATGAACATATAAATTTCTACACCGCCATCTGTATTAAGATGGAGATATCTACACCGCTATCTGAATAAACATGGAAATATCTACACCGCTATCTGTATAAACATGGAAATATCAGCACCGCAATCTGTATGAACATGGAAATATCAGCCCCTCTATCTGTATGAACATAGAGATATCTACACCGCCATCTGTATGAACACGGATATATCTACACAGCCATCTGGATGAACATGGAAATATCTACACCGCTATCTGTATGAACATGGAAATATCTACACCGCTATCCGTATGAACATGGAAATATCTACACCGCTATCTGTATGAACATGGAAATATCTACACCGCTATCTGTATGAACATGGAAATATCTTCACCGCCATCTGTACGAACATGGATATATCTACAGAGCCATCTGGATGAACATGGAAATATCTACAACCCCATCTGTATGAACATATAAATATCTACACCGCCATATGTATTAAGATGGAGATATCTAAACCGCTATCTGTATAAACATGGAAATATCAACACCGCTATCTGTATAAACATGGAAATATCTGCACCGCTATCTGTATAAACATGGAAATATCTACACCGCTACCTGTATAAACATGGAAATATCAGCACCGCTATCTGTATGAACATGGAAATATCTACACCGCCATCTGTATGAACATGGAAATATCTGCACCGCCATCTGTATGAAAATATAAATATCTACACCGCCATCTGTATTAAGATGGAGATATCTACACCGCTATCTGTATAAACATGGAAATATCTACACCGCTATCTGTATAAACATGGAAATATCTACACCGCTATCTGTATAAACATGGAAATATCTACACCGCTACCTGTATAAACATGGAAATATCAGCACCGCTATCTGTATGAACATGGAAATATCTACACGGCTATCTGTATGAACATGGAAATATCTACACCGCCATCTGTATGAACATGGAAATATCTGCACCGCCATCTGTATGAACATATAAATATCTACACCGCCATCTGTATTAAGATGGAGATATCTACACCGCTATCTGAATAAACATGGAAATATCTACACTGCTATCTGTATAAACATGGAAATATCAGCACCGCTATCTGTATGAACATGGAAATATCAGCCCCTCTATCTGTATGAACATGGAGATATCTACACCGCCATCTGTATGAACACGGATATATCTACACAGCCATCTGGATGAACATGGAAATATCTACACCGCTATCTCTATGAACATGGAAATATCTACACCGCTCTCTGTATGAACATGGATATATCTACACAGCCATCTGGATGAACATGGAAATATCTACACCGCTATCTGTATGAACATGGAAATATCTACACCGCTATCTGTTTGAACTTGGATATATCTACACAGCCACCTGGATGAACATGGAAATATCTACACCGCTATCTGTGTAAACATGCATACTTCTTCACCGCTATCTGTATAAACATGGAAATATATACACTGCTATCTGTATGAACATGGAAATATCTGCACCGCTATCTGTATGAACATGGAAATATCTACACCGCTATCTGTTTGAACATGAAAATATCTACACCGCTATCTGCATGAAACTGGAAATATCTACACTGCTATCTGCATATACATGGAAATATCTACACAGCTATCTCTTTAAACATGGAAATAACTACACTGCTATTTGTATGAACATGGAAATATCTACACCGCCATCTGTATGAACATGGAAATATCTGCACCGCCATCTGTTTGAACATATAAATATCTACACCGCCATCTGTATTAAGATGGAGATATCTACACCGCTATCTGTATAAACATGGAAATATCTACACCGCTATCTGTATAAACATGGAAATATCTACACCGCTACCTGTATAAACATGGAAATATCAGCACCGCTATCTGTATGAACATGGAAATATCTACACTGCTATCTGTATGAACATGGAAATATCTACACCGCTATCTGTATGAACACGGAAATATCTACACCGCTATCTGTATAAACATGGAAATATCTACACCGCTACCTGTATAAACATGGAAATATCAGCACCGCTATCTGTATGAACATGGAAATATCTACACCGCTATCTGTATGAAAATGGAAATATCTAAACCGCTATCTGTATGAACATGGAAATATCTACACTGCTATCTGTATGAACATGGAAATAGCTACCCCGTTATGTGTATGAAAATGGAAATAGCTACACCGCTATCTGTATGAACATGGAAATATCTACACCGATATCTGTATGAACATGGATATATCTACACAGCCATCTGGATGAACATGGAAATAGCTACACCGCTATCTGTATGAAGATGGAAATATCTACACCGCTATCTGTATGAACAAGGAAATATCTTCACCGCCATCTGTACGAACATGGATATATCTACAGAGCCATCTGGATGAACATGGAAATATCTACACCTCCATCTGTATGAACATATAAATATCTACACCGCCATCTGTATTAAGATGGAGATATCTACACCGCTATCTGTATAAACCTGAAAATATCTACACCGCTATCTATACAAACATGGAAATATCTACACCGCTATCTGGATAAACATGGAAATTTCTACCCCGCTACCTGTATAAACATGGAAATATCAGCACCGCTATCTGTAGGAACATGGAGATAACCACACCGCCATCTGTATGAACATGGATATATCTACACAGCCATCTGGAGGAACATGGAAATATCTACAACGCTATCTGTACGAACATGGAAATATCTACACCGCTATCTGTATGAACATGGAAATAGCTACACCACTATCTGTATGAACATGGAAATATCTACACCACTATCTGAATGAACATGGAAATATCTACACCGCTATCTGTATGAACATGGATATATCTACACAGCCATCTGGATGAACATGGAAATATCTACACCGCTATCTGTATGAACATGGAAATATCTACACCGCTATCTGTGTAAACATACATACATCTTCACCGCTAAATGTATAAACATGGAAATATCTACACCGCTATCTGTATGAACATGGAAATATCTGCACCGCTATCTGTATGAACATGGAAATATCTACACCGCTATCTGTTTGAACATGGAAATATCTACACGGCTATCTGCAGGAAAATGGAAATATCTACACTGCTATCTGCATATACATGGAAATATCTACACAGCTATCTCTTTACACATGGAAATAACTACACCGCTATCTGTATGATCATGGAAATATCTACACCGCCATCTGTATGAACATGGAAATATCTGCACCGCCATCTGTATGAACATATAAATAGCTACACCGCCATCTGCATTAAGATGGAGATATCTACACCGTTATCTGTATAAACATGGAAATATCTACACCGCTATCTGTATAAACATGGAAATATCTACACCGCTATCTGGATAAACATGGAAATTTCTACAGAGCTACCTGTATAAACATGGAAATATCAGCACCTCTATCTGTAGGAACATGGAGATATCTACACCGCCATCTGTATGAACATGGATATATCTACACAGCCATCTGGAGGAACATGGAAATATCTACAACGCTATCTGTACGAACATGGAAATATCTACACCACTATCTGTATGAACATGGAAATATCTACACCGCTATCTGTTTGAACATGGAAATATCTACACGGCTATCTGCATGAAAATGGAAATATCTACACTGCTATCTGCATATACATGGAAATATCTACACAGCTATCTCTTTACACATGGAAATAACTACACCGCTATCTGTATGAACATGGAAATATCTACACCGCCATCTGTATGAACATGGAAATATCTGCACCGCCATCTGTATGATCATATAAATATCTACACCGCCATATGTATTAAGATGGAGATATCTACACCGCTATCTGTATAAATATGGAAATATCTACACCGCTATCTGTTTAAACATGGAAATATCTACACCGCTATCTGTATAAACATGGAAATATCTACACCGCTACCTGTATAAACATGGAAATATCAGCACCGCTATCTGTATGAACATGGAAATATCTACACCGCTATCTGTATGAACATGGAAATATCTACACCGCCATCAGTATGAACATGGAAATATCTGCACCGCCATCTGTATGAACATATAAATTTCTACACCGCCATCTGTATTAATATGGAGATATCTACACCGCTATCTGAATAAACATGGAAATATCTACACCGCTATCTGTATAAACATGGAAATATCAGCACCGCAATCTGTATGAACATGGAAATATCAGCCCCTCTATCTGTATGAACATAGAGATATCTACACCGCCATCTGTATGAACACGGATATATCTACACAGCCATCTGGATGAACATGGAAATATCTACACCGCTATCTGCATGAACATGGAAATAGCTACACCGCTATCCGTATGAACATGGAAATATCTACACCGCTATCTGTATGAACATGGAAATATCTACACCGCTATCTGTATGAACATGGAAATACCTTCACCGCCATCTGTACGAACATGGATATATCTACAGAGGCATCTGGATGAACATGGAAATATCTACAACCCCATCTGTATGAACATATAAATATCTACACCGCCATCTGTATTAAGATGGAGATATCTAAACCGCTATCTGTATAAACATGGAAATATCAACACCGCTATCTGTATAAACATGGAAATATCTACACCGCTATCTGTATAAACATGGAAATATCTACACCGCTACCTGTATAAACATGGAAATATCAGCACCGCTATCTGTATGAACATGGAAATATCTACACCGCTATCTGTATGAACATGGAAATATCTGCACCGCTATCTGTATGTATATGGAAATATCTACACCGCTATCTGTTTGAACATGGAAATATCTACACGGCTATCTGCATGAAAATGGAAATATCTACACTGCTATCTGCATATACATGGAAATATCTACACAGCTATCTCTTTACACATGGAAATAACTACACTGCTATCTGTATGAACATGGAAATATCTACACCGCCATCTGTATGAACATGGAAATATCTGCACCGCCATCTGTATGAACATATAAATATCTACACCGCCATCTGTATTAAGATGGAGATATCTACACCGCTATCTGTATAAACATGGAAATATCTACACCGCTACCTGTATAAACTTGGAAATATCAGCACCGCTATCTGTATGAACATGGAAATATCTACACCGCTATCTGTATGAACATGGAAATATCTACACCGCCATCAGTATGAACATGGAAATATCTGCACCGCCATCTGTATGAACATATAAATTTCTACACCGCCATCTGTATGAACATATAAATATCTACACCGCCATCTGTATTAAGATGGAGATATCTACACCGCTATCTGAATAAAAATGGAAATATCTACACTGCTATCTGTATAAACATGGAAATATCAGCACCGCTATCTGTATGAACATGGAAATATCAGCCCCTCTATCTGTATGAACATGGAGATATCTACACCGCCATCTGTATGAACACGGATATATCTACACAGCCATCTGGATGAACATGGAAATATCTACACCGCTATCTGTATGAACATGGAAATATCTACACCGCTATCTGTATGAACATGGATATATCTACACAGCCATCTGGATGAACATGGAAATATCTACACCGCTATCTGTATGAACATGGAAATATCTACACCGCTATCTGTATGAACTTGGATATATCTACACAGCCCTCTGGATGAACATGGAAATATCTACACCGCTATCTGTGTAAACATGCATACTTCTTCACCGCTATCTGTATAAACATGGAAATATATACACTGCTATCTGTATGAACATGGAAATATCTGCACCGCTATCTGTATGAACATGGAAATATCTACACCGCTACCTGTTCGAACATGGAAATATCTACACCGCTATCTGCATGAAACTGGAAATATCTACACTGCTATCTGCATATACATGGAAATATCTACACAGCTATCTCTTTACACATGGAAATAACTACACCGCTATCTGTACGAACATGGAAATATCTACACCGCCATCTGTATGAACATGGAAATATCTGCACCGCCATCTGTATGAACATATAAATATCTACACCGCCATCTGTATTAAGATGGATTTATCTACACCGCTATCTGTATAAACATGGAAATATCTACACCGCTATCTGTATAAACATGGAAATATCTACACCGCTACCTGTATAAACATGGAAATATCAGCACCGCTATCTGTATGAACATGGAAATATCTACACCGCTATCTGTATGAACATGGAAATATCTACACCGCCATCTGTATGAACATGGAAATATATGCACCGCCATCTGTATGAACATATAAATATCTACACCGCCATCTGTATTAAAATGGGGATATCTACACCGCTATCTGTGTAAACCTGAAAATATCTAAACCGATATCTGTATAAACATGGAAATATCTACACCGCTATATGGATAAACATGGAAATTTCTACAGCGCTACCTGTATAAACATGGAAATATCAGCACCTCTATCTGTAGGAACATGGAGATATCTACACCGCCATCTGTATGAACATGGATATATCTGCACAACCATCTGGAGGAACATGGAAATATCTACAACGCTATCTGTACGAACATGGAAATATCTACACCGCTATCTGTATGAACATGGAAATAGCTACACCGCTATCTGAATGAACATGGAAATATCTACACCGCTATCTGTATGAACATGGATATATCTACACAGCCATCTGGATGAACATGGAAATATCTACACCGCTATCTGTATGAACATGGAAATATCTACACCGCTATCTGTGTAAACATGCATACATCTTCACCGCTATCTGTAGAAACATGGAAATATCTACACCGCTATCTGTATGAACATGGAAATAGCTACACCGCTATCTGTATGAACATGGAAATATCTGCACCGCTATCTGTATGAACATGGAAATATCTACACCGCTATCTGTTTGAACATGGAAATATCTACACGGCTATCTGCATGAAAATGGAAATATCTACACTGCTATCTGCATATACATGGAAATATCTACACAGCTATCTCTTTACACATGGAAATAACTACACCGCTATCTGTACGAACATGGAAATATCTACACCGCCTTCTGTATGAACATGGAAATATCTGCACCGCCATCTGTATGAACATATAAATATCTACACCGCCGTCTGTATTAAGATGGAGATATCTACACCGCTATCTGTATAAACATGGAAATATCAACACCGCTATCTGTATAAACATGGAAATATCAACACCGCTATCTGTATAAACATGGAAATATCTACACCGCTACCTGTATAAACATGGAAATATCAGCACCGCTATCTGTATGAACATGGAAATATCTACACCGCTATCTGTATGAACATGGAAATATCTACACCGCTGTCTGTATGAACATGGATATATCTACACAGCCCTCTGGATGAACATGGAAATATCCACACCGCTATCTGTGTAAACATGCATACATCTTCACCGCTATCTGTATAAACATGGAAATATCTACACCGCTATCTGTATGAACATGGAAATATCTACACCGCTATCTGTATAAACATGGAAATATCTACACCAATATCTGTATAAACATGGAAATATCTACACCGCTACCTGTAAACATGGAAATATCAGCACCGCTATCTGTATGAACATGGAAATATCTACACCGCTATCTGTATGAACATGGAAATATCTACACCGCCATCTGTATGAACATGGAAATATCTGCACCGCCATCTGTATGAACATATAAATATCTACATCGCCGTCTGTATTAAGATGGAGTTATCTACACCGCTATCTGAATAAACATGGAAATATCTACACCGCTATCTGTATAAACATGGAAATATCAGCACAGCTATCTGTATGAACATGGAAATATCAGCCCCTCTATCTGTATGAACATGGAGATATCTACACCGCCATCTGTATGAACACGGATATATCTACACAGCCATCTGGATGAACATGGAAATATCTACACCGCTATCTGTATGAACATGGAAATAGCTACACCGCTATCTGTATGAACATGGAAATATCTACACCGCTATCTGTATGAACATGGAAATATCTACACCGCTATCTGTATGAACATGGAAATATCTTCACCGCCATCTGTACGAACATGGATATATCTACAGAGCCATCTGGATGAACATGGAAATATCTACAACCCCATCTGTATAAACATGGAAATATCTACACCGCTACCTGTATAAACACGGAAATATCTGCACCGCTATCTGTATGAACATGGAAATGTCTACACCGCTATCTGAATGAACATGGAAATATCTACACCGCTATCTGATTGAACATGTAAATATCTACACCGCTATCTGCATGAAAATGGAAATATCTACAAAGCTATCTGCATATACATGGAAATATCTACACAGCTATCTCTTTACACATGGAAATAACTACACCGCTATCTATATAAACATGGAAATATCTACACTGCCATCTGTATGAACATGGAAATATCTGCACCGCCATCTGTATGAACATATAAATATCTACACCGCCATCTGTATTAAGAAGGAAATATCTAAACCGCTATCTGTATAAACATGGAAATATCTACACCGCTGCCTGTATAAACATGGAAATATCTGCACCGCTCTCTGTATGAAAATGGAGATATCTACACCGCTATCTGTATGAACATGGAAATATCTACACTGATATCTGTATGAACATGGAAATAGCTTCACCGTTATCTGTATGAACATGGAAATAGCTACACCGCTATCTGTATGAACATGGAAATATCTACACCGCTATCTGTATGAACATGGATATAGCTACACAGCCATCTGGATGAACATGGAAATATCTACACCGCTATCTGTAAGAACATGGAAATATCTACACCGCTATCTGTATGAACTTGGATATATCTACACAGCCATTTGGATGAACATAGACATATCTACACCGCTATCTGTGTAAACATGCATACTTCTTCACCGCTATCTGTGTAAACATGCATACATCTTCACCGCTATCTGTATAAACATGGAAATATCTACACCGCTATCTGTATGAACATGGAAATATCTACACCGCTATCTGTTTGAAGATGGAAATATATACATCGCTATCTGCATGAAAATGGAAATATCTACACAGCTATCTGCATATAGATGGAAATATCTACACAGCAATCTCTTTACACATGGAAATAACTACACCGCTATCTGTATGAACATGGACATATCTACACCGCCATCTGTATGAACATGGAAATATCTGCACCGCCATCAGTATGAGCATATAAATATCTACACCGCCATCTGTACTAAGATGGAGATATCTACACCGCTATCTGAAAAAACATGGAAATATCTACAACGCTATCTGTATAAACATGGAAATATCTACACCAATATCTGTATAAACATGGAAATATCTACACCGCTACCTGTAAACATGGAAATATCAGCACCGCTATCTGTATGAACATGGAAATATCTACACCGCTATCTGTATGAAAATGGAAATATCTACACCGCCATCTGTATGAACATGGAAATATCTGCACCGCCATCTGTATGAACATATAAATATCTACACCGCCATCTGTATTAAGATGGAGATATCTACACCGCTATCTGAATAAACATGGAAATATCTACACCGCTATCTGTATAAACATGGAAATATCAGCACCGCTATCTGTATGAACATGGAAATATCAGCCCCTCTATCTGTATGAACATGGAGATATCTACACCGCCATCTGTATGAACACGGATATATCTACACAGCCATCTGGATGAACATGGAAATATCTACACCTCTATCTGTATGAACATGGAAATAGCTACACCGCTATCTGTATGAACATGGAAATATCTACACCGCTATCTGTATGAACATGGAAATATCTACACCGCTATCTGTATGAACATGGAAATATCTTCACCGCCATCTGTACGAACATGGATATATCTACAGAGCCATCTGGATGAACATGGAAATATCTACAACCCCATCTGTATAAACATGGAAATATCTACACCGCTACCTGTATAAACACGGAAATATCTGCACCGCTATCTGTATGAACATGGAAATGTCTACACCGCTATCTGAAGGAACATGGAAATATCTACACCGCTATCTGATTGAACATGTAAATATCTACACCGCTATCTGTATGAAAATGGAAATATCTACAAAGCTATCTGCATATACATGGAAATATCTACACAGCTATCTCTTTACACATGGAAATAACTACACCGCTATCTCTATAAACATGGAAATATCTACATTGCCATCTGTATGAACATGGAAATATCTTCACCGCCATCTGTATGAACATATAAATATCTACACCGCCATCTGTATTAAGAAGGAAATATCTAAACCGCTATCTGTATAAACATGGAAATATCTACACCGCTGCCTGTATAAACATGGAAATATCTGCACCGCTCTCTGTATGAAAATGGAGATATCTACACCGCTATCTGTATGAACATGGAAATATCTACACTGCTATCTGTATGAACATGGAAATATCCACACCGTTATCTGTATGAACATGGAAATATCTACACCGCTATCTGTATGAACTTGGATATATCTACACAGCCATCTGGATGAACATGGAAATATCTACACCGCTATCTGTGTAAACATGCATACTTCTTCACCGCTATCTGTATAAACATGGAAATATATACACTGCTATCTGTATGAACATGGAAATATCTGCACCGCTATCTGTATGAACATAAAAATATCTACACCGCTATCTGTTTGAACATGGAAATATCTACACCGCTATCTGCATGAAAATGGAAATATCTACACTGCTATCTGCATATACATGGAAATATCTACACAGCTATCTCTTTACACATGGAAATAACTACACCGCTATCTGTATGAACATGGAAATATCTACACCGACATCTGTATGCACATGGAAATATCTGCACCGCCATCTGTATGAACATATAAATATCTACACCGCCATCTGTATTAAGATGGAGATATCTACACCGCTATCTGTATAAACATGGAAATATCTACACCGCTATCTGTATAAACATGGAAATATCTACACCGCTACCTGTATAAACATGGAAATATCTACACCGCTACCTGTATAAACATGGAAATATCAGCACCGCTATCTGTATGAACATGGAAATATCAGCCTCTCTATCTGTATGAACATGGAGATATCTACACCGCCATCTGTATGAACACGGATATATCTACACAGCCATCTGGATGAACATGGAAATATCTACACCGCTATCTGTATGAACATGGAAATATCTACACCGCTATCTGTATGAACATGGATATATCTACACAGCCATCTGGATGAACATGGAAATATCTACACCGCTATCTGTATGAACATGGAAATATCTACACCGCTATCTGTATGAACTAGGATATATCTACACAGCCATCTGGATGAACATGGAAATATCTACACCGCTATCTGTGTAAACATGCATACTTCTTCACCGCTATCTGTATAAACATGGAAATATATACACTGCTATCTGTATGAACATGGAAATATCTGCACCGCTATCTGTATGAACATGGAAATATCTACAGCGCTATCTGTTTGAACATGGAAATATGTACACCGCTATCTGCATGAAAATGGAAATATCTACACTGCTATCTGCATATACATGGAAATATCTACACAGCTATCTCTTTACACATGGAAATAACTACACCGCTATCTGTATGAACATGGAAATATCTACACCGCCATCTGTATGAACATGGAAATATCTGCACCGCCATCTGTATGAACATATAAATATCTACACCGCCATCTGTATTAAGATGGAGATATCCACATCGCTATCTGTATAAGCATGGAAATATCTACACCGCTATCTGTATAAACATTAAAATATCTACACCGCTATCTGTATAAACATGGAAATATCTACACCGCTACCTGTATAAACTTGGAAATATCAGCACCGCTATCTGTATGAACATGGAAATATCTACACCGCTATCTGTATGAACATGGAAATATCTACACCGCTATCTGTATGAACATGGAAATATCTACACCTCTATCTGTATGAACATGGAAATATCTACAAAGCTATCTGAATGAACATGGAAATATCTACACCGCTATCTGTTTGAACATGTAAATATCTACACCGCTATCTGCATGAAAATGGAAATATCTACAAAGCTATCTGCATATACATGGAAATATCTACACAGCTATCTCTTTACACATGGAAATAACTACACCGCTATATCTATAAACATGGAAATATCTACACCACCATCTTTATGAACATGGAAATATCTGCACCGCCATCTGTTTGAACATATAAATATCTACACCGCCATCTGTATTAAGAAGGAAATATCTAAACCGCTATCTGTATAAAGATGGAAATATCAGCACCTCTCTCTGTATGAAAATGGAAATATCTAAACCGCTATCTGTATGAACATGGAAATATCTACACTGCTATCTGTAGGAACATGGAAATAGCTACCCCGTTATGTGTATGAAAATGGAAATAGCTACACCGCTATCTGTATGAACATGGAAATATCTACACCGATATCTGTATGAACATGGATATATCTACACAGTCATCTGGATGAACATGGAAATAGCTACACCGCTATCTGTATGAACATGGAAATATCTACACTGCTATCTGTATGAACAAGGAAATATCTTCACCGCCATCTGTACGAACATGGATATATCTAGAGAGCCATCTGGATGAACATGGAAATATCTACACCGCCATCTGTATGAACATATAAATATCTACACCGCCATCTGTATTAAGATGGAGATATCTACACCGCTATCTGTATAAACCTGAAAATACCTACACCGCTATCTATATAAACATGGAAATATCTACACCGCTATCTGGATAAACATGGAAATTTCTACACCGCTACCTGTATAAACATGGAAAAATCAGCACCGCTATCTGTAGGAACATGGAGATATCTACACCGCCATCTGTATGAACATGGATATATCTACACAGCCATCTGGAGGAACATGGAAATATCTACAACGCTATCTGTACGAACATGGAAATATCTACACCGCTATCTGTATGAACATGGAAATAGCTACACCACTATCTGTATGAACATGGAAATATCTACACCACTATCTGAATGAACATGGAAATATCTACACCGCTATCTGTATGAACATGGATATATCTACATAGCCATCTGGATGAACATGGAAATATCTACACCGCTATCTGTATGAACATGGAAATATCTACACCGCTATCTGTGTAAACATACATACATCTTCACCGCTATCTGTATAAACATGGAGATATCTACACCGCTATCTGTATGAACATGGAAATATCTGCACCGCTATCTGTATGAACATGGAAATATCTACACCGCTATCTGTTTGAACATGGAAATATCTACACGGCTATCTGCATGAAAATGGAAATATCTACACTGCTATCTGCATATACATGGAAATATCTACACAGCTATCTCTTTACACATGGAAATAACTACACCGCTATCTGTATGAACATGGAAATATCTACACCGCCATCTGTATGAACATGGAAATATCTGCACCGCCATCTGTATGAACATATAAATATCTGCACCGCCATCTGTATTAAGATGGAGATATCTACACCGCTATCTGTATAAACATGGAAATATCTACACCGCTATCTGTTTGAACATGGAAATATCTACACGGCTATCTGCATGAAAATGGAAATATCTACACTGCTATCTGCATATACATGGAAATATCTACACAGCTATCTGTTTACACATGGAAATAACTACACCGCTACCTGTATGAACATGGAAATATCTACACCGCCATCTGTATTCAGATGGAGATATCTACACCGCTATCTGTATAAACATGGAAATATCTACACCGCTATCTGTATAAACATGGAAATATCTACACCGCTATCTGTATAAACATGGAAATATCTACACCGCTAGTTGTATAAACATGGAAATATCAGCACCGCTATCTGTATGAACATGGAAATATCTACACCGCTATCTGTATGAACATGGAAATATCTACACCGCCATCTGTATGAACATGGAAATATCTGCACCGCCATCTGTATGAACATATAAATATATACACCGCCATCTGTATTAAGATGGAGATATCTACACCGCTATCTGAATAAACATGGAAATATATACACCGCTATCTGTATAAACATGGAAATATCAGCACCGCTATCTGTATGAACATGGAAATATCAGCCCCTCTATCTGTATGAACATGGAGATATCTACACCGCCATCTGTATGAACACGGATATATCTACACAGCCATCTGGATGAACATGGAAATATCTACACCGCTATCTGTATGAACATGGAAATATCTACACCGCTATCTGTATGAACATGGATATATCTACACAGCCATCTGGATGAACATGGAAATATCTACACCGCTATCTGTATGAACATGGAAATATCTACACCGCTATCTGTATGAACTTGGATATATCTACACAGCCATCTGGATGAACATGGAAATATCTACACCGCTATCTGTGTAAACATGCATACTTCTTCACCGCTATCTGTATAAACATGGAAATATATACACTGCTATCTGTATGAACATGGTAATATCTGCAACGCTATCTGTATGAACATGGAAATATCTACAGCGCTATCTGTTTGAACATGGAAATATCTACACCGCTATCTGCATGAAAATGGAAATATCTACACTGCTATCTGAATATACATGGAAATATCTACACAGCTATCTCTTTAAACATGGAAATAACTACACCGCTATCTGTATGAACATGGAAATATCTACACCGCCATCTGTATGAACATGGAAATATCTGCACCGCCATCTGTATGAACATATAAATATCTACATCGCCATCTGTATTAAGATGGAGATATCTACACCGCTATCTGTATAAACATGGAAATATCTACACCGCTATCTGTATAAACATGGAAATATCTACACCGCTATCTGTATAAACATGGAAATATCTACACCGCTACCTGTATAAACATGGAAATATCAGCACCGCTATCTGTATGAACATGGAAATATCTACACCGCTATCTGTATGAACATGGAAATATCTACACCGCTATCTGTATGAACATGGAAATATCTACACCGCTATCTGTATGAACATGGAAATATCTACAAAGCTATCTGAATGAACATGGAAATATCTACACCGCTATCTGTTTGAACATGTAAATATCTACACCGCTATCTGCATGAAAATGGAAATATCTACAAAGCTATCTGCATATGCATGGAAATATCTACACAGCTATCTCTTTACACATGGAAATAACTACACCGCTATATCTATAAACATGGAAATATCTACACCACCATCTGTATGAACATGGAAATATCTGCACCGCCATCTGTTTGAACATATAAATATCTACACCGCCATTTGTATTAAGAAGGAAATATCTAAACCGCTATCTGTATAAAGATGGAAATATCAGCACCGCTCTCTGTATGAAAATGGAAATATCTAAACCGCTATCTGTATGAACATGGAAATATCTACACTGCTATCTGTATGAACATGGAAATAGCTACCCCGTTATGTGTATGAAAATGGAAATAGCTACACCGCTATCTGTATGAACATGGAAATATCTACACCGATATCTGTATGAACATGGATATATCCACACAGCCATCTGGATGAACATGGAAATAGCTACACCGCTATCTGTATGAACATGGAAATATCTACACCGCTATCTGTATGAACAAGGAAATATCTTCACCGCCATCTGTACAACATGGATATATCTACAGATCCATCTGGATGAACATGGAAATATCTACACCTCCATCTGTATGAACATATAAATATCTACACCGCCATCTGTATTAAGATGGAGATATCTACACCGCTATCTGTATAAACCTGAAAATATCTACACCGCTATCTATATAAACATGGAAATATCTACACCGATATCTGGATAAACATGGAAATTTCTACACCGCTACCTGTATAAACATGGAAATATCAGCACCGCTATCTGTAGGAACATGGAGATATCTACACCGCCATCTGTATGAACATGGATATATCTACACAGCCATCTGGAGGAACATGGAAATATCTACAACGCTATCTGTACGAACATGGAAATATCTACACCGCTATCTGTATGAACATGGAAATAGCTACACCACTATCTGTATGAACGTGGAAATATCTACACCACTATCTGAATGAACATGGAAATATCTACACCGCTATCTGTATGAACATGGATATATCTACATAGCCATCTGGATGAACATGGAAATATCTACACCGCTATCTGTATGAACATGGAAATATCTACACCGCTATCTGTGTAAACATAAATACATCTTCACTGCTATCTGTATAAACATGGAGATATCTACACCGCTATCTGTATGAACATGGAAATATCTGCACCGCTATCTGTATGAACATGGAAATATCTACACCGCTATCTGTTTGAACATGGAAATATCTACACGGCTATCTGCATGAAAATGGAAATATCTACACTGCTATCTGCATATACATGGAAATATCTACACAGCTATCTCTTTACACATGGAAATAACTACACCGCTATCTGTATGAACATGGAAATATCTACACCGCCATCTGTATGAACATGGAAATATCTGCACCGCCATCTGTATGAACATATAAATATCTGCACCGCCATCTGTATTAAGATGGAGATATCTACACCGCTATCTGTATAAACATGGAAATATCTACACCGCTATCTGTTTGAACATGGAAATATCTACACGGCTATCTGCATGAAAATGGAAATATCTACACTGCTATCTGCATATACATGGAAATATCTACACAGCTATCTGTTTACACATGGAAATAACTACACCGCTACCTGTATGAACATGGAAATATCTACACCGCCATCTGTATGAACATGGAAATATCTGCACCGCCATCTGTATGAACATATAAATATCTACACCGCCATCTGTATTCAGATGGAGATATCTACACCGCTATCTGTATAAACATGGAAATATCTACACCGCTATCTGTATAAACATGGAAATATCTACACCGCTATCTGTATAAACATGGAAATATCTACACCGCTAGTTGTATAAACATGGAAATATCAGCACCGCTATCTGTATGAACATGGAAATATCTACACCGCTATCTGTATGAACATGGAAATATCTACACCGCCATCTGTATGAACATGGAAATATCTGCACCGCCATCTGTATGAACATATAAATATCTACACCGCCATCTGTATTAAGATGGAGATATCTACACCGCTATCTGAATAAACATGGAAATATCTACACCGCTATCTGTATAAACATGGAAATATCAGCACCGCTATCTGTATGAACATGGAAATATCAGCCCCTCTATCTGTATGAACATGGAGATATCTACACCGCCATCTGTATGAACACGGATATATCTACACAGCCATCTGGATGAACATGGAAATATCTACACCGCTATCTGTATGAACATGGAAATATCTACACCGCTATCTGTATGAACATGGATATATCTACACAGCCATCTGGATGAACATGGAAATATCTACACCGCTATCTGTATGAACATGGAAATATCTACACCGCTATCTGTATGAACTTGGATATATCTACACAGCCATCTGGATGAACATGGAAATATCTACACCGCTATCTGTGTAAACATGCATACTTCTTCACCGCTATCTGTATAAACATGGAAATATATACACTGCTATCTGTATGAACATGGTAATATCTGCAACGCTATCTGTATGAACATGGAAATATCTACAGCGCTATCTGTTTGAACATGGAAATATCTACACCGCTATCTGCATGAAAATGGAAATATCTACACTGCTATCTGCATATACATGGAAATATCTACACAGCTATCTCTTTACACATGGAAAT
Organism: Gorilla gorilla gorilla; assembly: GCF_029281585.2. NCBI lineage: Eukaryota > Metazoa > Chordata > Mammalia > Primates > Hominidae > Gorilla > Gorilla gorilla. The sequence goes on from NC_073234.2 coordinate 4,642,616, forward strand.
AACTACACCGCTATCTGTATGAACATGGAAATATCTACACCGCCATCTGTATGAACATGGAAATATCTGCACCGCCATCTGTATGAACATATAAATATCTACATCGCCATCTGTATTAAGATGGAGATATCTACACCGCTATCTGTATAAACATGGAAATATCTACACCGCTATCTGTATAAACATGGAAATATCTACACCGCTATCTGTATAAACATGGAAATATCTACACCGCTACCTGTATAAACATGGAAATATCAGCACCGCTATCTGTATGAACATGGAAATATCTACACCGCTATCTGTATGAACATGGAAATATCTACACCGCTATCTGTATGAACATGGAAATATCTACACCGCTATCTGTATGAACATGGAAATATCTACAAAGCTATCTGAATGAACATGGAAATATCTACACCGCTATCTGTTTGAACATGTAAATATCTACACCGCTATCTGCATGAAAATGGAAATATCTACAAAGCTATCTGCATATGCATGGAAATATCTACACAGCTATCTCTTTACACATGGAAATAACTACACCGCTATATCTATAAACATGGAAATATCTACACCACCATCTGTATGAACATGGAAATATCTGCACCGCCATCTGTTTGAACATATAAATATCTACACCGCCATTTGTATTAAGAAGGAAATATCTAAACCGCTATCTGTATAAAGATGGAAATATCAGCACCGCTCTCTGTATGAAAATGGAAATATCTAAACCGCTATCTGTATGAACATGGAAATATCTACACTGCTATCTGTATGAACATGGAAATAGCTACCCCGTTATGTGTATGAAAATGGAAATAGCTACACCGCTATCTGTATGAACATGGAAATATCTACACCGATATCTGTATGAACATGGATATATCTACACAGCCATCTGGATGAACATGGAAATAGCTACACCGCTATCTGTATGAACATGGAAATATCTACACCGCTATCTGTATGAACAAGGAAATATCTTCACCGCCATCTGTACAACATGGATATATCTACAGATCCATCTGGATGAACATGGAAATATCTACACCTCCATCTGTATGAACATATAAATATCTACACCGCCATCTGTATTAAGATGGAGATATCTACACCGCTATCTGTATAAACCTGAAAATATCTACACCGCTATCTATATAAACATGGAAATATCTACACCGATATCTGGATAAACATGGAAATTTCTACACCGCTACCTGTATAAACATGGAAATATCAGCACCGCTATCTGTAGGAACATGGAGATATCTACACCGCCATCTGTATGAACATGGATATATCTACACAGCCATCTGGAGGAAAATGGAAATATCTACAACGCTATCTGTACGAACATGGAAATATCTACACCGCTATCTGTATGAACATGGAAATAGCTACACCACTATCTGTATGAACATGGAAATATCTACACCACTATCTGAATGAACATGGAAATATCAGCACCGCTATCTGTATGAACATGGAAATATCTACACCGCTATCTGTATGAACTTGGATATATCTACACAGCCATCTGGATGAACATGGAAATATCTACACCGCTATCTGTGTAAACATGCATACTTCTTCACCGCTATCTGTATAAACATGGAAATATATACACTGCTATCTGTATGTACATGGAAATATCTGCACCGCTATCTGTATGAACATGGAAATATCTACAGCGCTATCTGTTTGAACATGGAAATATCTACACCGCTATCTGCATGAAAATGGAAATATCTATACTGCTATCTGCATATACATGGAAATATCTACACAGCTATCTCTTTACACATGGAAATAACTACACCGCTATCTGTATGAACATGGAAATATCTACACCGCCATCTGTATGAACATGGAAATATCTGCACCACCATCTGTATGAACATATAAATATCTACACCGCCATCTGTATTAAGATGGAGATATCTACACCGCTATCTGTATAAGCATGGAAATATCTACACCGCTATCTGTATAAACATGGAAATATCTACACCGCTATCTGTATAAACATGGAAATATCTACACCGCTACCTGTATAAACTTGGAAATATCAGCACCGCTATCTGTATGAACATGGAAATATCTACACTGCTATCTGTATGAACATGGAAATATCTACACCGCTATCTGTATGAACATGGAAATATCTACACCGCTATCTGTATGAACTTGGAAATATCTACAAAGCTATCTGAATGAACATGGAAATATCTACACCGCTATCTGTTTGAACATGTAAATATCTACACCGCTATCTGCATGAAAATGGAAATATCTACAAAGCTATCTGCATATACATGGAAATATCTACACAGCTATCTCTTTACACATGGAAATAACTACACCGCTCTATCTATAAACATGGAAATATCTACACCACCATCTGTATGAACATGGAAATATCTGCACCGCCATCTGTTTGAACATATAAATATCTACACCGCCATCTGTATTAAGAAGGAAATATCTAAACCGCTATATGTATAAAGATGGAAATATCAGCACCGCTATCTGTATGAACATGGAAATATCAGCCCATCTATCTGTATGAACATGGAGATATCTACACCGCCATCTGTATGAACACGGATATATCTACACAGCCATCTGGATGAACATGGAAATATCTACACCGCTATCTGTATGAACATGGAAATAGCTACATCGCTATCTGTATGAACATGGAAATATCTACACCGCTATCTGTATGAACTTTGATGTATCTACACAGCCATCTGTAGGAACATGGAAATATCTACACCGCTATCTGTGTAAACATGCATACTTCTTCACCGCTATCTGTATAAACATGGAAATATATACACTGCTTTCTGTATGAACATGGAAATATCTGCACCGCTATCTGTATGAACATGGAAATATCTACACCGCTATCTGTTTGAACATGGAAATATCTACACCGCTATCTGCATGAAAATGGAAATACCTACACTGCTATCTGCATATACATGGAAATATCTACACAGCTATCTCTTTACACATGGAAATAACTACACCGCTATCTGTATGAACATGGAAATATCTACACCGCCATCTGTATGAACATGGAAATATCTGCAGCGCCATCTGTATGAACATGGAAATATCTACACCGCTATCTGTATAAACATGGAAATATCTACACCGCTATCTGTATAAACATGGAAATATCTACACCGTTACCTGTATAAACATGGAAATATCAGCACCGCTATCTGTATGAACATGGAAATATCTACACCGCTATCTGTATGAACATGGAAATATCTACACCGCTATCTGTATGAACATGGAAATATCTACACCGCTATCTGTATGAACATGGAAATATCTACAAAGCTATCTGAATGAACATGGAAATATCTACACCGCTATCTGTTTGAACATGTAAATATCTACACCGCTATCTGCATGAAAATGGAAATATCTACAAAGCTATCTGCATATACATGGAAATATCTACACAGCTATCTCTTTACACATGGAAATAACTACACCGCTATATCTATAAACATGGAAATATCTACACCACCATCTGTATGAACATGGAAATATCTGCACCGCCATCTGTTTGAACATATAAATATCTACACCACCATCTGTATTAAGAAGGAAATATCTAAACCGCTATCTGTGTAAAGATGGAAATATCAGCACCGCTATCTGTATGAAAATGGAAATATCTAAACCGCTATCTGTATGAACATGGAAATATCTACACCGCTATCTGTATGAACATGGAAATATCTACACCGCTATCTGTATGAACATGGAAATATCTTCACCGCCATCTGTACGAACATGGATATATCTACAGAGCCATCTGGATGAACATGGAAATATCTACAACCCCATCTGTATAAACATGGAAATATCTACACCGCTACCTGTATAAACACGGAAATATCTGCACCGCTATCTGTATGAACATGGAAATGTCTACACCGCTATCTGAATGAACATGGAAATATCTACACCGCTATCTGATTGAACATGTAAATATCTACACCGCTATCTGCATGAAAATGGAAATATCTACAAAGCTATCTGCATATACATGGAAATATCTACACAGCTATCTCTTTACACATGGAAATAACTACACCGCTATCTCTATAAACATGGAAATATCTACACTGCCATCTGTATGAACATGGAAATATCTGCACCGCCATCTGTATGAACATATAAATATCTACACCGCCATCTGTATTAAGAAGGAAATATCTAAACCACTATCTGTATAAACATGGAAATATCTACACCGCTGCCTGTATAAATATGGAAATATCTGCACCGCTCTCTGTATGAAAATGGAGATATCTACACCGCTATCTGTATGAACATGGAAATATCTACACTGATATCTGTATGAACATGGAAATAGCTTCACCGTTATCTGTATGAACATGGAAATAGCTACACCGCTATCTGTATGAACATGGAAATATCTACACCGCTATCTGTATGAACATGGATATATCTACACAGCCATCTGGATGAACATGCAAATATCTACACCGCTATCTGTAAGAACATGGAAATATCTACACCGCTATCTGTATGAACTTGGATATATCTACACAGCCATCTGGATGAACATAGACATATCTACACCGCTATCTGTGTAAACATGCATACTTCTTCACCGCTATCTGTGTAAACATGCATACATCTTCACCGCTATCTGTATAAACATGGAAATATCTACACCGCTATCTGTATGAACATGGAAATATCTACACCGCTATCTGTTTGAAGATGGAAATATATACATCGCTATCTGCATGAAAATGGAAATATCTACACAGCTATCTGCATATAGATGGAAATATCTACACAGCAATCTCTTTACACATGGAAATAACTACACCGCTATCTGTATGAACATGGACATATCTACACCGCCATCTGTATGAACATGGAAATATCTGCACCGCCATCAGTATGAGCATATAAATATCTACACCACCATCTGTATTAAGATGGAGATATCTACACCGCTATCTGAATAAACATGGAAATATCTACACCGCTATCTGTATAAACATGGAAATATCTACACCAATATCTGTATAAACATGGAAATATCTACACCGCTACCTGTAAACATGGAAATATCAGCACCGCTATCTGTATGAACATGGAAATATCTACACCGCTATCTGTATGAAAATGGAAATATCTACACCGCCATCTGTATGAACATGGAAATATCTGCACCGCCATCTGTATGAACATATAAATATCTACACCGCCATCTGTATTAAGATGGAGATAGCTACACCGCTATCTGAATAAACATGGAAATATCTACACCGCTATCTGTATAAACATGGAAATATCAGCACCGCTATCTGTATGAACATGGAAATATCAGCCCCTCTATCTGTATGAACATGGAGATATCTACACCGCCATGTGTATGAACACGGATATATCTACACAGCCATCTGGATGAACATGGAAATATCTACACCGCTATCTGTATGAACATGGAAATAGCTACACCGCTATCTGTATGAACATGGAAATATCTACACCGCTATCTGTATGAACATGGAAATATCTACACCGCTATCTGTATGAACATGGAAATATCTTCACCGCCATCTGTACGAACATGGATATATCTACAGAGCCATCTGGATGAACATGGAAATATCTACAACCCCATCTGTATAAACATGGAAATATCTACACCGCTACCTGTATAAACACGGAAATATCTGCACCGCTATCTGTATGAACATGGAAATGTCTACACCGCTATCTGAATGAACATGGAAATATCTACACCGCTATCTGATTGAACATGTAAATATCTACACCGCTATCTGTATGAAAATGGAAATATCTACAAAGCTATCTGCATATACATGGAAATATCTACACAGCTATCTCTTTACACATGGAAATAACTACACCGCTATCTCTATAAACATGGAAATATCAACACTGCCATCTGTATGAACATGGAAATATCTGCACCGCCATCTGTATGAACATATAAATATCTACACCGCCATCTGTATTAAGAAGGAAATATCTAAACCGCTATCTGTATAAACATGGAAATATCTACACCGCTGCCTGTATAAACATGGAAATATCTGCACCGCTCTCTGTATGAAAATGGAGATATCTACACCGCTATCTGTATGAACATGGAAATATCTACACTGCTATCTGTATGAACATGGAAATATCCACACCGTTATCTGTATGAACATGGAAATATCTACACCGCTATCTGTATGAACTTGGATATATCTACACAGCCATCTGGATGAACATGGAAATATCTACACCGCTATCTGTGTAAACATGCATACTTTTTCACCGCTATCTGTATAAACATGGAAATATATACACTGCTATCTGTATGAACATGGAAATATCTGCACCGCTATCTGTATGAACATAAAAATATCTACACCGCTATCTGTTTGAACATGGAAATATCTACACCGCTATCTGCATGAAAATGGAAATATCTACACTGCTATCTGCATATACATGGAAATATCTACACAGCTATCTCTTTACACATGGAAATAACTACACCGCTATCTGTATGAACATGGAAATATCTACACCGACATCTGTATGCACATGGAAATATCTGCACCGCCATCTGTATGAACATATAAATATCTACACCGCCATCTGTATTAAGATGGAGATATCTACACCGCTATCTGTATAAACATGGAAATATCTACACCGCTATCTGTATAAACATGGAAATATCTACACCGCTACCTGTATAAACATGGAAATATCTACACCGCTACCTGTATAAACATGGAAATATCAGCACCGCTATCTGTATGAACATGGAAATATCAGCCTCTCTATCTGTATGAACATGGAGATATCTACACCGCCATCTGTATGAACACGGATATATCTACACAGCCATCTGGATGAACATGGAAATATCTACACCGCTATCTGTATGAACATGGAAATATCTACACCGCTATCTGTATGAACATGGATATATCTACACAGCCATCTGGATGAACATGGAAATATCTACACCGCTATCTGTATGAACATGGAAATATCTACACCGCTATCTGTATGAACTTGGATATATCTACACAGCCATCTGGATGAACATGGAAATATCTACACCGCTATCTGTGTAAACATGCATACTTCTTCACCGCTATCTGTATAAACATGGAAATATATACACTGCTATCTGTATGAACATGGAAATATCTGCACCGCTATCTGTATGAACATGGAAATATCTACAGCGCTATCTGTTTGAACATGGAAATAGGTACACCGCTATCTGCATGAAAATGGAAATATCAACACTGCTATCTGCATATACATGGAAATATCTACACAGCTATCTCTTTACACATGGAAATAACTACACCGCTATCTGTATGAACATGGAAATATCTACACCGCCATCTGTATGAACTTGGAAATATCTGCACCGCCATCTGTATGAACATATAAATATCTACACCGCCATCTGTATTAAGATGGAGATATCCACACCGCTATCTGTATAAGCATGGAAATATCTACACCGCTATCTGTATAAACATGGAAATATCTACACCGCTATCTGTATAAACATGGAAATATCTACACTGCTACCTGTATAAACTTGGAAATATCAGCACCGCTATCTGTATGAACATGGAAATATCTACACCGCTATCTGTATGAACATGGAAATATCTACACCGCTATCTGTATGAACATGGAAATATCTACACCGCTATCTGTATGAACATGGAAATATCTACAAAGCTATCTGAATGAACATGGAAATATCTACACCGCTATCTGTTTGAACATGTAAATATCTACACCGCTATCTGCATGAAAATGGAAATATCTACAAAGCTATCTGCATATACATGGAAATATCTACACAGCTATCTCTTTACACATGGAAATAACTACACCGCTATATCTATAATCATGGAAATATCTACACCACCATCTGTATGAACATGGAAATATCTGCACCGCCATCTGTTTGAACATATAAATATCTACACCGCCATCTGTATTAAGAAGGAAATATCTAAACCGCTATCTGTATAAAGATGGAAATATCAGCACCGCTCTCTGTATGAAAATGGAAATATCTAAACCGCTATCTGTATGAACATGGAAATATCTACAACCCCATCTGTATAAACATGGAAATATCTACACCGCTACCTGTATAAACACGGAAATATCTGCACCGCTATCTGTATGAACATGGAAATGTCTACACCGCTATCTGAATGAACATGGAAATATCTACACCGCTATCTGATTGAACATGTAAATATCTACACCGCTATCTGCATGAAAATGGAAATATCTACAAAGCTATCTGCATATACATGGAAATATCTACACAGCTATCTCTTTACACATGGAAATAACTACACCGCTATCTCTATAAACATGGAAATATCTACACTGCCATCTGTATGAACATGGAAATATCTGCACCGCCATCTGTATGAACATATAAATATCTACACCGCCATCTGTATTAAGAAGGAAATATCTAAACCACTATCTGTATAAACATGGAAATATCTACACCGCTGCCTGTATAAATATGGAAATATCTGCACCGCTCTCTGTATGAAAATGGAGATATCTACACCGCTATCTGTATGAACATGGAAATATCTACACTGCTATCTGTATGAACATGGAAATAGCTTCACCGTTATCTGTATGAACATGGAAATAGCTACACCGCTATCTGTATGAACATGGAAATATCTACACCGCTATCTGTATGAACATGGATATATCTACACAGCCATCTGGATGAACATGCAAATATCTACACCGCTATCTGTAAGAACATGGAAATATCTACACCGCTATCTGTATGAACTTGGATATATCTACACAGCCATCTGGATGAACATAGACATATCTACACCGCTATCTGTGTAAACATGCATACTTCTTCACCGCTATCTGTGTAAACATGCATACATCTTCACCGCTATCTGTATAAACATGGAAATATCTACACCGCTATCTGTATGAACATGGAAATATCTACACCGCTATCTGTTTGAAGATGGAAATATATACATCGCTATCTGCATGAAAATGGAAATATCTACACAGCTATCTGCATATAGATGGAAATATCTACACAGCAATCTCTTTACACATGGAAATAACTACACCGCTATCTGTATGAACATGGACATATCTACACCGCCATCTGTATGAACATGGAAATATCTGCACCGCCATCAGTATGAGCATATAAATATCTACACCACCATCTGTATTAAGATGGAGATATCTACACCGCTATCTGAATAAACATGGAAATATCTACACCGCTATCTGTATAAACATGGAAATATCTACACCAATATCTGTATAAACATGGAAATATCTACACCGCTACCTGTAAACATGGAAATATCAGCACCGCTATCTGTATGAACATGGAAATATCTACACCGCTATCTGTATGAAAATGGAAATATCTACACCGCCATCTGTATGAACATGGAAATATCTGCACCGCCATCTGTATGAACATATAAATATCTACACCGCCATCTGTATTAAGATGGAGATAGCTACACCGCTATCTGAATAAACATGGAAATATCTACACCGCTAGCTGTATAAACATGGAAATATCAGCACCGCTATCTGTATGAACATGGAAATATCAGCCCCTCTATCTGTATGAACATGGAGATATCTACACCGCCATGTGTATGAACACGGATATATCTACACAGCCATCTGGATGAACATGGAAATATCTACACCGCTATCTGTATGAACATGGAAATAGCTACACCGCTATCTGTATGAACATGGAAATATCTACACCGCTATCTGTATGAACATGGAAATATCTACACCGCTATCTGTATGAACATGGAAATATCTTCACCGCCATCTGTACGAACATGGATATATCTACAGAGCCATCTGGATGAACATGGAAATATCTACAACCCCATCTGTATAAACATGGAAATATCTACACCGCTACCTGTATAAACACGGAAATATCTGCACCGCTATCTGTATGAACATGGAAATGTCTACACCGCTATCTGAATGAACATGGAAATATCTACACCGCTATCTGATTGAACATGTAAATATCTACACCGCTATCTGTATGAAAATGGAAATATCTACAAAGCTATCTGCATATACATGGAAATATCTACACAGCTATCTCTTTACACATGGAAATAACTACACCGCTATCTCTATAAACATGGAAATATCTACACTGCCATCTGTATGAACATGGAAATATCTGCACCGCCATCTGTATGAACATATAAATATCTACACCGCCATCTGTATTAAGAAGGAAATATCTAAACCGCTATCTGTATAAACATGGAAATATCTACACCGCTGCCTGTATAAACATGGAAATATCTGCACCGCTCTCTGTATGAAAATGGAGATATCTACACCGCTATCTGTATGAACATGGAAATATCTACACTGCTATCTGTATGAACATGGAAATATCCACACCGTTATCTGTATGAACATGGAAATATCTACACCGCTATCTGTATGAACTTGGATATATCTACACAGCCATCTGGATGAACATGGAAATATCTACACCGCTATCTGTGTAAACATGCATACTTTTTCACCGCTATCTGTATAAACATGGAAATATATACACTGCTATCTGTATGAACATGGAAATATCTGCACCGCTATCTGTATGAACATAAAAATATCTACACCGCTATCTGTTTGAACATGGAAATATCTACACCGCTATCTGCATGAAAATGGAAATATCTACACTGCTATCTGCATATACATGGAAATATCTACACAGCTATCTCTTTACACATGGAAATAACTACACCGCTATCTGTATGAACATGGAAATATCTACACCGACATCTGTATGCACATGGAAATATCTGCACCGCCATCTGTATGAACATATAAATATCTACACCGCCATCTGTATTAAGATGGAGATATCTACACCGCTATCTGTATAAACATGGAAATATCTACACCGCTATCTGTATAAACATGGAAATATCTACACCGCTACCTGTATAAACATGGAAATATCTACACCGCTACCTGTATAAACATGGAAATATCAGCACCGCTATCTGTATGAACATGGAAATATCAGCCTCTCTATCTGTATGAACATGGAGATATCTACACCGCCATCTGTATGAACACGGATATATCTACACAGCCATCTGGATGAACATGGAAATATCTACACCGCTATCTGTATGAACATGGAAATATCTACACCGCTATCTGTATGAACTTGGATATATCTACACAGCCATCTGGATGAACATGGAAATATCTACACCGCTATCTGTGTAAACATGCATACTTCTTCACCGCTATCTGTATAAACATGGAAATATATACACTGCTATCTGTATGAACATGGAAACATCTGCACCGCTATCTGTATGAACATGGAAATATCTACAGCGCTATCTGTTTGAACATGGAAATATGTACACCGCTATCTGCATGAAAATGGAAATATCAACACTGCTATCTGCATATACATGGAAATATCTACACAGCTATCTCTTTACACATGGAAATAACTACACCGCTATCTGTATGAACATGGAAATATCTACACCGCCATCTGTATGAACTTGGAAATATCTGCACCGCCATCTGTATGAACATATAAATATCTACACCGCCATCTGTATTAAGATGGAGATATCCACACCGCTATCTGTATAAGCATGGAAATATCTACACCGCTATCTGTATAAACATGGAAATATCTACACCGCTATCTGTATAAACATGGAAATATCTACACCGCTACCTGTATAAACTTGGAAATATCAGCACCGCTATCTGTATGAACATGGAAATATCTACACCGCTATCTGTATGAACATGGAAATATCTACACCGCTATCTGTATGAACATGGAAATATCTACACCGCTATCTGTATGAACATGGAAATATCTACAAAGCTATCTGAATGAACATGGAAATATCTACACCGCTATCTGTTTGAACATGTAAATATCTACACCGCTATCTGCATGAAAATGGAAATATCTACAAAGCTATCTGCATATACATGGAAATATCTACACAGCTATCTCTTTACACATGGAAATAACTACACCGCTATATCTATAATCATGGAAATATCTACACCACCATCTGTATGAACATGGAAATATCTGCACCGCCATCTGTTTGAACATATAAATATCTACACCGCCATCTGTATTAAGAAGGAAATATCTAAACCGCTATCTGTATAAAGATGGAAATATCAGCACCGCTCTCTGTATGAAAATGGAAATATCTAAACCGCTATCTGTATGAACATGGAAATATCTACACTGCTATCTGTAGGAACATGGAAATAGCTACCCCGTTATGTGTATGAAAATGGAAATAGCTACACCGCTATCTGTATGAACATGGAAATATCTATACCGATATCTGTATGAACATGGATATATCTACACAGTCATCTGGATGAACATGGAAATAGCTACACCGCTATCTGTATGAACATGGAAATATCTACACTGCTATCTGTATGAACAAGGAAATATCTTCACCGCCATCTGTACGAACATGGATATATCTAGAGAGCCATCTGGATGAACATGGAAATATCTACACCGCCATCTGTATGAACATATAAATATCTACACCGCCATCTGTATTAAGATGGAGATATCTACACCGCTATCTGTATAAACCTGAAAATACCTACACCGCTATCTATATAAACATGGAAATATCTACACCGCTATCTGGATAAACATGGAAATTTCTACACCGCTACCTGTATAAACATGGAAATATCAGCACCGCTATCTGTAGGAACATGGAGATATCTACACCGCCATCTGTATGAACATGGATATATCTACACAGCCATCTGGAGGAACATGGAAATATCTACAACGCTATCTGTACAAACATGGAAATATCTACACCGCTATCTGTATGAACATGGAAATAGCTACACCACTATCTGTATGAACATGGAAATATCTACACCACTATCTGAATGAACATGGAAATATCTACACCGCTATCTGTATGAACATGGATATATCTACATAGCCATCTGGATGAACATGGAAATATCTACACCGCTATCTGTATGAACATGGAAATACCTACACCGCTATCTGTGTAAACATACATACATCTTCACCGCTATCTGTATAAACATGGAAATATCTACACCGCTATCTGTATGAACATGGAAATATCTGCACCGCTATCTGTATGAACATGGAAATATCTACACCGCTATCTGTTTGAACATGGAAATATCTACACGGCTATCTGCATGAAAATGGAAATATCTACACTGCTATCTGCATATACATGGAAATATCTACACAGCTATCTCTTTACACATGGAAATAACTACACCGCTATCTGTATGAACATGGAAATATCTACACCGCCATCTGTATGAACATGGAAATATCTGCACCGCCATCTGTATGAACATATAAATATCTGCACCGCCATCTGTATTAAGATGGAGATATCTACACCGCTATCTGTATAAACATGGAAATATCTACACCGCTATCTGTTTGAACATGGAAATATCTACACGGCTATCTGCATGAAAATGGAAATATCTACACTGCTATCTGCATATACATGGAAATATCTACACAGCTATCTGTTTACACATGGAAATAACTACACCGCTATCTGTATGAACATGGAAATATCTACACCGCCATCTGTATGAACATGGAAATATCTGCACCGCCATCTGTATGAACATATAAATATCTACACCGCCATCTGTATTCAGATGGAGATATCTACACCGCTATCTGTATAAACATGGAAATATCTACACCGCTATCTGTATAAACATGGAAATATCTACACCGCTATCTGTATAAACATGGAAATATCTACACCGCTAGTTGTATAAACATGGAAATATCAGCACCGCTATCTGTATGAACATGGAAATATCTACACCGCTATCTGTATGAACATGGAAATATCTACACCGCCATCTGTATGAACATGGAAATATCTGCACCGCCATCTGTATGAACATATAAATATCTACACCGCCATCTGTATTAAGATGGAGATATCTACACCGCTATCTGAATAAACATGGAAATATCTACACCGCTATCTGTATAAACATGGAAATATCAGCACCGCTATCTGTATGAACATGGAAATATCAGCCGCTCTATCTGTATGAACATGGAGATATCTACACCGCCATCTGTATGAACACGGATATATCTACACAGCCATCTGGATGAACATGGAAATATCTACACCGCTATCTGTATGAACATGGAAATATCTACACCGCTATCTGTATGAACATGGATATATCTACACAGCCATCTGGATGAACATGGAAATATCTACACCGCTATCTGTATGAACATGGAAATATCTACACCGCTATCTGTATGAACTTGGATATATCTACACCGCCATCTGTATGAACATGGAAATTTGTGCACCGCCATCTGTATGAACATATAAATATCTACACCGCCATCTGTATTAAGATGGAGATATCTACCCTGCTATCTGTATAAACATGGAAATATCTACACCGCTATCTGTATAAACATGGAAATATCTAAACCGCTATCTGTATAAACATGGAAATATCTACACCGCTGCCTGTATAAACATGGAAATATCAGCACCGCTATCTGTATGAACATGGAAATATCAGCCCATCTATCTGTATGAACATGGAGATATCTACACCGCCATCTGTATGAACACGGATATATCTACACAGCCATCTGGATGAACATGGAAATATCTACACCGCTATCTGTATGAACATGGAAATAGCTACATCGCTATCTGTATGAACATGGAAATATCTACACCGCTATCTGTATGAACATGGAAATATCTACACCGCTATCTGTATGAACATGGAAATATCTTCACCGCCATCTGTACGAACATGGATATATCTACAGAGCCATCTGGATGAACATGGAAATATCTACAACCCCATCTGTATAAACATGGAAATATCTACACCGCTACCTGTATAAACACGGAAATATCTGCACCGCTATCTGTATGAACATGGAAATGTCTACACCGCTATCTGAATGAACATGGAAATATCTACACCGCTATCTGATTGAACATGTAAATATCTACACCGCTATCTGCATGAAAATGGAAATATCTACAAAGCTATCTGCATATACATGGAAATATCTACACAGCTATCTCTTTACACATGGAAATAACTACACCGCTATCTCTATAAACATGGAAATATCAGCACCGCCATCTGTATGAACATGGAAATATCTACACCGCCATCTGTATTAAGAAGTAAATATCTAAACCGCTATCTGTATAAACATGGAAATATCTACACCGCTGCCTGTATAAACATGGAAATATCTGCACCGCTCTCTGTATGAAAATGGAGATATCTACACCGCTATCTGTATGAACATGGAAATATCTACACTGCTATCTGTATGAACATGGAAATAGCTACACCGTTATCTGTATGAACATGGAAATAGCTACACCGCTATCTGTATGAACATGGAAATATCTACACCGCTATCTGTATGAACATGGATATATCTACACAGCCAACTGGATGAACATGGAAATATCTACACTGCTATCAGTATGAACATGGAAATATCTACACCGCTATCTGTATGAACTTGGATATATCTACACAGCCATCTGGATGAACATGGAAATATCTACACCGCTATCTGTGTAAACATGCATACTTCTTCACCGCTATCTGTATAAAAATGGAAATATATACTCTGCTATCTGTATGAACATGGAAATATCTGCACCGCTATCTGTATGTACATGGAAATATCTACACCGCTATCTGTTTGAACATGGAAATATCTACACCGCTATCTGCATGAAAATGGAAATATCTACACTGCTATCTGCATATACATGGAAATAACTAAACAGCTATCTCTTTACACATGGAAATAACTACACCGCTATCTGTATAAACATGCAAATATCTACACCGCTATCTGTATAAACATGGAAATATCTACACCGCTATCTGTATAAACATGGAAATATCTACACCGCTACCTGTATAAACATGAAAATATTAGCACCGCTATCTGTATGAACATGGAAATATCTACACCGCTATCTGTATGAACATGGAAATATCTACACTGCTATCTGTATGAACATGGAAATATCTACACCGCTATCTGTATGAACATGGATATATCTACACAGCCCTCTGGATGAACATGGAAATATCCACACCGATATCTGTATGAACATGGAAATATCTACACCGCTATCTGTATGAACTTTGATATATCTACACAGCCATCTGTATGAACATGGAAATATCTACACCGCTCTCTGTGTAAACATGCATACTTCTTCACCGCTATCTGTATAAACATGGAAATATATACACTGCTATCTGTATGAACATGGAAATATCTGCACCGCTATCTGTATGAACATGGAAATATCTACACCGCTATCTGTTTGAACATGGAAATATCTACACCGCTATCTGCATGAAAATGGAAATACCTACACTGCTATCTGCATTTACATGGAAATATCTACACAGCTATCTCTTTACACATGGAAATAACTACACCGCTATCTGTATGAACATGGAAATATCTACACCGCCATCTGTATGAACATGGAAATATCTGCAGCGCCATCTGTATGAACATGGAAATATCTACACCGCTATCTGTATAAACATGGAAATATCTACACCGCTATCTGTATAAACATGGAAATATCTACACCGTTACCTGTATAAACATGGAAATATCAGCACCGCTATCTGTATGAACATGGAAATATCTACACCGCTATCTGTATGAACATGGAAATATCTACACCGCTATCTGTATGAACATGGAAATATCTACACCGCTATCTGTATGAACATGGAAATATCTACAAAGCTATCTGAATGAACATGGAAATATCTACACCGCTATCTGTTTGAACATGTAAATATCTACACCGCTATCTGCATGAAAAGGGAAATATCTACAAAGCTATCTGCATATACATGGAAATATCTACACAGCTATCTCTTTACACATGGAAATAACTACACCGCTATATCTATAAACATGGAAATATCTACACCACCATCTGTATGAACATGGAAATATCTGCACCGCCATCTGTTTGAACATATAAATATCTACACCACCATCTGTATTAAGAAGGAAATATCTAAACCGCTATCTGTGTAAAGATGGAAATTTCAGCACCGCTATCTGTATGAAAATGGAAATATCTAAACCGCTATCTGTATGAACATGGAAATATCTACACCGCTATCTGTATGAACATGGAAATATCTACACCGCTATCTGTATGAACATGGAAATATCTTCACCGCCATCTGTACGAACATGGATATATCTACAGAGCCATCTGGATGAACATGGAAATATCTACAACCCCATCTGTATAAACATGGAAATATCTACACCGCTACCTGTATAAACACGGAAATATCTGCACCGCTATCTGTATGAACATGGAAATGTCTACACCTCTATCTGAATGAACATGGAAATATCTACACCGCTATCTGATTGAACATGTAAATATCTACACCGCTATCTGCATGAAAATGGAAATATCTACAAAGCTATCTGCATATACATGGAAATATCTACACAGCTATCTCTTTACACATGGAAATAACTACACCGCTATCTCTATAAACATGGAAATATCTACACTGCCATCTGAATGAACATGGAAATATCTGCACCGCCATCTGTATGAACATATAAATATCTACACCGCCATCTGTATTAAGAAGGAAATATCTAAACCGCTATCTGTATAAACATGGAAATATCTACACCGCTGCCTGTATAAACATGGAAATATCTGCACCGCTCTCTGTATGAAAATGGAGATATCTACACCGCTATCTGTATGAACATGGAAATATCTACACTGCTATCTGTATGAACATGGAAATAGCTTCACCGTTACCTGTATGAACATGGAAATAGCTACACCGCTATCTGTATGAACATGGAAATATCTACACCGCTATCTGTATGAACATGGATATATCTACACAGCCATCTGGATGAACATGCAAATATCTACACCGCTATCTGTAAGAACATGGAAATATCTACACCGCTATCTGTATGAACTTGGATATATCTACACAGCCATCTGGATGAACATAGACATATCTACACCGCTATCTCTGTAAACATGCATACTTCTTCAGCGCTATCTGTGTAAACATGCATACATCTTCACCGCTATCTGTATAAACATGGAAATATCTACACCGCTATCTGTATGAACATGGAAATATCTACACCGCTATCTGTTTGAAGATGGAAATATATACATCGCTATCTGCATGAAAATGGAAATATCTACACAGCTATCTGCATATAGATGGAAATATCTACACAGCAATCTCTTTACACATGGAAATAACTACACCGCTATCTGTATGAACATGGACATATCTACACCGCCATCTGTATGAACATGGAAATATCTGCACCGCCATCAGTATGAGCATATAAATATCTACACCACCATCTGTATTAAGATGGAGATATCTACACCGCTATCTGAATAAACATGGAAATATCTACACCGCTATCTGTATAAACATGGAAATATCTACACCAATATCTGTATAAACATGGAAATATCTACACCGCTACCTGTAAACATGGAAATATCAGCACCGCTATCTGTATGAACATGTAAATATCTACACCGCTATCTGTATGAAAATGGAAATATCTACACCGCCATCTGTATGAACATGGAAATATCTGCACCGCCAACTGTATGAACATATAAATACCTACACCGCCATCTGTATTAAGATGGAGATATCTACACCGCTATCTGAATAAACATGGAAATATCTACACCGCTATCTGTATAAACATGGAAATATCAGCACCGCTATCTGTATGAACATGGAAATATCAGCCCCTCTATCTGTATGAACATGGAGATATCTACACCGCCATCTGTATGAACACGGATATATCTACACAGCCATCTGGTTGAACATGGAAATATCTACACCGCTATCTGTATGAACATGGAAATAGCTACACCGCTATCTGTATGAACATGGAAATATCTACACCGCTGTCTGTATGAACATGGAAATATCTACACCGCTATCTGTATGAACATGGAAATATCTTCACCGCCATCTGTACGAACATGGATATATCTACAGAGCCATCTGGATGAACATGGAAATATCTACAACCCCATCTCTATAAACATGGAAATATCTACACCGCTACCTGTATAAACACGGAAATATCTGCACCGCTATCTGTATGAACATGGAAATGTCTACACCGCTATCTGAATGAACATGGAAATATCTACACCGCTATCTGATTGAACATGTAAATATCTACACCGCTATCTGTATGAAAATGGAAATATCTACAAAGCTATCTGCATATACATGGAAATATCTACACAGCTATCTCTTTACACATGGAAATAACTACACCGCTATCTCTATAAACATGGAAATATCTACACTGCCATCTGTATGAACATGGAAATATCTGCACCGCCATCTGTATGAACATATAAATATCTACACCGCCATCTGTATTAAGAAGGAAATATCTAAACCGCTATCTGTATAAACATGGAAATATCTACACCGCTGCCTGTATAAACATGGAAATATCTGCACCGCTCTCTGTATGAAAATGGAGATATCTACACCGCTATCTGTATGAACATGGAAATATCTACACTGCTCTCTGTATGAACATGGAAATATCCACACCGTTATCTGTATGAACATGGAAATATCTACACCGCTATCTGTATGAACTTGGATATATCTACACAGCCATCTGGATGAACATGGAAATATCTACACCGCTATCTGTGTAAACATGCATACTTCTTCACCGCTATCTGTATAAACATGGAAATATATACACTGCTATCTGTATGAACATGGAAATATCTGCACCGCTATCTGTATGAACATAAAAATATCTACACCGCTATCTGTTTGAACATGGAAATATCTACACCGCTATCTGCATGAAAATGGAAATATCTACACTGCTATCTGCATATACATGGAAATATCTACACAGCTATCTCTTTACACATGGAAATAACTACACCGCTATCTGTATGAACATGG
This sequence comes from Gorilla gorilla gorilla, assembly GCF_029281585.2. Classification (NCBI taxonomy): domain Eukaryota; kingdom Metazoa; phylum Chordata; class Mammalia; order Primates; family Hominidae; genus Gorilla; species Gorilla gorilla. The sequence continues at coordinate 4,662,893 of NC_073234.2, forward strand.
AAATATCTACACCGACATCTGTATGCACATGGAAATATCTGCACCGCCATCTGTATGAACATATAAATATCTACACCGCCATCTGTATTAAGATGGAGATATCTACACCGCTATCTGTATAAACATGGAAATATCTACACCGCTATCTGTATAAACATGGAAATATCTACACCGCTACCTGTATAAACATGGAAATATCTACACCGCTACCTGTATAAACATGGAAATATCAGCACCGCTATCTGTATGAACATGGAAATATCAGCCTCTCTATCTGTATGAACATGGAGATATCTACACCGCCATCTGTATGAACACGGATATATCTACACAGCCATCTGGATGAACATGGAAATATCTACACCGCTATCTGTATGAACATGGAAATATCTACACCGCTATCTGTATGAACATGGATATATCTACACAGCCATCTGGATGAACATGGAAATATCTACACCGCTATCTGTATGAACATGGAAATATCTACACCGCTATCTGTATGAACTTGGATATATCTACACAGCCATCTGGATGAACATGGAAATATCTACACCGCTATCTGTGTAAACATGCATACTTCTTCACCGCTATCTGTATAAACATGGAAATATATACACTGCTATCTGTATGAACATGGAAATATCTGCACCGCTATCTGTATGAACATGGAAATATCTACAGCGCTATCTGTTTGAACATGGAAATATGTACACCGCTATCTGCATGAAAATGGAAATATCAACACTGCTATCTGCATATACATGGAAATATCTACACAGCTATCTCTTTACACATGGAAATAACTACACCGCTATCTGTATGAACATGGAAATATCTACACCGCCATCTGTATGAACTTGGAAATATCTGCACCGCCATCTGTATTAACATATAAATATCTACACCGCCATCTGTATTAAGATGGAGATATCCACACCGCTATCTGTATAAGCATGGAAATATCTACACCGCTATCTGTATAAACATGGAAATATCTACACCGCTATCTGCATGAAAATGGAAATACCTACACTGCTATCTGCATATACATGGAAATATCTACACAGCTATCTCTTTACACATGGAAATAACTACACCGCTATCTGTATGAACATGGAAATATCTACACCGCCATCTGTATGAACATGGAAATATCTGCAGCGCCATCTGTATAAACATGGAAATATCTACACCGCTATCTGTATAAACATGGAAATATCTACACCGCTATCTGTATAAACATGGAAATATCTACACCGTTACCTGTATAAACATGGAAATATCAGCACCGCTATCTGTATGAACATGGAAATATCTACACCGCTATCTGTAGGAACATGGAAATATCTACACCGCTATCTGTATGAACATGGAAATATCTACACTGCTATCTGTATGAACATGGAAATATCTACAAAGCTATCTGAATGAACATGGAAATATCTACACCGCTATCTGTTTGAACATGTAAATATCTACACCGCTATCTGCATGAAAATGGAAATATCTACAAAGCTATCTGCATATACATGGAAATATCTACACAGCTATCTCTTTACACATGGAAATAACTACTCCGCTATATCTATAAACATGGAAATATCTACACCACCATCTGTATGAACATGGAAATATCTGCACCGCCATCTGTTTGAACATATAAATATCTACACCACCATCTGTATTAAGAAGGAAATATCTAAACCGCTATCTGTGTAAAGATGGAAATATCAGCACCGCTATCTGTATGAAAATGGAAATATCTAAACCGCTATCTGTATAAACATGGAAATATCTACACCGCTACCTGTATAAACTTGGAAATATCAGCACCGCTATCTGTATGAACATGGAAATATCTACACCGCTATCTGTATGAACATGGAAATATCTACACCGCTATCTGTATGAACATGGAAATATCTACACCGCTATCTGTATGAACATGGAAATATCTACAAAGCTATCTGAATGAACATGGAAATATCTACACCGCTATCTGTTTGAACATGTAAATATCTACACCGCTATCTGCATGAAAATGGAAATATCTACAAAGCTATCTGCATATACATGGAAATATCTACACAGCTATCTCTTTACACATGGAAATAACTACACCGCTATATCTATAAACATGGAAATATCTACACCACCATCTGTATGAACATGGAAATATCTGCACCGCCATCTGTGTGAACATATAAATATCTACACCGCCATCTGTATTAAGAAGGAAATATCTAAACCGCTATCTGTATAAAGATGGAAATATCAGCACCGCTATCTGTATGAAAATGGAAATATCTAAACCGCTATCTGTATGAACATGGAAATATCTACACTGCTATCTGTAGGAACATGGAAATAGCTACCCCGTTATGTGTATGAAAATGGAAATAGCTACACCGCTATCTGTATGAACATGGAAATATCTACACCGATATCTGTATGAACATGGATATATCTACACAGCCATCTGGATGAACATGGAAATATCTACACCGCTATCTGTTTGAACATGTAAATATCTACACCGCTATCTGTATGAAAATGGAAATATCTACACCGCTACCTGTATAAACATGGAAATATCAGCACCGCTATCTGTATAAACATGGAAATATCTACACCGCTAACTGTATAAACATGGAAATATCTACACCGCTATCTGGATAAACATGGAAATATCTACACCGCTATCTGTATAAACATGGAAATATCAGCACCGCTATCTGGATAAACACGGAAATATCAGCACCACCATCTGTATGAACATGGAAATATCTACACCGCTATCTGTATGAACATGGAAATATCAACACCGCCCTCTGGATGAACATGGAAATATCCACACCGATATCTGTGTAAACATGCATACATCTTCACCGCTATCTGTATAAACATGGAAATATCTACACCGCTATCTGTATGAACATGGAAATATCTACACCGCTATCTGTTTGAAGATGGAAATACATACACCGCTATCTGCTTGAAAATGGAAATATCTACACAGCTATCTGCATATACATGGAAATATCTACACAGCTATCTCTTTACACATGGAAATAACTACACCGCTATCTGTATGAACATGGAAATATCTACACCGCCATCTGTATGAACATGGAAATATCTGCACCGCCATCTGTATAAACATATAAATATCTACACCGCCATCTGTATTATGATGGAGATATCTACACCGCTATCTGTATAAACTTGGAAATATCTACACCGCTATCTGTATAAACATGGAAATACCTACACCGCTATCTGTATAAACATGGAAATATCAGCACCGCTCTCTGTATGAACATGGAAATATCAGCCCCTCTATCTGTATGAACATGGAAGTATCTACACCGCTATCTCTATGAACATGGAAATATCTACACCGCTATCTGTTTGAACATGGAAATATCTATACCGCTATCTGCATGAAAATGGAAATACATACACAGCTATCTGCATATACATGGAAATATCTACACAGCTATCTCTTTACACATGGAAATAACTACACCGCTATCTGTATGAACATGGAAATATCTTCACCGCCATCTGTAGGAACATGGATATATCTACACAGCCATCTGGATGAACATGGAAATATCTACACCGCTATCTGTTTGAACATGGAAATATCTACACCGCTATCTGTGTAAACATGCATACATCTTCACCGCTATCTCTATAAACATGGAAATATCTACACTGCTATCTGTATGAACATAGAAATATCTACACCGCTATCTGTTTGAACATGGAAATATCTACACCGCTATCTGCATGAAAATGGAAATATCTACAAAGCTATCTGCATATACATGGAAACATCTACACAGCTATCTCTTTACACATGGAAATAACTACACCGCTAAATCTATAAACATGGAAATACCTACACCGCCATCTGTATGAACATGGAAATATCTGCACCACCATCTGTATGAACATATAAATATCTACACCGCCATCTGTATTAAGAAGGAAATATCTAAACCGCTATCTGTATGAACATTGAAATATCTACACCGCTATCTGTATTAACATGGAAATATCTACACCGCTATCTGTGTAAACATGCATATATCTTCACCGCTATCTGTATAAACATGGAAATATCTACAACGCTATCTGTATGAACATGGAAATATCTACACCGCTATCTGTACGAACATGGAAATATCTAAACCGATATCTGCCTGAAAATAGAAATATCTACACAGCTATCTGCATATACATGGAAATATCTACAAAGCTATCCCTTTACACATGGAAATAACTGCACCACTATCTCTATAAACACGGAAATATCTACACTGCCATCTGTATGAACATGGAAATATCTGCACCGCCATCTGTATAAACATATATATATCTACACCGCCATCTGTATTTAAATGGAGATATCTACACCGCTATCTGTATAAACTTGGAAATATCTACACCGCTATCTGTATAAACATGGAAATACCTACACCGCTATCTGTATAAACATGGAAATATCTACACCGCTATCTGTATGAACATGGAAATAGCTACACTGCTATCTGTATGAACATGGAAATATCTACACCACTATCTGTAGGAACATGGAAATATCTACACCGCTATCAGCATGAACATGGATATATCTACACAGCCATCTGGATGAACATGGAAATATCTACACCGCTATCTGGATGAACATGGAAATATCTACACTGCTATCTGTGTAAACATGCATACATCTTCACCGCAATCTGTATAAGCATGGAAATATCAACACCGCTATCTGTATGAACGTGGAAATATCTACACCGCTCTCTGTATGAACATGGAAATAGCTACACCGCTACCTGTATAAACATGGAAATATCAGCACCGCCATCTGTATGAACATGGAAATATCTACACCGCTATCTGTATGAACTTGGAAATATCTACACTGCTATCTGTATGAACATGGAAATATCTACACCGCTATCTCTATGAACATGGATATATCTACACAGCCCTCTGGATGAACATGGAAATATCCACACCGATATCTGTATGAACATGGAAATATCTACACCGCTATCTGTATGAACTTGGATATATCTACACAGCCGTCTGGATGAACATGGAAATATCTACACCGCTATCTGTGTAAACATGCATACTTCTTCACCGCTATCTGTATAAACATGGAAATATATACACCGCTATCTGTATGAACATGGAAATATCTACACTGCTATCTGTTTGAACATGGAAATCTATACACCGCTATCTGCATGAAAATGGAAATATCTACACTGCTATCGGCATATACATGGAAATATCTACACAGCTATCTCTTTACACATGGAAATAACTACACCGCTATCTGTATGAACATGGAAATATCTACACCGCCATCTGTATGAACATGGAAATATCTGCACCGCCATCTGTATGAACATATAAATATCTACACCGCCATCTGTATTAAGATGGAGATATCTACAACGCTATCTGTATAAACATGGAAATATATACACCGCTATCTGTATAAACATGGAAATATCTACACCGCTACCTGTATAAACATGGAAATATCTACACCGCTACCTGTATAAACATGGAAATATCAGCACCGCTATCTGTATGAACATGGAAATATCTACACCGCTATCTGTATGAACATGGAAATATCTACACCGCTATCTGTATGAACATGGAAATATCTACACCGCTATCTGTATGAACATGGAAATATCTACAAAGCTATCTGAATGAACATGGAAATATCTACACCGCTATCTGTTTGCACATGTAAATATCTAAACCACTATCTGCATGAAAATGGAAATATCTACAAAGCTATCTGCATATACATGGAAATATCTACACAGCTATCTCTTTGCACATGGAAATAACTACACCGCTATATCTATAAACATGGAAATATCTACACCACCATCTGTATGAACATGGAAATATCTGCACCGCCATCTGTTTGAACATATAAATATCTACACCGCCATCTGTATTAAGAAGGAAATATCTAAACCGCTATCTGTATAAAGATGGAAATATCAGCACCGCTCTCTGTATGAACATGGAAATATCTAAACCGCTATCTGTATGAACATGGAAATATCTACACTGCTATCTGTATGAACATGGAAATAGCTACCCAGTTATGTGTATGAAAATGGAAATAGCTACACCGCTATCTGTATGAACATGGAAATATCTACACTGATATCTGTATGAACATGGATATATCTACACAGCCATCTGGATGAACATGGAAATAGCTACGCCGCTATCTGTATGAACATGGAAATATCTACACCGCTATCTGTATGAACAAGGAAATATCTTCACCGCCATCTGTACGAACATGGATATATCTACAGAGCCATCTGGATGAACATGGAAATATCTACACCGCCATCTGTATGAACATATAAATATCTACACCGCCATCTGTATTAAGATGGAGATATCTACCCCGCTATCTGTATAATCCTGAAAATATCTACACCGCCATCTATATAAACATGGAAATATCTACACCGCTATCTGAATAAACATGGAAATTTCTACACCGCTACCTGTATAAACATGGAAATATCAGCACCGCTATCTGTAGGAACATGGAGATATCTACACCGCCATCTGTATGAACATGGATATATCTACACAGCCATCTGGAGGAACATGGAAATATCTACAACGCTATCTGTACGAACATGGAAATATCTACACCGCTATCTGTATGAACATGGAAATAGCTACACCACTTTCTGTATGAACATGGAAATATCTACACCACTATCTGAATGAACATGGAAATATCTACACCGCTATCTGTATGAACATGGAAATATCTACACCGCCATCTGTATGAACATGGAAATATCTGCACCGACATCTGTATGAACATATAAATATCTACACCGCCATCTGTATTAAGATGGAGATATCTACACCGCTATCTGTATAAACATGGAAATATCTACACCGCTATCTGTATAAACATGGTAATATCTACACCGCTATCTGTATAAACATGGAAATATCTACACCGCTACCTGTATAAACATGGAAATATCAGCACCGCTATCTGTATGAACATGGAAATATCTACACCGCTATCTGTATGAACATGGAAATATCTACACCGCCATCTGTATGAACATGGAAATATCTGCACCGCCATCTGTATGAACATATAAATATCTACACCGCCATCTGTATTAAGATGGAGATATCTACACCGCTATCTGAATAAACATGGAAATATCTACACCGCTATCTGTATAAACATGGAAATATCAGCACCGCTATCTGTATGAACATGGAAATATCAGCCCCTCTATCTGTATGAACATGGAGATATCTACACCGCCATCTGTATGAACACGGATATATCTACACAGCCATCTGGATGAACATGGAAATATCTACACCGCTATCTGTATGAACATGGAAATAGCTACACCGCTATCTGTATGAACATGGAAATATCTACACCGCTATCTGTATGAACATGGAAATATCTACACCGCTATCTGTATGCACATGGAAATATCTTCACCGCCATCTGTACGAACATGGATATATCTACAGAGCCATCTGGATGAACATGGAAATATCTTCAACCCCATCTGTATAAACATGGAAATATCTACACCGCTAGCTGTATAAACACGGAAATATCAGCACCGCTATCTGTATGAACATGGAAATATCTACACCGCTATCTGTATGAACATGGAAATATCTACACTGCTATCTGTATGAACATGGAAATATCTACACCGCTATCTGTATGAACATGGATATATCTACACAGCCCTCTGGATGAACATGGAAATATCCACACCGATATCTGTGTAAACATGCATACACCTTCACCGCTATCTGTATAAACATGGAAATACCTACACCGCTATCTGTATGAACATGGAAATATCTACACCGCTATCTGTTTGAAGATGGAAATACATACACCGCTATCTGCTTGAAAATGGAAATATCTACACAGCTATCTGCATATACATGGAAATATCTACACAGCTATCTCTTTACACATGGAAATAACTACACCGCTATCTGTATGAACATGGAAATATCTACACCGCTATCTTTATGAACATGGAAATATCTGCACCGCCATCTGTATGAACATATAAATATCTACACCGCCATCTGTATTAAGATGGAGATATCTGCACCACTATCTGAATAAACATGGAAGTATCTACACCGCTATCTGTACGAACTTGGAAATATCTAAACCGCTATCTGCATGAAAATAGAAATATCTACACAGCTATCTGCATATACATGGAAATATCTACAAAGCTATCTCTTTACACATGGAAATAACTACACCGCTATCTCTATAAACACGGAAATATCTACACCGCCATCTGTATGAACATGGAAATATCTGCACCGCTATCTGTATGAACATGGATATATCTACACAGCCCTCTGGATGAACATGGAAATATCCACACCGATATCTGTGTAAACATGCATACATCTTCACCGCTATCTGTATAAACATGGAAATATCTACACCGCTATCTGTATGAACATGGAAATATCTACACCGCTATCTGTTTGAAGATGGAAATACATACATCGCTATCTGCTTGAAAATGGAAATATCTACACAGCTATCTGCATATACATGGAAATATCTACACAGCTATCTCTTTACACATGGAAATAACTACACCGCTATCTGTATGAACATGGAAATATCTACACCGCCATCTGTATGAACATGGAAATATCTGCACCGCCATCTGTATAAACATATAAATATCTACACCGCCATCTGTATTATGATGGAGATATCTACACCGCTATCTGTATAAACTTGGAAATATCTACACCGCTATCTGTATAAACATGGAAATACCTACACCGCTATCTGTATAAACATGGAAATATCAGCACCGCTCTCTGTATGAACATGGAAATATCAGCCCCTCTATCTGTATGAACATGGAAGTATCTACACCGCTATCTCTATGAACATGGAAATATCTACACCGCTATCTGTTTGAACACGGAAATATCTATACCGCTATCTGCATGAAAATGGAAATACATACACAGCAATCTGCATATACATGGAAATATCTACACAGCTATCTCTTTACACATGGAAATAACTACACCGCTATCTGTATGAACATGGAAATATCTTCACCGCCATCTGTAGGAACATGGATATATCTACACAGCCATCTGGATGAACATGGAAATATCTACACCGCTATCTGTTTGAACATGGAAATATCTACACCGCTATCTGTGTAAACATGCATACATCTTCACCGCTATCTCTATAAACATGGAAATATCTACACTGCTATCTGTATGAACATAGAAATATCTACACCGCTATCTGTTTGAACATGGAAATATCTACACCGCTATCTGCATGAAAATGGAAATATCTACAAAGCTATCTGCATATACATGGAAACATCTACACAGCTATCTCTTTACACATGGAAATAACTACACCGCTAAATCTATAAACATGGAAATACCTACACCGCCATCTGTATGAACATGGAAATATCTGCACCACCATCTGTATGAACATATAAATATCTACACCGCCATCTGTATTAAGAAGGAAATATCTAAACCGCTATCTGTATGAACATTGAAATATCTACACCGCTATCTGTATGAACATGGAAATATCTACACCGCTATCTGTGTAAACATGCATATATCTTCACCGCTATCTGTATAAACATGGAGATATCTACAACGCTATCTGTATGAACATGGAAATATCTACACCGCTATCTGTACGAACATGGAAATATCTAAACCGCTATCTGCATGAAAATAGAAATATCTACACAGCTATCTGCATATACATGGAAATATCTACAAAGCTATCTCTTTACACATGGAAATAACTACACCGCTATCTCTATAAACACGGAAATATCTACACTGCCATCTGTATGAACATGGAAATATCTGCACCGCCATCTGTATAAACATATAAATATATACACCGCCATCTGTATTTAGATGGAGATATCTACACCGCTATCTGTATAAACTTGGAAATATCTACACCGCTATCTGTATAAACATGGAAATACCTACACCGCTATCTGTATAAACATGGAAATATCTACACCGCTATCTGTATGAACATGGAAATATCTACACTGCTATCTGTATGAACATGGAAATATCTACACCACTATCTGTAGGAACATGGAAATATCTACACCGCTATCAGCATGAACATGGATATATCTACACAGCCATCTGGATGAACATGGAAATATCTACACCGCTATCTGCATGAACATGGAAATATCTACACTGCTATCTGTGTAAACATGCATACATCTTCACCGCAATCTGTATAAGCATGGAAATATCAACACCGCTATCTGTATGAACGTGGAAATATCTACACCGCTCTCTGTATGAACATGGAAATAGCTACACCGCTACCTGTATAAACATGGAAATATCAGCACCGCCATCTGTATGAACATGGAAATATCTACACCGCTATCTGTATGAACTTGGAAATATCTACACTGCTATCTGTATGAACATGGAAATATCTACACCGCTATCTCTATGAACATGGATATATCTACACAGCCCTCTGGATGAACATGGAAATATCCACACCGATATCTGTATGAACATGGAAATATCTACACCGCTATCTGTATGAACTTGGATATATCTACACAGCCATCTGGATGAACATGGAAATATCTACACCGCTATCTGTGTAAATATGCATACTTCTTCACCGCTATCTGTATAAACATGGAAATATATACACCGCTATCTGTATGAACATGGAAATATCTACACTGCTATCTGTTTGAACATGGAAATCTCTACACCGCTATCTGCATGAAAATGGAAATATCTACACTGCTATCTGCATATACATGGAAATATCTACACAGCTATCTCTTTACACATGGAAATAACTACACCGATATCTGTATGAACATGGAAATATCTACACCGCCATCTGTATGAACATGGAAATATCTGCACCGCCATCTGTATGAACATATAAATATCTACACCGCCATCTGTATTAAGATGGAGATATCTACAACGCTATCTGTATAAACATGGAAATATCTACACCGCTATCTGTATAAACATGGAAATATCTACACCGCTATCTGTATAAACATGGAAATATCTACACCGCTACCTGTATAAACATGGAAATATCAGCACCGCTATCTGTATGAACATGGAAATATCTACACCGCTATCTGTATGAACATGGAAATATCTACACCGCTATCTGTATGAACATGGAAATATCTACACCGCTATCTGTATGAACATGGAAATATCTACAAAGCTATCTGAATGAACATGGAAATATCTACACCGCTATCTGTTTGAACATGTAAATATCTAAACCACTATCTGCATGAAAATGGAAATATCTACAAAGCTATCTGCATATACATGGAAATATCTACACAGCTATCTCTTTGCACATGGAAATAACTACACCGCTATATCTATAAACATGGAAATATCTACACCACCATCTGTATGAACATGGAAATATCTGCACCGCCATCTGTTTGAACATATAAATATCTACACCGCCATCTGTATTAAGAAGGAAATATCTAAACCGCTATCTGTATAAAGATGGAAATATCAGCACCGCTCTCTGTATGAACATGGAAATATCTAAACCGCTATCTGTATGAACATGGAAATATCTACACTGCTATCTGTATGAACATGGAAATAGCTACCCAGTTATGTGTATGAAAATGGAAATAGCTACACCGCTATCTGTATGAACATGGAAATATCTACACTGATATCTGTATGAACATGGATATATCTACACAGCCATCTGGATGAACATGGAAATAGCTACGCCGCTATCTGTATGAACATGGAAATATCTACACCGCTATCTGTATGAACAAGGAAATATCTTCACCGCCATCTGTACGAACATGGATATATCTACAGAGCCATCTGGATGAACATGGAAATATCTACACCGCCATCTGTATGAACATATAAATATCTACACCGCCATCTGTATTAAGATGGAGATATCTACCCCGCTATCTGTATAATCCTGAAAATATCTACACCGCCATCTATATAAACATGGAAATATCTACACCGCTATCTGAATAAACATGGAAATTTCTACACCGCTACCTGTATAAACATGGAAATATCAGCAACGCTATCTGTAGGAACATGGAGATATCTACACCGCCATCTGTATGAACATGGATATATCTACACAGCCATCTGGAGGAACATGGAAATATCTACAACGCTATCTGTACGAACATGGAAATATCTACACCGCTATCTGTATGAACATGGAAATAGCTACACCACTTTCTGTATGAACATGGAAATATCTACACCACTATCTGAATGAACATGGAAATATCTACACCGCTATCTGTATGAACATGGAAATATCTACACGGCCATCTGTATGAACATGGAAATATCTGCACCGACATCTGTATGAACATATAAATATCTACACCGCCATCTGTATTAAGATGGAGATATCTACACCGCTAACTGTATAAACATGGAAATATCTACACCGCTATCTGTATAAACATGGTAATATCTACACCGCTATCTGTATAAACATGGAAATATCTACACCGCTACCTGTATAAACATGGAAATATCAGCACCGCTATCTGTATGAACATGGAAATATCTACACCGCTATCTGTATGAACATGGAAATATCTACACCGCCATCTGTATGAACATGGAAATATCTGCACCGCCATCTGTATGAACATATAAATATCTACACCGCCATCTGTATTAAGATGGAGATATCTACACCGCTATCTGAATAAACATGGAAATATCTACACCGCTATCTGTATAAACATGGAAATATCAGCACCGCTATCTGTATGAACATGGAAATATCAGCCCCTCTATCTGTATGAACATGGAGATATCTACACCGCCATCTGTATAAACACGGATATATCTACACAGCCATCTGGATGAACATGGAAATATCTACACCGCTATCTGTATGAACACGGAAATAGCTACACGGCTATCTGTATGAACATGGAAATATCTACACCGCTATCTGTATGAACATGGAAATATCTACACCGCTATCTGTATGCACATGGAAATATCTTCACCGCCATCTGTACGAACATGGATATATCTACAGAGCCATCTGGATGAACATGGAAATATCTACAACCCCATCTGTATAAACATGGAAATATCTACACCGCTAGCTGTATAAACACGGAAATATCAGCACCGCTATCTGTATGAACATGGAAATATCTACACCGCTATCTGTATGAACATGGAAATATCTACACTGCTATCTGTATGAACATGGAAATATCTACACCGCTATCTGTATGAACATGGATATCTCTACACAGCCCTCTGGATGAACATGGAAATATCCACACCGATATCTGTGTAAACATGCATACACCTTCACCGCTATCTGTATAAACATGGAAATACCTACACCGCTATCTGTATGAACATGGAAATATCTACACCGCTATCTGTTTGAAGATGGAAATACATACACCGCTATCTGCTTGAAAATGGAAATATCTACACAGCTATCTGCATATACATGGAAATATCTACACAGCTATCTCTTTACACATGGAAATAACTACACAGCTATCTGTATGAACATGGAAATATCTACACCGCTATCTGTATGAACATGGAAATATCTGCACCGCCATCTGTATGAACATATAAATATCTACACCGCCATCTGTATTAAGATGGAGATATCTGCACCACTATCTGAATAAACATGGAAGTATCTACACCGCTATCTGTACGAACTTGGAAATATCTAAACCGCTATCTGCATGAAAATAGAAATATCTACACAGCTATCTGCATATACATGGAAATATCTACAAAGCTATCTCTTTACACATGGAAATAACTACACCGCTATCTCTATAAACACGGAAATATCTACACCGCCATCTGTATGAACATGGAAATATCTGCACCGCTATCTGTATGAACATGGATATATCTACACAGCCCTCTGGATGAACATGGAAATATCCACACCGATATCTGTGTAAACTTGCATACATCTTCACCGCTATCTGTATAAACATGGAAATATCTACACCGCTATCTGTATGAACATGGAAATATCTACACTGCTATCTGTTTGAAGATGTAAATACATACACCGCTATCTGCTTGAAAATGGAAATATCTACACAGCTATCTGCATATACATGGAAATATCTACACAGCTATCTCTTTACACATGGAAATAACTACACCGCTATCTGTATGAACATGGAAATATCTACACCGCCATCTGTATGAACATGGAAATATCTGCACCGCCATCTGTATAAACGTATAAATATCTACACCGCCATCTGTATTATGATGGAGATATCTACACCGCTATCTGTATAAACTTGGAAATATCTACACCGCTATCTGTATAAACATGGAAATACCTACACCGCTATCTGTATAAACATGGAAATATCAGCACCGCTCTCTGTATGAACATGGAAATATCAGCCCCTCTATCTGTATGAACATGGAAGTATCTACACCGCTATCTCTATGAACATGGAAATATCTACACCGCTATCTGTTTGAACATGGAAATATCTATACCGCTATCTGCATGAAAATGGAAATACATACACAGCAATCTGCATATACATGGAAATATCTACACAGCTATCTCTTTACACATGGAAATAACTACACCGCTATCTGTATGAACATGGAAATATCTTCACCGCCATCTGTAGGAACATGGATATATCTACACAGCCATCTGGATGAACATGGAAATATCTACACCGCTATCTGTTTGAACATGGAAATATCTACACCACTATCTGTGTAAACATGCATACATTTTCGCCGCTCTCTCTATAAACATGGAAATATCTACACTGCTATCTGTATGAACATAGAAATATCTACACCGCTATCTGTTTGAACATGGAAATATCTACACCGCTATCTGCATGAAAATGGAAATATCTACAAAGCTATCTGCATATACATGGAAACATCTACAAAGCTATCTCTTTACACATGGAAATAACTACACCGCTAAATCTATAAACATGGAAATACCTACACCGCCATCTGTATGAACATGGAAATATCTGCACCACCATCTGTATGAACATATAAATATCTACACCGCCATCTGTATTAAGAAGGAAATATCTAAACCGCTATCTGTATGAACATTGAAATATCTACACCGCTATCTGTATGAACATGGAAATATCTACACCGCTATCTGTGTAAACATGCATATATCTTCACCGCTATCTGTATAAACATGGAAATATCTACAACGCTATCTGTATGAACATGGAAATATCTACACCGCTATCTGTACGAACATGGAAATATCTAAACCGCTATCTGCCTGAAAATAGAAATATCTACACAGCTATCTGCATATACATGGAAATATCTACAAAGCTATCTCTTTACACATGGAAATAACTACACCGCTATCTCTATAAACACGGAAATATCTACACTGCCATCTGTATGAACATGGAAATATCTGCACCGCCATCTGTATAAACATATAAATATATACACCGCCATCTGTATTTAGATGGAGATATCTACACCGCTATCTGTATAAACTTGGAAATATCTACACCGCTATCTGTATAAACATGGAAATACCTACACCGCTATCTGTATAAACATGGAAATATCTACACCGCTATCTGTATGAACATGGAAATATCTACACTGCTATCTGTATGAACATGGAAATATCTACACCACTATCTGTAGGAACATGGAAATATCTACACCGCTATCAGCATGAACATGGATATATCTACACAGCCATCTGGATGAACATGGAAATATCTACACCGATATCTGCATGAACATGGAAATATCTACACTGCTATCTGTGTAAACATGCATACATCTTCACCGCAATCTGTATAAGCATGGAAATATCAACACCGCTATCTGTATGAACGTGGAAATATCTACACCGCTCTCTGTATGAACATGGAAATAGCTACACCGCTACCTGTATAAACATGGAAATATCAGCACCGCTATCTGTATGAACATGGAAATATCTACAGCACTATCTGTATGAACATGGAAATATCTACACTGCTATCTGTATGAACATGGAAATATCTACACCGCTATATGTATGAACATGGATATATCTACACAGCCCTCTGGATGAACATGGAAATATCCACACCGATATCTGTATGAACATGGAAATATCTACACCGCTATCTGTATGAACTTGGATATATCTACACAGCCATCTGGATGAACATGGAAATATCTACACCGCTATCTGTGTAAACATGCATACTTCTTCACCGCTATCTGTATAAACATGGAAATATCTACACCGCTATCTGTATGAACATGGAAATATCTACAATGCTATCTGTGTAAACATGCATACATCTTCACCGCTATCTGTATAAACATGGAAATATATACACTGCTATCTGTATGAACATGGAAATATCTGCACCGCTATCTGTATGAACATGGAAATATCTACACTGCTATCTGTTTGAACATGGAAATCTCTACACAGCTATCTGCATGAAAATGGAAATATCTACACTGCTATCTGCATATACATGGAAATATCTACACAGCTATCTCTTTACACATGGAAATAACTACACCGCTATCTGTATGAACATGGAAATATCTACACCGCCATCTGTATGAACATGGAAATATCTGCACCGCCATCTGTATGAACATATAAATATCTACACCGCCATCTGTATTAAGATGGAGATATCTACACCGCTCTCTGTATAAACATGGAAATATCTACACCGCTATCTGTATAAACATGGAAATATCTACACCGCTATCTGTATAAACATGGAAATATCTACACCGCTACCTGTATAAACATGGAAATATCAGCACCGCTATCTGTATGAACATGGAAATATCTACACCACTATCTGTATGAACATGGAAATATCTACACCGCTATATGTATGAACATGGAAATATCTACACCACTATCTGAATGAACATGGAAATATCTACACCGCTATCTGTTTGAACATGTAAATATCTACACCGCTATCTGCATGAAAATGGAAATATCTACAAAGCTATCTGCATATACATGGAAATATCTACACAGCTATCTCTTTACACATGGAAATAACTACACCGCTATATCTATAAACATGGAAATATCTACACCACCATCTGTATGAACATGGAAATATCTGCACCGCCATCTGTTTGAACATATAAATATCTACACCGCCATCTGTATTAAGAAGGAAATATCTAAACCGCTATCTGTTTAAAGATGGAAATATCAGCACCGCCCTCTGTATGAAAATGGAAATATCTAAACCGCTATCTGTATGAACATGGAAATATCTACACTGCTATCTGTATGAACATGGAAATAGCTACCCCGTTATGTGTATGAAAATGGAAATAGCTACACCGCTATCTGTATGAACATGGAAATATCTACACCGATATCTGTATGAACATGGATATATCTACACAGCCATCTGGATGAACATGGAAATAGCTACGCCGCTATCTGTATGAACATGGAAATATCTACACCGCTATCTGTATGAACAAGGAAATATCTTCACCGCCATCTGTACGAACATGGATATATCTACAGAGCCATCTGGATGAACATGGAAATATCTACACCGCCATCTGTATGAACATATAAATATCTACACCGCCATCTGTATTAAGATGGAGATATCTACCCTGCTATCTGTATAATCCTGAAAATATCTACACCGCCATCTATATAAACATGGAAATATCTACACCGCTATCTGGATAAACATGGAAATTTCTACACCGCTACCTGTATAAACATGGAAATATCAGCACAGCTATCTGTAGGAACATGGAGATATCTACACCGCCATCTGTATGAACATGGATATATCTACACAGCCATCTGGAGGAACATGGAAATATCTACAACGCTATCTGAACGAACATGGAAATATCTACACCGCTATCTGTATGAACATGGAAATAGCTACACAACTTTCTGTATGAACATGGAAATATCTACTCCACTATCTGAATGAACATGGAAATATCTACACCGCTATCTGTATGAACATGGATATATCTACACAGCCATCTGGATGAACATGGAAATATCTACACCGCTATCTGTATGAACATGGAAATATCTTCACCGCTATCTGTGTAAACATACATACATCTTCACAGCTATCTGTGTAAACATGGAAATATCTACACCGCTATCTGTATGAACATGGAAATACCTGCACCGCTATCTGTATGAACATGGAAATATCTACACCGCTATCTGTTTGAACATGGAAATATCTACAACGCTATCTGCATGAAAATGGAAATATCTACACTGCTATCTGCATATACATGGAAATATCTACACAGCTATCTCTTTACACATGGAAATAACTACACCGCTATCTGTATGAACATGGAAATATCTACACCGCCATCTGTATGAACATGGAAATATCTGCACCGCCATCTGTATGAACCTATAAATATCTACACCGCCATCTGTATTAAGATGGAGATATCTACACCGCTATCTGTAAACATGGAAATACCTACACCGCTATCTGTATAAACATGGAAATATCTACACCGCTATCTGTATAAACATGGAAATATCTACACCACTACCTGTATAAACATGGAAATATCAGCACCGCTATCTGTATGAACATGGAAATATCTACACCGCTATCTGTATGAACATGGAAATATCTACACCGCCATCTGTATGAACATGGAAATATCTGCACCGCCATCTGTATGAACATATAAATATCTACACTGCCATCTGTATTAAGATGGAGATATCTACACCGCTATCTGAATAAACATGAAAATATCTACACCGCTATCTGTATAAACATGGAAATATCAGCACCGCTATCTGTATGAACATGGAAATATCAGCCCCTCTATCTGTATGAACATGGAGATATCTACACCGCCATCTGTATGAACACTGATATATCTACACAGCCATCTGGATGAACATGGAAATATCTACACCGCTATCTGTATGAGCATGGAAATAGCTACACCGCTATCTGTATGAACATGGAAATATCTACACCGCTATCTGTATGAACATGGAAATATCTACACCGCTATCTGTATGAACATGGAAATATCTTCACCGCCATCTGTACGAACATGGATATATCTACAGAGCCATCTGGATGAACATGGAAATATCTACAACCCCATCTGTATAAACATGGAAATATCTACACCGCTACCTGTATAAACACGGAAATATCTTCACCGCTATCTGTATGAACCTGGAAATGTCTACACCACTATCTGAATGGACATGGAAATATCTACACCGCTATCTGATTGAACATGTAAATCTCTACACCGCTATCTGCATGAAAATGGAAATATCTACAAAGCTATCTGCATATACATGGAAATATCTAAACAGCTATCTCTTTACACATGGAAATAACTACACCGCTATCTCTATAAACATGGAAATATCTACACCGCCATCTGTATGAACATGGAAATATCTGCACCGCCATCTGTATGAACATATAAATATCTACACCGCCATCTGTATTAAGAAGGAAATATCTAAACCGCTATCTGTATAAACATGGAAATATCTACACCGCTGCCTGTATAAACATGGAAATATCTGCACCGCTCTCTGTATGAAAATGGAGATATCTACACCGCTATCTGTATGAACATGGAAATATCTACACTGCTATCTGTATGAACATGGAAATAGCTACACCGTTATCTGTATGAACATGGAAATAGCTACACCGCTATCTGTATGAACATGGAAATATCTACACCGCTATCAGTATGAACATGGATATATCTACACAGCCATCTGGATGAACATGGAAATATCTACACCGCTATCTGTATGAACATTGAAATATCTACACTGCTATCTGTATGAACTTGGATATATCTACACAGCCATCTGGATGAACATGGAAATATCTACACCGCTATCTGTGTAAACATGCATACTACTTTACAGCTATCTGTATAAACATGGAAATATATACACTGCTATCTGTGAACACGGAAATATCTGCACCGCTATCTGTATGAACATGGAAATATCTACACCGCTATCTGTTTGAACATGGAAATATCTACACTGCTATCTGCATGAAAATGGAAATATCAACACTGCTATCTGCATATACATGGAAATATCTACACAGCTATCTCTTTACACATGGAAATAACTACACCGCTATCTGTATAAACATGCAAATATCTACACCGCTATCTGTATAAACATGGAAATATCTACACCGCTACCTGTATAAACATGGAAATATCTACACCGCTACCTGTATAAACATGGAAATATCAGCACCGCTATCTGTATGAACATGGAAATATCTACACCGCTATCTGTATGAACATGGAAATATCTACACTGCTATCTGTATGAACATGGAAATATCTACACAGCCCTCTGGATGAACATGGAAATATCCACACCGATATCTGTGCAAACATGCATACACCTTCACCGCTATCTGTATAAACATGGAAATATCTACACCGCTATCTGTATGAACATGGAAATATCTACACCGCTATCTGTTTGAAGATGGAAATACATACACCGCTATCTGCTTGAAAATGGAAATATCTACACAGCAATCTTCATATACATTGAAATATCTACACAGCTATCTCTTTACACATGGAAATAACTACACCGCTATCTGTAGGAACATGGAAATATCTACACCGCTATCTGTTTGAAGATGGAAATACATACACCGCTATCTGCTTGAAAATGGAAATATCTACACAGCTATCTGCATATACATGGAAATATTTACACAGCTATCTCTTTACACATGGAAATAACTACACCGCTATCTGTATGAACATGGAAATATCTACACCGCCATCTGTATGAACATGGAAATATCTGCACCGCCATCTGTATGAACATATAAATCTCTACACCGCCATCTTTATTAAGATGGAGATATCTACACCGCTATCTGAATAAACATGGAAATATCTACACCGCTATCTGTTCGAACATGTCAATATCTAAACCGCTATCTGCATGAAAATAGAAATATCTACACAGCTATCTGCATATACATGGAAATATCTACAAAGCTATCTCTTTACACATGGAAATAACTACACCGCTATCTCTATAAACACGGAAATATCTACACCGTCATCTGTATGAACATGGAAATATCTGCACCGCTATCTGTATGAACATGGATATATCTACACAGCCCTCTGGATGAACATGGAAATATCCACACCGATATCTTTGTAAACATGCATACATCTTCAACGCTATCTGTATAAACATGGAAATATCTATACCGCTATCTGTATAAACATGGAAATATCTACACCGCTATCTGTATAAACATGGAAATACCTACACCGCTATCTGTACAAACATGGAAATATCAGCACCGCTCTCTGTATGAACATGGAAATATCAGCCCCTCTATCTGTATGAACATGGAAGTATCTACACCGCTATCTCTATGAACATGGAAATATCTACACCGCTATCTGTTTGAACATGGAAATATCTATACCGCTATCTGCATGAAAATGGAAATACATACACAGCTATCTGCATATACATGGAAATATCTACACAGCTGTCTCTTTACACATGGAAATAACTACACCGCTATCTGTATGAACATGGAAATATCTTCACCGCCATCTGTAGGAACAGGGATATATCTACACAGCCTTCTGGATGAACATGGAAATATCTACAGCGCTATCTGTTTGAACATGGAAATATCTACACCGCTATCTGTGTAAACATGCATACATCTTCACCGCTATCTCTATAAACATGGAAATATCTACACTGCTATCTGTATGAACATGGAAATATCTACACCGCTATCTGTTTGAACATGGAAATATCTACACCGCTATCTGCATGAAAATGGAAATATCTACAAAGCTATCTGGATATACATGGAAACATCTACACAGCAATCTCTTTACACATGGAAATAACTACACCGCTAAATCTATAAACTTGGAAATACCTACACCGCCATCTGTATGAACATGGAAATATCTGCACCACCATCTGTATGAACATATAAATATCTACACCGCCATCTGTATTAAGAAGGAAATATCTAAATCGCTATCTGTATGAACATTGAAATATCTACACTGCTTTCTGTATGAACATGGAAATATCTACACCGCTATCTGTGTAAACATGCATACATCTTCACCGCTATCTGTATAAACATGGAAATATCTACACAGCCATCTGGATAAACATGGAAATATCTACACCGCTATCTGTATGAACATGGAAATAGCTACACCGCTATCTGTGTAAACATGCATACATCTTCACCGCTATCTGTATGAACATGGAAATAGCTACACCGCTATCTGTATGAACATGGAAATATCTACACCGCTATCTGTATGAACATGGAAATATCTACACCGCTATCTGTATGAACAAGGAAATATCTTCACCGCCATCTGTACGAACATGGATAAATCTACAGAGCCATCTGGATGAACATGGAAATATCTACACCGCCATCTGTATGAACATATAAATATCTACACCGCCATCTGTATTAAGATGGAGATCTCTACACCGCTATCTGTATAAACCTGAAAATATCTATACCGCTATCTGTATAAACATGGAAATATCTACACTGCTATCTGGATAAACATGGAAATTTCTACACCGCTACCTGTATAAACATGGAAATATCAGCACCGCTATCTGTAGGAACATGGAGATATCTACACGGCCATCTGTATGAACATGGATATATCTACACAGCCATCTGGAGGAACATGGAAATATCTACAACGCTATCTGTACGAACATGGAAATATCTACACCGCTATCTGTATGAACATGGAAATAGCTACACCGCTATCTGTGTAAACATGCATACATCTTCACCGCTATCTGTAAAAACATGGAAATATCTACACTGCTATCTGTTTGAACATGGAAATATCTACACGGCTATCAGCATGAAAATGGAAATATCTACACAGCGATCTGCATATACATGGAAATATCTACAAAGCTATCTCTTTACACATGGAAATAAGTACAGCGATATCTCTATAAACATGGAAATATCTACACCGCCATCTGTATGAACATGGAAATATCTGCACCGCCATCTGTATGAACATTTAAATATCTACACCGCCATCTATATTAAGATGGAGATATCTACACCGCTATCTGTATAAACCTGGAAATACCTACACCGCTATCTGTATAAACATGCAAATATCTACACCACAATCTGTATGAACATGGAAATATCTACACCGCTACCTGTATAAACATGGAAATATCAGCACCGCTATCTGAATGAACATGGAAATATCTACACCGCTATCTCTATGAACATGGAAATATCTACACCGCTATCTGTATGAACATGGGAGTATCTACACCGCTATCTGTTTGAACATGGAAATATCTACACCGCTATGTGCATGAAAATGGAAATATCTACACTGCTATCTGCATATACATTTAAGTATCTACACAGCTATCTCTTTACACATGGAAATAACTACACCGCTATCTGTATGAACATGGAAATATCTACACCGACATCTGTATGAACATGGAAATATCTGCACCGCTATCTGTATGAACATGGAAATAGCTACACCGCTATCTGTGTAAACATGCATACATCTTCACCGCTATCTGTAAAAACATGGAAATATCTACACTGCTATCTGTTTGAACATGGAAATATCTACAAGGCTATCTGCATGAAAATGGAAATATCTACACAGCGATCTGCATATACATGGAAATATCTACAAAGCTATCTCTTTACACATGGAAATAAGTACAGCGATATCTCTATAAACATGGAAATAGCTACACCGCCATCTGTATGAACATGGAAATATCTGCACCACCATCTGTATGAACATTTAAATATCTGCACCGCCGTCTATATTAAGACGGAGATATCTACACCGCTATCTGTATAAACCTGGAAATACCTACACCGCTATCTGTATAAACATGCAAATATCTACACCACAATCTGTATGAACATGCAAATATCTACACCGCTACCTGTATAAACATGGAAATATCAGCACCGCTATCTGAATGAACATGGAAATATCTACACCGCTATCTCTATGAACATGGAAATATCTACACCGCTATCTGTATTAACATGGGAGTATCTACACCGCTATCTGTTTGAACATGGAAATATCTACACCGCTATGTGCATGAAAATGGAAATATCTACACTGCTATCTGCATATACATTTAAGTATCTACACAGCTATCTCTTTACACATGGAAATAACTACACCGCTATCTGTATGAACATGGAAATATCTACACCGACATCTGTATGAACATGGAAATATCTGCACCGCCATCTGTATGAACATATAAATATCTACACCGCCATCTGTATTAAGATGGAGATATCTACACTGCTATCTGTATAAACATGGAAATATGTACACCGCCATCTGTACGAACATATAAATATCTACACCGCCATCTGTATTAAGAAGGAAATATCTAAACCGCTATCTGTATAAATATGGAAATATCTACACAGCTGCCTGAATAAACATGGAAATATCAGCACCGCTATCTGTATGAACATGGAAATATCTACACCGCTATCTGTATGAACATGGAAATAGCTACACCGCTATCTGTATGAACATGGAAATAGCAACACCGCTATCTGTATGAACATGGATATATCTACAGAGCCATCTGGATGAACATGGAAATATCTACACAGCTATCTGTATGAACATGGAAATATATACACCACTATCTGTGTAAACATGCATACATCTTCACCGCTATCTGTATAAACATGGAAATATCTACACCGCTATCTGTATGAACATGGAAATATCTACACCGCTATCAGTATAAACATGGAAATTTCTAAACCGCTAGCTGTATAAACATGGAAATATCAGCACCGCTATCTGTAGGAACATGGAAATATCTACACCGCTATCTGTACGAACATGGAAATATCTACACCGCTATCTGTATGAACATGGAAATAGCTACACCGCTATCTGTATGAATATGGAAATATCTACACCACTATCTGTATGAACATGGAAATATCTACACCGCTATCTGTATGAACATGGATATACCTACACAGCCATCTGGATGAACATGGAAATATCTACACCGCTATCAGTATGAACATGGAAATATCTACACCGCTATCTGTGTAAACATGCATACATCTTAACCGCTATCTGTATAAACATGGAAATATCTACACCGCTATCTGTATGAACATGGAAATGTCTGCACCGCTATCTGTATGAACATGGAAATATCTACACCGCTATCTGTTTGAACATGGAAATATCTACACCGCTATCTGCATGAAAATGGAAATATCTACACTGCTATCTGCATATACATGGAAATATCTACACAGCTATCTCTTTACACATGGAAATAACTACACCGCTATCTGTATGAACATGGAAATATCTACAACGCCATGTGTATGAACATGGAAATATCTGCACCGCCGTCTGTATGAACATATAAATATCTACACCGCCATCTGTATTAAGATGGAGATATCTACACCGCTATCTGTATAAACATGGAAATATCTACACCGCTATCTGTATAAACATGGAAATATCTACACCGCTATCTGTATAAACATGGAAATATCTACACCGCTACCTGTATAAACATGGAAATATCAGCACCGCTATCTGTATGAACATGGAAATATCTACACCGCTATGTGTATGAACATGGAAATATCTACACCGCTATCTGTATGAACATGGATATATCTAAACAGCCCTCTGGATGAACATGGAAATATCCACACCGCTATCTGTGTAAACATGCATACATCTTCACCGCTATCTGAATAAACATGGAAATATCTACACCGCTATCTGTATGAACATGGAAATATCCACACCGCTATCTGTTTGAAGATGGAAATATATACACCGCTACCTGCATGAAAATGGAAATATCTACACAGCTATCTGCATATACATGGCAATATCTACACAGCTATCTCTTTACACATGGAAATAACTACACCGTTATCTGTATGAACATGGAAATATCTACACAGCCATCTGTATGTACATGGAAATATCTGCACCGCCATCTGTATGAACATATAAATATCTACACCGCCATCTGTATTAAGATGGAGATATCTACACTGCTATCTGTATAAACATGGAAATATCTACACCGCCATCTGTATGAACATATAAATATCTACGCCACCATCTGTATTAAGAAGGAAATATCTAAACCGCTATCTGTATAAACATGGAAATATCTACACTGCTGCCTGTATAAACAAGGAAATATCAGCACCGCTATCTGTATGAACAGGGAAATATCTACACCGCTAACTGTGTAA
This sequence comes from Gorilla gorilla gorilla, assembly GCF_029281585.2. Lineage (NCBI taxonomy): Eukaryota > Metazoa > Chordata > Mammalia > Primates > Hominidae > Gorilla > Gorilla gorilla. The sequence continues at coordinate 4,689,475 of NC_073234.2, forward strand.
ACATGCATACATCATCACCGCTATCTATATAAACATGGAAATATCTACACTGCTATCTGTATGAACATGGAAATATCTACACAGCTATCTGTTTGAACATGGAAATATCTACACCGCTAACTGTGTAAACATGCATACATCATCACCGCTATCTATATAAACATGGAAATATCTACACTGCTATCTGTATGAACATGGAAATATCTACACCGCTATCTGTTTGAACATGGAAATATCTACACCGCTATCTGCATGAAAATGGAAATATCTACACAGCGACCTGCATATACATGGAAATATCTACAAAGCTATCTCTTTACACGTGGAAATAAGTACAGCGCTATCTCTATAAACATGGAAATAACTACACCGCCATCTGTATGAACATGGAAATATCTGCACCGCCATCTGTATGAACATATAAATATCTACACCGCCATCTATATTAAAATGGAGATATCTACACCGCTATCTGTATAAACTTGGAAATATCTACACTACTATCTCTATAAACATGGAAATTTCTACACCGCTATCTGTATGAACATGGAAATAGCTACACCGCTATCTGTATGAACATGGAAATATCTACACCACTACCTGTATGAACATGGAAATATCTACACCGCTATTTGTATGAACATGGATATATCTACAAAGCCATCTGGATGAACACGGAAATATCTACACCACTATCTGTATGAACATGGAAATATCTACACCGCTATCTGTGTAAATATGCATATATCTTCACCGCAATCTGTATAAACATGGTAATATCTACACCGCTCTCTGTACGAACATGGAAATATCTACACCGCTATCTGTTTGAACATGGAAATATCTACACCGCTATCTGCATGAAAATGGAAATATCTACACAGCTATCTGCATATACATGGAAGTATCTACACAGCTATCTGAATATACATGGAAATATCTACAAAGCTATCTCTTTACACATGGAAATAACTACACCGCTATCTGTATGAACATGGAAATATCTTCACCGCCATCTGTATGAACATGGAAATAGCTGCACCGACATCTGTATGAACATATACATATCTACACGGCCATCTATATTAAGATGGAGATATCTACACCGATATCTGTATAAACATGGAAATATCTACACCGCTATCTGTATAAACATGGCAATATCTACACCGCTATCTGTATAAACATGGAAATATCTACACCGCTACCTGTATAAACATGGAAATATCAGCACCGCTATCTGTATGAACATGGAAATATCAGCCCCTCTATCTGTATGAACATGGAAATATCTACACCGCTATCTGTATGAACATGGATATATCTACACCGCTATCTGTATGAACATGGAAATATCTACACCGCTATCTGTATGAACATGGAAATATCTACACCGCTATCTGTACGAACATGGATATATCTACACAGCCATCTGGATGAACATGGAAATATCTACACTGCTATCAGTATGAACATGGAAATAACTACACCGCTATCTGTATGAACTTGGATATATCTACACAGCCATCTGGATGAACATGGAAATATCTACACCGCTATCTGTGTAAACATGCATACTTCTTCACCGCTATCTGTATAAAAATGGAAATATATACTCTGCTATCTGTATGAACATGGAAATATCTGCACCGCTATCTGTATGTACATGGAAATATCTACACCGCTATCTGTTTGAACATGGAAATATCTACACCGCTATCTGCATGAAAATGGAAATATCTACACTGCTATCTGCATATACATGGAAATATCTAAACAGCTATCTCTTTACACATGGAAATAACTACACCGCTATCTGTATAAACATGCAAATATCTACACCGCTATCTGTATAAACATGGAAATATCTACACCGCTATCTGTATAAACATGGAAATATCTACACCGCTACCTGTATAAACATGAAAATATTAGCACCGCTATCTGTATGAACATGGAAATATCTACACCGCTATCTGTATGAACATGGAAATATCTACACTGCTATCTGTATGAACATGGAAATATCTACACCGCTATCTGTATGAACATGGATATATCTACACAGCCCTCTGGATGAACATGGAAATATCCACACCGATATCTGTATGAACATGGAAATATCTACACCGCTATCTGTATGAACTTTGATATATCTACACAGCCATCTGGATGAACATGGAAATATCTACACCGCTATCTGTGTAAACATGCATACTTCTTCACCGCTATCTGTATAAACATGGAAATATATACACTGCTATCTGTATGAACATGGAAATATCTGCACCGCTATCTGTATGAACATGGAAATATCTACACCGCTATCTGTATGAACATGGAAATATCTACACCGCTATCTGCATGAAAATGGAAATATCTACACTGCTATCTGCATATACATGGAAATATCTACACAGCTATCTCTTTACACATGGAAATAACTACACCGCTATCTGTATGAACATGGAAATATCTACACCGCCATCTGTATGAACATGGAAATATCTGCACCGCCATCTGTATGAACATGGAAATATCTACACCGCTATCTGTATAAACATGGAAATATCTACACCGCTATCTGTATAAACATGGAAATATCTACACCGTTACCTGTATAAACATGGAAATATCAGCACCGCTATCTGTATGAACTTGGAAATATCTACACCGCTATCTGTATGAACATGGAAATATCTACACCGCTATCTGTATGAACATGGAAATATCTACACCGCTATCTGTATGAACATGGAAATATCTACAAAGCTATCTGAATGAACATGGAAATATCTACACCGCTATCTGTTTGAACATGTAAATATCTACACCGCTATCTGCATGAAAATGGAAATATCTACAAAGCTATCTGCATATACATGGAAATATCTACACAGCTATCTCTTTACACATGGAAATAACTACACCGCTATATCTATAAACATGGAAATATCTACACCACCATCTGTATGAACATGGAAATATCTGCACCGCCATCTGTTTGAACATATAAATATCTACACCACCATCTGTATTAAGAAGGAAATATCTAAACCGCTATCTGTGTAAAGATGGAAATATCAGCACCGCTATCTGTATGAAAATGGAAATATCTAAACCGCTATCTGTATGAACATGGAAATATCTACACTGCTATCTGTATGAACATGGAAATAGCTACCCCGTTATGTGTATGAAAATGGAAATAGCTACACCGCTATCTGTATGAACATGGAAATATCTACACCGATATCTGTATGAACATGGATATATCTACACAGCCATCTGAATGAATATGCAAATAGCTACACCGCTATCTGTATGAACATGGAAATATCTACACTGCTATCTGTATGAACAAGGAAATATCTTCACCGCCATCTGTACGAACATGGATATATCTACAGAGCCATCTGGATGAACATGGAAATATCTACACCGCCATCTTTATGAACATATAAATATCTACACCGCCATCTGTATTAAGATGGAGATATCTACACTGCTATCTGTATAAACCTGAAAATATCTACACCGCTATCTATATAAACATGGAAATATCTACACCGCTATCAGGATAAACATGGAAATTTCTACACCGCTACCTGTATAAACATGGAAATATCAGCACCGCTATCTGTAGGAACACGGAGATATCTACACCGCCATCTGTATGAACATGGATATATCTACACAGCCATCTGGAGTAACATGGAAATATCTACAACGCTATCTGTACGAACATGGAAATATCTACACCGCCATCTGTATGAACATGGAAATAGCTACACCACTATCTGTATGAACATGGAAATATCTACACCACTATCTGAATGAACATGGAAATATCTACACCGCTATCTGTATGAACATGGATATATCTACACAGCCATATGGATGAACATGGAAATATCTACACCGCTATCTGTATGAACATGGAAATATCTACACCGCTATCTGTGTAAACATACATACATCTTCACCGCTATCTGTATAAACATGGAAATATCTACACCGCTATCTGTATGAACATGGAAATATCTGCACCGCTATCTGTATGAACATGGAAATATCTACACCGCTGTCTGTTTGAACATGGAAATATCTACACGGCTATCTGCATGAAAATGGAAATATCTACACTGCTATCTGCATATACATGGAAATATCTACACAGCTATCTCTTTACACATGGAAATAACTACACCGCTATCTGTATGAACATGGAAATATCTACACCGCCATCTGTATGAACATGGAAATATCTGCACCGCCATCTGTATGAACATATAAATATCTAAACCGCCATCTGTATTAAGATGGAGATATCTACACCGCTATCTGTATAAACATGGAAATATCTACACCGCTATCTGGATAAACATGGAAATATCTACACCGCTATCTGTATAAACATGGAAATATCTACACCGCTACCTGTATAAACATGGAAATATCAGCACCGCTATCTGTATGAACATGGAAATATCTACACCGCTATCTGAATGAACATGGAAATATCTACACCGCCATCTGTATGAACATGGAAATATCCACACCGATATCTGTGTAAACATGCATACATCTTCACCGCTATCTGTATAAACATGGAAATATCTACACCGCTATCTGTATGAACATGGAAATATCTACACCGCTATCTGTTTGAAGATGGAAATACATACACCGCTATCTGTATAAACATGGAAATATCAGCACCGCTCTCTGTATGAACATGGAAATATCAGCCCCTCTATCTGTATGAACATGGAAGTATCTACACCGCTATCTCTATGAACATGGAAATATCTACACCGCTATCTGTTTGAACATGGAAATATCTATACCGCTATCTGCATGAAAATGGAAATACATACACAGCTATCTGCATATACATGGAAATATCTACACAGCTATCTCTTTACACATGGAAATAACTACACCGCTATCTGTATGAACATGGAAATATCTTCACCGCCATCTGTAGGAACATGGATATATCTACACAGCCATCTGGATGAACATGGAAATATCTACACCGCTATCTGTTTGAACATGGAAATATCTACACCGCTATCTGTGTAAACATGCATACATCTTCACCGCTATCTCTATAAACATGGAAATAACTACACTGCTATCTGTATGAACATAGAAATATCTACACCGCTATCTGTTTGAACATGGAAATATCTACACCGCTATCTGCATGAAAATGGAAATATCTACAAAGCTATCTGCATATACATGGAAACATCTACACAGCTATCTCTTTACACATGGAAATAACTACACCGCTAAATCTATAAACATGGAAATACCTACACCGCCATCTGTATGAACATGGAAATATCTGCACCACCATCTGTATGAACATATAAATATCTACACCGCCATCTGTATTAAGAAGGAAATATCTAAACCGCTATCTGTATGAACATTGAAATATCTACACCGCTATCTGTATGAACATGGAAATATCTACACCGCTATCTGTGTAAACATGCATATATCTTCACCGCTATCTGTATAAACATGGAAATATCTACAACGCTATCTGTATGAACATGGAAATATGTACACCGCTATCTGTACGAACATGGAAATATCTAAACCGATATCTGCGTGAAAATAGAAATATCTACACAGCTATCTGCATATACATGGAAATATCTACAAAGCTATCCCTTTACACATGGAAATAACTGCACCACTATCTCTATAAACACGGAAATATCTACACTGCCATCTGTATGAACATGGAAATATCTGCACCGCCATCTGTATAAACATATATATATCTACACCGCCATCTGTATTTAAATGGAGATATCTACACCACTATCTGTATAAACTTGGAAATATCTACACCGCTATCTGTATAAACATGGAAATACCTACACCGCTATCTGTATAAACATGGAAATATCTACACCGCTATCTGTATGAACATGGAAATAGCTACACTGCTATCTGTATGAACATGGAAATATCTACACCACTATCTGTAGGAACATGGAAATATCTACACCGCTATCAGCATGAACATGGATATATCTACACAGCCATCTGGATGAACATGGAAATATCTACACCGCTATCTGCATGAACATGGAAATATCTACACTGCTATCTGTGTAAACATGCAAACATCTTCACTGCAATCTGTATAAGCATGGAAATATCAACACCGCTATCTGTATGAACGTGGAAATATCTACACCGCTCTCTGTATGAACATGGAAATAGCTACACCGCTACCTGTATAAACATGGAAATATCAGCACCGCCATCTGTATGAACATGGAAATATCTACACCGCTATCTGTATGAACTTGGAAATATCTACACTGCTATCTGTATGAACATGGAAATATCTACACCGCTATCTCTATGAACATGGATATATCTACACAGCCCTCTGGATGAACATGGAAATATCCACACCGATATCTGTATGAACATGGAAATATCTACACCGCTATCTGTATGAACTTGGATATATCTACACAGCCATCTGGATGAACATGGAAATATCTACACCGCTCTCTGTGTAAACATGCATACTTCTTCACCGCTATCTGTATAAACATGGAAATATATACACTGCTATCTGTATGAACATGGAAATATCTACACTGCTATCTGTTTGAACATGGAAATATCTACACCGCTATCTGCATGAAAATGGAAATATCTACACTGCTATCTGCATATACATGGAAATATCTACACAGCTATCTCTTTACACATGGAAATAACTACACCGCTAACTGTATGAACATGGAAATATCTACACCGCCATCTGTATGAACATGGAAATATCTGCACCGCCATCTGTATGAACATATAAATATCTACACCGCCATCTGTATTAAGATGGAGATATCTACACCGCTATCTGTATAAACATGGAAATATCTACACCGCTATCTGTATAAACATGGAAATATCTACACCGCTATCTGTATAAACATGGAAATATCTACACCGCTACCTGTATAAACATGGAAATATCAGCACCGCTATCTGTATGAACATGGAAATATCTACACCGCTATCTGTATGAACATGGAAATATCTACACCGCTATCTGTATGAACATGGAAATATCTACACCGCTATCTGTATGAACATGGAAATATCTACAAAGCTATCTGAATGAACATGGAAATATCTACACCGCTATCTGTTTGAACATGTAAATATCTAAACCGCTATCTGCATGAAAATGGAAATATCTACAAAGCTATCTGCATATACATGGAAATATCTACACAGCTATCTCTTTGCACATGGAAATAACTACACCGCTATATCTATAAACATGGAAATATCTACACCACCATCTGTATGAACATGGAAATATCTGCACCGCCATCTGTTTGAACATATAAATATCTACACCGCCATCTGTATTAAGATGGAGATATCTACCCCGCTATCTGTATAATCCTGAAAATATCTACACCGCCATCTATATAAACATGGAAATATCTACACCGCTATCTGAATAAACATGGAAATTTCTACACCGCTACCTGTATAAACATGGAAATATCAGCACCGCTATCTGTAGGAACATGGAGATATCTACACCGCCATCTGTATGAACATGGATATATCTACACAGCCATCTGGAGGAACATGGAAATATCTACAACGCTATCTGTGCGAACATGGAAATATCTACACCGCTATCTGTATGAACATGGAAATAGCTACACCACTTTCTGTATGAACATGGAAATATCTACACCACTATCTGAATGAACATGGAAATATCTACACCGCTATCTGTATGAACATGGAAATATCTACACCGCCATCTGTATGAACATGGAAATATCTGCACCGACATCTGTATGAACATATAAATATCTACACCGCCATCTGTATTAAGATGGAGATATCTACACCGCTATCTGTATAAACATGGAAATATCTACACCGCTATCTGTATAAACATGGAAATATCTACACCGCTATCTGTATAAACATGGAAATATCTACACCGCTACCTGTATAAACATGGAAATATCAGCACCGCTATCTGTATGAACATGGAAATATCTACACCGCTATCTGTATGAACATGGAAATATCTACACCGCCATCTGTATGAACATGGAAATATCTGCACCGCCATCTGTATGAACATATAAATATCTACACCGCCATCTGTATTAAGATGGAGATATCTACACCGCTATCTGAATAAACATGGAAATATCTACACCGCTATCTGTATAAACATGGAAATATCAGCACCGCTATCTGTATGAACATGGAAATATCAGCCCCTCTATCTGTATGAACATGGAGATATCTACACCGCCATCTGTATGAACTCGGATATATCTACACAGCCATCTGGATGAACATGGAAATATCTACACCGCTATCTGTATGAACATGGAAATAGCTACACCGCTATCTGTATGAACATGGAAATATGTACACCGCTATCTGTATGAACATGGAAATATCTTCACCGCCATCTGTACGAACATGGATATATCTACAGAGCCATCTGGAAGAACATGGAGATATCTACAACCCCATCTGTATAAACATGGAAATATCTACACCGCTACCTGTATAAACACGGAAATATCAGCACCGCTATCTGTATGAACATGGAAATATCTACACCGCTATCTGTATGAACATGGAAATATCTACACTGCTATCTGTATGAACATGGAAATATCTACACCGCTATCTGTATGAACATGGATATATCTACACAGCCCTCTGGATGAACATGGAAATACCCACACCGATATCTGTGTAAACATGCATACACCTTCACCGCTATCTGTATAAACATGGAAATACCTACACCGCTATCTGTATGAACATGGAAATATCTACACCGCTATCTGTTTGAAGATGGAAATACATACACCGCTATCTGCTTGAAAATGGAAATATCTACACAGCTATCTGCATATACATGGAAATATCTACACAGCTATCTCTTTACACATGGAAATAACTACTCCGCTATCTGTATGAACATGGAAATATCTACACCGCTATCTGTATGAACATGGAAATATCTGCACCGCCATCTGTATGAACATATAAATATCTACACCGCCATCTGTATTAAGATGGAGATATCTGCACCACTATCTGAATAAACATGGAAGTATCTACACCGATATCTGTACGAACTTGGAAATATCTAAACCGCTATCTGCATGAAAATAGAAATATCTACACAGCTATCTGCATATACATGGAAATATCTACAAAGCTATCTCTTTACACATGGAAATAACTACACCGCTATCTCTATAAACACGGAAATATCTACACCGCCATCTGTATGAACATGGAAATATCTGCACCGCTATCTGTATGAACATGGATATATCTACACAGCCCTCTGGATGAACATGGAAATATCCACACCGATATCTGTGTAAACATGCATACATCTTCACCGCTATCTGTATAAACATGGAAATATCTACACCGCTATCTGTATGAACATGGAAATATCTACACCGCTATCTGTTTGAAGATGGAAATACATACACCGCTATCTGCTTGAAAATGGAAATATCTACACAGCTATCTGCATATACATGGAAATATCTACACAGCTATCTCTTTACACATGGAAATAACTACACCGCTATCTGTATGAACATGGAAATATCTACACCACCATCTGTATGAACATGGAAATATCTGCACCGCCATCTGTATAAACATATAAATATCTACACCGCCATCTGTATTATGATGGAGATATCTACACCGCTATCTGTATAAACTTGGAAATATCTACACCGCTATCTGTATAAACATGGAAATACCTACACCGCTATCTGTATAAACATGGAAATATCAGCACCGCTCTCTGTATGAACATGGAAATATCAGCCCCTCTATCTGTATGAACATGGAAGTATCTACACCGCTATCTCTATGAACATGGAAATATCTACACCGCTATCTGTTTGAACATGGAAATATCTATACCGCTATCTGCATGAAAATGGAAATACATACACAGCAATCTGCATATACATGGAAATATCTACACAGCTATCTCTTTACACATGGAAATAACTACACCGCTATCTGTATGAACATGGAAATATCTTCACCGCCATCTGTAGGAACATGGATATATCTACACAGCCATCTGGATGAACATGGAAATATCTACACCGCTATCTGTTTGAACATGGAAATATCTACACCGCTATCTGTGTAAACATGCATACACCTTCACCGCTATCTCTATAAACATGGAAATATCTACACTGCTATCTGTATGAACATAGAAATATCTACACCGCTATCTGTTTGAACATGGAAATATCTACACCGCTATCTGCATGAAAATGGAAATATCTACAAAGCTATCTGCATATACATGGAAACATCTACACAGCTATCTCTTTACACATGGAAATAACTACACCGCTAAATCTATAAACGTGGAAATACCTACACCACCATCTGTATGAACATATAAATATCTACACCGCCATCTGTATTAAGAAGGAAATATCTAAACCGCTAGCTGTATGAACATTGAAATATCTACACCGCTATCTGTATGAACATGGAAATATCTACACCGCTATCTGTGTAAACATGCATATATCTTCACCGCTATCTGTATAAACATGGAAATATCTACAACGCTATCTGTATGAACATGGAAATATCTACACCGCTATCTGTACGAACATGGAAATATCTAAACCGCTATCTGCATGAAAATAGAAATATCTACACAGCTATCTGCATATACATGGAAATATCTACAAAGCTATCTCTTTACACATGGAAATAACTACACCGCTATCTCTATAAACACGGAAATATCTACACTGCCATCTGTATGAACATGGAAATATCTGCACCGCCATCTGTATAAACATATAAATATCTACACCGCCATCTGTATTTAGATGGAGATATCTACACCGCTATCTGTATAAACTTGGAAATATCTACACCGCTATCTGTATAAACATGGAAATACCTACACCGCTATCTGTATAAACATGGAAATATCTACACCGCTATCTGTATGAACATGGAAATATCTACACAGCTATCTGTATGAACATGGAAATATCTACACCACTATCTGTAGGAACATGGAAATATCTACACCGCTATCAGCATGAACATGGATATATCTACACAGCCATCTGGATGAACATGGAAATATCTACACCGCTATCTGCATGAACATGGAAATATCTACAATGCTATCTGTGTAAACATGCATACATCTTCACCGCAATCTGTATAAGCATGGAAATATCAACACCGCTATCTGTATGAACACGGAAATATCTACACCGCTCTCTGTATGAACATGGAAATAGCTACACCGCTACCTGTATAAACATGGAAATATCAGCACCGCTATCTGTATGAACATGGAAATATCTACACCACTATCTGTATGAACATGGAATTATCTACACTGCTATCTGTATGAACATGGAAATATCTACACCGCTATCTGTATGAACATGGATATATCTACACAGCCCTCTGGATGAACATGGAAATATCCACACCGATATCTGTATGAACATGGAAATATCTACACCGCTATCTGTATGAACTTGGATATATCTACACAGCCATCTGGATGAACATGGAAATATCTACACCGCTATCTGTGTAAACAGGCATACTTCTTCACCGCTATCTGTATAAACATGGAAATATATACACTGCTATCTGTATGAACATGGAAATATCTGCACCGCTATCTGTATAAACATGGAAATATCTACACCGCTACCTGTATAAACATGGAAATATCTACACCGCTATCTGTATAAACATGGAAATATCTACACCGCTATCTGTATAAACATGGAAATATCTACACCGCTATCTGTATAAACATGGAAATATCTACACCGCTACCTGTATAAACATGGAAATATCAGCACCGCTATCTGTATGAACATGGAAATATCTACACCGCTATCTGTATGAACATGGAAATATCTACACCGCTATCTGTATGAACATGGAAATATCTACACCGCTATCTGTATGAACATGGAAATATCTACAAAGCTATCTGAATGAACATGGAAATATCTACACCGCTATCTGTTTGAACATGTAAATATCTACACCGCTATCTGCATGAAAATGGAAATATCTACAAAGCTATCTGCATATACATGGAAATATCTACACAGCTATCTCTTTACACATGGAAATAACTACACCGCTATATCTATAAACATGGAAATATCTACACCACCATCTGTATGAACATGGAAATATCTGCACCGCCATCTGTTTGAACATATAAATATCTACACCGCCATCTGTATTAAGAAGGAAATATCTAAACCGCTATCTGTTTAAAGATGGAAATATCAGCACCGCCCTCTGTATGAAAATGGAAATATCTAAACCGCTATCTGTATGAACATGGAAATATCTACACTGCTATCTGTATGAACAGGGAAATAGCTACCCCGTTATGTGTATGAAAATGGAAATAGCTACACCGCTATCTGTATGAACATGGAAATATCTACACCGATATCTGTATGAACATGGATATATCTACACAGCCATCTGGATGAACATGGAAATAGCTACGCCGCTATCTGTATGAACATGGAAATATCTACACCGCTATCAGTATGAACAAGGAAATATCTTCACCGCCATCTGTACGAACATGGATATATCTACAGAGCCATCTGGATGAACATGGAAATATCTACACCGCCATCTGTATGAACATATAAATATCTACACCGCCATAGGTATTAAGATGGAGATATCTACCCTGCTATCTGTATAATCCTGAAAATATCTACACCGCCATCTATATAAACATGGAAATATCTACACCGCTATCTGGATAAACATGGAAATTTCTACACCGCTACCTGTATAAACATGGAAATATCAGCACAGCTATCTGTAGGAACATGGAGATATCTACACCGCCATCTGTATGAACACGGATATATCTACACAGCCATCTGGAGGAACATGGAAATATCTACAACGCTATCTGAACGAACATGGAAATATCTACACCGCTATCTGTATGAACATGGAAATAGCTACACAACTTTCTGTATGAACATGGAAATATCTACTCCACTATCTGAATGAACATGGAAATATCTACACCGCTATCTGTATGAACATGGATATATCTACACAGCCATCTGGATGAACATGGAAATATCTACACCGCTATCTGTATGAACATGGAAATATCTTCACCGCTATCTGTGTAAACATACATACATCTTCACAGCTATCTGTATAAACATGGAAATATCTACACCGCTATCTGTATGAACATGGAAATACCTGCACCGCTATCTGTATGAACATGGAAATATCTACACCGCTATCTGTTTGAACATGGAAATATCTACAACGCTATCTGCATGAAAATGGAAATATCTACACTGCTATCTGCATATACATGGAAATATCTACACAGCTATCTCTTTACACAAGGAAATAACTACACCGCTATCTGTATGAACATGGAAATATCTACACCGCCATCTGTATGAACATGGAAATATCTGCACCGCCATCTGTATGAACCTATAAATATCTACACCGCCATCTGTATTAAGATGGAGATATCTACACCGCTATCTGTAAACATGGAAATACCTACACCGCTATCTGTATAAACATGGAAATATCTACACCGCTATCTGTATAAACATGGAAATATCTACACCACTACCTGTATAAACATGGAAATATCAGCACCGCTATCTGTATGAACATGGAAATATCTACACCGCTATCTGTATGAACATGGAAATATCTACACCGCCATCAGTATGAACATGGAAATATCTGCACCGCCATCTGTATGAACATATAAATATCTACACCGCCATCTGTATTAAGATGGAGATATCTACACCGCTATCTGAATAAACATGGAAATATCTACACCGCTATCAGTATAAACATGGAAATATCAGCACCGCTATCTGTATGAACATGGAAATATCAGCCCCTCTATCTGTATGAACATGGAGATATCTACACCGCCATCTGTATGAACACGGATATATCTACACAGCCATCTGGATGAACATGGAAATATCTACACTGCTATCTGTATGAGCATGGAAATAGCTACACCGCTATCTGTATGAACATGGAAATATCTACACCGCTATCTGTATGAACATGGAAATATCTACACCGCTATCTGTATGAACATGGAAATATCTTCACCGCCATCTGTACGAACATGGATATATCTACAGAGCCATCTGGATGAACATGGAAATATCTACAACCCCATCTGTATAAACATGGAAATATCTACACCGCTACCTGTATAAACACGGAAATATCTGCACCGCTATCTGTATGAACCTGGAAATGTCTACACCACTATCTGAATGAACATGGAAATATCTACACCGCTATCTGATTGAACATGTAAATCTCTACACCGCTATCTGCATGAAAATGGAAATATCTACAAAGCTATCTGCATATACATGGAAATATCTAAACAGCTATCTCTTTACACATGGAAATAACTACACCGCTATCTCTATAAACATGGAAATATCTACACCGCCATCTGTATGAACATGGAAATATCTGCACCGCCATCTGTATGAACATATAAATATCTACACCGCCATCTGTATTAAGAAGGAAATATCTAAACCGCTATCTGTATAAAAATGGAAATATCTACACCGCTCCCTGTATAAACATGGAAATACCTGCACCGCTCTCTGTATGAAAATGGAGATATCTACACCGCTATCTGTATGAACATGGAAATATCTACACTGCTATCTGTATGAACATGGAAATAGCTACACCGTTATCTGTATGAACATGGAAATAGCTACACCGCTATCTGTATGAAGATGGAAATATCTACACCGCTATCAGTATGAACATGGATATATCTACACAGCCATCTGGATGAACATGGAAATATCTACACCGCTATCTGTATGAACATTGAAATATCTACACTGCTATCTGTATGAACTTGGATATATCTACACAGCCATCTGGATGAACATGGAAATATCTACAACGCTATCTGTGTAAACATGCATACTACTTTACCGCTATCTGTATAAACATGGAAATATATACACTGCTATCTGTATGAACACGGAAATATCTGCACCGCTATCTGTATGAACATGGAAATATCTACACCGCTATCTGTTTGAACATGGAAATATCTACACCGCTATCTGCATGAAAATGGAAATATCTACACTGCTATCTGCATATACATGGAAATATCTACACAGCTATCTCTTTACACATGGAAATAACTACACCGCTATCTGTATAAACATGCAAATATCTACACCGCTATCTGTATAAACATGGAAATATCTACACCGCTATCTGTATAAACATGGAAATATCTACACCGCTACCTGTATAAACATGGAAATATCAGCACCGCTATCTGTATGAACATGGAAATATCTACACCGCTATCTGTATGAACATGGAAATATCTACACTGCTATCTGTATGAACATGGAAATATCTACACAGCCCTCTGGATGAACATGGAAATATCCACACCGATATCTGTGCAAACATGCATACACCTTCACCGCTATCTGTATAAACATGGAAATATCTACACCGCTATCTGTATGAACATGGAAATATCTACACCGCTATCTGTTTGAAGATGGAAATACATACACCGCTATCTGCTTGAAAATGGAAATATCTACACAGCAATCTTCATATACATTGAAATATCTACACAGCTATCTCTTTACACATGGAAATAACTACACCGCTATCTGTATGAACATGGAAATATCTACACCGCTATCTGTTTGAAGATGGAAATACATACACCGCTATCTGCTTGAAAATGGAAATATCTACACAGCTATCTGCATATACATGGAAATATCTACACAGCTATCTCTTTACACATGGAAATAACTACACCGCTATCTGTATGAACATGGAAATATCTACACCGCCATCTGTATGAACATGGAAATATCTGCACCGCCATCTGTATGAACATATAAATCTCTACACCGCCATCTTTATTAAGATGGAGATATCTACACCGCTATCTGAATAAACATGGAAATATCTACACCGCTATCTGTACGAACATGTCAATATCTAAACCGCTATCTGCATGAAAATAGAAATATCTACACAGCTATCTGCATATACATGGAAATATATACAAAGCTATCTCTTTACACATGGAAATAACTACACCGCTATCTCTATAAACACGGAAATATCTACACCGTCATCTGTATGAACATGGAAATATCTGCACCGCTATCTGTATGAACATGGATATATCTACACAGCCCTCTGGATGAACATGGAAATATCCACACCGATATCTTTGTAAACATGCATACATCTTCACCGCTATCTGTATAAACATGGAAATATCTATACCGCTATCTGTATAAACATGGAAATATCTACACCGCTATCTGTATAAACATGGAAATACCTACACCGCTATCTGTACAAACATGGAAATATCAGCACCGCTCTCTGTATGAACATGGAAATATCAGCCCCTCTATCTGTATGAACATGGAAGTATCTACACCGCTATCTCTATGAACATGGAAATATCTACACCGCTATCTGTTTGAACATGGAAATATCTATACCGCTATCTGCAAGAAAATGGAAATACTTACACAGCTATCTGCATATACATGGAAATATCTACACAGCTATCTCTTTACACATGGAAATAACTACACCGCTATCTGAATGAACATGGAAATATCTTCACGGCCATCTGTAGGAACAGGGATATATCTACACAGCCATCTGGATGAACATGGAAATATCTACAGCGCTATCTGTTTGAACATGGAAATATCTACACCGCTATCTGTGTAAACATGCATACATCTTCACCGCTATCTCTATAAACATGGAAATATCTACACTGCTATCTGTATGAACATGGAAATATCTACACCGCTATCTGTTTGAACATGGAAATATCTACACCGCTATCTGCATGAAAATGGAAATATCTACAAAGCTATCTGGATATACATGGAAACATCTACACAGCTATCTCTTTACACATGGAAATAACTACACCGCTAAATCTATAAACTTGGAAATACCTACACCGCCATCTGTATGAACATGGAAATATCTGCACCACCATCTGTATGAACATATAAATATCTACACCGCCATCTGTATTAAGAAGGAAATATCTAAACCGCTATCTGTATGAACATTGAAATATCTACACTGCTATCTGTATGAACATGGAAATATCTTCACCGCTATCTGTGTAAACATGCATACATCTTCACCGCTATCTGTATAAACATGGAAATATCTACACAGCCATCTGGATAAACATGGAAATATCTACACCGCTATCTGTATGAACATGGAAATAGCTACACCGCTATCTGTGTAAACATGCATACATCTTCACTGCTATCTGTATGAACATGGAAATAGCTACACCGCTATCTGTATGAACATGGAAATATCTACACCGCTATCTGTATGAACATGGAAATATCTACACCGCTATCTGTATGAACAAGGAAATATCTTCACCGCCATCTGTACGAACATGGATAAATCTACAGAGCCATCTGGATGAACATGGAAATATCTACACCGCCATCTGTATGAACATATAAATATCTACACCGCCATCTGTATTAAGATGGAGATATCTACACCGCTATCTGTATAAACCTGAAAATATCTATACCGCTATCTGTATAAACATGGAAATATCTACACTGCTATCTGGATAAACATGGAAATTTCTACACCGCTACCTGTATAAACATGGAAATATCAGCACCGCTATCTGTAGGAACATGGAGATATCTACACGGCCATCTGTATAAACATGGATATATCTACACAGCCATCTGGAGGAACATGGAAATATCTACAACGCTATCTCAACGAACATGGAAATATCTACACCGCTATCTGTATGAACATGGAAATAGCTACACCGCTATCTGTGTAAACATGCATACATCTTCACCGCTATCTGTAAAAACATGGAAATATCTACACTGCTATCTGTTTGAACATGGAAATATCTACACGGCTATCAGCATGAAAATGGAAATATCTACACAGCGATCTGCATATACATGGAAATATCTACAAAGCTATCTCTTTACACATGGAAATAAGTACAGCGATATCTCTATAAACATGGAAATATCTACACCGCCATCTGTATGAACATGGAAATATCTGCACCGCCATCTGTATGAACATTTAAATATCTACACCGCCATCTATATTAAGATGGAGATATCTACACCGCTATCTGTATAAACCTGGAAATACCTACACCGCTATCTGTATAAACATGCAAATATCTACACCACAATCTGTATGAACATGGAAATATCTACACCGCTACCTGTATAAACATGGAAATATCAGCACCGCTATCTGAATGAACATGGAAATATCTACACCGATATCTCTATGAACATGGAAATATCTACACCGCTATCTGTATGAACATGGGAGTATCTACACCGCTATCTGTTTGAACATAGAAATATCTACACCGCTATGTGCATGAAAATGGAAATATCTACACTGCTATCTGCATATACATTTAAGTATCTACACAGCTATCTCTTTACACATGGAAATAACTACACCGCTATCTGTATGAACATGGAAATATCTACACCGACATCTGTATGAACATGGAAATATCTGCACCGCTATCTGTATGAACATGGAAATAGCTACACCGCTATCTGTGTAAACATGCATACATCTTCACCGCTATCTGTAAAAACATGGAAATATCTACACTGCTATCTGTTTGAACATGGAAATATCTACACGGCTATCTGCATGAAAATGGAAATATCTACACAGCGATCTGCATATACATGGAAATATCTACAAAGCTATCTCTTTACACATGGAAATAAGTACAGCGATATCTCTATAAACATGGAAATAGCTACACCGCCATCTGTATGAACATGGAAATATCTGCACCACCATCTGTATGAACATTTAAATATCTGCACCGCCATCTATATTAAGACGGAGATATCTACACCGCTATCTGTATAAACCTGGAAATACCTACACCGCTATCTGTATAAACATGCAAATAGATACACCACAATCTGTATGAACATGGAAATATCTACACCGCTACCTGTATAAACATGGAAATATCAGCACCGCTATCTGAATGAACATGGAAATATCTACACCGCTATCTCTATGAACATGGAAATATCTACACCGCTATCTGTATTAACATGGGAGTATCTACACCGCTATCTGTTTGAACATGGAAATATCTACACCGCTATGTGCATGAAAATGGAAATATCTACCCTGCTATCTGCATATACATTTAAGTATCTACACAGCTATCTCTTTACACATGGAAATAACTACACCGCTATCTGTATGAACATGGAAATATCTACACCGACATCTGTATGAACATGGAAATATCTGCACCGCCATCTGTATGAACATATAAATATCTACACCGCCATCTGTATTAAGATGGAGATATCTACACTGCTATCTGTATAAACATAGAAATATGTACACCGCCATCTGTACGAACATATAAATATCTACACCGCCATCTGTATTAAGAAGGAAATATCTAAACCGCTATCTGTATAAATATGGAAATATCTACACAGCTGCCTGAATAAACATGGAAATATCAGCACCGCTATCTGTATGAACATGGAAATATCTACACCGCTATCTGTATGAACATGGAAATAGCTACACCGCTATCTGTATGAACATGGAAATAGCAACACCGCTATCTGTATGAACATGGATATATCTACAGAGCCATCTGGATGAACATGGAAATATCTACACAGCTATCTGTATGAACATGGAAATATATACACCACTATCTGTGTAAACATGCATACATCTTCACCGCTATCTGTATAAACATGGAAATATCTACACCGCTATCTGTATGAACATGGAAATATCTACACCGCTATCAGTATAAACATGGAAATTTCTACACCGCTAGCAGTATAAACATGGAAATATCAGCACCGCTATCTGTAGGAACATGGAAATATCTACACCGCTATCTGTACGAACATGGAAATATCTACACAGCTATCTGTATGAACATGGAAATAGCTACACCGCTATCTGTATGAACATGGAAATATCTACACCACTATCTGTATGAACATGGAAATATCTACACCGCTATCTGTATGAACATGGATATACCTACACAGCCATCTGGATGAACATGGAAATATCTACACCGCTATCAGTATGAACATGGAAATATCTACACCGCTATCTGTGTAAACATGCATACATCTTCACCGCTATCTGTATAAACATGGAAATATCTACACCGCTATCTGTATGAACATGGAAATGTCTGCACCGCTATCTGTATGAACATGGAAATATCTACACCGCTATCTGTTTGAACATGGAAATATCTACACCGCTATCTGCATGAAAATGGAAATATCTACACTGCTATCTGCATATACATGGAAATATCTACACAGCTATCTCTTTACACATGGAAATAACTACACCGCTATCTGTATGAACATGGAAATATCTACAACGCCATGTGTATGAACATGGAAATATCTGCACCGCCGTCTGTATGAACATATAAATATCTACACCGCCATCTGTATTAAGATGGAGATATCTACACCGCTATCTGTATAAACATGGAAATATCTACACCGCTATCTGTATAAACATGGAAATATCTACACCGCTATCTGTATAAACATGGAAATATCTACACCGCTACCTGTATAAACATGGAAATATCAGCACCGCTATCTGTATGAACATGGAAATAGCTACACCGCTATGTGTATGAACATGGAAATATCTACACCGCTATCTGTATGAACATGGATATATCTAAACAGCCCTCTGGATGAACATGGAAATATCCACACCGCTATCTGTGTAAACATGCATACATCTTCACCGCTATCTAAATAAACATGGAAATATCTACACCGCTATCTGTATGAACATGGAAATATCCACACCGCTATCTGTTTGAAGATGGAAATATATACACCGCTACCTGCATGAAAATGGAAATATCTACACAGCTATCTGCATATACATGGCAATATCTACACAGCTATCTCTTTACACATGGAAATAACTACACCGCTATCTGTATGAACATGGAAATATCTACACAGCCATCTGTATGTACATGGAAATATCTGCACCGCCATCTGTATTAACATATAAATATTTACACCGCCATCTGTATTAAGATGGAGATATCTACACTGCTATCTGTATAAACATGGAAATATCTACACCGCCATCTGTATGAACATATAAATATCTACGCCACCATCTGTATTAAGAAGGAAATATCTAAACCGCTATCTGTATAAACATGGAAATATCTACACTGCTGCCTGTATAAACAAGGAAATATCAGCACCGCTATCTGTATGAACAGGGAAATATCTACACCGCTAACTGTGTAAACATGCATACATCATCACCGCTATCTATATAAACATGGAAATATCTACACTGCTATCTGTATGAACATGGAAATATCTACACAGCTATCTGTTTGAACATGGAAATATCTACACCGCTAACTGTGTAAACATGCATACATCATCACCGCTATCTATATAAACATGGAAATATCTACACTGCTATCTGTATGAACATGGAAATATCTACACCGCTATCTGTTTGAACATGGAAATATCTACACCGCTATCCGCATGAAAATGGAAATATCTACACAGCGACCTGCATATACATGGAAATATCTACAAAGCTATCTCTTTACACGTGGAAATAAGTACAGCGCTATCTCTATAAACATGGAAATAACTACACCGCCATCTGTATGAACATGGAAATATCTGCACCGCCATCTGTATGAACATATAAATATCTACACCGCCATCTATATTAAAATGGAGATATCTACACCGCTATCTGTATAAACTTGGAAATATCTACACTACTATCTCTATAAACATGGAAATTTCTACACCGCTATCTGTATGAACATGGAAATAGCTACACCGCTATCTGTATGAACATGGAAATATCTACACCACTACCTGTATGAACATGGAAATATCTACACCGCTATTTGTATGAACATGGATATATCTACAAAGCCATCTGGATGAACACGGAAATATCTACACCACTATCTGTATGAACATGGAAATATCTACACCGCTATCTGTGTAAATATGCATATATCTTCACCACAATCTGTATAAACATGGTAATATATACACCGCTCTCTGTATGAACATGGAAATATCTACACCGCTATCTGTTTGAACATGGAAATATCTACACCGCTATCTGCATGAAAATGGAAATATCTACACAGCTATCTGCATATACATGGAAGTATCTACACAGCTATCTCTTTACACATGGAAATAACTACACCGCTATCTGTATGAACATGGAAATATCTTCACCGCCATCTGTATGAACATGGAAATAGCTGCACCGACATCTGTATGAACATATACATATCTACACGGCCATCTATATTAAGATGGAGATATCTACACCGATATCTGTATAAACATGGAAATATCTACACCGCTATCTGTATAAACATGGCAATATCTACACCGCTATCTGTATAAACATGGAAATATCTACACCGCTACCTGTATAAACAGGGAAATATCAGCACCGCTATCTGTATGAACATGGAAATATCAGCCCCTCTATCTGTATGAACATGGAGATACCTACACCGCTATCTGTATGAACATGGAAATATCTAGACCGCTATCTGAATGAACATGGAAATACCTTCACCGCTATCTGTATGAACATGGATATATCTACACAGCCATCTGGATGAACATGGATATATCTACACAGCCCTCTGGATGAACATGGAAATATCCACACCGCTATCTGTGTAAACATGCATACATCTTCACCGCTGTCGGTATAAACATGGAAATATCTACACAGCCATCTGGATGAACATGGAAATATCTACACCGCTATCTGTATGAACATGGAAATATCTACACCGCTATCTGTATGAACATGGATATATCTACACAGCCATCTGGATGAACATGGAAATATCTACACCGCTATCTGTGTAAACATGCATACATCTTCACCGATATCTGTATAAACATGGAAATATCTACACTGCTATCTGTATGAACATGGAAATAGCTACACCGCTATCTGTACGAACATGGAAATATCTACACCGCTATCTGTTTGAACATGGAAATATCTACACAGCTATCTGCATGAAAATGGAAATATCTACACTGCTATCTGCATATACATGGAAATATCTACACAGCTATCTCTTTACGCATGGAAATAACTACACCGCTATCTGTATGAACATGGAAATATCTACACCGCCATCTGTATGAACATGGAAATATCTGCACCGCCATCTGTATGAACATATAAATATCTACACCGCCATCTGTATTAAGATGGAGATATCTACACCGCTATCTGTATAAACATGGAAATATCTACACCGCTATCTGTATAAACATGGAAATATCTACACCGCTATCTGTATAAACATGGAAATATCTACACCGCTACCTGTATAAACATGGAAATATCAGCACCGCTATCTGTATGAACATGGAAATATCTACACTGCTATCTGTATGAACATGGAAATATCTACACCGCTATCTGTATGAACATGGATATATCTACACAGCCCTCTGGATGAACATGGAAATATCCACACCGCTATCTGTGTAAACATGCATACGTCTTCACCGCTATCTGTATAAACATGGAAATATCTACACCGCTATCTCTATGAACATGGAAATATCTACACCGCTATCTGTTTGAAGATGGAAATATATACACCGCTAACTGCATTAAAATGGAAATATCTACACAGCTATCTGCATATAGATGGAAATATCTACACAGCTATCCCTTTACACATGGAAATAACTACACCGCTATCTGTATGAACATGGAAATGTCTACACCGCCATCTGTATGAACATGGAATTATCTGCACCGCCATCTGTATGAACATATAAATATCTACACCGCCATCTCTATTAAGATGGAGATATCTACACCGCTATCTGAATAAACATGGAAATATCTACACCGCTATCTGTATAAACATGGAAATATCTACACCGCTATCTGTATAAACATGGAAACATCTACAAAGCTATCTGAATGAACATGGAAATATCTACACCGCTATCTGAACATGTAAATATCTACACCGCTATCTGCATGAAAATGGAAATATCTACACAGCTATCTGCATATACATGGAAATATCTACACAGCTATCTCTTTACACATGGAAATAACTACACCGCTATATCTATAAACATGGAAATATCTACACCACCATCTGTATGAACATGGAAATATCTGCACCGCCATCTGTTTGAACATATAAATATCTACACCGCCATCTGTATTAAGAAGGAAATATCTAAACCGCTATCTGTATAAACATGGAAATATCAGCACCACTCTCTGTATGAAAATGGAAATATCTACAACGCTATCTGTATGAACATGGAAATATCTACACTGCTATCTGTATGAACATGGAAATACCTACACCGTTATGTGAATGAAAATGGAAATAGTTTCACCGCTATCTGTATGAACATGGAAATATCTACAGCGCTATCTGTATGAACATGGATATATCTACACAGCCATATGGATGAACATGGAAATATCTACACCGCTATCTGTATGAACATGGAAATATCTACTCCGCTATCTGTGTAAACATGGATTTATCTGCACCGCTATCGGTATGAACATGGAAATATCTACACCGCTATCTGTTTGGACATGGAAATATCTACACCGCTATCTGCATGAAAATGGAAATATCTACACTGCTATCTGCATATACATTTAAATATCTACACAGCTATCTCTTTACACATGGAAATAACTGCACCACTATCTGTATGAACATGGAAATAACTACACCCCCTTCTGTATGAACATGGAAATATCTGCACCGCCATCTGTATGAACATATAAATATCTACACAGCCATCTGTATAAAGAAGGAAATATCTAAACCGCTATCTGTATAAACATGGAAATATCTACAGCGCTGCAAGTATAAACATGGAAATATCAGCACCGCTCTCTGTATGAAAATGGAGATATCTACACTGCTATCTGTATGAACATGGAAATATCTACACTGCTATCTGTATGAACATGGAAATATCTACACCGCTATCTGTATGAACATGGATATATCTACACAGCCCTCTGGATGAACATGGAAATATCCACACCGCTATCTGTGTAAACATGCATACGTCTTCACCGCTATCTGTATAAACATGGAAATATCTACACCGCTATCTCTATGAACATGGAAATATCTACACCGCTATCTGTTTGAAGATGGAAATATATACACCGCTAACTGCATTAAAATGGAAATATCTACACAGCTATCTGCATATAGATAGAAATATCTACACAGCTATCCCTTTACACATGGAAATAACTACACCGCTATCTGTATGAACATGGAAATGTCTACACCGCCATCTGTATGAACATGGAATTATCTGCACCGCCATCTGTATGAACATATAAATATCTACACCGCCATCTCTATTAAGATGGAGATATCTACACCGCTATCTGAATAAACATGGAAATATCTACACCGCTATCTGTATAAACATGGAAATATCTACACCGCTATCTGTATAAACATGGAAACATCTACAAAGCTATCTGAATGAACATGGAAATATCTACACCGCTATCTGAACATGTAAATATCTACACCGCTATCTGCATGAAAATGGAAATATCTACACAGCTATCTGCATATACATGGAAATATCTACACAGCTATCTCTTTACACATGGAAATAACTACACCGCTATATCTATAAACATGGAAATATCTACACCACCATCTGTATGAACATGGAAATATCTGCACCGCCATCTGTTTGAACATATAAATATCTACACCGCCATCTGTATTAAGAAGGAAATATCTAAACCGCTATCTGTATAAACATGGAAATATCAGCACCACTCTCTGTATGAAAATGGAAATATCTACAACGCTATCTGTATGAACATGGAAATATCTACACTGCTATCTGTATGAACATGGAAATACCTACACCGTTATGTGAATGAAAATGGAAATAGTTTCACCGCTATCTGTATGAACATGGAAATATCTACAGCGCTATCTGTATGAACATGGATATATCTACACAGCCATATGGATGAACATGGAAATATCTACACCGCTATCTGTATGAACATGGAAATATCTACTCCGCTATCTGTGTAAACATGGATTTATCTGCACCGCTATCGGTATGAACATGGAAATATCTACACCGCTATCTGTTTGGACATGGAAATATCTACACCGCTATCTGCATGAAAATGGAAATATCTACACTGCTATCTGCATATACATTTAAATATCTACACAGCTATCTCTTTACACATGGAAATAACTGCACCACTATCTGTATGAACATGGAAATAACTACACCCCCTTCTGTATGAACATGGAAATATCTGCACCGCCATCTGTATGAACATATAAATATCTACACAGCCATCTGTATAAAGAAGGAAATATCTAAACCGCTATCTGTATAAACATGGAAATATCTACAGCGCTGCAAGTATAAACATGGAAATATCAGCACCGCTCTCTGTATGAAAATGGAGATATCTACACTGCTATCTGTATGAACATGGAAATATCTACACTGCTATCTGTATGAACACGGAAATAGCTACACCGTTATCTGTATAAACATGGAAATATCTACACCGCTACCTGTATAAACAGGGAAATATCAGCACCGCTATCTGTATGAACATGGAAATATCAGCCCCTCTATCTGTATGAACATGGAGATACCTACACCGCTATCTGTATGAACATGGAAATATCTAGACCGCTATCTGAATGAACATGGAAATACCTTCACCGCTATCTGTATGAACATGGATATATCTACACAGCCATCTGGATGAACATGGATATATCTACACAGCCCTCTGGATGAACATGGAAATATCCACACCGCTATCTGTGTAAACATGCATACATCTTCACCGCTGTCGGTATAAACATGGAAATATCTACACAGCCATCTGGATGAACATGGAAATATCTACACCGCTATCTGTATGAACATGGAAATATCTACACCGCTATCTGTATGAACATGGATATATCTACACAGCCATCTGGATGAACATGGAAATATCTACACCGCTATCTGTGTAAACATGCATACATCTTCACCGATATCTGTATAAACATGGAAATATCTACACTGCTATCTGTATGAACATGGAAATAGCTACACCGCTATCTGTACGAACATGGAAATATCTACACCGCTATCTGTTTGAACATGGAAATATCTACACAGCTATCTGCATGAAAATGGAAATATCTACACTGCTATCTGCATATACATGGAAATATCTACACAGCTATCTCTTTACGCATGGAAATAACTACACCGCTATCTGTATGAACATGGAAATATCTACACCGCCATCTGTATGAACATGGAAATATCTGCACCGCCATCTGTATGAACATATAAATATCTACACCGCCATCTGTATTAAGATGGAGATATCTACACCGCTATCTGTATAAACATGGAAATATCTACACCGCTATCTGTATAAACATGGAAATATCTACACCGCTATCTGTATAAACATGGAAATATCTACACCGCTACCTGTATAAACATGGAAATATCAGCACCGCTATCTGTATGAACATGGAAATATCTACACTGCTATCTGTATGAACATGGAAATATCTACACCGCTATCTGTATGAACATGGATATATCTACACAGCCCTCTGGATGAACATGGAAATATCCACACCGCTATCTGTGTAAACATGCATACGTCTTCACCGCTATCTGTATAAACATGGAAATATCTACACCGCTATCTCTATGAACATGGAAATATCTACACCGCTATCTGTTTGAAGATGGAAATATATACACCGCTAACTGCATTAAAATGGAAATATCTACACAGCTATCTGCATATAGATGGAAATATCTACACAGCTATCCCTTTACACATGGAAATAACTACACCGCTATCTGTATGAACATGGAAATGTCTACACCGCCATCTGTATGAACATGGAATTATCTGCACCGCCATCTGTATGAACATATAAATATCTACACCGCCATCTCTATTAAGATGGAGATATCTACACCGCTATCTGAATAAACATGGAAATATCTACACCGCTATCTGTATAAACATGGAAATATCTACACCGCTATCTGTATAAACATGGAAACATCTACAAAGCTATCTGAATGAACATGGAAATATCTACACCGCTATCTGAACATGTAAATATCTACACCGCTATCTGCATGAAAATGGAAATATCTACACAGCTATCTGCATATACATGGAAATATCTACACAGCTATCTCTTTACACATGGAAATAACTACACCGCTATATCTATAAACATGGAAATATCTACACCACCATCTGTATGAACATGGAAATATCTGCACCGCCATCTGTTTGAACATATAAATATCTACACCGCCATCTGTATTAAGAAGGAAATATCTAAACCGCTATCTGTATAAACATGGAAATATCAGCACCACTCTCTGTATGAAAATGGAAATATCTACAACGCTATCTGTATGAACATGGAAATATCTACACTGCTATCTGTATGAACATGGAAATACCTACACCGTTATGTGAATGAAAATGGAAATAGTTTCACCGCTATCTGTATGAACATGGAAATATCTACAGCGCTATCTGTATGAACATGGATATATCTACACAGCCATATGGATGAACATGGAAATATCTACACCGCTATCTGTATGAACATGGAAATATCTACTCCGCTATCTGTGTAAACATGGATTTATCTGCACCGCTATCGGTATGAACATGGAAATATCTACACCGCTATCTGTTTGGACATGGAAATATCTACACCGCTATCTGCATGAAAATGGAAATATCTACACTGCTATCTGCATATACATTTAAATATCTACACAGCTATCTCTTTACACATGGAAATAACTGCACCACTATCTGTATGAACATGGAAATAACTACACCCCCTTCTGTATGAACATGGAAATATCTGCACCGCCATCTGTATGAACATATAAATATCTACACAGCCATCTGTATAAAGAAGGAAATATCTAAACCGCTATCTGTATAAACATGGAAATATCTACAGCGCTGCAAGTATAAACATGGAAATATCAGCACCGCTCTCTGTATGAAAATGGAGATATCTACACTGCTATCTGTATGAACATGGAAATATCTACACTGCTATCTGTATGAACATGGAAATATCTACACCGCTATCTGTATGAACATGGATATATCTACACAGCCCTCTGGATGAACATGGAAATATCCACACCGCTATCTGTGTAAACATGCATACGTCTTCACCGCTATCTGTATAAACATGGAAATATCTACACCGCTATCTCTATGAACATGGAAATATCTACACCGCTATCTGTTTGAAGATGGAAATATATACACCGCTAACTGCATTAAAATGGAAATATCTACACAGCTATCTGCATATAGATAGAAATATCTACACAGCTATCCCTTTACACATGGAAATAACTACACCGCTATCTGTATGAACATGGAAATGTCTACACCGCCATCTGTATGAACATGGAATTATCTGCACCGCCATCTGTATGAACATATAAATATCTACACCGCCATCTCTATTAAGATGGAGATATCTACACCGCTATCTGAATAAACATGGAAATATCTACACCGCTATCTGTATAAACATGGAAATATCTACACCGCTATCTGTATAAACATGGAAACATCTACAAAGCTATCTGAATGAACATGGAAATATCTACACCGCTATCTGAACATGTAAATATCTACACCGCTATCTGCATGAAAATGGAAATATCTACACAGCTATCTGCATATACATGGAAATATCTACACAGCTATCTCTTTACACATGGAAATAACTACACCGCTATATCTATAAACATGGAAATATCTACACCACCATCTGTATGAACATGGAAATATCTGCACCGCCATCTGTTTGAACATATAAATATCTACACCGCCATCTGTATTAAGAAGGAAATATCTAAACCGCTATCTGTATAAACATGGAAATATCAGCACCACTCTCTGTATGAAAATGGAAATATCTACAACGCTATCTGTATGAACATGGAAATATCTACACTGCTATCTGTATGAACATGGAAATACCTACACCGTTATGTGAATGAAAATGGAAATAGTTTCACCGCTATCTGTATGAACATGGAAATATCTACAGCGCTATCTGTATGAACATGGATATATCTACACAGCCATATGGATGAACATGGAAATATCTACACCGCTATCTGTATGAACATGGAAATATCTACTCCGCTATCTGTGTAAACATGGATTTATCTGCACCGCTATCGGTATGAACATGGAAATATCTACACCGCTATCTGTTTGGACATGGAAATATCTACACCGCTATCTGCATGAAAATGGAAATATCTACACTGCTATCTGCATATACATTTAAATATCTACACAGCTATCTCTTTACACATGGAAATAACTGCACCACTATCTGTATGAACATGGAAATAACTACACCCCCTTCTGTATGAACATGGAAATATCTGCACCGCCATCTGTATGAACATATAAATATCTACACAGCCATCTGTATAAAGAAGGAAATATCTAAACCGCTATCTGTATAAACATGGAAATATCTACAGCGCTGCAAGTATAAACATGGAAATATCAGCACCGCTCTCTGTATGAAAATGGAGATATCTACACTGCTATCTGTATGAACATGGAAATATCTACACTGCTATCTGTATGAACACGGAAATAGCTACACCGTTATCTGTATAAACATGGAAATATCTACACCGCTACCTGTATAAACAGGGAAATATCAGCACCGCTATCTGTATGAACATGGAAATATCAGCCCCTCTATCTGTATGAACATGGAGATACCTACACCGCTATCTGTATGAACATGGAAATATCTAGACCGCTATCTGAATGAACATGGAAATACCTTCACCGCTATCTGTATGAACATGGATATATCTACACAGCCATCTGGATGAACATGGATATATCTACACAGCCCTCTGGATGAACATGGAAATATCCACACCGCTATCTGTGTAAACATGCATACATCTTCACCGCTGTCGGTATAAACATGGAAATATCTACACAGCCATCTGGATGAACATGGAAATATCTACACCGCTATCTGTATGAACATGGAAATATCTACACCGCTATCTGTATGAACATGGATATATCTACACAGCCATCTGGATGAACATGGAAATATCTACACCGCTATCTGTGTAAACATGCATACATCTTCACCGATATCTGTATAAACATGGAAATATCTACACTGCTATCTGTATGAACATGGAAATAGCTACACCGCTATCTGTACGAACATGGAAATATCTACACCGCTATCTGTTTGAACATGGAAATATCTACACAGCTATCTGCATGAAAATGGAAATATCTACACTGCTATCTGCATATACATGGAAATATCTACACAGCTATCTCTTTACGCATGGAAATAACTACACCGCTATCTGTATGAACATGGAAATATCTACACCGCCATCTGTATGAACATGGAAATATCTGCACCGCCATCTGTATGAACATATAAATATCTACACCGCCATCTGTATTAAGATGGAGATATCTACACCGCTATCTGTATAAACATGGAAATATCTACACCGCTATCTGTATAAACATGGAAATATCTACACCGCTATCTGTATAAACATGGAAATATCTACACCGCTACCTGTATAAACATGGAAATATCAGCACCGCTATCTGTATGAACATGGAAATATCTACACTGCTATCTGTATGAACATGGAAATATCTACACCGCTATCTGTATGAACATGGATATATCTACACAGCCCTCTGGATGAACATGGAAATATCCACACCGCTATCTGTGTAAACATGCATACGTCTTCACCGCTATCTGTATAAACATGGAAATATCTACACCGCTATCTCTATGAACATGGAAATATCTACACCGCTATCTGTTTGAAGATGGAAATATATACACCGCTAACTGCATTAAAATGGAAATATCTACACAGCTATCTGCATATAGATGGAAATATCTACACAGCTATCCCTTTACACATGGAAATAACTACACCGCTATCTGTATGAACATGGAAATGTCTATACCGCCATCTGTATGAACATGGAATTATCTGCACCGCCATCTGTATGAACATATAAATATCTACACCGCCATCTCTATTAAGATGGAGATATCTACACCGCTATCTGAATAAACATGGAAATATCTACACCGCTATCTGTATAAACATGGAAATATCTACACCGCTATCTGTATAAACATGGAAACATCTACAAAGCTATCTGAATGAACATGGAAATATCTACACCGCTATCTGAACATGTAAATATCTACACCGCTATCTGCATGAAAATGGAAATATCTACACAGCTATCTGCATATACATGGAAATATCTACACAGCTATCTCTTTACACATGGAAATAACTACACCGCTATATCTATAAACATGGAAATATCTACACCACCATCTGTATGAACATGGAAATATCTGCACCGCCATCTGTTTGAACATATAAATATCTACACCGCCATCTGTATTAAGAAGGAAATATCTAAACCGCTATCTGTATAAACATGGAAATATCAGCACCACTCTCTGTATGAAAATGGAAATATCTACAACGCTATCTGTATGAACATGGAAATATCTACACTGCTATCTGTATGAACATGGAAATACCTACACCGTTATGTGAATGAAAATGGAAATAGTTTCACCGCTATCTGTATGAACATGGAAATATCTACAGCGCTATCTGTATGAACATGGATATATCTACACAGCCATATGGATGAACATGGAAATATCTACACCGCTATCTGTATGAACATGGAAATATCTACTCCGCTATCTGTGTAAACATGGATTTATCTGCACCGCTATCGGTATGAACATGGAAATATCTACACCGCTATCTGTTTGGACATGGAAATATCTACACCGCTATCTGCATGAAAATGGAAATATCTACACTGCTATCTGCATATACATTTAAATATCTACACAGCTATCTCTTTACACATGGAAATAACTGCACCACTATCTGTATGAACATGGAAATAACTACACCCCCTTCTGTATGAACATGGAAATATCTGCACCGCCATCTGTATGAACATATAAATATCTACACAGCCATCTGTATAAAGAAGGAAATATCTAAACCGCTATCTGTATAAACATGGAAATATCTACAGCGCTGCAAGTATAAACATGGAAATATCAGCACCGCTCTCTGTATGAAAATGGAGATATCTACACTGCTATCTGTATGAACATGGAAATATCTACACTGCTATCTGTATGAACATGGAAATATCTACACCGCTATCTGTATGAACATGGATATATCTACACAGCCCTCTGGATGAACATGGAAATATCCACACCGCTATCTGTGTAAACATGCATACGTCTTCACCGCTATCTGTATAAACATGGAAATATCTACACCGCTATCTCTATGAACATGGAAATATCTACACCGCTATCTGTTTGAAGATGGAAATATATACACCGCTAACTGCATTAAAATGGAAATATCTACACAGCTATCTGCATATAGATAGAAATATCTACACAGCTATCCCTTTACACATGGAAATAACTACACCGCTATCTGTATGAACATGGAAATGTCTACACCGCCATCTGTATGAACATGGAATTATCTGCACCGCCATCTGTATGAACATATAAATATCTACACCGCCATCTCTATTAAGATGGAGATATCTACACCGCTATCTGAATAAACATGGAAATATCTACACCGCTATCTGTATAAACATGGAAATATCTACACCGCTATCTGTATAAACATGGAAACATCTACAAAGCTATCTGAATGAACATGGAAATATCTACACCGCTATCTGAACATGTAAATATCTACACCGCTATCTGCATGAAAATGGAAATATCTACACAGCTATCTGCATATACATGGAAATATCTACACAGCTATCTCTTTACACATGGAAATAACTACACCGCTATATCTATAAACATGGAAATATCTACACCACCATCTGTATGAACATGGAAATATCTGCACCGCCATCTGTTTGAACATATAAATATCTACACCGCCATCTGTATTAAGAAGGAAATATCTAAACCGCTATCTGTATAAACATGGAAATATCAGCACCACTCTCTGTATGAAAATGGAAATATCTACAACGCTATCTGTATGAACATGGAAATATCTACACTGCTATCTGTATGAACATGGAAATACCTACACCGTTATGTGAATGAAAATGGAAATAGTTTCACCGCTATCTGTATGAACATGGAAATATCTACAGCGCTATCTGTATGAACATGGATATATCTACACAGCCATATGGATGAACATGGAAATATCTACACCGCTATCTGTATGAACATGGAAATATCTACTCCGCTATCTGTGTAAACATGGATTTATCTGCACCGCTATCGGTATGAACATGGAAATATCTACACCGCTATCTGTTTGGACATGGAAATATCTACACCGCTATCTGCATGAAAATGGAAATATC
This sequence comes from Gorilla gorilla gorilla, assembly GCF_029281585.2. Taxonomy (NCBI): domain Eukaryota; kingdom Metazoa; phylum Chordata; class Mammalia; order Primates; family Hominidae; genus Gorilla; species Gorilla gorilla. The sequence goes on from NC_073234.2 coordinate 4,724,374, forward strand.
TACACTGCTATCTGCATATACATTTAAATATCTACACAGCTATCTCTTTACACATGGAAATAACTGCACCACTATCTGTATGAACATGGAAATAACTACACCCCCTTCTGTATGAACATGGAAATATCTGCACCGCCATCTGTATGAACATATAAATATCTACACAGCCATCTGTATAAAGAAGGAAATATCTAAACCGCTATCTGTATAAACATGGAAATATCTACAGCGCTGCAAGTATAAACATGGAAATATCAGCACCGCTCTCTGTATGAAAATGGAGATATCTACACTGCTATCTGTATGAACATGGAAATATCTACACTGCTATCTGTATGAACACGGAAATAGCTACACCGTTATCTGTATGAACATGGAAATAGCTACACCGCTATCTGTATGAACATGGAAATATCTACACCGCTATCAGTACGAACATGGATATATCTACACAGCCATCTGGATGAACATGGAAATATCTACACCGCTATCTGTATGAACATGGAAATATCTACACCGCTATCTGTATGAACTTGGATATATCTACACAGCCATCTGGATGAACATGGAAATATCTACACCGCTATCGGTGTAAACATGCATACATCTTCACCGCTATCTGTATAAACATGGAAATATCTACACTGCTATCTGTATGAACATGGAAATATCTACACCAATATCTGTATGAACATGGATATATCTACAAAGCCATCTGGATGAACATGGAAATATCTACACCACTATCTGAATGAACATGGAAATATCTACACCGCTATCTGTGTAAACATGCATACATCTTCACCGCTATCTGTATAAACATGGAAATATCTAAACCGCTATCTGTATGAACATGGAAATATCTACACCGCTATCTGTATGAACATGGAAATATCTACTCCGCTATCTGTTAGAACATGGAAATATCTACACCGCTATCTGCATGAAGATGGAAATATCTACACTGCTATCTGCATATACATGGAAATATCTACACAGCTATATCTTTACACATGGAAATAACTACACCACTATCTGTATGAACATGGAAATATCCACACCGCCATCTGTATGAACATGGAAATATCTGCACCGCCATCTGTATGAACATATAAATATCTACACCGCAATCTGTATTAAGATGGAAATATCTACACCGCTATCTGTATAAACATGGAAATATCTACACCGCTATCTATGTGAACATGGAAATATCTACACCACTATCTGCATGAAAATGGAAATATCTACACAGCTATCTGAATATACATGGAAATATCTACAGAGCTATCTCTTTACACATGGAAATAACTACACCGCTATCTGTATGAACATTGAAATATCTTCACCACCATCTGTATGAACATGGAAATAGCTGCAACGACATCTGTATGAACATATACATATCTACACGGCCATCTGTATAAAGATGGAGATAACTACAACGATATCTGTATAAACATGGAAATATCTACACCGCTATCTGTATAAACATGACAATATCTACACCGCTATCTGTATAAACATGGAAATATCTACACCGCTACCTGTATAAACATGGAAATATCAGCACCGCTATCTGTATGAACATGGAAATATCAGCCCCTCTATCTGTATGAACATGGAGATATCTACACCGCTATCTGTGTGAACATGGAAATATCTAGACCGCTATCTGATTGAACATGGAAATACCTTCACCGCCATCTGTATGAACATGGATATATCTACACAGCCATCTGGATGAACATGGATATATCTACACAGCTCTCTGGATGAACATGGAAATATCCACACCGCTATCTGTGTAAACATGCATACAACTTCACCGCTATCTGTATAAACATGGAAATATCTACACCGCTATCTGTATGAACATGGAAATATCTACACCGCTATCTGTTGGAAGATGGAAATATATACACCGCTATCTGCATGAAAATGGAAATATCTACACAGCTATCTGCATGAAAATGGAAATATCTACACAGCTATCTGCATGAAAATGGAAATATCTACACAGCTTTCTCTTTACACATGTAAATAACCACACCGCTATCTGTATGAACATGGAAATATCTACACCGCCATCTGTATGAACATGGAAATATCTGCACCGCCATCTGTATGAACATATAAATATCTACACTGCCATCTGTATTAAGATGGAGATATCTACACCGCTATCTGAATAAACAAGGAGATATCTACACCGCTATATGTATAAACATGGAAATATCAGCACCGCTATCTGTATGAACATGGAAATATCAGCCCCTCTATCTGTATGAACATGGAGATATCTACACCGCCATCTTTATGAACATGGATATATCTACACAGCCATCTGGAGGAACATGGAAATATCTACACCGCTATCTGTATGAACATGGAAATAGCTACACCGCTATCTGTATGAACATGGAAATATCTACACCGCTATCTGTATGAACATGGAAATATCTACACCGCTATCTGTATGAACAAGGAAATATCTTCACCGCCATCTGTACGAACATGGATATATATACAGAGCCATCTGGATGAACATGGAAATATCTACACCGCCATCTGTATGAACATATAAATATCTACACCGCCATCTGTATTAAGATGGAGATATCTACACCGCTATCTGTATAAACCGGAAAATATCTACACCGCTATCTGTATAAACATGGAAATATCTACACCGCTATCTGGATAAACATGGAAATTTCTACACCGCTACCTGTATAAACATGGAAATATCAGCACCGCTATCTGAAGGAACATGGAGATATCTACACCGCCATCTGTATGAACATGGATATATCTACACAGCCATCTGGAGGAACATGGAAATATCTACAACGCTATCTGTACGAACATGGAAATATCTACACCGCTATCTGTATGAACATGGAAATATCTACACCGCTATCTGTATGAACATGTAAATACCTACACCACTATCTGAATGAACATGGAAATATCTACACCGCTATCTGTATGAACATGGATATATCTACACAGCCATCTGGATGAACATGGAAATATCTACACCCGTATCTGTATGAACATGGAAATATCTACACCGCTATCTGTGTAAACATGCATACATCTTCACCGCTATCTGTATAAACATGGAAATATCTACACCGCTATCTGTAGGAACATAGAAATAGCTACACCGCTATCTGTATGAACATGGAAATATCTACACCGCTATCTCTATGAACATGGATATATCTACACAGCCATCTGGATGTACATGGAAATATCTGCACCGCCATCTGTATGAACATATAAATATCTACACTGCCATCTGTATTAAGATGGAGATATCTACACCGCTATCTGAATAAACATGGAAATATCTACACCGCTATCTGTATAAACATGGAAATATCAGCACCGCTATCTGTATTAACATGGAAATATCAGCCCCTATATCTGTATGAACATGGAGATATCTGCACCGCCATCTGTATGAACATGGATATATCTACACAGCCATCTGCAGGAACATGGAAATATCTACACCGCTATCTGTATGAACATGGAAATAGCTACACCGCTATCTGTATGAACATGGAAATATCTACACCGCTATCTGTATGAACATGGAAATATCTACACCGCTATCTGTATGAACAAGGAAATATCTTCACCGCCATCTGTACGAACATGGATAAATCTACAGAGCCATCTGGATGAACATGGAAATATCTACACCGCCATCTGTATGAACATATAAATATCTAAACCGCCATCTGTATTAAGATGGAGATATCTACACCGCTATCTGTATAAACCTGAAAATATCTACACCGCTATCTGTATAAACATGGAAATATCTACACTGCTATCTGGATAAACATGGAAATTTCTACACCGCTAACTGTATAAACATGGAAATATCAGCACCGCTATCTGTAGGAACATGGAGATATCTACACGGCCATCTGTATGAACATGGATATATCTACACAGCCATCTGGAGGAACATGGAAATATCTACAACGCTATCTGTACGAACATGGAAATATCTACACCGCTATCTGTATGAACATGGAAATAGCTACACCGCTATCTGTGTAAACATGCATACATCTTCACCGCTATCTGTAAAAACATGGAAATATCTACACTGCTATCTGTTTGAACATGGAAATATCTACACGGCTATCTGCATGAAAATGGAAATATCTACACAGCGATCTGCATATACATGGAAATATCTACAAAGCTATCTCTTTACACATGGAAATAAGTACAGCGATATCTCTATAAACATGGAAATAGCTACACCGCCATCTGTATGAACATGGAAATATCTGCACCGCCATCTGTATGAACATATAAATATCTACACCGCCATCTGTATTAAGATGGAGATATCTACACCGCTATCTGAATAAACTTGGAAATATGTACACCGCTATCTGTATAAACCTGGAAATACCTACACCGCTATCTGTATAAACATGCAAATATCTACACCGCAATCTGTATGAACATGGAAATATCTACACCGCTACCTGTATAAACATGGAAATATCAGCACCGCTATCTGAATGAACATGGAAATATCTACACCGCTATCTCTATGAACATGGAAATATCTACACCGCTATCTGTATGAACATGGGAGTATCTACACCGCTATCTGTTTGAACATGGAAATATCTACACTGCTATGTGCATGAAAATGGAAATATCTACACTGCTATCTGCATATACATTTAAGTATCTACACAGCTATCTCTTTACACGTGGAAATAACTACACCGCTATCTGTATGAACATGGAAATATCTACACCGACATCTGTATGAACATGGAAATATCTGCACCGCCATCTGTATGAACATATAAATATCTACACCGCCATCTGTGTTAAGATGGAGATATCTACACTGCTATCTGTATAAACATGGAAATATCTACACCGCCATCTGTACGAACATATAAATATCTACACCGCCATCTGTATTAAGAAGGAAATATCTAAACCGCTATCTGTATAAACATGGAAATATCTACACAGCTGCCTGTATAAACATGGAAATATCAGCACCGCTATCTGTATGAACATGGAAATATCTACACCGCTATCTGTATGAACATGGAAATAGCTACACCGCTATCTGTATGAACATGGAAATAGCAACACCGCTATCTGTATGAACATGGATATATCTACAGAGCCATCTGGATGAACATGGAAATATCTACACCGCTATCTGTATGAACATGGAAATATCTACACCGCTATCTGTGTAAACATGCATACATCTTCACCGCTATCTGTATAAACATGGAAATATCTACACCACTATCTGTACGAACATGGAAATAGCTACACCGCTATCTGTATGAACATGGAAATATCTACACCGCTATCTGTATGAACATGGATATATCTACACAGCCATCTGGATGAACATGGAAATATCTACAGCGCTATCTGTGTAAACATGCATACATCTTCACCGCTATCTGTATAAACATGGAAATATCTACACCGCTATCTGTATGAACATGGAAATGTCTGCACCGCTATCTGTATGAACATGGAAATATCTACACCGCTATCTGTTTGAACATGGAAATATCTACACCGCTATCTGCATGAAAATGGAAATATCTAAACTGCTATCTGCATATACATGGAAATATCTACACAGCTATCTCTTTACACATGGAAATAACTACACCGCTATCTGTATGAACATGGAAATATCTACAACGCCATGTGTATGAACATGGAAATATCTGCACCGCCGTCTGTATGAACATATAAATATCTACACCGCCATCTGTATTAAGATGGAGATATCTACACCGCTATCTGTATAAACATGGAAATATCTACACCGCTATCTGTATAAACATGGAAATATTTACACCGCTATCTGTATAAGCATGGATATATCTACACCGCTATCTCTATGAACATGGATATATCTAAACAGCCCTCTGGATGAACATGGAAATATCCACACCGCTATCTGTGTAAACATGCATATATCTTCACCGCTATCTGAATAAACATGGAAATATCTACACCGCTATCTGTATGAACATGGAAATATCCACACCGCTATCTGTTTGAAGATGGAAATATATACACCGCTACCTGCATGAACATGGAAATATCTACACAGCTATCTGCATATACATGGCAATATCTACACAGGTATCTCTTTACACATTTAAATAACTACACCGCTATCTGTATGAACATGGAAATGTCTGCACCGTCATCTGTATGAACATATAAATATCTACACCGCCATCTGTATTAAGATGGACATATCTACACCGCTATCTGTGTAAACATGGAAATATCTACACCGCTATCTGTATAAACATGGAAATATCTACACCATTACCTGTATAAACATGGAAATATCAGCACCGCCATCTGTATGAACATGGAAATATCTACACCGCCATCTGTATGAACAGGGAAATATCTACACCGCTATCTGTTTGAACATGGAAATATCTACACCGCTATCTGCATGAAAATGGAAATATCTACACTGCTATCTGCATATACATTTAAATATCTACACAGCTATCTCTTTACACATGGAAATAACTACACCGCTATCTGTATGAACATGGAAATATCTACACCGACATCTGTATGAACATGGAAATATCTGCACTGCCATCTGTATGAACATATAAATATCTACACCGCCATCTGTATTAAGATGGAGATATCTACACTGCTATCTGTATAAACATAGAAATATCTACACCGCCATCTGTACGAACATATAAATATCTACACCACCATCTGTATGAAAATATAAATATCTACACCGCCATCTGTATTTAGATAGAGATATCTCCACTGCTATCTGTATAAACATGGAAATATCTACACCGCTATCTCTATAAACATGGAAATATCTACACCGCCATCTGTATGAACATGGAAATATCTGCACCGCCATATGTATGAACATATAAATATCTACAGCGCCATCTGTATTAACATGGAGAAATCTACACTGCTTTCTGTATAAACATGGAAATATCTACACCGCCATCTGTAGGAACATATAAATATGTACGCCGCCATCTGTATTAAGAAGGAAATACCTAAACCGCTATCTGTATAAACATGGAAATATCTACACCGCTGCCTGTATAAACAAGGAAATATCAGCACCGCTATCTGTATGAACTTGGAAATATCTACACCGCTATCTGTATGAACATGGAAATATCTACACCGCTGTCTGTATGAACATGGAAATAGCTACACCGCTATCTGTATGAACATGGATATATCTACACAGCCATCTGGATGAACATGGAAATATCTACACCGCTATCTCTGTAAACATGCATAGATCTGCACCGGTATCTGTATAAACATGGAAATATCTACACCGCTATCTGTATGAACATGGAAATATCTACACCGCTATCTGTATGACCATGGAAATATCTACACCGCTATCTGTATGAAAATGGAAATATCTACACTGCTATCTGCATATACATTTAAATATCTACACAGCTATCTCTTTACACATGGAAATAACTACAACGCTATCTGTATGAACATGTAAATATCTGCACCACCATCTGTATGAACATATAAATATCTACACCACCATCTGTATTAAGATGGAGATATCTACACTGCTATCTGTATAAACATGGAATTATCTACACCGCTATCTGTATAAACATGGAAATATCTACACAGCTATCTGTAAAAACATGGAAATATCTACACCACTACATGTATAAACATGGAAATATCAGCACCTCCATCTGTATGAACATGGGAATATCTACACCGCCATCTGTATGAACATGGAAATATCTACACCGCTATCTGTATGAACATGGAAATATCTACATCGTTATCTGTATGAACATGGAATTATCTACACCGCTATCTGTTTGAACATGGAAATATCTACACCGCTGTCTGCATGAAAATGGGAATATCTACACAGCTATCTGCAAATACATGGAAATATCTACACAGCTATCTCTTAACACATGGAAATAACTACATCGCTATCTCTATAAACATGGAAATATCTACACCGCCATCTGTATGAACATGGAAATATCTTCACCGCCATCTGTATGAACATGGATATATCTACACAGCCATATGGATGAACATGGAAATATCTACACCGCTATATGCATGAACATGGAAATAGCTACACCGCTATCTGTATGAACATGGAAATAGCCACACCGCCATCTGTATGAACATGGAAATATCTGCACCGCCATCTGTATGAACATATAAGTATCTACACCGCCATCTGTATTAAGATGGAGATATCTACACTGCTATCTGTATAAACTTGGAAATATCTACACCGCTATCTGTACAAACATGGAAATATCTACACCGCCATCTCTATGAACATGGAAATATCGGCGCCGCCATCTGTATGAACATATAAATATCTACACCGCCAACTGCATTAAGAAGGAGATATCTACACCGCTGTCTGTATAAACATGGAAATATTTACACCGCTATCTGTATAAACATGGAAATATCTACACCGCTATCTGTATAAACATGGAAATATCTACACCGCTACCTGTATAAACATGGAAATATCAGCACCGCTATCGGTATGTACATGGAAATATCTACACCGCTATCTGTATGAACATGGAAATAGCTACACCGCTATCTGTATGAACATGGAAATATCTTCAACGCCATCTGTATGAACATGGATATATCTACACAGCCATCTGTATGAACATGGAAATATCTACACCGCTATCTGTATGAACATGGAAATATCTACACCGCTATCTGTATGAACATGGAAATATCTACACCGCTATCTGTATGAACATGGACATATCTTCACAGCCATCTGTATGAACATGGATATGTCTACACATCCTTCTGCATGAACATGGAAAAATCTACACCGCGATCTGTATGAACATGGGAATATCTACACCGCTATCTGTGTAAACATGCATACACCTTCACCGCTATCTGTATAAACATGGAAATATCTACACCGCTATCTGTATGAACGGAAATATCTACACCGCTATCTGTTTGAACATGGAAATATCTAAACCGCTATCTGCATGAAAATGGAAATATCTACACAGCTATGTGCATATACATGGAAATATCTACACAGCTATCTCTTTACACATGGAAATAACTACACCGCTATCTGTATGAACATGGAAATATCTTCACCGCCATCTGTATGAACATGGATATATCTACACAGCCATCTGGATGAACATGGAAATATCTACACCGCTATCTGTATGAAGATGGAAATATCTACCCCGCTATCTGTGTAAACATGCATACATCTTCACCGCTATCTGTATAAACATGGAAATATCTACACTGCTATCTGCATGAAAATGGAAATATCTAAACTGCTATCAGTTTGAACATGGAAATATCTACACCGCTATCTGCATGAAAATAGAAATATCTACACAGCGATCTGCATATACATGGAAATATCTATAAAGCCATCTCTTTACACATGGAAATAACTACAGCGCTATCTCTATAAACATACAAATATCTACACCGCCATCTGTATGAACACGGAAATATCTGCAATGCCAGCAGTATGAACATATAGATATCTACACCGCCATCTATATTAAGATGGAGATATCTACACGGCTATCTGCATGAAAATGGAAATATCTACACTGCTATCTCCATATACATTTTAATATCTACACAGCTATCTCTTTACACATGGAAATAACTACACCGTTATCTGTATGAACATGGAAATATCTACACCGCCGTCTGTATGAACATGGAAATATCTTCACCGCCATCTGTATGAACATGGATATATCTTCACAGCCATCTGTGTGAACATGGAAATATCTACACCGCTATCTGTATGAACATGGAAATATCTACACCGCTATCTGTATGAACATGGAAATATCTTCATGGCCATCTGTGTAAACATGCATACACCTTCACCGCTATCTGTATAACCATGGCAATATCTACACCGCTATCTGTATGAACATGGAAATATCTACACCGCTATCTGTTTGAACATGGAAATATCTTAACCGCTATCTGCATGAAAATGGAAATATCTACACAGCTATCTGCATGTACATGGAAATATCTACACAGCTATCTCTTTACACGAGGAAATAATTACACCGCTATCTGTATGAACATGGAAATATCCTCAACGCCATCTGTATGAACATGGATATATCTACACAGCCATCTGGATGAACATGGAAATATCTACACCGCTATCTGTATGAACATGGAAATATCCTCACCGCCATCTGTATGAACATGGATATATCTACACAGCCATCTGGATGAACATGGAAATATCTACACCACTATCTGTATGAAGATGGAAATATCTACAACGCAATCTGTGTAAACATGCATACATCTTCACCGCTATCTATATAAACATGGAAATACCTACACTGCTATCTGTATGAACTTGGAAATATCTACACCGCTATCTGTTTGAACAAGGAAATATCTACACCGCTATCTGCATGAAAATGGAAATATCTACACAGCTATCTGCATATACATGGAAATATCTACAAAGCTATCTCTTTACACATGGAAATAACTACAGCGCTATCTCTATAAACATACAAATACCTACACCGCCGTCTGTATGAACATGGAAATATCTGCACCGCCATCTGTATGAACATATAAATATCTACACCGCCATCTATATTAAGATGGAGATATCTACACTGCTATCTGTATAAACTTGGAAATATCTACACCGCTATCTGTATAAACATGGAAATATCTACACTGCAATCTGTTTAAACATGGAAATATCTACACCGCTACCTGTATAAACATGGAAATATCAGCACCGCTATCTGTATGAACATGGAAATATCTTAACCGCTATCTCTTTGAACATGGAAATTTCTACACCACAATCTATATGAACATGGAAATAGCTGCACCGCTATCTGTATGAACATGGAAATATCTACACCACTACCTGTATGAACATGGAAATATCTACACCGCTATCTGTATGAACATGGATATATCTACACAGGCATCTGGATTAACACGGAAATATCTACACCGCTATCCGTATGAACATGGAAATATCAACACTGCTATCTGTGTAAATATGCATACATCTTCACCGCAATCTGTATAAACATGGAAATATCTACACCGCTATCTGTATGAACATGGAAATATCTACAAAGCTATCTGAACATGGAAATATCTACACCGCTATCTGCATGAAAATGGAAATATCTACACAGCTATCTGCATATACATGGAAATATCTACACAGCTATCTCCTTACACATGGAAATAACTACACCGCTATCTGTATGAACATGGAAATATCTACACCGCCATCTGTATGAACACGGAAATATCTGCACCGCCATCTGTATGAACATATAAATAACTACACAGCCATCTGTATTAAGATGGAGATATCTACACCGGTATCTGTATAAACATGGAAATATCTACACCGCTACCTGTATAAACATGGAAATATCTACACCGCTACCTGTATAAACATGGAAATATCAGCACCGCTGTCTGTATGAACATGGAAATATCTACACAGCCATCTGGATGACTATGGAAATATCTACACCGCTATCTGTATGAACATGGAAATAGCTACACCGCTATCTGTATGAACATGGAAATATCTACACCACTATCTGTATGAACATGGAAATATCTTCACCGCCATCTGTATGAACATGGATATATCTACACAGCCATCTGGATGAACATGGAAACATCTACACCGCTATATGTATGAACATGGAAATAGCTACACCGCTATCTGTACGAACATGGAAATAGCTACACCGCTATCTGTATGAACATGGAAATATCTTCACCGCCATCTGTACGAACATGGGTATGTCTACAGAGCCATCTGGATGAACATGGAAATATCTACACCGCTATCTGTATGAAAATGGAAATATCTACACAGCTATCTGTTTAAACATGCATACATCTCCACCGCTATCTGTATAAACATGGAAATATCAGCACCGCTATCTGTATGAACATGGAAATATCTACACAGCCATCTGGATGAACATGGAAATATCTACACCAATATCTGTATGAACATGGAAATATCTACACCGCTATCTGTGTAAACATGCATACATCTTCATCGCTATCTGGATGAACATGGAAATATCTACACCGCTATCTGTATGAACATGGAAATATCTACACCGCTATCTGTATGAACATGGAAATATCTACACCGCTATCTGTTTGAGCATGGACATATCTACTCAGCTATCTGCATGAAAATGGAAATACCTACACAGCTATCTGCATATACATGGAAATATCTACAAACCTATCTCTTTACACATGGAAATAACTACACCGATATCTCTATAAACATGGAAATATCTATACCACCATCTGTATGAACATGAAAATATCTGCACCGCCATCTGTATGAACATATAAATATCTGCACCGCCATCTGTATTAAGATGGAGATATCTACACTGCTATCTGTATAAACATGGAAATATCTACACCGCTATCTGTATGAGCATGGAAATATCTACACCGCCATCTGTATGAAGATATAAATATCTTCAACGACATCTGTATGAACATGGATATATCTACACAGCCATCTGGATGAACATGGAAATATCTACACCGCTATCTGTATGAACATGGAAATATCTACACCGCTATCTGTGTAAACATGCATACATCTTCACTGCTATCTGTATAAACATGGAAATATCTGCACCGCTATCTGTATGAACATTGAAATATCTACACCGCTATCTGTTTGAACATGGAAGTATCTACATCGCTATCTGCATGAAAATGGAAGTATCTACACCGCTATCTGCATGAAAATGGAAATATCTACACAGCTATCTGCATATACATGGAAATATCTACAAAGATATCTCTTTACACATGGAAATAACTACACCGCTATCTCTATAAACATGGAAATATCTACACCGCCATCTGTATGAACATGGAAATATCTAAACCGCCATCTCTATGAACATATAAATATCTGCACCGCCAACTGTATTAAGATGGAGATATCTACACCACTATCTGTATAAACATGGAAATATCTACACCGCTATCTGTATAAACATGGAAATAGCACCGCTATCTGTATGAACATGGAAATATCTACACCGCTATCTGTATAAACATGGAAATATCTACACCGCTATCTGTATAAACATGGAAATATCTGCACCGCTATCTGTATGAACATCGAAATATCTACACCGCTATCTTTATGAACATGGAAATATCTACACCGATATCTGTATGAACATGGAAATATCTTCACCGCCATCTGTATGATCATGGATATATCTACACAGCCATCTGGGTGAACATGGAAATATCTACACCACTATCTGTATGAACATGGAAATATCTACACCGCTATCTGTGTAAACATGCATACATCTTCACCGCTATCTGTATAAACATGGAAATATCTACACCGCTATCTGTATAAGCAGGGAAATATGTACTCCACTACCTGTATAAACATGGAAATATCTGCACCGCTATCTGTATGAACATGGAAATATCTACACAGCCATCTGGATGAATATGGAAATATCAGCACCGCTATCTGTATGAACATGGATATGTCTACACAGCCATCTGGATGAACATGGAAATATCTACACCGCTATCTGTATGAACATGGAAATATCTTCACCGCTACCTGTGTAACAAGTATACATCTTCACTGCTATCTGTATAAACATGGAAATATCTACACCGCTATCTGTATGAACATGGAAATATCTACACCGCTATCTGTATAAACATGGAAATATCTACACCGCTGTCTGTATAAACTTGGAAATATCAGCACCGCTATCTGTATGAACATGGAAATATCTACACCGCTATCTGTAGGAACATGGAAATAGCTACACCGCTGCCTGTATAAACATGGAAATATCAGCACCGCTATCTGTATGAACATGGAAATATCTACACCACTATCTGTATGAACATGAATATATCTACACAGCCATCTGTATGAACATGGAAATATCTACACCACTATCTGTATGAACATGGAAATATCTACACCGCTATCTGTGAAAACATGCATACATCTTCACCGCTATCTGTATAAACATGGAAATATCTACACCGCTATCTGTATGAACATGGAAATATCTACACCGCTATCTGTATGAACATGGAAATATCTACTCCGCTATCTGTTTGAACATGGAAATATCTACACTGCTATCAGCATGAAAATGGAAATATCTACACTGCTATCTGCATATACATGGAAATATCTACACAGCTATATCTTTACACATGGAAATAACTACACCGCTATCTGTATGAACATGGAAATATCCACACCGCCATCTGTATGAACATGGAAATATCTGCACCGCCATCTGTATGAACTTATAAATATCTACACCGCAATCTGTATTAAGATGGAGATATATACACCGCTATCTGTATCAACATGGAAATATCTACACCGCTATCTCTATGAACATGGAAATATCTACACCGCTATCTGTATGAACATGGGAATATCTGCACCGCTATCTGTTTGAACATGGAAATATCTACACCGCTATGTGCATGAAAATGGAAATGTCTACACTGCTATCTGCATATACATTTAAATATCTACACAGCTATCTCTTTACACATGGAAATAACTACAACGCTATCTGTATGAACATGGAAATATCTACACCGTTATCTGTATGAACATGGAAATATCTACACCGCCATCTGTATGAACATGGAAATATATACACTGCAATCTGTATTTAGATAGAGATATCTCCACTGCTATCTGTATAAACATGGAAATATCTACACCGCTATCTCTATAAACATGGAAATATCTACACCGCCATCTGTATGAACATGGAAATATCTGCACCGCCATCTGTATGAACATATAAATATCTACACCGCCATCTGTATTAAGATGGAGATATCTACACTGCTATCTGTATAAACATGGAAATATCTACAACGCCATCTGTAGGAACATATAAATATATACGCCGCCATCTGTATTAAGAAGGAAATATCTAAACCGCTATCTGTATAAACATGGAAATATCTACACCGCTGCCTGTATAAACAAGGAAATATCAGCACCGCTATCTGTATGAACATGGAAATATCTACACCGCTATCTGTATGAACATGGAAATATCTACACCGCTATCTGTATGAACATGGAAATAGCTACACCGCTATCTGTATGAACATGGATATATCTACACAGCCATCTGGATGAACATGGAAATATCTACACCGCTATCTCTGTAAACATGCATAGATTTTCACCGCTATCTGTATAAACATGGAAATATCTACACCGCTATCTGTATGAACATGGAAATATCTACACCGCTATCTGTATGAACATGGAAATATCTACACCACTATCTGTTTGAACATGGAAATATCTTCACCGCTATCTGCATGAAAATGGAAATATCTACACAGCTATCTGCATATACATGGAAATATCTACACAGCTATCTCTTTACACATGGAAATAACTACACCGCTATCTGTATGAACATGGAAATATCTTCACCGCCATCTGTATGAACATGGATATATCTACACAGCCATCTGGATGAACATGGAAATATCTACACCGCGATCTGTATGAAGATGGAAATATCTAAACCGCTATCTGTGTAAACATGCATACATCTTCACCACTATCTGAATAAACATGGAAATATCTACACTGCTCTCTGCATGAAAATGGAAATATCTACACTGCTATCAGTTTGAACATGGAAATATCTACACCGCTATCTGCATGAAAATGGAAATATCTACACAGCGATCTGCATATACATGGAAATATCTACAAAGCTATCTCTTTTCACATGGAAATAACTACAGCGCTATCTCTATAAACATACAAATATCTACACCGCCATCTGTATGAACATGGAAATATCTGCAATGCCAGCTGTATGAACATATAAATATCTACACCGCCATCTATATTAAGATGGAGATATCTACACCGCTATCTGCATGAAAATGGAAATATCTACACTGCTATCTGCATATACATTTAAATATCTACACAGCTATCTCTTTACAAATGGAAATAACAACACCGTTATCTGTATGAACATGGAAATATCTATACCGCCGTCTGTATGAACATGGAAATATCTTCACCGCCATCTGTATGAACATGGATATATCTACACAGCCATCTGTATGAACATGGAAATATCTACACCGCTATCTGTATGAACATGGAAATATCTACACCGCTATCTGTATGAACATGGAAATATCTTCATGGCCATCTGTGTAAACATGCATACACCTTCACCGCTATCTGTATAACCATGGAAATATCTACACCGTTATCTGTATGAACATGGAAATATCTACACCGCTATCTGTTTGAACATGGAAATATCTTAACTGCTATCTGCATGAAAATGGAAATATCTACACAGCTATCTGCATGTACATGGAAATATCTACACAGCTATCTCTTTACACGTCAAAATAATTACACCGCTATCTGTATGAACATGGAAATATCTTCACCGCCATCTGTATGAACATGGATATATCTACACCGCCATCTGGATGAACATGGAAATATCTACACCGCTATCTGTATGAAGATGGAAATATCTGCACTGCTATCTGTATGAACTTGGAAATATCTACACGGCTATCTGTTTGAACAAGGAAATATCTACACCGCTATCTGCATGAAAATGGAAATACCTACACAGCGATCTGCATATACATGGAAATATCTACAAAGCTATCTCTTTACACATGGAAATAACTACAGCGCTATCTCTATAAACATACAAATACCTACACCGCCATCTGTATGAACATGGAAATATCTGCACCGCCATCTGTATGAACATATAAATATCTACACCGCCATCTATATTAAGATGGAGATATCTACACCGCTATCTGTATAAACTTGGAAATATCTACACCGCTATCTGTATAAACATGGAAATATCTACACTGCAATCTGTATAAACATGGAAATATCTACACCGCTACCTGTATAAACATGGAAATATCAGCACCGCTATCTGTATGAACATGGAAATATCTTAACCGCTATCTCTTTGAACATGGAAATTTCTACACCACTATCTATATGAACTTGGAAATAGCTGCACCGCTATCTGTATGAACATGGAAATATCTACACCACTACCTGTATGAACATGGAAATATCTACACCGCTATCTGTATGAACATGGATATATCTACACAGCCATCTGGATTAACACGGAAATATCTTCACCGCTATCCGTATGAACATGGAAATATCAACACTGCTATCTGTGTAAATATGCATACATCTTCACCGCAATCTGTATAAACATGGAAATATCTACACCGCAATCTGCATGAACATGGAAATATCTACAAAGCTATCTGAACATGGAAATATCTACACCGCTATCTGCATGAAAATGGAAATATCTACACAGCTATCTGCATATACATGGAAATATCTACACAGCTATCTCTTCACACATGGAAATAACTACACCGCTATCTGTATGAACATGGAAATATCTACACCGCCATCTGTATGAACACGGAAATATCTGCACCGCCATCTGTATGAACATATAAGTAACTACACGGCCATCTGTATTAAGATGGAGATATCTACACCGGTATCTGTATAAACATGGAAATATCTACACCGCTATCTGTATAAACATGGAAATATCTACACAGCTATCTGTATAAACATGGAAATATCTACACCACTACCTGTATAAACATGGAAATATCAGCACCGCTATCTGTATGAACATGGAAATATCTACACAGCCATGTGGATGAATATGGAAATATCTACACCGCTATCTGTATGAACATGGAAATAGCTACACCGCTATCTGTATGAACATGGAAATATCTACACCACAATCTGTATGAACATGGAAATATCTTCACCGCCATCTGTATGAACATGGATATATCTACACAGCCATCTGGATGAACATGGAAACATCTACACCGCTATATGTATGAAGATGGAAATAGCTACACCGCTATCTGTACGAACATGGAAATAGCTACACCGCTATCTGTATGAACATGGAAATATCTACACCGCTATCTGTATGAACATGGAAATATCTTCACCGCCATCTGTACGAACATGGGTATGTCTACACAGCCATCTGGATGAACATGGAAATATCTACACCGCTATCTGTATTGAAATGGAAATATCTACACCTCTATCTGTGTAAACATGCATACATCTTCACCGCTATCTGTATAAACATGGAAATATCAGCACCGCTACCTGTATGAACATGGAAATATCTACACAGCCATCTGGATGAACATGGAAATATCTACACCGCTATCTGTATGAACATGGAAATATCTGCACTGCTATCTGTATGAACATGGAAATATCTACACCGCTATCTGTATGAACATGGAAATATCTACACCGCTATCTGTATAAACATGGAAATATCTACACCACTATCTGTATAAACATGGAAATATCAGCACCGCTATCTGTATGAACATGGAAATATCTACTCCGCTATCTTTATGAACATGGAAATATCTACACAGTTATCTGTATGAACATGGAAATATCTTCACCGCCATCTGTATGAACATGGATATATCTACACAGCCATCTGGATGAACATGGAAATATCTACACCAATATCTGTATGAACATAGAAATATCTACACCGCTATCTGTGTAAACATGCATACATCTTCATCGCTATCTGTATAAACATGGAAATATCTACACCGCTATCTGTATAAGCATGGAAATATGTACACCACTACCTATATAAACACGGAAATATCAGCACCGTTATCTGTGTGAACATGGAAATATCTACACAGCGATCTGGATGAATATGGAAATATCAGCACCGCTATCTGTATGAACATGGATATGTCTACACAGCCATCTGGATGAACATGGAAATATCTACACCGCTATCTGTATGAACATGGAAATATCTACACCGCTATCTGTATGAACATGGATATATCTACACCGCTATCTGTTTGAGCATGGAAATATCTACTCAGCTATCTGCATGAAAATGGAAATACCTACACAGCTATCTGCATATACATGGAAATATCTACAAACCTATCTCTTTACACATTTAAATAACTACACCCATATCTCTATAAACATGGAAATACCTACACCACCATCTGTATGAACATGGAAATATCTGCACCGCCATCTGTATGAAAATATAAATATCTGCACCGCCATCTGTATTAAGATGGAGATAACTACACCGCTATCTGTATAAACATGGAAATATCTACACCGCTATCTGTATGAGCATGGAAATATCTACACCGCCATCTGTATGAAGATATAAATATCTTCACCGACATCTGTATGAACATGGATATATCTACACAGCCATCTGGATTAACATGGAAATATCTACACCGCTATCTGTATGAACATGGAAATATCTACACCGCTATCTGTGTAAACATGCATACATCTTCACCGCTATCTGTATAAACATGGAAATATCTGCACCGCTACCTGTATGAACATTGAAATATCTACACCGCTATCTGTTTGAACATGGAAGTATCTACACCGCTATCTGCATGAAAATGGAAATATCTACACAGCTATCTGCATATACATGGAATTATCTACAAAGATATCTCTTTACACATGTAAATAACTTCACCGCTATCTCTATAAACATGGAAATATCTACACCGCCATCTGTATGAACATGGAAATATCTGAACCGCCATCTCTATGAACATATAAATATCTGCACTGCCATCTGTATTAAGATGGAGATATCTACACCGCTATCTGTATAAACATGGAAATATCTACACCGCTATCTATATAAACATGGAAATATCAGCACCGCTAACTGTATGAACATGGAAATATCTACACCGCTATCTGTATAAAAATGGAAATATCTACACTGCTATCTGTATGAACATGGAAATAGCTACACCGCTATCTGTATGAACATGGAAATATCTACACCGCTATCTGTATGAACATTGAAATAGCTGCACCGCGATCTGTATGAACATGGAAATATCTACACCACTGTCTGTTTGAACATGGAAATATCTACACCGGTATCAGCATGAAAATGGAAATATCTACAAAGCTATCTGCATATACATGGAAATATCTGTACAGCTATCTATTTACACATGGAAATAACTACACCGCTATCTCTATAAACATGGAAATATCTACACCGCCATCTGTATGAACATGGAAATATCTACACCGCCGTCTGTATGAACATATAAATATCTACACAGCCATCTGTATTAAGATGAAGATATCTACACCGCTATCTGTGTAAACATGGAAATATCTACACCGCTATCTGTATAAACATGGAAATATCTACACCGCTATCTGTATAAACATGGAAATATCTACACCGCTACCTGTATAAACATGGAAATATCAGCACCGCAATCTGTATGAACATGGAAATATCTACACCGCTATCTGTATGAACATGGAAATAGCTACACCGCTTTCTGTATGAACATGGAAATGCCACACCGCTATCTGTATGAACATGGAAATATCTACACCGCCATCTGTATGAACATGGAAATATCTTCACCGCCATCTGTATGAACATGGATATATCTACACAGCCATCAGGATGAACATGGAAA
This sequence comes from Gorilla gorilla gorilla, assembly GCF_029281585.2. Lineage (NCBI taxonomy): Eukaryota > Metazoa > Chordata > Mammalia > Primates > Hominidae > Gorilla > Gorilla gorilla. The sequence goes on from NC_073234.2 coordinate 4,745,155, forward strand.
TATCTACACCGCTATATGTATGAACCTGGAAATAACTACAACGCTATCTGTATGAACATGGAAATATCTACACCACTATGTGTGTGAACATGGAAATATCTATACTGCTATCTGTATAAACATGGAAATATATTCACCGCCATCTGTACGAACATGGATATATCTACACAGCCATCTGGATGAACATGGAAATATCTACACCGCTATCTGTATGAACATGGAAATATCTACACAGCTATCTGTATGAACATGGAAATATCTACACCGCAATCTGTTTGAACATGGAAATATCTACACCGCTATCTGCATGAAAATGGAAATATCTACTCAGCTATCTGCATAAACATGGAAATATCTACAAAGCTATTTCTTTACACATGGAAATAACTACACCGCTATCTCTATAAACATGGAAATATGTACACCGCCATCTGTATGATCATGGAAATATCTGCACCGACATCTGTATGAAGATATAAATATCTACACCGCCATCTGTATTAAGATGGAGATATGTACACCGCCAGCTGTGTAAACATGGAAATATCTACACCGCTATCTGTATAAACATGGAAATATCTACACCGCTATCTGTATGAACTTGGAAATATCTACACCGCCATCTGTATGAACATGGAAATATCTTCACCGACATCTGTATGAACATGGATTTATCTACACAGCCATCTGGATGAACATGGAAATATCTACACCGCTATCTGTATGAACATGGAAATATCTACACCGCTATCTGCGTAAACATGCATACATCTTCACCGCTATCTGCATAAACATGGAATTACCTACACCGCAATCTCTATGAACATTGAAATATCTACACTGCTATCTGTTTGAACATGGAAGTATCTACACCGCTATCTGCATGAAAATGGAAATATCTACGCAGCTATCTGCATATACATGGAAATATCTACAAAGCTATCTCTTCACACATGGAAATAACTACACCGCTATCTCTATAAACATGGAAATATCTACACCGCCATCTGTATGAACATGGAAATATCAGCACCGCTATCTGTATGAACATGGAAATATCTACACAGCCATCTGGATGAACATGTAAATATCTACACCGCTATCTGTATGAACATGGAAATAGCTACAATGCTATCTGTGTGAACATGGAAATATCTACACCACTATCTGTATGAACATGGAAATATCTACACCGCTATCTGTATGAACATGGAAATATCTACACCGCTATCTGTATAAACATGGAAATATCTACACCGCTATCTGTATGAACATGGAAATATCTACACCGCTATCTGTTTGAGCATGGAAATATCTACACAGCTATCTGCATGAAAATGGAAATATCTAAACAGCTATCTGCATATACATGGAAATATCTTCAAAGCTATCTCTTTACACATGGAAATAACTACACCGATATCTCTATAAACATGGAAATGTCTACACCGCCATCTGTATGAACATGGGAATATCTGCACCGCCATCTGTATTAAGATGGAGATATCTACACCGCTATCTGTATAAACATGGAAATATCTACACCGCTATCTGTATGAGCATGGAAATACCTACACCGCCATCTGTATGAAGATATAAATATCTTCACCGACATCTGTATGAACATGGATTTACCTACACAGCCATCTGGATGAACATGGAAATATCTACACCGCTATCTGTATGAACATGGAAATATCTACACCGCTATCTGTGTAAACATGCATACATCTTCACCGCTATCTGTATAAACATGGAAATACCTACACCGCAATCTGTATGAACATTGAAATATCTACACCGCTATCTGTTTGAACATGGAAGTATCTACACCTCTATCTGCACGAAAATGGAAATATCTACACAGCTATCTGCATATACATGGAAATATCTACAAAGCTATCTCTTTACACATGGAAATAACTACACCGCTATCTCTATAAACATGGAAATATCTACACCGCCATCTGTATGAACATGGAAATATCTGAACCGCCATCTCTATGAACATATAAATATCTGCACCGCCATCTGTATTAAGATGGAGATATCTACACCGCTATCTGTATAAACATGGAAATATCTACAATGCTATCTGTATAAACATTTAAATATCCACACCGCTATCTGTATAAACATGGAAATATCTACACCGCTACCTGTATAAACATGGAAATATCAGCACCGCTATCTGTATGAACATGGAAATACCTAAACTGCTATCTGTATGAACATGGAAATATCTACACCGCTATCTGTATGAACATGGAAATATCTACACCGCTATCTGTATAAACATGGAAATCTCTACACCGCTATCTGTATGAACATGGAAATATCTACACCGCTATCTGTATAAACATGGAAATATCTACACCGCTATCTGTATAAACATGGAAATATCTACACCGCTATCTGTATAAACATGGAAATATCTACACCGCTACCTGTATAAACATGGAAATATCAGCACCGCTATCTGTATGAACATGGAAATATCTACACCGCTATCTGTATGAACATGGAAATATCTACACCGATATCTGTATGAACATGGAAATATCATCACCGCCATCTGTATGAACATGGATATATCTACACAGCCATCTGGATGAACATGGAAATATCTACACCACTATCTGTATGAACATGGAAATATCTACACCGCTATCCGTGTAAACATGCATACACCTTCACCGCTATCTGTATAAACATGGAAATAACTACACCGCAATCTGAATAAGCATGGAAATATGTACACCACTGCCTGTATAAACATGGAAATATCAGCACCGCTATCTGTATGAACATGGAAATATCTACACAGCCATCTGGATGAATATGGAAATATCAGCACCGCTATCTGTATGAACATGTATATATCTACACAGCCATCTGGATGAACATGGAAATATCTACACCGCTATCTGTATGAACATGGAAATATCTACACCGCTATCCGTGTAAACAAGCATACATCTTCACCGCTATCTGTATAAACATGGAAATATCTACATCGCTCTCTGTATGAGCATGGAAATATCTACACCGCTATCTGTTTGAGCATGGAAATATCTACACCGCTATCTGCATGAAAATGGAAATATCTAAACAGCTATCTGCATATACATGGAAATATCTACAAAGCTATCTCTTTACACATGGAAATAACTACACCGATATCTCTATAAACATGGAAATATCTACACCGCCATCTGTATGAACTTGGAAATATCAGCACCGCTATCTGTATGAACAAGGATATGTCTACACAGCTATCTGGATGAACATGGAAATATCTACACCGCTATCTGTATGAACATGGAAATATCTACACCGCTATCTGTGTAAACAAGCATACATCTTCACCGCTATCTGTATAAACATGGAAATATCTACACCGCTATCTGTATGAACATGGAAATATCTACACCGCTATCTGTTTGAGCATGGAAATATCTACACCGCTATCTGCATGAAAATGGAAATATCTACACAGCTATCTGCATATACCTGGAAATATCTACAAAGCTATCTCTTTACACATGGAAATAACTACACCGATATCTCTATAAACATGGAAATATCTACACCGCCGTCTGTATGAACATGGAAATATCAGCACCGCTATCTGTATGAACATGGAAATATCTACACAGCCATCTGGATGAACATGGAAATATCTACACCGCTATCTGTATGAACATGGAAATAGCTACACCGCTATCTGTATGAACATGGAAATATCTACACCGCTATCTGTATGAACATGGAAATATCTACACCGCTATCTGTATGAACATGGAAATATCTACACCGCTATCTGCATGAACTTGGAAATATCTATACCGCTATCTGTTTGAGCATTGAAATGTCTACACAGCTATCTGCATGAAAATGGAAATATCTACACAGCTATCTGCATATACATGGAAATATCTACAAAGCTATCTCTTTACACATGGAAATAACTACACCGATATCTCTATAAACATGGAAATATCTACACCGCCATCTGTATGAACATGGAAATATCTGCACCGCCATCTGTATGAACATATAAATATCTGCACCGCCATCTGTATTAAGATGGAGATATCTACACCGCTACCTGTATAAACATGGAAATATCAGCACCGCTATCGGTATGAACATGGAAATATCTACACCGCTATCTGTATGAACATGGATATATCTTCACCGCTATCTGTATGAACATGGAAATATCTTTACCGCCATCTGTATGAACATGGATATATCTACACAGCCATCTTTATGAACATGGAAATATCTACACCTCTATCTGTAGGAACATGGAAATATCTTCACAGCTATCAGTACGAACATGGAAATATCTTCACCGCCATCTGTATGAAAATGGATATGGCTACACAGCCATCTGGATGAACATGGAAATATCTACACCGCGATCTGTATGAACATGGAAATATCTACACCGCTATCTGTGTAAACATGCATACACCTTCACCGCTATCTGTATAACCATGGAAATATCTACACCGCTATCTGTATGAACATGGAAATATCTACACCGCTATCTGTTTGAACATGGAAATATCTAAACCGCTATCTGCATGAAAATGGAAATATATACACAGCTATCTGCATATACATGGAAATATCTACACAACTATCTCTTTACATGTGGAAATAACTACACCGCTATCTGTATGAACATGGAAATATCTTCACCGCCATCTGTATGAACATGGATATATCTACCCAGCCATCTGGATGAACATGGAAATATCTACACCGCTATCTGTATGAACATGGAAATATCTACAACGCTATCTGTGTAAACATGCATAGATCTTCACCGCTATCTATATAAACATGGAAATATCTACACCGCTATCTGTATGAACATGGAAATATCTACACCGCTATCTGTTTGAACATGGAAATATCTACACCGCTATCTGCATGAAAATGGAAATATCTACACAGCGATATGCATATACATGGAAATATCTACAAAGCTATCTCTTTACACATGGAAATAACTACAGCGCTATCTCTATAAACATACAAATATCTACACCGCCATCTGTATGAACATGGAAATATCTGCACCGCCATCTGTATGAACATATAAATATCTACACCGCCATCTATATTAAGATGGAGATATCTACACTGCTATCTGTATAAACTTGGAAATATCTACACCGCTATCTGTACAAACATGGAAATATCTAAACTGCAATCTGTATAAACATGGAAATATCTACACCGCTACCTGTATAAACATGGAAATAGCACCGCTATCTGTATGAACATGGAAATATCTACACCGCTATCTGAACTTGGAAATATCTACACCGCTATCTGTTTGAACATGGAAATATCTACACCGCTATCTGCATGAAAATGGAAATATCTACACAGCTATCTGCATATACATGGAAATATCTACGCAGCTATCTCTTTACACATGGAAATAACTACACCTCTATCTGTATGAACATGGAAATATCTACACCGCCATCTGTAGGAACATGGAAATATCGGCACCGCCATCTGTATGAACATATAAATATCTACACCGCCAACTGCATTAAGAAGGAGATATCTACACCGCTATCTGTATAAACATGGAAATATCTACACCGCTATCTGTATAAACATGAAAATATCTACACCGCTATCTGTATGAACATGGAAATATCTACACCGCTACCTGTATAAACATGGAAATATCAGCACCGCTATCGGTATGAACATGGAAATACCTACACCGCTATCTGTATGAACATGGAAATATCTTCAACGCCATCTGTATGAACATGGATATATCTACACAGCCATCTGTATGAACATGGAAATATCTACACCGCTATCTGTATGAACATGGAAATATCTACACCGCTATCTGTATGAACATGGAAATATCTTCACAGCCATCTGTATGAACATGGATATGTCTACACATCCATCTGGATGAACATGGAAAAATCTACACCGCGATCTGTATGAACATGGGAATATCTACACCGCTATCTGTGTAAACATGCATACACCTTCACCGCTATCTGTATAAACATGGAAATATCTACACCGCTATCTGTATGAATGGAAATATCTACACCGCTATCTGTTTGAACATGGAAATATCTAAACCGCTATCTGCATGAAAATGGAAATATCTACACAGCTATCTGCAAATACATGGAAATATCTACACAGCTATCTCTTTACACATGGAAATAACTACACCGCTATCTGTATGAACATGGAAATATCTTCACCGCCATCTGTATGAACATGGATATATCTACACAGCCATCTTGATGAACATGGAAATATCTACACCGCTATCTGTATGAAGATGGAAATATCTAAACCGCTATCTGTGTAAACATGCATACATCTTCACCGCTATCTGAATAAACATGGAAATATCTACACTGCTCTCTGCATGAAAATGGAAATATCTACACTGCTATCAGTTTGAACATGGAAATATCTACACTGCTATCTGCATGAAAATGGAAATATCTACACAGCGATCTGCATACACATGGAAATATCTACAAAGCTATCTCTTTTCACTTGGAAATAACTACAGCGCTATCTCTATAAACATACAAATATCTACACCGCCATCTGTATGAACATGGAAATATCTGCAATGACAGCTGTATGAACATATAAATATCTACACTGCCATCTATATTAAGATGGAGATATCTACACCGCTATCTGCATGAAAATGGAAATATCTACACTGCTATCTGCATATACATTTAAATATCTACACAGCTATCTCTTTACAAATGGAAATAACAACACCGTTATCTGTATGAACATGGAAATATCTACACCGCCGTCTGTATGAACATGGAAATATCTTCACCGCCATCTGTATGAACATGGATATATCTACACAGCCATCTGTATGAACATGGAAATATCTACACCGCTATCTGTATGAACATGGAAATATCTACACCGCTATCTGTATGAACATGGAAATATCTTCATGGCCATCTGTGTAAACATGCATACACCTTCACCGCTATCTGTATAACCATGGAAATATCTACACCGCTATCTGTATGAACATGGAAACATCTACACCGCTATCTGTTTGAACATGGAAATATCTTAACCGCTATCTGCATGAAAATGGAAATATCTACACAGCTATCTGCATGTACATGGAAATATCTACACAGCTATCTCTTTACACGTGGAAATAATTACACCGCTATCTGTATGAACATGGAAATATCTTCACCACCATCTGTATGAACATGGATATATCTACACAGCCATCTGGATGAACATGGAAATATCTACACCGCTATCTGTATGAAGATGGAAATATCTGCAACGCTATCTGTGTAAACATGCATACATCTTCACCGCTATCTGTATAAACATGGAAATATCTACACCGCTATCTGTACGAACATGGAAATAACTACACCGCTATCTGTTTGAACATGGAAATATCTACACCGCTATCTGTATAAACATGAAAATATCTGCACCGCTATCTGTATGAACATGGAAATATCAGCACCGCTAACTGTATGAACATGGAAATATCTACACCGCTATCTGTATAAACATGGAAATATCTACACCGCTATCTGTATAAACATGGAAATATCTACACCGCTATCTGTATAAACATGAAAATATCTGCACCGCTATCTGTATGAACATGGAAATATCTACACCGCTATCTTTATGAACATGGAAATATCTACACCGATATCTGTATGAACATGGAAATATCTTCACCGCCGTCTGTATGATCATGGATATATCTACACAGCCATCTGGGTGAACATGGAAATATCTTCACCACTATCAGTATGAACATGGAAATATCTACACCGCTATCTGTGTAAACATGCATACATCTTCACCGCTATCTGTATAAACATGGAAATATCTACACCGCTATCTGTATAAGCAGGGAAATATGTACACCACTACCTGTATAAACATGGAAATATCTGCACCGCTATCTGTATGAACATGGAAATATCTACACAGCCATCTGGATGAATATGGAAATATCAGCACCGCTATCTGTATGAACATGGATATGTCTACACAGCCATCTGGATGAACATGGAAATACCTACACCGCTATCTGTATGAACATGGAAATATCTACACCGCTACCTGTGTAAACAAGCATACATCTTCACCGCTATCTGTATAAACATGGAAATATCTACACCGCTATCTGTATGAACATGGAAATATATACACCGCTATCTGTTTGAGCATGGAAATATCAACACCGCTATCTGCATGAAAATGGAAATATCTACACAGCTATCTGCATATACGTGGAAATATCTACAAATCTATCTCTTTACACATGGAAATAACTACACCGATATCTCTATAAACATGGAAATATCTACACCGCCATCTGTATGAACATGGAAATATCAGCACCGCTATCTGTATGAACAAGGATATGTCTACACAGCCATCTGGATGAACATGGAAATATCTTCACCGCTATCTGTATGAACATGGAAATATCTACACCGCTATCTGTGTAAACAAGCATACATCTTCACCGCTATCTGTATAAACATGGAAATATCTACACCGCTATCTGTATGAACATGGAATTATCTACACCGCTATCTGAGCATGGAAATATCTACACCGCTATCTGCATGAAAATGGAAATATCTTCACCGCTATCTGCATGAAAATGGAAATATCTACACAGCTATCTGCATAAACATGGAAATATCTACAAAGCTATCTCTTTACACATGGAAATAACTACACCGATATCTCTATAAACATGGAAATATCTACACCGCCATCTGTATGAACATGGAAATATCAGCACCGCTATCTGTATGAACATGGAAATATCTACACAGCCGTCTGGATGAACATGGAAATATCTACACCGCTATCTGTATGAACATGGAAATAGCTACACCGCTATCTGTATGAACATGGAAATATCTACACCTCAATCTGTATGAACATGGAAATATCTACACCGCTATCTGTATGAACATGGAAATATCTACACCGCTATCTGTTTGAGCATGGAAATATCTACACAACTATCTGCATGAAAATGGAAATATCTACACAGCTATCTGCATATACATGGAAATATCTACAAAGCTATCTCTTTACCCATGGAAATAACTACACCGATATCTCTATAAACATGGAAATGTCTACACCGCCATCTGTATGAACATGGAAATATCTGCACCGCCATCTGTATGAACATATAAATATCAGCACCGCCATCTGTATTAAGATGGATATATCTACACCGCTATCTGTATGAGCATGGAAATATCTACACCGCTATCTCTATGAACATGGAAATTTCTACACCACTATCTATATGAACATGGAAATAGCTGCACCGCTATCTGTATGAACATGGAAATATCTACACCACTACCTGTATGAACATGGAAATATCTACACCGCTATCTGTATGAACATGGATATATCTACACAGCAATCTGGATGAACACGGAAATATCTACACTGCTATCCGTATGAACATGGAAATATCTACACTGCTATCTGTGTAAATATGCATACATCTTCACCGCAATCTGTATAAACATGGAAATATCTACACCGCTATCTGTATGAACATGGAAATATCTACACCGCTATCTGAACATGGAAATATCGACACCACTATCTGCATGAAAATGGAAATATCTACACAGCTATCTGCATATACATGGAAATATCTACGCAGCAATCTCTTTAAACATGGAAATAACTACACCTCTATCTGTATGAGCATGGAAATATCTACACCGCCATCTGTGTTAACACGGAAATATCTCCACCGCCATCTGTATGAACATATAAATATCTACACGGCCTTCTGTATTAAGATGGAGATATCTACACCGCTATCTGTATGAACATGGAAATATCTACACCGCTACCTGTATAAACATGGAAATATCTACAACGCTACCTGTATAAACATGGAAATATCAGCACCGCTATCTGTATGAACATGGAAATATCTACACAGCCATCTGGATGAATATGGAAATATCTACACCGCTATCTGTATGAACATGGAAATAGCTACACCGCTATCTGTATAAACATGGAAATATCTACACCACTATCTGTATGAACATGGAAATATCTTCACCGCCATCTGTATGAACATGGATATATCTACACAGCCATCTGGAGGAACATGGAAATATCTACAACGCTATATATATGAATATGGAAATAGCTACACCGCTATCTGTACGAACATGGAAATAGCTACACCGCTATCTGTATGAACGTGGAAATATCTACACTGCTATCTGTATGAACATGGAAATATCTTCACCGCCATCTGTACGAACATGGGTATGTCTACACAGCCATCTGGATGAACATGGAAATATCTACACCGCTATCTGTATGAAAATGGAAATATCTACACCGCTATCTGTGTAAACATGCATACATCTTCACCTCTGTCTGTATAAACATGGATATATCTACACCGCTATTTGTATGAACATGGAAATATCTACACCGCTATCTGTTTCAGCATGGAAATATCTACACCGCTGTCTGCATGAAAATGGAAATATCTACACAGCTATCTGCATATACATGGAATTATCTGCAAAGCTATCTCTTTACACATGGAAATAACTACACCGCTATCTCTATAAACATGGAAATATCTACACCGCCATCTGTATGAACTTGGAAATATCTGCACCGCCATCTGTATGAACATAAAAATATCTGCATGGCCATCTGTATTAAGATGGAGATATCTACACCGCTATCTGTATAAACATGGAAATATCTACACCGCTATCTGTATAAAAATGGAAATATCTACACCGCTATCTGTATAAACATGGAAATATCAGCACCGCTATCTGTATGAACATGGAAATATCTACACCGCTATCTGTATGAACTTGGAAATATCTACACCGATATCTGTATGAACATGGAAACATCTTCACCGCCATCTGTATGAACATAGATATATCTACACAGCCATCTGTATGAACATGGAAATATCAGCACCGCTGTCTGTATGAACATGGAAATATCTACACCGCTATCTGTATGAACATGGAAATATCTACACCGCTATCTGTATGAACATGGAAATATCATCACCGCCATCTGTGAGAACATGGATATATCTACACAGCGATCTGGATGAACATGGAAATATCTACACCGCTATCTGTATGAACATGGAAATATCTACACCGCTATCTGTGTAAACATACATACATCTTCACCACTATCTGTATAAACATGGAAATATCTACACTGCTATCTGTATAAACATGGAAATATCTACACCACTATCTGTTTGAACATGGAAATATCTACACCGGTATCAGCATGAAAATGGAAATGTCTACAAAGCTATCTGCATATACATGGAAATATCTGTACAGCTATCTATTTACACATGGAAATAACTACACCGCTATCTCTATAAACATGGAAATATCAACACCGCCATCTGTATGAACATGGAAATATCTACACTGCCGTCTGTATGAACATATAAATATCTACACCGCCATCTGTATTAAGATGAAGATATCTACACCGCTATCTGTATAAACATGGAAATACCTACACCGCTATCTGTATAAACATGGAAATATCTACACCGCTACCTGTATAAACATGGAAATATCAGCACCGCAATCTGTATGAACATGGAAATATCTACACCGCTATCTGTATGAACATAGAAATATCTACACCGCTATCTGTATGAACATGGAAATAGCTACACCGCTATCTGTATGAACATGGAAATGTCCACACCGATATCTGTATGAAGATGGAAATATCTACACCGCCATCTGTATGTACATGGAAATATCTTCACCGCCATCTGTATGAACATGGATATATCTACACAGCCATCTGGATGAACATGGAAATATCTACACCACTATATGTATGAACCTGGAAAGAGCTACAACGCTATCTGTATGAACATGGAAATATCTACACCACTATGTGTATGAACATGGAAATATCTACAAAGCTATTTCTTTACACATGGAAATAACTACACCGCTATCTCTATAAACATGGAAATATGTACACCGCCATCTGTATGAACATGGAAATATCTGCACCGACATCTGTATGAAGATATAAATATCTACACCGCCATCTGTTTTAAGATGGAGATATCTACACCGCCAGCTGTGTAAACATGGAAATATCTACACCGCTATCTGTATAAACATGGAAATATCTACACCGCTATCTGTATGACCATGGAAATATTTACACCGCTACCTGTATAAACATTGAAATATCAGCACCGCTATCTGTATGAACATGGAAATATCTACACAGCCATCTGGATGAACATGGAAATATCTACACCGCTATCTGTATGAACATGGAAATAGCTACACCGCTATCTGTATGAACATGGAAATATCTACACCGCTCTCTGTATGAACATGGAAATATCTGCACCGCTATCTGTATGAACATGGAAATATCTACACCGCTATCTGTATGAACATGGAAATATCTACACCGCTATCTGTATAAACATGGAAATATCTACACCACTATCTGTATAAACATGGAAATATCAGCACCGCAATCTGTATGAACATGGAAATATCTACACCGCTATCTTTATGAACATGGAAATATCTACACAGATATCTGTATGAACATGGAAATATCTTCACCGCCATCTGTATGAACAAAGATATATCTACACAGCCATCTGGATGAACATGGAAATATCTACACCAATATCTGTATGAACATGGAAATATCTACACCGCTATCTGTGTAAACATGCATACATCTTCGTCGCTATCTGTATAAACATGGAAATATCTACACCGCTATCTGTATAAGCATGGAAATATGTGCACCACTACCTGTATAAACATGGAAATATCAGCACCGCTATCTGTATGAACATGGAAATATCTACACAGCCATCTGGATGAATATGGAAATATCAGCACCGCTATCTGTATGAACATGGATATGTCTACACAGCCATCTGGATGAACATGGAAATATCTACACCGCTATCTGTACGAACATGGAAATATCTACACCGCTATCCGTGTAAACAAGCATACATCTTCACCGCTATCTGTATAAACATGGAAATATCTACACCGCTATCTGTATGAACATGGAAATATCTACACCGCTATCTCTTTGAGCATGGAAATATCTACACCGCTATCTGCATGAAAATGGAAATATCTACACAGCTATCTGCATATACATGGAAATATCTACAAAGCTATCTCTTTACACATGGAAATAACTACACCGATATCTCTATAAACATGGAAATATCTACACCGCCATCTGTATGAACATGGAAATATCAGCACTGCTATCTGTATTAACAAGGATATGTCTACACAGCCATCTGGATGAACATGGAAATATCTACACCGCTATCTGTATGAACATGGAAATATCTACACCGCTATCTGTGTAAACAAGCATACATCTTCACCGCTATCTGTATAAATATGGAAATATCTACACCGCTATCTGCATGAAAATGGAAATATCTACACAGCTATCTGCATATACATGGAAATATCTACAAAGCTATCTCTTTACACATGGAAATAACTACACCGATATCTCTATAAACATGGAAATATCTACACCGCCATCTGTATGAACATGGAAATATCAGCACTGCTATCTGTATTAACAAGGATATGTCTACACAGCCATCTGGATGAACATGGAAATATCTACACCGCTATCTGTATGAACATGGAAATATCTACACCGCTATCTGTGTAAACAAGCATACATCTTCACCGCTATCTGTATAAATATGGAAATATCTACACCGCTATCTGTATGAACATGGAAATATCTACACCGCTATCTGTTTGAGCATGGAAATATCTACACCGCTATCTGCATGAAAGTGGAAATATCTACACAGCTATCTGCATATACATGGAAATATCTACAAAGCTATCTCTTTACACATGGAAATAACTACACCGATATCTCTATAAACATGGAAATATCTACACCGCCATCTGTATGAACATGGAAATATCAGCACCGCTATCTGTATGAACATGGAAATATCTACACAGCCATCTGGATGAACATGGAAATACCTACACCGCTATCTGTATGAACATGGAAATAGCTACACCGCTATCTGTATGAACATGGAAATATCTACACCGCTATCTGTATAAACATGGAAATATCTACACCGCTATCTGTATAAACATGGAAATATCTACACCGCTATCTGTATGAACATGGAAATATCTACACCGCTATCTGTTTGAGCATTGAAATATCTACACAGCTATCTGCATGAAAATGGAAATATCTACACAGCTATCTGCATATACATGGAAATATCTATAAAGCTATCTCTTTACACATGATAATAACTACACCGATATCTCTATAAACATGGAAATATCTACACCGCCATCTGTATGAACATGGAAATATCTGCACCGCCATCTGTATGAACATATAAATATCTGCACCGCCATCTGTATTAAGATGGAGATATCTACACCGCTATCTGTATAAACATGGAAATATCTACACCGCTATCTGTATGAGCATGGAAATATCTACACCGCCATCTGTATGAAGATATAAATATCTTCACCGACATCTGTATGAACATGGATATATCTACACAACCATCTGGATGAACATGGAAATATCTACACCGCTATCTGTATGAACATGGAAATATCTACACCGCTATCTGTGTAAACATGCATACATCTTCACCGCTATCTGTATGAACATGGAAATATCTACACCACTATCTGTATGAACATGGAAGTATCTACACCGCTATCTGTATGAAAATGGAAATATCTACACAGCTATCTGCATATACATGGAAATATCTACAAAGCTATCTCTTAACATATGGAAATAACTACACCGCTATCTCTATAAACATGGAAATATCTACACCGCCATCAGTATGAACATGGAAATATCTGAACCGCCATCTCTATGAACATATAAATATCTGCACCGCCATCTGTATTAAAATGGAGATATCTACACCGCAATCTGTATAAACATGGAAATATATACACCGCTATCTGTATAAACATGGAAATATCAGCACCGCTATCTGTATGAACATGGAAATATCTACACCGCTACCTGTATAAACATGGAAATATCTACACCGCTATCTGTATAAACATGGAAATATCAGCACCGCTATCTGTATGAATGTGGAAATATCTACACCGCTATCTTTATGAACATGGAAATATCTACACCGATATCTGTATGAACATGGAAATATCTTCACCGCCATCTGTATTAACATGGATATATCTACACAGCCATCTGGATGGACATGGAAATATCTACACCACTATCTGTATGAACATGGAAATATCTACACCGCTATTTGTGTAAACATGCATACATCTTCACTGCTATCTGTAAAAACATGGGAATATCTGCACCGCCATCTGTATTAAGATGGAGATATCTACACCGCTATCTGTATAAACATGGAAATATCTACACCGCTATCTGTATGAGCATGGAAATATCTACACCGCCATCTGTATGAAGATATAAATATCTTCACCGACATCTGTATGAACATGGATTTATCTACACAGCCATCTGGATGAACATGGAAATATCTACACCGCTATCTGTGTAAACATGCATACATCTTCACCGCTATCTCTATAAAGATGGAAATACCTACACCGTAATCTGTATGCACATTGAAATATCTACACCGCTATCTGTTTGAACATGGAAGTATCTACACCGCTATCTGCATGAAAATGGAAATATCTACACAGCTATCTGCATATACATGGAAATATCTACAAAGCTATCTCTTTACACATGGAAATAACTACACCGCTATCTCTATAAACATGGAAATATCTACACCGCCATCTGTATGAACATGGAAATATCTGAACCGCCATCTCTATGAACATATAAATATCTGCACCGCCATCTGTATTAAGATGGAGATATCTACACCGCTATCTGTATAAACATGGAAATATCTACACCGCTATCTGTATAAACATTTAAATATCTACACCGCTATCTGTATAAACATGGAAATATCTACACCGCTATCTGTATAAACATGGAAATATCAGCACCGCTATCTGTATGAACATGGAAATATCTACACCTCTATCTGTATGAACATGGAAATATTTACACCGATATCTGTATGAACATGGATATATCTTCACCGCCATCTGTATGAACATGGATATATCTACACAGCCATCTGGATGAACATGGAAATATCTACACCACTATCTGTATGAACATGGAAATATCTACACCGCTATCTGTGTAAACATGCATACATCTTCACCGCTATCTGTATAAACATGGAAATAACTACACCGCAATCTGAATAAGCATGGAAATATGTACACAACTGCCTGTATAAACATGGAAATATCAGCACCGCTATCTGTATGAACATGGAAATATCTACACAGCCATCTGGATGAATATGGAAATATCAGCACCGCCATCTGTATGAACATGGATATATCTACACAGCCATCTCTATGAACATGGAAATATCTACACTGCTATCTGTATGAACATGGAAATATCTACACCGCTATCTGTATGAACATGGAAATATCTTCACCGCCATCTGTATGAACATGGATATGTCTACACAGCCATCTGGATGAACATGGAAATATCTACACCACGATCTGTATGAACATGGAAATATCTACACCGCTATCTGTGTAAGCATGCATACATCTTCACCGCTATCTGTATAAACATGGAAATATCTACACCGCTATCTTTATGAACATGGAAATATCTACACCGCTATCTGTTTGAACATGGAAATATCTACACCGCTATCTGCATGAAAATAGAAATATCTACACTGCTATCTGCATATACATGGAAATATCTACAAAGCTATCTCTTTACAAATGGAAATAACTACACCGCTATCTCTATAAACATGGAAATATCAACACCGCCATCCGTATGAACATGGAAATATCTGCACCGCCATCTGTATGAACTTATAAATATCCACACCGCCATCTGTATTAAGATGGAGATATCTACACCGCTATCTGTATAAACTTGGAAACATCTACACCGCTATCTGTATAAACATGGAAATATCTACACTGCAATCTGCATAAACATGGAAATATCTACACCGCTACCTGTATAAACATGGCAATATCAGCACCGCTATCTGTATGAACATGGAAATATCTACACCGCTATCACTTTGAACATGGAAATTTCTACACCACTATCTATATGAACTTGGAAATAGCTACACCGCTATCTGTATGAACATGGAAATATCTACACCACTACCTGTATGAACATGGAAATATCTACACCGCTATCTGTATGAAGATGGACATATCTACACAGCCATCTGGATTAACACGGAAATATCTTCACCGCTATCCGTATGAACATGGAAATATCAACACTGCTATCTGTGTAAATATGCATACATCTTCACCGCAATCTGTATAAACATGGAAATATCTACACCGCTATCTGTATGAACATGGAAATATCTACAAAGCTATCTGAACATGGAAATATCTACACCGCTATCTGCATGAAAATGGAAATATCTACACAGCTATCTGCATATACATGGAAATATCTACACAGCTATCTCTTTACACATGGAAATAACTACACCGCTATCTGTATGAACATGGAAATATCTACACCGCCATCTGTATGAACACGGAAATATCTGCACCGCCATCTGTATGAACATATAAATAACTACACGGCCATCTGTATTAAGATGGAGATATCTACACCGGTATCTGTATAAACATGGAAATATCTACACCGCTATCTGTATAAACATGGAAATAGCTACACCGCTATCTGTATAAACATGGAAATATCTACACCGCTACTTGTATAAACATGGAAATATCAGCACCGCTATCTGTATGAACATGGAAATATCTACACAGCCATCTGGATGAATATGGAAATATCTACACCGCTATCTGTATGAACATGGAAATAGCTACACCGCTATCTGTATGAACATGGAAATATCTACACCACAATCTGTATGAACATGGAAATATCTTCACCGCCATCTGTATGAACATGGATATATCTACACAGCCATCTGGATCAACATGGAAACATCTACACCGCTATATGTATGAACATGGAAATAGCTACACCGCTATCTGTACGAACATGGAAATAGCTACACCGCTATCTGCATGAACATGGAAATATCTACACCGCTATCTGTATGAACATGGAAATATCTTCACCGCCATCTGTACGAACATGGGTATGTCTACACAGCCATCTGGATGAACATGGAAATATCTACACCGCTATCTGTATGGAAATGGAAATATCTACACCGCTATCTGTGTAAACATGCATACATCTTCACCGCTATCTGTATAAACATGGAAATATCAGCACCGCTATCTGTATGAACATGGAAATATCTACACAGCCATCTGGATGAACATGGAAATATCTACACCGCTATCTGTATGAACATGGAAATATCTGCACTGCTATCTGTATGAACATGGAAATATCTACACCGCTATCTGTATGAAAATGGAAATATCTACACCGCTATCTGTATAAACATGGAAATATCAGCACCGCTATCTGTATGAACATGGAAATATCTACACCGCTATCTTTATGAACATGGAAATATCTACACAGTTATCTGTATGAACATGGAAATATCTTCACCGCCATCTGTATGAACATGGATATATCTACACAGCCATCTGGATGAACATGGAAATATCTACACCAATATCTGTATGAACATGGAAATATCTACACCGCTATCTGTGTAAACATGCATACATCCTCATCGCTATCTGTATAAACATGGAAATATCTACACCGCTATCAGTATAAGCATGGAAATATGGACACCACTACCTATATAAACACGGAAATATCAGCACCGCTATCTGTATGAACATGGAAATATCTACACAGCGATCTGGATGAATATGGAAATATCAGCACCGCTATCTGTATGAACATGGATATGTCTACACAGCCATTTGGATGAACATGGAAATATCTACACCGCTATCTGTATGAACATGGAAATATCTACACCGCTATCTGTATGAACATGGAAATATCTACACCGCTATCTGCTTGAGCATGGAAATATCTACTCAGTTATCTGCATGAAAATGGAAATACCTACACAGCTATCTGCATATACATGGAAATATCTACAAACCTATCTCTTTACACATTTAAATAACTACACCGATATCTCTATAAACATGGAAATATCTATACCACCATCTGTATGAACATGGAAATATCTGCACCGCCATCTGTATGAACATATAAATATCTGCACCGCCATCTGTATTAAGATGGAGATAACTACACCGCTATCTGTATAAACATGGAAATATCTACACCGCTATCTGTATGAGCATGGAAATATCTACACCGCCATCTGTATGAAGATATAAATATCTTCACCGACATCTGTATGAACATGGATATATATACTCAGCCATCTGGATGAACATGGAAATATCTGCACCGCTATCTGTATGAACATTGAAATATCTACACCGCTATCTGTATGAACATTGAAATATCTACACCGCTATCTGTATGAACATGGAAATATCTACACCGCTACCTGTGTAAACAAGCACACATCTTCACCGCTATCTGTATAAACATGGAAATATCTACACCGCTATCTGTATGAACATGGAAATATATACACCGCTATCTGTTTGAGCATGGAAATATCAACACCGCTATCTGCATGAAAATGGAAATATCTACACAGCTATCTGCATATACGTGGAAATATCTACAAATCTATCTCTTTACACATGGAAATAACTACACCGATATCTCTATAAACATGGAAATATCTACACCGCCATCTGTATGAACATGGAAATATCAGCACCGCTATCTGTATGAACAAGGATATGTCTACACAGCCATCTGGATGAACATGGAAATATCTACACCGCTATCTGTATGAACATGGAAATATCTACACCGCTATCTGTTTAAACAAGCATACATCTTCACCGCTATCTGTATAAACATGGAAATATCTACACCGCTATCTGTATGAACATGGAATTATCTACACCGCTATCTGAGCATGGAAATATCTACACCGCTATCTGCATGAAAATGGAAATATCTTCACCGCTATCTGCATGAAAATGGAAATATCTACACAGCTATCTGCATAAACATGGAAATATCTACAAAGCTATCTCTTTACACATGGAAATAACTACACCGATATCTCTATAAACATGGAAATATCTACACCGCCATCTGTATGAAGATGGAAATAGCACCGCTATCTGTATGAACATGGAAATATCTACACAGCCGTCTGGATGAACATGGAAATATCTACACCGCTATCTGTATGAACATGGAAATAGCTACACCGCTATCTGTATGAACATGGAAATATCTACACCTCAATCTGTATGAACATGGAAATATCTACACCGCTATCTGTATGAACATGGAAATATCTGCACCGCCATCTGTATGAACATATAAATATCAGCACCGCCATCTGTATTAAGATGGATATATCTACACCGCTATCTGTATAAACATGGAAATATCTACACCGCTATCTGTATGAGCATGGAAATATCTGCACCGCCATCTGTATGAACATATAAATATCAGCACCGCCATCTGTATTAAGATGGATATATCTACACCGCTATCTGTATAAACATGGAAATATCTACACCGCTATCTGTATGAGCATGGAAATATCTACACCGCTATCTCTATGAACATGGAAATTTCTACACCACTTTCTATATGAACATGGAAATAGCTGCACCGCTATCTGTATGAACATGGAAATATCTACACCACTACCTGTATGAACATGGAAATATCTACACCGCTATCTCTATGAACATGGATATATCTACACAGCAATCTGGATGAACACGGAAATATCTACACCGCTATCCGTATGAACATGGAAATATCTACACTGCTATCTGTGTAAATTTGCATACATCTTCACCGCAATCTGTATAAACATGGAAATATCTACACCGCTATCTGTATGAACATGGAAATATCTACACCGCTATCTGAACATGGAAATATCTACACCGCTATCTGCATGAAAATGGAAATATCTACACAGCTATCTGCATATACATGGAAATATCTACACAGCTATCTCTTTACACATGGAAATAACTACACCTCTATCTGTATGAGCATGGAAATATCTACACCGCCATCTGTGTGAACACGGAAATATCTGCACCTCCATCTGTATGAACATATAAATATCTACACGGCCATCTGTATTAAGATGGAGATATCTACACCGCTATCTGTATGAACATGGAAATATCTACACCGCTACCTGTATAAACATGGAAATATCTACAACGCTACCTGTATAAACATGGAAATATCAGCACCGCTATCTGTATGAACATGGAAATATCTACACAGCCATCTGGATGAATATGGAAATATCTACACCGCTATCTGTATGAACATGGAAATAGCTACACCGCTATCTGTATAAACATGGAAATATCTACACCACTATCTGTATGAACATGGAAATATCTTCACCGCCATCTGTTTGAACATGGATATATCTACACATCCATCTGGATGAACATGGAAATATCTACAACGCTATATATATGAACATGGAAATAGCTACACCGCTATCTGTACGAACATGGAAATAGCTACACCGCTATCTGTATGAACGTGGAAATATCTACACCGCTATCTGTATGAACATGGAAATATCTTCACCGCCATCTTTACGAACATGGGTATGTCTACACAGCCATCTGGATGAACATGGAAATATCTACACCGCTATCTGTATGAAAATGGAAATATCTACACCGCTATCTGTGTAAACATGCATACATCTTCACCGCTGTCTGTATAAACATGGATATATCTACACCGCTATCTGTATGAACATGGAAATATCTACACCGCTATCTGTTTCAGCATGGAAATATCTACACCGCTGTCTGCATGAAAATGGAAATATCTACACAGCTATCTGCATATACATGGAATTATCTACAAAGCTAACTCTATACACATGGAAATAACTACACCGCTATCTCTATAAACATGGAAATATCTACACCGCCATCTGTATGAACTTGGAAATATCTGCACCGCCATCTGTATGAACATAAAAATATCTGAACGGCCATCTGTATTAAGATGGAGATATCTACACCGCTATCTGTATAAACATGGAAATATCTACACCGCTATCTGTATAAAAATGGAAATATCTACACCGCTATCTGTATAAACATGGAAATATCAGCACCGCTATCTGTATGAACATGGAAATATCTACACCGCTATCTGTATGAACATGGAAATATCTACACCAATATCTGTATGAACATGGAAACATCTTCACCACCATCTGTATGAACATAGATATATCTACACAGCCATCTGTATGAACATGGAAATATCAGCACCGCTGTCTGTATGAACATGGAAATATCTACACCGCTATCTGTATGAACATGGAAATATCTAAACCGCTATCTGTATGAACATGGAAATATCATCACCGCCATCTGTGAGAACATGGATATATCTACACAGCGATCTGGATGAACATGGAAATATCTACACCGCTATCTGTATGAACATGGAAATATCTACACCGCTATCTGTGTAAACATACATACATCTTCACCACTATCTGTATAAACATGCAAATATCTACACTGCTATCTGTATGAACATGGAAATATCTACACCACTATCTGTTTGAACATGGAAATATCTACACAGGTATCAGCATGAAAATGGAAATGTCTACAAAGCTATCTGCATATACATGGAAATATCTGTACAGCTATCTATTTACACATGGAAATAACTACACCGCTATCTCTATAAACATGTAAATATCTACACCGCCATCTGTATGAACATGGAAATATCTACACCGCCGTCTGTATGAACATATAAATATCTACACCACCATCTGTATTAAGATGAAGATATCTACACCGCTATCTGTATAAACATGGAAATATCTACACCGCTATCTGTATGAACATGGAAATATCTACACCGCTATCTGTATGAACATGGAAATATCATCACCGCCATCTGTGAGAACATGGATATATCTACACAGCGATCTGGATGAACATGGAAATATCTACACCGCTATCTGTATGAACATGGAAATATCTACACCGCTATCTGTGTAAACATACATACATCTTCACCACTATCTGTATAAACATGCAAATATCTACACTGCTATCTGTATGAACATGGAAATATCTACACCACTATCTGTTTGAACATGGAAATATCTACACCGGTATCAGCATGAAAATGGAAATGTCTACAAAGCTATCTGCATATACATGGAAATATCTGTACAGCTATCTATTTACACATGGAAATAACTACACCGCTATCTCTATAAACATGGAAATATCTACACCGCCATCTGTATGAACATGGAAATATCTACACCGCCGTCTGTATGAACATATAAATATCTACACCGCCATCTGTATTAAGATGAAGATATCTACACCGCTATCTGTATAAACATGGAAATATCTACACCGCTATCTGTATAAACATGGAAATATCTACACCGCTATCTGTATAAACATGGAAATATCTACACCGCTACCTGTATAAACATGGAAATATAAGCACCGCAATCTGTATGAACATGGAAATATCTACACCGCTATCTGTATGAACATAGAAATATCTACACCGCTATCTGTATGAACATGGAAATAGCTACACCGCTATCTGTATGAACATGGAAATGTCCACACCGATATCTGTATGAACATGGAAATATCTACACCGCCATCTGTATGTACATGGAAATATCTTCACCGCCATCTGTATGAACATGGATATATCTACACAGCCATCTGGATGAACATGGAAATATCTACACCGCTATATGTATGAACCTGGAAATAGCTACAACGCTATCTGTATGAACATGGAAATATCTACACCACTATGTGTATGAACATGGAAATATCTACAAAGCTATTTCTTTACACATGGAAATAACTACACCGCTATCTCTATAAACATGGAAATATGTACACCGCCATCTGTATGAACATGGAAATATCTGCACCGACATCTGTATGAAGATATAAATATCTACACCGCCATCTGTTTTAAGATGGAGATATCTACACCGCCAGCTGTGTAAACATGGAAATATCTACACCGCTATCTGTATAAACATGGAAATATCTACACCGCTATCTGTATGACCATGGAAATATTTACACCGCTACCTGTATAAACATGGAAATATCAGCACCGCTATCTGTATGAACATGGAAATATCTACACAGCCATCTGGATGAACATGGAAATATCTACACCGCTATCTGTATGAACATGGAAATAGCTACACCGCAATCTGTATGAGCATGGAAATATCTACACCGCTATCTGTAGGAACATGGAAATATCTGCACCGCTATCTGTATGAACATGGAAATATCTACACCGCTATCTGTATTTACATGGAAATATCTACACCGCTATCTGTATAAACATGGAAATATCTACACCACAATCTGTATAAACATGGAAATATCAGCACCGCAATCTGTATGAACATGGAAATATCTACACCGCTATCTTTATGAACATGGAAATATCTACACAGATATCTGTATGTACATGGAAATATCTTCACCGCCATCTGTATGAACAAAGATATATCTACACAGCCATCTGGATGAACATGGAAATATCTACACCAATATCTGTATGAACATGGAAATATCTACACCGCTATCTGTGTAAACATGCATACATCTTCGTCGCTATCTGTATAAACATGGAAATATCTACACCGCTATCTGTATAAGCATGGAAATATGTGCACCACTACCTGTATAAACATGGAAATATCAGCACCGCTATCTGTATGAACATGGAAATATCTACACAGCCATCTGGATGAATATGGAAATATCAGCACCGCTATCTGTATGAACATGGATATGTCTACACAGCCATCTGGATGAACATGGAAATATCTACACCGCTATCTGTATGAACATGGAAATATCTACACCGCTATCCGTGTAAACAAGCATACATCTTCACCGCTATCTGTAAAAACATGGAAATATCTACACCGCTATCTGTATGAACATGGAAATATCTACACCGCTATCTGTTTGAGCATGGAAATATCTACACCGCTATCTGCATGAAAATGGAAATATCTACACAGCTATCTGCATATACATGGAAATATCTACAAAGCTATCTCTTCACACATGGAAATAACTACACCGATATCTCTATAAACATGGAAATATCTACACCGCCATCTGTATGAACATGGAAATATCAGCACTGCTATCTGTTTGAACAAGGATATGTCTACACAGCCATCTGGATGAACATGGAAATATCTACACCGCTATCTGTATGAACATGGAAATATCTACACTGCTATCTGTGTAAACAAGCATACATCTTCACCGCTATCTGTATAAATATGGAAATATCTACACCGCTATCTGTATGAACATGGAAATATCTACACCGCTATCTGTTTGAGCATGGAAATATCTACACCGCTATCTGCATGAAAGTGGAAATATCTACACAGCTATCTGCATATACATGGAAATATCTACAAAGCTATCTCTTTACACATGGAAATAACTACACCGATATCTCTATAAACATGGAAATATCTACACCACCATCTGTATGAACATGGAAATATCAGCACTGCTATCTGTATGAACAAGGATATGTCTACACAGCCATCTGGATGAACATGGAAATATCTAAACCGCTATCTGTATGAACATGGAAATAGCTACAGCGCTATCTGTATGAACATGGAAATATCTACACCGCTATCTGTATAAACATGGAAATACCTACACCGCTATCTGTATAAACATGGAAATATCTACACCGCTATCTGTATGAACATGGAAATATCTACACCGCTATCTGAGCATTGAAATATCTACACAGCTATCTGCATGAAAATGGAAATATCTACACAGCTATCTGCATATACATGGAAATATCTATAAAGCTATCTCATTACACATGGAAATAACTACACCGATATCTCTATAAACATGGAAATATCTACACCGCCATCTGTATGAACATGGAAATATCAGCACCGCTATCTGTATGAACATGGATATATCTACACAACCATCTGGATGAACATGGAAATATCTACACCGCTATCTGTATGAACATGGAAATATCTACACCGCTATCTGTGTAAACATGCATACATCTTCACCGCTATCTGTATAAACATGGAAATATCTACACCGCTATCTGTATGAACATTAAAATATCTACACCGCTATCTGTTTGAACATGGAAGTATCTACACCGCTATCTGCATGAAAATGGAAATATCTACACAGCTATCTGCATATACATGGAAATATCTACAAAGCTATCTCTTAACACATGGAAATAACTACACCGCTATCTCTATAAACATGGAAATATCTACACCGCCATCTGTATGAACATGGAAATATCTGAACCGCCATCTCTATGAACATATAAATATCTGCACCGCCATCTGTATTAAAATGGAGATATCTACACCGCAATCTGTATAAACATGGAAATATATACACCGCTATCTGTATAAACATGGAAATATCAGCACCGCTATCTGTATGAACATGGAAATAACTACACCGCTACCTGTATAAACATGGAGATATCTACACCGCTATCTGTATAAACATGGAAATATCAGCACCGCTATCTGTATGAACGTGGAAATATCTACACCGCTATCTTTATGAACATGGAAATATCTACACCGATATCTGTATGAACATGGAAATATCTTCACCGCCATCTGTATTAACATGGATATA
This sequence comes from Gorilla gorilla gorilla, assembly GCF_029281585.2. Taxonomy (NCBI): domain Eukaryota; kingdom Metazoa; phylum Chordata; class Mammalia; order Primates; family Hominidae; genus Gorilla; species Gorilla gorilla. The sequence goes on from NC_073234.2 coordinate 4,772,193, forward strand.
TCTACACAGCCATCTGGATGAACATGGAAATATCTACACCACTATCTGTATGAACATGGAAATATCTACACCGCTATTTGTGTAAACATGCATACATCTTCACTGCTATCTGTAAAAACATGGGAATATCTGCACCTCCATCTGTATTAAGATGGAGATATCTACACCGCTATCTGTATAAACATGGAAATATCTACACCGCTATCTGTGTAAACAAGCATACATCTTCACCGCTATCTGTATAAATATGGAAATATCTACACCGCTATCTGTATGAACATGGAAATATCTACACCGCTATCTGTTTGAGCATGGAAATATCTACACCGCTATCTGCATGAAAGTGGAAATATCTACACTGCTATCTGCATATACATGGAAATATCTACAAAGCTATCTCTTTACACATGGAAATAACTACACCGATATCTCTATAAACATGGAAATATCTACACCGCCATCTGTATGAACATGGAAATATCAGCACTGCTATCTGTATGAACAAGGATATGTCTACACAGCCATCTGGATGAACATGGATATATCTACACCGCTATCTGTATGAACATGGAAATATCTACACCGCTATCTGTATGAACATGGAAATATCTACACCGCTATCTGTATAAACATGGAAATATCTACACCGCTATCTGTATAAACATGGAAATATATACACCGCTATCTGTATGAACATGGAAATATCTACACCGCTATCTGTTTGAGCATTGAAGTATCTACACAGCTATCTGCATGAAAATGGAAATATCTACACAGCTATCTGCATATACATGGAAATATCTATAAAGCTATCTCTTTACACATGGAAATAACTACACCGATATCTCTATAAACATGGAAATATCTACACCGCCATCTGTATGAACATGGAAATATCAGCACCGCTATCTGTATGAACATGGATATATCTACACAACCATCTGGATGAACATGGAAATATCTACACCGCTATCTGTATGAACATGGAAATATCTACACCGCTATCTGTGTAAACATGCATACATCTTCACCGCTATCTGTATAAACATGGAAATATCTACACCGCTATCTGTATGAACATTAAAATATCTACACCGCTATCTGTTTGAACATGGAAGTATCTACACCGCTATCTGCATGAAAATGGAAATATCTACACAGCTATCTGCATATACATGGAAATATCTACAAAGCTATCTCTTAACACATGGAAATAACTGCACCGCTATCTCTATAAACATGGAAATATCTACACCGCCATCTGTATGAACATGGAAATATCTGAACCGCCATCTCTATGAACATATAAATATCTGCACCGCCATCTGTATTAAAATGGAGATATCTACACCGCAATCTGTATAAACATGGAAATATATACACCGCTATCTGTATAAACATGGAAATATCAGCACCGCTATCTGTATGAACATGGCAATATCTACACCGCTACCTGTATAAACATGGAAATATCTACACCGCTATCTGTATAAACATGGAAATATCAGCACCGCTATCTGTATGAACGTGGAAATATCTACACCGCTATCTTTATGAACATGGAAATATCTACACCGATATCTGTATGAACATGGAAATATCTTCACCGCCATCTGTATTAACATGGATATATCTACACAGCCATCTGGATGAACATGGAAATATCTACACCACTATCTGTATGAACATGGAAATATCTACACCGCTATTTGTGTAAACATGCATACATCTTCACTGCTATCTGTAAAAACATGGGAATATCTGCACCGCCATCTGTATTAAGATGGAGATATCTACACCGCTATCTGTATAAACATGGAAATATCTACACCGCTATCTGTATGAGCATGGAAATATCTACACCGCCATCTGTATGAAGATATAAATATCTTCACCGACATCTGTATGAACATGGATTTATCTACACAGCCATCTGGATGAACATGGAAATATCTACACCGCTATCTGTGTAAACATGCATACATCTTCACCGCTATCTGTATAAACATGGAAATACCTACACCGCAATCTGTATGCACATTGAAATATCTACACCGCTATCTGTTTGAACATGGAAGTATCTACACCGCTATCTGCATGAAAATGGAAATATCTACACAGCTATCTGCATATACATGGAAATATCTACAAAGCTATCTCTTTACACATGGAAATAACTACACCGCTATCACTATAAACATGGAAATATCTACACCGCCATCTGTATGAACATGGAAATATCTGAACCGACATCTCTATGAACATATAAATATCTGCACCGCCATCTCTATTAAGATGGAGATATCTACACCGCTATCTGTATAAACATGGAAATATCTACACCGCTATCTGTATAAACATTTAAATATCTACACCGCTATCTGTATAAACATAGAAATATCTACACCGCTATTTGTATAAACATGGAAATATCAGCACCGCTATCTGTATGAACATGGACATATCTACACCGCTATCTTTATGAACATGGAAATATCTACACAGATATCTGTATGAACATGGAAATATCTTCACCGCCATCTGTATGAACAAAGATATATCTACACAGCCATCTGGATGAACATGGAAATATCTACACCAATATCTGTATGAACATGGAAATATCTACACCGCTATCTGTGTAAACATGCATACATCTTCGTCGCTATCTGTATAAACATGGAAATATCTACACCGCTATCTGTATAAGCATGGAAATATGTGCACCACTACCTGTATAAACATGGAAATATCAGCACCGCTATCTGTATGAACATGGAAATATCTACACAGCCATCTGGATGAATATGGAAATATCAGCACCGCTATCTGTATGAACATGGATATGTCTACACAGCCATCTGGATGAACATGGAAATATCTACACCGCTATCTGTATGAACATGGAAATATCTACACCGCTATCCGTGTAAACAAGCATATATCTTCACCGCTATCTGTATAAACATGGAAATATCTACACCGCTATCTGTATGAACATGGAAATATCTACACCGCTATCTGTTTGAGCATGGAAATATCTACACCGCTATCTGCATGAAAATGGAAATATCTACACAGCTATCTGCATATACATGGAAATATCTACAAAGCTATCTCTTAACACATGGAAATAACTGCACCGCTATCTCTATAAACATGGAAATATCTACACCGCCATCTGTATGAACATGGAAATATCTGAACCGCCATCTCTATGAACATATAAATATCTGCACCGCCATCTGTATTAAAATGGAGATATCTACACCGCAATCTGTATAAACATGGAAATATATACACCGCTATCTGTATAAACATGGAAATATCAGCACCGCTATCTGTATGAACATGGCAATATCTACACCGCTACCTGTATAAACATGGAAATATCTACACCGCTATCTGTATAAACATGGAAATATCAGCACCGCTATCTGTATGAACGTGGAAATATCTACACCGCTATCTTTATGAACATGGAAATATCTACACCGATATCTGTATGAACATGGAAATATCTTCACCGCCATCTGTATTAACATGGATATATCTACACAGCCATCTGGATGAACATGGAAATATCTACACCACTATCTGTATGAACATGGAAATATCTACACCGCTATTTGTGTAAACATGCATACATCTTCACTGCTATCTGTAAAAACATGGGAATATCTGCACCGCCATCTGTATTAAGATGGAGATATCTACACCGCTATCTGTATAAACATGGAAATATCTACACCGCTATCTGTATGAGCATGGAAATATCTACACCGCCATCTGTATGAAGATATAAATATCTTCACCGACATCTGTATGAACATGGATTTATCTACACAGCCATCTGGATGAACATGGAAATATCTACACCGCTATCTGTGTAAACATGCATACATCTTCACCGCTATCTGTATAAACATGGAAATACCTACACCGCAATCTGTATGCACATTGAAATATCTACACCGCTATCTGTTTGAACATGGAAGTATCTACACCGCTATCTGCATGAAAATGGAAATATCTACACAGCTATCTGCATATACATGGAAATATCTACAAAGCTATCTCTTTACACATGGAAATAACTACACCGCTATCACTATAAACATGGAAATATCTACACCGCCATCTGTATGAACATGGAAATATCTGAACCGACATCTCTATGAACATATAAATATCTGCACCGCCATCTCTATTAAGATGGAGATATCTACACCGCTATCTGTATAAACATGGAAATATCTACACCGCTATCTGTATAAACATTTAAATATCTACACCGCTATCTGTATAAACATAGAAATATCTACACCGCTATTTGTATAAACATGGAAATATCAGCACCGCTATCTGTATGAACATGGACATATCTACACCGCTATCTTTATGAACATGGAAATATCTACACAGATATCTGTATGAACATGGAAATATCTTCACCGCCATCTGTATGAACAAAGATATATCTACACAGCCATCTGGATGAACATGGAAATATCTACACCAATATCTGTATGAACATGGAAATATCTACACCGCTATCTGTGTAAACATGCATACATCTTCGTCGCTATCTGTATAAACATGGAAATATCTACACCGCTATCTGTATAAGCATGGAAATATGTGCACCACTACCTGTATAAACATGGAAATATCAGCACCGCTATCTGTATGAACATGGAAATATCTACACAGCCATCTGGATGAATATGGAAATATCAGCACCGCTATCTGTATGAACATGGATATGTCTACACAGCCATCTGGATGAACATGGAAATATCTACACCGCTATCTGTATGAACATGGAAATATCTACACCGCTATCCGTGTAAACAAGCATATATCTTCACCGCTATCTGTATAAACATGGAAATATCTACACCGCTATCTGTATGAACATGGAAATATCTACACCGCTATCTGTTTGAGCATGGAAATATCTACACCGCTATCTGCATGAAAATGGAAATATCTACACAGCTATCTGCATATACATGGAAATATCTACAAAGCTATCTCTTTACACATGGAAATAACTGCACCGATATCTCTATAAACATGGAAATATCTACACCGCCATCTGTATGAACATGGAAATATCAGCACTGCTATCTGTATGAACAAGGATATGTCTACACAGCCATCTGGATGAACATGGAAATATCTACACCGCTATCTGTATGAACATGGAAATATCTACACCGCTATCTGTGTAAACAAGCATACATCTTCACCGCTATCTGTATAAATATGGAAATATCTACACCGCTATCTGTATGAACATGGAAATATCTACACCGCTATCTGTTTGAGCATGGAAATATCTACACCGCTATCTGCATGAAAGTGGAAATATCTACACAGCTATCTGCATATACATGGAAATATCTACAAAGCTATCTCTTTACACATGGAAATAACTACACCGATATCTCTATAAACATGGAAATATCTACACCGCCATCTGTATGAACATGGAAATATCAGCACTGCTATCTGTATGAACAAGGATATGTCTACACCGCCATCTGGATGAACATGGAAATATCTACACCGCTATCTGTATGAACATGGAAATAGCTACACCGCTATCTGTATGAACATGGAAATATCTACACCGCTATCTGTATAAACATGGAAATATCTACACCGCTATCTGTATAAACATGGAAATATCTACACCGCTATCTGTATGAACATGGAAATATCTACACCGCTATCTGTTTGAGCATTGAAATATCTACACAGCTATCTGCATGAAAATGGAAATATCTACACAGCTATCTGCATATACATGGAAATATTTATAAAGCTATCTCTTTACACATGGAAATAACTACACCGATATCTCTATAAACATGGAAATATCTACACCGCCATTTGTATGAACATGGAAATATCAGCACCGCTATCTCTATGAACATGGATATATCTACACAACCATCTGGATGAACATGGAAATATCTACACCGCTATCTGTATGAACATGGAAATATCTACACCGCTATCTGTGTAAACATGCATACATCTTCACCGCTATCTGTATAAACATGGAAATATCTACACCGCTATCTGTATGAACATTAAAATATCTACACCGCTATCTGTTTGAACATGGAAGTATCTACACCGCTATCTGCATGAAAATGGAAATATCTACACAGCTATCTGCATATACATGGAAATATCTACAAAGCTATCTCTTAACACATGGAAATAACTACACCGCTATCTCTATAAACATGGAAATATCTACACCGCCATCTGTATGAACATGGAAATATCTGAACCGCCATCTCTATGAACATATAAATATCTGCACCGCCATCTGTATTAAAATGGAGATATCTACACCGCAATCTGTATAAACATGGAAACATATACACCGCTATCTGTATAAACATGGAAATATCAGCACCGCTATCTGTATGAACATGGAAATATCTACACCGCTACCTGTATAAACATGGAAATATCTACACCGCTATCTGTATAAACATGGAAATATCAGCACTGCTATCTGTATGAACGTGGAAATATCTACACCGCTATCTTTATGAACATGGAAATATCTACACCGATATCTGTATGAACATGGAAATATTTTCACCGCCATCTGTATTAACATGGATATATCTACACAGCCATCTGGATGAACATGGAAATATCTACACCACTATCTGTATGAACATGGAAATAACTACACCGCTATTTGTGTAAACATGCATACATCTTCACTGCTATCTGTAAAAACATGGGAATATCTGCACCGCCATCTGTATTAAGATGGAGATATCTACACCGCTATCTGTATAAACATGGAAATATCTACACCGCTATCTGTATGAGCATGGAAATATCTACACCGCCATCTGTATGAAGATATAAATATCTTCACCGACATCTGTATGAACATGGATTTATCTACACAGCCATCTGGATGAACATGGAAATATCTACACCGCTATCTGTGTAAACATGCATACATCTTCACCGCTATCTGTATAAACATGGAAATACCTACACCGCAATCTGTATGCACATTGAAATATCTACACCGCTATCTGTTTGAACATGGAAGTATCTACACCAATATCTGCATGAAAATGGAAATATCTACACAGCTATCTGCATATACATGGAAATATCTACAAAGCTATCTCTTTACACATGGAAATAACTACACCGCTATCTCTATAAACTTGGAAATATCTACACTGCCATCTGTATGAACATGGAAATATCTGAACCGCCATCTCTATGAACATATAAATATCTGCACCGCCATCTGTATTAAGATGGAGATATCTACACCGCTATCTGTATAAACATGGAAATATCTACACCGCTATCTGTATAAACATTTAAATATCTACACCGCTATCTGTATAAACATGGAAATATCTACACCGCTATCTGTATAAACATGGAAATATCAGCACCGCTATCTGTATGAACATGGAAATATCTACACCGCTATCTGTATGAACATGGAAATACTTACACCGATATCTGTATGAACATGGAAATATCTTCACCGCCATCTGTATGAACATGGATATATCTACACAGCCATCTGGATGAACATGGAAATATCTACACCACTATCTGTATGAACATGGAAATATCTACACCGCTATCTGTGTAAACATGCATACATCTTCACCGCTATCTGTATAAACATGGAAATAACTACACCGCAATCTGAATAAGCATGGAAATATGTACACCACTGCCTGTATAAACATGGAAATACCAGCACCGCTATCTGTATGATCATGGAAATATCTACACAGCCATCTGGATGAATATGGAAATATCAGCACCGCCATCTGTATGAACATGGATATATCTACACAGCCATCTGTATGAACATGGAAATATCTACCCTGCTATCTGTATGAACATGGAAATATCTACACCGCTATCTGTATGAACATGGAAATATCTTCACCGCCATCTGTATGAACATGGATATGTCTACACAGCCATCTGGATGAACATGGAAATATCTACACCACGATCTGTATGAACATGGAAATATCTACACCGCTATCTGTGTAAACATGCATACATCTTCACCGTTATCTGTATAAACATGGAAATATCTACACCGCTATCTTTATGAACATGGAAATATCTACACCGCTATCTGTTTGAACATGGAAATATCTACACCGCTATCTGCATGAAAATAGAAATATCTACACTGCTATCTGCATATACATGGAAATATCTACAAAGCTATCTCTTTACACATGGAAATAACTACACCGCTATCTCTATAAACATGGAAATATCAACACCGCCATCCGTATGAACATGGAAATATCTGCACCGCCATCTGTATGAACTTATAAATATCCACACCGCCATCTGTATTAAGATGGAGATATCTTCACCGCTATCTGTATAAACATGGAAATATCTACACCGCTATCTGTGTAAACATGCATACATCTTCACCGCTATCTGTATAAACATGGAAATAACTACACCGCAATCTGAATAAGCATGGAAATATGTACACCACTGCCTGTATAAACATGGAAATACCAGCACCGCTATCTGTATGAACATGGAAATATCTACACAGCCATCTGGATGAATATGGAAATATCAGCACCGCCATCTGTATGAACATGGATATATCTACACAGCCATCTGTATGAACATGGAAATATCTACCCTGCTATCTGTATGAACATGGAAATATCTACACCGCTATCTGTATGAACATGGAAATATCTTCACCGCCATCTGTATGAACATGGATATGTCTACACAGCCATCTGGATGAACATGGAAATATCTACACCACGATCTGTATGAACATGGAAATATCTACACCGCTATCTGTGTAAACATGCATACATCTTCACCGCTATCTGTATAAACATGGAAATATCTACACCGCTATCTTTATGAACATGGAAATATCTACACCGCTATCTGTTTGAACATGGAAATATCTACACCGCTATCTGCATGAAAATAGAAATATCTACACTGCTATCTGCATATACATGGAAATATCTACAAAGCTATCTCTTTACACATGGAAATAACTACACCGCTATCTCTATAAACATGGAAATATCAACACCGCCATCCGTATGAACATGGAAATATCTGCACCTCCATCTGTATGAACTTATAAATATCCACACCGCCATCTGTATTAAGATGGAGATATCTTCACCGCTATCTGTATAAACATGGAAATATCTACACCGCCATCTGTATAAACATGGAAATATCTACGCCGCTACCTGTATAAACATGGAAATATCAGCACCGCTATCTGTATGAACATGGAAACACCTACACCGCTATATGTATGAACATGGAAATATCTACACCGCTATCTGTATGAACATGGAAATATCTTCACCGCCATCTGTATGAACATGGATATATCTACACAGCCATCTGGATGAACATGGAAATACCTACACCGCTATCTGTATGAACATGGAAATAGCTACACCGCTATCTGTATGAACATGGAAATATCTACACCGCTATCTGTATGAACATGGAAATATCTACACCGCTATTTGTATGAACATGGAAATATCTACACCACTATCTGTTTGAACATGGAAATATCTACACCGCTATCTGCATGAAAATTGAAATATCTACTCAGCGAACTGCATATACATGGAAATATCTACAAAGCTATCTCTTTACACATGGAAATAACTACAGCGCTATCTCTATAAACATGGAAATATCTACACCACCATCTGTATGAACATGGAAATATCTGCAACGCCATCTGTAGGAACATATAAATATCTACACCGCCATCTACATTAAGATAGAAATATCTACACCGCTGTCTGTATGAACATGGAAATATCTACACCGCTATCTGTATGAACATGGAAATATCTACACCGCTATATGTATGAACATGGAAACAGCTACACCGCTATCTGTAGGAACATGGAAATATCTACAAGACTACCTGTATGAACATGGAAATATCTACACTGCTATCTGTACGAACATGGATATATCTACACCGCCACCTGGATGAACACGGAAATATCTACACCGCTATCTGTATGAACATGGAAATATCTACACCGCTAACTGTGTAAATATGCATACATCTTCACCGCAATCTGTATAAACATGGAAATATCTACACCGCTATCTGTTTCAACATGGAAATATCTACACCGCTATCTGTTTCAACATGGAAATATCTACACCGCTGTCTGCATGAAAATGGAAATAACTACATAGCTATCTGCATATACATGGAAATATCTACTCAGCTATCTCTTTACACATGGAAATAACTACACCGCTATCTCTATAAACACTGAAATATCTACACCGGAATCTGTATGAACATGGAGATATCTGCACCGCCATCTGTATGAACATATAAATATCTACACCGCCATCTGTATTAAGAAGGAGATATCTACACCACTATTTGTATAAACATGGAAATATCTACACCGCTATCTGTATAAACATAGAAATATCTACACAGCTATCTGTATAAACATGGAAATATCTACACCGCTACCTGTTTAAACATGGAAATATCAGCACAGCTAACGGTATGAACATGGAAATATCTACACCGCTATCTGTATGAACATGGAAATATCTACACCGCTATCTGTATGAACATGGAAATAACTTCACCGCCATCTGTATGAACATGCATATATCAACACAGCCATCTGTATGAACATGGAAATATCTACACCGCTATCTGCATGAAAATAGAAATATCTACACTGCTATCTGCATATACATGGAAATATCTACAAAGCTATCTCTTTACACATGGAAATAACTACACCGCTATCTCTATAAACATGGAAATATCAACACCGCCATCCGTATGAACATGGAAATATCTGCACCGCCATCTGTATGAACTTATAAATATCCACACCGCCATCTGTATTAAGATGGAGATATCTTCACCGCTATCTGTATAAACATGGAAATATCTACACCGCCATCTGTATAAACATGGAAATATCTACGCCGCTACCTGTATAAACATGGAAATATCAGCACCGCTATCTGTATGAACATGGAAACACCTACACCGCTATATGTATGAACATGGAAATATCTACACCGCTATCTGTATGAACATGGAAATATCTTCACCGCCATCTGTATGAACATGGATATACCTACACAGCCATCTGGATGAACATGGAAATACCTACACCGCTATCTGTATGAACATGGAAATAGCTACACCGCTATCTGTATGAACATGGAAATATCTACACCGCTATCTGTATGAACATGGAAATATCTACACCGCTATTTGTATGAACATGGAAATATCTACACCGCTATCTGTTTGAACATGGAAATATCTACACCGCTATCTGCATAAAAATTGAAATATCTTCTCAGCGAACTGCATATACATGGAAATATCTACAATGCTATCTCTTTACACATGGAAATAACTACAGCGCTATCTCTACAAACATGGAAATATCTACACCACCATCTGTATGAACATGGAAATATCTGCAACGCCATCTTTAGGAACATATAAATATCTACACCGCCATCTATATTAAGATGGAAATAGCTACACCGCTGTCTGTATGAACATGGAAATATCTACACCGCTATCTGTATGAACATGGAAATATCTACACCGCTATATGTATGAAAATGGAAATAGCTACACCGCTATCTGTATGAACATGGAAATATCTACAAGACTACCTGTATGAACATGGAAATATCTACACTGCTATCTGTACGAACATGGATATATCTACACCGCCACCTGGATGAACACGGAAATATCTACACCGCTATCTGTATGAACATGGAAATATCTACACCGCTAACTGTGTAAATATGCATACATCTTCACCGCAATCTGTATAAACATGGAAATATCTACACCGCTATCTGTTTCAACATGGAAATATCTACACCGCTATCTGTTTGAACATGGAAATATCTAAACCGCTATCTGCATTAAAATAGAAATATCTACACAGCTATCTGCATATACATGGAAATATCTACAAAGCTATCTCTTTACACAAGGATATAACTACACCGCTATCTCTATAAACACGGAAATATCTACACCGCCATCTGTATGAACATGGAAATATCTCCACCGCCATCTGTATGAACATATAAATATCTACACCGCCATCTGTATTAAGATTGGAGATATCTACACCGCTCTCTGTATAAACATGGAAATATCTACACCGCTACCTGTATAAACATGGAAATATCAGCACCGCTATCTGTATGAACATGGAAATGTCTGCACCGCTATCTCTACGAACATGGAAATACCTACACCGCTATCTGTATGAACATGGAAATAGCTACACCGCTATCTGTATGAACATGGAAATATCTACACCACTATCTGTAGGAACATGGAAATATCTACACCGCTATCTGTATGAACATGGATATATCTACACAGCCATCTGGATGAACATGGAAATATCTACACCGCTATCTGCATGAACATGGAAATATCTACACCGCTATCTGTGTAAAGAAGCATACATCTTCACCGCAATCTGTATAAGCATGGAAATATCAACACCGCTTTCTGTATGAACGTGGAAATATCTACACCGCTATCTGTTTGAACATGGAAATATCTAAACCGCTATGAGCATGAAAATGGAAATATCTACACAGCTATCTGCATATACATGGAAATATCTACACAGCTATCTCTTTACACATGGAAATAACTACACCGCTATCTCTATAAACATGGAAATATCTACACCGCCATCTGTATGAACATGGAAATATCTGAACCGCCATCTGTATGAACATATAAATATCTACACCGCCAACTGTATTAAGATGGGGATATCAACACCGCTATCTGTATAAACATGGAAATATTTACACCGCTATCTGAATAAACATGGAAATATCTACACCGCTATCTGTATAAACATGGAAATATCAGCACCGCTATCTGTATGAACATGGAAATATCAGCCCCTCTATCTGTATGAACATGGAAGTATCTACACCGCTATCTCTATGAACATGGAAATATCTACACCGCTATCTGTATGAACATGGAAATATCTGCACCGCAATCTGTATGAACATGGAAATATCTTCACCGCCATCTGTGTGAACATGGATATATCTACACAGCCATATGGATGAACATGGAAATATCTACACCGCTATATGCATGAACATGGAAATAGCTACACCGCTATCTGTACGAACATGGAAATAGCCACACCGCCATCTGTATGAACATGGAAATATCTGCACCGCCATCTGTATGAACATATACATATCTACACCGCCATCTGTATTAAGATGGAGATATCTACACCGCTATCTGTATAAACCTGGAAATAACTACACCGCTATCTGTATAAACATGGAAATATCCACACCGCTATCTGTTTGAACATGGAAATATCTGCACCGCCATCTGTATGAACATATAAATATCTTCACCGCCAACTGTATTAAGATGGAGATATCTACACCGCTATCTGTATAAACATGGAAATATCTACACCGCTATCTGTATAAACATGGAAATATCTACACCGCTATCTGTATAAACCTGGAAATAACTACACCGCTATCTGTATAAACATGGAAATATCCACACCGCTATCTGTATGAACATGGAAATAACTACACCGCTATCTGTATAAACATGGAAATATCCACACCGCTAGCTGTATGAACATGGAAATATCAGCACCGATATCTGTACGAACATGGAAATATCTACACCGCTATCTGTATGAACATGGAAATAGCTACACCGCTATCTGTATGAACATGGAAATATCTACACCACTATCTGTATGGACATGGAAATATCTACACCGCTATCTGTATGAACATGGATATATCTACACAGCCTTCTGGATGAACATTTAAATATCTACACCGCTATCTCTATGAACATGGAAATATCTACACGGCTATCTGTTTGAACATGGAAATATCTAAACCACTTTCTGCATGAAAATGGAAATATCTACACAGCTATCTGCATATACATGGAAATATCAACACAGCTATCTCTTTACACATGGAAATAACTACACCGCTATCTCTATAAACATGGAAATATCTACACCGCCATCTGTATGAACATGGAAATATCTGCACCGCCATCTGTATGAACATATAAATATCTACACCGCCAACTGTATTAAGATGGAGATATCTACACCGCTATCTGTATAAACATGGAAATATCTACACCGCTATCTGTATAAACATGGAAATATCTACACCGCTATCTGTATAAACATGGAAATATCAGCACCGCTATCTGCATGAACATGGAAATATCAGCCCCTCTATCTGTATGAACATGGAAGTATCTACACCGCCATCTCTATGAACATGGAAATATCTACACCGCTATCTGTGTAAACTTGCATACATCTTCACCGCTATCTGTATAAACATGGAAATATGTACATCGCTATCTGTATGAACATGGAAATATCTACACCGCCATCTGTATGAACATGGAAATATCTGCACCGCCATCAGTATTAACATACAAATATCTACCCCGCCATCTGTATTTAGATGGAGATATCTACACTGCTATCTGTATAAACCTGGAAATATCTACACTGCTATCTGTATAAACATGGAAATATCTACACCGCCATCTGTATGAACGTGGAAATGTCTAAACCGCCATCTCTATAAACATGTAAATATCTACACCCCCCTCTGTAGGAACATGGAAATATCTACAACGCTATCTGCTTAAACATTGAAATATCTACACCGCTATCTGCCTAAAAGTGGAAATATCTACACCGCGATCTGCATAAACTTGGAAATATCTACACCGCTGTCTGTGTAAACATGGAAATATCTAAACCACAAACTGTAGGAACATGGAAATATCTACACGACTATCTCCATAAACATGGAAATATCTACACCGCTATCTGTATAAACATGGAAATATCTACACAGCCATCTGTAGGAACATGTAAATATCTACCCCACTATCTCTATAAACATGGAAATATCTACACTGCTATCTGTATAAACATGGAAATATCTACACCGCTATCTGTGTAAACATGGAAAGATCTACACCGCTATCTCTGAAAACATGGAAAGATCTACACCATTATGTGTATAAAGACGTAAATATCTACACCGCTATCTGTATAAACATGGAAATATCTACACAGCTATCTGTATGAACATGGAAATATCTACACCACTATCTGTATAAACATGGAAATATCTACACAGCCATCTGTAGGAAGATGTAAATACCTACCCCACTATCTCTATAAACATGGAAATATCTACACTGCTATCTGTATAAATATGGAAATATCTACACCGCTATCTGTGTAAACATGGAAAGATCAACACCGCTATCTCTGAAAACATGGAAAGATCTACAGCATTATGTGTATAAAGACGTAAATATCTACACTGCTATCTGTATAAACATGGAAATACCTACGCAGCCATCTGTAGGAACATGTAAATATCTACACAGTTATCTGTATACACATGGAAATGTCTACACCGCTATCTGTATAAACATGGAAATATCTACACCGCTATCTGTGTAAACATGGAAATATTTTCACCACTATCTGTGTAAACATGGAAATATCTACACCACTATCTGTGTAAACATGGAAATATCTACACCGCTATCTGTACACACATGGAAATATCTACACAGCCATCTGTAGGAATATGTAAGTATCTACACCGTTATCTGTATACACATGGAATTATCTACACCGCTATCTGTATGAACATGGAAATATCTACACCGCTATCTGTGTAAACATGGAAATATCTACACAGATATCTGTGTAAACATGGAAATATCTACACCGCTATCTCTGTAAACATGGAAATATCTACAGAGTCATCTGTATACATCTGTATAAACATGGAAATATCTACACCGTTATCTGTGTAAACATGGAAATATCTACACCGTTATCTGTGTAAACATGGAAATATCTACATCGCTATCTCTAAAAACATGGAAAGACCTACACCATTATGTGTCTAAAGACGGAAATATCTACACCGCTATCTGTATAAACATGGAAATATCTACACCGCCATCTGTATGAACGTGGAAATGTCTAAACCGCCATCTCTATAAACATGTAAATTTCTACACCCCCCTCTGTAGGAACATGGAAATATCTACAACGCTATGTGCTTAAACATTGAAATATCTACACCGCTATCTGCCTAAAAGTGGAAATATCTACACCGCGATCTGCATAAACTTGGAAATATCTACACCGCGGTCTGTGTAAACATGGAAATATCTAAACCACAAACTGTAGGAACATGGAAATATCTACACGACTATCTCCATAAACATGGAAATATCTACACCGCTATCTGTATAAACATGGAAATATCTACACAGCCATCTGTAGGAACATGTAAATATCTACACCACTATCTCTATAAACATGGAAATATCTACACTGCTATCTGTATAAACATGGAAGTATCTACACCGCTATCTGTGTAAACATGGAAAGATCTACACCGCTATCTCTGAAAACATGGAAAGATCTACACCATTATGTGTATAAAGACGTAAATATCTACACCGCTATCTGTATAAACATGGAAATATCTACACAGCTATCTGTATGAACATGGAAATATCTACACCGCTATCTGTATAAACATGGAAATATCTACACAGCCATCTGTAGGAACATGTAAATATCTTCACCTCTATCTCTATAAACATGGAAATATCTACACTGCTATCTGTATAAATATGGAAATATCTACACCGCTATCTGTGTAAACATGGAAAGATCTACACCGCTATCTCTGAAAACATGTAAAATCTACAGCATTATGTGTATAAAGACGTAAATATCTACACTGCTATCTGTATAAACATGGAAATATCTACGCAGCCATCTGTAGGAACATGTAAATATCTACACAGTTATCTGTATACACATGGAATTATCTACACCGCTATCTGTATGAACATGGAAATATCTACACCGCTATCTGTGTAAACATGGAAATATCTACACCGCTATCTGTGTAAACATGGAGATATCTGCACCGCTATCTCTATAAACATGGAAATATCCACACAGCCATCTATATAAACATGGAAATATCTACACTACGCTCTGTATAAAGCTGGAAATATCTACACTGATATCTCTATAAACATGGAAATATCTACACCGCTATCTGTGTAAACATGGAAATATCTACACCGCTGTCTGTGTAAACATGGAAATACCTACACCGCTATATCTATAAACATGGAAATATCTACACCGCCATCTGTATGGGTATGGAAATATCTACACCGCCATCTGTATAAACATGGAAATATCTACACCGTTATCTGTGTACACATGGAATTATCTACACCGCTATCTGTATAAACATGGACATATCTACAATGCTATCTGCGTAAACATGGAAATATCCTCACCGCTATCTCTATATACATGCAAGTATCTACACCGCTATCTGTGTAAACATGGAAATATCTACACCGATATCTCTGTAAACTTGGAAATATCTACACCGCTATCTCTGTAAACATGGAAATATCTACAGAGTCATCTGTATAAACATGGAAATATCTACACCGCTATCTCTGTAAACATGGAAATATCTACAGAGTCATCTGTATAAACATGGAAATATCTACACCGCTATCTGTGTAAACATGGAAAGATCTACACCGCTATCTCTGAAAACATGGAAAGATCTACACCATTATGTGTATAAAGACGTAAATATCTACACCGCTATCTGTATAAACATGGAAATATCTACACAGCAATCTGTATGAACATGGAAATATCTACACCGCTATCTGTATAAACATGGAAATATCTACACAGCCATCTGTAGGAACATGTAAATATCTACCCCACTATCTCTATAAACATGGAAATATCTACACTGCTATCTGTATAAATATGGAAATATCTACACCGCTATCTGTGTAAACATGGAAAGATCTACACCGCTATCTCTGTAAACATGGAAATATCTACAGAGTCATCTGTATACATCTGTATAAACATGGAAATATCTACACCGTTATCTGTGTAAACATGGAAATATCTACACCGTTATCTGTGTAAACATGGAAATATCTACATCGCTATCTCTAAAAACATGGAAAGACCTACACCATTATGTGTCTAAAGACGGAAATATCTACACCGCTATCTGTATAAACATGGAAATATCTACACCGCCATCTGTATGAACTTGGAAATGTCTAAACCGCCATCTCTATAAACATGTAAATTTCTACACCCCCCTCTGTAGGAACATGGAAATATCTACAACGCTATGTGCTTAAACATTGAAATATCTACACCGCTATCTGCCTAAAAGTGGAAATATCTACACCGCGATCTGCATAAACTTGGAAATATCTACACCGCGGTCTGTGTAAACATGGAAATATCTAAACCACAAACTGTAGGAACATGGAAATATCTACACGACTATCTCCATAAACATGGAAATATCTACACCGCTATCTGTATAAACATGGAAATATCTACACAGCCATCTGTAGGAACATGTAAATATCTACACCACTATCTCTATAAACATGGAAATATCTACACTGCTATCTGTATAAACATGGAAGTATCTACACCGCTATCTGTGTAAACATGGAAAGATCTACACCGCTATCTCTGAAAACATGGAAAGATCTACACCATTATGTGTATAAAGACGTAAATATCTACACCGCTATCTGTATAAACATGGAAATATCTACACAGCTATCTGTATGAACATGGAAATATCTACACCGCTATCTGTATAAACATGGAAATATCTACACAGCCATCTGTAGGAACATGTAAATATCTTCACCTCTATCTCTATAAACATGGAAATATCTACACTGCTATCTGTATAAATATGGAAATATCTACACCGCTATCTGTGTAAACATGGAAAGATCTACACCGCTATCTCTGAAAACATGTAAAATCTACAGCATTATGTGTATAAAGACGTAAATATCTACACTGCTATCTGTATAAACATGGAAATATCTACGCAGCCATCTGTAGGAACATGTAAATATCTACACAGTTATCTGTATACACATGGAATTATCTACACCGCTATCTGTATGAACATGGAAATATCTACACCGCTATCTGTGTAAACATGGAAATATCTACACCGCTATCTGTGTAAACATGGAGATATCTGCACCGCTATCTCTATAAACATGGAAATATCCACACAGCCATCTATATAAACATGGAAATATCTACACTACGCTCTGTATAAAGCTGGAAATATCTACACTGATATCTCTATAAACATGGAAATATCTACACCGCTATCTGTGTAAACATGGAAATATCTACACCGCTGTCTGTGTAAACATGGAAATACCTACACCGCTATATCTATAAACATGGAAATATCTACACCGCCATCTGTATGGGTATGGAAATATCTACACCGCCATCTGTATAAACATGGAAATATCTACACCGTTATCTGTGTACACATGGAATTATCTACACCGCTATCTGTATAAACATGGACATATCTACAATGCTATCTGCGTAAACATGGAAATATCCTCACCGCTATCTCTATATACATGCAAGTATCTACACCGCTATCTGTGTAAACATGGAAATATCTACACCGATATCTCTGTAAACTTGGAAATATCTACACCGCTATCTCTGTAAACATGGAAATATCTACAGAGTCATCTGTATAAACATGGAAATATCTACACCGCTATCTCTGTAAACATGGAAATATCTACAGAGTCATCTGTATAAACATGGAAATATCTACACCGCTATCTGTGTAAACATGGAAAGATCTACACCGCTATCTCTGAAAACATGGAAAGATCTACACCATTATGTGTATAAAGACGTAAATATCTACACCGCTATCTGTATAAACATGGAAATATCTACACAGCAATCTGTATGAACATGGAAATATCTACACCGCTATCTGTATAAACATGGAAATATCTACACAGCCATCTGTAGGAACATGTAAATATCTACCCCACTATCTCTATAAACATGGAAATATCTACACTGCTATCTGTATAAATATGGAAATATCTACACCGCTATCTGTGTAAACATGGAAAGATCTACACCGCTATCTCTGTAAACATGGAAATATCTACAGAGTCATCTGTATACATCTGTATAAACATGGAAATATCTACACCGTTATCTGTGTAAACATGGAAATATCTACACCGTTATCTGTGTAAACATGGAAATATCTACATCGCTATCTCTAAAAACATGGAAAGACCTACACCATTATGTGTCTAAAGACGGAAATATCTACACCGCTATCTGTATAAACATGGAAATATCTACACCGCCATCTGTATGAACTTGGAAATGTCTAAACCGCCATCTCTATAAACATGTAAATATCTACACCCCCCTCTGTAGGAACATGGAAATATCTACAACGCTATGTGCTTAAACATTGAAATATCTACACCGCTATCTGCCTAAAAGTGGAAATATCTACAACGCTATCTGCATAAACTTGGAAATATCTACACCGCTGTCTGTGTAAACATGGAAATATCTAAACCAAAAACTGTAGGAACATGGAAATATCTACACGACTATCTCCATAAACATGGAAATATCTACACCGCTATCTGTATAAACATGGAAATATCTACACAGCCATCTGTAGGAACATGTAAATATCTACACCACTATCTCTATAAACATGGAAATATCTACACTGCTATCTGTATAAACATGGAAGTATCTACACCGCTATCTGTGTAAACATGGAAAGATCTACACCGCTATCTCTGAAAACATGGAAAGATCTACACCATTATGTGTATAAAGACGTAAATATCTACACCGCTATCTGTATAAACATGGAAATATCTACACAGCTATCTGTATGAACATGGAAATATCTACACCGCTATCTGTATAAACATGGAAATATCTACACAGCCATCTGTAGGAACATGTAAATATCTACACCACTATCTCTATAAACATGGAAATATCTACACTGCTATCTGTATAAATATAGAAATATCTACACCGCTATCTGTGTAAACATGGAAAGATCTACACCGCTATCTCTGAAAACATGTAAAGATCTACAGCATTATGTGTATAAAGACGTAAATATCTACACTGCTATCTGTATAAACATGGAAATATCTACGCAGCCATCTGTAGGAACATGTAAATATCTACACAGTTATCTGTATACACATGGAATTATGTACACCGCTATCTGTATGAACATGGAAATATCTACACCGCTATCTGTGTAAACATGGAAATATCTACACCGCTATCTGTGTAAACATGGAGATATCTGCACCGCTATCTCTATAAACATGGAAATATCCACACAGCCATCTATATAAACATGGAAATATCTACACTACGCTCTGTATAAAGCTGGAAATATCTACACTGATATCTCTATAAACATGGAAATATCTACACCGCTATCTGTGTAAACATGGAAATATCTACACCGCTGTCTGTGTAAACATGGAAATACCTACACCGCTATATCTATAAACATGGAAATATCTACACCGCCATCTGTATGGGTATGGAAATATCTACACCGCCATCTGTATAAACATGGAAATATCTACACCGTTATCTGTGTACACATGGAATTATCTACACCGCTATCTGTATAAACATGGACATATCTACAATGCTATCTGCGTAAACATGGAAATATCCTCACCGCTATCTCTATATACATGCAAATATCTACACCGCTATCTGTGTAAACATGGAAATATCTACACCGATATCTCTGTAAACTTGGAAATATCTACACCGCTATCTCTGTAAACATGGAAATATCTACAGAGTCATCTGTATAAACATGGAAATATCTACACCGCTATCTGTGTAAACATGGAAATATCTACACCGCTATCTCTAAAAACATGGAAAGATCTACACCATTATGTGTATAAAGACGGAAATATCTATACCGCTATCTGTATAAACATGGAAATATCTACACCGCCATCTGTATGAATGTGGAAATGTCTAAACCGCCATCTCTATAAACATGTAAATATCTACACCGCCCTCTGTAGGAACATGGAAATATCTACACCGCTATCTGTTTAAACATTGAAATATCTACACCGCTGTCTGCCTAAAAGTGGAAATATCTACACCGCTATCTGCATAAACTTGGAAATACCTACACCGCTATCTGTGTACACATGGAAATATCTACACCACCAACTGTAGGAACATGAAAATATCTACACCGCCAACTCTATAAACATTGAAATATCTACATCGCTATCTGTATAAACATGGAAATATCTACACCGCTATCTGTGTAAACATGGAAATATCTACACCGCCTTCTGTGTAAACATGGAAATATCTACACCGCCATATCTATAAACATGGAAATATCTTCAACTCCATCTGTATGAACATGGAATTATCTACACTGCCATCTGTATGAACATGGATACATCTACACCGCTATCTGTATAAACATGGAAATATCTACACCGCCATCGGTAGGAAAATGAAAATATCTACACCGCCATCTGTATGAACAGGGAACTATGTACACCACCATCTGTATCAACATGAAAATGCCTACACCGCCATCTGTATCACAATGGAAATATCTGCACCGCCATCTTTATAACAATGGAAATATCTAAACCGCCGTCTGTATGGAAATGGAAAAATCTACACCACCATCTGTATAAAGGTGGAAATATCTACACCGCTATCTGTGTGAACATGGAAATATCTACAACGCTATCTGTAAAAACATGGAAATATCTACACCTCCATCTGTATAAACATGGAAATATCTACACCGCCATCTGTAGAAACATGGAAATATCTACACCGCCATCTCTATAAACATGGAAATATCTACACAGCTATCTGTATAAACATTTAAATATCTACACCGCCATCTCTATAAACATAGAAATATCTACACCGCCATCTGTATGAACATGGAAATATGTACACCGCCATCTGTATAAATGTGGAAATATCTACACCGCTATCTGTATGAACATGGCAATATGTACACCGCTACCTGTATTAACATGGAAATATCTACACCGCTATCTGTATAAACATGGAAATATCTACACCGCTGTCTCTATAAACATGGAAATATGTGCGCCGCTATCTCTATAAATATAGAAATATATACACCTCTGTCTCTATAAACATGGAAATATCCACAATGCTATCTGTATAAACATGGAAATATCTACACCGCTATCTGTATAAACATGGAAATATCTACACCGCTATCTCTATAAACATGGATATATCTACACCACTATCTCTATAAACATGGAAATATCTACACCACTATCTGTATGAACATGGAAATATCCACACCGCTATCTGTATAGACATGGAATTATCTACACCGGTAACTGTATAAACATGGAAATATCTACACCGCTATCGGTATAAATGTCTGTATTTGCTCTTAATTTATACCCAAGGCTGGGATGTTTCATATGATAAAAAGACCAAATACAGAAATAGACTATATTTGGTCTGGCAATTGATCTCTGCAATAATCAAACCTCAAAGACAATCAAACCTGAAATCTAAGCTACATATTAAATAGCTTGGTTTTTAGGTTGCACGTTGCTGTGCATGCTGGCTTCATAGAAAATGCAAGTAGCAATGGCCATTTTTTAATAGTCATTAGCCTTGAAGCTCTCCTACTTTTGAATCACATAGAAATAGAAATCAAATCTCACTAGATTTTTTTTTTTTGAAACAGGGTCTGGCTTGGTTGCCCAGGCTGAAGAGCAGGGCATGATCTTGGCTCACACCTCTGCCTCTCGGACTCAAGCCATCCTCCCACCTCAGCCTTGGAGTAGCTGGGACCACAGGCATGTGCCACCATATCCAGCTAATATTTTTATTTTTGTACAAATGGGGTTTGTCATCTTTCCCAGGCAGGCCTCAAACTCCAAGACTCAAGCAATACACCTGCCTTGAATTCCCAAAGTACTGGGTTTACAGGCGACAGCCACTACGCCCAGCAACTAAACTTCTAAAAATCAATTTTACATAAAATTATCTAAGCGTGCAAGGAAAGATAAGAAGCCTAAGGAACCAGTGAGTTGAAGAATAAATGCAGTTTAAATCATACATGTAAACAACATGATGTGATGTGGTAGGAATCATCTAACATGCTTTAAAGCATGAGTAAAAGGTCTTTACTTAGAAAACTGGATCTTAGTTTAGGATATCTTTAGATAAGAGTATGAAACGTCATATCATATTGATAAGTAAAGTGCTTCCTTTGGCTAATTTTAAGGATAGGACATTTACTTTCATATAATTCATAGGAATCTTAGACTTAAAAATAAAATTTCCCTTCTCAAATCCTTACTTTTATACTTTTTTGCATTTCTTTCACTTTTGTGTTAATGGCCTATGTCTCAACATATTCTATTAAGCCTTCTGGAAACACATACTTTGTTTCCAGCCTCTTCAGAGAACCATCACTCCAATTCCTAGGCTTCTGAAGAAGCAGACCCAAGCTTATAATTATTACATATTTCCAAATCTAGGTGACCAACAAAAATTGATACTTTTCCCATCATACCTTTAAGTTAATAATCAGGTGTATGCTGAGAGGTAAAGACCCAAGAGTGTTGGTTGTCTAATTGTGCAGCTGTATAAACAAATCTTAATGCTTGAAAATATTCAAAGGTTATTCTCACGTTGATTGTTGGTAACTATGTGTAACAACATGAAAAGAAAAAAAAAATCAAAGAATTACGTCTGAGGATAATACACAATCTCTAAGGGTAAGAAGAGCAACAAAAATTCTGCTTCAATTACCACTGAAATAATATATTTATCCTGTAAAATCTATGGTGGCTGGTTGTAAAAATTAGGCATTAGCAAACTGATAAAGACTTTTTAATGAAAACATTATGAAACATAGTTTTTAAAAAGTTAAATACACCCACACCAGTTTTTCACATTCTTTGGGCTGCTTTAATGCTGCCATTAAATAATTGATTTAGTTGTGACATAGATCCTATGTTCCATGGAGTCTACCATTCATAAAGATGCAATGTAAGGTAACAAAAATATAAATTGTGTGTGTGGGGAGGAGAAGTCAAGAGTATTTTTATGTGACAGAAGTTAAGTTGTTATCAGTGTAAAATAGTCTGTTACAAATACCGGACTCTGTATGTTAGTTTCGCTAACCAGAAAGAAAGAAATTACAGCAGATACACACACACACACCAAAAAAGGGAAAAGAAACAAAGCTTAGCACCACAGAAAACCACCAAACTAGAGGGATAAACAATAAGAAAGGAAGAAGTGAACAAGTAATCTAAAAAACAACTAATGAAATGGTAGAAGGAAGTCCTAATTTATCAATAATAAACTTCAATAGAAGTGGATTAAACTCTACTTAAAAGATATAAAGTGGATGAATGGATTCGGATAGCAAAACCCACCTATATGCTGCCTACATGATACTTACCTCACTATTAAAGACAAATAGACTGAAAGTGAAGAGATGGAAAAATATATTTTATGCAAACAAATGAAAAGCAAGCAGGAGTAGCCACAGTCATGTCATATTTTAAAAGGCTTTAAATAAAAAAAACTATATAAAAAAAGAATGTCACTGTATAATGAAATGATAAAAGGCCCAATTCAATAAGAGGACATAACATATATATTACTTAGGTGTAACTATATATGTACCCAACACCAGAACAACCAGATATATAAAGCAAATATTAGATTTAAAGGTAGAGATAGACTGCAATACAATATTAGTAGGAAATTTCAACACTCCACTTTAAAAATGGACAGATTCTATGAAGAGAAAATCAACCAAAAAATGACAGACTCAAATTATCCCATAGACCAAATGGACCTAGCAGGTAAAGAAGATCTCACCTGATATGGTTTGGCTGTATATCCCCACCCAAATCTCATCTTGATTATAGCTCCCATAATTCATACATGTTGTGGGAGGGAACCAGTGGGAGATAATTGAATCATGGGGGCGGTTCCCCCATACTGTTCTTGTGGTAGTGAATACGTCTAACAAGATCTGAGGTTTTATAAGGGGGAACCCTTTCACTTGGTTCTCAATTCTATTTTGTTTGCTACCATGTAAGATGTGTCTTTCGCCTTCCATCATGATTGGGAGACCTCCCCAGCCACGTGGAACTATGAGTTCACTAAACCTCTTTTTCTCTGTAAATTACCCAGTCTCAGGTATGTCTTTATCAGCAGTATGAAAACAGACTAATACATCATCCAACAGCTGCAGAATACAAATTATTCTCAACTGTACACCAAACATTCTCTAGGACCAATCATACATTATGACACATAATAAGTCTTAACAAACTTAAGAAGACAGATATCATATGAAGTATCTTTTCTGATTCCAGGGATATAAAGCCAGAAATCAACAACAGGAAAGCCCTTGGAAATTTTATAAAAACATGGAAATTAAATAGCACGCACCCAAGAAATCAATAGGTCTCATTAAGACATTAATAGGAAAATTTCAAAAGTCACTGAGACAAGTAAGAATGAAAATCCAACATACCCAAACCTATGGAACGTAGCAAAAGCAGTTCTAAGAGGGAAATTTATAGCAATAAAAGCCTACACCAAAAAAGAAGAAAGATTTTCAAATCACAAAGCAAAATTATACACTTCAAGTAACTAGAACATCAAAAACAAACTAAACCCAAAATTGGTAGAAGGAAGGAAATAATAAAGCTCACAGCAGATATAAATGAAACAGACACTAAAAAATATTTCAAAAGATAAATAAGACAAAGTGTAAAGGTAAAACTGACAAACCTTTAGCTAAACTAAGACAAAAGGAGAGAAAATTCAAATAAATAAAAGATGAAAAAGGAGACATTACAACTGATACACCACAGAAATAGAAGGGATTGTAAGACATTACTCATAACTATATGCCAACAAATTTGATAGTGTAGAATAAAATGAATAAATTTCTGCACACATACAACTACCCAGATTAAATTGTGAGGAAATATAACATCTGAACACATCAATAATGAGTTTGGAAATTGAATCAATAATAAAACATCTTCCATCAAAACAACAACAACAACAACCAACACCCAGGACCTGATGTCTTCACTGCTGAATTCTACCAAACAGTTAAAGAATAACTACCAATTCTCCACAAACTTTTCCACAAAAGGAATGAGGAAGGAATACTTCCATACTCATCTTATGAGGCTCGCAATATCCTGATTCTAAAACCAGACAAAGACACGCACAAAATGAAAATAACAGGCCAATATTCCTGAAGAACATAGATACAAAAATTCTCAACAAGATACAAGTGAACTGACTTCGACAGCACACTAAAAAGAGTATTCACTATAATCAAGTGGGGTTCATCCCAGGGATGAAAGGATGGCTTAACATGCACAAATCAGTAAATATGATACACCACCACAATAGAAAGAAGAACAAAAACCATGTGATCATTTCAACAGATGCAAAAAGAACACTTGACAAAAGTCAACATTCCTTTATGATAAAAACTGTCAAGAAAGTAGGTATAGGAGTGTACCTCAACGCAGTAAAGGCCATAGGTGACAAACCCACAGCTAACATCTTATTTATGGTGAATAGTTAAATGCTTTTCCTCTTTGATGTGGAGGAAGACAAGGATGTCAACTTCTACCACTTCTATTTAGCATAGTACTGGAGGTCAGAGCCAGAGCAATTAGACAAAAGAAATAAATAAGAGGGATCCAAACTGGAAAGAAGGAAGTCAGATTGTTTCTGTTTGTAGAAAATGTGATCTCACATACATATGTATACATCTATATATATGATCATATAGATATATATGATCTCTCTCTCTTTAGGGTTCTTTCTATATATACTTATATAGAGTGAGAACCCTAAAGACTTGACCAAAAACTACTAGAAATCATAAATAAATTCAGTAAAGTTATAGTATACAAAATCAACACAGAAAATTCAGTGGTGTTTCTATACACTAATAGTGAACTATCTGAAAAAGTCATCAAGAAAGGAATTCCATTTACAATAGCTACCAAGAAATCTGCAGATAAATTTAATCAAGGTCGTGAAAGATCTCTACAATGAAAACTATAACACACTGATGGAAAAATTTACGATCCACAAAAAATGGACACTATATACTCATGGAATGGAAGAACTGATACTATTGAAATGACCATACTAACAAAATGTCCTACAGATTCAATGCAATCCCTATCAAAATACCAATGAAATTCTTCACAGAAATAGAAAAAAATACCCTAAAATTTGTATGAAACCAGAAAAGACCCCAAATAACCAAAGCAATCCTGTGCAAAAATAACAAAGCTGGAGGCACCACACTACCTGACTTCAAAATATACTACAAAGCCATAGTAAGCAAAACAGCATGGCACTGCCATAAAGCAAACACATAGACCAATGGAAGAGAATATACAGCTCAGAAATAAATTCTCATACCTAAAGTCAACTGATTTTCCAAAAAGGAGTCAAGAGCACACACAGGGGTAAAGACAGTCTCTTCATTAAATGGTACTGAGAAGATTGGATATCTACATGTGGGATAATGAAATTAGACCCCTATCTTTTACCTTATACAAAAATCAACTCAAATGCGATTAAAGACCTAAAGGTAAGATTGAAAACTATGAAAAACTACTAGAAGATAACATGTGGGAAATTCTCTATAACTTTGGGTTCTACAAGGATTTTTTAAATGAGACGTCAAAAGCACAGGCAACAAAAGCAAAAATAGATAAATGGGGTTTCATCAAACTAAAATGCTTTTGCACAGCAAAGGAAACTTAACAGAGTGAAAAAACAACTTACAGAATGGGATACAATATTTGCAAACTATACATCTGCTAAGGAGTTAATGCCCAGATTATATAACAAACTTAAACAACTCAACAGCAAAAACATAAATAACTTATTTAAAAATGGGCAAAACTGGGAAGCTGAGGCAGGCGGATTGCCTGAGGTCAGGAGTTTGAGACCAGCCTGACCAATATGGTGAAATCATTTCTCTACTAAAAATACAAAAATTTAGCCAAACATGATGGCGTGTGCCTGTAACCCCAGCTGCTCAGCAGGCTGAGGCAGGCGAATTGCTTGAACCAGGGAGATGGAGGTTGCCGTGAGCCCCGATTGCACCACTGCACTCCAGCTTGGGCAAGAGAGCAAGACTCCTTCGCAAAAAAAAAAAAAAAAAAAGGACAAAATAAACTAAAAGAAATGCCACAAGAGAAAATATAGAAATTGTCAAGACGAATATATAATAAAATCATGTTCAACATCACTAACCATCAGGGAAATGCAAATCAAAACCGCAATGAGATACCAGTTCACCCATTAGAATGGCTATTAGCAAAAAGGTAAAAGATAACAAGAGTTGGCAAGGAAGTGGAGAAAACGGAACACTTACGCACTGTTGATGGGGTTGTAAACTAGTACAACCATTAAGCAAAACTTTATGGAAGTTCGCTAAAAAATAAATATAAAAAAAAAAAACAATCATTCGATCACATAACCCAGCAATCCCACTACTGGGTATATATCCATAGGAAATGAAATCATTGTGTTTGAAAAATATCTGCACTCTTATGTTTACTGTAGCACTATTTCTAATAATCAGATATGGAATCAACCTATGTGTATAAAAACAAACAAGTGAATTATATATATATAATATATATTATGTATATTATATATAATACATATTATGTATATTATATATAATATATTATGTATAATATATAATATATTATATATTAATATATTATTAATATTAATGTATTATATATTAATATTAATAATATTAATAAAAAATAATAATTATTAATTAATAATTATTAATAATTATTAATAATTAATATTAATATTAATATGTTATTAATATATAATATATATTATATGTATAATATACATTATATATTATGTATATTTTATATATAATACATATTATGTATATTATATACATAATATATATTATGTGTATTATAATATATATAATGTATAATGTATATAATATACGTTATGTATATTATATATAATATACATTATGTATGTTATGTATATTATATATTACATATAATATATATTATTATATATAATTATATATAATTATAATTATAATTATATATAATTTTATGTGTAATTATAATTATGCATTAAATTAATTATAATTATATATAATTTTATGTGTAATTATAATTACACATAAAATTATATATGTATATATATATATATATATGGACACACACACAATGAAATACTATTCAGCCATAAAAAAAGAATGAAATTCTGCCAGTTGCAACAACATGGATGACCCTGTAGGATACAATGTTAAGTGAAATAAGCCAGACACAGAAAGCAAATACCGCATGATCTCGCTCATATGTGGAATCTTAAAAAAAAAAATGTTAATAGAGAAGTAGAGTAGAATAGTGGTTACCAAACAGTGAGGAAGAAGTGGGGAGGGCAAAATGGAGATAGATTGGTTAACAGTTATGAAATCACAATTATATAGGAAGAATAAGTTGTAGTGTTCTTTGCAAAGCAGGGTGACTATAGTTAAAAGTAAAGTAGTGTATATTACAAAGTATCTAGAAGAAAGGATTTTGAAATTTCTTATTAAAAAGAAATGATGAATGCATGAGGTAATTAATACACTAACTATCCTTATTGGATCATTAGACAACATACATATTCATTGAAACATCAAATTGTATCCTATAAATCTATATAATTACAATGTGAAAATTTTTTAAAAATAAATTAATGAATTAAATAACAATTTTAAAATGTTCTCAATCACCAATGCAAAGTTTAGGAGCTTTGTTCTTGACTCAGCCTTAAGACTGAAAACTAATGTGTTAGAAATATTTGTAGATCCTCTCAATTTTGAAAGAATCCTAGCTAAACTACTGAAATATAAAATATATTCTATGTAATATGCTCTTAGGTATATTCTTAGGTGAACTCTGCTTTTAGATGAAGCTTATAAAAATGAAAAACGTATCTTAAATAAAATTTTAAAGTATTTGGAAAATTACAGCTTAATCTCTTAAAGACAAATTTTCTATACAGTAACCTTTTTATGTGCTTTTGAAATGGGGTATACAATTATTTTCCCTGATGTGAGACAAAATATAGAATGTTGGCATTTTATCTAAGAAGTTAACTTAGGAAGAAAGAGTGAGAGGCAGAGGAATGAGGGAAGAAAGGAAGGCTGATGATGGGATACCTTATCAAGTTGCCTAATGCTGTATTGGAACCTAATAGGCCTTCTAAGGAGTTTTATTACATAATGCAAGACTCCTCAATCTGGGAGGAGGAAAGGGCTTTATTTTTGAGTGGTCACAGGTTGCCCCATGGGCATAAACTCTACCAAGCTGCTAGGTTACACCTACATGAGCATCCCACCTGCTTAAGTAAGAGCAGCCACAAACTGTGGGCCATTCCAGGTAAGTGTCATATCACACCTGCACCAACTAGTCAAAGCCTGGGTCAAAGCCTGTGCAGAACTGATCGCTACAGCAGAGGCTAAAATAAGAAATGGGGCTAAGAGAGTGAAAAGCAGTGCCCATATGTATCCAAAAACAGGTTGAAGATATCTTTAGGAAGGAACAGATAATTTTTTTTATTCATACAATAACAGATGCATATGAACTCCTCGACTAGTCACCCATTCCTGTCAGCCCTTGGGCTTCATAACTAAATCATTCTTCCTTTGTAATCCAGTCCCACATTTTCAGCTATCTCTATATGTTTATTATCTTAAATATTTCTTTGCTCTATACTCTTCCCCTAGTCTTCAACCAATTTCTTTCTTTATTGTCCCAACCCACAGACTGTTATTTCCACTTCGATGTCCCATAGAAGCTTCAAGGGTTTGAAATACCTAAAAAAACAACTCATCTTTCTCCCTAAAACTCCCTCTCCTTCTCCCACTTCAAAATTTCAACTAATGGCTCCCCCTGTTATTCCCACCAGAATCCTGAATGATCCCTGTTTCCCCTCATTCACTCCATACATGTAAATCTCATTAACGTTACTTTCTAGATATTTCATGAATCCTTTCCATTCATTCTGTACTAGAAAGTGTTCCCAGTTTAGACCCTGGTGGTTGGTGGCCTCTTACCTAGGCGCTCTCTCTCTCTCTCTCTCTCTCTCTCTCTCTCTGTGGGTGTGGGTGTGGGTGTGTGTGTCCTGAGAATTTATTTACTTCTGGTTTTTGTTTGTTTTTTAGTATCCAGAATCTACAGGGAACTTAAATCAATTAGAAAAAAAAATAACCCAATTAAAAAATGGGCAAAGGACATGAACAAACACTTCTCAAAAGAACACATACAAATGGCCAACAAATACACGAAAAAAAAATGCTTAGAATCACTAATCATCAGAAAAATGCAAATCAAAACACAATGAGATACCATTTCATACCGGTTGGAATGGCTATTATTAAAAAGTCAAAATACAACAGATGCCAGCAGGGCTGTAGACAAGAGGAAGTGTCTGTATATTTTTAGCTATAGCCCTACTTCAAACGTGTCCCCATTACAGCCAAAAGAGCGGCCTATCTAAAGGACTGTTCTGATCAGCTCACTTACCTGACTGAAACCTTCAGTGACTCCCATGGCCTGCAGGTCAATGCACTAATTCATGACTATAACATCTGAGATATCCTTGATCTGGCTACTGGTCTAGCCCTCTCTGACTCACGCTTTATAAACCATGCATTCTGGAACTTTTTAGTTGTTTCCCACATCAGCATGCTACTTCCCATCCATGTAGATTTGCAGAGACCTCCTCATCTTTTTAATTCCCAGTTCCCACTCTCAACATGGGCCATCTCCTACCCACACTTCAAAACCTAAGCAAAACAACACCTTCCGTGACACCTCCATGCTGAGTCAGATGCCATCCCCTTTGTATTGTAGTTCTTTGTTTGTGTGCCTTTGTCTCACTTTGTTCTCTTTAAAATAAACTCCATGAGGACAATGATCACCTGCTATTTGTGTTAATATCTGCACCTAGTGGCATAGTGTCTGGAGTATAGTAGGATCTATTTTCAAGGAAAAAAAGATTATATCTATACCAATAGACATGAATTAGCGCTTTTTTTTTTTAAAGATAAGCTCCCTTTGAACTAAGTCAATGTTTACAAGAAGAGTTATACTAAAAAGTTCACTTTTGCTGCTTATGTTTCATTTATTTCAGGCAATTAATTCATTGTTATTGGTAAATCGATACTTTTTATTGATACTGAAAAGAGAGAAATAAACTAATGACTATCTCTGTTAGAGTAGATTTGTTCATATCTATCAGTAAAATGTTAATTATCTGAAAGTCAATAATAAAACATAAACTGTGATCTTAAATGTTTTTTAGGGGCTCAAAAATAACTAGAATTCATGTCAGCATATAAAAAAAATCAGAGTATTTTTAAGATATGATAAAATTTTATTTTAGTTTCTTAATAGGGATTTTTGTGACCTTATAGAGTTCAACTAATTATAATTTTAAAAATAGGATTGATAGAGTTTTAGAATTAGAAACAATTTATAGATTATTTTATTTTTCTTTTGAGGAATCAGGTCATCAGAAGATCAAGGAACACCTATAATGTCACTAGATCCTAATTTAATTTAAATTTTAGAATCCAGGTATTCTAACTCCTGTCTTGATACTATTTCTACTTTATTATGTTGCTTCCCAGGGCTTTAAAAAATAAAAGCTGGGAAATTACATTTGCTTTGCATATACAGCACCAATTATCAAATTCAGCATAAAAGCATAACATGTATACATCAAAAAGAAAACATAAAAACTTCAAATTAAAAGCATCTCAAAACAATTGAATATAATAGGGAAACCTTATACAAATGCAACACTCACCCATTAATAAAAAGAAACCAATTGGAGAAAAAAGAAATTCAATATAAACATGTTGGAATATAACCTAATTCATTTTAATCCAATGCTTCAAATTGAAAAAAATTAGCACTAGTGTTATTTTCCTTTATCATTACAATCTTGCTTTTCATTACATTATGCTATGTTTTGTATTAAACATAAAATCAATTTTTCACCTTAACACATGCTAGAAATACAGAGTCACCATATTGGAAATCAGTAGAAAGTGTCTTTGTTTCTACTTTTTTTTCTTTGAAAAAGCTTTGGGAAAAAAAATCATTTACAATGTTTAATTTTAATAACTTAAAGAATGTAATTGATTTTTGTTTGTTTTTGACATGGAGTTTCACTCTTGTCACTCAGGCTGGAGTACAATGGCATGATCTCGGCTCACTGTAACCTCCACCTCCCAGGTTCAAATGATTCTCCTGTCTCAGCCTCCCGAGTAGCTGGGATGACAGGCACTCGCCACCACACCCGGCTAATTTTTGTATTTTTAGTAGAGATGGGGTTTCATCATGTTGGCCAGGCTGGTCTCAAACTCCTGACCTCAGGCGATCTGCCAACCTCGCCCTCCCAAAGAGCTGGGACTACAGGCGTGAGCCACCATGCCCAGCCAATTGAATAGTTTTTAACTCAGAGGATAAATGCTTGAGGGGATGGAAAGCCCATTCCTCATGACGTGATTATTTCACACTGCATGCCTGTATCAAAACATCTCATGTACCCCACAAATATATAAACCTCCTATGTACCCACAAAAATTTTATAAAATAATGAAAATATTTTAAAACTAAAAAAATTGTTTTTTAATTAAGCAACTTTATTTAAATAAAATCATTCTTCCTCATCCTCAGTCCTGGGATCTACCATAAAGAATTAGCAACATCTTAAAGATGACAAAGTGTTAAAGATAAACTGCTATTAAGTAAAAGTGTGAAGTGTGGAGGGGACAAGCTGGATGCCTGAACCATTTTGTTCTATCTTTAGGACAGTGAAAGAGCAAGAAGCAGGGTTGGGTGGGGGACACATATTCTGTTGAGCATTGTCACCACTATATTCACTGAAATTCATCTGCATGCTTGTATGTATACTTTTGATTCGCCTGATACACTGAAAATTATATGAAATTGTTCTCTATTCTTTAGATAATTATAATCTAAGTGCTAATATGAAGCTTAGAATTTATATGAAATATGTATGCCCACAACAAGACATTTCAGCTATTTCCTAGATAATAATCTCACTTCACCCTGCACAAAACAGGCACATGATCATGTCACTCTGACCTGGTTTGAGTCCAAGGAGGCTTTTGTTTTTAAAATAATTTAGGTTAGTAGTTAAAATATGAACTTTGGGCCAGGA
Organism: Gorilla gorilla gorilla; assembly: GCF_029281585.2. Lineage (NCBI taxonomy): Eukaryota > Metazoa > Chordata > Mammalia > Primates > Hominidae > Gorilla > Gorilla gorilla. The sequence continues at coordinate 4,807,655 of NC_073234.2, forward strand.
GTGGGAGCTCATGCCTATAATCCCAGCACTTCGGGAGGCTGAGGCGGGCGGATGACTTGAAGTCAGGAGTAGGAGACTGGACTGGCCAACATGCTGAAACCCCATCTCTACTAAAAAAAAAAATAGAAAACTTAGCTGGGTGTGGTGGCGGGCACCTATAATCCCAGCTACTTGGGAGACTGAGGCAGGAGAATTGCTTGAGCCTGGGAAGTGGAGGTTGCAGTGAGCAGAGATCTTACCACTACACTCCAAAACAAACAACAAACAAAAAAATTCTAGAGTCACACTGAAAATCTTAACAACCTGCTTCTACTACCCATTTTTTTAATTTTTATTTTGACCTGATTTTAGATTGATAGCAAAATGCACAAATAACACAAAGTGCCCCCTATGTCCCTCACCCTACTTCCCCTAATGCTAACATTTTCAGAGCCATCCTTATTTTCTCTATAAAAGAGCAGAGTTCTCCTTTTAGAGATTTGGAAAGATTATTAAAAGATAAGTTACAAAATACAGTACCTGACACGTATAAAATATTAAATAAATACTAGCCATGCTTAATTATTTTGTTTTAAGTCTATATGAGTCAAGTTTTAGTAGAAATATGGGCTAGAAAAAAAAAACAGAAAGCGGGACTCTGTGATCCGACTTGGGCTTATAGAACAGACTGCACTAGTTTGTTCTCATGCTGCTAATAAAGTCATACCCAAGACCGGGTAATTTAGAAAGGAAAGAGGTTTAAGGAACTCACAATTCCACATGGCTGGGGAGGCCTCACAGTCACGGCAGAAGGCAAAAAAGAAGCAAAGGCACATCTTAAATGGTAGCAGAGAAGAAAGCTTGTATAGGGAAGCTCCCATTTTAAAAGCATCAGATCTCGTGAGACTTATTCGCTACCAGGAGAACAGTAGGGGGAACCCGCCCCTATGATTCAATGATCTCCACCTGACTCCATCCTTGACATGCGGGGATAATTACAATCAAGGTGAGATTCGGATGGAGACACAGCCGAATCATATCAATGACTAATGAGAGTTACGTCCAGAACCTAATGAAAACCTGTCTGAGGCCACATTCCCTGTAAAGCAGATTTGAGATAGAGATTTGTGTAGAGAATATTTAACTGGGTAAAATCCTAGGAACCAACAACTGTGGCGAAAAAGCTGAATTGGATAAAGGGAGTTGAGATGTGAGGCAGTCACAACAAATACCTCAGCTAATCTCAAGGGGGAGCTGAGAAGCTGGGACGACCCTTCAGAGTTGCCCTAAATTGAGGCAGGAGTATGGAGTTTTAATACCTTTCACTGGCCATTCTTCAGATACGAGTTGTCCCCAAGGATGGACATCAGCTTGACAAGTTATTAATTAGATCTCCTGAGAATAAATTCTAGAGAGAATCAGCTGAGAGGCATGATTTGCCAACACTCCCAATAGCTGGGCAAACTTCAGTTTTGAGGGAGGATTTGGGTCACACACAAAAGTCTCCACAACCAATTATTCATGGGAAATTCTATGTAGGCAGAGCTATTTCATGGCCAGTTAATCAAAACTACATAATCTATTTGGTTAAGCAAAAGAAATTAAAAAGATAAAATAAAATCTATGTATTAACACTCAAAAGTTTTTTAATGCATTTGCCTTGCATTTCGTATGTTTTGCCTTGACTTTTATATGTTTTGCCTTGCATTTGCTTATTTGCTTTTAAGAACCTTTAGAGAACAATAATTACTAATATAATATGGAGTAGCACAGCATAGACGAGGGAAGCTAACTCTCTCCCTTTTCCCAGAACCTGGAACAGCTAAAGATCCTAAGCATTGTCAGCTTTGGTATCTGACATAGTTTGGATGTTTGTCCCCTTCAAATCTCACGTTAAAATGTGATCCCCAATGTTGGAGAGAGATGCCTCCTGAATGGCTTGCTGCTGTCCTCTTGGTAATGAATGAGTTCTTACCCTGTGATTTCATGCGATATCTGGTTGTTTAAAAGAGACTGACACCTCCTCCCTGTCTCTCTTGCTTCCTCTCTCACCATGTGATATGCTGGTTTCCCTTCACCTTCCACCATGATTGGAAGGTTCCTGAGGCCCTCCCTGGAAGCAGGTGCCAGTACTATGCTTCATGTACAGCCTTCAGAACAAGGAGCCAAATAAACCGCATTTCTTTATAAATTACCCAGCCTCAGGTATTTCTTTATAACAATGCAAATGGGCTAACAGAGTATCATTCATGGACAGTGAGTGTATTAGTCAATTTTCATGCTGCTGATAAAGACATACCCAAGACTGGGTCATTTATAAAGAAAAAGAGGTTTAATGAATTCACAGTTCCACATGGCTGAGGAGGCCTCACAGTTATGGCAGAAGGTGAAAGGCGCATCTTACATGGCAGCAGGCAAACAGCAAATGAGAACCAAGTGAAAGGCGAAAGGGGTTTCCCCTTATAAAACCATCAGATCTCATGAGACTTATTCACTACCACTAGAACAGTGTGGGGAAAACTGCCCCCATGATCCACTTACCTCTCACTGGGTCCCTCCCACAACATGTGAATTATGGGAGCTACAGTGCAAGATGAGATTTCAGTGGGGACACAGCCAAACCATATCAGACAGTAATAACTTTCAATTAAATATAGCTAGACTTTCTGTCAGTGGGTCACAGCAGTCTAGAGAACACATTGAAAAACTCTGGGAACAGCAGATATAGAGGTCAGATCTAGAGATTTTGAACAAAGTTTAGTGCTACAATGCATTGGTGACCACAGACAAAAGGTGTCTGTTGTTGTTATAGTTTGTTTTCTGTCTTGTTTTTCATCATGGGAGGACAAAAAGAAAAAATGGGGGCAATGGTGAAGGAGAAATGAAAAAGACCTGCTTTTCTATGGGTGGAAGCGACTAAACGAGAGAATAAATTTGGATCACACAACAAATGCAAATCAAGTTAGAAGCATGAAAGGCATGATTAAGGCCATGGTTCTAATAGAGATCAGCCAGCGGAACCAGGATCATGCCACACCGAGAGAGGCTGCAGAGCCATTGCCTTCTCTCCTGTCAAAGCTAAATTAATGAAATGGAACTCACAGAAGCACTATGTAATCAAATATTGGTGGGACACAAGCAAATTCTGAAAAAGTTTCATTGATCAGTGATAATATCTTTTGGTGTAAATATCTCCTCAAAACATTTCAGGAAAAAAAAATAAAGCTATAATTTTACTTTAGAAATATTTAACTTTGTTATACTAGTTTACTTATTTTTTACCTAATACTTCTGATATATTGTTATGTAGGTTAAAGATGCTCGATTCATGCCACTGTGGAAACCACACATAATTTAGGCAATAATGCAAATTCTTTTCAAATTCTTTTATCAGTGTATTCACTTTATTTTTATTTCAAACACAATACAAAATTACAGGATGCTATCAAAGTGATGCTACAAAACCCCACTAAAATTTTTTCAATTCTTCAAATCACACACTTACACACACACACACACACACACACACCACATGCATTCCCCGTACAGACCTTTTTTTGGGGGGCCTGAGTAAATAATTGCATTTTATTTTCAATTTTTCATTTTGAAATAATTAAAGACTTACCAAAAATGTTGCAAAACTACGTGCCTTTTTGAAGTAAAGTCTTGAAAAAGTTGTTTGGTATATCCTTTATAGTAATAAAAGAAAACACGTGTATATTCTGTTGATTAAAGGCATGCTGAGATCGTCAGACATGTGATTTCATCAGAGACTCCAATATAGAGCGCAGCTGTAACGACATCCTAAGAGTGTTCTAACTGAAATGTGTTGGAAGAAGGTTCTAATTTTTTTCAACCCTTCTCAAGTTGGCACTCAGCAGATTTCCACTCTATAAAAGTAACTCCTGCTCTGCAACTAATGTTCACAGATAAGCTCCAAACATATTTACAGCTCCATTTAAGTATAATGTACACACAGTAAAATTCACCCTTTTCAATGTGCAATTTAATGGGTTATGGCAGATGAATATCATCATTTGACCACAATCATGATCAAGATACAGAAAATCTGCATCATCACAAACTGTTTTCTTTTGCTGTTTTGCATTTGATCTTTTCTCCATTCCTGAACACAGGCAACCACTAATCTGCTTCTGTTTCTACAGTTTGCATTTTCTAGAGTATCCTATTAGTGGAATGATACATTGGTGTCTTTCATGTCTAGCTTCTTTCACTGAGCATAATGCTTTTGATATTCATTTATATTGCTGTTGTATCAGTTTGCTCCTTTTTATTGTTGAGTGGTACTCCATCTACAACTGGTTTATCCATTTACAAGTTGATGGACACATCTGCTATGAACTTCAAGGATGAGGCTTGGTACGGATATGTTTTTATTTATTTTGAGTCGCAGTGGGATTATTTGGCTATATGATCAGTACTAAGTTTAACATTAAAAGAAACTGCCAAACTGCTTTCCAAAATGTCTGTACCATTTTGAAGTCCCACTAGCCAGGTGTGAATAGCAATTCTTCACATCATGTGGTATGGTCAGTTCTGCTCGTGTCAGCCACTCCAGTGGGTGTACAGTGGTACCTCAATGTGGTTTTAACTTGCATTTCCCTGATGACGGGTAATGTTAAGTATCTTTTCATTTGTGTATTGGACATCATCTCTTTTTAAATTAAAATATCTGTACAAATATTTGGCCCATTTAGGTCAAAATATTACGTTAAATGAGTTATTTGTGTTTTGTTATTTAGTTTTTTAGTTATGTGTACATTCTAGATGAAAGTTCTTTATCAGACATATTTAAAATTATTCTGTCCCAATCTGTGGTTTGCCTTTTCATTTTTTGATGCTATGTTTTAAGTTGCAAAAGTCTTAATTTCATGAAGTCCAACTTACTATTTTTTTTCCATTTTCATCCATCCTTTTCTTATCTAAAAAGTTTTTAGCTATAGTAAGATTATTAAAAATTTTTCCTATTCAGTAAGCTTTATACATTTTATATTTACATTATGTATAAAATACATGTTGAGTTAATTTGAGGATATGGTGTGAGGTAATTCTGAAGTTCATATTCTCCATTTAATATCCAATTTTAATAGTACCATCTTTATAAAGACATTGATTTCCTTATTGAAATATTTTGGCAACTTTGGCCATGTAAGGCAGGATATATTTCTAAATTATTTATTCTGTTTCACTGATATATATGTCTTCTTCATGCCAGTAAGTTTACTGTACTGTTTAGTGTAGCTTTACAATATGTCTTGAAATTTGGAAAGTTTTCCAACTTTATTCTTCTTTCTAAAACATGCTCTGGCTATTCTAGGACTTCTGCATTTAAAAAAAAAATTAGAATCAGCTTTGTAATTTCTCCAAAAAGGCCTATAGGTTTGACTTGGATTGTGCCAAATCTGGAGATCAGTTTCAGAAGAATTATCATCTAATAAGTATGACATGTATATTTACCAATGAACTTGATACATATTTCTACCTATTCAATCTCTCGTATTAGTGATTTAGAAATTTTGGATCAGCATACCTTTTATTAAATTTATTCTGAATTATTTTATTATTTTTGAGGCTATTATAAGTTAAATTGCTTACATAATTTTATTTTCTAATTGGTGTTGATTGTGTATAGAAACACAATTGATTTTATTTATTGATCTTTCATCCTACAACTTTGTTAAATTCACTTCATACCTCTAGCACACTTCTGCAGATGCCTAAGGATTTTCTATGTATATGTTTACATCACGTGAGAATAGTATTTTTCTTTCTTCCCAACTTGGGTGTCACTTATTTCTTATTTTCTTTTCTTTTCTCTTTCTTTCTTTCTTCTTTCTGTCCATTCCTCCTTCCTTCCCTTCTTTCTTTCTCCCTGTTTTAGAATCAGTTTTGTAATTTATCCAAAAGGACCTATAAGGTTTCATGGGAATTCCACTGAATCTAGAGATCAATTTCAGGAGAATTATCATCTCATAAGTATTAAATATTTATCAATGAACTTGGTATATATTTCCACTTATTTAATATTGAATGCAATACTTTAAAGAACTAGGGAGAGAGGACATCATTGCATTTTTCATAATCTTATGTAGAAAGTATTAAGGCTTTCACCATTTTAAGTAAGATGTTTGCTATAGATTTTTTGTAAACACATAATCAGTTTGAAAATGTACTTTTCTATCCTCAGTTTGCTGGGAGTTTTTAATTTAAAAAATGTGTTACATTTTGTAAATTCCTTTTTTGCATCTATTGAGAGTGTCACGTGATTTTTCTTTTTTCTGTCAGCATGGTAGATTTTCAGTTGTTGAAACCAACTTGAGATAAACCCCACTTGGTTAAAACACATTATCATTTTTAAATATTCCTAGACTCAATTTGCTAATATTGTATTAAGAATGTTGCATCTAAGTTCATAATGGTTATCAGTCTGTCATTTTTGAGTTGTGATATCTGTATTTGTTTCTGATATCGAGAGAATCCACGTAAAACATCTACTTCTGTCATCAGTAATAATCTGACCAGGGATAACACCAACAGTTAGAGAGGAACCTGTCATTACCTGTGGCAGCAGAGATATCAGAGATTCCAAAAAGAAAAGCAAGGTTAAAATTTCAAATATAATCACATGAAATATCAGAAAGCCAGGGGATAGAAATATAGGAGAGCAAAATCTTAGAGGTCAAAACAAGTAGTTAAGTACTGCACATGATAATAAAAAGTAAAATCTTTTCCTAAGGCAGAGCCTGGCTGCTGCCTAGCTTCTTTGACAATTCTTGGTAGGCTTTCATGGCTTTATAAGGGCTTATACTTTAGGTAAAGTTATAGTCAGGGAAACGGTGGGTGTAGGTTGGCTCTGTAGAAATGAAGCATTACAGGAGCACTGCAGTGAGAAAGAAACTGATACTGATGATACTTCGGTCACACTAATAATACATGCTAATGATAATCATAGCAATCATGGTAATGACAGACAATATATATATAATATTAGCATGCTTCTATTTGCACATATACATATGTGAATAGAAACATTGATTTAAAGACATGAAAGTATAGAAATAGCCTACACCTGATAAAGATATGCTCATACACAATAACAAACCTCAGCATAAACAGAGATTTTGATGTATCACAGAATTCTCCAATAGATCACAATTTTGACACTATGGGAAGTGTCATTTTCAGAACTTTTCTTTATCTCCATTATCTCTATTCTCTATTTCCAACATTCCTGGAGACTGAACTCAAGGATCAGTAAATATTCTCAACCTTAACCATAGCAGACTTCTTTCATCCCATATATGCTTGTTATTTTTCCCCATTGACAGAAGGCATTGTACCATGAAATATACAACATATCTCTGACACACCTGACGAAAACAAACAATGGGGAAAGATTGACTATTTAATAAATGGTGATGGGAAAACTGGCTAGCCATATGAAGAAAGCTGAAAGTGGACCCCTTCCTTACACCTTATAAAATAATTAACTCAAGATGGATTAAAGACTTAAACATAAGATCTAAAACCATAAAAACTCTAGAAGACAACCTAGCCAATACCATTCAGAACATAGGCATAGGCAAAGACTTCACGACTAAAACACCAAAAGCAGTGGCAACAAAAGCCAAAATTGAGAAATGGGATCTAATTAAACTAAAGATAGCTTCTGCACAGCAAAAGACACTATCATCGGAGTGAACACACAACCTACAGAGTGGGAGAAAATTTTTGCAATCTATCCATCTAACAAAGGGCTAATATCCAGAATCTACAAGGAACTTAAACAAATTTACAAGAAAAAAACAACCCCATCAAAAAGTGGGAAAAGGATATGAACAGACACTTCTCAAAAGAAGACATTTATGCGGCCAATAAACACATGAGAAAAAGCTCATCATAGGCTGGGCGTGGTGGCTCACGCCTGTAATCCCATCACTTTGGGAGGCCAAGGCGAGTGGATCACAAGGTCAGGAGTTTGAGACTTGCCTGGCCACTATGGTGAAACTCTGTCTCTACCAAAAACACACAAAAAAACTTTAGCCAGGCGTGGTGGTATATATCTGTAATCCCAGCTACTCAAGAGGCTAAGGCAGGAGAATTGCTTGAACCCATTAGGTGGAGGTTGCAGTGAGCCGAAATTGTGCCACTGCACTCCACCCTGGGTGACAGAGTGAGGCTGTCTCGAAGAAAAAAAAAAAAAGCTCATCACCCCTGGTCCAATGAGATACCATCTCGCGCCAGTTAGAATGGCAATCATTAAAAAGTCAGGAAACAACAGGTGCTAGAGAGGATGTGGAGAAATAGGAATGCTTTTACACTGTTGGTGGGAGTGTAAATTAGTTCAACCATTGTGGAAGACAGTGTAGCAATTCCTCAAGGATCCAGAACTAGAAATATCATTTGACCTAACAGTCTCATTACTAGGTACACATCCAAAGGATTATAAATCATTCTACTATAAAGACACATTCACACATATGTTTATTGCAGCACTATTCACAAGAGCAAAGACTAGGAACCAACCCAAATGCCCATCAATGACAGACTGGATAAAGAATATGTGGCACATATACACCATGGAATACCATGCAGCTATAAAAAAGGATAGATTAATGTCTTTTGCAGAGATATGGATGAAGCTGGAAACCATCATTCTCAGCAAACTATCACAAGAACAGAAAACCAAACACCACATGTTCTCACTCATAAGTGGGAGTTGAACAATGAGAACACATAGACACAGGGAGGGGAACATCACACACTGGGGCCTGTCAGTGGGTAGGAAGGAAAGAGGAGGGATAGCATTAGGAGAAATACTTAATGTAGATGACGAGTTGATGGGTGCAGCAAACCACGACAGCACATGTATACCTATTTCACAAAACTGCAAGTTCTGCAAATGTATCCCAGAACTTAAAGTGTATGTATGTGTGTATATATATATACACACAAATGTAAATGTAAATGTAAATAAATTGAAAATGGTAAAAATAGAAATATGTTTCCTACACAAATAGTGACATAATAAAGCAAGATAGAATGTATGTTTGAGTTAAAAAAAATTGCTTAGAAGACAACTTGAATTCCATTCCAAGGAACTAGTTTTCAAAAGTTTACAACCAGATTTCAGTTTGGCAAAAGGCAACAATGCTGTTTTGAAAATAATTTCTGAAAAGAGCTTCCCCAGCAGTTCCAAATGGCAGTCCTGATACAAGGAAGTAGGGGCAATTTTGTTACCACCAGGAACACTGAATTTATTTTCAGACCTTGAAATTCTGGGAGGCCCTCGAATAATAATCAACTACAATATTTTACTTTACATAGAAATATTGTTTTAATGTTAATATAAAAGCTTGTATATGAACTAAAATTGTCAATCTGCCACTTTTAAGAAAGAAGAATCCATTATGTCCCTAATCTATAGTGAGTTGATATGTTCCATAAGCAGTTCTGGAAGGAGGCTACACTTAGAGCATAAATTGGTATAGATCGCTTTGCTCTCACAGATAGCGACACAATATTTTCTGCTGAATGGGAAAAAGTTTGAAGGCATAAATCAAGATAAAGCAATCATCTGACAAAGAATTACAAAGAGGCCCCATACCTTTTTCTTAGTGAACTCCATGTGACACATTGATTTTCCACTGAAGATAAAAGCCAAAATCATGTGTCATCAATAGAAAGCAAGCAAAACTATTTGGTTCAATATGTTATGGTACTTAACAAAAAAAACTTGCAGAGAAAAGACAAATCTAAAATGTTGCACATGATTCAAACAAGTCTGGATCAGAAGAGACATTTCAGAGGTCACTGCTAGAGAGTCAAGGATACATTAGAGAGAAATAAACTCCTGCTTTTTTGTTTATCTACTTACATACACAGATACTGTCTGATGAAGATGATTGATATCAGGTATGGTATTTGATGGTATAGTCATTTACAAAATAATTCATCCCTTATGATCTAATGCAATTTTCTTCATATTACACGTGTATATTTAAATACTTCCTTGTGAAGTGGAGGCTAGCCAGGCTGCTGTTAGCATATCCAGTACATTTCTGCAAATTCCAAAATGGCAAATCCCACAGTTGAAATTTCAACCTCTCTAGCGTCCCTCGGCTGGAGTGCATAATCACGGCAAAAGTCTGCAACATCAGAGGTGGCCACCACAGACACAAAGTCTATGTTTCTCATTCCATTCTACCAAATCTATTCAGCAGTCTGGGTGAGGGGGCTTGGCAGTATCTATGAGCAGAAAGCATTCAAATGGCTGGTATATGTGCTTCCGGGGAAACTAAGGGGAAAAAAGAGAGAGGGAGGGAGGGAGGGAACAAGAAAGAAGAAGGAAACTCAAGGAGAGAGGAAGGGAAGGAGGCTGGCAAGAAGGGATGGAGGGAGCAAGGGAGGGAGGAATAAAGGAAGGAAGTTACACCAAGTTTCAAAACTGGCCACGGACTGAGAAGGATTAAGAGACAAACGGAATTGAAAGCATTTATGTTCATACTCGGTATTTTTCTTACCCATTCTTGCAAATTAGTAATTTAAAAATTTTCATTTCCACAAATCCACGTGTTTTCTTGTTCCTCTCTCTCCGCTCTTTTTCCTTCTTTCCTTCCTGCCTTTCTTCTTTCTTTTCAACATAGGTTATATAAATGTGTGAGAGCTATCACTAGTCTACATTAATCATCAGGATTTTCCTGTATATTTCCAATTAAGATGACCCATAATAATATTCTACTGTAATTTTGGAGGGTCCAAAATACTAGATGGCATTTAGTGTTTTGGAAATCATGACAAGTCTAACAGGACTTTAAAAAACCTATCAAGACATCTGATGTGTTTTCTTGCCCATACACTCTTTAATGAGGTCTGCTTGACCCTTTCTTCTTCCCTTCTCTAGTCATGGGTTCTTCACACTGAAAACTAAGCTTTGCATCAGTGTTTGACGAACAGGTGACATAATAAACTGCAGTTACATTTTAAATTCAGCTCAAGATGGTAGATGAGAAATCTAAGATTGTGAAGTGAGATTTAGCATGCTGTTCAGTATGCAACAAATCTGAGTGTTGCTCACACAGGATTCATACCAACAGGCTCCTTCCAAAACCTTTCAATGCAAATTCTAGCAAATGCACACTTGGAAGAAAAATGTTCCATGAAGTTGTATATGTAAATTTATACTTTCAGCATTTATGTATATAATTTCAGGGGAAGTGGGATCAACTTAACATTATTAAACATAGTCCAATGATATTTACAACATAACTTCAGAAACATTTTATTACTAGAAGTATTTTAAAAAGGATGTACCATTTAGGATTTAAGACACACCCCACAAATGAAAAAACAAATGAGATTATAAACAACATTTTTTAAAAAATTATGCCATCTTTTCACTACAAAATCCTCCTGGGGGAAAAATATCTTTTCCTTCATTATTAAAGGATGTTATCAGAGCACAGTGGAATTCTTTCAGATTTAGTCAGAAGGTTCTCTGGAGTTGAGAGATCTATTGGAGAATATTTTCTTTGAAAGTCCATGTCCTTTCCCCAGGCCTACATCATATATAAATAAACATTTCAGAAAAGGGACCATGTTAAGAAAAAGTGGGTTGAAGATTGTAAGACCTGGTTCCTGGGTGCCAAATAATTCACAAGTTGGAATAAGCTGGGTTTCTGTAACACTTCTCTATGACTGCCATTGATACTGAACTATGCCAAGGAACTAAGTCCTACCAAGGAAAAGCAGGAGGAAAACAGGTGTAAGAAAACATTTCCTGTCAGTGTGTCCAGAGATAGCATGAGTCAACAGCGGCTCCTCATGAAGCCATCGATTCGTAACACTGGAGTATCTAGAATGCATCTGGGTCGAATTATTAAAAAGAAAGTTCTTCTCAAGCTAGTTGTAATGGTAGCTAATTTAAAAAATTAATGTTCTGCGATTCTGATAAAAACCTATGTGGTGAACCAACAATAAAGGCGGCTGGAGATATTGGTATGAAATAGTTATTTTTCCTTATATACCTGGACGTTCATGTAAGAAATTATACTTTTGGAAGGTCTGTCATATTCTCAGTGTATAAGAGTTGAATCATTTTTAGAAGTTATTGTCAGAATTTTGCTTTAATAGTGCAGTAAAGTGTGCATTCTCTCTCCCTCATTTTCATTCAACAGCCTCTACAAATTGAGCCTGGCTCAAAGGTCTTTCCCTCTTGGAATATGACTCCTCCCCTGTCCCTCTACATAGGCTGTTCTATAACAAATTATTTTGCTGTCTTGATTTTTCAGAGACCTCATGCTAGTAGTAGAGAGTCAGGAGAAAGTGAGATGTCCTATATAAAAGGCCTGCTAGAAAAAGAAATCAGCACTGAGTTCTAAGGATACTGAACAACTTTTTAAAAAACAAGCAAGCCATATTAAACACATTAGTTACAACCAAATTAGATAAAACCATGAAAATTATCCAAGAAGAAAAAGTACATCACCTGTCTAGGTTTAAAATTGCTTAAGGCTGCCATCCAAGGACCATCTATGATAACAAATACAGTAGTCTGTATTGACACAAAGTTTTAGTGATAGACGTAATTACATTCTTCTGCTGGTGGTGTTCTAGAATAAATGGAATATCTGCTGATCAAATCTGAATGCATCCCATAATATTAGCATGTAGGATCCCAGATCTGCAGGCACTATCTCTTTCTCAGATCTACACTTTGAATATTATGTTAGTTAAAATGAGAAGTATGTTAGAAAATGTCTTTTACAAAAGAAATATTGGCTGAGTATGGTGGCTCATGCCTGTAATCCCAACACTCTGGGAGGCCAAGGTGAGAAGATCTCTTGAGCTCAAGAATTTGAGACCAGCTTGGGCAACATATCTATAAAAAATTTTAAAAATTAGCCGGTGTGGTGGTGCACACCTATAGGCACAGCTACTTCAGAGGCTGAATCAAGAGGATCACTTGAGCTTGGGAGTTTGAGGTTGCAGTGAACTATGAACATGGCACTGAACTCCAGTCTGGGCAACAGAGTGAGAACTTGTCTTCAAAAAAATAAAAAAGAAGAAAAAAATAGGAAATATTGTGTTCACATCTGCTATGGTACTCTTTCTTATATAAACTATTTCTTTGCAGTATTCTAGAGGATTTAAGACAAATTTACCACTGAATAATTTCATATGGTATATTATTGCATTAGTATAGTATGTTATTATATAATTAGTATAAGTGACCAGTGCTGCAACAACCACATTCCAAAAAGTATTGTGATCCTCCAAAATTACAATGTCTAAATGACATTATTCTCCTTCATGAGACCATTATACCTTAATTTTTCAGCACCATGAAAATCTACAAATGCCCTCTAAAATATATTTAGAAAACGTGGGGAAAAAATAGATACAGTTTCAGAAGATACATATATTTTGAAAATTAGCCTTTTTGGAATAAATTATTCTTTATGACATATAAATAAACACATTTTTCAGACTGGCGGGGTAACATTTGCATCAGTCAAAATAATTAGATTACTAAAACCTGTAATCTTATTAGAAAAATGGTTTATTCAGAGAATCATTGGAATTATTAGCCTTCAAGCTGCTATAGATTGAATCTGATCAAAATAATTAAGATAATATTATTTCATTTTTCAGTATAATATCTCCTTAGTATTTTTGTTTCTTATTTAATATGTGATTATATTTACTTCTGTGAATAATATGGATGAAGATCATTACAGTGTCAAGATCACTGGGTTCAGAGCACAGAAACCTCAAGTCTATTCTTTTTTCTTAAATACCTGTAAGACTTTAAAGAAGACAGAGTTTCTGGACTCTAATTTCTCTATCTGTAGAATAAATGGGTTAGACCAAATAACTCCTTTCTGCTTATAAATTTTCTAATTATATGACTGAGCTTACACCTGGAAAACAGTCTATCTCCTGTATAAATTAATGATAGAAATGAAAACCACCACGTTTCATGAAATTAACCACATAAATATCAACATCAACTGCTCAGAAGGACTTAAGTGCAAGTATCACAGGAATTCTGAAGCACAGAGAACTAAATATAAGAAATGTAACACTCTTCGTATTTTCAAAGAAGATTTTAATAATATATGTAAACACAGTAGCCTGTTCATAAGAAAAAAGAAAAGGGACGTCTTAGCATATTCAGGGTTCAACCAAAACTACTACTGGAATGTAAATCAAAGTAATATTCACCTAACTGTCATAATTGGCATGAATAATTTTAAGTAAAACACTTTTATTTGATATTAAATGTGAACAATAAGCCAAAACAGAGAAAATTAATAAATTGATCATTTATTGAAACTGAAATAAAAATATATAATTATTGAAGCCTCTTATATACATAAACCAATCATTGCTTAAATGAGCTGACATACTAGCTCCATAGTTTTATGTCACTAAGGAACTCTTTTGAACACAATAAAGAAACCAGAATTGAGCACAAAGAATGATGAACTGGGAAGTTCATGGCTTTCTATCTGCTAATTAGGAGTACAATCATTCAGTCAAACAGCCACTCAACAAACATTTAGCATACAGCTTCTGGATACCAGGTACTGGTGTAGGTGCTGGAGCAACAAGGAAATAGTCCCTGCATTCAGTGAGCTCACAGGCAAGTAAACAAGTAAGTATAAAGACTGCATGACTGATTTGGAGTGGTGGTTCATGCCTGTAATCCCAGCACTTTGGGAGGCCAACGTGGGCAGATCACGAGGTCAAGAGATCGAGACCATCCTGGCCAACATAGTGAAACCCCGTCTCTACTAAAAATACAAAAATTAGCTGGGCACGGTGGTGCACGCCTGTAGTTACTTGGGAGGCTGAGGCAAGAGAATCAGTTGAACCTGGAAGGTAAAGGTTGCAGTGAGCTGAGATCACACCACTGCACTCCAGCCTGGTGACAGAGTGAGACTCTGTCTCAAAAAAAAAAAAAAGACTCCATGATAAATGTGTATCTACAAAGGGCACAAAGGAATGAGTAGCTAATCCCCAAAGCCATATGGAGCAGTCAGTATAAGCTTCAGGAAAAGAAACTGAAGTAAAAAGCTAACCTGAATCTGAAAAAAATGAGTAGGTATTTTCCAAGCACGTTTCAGGGGAAAAGTTGCAGGATGCAGAAGTCCTCCCAAGTACAAAAAGAGAATGAACTCTGGACAACTGGCAATTTATGGCACACAGGAATCAGTAAATGTAGGGATGAGAGGCACACAGAAACATGGGCAAAAACAGGAATTTTGACTTTATTCCATAAATCATGGAAAGCCACCAATGGGTTTTAAGTAATAAAATACTAAGACCAGGTTTGCATTTTAGAAAGATCAATTTGATTTCAGTGAGGAGGTCCAAAAATGAGAGCAGCAAGGCCAGATAGAAGTCCTGCTGCAACTAGCTATGGTTAGAGATGCAGACCAAAACTAAGGTGAAATCATTTAGAAGAAAGAACGTGGATATAAGAGCCATTGGTTTGGCCTCTCCACATCATTTTTTTTATTTTATTTTCATTTATTTATTTATTTATTTTTTGAGACAGAGTCTCGCTCTGTCACCCAGGCTGGAGTGCAGTGGCGTGATCTTGGCTCACTGCAAGTTCTGCCTCCTGGGTTCACACTATTCTCCTGCCTCAGCCTCCCGAGTAGCTGGGACTACAGGCACGCGCCACCACGCCCAGCTAATTTTTTC
Organism: Gorilla gorilla gorilla; assembly: GCF_029281585.2. Lineage (NCBI taxonomy): Eukaryota > Metazoa > Chordata > Mammalia > Primates > Hominidae > Gorilla > Gorilla gorilla. Next base: position 4,823,369 of record NC_073234.2, read on the forward strand.
TATTTTTTAGTAGAGATGGGGTTTCACCGTGTTAGCCAGGATGGTCTCGATCTCCTGACCTCGTGATCCACCCACCTCGGCCTCCCAATGTGCTGGGATTACAGGCTTGAGCCACCATGCCCAGCTGGCCTCTCCACATCTTTACTGTTATACTGATAACATGGGGATGAAAATAAATATTATTTGTATTTAAACTATTATTGTTATGTGAAAATTAAACAAATAACATACTATGATAACATCGGAGGTTCAAGAAATATTAAGTCTTGAAAATAGGAAAGATGAAAGGAAGGAAACAGGGAGTGGGGAGGAAAGTAGGAGAAAGGAGAGAATATAGGAATGAGAGAGGAGGAAAATAATAAGAAAGAAGTAGAAAGCTAGGTACGGTGGCTCATGACTGTAATCCCAGCGCTTTGGGAGGCCGAGTCAGGCAGATCACAAGGTCAGGAGTTCAAGACCAGCCTGGCCAATATGGTGAAACCTTGTCTCCACTAAAAATACAAAAATTAGCTGGGTGTGGTGGCAGGCACCTATAGTCCCAGCTACTCGGGAGGCTGAGGCAGGAGAATCACTTGACCCTGGGAGGCAGAGGTTGCAGTGAGCTGAGATCACACCACTGCACTCCAGCCTGGGTGACAGAGAAAGATGCTGTCTCAAAAAAAAAAAAAAAAAGAAAAAAAAAGAAAGAAGTAGAAAAAGATATAGTATTTCTTAATCAGCAGAAGCTACTCTTATTTTTCAATACTCTACCTTTCTAATGTATCACTGACAAGGAAAGGTCTTGAATAATTGACTGAAGTCAGAATAGGTAAGGCACTCTACCTGTGGATACATGAGAGGCCTTAAAAAGTTCATGGAAAATGTATATTATGAAAAAAACTATGCAAAGGTTTCAATTTTGGCAGCAAAATAAACTCATACTAATTTATTATAGCATGTTTGAACAGGATCTAGTTTGAGACAGTAAGAAGGAGTAGACATTAGTTTGAAAAGAGCCCCTAGCAGAGCAATGTAAATTCTGCTAAAATTGAAGCAAGAACAAACATTAGATTATGATGAAGCTTGAGTGAAAGAATGGTGAAATCACTGATGCTTTACAAGAAGCTTGAGGGGACAATGCACCAAAGAAATCAGTAGTTCACAAGCGGACAGCTTTTTTAAAGAAGAAACGAGATGATGTGGAAGATGAAGTCCACAGGGACAGATCATCCATATCAATTTGCAAGGAAAAAAATTAATCTTGTTTGTGCCCTAATTGAAGAGGACTGATAATCAACAGCACAAACAATAGCCAACATCATAGACATCTTAATTGGTTCAGCTTACACAGTTCTGACTAAAAAATTAAAGTTGAACCAACTTTCCACTGCATGGGTGCCAAAAGTGTTGTGCTCAGATCAGCTGCAGACAAGAGGAGAGCTCTCAATGGAAATTTTAAAGAACTAGGGTCAAGATCCTGAAGGATTTCTTTGAAGAATTGTAACAGAAGATAAAACATGGCTTTCCCAGTATGATCCTGAGGGCAAAACACAATCAAAGCAATGGCTACCAAAGGTGGAAGTGGTCCAGTCAAAGCTAAAGGGGATCACTCAAGAGCAAAGGTCACGGCAACAGTTTTTTGGGGACATTCCAGGCATTTTGCTTGTTGACTTTGTGGAAGGTCAAAGAACAATAATATCTGCATATCATGAGAGTGTTTTGAATAAGTTAGCCAAAGTTTTAGGGCAAAATACCTGGGAAAGCTTTAGCAGACAGTCCTCTAACACCACAATGTTTCTGCTCATTCCTGTCATCAAGCAAAGGCAATTTTGTGAGAGTCTCAATGGGAAATTGTCAGGCATCCACCTTACAGCTCTGATTTGGCTCCTTCTGACTTCTTTTTGTTTCCCAATCTCAACAAATGTGGAAAGGGCACCCATTTTTCTTAAGTTAATAATGTATAAGAGACTGCATTGACATTGTTAAGTTCCCAGGACCATCAGTTCTTTAGGGATGAAAACCGAAGATCACATTTTCAATGTTTATCTTTTAACTTCATTTTTCCACAAACTTTTTGAAGTTTCTCCATACAAATGTCTCCATACAAATGAGCACTTGCAAAATAAGCAGAGAGTCTCATTCAATGGACAGAAAGTTCTGTGCCATCTAAAAATTATCTTAAGCAAGTTCAATGTGTAGCAACAGACTGTATTGATAAATATCAGTTAGTTTGACTTCTGCAATGACCATGATGGAGTAACAAGAACTAGACTTTCTCTCCCTCCTGAAACAACCAAAAAAATGGCCAAAATGTATGCCACAAAAGTTTGCAAGACCCTGTAAAGTCAGTCTCAAACAACGTGAGCCTATCAACGGCCCTAATTTATGCCTGGAGAAAGTTTTCCAGCCCACTACTCCAGGAGAAAAGCCCAAGAGGAGCCCATTGTTCTCCCTGAGCTGAGGGGACAGAGCTGAGAGTCCACAGAAACCATGTTGACATGAGCTCTCAGGACAAGGTTTCCAAGAAGAAGGGGCTGCACAGAAAGAGAACTCCAGAGCTCTGCAAAGGGTCCCCCTAAAGTACATAGCTAAGTAATTGTTAGGACAGGCCTAGAGAAAAGTACCTACGGTTGGGGAAACAACACCCAGATAAGATGAAAAGTAACAGTACACATGCTCACCAAGGTCCAGTAATAGTGCTTATTTTATCAGCCAAACCAGAAACACCTCAAGATTCCCAGGGATACCCAGAAGGATCTTGCCTCACTAGTTGGGAGTGATTAGCTCTAAAATGAGAACTGGTCTGATCCCACCTAATGAATTTTTAAAGCAAGACCAAAAAGAGTCAAACTCTTTCCAACTAAACTTAAATACATACCAATACAAAGATCAAGAATATTTATATATACTTCCAGCACTCAATAAGATAAAAGTCACCATATCTGACATCCAGACACAGTTTAGCAGAGACACAACAGTAACAACAAAAGACAGAAGAACGTGGCTCATAATAAGGAGAAAAATCACTGAGTCAGAACTGATCCAGAGTAAATCAAGGTGCCAGAGTTATCAGTTAAGAACATTCAAATGCTTATTGAAACAGTATTCTATATGTTCTAAAATAGAGACATGCAAGATACACTAAAGGAGGCTGGTCGCAGTGGCTCACGCCTGTAATCTCAGCATTTTGCGAGGCCGAGGCAGGTGGATCACGAAGTCAGGAGTTCAGGACCAGCCTGACCAATATGGTGAAATCCCATCTCTACTAAAAATACAAAAATTAGCGGGGCATAGTAGCATGCGGCTGTAGTCCCAGCTACATGGTAGGCTGATAGCACATTAGTCATTAAAGAAGAAAAGATAGACACCTCTCAAAATAAAATAGAGAGAGAAAATAAATTTTTAAAAAACATGAACAGAGCAATAGTAGACAGTAAATTTCAAGTAACTGAATTTACGTGTAATCTCAGTTCCCAAAGGAGAGGAGAGGGAAGATGTGAAAACATTTGGGACTTTGAGTCAGGCAAAGCTTTCTTTGATATGACCCCACAGCATGATTTATATAATAATATATTGATAAGAAGAACTCATCAAATTTAAAAAAAAGAATCTGCTCTTCAAAAGAATCTATTAAGAGACTGAAAAGACAAGCTGCAGGCTGGGAGAAAATATTTGCAATTCATATATCTGATGAAAGGCTTGCATCAAAAATATATTTTAAAAGCTCAAAATTTAATAATGAAAAACAAACAACCCCATTTAAAACTTGGGTGAAAGACTGGAACAGACATTACAAAGTAGACATTTGTTTGGTAAATAAGCACATATGCTCAACATAATTAATGCTTAGGGCAATGCAAATTAAAACCAAAATGAGACGCCACTATCTATTTTTAAATAGCTAAGATTAGCATGACTGATAACAGCCAAGCACTGGCTTGGATGTGGAGAAGCTGAAACTCTCATACACTGCTGATGGGAATACAAAAAAGTGTAACCTTTGAAAAACAGTTTAAGAGTCCCTTAAAAAGTTAAACATACTTCTGCCGTAAGACTCAGCCATTGCACTCCTGGGTATTTACCCAAGAGAGATAAAAGTAGGTGTTCATACAATGATATCAACACAAATGTTCATAGCACATGTATTCATAATAGCCCAAACTAGAAACAGTCTAAATATCAATCAATACATTAATGAATTAACTTGCTTTCTCCGAATTAATTATGGATACATACTATAACATGAATGAATCTCAAAATTACTAAGTGAAACAAGGCAGACTCTAGAGGTAAAACATGCAGAGAAAAAAACATAAAATGTCAGACAAAAAAGTGCATAGTGTAAAATTGTATTTATATACATTTTTTGACGTATAAATTACTGTCCAGTGACAGAAAGCAGTTTGGTGGTTTTTAGGGGCCAGGAATGAGGGGCCAGAGAAATGTATTATAAAGAGGCATCAGGAAACTGGAGGTGAAGTATATTTCCATCACCTCGATTGCGTGCTGATGGTTTCTAAACTTTCAATATTTTTAGTTTATTATATGTTATACAAAATAAAGCTTGTAATAAAAATCAAAAGATTGAGCCATCCTTATTTTCTCTATAAAAGAGCAGAATTATCCTTTTAGAGATTTGGAAAGATTATTAAAAGATAAGTTACAAAATACAGTACCTGACACGTATAAAATATTAAATAAATACTAGCCATGCTTAATTATTTTGTTTTAAGTCTATATGAGTCAAGTTTTAGTAGAAATATGGGCTAGAATAAAAAAAACAGAAAGCGGGACTCTGTGATCCGACTTGGGCTTATAGAACAGACTGCACTAGTTTGTTCTCATGCTGCTAATAAAGTCCTACCCAAGACCGGGTAATTTAGAAAGGAAAGAGGTTTAAGGAACTCACAATTCCACATGGCTGGGGAGGCCTCACAGTCACGGCAGAAGGCAAAAAAGAAGCAAAGGCACATCTTAAATGGTAGCAGAGAAGAAAGCTTGTGTAGGGAAACTCCCATTTTAAAAGCATCAGATCTCGTGAGACTTATTCGCTACCAGGAGAACAGTAGGGGGAACCCGCCCCTATGATTCAATGATCTCCACCTGACTCCATCCTTGACATGCGGGGATAATTACAATCAAGGTGAGATTCTGGTGGAGACACAGCCGAATCATATCAATGACTAATGAGAGTTACGTCCAGAACCTAATGAAAACCTGTCTGAGGCCACATTCCCTGTAAAGCAGATTTGAGATAGAGATTTGTGTAGAGAACATTTAACTGGGTAAAATCCTAGGAGCCAACAACTGTGGCGAAAAAGCTGAATTGGACAAAGGGATTTGAGATGTGAGGCAGTCACAACAAATACCTCAGCTAATCTCAAGGGGGAGCTGAGAAGCAGGGGTGACCCTTCAGAGTTGCCCTAAATTGAGGCAGGAGTATGGAGTTTTAATACCTTTCACTGGCCATTCTTCAGATACGAGTTGTCCCCAAGGATGGACATCAGCTTGACAAGTTATTAATTAGATCTCCTGAGAATAAATTCTAGAGAGAATCAGCTGAGAGGCATGATTTGCCAACACTCCCAATAGCTGGGCAAACTTCAGTTTTGAGGGAGGATTTGGGTCACACACAAAAGTCTCCACAACCAATTATTCATGGGAAATTCTATGTAGGCAGAGCTATTTCATGGCCAGTTAATCAAAGCTACATAATCTATTTGGATAAGCAAAAGAAATTAAAAAGATAAAATAAAACCTATATATTAACACTCAAAAGTTTTTAATGCATTTGCCTTGCATTTCATATGTTTTGCCTTGCATTTCATATGTTTTGCCTTGCATTTGTTTATTTGCTTTCAAGAACCTTTAGAGAACAATAATTACTAATATAATATGGAGTAGCACAGCATAGACGAGGGAAGCTAACTCTCTCCCTTTTCCCAGAACCTGGAACAGCTAAAGATCCTAAGCATTGTCAGCTTTGGTATCTGACATAGTTTGGATGTTTGTCCCCTTCAAATCTCACGTTAAAATGTGATCCCCAATGTTGGAGAGAGATGCCTCCTGAATGGCTTGCTGCTGTCCTCTTGGTAATGAATGAGTTCTTACCCTGTGATTTCATGCGATATCTGGTTGTTTAAAAGAGACTGACACCTCCTCCCTGTCTCTCTTGCTTCCTCTCTCACCATGTGATATGCTGGTTTCCCTTCACCTTCCACCATGATTGGAAGGTTCCTGAGGCCCTCCCTGGAAGCAGGTGCCAGTACTATGCTTCACGTACAGCCTTCAGAACAAGAAGCCAAATAATCCTCATTTCTTTATTAATTACCCCACCTCAGGTATTTCTTTATAACAATGCAAATGGGCTAACAGAGTATCATTCATGGACAGTGAGTGTATTAGTCAATTTTCATGCTGCTGATAAAGACATACCCAAGACTGGGTAATTTATAAAGAAAAAGAGGTTTAATGAATTCACATATCTGCACCGCTAGCTGTATAAATATGGAAATATCTTCACTGCTACCTGTAAAAATATGGAAATATCTACAGCGCTACCTGTATAAACATGGAAATATCTACACCGCTATCTGTATAAACATAGAAATATCTACACCGCTATCTCTATAAACATGGAAATATCTACAGCGCTATCCGTATGAACATGGAAATACCTACACCGCTATCTGTATAAACAAGGAAATAACTACACGGCCATCTCTATAAACATGGATATATCTACAGGGCCATCTGTATAAACACGGAAATAACTACACCGCTATCTGTATATACATGGAAATATATACATCGCTATCTCTATAAACATGGAAATATCTACACCATTATCTGTATAAACATGGAAATAACTACACCTCTATCTCTATAAACATGGAAATATCTACACTGCTATCTGCATAAACATCGAAATATCTAAACCGCTACCTGTAAAATAGGGAAATATCTAAACCGCTATCTCTATAAACATTGAAACATCTACACTGCTATCTTTATAAACATTGAAATACCTACACTGCTATTTGTATAAACATGGAAATATCTACAACGCTATCTCTATAAACATGGAAATAACTACACCGCTATCTCTATAAACGTGGAAATATCTACACCACCATCTGTATGAACATGGAATTATCTACAACGCCATCTGTATGAACATTGAAATATCTTCACCGCTATCTGTATAAACATGGAAATATCTACACCGCTATCTGTATATACATGGAAATATCAACACCGCTATCTCTATCAACATGGAAATATCTACACCGCTATCTCTATAAACATGGAAATACCTACACCGCCATCTGTATCGACATGAAAATATCTACACCGCCATCTGTATAAACATGGAAATATCTACACCGCTATCTGCATGAAAATGAAAATATCTACACTGCTATCTCTTTACACATGGAAATAACTACACCGCTATCTGTATGAACATGGAAATATCCACACCGCCATCTGTATGAACATGGAAATATCTGCACCGCCATCTGTATGAACATATAAATATCTACACCGCCATCTGTATTAAGATGGAGATATCTACACCGCTATCTGTATAAAAATGGAAATATCTACACCGCTATCTGTATTAACATGGAAATATCTACACCGCTATCTGTATAAACATGGAAATATCTACACCGCTACCTGTATAAACATGGAAATATCAGCACCGCTATCTGTATGAACATGGAAATATCTACACCGCTATCTGTATGAACATGGAAATATCTTCAACGCTATCTGTATGAACATGGAAATATCTACACCACTATCAGTATGAACAAGGAAATATCTACACCGCTATCTGTATGAACATGGATATATCTACACAGCCCTCTGGATGAACATGGAAATATCCACACCGCTATCTGTGTAAACATGCATACATCTTCACCGCTATCTGTATAAACATGGAAATATCTACACCGCTATCTGTATGAACATGGAAATATCTACACCGCTATCTGTTTGAAGATGGAAACATATACACCGCTATCTGAATGAAAACGGAAATATCTACACTGCTATCAGCATATACATGGAAATATCTACACAGCTATCTCTTTACACATGGAAATAACTACACCGCTATCTGTATGAACATGGAAATATCTACACCGCCATCTGTATGAACATGGAAATATCTGCACCGCCATCTGTATGAACATATAAATATCTACACCGCCATCTGTATTAAGACGGAGATATCTACACTGCTATCTGAATAAAAATGGAAATATCTACACCGCTATCTGTATAAACATGGAAATATCTACACCGCTATCTGTATAACCATGGAAATATCTACACCGCTACCTGTACAAACATGGAAATATCAGCACCGCTATCTGTATGAACATGGAAATATCTACACCGCTATCTGTATGAACATGGAAGCATCTACACCACTATCTGTATGATCTTGGATATATCTACACAGCCATCTGGATGAACATGGAAATATCTACACCACTATCAGTATAAACATGGAAATATCTACACCGCTATCTATATGAACATGGAAATAGCTACACCGCTATCTGTATGAACATGGAAATATCTACACCGCTATCAGTATGAACATGGATATATCTACACAGCCATCTGGATGAACATGGAAATATCTACACCGCTATCTGTGTAAACATTCATACATCTTCACCGCTAGCTGTATAAACATGGAAATATCTACACCGCTATCTGTATGAACATGGAAATATCTACACCGCTATCTGTATGAACATGCAAATATCTACACCGCTATCTGTATGAACATGGAAATATCTACAAAGCTATCTGAATGAACATGGAAAAATATACACCGCTATCTGTTTGAACATGGAAATATCTACACCGCTATCTGCATGAAAATGGAAATATCTACACTGCTATCTGCATACACATGGAAATATCTACACAGCTATCTCTTTACACATGGAAATAACTACACCGCTATATCTATAAACATGGAAATATCTACACCGCCATCTGTATGAACATGGAAATATCTGCACCGCCATCTGTATGAACATATAAATATCTACACCGCCATCTGTATTAAGAAGGAAATATCTAAACCGCTATCTGTATAAACAAGGAAACATCTACACCGCTGCCTGTATAAACATGGAAATATCAGCACCGCTCTCTGTATGAAAATGGAAATATCTACACCGCTATCTGTATGAACATGCAAATATCTACACTGCTATCTGTATGAACATGGAAATAGCTACACCGTTATCTCTATGAAAATGGAAATAGCTACACCGCTATCTGTATGAACATGGAAATATCTACACCGCTATTTGTATGAACATGGATATATCTACACAGCAATCTCTCTGAATATGGAAATATCTACACCGCTATCTGTATGAACATGGAAATATCTACACCGCTATCTGTATGAACCTGGATATATCTACACAGCTATCTGGATGAACATGGAAATATCTACACCGCTATCTGTGTAAACATGCTTACATCTTCACCTCTATCTGTATAAACATTGAAATATCTGCACCGCTATCGGTATGAACTTGGAAATATCTACACCGCTATCTGTATGAACATGGAAATACCTACACCGCTATCTGTTTGGACATGGAAATATCTACACCGCTATCTGCATGAAATTGGAAATATCTACACTGCTATCTGCATATACATTTAAATATCTACACAGCTATCTCTTTACACATGGAAATAACTACACGACTATCTGTATGAACATGGAAATAACTACACCGCCATCTGTATGAACATGGAAGTATCTGCACCGCCATCTGTATGAACATATAAATATCGACACCGCCATCTGTATTAAGATGGAGATATCTACACTGCTTTCTGTATAAACATGGAAATATATACACCGCCATCTGTATGAACATATAAATACACCACCATCTGTATTAAGAAGGAAATATCTAAACCGCTATCTGTATAAACATGGAAATATCTACACTGCTGCCTGTATAAACATGGAAATATCAGCACAGCTATCTGTATGAACATGGAAATATCTACACCGCTATCTGTAGGAACATGGAAATAGCTACACCGCTGCCTGTATAAACATGGAAATATCAGCACCGCTATCTGTATGAACATGGAAATATCTACACCACTATCTGTATGAACATGGATATATTTACACAGCCATCTGGATGAACATGGAAATATCTACACCACTATCTGTATTAACATGGAAATATCTACACCGCTATCTGTGTAAACATGCATACATCTTCACCGCTATCAGTATAAACATGGAAATATCTACACCGCTATCTGTATGAACATGGAAATAGCTACACCGCTATCTTTATGAACATGGAAATATCTACACCGCTCTCTGTATGAACATGGATATATCTACACAGCCATCTGGATGAACATGGAAATATCTACACCGCTATCTGTGTAAACATGCATACATCTTCACCGCTATCTGTATAAACATGGAAATATCTACACCGCTATCTGTATGAACATGGAAATATCTACACCGCTATCTGTATGAACATGGAAATATCTACACCGCTATCTATTTGAACATGGAAATATCTACACCGCTATCTGCATGAAAATGGAAATATCTACACTGCTATCAGCATATACATGGAAATATCTACACAGCTATCTCTTTACACATGGAAATAACTACACCGCTATCTGTATGAACATGGAAATATCCACTCCGCCATCTGTATGAACATGGAAATAACTGCACCGCCATCTGTAAGAACATATAAATATCTACACCGCCATCTGTATTAAGATGGAGATATCTACACCGCTAGCTGTATAAACATGGAAATATCTACACCGCTATCTGTATAAACATGGAAATATCTACACCTCTATCTGTATAAACATGGAAATATCTACACCGCTACCTGTATAAACATGGAAATAACAGCACCGCTTTCTGTATGAACATGGAAATATCTACACCGATATCTGTATGAACATGGAAATATCTACACCGCTATCTGTATGAACATGGAAATATCTACACCGCTATCAGTATGAACAAGGAAATATCTACACCGCTATCTGTATGAACATGGATATATCTACACAGCCCTCTGGATGAACATGGAAATATCCACACCGCTATCTGTGTAAACATGCATACATCTTCAACGCTATCTGTATAAACATGGAAATATCTACACCGCTATCTGTATGAACATGGAAATATCTACACCGCTATCTGTTTGAAAATGGAAATATATACACCGCTATCTGCATGAAAACGGAAATATCTACACAGCTATCTGCATATACATGGAAATATCTACACAACTATCTCTTTACACATGGAAATAACTACACCGCTATCTGTATGAACATGGAAATATCTACACCGCCATCTGTCTGAACATGGAAATATCTACACCTCTATCTGTATGAACATGGAAATAGCTTCACCGTTATCTGTATGAAAATGGAAATAGCTACACCGCTATCTGTATGAACATTGAAATATCTACACCGCTATTTGTATGAACATGGATATATCTACACAGCCATCTGTCTGAACATGGAAATATCTACACCGCTATCTGTATGAACATGGAAATATCTACATCGCTATCTGTATGAACATGGATATATCTACACAGCCATCTGGATGAACATGGAAATATCTACACCGCTATCTGTGTAAACATGCATACATCTTCACCACTATCTGTATAAACATGGAAATATCTGCACCGCTATCGGTATGAACATGGAAATATCTACACCGCTATCTGTATGAACATGGAAATACCTACACCGATATCTGTTTGGACATGCAAATATCTACACCGCTATCTGCATGAAATTGGAAATATCTACACTGCTATCTGCATATACATTTAAATATCTACACAGCTATCCCTTTACACATGGAAAAAACTACACCACTATCTGTATGAACATGGAAAGAACTACACCGCCATCTGTATGAACATGGAAGTATCTGCACCGCCATCTGTATGAACATATAAATATCTACACCACCATCTGTATTAAGATGGAGATATCTACACTGCTACCTGTATAAACATGGAAATATCTAAACCGCCATCTGTATGAACATATAAATACACCGCCATCTGTATTAAGTAGGAAATATCTAAACCGCTATCTGTATAAACATGGAAATATCTACAATGCTGCCTGTATAAACATGGAAATATCAGAACCGCTATGTGTATGAACATGGAAATATCTACACCGCTATCTGTAGGAACATGGAAATAGCTACACCGCTGCCTGTATAAACATGGAAATATCAGCACCACTATCTGTATGAACATGGAAATATCTACACCACTATCTGTATGAACATGGAAATATCTACACCGCTATCTGTGTAAACATGCATACATCTTCACCGCTATCAGTATAAACATGGAAATATCTACACCGCTATCTGTATGAACATGGAAATAGCTACAACTCTATCTGTATGAACATGGAAATATCTACACCGATATCTGTATGAACATGGATATATCTACACAGCCATCTGGATGAACATGGAAATATCTACACCGCTATCTGTGTAAACATGCATACATCTTCACCGCTATCTGTATAAACATGGAAATATCTACACCGCTATCTGTATGAACATGGAAATATCTACACCGCTATCTGTATGAACATGGAAATATCTACACCGCTATCTGTTTGAACATGGAAATATCTACACCGCTATCTGCATGAAAATGGAAATATCTAAACTGCTATCTGCATATACATGGAAATATATACACAGCTATCTCTTTACACATGGAAATAACTACACCGCTATCTGTATGAACATGGAAATATGCACACCGCCATCTGTATGAACATGGAAATATCTGCACCGCCATCTGTATGAACATATAAATATCTACACCGCCATCTGTATTAAGATGGAAATACCTACACCACTATCTGCGTAAACATGGAAATATCTACACCGCTATCTGTATAAACATGGAAATATCTACACCGCTATCTGTATGAACATGGAAAAATCTACACCGCTATCTGTATGAACATGGAAATATCTACAAAGCTATCTGAATGAACATGGAAATATCTACACCGCTATCTGTTTGAACATGTAAATATCTACACCGCTATCTGCATGAAAATGGAAATATCTACAAAGCTATCTGCATATACATGGAATTATCTACTCAGCTATCTCTTTACACATGGAAATAACTACACCGCTATATCTATAAACATGGAAATATCTACACCGCTGTCTGTATAAACATGGAAATATCTACACCGCTATGTGTATAAACATGGAAATATCTACACCACTACCTGTATAAACATGGAAATATCAGTACCGCTATCTGTATGAACATGGAAATATCTACACCGCTATCTGTATGAACATGGAAATATCAACACCGCTATCTGTATGAACATGGAAATATCTACAAAGCTATCTGAATGAACATGGAAATATCTACACCGCTATCTGTTTGAAGATGTAAATATCTACTCCGCTATCTGCATGAAAATGGAAATATCTACAAAGCTATCTGCATATGCATGGAAATATCTACACAGCTATCTCTTTACACATGGAAATAACTACACCGCTATATCTATAAACATGGAAATATCTACACTGCCATCTGTACGAACATGGAAATATCTGCACCGCCATCTGAATGAACATATAAATATCTACACCGCCATCTGTATTAAGAAGGAAATATCTAAACCGCTATCTGTATAAACATGGAAATATCTACACCGCTGCCTGTATAAACATGGAAATATCAGCACCGCTATCTGTATGAACATGGAAGTATCTACACCGCTATCTGTATCAACATGGAAATATCTACACTGCTATCTGTATGAACATGGAAATAGCTACACAATTATCTGTATGAACATGGAATTAGCTACACCACTATCTGTATGAACATGGAAATATCTACACCGCTATCTGTATGAACATGGATATATCTACACAGCCATCTGGATGAGCATGGAAATATGTACACCGCTATCTGTGTAAACATGCATAGATCTTCACCGCTGTCTGTATAAACATGGAAATATCTACACCGCTACCTGTATAAGCATGGAAATATCAGCACCGCTATCTGTATGAACATGGAAATATCAACACCGCTATCTGTATGAACATGGAAATATCTACAAAGCTATCTGAATGAACATGGAAATATCTACACCGCTATCTGTTTGAACATGTAAATATCTGCACCGCTATCTGCATGAAAATGGAAATATCTACAAAGCTATCTGCATATACATGGAAATATCTACACAGCTATCTCTTTACACATGGAAATAACTACACCGCTATATCTATAAACATGGAAATATCTACACCGCCATCTGTATGAACATGGAAATATCTGCACCGCCATCTGTATGAACATATAAATATCTACACCGCCATCTGTATTAAGAAGGAAATATCTAAACCGCTATCTGTATAAACATGGAAATATCTACACCGCTGCCTGTATAAACATGGAAATATCAGCACCGCTATCTGTATGAACATGGAAGTATCTACACCGCTATCTGTATCAACATGGAAATATCTACACTGCTATCTGTATGAACATGGAAATAGCTACACCGTTATCTGTATGAACATGGAAATAGCTACACCACTATCTGTATGAACATGGAAATATCTACACCGCTATCTGTATGAACATGGATATATCTACACAGCCATCTGGATGAACATGGAATTATCTACACCACTACCTGTATGAACATGGAAATATCTACACCGCTATCTGTATGAACATGGATATATCTACACAGCCATCTGGATGAACATGGAAATATCTACACCGCTATCTGTGTTAACATGGAAATGTATACACCGCTATCTGTACAAACATGGAAATATCTACACCGCTACCTGTATAAGCATGGAAATATCAGCACCGCTATCTGTATGAACATGGAAATATCTACACCGCTATCTGTATGAACATGGAAATATCTACACCGATATCTGTATGAACATGGAAATGTCTACACCGCTATCAGTATGAACATGGAAATATCTACACCGCTATCTGTTTGAACATGGATATATCTACACAGCCCTCTGGATGAACATGGAAATATCCACACCGCTATCTGTGTAAACATGCATACATCTTCACCGCTATCTGTATAAACATGTAAATATCTACATTGCTATCTGTATGAACATGGAAATATCTACACTACTATCTGTTTGAAGATGGAAATATATACACCGCTATCTGCATGAAAATGAAAATATCTACACAGCTATCTGCATATACATGGAAATATCTACACAGCTATCTCTTTACACATGGAAATAACTACACCGCTATCTGTATGAACATGGAAATGTCTACACCGCCATCTGTATGAACATATAAATATCTACACAGCCATCTGTATTAAGATGGAAATATCTACACCGCTATCTGTATAAACATGGAAATATCTACACCGCTATCTGTATAAACATGGAAATATCTACACTGCTACCTGTATAAACATGGAAATATCAGCACCGCTATCTGTATGAACATGGAAATATCTACACCGCTATCTGTATGAACATGGAAATATCTACACCGCTATCTGTATGAACATGGAAATATCTACAAAGCTATCTGAATGAACATGGAAATATCTACACCGCTATCTGTTTGAACATATAAATATCTACTCCGCTATCTGCATGAAAATGGAAATATCTACAAAGCTATCTGCATATGCATGGAAATATCTACACAGCTATCTCTTTACACATGGAAATAACTACACCGCTATATCTATAAACATGGAAATATCTACACTGCCATCTGTACGAACATGGAAATATCTGCACCGCCATCTGTATGAACATATAAATATCTACACCGCCATCTGTATTAAGAGGGAAATATCTAAACCGCTATCTGTATAAACATGGAAATATCTACACCGATGCCTGTATAAACATGGAAATATCAGCACCGCTATCTGTATGAACATGGAAGTATCTACACCGCTATCTGTATCAACATGGAATTATCTACACTGCTATCTGTATGAACATGGAAATAGCTACACAATTATCTGTATGAACATGGAAATAGCTACACCACTATCTGTATGAACATGGAAATATCTACACCGCTATCTGTATGAACATGGATATATCTACACAGCCATCTGGATGAACATGGAAATATGTACACCGCTATCTGTGTAAACATGCATAGATCTTCACCGCTGTCTGTATAAACATCGAAATATCTACACCGCTACCTGTATAAGCATGGAAATATCAGCACCGCTATCTGTATGAACATGGAAATATCAACACCGCTATCTGTATGAACATGGAAATATCTACAAAGCTATCTGAATGAACATGGAAATATCTACACCGCTATCTGTTTGAACATGTAAATATCTACACCGCTATCTGCATGAAAATGGAAATATCTACAAAGCTATCTGCATATACATGGAAATATCTACACAGCTATCTCTTTACACATGGAAATAACTACACCGCTATATCTATAAACATGGAAATATCTACACCGCCATCTGTATGAACATGGAAATATCTGCACCGCCATCTGTATGAACATATAAATATCTACACCGCCATCTGTATTAAGAAGGAAATATCTAAACCGCTATCTGTATAAACATGGAAATATCTACACCGCTGCCTGTATAAACATGGAAATATCAGCACCGCTATCTGTATGAACATGGAAGTATCTACACCGCTATCTGTATCAACATGGAAATATCTACACTGCTATCTGTATGAACATGGAAATAGCTACACCGTTATCTGTATGAACATGGAAATAGCTACACCACTATCTGTATGAACATGGAAATATCTACACCGCTATCTGTATGAACATGGATATATCTACACAGCCATCTGGATGAACATGGAATTATCTACACCACTATCTGTATGAACATGGAAATATCTACACCGTTACCTGTATGAACATGGATATATCTACACAGCCATCTGGATGAACATGGAAATATCTACACCGCTATCTGTGTTAACATGGAAATGTATACACCGCTATCTGTACAAACATGGAAATATCTACACCGCTACCTGTATAAGCATGGAAATATCAGCACCGCTATCTGTATGAACATGGAAATATCTACACCGCTATCTGTATGAACATGGAAATATCTACACCGATATCTGTATGAACATGGAAATGTCTACACCGCTATCAGTATGAACATGGAAATATCTACACCGCTATCTGTTTGAACATGGATATATCTACACAGCCCTCTGGATGAACATGGAAATATCCACACCGCTATCTGTGTAAACATGCATACATCTTCACCGCTATCTGTATAAACATGTAAATATCTACATTGCTATCTGTATGAACATGGAAATATCTACACTACTATCTGTTTGAAGATGGAAATATATACACCGCTATCTGCATGAAAATGAAAATATCTACACAGCTATCTGCATATACATGGAAATATCTACACAGCTATCTCTTTACACATGGAAATAACTACACCGCTATCTGTATGAACATGGAAATGTCTACACCGCCATCTGTATGAACATATAAATATCTACACAGCCATCTGTATTAAGATGGAAATATCTACACCGCTATCTGTATAAACATGGAAATATCTACACCGCTATCTGTATAAACATGGAAATATCTACACTGCTACCTGTATAAACATGGAAATATCAGCACCGCTATCTGTATGAACATGGAAATATCTACACCGCTATCTGTATGAACATGGAAATATCTACACCGCTATCTGTATGAACATCGAAATATCTACAAAGCTATCTGAATGAACATGGAAATATCTACACCTCTATCTGCTTGAACATGTAAATATCTACACCGCTATCTGCATGAAAATGGAAATATCTACAAAGCTATCTGCATATACATGGAAATATCTACACAGCTATCTCTTTACACATGGAAATAACTACACCGCTATATCTATAAACATGGAAATATCTACACCGCCATCTGTATGAACATGGAAATATCTGCACCGCCATCTGTATGAACATATAAATATCTACACCGCCATCTGTATTAAGAAGGAAATGTCTAAACCGCTATCTGTATAAACATGGAAATATCTACACCGCTGCCTGTATAAACATGGAAATATCAGCACCGCTATCTGTATGAACATGGAAGTATCTACACCGCTATCTGTATCAACATGGAAATATCTACACTGCTATCTGTATGAACATGGAAATAGCTACACCGTTATCTGTATGAACATGGAAATAGCTACACCACTATCTGTATGAACATGGAAATATCTACACCGCTATCTGTATGAACATGGATATATCTACACAGCCATCTGGATGAACATGGAATTATCTACACCACTATCTGTATGAACATGGAAATATCTACACCGTTATCTGTATGAACATGGATATATCTACACAGCCATCTGGATGAACATGGAAATATCTACACCGCTATCTGTGTTAACATGGAAATGTATACACCGCTATCTGTAGAAACATGGAAATATCTACACCGCTGCCTGTATAAGCATGGAAATATCAGCACCGCTATCTGTATGAACATGGAAATATCTACACCGCTATCTGTATGAACATGGAAATATCTACACCGATATCTGTATGAACATGGAAATGTCTACACCGCTATCAGTATGAACATGGAAATATCTACACCGCTATCTGTTTGAACATGGATATATCTACACAGCCCTCTGGATGAACATGGAAATATCCACACCGCTATCTGTGTAAACATGCATACATCTTCTCCGCTATCTGTATAAACATGTAAATATCTACATTGCTATCTGTATGAACATGGAAATATCTACACTACTATCTGTTTGAAGATGGAAATATATACACCGCTATCTGCATGAAAATGAAAATATCTACACAGCTATCTGCATATACATGGAAATATCTACACAGCTATCTCTTTACACATGGAAATAACTACACCGCTATCTGTATGAACATGGAAATGTCTACACCGCCATCTGTATGAACATATAAATATCTACACAGCCATCTGTATTAAGATGGAAATATCTACACCGCTATCTGTATAAACATGGAAATATCTACACCGCTATCTGTATAAACATGGAAATATCTACACTGCTACCTGTATAAACATGGAAATATCAGCACCGCTATCTGTATGAACATGGAAATATCTACACCGCTATCTGTATGAACATGGAAATATCTACACCGCTATCTGTATGAACATGGAAATATCTACAAAGCTATCTGAATGAACATGGAAATATCTACACCGCTATCTGCTTGAACATGTAAATATCTACACCGCTATCTGCATGAAAATGGAAATATCTACAAAGCTATCTGCATATACATGGAAATATCTACACAGCTATCTCTTTACACATGGAAATAACTACACCGCTATATCTATAAACATGGAAATATCTTCACTGCTATCTGTATAAACATGGAAATATCAACACCGCTAGCTGTATAAACATGGAAATATCTACACCACTACCTGTATAAACATGGAAATATCAGCACCGCTATCTGTATGAACATGGAATTATCTACACCGCTATCTGTATGAACATGGAAATATCTACACCGCTATCTGTATGAACATGGAAATATCTACACCGCTATCTGTATGAACATGGAAATTTCTACACCGCTATCTGTTTGAACATGGAAATATCTACAACGCTGTCTGCATGAAAATGGAAATATCTACACAGCTATCTGCATACACATGGAAATATCTACACAGCTATCTCTTAACACATGGAAATAAGTACTCCGCTATCTCTATAAAAATGGAAATATCTACACCGCCATCTGTATGAACACGGAAATATCTCCACCGCCATCTGTATGAACATATAAATATCTACACCGCCATCTGTATTAAGAAAGAAATATCTAAACCGCTATCTGTATGAACATTGAAATATCTACACCGCTATCTGTATGAACATTGAAATATCTACACCGCTGCCTGTATAAACATGGAAATATCAGCACCGCTATCTGTATGAACACGGATATATCTACACTGCTATCTGTATGAACATGGAAATATCTACACCGCTATCTGTATGAACATGGAAATAGCTACACCGCTATCTGTATGAACATGGAAATATCTACACAGCCATCTGGATGAACATGGAAATATCTACTCCGCTATCTGTGTAAACATGCATAGATCTTCACCGCTATCTGTATAAACATGGAAATATCTGCACCGCTATCTGTATGAACATGGAAATATCTACACCGCTATGTGTATGAACGTGGAAATATCTACACCGCTATCTGTTTGAGCATGGAAATATCTACACCGCTATCTGCATGAAAATGGAAATATCTACACTGCTATCTGCATATACATGGAAATATCTACACAGCTATCTCTTTACACATGGAAATAACTACACCGCTATCTGTATGAACATGGAAATATCTACACCGCCATCTGTATGAACATGGAAATTTGTGCACCGCCATCTGTATGAACATATAAATATCTACACCGCCATCTGTATTAAGATGGAGATATCTACACTGCTATCTGTATAAACATGGAAACATCTACACCTCTATCTGTATAAACATGGAAATATCTACACCGCTATCTGTATAAACATGGAAATACCTACACCACTACCTGTATAAACATGGAAATATCAGCACCACTATCTGTATGAACATGGAATTATCTACACCGCTATCTGTATGAACATGGAAATATCTACACCGCTATCTGTATGAACATGGAAATATCTACACCGCTATGTGTATGAACATGGAAATTTCTACACCGATATCTGTTTGAACATGGAAATATCTACAACGCTGTCTGCATGAAAATGGAAATATCTACACAGCTATCTGCATACACATGGAAATATCTACACAGCTATCTCTTAACACATGGAAATAAGTACTCCGCTATCTCTATAAAAATGGAAATATCTACACCGCCATCTGTATGAACACGGAAATATCTCCACCGCCATCTGTATGAACATATAAATATCTACACCGCCATCTGTATTAAGAAAGAAATATCTAAACCGCTATCTGTATGAACATTGAAATATCTACACCGCTATCTGTATGAACATTGAAATATCTACACCGCTGCCTGTATAAACATGGAAATATCAGCACCGCTATCTGTATGAACATGGAAATATCTACACTGCTATCTGTATGAACATGGAAATATCTACACCGCTATCTGTATGAACATGGAAATAGCTACACCGCTATCTGTATGAACATGAAAATATCTACACAGCCATCTGGATGAACATGGAAATATCTACTCCGCTATCTGTGTCAACATGCATAGATCTTCACCGCTATCTGTATAAACATGGAAATATCTGCACCGCTATCTGTATGAACATGGAAATATCTACACCGCTATCTGTATGAACATGGAAATATCTACACCGCTATCTGTTTGAACATGGAAATATCTACACCGCTATCTGCATGAAAATGGAAATATCTACACTGCTATCTGCATATACATGGAAATATCTACACAGCTATCTCTTTACACATGGAAATAACTACACCGCTATCTGTATGAACATGGAAATATCTACACCGCCATCTGTATGAACATGGAAATTTGTGCACCGCCATCTGTATGAACATATAAATATCTACACTGCCATCTGTATTAAGATGGAGATATCTACACCGCTATCTGAATAAACATGGAAATATCTACACCGCTATCTGTATAAACATGGAAATATCAGCACCGCTATCTGTATGAACATGGAAATAACAGCCCCTCTATCTGTATGAACATGGAGATATCTACACCGCCATCTGTATGAACATCGATATATCTACACAGCCATCTGGAGGAATATGGAAATATCTAAACCGCTATCTGTATGAACAAGGAAATATCTTCACCGCTATCTGTATGAACATGGATATATCTACAGAGCCATCTGGATGAACATGGCAATATCTACACCGCCATCTGTATAAACATATAAATATCTACACCGCCATCTGTATTAAGATGGAGATATCTACACCGCTATCTGTATAAACCTGGAAATATCTACACCGCTAACTGTTTAAACATGGAAATATCTACACCGCTATCTGGATTAACATGGAAATTTCTACACCGCTACCTGTATAAACATGGAAATATCAGCACCGCTATCTGTAGGAACATGGAAATATCTACACCGCTATCTGTACGAACATGGAAATACCTACACCGCTATCTGTATGAACATGGAAATAGCTACACCTCTATCTGTATGAACATGGAAATATCTACACCGCTATCTGAATGAACAAGGATATATCTACACAGCCATCTGGATGAACATGGAAATATCTACACCGCTATCGGTGTAAACATGCATACATCTTCACCGCTATCTGTATAAACATGGAAATATCTACACCGCTATCTGTATGAACATGGAAATAGCTACACCACTATCTGTATGAACATGGAAATATCTACACCGCCATCTGTATGAACATGGAAATATCTGCACCGCCATCTGTATGAACATATAAATATCTACACCGCCATCTGTATTAAGATGGAGATATCTACACCGCTATCTGAATAAACATGGAAATATCTACACCGCTATCTGTATAAACATGGAAATATCTACACCGCTATCTGTATAAACATGGAAATATCTACACTGCTACCTGTAAAAACATGGAAATATCAGCACCGCTATCTGTATGAACATGGAAATATCTACACCGCTATCTGTATGAACATGGAAATATCTACACCGCTATCTGTATGAACATGGAAATATCTACAAAGCTATCTGAATGAACATGGAAATATCTACACCGCTTTCTGTTTGAACATGTAAATATCTACACCGCTACCTGCATGAAAATGGAAATATCTAAAAAGCTATCTGCATATACATGGAATTGTCTACATAGCTATCTCTTTACACATGGAAATAACTACACCGCTATATCTATAAACATGGAAATATCTACACCGCTATCTGTATAAACATGGAAATATCTACACCGCTATCTGTATAAACATGGAAATATCTACACCACTACCTGTATAAACATGGAAGTATCAGCACCGCTATCTGTATGAACATGGAAATATCTACACCGCTATCTGTATGAACATGGAAATATCAACACCGCTATCTGTATGAACATGGAAATATCTACAAAGCTATCTGAATGAACATGGAAATATCTACACGGCTATCTGTTTGAACATGTAAATATCTACACCGCTATCTGCATGAAAATGGAAATATCTTCAAAGCTATCTGCGTATACATGGAAATATCTACACAGCTATCTCTTTAGACATGGAAATAACTACACCGCTATATCTATAAACATGGAAATATCTACACCGCCATCTGTATGAACATGGAAATATCTGCACCGCCATCTGTATGAACATATAAATATCTACACCGCCATCTGTATTAAGAAGGAAATATCTAAACTGCTATCTGTATAAACATGGAAATATCTACACCGCTGCCTGTATAAACATGGAAATATCAGCACCGCTATCTGTATGAACATGGAAGTATCTACACCGCTATCTGTATCAACATGGAAATAACTACACTGCTATCCGTATGAACATGGAAATAGCTACACCGTTATCTGTATGAACATGGAAATAGCTACACCACTATCTGTATGAACATGGAAATATCTACACCGCTATCTGTATGAACATGGATATAACTACACAGCCATCTGGATGAACATGGAAATATCTACACCGCTATCTGTATGAACATGGAAATAGCTACACCGCTATCTGTATGAACATGGATATATCTACACAGCCATCTGGATGAACATGGTAATATCTACACAGCTATCTGTGTAAACATGCATAGATCTTCACCGCTATCTGTATAAACATGGAAATATCTACACCACTATCTGTATGAACATGGAAATGTCTACACCGCTATCTGTATGAACATGGAAATATCTATACCACTATCTGTTTGAACATGGAAATATCAACACCGCTATCAGCATGAAAATGGAAATATCTACACTGCTATCTGCATATACATGGAAATATCTACACAGCTATCTCTTTACACATGGAAATAACTACACCGCTATCTGTATGAACATGGAAATATCTGCACCGCCATCTGTATGAACATATAAATATCTGCACCGCCATCTGTATTAAGATGGAGACATCTACACCGCTATCTGCATAAACATGGAAATATCTACACCGCTATCTGTATAAACATGGAAATGTATACACCGGTATCTCTATAAACCTGGAAATATCTACACCGCTACCTGTATAAGCATGGAAATATCAGCACCGCTATCTGTATGAACATGGAAATATCTACACCGCTATCTGTATGAACATGGAAATATCTACACCGCTATCTGTATAAACATGGAAATGTCTACACCGCTATCAGTATGAACATGGAAATATCTACACCGCTATATGTTTGAACATGGATATATCTACACAGCCCTCTGGATGAACATGGAAATATCCACACCGCTATCTGAGTAAACATGCATACATCTTCACCGCTATCTGTATAAACATGAAAATATCTACATTGCTATCTGTATGAACATGGAAATATCTACACCACTATCTGTTTGAAGATGGAAATATATACACCGCTATCTGCATGAAAATGGAAATATCTACACAGCTATCTGCATATACATGGAAATATCTACACAGCTATCTCTTTACACATGGAAATAACAACACCGCTATCTGTATGAACATGGAAATGTCTACACCGCCATCTGTATGAACATGGAAATATCTGCACCACCATCTGTATGAACATATAAATATCTACACCGCCATCTGTATTAAGATGGAGATATCTACACCGCTATCTGAATAAACATGGAAATATCTACACCGCTTTCTGTATAAACATGGAAATATCTACACCACTATCTGTATAAACATGGAAATATCTACACTGCTACCTGTATAAACATGGAAATATCAGCACCGCTCTCTGTATGAACATGGAAATATCTACTCCGCTATCTGTTTGAACATGGAAATATCTACACCGCTATCTGTATGAACATGGAAATATCTACAAAGCTATCTGAATGAACATGGAAATATCTACACCGCTATCAGTTTGAACATGTAAATATCTACACCGCTATCTGCATGAAAATGGAAATATCTAAAAAGCTATCTGCATATACATGGAAATATCTACACAGCTATCTCTTTACACATGGAAATAACTACACCGCTATATCTATAAACATGGAAATATCTACACCGCTATCTGTATAAACATGGAAATATCTACACTGCTATCTGTATGAACATTGAAATATCTACACCGCTGCCTGTATAAACATGGAAATATCAGCACCGCTATCTGTATGAACATGGAAATATCTACACCGCCATCTGTATGAACATGGAAATTTGTGCACCGCCATCTGTATGAACATATAAATATCTAAACAGCCATCTGTATTAAGATTGAGATATCTACACTGCTATCTGTATAAACATGGAAATATCTACACCGCTATCTGTATAAACATGGAAATATCTAAACCGCTATCTGTATAAACATGGAAATATCTACACCACTACCTGTATAAACATGGAAATATCAGCACCGCTATCTGTATGAACATGGAAATATCTACACCGCTATCTGTATGAACATGGAAATATCAACACCGCTATCTGTATGAACATGGAAATATCTACAAAGCTATCTGAATGAACATGGAAATATCTACACCGCTATGTGTTTGAACATGTAAATATCTACACCGCTATCTGCATGAAAATGGAAATATCTTCAAAGCTATCTGCATATAGATGGAAATATCTACACAGCTATCTCTTTAGACATGGAAATAACTACACCGCTATATCTATAAACATGGAAATATCTACACCGCCATCTGTATGAACATGGAAATATCTGCACCGCCATCTGTATGAACATATAAATATCTACACCGCCATCTGTATTAGGAAGGAAATATCTAAACTGCTATCTGTATAAACATGGAAATATCTACACCGCTGCCTGTATAAACATGGAAATATCAGCACCGCTATCTGTATGAACATGGAAGTATCTACACCGCTATCTGTATCAACATGGAAATATCTACACTGCTATCCGTATGAACATGGAAATAGCTACACCGTTATCTGTATGAACATGGAAATAGCTACACCGCTATCTGTATGAACATGGAAATATCTACACCGCTATCTTTATGAACATGGATATATCTACACAGCCATCTGGATGAACATGGAAATATCTACACCGCTATCTGTATGAACATGGAAATATCTACACCGCTATCTGTATGAACATGGATATATCTACACAGCCATCTGGATGAACATGGAAATATCTACACCGCTATCTGTGTAAACATGCATAGATCTTCACCGCTATCTGTATAAACATGGAAATATCTACACCACTATCTGTATGAACATGGAAATGTCTACACCGCTATCTGTATGAACATGGAAATATCTATACCACTATCTGTTTGAACATGGAAATATCTACACCGCTATCTGCATGAAAATGGAAATATCTACACTGCTATCTGCATATACATGGAAATATCTACACAGCTATCTCTTTACACATGGAAATAACTACACCGCTATCTGTATGAACATGGAAATATCTGCACCGCCATCTGTATGAACATATAAATATCTGCACCGCCATCTGTATTAAGATGGAGGCATCTACACCGCTATCTGCATAAACATGGAAATATCTACACCGCTATCTGTATAAACATGGAAATGTCTACACCGCTATCAGTATGAACATGGAAATATCTACACCGCTATATGTTTGAACATGGATATATCTACACAGCCCTCTGGATGAACATGGAAATATCCACACCGCTATCTGTGTAAACATGCATACATCTTCACCGCTATCTGTATAAACATGAAAATATCTACGTTGCTATCTGTATGAACATGGAAATATCTACACCACTATCTGTTTGAAGATGGAAATATATACACCGCTATCTGCATGAAAATGGAAATATCTACACAGCTATCTGCATATACATGGAAATATCTACACAGCTATCTCTTTACACATGGAAATAACAACACCGCTATCTGTATGAACATGCAAATGTCTACACCGCCATCTGTATGAACATGGAAATATCTGCACCGCCATCTGTATGAACATATAAATATCTACACCGCCATCTGTATTAAGATGGAGATATCTACACCGCTATCTGAATAAACATGGAAATATCTACACCGCTTTCTGTATAAACATGGAAATATCTACACCACTATCTGTATAAACATGGAAATATCTACACTGCTACCTGTATAAACATGGAAATATCAGCACCCCTATCTGTATGAACATGGAAATATCTACACCGCTATCTGTATGAACATGGAAATATCTACACCGCTATCTGTATGAACATGGAAATATCTACAAAGCTATCTGAATGAACATGGAAATATCTACACCGCTATCAGTTTGAACATGTAAATATCTACACCGCCATCTGCATGAAAATGGAAATATCTAAAAAGCTATCTGCATATACATGGAAATATCTACACAGCTATCTCTTTACACATGGAAATAACTACACCGCTATATCTATAAACATGGAAATATCTACACCGCTATCTGTATAAACATGGAAATATCTACACCGCTATCTGTATAAACATGGAAATATCTACACCGCTACCTGTATAAACATGGAATTATCAGCACCGCTATCTGTATGAACATGGAATTATCTACACCGCTATCTGTATGAACATTGAAATATCTACACCGCTGCCTGTATAAACATGGAAATATCAGCACCGCTTTCTGTATGAACATGGAAATATCTGCACCGCCATCTGTATGAACATGGAAATTTGTGCACCGCCATCTGTATGAACATATAAATATCTACACAGCCATCTGTATTAAGATTGAGATATCTACACTGCTATCTGTATAAACATGGAAATATCTACACCGCTATCTGTATAAACATGGAAATATCTACACCGCTATCTGTATAAACATGGAAATATCTACACCACTATCTGTATAAACATGGAAATATCAGCACCGCTATCTGTATGAACATGGAATTATCTACAGCGCTATCTGTATGAACATGGAAATATCTACACCGCTATCTGCATGAAAATGGAAATATCTACAAAGCTATCTGCATATACATGGAAATATCTACACATCTATCTCTTTACACACGGAAATAACTATACCGCTATATCTATAAACATGGAAATATCTACACCGCCATCTGTATGAACAAGGAAATATCTGCACCGCCATCTGTATGAACGAATAAATATCTACACTGCCATCTGTATTAAGAAGGAAATATCTAAACCGCTATCTGTATAAACATGGAAATATCTACACTGCTGCCTTTATAAACATGGAAATATCAGCACCGCTATCTGTATGAACATGGAAATATCTACACCGCTATCTGTATCAACATGGAAATATCTACACCGCTATCTGTATAAACATGGAAATATCTACACCGCTATCTGTATAAACATGGAAATATCTACACCGCTCCCTGTATAAACATGGAAATATCAGCACTGCTATCTGTATGAACATGGAAATATCTACACAGCTATCTGTGTGAACATGGAAATATCTACACCGCTATCTGTATGAACATGGAAATATCTACACCGCTATCTGTACGAACATGGAAATATCTAAACAGCTATCTGCATGAAAATAGAAATATCTACACAGCTATCTGCATATACATGGAAATATCTACAAAGCTATGTCTTTACACATGGAAATAACTACACTGCTATCTCTATAAACACGGAAACATCTACACCGCCATCTGTATGAGCATGGAAATATCTCCACCGCCATCTGTATAAACATATAAATATCTACACCGCCATCTGTATTAAGATGGAGATATCTACACCGCTATCTGTATAAACTTGGAAATATCTACACCGCTATCTGTATAAACATGGAAATACCAACACCACTATCTGTATAAACATGGAAATATCTACACCGCTACCTGTATAAACATGGAAATATCAGCACCGCTATCTGTATGAACATGGAAATATCTACACCGCTATCTCTATGAACATGGAAATATCTACACTGCTATCTGTATGAACATGGAAATAGCTACACCGCTATCTGTATGAACATGGAAATATCTACACCACTATCTGTATGAAGATGGAAATATCTACACCGCTATCTGTATGAACATGGATATATCTACACAGCCATCTGGATGAACATGGAAATATCTACACCGCTATCAGTTTGAACATGGAAATATCTAAACCGCTGTCTCCATGAAAATGGAAATATATACACAGCTATCTGCATATACATGGAAATATCTACACAGCTATCTCTTTACACATGGAAATAACTATACCGCTATCTGTATGAACATGGAAATATCTTCACCGCCATCTGTAGGAACATGGATATATCTACACAGCCATCTGGATGAACATGGAAATATCTACACCGCTATCTGTATGAACATGGAAATATCTACAATGCTATCTGTGTAAACATGCATACATCTTCACCGCTATCTGTATAAACATGGAAATATCTACAGTGCTATCTGTATGAACATGGAAATATCTACACCGCTATCTGTTTGAACATGGAAATATCTACACCGCTATCTGCATGAAAATGGAAATATCTACAAAGCTATCTGCATATACATGGAAATATCTACACAGCTATCTCTTTGCACATGGAAATAACTACACCGCTATATCTATAAACATGGAAATATCTGCACCGCCATCTGTATGAGCATGGAAATATCTCCACCACCATCAGTATGAACATATAAATATCTACACCGCCATCTGTATTAAGAAGGAAATATCTAAACCGCTATCTGTATGAACATTGAAATATCTACAACGCTATCTGTATGAACATGGAAATATCTACACCGCTATCTGTGTAAACATGCATACATTTCACCGCTATCTGTATAAACATGGAAATATCTACAACGCTATCTGTATGAACATGGAAATATCTACACCGCTATCTGTACGGACATGGAAATATCTAAACCGCTATCTGCATGAAAATAGAAATATCTAAACAGCTATCTGCATATACATGGAAATATCTACACCGATATCTCTTTACACATGGAAATAACTATACCGCCATCTGTATGAACATGGAAATATCTGCACCAACATCTGTATGAACATATAAATATCTACACCGCCATCTGTATTAAGAAGGAAATATCTAAACCGCCAACTGTATGAACATTGAAATATCCACACCGCTATCTGTATGAACATGGAAATATCTACACCGCTATCTGTGTAAACATGCATACATCTTCACCTCTATCTGTATAAACATGGAAATATCTACACCGCTATCTGTATGAACATGGAAATATCTACACCGCTATCTGTACGAACATGGAAATATCTAAACCGCTATCTGCATGAAAATAGAAACATCTACACAGCTATCTGCATATACATGGAAATATCTACAAAGCTATCTCTTTACACATGGAAATAACTACACCGCTATCTCTATAAACACGATAATATCTACACCGCCATCTGTATGAACATGGAAATATCTGCACCGCCATCTGTATAAACATATAAATATCTACACCGCCATCTGTATTAAGATGGAGATATCTACACCGCTATCTGTATAAACTTGGAAATATCTACACCGCTATCTGTATAAACATGGAAATTTCTACACCGCTATCTGTATTAACATGGAAATAGCTACACCGCTATCTGAATAAAAATGGAAATATCAGCACCGCTGTCTGTATGAACATGGAAATATCAGCCCCTCTATCTGTATGAACATGGAAGTATCTACAACGCTATCTCTATGAACATGGAAATATCTACACCGCTATCTGTTTGAACATGGAAATATCTAAACCGCTATCTGCATGAAAATGGAAATATCTACACAGCTATCTGCATATACATGGAAATATCTTCACAGCTATCTCTTTACACATGGAAATAACTGCACCGCTATCTGTATGAACATGAAAATATCTTCACCGCCATCTGTAGGAACATGGATATATCTACACAGCCATCTGGATGAACATGGAAATATCTACACCGCCATCTGTATGAACATGGAAATATCTACACCGCTATCTGTGAAAACATGCATACACCTTCACCGCTATCTTTATAAACATGGAAACATCTACACTGCTGTCTTTATGAACATGGAAATATCTACACCGCTATCTGTATGAACATGGAAATATCTACACCGCTATCTGTATGAACATGGAAATATTTACAAAGCTATCTGAATTAACATGGAAATATCTACACCGCTATCAGTTTGAACATGTAAATATCTACACCGCTATCTGCATGAAAATGGAAATATCTAAAAAGCTATCTGCATATACATGGAAATATCTACACAGATATCTCTTTACACATGGAAATAACTACACCGCTATATCTATAAACATGGAAATATCTACACCGCTATCTGTATAAACATGGAAATATCTACACCGCTATCTGTATAAACATGGAAATATCTACACCGCTACCTGTATAAACATGGAATTATCAGCACTGCTATCTGTATGAACATGGAATTATCTTCACCGCTATCTGTATGAACATTGAAATATCTACACCGCTGCCTGTATAAACATGGAAATATCAGCACCGCTATCTGTATGAACATGGAAATATCTGCACCGCCATCTGTATGAACATGGAAATTTGTTCACCGCCATCTGTATTAACATATAAATATCTACACAGCCATCTGTATTAAGATTGAGATATCTACACTGCTATCTGTATAAACATGGAAATATCTACACCGCTATCTGTATAAACATGGAAATATCTACACCGCTATCTGTATAAACATGGAAATATCTACACCACTACCTGTAAAAACATGGAAATATCAGCACCGCTATCTGTATGAACATGGAATTATCTACACCGCTATCTGTATGAACATGGAAATATCTACACCGCTATCTGCATGAAAATGGAAATATCTACAAAGCTATCTGCATATACATGGAAATATCTACACATCTATCTCTTTACACATGGAAATAACTACACCGCTATATCTATAAACATGGAAATATCTACACCGCCATCTGTATGAACAAGGAAATATCTGCACCGCCATCTGTATGAACGAATAAATATCTACACCGCCATCTGTATTAAGATGGAAATATCTAAACCGCTATCTGTATAAACATGGAAATATCTACACCGCTGCCTGTATAAACATGGAAATATCAGCACCGCTATCTGTATGAACATGGAAATATCTACACCGCTATCTGTATCAACATGGAAATATCTACACCGCTATCTGTATAAACATGGAAATATCTACACCGCTATCTGTATAAACATGGAAATATCTACACCGCTCCCTGTATAAACATGGAAATATCAGCACTGCTATCTGTATGAACATGGAAATATCTACACAGCTATCTGTGTGAACATGGAAATATCTACACCGCTATCTGTATGAACATGGAAATATCTACACCGCTATCTGTACGAACATGGAAATATCTAAACAGCTATCTGCATGAAAATAGAAATATCTACACAGCTATCTGCATATACATGGAAATATCTACAAAGCTATGTCTTTACACATGGAAATAACTACACCGCTATCTCTATAAACACGGAAACATCTACACCGCCATCTGTATGAGCATGGAAATATCTCCACCGCCATCTGTATAAACATATAAATATCTACACCGCCATCTGTATTAAGATGGAGATATCTACACCGCTATCTGTATAAACTTGGAAATATCTACACCGCTATCTGTATAAACATGGAAATACCAACACCACTATCTGTATAAACATGGAAATATCTACACCGCTACCTGTATAAACATGGAAATATCAGCACCGCTATCTGTATGAACATGGAAATATCTACACCGCTATCTCTATGAACATGGAAATATCTACACTGCTATCTGTATGAACATGGAAATAGCTACACCGCTATCTGTATGAACATGGAAATATCTACACCACTATCTGTATGAAGATGGAAATATCTACTCCGCTATCTGTATGAACATGGATATATCTACACAGCCATCTGGATGAACATGGAAATATCTACACCGCTATCAGTTTGAACATGGAAATATCTAAACCGCTGTTTGCATGAAAATGGAAATATATACACATCTATCTGCATATACATGGAAATATCTACACAGCTATCTCTTTACACATGGAAATAACTATACCGCTATCTGTATGAACATGGAAATATCTTCACCGCCATCTGTAGGAACATGGATATATCTAAACAGCCATCTGGATGAACATGGAAATATCTACACCGCTATCTGTATGAACATGGAAATATCTACAATGCTATCTGTGTAAACATGCATACATCTTCACCGCTATCTGTATAAACATGGAAATATCTACAGTGCTATCTGTATGAACATGGAAATATCTACACCGCTATCTGTTTGAACATGGAAATATCTACACCGCTATCTGCATGAAAATGGAAATATCTACAAAGCTATCTGCATATACATGGAAATATCTACACAGCTATCTCTTTGCACACGGAAATAACTACACCGCTATATCTATAAACATGGAAATATCTGCACCGCCATCTGTATGAACATGGAAATATCTGCACCACCATCAGTATGAACATATAAATATCTACACCGCCATCTGTATTAAGAAGGAAATATCTAAACCGCTATCTGTATGAACATTGAAATATCTACAACGCTATCTGTATGAACATGGAAATATCTACACCGCTATCTGTGTAAACATGCATACATTTCACCGCTATCTGTATAAACATGGAAATATCTACAACGCTATCTGTATGAACATGGAAATATCTACACCGCTATCTGTACGGACATGGAAATATCTAAACCGCTATCTGCATGAAAATAGAAATATCTAAACAGCTATCTGCATATACATGGAAATATCTACACCGATATCTCTTTACACATGGAAATAACTATACCGCCATCTGTATGAACATGGAAATATCTGCACCAACATCTGTATGAACATATAAATATCTACACCGCCATCTGTATTAAGAAGGAAATATCTAAACCGCCAACTGTATGAACATTGAAATATCCACACCGCTATCTGTATGAACATGGAAATATCTACACCGCTATCTGTGTAAACATGCATACATCTTCACCGCTATCTGTATAAACATGGAAATATCTACACCGCTATCTGTATGAACATGGAAATATCTACACCGCTATCTGTACGAACATGGAAATATCTAAACCGCTATCTGCATGAAAATAGAAACATCTACACAGCTATCTGCATATACATGGAAATATCTACAAAGCTATCTCTTTACACATGGAAATAACTACACCGCTATCTCTATAAACACGATAATATCTACACCGCCATCTGTATGAACATGGAAATATCTGCACCGCCATCTGTATAAACATATAAATATCTACACCGCCATCTGTATTAAGATGGAGATATCTACACCGCTATCTGTATAAACTTGGAAATATCTACACCGCTATCTGTATAAACATGGAAATTTCTACACCGCTATCTGTATTAACATGGAAATAGCTACACCGCTATCTGAATAAAAATGGAAATATCAGCACCGCTGTCTGTATGAACATGGAAATATCAGCCCCTCTATCTGTATGAACATGGAAGTATCTACAACGCTATCTCTATGAACATGGAAATATCTACACCGCTATCTGTTTGAACATGGAAATATCTAAACCGCTATCTGCATGAAAATGGAAATATCTACACAGCTATCTGCATATACATGGAAATATCTTCACAGCTATCTCTTTACACATGGAAATAACTGCACCGCTATCTGTATGAACATGAAAATATCTTCACCGCCATCTGTAGGAACATGGATATATCTACACAGCCATCTGGATGAACATGGAAATATCTACACCGCCATCTGTATGAACATGGAAATATCTACACCGCTATCTGTGAAAACATGCATACATCTTCACCGCTATCTTTATAAACATGGAAACATCTACACTGCTGTCTTTATGAACATGGAAATATCTACACCGCTATCTGTATGAACATGGAAATATCTACACCGCTATCTGTATGAACATGGAAATATTTACAAAGCTATCTGAATTAACATGGAAATATCTACACCGCTATCAGTTTGAACATGTAAATATCTACACCGCTATCTGCATGAAAATGGAAATATCTAAAAAGCTATCTGCATATACATGGAAATATCTACACAGATATCTCTTTACACATGGAAATAACTACACCGCTATATCTATAAACATGGAAATATCTACACCGCTATCTGTATAAACATGGAAATATCTACACCGCTATCTGTATAAACATGGAAATATCTACACCGCTACCTGTATAAACATGGAATTATCAGCACCGCTATCTGTATGAACATGGAATTATCTTCACCGCTATCTGTATGAACATTGAAATATCTACACCGCTGCCTGTATAAACATGGAAATATCAGCACCGCTATCTGTATGAACATGGAAATATCTGCACCGCCATCTGTATGAACATGGAAATTTGTGCACCGCCATCTGTATTAACATATAAATATCTACACAGCCATCTGTATTAAGATTGAGATATCTACACTGCTATCTGTATAAACATGGAAATATCTACACCGCTATCTGTATAAACATGGAAATATCTACACCGCTATCTGTATAAACATGGAAATATCTACACCACTACCTGTAAAAACATGGAAATATCAGCACCGCTATCTGTATGAACATGGAATTATCTACACCGCTATCTGTATGAACATGGAAATATCTACACCGCTATCTGCATGAAAATGGAAATATCTACAAAGCTATCTGCATATACATGGAAATATCTACACATCTATCTCTTTACACATGGAAATAACTACACCGCTATATCTATAAACATGGAAATATCTACACCGCCATCTGTATGAACAAGGAAATATCTGCACCGCCATCTGTATGAACGAATAAATATCTACACCGCCATCTGTATTAAGATGGAGATATCTACACCGCTATCTGTATAAACTTGGAAATATCTACACCGCTATCTGTATAAACATGGAAATACCTACACCGCTATCTGTATAAACATGGAAATATCTACACCGCTACCTGTATAAACATGGAAATATCAGCACCGCTATCTGTATGAACATGGAAATATCTACACCGCTATCTCTATGAACATGGAAATATCTACACTGCTATCTGTATGAACATGGAAACAGCTACACCGCTATCTGTATGAACATGGAAATATCTACACCACTATCTGTATGAAGATGGAAATATCTACACCGCTATCTGTATGAACATGGATATATCTACACAGCCATCTGGATGAACATGGAAATATCTACACCGCTATCAGTTTGAACATGGAAATATCTAAACCGCTATCTGCATGAAAATGGAAATATATTCACAGCTATCTGCATATACATGGAAATAACTACACAGCTATCTCTTTACACATGGAAATAACTATACCGCTATCTGTATGAACATGGAAATATCTTCACCGCCATCTGTAGGAACATGGATATATCTACACAGCCATCTGGATGAACATGGAAATATCTACACCGCTATCTGTATGAACATGGAAATATCTACAATGCTATCTGTGTAAACATGCATACATCTTCACCGCTATCTGTATAAACATGGAAATATCTACAGTGCTATCTGTATGAACATGGAAATATCTACACCACTATCTGTGTGAACATGGATATATCTACACAGCCATCTGGATGTACATGGAAATGTCTACA
Source organism: Gorilla gorilla gorilla (assembly GCF_029281585.2). NCBI lineage: Eukaryota > Metazoa > Chordata > Mammalia > Primates > Hominidae > Gorilla > Gorilla gorilla. The sequence goes on from NC_073234.2 coordinate 4,860,515, forward strand.
CCGCTATCTGTGTATACATGCATACATCTTCACCGCTATCTGTAAAAACATGGAAATATCTACACCGCTATCTGTATGAACATGGAAATATCTACACCACTATCTGTTTGAACATGGAAATATCTACACTGCTATCTGCAGGAAAATGGAAATATCTACACTGCTATCTGCATATACATGGAAATATCTACAAAGCTATCTCTTTACACATGGAAATAACTACACCGCTATCTGTATGAACATGGAAATATCCACACCGCCATCTGTATGAACATGGAAATATCTGCACCGCCATCTGTATGAACATATAAATATCTGCACCGCAATCTGTATTAAGATGGAGACATCTACACTGCTATCTGCATAAACATGGAAATATCTACACCGCTATCTGTATAAAGATGGAAATGTATACACCGCTATCTGTATAAACATGGAAATATCTACACCGCTACCTGTATAAGCATGGAAATATCAGCACCGCTATCTGTATGAACATGGAAATATCTACACCGCTATCTGTATGAACATGGAAATATCTACACCGCTATCTGTATGAACATGGAAATGTCTACACCGCTATCAGTATGAACATGGAAATATCTACACCGCTATCTGTTTGAACATGGATTTATCTACACAGCCCTCTGGATGAACATGGAAATATCCACACCGCTATCTGTGTAAACATGCATACATCTTAACGGCTATCTGTATAAACATGGAAATATCTACATTGCTATCTGTATGAACATGGAAATATCTACACCACTATCTGTTTGAAGATGGAAATATATACACCGCTATCTGCATGAAAATGGAAATATCTACACAGCTATCTGCATATACATGGAAATATCTACATAGCTATCTCTTTACACATGGAAATAACTACACCGCTTTCTGTATGAACATGGAAATGTCTACACCACCATCTGTATGAACATATAAATATCTTCACCGCCATCTGTATTAAGATGGAGATATCAACACCGCTATCTGAATAAACATGGAAATGCCTACACCGCTATCTGTATAAACATGGAAATATCTACACCGCTATCTGTATAAACATGGAAATATCTACACTGCTACCTGTATAAACATGGAAATATCAGCACCGCTATCTGTATGAACATGGAAATATCTACACCGCTATCTGTATGAACATGGAAATATCTACTCCGCTATCTGTATGAACATGGAAATATCTACAAAGCTATCTGAATGAACATGGAAATATCTACACCGCTATCTGTTTGAACATGTAAATATCTACACCGCTATCTGCAAGAAAATGGAAATATCTACAAAGCTATCTGCATGTACATGGAAATATCTACACCGCTATCTGTTTGAACATGTAAATATCTACAAAGCTATCTGAATGAACATGGAAATATCTACACCGCTATCTGTTTGAACATGTAAATATCTACACCGCTATCTGCATGAAAATGGAAATATCTACAAAGCTATCTGCATGTACATGGAAATATCTACACAGCTATCTCTTTGCACATGGAAATAACTACAACGCTATATCTATAAACATGGAAATATCTACACCGCTATCTGTATAAACATGGAAATATCAACACCGCTATCTGTATAAACATGGAAATATCTACACCACTACCTGTATAAACTTGGAAATATCAGCACCGCTATCTGTATGAACATGGAATTATCCACACCGCTATCTGTATGAACATGGAAATATCTACACCGCTATCTGTATGAACATGGAAATATCTACACCGCTATCTGTATGAACATGGAAATATCTACAACGCTGTCTGCATGAAAATGGAAATATCTACACAGCTATCTGCATACACATGGAAATATCTACACAGCTATCTCTTAACACATGGAAATAAGTACTCCGCTATCTCTATAAACATGGAAATATCTACACCGCCATCTGTATGAACATGGAAATATCTCCACCGCAATCTGTATGAACATATAAATATCTACACCGCCATCTGTATTAAGAAAGAAATATCTAAACCGCTATCTGTATGAACATTGAAATATCTACACCGCTATCTGTATGAACATTGAAATATCTACACCGCTGCCTGTATAAACATGGAAATATCAGCACCGCTATCTGTATGAACACGGAAATATCTACACCGCTATCTGTACGAACATGGAAATATCTAAACAGCTATCTGCATGAAAATAGAAATATCTACACAGCTATCTGCATATACATGGAAATATCTACAAAGCTATCTCTTTACACATGGAAATAACTACACCGCTATCTCTATAAACACGGAAATATCTACACCGCCATCTGTATGAACATGGAAATATCTGCACCGCCATCTGTATAAACATATAAATATCTACACCGCCATCTGTATTAAGATGGAGATATCTACACCGCTATCTGTATAAACTTGGAAATATCTACACCGCTATCTGTATAAACATGGAAATACCTACACCGCTATCTGTATAAACATGGAAATATCTACACCTCTACCTGTATAAACATGGAAATATCAGCACTGCTATCTGTATGAACATGGAAATATCTACACCGCTATCTCTATGGACATGGAAATATCTACTCTGCTATCTGTATGAACATGGAAATAGCTACACCGCTATCTGTGTGAACATGGAAATATCTACACCGCTATCTGTATGAACATGGAAATATCTACACCGCTATCTGTATGAACATGGATATATCTACACAGCCATCTGGATGAACATGGAAATATCTACACCGCTTTCAGTTTGAACATGGAAATATCTAAACCGCTATCTGCATGAAAATGGAAATATATACACAGCTATCTGCATATATATGGAAATATCTACAGAGCTATCTCTTTACACATGGAAATAACTATACCGCTATCTGTATGAACATGGAAATATCTTCACCGCCATCTGTAGGAACATGGATATATCTACACAGCCATCTGGATGAACATGGAAATATCTACACCGCTATCAGTTTGAACATGGAAATATCTACACCGCTATCTGCATGAAAATGGAAATATCTACAAAGCTATCTGCATATACATGGAAATATCTACACAGCTATCTCTTTACAAATGGAAATAACTACAAAGCTATATCTATAAACATGGAAATATCTACACCGCCATCTGCATGAACATGGAAATATCTGCACCACCATCAGTATGAACATATAAATTTCTACACAACCATCTGGATTAAGAAGGAAATATCTAAACCGCTATCTGTATGAACATTGAAATATCTACACCGCTATCTGTATGAACATGGAAATATCTACACCGCTATCTGTGTAAACATGCATACACCTTCACCGCTATCTGTATAAACATGGAAATATCTACAACGCTATCTGCATGAACATGGAAATATCTACACCGCTATCTGTACGAACATGGAAATATCTAAACCGCTATCTGCATGAAAATAGAAATATCTACACAGCTATCTGCATATACATGGAAATATCTACATAGCTATCTCTTTACACATGGAAATAACTACACCGCTATCTGTATGAACATGGAAATGTCTACACCACCATCTGTATGAACATATAAATATCTTCACCGCCATCTGTATTAAGATGGAGATATCAACACCGCTATCTGAATAAACATGGAAATGCCTACACCGCTATCTGTATAAACATGGAAATATCTACACCGCTATCTGTATAAACATGGAAATATCTACACTGCTACCTGTATAAACATGGAAATATCAGCACCGCTATCTGTATGAACATGGAAATATCTACACCGCTATCTGTATGAACATGGAAATATCTACTCCGCTATCTGTATGAACATGGAAATATCTACAAAGCTATCTGAATGAACATGGAAATATCTACACCGCTATCTGTTTGAACATGTAAATATCTACACCGCTATCTGCAAGAAAATGGAAATATCTACAAAGCTATCTGCATGTACATGGAAATATCTACACCGCTATCTGTTTGAACATGTAAATATCTACAAAGCTATCTGAATGAACATGGAAATATCTACACCGCTATCTGTTTGAACATGTAAATATCTACACCACTATCTGCATGAAAATGGAAATATCTACAAAGCTATCTGCATGTACATGGAAATATCTACACAGCTATCTCTTTGCACATGGAAATAACTACAACGCTATATCTATAAACATGGAAATATCTACACCGCTATCTGTATAAACATGGAAATATCAACACCGCTATCTGTATAAACATGGAAATATCTACACCACTACCTGTATAAACTTGGAAATATCAGCACCGCTATCTGTATGAACATGGAATTATCCACACCGCTATCTGTATGAACATGGAAATATCTACACCGCTATCTGTATGAACATGGAAATATCTACACCGCTATCTGTATGAACATGGAAATATCTACAACGCTGTCTGCATGAAAATGGAAATATCTACACAGCTATCTGCATACACATGGAAATATCTACACAGCTATCTCTTAACACATGGAAATAAGTACTCCGCTATCTCTATAAACATGGAAATATCTACACCGCCATCTGTATGAACATGGAAATATCTCCACCGCAATCTGTATGAACATATAAATATCTACACCGCCATCTGTATTAAGAAAGAAATATCTAAACCGCTATCTGTATGAACATTGAAATATCTACACCGCTATCTGTATGAACATTGAAATATCTACACCGCTGCCTGTATAAACATGGAAATATCAGCACCGCTATCTGTATGAACACGGAAATATCTACACCGCTATCTGTACGAACATGGAAATATCTAAACAGCTATCTGCATGAAAATAGAAATATCTACACAGCTATCTGCATATACATGGAAATATCTACAAAGCTATCTCTTTACACATGGAAATAACTACACCGCTATCTCTATAAACACGGAAATATCTACACCGCCATCTGTATGAACATGGAAATATCTGCACCGCCATCTGTATAAACATATAAATATCTACACCGCCATCTGTATTAAGATGGAGATATCTACACCGCTATCTGTATAAACTTGGAAATATCTACACCGCTATCTGTATAAACATGGAAATACCTACACCGCTATCTGTATAAACATGGAAATATCTACACCTCTACCTGTATAAACATGGAAATATCAGCACTGCTATCTGTATGAACATGGAAATATCTACACCGCTATCTCTATGGACATGGAAATATCTACTCTGCTATCTGTATGAACATGGAAATAGCTACACCGCTATCTGTGTGAACATGGAAATATCTACACCGCTATCTGTATGAACATGGAAATATCTACACCGCTATCTGTATGAACATGGATATATCTACACAGCCATCTGGATGAACATGGAAATATCTACACCGCTTTCAGTTTGAACATGGAAATATCTAAACCGCTATCTGCATGAAAATGGAAATATATACACAGCTATCTGCATATATATGGAAATATCTACAGAGCTATCTCTTTACACATGGAAATAACTATACCGCTATCTGTATGAACATGGAAATATCTTCACCGCCATCTGTAGGAACATGGATATATCTACACAGCCATCTGGATGAACATGGAAATATCTACACCGCTATCAGTTTGAACATGGAAATATCTACACCGCTATCTGCATGAAAATGGAAATATCTACAAAGCTATCTGCATATACATGGAAATATCTACACAGCTATCTCTTTACAAATGGAAATAACTACAAAGCTATATCTATAAACATGGAAATATCTACACCGCCATCTGCATGAACATGGAAATATCTGCACCACCATCAGTATGAACATATAAATTTCTACACAACCATCTGTATTAAGAAGGAAATATCTAAACCGCTATCTGTATGAACATTGAAATATCTACACCGCTATCTGTATGAACATGGAAATATCTACACCGCTATCTGTGTAAACATGCATACACCTTCACCGCTATCTGTATAAACATGGAAATATCTACAACGCTATCTGCATGAACATGGAAATATCTACACCGCTATCTGTACGAACATGGAAATATCTAAACCGCTATCTGCATGAAAATAGAAATATCTACACAGCTATCTGCATATACATGGAAATATCTACATAGCTATCTCTTTACACATGGAAATAACTACACCGCTATCTGTATGAACATGGAAATGTCTACACCACCATCTGTATGAACATATAAATATCTTCACCGCCATCTGTATTAAGATGGAGATATCAACACCGCTATCTGAATAAACATGGAAATGCCTACACCGCTATCTGTATAAACATGGAAATATCTACACCGCTATCTGTATAAACATGGAAATATCTACACTGCTACCTGTATAAACATGGAAATATCAGCACCGCTATCTGTATGAACATGGAAATATCTACACCGCTATCTGTATGAACATGGAAATATCTACTCCGCTATCTGTATGAACATGGAAATATCTACAAAGCTATCTGAATGAACATGGAAATATCTACACCGTTATCTGTTTGAACATGTAAATATCTACACCGCTATCTGCAAGAAAATGGAAATATCTACAAAGCTATCTGCATGTACATGGAAATATCTACACCGCTATCTGTTTGAACATGTAAATATCTACAAAGCTATCTGAATGAACATGGAAATATCTACACCGCTATCTGTTTGAACATGTAAATATCTACACCACTATCTGCATGAAAATGGAAATATCTACAAAGCTATCTGCATGTACATGGAAATATCTACACAGCTATCTCTTTGCACATGGAAATAACTACAACGCTATATCTATAAACATGGAAATATCTACACCGCTATCTGTATAAACATGGAAATATCAACACCGCTATCTGTATAAACATGGAAATATCTACACCACTACCTGTATAAACTTGGAAATATCAGCACCGCTATCTGTATGAACATGGAATTATCCACACCGCTATCTGTATGAACATGGAAATATCTACACCGCTATCTGTATGAACATGGAAATATCTACACCGCTATCTGTATGAACATGGAAATATCTACAACGCTGTCTGCATGAAAATGGAAATATCTACACAGCTATCTGCATACACATGGAAATATCTACACAGCTATCTCTTAACACATGGAAATAAGTACTCCGCTATCTCTATAAACATGGAAATATCTACACCGCCATCTGTATGAACATGGAAATATCTCCACCGCAATCTGTATGAACATATAAATATCTACACCGCCATCTGTATTAAGAAAGAAATATCTAAACCGCTATCTGTATGAACATTGAAATATCTACACCGCTATCTGTATGAACATTGAAATATCTACACCGCTGCCTGTATAAACATGGAAATATCAGCACCGCTATCTGTATGAACACGGAAATATCTACACCGCTATCTGTACGAACATGGAAATATCTAAACAGCTATCTGCATGAAAATAGAAATATCTACACAGCTATCTGCATATACATGGAAATATCTACAAAGCTATCTCTTTACACATGGAAATAACTACACCGCTATCTCTATAAACACGGAAATATCTACACCGCCATCTGTATGAACATGGAAATATCTGCACCGCCATCTGTATAAACATATAAATATCTACACCGCCATCTGTATTAAGATGGAGATATCTACACCGCTATCTGTATAAACTTGGAAATATCTACACCGCTATCTGTATAAACATGGAAATACCTACACCGCTATCTGTATAAACATGGAAATATCTACACCTCTACCTGTATAAACATGGAAATATCAGCACTGCTATCTGTATGAACATGGAAATATCTACACCGCTATCTCTATGGACATGGAAATATCTACTCTGCTATCTGTATGAACATGGAAATAGCTACACCGCTATCTGTGTGAACATGGAAATATCTACACCGCTATCTGTATGAACATGGAAATATCTACACCGCTATCTGTATGAACATGGATATATCTACACAGCCATCTGGATGAACATGGAAATATCTACACCGCTTTCAGTTTGAACATGGAAATATCTAAACCGCTATCTGCATGAAAATGGAAATATATACACAGCTATCTGCATATATATGGAAATATCTACAGAGCTATCTCTTTACACATGGAAATAACTATACCGCTATCTGTATGAACATGGAAATATCTTCACCGCCATCTGTAGGAACATGGATATATCTACACAGCCATCTGGATGAACATGGAAATATCTACACCGCTATCAGTTTGAACATGGAAATATCTACACCGCTATCTGCATGAAAATGGAAATATCTACAAAGCTATCTGCATATACATGGAAATATCTACACAGCTATCTCTTTACAAATGGAAATAACTACAAAGCTATATCTATAAACATGGAAATATCTACACCGCCATCTGCATGAACATGGAAATATCTGCACCACCATCCGTATGAACATATAAATTTCTACACAACCATCTGTATTAAGAAGGAAATATCTAAACCGCTATCTGTATGAACATTGAAATATCTACACCGCTATCTGTATGAACATGGAAATATCTACACCGCTATCTGTGTAAACATGCATACACCTTCACCGCTATCTGTATAAACATGGAAATATCTACAACGCTATCTGCATGAACATGGAAATATCTACACCGCTATCTGTACGAACATGGAAATATCTAAACCGCTATCTGCATGAAAATAGAAATATCTACACAGCTATCTGCATATACATGGAAATATCTACACAGCTATCTCTTTACACATGGAAATAACTATACCGCCATCTGTATGAACATGGAAATATCTGCACCGCCATCTGTATAAACATATAAATATCTACACCGCCATCTGTATTAAGATGGAGATATCTACACCGCTATCTGTATAAACATGGAAATACCTACACCGCTATCTGTATAAACATGGAAATACCTACACCGCTACCTGTATAAACATGGAAATATCAGCACCGCTATCTGTATGAAAATGGAAATATCTACACCGCTATCTCTATGAACATGGAAATATCTACACCGCTATCTGTATGAACATGGAAATAGCTACACTGCTATCTGTATGAACATGGAAATATCTACACCACTATCTGTAGGAACATGGAAATATCTACACTGCTATCTCTATGAACATGGATATATCTACACAGCCATCTGGATGAACATGGAAATATCTACACCGCTATCTGCATGAACATGGAAATATCTACACCGCTATCTGTGTCAACATGCATACATCTTCACCGCAATCTGTATAAGCATGGAAATATCAACACCGCTATCTGTATGAACTTGTAAATATCTACACCGCTATCTGTTTGAACATGGAAATATCTAAACCGCTATCTGTATGAACATGGAAATATCTACACCGCTATCTGTATGAACATGGAGATATCTACACCGCTATCTGTATAAACATGGAAATATCTACACCGCTATCTGTTTGAACATGGAAATATCTAAACTGCTATCTGTATGAACATGGAGATATCTACACCGCTATATGTATGAACATGGAAATACCTTCACCGCCATCTGTATGAACATGGATATATCTACACAGCCATCTGGATGAACATGGATATATCGACACAGCCCTCTGGATGAACATGGAAATATCCACACCGCTATCTGTGTAAACATGCATACATCTTCACCGCTATCTGTATAAACATGGAAATATCTGCACCGCTATCTGTATGAACATGGAAATATCTACACCGCTATCTGTTTGAAGATGGAAATATATACACCGCTATCTGCATGAAAATGGAAATATCTACACAGCTATCTGCATGAAAATGGAAATACCTACACAGCTATCTGCATATACATGGAAATATCTACACAGCTATCTCTTTACACATGGAAATAACTACACCGCTATCTGTAGGAACATGGAAATATCTACACCGCCATCTGTATGAACATGGAAATATCTGCACCGCCATCTTTATGAACATATAAATATCTACACTGCCATCTGTATTAAGATGGAGATATCTACACCGCTATCTGAATAAACATGGAAATATCTACACCGCTATCTGTATAAACATGGGAATATCAGCACCGCTATCTGTATGAACATGGAAATATCAGCCCTTCTATCTGTATGAACATGGAGATATCTACACCGACATCTGTATGAACATGGATATATCTACACAGCCATCTGGAGGAACATGGAAATATCTACGCCGCTATCTGTATGAGCATGGAAATAGCTACACCGCTATCTGTATGAACATGGAAATATCTACACCGCTATCTGTATGAACATGGAAATATCTACACCGCTATCTGTATGAACAAGGAAATATCTTCACCGCCATCTGTACGAACATGGATATATCTACAGTGCCATCTGGATGAACATGGAAATATCTACACCGCCATCGGTATTAACATATAAATATCTACTCCGCCATCTGTATTAAGATGGAGATTTCTACACCGCTATCTGAATAAACCTGGAAATATCTACAACGCTATCTGAATAAACATGGAAATATCTACACCGGTATCTGGATAAACATGGAAATTTCTACACCGCTATCTGTACGAACATGGAAATATCTACAACGCTATCTGTATGAACATGGAAATAGCTACACCGCTATCTGTATGAACATGGAAATAGCTACACCACTATCTGTATGAACATGGAAATAACTACACCGCTATCTGTATGAACATGGATATATCTACACAGCCATCTGGATGAACATGGATATATCTACACCGCTATCTGTATGAACATGGAAATATCTACACCGCTATCTGTGTAAACATGCATACATCTTCACCGCTATCTGTATAAACATGGAAATATCTACACCGCTATCTGTATGAACATGGAAATAGCTACACCGCTATCTGTATGAACATGGAAATATCTACACCGCTATCTGTATGAACATGGATATATCTACACAGCCATCTGGATGAACATGGAAATATCTACACCGCTATCTGTGTATACATGCTTACATCTTCACCGCTATCTGTATAAACATGGAAATATCTACACCGCTATCTGAATGAACATGGAAATATCTGCACCGCTCTCTGTATGAACATGGAAATATCTACACCGCTATATGTTTGAACATGGAAATATCTACAGCGCTATCTGCATGAAAATGGAAATATCTACACTGCTATCAGCATATACATGGAAATATCTACACAGCTATCTCTTTAAACATGGAAATAACTACTACGATATCTGTATGAACATGGAAATATCTACAACGCCATCTGAACGAACATGGAAATATCTGCACCGCCATCTGTATGAACATATAAATATCTACACCGCCATCTGTATAAATATGGAGATATCTACACCGCTATCTGTATAAACATGGAAATATCTACACCGCTACCTGTATAAACATGGAAATATCAGCACCGCTATCTGTATTAACATGGAAATATCTACACCGCTATCTGTATGAACATGGAAATATCTACACCGCCATCTGTATGAACATGGAAATATCCGCACCGCCATCTGTATGAACATATAAATATCTACACCGCCATCTGTATTAAGATGGAGATATCTACACCGCTATCTGTATAAACCTGGAAATATCTACACTGCTATCTGTATAAACATGGAAATATCTACACCGCTATCTGTATAAACATGGAAATATCAGCACCGCTATCTGTATGAACATGGAAATATCAGCCCCTCTATCTGTATGAACCTGGAGATGTCTACACGGCCATCTGTATGAACATGGATATATCTACACAGCCATCTGGATGAACATGGAAATATCTGCACCGCTATCTGGATGAACATGGAAATAGCTACACCGCTATCTGTATGAACATGAAAATATCTACACCGCTATCTGTATGAACATGGAAATATCTACACCGCTATCTGTATGAACATGGAAATATCTTCACCGCCATCTGAACGAACATGGATATATCTGCAGAGCCATCTGGATGAACATGGAAATATCTACACCGCCACCTGTATGAACATATAAATATCTACACCGCCATCTGTATTAAGATGGAGATATCTACACCGCTATCTGTATAAACCTGGAAATATCTACACTGCTATCTGTATAAACATGGAAATATCTACACCGATACCTGTATAAACATGGAAATATCAGCACCGCTATCTGTAGGAACATGGAAATATCTACACCGCTATCTGCATGAAAATGGAAATATATACACTGGTATCTGCATATACATGGAAATATCTACACAGCTATCTCTTTACACATGGAAATAACTACACCGCTATCTGTATGAACATGGATATATCTACACAGCCCTCTGGATGAACATGGAAATATCCACACCGCTATCTGTGTAAACATGCATACATCTTCACCGCTATCTGTATAAACATGGAAATATCTACACCGCTATCTGTATGAACATGGAAATATCTACACCGCTATCTGTTTGAAGATGGAAATATCTACACCGCTATCTGCATGAAAATGGAAATATCTACAAAGATATCTGCATATACATGGAAATATCAACACAGCTATCTCTTTACACATGGAAATAACTACACCGCTATATCTATAAACATGGAAATATCTACACCGCCATGTGTATGAACATGGAAATATCTGCACCGCCATCTGTATGAACATATAAATATCTACACCGCCATCTCTATTAAGAAGGAAATATCTAAACCGCTATCAGTATAAACATGGAAATATCTACACCGCTGCCTGTATAAACTTGGAAATATCAGCACCGCCCTCTGTATCAAAATGGATATATCTACACCGCTATCTGTATGAACATGGAAATATCTACACGGCTATCTGTATGAACATGGAGATAGCTACACCGTTATATGTATAACATGGAAATAGCTACACGGCTATCTGTATGAACATGGAAATATCTACACCGCTATCTGTATGAACATGGATATATCTACACAGCCATCTGGATGAACATGGAAATATATATACACCGCTATCTGTATGAACATGGAAATATCTACACCACTATCTGTATGAACATGGATATATCTACACAGCCATCTGGATGAACATGGAAATATCTACACCGCTATCTGTGTAAACATGCATAGATCTTCACCGCTACGTTTATAAACATGGAAATATCTACACCGCTATCTGTATGAACATGGAAATATCCACACCGCTATCTGTATGAACATGGAAATATCTACACCGCTATCTGTTTGAACATGGAAATATCTACACCGCTATCTGCATGAAAATGGAAATATCTACACTGCTATCTGCATATACATTTAAATATCGACACAGCTATCTCTTTACACATGGAAATAACTACACCGCTATCTGTATGAACATGGAAATATCTACACCGCCATCTGTATGAACACGGAAATATCTGCACCGCCATCTGTATGAACATATAAATATCTACACCGCCATCTGTATTTAGATGGAGATATCTACACTGCTATCTGTATAAACATGGAAATATCTACACTGCCATCTGTATGAACATATAAATATCTACACAGCCATCTGTATTAAGAAGGAAATATCTAAACCGCTATCTGTATAAACATGGAAATATCTACACCGCAGCCTGTATAAACAAGGAAATATCAGCACCGCTATCTGTATGAACATGGAAATATCTACACCGCTATCTGTATGAACATGGAAATATCTACTCCGCTATCTGTATGAACATGGAAATAGCTACACCGCTATCTGTATGAACATGGATATATCTACACAGCCATCTGGATGAACATGGAAATATCTACACCGCTATCTGTATAAACATGGAAATATCTACACTGCTATCTGTATGAACATGGAAATATCTAAACCGGTATCTGTATGAACATGGAAATATCTACACCGCTATCTGTTTGAACATGGAAATATCTAAACCGCTATCTGCATGAAAATGGAAATATCTACACTGCTATCTGCATATACATTTAAATATCTACACAGCTATCTCTTTACACATGGAAATAACTACACTGCTATCTGCATGAACATGGAAATATCTGCACCACCATCTGTATGAACATGGAAATATCTGCACTGCCATCTGTATGAACATATAAATATCTACACCGCAATCTGTATTAAGATAGAGATATCTCCACTGCTATCTGTATAAACATGGAAATATCTACACCGCTATCTGTATAAACATGGAAATATCTACACCACTACCTGTATAAACATGGAAATATCAGCACCGCTATCTGTATGAACTTGGAAATATCTACACTGCCATCTGTATGAACATGGAAATATCTACACCGCTATCTCTATGAACATGGAAATATCTAAACCGCTATCTGTATGAACATGGAAATATCTACACCGCTATCTGTTTGAACTTGGAAATATCTACACCGCTGTCTGCATGAAAATGGAAATATCTACACAGCTATCTGCATATACATGGAAATATCTACACCGCCATCTCTATAAACATGGAAATATCTACTCCACCATCTGTATGAACATGGAAATATGTGCACCGCCATCTGTATGAACATATAAATATCTACACCGCCATCTGTATTAAGAAAGATATATCTAAACCGCTATCTGTATGAACATGGAAATATCTACACCGCTATCTGTATGAACATGGAAATATCTACACCGCTATCTGTGTAAACATGCATACATCTTCACCGCTATCTGTATAAACATGGAAATGTCTACAAGGCTATCTGTATGAACATGGAAATATCTACACCGCTATCTGTAATAACATGGAAATATCTAAACCGCTATCTGCATGAAAATAGAAATATCTACACAGCCATCTGCATATACATGGAAATATCTACACAGCTATCTCTTTACACATGGAAATAACTACACCGCTATCTGTATGAACATGGAAATATCTGCACCGCCATCTGTATGAACACATAAATATCTACACCGCCATCTGTATTAAGGTGGAGATACCTACACCGCTATCTGTATGAACATGGGAATATCTACACCGCTATCTGTATGAACATGGATATATCTACACAGCCCTCTTGATGAACATGGAAATATCCACACCGCTATCTGTGTAAACATGCATATATCTTCACCGCTATCTTTAGAAACATGGAAATATCTACACCGCTATCTGTATGAACATGGAAATATCTACACCGCTATCTGTTTGAAAATGGAAATATATACACCGCTATCTTCATGAAAATGGAAATATCTACACAGCTATCTGCATATAGATGGAAATATCTACACAGCTATCTCTTTACACATGGAAATAACTACACCACTATCTGTATGAACATGGAAATATCTACACCGCCATCTGTATGAACATGGAAATATCTGCACCGCCATCTGTATGAACATATAAATATCTACACCGCCATCTGTATTAAGATGGAGATATCTACACCGCTATCTGAATAAACATGGAAATATCTACACCGCTATCTGTATAAACATGGAAATATCTACACCGCTATGTGTATAACCATGGAAATATCTACACCGCTACCTGTATAAACATGGAAATATCAGCACCGCTATCTGTATGAACATGGAAATATCTACACCGCTATCTGTATGAACATGCAAATATCTACACTGCTATCTGTATGAACATGGAAATATCTACAAAGCTATCTGAATGAACATGGAAAAATCTACACCGCTATCTGTTTGAACATGGAAATATCTACACCGCTATCTGCATGAAAATGGAAATATCTACACTGCTATCTGCATATACATGGAAATATCTACACAGCTATCTCTTTACACATGGAAATAACTACACCGCTATATCTATAAACATGGAAATATCTACACCGCCATCTGTATGAACATGGAAATATCTGCACCGCCATCTGTATGAATATATAAATATCTACACCGCCATCTGTATTAAGAAGGAAATATCTAAACCGCTATCTGTATAAACAAGGAAATATCTACACCGCTGCCTGTATAAACATGGAAATATCAGCACCGCTCTCTGTATGAAAGTGGAAATATCTACACCGCTATCTGTATGAACATGCAAATATCTACACTGCTATCTGTATGAACATGGAAATAGCTACACCATTATCTATATGAAAATGGAAATAGCTACACCGCTATCTGTATGAACATGGAAATATCTACACCGCTATTTGTATGAACATGGATATATCTACACAGCCATCTGTCTGAATATGGAAATATCTACACCGCTATCTGTATGAACATGGAAATATCTACACCGCTATCTGTATGAACATGGATATATCTACACAGCCATCTGGATGAACATGGAAATATCTACACCGCTATCTGTGCAAATATGCTTACATCTTCACCACTATCTGTATAAACATGGAAGTATCTGCACCGCTATCGGTATGAACTTGGAAATATCTACACCGCTATCTGTATGAACATGGAAATACCTACACCACTATCTGTTTGGACATGGAAATATCTACACCGCTATCTGCATGAAATTGGAAATATCTACACTGCTATCTGCATATACATTTAAATATCTACACAGCTATCTCTTTACACATGGAAATAACCACACGACTATCTGTATGAACATGGAAATAACTACACCGCCATCTGTATGAACATGGAAGTATCTGCACCACCATCTGTATGAACATATAAATATCTACACCGCCATCTGTATTAAGATGGAGATATCTACACTGCTATCTGTATAAACATGGAAATATCTACACCGCCTTCTGTATGAACATATAAATACACCACCATCTGTATTAAGAAGGAAATATCTAAACCGCTATCTGTATAAACATGGAAATATCTACACCGCTGCCTGTATAAACATGGAAATATCAGCACCGCTATCTGTATGAACATGGAAATATCTACACCGCTATCTGTAGGAACATGGAAATAGCTACACCGCTGCCTGTATAAACATGGAAATATCAGCACAGCTATCTGTATGAACATGGAAAAATCTACACCACTATCTGTATGAACATGGATATATTTACACAGCCATCTGGATGAACATGGAAATATCTACACCACTATCTGTATGAACATGGAAATATATACACCGCTATCTGTGTAAACATGCATACATCTTCACCGCTATCAGTATAAACATGGAAATATCTACACCGCTATCTGTATGAACATGGAAATAGCTACACCGCTATCTTTATGAACATGGAAATATCTACACCGCTCTCTGTATGAACATGGATATATCTACACAGCCATCTGGATGAACATGGAAATATCTACACCGCTATCTATGTAAACATGCATACATCTTCACCGCTATCTGTATAAACATGGAAATATCTACACCGCTATCTGTATGAACATGGAAATATCTACACCGCTATCTGTATGAACATGGAAATATCTACACCGCTATCTGTTTGAACATGGAAATATCTACACCACTATCTGCATGAAAATGGAAATATCTACACTGCTATCAGCATATACATGGAAATATCTACACAGCTATCTCTTTACACATGGAAATAACTACACCGCTATCTGTATGAACATGGAAATATCCACACCGCCATCTGTATGAACATGGAAATATCTGCACCGCCATCTGTATGAACATATAAATATCTACACCGCCATCTGTATTAAGATGGAGATATCTACACCGCTAGCTGTATAAACATGGAAATATCTACACCGCTATCTGTATAAACATGGAAATATCTACACCTCTATCTGAATAAACATGGAAATATCTACACTGCTACCTGTATGAACATGGAAATATCAGCACCGCTTTCTGTATGAACATGGAAATATCTACACCGATATCTGTATGAACATGGAAATATCTACACCGCTATCTGTATGAACATGGAAATATCTACACCGCTATCTGTATGAACATGGAAATATCTACACCGCTATCAGTATGAACAAGGAAATATCTACACCGCTATCTGTATGAACATGGAAATATCTACACCGCCATCTGTCTGAACAAGGAAATATCTACACCGCTATCTGTATGAACATGGAAATATCTACACCACCATCTGTCTGAACATGGAAATATCTACACCTCTATCTGTATGAACATGGAAATAGCTTCACCGTTATCTGTATGAAAATGGAAATAGCTACACCGCTATCTGTATGAACATGGAAATATCTACACCGCTATTTGTATGAACATGGATATATCTACACAGCCATCTGTCTGAACATGGAAATATCTACACCGCTATCTGTATGAACATGGAAATATCTACACCGCTATCTGTATGAACATGGATATATCTACACAGCCATCTGGATGAACATGGAAATATCTACACCGCTATCTGTGTAAACATGCATACATCTTCACCACAATCTGTATAAACATGGAAATATCTGCACTGCTATCGGTATGAACATGGAAATATCTACACCGCTATCTGTATGAACATGGAAATACCTACACCGCTATCTGTTTGGACATGGAAATATCTACACCGCTATCTGCATGAAATTGGAAATATCTACACTGCTATCTGCATATACATTTAAATATCTACACAGCTATCTCTTTACACATGGAAAAAACTACACCACTATCTGTATGAACATGGAAATAACTACACCGCCATCTGTATGAACATGGAAGTATCTGCACGGCCATCTGTATGAACATATAAATACACCGCCATCTGTATTAAGAAGGAAATATCTAAACCGCTATCTGTATAAACATGGAAATATCTACAATGCTGCCTGTTTAAACATGGAAATATCAGCACCGCTATCTGTATGAACATGGAAATATCTATACCGCTATCTGTAGGAACATGGAAATAGCTACACCGCTGCCTGTATAAACATGGAAATATCAGCACCGCTATCTGTATGAACATGGAAATATCTACACCACTATCTGTATGAACATGGATATATCTACACAGCCATCTGGATGAACATGGAAATATCTACACCACTATCTGTATGAACATGGAAATATCTACACCGCTATCTGTGTAAACATGCATACATCTTCACCGCTATCAGTATAAACATGGAAATATCTACACCGCTATCTGTATGAACATGGAAATAGCTACACCGCTATCTGTATGAACATGGAAATACCTACACCGCTATCTGTATGAACATGGATATATCTACACAGCCATCTGGATGAACATGGAAATATCTACACCGCTATCTGTGTAAACATGCATACATCTTCACCGCTATCTGTATAAACATGGAAATATCTACACCGCTATCTGTATGAACATGGAAATATCTACACCGCTATCTGTATGAACATGGAAATATCTACACCGCTATCTGTTTGAACATGGAAATATCTACACCGCTATCTGCATGAAAATGGAAATATCTAAACTACTATCTGCATATACATGGAAATATCTACACAGCTATCTCTTTACACATGGAAATAACTACACCGCTATCTGTATGAACATGGAAATATCCACACCGCCATCTGTATGAACATGGAAATATCTGCACCGCCATCTGTATGAACATATAAATATCTACACCGCCATCTGTATGAACATATAAATATCTACACCGCCATCTGTATTAAGATGGAGATATCTACACCGCTATCTGCATAAACATGGAAATATCTACACCGCTATCTGTATAAACATGGAAATATCAACACCGCTATCTGTATAAACATGGAAATATCTACACAGCTACCTGTATAAACATGGAAATATCAGCACCGCTTTCTGTATGAACATGGAAATATCTACACCGCTATCTGTATGAACATGGAAATATCTACACCGCTATCTGTATGAACATGGAAATATCTACACCGCTATCAGTATGAACAAGGAAATATCTACACTGCTATCTGTATGAACATGGATATATCTACACAGCCCTCTGGATGAACATGGAAATATCCACACCGCTGTCTGTGTAAACATGCATACATCTTCACCGCTATCTGTATAAACATGGAAATATCTACACCGCTATCTGTATGAACATGGAAATATCTACAACGCTATCTGTTTGAAGATGGAAATATATACACCGCTATCTGCATGAAAACGGAAATATCTACACAGCTATCTGCATATACATGGAAATATCTACACAGCTATCTCTTTACACATGGAAATAACTACACCGCTATCTGTATGAACATGGAAATATCTACACCGCCATCTGTCTGAACATGGAAATATCTACACCGCTATCTGTATGAACATGGAAATATCTACACCGCTATCTGTGTGAACATGGATATATCTACACAGCCATCTGGATGAACATGGAAATATCTACACCGCTATCTGTATAAACATGGAAATACCTACACCGCTATCTGTATAAACATGGAAATATCTACACCGCTACCTGTATAAACATGGAAATATCAGCACCGCTATCTGTATGAACATGGAAATATCTACACCGCTATCTCTATGAACATGGAAATATCTACACTGCTATCTGTATGAACATGGAAACAGCTACACCGCTATCTGTATGAACATGGAAATATCTACACCACTATCTGTATGAAGATGGAAATATCTACACCGCTATCTGTATGAACATGGATATATCTACACAGCCATCTGGATGAACATGGAAATATCTACACCGCTATCAGTTTGAACATGGAAATATCTAAACCGCTATCTGCATGAAAATGGAAATATATTCACAGCTATCTGCATATACATGGAAATAACTACACAGCTATCTCTTTACACATGGAAATAACTATACCGCTATCTGTATGAACATGGAAATATCTTCACCGCCATCTGTAGGAACATGGATATATCTACACAGCCATCTGGATGAACATGGAAATATCTACACCGCTATCTGTATGAACATGGAAATATCTACAATGCTATCTGTGTAAACATGCATACATCTTCACCGCTATCTGTATAAACATGGAAATATCTACAGTGCTATCTGTATGAACATGGAAATATCTACACCACTATCTGTGTGAACATGGATATATCTACACAGCCATCTGGATGTACATGGAAATGTCTACACCGCTATCTGTGTATACATGCATACATCTTCACCGCTATCTGTAAAAACATGGAAATATCTACACCGCTATCTGTATGAACATGGAAATATCTACACCACTATCTGTTTGAACATGGAAATATCTACACTGCTATCTGCAGGAAAATGGAAATATCTACACTGCTATCTGCATATACATGGAAATATCTACAAAGCTATCTCTTTACACATGGAAATAACTACTCCGCTATCTGTATGAACATGGAAATATCCACACCGCCATCTGTATGAACATGGAAATATCTGCACCGCCATCTGTATGAACATATAAATATCTGCACCGCAATCTGTATTAAGATGGAGACATCTACACTGCTATCTGCATAAACATGGAAATATCTACACCGCTATCTGTATAAAGATGGAAATGTATACACCGCTATCTGTATAAACATGGAAATATCTACACCGCTACCTGTATAAGCATGGAAATATCAGCACCGCTATCTGTATGAACATGGAAATATCTACACCGCTATCTGTATGAACATGGAAATATCTACACCGCTATCTGTATGAACATGGAAATGTCTACACCGCTATCAGTATGAACATGGAAATATCTACACCGCTATCTGTTTGAACATGGATTTATCTACACAGCCCTCTGGATGAACATGGAAATATCCACACCGCTATCTGTGTAAACATGCATACATCTTAACGGCTATCTGTATAAACATGGAAATATCTACATTGCTATCTGTATGAACATGGAAATATCTACACCACTATCTGTTTGAAGATGGAAATATATACACCGCTATCTGCATGAAAATGGAAATATCTACACAGCTATCTGCATATACATGGAAATATCTACATAGCTATCTCTTTACACATGGAAATAACTACACCGCTTTCTGTATGAACATGGAAATGTCTACACCACCATCTGTATGAACATATAAATATCTTCACCGCCATCTGTATTAAGATGGAGATATCAACACCGCTATCTGAATAAACATGGAAATGCCTACACCGCTATCTGTATAAACATGGAAATATCTACACCGCTATCTGTATAAACATGGAAATATCTACACTGCTACCTGTATAAACATGGAAATATCAGCACCGCTATCTGTATGAACATGGAAATATCTACACCGCTATCTGTATGAACATGGAAATATCTACTCCGCTATCTGTATGAACATGGAAATATCTACAAAGCTATCTGAATGAACATGGAAATATCTACACCGCTATCTGTTTGAACATGTAAATATCTACACCGCTATCTGCAAGAAAATGGAAATATCTACAAAGCTATCTGCATGTACATGGAAATATCTACACCGCTATCTGTTTGAACATGTAAATATCTACAAAGCTATCTGAATGAACATGGAAATATCTACACCGCTATCTGTTTGAACATGTAAATATCTACACCGCTATCTGCATGAAAATGGAAATATCTACAAAGCTATCTGCATGTACATGGAAATATCTACACAGCTATCTCTTTGCACATGGAAATAACTACAACGCTATATCTATAAACATGGAAATATCTACACCGCTATCTGTATAAACATGGAAATATCAACACCGCTATCTGTATAAACATGGAAATATCTACACCACTACCTGTATAAACTTGGAAATATCAGCACCGCTATCTGTATGAACATGGAATTATCCACACCGCTATCTGTATGAACATGGAAATATCTACACCGCTATCTGTATGAACATGGAAATATCTACACCGCTATCTGTATGAACATGGAAATATCTACAACGCTGTCTGCATGAAAATGGAAATATCTACACAGCTATCTGCATACACATGGAAATATCTACACAGCTATCTCTTAACACATGGAAATAAGTACTCCGCTATCTCTATAAACATGGAAATATCTACACCGCCATCTGTATGATCATGGAAATATCTCCACCGCAATCTGTATGAACATATAAATATCTACACCGCCATCTGTATTAAGAAAGAAATATCTAAACCGCTATCTGTATGAACATTGAAATATCTACACCGCTATCTGTATGAACATTGAAATATCTACACCGCTGCCTGTATAAACATGGAAATATCAGCACCGCTATCTGTATGAACACGGAAATATCTACACCGCTATCTGTACGAACATGGAAATATCTAAACAGCTATCTGCATGAAAATAGAAATATCTACACAGCTATCTGCATATACATGGAAATATCTACAAAGCTATCTCTTTACACATGGAAATAACTACACCGCTATCTCTATAAACACGGAAATATCTACACCGCCATCTGTATGAACATGGAAATATCTGCACCGCCATCTGTATAAACATATAAATATCTACACCGCCATCTGTATTAAGATGGAGATATCTACACCGCTATCTGTATAAACTTGGAAATATCTACACCGCTATCTGTATAAACATGGAAATACCTACACCGCTATCTGTATAAACATGGAAATATCTACACCTCTACCTGTATAAACATGGAAATATCAGCACTGCTATCTGTATGAACATGGAAATATCTACACCGCTATCTCTATGGACATGGAAATATCTACTCTGCTATCTGTATGAACATGGAAATAGCTACACCGCTATCTGTGTGAACATGGAAATATCTACACCGCTATCTGTATGAACATGGAAATATCTACACCGCTATCTGTATGAACATGGATATATCTACACAGCCATCTGGATGAACATGGAAATATCTACACCGCTTTCAGTTTGAACATGGAAATATCTAAACCGCTATCTGCATGAAAATGGAAATATATACACAGCTATCTGCATATATATGGAAATATCTACAGAGCTATCTCTTTACACATGGAAATAACTATACCGCTATCTGTATGAACATGGAAATATCTTCACCGCCATCTGTAGGAACATGGATATATCTACACAGCCATCTGGATGAACATGGAAATATCTACACCGCTATCAGTTTGAACATGGAAATATCTACACCGCTATCTGCATGAAAATGGAAATATCTACAAAGCTATCTGCATATACATGGAAATATCTACACAGCTATCTCTTTACAAATGGAAATAACTACAAAGCTATATCTATAAACATGGAAATATCTACACCGCCATCTGCATGAACATGGAAATATCTGCACCACCATCAGTATGAACATATAAATTTCTACACAACCATCTGTATTAAGAAGGAAATATCTAAACCGCTATCTGTATGAACATTGAAATATCTACACCGCTATCTGTATGAACATGGAAATATCTACACCGCTATCTGTGTAAACATGCATACACCTTCACCGCTATCTGTATAAACATGGAAATATCTACAACGCTATCTGCATGAACATGGAAATATCTACACCGCTATCTGTACGAACATGGAAATATCTAAACCGCTATCTGCATGAAAATAGAAATATCTACACAGCTATCTGCATATACATGGAAATATCTACATAGCTATCTCTTTACACATGGAAATAACTACACCGCTATCTGTATGAACATGGAAATGTCTACACCACCATCTGTATGAACATATAAATATCTTCACCGCCATCTGTATTAAGATGGAGATATCAACACCGCTATCTGAATAAACATGGAAATGCCTACACCGCTATCTGTATAAACATGGAAATATCTACACCGCTATCTGTATAAACATGGAAATATCTACACTGCTACCTGTATAAACATGGAAATATCAGCACCGCTATCTGTATGAACATGGAAATATCTACACCGCTATCTGTATGAACATGGAAATATCTACTCCGCTATCTGTATGAACATGGAAATATCTACAAAGCTATCTGAATGAACATGGAAATATCTACACCGCTATCTGTTTGAACATGTAAATATCTACACCGCTATCTGCAAGAAAATGGAAATATCTACAAAGCTATCTGCATGTACATGGAAATATCTACACCGCTATCTGTTTGAACATGTAAATATCTACAAAGCTATCTGAATGAACATGGAAATATCTACACCGCTATCTGTTTGAACATGTAAATATCTACACCACTATCTGCATGAAAATGGAAATATCTACAAAGCTATCTGCATGTACATGGAAATATCTACACAGCTATCTCTTTGCACATGGAAATAACTACAACGCTATATCTATAAACATGGAAATATCTACACCGCTATCTGTATAAACATGGAAATATCAACACCGCTATCTGTATAAACATGGAAATATCTACACCACTACCTGTATAAACTTGGAAATATCAGCACCGCTATCTGTATGAACATGGAATTATCCACACCGCTATCTGTATGAACATGGAAATATCTACACCCCTATCTGTATGAACATGGAAATATCTACACCGCTATCTGTATGAACATGGAAATATCTACAACGCTGTCTGCATGAAAATGGAAATATCTACACAGCTATCTGCATACACATGGAAATATCTACACAGCTATCTCTTAACACATGGAAATAAGTACTCCGCTATCTCTATAAACATGGAAATATCTACACCGCCATCTGTATGAACATGGAAATATCTCCACCGCAATCTGTATGAACATATAAATATCTACACCGCCATCTGTATTAAGAAAGAAATATCTAAACCGCTATCTGTATGAACATTGAAATATCTACACCGCTATCTGTATGAACATTGAAATATCTACACCGCTGCCTGTATAAACATGGAAATATCAGCACCGCTATCTGTATGAACACGGAAATATCTACACCGCTATCTGTACGAACATGGAAATATCTAAACAGCTATCTGCATGAAAATAGAAATATCTACACAGCTATCTGCATATACATGGAAATATCTACAAAGCTATCTCTTTACACATGGAAATAACTACACCGCTATCTCTATAAACACGGAAATATCTACACCGCCATCTGTATGAACATGGAAATATCTGCACCGCCATCTGTATAAACATATAAATATCTACACCGCCATCTGTATTAAGATGGAGATATCTACACCGCTATCTGTATAAACTTGGAAATATCTACACCGCTATCTGTATAAACATGGAAATACCTACACCGCTATCTGTATAAACATGGAAATATCTACACCTCTACCTGTATAAACATGGAAATATCAGCACTGCTATCTGTATGAACATGGAAATATCTACACCGCTATCTCTATGGACATGGAAATATCTACTCTGCTATCTGTATGAACATGGAAATAGCTACACCGCTATCTGTGTGAACATGGAAATATCTACACCGCTATCTGTATGAACATGGAAATATCTACACCGCTATCTGTATGAACATGGATATATCTACACAGCCATCTGGATGAACATGGAAATATCTACACCGCTTTCAGTTTGAACATGGAAATATCTAAACCGCTATCTGCATGAAAATGGAAATATATACACAGCTATCTGCATATATATGGAAATATCTACAGAGCTATCTCTTTACACATGGAAATAACTATACCGCTATCTGTATGAACATGGAAATATCTTCACCGCCATCTGTAGGAACATGGATATATCTACACAGCCATCTGGATGAACATGGAAATATCTACACCGCTATCAGTTTGAACATGGAAATATCTACACCGCTATCTGCATGAAAATGGAAATATCTACAAAGCTATCTGCATATACATGGAAATATCTACACAGCTATCTCTTTACAAATGGAAATAACTACAAAGCTATATCTATAAACATGGAAATATCTACACCGCCATCTGCATGAACATGGAAATATCTGCACCACCATCAGTATGAACATATAAATTTCTACACAACCATCTGTATTAAGAAGGAAATATCTAAACCGCTATCTGTATGAACATTGAAATATCTACACCGCTATCTGTATGAACATGGAAATATCTACACCGCTATCTGTGTAAACATGCATACACCTTCACCGCTATCTGTATAAACATGGAAATATCTACAACGCTATCTGCATGAACATGGAAATATCTACACCGCTATCTGTACGAACATGGAAATATCTAAACCGCTATCTGCATGAAAATAGAAATATCTACACAGCTATCTGCATATACATGGAAATATCTACACAGCTATCTCTTTACACATGGAAATAACTATACCGCCATCTGTATGAACATGGAAATATCTGCACCGCCATCTGTATAAACATATAAATATCTACACCGCCATCTGTATTAAGAGGGAGATATCTACACCGCTATCTGTATAAACATGGAAATACCTACACCGCTATCTGTATAAACATGGAAATACCTACACCGCTACCTGTATAAACATGGAAATATCAGCACCGCTATCTGTATGAAAATGGAAATATCTACACCGCTATCTCTATGAACATGGAAATATCTACACCGCTATCTGTATGAACATGGAAATAGCTACACTGCTATCTGTATGAACATGGAAATATCTACACCACTATCTGTAGGAACATGGAAATATCTACACTGCTATCTCTATGAACATGGATATATCTACACAGCCATCTGGATGAACATGGAAATATCTACACCGCTATCTGCATGAACATGGAAATATCTACACCGCTATCTGTGTCAACATGCATACATCTTCACCGCAATCTGTATAAGCATGGAAATATCAACACCGCTATCTGTATGAACTTGTAAATATCTACACCGCTATCTGTTTGAACATGGAAATATCTAAACCGCTATCTGTATGAACATGGAAATATCTACACCGCTATCTGTATGAACATGGAGATATCTACACCGCTATCTGTATAAACATGGAAATATCTACACCGCTATCTGTTTGAACATGGAAATATCTAAACTGCTATCTGTATGAACATGGAGATATCTACACCGCTATATGTATGAACATGGAAATACCTTCACCGCCATCTGTATGAACATGGATATATCTACACAGCCATCTGGATGAACATGGATATATCGACACAGCCCTCTGGATGAACATGGAAATATCCACACCGCTATCTGTGTAAACATGCATACATCTTCACCGCTATCTGTATAAACATGGAAATATCTGCACCGCTATCTGTATGAACATGGAAATATCTACACCGCTATCTGTTTGAAGATGGAAATATATACACCGCTATCTGCATGAAAATGGAAATATCTACACAGCTATCTGCATGAAAATGGAAATACCTACACAGCTATCTGCATATACATGGAAATATCTACACAGCTATCTCTTTACACATGGAAATAACTACACCGCTATCTGTAGGAACATGGAAATATCTACACCGCCATCTGTATGAACATGGAAATATCTGCACCGCCATCTTTATGAACATATAAATATCTACACTGCCATCTGTATTAAGATGGAGATATCTACACCGCTATCTGTATAAACATGGGAATATCAGCACCGCTATCTGTATGAACATGGAAATATCAGCCCTTCTATCTGTATGAACATGGAGATATCTACACCGACATCTGTATGAACATGGATATATCTACACAGCCATCTGGAGGAACATGGAAATATCTACGCCGCTATCTGTATGAGCATGGAAATAGCTACACCGCTATCTGTATGAACATGGAAATATCTACACCGCTATCTGTATGAACATGGAAATATCTACACCGCTATCTGTATGAACAAGGAAATATCTTCACCGCCATCTGTACGAACATGGATATATCTACAGTGCCATCTGGATGAACATGGAAATATCTACACCGCCATCGGTATTAACATATAAATATCTACTCCGCCATCTGTATTAAGATGGAGATTTCTACACCGCTATCTGAATAAACCTGGAAATATCTACACGCTATCTGAATAAACATGGAAATATCTACACCGGTATCTGGATAAACATGGAAATTTCTACACCGCTATCTGTACGAACATGGAAATATCTACAACGCTATCTGTATGAACATGGAAATAGCTACACCGCTATCTGTATGAACATGGAAATAGCTACACCACTATCTGTATGAACATGGAAATAACTACACCGCTATCTGTATGAACATGGATATATCTACACAGCCATCTGGATGAACATGGATATATCTACACCGCTATCTGTATGAACATGGAAATATCTACACCGCTATCTGTGTAAACATGCATACATCTTCACCGCTATCTGTATAAACATGGAAATATCTACACCGCTATCTGTATGAACATGGAAATAGCTACACCGCTATCTGTATGAACATGGAAATATCTACACCGCTATCTGTATGAACATGGATATATCTACACAGCCATCTGGATGAACATGGAAATATCTACACCGCTATCTGTGTATACATGCTTACATCTTCACCGCTATCTGTATAAACATGGAAATATCTACACCGCTATCTGAATGAACATGGAAATATCTGCACCGCTCTCTGTATGAACATGGAAATATCTACACCGCTATATGTTTGAACATGGAAATATCTACAGCGCTATCTGCATGAAAATGGAAATATCTACACTGCTATCAGCATATACATGGAAATATCTACACAGCTATCTCTTTAAACATGGAAATAACTACTACGATATCTGTATGAACATGGAAATATCTACAACGCCATCTGAACGAACATGGAAATATCTGCACCGCCATCTGTATGAACATATAAATATCTACACCGCCATCTGTATAAATATGGAGATATCTACACCGCTATCTGTATAAACATGGAAATATCTACACCGCTACCTGTATAAACATGGAAATATCAGCACCGCTATCTGTATTAACATGGAAATATCTACACCGCTATCTGTATGAACATGGAAATATCTACACCGCCATCTGTATGAACATGGAAATATCCGCACCGCCATCTGTATGAACATATAAATATCTACACCGCCATCTGTATTAAGATGGAGATATCTACACCGCTATCTGTATAAACCTGGAAATATCTACACTGCTATCTGTATAAACATGGAAATATCTACACCGCTATCTGTATAAACATGGAAATATCAGCACCGCTATCTGTATGAACATGGAAATATCAGCCCCTCTATCTGTATGAACCTGGAGATGTCTACACGGCCATCTGTATGAACATGGATATATCTACACAGCCATCTGGATGAACATGGAAATATCTGCACCGCTATCTGGATGAACATGGAAATAGCTACACCGCTATCTGTATGAACATGAAAATATCTACACCGCTATCTGTATGAACATGGAAATATCTACACCGCTATCTGTATGAACATGGAAATATCTTCACCGCCATCTGAACGAACATGGATATATCTGCAGAGCCATCTGGATGAACATGGAAATATCTACACCGCCACCTGTATGAACATATAAATATCTACACCGCCATCTGTATTAAGATGGAGATATCTACACCGCTATCTGTATAAACCTGGAAATATCTACACTGCTATCTGTATAAACATGGAAATATCTACACCGATACCTGTATAAACATGGAAATATCAGCACCGCTATCTGTAGGAACATGGAAATATCTACACCGCTATCTGCATGAAAATGGAAATATCTACACTGGTATCTGCATATACATGGAAATATCTACACAGCTATCTCTTTACACATGGAAATAACTACACCGCTATCTGTATGAACATGGATATATCTACACAGCCCTCTGGATGAACATGGAAATATCCACACCGCTATCTGTGTAAACATGCATACATCTTCACCGCTATCTGTATAAACATGGAAATATCTACACCGCTATCTGTATGAACATGGAAATATCTACACCGCTATCTGTTTGAAGATGGAAATATCTACACCGCTATCTGCATGAAAATGGAAATATCTACAAAGATATCTGCATATACATGGAAATATCAACACAGCTATCTCTTTACACATGGAAATAACTACACCGCTATATCTATAAACATGGAAATATCTACACCGCCATGTGTATGAACATGGAAATATCTGCACCGCCATCTGTATGAACATATAAATATCTACACCGCCATCTCTATTAAGAAGGAAATATCTAAACCGCTATCAGTATAAACATGGAAATATCTACACCGCTGCCTGTATAAACTTGGAAATATCAGCACCGCCCTCTGTATCAAAATGGAGATATCTACACCGCTATGTGTATGAACATGGAAATATCTACACGGCTATCTGTATGAACATGGAGATAGCTACACCGTTATATGTATAACATGGAAATAGCTACACGGCTATCTGTATGAACATGGAAATATCTACACCGCTATCTGTATGAACATGGATATATCTACACAGCCATCTGGATGAACATGGAAATATATATACACCGCTATCTGTATGAACATGGAAATATCTACACCACTATCTGTATGAACATGGATATATCTACACAGCCATCTGGATGAACATGGAAATATCTACACCGCTATCTGTGTAAACATGCATAGATCTTCACCGCTACGTTTATAAACATGGAAATATCTACACCGCTATCTGTATGAACATGGAAATATCCACACCGCTATCTGTATGAACATGGAAATATCTACACCGCTATCTGTTTGAACATGGAAATATCTACACCGCTATCTGCATGAAAATGGAAATATCTACACTGCTATCTGCATATACATTTAAATATCGACACAGCTATCTCTTTACACATGGAAATAACTACACCGCTATCTGTATGAACATGGAAATATCTACACCGCCATCTGTATGAACACGGAAATATCTGCACCGCCATCTGTATGAACATATAAATATCTACACCGCCATCTGTATTTAGATGGAGATATCTACACTGCTATCTGTATAAACATGGAAATATCTACACTGCCATCTGTATGAACATATAAATATCTACACAGCCATCTGTATTAAGAAGGAAATATCTAAACCGCTATCTGTATAAACATGGAAATATCTACACCGCAGCCTGTATAAACAAGGAAATATCAGCACCGCTATCTGTATGAACATGGAAATATCTACACCGCTATCTGTATGAACATGGAAATATCTACTCCGCTATCTGTATGAACATGGAAATAGCTACACCGCTATCTGTATGAACATGGATATATCTACACAGCCATCTGGATGAACATGGAAATATCTACACCGCTATCTGTATAAACATGGAAATATCTACACTGCTATCTGTATGAACATGGAAATA
Source organism: Gorilla gorilla gorilla (assembly GCF_029281585.2). NCBI lineage: Eukaryota > Metazoa > Chordata > Mammalia > Primates > Hominidae > Gorilla > Gorilla gorilla. The sequence continues at coordinate 4,892,758 of NC_073234.2, forward strand.
TCTAAACCGGTATCTGTATGAACATGGAAATATCTACACCGCTATCTGTTTGAACATGGAAATATCTAAACCGCTATCTGCATGAAAATGGAAATATCTACACTGCTATCTGCATATACATTTAAATATCTACACAGCTATCTCTTTACACATGGAAATAACTACACTGCTATCTGCATGAACATGGAAATATCTGCACCACCATCTGTATGAACATGGAAATATCTGCACTGCCATCTGTATGAACATATAAATATCTACACCGCAATCTGTATTAAGATAGAGATATCTCCACTGCTATCTGTATAAACATGGAAATATCTACACCGCTATCTGTATAAACATGGAAATATCTACACCACTACCTGTATAAACATGGAAATATCAGCACCGCTATCTGTATGAACTTGGAAATATCTACACTGCCATCTGTATGAACATGGAAATATCTACACCGCTATCTCTATGAACATGGAAATATCTAAACCGCTATCTGTATGAACATGGAAATATCTACACCGCTATCTGTTTGAACTTGGAAATATCTACACCGCTGTCTGCATGAAAATGGAAATATCTACACAGCTATCTGCATATACATGGAAATATCTACACAGCTATCTGTTAACACATGCAAATAACTACACCGCGATCTCTATAAACATGGAAATATCTACTCCACCATCTGTATGAACATGGAAATATGTGCACCGCCATCTGTATGAACATATAAATATCTACACCGCCATCTGTATTAAGAAAGATATATCTAAACCGCTATCTGTATGAACATGGAAATATCTACACCGCTATCTGTATGAACATGGAAATATCTACACCGCTATCTGTGTAAACATGCATACATCTTCACCGCTATCTGTATAAACATGGAAATGTCTACAAGGCTATCTGTATGAACATGGAAATATCTACACCGCTATCTGTAATAACATGGAAATATCTAAACCGCTATCTGCATGAAAATAGAAATATCTACACAGCCATCTGCATATACATGGAAATATCTACACAGCTATCTCTTTACACATGGAAATAACTACACCGCTATCTGTATGAACATGGAAATATCTGCACCGCCATCTGTATGAACACATAAATATCTACACCGCCATCTGTATTAAGGTGGAGATACCTACACCGCTATCTGTATGAACATGGGAATATCTACACCGCTATCTGTATGAACATGGATATATCTACACAGCCCTCTTGATGAACATGGAAATATCCACACCGCTATCTGTGTAAACATGCATATATCTTCACCGCTATCTTTAGAAACATGGAAATATCTACACCGCTATCTGTATGAACATGGAAATATCTACACCGCTATCTGTTTGAAAATGGAAATATATACACCGCTATCTTCATGAAAATGGAAATATCTACACAGCTATCTGCATATAGATGGAAATATCTACACAGCTATCTCTTTACACATGGAAATAACTACACCACTATCTGTATGAACATGGAAATATCTACACCGCCATCTGTATGAACATGGAAATATCTGCACCGCCATCTGTATGAACATATAAATATCTACACCGCCATCTGTATTAAGATGGAGATATCTACACCGCTATCTGAATAAACATGGAAATATCTACACCGCTATCTGTATAAACATGGAAATATCTACACCGCTATGTGTATAACCATGGAAATATCTACACCGCTACCTGTATAAACATGGAAATATCAGCACCGCTATCTGTATGAACATGGAAATATCTACACCGCTATCTGTATGAACATGCAAATATCTACACTGCTATCTGTATGAACATGGAAATATCTACAAAGCTATCTGAATGAACATGGAAAAATCTACACCGCTATCTGTTTGAACATGGAAATATCTACACCGCTATCTGCATGAAAATGGAAATATCTACACTGCTATCTGCATATACATGGAAATATCTACACAGCTATCTCTTTACACATGGAAATAACTACACCGCTATATCTATAAACATGGAAATATCTACACCGCCATCTGTATGAACATGGAAATATCTGCACCGCCATCTGTATGAATATATAAATATCTACACCGCCATCTGTATTAAGAAGGAAATATCTAAACCGCTATCTGTATAAACAAGGAAATATCTACACCGCTGCCTGTATAAACATGGAAATATCAGCACCGCTCTCTGTATGAAAGTGGAAATATCTACACCGCTATCTGTATGAACATGCAAATATCTACACTGCTATCTGTATGAACATGGAAATAGCTACACCATTATCTCTATGAAAATGGAAATAGCTACACCGCTATCTGTATGAACATGGAAATATCTACACCGCTATTTGTATGAACATGGATATATCTACACAGCCATCTGTCTGAATATGGAAATATCTACACCGCTATCTGTATGAACATGGAAATATCTACACCGCTATCTGTATGAACATGGATATATCTACACAGCCATCTGGATGAACATGGAAATATCTACACCGCTATCTGTGCAAATATGCTTACATCTTCACCACTATCTGTATAAACATGGAAGTATCTGCACCGCTATCGGTATGAACTTGGAAATATCTACACCGCTATCTGTATGAACATGGAAATACCTACACCACTATCTGTTTGGACATGGAAATATCTACACCGCTATCTGCATGAAATTGGAAATATCTACACTGCTATCTGCATATACATTTAAATATCTACACAGCTATCTCTTTACACATGGAAATAACCACACGACTATCTGTATGAACATGGAAATAACTACACCGCCATCTGTATGAACATGGAAGTATCTGCACCACCATCTGTATGAACATATAAATATCTACACCGCCATCTGTATTAAGATGGAGATATCTACACTGCTGTCTGTATAAACATGGAAATATCTACACCGCCTTCTGTATGAACATATAAATACACCACCATCTGTATTAAGAAGGAAATATCTAAACCGCTATCTGTATAAACATGGAAATATCTACACCGCTGCCTGTATAAACATGGAAATATCAGCACCGCTATCTGTATGAACATGGAAATATCTACACCGCTATCTGTAGGAACATGGAAATAGCTACACCGCTGCCTGTATAAACATGGAAATATCAGCACCGCTATCTGTATGAACATGGAAAAATCTACACCACTATCTGTATGAACATGGATATATTTACACAGCCATCTGGATGAACATGGAAATATCTACACCACTATCTGTATGAACATGGAAATATCTACACCGCTATCTGTGTAAACATGCATACATCTTCACCGCTATCAGTATAAACATGGAAATATCTACACCGCTATCTGTATGAACATGGAAATAGCTACACCGCTATCTTTATGAACATGGAAATATCTACACCGCTCTCTGTATGAACATGGATATATCTACACAGCCATCTGGATGAACATGGAAATATCTACACCGCTATCTATGTAAACATGCATACATCTTCACCGCTATCTGTATAAACATGGAAATATCTACACCGCTATCTGTATGAACATGGAAATATCTACACCGCTATCTGTTTGAACATGGAAATATCTACACCGCTATCTGCATGAAAATGGAAATATCTACACTGCTATCAGCATATACATGGAAATATCTACACAGCTATCTCTTTACACATGGAAATAACTACACCGCTATCTGTATGAACATGGAAATATCCACACCGCCATCTGTATGAACATGGAAATATCTGCACCGCCATCTGTATGAACATATAAATATCTACACCGCCATCTGTATTAAGATGGAGATATCTACACCGCTAGCTGTATAAACATGGAAATATCTACACCGCTATCTGTATAAACATGGAAATATCTACACCTCTATCTGAATAAACATGGAAATATCTACCCTGCTACCTGTATGAACATGGAAATATCTGCACCGCTTTCTGTATGAACATGGAAATATCTACACCGATATCTGTATGAACATGGAAATATCTACACCGCTATCTGTATGAACATGGAAATATCTACACCGCTATCTGTATGAACATGGAAATATCTACACCGCTATCAGTATGAACAAGGAAATATCTACACCGCTATCTGTATGAACATGGAAATATCTACACCGCCATCTGTCTGAACAAGGAAATATCTACACCGCTATCTGTATGAACATGGAAATATCTACACCACCATCTGTCTGAACATGGAAATATCTACACCTCTATCTGTATGAACATGGAAATAGCTTCACCGTTATCTGTATGAAAATGGAAATAGCTACACCGCTATCTGTATGAACATGGAAATATCTACACCGCTATTTGTATGAACATGGATATATCTACACAGCCATCTGTCTGAACATGGAAATATCTACACCGCTATCTGTATGAACATGGAAATATCTACACCGCTATCTGTATGAACATGGATATATCTACACAGCCATCTGGATGAACATGGAAATATCTACACCGCTATCTGTGTAAACATGCATACATCTTCACCACAATCTGTATAAACATGGAAATATCTGCACTGCTATCGGTATGAACATGGAAATATCTACACCGCTATCTGTATGAACATGGAAATACCTACACCGCTATCTGTTTGGACATGGAAATATCTACACCGCTATCTGCATGAAATTGGAAATATCTACACTGCTATCTGCATATACATTTAAATATCTACACAGCTATCTCTTTACACATGGAAAAAACTACACCACTATCTGTATGAACATGGAAATAACTACACCGCCATCTGTATGAACATGGAAGTATCTGCACGGCCATCTGTATGAACATATAAATACACCGCCATCTGTATTAAGAAGGAAATATCTAAACCGCTATCTGTATAAACATGGAAATATCTACAATGCTGCCTGTTTAAACATGGAAATATCAGCACCGCTATCTGTATGAACATGGAAATATCTATACCGCTATCTGTAGGAACATGGAAATAGCTACACCGCTGCCTGTATAAACATGGAAATATCAGCACCGCTATCTGTATGAACATGGAAATATCTACACCACTATCTGTATGAACATGGATATATCTACACAGCCATCTGGATGAACATGGAAATATCTACACCACTATCTGTATGAACATGGAAATATCTACACCGCTATCTGTGTAAACATGCATACATCTTCACCGCTATCAGTATAAACATGGAAATATCTACACCGCTATCTGTATGAACATGGAAATAGCTACACCGCTATCTGTATGAACATGGAAATACCTACACCGCTATCTGTATGAACATGGATATATCTACACAGCCATCTGGATGAACATGGAAATATCTACACCGCTATCTGTGTAAACATGCATACATCTTCACTGCTATCTGTATAAACATGGAAATATCTACACCGCTATCTGTATGAACATGGAAATATCTACTCCGCTATCTGTATGAACATGGAAATATCTACACCGCTATCTGTTTGAACATGGAAATATCTACACCGCTATCTGCATGAAAATGGAAATATCTAAACTACTATCTGCATATACATGGAAATATCTACACAGCTATCTCTTTACACATGGAAATAACTACACCGCTATCTGTATGAACATGGAAATATCCACACCGCCATCTGTATGAACATGGAAATATCTGCACCGCCATCTGTATGAACATATAAATATCTACACCGCCATCTGTATGAACATATAAATATCTACACCGCCATCTGTATTAAGATGGAGATATCTACACCGCTATCTGCATAAACATGGAAATATCTACACCGCTATCTGTATAAACATGGAAATATCAACACCGCTATCTGTATAAACATGGAAATATCTACACAGCTACCTGTATAAACATGGAAATATCAGCACCGCTTTCTGTATGAACATGGAAATATCTACACCGCTATCTGTATGAACATGGAAATATCTACACCGCTATCTGTATGAACATGGAAATATCTACACCGCTATCAGTATGAACAAGGAAATATCTACACTGCTATCTGTATGAACATGGATATATCTACACAGCCCTCTGGATGAACATGGAAATATCCACACCGCTGTCTGTGTAAACATGCATACATCTTCACCGCTATCTGTATAAACATGGAAATATCTACACCGCTATCTGTATGAACATGGAAATATCTACAACGCTATCTGTTTGAAGATGGAAATATATACACCGCTATCTGCATGAAAACGGAAATATCTACACAGCTATCTGCATATACATGGAAATATCTACACAGCTATCTCTTTACACATGGAAATAACTACACCGCTATCTGTATGAACATGGAAATATCTACACCGCCATCTGTCTGAACATGGAAATATCTACACCGCTATCTGTATGAACATGGAAATATCTACACCGCTATCTGTGTGAACATGGATATATCTACACAGCCATCTGGATGAACATGGAAATATCTACACCGCTATCTGTGTAAACATGCATACATCTTCACCACTATCTGTATAAACATGGAAATATCTGCATCGCTATCGGTATGAACATGGAAATATCTACACCGCTATCTGTATGAACATGGAAATACCTACACCGCTATCTGTTTGGACATGGAAATATCTACACCGCTATCTGCATATACATTTAAATATCTACACAGCTATCTCTTTACTCATGGAAATAACTACACCACTATCTGTATGAACATGGAAATAACTACACCGCCATCTGTATGAACATGGAAATATCTGCAACGCCATCTGTATGAACATATAAATATCTACACCGCCATCTGTATTAAGATGGAGATATCTACACTGCTATCTGTATTAACATGGAAATATCTACACCGCCATCTGTATGAACATATAAATACGCCGCCATCTGTATTAAGAAGGAAATATCTAAACCGCTATCTGTATAAACATGGAAATATCTACACCGCTGCCTGTATAAACATGGAAATATCAGCACCGCTATCTGTATCAACATGGAAATATCTACACCGCTATCTGTAGGAACATGGAAATAGCTACACCGCTGCCTGTATAAACATGGAAATATCAGCACCGCTATCTGTATGAACATGGAAATTTCTACACCACAATCTGTATGAACATGGATAAATCTACACAGCCATCTGGATGAACATGGAAATATCTACACCACTATCTTTATGAACATGGAAATATCTACACCGCTATCTGTGTAAACATGCATACATCTTCACCGCTATCAGGATAAACATGGAAATATCTACACCGCTATCTGTATGAAGATGGAAATAGCTACACCGCTATCTGTATGAACATGGAAACATCTACACCGCTATCTGTATGAATATGGATATATCTACACAGCCATCTGGATGAACATGGAAATATCTACACGGCTATCTGTGTAAACATGCATACATCTTCACCGCTATCTGTATAAACATGGAAATATCTACACCACTATCTGTATGAACATGGAAATACCTACACCGCTATCTGTATGAACATGGAAATATCTACACCGCTATCTGTTTGAACATGGAAATATCTACACCGCTATCTGCATGAAAATGGAAATATCTACACTGCTATCAGCATATACATGGAAATATCTACACAGCTATCTCTTTACGCATGGAAATAACTACACCGCTATCTGTATGAACATGGAAATATCCACACCGCTTCTTTATGAACATGGAAATATCTGCACCGCCATCTGTATGAACATATAAATATCTACACCGCCATCTGTATTAAGATGGAGATATCTACACCGCTATCTGTATAAACATGGAAATATCTACACCGCTATCTGTATAAACATGGAAATATCTACACCGCTACCTGTATAAACATGGAAATATCTACACCGCTACCTGTATAAACATGGAAATATCTACACCGCTATCTGTATGAACATGGAAATATCTACACCGCTATCAGTATGAACAAGGAAATATCTACACCGCTATCTGTATGAACATGGATATATCTACACAGCCCTCTGGATGAACATGGAAATATCCACACCGCTATCTGTGTAAACATGCATACATCTTCACCGCTATCTGTATAAACATGGAAATATCTACACCGCTATCTGTATGAACATGGAAATATCTACACCGCTATCTGTTTGAAGATGGAAATATATACACCGATATCTGCATGAAAACGGAAATATCTACACAGCTATCTGCATATACATGGAAATATCTACACAGCTATCTCTTTACACATGGAAATAACTACACCGCTATCTGTATGAACATGGAAATATCTACACCGCCATCTGTATGAACATGGAAATATCTGCACCGCCATCTGTATGAACATATAAATATCTACACCGCCATCTGTATTAAGACGGAGATATCTTCACTGCTATCTGAATAATCATGGAAATATCTACACCGCTATCTGTATAAACATGGAAATATCTACACCGCTATCTGTATAACCATGGAAATATCTACACCGCTACCTGTATAAACATGGAAATATCAGCACCGCTATCTGTATGAACATGGAAATATCTACACCGCTGCCTGTATAAACATGGAAATATCAGCACGGCTATCTGTATGAACATGGAAATATCTACACCGCTATCTGTATGAACATGGAAATAACTACACCGCTATCTGTATGAACATGGAAATAGCTACACCGTTATCTGTATGAACATGGAAATAGCTACACCACTATCTGTATGAACATGGAAATATCTACACCGCTATCTGTATGAACATGGATATATCTACACAGCCATCTGGATGAACATGGAAACATCTACACCGCTATCTGTATGAACATGGAAATATCTACACCACTATCTGTATGAACATGGATATATCTACACAGCCATCTGGATGAACATGGAAATATCTACACCGCTATCGGTGTAAACATGCATAGATCTTCACCGCTACCTCTATAAACATGGAAATATCCTCACCGCTATCTGTATGAACATGGAAATATCCACACCGCTATCTGTATGAACATGGAAATATCTACACCGCTATCTGGTTGAACATGGAAATGTCTACACCGCTATCTGCATGAAAATGGAAATATCTACACTGCTATCTGCATATACATTTAAATATCTACACAGCTATCTCTTTACACATGGAGATAACTACACCGCTATCTGTATGAACATGGAAATATCTACACCGCCATCTGAATGAACAGGGAAATATCTGCACCGCCATCTGTATGAACATATAAATATCTACACCGCCATCTGTATTAAGAAGGAAATATCTAAACCGCTATCTGTATAAACAAGGAAATATCTACACCGCTGCCTGTATAAACATGGAAATATCAGCACCGCTCTCTGTATGAAAGTGGAAATATCTACACCGCTATCTGTATGAACATGCAAATATCTACACTGCTATCTGTATGAACATGGAAATAGCTACACCATTATCTCTATGAAAATGGAAATAGCTACACCGCTATCTGTATGAACATGGAAATATCTACACCGCTATTTGTATGAACATGGATATATCTACACAGCCATCTGTCTGAATATGGAAATATCTACACCGCTATCTGTATGAACATGGAAATATCTACACCGCTATCTGTATGAACATGGATATATCTACACAGCCATCTGGATGAACATGGAAATATCTACACCGCTATCTGCGTAAATATGCTTACATCTTCACCACTATCTGTATAAACATGGAAGTATCTGCACCGCTATCGGTATGAACTTGGAAATATCTACACCGCTATCTGTATGAACATGGAAATACCTACACCACTATCTGTTTGGACATGGAAATATCTACACCGCTATCTGCATGAAATTGGAAATATCTACACTGCTATCTGCATATACATTTAAATATCTACACAGCTATCTCTTTACACATGGAAATAACCACACGACTATCTGTATGAACATGGAAATAACTACACCGCCATCTGTATGAACATGGAAGTATCTGCACCACCATCTGTATGAACATATAAATATCTACACCGCCATCTGTATTAAGATGGAGATATCTACACTGCTATCTGTATAAACATGGAAATATCTACACCGCCATCTGTATGAACATATAAATACACCACCATCTGTATTAAGAAGGAAATATCTAAACCGCTATCTGTATAAACATGGAAATATCTACACCGCTGCCTGTATAAACATGGAAATATCAGCACCGCTATCTGTATGAACATGGAAATATCTGCACCGCTATCTGTAGGAACATGGAAATAGCTACACCGCTGCCTGTATAAACATGGAAATATCAGCACCGCTATCTGTATGAACATGGAAAAATCTACACCACTATCTGTATGAACATGGATATATTTACACAGCCATCTGGATGAACATGGAAATATCTACACCACTATCTGTATGAACATGGAAATATCTACACCGCTATCTGTGTAAACATGCATACATCTTCACCGCTATCAGTATAAACATGGAAATATCTACACCGCTATCTGTATGAACATGGAAATAGCTACACCGCTATCTTTATGAACATGGAAATATCTACACCGCTCTCTGTATGAACATGGATATATCTACACAGCCATCTGGATGAACATGGAAATATCTACACCGCTATCTATGTAAACATGCATACATCTTCACCGCTATCTGTATAAACATGGAAATATCTACACCGCTATCTGTATGAACATGGAAATATCTACACCGCTATCTGTATGAACATGGAAATATCTACACCGCTATCTGTTTGAACATGGAAATATCTACACAGCTATCTGCATGAAAATGGAAATATCTACACTGCTATCAGCATATACATGGAAATATCTACACAGCTATCTCTTTACACATGGAAATAACTACACCGCTATCTGTATGAACATGGAAATATCCACACCGCCATCTGTATGAACATGGAAATATCTGCACCGCCATCTGTATGAACATATAAATATCTACACCGCCATCTGTATTAAGATGGAGATATCTACACCGCTAGCTGTATAAACATGGAAATATCTACACCGCTATCTGTATAAACATGGAAATATCTACACCTCTATCTGAATAAACATGGAAATATCTACACTGCTACCTGTATGAACATGGAAATATCAGCACCGCTTTCTGTATGAACATGGAAATATCTACACCGATATCTGTATGAACATGGAAATATCTACACCGCTATCTGTATGAACATGGAAATATCTACACCGCTATCTGTATGAACATGGAAATATCTACACCGCTATCAGTATGAACAAGGAAATATCTACACCGCTATCTGTATGAACATGGAAATATCTACACCGCCATCTGTCTGAACAAGGAAATATCTACACCGCTATCTGTATGAACATGGAAATATCTACACCACCATCTGTCTGAACATGGAAATATCTACACCTCTATCTGTATGAACATGGAAATAGCTTCACCGTTATCTGTATGAAAATGGAAATAGCTACACCGCTATCTGTATGAACATGGAAATATCTACACCGCTATTTGTATGAACATGGATATATCTACACAGCCATCTGTCTGAACATGGAAATATCTACACCGCTATCTGTATGAACATGGAAATATCTACACCGCTATCTGTATGAACATGGATATATCTACACAGCCATCTGGATGAACATGGAAATATCTACACCGCTATCTGTGTAAACATGCATACATCTTCACCAAAATCTGTATAAACATGGAAATATCTGCACTGCTATCGGTATGAACATGGAAATATCTACACCGCTATCTGTATGAACATGGAAATACCTACACCGCTATCTGTTTGGACATGGAAATATCTACACCGCTATCTGCATGAAATTGGAAATATCTACACTGCTATCTGCATATACATTTAAATATCTACACAGCTATCTCTTTACACATGGAAAAAACTACACCACTATCTGTATGAACATGGAAATAACTACACCGCCATCTGTATGAACATGGAAGTATCTGCACGGCCATCTGTATGAACATATAAATACACCGCCATCTGTATTAAGAAGGAAATATCTAAACTGCTATCTGTACAAACATGGAAATATCTACAATGCTGCCTGTTTAAACATGGAAATATCAGCACCGCTATCTGTATGAACATGGAAATATCTATACCGCTATCTGTAGGAACATGGAAATAGCTACACCGCTGCCTGTATAAACATGGAAATATCAGCACCGCTATCTGTATGAACATGGAAATATCTACAAAACTATCTGTATGAACATGGATATATCTACACAGCCATCTGGATGAACATGGAAATATCTACACCACTATCTGTATGAACATGGAAATATCTACACCGCTATCTGTGTAAACATGCATACATCTTCACCGCAATCAGTATAAACATGGAAATATCTACACCGCTATCTGTATGAACATGGAAATAGCTATACCGCTATCTGTATGAACATGGAAATACCTACACCGCTATCTGTATGAACATGGATATATCTACACAGCCATCTGGATGAACATGGAAATATCTACACCGCTATCTGTGTAAACATGCATACATCTTCACCGCTATCTGTATAAACATGGAAATATCTACACCGCTATCTGTATGAACATGGAAATATCTACACCGCTATCTGTATGAACATGGAAATATCTACACCGCTATCTGTTTGAACATGGTAATATCTACACCGCTATCTGCATGAAAATGGAAATATCTAAACTACTATCTGCATATACATGGAAATATCTACACAGCTATCTCTTTACACATGGAAATAACTACACCGCTATCTGTATGAACATGGAAATATCCACACCGCCATCTGTATGAACATGGAAATATCTGCACCGCCATCTGTATGAACATATAAATATCTACACCGCCATCTGTATGAACATATAAATATCTACACCGCCATCTGTATTAAGATGGAGATATCTACACCGCTATCTGCATAAACATGGAAATATCTACACCGCTATCTGTATAAACATGGAAATATCAACACCGCTATCTGTATAAACATGGAAATATCTACACAGCTACCTGTATAAACATGGAAATATCAGCACCGCTTTCTGTATGAACATGGAAATATCTACACCGCTATCTGTATGAACATGGAAATATCTACACCGCTATCTGTATGAACATGGAAATATCTACACCGCTATCAGTATGAACAAGGAAATATCTACACTGCTATCTGTATGAACATGGATATATCTACACAGCCCTCTGGATGAACATGGAAATATCCACACCGCTGTCTGTGTAAACATGCATACATCTTCACCGCTATCTGTATAAACATGGAAATATCTACACCGCTATCTGTATGAACATGGAAATATCTACAACGCTATCTGTTTGAAGATGGAAATATATACACCGCTATCTGCATGAAAACGGAAATATCTACACAGCTATCTGCATATACATGGAAATATCTACACAGCTATCTCTTTACACATGGAAATAACTACACCGCTATCTGTATGAACATGGAAATATCTACACCGCCATCTGTCTGAACATGGAAATATCTACACCGCTATCTGTATGAACATGGAAATATCTACACCGCTATCTGTGTGAACATGGATATATCTACACAGCCATCTGGATGAACATGGAAATATCTACACCGCTATCTGTGTAAACATGCATACATCTTCACCACTATCTGTATAAACATGGAAATATCTGCATCGCTATCGGTATGAACATGGAAATATCTACACCGCTATCTGTATGAACATGGAAATACCTACACCGCTATCTGTTTGGACATGGAAATATCTACACCGCTATCTGCATATACATTTAAATATCTACACAGCTATCTCTTTACTCATGGAAATAACTACACCACTATCTGTATGAACATGGAAATAACTACACCGCCATCTGTATGAACATGGAAATATCTGCAACGCCATCTGTATGAACATATAAATATCTACACCGCCATCTGTATTAAGATGGAGATATCTACACTGCTATCTGTATTAACATGGAAATATCTACACCGCCATCTGTATGAACATATAAATACGCCGCCATCTGTATTAAGAAGGAAATATCTAAACCGCTATCTGTATAAACATGGAAATATCTACACCGCTGCCTGTATAAACATGGAAATATCAGCACCGCTATCTGTATCAACATGGAAATATCTACACCGCTATCTGTAGGAACATGGAAATAGCTACACCGCTGCCTGTATAAACATGGAAATATCAGCACCGCTATCTGTATGAACATGGAAATTTCTACACCACAATCTGTATGAACATGGATATATCTACAGAGCCATCTGGATGAACATGGAAATATCTACACCACTATCTGTATGAACATGGAAATATCTACACCGCTATCTGTGTAAACATGCATACATCTTCACCGCTATCAGTATAAACATGGAAATATCTACACCGCTATCTGTATGAAGATGGAAATAGCTACACCGCTATCTGTATGAACATGGAAACATCTACACCGCTATCTGTATGAATATGGATATATCTACACATCCATCTGGATGAACATGGAAATATCTACACGGCTATCTGTGTAAACATGCATACATCTTCACCGCTATCTGTATAAACATGGAAATATCTACACCACTATCTGTATGAACATGGAAATACCTACACCGCTATCTGTATGAACATGGAAATATCTACACCGCTATCTGTTTGAACATGGAAATATCTACACCGCTATCTGCATGAAAATGGAAATATCTACACTGCTATCAGCATATACATGGAAATATCTACACAGCTATCTCTTTACACATGGAAATAACTACACCGCTATCTGTATGAACATGGAAATATCCACACCGCTTCTTTATGAACATGGAAATATCTGCACCGCCATCTGTATGAACATATAAATATCTACACCGCCATCTGTATTAAGATGGAGATATCTACACCGCTATCTGTATAAACATGGAAATATCTACACCGCTATCTGTATAAACATGGAAATATCTACACCGCTACCTGTATAAACATGGAAATATCTACACCGCTACCTGTATAAACATGGAAATATCTACACCGCTATCTGTATGAACATGGAAATATCTACACCGCTATCAGTATGAACAAGGAAATATCTACACCGCTATCTGTATGAACATGGATATATCTACACAGCCCTCTGGATGAACATGGAAATATCCACACCGCTATCTGTGTAAACATGCATACATCTTCACCGCTATCTGTATAAACATGGAAATATCTACACCGCTATCTGTATGAACATGGAAATATCTACACCGCTATCTGTTTGAAGATGGAAATATATACACCGATATCTGCATGAAAACGGAAATATCTACACAGCTATCTGCATATACAAGGAAATATCTACACAGCTATCTCTTTACACATGGAAATAACTACACCGCTATCTGTATGAACATGGAAATATCTACACCGCCATCTGTATGAACATGGAAATATCTGCACCGCCATCTGTATGAACATATAAATATCTACACCGCCATCTGTATTAAGATGGAGATATCTACACCGCTAGCTGTATAAACATGGAAATATCTACACCGCTATCTGTATAAACATGGAAATATCTACACCTCTATCTGAATAAACATGGAAATATCTACACTGCTACCTGTATGAACATGGAAATATCAGCACCGCTTTCTGTATGAACATGGAAATATCTACACCGATATCTGTATGAACATGGAAATATCTACACCGCTATCTGTATGAACATGGAAATATCTACACCGCTATCTGTATGAACATGGAAATATCTACACCGCTATCAGTATGAACAAGGAAATATCTACACCGCTATCTGTATGAACATGGAAATATCTACACCGCCATCTGTCTGAACAAGGAAATATCTACACCGCTATCTGTATGAACATGGAAATATCTACACCACCATCTGTCTGAACATGGAAATATCTACACCTCTATCTGTATGAACATGGAAATAGCTTCACCGTTATCTGTATGAAAATGGAAATAGCTACACCGCTATCTGTATGAACATGGAAATATCTACACCGCTATTTGTATGAACATGGATATATCTACACAGCCATCTGTCTGAACATGGAAATATCTACACCGCTATCTGTATGAACATGGAAATATCTACACCGCTATCTGTATGAACATGGATATATCTACACAGCCATCTGGATGAACATGGAAATATCTACACCGCTATCTGTGTAAACATGCATACATCTTCACCACAATCTGTATAAACATGGAAATATCTGCACTGCTATCGGTATGAACATGGAAATATCTACACCGCTATCTGTATGAACATGGAAATACCTACACCGCTATCTGTTTGGACATGGAAATATCTACACCGCTATCTGCATGAAATTGGAAATATCTACACTGCTATCTGCATATACATTTAAATATCTACACAGCTATCTCTTTACTCATGGAAATAACTACACCACTATCTGTATGAACATGGAAATAACTACACCGCCATCTGTATGAACATGGAAATATCTGCAACGCCATCTGTATGAACATATAAATATCTACACCGCCATCTGTATTAAGATGGAGATATCTACACTGCTATCTGTATTAACATGGAAATATCTACACCGCCATCTGTATGAACATATAAATACGCCGCCATCTGTATTAAGAAGGAAATATCTAAACCGCTATCTGTATAAACATGGAAATATCTACACCGCTGCCTGTATAAACATGGAAATATCAGCACCGCTATCTGTATCAACATGGAAATATCTACACCGCTATCTGTAGGAACATGGAAATAGCTACACCGCTGCCTGTATAAACATGGAAATATCAGCACCGCTATCTGTATGAACATGGAAATTTCTACACCACAACCTGTATGAACATGGATATATCTACAGAGCCATCTGGATGAACATGGAAATATCTACACCACTATCTGTATGAACATGGAAATATCTACACCGCTATCTGTGTAAACATGCATACATCTTCACCGCTATCAGTATAAACATGGAAATATCTACACCGCTATCTGTATGAAGATGGAAATAGCTACACCGCTATCTGTATGAACATGGAAACATCTACACCGCTATCTGTATGAATATGGATATATCTACACATCCATCTGGATGAACATGGAAATATCTACACGGCTATCTGTGTAAACATGCATACATCTTCACCGCTATCTGTATAAACATGGAAATATCTACACCACTATCTGTATGAACATGGAAATACCTACACCGCTATCTGTATGAACATGGAAATATCTACACCGCTATCTGTTTGAACATGGAAATATCTACACCGCTATCTGCATGAAAATGGAAATATCTACACTGCTATCAGCATATACATGGAAATATCTACACAGCTATCTCTTTACACATGGAAATAACTACACCGCTATCTGTATGAACATGGAAATATCCACACCGCTTCTTTATGAACATGGAAATATCTGCACCGCCATCTGTATGAACATATAAATATCTACACCGCCATCTGTATTAAGATGGAGATATCTACACCGCTATCTGTATAAACATGGAAATATCTACACCGCTATCTGTATAAACATGGAAATATCTACACCGCTACCTGTATAAACATGGAAATATCTACACCGCTACCTGTATAAACATGGAAATATCTACACCGCTATCTGTATGAACATGGAAATATCTACACCGCTATCAGTATGAACAAGGAAATATCTACACCGCTATCTGTATGAACATGGATATATCTACACAGCCCTCTGGATGAACATGGAAATATCCACACCGCTATCTGTGTAAACATGCATACATCTTCACCGCTATCTGTATAAACATGGAAATATCTACACCGCTATCTGTATGAACATGGAAATATCTACACCGCTATCTGTTTGAAGATGGAAATATATACACCGATATCTGCATGAAAACGGAAATATCTACACAGCTATCTGCATATACAAGGAAATATCTACACAGCTATCTCTTTACACATGGAAATAACTACACCGCTATCTGTATGAACATGGAAATATCTACACCGCCATCTGTATGAACATGGAAATATCTGCACCGCCATCTGTATGAACATATAAATATCTACACCGCCATCTGTATTAAGATGGAGATATCTACACCGCTAGCTGTATAAACATGGAAATATCTACACCGCTATCTGTATAAACATGGAAATATCTACACCTCTATCTGAATAAACATGGAAATATCTACACTGCTACCTGTATGAACATGGAAATAT
The DNA here is from genome assembly GCF_029281585.2 of Gorilla gorilla gorilla. Classification (NCBI taxonomy): domain Eukaryota; kingdom Metazoa; phylum Chordata; class Mammalia; order Primates; family Hominidae; genus Gorilla; species Gorilla gorilla. Next base: position 4,911,064 of record NC_073234.2, read on the forward strand.
CAGCACCGCTTTCTGTATGAACATGGAAATATCTACACCGATATCTGTATGAACATGGAAATATCTACACCGCTATCTGTATGAACATGGAAATATCTACACCGCTATCTGTATGAACATGGAAATATCTACACCGCTATCAGTATGAACAAGGAAATATCTACACCGCTATCTGTATGAACATGGAAATATCTACACCGCCATCTGTCTGAACAAGGAAATATCTACACCGCTATCTGTATGAACATGGAAATATCTACACCACCATCTGTTTGAACATGGAAATATCTACACCTCTATCTGTATGAACATGGAAATAGCTTCACCGTTATCTGTATGAAAATGGAAATAGCTACACCGCTATCTGTATGAACATGGAAATATCTACACCGCTATTTGTATGAACATGGATATATCTACACAGCCATCTGTCTGAACATGGAAATATCTACACCGCTATCTGTATGAACATGGAAATATCTACACCGCTATCTGTATGAACATGGATATATCTACACAGCCATCTGGATGAACATGGAAATATCTACACCGCTATCTGTGTAAACATGCATACATCTTCACCACAATCTGTATAAACATGGAAATATCTGCACTGCTATCGGTATGAACATGGAAATATCTACACCGCTATCTGTATGAACATGGAAATACCTACACCGCTATCTGTTTGGACATGGAAATATCTACACCGCTATCTGCATGAAATTGGAAATATCTACACTGCTATCTGCATATACATTTAAATATCTACACAGCTATCTCTTTACACATGGAAAAAACTACACCACTATCTGTATGAACATGGAAATAACTACACCGCCATCTGTATGAACATGGAAGTATCTGCACGGCCATCTGTATGAACATATAAATACACCGCCATCTGTATTAAGAAGGAAATATCTAAACTGCTATCTGTATAAACATGGAAATATCTACAATGCTGCCTGTTTAAACATGGAAATATCAGCACCGCTATCTGTATGAACATGGAAATATCTATACCGCTATCTGTAGGAACATGGAAATAGCTACACCGCTGCCTGTATAAACATGGAAATATCAGCACCGCTATCTGTATGAACATGGAAATATCTACAAAACTATCTGTATGAACATGGATATATCTACACAGCCATCTGGATGAACATGGAAATATCTACACCACTATCTGTATGAACATGGAAATATCTACACCGCTATCTGTGTAAACATGCATACATCTTCACCGCAATCAGTATAAACATGGAAATATCTACACCGCTATCTGTATGAACATGGAAATAGCTACACCGCTATCTGTATGAACATGGAAATACCTACACCGCTATCTGTATGAACATGGATATATCTACACAGCCATCTGGATGAACATGGAAATATCTACACCGCTATCTGTGTAAACATGCATACATCTTCACCGCTATCTGTATAAACATGGAAATATCTACACCGCTATCTGTATGAACATGGAAATATCTACACCGCTATCTGTATGAACATGGAAATATCTACACCGCTATCTGTTTGAACATGGAAATATCTACACCGCTATCTGCATGAAAATGGAAATATCTAAACTACTATCTGCATATACATGGAAATATCTACACAGGTATCTCTTTACACATGGAAATAACTACACCGCTATCTGTATGAACATGGAAATATCCACACCGCCATCTGTATGAACATGGAAATATCTGCACCGCCATCTGTATGAACATATAAATATCTACACCGCCATCTGTATGAACATATAAATATCTACACCGCCATCTGTATTAAGATGGAGATATCTACACCGCTATCTGCATAAACATGGAAATATCTACACCGCTATCTGTATAAACATGGAAATATCAACACCGCTATCTGTATAAACATGGAAATATCTACACAGCTACCTGTATAAACATGGAAATATCAGCACCGCTTTCTGTATGAACATGGAAATATCTACACCGCTATCTGTATGAACATGGAAATATCTACACCGCTATCTGTATGAACATGGAAATATCTACACCGCTATCAGTATGAACAAGGAAATATCTACACTGCTATCTGTATGAACATGGATATATCTACACAGCCCTCTGGATGAACATGGAAATATCCACACCGCTGTCTGTGTAAACATGCATACATCTTCACCGCTATCTGTATAAACATGGAAATATCTACACCGCTATCTGTATGAACATGGAAATATCTACAACGCTATCTGTTTGAAGATGGAAATATATACACCGCTATCTGCATGAAAACGGAAATATCTACACAGCTATCTGCATATACATGGAAATATCTACACAGCTATCTCTTTACACATGGAAATAACTACACCGCTATCTGTATGAACATGGAAATATCTACACCGCCATCTGTCTGAACATGGAAATATCTACACCGCTATCTGTATGAACATGGAAATATCTACACCGCTATCTGTGTGAACATGGATATATCTACACAGCCATCTGGATGAACATGGAAATATCTACACCGCTATCTGTGTAAACATGCATACATCTTCACCACTATCTGTATAAACATGGAAATATCTGCATCGCTATCGGTATGAACATGGAAATATCTACACCGCTATCTGTATGAACATGGAAATACCTACACCGCTATCTGTTTGGACATGGAAATATCTACACCGCTATCTGCATATACATTTAAATATCTACACAGCTATCTCTTTACTCATGGAAATAACTACACCACTATCTGTATGAACATGGAAATAACTACACCGCCATCTGTATGAACATGGAAATATCTGCAACGCCATCTGTATGAACATATAAATATCTACACCGCCATCTGTATTAAGATGGAGATATCTACACTGCTATCTGTATTAACATGGAAATATCTACACCGCCATCTGTATGAACATATAAATACGCCGCCATCTGTATTAAGAAGGAAATATCTAAACCGCTATCTGTATAAACATGGAAATATCTACACCGCTGCCTGTATAAACATGGAAATATCAGCACCGCTATCTGTATCAACATGGAAATATCTACACCGCTATCTGTAGGAACATGGAAATAGCTACACCGCTGCCTGTATAAACATGGAAATATCAGCACCGCTATCTGTATGAACATGGAAATTTCTACACCACAATCTGTATGAACATGGATATATCTACAGAGCCATCTGGATGAACATGGAAATATCTACACCACTATCTGTATGAACATGGAAATATCTACACCGCTATCTGTGTAAACATGCATACATCTTCACCGCTATCAGTATAAACATGGAAATATCTACACCGCTATCTGTATGAAGATGGAAATAGCTACACCGCTATCTGTATGAACATGGAAACATCTACACCGCTATCTGTATGAATATGGATATATCTACACAGCCATCTGGATGAACATGGAAATATCTACACGGCTATCTGTGTAAACATGCATACATCTTCACCGCTATCTGTATAAACATGGAAATATCTACACCACTATCTGTATGAACATGGAAATACCTACACCGCTATCTGTATGAACATGGAAATATCTACACCGCTATCTGTTTGAACATGGAAATATCTACACCGCTATCTGCATGAAAATGGAAATATCTACACTGCTATCAGCATATACATGGAAATATCTACACAGCTATCTCTTTACACATGGAAATAACTACACCGCTATCTGTATGAACATGGAAATATCCACACCGCTTCTTTATGAACATGGAAATATCTGCACCGCCATCTGTATGAACATATAAATATCTACACCGCCATCTGTATTAAGATGGAGATATCTACACCGCTATCTGTATAAACATGGAAATATCTACACCGCTATCTGTATAAACATGGAAATATCTACACCGCTACCTGTATAAACATGGAAATATCTACACCGCTACCTGTATAAACATGGAAATATCTACACCGCTATCTGTATGAACATGGAAATATCTACACCGCTATCAGTATGAACAAGGAAATATCTACACCGCTATCTGTATGAACATGGATATATCTACACAGCCCTCTGGATGAACATGGAAATATCCACACCGCTATCTGTGTAAACATGCATACATCTTCACCGCTATCTGTATAAACATGGAAATATCTACACCGCTATCTGTATGAACATGGAAATATCTACACCGCTATCTGTTTGAAGATGGAAATATATACACCGATATCTGCATGAAAACGGAAATATCTACACAGCTATCTGCATATACATGGAAATATCTACACAGCTATCTCTTTACACATGGAAATAACTACACCGCTATCTGTATGAACATGGAAATATCTACACCGCCATCTGTATGAACATGGAAATATCTGCACCGCCATCTGTATGAACATATAAATATCTACACCGCCATCTGTATTAAGACGGAGATATCTACACTGCTATCTGAATAATCATGGAAATATCTACACCGCTATCTGTATAAACATGGAAATATCTACACCGCTATCTGTATAACCATGGAAATATCTACACCGCTACCTGTATAAACATGGAAATATCAGCACCGCTATCTGTATGAACATGGAAATATCTACACCGCTGCCTGTATAAACATGGAAATATCAGCACGGCTATCTGTATGAACATGGAAATATCTACACCGCTATCTGTATGAACATGGAAATAACTACACCGCTATCTGTATGAACATGGAAATAGCTACACCGTTATCTGTATGAACATGGAAATAGCTACACCACTATCTGTATGAACATGGAAATATCTACACCGCTATCTGTATGAACATGGATATATCTACACAGCCATCTGGATGAACATGGAAACATCTACACCGCTATCTGTATGAACATGGAAATATCTACACCACTATCTGTATGAACATGGATATATCTACACAGCCATCTGGATGAACATGGAAATATCTACACCTCTATCGGTGTAAACATGCATAGATCTTCACCGCTACCTCTATAAACATGGAAATATCCTCACCGCTATCTGTATGAACATGGAAATATCCACACCGCTATCTGTATGAACATGGAAATATCTACACCGCTATCTGGTTGAACATGGAAATATCTACACCGCTATCTGCATGAAAATGGAAATATCTACACTGCTATCTGCATATACATTTAAATATCTACACAGCTATCTCTTTACACATGGAGATAACTACACCGCTATCTGTATGAACATGGAAATATCTACACCGCCATCTGTATGAACACGGAAATATCTGCACCGCCATCTGTATGAACATATAAATATCTACACCGCCATCTGTATTAAGATGGAGATATCTACACTGCTATCTGTATAAACATGGAAATATCTACACCGCCATCTGTATGAACATATAAATATCTACACAGCCATCTGTATTAAGAAGGCAATATCTAAACAGCTATCTGTATAAACATGGAAATATCTACACCGCTGCCTGTATAAACAAGGAAATATCAGCACCGCTATCTGTATGAACATGGAAATATCTACACCGCTATCTGTATGAACATGGAAATAGCTACACCGCTATCTGTATGAACATGGATATATCTACACAGCCATCTGGATGAACATGGAAATATCTACACCGCTTTCTGTATAAACATGGAAATTTCTACACCGCTATCTGTATGAACATGGAAATATCTACACCGCTATCTGTATGAACATGGAAATATCTACACCGCTATCTGTATGAACATGGAAATATCTACACCGCTATCTGTATGAACATGGAAATATCTACACCGCTATCAGTATGAAGAAGGAAATATCTACACCGCTATCTGTATGAACATGGATATATCTACACAGCCCTCTGGATGAACATGGAAATATCCACACCGCTATCTGTGTAAACATGCATACATCTTCACCGCTATCTGTATAAACATGGAAATATCTACACCGCTATCTGTATGAAGATGGAAATATCTACACCGCTATCTGTTTGAAGATGGAAATATATACACCGCTACCTGCATGAAAACGGAAATATCTACACAGCTATCTGCATATACATGGAAATATCTACACAGCTATCTCTTTACACATGGAAATAACTACACCGCTATCTGTATGAACATGGAAATATCTACACCGCCATCTGTATGAACATGGAAATATCTGCACCGCCATCTGTATGAACATATAAATATCTACACCGCCATCTGTATTAAGACGGAGATATCTACACTGCTATCTGAATAAACATGGAAATATCTACACCGCTATCTGTATAAACATGGAAATATCTACACCGCTATCTGTATAACCATGGAAATATCTACACCGCTACCTGTATAAACATGGAAATATCAGCACCGCTATCTGTATGAACATGGAAATATCTACACCGCTGCCTGTATAAACATGGAAATATCAGCACGGCTATCTGTATGAACATGGAAATATCTACACCGCTATCTGTATGAACATGGAAATAACTACACTGCTATCTGTATGAACATGGAAATAGCTACACCGTTATCTGTATGAACATGGAAATAGCTACACCACTATCTGTATGAACATGGAAATATCTACACCGCTATCTGTATGAACATGGATATATCTACACAGCCATCTGGATGAACATGGAAACATCTACACCGCTATCTGTATGAACATGGAAATATCTACACCACTATCTGTATGAACATGGATATATCTACACAGCCATCTGGATGAACATGGAAATATCTACACCGCTATCGGTGTAAACATGCATAGATCTTCACCGCTACCTCTATAAACATGGAAATATCTTCACCGCTATCTGTATGAACATGGAAATATCCACACCGCTATCTGTATGAACATGGAAATATCTACACCGCTATCTGGTTGAACATGGAAATATCTACACCGCTATCTGCATGAAAATGGAAATATCTACACTGCTATCTGCATATACATTTAAATATCTACACAGCTATCTCTTTACACATGGAGATAACTACACCGCTATCTGTATGAACATGGAAATATCTACACCGCCATCTGTATGAACACGGAAATATCTGCACCGCCATCTGTATGAACATATAAATATCTACACCGCCATCTGTATTAAGATGGAGATATCTACACTGCTATCTGTATAAACATGGAAATATCTACACCTCCATCTGTATGAACATATAAATATCTACACAGCCATCTGTATTAAGAAGGAAATATCTAAACAGCTATCTGTATAAACATGGAAATATCTACACCGCTGCCTGTATAAACAAGGAAATATCAGCACCGCCATAAGTCTGAACATGGAAATATCTACACCGCTATCTGTATGAACATGGAAATATCTACACCGCTATCTGTGTGAACATGGATATATCTACACAGCCATCTGGATGAACATGGAAATATCTACACCGCTATCTGTGTAAACATGCATACATCTTCACCACTATCTGTATAAACATGGAAATATCTGCATCGCTATCGGTATGAACATGGAAATATCTACACCGCTATCTGTAAGAACATGGAAATACCTACACCGCTATCTGTTTGGACATGGAAATATCTACACCGCTATCTGCATATACATTTAAATATCTACACAGCTATCTCTTTACTCATGGAAATAACTACACCACTATCTGTATGAACATGGAAATAACTACACCGCCATCTGTATGAACATGGAAATATCTGCAACGCCATCTGTATGAACATATAAATATCTACACCGCCATCTGTATTAAGATGGAGATATCTACACTGCTATCTGTATTAACATGGAAATATCTACACCGCCATCTGTATGAACATATAAATACGCCGCCATCTGTATTAAGAAGGAAATATCTAAACCGCTATCTGTATAAACATGGAAATATCTACACCGCTGCCTGTATAAACATGGAAATATCAGCACCGCTATCTGTATCAACATGGAAATATCTACACCGCTATCTGTAGGAACATGGAAATAGCTACACCGCTGCCTGTATAAACATGGAAATATCAGCACCGCTATCTGTATGAACATGGAAATTTCTACACCACAATCTGTATGAACATGGATATATCTACAGAGCCATCTGGATGAACATGGAAATATCTACACCACTATCTGTATGAACATGGAAATATCTACACCGCTATCTGTGTAAACATGCATACATCTTCACCGCTATCAGTATAAACATGGAAATATCTACACCGCTATCTGTATGAAGATGGAAATAGCTACACCGCTATCTGTATGAACATGGAAACATCTACACCGCTATCTGTATGAATATGGATATATCTACACAGCCATCTGGATGAACATGGAAATATCTACACGGCTATCTGTGTAAACATGCATACATCTTCACCGCTATCTGTATAAACATGGAAATATCTACACCACTATCTGTATGAACATGGAAATACCTACACCGCTATCTGTATGAACATGGAAATATCTACACCGCTATCTGTTTGAACATGGAAATATCTACACCGCTATCTGCATGAAAATGGAAATATCTACACTGCTATCAGCATATACATGGAAATATCTACACAGCTATCTCTTTACACATGGAAATAACTACACCGCTATCTGTATGAACATGGAAATATCCACACCGCTTCTTTATGAACATGGAAATATCTGCACCGCCATCTGTATGAACATATAAATATCTACACCGCCATCTGTATTAAGATGGAGATATCTACACCGCTATCTGTATAAACATGGAAATATCTACACCGCTATCTGTATAAACATGGAAATATCTACACCGCTACCTGTATAAACATGGAAATATCTACACCGCTACCTGTATAAACATGGAAATATCTACACCGCTATCTGTATGAACATGGAAATATCTACACCGCTATCAGTATGAACAAGGAAATATCTACACCGCTATCTGTATGAACATGGATATATCTACACAGCCCTCTGGATGAACATGGAAATATCCACACCGCTATCTGTGTAAACATGCATACATCTTCACCGCTATCTGTATAAACATGGAAATATCTACACCGCTATCTGTATGAACATGGAAATATCTACACCGCTATCTGTTTGAAGATGGAAATATATACACCGATATCTGCATGAAAACGGAAATATCTACACAGCTATCTGCATATACATGGAAATATCTACACAGCTATCTCTTTACACATGGAAATAACTACACCGCTATCTGTATGAACATGGAAATATCTACACCGCCATCTGCATGAACATGGAAATATCTGCACCGCCATCTGTATGAACATATAAATATCTACACCGCCATCTGTATTAAGACGGAGATATCTACACTGCTATCTGAATAATCATGGAAATATCTACACCGCTATCTGTATAAACATGGAAATATCTACACCGCTATCTGTATAACCATGGAAATATCTACACCGCTACCTGTATAAACATGGAAATATCAGCACCGCTATCTGTATGAACATGGAAATATCTACACCGCTGCCTGTATAAACATGGAAATATCAGCACGGCTATCTGTATGAACATGGAAATATCTACACCGCTATCTGTATGAACATGGAAATAACTACACCGCTATCTGTATGAACATGGAAATAGCTACACCGTTATCTGTATGAACATGGAAATAGCTACACCACTATCTGTATGAACATGGAAATATCTACACCGCTATCTGTATGAACATGGATATATCTACACAGCCATCTGGATGAACATGGAAACATCTACACCGCTATCTGTATGAACATGGAAATATCTACACCACTATCTGTATGAACATGGATATATCTACACAGCCATCTGGATGAACATGGAAATATCTACACCGCTATCGGTGTAAACATGCATAGATCTTCACCGCTACCTCTATAAACATGGAAATATCCTCACCGCTATCTGTATGAACATGGAAATATCCACACCGCTATCTGTATGAACATGGAAATATCTACACCGCTATCTGGTTGAACATGGAAATATCTACACCGCTATCTGCATGAAAATGGAAATATCTACACTGCTATCTGCATATACATTTAAATATCTACACAGCTATCTCTTTACACATGGAGATAACTACACCGCTATCTGTATGAACATGGAAAAATCTACACCGCCATCTTTATGAACACGGAAATATCTGCACCGCCATCTGTATGAACATATAAATATCTACACCGCCATCTGTATTAAGATGGAGATATCTACACTGCTATCTGTATAAACATGGAAATATCTACACCGCCATCTGTATGAACATATAAATATCTACACAGCCATCTGTATTAAGAAGGCAATATCTAAACAGCTATCTGTATAAACATGGAAATATCTACACCGCTGCCTGTATAAACAAGGAAATATCAGCACCGCTATCTGTATGAACATGGAAATATCTACACCGCTATCTGTATGAACATGGAAATAGCTACACCGCTATCTGTATGAACATGGATATATCTACACAGCCATCTGGATGAACATGGAAATATCTACACCGCTTTCTGTATAAACATGGAAATTTCTACACCGCTATCTGTATGAACATGGAAATATCTACACCGCTATCTGTATGAACATGGAAATATCTACACCGCTATCTGTATGAACATGGAAATATCTACACCGCTATCTGTATGAACATGGAAATATCTACACCGCTATCAGTATGAACAAGGAAATATCTACACCGCTATCTGTATGAACATGGATATATCTTCACAGCCCTCTGGATGAACATGGAAATATCCACACCGCTATCTGTGTAAACATGCATACATCTTCACCGCTATCTGTATAAACATGGAAATATCTACACCGCTATCTGTATGAAGATGGAAATATCTACACCGCTATCTGTTTGAAGATGGAAATATATACACCGCTACCTGCATGAAAACGGAAATATCTACACAGCTATCTGCATATACATGGAAATATCTACACAGCTATCTCTTTACACATGGAAATAACTACACCGCTATCTGTATGAACATGGAAATATCTACACCGCCATCTGTATGAACATGGAAATATCTGCACCGCCATCTGTATGAACATATAAATATCTACACCGCCATCTGTATTAAGACGGAGATATCTACACTGCTATCTGAATAAACATGGAAATATCTACACCGCTATCTGTATAAACATGGAAATATCTACACCGCTATCTGTATAACCATGGAAATATCTACACCGCTACCTGTATAAACATGGAAATATCAGCACCGCTATCTGTATGAACATGGAAATATCTACACCGCTGCCTGTATAAACATGGAAATATCAGCACGGCTATCTGTATGAACATGGAAATATCTACACCGCTATCTGTATGAACATGGAAATAACTACACTGCTATCTGTATGAACATGGAAATAGCTACACCGTTATCTGTATGAACATGGAAATAGCTACACCACTATCTGTATGAACATGGAAATATCTACACCGCTATCTGTATGAACATGGATATATCTACACAGCCATCTGGATGAACATGGAAACATCTACACCGCTATCTGTATGAACATGGAAATATCTACACCACTATCTGTATGAACATGGATATATCTACACAGCCATCTGGATGAACATGGAAATATCTACACCGCTATCGGTGTAAACATGCATAGATCTTCACCGCTACCTCTATAAACATGGAAATATCTTCACCGCTATCTGTATGAACATGGAAATATCCACACCGCTATCTGTATGAACATGGAAATATCTACACCGCTATCTGGTTGAACATGGAAATATCTACACCGCTATCTGCATGAAAATGGAAATATCTACACTGCTATCTGCATATACATTTAAATATCTACACAGCTATCTCTTTACACATGGAGATAACTACACCGCTATCTGTATGAACATGGAAATATCTACACCGCCATCTGTATGAACACGGAAATATCTGCACCGCCATCTGTATGAACATATAAATATCTACACCGCCATCTGTATTAAGATGGAGATATCTACACTGCTATCTGTATAAACATGGAAATATCTACACCTCCATCTGTATGAACATATAAATATCTACACAGCCATCTGTATTAAGAAGGAAATATCTAAACAGCTATCTGTATAAACATGGAAATATCTACACCGCTGCCTGTATAAACAAGGAAATATCAGCACCGCTATCTGTATGAACATGGAAATATCTACACCGCTATCTGTATGAACATGGAAATAGCTACACCGCTATCTGTATGAACATGGATATATCTACACAGCCATCTGGATGAACATGGAAATATCTACACCGCTTTCTGTATAAACATGGAAATTTCTACACCGCTATCTGTATGAACATGGAAATATCTACACCGTTATCTGTTTGAACATGGAAATATCTTCACCGCTATCTGCATGAAAATGGAAATATCTACACTGCTATCTGCATATTCATTTAAATATCTACACAGCTATCTCTTTACACATGGAAATAACTACACTGCAATCTGCCTGAACATGGAAACATCTACACCGCCATCTGTATGAACATGGAAATAACTGCACTGCCATCTGTATGAACATATAAATATCTACACCGCAATCTGTATTAAGATAGAGATATCTCCACTGCTATCTGTATAAACATGGAAACATCTACACCGCTATCTGTATAAACATGGAAATATCTACACCGCTATCTGTATAAACATGGAAATATCTACACCACTACCTGTATAAACATGGAAATATCAGCACCGCTATCTGTATGAACATGGAAATATCTACACCGCTATCTGTGTAAACATGCATACATCTTCACCGCTATCTGTATAAACATGGAAATGTCTACAAGGCTATCTGTATGAACATGGAAATATCTACACCGCTATCTGTACGAACATGGAAATATCTAAACCGCTATCTGCATGAAAATAGAAATATCTACACAGCTATCTGCATATACATGGAAATATCTACACAGCTATCTCTTTACACATGGAAATAACTACACCGCTATCTGTAAGAACATGGAAATATCTGCACCGCCATCTGTATGAACACATAAATATCTACACCGCCATCTGTATTAAGATGGAGATACCTACACCGCTATCTGTATAAACATGGAAATATCTACACCGCTATCTGTATAAACATGGAAATATCTACACCGCTATCTGTAGGAACATGGAAATAGCTACTCCGCTGCCTGTATAAACATGGAAATATCAGCACCGCTATCTGTATGAACATGGAAATATCTACACCAATATCTGTATGAACATGGATATATCTACACAGCCATCTGGATGAACATGGAAATATCTACACCACTATCTGTATGAACATGGGAATATCTACACCGCTATCTGTGTAAACATGCATACATCTTCACCGCTATCAGTATAAACATGGAAATATCTACACCGCTATCTGTATGAAGATGGAAATAGCTACACCGCTATCTGTATGAACATGGAAACATCTACACCGCTATCTGTATGAACATGGATCTATCTACACAGCCATCTGGATGAACATGGAAATATCTACACCTCTATCTGTGTAAACATGCATACATCTTCACCGCTATCTGTATAAACATGGAAATATCTACACCGCTATCTGTATGAACATGGAAATACCTACACCGCTATCTGTATGAACATGGAAATATCTACACCGCTATCTGTTTGAACATGGAAATATCTACACCGCTATCTGCATGAAAATGGAAATATCTACACTGCTATCAGCATATACATGGAAATATCTACACAGCTATCTCTTTACACATGGAAATAACTACACCGCTATCTGTATGAACATGGAAATATCCACACCGCCATCTGTATGAACATGGAAATATCTGCACCGCCATCTGTATGAACATATAAGTATCTACACCCCCATCTGTATTAAGATGGAGATATCTACACTGCTATCTGTATAAACATGGAAATATCTACACCGCTATCTGTATAAACATGGAAATATCTACACCGCTATCTGTATAAACATGGAAATATCTACACCACTACCTGTATAAACATGGAAATATCAGCACCGCTATCTGTATGAACTTGGAAATATCTACACTGCCATCTGTATGAACATGGAAATATCTACACCGCTATCTGTATGAACATGGAAATTTCTACACCGCTATCTGTATGAACATGGAAATATCTACACCGCTATCTGTTTGAACTTGGAAATATCTACACCGCTGTCTGCATGAAAATGGAAATATCTACACAGCTATCTGCATATACATGGAAATATCTACACAGCTATCTCTTAACACATGGCAATAACTACACCGCTATCTCTATAAACATGGAAATATCTACTCCACAATCTGTATGAACATGGAAATATGTGCACCGCCATCTGTATGAACATATAAATATCTACACCGCCATCTGTATTAAGAAAGAAATATCTAAACCGCTATCTGGATGAACATGGAAATATCTACACCGCTATCTGTATGAACATGGAAATATCTACACCGCTATCTGTGTAAACATGCATACATCTTCACCGCTATCTGTATAAACATGGAAATGTCTACAAGGCTATCTGTATGAACATGGAAATATCTACACCGCTATCTGTACGAACATGGAAATATCTAAACCGCTATCTGCATGAAAATAGAAATATCTACACAGCTATCTGCATATACATGGAAATATCTACACAGCTATCTCTTTACACAAGGAAATAACTACACCGCTATCTGTATGAACATGGAAATATCTGCAACGCCATCTGTATGAACACATAAATATCTACACCGCCATCTGTATTAAGATGGAGATACCTACACCGCTATCTGTATGAACATGGGAATATCTACACCGCTATCTGTATGAACATGGATATATCTACACAGCCCTCTGGATGAACATGGAAATATCCACACCGCTATCTGTGTAAACATGCATACATCTTCACCGCTATCTGTAGAAACATGGAAATATCTACACCGCTATCTGTATGAACATGGAAATATCTACACCGCTATCTGTTTGTACATGGAAATATCTACACCACTATCTGCATGAAAATGGAAATATCTACACAGCGATCTGCATATACATGGAAATATCTAAAAAGCTATCACTTTACACGTGGAAATAAGTACAGCTCTATCTCTATAAACATGGAAATAGCTACACCGCCATCTGTATGAACATGGAAATATCTGCACCGCCATCTGTATGAACATATAAATATCTACACCGCCATCTATATTAAGATGGAGATAACTACACCGCTATCTGTATAAACTTGGAAATATCTACACTGCTATCTCTATGAACATGGAAATTTCTACACCGCTATCTGTATTAACATGGAAATAGGTACACCGCTATCTGTATGAACATGGTAATATCTACACCGCTACCTGTATGAACATGGAAATATCTACACCGCAATCTGTATGAACATGGATATATCTACACAGCCATCTGGATGAACATGGAAATATCTACACCGCTATCTGTATGAACATGGAAATATCTACACGGCTATCTGTGTAAATATGCATACATCTTCACCGCAATCTGTATAAACATGGAAATATCTACACCGCTATCTGTATGAACATGGATATATCTACACAGCCCTCTGGATGAACATGGAAATATCCACACCGCTATCTGTGTAAACATGCATACATCTTCACCGCTATCTGTATAAACATGGAAATATCTACACCGCTACCTCTATGAACATGGAAATATCTACACCGCTATCTTTTTGAAGATGGAAATATATACACCGCTATCTGCATGAAAACGGAAATATCTACACAGCTATCTGCATATACATGGAAATATCTGCACAGCTATCTCTTTACACATGGAAATAACTACACCGCTATCTGTATGAACATGGAAATATCTACACCGCCATCTGTATGAACATGGAAATATCTGCACCGCCATCTGTATGAACACATAAATATCTACACCGCCATCTGTATTAAGACGGAGATATCTACACTGCTATCTGAATAAACATGGAAATATCTACACCGCTATCTGTATAAACATGGAAATATCTACACCGCTATCTGTATAACCATGGAAATATCTACACCGCTACCTGTATAAACATGGAAATATCAGCACCGCTATCTGTATGAACATGGAAATATCTACACCGCTGCCTGTATAAACATGGAAATATCAGCACGGCTATCTGTATGAACATGGAAATATCTACACCGCTATCTGTATGAACATGGAAATAACTACACTGCTGTCTGTATGAACATGGAAATAGCTACACCGTTATCTGTATTAACATGGAAATAGCTACACCACTATCTGTATGAACATGGAAATATCTACACCGCTATCTGTATGAACATGGATATATCTACACAGCCATCTGGATGAACATGGAAATATCTACACCGCTATCTGTATGAACATGGAAATATCTACACCACTATCTGTATGAACATGGATATATCTACACAGCCATCTGGATGAACATGGAAATATCTACACCGCTATCTGTGTAAACATGCATAGATCTTCACCGCTACCTCTATAAACATGGAAATATCTACACCGCTATCTGCATGAACATGGAAATATCCACACCGCTATCTGTATGAACATGGAAATATCTACACCGCTATCTGTTTCAACATGGAAATATCTACACCGCTATCTGCATGAAAATGGAAATATCTACACTGCTATCTGCATATACATTTAAATATCTACACAGCTATCTCTTTACACATGGAGATAACTACACCGCTATCTGTATGAACATGGAAATATCTACACCGCCACCTGTATGAACACGGAAATATCTGCACCGCCATCTGTATGAACATATAAATATCTACACCGCCATCTGTATTAAGATGGAGATATCTACACTGCTATCTGTATAAACATGGAAATATCTACACCGCCATCTCTATGAACATATAAATATCTACACAGCCGTCTGTATTAAGAAGGAAATATCTAAACAGCTATCTGTATAAACATGGAAATATCTACACCGCTGCCTGTATAAACAAGGAAATATCAGCACCGCTATCTGTATGAACATGGAAATATCTACACCGCTATCTGTATGAACATGGAAATATCTACTCCGCTATCTGTATGAACATGGAAATAGCTACACCGCTATCTGTATGAACATGGATATATCTACACAGCCATCTGGATGAACATGGAAATATCTACACCGCTATCTGTATAAACATGGAAATATCTACACCGCTATCTGTATGAACATGGAAATATCTACACCGCTATCTGTATGAACATGGAAATATCTACACTGCTATCTGTTTGAACATGGAAATATCTACACCGCTATCTGCATGAAAATGGAAATATCTACACTGCTATCTGCATATTCATTTAAATATCTACACAGCTATCTCTTTACACATGGAAATAACTACACTGCTATCTACATGAACATGGAAACATCTACACCGCCATCTGCATGAACATGGAAATATCTACACCGCCATCTGTATGAACATGGAAATATCTGCACTGCCATCTGTATGAACATATAAATATCTACACCGCAATCTGTATTAAGATAGAGATATCTCCACTGCTATCTGTATAAACATGGAAATATCTACACCGCTATCTGTATAAACGTGGAAATAACTTCACCGCTGTCTGTATAAACATGGAAATATCTACACCGCTATCTGTGTAAACATGCATACATCTTCACCGCTATCTGTATAAACATGGAAATGTCTACAAGGCTATATGTATGAACATGGAAATATCTACACCGCTATCTGTACGAACATGGAAATATCTAAACCGCTATCTGCATGAAAACAGAAATATCTTCACAGCTATCTGCATATACATGGAAATATCAACACAGCTATCTCTTTACACATGGAAATAACTACACCGCTATCTGTATGAACCTGGAAATATCTGCACCGCCATCTGTATGAACACATAAATATCTACACCGCCATCTGTATTAAGATGGAGATACCTACACCGCTATCTGTATAAACATGGAAATATCTACACCGCTATCTGTATAAACATGGAAATATCTACACCGCAATCTGTAGGAACATGGTAATAGCTACACCGCTGCCTGTATAAACATGGAAATATCAGCACCACTATCTGTATGAACATGGAAATATCTACACCACTATCTGTATGAACATGGACATATCTACACAGCCATCTGGATGAACATGGAAATATCTACTCCACTATCTGTATGAACATGGAAATATCTACACCGCTATCTGTGTAAACATGCATACATCTTCACCGCTATAAGTATAAACATGGAAATATCTACACCGCTATCTGTATGAAGATGGAAATAGCTACACCGCTATCTGTATGAACATGGAAACATCTACACCGCTATCTGTATGAACATGGATATATCTACACAGCCATCTGGATGAACATGGAAATATCCACACCGCTATCTGTGTAAACATGCATACATCTTCACCGCTATCTGTATAAACATGGAAATATCTACACCGCTACCTGTATGAACATGGCAATATCTACACCGCTATCTGTTTGAAGATGGAAATATATACACCGCTATCTGCATGAAAACGGAAATATCTACACAGCTATCTGCATATACATGGAAATATCTGCACAGCTATCTCTTTACACATGGAAATAACTACACCGCTATCTGTATGAACATGGAAATATCTACACCGCCATCTGTATGAACATGGAAATATCTGCACCGCCATCTGTATGAACATATAAATATCTACACCGCCATCTGTATTAAGACGGAGATATCTACACTGCTATCTGAATAAACATGGAAATATCTACACCGCTATCTGTATAAACATGGAAATATCTACACCGCTATCTGTATAACCATGGAAATATCTACACCGCTACCTGTATAAACATGGAAATATCAGCACCGCTATCTGTATGAACATGGAAATATCTACACCGCTGCCTGTATAAACATGGAAATATCAGCACGGCTATCTGTATGAACATGGAAATATCTACACCGCTATCTGTATGAACATGGAAATAACTACACTGCTATCTGTATGAACATGGAAATAGCTACACCGTTATCTGTATGAACATGGAAATAGCTACACCGCTATCTGTATGAACATGGAAATATCTACACCGCTATCTGTATGAACATGGATATATCTACACAGCCATCTGGATGAACATGGAAATATCTACACCGCTATCTGTATGAACATGGAAATATCTACACCACTATCTGTATGAACATGGATATATCTACACAGCCATCTGGATGAACATGGAAATATCTACACCGCTATCTGTGTAAACATGCATAGATCTTCACCGCTACCTCTATAAACATGGAAATATCTACACCGCTATCTGCATGAACATGGAAATATCCACACCGCTATCTGTATGAACATGGAAATATCTACACCGCTATCTGTTTGAACATGGAAATATCTAAACCGCTATCTGCATGAAAATGGAAATATCTACACTGCTATCTGCATATACATTTAAATATCTACACAGATATCTCTTTACACATGGAGATAACTACACCGCTATCTGTATGAACATGGAAATATCTACACCGCCATCTGTATGAACACGGAAATATCTGCACCGCCATCTGTATGAACATATAAATATCTACACCGCCATCTGTATTAAGATGGAGATATCTACACTGCTATCTGTATAAACATGGACATATCTACACCGCCATCTGTATGAACATATAAATATCTACACCGCCATCTGTATTAAGAAGGAAATATCTAAACCGCTATCTGTATAAACATGGAAATATCTACACCGTTGCCTGTATAAACAAGGAAATATCAGCACCGCTATCTGTATGAACATGGAAATATCTACACCGCTATCTGTATGAACATGGAAATATCTACTCCGCTATCTGTATGAACATGGAAATAGCTACACCGCTATCTGTATGAACATGGATATATCTACACAGCCATCTGGATGAACATGGAAATATCCACACCGCTATCTGTGTAAACATGCATACATCTTCACCGCTATCTGTATAAACATGGAAATATCTACACCGCTATCTGTATGAACATGGAAATATCTACACCGCTATCTGTTTGAAGATGGAAATATATACACCGCTATCTGCATGAAAACGGAAATATCTACACAGCTATCTGCATATACAAGGAAATATCTACACAGCTATCTCTTTACACATGGAAATAACTACACCGCTATCTGTATGAACATGGAAATATCTACACCGCCATCTGTATGAACATGGAAATATCTGCACCGCCATCTGAATGAACATATAAATATCTACACCGCCATCTGTATTAAGACGGAGATATCTACACTGCTATCTGAATAAACATGGAAATATCTACACCGCTATCTGTATAAACATGGAAATATCTACACCGCTATCTGTATAACCATGGAAATATCTACACCGCTACCTGTATAAACATGGAAATATCAGCACCGCTATCTGTATGAACATGGAAATATCAACACCGCTGCCTGTATAAACATGGAAAAAGCAGCACGGCTATCTGTATGAACATGGAAATATCTACACCGCTATCTGTATGAACATGGAAATAACTACACTGCTATCTGTATGAACATGGAAATAGCTACACCGTTATCTGTATGAACATGGAAATAGCTACACCACTATCTGTATGAACATGGAAATATCTCCACCGCTATCTGTATGAACATGGATATATCTACACAGCCATCTGGATGAACATGGAAATATCTACACCGCTATCTGTATGAACATGGAAATATCTACACCACTATCTGTATGAACATGGATATATCTACACAGCCATCTGGATGAACATGGAAATATCTACACCGCTATCTGTGTAAACATGCATAGATCTTCACCGCTACCTCTATAAACATGGAAATATCTACACCGCTATCTGTATGAACATGGAAATATCCACACCGCTATCTGTATGAACATGGAAACATCTACACCGCTATCTGTTTGAACATGGAAATATCTACACCGCTATCTGCATGAAAATGGAAATATCTACACTGCTATCTGCATTTACATTTAAATATCTACACAGCTATCTCTTTACACATGGAGATAACTACACCGCTATCTGTATGAACATGGAAATATCTACACCGCCATCTGTATGAACACGGAAATATCTGCACCGCAATCTGTATGAACATATAAATATCTACACCTCCATCTGTATTAAGATGGAGATATCTACACTGCTATCTGTATAAACATGGAAATATCTACACCGCCATCTGTATGAACATATAAATATCTACACAGCCGTCTGTATTAAGAAGGAAATATCTAAACAGCTATCTGTTTAAACATGGAAATATCTACACCGCTGCCTGTATAAACAAGGAAATATCAGCACCGCTATCTGTATGAACATGGATATATCTACACCGCTATCTGTATGAACATGGAAATATCTACTCCGCTATCTGTATGAACATGGAAATAGCTACACCGCTATCTGTATGAACATGGATATATCTACACAGCCATCAGGATGAACATGGAAATATCTACACCGCTATCTGTATAAACATGGAAATATCTACACCGCTATCTGTATGAACATGGAAATATCTACACCGCTATCTGTATGAACATGGAAATATCTACACCGCTATCTGTTTGAACATGGAAATATCTACACCGCTATCTGCATGAAAATGGAAATATCTACACTGCTATCTGCATATTCATTTAAATATCTACACAGCTATCTCTTTACACATGGAAATAACTACACTGCTAGCTGCATGAACATGGAAACATCTACACCGCCATCTGTATGAACATGGAAATATCTGCACTGCCATCTGTATGAACATATAAATATCTACACCGCAATCTGTATTAAGATAGAGATATCTCCACTGCTATCTGTATAAACATGGAAATATCTACACCGCTATCTGTATAAACATGGAAATATCTACACCGCTATCTGTATAAACATGGAAATATCTACACCACTACCTGTATAAACATGGAAATATCAGCACCGCTATCTGTATGAACATGGAAATATCTACACCGCTATCTGTGTAAACATGCATACATCTTCACCGCTATCTGTATAAACATGGAAATGTCTACAAGGCTATCTGTATGTACATGGAAATATCTACACCGCTATCTGTACGAACATGGAAATATCTAAACCGCTATCTGCATGAAAATAGAAATATCTACACAGCTATCTCTTTACACATGGAAATAACTACACCGCTATCTGTATGAACATGGAAATATCTGCCCCGCCATCTGTATGAACACATAAATATCTACACCGCCATCTGTATTAAGATGGAGATACCTACACCGCTATCTGTATAAACATGGAAATATCTACACCGCTATCTGTATAAACCTGGAAATATCTACACCGCTATCTGTAGGAACATGGAAATAGCTACACCGCTGCCTGTATAAACATAGAAATATCAGCACCGCTATCTGTATGAACATGGAAATATCTACACCACTATCTGTATGAACATGGATATATCTACACAGCCATCTGGATGAACATGGAATTATCTACACCACTATCTGTATGAACATGGAAATATCTACACCGCTATCTGTGTAAACATGCATAAATCTTCACCGCTATCAGTATAAACATGGAAATATCTACACCGCTATCTGTATGAAGATGGAAATAGCTACACCGCTATCTGTATGAACATGGAAACATCTACACCGCTATCTGTATGAACATGGATATATCTACACAGCCATCTGGATGAACATGGAAATATCTACACTGCTATCTGTGTAAACATGCATACATCTTCACCGCTATCTGTATAAACATGGAAATATCTACACCGCTATCTGTATGAACATGGAAATACCTACACCGCTATCTGTATGAACATGGAAATATCTACACCGCTATCTGTTTGAAAATGGAAATATCCACACCGCTATCTGCATGAAAATGGAAATATCTACACTGCTATCAGCATATACATGGAAATATCTACACAGCTATCTCTTTACACTTGGAAATAACTACACCGCTATCTGTATGAACATGGAAATAACCACACCGCCATCTGTATGAACATGGAAATATCTGCACCGCCATCTGTATGTACATATAAATATCTACACCGCCATCTGTATTAAGATGGAGATATCTACACCGCTATCTGTATAAACATGGAAATATCTACACCGCAATCTGTATAAACATGGAAATATCTACACCGCTATCTGTATAAACATGGAAATATCTACACCGCTACCTGTATAAACATGGAAATATCAGCACCGCTATCTGTATGAACATGGAAATATCTACACCGCTATCTGTATGAACATGGAAATATCTACACCGCTATCTGTATGAACATGGAAATATCTACATCGCTATCAGTATGAACAAGGAAATATCTACACCGCTCTCTGTATGAACATGGATATATCTACACAGCCCTCTGGATGAACATGGAAATATCCACACCGCTATCTGTGTAAACATGCATACATCTTCACCGCTATCTGTATAAATATGGAAATATCTACACCGCTACCTGTATGAACATGGAAATATCTACACCGCTATCTGTTTGAAGATGGAAATATATACACCGCTATCTGCATGAAAACGGAAATATCTACACAGCTATCTGCATATACATGGAAATATCTGCACAGCTATCTCTTTACACATGGAAATAACTACACCGCTATCTGTATGAACATGGAAATATCTACACCGCCATCTGTATGAACATGGAAATATCTGCACCGCCATCTGTATGAACATATAAATATCTACACCGCCATCTGTATTAAGACGGAGATATCTACACTGCTATCTGAATAAACATGGAAATATCTACACCGCTATCTGTATAAACATGGAAATATCTACACCGCTATCTGTATAACCATGGAAATATCTACACCGCTACCTGTATAAACATGGAAATATCAGCACCGCTATCTGTATGAACATGGAAATATCTACACCACTGCCTGTATAAACATGGAAATATCAGCACGGCTATCTGTATGAACATGGAAATATCTACACCGCTATCTGTATGAACATGGAAATAACTACACTGCTATCTGTATGAACATGGAAATAGCTACACCGTTATCTGTATGAACATGGAAATAGCTACACCACTATCTGTATGAACATGGAAATATCTACACCGCTATCTGTATGAACATGGATATATCTACACAGCCATCTGGATGAACATGGAAATATCTACACCGCTATCTGTATGAACATGGAAATATCTACACCACTATCTGTATGAACATGGATATATCTACACAGCCATCTGGATGAACATGGAAATATCTACACCGCTATCTGTGTAAAGATGCATAGATCTTCACCGCTACCTCTATAAACATGGAAATATCTACACCGCTATCTGCATGAACATGGAAATATCCACTCCGCTATCTGTATGAACATGGAAATATCTACACCGCTATCTGTTTGAACATGGAAATATCTAAACCGCTATCTGCATGAAAATGGAAATATCTACACTGATATCTGCATATACATTTAAATATCTACACAGATATCTCTTTACACATGGAGATAACTACACCGCTATCTGTATGAACATGGAAATATCTACAACGCCATCTGTATGAAGACGGAAATATCTGCACCGCCATCTGTATGAACATATAAATAACTACACCGCCATCTGTATTAAGATGGAGATATCTACACTGCTATCTGTATAAACATGGAAATATCTACACCGCCATCTGTATGAACATATAAATATCTACACAGCCATCTGTATTAAGAAGGAAATATCTAAAACGCTATCTGTATAAACTTGGAAATATCTACACCGCTGCCTGTATAAACAAGGAAATATCAGCACCGCTATCTGTACGAACATGGAAATATCTACACCGCTATCTGTATGAACATGGAAATATCTACTCCGCTATCTGTATGAACATGGAAATAGCTACACCGCTGTCTGTATGAACAAGGATATATCTACACAGCCATCTGGATGAACATGGAAATATCTACACCGCTATCTGTACGAACATGGAAATATCTACACCGCTATCTGTACGAACATGGAAATATCTAAACCGCTATCTGCATGAAAACAGAAATATCTACACAGCTGTCTGCATATACATGGAAATATCTACACAGCTATCACTTTACACATGGAAATAACTACACCGCTATCTGTATGAAGATGGAAATATCTGCACCGCCATCTGTATGAACACATAAATATCTACACCGCCATCTGTATTAAGGTGGAGATACCTACACCGCTATCTGTATAAACATGGAAATATCTACACCGCTATCTGTATAAACATGGAAATATCTACACCGCTATCTGTATGAACACGGAAATATCTACACCGCTATCTGTTTGAACATGGAAATATCTACACCGCTATCTGTATGAACACGGAAATATCTACACCGCTATCTGTTTGAACATGGAATTATCTACACCGCTATCTGCATGAAAATGGAAATATCTACACTGCAATCTGCATATACATTTAAATATCTACACAGCTATCTCTTTACACATGGAAATAATTACACCGATATCTGTATGAACATGGAAATATCTACACCACCATCTGTATGAACATGGAAATATCTGCACCGCCATCTGTATGAACATATAAATATCTTCACCGCCATCTGTATTAAGATGGAGATATCTACACTGCTATCTGTATAAACATGGAAATATCTACACCGCCATCTGTATGAACATATAAATATCTACACCGCCATCTGTATTAAGAAGGAAATATCTAAAATTCTATCTGTATAAACATGGAAATATCTACACCGCTGCCTGTATAAACATGGAAATATCAGCAACACTATCTGTATGAACATGGAAATATCTACACCGCAATCTGTATGAACATGGATATATCTACACAGCCATCTGGATGAACATGGAAATATCTACACCGCTATCTGTATGAACATGGAAATATCTACACCGCTATCTGTGTAAACATGCATACATCTTCACCGCTATCAGTATAAACATGGAAATATCTACACCGCTATCTGTATGAACATGGAAATAGCTACACGGCTATCTGTATGAACATGGAAATATCTACACAGCTATCTGTATGAACATGGATATATCTACACAGCCATCTGGATGAACATGGAAATATCTACACCGCTATCTGTGTAAACATGCATACATCTTCACCACTATCTGTATAAACATGGAAATAACTACACCGCTATCTGTATGAACATGGAAATATCTGCACCGCTATCTGTATGAACATGGAAATATCTACACCGCTATCTGTTTGAACATGGAAATATCTACACCGCTATCTGCATGAAAATGGAAATATCTACACTGCTATCTGCATATACATGGAAATATCTACACAGCCATCTCTTTACACATGGAAATAACTACACTGCTATCTGTATGAACATGGAAATATCTACACCGCCATCTGTATGAACATGGAAATATCTGCACCGTCATCTGTATGAGCATATA
Organism: Gorilla gorilla gorilla; assembly: GCF_029281585.2. Classification (NCBI taxonomy): domain Eukaryota; kingdom Metazoa; phylum Chordata; class Mammalia; order Primates; family Hominidae; genus Gorilla; species Gorilla gorilla. The sequence goes on from NC_073234.2 coordinate 4,937,701, forward strand.
AATATCTACACCGCCATCTGTATTAAGATGGAGATATCTACACTGCTATCTGTATAAACATGGAAATATCTACACCGCCATCTGTATGAACATATAAATACGCCGCCATCTGTATTAAGAAGGAAATATCTAAACCGCTATCTGTATAAACATGGAAATATCTACACCGCTGCCTGTATAAACATGGAAATATCAGCACCGCTATCTGTATGAACATGGAAATACCTACACCGCTATCTGTAGGAACATGGAAATAGCTACACCGCTGCCTGTATAAACATGGAAATATCTGCACCGCTATCTGTATGAACATGGAAATATCTACACCACTATCTGTATGAACATGGATATATCTACACAGCCATCTGGATGAACATGGAAATATCTACACCACTATCTGTATGAACATGGAAATATCTACACCGCTATCTGTGTAAACATGCATACATCTTCACCGCTATCAGTATAAACACGGAAATATCTACACCGCTATCTGTATGAACATGGAAATAGCTACACCGCTATCTGTATGAACATGGAAATATCTACACCGCTATCTGTATGAACATGGAAATATCTACACCGCTATCTGTTTGAACATGGAAATATCTACACCGCTGTCTGCATGAAAATGGAAATATCTACACAGCTATCTGCATATACATGGAAATATCTACACAGCTATCTCTTAACACATGGAAATAACTACACTGCTATCTCTATAAAGATGGAAATATCTACACAGCCATCTGTATGAACATGGAAATATCTGCACCGCCGTCTGTATGAACATATAAATATCTACACCGCCATCTCTATTAAGAAGGAAATATCTAAACCGCTATCTGTATTAACATTGAAATATCTACACCGCTATCTGTATGAACATGGAAATATCTACACCGCTATCTGTACGAACATGGAAATATCTAAACCGCTATCTGCATGAAAACAGAAATATCTACACAGCTATCTGCATATACATGGAAATATCTACACAGCTATCACTTTACACATGGAAATAACTACACCGCTATCTGTATGAACATGGAAATATCTGCACCGCCATCTGTATGAACACATAAATATCTACACCGCCATCTGTATTAAGGTGGAGATACCTACACCGCTATCTGTATAAACATGGAAATATCTACACCGCTATCTGTATAAACATGGAAATATCTACACCGCTATCTGTATGAACACGGAAATATCTACACCGCTATCTGTTTGAACATGGAAATATCTACACCGCTATCTGTATGAACACGGAAATATCTACACCGCTATCTGTTTGAACATGGAATTATCTACACCGCTATCTGCATGAAAATGGAAATATCTACACTGCAATCTGCATATACATTTAAATATCTACACAGCTATCTCTTTACACATGGAAATAATTACACCGATATCTGTATGAACATGGAAATATCTACACCACCATCTGTATGAACATGGAAATATCTGCACCGCCATCTGTATGAACATATAAATATCTTCACCGCCATCTGTATTAAGATGGAGATATCTACACTGCTATCTGTATAAACATGGAAATATCTACACCGCCATCTGTATGAACATATAAATATCTACACCGCCATCTGTATTAAGAAGGAAATATCTAAAATTCTATCTGTATAAACATGGAAATATCTACACCGCTGCCTGTATAAACATGGAAATATCAGCAACACTATCTGTATGAACATGGAAATATCTACACCGCAATCTGTATGAACATGGATATATCTACACAGCCATCTGGATGAACATGGAAATATCTACACCGCTATCTGTATGAACATGGAAATATCTACACCGCTATCTGTGTAAACATGCATACATCTTCACCGCTATCAGTATAAACATGGAAATATCTACACCGCTATCTGTATGAACATGGAAATAGCTACACGGCTATCTGTATGAACATGGAAATATCTACACAGCTATCTGTATGAACATGGATATATCTACACAGCCATCTGGATGAACATGGAAATATCTACACCGCTATCTGTGTAAACATGCATACATCTTCACCACTATCTGTATAAACATGGAAATAACTACACCGCTATCTGTATGAACATGGAAATATCTGCACCGCTATCTGTATGAACATGGAAATATCTACACCGCTATCTGTTTGAACATGGAAATATCTACACCGCTATCTGCATGAAAATGGAAATATCTACACTGCTATCTGCATATACATGGAAATATCTACACAGCCATCTCTTTACACATGGAAATAACTACACTGCTATCTGTATGAACATGGAAATATCTACACCGCCATCTGTATGAACATGGAAATATCTGCACCGTCATCTGTATGAGCATATAAATATCTACACCGCCATCTGTATTAAGATGGAGATATCTACACTGCTATCTGTATAAACATGGAAATATCTACACCGCCATCTGTATGAACATATAAATACGCCGCCATCTGTATTAAGAAGGAAATATCTAAACCGCTATCTGTATAAACATGGAAATATCTACACCGCTGCCTGTATAAACATGGAAATATCAGCACCGCTATCTGTATGAACATGGAAATACCTACACCGCTATCTGTAGGAACATGGAAATAGCTACACCGCTGCCTGTATAAACATGGAAATATCTGCACCGCTATCTGTATGAACATGGAAATATCTACACCACTATCTGTATGAACATGGATATATCTACACAGCCATCTGGATGAACATGGAAATATCTACACCACTATCTGTATGAACATGGAAATATCTACACCGCTATCTGTGTAAACATGCATACATCTTCACCGCTATCAGTATAAACACGGAAATATCTACACCGCTATCTGTATGAACATGGAAATAGCTACACCGCTATCTGTATGAACATGGAAATATCTACACCGCTATCTGTATGAACATGGAAATATCTACACCGCTATCTGTTTGAACATGGAAATATCTACACCGCTGTCTGCATGAAAATGGAAATATCTACACAGCTATCTGCATATACATGGAAATATCTACACAGCTATCTCTTAACACATGGAAATAACTACACTGCTATCTCTATAAAGATGGAAATATCTACACAGCCATCTGTATGAACATGGAAATATCTGCACCGCCGTCTGTATGAACATATAAATATCTACACCGCCATCTGTATTAAGAAGGAAATATCTAAACCGCTATCTGAATGAACATTGAAATATCTACACCGCTATCTGTATGAACATGGAAATATCTACACCGCTATCTGTACGAACATGGAAATATCTAAACCGCTATCTGCATGAAAACAGAAATATCTACACAGCTATCTGCATATACATGGAAATATCTACACAGCTATCACTTTACACATGGAAATAACTACACCGCTATCTGTATGAACATGGAAATATCTGCACCGCCATCTGTATGAACACATAAATATCTACACCGCCATCTGTATTAAGGTGGAGATACCTACACCGCTATCTGTATAAACATGGAAATATCTACACCGCTATCTGTATAAACATGGAAATATCTACACCGCTATCTGTATGAACACGGAAATATCTACACCGCTATCTGTTTGAACATGGAAATATCTACACCGCTATCTGTATGAACACGGAAATATCTACACCGCTATCTGTTTGAACATGGAATTATCTACACCGCTATCTGCATGAAAATGGAAATATCTACACTGCAATCTGCATATACATTTAAATATCTACACAGCTATCTCTTTACACATGGAAATAATTACACCGATATCTGTATGAACATGGAAATATCTACACCACCATCTGTATGAACACGGAAATATCTGCACCGCCATCTGTATGAACATATAAATATCTTCACCGCCATCTGTATTAAGATGGAGATATCTACACTGCTATCTGTATAAACATGGAAATATCTACACCGCCATCTGTATGAACATATAAATACCTACACCGCAATCTGTATTAAGAAGGAAATATCTAAAATGCTATCTGTATAAACATGGAAATATCTACACCGCTGCCTGTATAAACTTGGAAATATCAGCAACACTATCTGTATGAACATGGAAATATCTACACCACTATCTGTATGAACATGGATATATCTACACAGCCATCTGGATGAACATGGAAATATCTACACCGCTATCTGTATGAACATGGAAATATCTACACCGCTATCTGTGTAAACATGCATACATCTTCACCGCTATCAGTATAAACATGGAAATATCTACACCGCTATCTGTATGAACATGGAAATAGCTACACGGCTATCTGTATGAACATGGAAATATCTACACAGCTATCTGTATGAACATGGATATATCTACACAGCCATCTGGATGAACATGGAAATATCTACTCCGCTATCTGTGTAAACATGCATACATCTTCACCACTATCTGTATAAACATGGAAATAACTACACCGCTATCTGTATGAACATGGAAATATCTGCACCGCTATCTGTATGAACATGGAAATATCTACACCGCTATCTGTTTGAACATGGAAATATCTACAACGCTATCTGCATGAAAATGGAAATATCTACACTGCTATCTGCATATACATGGAAATATCTACACAGCCATCTCTTTACACATGGAAATAACTACACCGCTATCTGTATGAACATGGAAATATCTACACCGCCATCTGTATGAACATGGAAATATCTGCACCGTCATCTGTATGAGCATATAAATATCTACACCGCCATCTGTATTAAGATGGAGATATCTACACTGCTATCTGTATAAACATGGAAATATCTACACCGCCATCTGTATGAACATATAAATACGCCGCCATCTGTATTAAGAAGGAAATATCTAAACCGCTATCTGTATAAACATGGAAATATCTACACCGCTGCCTGTATAAAAATGGAAATATCAGCACCGCTATCTGTATGAACATGGAAATATCTACACCGCTATCTGTAGGAACATGGAAATAGCTACACCGCTGCCTGTATAAACATGGAAATATCTGCACCGCTATCTGTATGAACATGGAAATATCTACACCACTATCTGTATGAACATGGATATATCTACACAGCCATCTGGATGAACATGGAAATATCTACACCACTATGTGTATGAACATGGAAATATCTACACCGCTATCTGTGTAAACATGCATACATCTTCACCGCTATCAGTATAAACACGGAAATATCTACACCGCTATCTGTATGAACATGGAAATAGCTACACCGCTATCTGTATGAACATGGAAATATCTACACCGCTATCTGTATGAACATGGAAATATCTACACCACTATCAGTATGAACAAGGAAATATGTACACCGCTATCTGTATGAACATGGATATATCTACACAGCCCTCTGGATGAACATGGAAATATCCACACCGCTATCTGTGTAAACATGCATACATCTTCACCGCTATCTGTATAAACATGGAAATATCTACACCGCTATCTGTATGAACATGGAAATATCTACACCGCTATCTGTTTGAAGATGGAATTATATACACCGCTATCTGCATGAAAACGGAAATATCTACACAGCTATCTGCATATACATGGAAATACTACACAGCTATCTCTTTACACATGGAAATAACTACACCGCTATCTGTATGAACATGGAAATATCTACACCGCCATCTGTATGAACATGGAAATATCTGCACCGCCATCTGTATGAACATATAAATATCTACACCGCCGTCTGTATTAAGACGGAGATATCTACACTGCTATCTGAATAAACATGTAAATATCTACACCGCCATCAGTATAAACATGGAAATATCTACACCGCTATCTGTATAACCATGGAAATATCTACACCGCTACCTGTATAAACATGGAAATATCAGCACCGCTATCTGTATGAACATGGAAATATCTACACCGCTGCCTGTATAAACATGGAAATATCTGCACGGCTATCTGTATGAACATGGAAATAACTACACTGCTATCTGTATGAACATGGAAATAGCTACACCGTTATCTGTATGAACATGGAAATAGCTACACCACTATCTGTATGAACATGGAAATATCTACACCGCTATCTGTATGAACATGGATATATCTACACAGCCATCTGGATGAACATGGAAATATCTACACCGCTATCTGTATGAACATGGAAATATGTACACCACAATCTGTATGAACTTGGATATATCTACACAGCCATCTAGATGAACATGGAAATATCTACACCGCTATCTGTGTAAACATGCATAGATCTTCACCGCTACTTCTATAAACATGGAAATATCTACACCGCTATCTGTATGAACATGGAAATATCCACACCGCTATCTGTATGAACATGGAAATATCTACACCGCTATCTGTTTGAACATGGAAATATCTACACCGCTATCTGCATGAAAATGGAAATATCTACACTGCTATCTGCATATACATTTAAATATCTACACAGCTATCTCTTTACACATAGAAATAACTACACCGCTATCTGTATGAACATGGAAATATCTACACCGCCATCTGTATGAACACGGAAATATCTGCACCGCCATCTGTATGAACATATAAATATCTACACCGCCATCTGTATTAAGATGGAGATATCTACACTGCTATCTGTATAAACATGGAAATATCTACACCGCCATCTGTATGAACATATAAATATCTACACAGCCATCTGTATTAAGAAGGAAATATCTAAACCGCTATCTGTATAAACATGGAAATATCTACACCGCTGCCTGTATAAACAAGGAAATATCAGCACCGCTATCTGTATGAACATGGAAATATCTACACCACTATCTGTATGAACATGGAAATATCTACTCCGCTATCTGTATGAACATGGATATATCTACACAGGCATCAGGATGAACATGGAAATATCTACACCGCTATCTGTATAAACATGGAAATATCTACACCGCTATCTGTATGAACATGGAAATATTTACACCGCTATCTGTATGAACATGGAAATATCTACACCGGTATCTGTTTGAACATGGAAATATCTACACAGCTATCTGCATGAAAATGGAAATATCTACACTGCTATCTGCATATACATTTAAATATCTTCACAGCTATCTCTTTACACATGGAAATAACTACACTGCTATCTGCATGAACATGGAAATATCTACACCGCCATCTGTATGAACATGGAAATATCTGCACTGCCATCTGTATGAACATATAAATATCTACACCGCAATCTGTATTAAGATAGAGATATCTCCACTGCTATCTGTATAAATATGGAAATATCTACACTGATATCTGTATAAACATGGAAATATCTACACCGCTATCTGTATAAACATGGAAATATCTACACCAATACCTGTATAAACATGGAAATAGCAGCACCGCTATCTGTATGAACATGGAAATATCTACACCGCTATCTGTGTAAACATACATACATCTTCACCGCTATCTGTATAAACATGGAAATGTCTACAAGGCTATCTGTACGAACATGGAGATATCTAAACCGCTATCTGCATGAAAATAGAAATATCTACACAGCTATCTGCATATACATGGAAATATCTACACAGCTATCTCTTTACACATGGAAATAACTACACCGCTATCTGTATGAACATGGAAATATCTGCACCGCCATCTGTATGAACACATAAATATCTACACCGCCATATGTATTAAGATGGAGATACCTACACCGCTATCTGTATAAACATGGAAATATCTACACCGCCGTCTGTATAAACATGGAAATATCTACACCGCTATCTGTATAAACATGGAAATATCAGCACCGCTATCTGTATGAACATGGATATATCTACACAGCCCTCTGGATGAACATGGAAATATCCACACCGCTATCTGTGTAAACATGCATACATCTTCACCGCTATCTGTATAAACATGGAAATATCTACACCGCTATCTGTATGAACATGGAAATATCTACACCGCTATCTGTTTCAAGATGGAAATATATACACCGCTATCTGCATGAAAACGGAAATATCTACACAGCTATCTGCATATACATGGAAATACTACACAGCTATCTCTTTACACATGGAAATAACTACACCGCTATCTGTATGAACATGGAAATATCTACACCACCATCTGTATGAACATGGAAATATCTGCACCGCCATCTGTATGAACATATAAATATCTACACCGCCGTCTGTATTAAGACGGAGATATCTACACAGCTATCTGAATAAACATGTAAATATCTACACCGCCATCAGTATAAACATGGAAATATCTACACCGCTATCTGTATAACCATGGAAATATCTACACCGCTACCTGTATAAACATGGAAATATCAGCACCGCTATCTGTATGAACATGGAAATATCTACACCGCTGCCTGTATAAACATGGAAATATCTGCACGGCTATCTGTATGAACATGGAAATAACTACACCGCTATCTGTATGAACATGGAAATAGCTACACCGTTATCTGTATGAACATGGAAATAGCTACACCACTATCTGTATGAACATGGAAATATCTACACCGCTATCTGTATGAACATGGATATATCTACACAGCCATCTGGATGAACATGGAAATATCTACACCGCTATCTGTATGAACATGGAAATATCTACACCACTATATGTATGTACTTGGATATATCTACACAGCCATCTAGATGAACATGGAAATATCTACACCGATATCTGTGTAAACATGCATAGATCTTCACCGCTACTTCTATAAACATGGAAATATCTACACCGCTATCTGTATAAACATCGAAATATCTACAGTGCTATCTGTATAAACATGGAAATATCTACACCGCTACCTGTATAAACATGGAAATATCAGCACCGCTATCTGTATGAACCTGGAAATATCTACACCGCTATCTGTATGAACATGGAAATATCTACACCGCTATCTGTATGAACATGGAAATATCTACAAAGCTATCTGAATGAACATGGAAAAATCTACACTGCTATCTGTTTGAACATGGAAATATCTACACCGCTATCTTCATGAAAATGGAAATATCTACAAAGCTATCTGCATATACATGGAAATATCTACACAGCTATCTCTTTACACATGGAAATAAATACACCGCTATATCTATAAACATGGAAATATCTACACCGCCATATGTATGAACATGGAAATATCTGCACCGCCATCTGTATGAACATATAAATATCTACACCGCCATCTGTATTAAGAAGGAAATATCTAAACAGCTATCTGTATAAACCTGGAAATATCTACACCGCTGCCTGTATAAACATGGAAATATCAGCACCGCTATCTGTATGAACATGGAAATATCTACACCGCTATCTGTATGAACATGGAAATAGCTACACCGTTATGTGTGTGAACATGGATATATCTACACAGCCATCTGGATGAACATGGATATATCTACACAGCCATCTGGATGAACATGGAAATATCTACACCGCTATCTGTGTAAACATGCATAGATCTTCACCGCTATCTCTATAAACATGGAAATATCTACACCGCTATCTGTATGAACATGGAAATATCCACACCGCTATCTGTATGAACATGGAAATATCTACACCGCTATCTCTTTGAACATGGAAATATCTACACTGCTATCTGCATGAAAATGGAAATATCTACACTGCTATCTGCATATACATTTAAATATCTACACAGCTATCTCTTTACACATGGAAATAACTACACCGCTATCTGTATGAACATGGAAATATCTACACCGCCATCTGTATGAACACGGAAATATCTGCACCGCCATCTGTAAGAACATGTAAATATCTACACCGCCATCTGTATTAACATGGAGATATCTAAACTGCTATCTGTATAAACATGGAAATATCTAAACCGCCATCTGTATGAACATATAAATATCTACACCGCCATCTGTATTAAGAAGGAAATATCTAAACCGCTATCTGTATAAACATGGAAATATCTACACCACTGCCTGTATAAACAAGGAAATATCAGCACCGCTATCTGTATGAACATGGAAATATCTACACCGCTATCTGTATGAACATGGAAATATCTACACAGCTATCTGTATGAACATGGAAATAGCTACACCGCTATCTGAATGAACATGGATATATCTACACAGCCATCTGTATGAACATGGAAATATCTACACCGCTATCTGTGTAAACATGCATACATCTTCACCACTATCTGTATATACATGGAAATATCTGCACCGCTATCGGTATGAACATGGAAATATCTACACCGCTATCTGTATGAACATGGAAATACCTACACCGCTATCTGTTTGGACATGGAAATATCTACACCGCTATCTGCATGAAATTGGAAATATCTACACTGCTATCTGCATATACGTTTAAATATCTACACAGCTATCTCTTTACACATGGAAATAACTACACCACTATCTGTATGAACATGGAAATAACTACACCGCCATCTGTATGAACATGGAAATATCTGCACCGCCATCTGTATGAACATATAAATATCTACACCGCCATCTGTATTAAGATGGAGATATCTACACTGCTATCTGTATAAACATGGAAATATCTACACCGCCATCAGTATGAACATATAAATACGCCACCATCTGTATTAAGTAGGAAATATCTAAACCGCTATCCGTATAAACATGGAATTATCTACACCGCTGCCTGTATAAACATGGAAATATCAGCACCGCTATCTGTATGAACATGGAAATATCTACACCGCTATCTGTAGGAACATGGAAATAGCTACACCGCTGCCTGTATAAACTTGGAAATATCAGCACCGCTATCTGTATGAACATGGAAATATCTACACCACTATCTGTATGAAAATGGATATATCTACAAAGCCATCTGGATGAACATGGAAATATCTTCACCACTATCTGTATGAACATGGAAATATCTACACCGCTATCTGTGTAAACATGCATACATCTTCACCGCTATCAGTATAAACATGGAAATATCTACACCGCTATCTGCATGAACATGGAAATAGCTACACCGCTATCTGTATGAACATGGAAATATCTACACCGCTATCTGTATGAACATGGATATATCTACACAGCCATCTGGATGAACATGGAAATATCTACACCGCTATCTGTGTAAATATGCATACATCTTCACCGCTATCTGTATAAACATGGAAATATCTACACCGCTATCTGTATGAACATGGAAATATCTACACCGCTATCTGTATGAACATGGAAATATCTACACCGCTATCTGTTTGAACATGGAAATATCTACACCGCTATCTGCATGAAAATGGAAATATCTACACTGCTATCTGCATATACATGGAAATATCTACACAGCTATCTCTTTACACATGGAAATAACTACACCGCTATCTGTATGAACATGGAAATATCCACACCGCCATCTGTATGAACATGGAAATATCTGCACCGCCATCTGTATGAACATATAAATATCTACACCGCCATCTGTATTAAGATGGAGATATCTACACCGCTATCTGTATAAACATGGAAATATCTACACCGCTACCTGTATAAACATGGAAATATCAGCACGGCTATCTGTATGAACATGGAAATATCTACACCGCTATCTGTATGAACATGGAAATATCTACACCGCTATCTGTATGAACATGGAAATATCTACTCCGCTATCAGTATGAACAAGGAAATATCTACACCGCTATCTGTATGAACATGGATATATCTACACAGCAATCTGGAAGAACATGGAAATATCCACACCGCTATCTGTGTAAACGTGCATACATCTTCACTGCTATCTGTATAAACATGGAAATATCTACACCGCTATCTGTATGAACATGGAAATATCTACACCGTTATCTGTTTGAAGATGGAAATATATACACCGCTATCTGCATGAAAACGGAAATATCTACACAGCTATCTGCATATACATGGAAATATCTACACAGCTATCTCTTTACACATGGAAATAACTACACCGCTATCTGTATGAACATGGAAATATCTACACCGCCATCTGTATGAACATGGAAATATCCTCACCGCCATCTGTATGAACATATAAATACCTACACCGCCATCTGTATTAAGACGGAGATATCTACACTGCTATCTGAATAAACATGGAAATATCTACACCGCTATCTGTATAAACATGGAAATATCTACACCGCTATCTGTATAACCATGGAAATATCTACACCGCTACCTGTATAAACATGGAAATATCAGCACCGCTATCTGTATGAACATGGAAATATCTACACCGCTGCCTGTATAAACATGGAAATATCAGCACGGCTATCTGTATGAACATGGAAATATCTACACCGCTATCTGTATGAACATGGAAATAACTACACTGCTATCTGTATGAACATGGAAATAGCTACACCGTTATCTGTATGAACATGGAAATAGCTACACCACTATCTGTATGAACATGGAAATATCTACACCGCTATCTGTATGAACATGGATATATCTACACAGCCATCTGGATGAACATGGAAATATCTACACCGCTATCTGTATGAACATGGGAATATCTACACCGCTATCTGTATGAACATGGAAATATCTACACCGCTATCTGTATGAACATGGAAATATCTACAAAGCTATCTGTATGAAAATGGAGATATCTACACCGCTATCTGTATGAACATGGAAATATCTACACTGCTATCTGTATGAACATGGAAATAGCTACACCGTTATCTGTATGAACATGGAAATAGCTACACCGCTATCTGTATGAACATGGAAATATCTACACCGCTATATCTATAAACATGGAAATATCTACACCACCATCTGTATGAACATGGAAATATCTGCACCGCCATCTGTATGAACATATAAATATCTACACCGCCATCTGTATTAAGAAGGAAATATCTAAACCGCTATCTGTATAAACATGGAAATATCTACACCGCTGCCTGTATAAACATGGAAATATCAGCACCGCTCTCTGTATGAAAATGGAAATATCTACACCGCTATCTGTATGAACATGGAAATATCTACACCGCTATCTGTACGAACATGGAAATATCTAAACCGCTATCTGCATGAAAATAGAAATACCTACACAGCTATCTGCATATACATGGAAATATCTACACAGCTATCTCTTTACACATGGAAATAACTACACCGCTATCTGTATGAACATGGAAATATCTGCACCGCCATCTGTATGAACACATAAATATCTACACCGCCATCTGTATTAAGATGGAGATACCTACACCGCTATCTGTATAAACATGGAAATATCTACACCGCTATCTGTATAAACATGGAAATATCAGCACCGCTATCTGTATGAACATGGAAATATCAGCCCCTCTGTCTGTATGAACACGGAAGTATCTACACCGCTGTCTGTATGAACATGGAATTATCTACACCGCTATCTGTATGAACATGGAAATATCTACACCGCTATCTGTATGAACATGGAAATATCTACACCGCTATCTGTATGAACATGGATATATCTACACAGCCATCTGGATGAACATGGAAATATCTACACCGCTATCTGTATAAACATGCATACATCTTCACCGCTATCTGTATAAACATCTAAATATCTACACCGCTATCTGTATGAACATGGAAATATCTACACCGCTATCTGTATGAACATGGAAATATCTACACCGCTATCTGTTTGAACATGGAAATATCTACACCGCTATCTGCATGAAAATGGAAATATCTACACTGCTATCAGCATATACATGGAAATATCTACACAGCTATCTCTTTACACATGGAAATAACTACACCGCTATCTGTATGAACATGGAAATATCCACACCGCCATCTGTATGAACATGGAAATATCTGCACCGCCATCTGTATGAACATATAAATATCTGCACCACCATCTGTATTAAGATGGAGATATCTACACCGCTATCTGTAAAACATGGAAATATCTACACCGCTATCTGTATAAACATGGAAATATCTACACCGCTATCTGTATAAACATGGAAATATCTACACCGCTACCTGTATAAACATGGAAATATCAGCACCGCTATCTGTATGAACATGGAAATATCTACACCGCTATCTGTTTGAAGATGGAAATATATACACCGCTATCTGCATGAAAACGGAAATATCTACACAGCTATCTGCATATACATGGAAATATCTACACAGCTATCTCTTTACACATGGAAATAACTACACTGCTATCTGTATGAACATGGAAATAGCTACACCGTTATCTGTATGAACATGGAAATAGCTACACCACTATCTGTATGAACGTGGAAATATCTACACCGCTATCTGTATGAACATGGATATATCTACACAGCCATCTGGATGAACATGGAAATATCTACACCGCTATCTGTGTAAACATGCATAGATCTTCACCGCTACCTCTATAAACATGGAAATATCTACACCGCTATCTGTATGAACATGGAAATATCCACACCGCTATCTGTATGAACATGGAAATATCTACACCGCTATCTGTTTGAACATGGAAATATCTACACCGCTATCTGCATGAAAATGGAAATATCTACACTGCTATCTGCACATACATTTAAATATCTACACAGCTATCTCTTTACAAATGGAAATAACTACACCGCTATCTGTATGAACATGGAAATATCTACACCGCCATCTGTATGAACACGGAAATATCTGCACCGCCATCTGTATGAACATATAAATATCTACACCGCCGTCTGTATTAAGATGGAGATATCTACACTGCTATCTGTATAAACATGGAAATATCTACACCGCCATCTGTATGAACATATAAATATCTACACAGCCATCTGTATTAAGAAGGAAATATCTAAACCGCTATCTGTATAAACATGGAAATATCTACACCGCTGCCTGTATAAACAAGGAAATATCAGCACCGCTATCTGTATGAACATGGAAATATCTACACCGCTATCTGTATGAACATGGAAATACCTACTCCGCTATCTGTATGAACATGGAAATAGCTACACCGCTATCTGTATGAACATGGATATATCTACACCGCCATCTGGATGAACATGGAAATATCTGCACCGCTCTCTGTGTAAACATGCATAGAACTTCACCGCTATCTCTATAAACATGGAAATGTCTACACCGCTATCTGTATGAACATGGAAATATCAGCACCGCTATGTGTATGAACATGGAAATATCTACACCGCTATCTGTATGAACACGGAAATATCTACAACGCTATCTGTTTGAACATGGAAATATCTACACCGCTATCTGTATGAACACGGAAATATCTACACCGCTATCTGTTTGAACATGGAAATATCTACACCGCTATCTGCATGAAAATGGAAATATATACACAGCTATCTGCATATACATGGAAATATCTACACAGCTATCTCTTTACACATGGAAAAAACTACACCGCTATCTGTATGAACATGGAAATATCTTCACCGCCATCTTTATGAACATGGATATATCTACACAGCCATCTGGATGAACATGGAAATATCTACACCGCTATCTGAATGAACATGGAAATATCTACACCGATATCTGTGTAAACATGAATACATCTTCACCGCTATCTGTATAAACATGGAAATATCTACACTGCTATCTGTATGAACATGGAAATATCTACACCGCTATCTGTTTGAACATGGAAATATCTACACCGCTATCTGCATGAAAATGGAAATATCTACACAGCGATCTGCATATACATGGAAATATCTACAAAGCTATCTCTTTACACATGGAAATAAGTACAGCGCTATTTCTATAAACATGGAAATAGCTACACCGCCATCTGTATGAACATGGAAATATCTACACCGCTATCTGTATGAACATGGGAATATCTACACCGCTATCTGTATGAACATGGATATATCTACACAGCCCTCTGGATGAACATGGAAATATCCACACCGCTATCTGTGTAAACATGCATACATCTTCACCGCTATGTGTAGAAACATGGAAATATCTACACCGCTATCTGTATGAACATGGAAATATCTACACCGCTATCTGTTTGAAGATGGAAATATATACACCGCTATCTGCATGAAAATGGAAATATCTACACAGCTATCTGCATATAGATGGAAATATCTACACAGCTATCTCTTTACACATGGAAATAACTACACCACTATCTGTATGAACATGGAAATATCTACACCGCCATCTGTATGAACATGGAAATATCTGCACCGCCATCTGTATGAACATATAAATATCTACACCGCCATCTGTATTAAAATGGAGATATCTACACTGCTTTCTGTATAAACATGGAAATATCTACACCGCCATCTGTATGAACATATAAATATCTACACAGCCATCTGTATTAAGAAGGAAATATCTAAACCGCTATCTGTATAAACATGGAAATATCTACACCGCTGCCTGTATAAACAAGGAAATATCAGCACCGCTATCTGTATGAACATGGAAATATCTACACCGCTATCTGTATGAACATGGAAATATCAGCACCGCTATGTGTATGAACATGGAAATATCTACACCGCTATCTGTATGAACACGGAAATATCTACAACGCTATCTGTTTGAACATGGAAATATCTACACCGCTATCTGTATGAACACGGAAATATCTACACCGCTATCTGTTTGAACATGGAAATATCTACACCGCTATCTGCATGAAAATGGAAATATATACACAGCTATCTGCATATACATGGAAATATCTACACAGCTATCTCTTTACACATGGAAAAAACTACACCGCTATCTGTATGAACATGGAAATATCTTCACCGCCATCTTTATGAACATGGATATATCTACACAGCCATCTGGATGAACATGGAAATATCTACACCGCTATCTGTATGAACATGGAAATATCTACACCGATATCTGTGTAAACATGAATACATCTTCACCGCTATCTGTATAAACATGGAAATATCTACACTGCTATCTGTATGAACATGGAAATATCTACACCGCTATCTGTTTGAACATGGAAATATCTACACCGCTATCTGCATGAAAATGGAAATATCTACACAGCAATCTGCATATACATGGAAATATCTACAAAGCTATCTCTTTGCACATTGAAATAAGTACAGCGCTATTTCTATAAACATGGAAATAGCTACACCGCCATCTGTATGAACATGGAAATATCTACACCGCTATCTGTATGAACATGGGAATATCTACACCGCTATCTGTATGAACATGGATATATCTACACAGCCCTCTGGATGAACATGGAAATATCCACACCGCTATCTGTGTAAACATGCATACATCTTCACCGCTATGTGTAGAAACTTGGAAATATCTACACCGCTATCTGTATGAACATGGAAATATCTACACCGCTATCTGTTTGAAGATGGAAATATATACACCGCTATCTGCATGAAAATGGAAATATCTACACAGCTATCTGCATATAGATGGAAATATCTACACAGCTATCTCTTTACATATGGAAATAACTACACCACTATCTGTATGAACATGGAAATATCTACACCGCCATCTGTATGAACATGGAAATATCTGCACCGCCATCTGTATGAACATATAAATATCTACACCGCCATCTGTATTAAGATGCAGATATCAACACCGCTATATGAATAAACATGGAAATATCTACCCCGCTATCTGTATAAACATGGAAATATCTACACCGCTATGTGTATAACCATGGAAATATCTACACCGCTACCTGTATAAACATGGAAATATCAGCACCGCTATCTGTATGAACATGGAAATATCTACACCGCTATCTGTATGAACATGGAAATATCTACACCGCTATCTGTTTGAACATGGAAATATCTACACCGCTATCTGCATGAAAATGGAAATATCTACACAGCTATCTGCATATACATGGAAATGTCTACAAAGCTATCTCTTTACACATGGATATAACCACACCGCTATCTCTATAAACATGGAAATATCTACACCGCCATCTGTATGAAAATGGAAATATCTGCACCGCCATCTGTATGAACATATAAATATCTACACCACCATCTACATTAAGATGGAAATATCTACACTGCTATCTGCATATACATTTAAATATCTACACAGCTATCTCTTTACACATGGAAATAACTACACCGCTATCTGTATGAACATGGAAATATCTACACCGCCATCTGTATGAACACGGAAATATCTGCACCGCCATCTGTAAGAACATATAAATATCTACACCACCATCTGTATTAAGATGGAGATATCTACACTGCTATCTGTATAAACATGGAAATATCTAAACCGCCATCTGTATGAACATGGATATATCTACACAGCCATTTGGATGAACATGGAAATATCTACACCGCTATCTGTATGATCATGGATATATCTACACAGCTATCTGTGAAAAAAATGCATACATCTTCACCGCTATCTGTATAAACATGGAAATATCTACACTGCTATCTGCATGAACATGGAAATATCTACACCGCTATCTGTTTGAACATGGAAATATCTACACCGCTATCTGCATGAAAATGGAAATATCTACACAGCGATCTGCATATACATGGAAATATCTACAAAGCTATCTCTTTACACATGGAAATAACTACACCGCTATCTCTATAAACAAGGAAATATCTACACCACCATCTGTATGAACATGGAAATATCTGCACCGCCATCAGTATGAACATATAAATATCTACACCACCATCTATATTAAGATGGTGATATCTACACCGCTATCTGTATAAACTTGGAAATATCTACACCGCTATCTGTATAAACATGGAAATATCTACACCGCTATCTGTATAAACATGGAAATATCTACACCGCTACCTGTATAAACATTTAAATATCAGCACCGCTATCTGTATGAACCTGGAAATATCTACACCGCTATCTCTATGAACATGGAAATATCTACACCGCTATCTGTATGAATATGGAAATAGCTACACCACTATCTGTATGAACATGGAAATATCTGCAGCACTACCTGTATGAACATGGAAATAACTACACCTCTATCTCTATGAAGATGGATATATCTACACAGCCATCTGTATAAACATGGAAATATCTACACCGCTAACTGTATAAACATGGAAATATCTACACCGCTACCTGTATAAACATGGAAATATCAGCACCGCTCTCTGTATGAACATGGAAATATCAGCCCCTCTATCTGTATGAACATGGAAATATCTACACCGCTATCTGTATGAACAAGGAAATATCTACACCGCTATCCGTATGAACATGGAAATATCTTCACTGCCATCTGTATGAACATGGATATATCTACACAGCCATCTGGATGAACATGGAAATATCTACACCGCTATCTGTATGAACATGGAAATAGCTACACCGCTATCTGTATGAATATGGAAATATCTACACCACTATCTGTATGAACATGGAAATATCTACACCGCTATCTGCATGAAAATGGAAATATCTACACAGCAATCTGCATATACATGGAAATGTCTACAAAGCTATCTCTTTACACATGGATATAACTACACCGCTATCTCTATAAACATGGAAATATCTACACCGCCATCTGTATGAACATGGAAATATCTGCACCGCCATCTGTATGAACATATAAATATCTACACCGCCATCTATATTAAGATGGATATATCTACACCGCTATCTGTATAAACCTGGAAATATCTACACCGCTATCTGTATAAACATGGAAAGATCCACACCGCTATCTGTATAAACATGGAAATATCTACACCGCTACCTGAATAAACATGGAAATATCAGCACAGCTATCTGTATGAACATGGAAATATCTACACCGCTATCTGTACGAACATGGAAATATCTACACCGCTATCTGTATGAACATGGAAATAGCTACACCGCTATCTGTATCAACATGGAAATATCTACACCACTATCTGTATGAACATGGAAATATCTACACCGCTATCTGTATGAACATGGATATATCTACACAGCCATCTGTATGAACATGGAAATATCTACACCGCTATCTGTAAGAACCTGGAAATATCTACTCCACTATCTGGGTAAACATGCATACATCTTCACTGCTATCTGTATAAACATGGAAATATCTACACCGCTATCTGTATGAACATGGAAATAGCTAAACCGCTATCTGTATGAATATGGAAATATCTACACCACTATCAGTATGAACATGGAAATATCTACACCGCTATCTGTATGAACATAGAAATAGCTACACCACTATCTCTATGAACATGGAAATATCTACACCACTATCTGTTTGAATATGGAAATATCTAAACCGCTATGTGCATGAAAATGGAAATATCTGCACAGCTATCTGCATATACATGGAAATATCTACACAACTATCTCTTTACACATGGAAATATCTACAGAGCTATCTGTATGAACATGGAAATATCTTCACCGCCATCTGTATGAACATGGATATATCTACACAGCCATCTGGATGAACATGGAAATATCTACACCGCTATCTGTATGATCATGGATATATCTACACAGCTATCTGTGAAAAAAATGCATACATCTTCACCGCTATCTGTATAAACATGGAAATATCTACACTGATATCTGCATGAACATGGAAATATCTACACCGCTATCTGTTTGAACATGGAAATACCTACACCGCTATCCGTATGAACATGGAAATATCTTCACCGCCATCTGTATGAACATGGATATATCTACACAGCCATCTGGATGAACATGGAAATAACTACACCGCTCTCTGTATGAACATGGAAATAGCTACACCGCTATCTGTATGAATATGGAAATATCTACACCACTATCTGTATGAACATAGAAATATCTACACCGCTATCTGTATGAACATGGAAATATCTGCAGCACTACCTGTATGAACATGGAAATAACTACACCTCTATCTCTATGAACATGGATATATCTACAAAGCCATCTGGATGAACATGGAAATATCTACACCGCCATCTGTATAAACATGGAAATATCTACACCGCTATCTGTATAAACATGGAAATATCTACACCGCTACCTGAATAAACATGGAAATATCAGCACAGCTATCTGTATGAACATGGAAATATCTACACCGCTATCTGTACGAACATGGAAATATCTACACCGCTATCTGTATGAACATGGAAATAGCTACACCGCTATCTGTATCAACATGGAAATATCTACACCACTATCTGTATGAACATGGAAATATCTACACCGCTATCTGTATGAACATGGATATATCTACACCGCCATCTGGATGAACATGGAAATATCTACACCGCTATCTGTAAGAACCTGGAAATATCTACTCCGCTATCTGGGTAAACATGCATACATCTTCACCGCTATCTGTATAAACATGGAAATATCTACACCGCTATCTGTATGAACATGGAAATAGCTACACCACTATCTCTATGAACATGGAAATATCTACACCGCTATCTGTTTGAACATGGATATATCTACACAGCCATCTGGATGAACATGGAAATATCTACACCGCTATCTGTATGAACATGGAAATATCTACACAGCTATCTGTGTAAACATGCATACATCTTCACCGCTATCTGTATAAACATGGAAATATCTACACTGCTATCTGCATGAACATGGAAATATCTACACCGCTATCTGTTTGAACATGGAAATACCTACACCTCTATCTGCATGAAAATGGAAATATCTACACAGCGATCTGCATATACATGGAAATATCTACAAAGCTATCTCTTTACACATGGAAATAACTACAGCGCTATCTCTATAAACAAGGAAATATCTACACCACCATCTGAATGAACATGGAAATATCTGCACCGCCATCATTATGAACATATAAATATCTACACCGCCATCTATATTAAGATCGTGATATCTACACCGCTATCTGTATAAACTTGGAAATATCAACACCGCTATCTGTATAAACATGGAAATATCTACACCGCTATCTGTATAAACATGGAAATATCTACACCGCTACCTGTATAAACATTTAAATATCAGCACCGCTATCTGTATGAACATGGAAATATCTACACCGCTATCTCTATGAACATGGAAATATCTACACCGCTATCTGTATGAATATGGAAATAGCTACACCACTATCTGTATGAACTTGGAAATATCTACAGCACTACCTGTATGAACATGGAAATAACTACACCTCTATCTCTATGAACATGGATATATCTACACAGCCATCTGGATGAACATGGAAATATCTACACCGCTATCTGTATAAACATGGAAATATCTACATCGCTAACTGTATAAACATGGAAATATCTACACCGCTACCTGTATAAACATGGAAATATCAGCACCGCTCTCTGTATGAACATTGAAATATCAGCCCCTCTGTCTGTATGAACATGGAAATAACTACACCGCTATCTGTATGAACATGGAAATATCTACACCGCTATCCGTATGAACATGGAAATATCTTCACCGCCATCTGTATGAACATGGATATACCTACACAGCCATCTGGATGAACATGGAAATATCTACACCGCAATCTGTATGAACATGGAAATAGCTACACCGCTATCTGTATGAATATGGAAATATCTACACCACTATCTGTATGAACATGGAAATATCTACACCGCTATCTGTATGAACATGGAAATATCTGCAGCACTACCTGTATGAACATGGAAATAACTACACCGCTATCTCTATGAACATGGATATATCTACACAGCCATCTGGATGAACATGGAAATATCTACACCGCTATCTGTATAAACATGGAAATATCTACACCGCTAACTGTATAAACATGGAAATATCTACACTGCTACCTGTATAAACATGGAAATATCAGCACCGCTCTCTGTATGAACATGGAAATATCAGCCCCTCTATCTGTATGAACATGGAAATATCTACACCGCTATCTGTATGAACATGGAAATATCTACACCGCTATCCGTATGAACATGGAAATATCTTCACCGCCATCTGTATGAACATGGATATATCTACACAGCCATCTGGATGAACATGGAAATATCTACACCGCTATCTGTATGAACATGGAAATAGCTACACCGCTATCTGTATGTATATGGAAATATCTACACCACTATCTGTATGAACATGGAAATATCTACACCGCTATCTGTATGAACATGGAAATATCTTCACCGCCATCTGTATGAACATGGATATATCTACACAGCCATCTGGGTGAACATGGAAATATCTACACCACTATCTGTATGAACATGGAAATAGCTACACCGCTATCTGTATGAACATAGAAATATCTTCACCGCCATCTGTATGAACATGAATATATCTACACAGCCATCTGGATGAACATGGAAATATCTACATAGCTATCTGTATGAACATGGAAATATATACACCGCTATCTGTGTAAACATGCATACATCTTCACTGCTAACTGTATAAACATGGAAATATCTACACCGCTATCTATATGAATATGGAAATATCTACACCGCTATCTGCATGAGAATATAAATATCTACACAGCGATCTGCATATACATGGAAATGTCTACAAAGCTATCTCTTTACACATGGATATAACTACACCGCTATCTCTATAAACATGGAAATATCTACACCGCCATCTGTATGAACATGGAAATATCTGCATCGCCATCTGTATGAACATTTAAATATCTACACCGCCATCTATATTAAGATGGGGATATCTACACCGCTATCTGTATAAACCTGGAAATATCTACACCGCTATCTGTATAAACATGGAAAGGTCCACACTGCTATCTGTATAAACATGGAAATGTCTACACCGCTACCTGAATAAACATGGAAATATCAGCACAGCTATCTGTATGAACATGGAAATATCTACACCGCTATCTGTACGAACATGGAAATATCTACACCGCTATCTGTATGAACATATCAATAGCAACACCGCTATCTGTATCATCATGGAAATATCTACACCACTATCTGTATGAACATGGAAATATCTACACCGCTATCTGTATGAACATGGATATATCTACACAGCCATCTGGATGAACATGGTAATATCTACACCGCTATCTGTAAGAACCTGGAAATACCTACTCCGCTATCTGGGTAAACATGCATACATCTCCACCTCTATCTGTATAAACATGGAAATATCTACACCGCTATCTGTATGAACATGGAAATAGCTACACCACTATCTCTATGAACATGGAAATATCTACACCGCTATCTGTTTGAACATGGAAATATCTAAACCGCTATGTGCATGAAAATGGAAATATCTGCACAGCTATCTGCATATACATGGAAATACCTACACAACTATCTCTTTACACATGGAAATATCTACAGAGCTATCTGTATGAACATGGAAATATCTTCACCGCCATCTGTATGAACATGGATATATCTACACAGCCATCTGGATGAACATGGAAATATCTACACCGCTATCTGTATGAACATGGAAATATCTACACAGCTATCTGTGTAAACATGCATACATCTTCACCACTATCTGTATAAACATGGAAATATCTACACCACCATCTGCATGAACATGGAAATATCTGCACCGACATCAGTATGAACATATAAATATCTACACCACCATCTATATTAAGATGGTGATATCTACACCGCTATCTGTATAAACTTGGAAATATGTACACCGCTATCTGTATAAACATGGAAATATCTATACCGCTATCTGTATAAACATGGAAATATCTACACCGCTACCTGTATAAACATTTAAATATCAGCACCGCTATCTGTATGAACATGGAAATATCTACACCGCTATCTCTATGAACATGGAAATATCTACACCGCTATCTGTATGAATATGGAAATAGCTACACCACTATCTGTATGAACATGGAAATATCTGCAGCACTACCTGTATGAACATGGAAATAACTACACCTCTATCTCTATGAACATGGATATATCTACACAGCCATCTGGATGAACATGGAAATATCTACACCACTATCTGTATAAACATGGAAATATCTACACCGCTAAGTGTATAAACATGGAAATATCTACACCGCTACCTGTATAAACATGGAAATATCAGCACCGCTCTCTGTATGAACATGGAAATATCAGCCCCTCTATCTGTATGAACATGGAAATATCTACACCGCTATCTGTATGAACATGGAAATATCTACACCGCTATCCATATGAACATGGAAATATATTCACCGCCATCTGTATGAACATGGATATATCTACACAGCCATCTGGATGAACATGGAAATATCTACACCGCTATCTGTATGAACATGGAAATATCTACACCGCTATCTGTATGAACATGGAAATATCTTCACCGCCATCTGTATGAACATGGATATATCTACACAGCCATCTGGATGAACATGGAAATATCTACACCGCTATCTGTATGAACATGGAAGTAGCTACACCGCTATCTGTATGAATATGGAAATATCTACACCACTGTCTGTATGAACATGGAAATATCTACACGGCTATCTGTATGAAAACGGAAATATCTTCACCGCCATCTGTATGAACATAGATGTATCTACACAGCCATCTGGATGAACATGGAAATATCTACACCGCTATCTGTATGAACATGGAAATATCTACACCGCTATCTGTATGAACATGGAAATATCTTCACCGCCATCTGTATGAACATGGATATATCTACACAGCCATCTGGATGAACATGGAAATATCTACACAGCTATCTGTATGAACATGGAAATATATACACCGCTATCTGTGTAAACATGCATACATCTTCACCGCTATCTGTATAAACATGGAAATATCTACACCGCTATCTGTATGAACATGGAAATATCTACACCGCTATATGTTTGAACATGGAAATATCTACACCGCTATCTGCATGAAAATGGAAATATCTACGCAGCTATCTGCATATACATGGAAATGTCTACAAAGCTATCTCTTTACACATGGATATATCTACACCGCTATCTCTATAAACATGGAAATATCTACACCGACATCTGTATGAACATGGAAATATCTGCATCGCCATCTGTGTGAACATATAAATATCTGCACCGCCATCTATATTAAGATGGAGATATCTACACCGCTATCTGTATAAACCTGGAAATATCTACACCGCTATCTGTATAAACATAGAAATATCTACACCGCTATCTGTATAAACATGGAAATATCTACACCGCTACCTGTATAAACATGGAAATATTAGCACCGCTATCTGTATGAACATGGAAATATCTACACCGCTATCTGTATGAACATGGAAATATCTACACTGCTATCTGTATGAACATGGAAATAGATACACCGCTATCTGTATCAACATGGAAATATCTACACCACTATCTGTATGAACATGGAAATATCTACACCGCTATCTGTATTAACATGGATATATCTACACCATCATGTGTATGAACATGGAAATATCTGCACCGCCATCTGTATGAACATATAAATATCTACACCGCCATCTATATTAAGATGGTGATATCTACACCGCTATCTGTATAAACTTGGAAATATCTACACCGCTATCTGTATAAACATGGAAATATCTACACCGCTATCTGTATAAACTTGGAAATATCTACACCGCTACCTGTATAAACATTTAAATATCAGCACCGCTATCTGTATGAACATGGAAATATCTACAGCGCTATCTCTATGAAGATGGAAATATCTACACCGCTATCTGTATGAACATGGAAATAGCTACACCACTATCTGTATGAACATGGAAATATCTACAGCACTACCTGTATGAACATGGAAATATCTACACCTCTATCTCTATGAACATGGATATATCTACGCAGCCATCTGGATGAACATGGAAATATCTACACCGCTATCTGTATAAACATGGAAATATCTACACCGCTACCTGTATAAACATGGAAATATCTACACTGCTACCTGCATAAACATGGAAATATCAGCACCGCTCTCTGTATGAACATGGAAATATCAGCCCCTCTATCTGTATGAACATGGAAATATCTACACCGCTATCTGTATGAACATGGAAATATCTACACCGCAATCCGTATGAACATGGAAATATCTTCACCGCCATCTGTATGAACATCGATATATCTACACAGCCATCTGGATGAACATGGAAATATCTACACCGCTATCTGTATGAACATGGAAATAGCTACACCGCTATCTGTATGAATATGGAAATATCTACACCACTATCAGTATGAACATGGAAATATCTACACCGCTATCTGTATGAACATGGAAATAGCTACACCACTATCTCTATGAACATGGAAATATCTACACCGCTATCTGTTTGAACATGGAAATATCTAAACCGCTATGTGCATGAAAATGGAAATATCTGCACAGCTATCTGCATATACATGGAAATATCTACACAACTATCTCTTTACACATGGAAATATCTACAGAGCTATCTGTATGAACATGGAAATATCTTCACCGCCATCTGTATGAACATGGATATATCTACACAGCCATCTGGATGAACATGGAAATATCTACACCGCTATCTGTATGATCATGGATATATCTACACAGCTATCTGTGAAAAAAATGCATACATCTTCACCGCTATCTGTATAAACATGGAAATATCTACACTGCTATCTGCATGAACATGGAAATATCTACACCGCTATCTGTTTGAACATGGAAATATCTACACCGCTATCTGCATGAAAATGGAAATATCTACACAGCGATCTGCATATACATGGAAATATCTACAAAGCTATCTCTTTACACATGGAAATAACTACACCGCTATCTCTATAAACAAGGAAATATCTACACCACCATCTGTATGAACATGGAAATATCTGCACCGCCATCAGTATGAACATATAAATATCTACACCACCATCTATATTAAGATGGTGATATCTACACCGCTATCTGTATAAACTTGGAAATATCTACACCGCTATCTGTATAAACATGGAAATATCTACACCGCTATCTGTATAAACATGGAAATATCTACACCGCTACCTGTATAAACATTTAAATATCAGCACCGCTACCTGTATAAACATGGAAATATCAGCACCGCTCTCTGTATTAACATGGAAATATCAGCCCCACTATCTGTATGAACATGGAAATATCTACACCGCTATCTGTATGAACATGGAAATATCTACACCGCTATCCGTATGAACATGGAAATATCTTCACCGCCATCTGTATGAACATGGATATATCTACACAGCCATCTGGATGAACATGGAAATATCTTCACCGCTATCTGTATGAACATGGAAATAGCTACACCGCTATCTGTATGAATATGGAAATATCTACACCACTATCTGTATGAACATAGAAATATCTACACCGCTATCTGTATGAACATGGAAATATCTGCAGCACTACCTGTATGAACATGGAAATAACTACACCTCTATCTCTATGAACATGGATATATCTACACAGCCATCTGGATGAACATGGAAATATCTACACCGCTATCTGTATAAACATGGAAATATCTACACCGCTAACTGTATAAACATGGAAATATCTACACCGCTACCTGTATAAACATGGAAATATCAGCACCGCTCTCTGTATGAACATGGAAATATCAGCCCCTCTATCTGTATGAACATGGAAATATCTACACCGCTATCTGTATGAACATGGAAATATCTACACCGCTATCCGTATGAACATGGATATATCTTCACCGCCATCTGTATGAACATGGATATATCTACACAGCCATCTGGATGAACATGGAAATATCTACACCGCTATCTGTATGAACATGGAAATAGCTACACCGCTATCTGTATGAATATGGAAATATCTACACCACTATCTGTATGAAAATGGAAATATCTACACCGCTATCTGCATGAAAATGGAAATACCTACACAGCTATCTGCATATACATGGAAATGTCTACAAAGCTATCTCTTTACACATGGATATAACTACACCGCTATCTCTATAAACATGGAAATACCTACACCGCCATCTGTATGAACATGGAAGTATCTGCACCGCCATCTGTATGAACATATAAATATCTACACCGCCATCTATATTAAGATGGAGATATCTACACCTCTATCTGTATAAACCTGGAAATATCTACACCGCTATCTGTATAAACATGGAGAGATCCACACCCCTATCTGTATAAACATGGAAATATCTACACCGCTACCTGAATAAACATGGAAATATCAGCACAGCTATCTGTATGAACATGGAAATATCTACACCGCTATCTGTACGAACATGGAAATATCTACACCGCTATCTGTTTGAACATGGAAATATCTAAACCGCTATCTGCATGAAAATGGAAATATCTGCACAGCTATCTGCATATACATGGAAATATCTACACAACTATCTCTTTACACATGGAAATAACTACAGAGCTATCTGTATGAACATGGAAATATCTTCACCGCCATCAGTATGAACATGGATATATCTACACAGCCATCTGGATGAACATGGAAATATCTACACCGCTATCTGTATGAACATGGAAATGTCTACACAGCTATCTCTTTACACATGGAAATAACTACAGCGCTATCTCTATAAACAAGGAAATATCTACACCACCATCTGTATGAACATGGACATATCTGCACCGCCATCTGTATGAACATATAAATATCTACACCGCCATCTCTATGAACATGGAAATATCTACACCGCTATCTGTATGAATATGGAAATAGCTACACCACTATCTGTATGAACATGGAAATATCTACAGCACTACCTGTATGAACATGGAAATAACTACACCTCTATCTCTATGAACATGGACATATCTACACAGCCATCTGGATGAACATGGAAATATCTACACCGCTATCTGTATAAACATGGAAATATCTACACCGCTAACTGTATAAACATGGAAATATCTACACCGCTACCAGTATAAACATGGAAATATCAGCACCGCTCTCTGTATGAACATGGAAATATCAGCCCCTCTATCTGTATGAACATGGAAATATCTACACCGCTATCTGTATGAACATGGAAATATCTACACCGCTGTCCGTATGAAAATGGAAATATCTTAACCGCCATCTGTATGAACATGGATATATCTACACAGCCATCTGGATGAACATGGAAATATCTACACCGCTATCTGTATGAACATGGAAATAGCCACACCGCTATCTGTATGAATATGGAAATAACTACACCACTATCTGTAAGAACATGGAAATATCTACACCGCTATCTGTATGAACATGGAAATATCTTCACCGCCATCTGTATGAACATGGATATATCTACACAGCCATCTGGATGAACATGGAAATATCTACACCACTATCTGTATGAACATGGAAATAGCTACACCGCTATCTGTATGAACATGGAAATATCTTCACCGCCATCTGTATGAACATGGATATATCTACACAGCCATCTGAATGAACATGGAAATATCTACACAGCTATCTGTATGAACATGGAAATATATACACCGCTATCTGTGTAAACATGCAAACAACTTCACCGCTATCTGTATAAACATGGAAATATCTACACCGCTATCTGTATGAACATGGAAATATCTACACCGCTATCTGTTTGAACATGGAAATATCTACACCGCTATCTGCATGAAAATGGAAATATCTACACAGCTATCTGCATATACATGGAAATGTCTACAAAGCTATCTCTTTACACATGGATATAACTACACCGCTATCTCTATAAACATGGAAATATCTACACCGCCATCTGTATGAACACGGAAATATCTGCACCGCCATCTGTATGAACATATAAACATATACACCGCCATCTATATTAAGATGGAGATATCTACACCGCTATCTGTAAAAACCTGGAAATATCTACACCGCTATCTGTATAAACATGGAAATATCTACACCGCTACCTGTATAAACATGGAAATATCAGCACGGCTATCTGTATGAACATGGAAATATCTACACCGCTATCTGTATGAACATGGAAATATCTACACCGCTATCTGTATGAACATGGAAATAGCTACACCGCTATCTGTATTAACATGGAAATATCTACACCACTATCTGTATGAACATGGAAATATCTACACCGCTATCTGTATGAACATGTATATATCTACACAGCCATCTGGATGAACATGGAAATATCTACACTGCTATCTGTATGAACATGGAAATATCTACACCGCTATCTGTGTAAACAAGCATACATCTTCACCGCTATCTGTATAAACATGGAAATATCTACACCGTTATATGTATGAAAATGGTAATATCTACACCGCTACCTGTATAAACATGGAAATATCTACACCGCTACCTGTATAAACATGGAAATATCAGCACCGCTCTCTGTATGAACATGGAAATATCTACACAGCCATCTGGATGAACATGGAAATATCTACACCGCTATCTGTATGAACATGGAAATAGCTACTCCGCTATCTGTATGAATATGGAAATATCTACACCACTGTCTGTATGAACATGGAAATATCTACACGGCTATCTGTATGAAAACGGAAATATCTTCACCGCCATCTGTATGAACATGGATATATCTACACAGCCATCTGGATGAACATGGAAATATCTACACCGCTATCTGTATGAACATGGAAATAGCAACACCGCTATCTGAACATGGAAATACCTTCACCGCCATCTATATGAACATGGATATATCTACACAGCCATCTGGATGAACATGGAAATATCTACACAGCTATCTGTATGAACATGGAAATATATACACCGCTATCTGTGTAAACATGCATACATCTTCACCGCTATCTGTATAAACATGGAAATATCTACACCGCTATCTGTATGAACATGGATATATCTACACCGCTATCTGTTTGAACATGGAAATATCTGCATCGCCATCTGTGTGAACATATAAATATCTACACCGCCATCTATATTAAGATGGAGATATCTACACCGCTATCTCTATAAACTTGGAAATATCTACACCGCTATCTGTATAAACATGGAAATATCTACACCGCTATCTGTATAAACTTGGAAATATCTACACCGCTACCTGTATAAACATTTTAATATCAGCACCGCTATCTGTATGAACATGGAAATATCTACAGCTCTATCTCTATGAAGATGGAAATATCTACACTGCTATCTGTATGAACATGGAAATAGATACACCGCTATCTGTATCAACATGGAAATATCTACACCACTATCTGTATGAACATGGAAATATCTACACCGCTATCTGTATGAACATGGATATATCTACACCATCATGTGTATGAACATGGAAATATCTCCACCGCCATCTGTATGAACATATAAATATCTACTCCGCCATCTATATTAAGATGGTGATATCTACACCACTATCTGTATAAACTTGGAAATATCTACACCGCTATCTGTATAAACATGGAAATATCTACAACGCTATCTGTATGAACATGGAAATAGCTACACCACTATCTCTATGAACATGGAAATATCTACACCGCTATCTGTTTGAACATGGAAATATCTAAACCGCTATGTGCATGAAAATGGAAATATCTGCACAGCTATCTGCATATACATGGAAATATCTACACAACTATCTCTTTACACATGGAAATATCTACAGAGCTATCTGTATGAACATGGAAATATCTTCACCGCCATCTGTATGAACATGGATATATCTACACAGCCATTTGGATGAACATGGAAATATCTACACCGCTATCTGTATGATCATGGATATATCTACACAGCTATCTGTGAAAAAAATGCATACATCTTCACCGCTATCTGTATAAACATGGAAATGTCTACACTGCTATCTGCATGAACATGGAAATATCTACACCGCTATCTGTTTGAACATGGAAATATCTACACCACTATCTGCATGAAAATGGAAATATCTACACAGCGATCTGCATATACATGGAAATATCTACAAAGCTATCTCTTTACACATGGAAATAACTACACCGCTATCTCTATAAACAAGGAAATATCTACACCACCATCTGTATGAACATGGAAATATCTGCACCGCCATCAGTATGAACATATAAATATCTACACCACCATCTATATTAAGATGGTGATATCTACACCGCTATCTGTATAAACTTGGAAATATCTACACCGCTATCTGTATAAACATGGAAATATCTACACCGCTATCTGTATAAACATGGAAATATCTACACCGCTACCTGTATAAACATTTAAATATCAGCACCGCTATCTGTATGAACCTGGAAATATCTACACCGCTATCTCTATGAACATGGAAATATCTACACCGCTATCTGTATGAATATGGAAATAGCTACACCACTATCTGTATGAACATGGAAATATCTGCAGCACTACCTGTATGAACATGGAAATAACTACACCTCTATCTCTATGAAGATGGATATATCTACACAGCCATCTGGATGAACATGGAAATATCTACACCGCTATCTGTATAAACATGGAAATATCTACACCGCTAACTGTATAAACATGGAAATATCTACACCGCTACCTGTATAAACATGGAAATATCAGCACCGCTCTCTGTATGAACATGGAAATATCAGCCCCTCTATCTGTATGAACATGGAAATATCTACACCGCTATCTGTATGAACAAGGAAATATCTACACCGCTATCCGTATGAACATGGAAATATCTTCACTGCCATCTGTATGAACATGGATATATCTACACAGCCATCTGGATGAACATGGAAATATCTACACCGCTATCTGTATGAACATGGAAATAGCTACACCGCTATCTGTATGAATATGGAAATATCTACACCACTATCTGTATGAACATGGAAATATCTACACCGCTATCTGCATGAAAATGGAAATATCTACACAGCAATCTGCATATACATGGAAATGTCTACAAAGCTATCTCTTTACACATGGATATAACTACACCGCTATCTCTATAAACATGGAAATATCTACACCGCCATCTGTATGAACATGGAAATATCTGCACCGCCATCTGTATGAACATATAAATATCTACACCGCCATCTATATTAAGATGGATATATCTACACCGCTATCTGTATAAACCTGGAAATATCTACACCGCTATCTGTATAAACATGGAAAGATCCACACCGCTATCTGTATAAACATGGAAATATCTACACCGCTACCTGAATAAACATGGAAATATCAGCACAGCTATCTGTATGAACATGGAAATATCTACACCGCTATCTGTACGAACATGGAAATATCTACACCGCTATCTGTATGAACATGGAAATAGCTACACCGCTATCTGTATCAACATGGAAATATCTACACCACTATCTGTATGAACATGGAAATATCTACACCGCAATCTGTATGAACATGGATATATCTACACAGCCATCTGTATGAACATGGAAATATCTACACCGCTATCTGTAAGAACCTGGAAATATCTACTCCGCTATCTGGGTAAACATGCATACATCTTCACCGCTATCTGTATAAACATGGAAATATCTACACCGCTATCTGTATGAACATGGAAATAGCTAAACCGCTATCTGTATGAATATGGAAATATCTACACCAGTATCAGTATGAACATGGAAATATCTACACCGCTATCTGTATGAACATAGAAATAGCTACACCACTATCTCTATGAACATGGAAATATCTACACCACTATCTGTTTGAACATGGAAATATCTAAACCGCTATGTGCATGAAAATGGAAATATCTTCACAGCTATCTGCATATACATGGAAATATCTACACAACTATCTCTTTACACATGGAAATATCTACAGATCTATCTGTATGAACATGGAAATATCTTCACCGCCATCTGTATGAACATGGATATATCTACACAGCCATCTGGATGAACATGGAAATATCTACACCGCTATCTGTATGATCATGGATATATCTACACAGCTATCTGTGAAAAAAATGCATACATCTTCACCGCTATCTGTATAAACATGGAAATATCTACACTGCTATCTGCATGAACATGGAAATATCTACACCGCTATCTGTTTGAACATGGAAATACCTACACCGCTATCCGTATGAACATGGAAATATCTTCACCGCCATCTGTATGAACATGGATATATCTACACAGCCATCTGGATGAACATGGAAATAACTACACCGCTATCTGTATGAACATGGAAATAGCTACACCGCTATCTGTATGAATATGGAAATATCTACACCACTATCTGTATGAACATAGAAATATCTACACCGCTATCTGTATGAACATGGAAATATCTGCAGCACTACCTGTATGAACATGGAAATAACTACACCTCTATCTCTATGAACATGGATATATCTACAAAGCCATCTGGATGAACATGGAAATATCTACACCGCCATCTGTATAAACATGGAAATATCTACACCGCTATCTGTATAAACATGGAAATATCTACACCGCTACCTGAATAAACATGGAAATATCAGCACAGCTATCTGTATGAACATGGAAATATCTACACCGCTATCTGTACGAACATGGAAATATCTACACCGCTATCTGTATGAACATGGAAATAGCTACACCGCTATCTGTATCAACATGGAAATATCTACACCACTATCTGTATGAACATGGAAATATCTACACCGCTATCTGTATGAACATGGATATATCTACACCGCCATCTGGATGAACATGGAAATATCTACACCGCTATCTGTAAGAACCTGGAAATATCTACTCCGCTATCTGGGTAAACATGCATACATCTTCACCGCTATCTGTATAAACATGGAAATATCTACACCGCTATCTGTATGAACATGGAAATAGCTACACCACTATCTCTATGAACATGGAAATATCTACACCGCTATCTGTTTGAACATGGATATATCTACACAGCCATCTGGATGAACATGGAAATATCTACACCGCTATCTGTATGAACATGGAAATATCTACACAGCTATCTGTGTAAACATGCATACATCTTCACCGCTATCTGTATAAACATGGAAATATCTACACTGCTATCTGCATGAACATGGAAATATCTACACCGCTATCTGTTTGAACATGGAAATATCTACACCGCTATCTGCATGAAAATGGAAATATCTACACAGCGATCTGCATATACATGGAAATATCTACAAAGCTATCTCTTTACACATGGAAATAACTACAGCGCTATCTCTATAAACAAGGAAATATCTACACCACCATCTGAATGAACATGGAAATATCTGCACCGCCATCAGTATGAACATATAAATATCTACACCGCCATCTATATTAAGATCGTGATATCTACACCGCTATCTGTATAAACTTGGAAATATCAACACCGCTATCTGTATAAACATGGAAATATCTACACCGCTATCTGTATAAACATGGAAATATCTACACCGCTACCTGTATAAACATTTAAATATCAGCACCGCTATCTGTATGAACATGGAAATATCTACACCGCTATCTCTATGAACATGGAAATATCTACACCGCTATCTGTATGAATATGGAAATAGCTACACCACTATCTGTATGAACTTGGAAATATCTACAGCACTACCTGTATGAACATGGAAATAACTACACCTCTATCTCTATGAACATGGATATATCTACACAGCCATCTGGATGAACATGGAAATATCTACACCGCTATCTGTATAAACATGGAAATATCTACATCGCTAACTGTATAAACATGGAAATATCTACACCGCTACCTGTATAAACATGGAAATATCAGCACCGCTCTCTGTATGAACATTGAAATATCAGCCCCTATGTCTGTATGAACATGGAAATAACTACACCGCTATCTGTATGAACATGGAAATATCTACACCGCTATCCGTATGAACATGGAAATATCTTCACCGCCATCTGTATGAACATGGATATACCTACACAGCCATCTGGATGAACATGGAAATATCTACACCGCAATCTGTATGAACATGGAAATAGCTACACCGCTATCTGTATGAATATGGAAATATCTACACCACTATCTGTATGAACATGGAAATATCTACACCGCTATCTGTATGAACATGGAAATATCTGCAGCACTACCTGTATGAACATGGAAATAACTACACCGCTATCTCTATGAACATGGATATATCTACACAGCCATCTGGATGAACATGGAAATATCTACACCGCTATCTGTATAAACATGGAAATATCTACACCGCTAACTGTATAAACATGGAAATATCTACACTGCTACCTGTATAAACATGGAAATATCAGCACCGCTCTCTGTATGAACATGGAAATATCAGCCCCTCTATCTGTATGAACATGGAAATATCTACACCGCTATCTGTATGAACATGGAAATATCTACACCGCTATCCGTATGAACATGGAAATATCTTCACCGCCATCTGTATGAACATGGATATATCTACACAGCCATCTGGATGAACATGGAAATATCTACACCGCTATCTGTATGAACATGGAAATAGCTACACCGCTATCTGTATGTATATGGAAATATCTACACCACTATCTGTATGAACATGGAAATATCTACACCGCTATCTGTATGAACATGGAAATATCTTCACCGCCATCTGTATGAACATGGATATATCTACACAGCCATCTGGATGAACATGGAAATATCTACACCACTATCTGTATGAACATGGAAATAGCTACACCGCTATCTGTATGAACATAGAAATATCTTCACCGCCATCTGTATGAACATGGATATATCTACACAGCCATCTGGATGAACATGGAAATATCTACATAGCTATCTGTATGAACATGGAAATATATACACCGCTATCTGTGTAAACATGCATACATCTTCACTGCTAACTGTATAAACATGGAAATATCTACAACGCTATCTGTATGAATATGGAAATATCTACACCGCTATCTGCATGAGAATATAAATATCTACACAGCGATCTGCATATACATGGAAATGTCTACAAAGCTATCTCTTTACACATGGATATAACTACACCGCTATCTCTATAAACATGGAAATATCTACACCGCCATCTGTATGAACATGGAAATATCTGCATCGCCATCTGTATGAACATATAAATATCTACACCGCCATCTATATTAAGATGGGGATATCTACACCGCTATCTGTATAAACCTGGAAATATCTACACCGCTATCTGTATAAACATGGAAAGGTCCACACTGCTATCTGTATAAACATGGAAATGTCTACACCGCTACCTGAATAAACATGGAAATATCAGCACAGCTATCTGTATGAACATGGAAATATCTACACCGCTATCTGTACGAACATGGAAATATCTACACCGCTATCTGTATGAACATATCAATAGCAACACCGCTATCTGTATCATCATGGAAATATCTACACCACTATCTGTATGAACATGGAAATATCTACACCGCTATCTGTATGAACATGGATATATCTACACAGCCATCTGGATGAACATGGTAATATCTACACCGCTATCTGTAAGAACCTGGAAATACCTACTCCGCTATCTGGGTAAACATGCATACATCTCCACCGCTATCTGTATAAACATGGAAATATCTACACCGCTATCTGTATGAACATGGAAATAGCTACACCACTATCTCTATGAACATGGAAATATCTACACCGCTATCTGTTTGAACATGGAAATATCTAAACCGCTATGTGCATGAAAATGGAAATATCTGCACAGCTATCTGCATATACATGGAAATACCTACACAACTATCTCTTTACACATGGAAATATCTACAGAGCTATCTGTATGAACATGGAAATATCTTCACCACCATCTGTATGAACATGGATATATCTACACAGCCATCTGGATGAACATGGAAATATCTACACCGCTATCTGTATGAACATGGAAATATCTACACAGCTATCTGTGTAAACATGCATACATCTTCACCACTATCTGTATAAACATGGAAATATCTACACCACCATCTGCATGAACATGGAAATATCTGCACCGACATCAGTATGAACATATAAATATCTACACCACCATCTATATTAAGATGGTGATATCTACACCGCTATCTGTATAAACTTGGAAATATGTACACCGCTATCTGTATAAACATGGAAATATCTATACCGCTATCTGTATAAACATGGAAATATCTACACCGCTACCTGTATAAACATTTAAATATCAGCACCGCTATCTGTATGAACATGGAAATATCTACACCGCTATCTCTATGAACATGGAAATATCTACACCGCTATCTGTATGAATATGGAAATAGCTACACCACTATCTGTATGAACATGGAAATATCTGCAGCACTACCTGTATGAACATGGAAATAACTACACCTCTATCTCTATGAACATGGATATATCTACACAGCCATCTGGATGAACATGGAAATATCTACACCACTATCTGTATAAACATGGAAATATCTACACCGCTAAGTGTATAAACATGGAAATATCTACACCGCTACCTGTATAAACATGGAAATATCAGCACCGCTCTCTGTATGAACATGGAAATATCAGCCCCTCTATCTGTATGAACATGGAAATATCTACACCGCTATCTGTATGAACATGGAAATATCTACACCGCTATCCATATGAACATGGAAATATATTCACCGCCATCTGTATGAACATGGATATATCTACACAGCCATCTGGATGAACATGGAAATATCTACACCGCTATCTGTATGAACATGGAAATATCTACACCGCTATCTGTATGAACATGGAAATATCTTCACCGCCATCTGTATGAACATGGATATATCTACACAGCCATCTGGATGAACATGGAAATATCTACACCGCTATCTGTATGAACATGGAAATAGCTACACCGCTATCTGTATGAATATGGAAATATCTACACCACTGTCTGTATGAACATGGAAATATCTACACGGCTATCTGTATGAAAACGGAAATATCTTCACCGCCATCTGAATGAACATAGATGTATCTACACAGCCATCTGGATGAACATGGAAATAACTACACCGCTATCTGTATGAACATGGAAATATCTACACCGCTATCTGTATGAACATGGAAATATCTTCACCGCCATCTGTATGAACATGGATATATCTACACAGCCATCTGGATGAACATGGAAATATCTACACAGCTATCTGTATGAACATGGAAATATATACACCGCTATCTGTGTAAACATGCATACATCTTCACCGCTATCTGTATAAACATGGAAATATCTACACCGCTATCTGTATGAACATGGAAATATCTACACCGCTATATGTTTGAACATGGAAATATCTACACCGCTATCTGCATGAAAATGGAAATATCTACGCAGCTATCTGCATATACATGGAAATGTCTACAAAGCTATCTCTTTACACATGGATATATCTACACCGCTATCTCTATAAACATGGAAATATCTACACCGACATCTGTATGAACATGGAAATATCTGCATCGCCATCTGTGTGAACATATAAATATCTGCACCGCCATCTATATTAAGATGGAGATATCTACACCGCTATCTGTATAAACCTGGAAATATCTACACCGCTATCTGTATAAACATAGAAATATCTACACCGCTATCTGTATAAACATGGAAATATCTACACCGCTATCTGTATGAACATGGAAATATCTACACCGCTATCTGTATGAACATGGAAATATCTACACTGCTATCTGTATGAACATGGAAATAGATACACCGCTATCTGTATCAACATGGAAATATCTACACCACTATCTGTATGAACATGGAAATATCTACACCGCTATCTGTATGAACATGGATATATCTACACCATCATGTTTATGAACATGGAAATATCTGCACCGCCATCTGTATGAACATATAAATATCTACACCGCCATCTATATTAAGATGGTGATATCTACACCGCTATCTGTATAAACTTGGAAAGGTCCACACTGCTATCTGTATAAACATGGAAATGTCTACACCGCTACCTGAATAAACATGGAAATATCAGCACAGCTATCTGTATGAACATGGAAATATCTACACCGCTATCTGTACGAACATGGAAATATCTACACCGCTATCTGTATGAACATATCCATAGCAACACCGCTATCTGTATCATCATGGAAATATCTACACCACTATCTGTATGAACATGGAAATATCTACACCGCTATCTGTATGAACATGGATATATCTACACAGCCATCTGGATGAACATGGTAATATCTACACCGCTATCTGTAAGAACCTGGAAATACCTACTCCGCTATCTGGGTAAACATGCATACATCTCCACCGCTATCTGTATAAACATGGAAATATCTACACCGCTATCTGTATGAACATGGAAATAGCTACACCACTATCTCTATGAACATGGAAATATCTACACCGCTATCTGTTTGAACATGGAAATATCTAAACCGCTATGTGCATGAAAATGGAAATATCTGCACAGCTATCTGCATATACATGGAAATACCTACACAACTATCTCTTTACACATGGAAATATCTACAGAGCTATCTGTATGAACATGGAAATATCTTCACCACCATCTGTATGAACATGGATATATCTACACAGCCATCTGGATGAACATGGAAATATCTACACCGCTATCTGTATGAACATGGAAATATCTACACAGCTATCTGTGTAAACATGCATACATCTTCACCACTATCTGTATAAACATGGAAATATCTACACCACCATCTGCATGAACATGGAAATATCTGCACCGACATCAGTATGAACATATAAATATCTACACCACCATCTATATTAAGATGGTGATATCTACACCGCTATCTGTATAAACTTGGAAATATGTACACCGCTATCTGTATAAACATGGAAATATCTATACCGCTATCTGTATAAACATGGAAATATCTACACCGCTACCTGTATAAACATTTAAATATCAGCACCGCTATCTGTATGAACATGGAAATATCTACACCGCTATCTCTATGAACATGGAAATATCTACACCGCTATCTGTATGAATATGGAAATAGCTACACCACTATCTGTATGAACATGGAAATATCTGCAGCACTACCTGTATGAACATGGAAATAACTACACCTCTATCTCTATGAACATGGATATATCTACACAGCCATCTGGATGAACATGGAAATATCTACACCACTATCTGTATAAACATGGAAATATCTACACCGCTAAGTGTATAAACATGGAAATATCTACACCGCTACCTGTATAAACATGGAAATATCAGCACCGCTCTCTGTATGAACATGGAAATATCAGCCCCTCTATCTGTATGAACATGGAAATATCTACACCGCTATCTGTATGAACATGGAAATATCTACACCGCTATCCATATGAACATGGAAATATATTCACCGCCATCTGTATGAACATGGATATATCTACACAGCCATCTGGATGAACATGGAAATATCTACACCGCTATCTGTATGAACATGGAAATATCTACACCGCTATCTGTATGAACATGGAAATATCTTCACCGCCATCTGTATGAACATGGATATATCTACACAGCCATCTGGATGAACATGGAAATATCTACACCGCTATCTGTATGAACATGGAAATAGCTACACCGCTATCTGTATGAATATGGAAATATCTACACCACTGTCTGTATGAACATGGAAATATCTACACGGCTATCTGTATGAAAACGGAAATATCTTCACCGCCATCTGTATGAACATAGATGTATCTACACAGCCATCTGGATGAACATGGAAATAACTACACCGCTATCTGTATGAACATGGAAATATCTACACCGCTATCTGTATGAACATGGAAATATCTTCACCGCCATCTGTATGAACATGGATATATCTACACAGCCATCTGGATGAACATGGAAATATCTACACAGCTATCTGTATGAACATGGAAATATATACACCGCTATCTGTGTAAACATGCATACATGTTCACCGCTATCTGTATAAACATGGAAATATCTACACCGCTATCTGTATGAACATGGAAATATCTACACCGCTATATGTTTGAACATGGAAATATCTACACCGCTATCTGCATGAAAATGGAAATATCTACGCAGCTATCTGCATATACATGGAAATGTCTACAAAGCTATCTCTTTACACATGGATATATCTACACCGCTATCTCTATAAACATGGAAATATCTACACCGACATCTGTATGAACATGGAAATATCTGCATCGCCATCTGTGTGAACATATAAATATCTGCACCGCCATCTATATTAAGATGGAGATATCTACACCGCTATCTGTATAAACCTGGAAATATCTACACCGCTATCTGTATAAACATAGAAATATCTACACCGCTATCTGTATAAACATGGA
Source organism: Gorilla gorilla gorilla (assembly GCF_029281585.2). Classification (NCBI taxonomy): domain Eukaryota; kingdom Metazoa; phylum Chordata; class Mammalia; order Primates; family Hominidae; genus Gorilla; species Gorilla gorilla. Next base: position 4,981,171 of record NC_073234.2, read on the forward strand.
AATATCTACACCGCTATCTGTATGAACATGGAAATATCTACACCGCTATCTGTATGAACATGGAAATATCTACACTGCTATCTGTATGAACATGGAAATAGATACACCGCTATCTGTATCAACATGGAAATATCTACACCACTATCTGTATGAACATGGAAATATCTACACCGCTATCTGTATGAACATGGATATATCTACACCATCATGTTTATGAACATGGAAATATCTGCACCGCCATCTGTATGAACATATAAATATCTACACCGCCATCTATATTAAGATGGTGATATCTACACCGCTATCTGTATAAACTTGGAAATATCTACACCGCTATCTGTATAAACATGGAAATATCTACACCGCTACCTGTATAAACATGGAAATATCTACACTGCTACCTGCATAAACATGGAAATATCAGCACCGCTCTCTGTATGAACATGGAAATATCAGCCCCTCTATCTGTATGAACATGGAAATATCTACACCGCTATCTGTATGAACATGGAAATATCTACACCGCAATCCGTATGAACATGGAAATATCTTCACCGCCATCTGTATGAACATCGATATATATACACAGCCATCTGGATGAACATGGAAATATCTACACCGCTATCTGTATGAACATGGAAATAGCTACACCGCTATCTGTATGAATATGGAAATATCTACACCACTATCAGTATGAACATGGAAATATCTACACCGCTATCTGTATGAACATGGAAATAGCTACACCACTATCTCTATGAACATGGAAATATCTACACCGCTATCTGTTTGAACATGGAAATATCTAAACCGCTATGTGCATGAAAATGGAAATATCTGCACAGCTATCTGCATATACATGGAAATATCTACACAACTATCTCTTTACACATGGAAATATCTACAGAGCTATCTGTATGAACATGGAAATATCTTCACCGCCATCTGTATGAACATGGATATATCTACACAGCCATCTGGATGAACATGGAAATATCTACACCGCTATCTGTATGATCATGGATATATCTACACAGCTATCTGTGAAAAAAATGCATACATCTTCACCGCTATCTGTATAAACATGGAAATATCTACACTGCTATCTGCATGAACATGGAAATATCTACACCGCTATCTGTTTGAACATGGAAATATCTACACCGCTATCTGCATGAAAATGGAAATATCTACACAGCGATCTGCATATACATGGAAATATCTACAAAGCTATCTCTTTACACATGGAAATAACTACACCGCTATCTCTATAAACAAGGAAATATCTACACCACCATCTGTATGAACATGGAAATATCTGCACCGCCATCAGTATGAACATATAAATATCTACACCGCCATCTATATTAAGATCGTGATATCTACACCGCTATCTGTATAAACTTGGAAATATCAACACCGCTATCTGTATAAACATGGAAATATCTACACCGCTATCTGTATAAACATGGAAATATCTACACCGCTACCTGTATAAACTTTTAAATATCAGCACCGCTCTCTGTATGAACATGGAAATATCTACACCGCTATCTCTATGAACATGGAAATATCTACACCGCTATCTGTATGAATATGGAAATAGCTACACCACTATCTGTATGAACATGGAAATATCTACAGCACTACCTGTATGAACATGGAAATAACTACACCTCTATCTCTATGAACATGGATATATCTACACAGCCATCTGGATGAACATGGAAATATCTACACCGCTATCTGTATAAACATGGAAATATCTACATCGCTAACTGTATAAACATGGAAATATCTACACCGCTACCTGTATAAACATGGAAATATCAGCACCGCTCTCTGTATGAACATGGAAATATCAGCCCCTCTGTCTGTATGAACATGGAAATAACTACACCGCTATCTGTATGAACATGGAAATATCTACACCGCTATCCGTATGAACATGGAACTATCTTCACCGCCATCTGTATGAACATGGATATACCTACACAGCCATCTGGATGAACATGGAAATATCTACACCGCTATCTGTATGAACATGGAAATAGCTACACCGCTATCTGTATGAATATGGAAATATCTACACCACTATCTGTATGAACATGGAAATACCTACACCGCTATCTGTATGAACATGGAAATACCTTCACCGCCATCTGTATGAACATGGATATATCTACACAGCCATCTGGATGAACATGGAAATATCTACACCACTATCTGTATGAACATGGAAATAGCTACACCGCTATCTGTATGAACATGGAAATATCTTCACCGCCATCTGTATGAACATGGATATATCTACACAGCCATCTGGATGAACATGGAAATATCTACACAGCTATCTGTATGAACATGGAAATATATACACCGCTATCTGTGTAAACATGCATACATCTTCACCGCTATCTGTATAAACATGGAAATATCTACACCGCTATCTGTATGAACATGGAAATATCTACACCGCTATCTGCATATACATGGAAATGTCTAAAAGCTATCTCTTTACACATGGATATAACTACACCGCTATCTCTATAAACATGGAAATATCTACACCGCCATCTGTATGAACATGGAAATATCTGCACCGCCATCTCTATGAACATATAAATATCTACACCGCCATCTATATTAAGATGGAGATATCTACACCGCTATCTGTATAAACCTGGAAATATCTATACCGCTATCTCTATAAACATGGAAAGGTCCACACCGCTATCTGTATAAACATGGAAATATCTACACCGCTACCTGAATAAACATGGAAATATCAGCACAGCTATCTGTATGAACATGGAAATATCTACACCGCTATCTGTACGAACATGGAAATATCTACACCGCTATCTGTATGAACATATAAATAGCTACACCGCTATCTGTATCAACATGGAAATATCTACACAACTATCTGTATGAACATGGAAATATCTACACCGCTATCTGTATGAACATGGATATATCTACACAGCCATCTGGATGAACATGGTAATATCTACACCGCTATCTGTAAGAACCTGGAAATACCTACTCCGCTATCTGGGTAAACATGCATACATCTTCACCGCTATCTGTATAAACATGGAAATATCTACACCGCTATCTGTATGAACATGGAAATAGCTACACCACTATCTCTATGAACATGGAAATATCTACACTGCTATCTGTTTGAACATGGAAATATCTAAACCGCTATGTGCATGAAAATGGAAATATCTGCACAGCTATCTGCATATACATGGAAATACCTACACAACTATCTCTTTACACATGTAAATATCTACAGAGCTATATGTATGAACATGGAAATATCTTCACCGCCATCTGTATGAACATGGATATATCTACACAGCCATCTGGATGAACATGGAAATATCTACACGGCTATCTGTATGAACATGGAAATATCTACAAAGCTATCTGTGTAAACATGCATACATCTTCACCACTATCTGTATAAACATGGAAATATCTACACTGCTATCTGCATGAACATGGAAATATCTACACCGCTATCTGTTTGAACATGGAAATATCTACACCGCTATCTGCATGAAAATGGAAATATCTACACAGCGATCTGCATATACATGGAAATATCTACAAAGCTATCTCTTTACACATGGAAATAACTACACCGCTATCTCTATAAACAAGGAAATATCTACACCACCATCTGTATGAACATGGAAATATCTGCACCGCCATCAGTATGAACATATAAATATCTACACCACCATCTATATTAAGATGGTGATATCTACACCGCTATCTGTATAAACTTGGAAATATCTACACCGCTATCTGTATAAACATGGAAATATCTACACCGCTATCTGTATAAACATGGAAATATCTACACCGCTACCTGTATAAACATTTAAATATCAGCACCGCTATCTGTATGAACATGGAAATATCTACACCGCTATCTCTATGAACATGGAAATATCTACACCGCTATCTGTATGAATATGGAAATAGCTACACCACTATCTGTATCAACATGGAAATATCTGCAGCACTACCTGTATGAACATGGAAATAACTACACCTCTATCTCTATGAACATGGATATATCTACACAGCCATCTGGATGAACATGGAAATATCTACACAGCTATCTGCATATACAGGGAAAAGTCTACAAAGCTATCTCTTTACACATGGATATAACTACACTGCTATCTCTATAAGCATGGAAATATCTACACCGCCATCAGTATGAACATGGAAATATCTACACCGCTATCTGTGTAAACATGGAAATATCTACACCGATATCTGTGTAAACATGGAAATATCTACAACGCTATCTCTGTAAACATGGAAATATCTACACAGCCATCTGTAGGAACATGAAAATATCTACACCACTATCTCTATAAACATGGAAATATCTACACTGCTATCTGTATAAACATGGAAATATCTACACCGCTATCTGTGTAAACATGGAAAGATCTACAACGCTATCTCTGAAAACATGGAAAGATCTAAATCATTATGTGTATAAAGATGTAAATATCTACACCGCTATCTGTATAAACATGGAAATATCTACACAGCCATCTGTAGGAGAATGTAAATATCTACACAGTTATCTGTATACACATGGAAATATCTACACCGCTATCTGTATAAACATGGAACTATCTACACCGCTATCTGTGTAAACATGGAAATATCTACACCGCCATCTCTTAAAACTTGGAAATATCTTCACCGTTATGTGCATAAACATGGAAATATCTTCACCGTCATCTGTATGAACATGGAAATATCTACACTGCCATCTGTATAAACATGGAAATATCTACACCGCCATCTGTTTGAACATGAAAATATCTACACAGCCAACTCTATTAACATTGAAATATCTACACCGCTATCTGTGTAAACATGGAAATATGTACACCGCTATCTGTGTAAACATGGAAGTATCTACAGGGCTATCTCTATAAATATGGAAATATCTTCACCGCCATCTGTATGAACATGGAAATATCTACATCGTGATCTGTATAAACATGGAAATATCTACACCGCTATCTGTATAAACATGGAAATATCTACACCGCTATCTCTATAACCATTAAAATATCTACTCCGCTATCTGTATAAACATGGAAATAGCCACACTGCTATCTGTATAGACATGGAAATATCTACACCGCTATCTGTGTAAACATGGAAATATCTACAAAACTATCTGTGTAAACATGGAAATATCAACACCGCTATCTATACAAACACGGAAATATCTACACAGCCATCTGTAGGAATATGTAAATATCTACACCGTTATCTGTATACACATGGAATTATCTACACCGCTATCTGTATGAACATGGAAATGTCTAAACCGCCAACTCTATAAACATGGAAATATCTACACCGCCATCTGTATGGGTATGGAAATATCTACACCGCCATCTGTATAAACATGGAAATATCTACACCGTTATGTGTATAAAGATGGAAATATCTTCACTGCTATCTGTAAAAACATGGAAATATCTACACCGCCATCTGTATGAACATGGAAAGGTCTAAACCGCCAACTCTATAAACATGGAAATATCTACAGCGCCATGTGTTGGAACATAGAAATATCTACACCGCTTTCTGTATAAACATGGAAATATCTACACCGCTATCTGCATAAAAGTGGAAATATCTTCACCGCTATCTGCATAAACTTGGAAATATCTACACCACTATCTTGTAAACATGGAAATATCTAAAAAAACAACTGTGGGAACATGGAAATATCTACACCGCTATCTCTATAAACATGGAAATATCTACACCGCTATCTGTATGAACATGGAAATATCTACACCGCTATCTGTATAAACATGGAAATATCGACACCTCTATCTGTGTAAACTTGGAAATATCTACACCGCTATCTGTGTAAACATGGAAATATCTACACCGCTATCTCTAAAAACATGGAAAGATCTACACCATTATGTGTATAAAGATGGAAATATCTACACCGCTATCAGTATAAACATGGAAATATCTACACCGCCATCTGTATGAACGTGGAAATGTCTAAACCGCCATCTCTATAAACATGTAAATATCTACACCGCCCTCTGTAGGAACACGGAAATATCTACAACGCTATCTGTTTAAACATTGAAATATCTACACCGCTATCTGCCTAAAAGTGGAAATATCTACACCGCTATCTCTATATACATGCAAATATCTACACCGCTATCTGTGTAAACATGGAAATATCTACACCGATATCTCTGTAAACATGGAAATATCTACACCGTTATCTCTGTAAACATGGAAATATCTACAGAGTCATCTGTATAAACATGGAAATATCTACACCGCTATCTGTGTAAACATGGAAATATCTACACCGCTATCTCTAAAAGCATGGAAAGATCTACACCATTATGTTTATAAAGACGGAAATATCTACACCGCTGTCTGTATAAACATGGAAATATCTACACCGCCATCTGTATGAACGTGGAAATGTCTAAACCGCCATCTCTATAAACATGTAAATATCTACACCGCCCTCTGTAGGAACATGGAAATATCTACATCGCTATCTGTATGAACATGGAAATAGCTACACTGCTATCTGTTTGAACATGGAAATATCTACACCGCTATCTGTATAAACATGGAAATATCTACACCGCTACCAGTATAAACATGGAAATATCAGCACCGCTCTCTGTATGAACATGGAAATATCAGCCCCTCTATCTGTATGAACATGGAAATATCTACACCGCTATCTGTATGAACATGGAAATAGCTACACCGTTATCTGTATGAACATGGAAATATCTACACCACTATCTGTATGAACATGGAAATGTCTATACCGCTATCTGTATGAACATGGATATATCTCCACAGCCATCTGGATGAACATGGAAATATCTACACCGCTATCTGCATGAACATGGAAATATCTACACCGCTATTTGTGTAAACATGCATACATCTTCACGGCAACCTGCATAAGCATGGAAATATCTACACCGCTATCTGTATGAACATGGAGATATCTACACAGCTATCTGTTTGAACATGGAAATATCTAAACCGCTATCAGCATGAAAATGGAAATATCTACACAGCTATCTGCATATACATGGAAATATGTACACAGCGATCTCTTTACACTTGGAAATAACTACACCGCTATCTGTATGAACATGGAAATATCTACACCGCCATCTGTATGAACATGGAAATATCTGCACCACCATCTGTATGAACATATAAATATCTACACCGCCATCTGTATTAAGAAGGAGATATCTACACCGCTATCTGTATAAACATGGAAATATCTACACCGCTATCTGTATAAACATGGAAATATCTGCACCGCTATCTGTATAAACATGGAAATATCTACACTGCTGCCTGTATAAACATGGAAATATCTACACCACTACCTGTACAAACATGGAAATATCAGCACCGCTATCTGTATGAACATGGAAATACCAGGCCCTCTATCTGTATGAACATGGAAATATCTACACCGCTATCTCTATGAACATGGAAATATCTACACCGCTATCTGTTTGAACATGGAAATATCTAAACCGCTATCTGCATGAAAATGGAAATATCTACACAGCTATCTGCATATACATGGAAATATCTACACAGCGATCTCTTTACACATGGAAATAACTACACCGCTATCTGTATGAACATGAAAATATCTACACCGCCATCTGTATGAACATGGAAATATCTGCACCACCATCTGTATGAACATATAAATATCTACACCGCCATCTGTATTAAGAAGGAGATATCTTCACCGCTATCTGTATAAACATGGAAATATCTACACCGCTATCTGTATGAACATGGAAATATCTTCACCGCCATCTGTATGAACATGGATATATCTACACAGCCCTCTGGATGAACATGGAAATATCCACACCGTTATCTGTGTAAACTTGCATACATCTTCACCGCTATCTGTGTAAACTTGGAAATATCTACACCTCTATCTGTATGAACATGGAAATATGTACACCGTTATCTGTTTGAAGATGGAAATATATACACCGCTATCTGCATGAAAATGGAAATATCTACACAGATATCTGTATGTACATGGAAATATCTACTCAGCCATCTCTTTACACATGGAAATAACTACACCGCTATCTGTATGAACATGGAAATATCTACACCGCCGTCAGTATGAACATGGAAATATCTGCACCCCCATCTGTATGAACATATAAATATCTACACCGCCATCTGTATTAAGGAGATATCTACACCGCTATCTGAATAAACATGGAAATATCTACAACACTATCTGTATAAACATGGAAATATCTACACCGCTACCAGTATAAACATTTAAATATCAGCACCGCTATCTGTATTAACATGGAAATATCTACACCGCTATCTCTATGAACATGGAAATATCTACACCGCTATCTGTGTAAACATGCATACATCTTCACCGCTATCTGTATAAACGTGGAAATATCTACACCGTTATCTGTATAAACATGGAAATATCTACACCGCTACCTGTATAAACATGGAAATATCAGCCCCGCAATCTGTATGAACATGGAAATATCTACACCGCTATCTGTATGAATATGGAAATATCTACACCGCTATCTGTATGAACATGGAAATATCTACACCGCTATCTGTTTGAACTTGTAAATATCTACACCGCTATCTGCATGAAAATGGAAATATCTACAAAGCTCTCTGCATATGCATGGAAATATCTACACAGCTATCTCTTTACACATGGAAATAACTACACCGCTATCTGTATGAACATGGAAATATCTACACCGCCATCTGTATGAACATGGAAATATCTGCACCGCCAACTGTATGAACATATAAATATATACACCGCCATCTGTATTAAGATGGAGATATCTACACCGCTATCTGTATAAGCATGTAAATATCTACACCGCTATCTGTATAAACATGGAAATATCTACATCGCTATCTGTATAAAAATGGAAATATCTACACCGCTATCTGTATGAACATGGAAATATCTACACCGCTATCTGTTTGAACATGGAAATATCTACACCGGTGTCTGCATGAAAATGGAAATATCTACACAGCTATCTGCATATACATGGAAATATCTACAAAGCTATCTCTTTACACATGGAAATAATTACACCGCTATCTCTATAAACATAGAAATATCTACACCGCCATCTGTATGAACATGGAAATATCTGCACCGCCATCTGTATGAACATAGAAACATCTACACCGCCATCTGTATTAAGAAGGAGATATCTACACCGCTATCTGTATAAACATGGAAATATCTACACCGCAATCTGTATAAACATGGAAATATCTACACCGCTATCTGTATAAACATGGAAATACCTACACCGCTACCTGTATAAACATGGAAATATCTGCACCGCTATCTGTATGAACATGGAAATATCAGCCCCTCTATGTGTATGAACATGGAAATGTCTACGCCACTATCTGTATGAACATGGAAATATCTACACCGCTAGATGTATGAACATGGAATTATCTTCACCGCCATCTGTATGAACATGGATATGTCTACACAGCCATCTGGATGAACATGGATATATCTACACCGCTATCTGTATGAACATGGAAATAGCTACACCGCTATCTGTATGAATATGGAAAAATCTGCACCGCCATCTGTATGAACATATAAATATCTACTCCGCCATCTGTATTAAGATGGAGATATCTACACCGCTATCTGTATAAACATGGAAATATCTACACTGCTATCTGTATAAACATGGAAATATCTACACCGCTACCTGTATAAACATGGAAATATCTACACCGCTACCTGTATGAACATGGAAATATCAGCACCGCTATCTGTATGAACATGGAAATATCTACACCGCTATCTGTATGAACATGGAAATATCTACACCGCTATCTGTATGAACTTGGAAATATCTACACCGCCATCTGTATGAACATGGATATGTCTACACAGCAATCTGGATGAACATGGAAATATCTACACCGCGATCTGTATGAACATGGAAATATCTACACCGCTATCTGTGTAAACATGCATACATCTTCACCGCTATCTGTATAAACTTGGAAATATCTGCACCGCCATCTGTATGAACATGGAAATATCTACACCGCTATCTGTTTGAACATGGAAATATCTAAACCGCTATCTGCATGAAAATAGAAATATCTACACAGCTATCTGCATATACACTGAAATATCTACAAAGCTATCTCTATACACATGGAAATAACTACACCGCTATCTCTATAAACATGGAAATATCTACAGCGCCATCTGTATGAACATGGAAATATCCGCACCGCCATCTGTATGAACATATAAATATCTACACCGCTATCTGGATTAAGATGGAGATAACTTCACCTCTCTCTGTATAAACTTGGAAATATCTACACCGCTATCTGTATAAACATGGAAATATCTACACCGCTACCTGTATAAACATGGAAATATCAGCACCGCTATCTGTATGAACATGGAAATATCTACACCGCTATCTCTATGAACATGGAAATATCTAAACCGCTATCTGCATGAAAATGGAAATATCTACACAGCTATCTGCATTTACATGGAAATATCTACACAGCTATCTCTTTACACATGGAAATAACTACACCGCTATCTGTATGAACATGGAAATATCTTCAACGCCATCTGTATGAACATGGATATATCTACACAGACATCTGGATGAACATGGAAATATCTACACCGCTATCTGTATGAACATGGAAATATCTACACCGCTATCTGTGTAAACATGCATACATCTTCACCGCTATCTGAATAAACATGCAAATATCTAAACTGCTATCTGCATGAACATGGAAATATCTACACCGCTGTCTGTTTGAACATGGAAATATCTACACCGCTATCTGTATAAACATGGAAATATCTACACCGCTATCTGTATAAACATGGAAATATCTACCCCGCTACCTGTATAGACATTGAAATATCAGCACCGCTATCTGTATGAACATGGAAATATCAGCCCCTCTATCTGTATGAACATGGAAATATCTACACCGCTATCTGTATGAACATGGAAATATCTGCACTGCCATCTGTATGAACATATAAATATCTACACGGCCATCTGTATTAAGATGGAGATATCTACACCGCTATCTGTATAAACATGGAAATATCTACACCGCTATCTGTATATACATGGAAATATCTACACCGCTATCTGTGTAAACATGGAAATATCTACCCCGCTACCTGTATAAACATGGAAATATCAGCACCGCTATCTGTATGAACATGGAAATATCAGCCCCTCTATCTGTATGAACATGGAAATATCTACACCGCTATCTGTATGAACATGGAAATATCTACACCACTATCTGTATGAAAATGGAAATATCTACACCGCTATCTGTATGAACATGCATATATCTACACAGCCATCTGGATGAACATGGAAATATCTACACCGCTATCTGTATGAACATGGAATTATCTACACCACTATCTGTGTAAACATGCATACATCTTCACCGCTATCTGTATAAACATGGAAATATCTACACCACTATCTGTATGAACATGGAAATATCTACACCGCTATCTGTTTGAACATGGAAATATCTAAACCGCTATCTTCATGAAAATGGAAATATCTACACAGCGATCTGCATATACATGGAATTGTCTACAAAGCTATCTCTTTACACATGGAAATAACTACACCGCTTTCTCTATAAACATGGAAATATCTACACCGCCATCTGTATGAAAATGGAAATATCAGCCCCTCTATGTGTATGAACATGGAAATATCTACACCACTATCTGTATGAACATAGAAATATATACACGACTAGATGTATGAACATGGAATTATCTTCACCGCCATCTGTATGAACTTGGATATGTCTGCACAGCCATCTGGATGAACATGGAAATATCTACACCGCTATCTGTATGAACATGGAAATAGCTACACCGCTATCTGTATGAACATGGAAATATCTGCACCGCCATCTGTATGAACATATAAATATCTACACCGCCATCTGTATTAAGATGGAGATATCTACACCGCTATCTGTATAAACATGGAAATATCTACACCGCTATCTGTATAAACATGGAAATATCTACACCGCTATCTCTATAAACATGGAAATATCTACACCGCTACCTGTATGAGCATGGAAATATCAGCACCGCTATCTGTATGAACATGGAAATATCTACACCGCTATCTGTATGAACATGGAAATAGCTACACCACTATCTGTATGAACATGGAAATATCTACACCGCTATCTGTTTAAACATGGAAATATCTACACCGCTGTCTGCATGAAAATGGAAATATCTACGCAGCTTTCTGCATATAAATGGAAATATCTACACAGCTATTTCTTTACACATGGAAATAACTACACCGCTATCTCTATAAACATGGAAATATCTACACCGCCATCTGTATGAACATGGAAATATGTGCACCGCCATCTGTATGAACATATAAATATCTGCACCGCCATCTGTATTAAGAAGGAGATATCTACACCGCTATCTGTATAAACCTGGAAATATCTACACCGCTATCTGTATAAACATGGAAATATCTGCACCGCTATCTGTATAAACATGGAAATATCTACACCGCTACCTGTATAAACATGGAAATATCAGCAGAGCTTTCTGTATGAACATGGAAATATCTACACCGCTATCTGTATGAACATGGAAATAGCTACACCGCTATCTGTATGAACATGGAAATTCCTACACCGCTATCTGCATGAACATGGAAATAACTACACCGCTATCTGTATGAACATGGATATATCTACACAGCCATCTGGATGAACATGGAAATATCTACACCGCTATCTGTATGAACATAGAAATATCTACACCGCTATCTGTGTAAACATGCATACATCTTCACCGCTATCTGTATAAACATGGAAATATCTACACCGCTACCTGTATAAACATGGAAATATCAGCACAGCTATCTGTATGAACATGGAAATATCTACACCGCTATCTGTACGAACATGGAAATATCTACACCGCTGTCTGTATGAACATGGAAATATCTACACCGCAATCTGTATGAACATGGAAATATCTACACCGCTGTCCGTACGAACATGGAAATATCTGCAATGCCATCTGCATGAACATGGATATATCTACACAGCCATCTGGATGAACATGGAAACATCTACACCACTATCTGTATGAACATGGAAATAGGTACACCGCTATCTTTATGAACATGGAAATATCTACACCACTATCTGTATGAACATGGAAATATCTACACCGCCATCTGTATGAACATGGAATTATCTTCACCGCCATCTTTATGAACATGGAAATATCTACACCGCTATCTGTATAAACATGGAAATATCAACACCGCTATCTGTATAAACATGGAAATATCTACATCACTACCTGTATAAACATGGAAATATCAGCACTGCTATGTGTATGAACATGGAAATATCTACACCGCTATCTGAATGAACATGGAAATATCTACACCGCTATGTGTATGAACATGGATATATCTACACAGCCATCTGGATGAACATGGAAATATCTACACCGCTATTTGTGTGAACATGGAAATATCTACAACGCTATCTGTGTAAACATGCATACATCTTCACCGCTATCTGTATAAACATGGAAATATGTACACCGATATCTGTATGAACATGGAAATATCTACACCGCTATCTGTATGAACATGGAAATATCTACACCGCTATCTGTTTGAATATGGAAATATCTACACCGCTATCTGCATGAAAATGGAAATATCTACACTGCTATCTGCATATACATGGAAATATCTACACAGCTATCTCTTTACACATGGAAATAACTTCACCGCTATTTGTATGAACATGGAAATAGCTACACCGCAATCTGTATGAACATGGAAATATCTACACCGCTATCTGTATGAACATGGAAATATCTACACCGCTATCTGTTTGAACATGGAAATATCTACACCGCTAACTGCATGAACATGGAAATATCTTCACCGCCATCTGTATGAACATGGATATGTCTACGCAGCCATCTAGATGAACATGGAATTATCTACACCGCGATCTGTATGAACATGGAAATATCTACACCGCTATCTGTGTAAACATGCATACATCTTCACCGTTATCTGTATAAACATGGAAATATCTACACCGCTATCTGTATGAACATGGAAATATCTACACCGCTATCTGTTTGAAAATGGAAATATCTTAACCGCTATCTGCATAAAAATAGAAATATCTTCACAGCTATCTGCATATACATGGAAATATCTACAAAGCTATCTCTTTACACATGGAAATAACTACACCGCTATCTCTATAAACATGGAAATATCTACACCGCCATCTGTATGAACATGGAAATATCTGCACCGCCATCTGTATGAACATATAAATATCTACACCGCCATCTGTATTAAGATGGAGATATTTTCACCGCTATGTGTATAAACTTGGAAATATCTACACAGCTATCTGTATAAACATGAAAATATCTACACCGCTATCTGTATAAACATGGAAATATCTACACCGCTACCTGTATAAACATGGAAATATCAGCACCGCTATCTGTATGAACATGGAAATATCTACACCACTATCTCTAAGAACATGGAAATATCTACACCGGTATCTGTATGAACATGGAAATAGCTACAATGCTATCTGTATGAACATGGAAATATCTACACCACTATCTGTATGAACATGGAAATATCTAAACCGCCATCTGTATGAACATGGATATACTTACACAGCCATCTGGATGAACATGGAAATATCTACACCGCTATCTGCATGAACATGGGAATATCTACACCGCTATCTGTGTAAACATGCATACATCTTCACCGCAATCTGTATAAGCATGGAAATATCTACACCGCTATCTGTATGAACATGGAAATATCTACACCGCTATCTGTTAGAACATGGAAATATCTAAACCGCTATCAGCATGAAAATGGAAATATCTACACAGCTATCTGCATATACATGGAAATATCTGCACAGCTATCTCTTTACACATGGAAATAACTACACCGCTATCTGCATGAACATGGAAATATCTTCACCGCCGTCTGTATGAACATGGATATGTCTACGCAGCCATCTAGATGAACATGGAAATATCTACACAGCGATCTGTATGAGCATGGAAATATCTACACCGCTAGCTGTATGAACATGGATATATCTACATAGCCCTCTGGATGAACATGGAAATATCCACACTGCTATCTGTGTAAACATGCATACATCTTCACCGCTAGCTGTATAAACATGGAAATATCTACACCGCTATCTGTATGAACACGGAAACATCTACACAACTATCTGTTTGAAGATAGAAATATATACACTGATATCTGCATGAAAATGGATATATCTACACAGCAATCTTCATATACATGGAAATATCTACACAGCTATCTCTTTACACATGGAAATAACTACACCGCTATCTATATGAACATGGAAATATCTACACCGCCATCTGTATGAACATGGAAATATCTGCACCGCCATCTGTATGAACATATAAATATCTACACCGCCATCTGTATTAAGATGTAGATATCTACACCGCTATCTGAATAAACATGGAAATATCTACACCGCTATCTGTATAAACATGGAAATATCTACACCGCTATCTGTATAAACATGGAAATATCTACACCGCTACCTGCATAAACATGGAAATGTCAGCACCGCTATCTGAATGAACATGGATATATGTACACAGCCATCTGTATCAACATGGAAATATCTACACCACTATCTGTATGAACATCGAAATATCTACACAGCTATCTGTATGAACATGGAAATACCTACACCGCTATCTGTTTGAACATGGAAATATCTACACCGCTATCTGCATGAAAATGGAAATATCTACACTCCTATCTGCATATACATTTAAATATCTACACAGCTATCTCTTAACACATGGAAATAACTACACCGCTATCTGTATGAACATGGAAATATCTACACCACCATCTGTATGAACATGGAAATATCTGCACCGCCATCTGTATGAACATGGAAATATCTACACCGCAATCTGTATGAACATGGAAATATCTACACCGCTATCGGTATGAACATGGAAATAGCTACAATGCTGTCTGTATGAACATGGAAATATCTACACCGCTATCTGTATGAACATGGAAATATCTTCACCGTCATCTGTATGAACATGGATATACCTACACAGCCATGTGGGTGAACATGGAAATATCTACACCGCTATCAGCATGAACATGGAAATATCTACACCGCTATCTGTGTAAACATGCATACATCTTCACTGGAATCTGTATAAGCATGGAAATATCTACACCGCTATCTGTATGAACATGGATATTTCTACACAGCCATCTGGATGAACATGGAAATATCTACACCGCAATCTGTATGAACATGGAAATATCTACACCGCTATCTGTGTAAACATGCATACATCTTCACCACTATCTGTATAAACATGGAAATATCTACATCGCTATCTGTATGAACATGGAAATATCTACACCGCTGTCTGTATGAACATGGAAATATCTACACCGCTATCTGTATGAACATGCAAATATCTATACCGCTATCTGTATGAACATGGAAATATCTACAAAGCTATCTGAATGAACATGGAAATATCTACACAGCTATCTGTTTGAACATGGAAATATCTACACCGCTATCTGAATGAAAATGGAAATATCTACAAAGCTGTCTGCATATACATGGAAATATCTACACAGCTATCTCTTTACACATGGAAATAACTACACCGCTATATCTATAAACATGGAAATATCTACACCGCCATCTGTATGATCGTGGAAATATCTGCACTGCCATCTCTATGAACATATACATATCTACTCCACCATCTGTATTAAGAAGGAAATATCTAAACCGCTATCTGTATAAACATGGAAATATCTACACCACTGCCTGTATAAACATGGAAATATCAGCACCGCTATCTGTATGAACATGGAAATATCTACACCGCTTTCTGTATGAACATGGAAATATATACACCGCTCTCTGTATAAGCATGGAAATATCTACACCGCTATCTGTATGAACATGGAAATATCTACACCGCTATCTGTATGAACATGGAAATATCTACACCGCTATCTGTTTGAACATGGAAATATCTACACCGCTATCTGCATGAAAATGGAAATATCTACACTGCTATCTGCATATACATTTAAATATCTACTCAGCTATCTCTTTACACGTGGAAATAACTACACCGCTATCTGTATGAACATGGAAATATCTACACAGCCATGTGTATGAACATGGAAATATCTGCACCGCAATCTGTATGAACATATAAATATCTACACCGCCATCTGTATTAAGATGGAGATATCTACACTGCTATCTGTATAAACATGGAAATATCTACACCGCTATCTGTATAAAAATGGAAATATCAACACCGCTATCTGTATAAACATGGAAATATCTACATCACTACCTGTATAAACATGGAAATATCAGCACTGCTATGTATATGAACATGGAAATATCTACACCGCTATCTGAATGAACATGGAAATATCTACAGCGCTATCTGTATGAACATGGATATATCTACACAGCCATCTGGATGAACATGGAAATATCTACACCGCTATTTGTGTGAACATGGAAATATCTACACCGCTATCTGTGTAAACATGCATACATCTTCACCGCTATCTGTATAAACATGGAAATATGTACACCGATATCTGTATGAACATGGAAATATCTACACCGCTATCTGAATGAACATGGAAATATCTACACCGCTATCTGTTTGATCATGGAAATATCTAAACCGCTATCAGCATGAAAATGGAAATATCTACACAGCTATCTGCATATACATGGAAATATCTACACATCTATCTCTTTACACATGGAAATAACTACACCGATATCTGCATGAACATGGAAATATCTTCACCGCCATCTGTATGAACATGGATATGTCTACGCAGCCATCTAGATGAACATGGAAATATCTACACCGCGATCTGTATGAACATGGAAATATCTACACCGCTAGCTGTATGAACATGGATATATCTACATAGCCCTCTGGATGAACATGGAAATATCCACACTGCTATCTGTGTAAACATGCATACATCTTCACCGCTAGCTGTATAAACATGGAAATATCTACACCGCTATCTGTATGAACACGGAAACATCTACACCACTATCTGTTTGAAGATAGAAATATATACACTGCTATCTGCATGAAAATGGAAATATCTACACAGCTATCTCTTAACACATGGAAATAACTACACCGCTATCTGTATGAACATGGAAATATCTACACCACCATCTGTATGAACATGGAAATATCTGCACCGCCATCTGTATGAACATGGAAATATCTACACCGCAATCTGTATGAACATGGAAATATCTACACCGCTATCTGTATGAACATGGAAATATCTACACCGCTATCTGTATGAACATGGAAATATCTACACCGCTATCTGTTTTAACATGGAAATATCTACACCGCTATCTGCATGAACATGGAAATATCTTCATTGCCATCTATATGAACATGGATATGTCTACGCAGCCATCTAGATGAACCTGGAATTATCTATACCGCGATCTGTATGAACATGGAAGTATCTACACCGCTATCTGTGTAAACATGCATACATCTTCACCGCTATCTGTATAAACATGGAAATATCTACACCGCTATCTGTATGAACATGGAAATATCTACACTGCCATCTGTTTGAACATGGAAATATCTAAACAGCTATCTGCATAAAAATAGAAATATCTACACATCTATCTGCATATACATGGAAATATCTACACAGCTATCTCTTTACACATGGAAATAACTACACCGCTATCTCTATAAACATGGAAATATCTACACCGCCATCTGTATGAACATGGAAATATCTGCACCGCCATCTGTATGAACATATAAATATCTACACCGCCATCTGTATTAAGATGGAGATATCTTCACCGCTATGTGTATAAACTTCGAAATATCTACACCGCTATCTGTATAAACATGGAAATATCTACACCGCTATCTGTATAAACATGGAAATATCTACACCGCTACCTGTATAAACATGGAAATATCAGCACCGCTATATGTATGAACATGGAAATATCTACACCACTATCTCTAAGAACATGGAAATATCTACACTGCTATCTGTATGAACATGGAAATAGCTACAAAGCTATCTGTATGAACATGGAAATATCTACACCACTATCTGTATGAACATGGAAATATCTAAACCGCCATCTTTATGAACATGGATATATCTACACAGCCATCTGGATGAACATGGAAATATCTACACCGATATCTGCATGAACATGGAAATATCTACACCGCTATCTGTGTAAACATGCATACATCTTCACCGCAATCTGTATAAGCATGGAAATATCTACACCGCTATCTGTATGAACATTGAAATATCTACACCGCTATCTGTTTGAACATGTAAATATCTAAACCGCTATCAGCATGAAAATGGAAATATCTACACAGCTATCTGCAAATACATGGAAATATCTACACAGCTATCTCTTTACACATGGAAATAACTACACCGCTATCTGCATGAACATGGACATATCTTCACCGCCATCTGTATGAACATGGATATGTCTACGCAGCCATCTAGATGAACATGGAAATATCTACACCGCGATCTGTTTGAACATGGAAATATCTACACCGCTATCTGCATGAAAATGGAAATATCTACACTGCTATCTGCATATACATTTAAATATCTACACAGCTATCTCTTAACACCTGGAAATAACTACACCGCTATCTGTATGAACATGGAAATATCTACACCACCATCTGTATCAACATGGAAATATCTGCACCGCCATCTGTATGAACATGGAAATATCTACACCGCAATCTGTATGAACATGGAAATATCTACACCGCTATCTGTATGAACATGGAAATATCTACACCGCTATCTGTATGAACATGGAAATATATACACCGCTATCTGTTTGAACATGGAAATATCTACACCGCTATCTGCATGAACATGGAAATATCTTCACCGCCATCTATATGAACATGGATATGTCTACGCAGCCATCTCGATGAACATAGAATTATCTACACCGCGATCTGTATGGACATGGAAATATCTACACCGCTATCTGTGTAAACATGCATACATCTTCATCGCTATCTGTATAAACATGGAAATATCTACACCGCTAACTGTATGAACATGGAAATATCTACACCGCTATCTGTTTGAACATGGAAATATCTAAACCGCTATCTGCATAAAAATAGAAATATCTACACAGCTATCTGCATATTCATGGAAATATCTACAAAGCTATCTCTTTACACATGGAAATAACTACACCGCTATCTGTATGAACATGGAAATATCTACACCGTCATCTGTATGAACATGGAAATATCTGCACCGCCATCTTTATGAACATATAACTATCTACACCGCCATCTGTATTAAGATGGAGATATCTACACTGCTATCTGTATAAACATGGAAACATCTACACCGCTATCTGTATAAACATGGAAATATCTACACCTCTATCTGTATAAACATGGAAATACCTACACCACAACCTGTATAAACATGGAAATATCAGCACAGCTATCTGTATGAACATGGAAATATCTACACCGCTATCTGTATGAACATGGAAATATCTACACCGCTATCTGTTTGAAGATGGAAATATCTACACCGGTATCTGTATGAACATGGAAATATCTACACCGCTATCTGTTTGAACATGGAAATATCTACACCGCTATCTGTATGAACGTGGAAATATCTTCACCGCCATGTGTATGAACATGGATATGTCTACAAAGCCATCTAGATGAACATGGAAATATCCACACCGCGATCTGTATGAACATGGAAATATCTACACCGCGATCTGTATGAACATGGAAATATCTATACCGCTATCTGTGTAAACATGCACACATCTTCACCACCATCTGTATAAACATGGAAATATCCACACCGCTATCTGTATGAACATGGAAATATCTACACCGCTATCTGTTTGAACATGGAAACATCTAAACCGCTATCTGCATAAAAATAGAAATATCTACACAGCTATCTGCATATACATGGAAATATCTACAAAGCTATCTCTTTACACATGGAAATAACTACACCACTCTCTCTATAAACATGGAAATATCTACACCACCATCTGTATGAACATGGAAATATCTGCACCGCCATCTGTATGAACATATAAATATCTACACCGCCAACTGTATTAAGATGGAGATATCTTCACCGCTATGTGTATAAACTTGGAAATATCTACACCGCTATCTGTATAAACATGGAAATATCTACACCGCTATCTGTATAAACATGGAAATATCTACACCTCTACCTGTATAAACATGGAAATATCAGCACCGCTATCTTTATGAACATGGAAATATCTACACCACTATCTCTAAGAACATGGAAATATCTACACAGCTATCTGTATGAACATGGAAATAGCTAAAATGCTATCTGTATGAACATGGAAATATCTACACCACTATCTGTATGAACATGGAAATATCTAAACCGCCATCTGTATGAACATGGATATATCTACACAGCCATCTGGATGAACATGGAAATATCTACACCGCTATCTGCATGAACATGGAAATATCTACACCGCTTTCTGTGTAAACATGCATACATCTTCACCGCAATCTGTATAAGCATGGAAATATCTACACCGCTATCTGTATGAACATGGAAATATCTACACCGCTATCTGTTTCAACATGGAAATATCTAAACCGCTATCAGCATGAAAATGGAAATATCTTCACAGCTATCTGCATATACATGGAAATAACTACACCGCTATCTGTATGAACATGGAAATATCTACACCGCCATCTGTATGAACATGGAAATATCTGCACCACCATCTGTATGAACATATAAATATCTACACCGCCATCTGTATTAAGATGGAGATATCTACACCGCTATCTGAATAAACATGGAAATATCTACACCGCTATCTGTATAAACATGGAAATATCTACACGGCTGTCTGTATAAACTTGGAAATATCTACACCGCTACATGTATAAACAAGGAAATATCAGCACCGCTATCTGTATGAACATGGAATTACCAGCCCCTCTATCTGTATGAACATGGAAATATCTACACCACTATCTCTATGAACTTGGAAATATCTACACCGCTAGCTGTTTGAACATGGAAATATCTAAACCGCTATCTGCATGAAAATGGAAATATCTGCACAGCTATCTGCATATACATGGAAATATCTACACAACTATCTCTTTACACATGGAAATAACTACAGAGCTATCTGTATGAACATGGAAATATCCTCACCGCCATCAGTATGAAAATGGATATATCTACACAGCCATCTGGATGAACATGGAAATATCTACACCGCTATCTGTATGAACATGGAAATATCTACACAGCTATCTCTTTACACATGGAAATAACTACAGCGCTATCTCTATAAACAAGGAAATATCTACACCACCATCTGTATGAACATGGAAATATCTGCACCGCCATCTGTATGAACATATAAATATCTACACCGCCATCTCTATGAACATGGACATATCTACACCGCTATCTGTATGAACATGGAAATAGCTACACCGCTATCTGTATGAACATGGAAATATCTACACCGCTATCTGTTTGAACATGGAAATATCTAAACCGCTATCTGCCTAAAAATAGAAATATCTACACAGCTATCTGCATATACATGGAAATATCTACAAAGCAATCTCTTTACACATGGAAATAACTACACCGCTATCTCTATAAACATGGAAATATCTACACCACCATCTGTATGAACATGGAAATATCTGCACCGCCATCTGTATGAACATATAAATATCTACACCGCCATCTGTATTAAGATGGAGATATCTTCACCGCTATGTGTATAAACTTGGAAATATCTACACCGCTATCTGTATAAACATGGAAATATCTACACCGCTATCTGTATAAACATGGAAATATCTACACCGCTACCTGTATAAACATGGAAATATCAGCACCGCTATGTTTATGAACATGGAAATATCTACACCACTATCTCTAAGAACATGGAAATATCTACACCGCTATCTGTATGAACATGGAAATAGCTACAATGCTATCTGTATGAACATGGAAATATCTACACCACTATCTGTATGAACATGGAAATATCTAAACCGCCATCTGTATGAACATGGATATATCTACACAGCCATCTGGATGAACATGGAAATATCTACACCGCTATCTGCATGAACATGGAAATATCTACACCGCTTTCTGTGTAAACATGCATACATCTTCACCGCAATCTGTATAAGCATGGAAATATCTACACCGCTATCTGTATGAACATGGAAATATCTACACCGCTATCTGTTTGAACATGGAAATATCTAAACCGCTATCAGCATGAAAATGGAAATATCTTCACAGCTATCTGCATATACATGGAAATATCTACACAGCTATCTCTTTACACATGGAAATAACTACACCGCTATCTGTATGAACATGGAAATATCTACACCGCCATCTGTATGAACATGGAAATATCTGCACCGCCATCTGTATGAACATATAAATATCTACACCGCCATCTGTATTAAGATGGAGATATCTACACCGCTAACTGAATAAACATGGAAATATCTACATCGCTATCTGTATAAACATGGAAATATCTACACGGCTATCTGTATAAACTTGGAAATATCTACACCGCTACATGTATAAACATGGAAATATCAGCACCGCTATCTGTATGAACATGGAATTATCAGCCCCTCTATCTGTATGAACATGGAAATATCTACACCTCTATCTCTATGAACATGGAAATATCTACACCGCTATCTGTTTGAACATGGAAATATCTAAACCGCTATCTGCATGAAAATGGAAATATCTGCACAGCTATCTGCATATACATGGAAATATCTACACAACTATCTCTTTACACATGGAAATAACTACAGAGCTATCTGTATGAACATGGAAATATCTTCACCACCATCAGTATGAAAATGGATATATCTACACAGCCATCTAAATGAACATGGAAATATCTACACCGCTATCTGTATGAACATGGAAATATCTACACAGCTATCTCTTTACACATGGAAATAAGTACAGCGCTATCTCTATAAACAAGGAAATATCTACACCACCATCTGTATGAACATGGAAATATCTGCACCGCCATCTGTATGAACATATAAATATCTACACCGCCATCTCTATGAACATGGAAATATCTACACCGCTATCAGTATGAATATGGAAATAGCTACACCACTATCAGTATGAACATGGAAATATCTTCAGCACTACCTGTATGAACATGGAAATAACTACACCTCTATCTCTATGAACATGGACATATCTACACAGCCATCTGGATGAACATGGAAATATCTACACCGCTATCTCTTTAAACAAGGAAATATCTACACCGCTAACTGTATAAACATGGAAATATCTACACTGCTACCAGTATAAACATGGAAATATCAGCACCGCTCTCTGTATGAACATGGAAATATCAGCCCCTCTATCTGTATGAAGAAGGAAATATCTACACCGCTATCTGTATGAACATGGAAATATCTACACCGCTGTCCGTATGAACATGGAAATATCTTCACCGCCATCTGTATGAACATGGATATATCTACACAGCCATCTGGATGAACATGGAAATATCTACACCGCTATCTGTATGAACATGGAAATAGCTACACCGCTATCTGTTTGAACATGGAAATATCTACACCGCTATCTGCATGAAAATGGAAATATCTACACAGCTATCTGCATGTACATGGAAATGTCTACAAAGCTATCTCTTTACACATGGATATAACTACACCGCTATCTCTATAAACATGGAAATATCTACACCGCCATCTGTATGAACACGGAAATATCTGCACCACCATCTGTATGAACATATAAACATATACACCGCCATCTATATTAAGATGGAGATATCTACACCGCTATCTGTATAAACCTGGAAATATCTACACCGCTATCTGTATAAACATGGAAATATCTACACCGCTACCTGTATAAACATGGAAATATCAGCACGGCTATCTGTATGAACATGGAAATATCTACACCGCTATCTGTATGAACATGGAAATATCTACACCGCTATCTGTATGAACATGGAAATAGCTACACCGCTATCTGTATTAACATGGAAATATCTACACCACTATCTGTATGAACATGGAAATATCTACACCGCTATCTGTATGAACATGTATATATCTACACAGCCATCTGGATGAACATGGAAATATCTACACTGCTATCTGTATGAACATGGAAATATCTACACCGCTATCTGTGTAAACAAGCATACATCTTCACCGCTATCTGTATAAACATGGAAATATCTACTCCGTTATCTGTATAAACATGGTAATATCTACACCGCTACCTGTATAAACATGGAAATAACTACACCGCTACCTGTATAAACATGGAAATATCTACACCGCTACCTGTATAAACATGGAAATATCAGCACCACTCTCTGTATGAACATGGAAATATCAGCCCCTCTATCTGTATGAACATGGAAATATCTACACCGCTATCTGTATGAACATGGAAATATCCACACCGCTATCTGTATGAACATGGAAATATCTTCACCGCCATCTGTATGAACATGGATATATCTACACAGCCATCTGGATGAACATGGAAATATCTACATCGCTATCTGTATGAACATGGAAATAGCTACACCGCTATCTGTATGAATATGGAAATATCTACACCACTGTCTGTATGAACATGGAAATATCTACACGGCTATTTGTATGAAAACGGAAATATCTTCACCGCCATCTGTATGACCATGGATATATCTACACAGCCATCTGGATGAACATGGAAATATCTACACCGCTATCTGTATGAACATGGAAATAGCTACACCGCTATCTGAATGAACATGGAAATATCTTCACCGCCATCTGTATGAACATGGATATATCTACACAGCCATCTGGATGAACATGGAAATATCTACACAGCTATCTGTATGAACATGGAAATATATACACCGCTATCTGTGTAAACATGCATACATCTTCACCGCTATCTGTATAAACATGGAAATATCTACACCGCTATCTGTATGAACATGGAAATATCTACACCGCTATCTGTATGAACATGGAAATAGCTACACAGCTATCTGTATTAACATGGAAATATCTACACCACTATCTGTATGAACATGGAAATATCTACACCGCTATCTGTATGAACATGGATATATCTACACAGCCATCTGGATGAACATGGAAATATCTACACTGCTATCTGTATGAACATGGATTTATCTACACCGCTATCTGTGTAAACAAGCATACACCTTCACCACTATCTGTATAAACATGGAAATATCTACACCGTTATCTGTATGAACATGGTAATATCTACACCGCTACCTGTATAAACATGGAAATATCTACACCGCTACCTGCATATACATGGAAATATCTACACCGCTACCTGTATAAACATGGAAATATCAGCACCGCTATCTGTATGAACATGGAAATATCTACACCGCTATCTGTATGAACATGGAAATAGCTACACCGCTATCTGTATGAACATGGAAATATCTACACCACTATCTGTATGAACATAGAAATATCTACACCGCTATCTGTATGAACATGGATATATCTACACAGCCATCTGGATGAACATGGGAATATCTACACCACTATCAGTATGAACATGGAAATATCTACACCGCTATCTGTATGAACATGGAAATATCTTCACCGCCATCTGTATGTACATGGATATATCTACACAGCCATCTGGATGAAGATGGAAATATCTTCACAGGTATCTGTATGAACATGGAAATATATACACCGCTATCTGTGTAAACATGCATACATCTTCACTGCTATCTGTATAAACATGGAAATATCTACACCGCTATCTGTATGAACATGGAAATATCTAAACCGCTATCTGTTTGAACATGGAAATATCTACACCGCTATCTGCATGAAAATGGAAATATCTACACAGCTATCTGCATATACATGGAAATGTCTACAAAGCTATCTCTTTTCACATGGATATAAGTACCCCGCTATCTCTATAAACATGGAAATATCTACAACGCCATCTGTATGAACATGGAAATATCTGCACTGCCATCTGTATGAACATATAAATATCTACACCGCCATCTATATTAAGATGGAGATATCTACACCGCTATCTGTATAAACCTGGAAATATCTACACCGCTATCTGTATAAACATGGAAATATCTACACCGCTATTTGTATAAACATGGAAATATCTACACCGCTATCTGTATGAACATGGAAATATCTACACCGCTATCTGTGTAAACATGCATACATCTTCACCGCTATCTGTATAAACATGGAAATATCTACACCGCTATCTGTATGAACATGGAAATAGGTACACCGCTATCTGTATGAACATGGAAATATCTACACCGCTATCTGTATGAACATGGATATATCTACACAGCCATCTGGATGAACATGGAAATATCTACAAAGCTATCTGTGTAAACATGCATACATCTTCACCGCTATCTGTATAAACATGGAAATATCTACACCGCTATTTGTATAAACATGGAAATATCTACACCGCTATCTGTATGAACATGGAAATATCTACACCGCTATCTGTGTAAACATGCATACATCTTCACCGCTATCTGTATAAACATGGAAATAACTACACCGCTATCTGTATGAACATGGAAATAGGTACACCGCTATCTGTATGAACATGGAAATATCTACACCGCTATCTGCATGAAAATGGAAATATCTACACTGCTCTCTGCATATACATGGAAATATCTACACAGCTATCTCTTTAAACATGGAAATAACTACACTGCTATCTGTATGAACATGGAAATATCTGCACCGCCGTCTGTATGAACATATAAATATCTACACCGCCATCTGTATTAAGATGGAGATATCTACACCGCTATCTGTATAAACATGGAAAGATATACAGAGCTATCTGTGAACATGGAAATATCTACACCGCCATCTGTATGAACATGGAAATATCTGCACCGCCATCTGTATGAACATATAAATATCTACACCGCCATCTGTATTAAGATGGAGATATCTACACCGCTATCTCAATAAACATGGAAATATCTACACCGCTATCTGTATAAACATTCAAATATCTACACCGCAATCTGTATAAACATGGAAATATCAGCACCGCTATCTGTATGAACATGGATATATCTTCACAGCCATCTGGAAGAACATGGAAATATCTACACCGCTATCTGTATGAACATGGAAATATCTACACCGCTATCTGGGTAAACATGCATACATCTTCACCGCTATCTGTATAAACATGGAAATATCTACACCGCTATCTGTATGAACATGGAAATAGCTACACCGCTATCTGTATGAACATATAAATATCTACACCGGTATCTGTATGAACATGGATATATCTACACAGCCATCTGGATGAACATGGAAATATCTACACCGCTATCTGTGTAAACATGCATACATCTTCACCACTATCTGTATAAACATGGAAATATCTACACCGCTATCTGTATGAACATGGAAATATCTACACCGCTATCTGTTTGAACATGGAAATATCTACACCGCTATCTGCATGAAAATGGAAATATCTACACTGCTATCTGCATATACATGGAAATATCTACACAGCTATCCCTTTACACATGGAAATAACTACACCGCTATCTGTATGAACATGGAAATATCTGCACCGCCATCTGTATGAACGTATAAATACCTACACCGCCATCTGTATTAAGATGGAGATATCTACACCGCTATCTGTATAAACATGGAAATATATACACCGCTATCTGTATGAACATGGAAATATCTGCACCGCCATCTGTATGAAGAAATAAATATCTACACAGCCATCTGTATTAAGATGGAGATATCTACACCGCTATCTGAATAAACATGGAAATATCTACACCGCTACCTGTATAAACATGGAAATATCAGCACCGCTATCTGTATGAACATGGAAATATCTACACCGCTATCTGTATGAACATGGAAATATCTACAAAGTTATCTGAATGAACATGGAAATATCTACACCGCTATCTGTTTGAACTTGTAAATATCTACACCGCTATCTGCATGAAAATGGAAATATCTACAAAGCTATCTTCATATACATGGAAATATCTACACAGCTATCTCTTTACATATGGAAATAACTACACTGCTATATCTATAAACATCGAAATATCTACACTGCCATCTGTATGAACATGGAAATATCTGTAACGCCGTCTATATGAACATATAAATATCTACACCGCCATCTGTATTAAGAAGCAAATATCTAAACCGCTATCTGCATAAACATGGAAATATCTACACCGCTGCCTGTATAAACATGGAAATATCAGCACCGCTATCTGTATGAACATGGAAATATCTACACCGCTATCTGTATGAACATGGAAATATCTACACCGCTATCTGTATAAACATGGAAATATCTACACCGCTATCTGTATGAACATGGAAATATCTACACCGCTATCTGTATGAACATGGAAATATCTACACGGCTATCTGTTTGAACATGGAAATATCTACACCGCTATCTGCATGAAAATGGAAATATCTTCACTGCTATCTGCATATACATTTAAATATCTACAGAGCTATCTCTTTACACATGGAAATAACTACACCGCTATCTGTATGAACATGGAAATATCAACACCGCCATCTGTATGAACATGGAAATATCTGCACCGCCATCTGTATGAACATATAAATATCTACACCGCCATCTGTATTAAGAAGGAAATATCTAAACCGCTATCTGTATAAACATGGAAAATCTACACCGCTATCTGCGTAAACATGCATACATCTTCACCGCTATCCGTATAAACATGGAAATATGTACTCCGATATCTGTATGAACATGGAAATATCTACACCGCTATCTGCGTGAAAATGGAAATATCTACACTGCTATCTGCATATACATGGAAATATCTACACAGCTATCTCTTTACACATGGAAATAACTACACCGCTATCTGTATGAACATGGAAATATCTACACCGCGATCTGTATGAACATGGAAATATCTACACCGCTATCTGTATGAACATGGATATATCTACATAGCCCTCTGGATGAACATGGAAATATCCACAATTCTATCTGTGTAAACATGCATACATCTTCACCGCTAGCTGTATAAACATGGAAATATCTACACCGCTATCTGTATGAACACGGAAACATCTACACCGCTATCTGTTTGAAGATAGAAATATATACAATGCTATCTGAATGAAAATGGAAATATCTACACAGCTATCTGCATATACATGGAAATATCTACACAGCTATCTCTTTACACATGGAAATAACTACACCGTTATCTGTATGAACATGGAAATATCTACACTGCCATCTGTATGAACATGGAAATATCTGCACCGCCATCGGTATGAGCATATAAATATCTACACCGCCATCTGTATTAAGATGGAGATATCTACACCGCTATCTGAATAAACATGGAAATATCTACACCGCTATCTGTATAAACATGGAAATATCTACACAGCTATCTGTATAAACATGGAAATATCTACACCGCTACCTGCATAAACATGGAAATATCAGCAACGCTATCTGTATGAACATGGATATATCTACACAGCCATCTGTATCAACATGGAAATATCTACAAAACTATCTGTATGAACATGGAAATATCTACACCGCTATCTGTATGAACATGGAAATATCTACACCGCTATCTGTTTGAACATGGAAATATCTACACCGATATCTGCATGAAAATGGAAATATCTACTCTGCTATCTGCATATACATTTAAATATCTACACAGATATCTCTTTACACATGGAAATAACTAC